>NC_140644.1:8220906-11208477 GCF_978046115.1 Saccoglossus kowalevskii
TAGTCGTGGCCGAGTGGTTAAGGCGATGGACTAGAAATCCATTGGGCTCAGCCCGTGCAGGTTCGAATCCTGCCGACTACGAGTATTTAGGGTATGTATACTCGAAATGCAAGTGTAGCAATAAACACAATTTCTCTTCTTGGCATAATTTTGAATTATTTGAAAGTTTCATTGAGACAGTAAATGTCTATGGTTGATATGTTTGCGCACATTACTTATGTAATGATTCCAAAATTCGTCGATCCCATTGCAGTGTTGAACAGGACAACATAGCAGTAGTCGTGGCCGAGTGTTTAAGGCGATGGACTAGAAATCCATTGGGCTCTGCCCGCTCATGTTCGGATCCTGCCGACTACGTCTATTTAGGGTATGTATACTCGTAATGTAAGTGTAGCAATAAACACATTTCCCTTATATAGCCTAATTTTGAATTATTTGACAGTATCATTAAGACAGTAAACGTCTATTGTTGATATCAATGTTGGCGCACATTACTTATGTGATGATTCAAAAATTCGTCGATCCCATTGCAGTGTTGAACAGGACAACATAGCAGTAGTCGTGGCCGAGTGGTTAAGGCGATGGACTAGAAATCCATTCGCAGGTTCGAATCCTGCTGACTACGTCTATTTAGGTTATGTATACTCGAAATGCAAGTGTAGCAATAAACACAAGTTCTCTACTTGGCCTAATTTTGAATTATTTGAAAGTTTCATTGTTGATATCAATGTTGGCGCACATTATTTATGTGATGATTCCAAAATTTGTCGATCCCATTGCTGTGTTAAACAGTACAACATAGCAGTAGTCGTGGCCGAGTGGTTAAGGCGATGGACGAGAAAGCCATTGGGCTCAGCCCGCGCAGGTTCGAATCCTGACGACTACGTCTATTTAGGGTATGTTTACTCGAAATGCAAGTGTAGCAATAAACACAATATCTTTACTTGGCCTAATTTTGAATTATTTGAAAGTTTTATTGAGACAGTAAACGTCTATTGTTGATGTCAATGTTGGCGCACATTACTTATGTGATGATTCCAAAATTTGTCGATCCCATTGCTGTGTTAAACAGTACAACATAGCAGTAGTTGTGGCCGAGTGGTTAAGGCGATGGACTAGAAATCCATTCGCAGGTTCGAATCCTGCTGACTACGTCTATTTAGGTTATGTATACTCGAAATGCAAGTGTAGCAATAAACACAAGTTCTCTACTTGGCCTAATTTTGAATTATTTGAAAGTTTCATTGTTGATATCAATGTTGGCGCACATTATTTATGTGATGATTCCAAAATTTGTCGATCCCATTGCTGTGTTAAACAGTACAACATAGCAGTAGTCGTGGCCGAGTGGTTAAGGCGATGGACGAGAAAGCCATTGGGCTCAGCCCGCGCAGGTTCGAATCCTGCTGACTACGTCTATTTAGGGTATGTATACTCGAAATGCAAGTGTAGCAATAAACACAATTCCCTTATATAGCCTAATTTTGAATTATTTGACAGTATCATTAAGACAGTAAACGTCTATTGTTTATATCAATGTTGGCGCACATTACTTATGTGATGATTCAAAAATGTGTCGATCCCATTGCTGTGTTAAACAGTACAACACAGCAGTAGTCGTGGCCGAGTGGTTAAGGCGATGGACTAGAAATCCATTGGGCTATGCCCGCGCAGTTTCGAATCCTGCCGACTACGAGTATTTAGGGTATGTATACTCGAAATGCAAGTGTAGCAATAAACACAATTTCTCTACTTGGCATAATTTTGAATTATTTGAAAGTTTCATTGAGACAGTAAATGTCTATTGTTGATATGTTTGCGCACATTACTTATGTGATGATTCCAAAATTTGTCGATCCCATTGCTGTGTTAAACAGTACAACATAGCAGTAGTCGTGGGCGAGTGGTTAAGGCGATGGACTAGAAAGCCATTGGGCTCTGCCCGTGCAGGTTCAAATCCTGCTGACTACGTCTATTTAGGGTATGTATACTCGAAATGCAAGTGTAGCAATAAACACAATTCCCTTATATACTAATTTTGAATTATTTGACAGTATCATTGAGACAGTAAACGTCTATTGTTGATGTCAATGTTGGCGCACATTACTAATGTGATGATTCCAAAATTTGTCGATCCCATTGCAGTGTTGAACAGGACAACATAGCAGTAGTCGTGGCCGAGTGGTTAAGGCGATGGACTAGAAATCCATTGGGCTCTGCCCGCTCATGTTCGAATCCTGCCGACTACGTCTATTTAGGGTATGTATACTCGTAATGTAAGTGTAGCAATAAACACATTTCCCTTATATAGCCTAATTTTGAATTATTTGACAGTATCATTAAGACAGTAAACGTCTATTGTTGATATCAATGTTGGCGCACATTACTTATGTGATGATTCCAAAATTCGTCGATCCCATTGCAGTGTTGAACAGGACAAAATAGCAGTAGTCGTGGCCGAGTGGTTAAGGCGATGGTCTAGAAATCCATTGGGCTCTGCCCGTGCATGTTCGAATCCTGCAGACTACGAGTATTTAGGGTATGTATACTCGAAATGCAAGTGTAGCAATAAACACAATTCCCTTACATACTAATTTTGAATTATTTGACAGTATCATTGAGACAGTAAACGTCTATTGTTGATGTCAATGTTGGCGCACATTACTAATGTGATGATTCCAAAATTTGTCGATCCCATTGCAGTGTTGAACAGGACAACATAGCAGTAGTCGTGGCCGAGTGGTTAAGGCGATGGACTAGAAATCCATTGGGCTCTGCCCGCTCATGTTCGAATCCTGCCGACTACGTCTATTTAGGGTATGTATACTCGTAATGTAAGTGTAGCAATAAACACATTTCCCTTATATAGCCTAATTTTGAATTATTTGACAGTATCATTAAGACAGTAAACGTCTATTGTTGATATCAATGTTGGCGCACATTACTTATGTGATGATTCCAAAATTCGTCGATCCCATTGCAGTGTTGAACAGGACAAAATAGCAGTAGTCGTGGCCGAGTGGTTAAGGCGATGGACTAGAAATCCATTGGGCTCTGCCCGTGCAGGTTCGAATCCTACCGACTACGAGTATTTAGGGTATGTATACTCGTAATGCAAGTGTAGCAATAAACACAATTCCCTTATATAGCCTAATTTTGAATAATTTGAAAGTTTCATTGAGACAGTAAATGTCTATTGTTGATATGTTTGCGCACATTACTTACGTGATGATTCCAAAATTTGTCGATCCCATTGCTGTGTTAAACAGTACAACATAGCAGTAGTCGTGGGCGAGTGGTTAAGGCGATGGACTAGAAAGCCATTGGGCTCTGCCCGTGCAGGTTAAAATCCTGCTGACTACGTCTATTTAGGGTGTGTATACTCGAAATGCAAGTGTAGCAATAAACACAATTCCCTTATATAGCCTAATTTTGAATTATTTGACAGTATCATTAAGACAGTAAACGTCTATTGTTGATATCAATGTTGGCGCACATTACTTATGTGATGATTCCAAAATTCGTCGATCCCATTGCAGTGTTGAACAGGACAACATAGCAGTAGTCGTGGCCGAGTGGTTAAGGCGATGGACTAGAAAGCCATTGGGCTCTGCCCGCGCAGGTTCGAATCCTGCAGACTACGAGTATTTAGGGTATGTATACTCGAAATGCAAGTGTAGCAATAAACACAATTCCCTTATATACTAATTTTGAATTATTTGACAGTATCATTGAGACAGTAAACGTCTATTGTTGATGTCAATGTTGGCGCACATTACTAATGTGATGATTCCAAAATTTGTCGATCCCATTGCAGTGTTGAACAGGACAACATAGCAGTAGTCGTGGCCGAGTGGTTAAGGCGATGGACTAGAAATCCATTGGGCTCTGCCCGCTCATGTTCGAATCCTGCCGACTACGTCTATTTAGGGTATGTATACTCGTAATGTAAGTGTAGCAATAAACACATTTCCCTTATATAGCCTAATTTTGAATTATTTGACAGTATCATTAAGACAGTAAACGTCTATTGTTGATATCAATGTTGGCGCACATTACTTATGTGATGATTCCAAAATTCGTCAATCCCATTGCAGTGTTGAACAGGACAAAATAGCAGTAGTCGTGGCCGAGTGGTTAAGGCGATGGACTAGAAATCAATTGGGCTCTGCCCGTGCAGGTTCGAATCCTACCGACTACGAGTATTTAGGGTATGTATACTCGAAATGCAAGTGTAGCAATAAACACAATTCCCTTATATAGCCTAATTTTGAATTATTTGACAGTTTCATTGAGACATTAAACGTCTGTTGTTGATATCAATGTTGGCGCACATTACTTATGTGATGACTCCAAAATTTGTCGATCCCATTGCTGTGTTAAACAGTACAACATAGCAGTAGTCGTGGCCGAATGGTTAAGGCGATGGACTAGAAATCCATTGGACTCTGCCCGCGCAGGTTCGAATCCTGACGACTACGTCTATTTAGGGTATGTATACTCGAAATGCAAGTGTAGCAATAAACACAATTTCTTTACTTGGCCTAATTTTGAATTATTTGAAAGTTTTATTGAGACAGTAAACGTCTATTGTTGATGTCAATGTTGGCGCACATTACTTATGTGATGATTCCAAAATTTGTCGATCCCATTGCTGTGTTAAACAGTACAACATAGCAGTAGTTGTGGCCGAGTGGTTAAGGCGATGGACTAGAAATCCATTCGCAGGTTCGAATCCTGCTGACTACGTCTATTTAGGTTATGTATACTCGAAATGCAAGTGTAGCAATAAACACAAGTTCTCTACTTGGCCTAATTTTGAATTATTTGAAAGTTTCATTGTTGATATCAATGTTGGCGCACATTATTTATGTGATGATTCCAAAATTTGTCGATCCCATTGCTGTGTTAAACAGTACAACACAGCAGTAGTCGTGACCGAGTGGTTAAGGCGATGGACTAGAAATCCATTGGGCTCAGCCCGTGCAGGTTCGAATCCTGCCGACTACGAGTATTTAGGGTATGTATACTCGAAATGCAAGTGTAGCAATAAACACAATTTCTCTTCTTGGCATAATTTTGAATTATTTGAAAGTTTCATTGAGACAGTAAATGTCTATGGTTGATATGTTTGCGCACATTACTTATGTAATGATTCCAAAATTCGTCGATCCCATTGCAGTGTTGAACAGGACAACATAGCAGTAGTCGTGGCCGAGTGTTTAAGGCGATGGACTAGAAATCCATTGGGCTCTGCCCGCTCATGTTCGGATCCTGCCGACTACGTCTATTTAGGGTATGTATACTCGTAATGTAAGTGTAGCAATAAACACATTTCCCTTATATAGCCTAATTTTGAATTATTTGACAGTATCATTAAGACAGTAAACGTCTATTGTTGATATCAATGTTGGCGCACATTACTTATGTGATGATTCAAAAATTCGTCGATCCCATTGCAGTGTTGAACAGGACAACATAGCAGTAGTCGTGGCCGAGTGGTTAAGGCGATGGACTAGAAATTCATTCGCAGGTTCGAATCCTGCTGACTACGTCTATTTAGGTTATGTATACTCGAAATGCAAGTGTAGCAATAAACACAAGTTCTCTACTTGGCCTAATTTTGAATTATTTGAAAGTTTCATTGTTGATATCAATGTTGGCGCACATTATTTTTGTGATGATTCCAAAATTTGTCGATCCCATTGCTGTGTTAAACAGTACAACATAGCAGTAGTCGTGGCCGAGTGGTTAAGGCGATGGACGAGAAAGCCATTGGGCTCAGCCCGCGCAGGTTCGAATCCTGCTGACTACGTCTATTTAGGGTATGTATACTCGAAATGCAAGTGTAGCAATAAACACAATTCCCTTATATAGCCTAATTTTGAATTATTTGACAGTATCATTAAGACAGTAAACGTCTATTGTTTATATCAATGTTGGCGCACATTACTTATGTGATGATTCAAAAATGTGTCGATCCCATTGCTGTGTTAAACAGTACAACACAGCAGTAGTCGTGGCCGAGTGGTTAAGGCGATGGACTAGAAATCCATTGGGCTATGCTCGCGCAGTTTCGAATCCTGCCGACTACGAGTATTTAGGGTATGTATACTCGAAATGCAAGTGTAGCAATAAACACAATTTCTCTACTTGGCATAATTTTGAATTATTTGAAAGTTTCATTGAGACAGTAAATGTCTATTGTTGATATGTTTGCGCACATTACTTATGTGATGATTCCAAAATTTGTCGATCCCATTGCTGTGTTAAACAGTACAACATAGCAGTAGTCGTGGGCGAGTGGTTAAGGCGATGGACTAGAAAGCCATTGGGCTCTGCCCGTGCAGGTTCAAATCCTGCTGACTACGTCTATTTAGGGTTTGTATACTCGAAGTGCAAGTGTAGCAATAAACACAATTCCCTTATATAGCCTAATTTTGAATTATTTGACAGTATCATTAAGACAGTAAACGTCTATTGTTGATATCAATGTTGGCGCACATTACTTATGTGATGATTCCAAAATTCGTCGATCCCATTGCAGTGTTGAACAGGACAACATAGCAGTAGTCGTGGCCGAGTGGTTAAGGCGATGGACTAGAAATCCATTGGGCTCTGCCCGCTCATGTTCGAATCCTGCCGACTACGTCTATTTAGGGTATGTATACTCGTAATGTAAGTGTAGCAATAAACATATTTCCCTTATATAGCCTAATTTTGAATTATTTGACAGTATCATTAAGACAGTAAACGTCTATTGTTGATATCAATGTTGGCGCACATTACTTATGTGATGATTCCAAAATTCGTCGATCCCATTGCAGTGTTGAACAGGACAAAATAGCAGTAGTCGTGGCCGAGTGGTTAAGGCGATGCACTAGAAATCCATTTGGCTCTGCCCGTGCATGTTCGAATCCTGCAGACTACGAGTATTTAGGGTATGTACACTTGCATTTCGAGTATACACACCCTAAATATACGTAGTCAGCAGGATTTGAACCTGCACGGGCAGAGCCCAATGGCTTTCTAGTCCATCGCCTTAACCACTCGCCCACGACTACTGCTATGTTGTACTGTTTAACACAGCAATGGGATCGACAAATTTTGGAATCATCACATAAGTAATGTGCGCAAACATATCAACAATAGACATTTACTGTCTCAATGAAACTTTCAAATAATTCAAAATTATGCCAAGTAGAGAAATTGTGTTTATTGCTACACTGCACGGGCAGAGCCCAATGGCTTTCTAGTCCATCGCCTTAACCACTCGCCCACGACTACTGCTATGTTGTACTGTTTAACACAGCAATGGGATCGACAAATTTTGGAATCATCACATAAGTAATGTGCGCAAACATATCAACAATAGACATTTACTGTCTCAATGAAACTTTCAAATAATTCAAAATTATGCCAAGTAGAGAAATTGTGTTTATTGCTATACTTGCATTTCCAGTATACATACCCTAAATACTCGTAGTCGGCTGGATTCGAACCTGCACGGGCAGAGCCCAATGGATTTCTAGTCCATCGCCTTAACCACGCGGCCACGACTACTGCTGTGTTGTACTGTTTAACACAGCAATGGGATCGACAAATTTTTGAATCATCACATAAGTAATGTGCGCCAACATTGATATAAACAATAGACGTTTACTGTCTCATTGATACTGTCAAATAATTCATAATTATGCTATATAAGGGAATTGTGTTTATTGCTACACTTGCATTTCGAGTATACATACCCTAAATAGACGTAGTCAGCAGGATTCGAACGTGCGCGGGCTGAGCCCAATGGCTTTCTCGTCCATCGCCTTAACCACTCGGCCACGACTACTGCTATGTTGTACTGTTTAACACAGCAATGGGATCGACAAATTTTGGAATCATCACATAAATAATGTGCGCCAACATTGATATCAACACTGTACTGTTTAACACAGCAATGGGATCGACAAATTTTGGAATCACCACATAAGTAATGTGCGCCAACATTGGCATCAACAACAGACGTTTACTGTCTCAATGAAACTTTCAAATAATTCAAAATAAGGCCATATAAGGGAATTGTGTTTAATGCTACACTTGCATTTCGAGTATACATACCATAAATAGACGTAGTCGGCAGGATTCGAACCTGCGCGGGCAGAGCCCAATGGATTTCTAGTCCATCGCCTTAACCACTCGGCCACGACTAATGCTATGCTGTACTGTTTAACACAGCAATGGGATCAAAAAATTTTGGAGTCATCACATAAGTAATGTGCGCCAACATTGATATCAACAATAGATGTTTACTGTCTCAATGAAACTTTCAAATAATTCAAAATGAGGCCAAGTCGAGAAATTGTGTTTATTGCTACACTTGCATTTCGAGTATACATACCCTAAATAGACGTAGTCAGCAGGATTCGAACCTGCGTTGGCAGAGCCCAATGGATTTTCAGTCCATCGCCATAACCACCCGGCCACGACTACTGCTATGTTGTACTGTTTAACACAGCAATGGGATCGACAAATTTTGGAGTCATCACATAAGTAATGTGCGCCAACATTGATATCAACAACAGACGTTTAATGTCTCAATGAAACTGTCAAATAATTCAAAATTAGGCTATATAAGGGAATTGTGTTTATTGCTACACTTGCATTTCGAGTATGCATACCCTAAATACACGTAGTCGGTAGGATTCGAACCTGCACGGGCAGAGCCCAATGGATTTCTAGTCCATCGCCTTAACCACTCGGCCACGACTACTGCTATTTTGTCCTGTTCAACACTGCAATGGGATCGACGAATTTTGGAATCATCACATAAGTAATGTGCGCCAACATTGATATCAACAATAGACGTTTACTGTCTTAAGGATACACATTACTTATGTGATGATTCCAAAATTCGTCGATCCCATTGCAGTGTTGAACAGGACAACATAGCAGTAGTCGTGGCCGAGTGGTTAAGGCGATGGAATAGAAATCCATTGGGCTCTGCCCGCTCATGTTCGAATCCTGCCGACTACGTCTATTTAGGGTATGTATACTCGTAATGTAAGTGTAGCAATAAACACATTTCCCTAATATAGCCTAATTTTGAATTATTTGACAGTATCATTAAGACAGTAAACGTCTATTGTTGATGTCAATGTTGGCGCACATTACTAATGTGATGATTCCAAAATTTGTCGATCCCATTGCTGTGTTAAACAGTACGACATAGCATTAGTCGTGGTTAAGGCGATGGACTAGAAATCCATTGGGCTCTGCCCGTGCAGCTTCGAATCCTGCCGACTACGAGTATTTAGGGTATGTATACTCGAAATGCAAGTGTAGCAATAAACACAATTCCCTTATATAGCCTAATTTTGAATTATTTGACAGTATCATTGTGACAGTAAACGTCTATTGTTGATGTCAATGTTGGCGCACATTACTAATGTGATGATTCCAAAATTTGTCGATCCCATTGCTGTGTTAAACAGTACGACATAGCAGTAGTCGTGGCCGAGTGGTTAAGGCGATGGACTAGAAATCCATTGGGCTCTGCCCGTGCAGGTTCGAATCCTGACGACTACGAGTATTTAGGGTATGTATACTCGAAATGCAAGTGTAGCAATAAACACAATTCCCTTATATAGCCTAATTTTGAATTATTTGACAGTATCATTGTGACAGTAAACGTCTATTGTTGATGTCAATGTTGGCGCACATTACTAATGTGATGATTCCAAAATTTGTCGATCCCATTGCTGTGTTAAACAGTACGACATAGCAGTAGTCGTGGCCGAGTGGTTAAGGCGATGGACTAGAAATCCATTGGGCTCTGCCCGTGCAGGTTCGAATCCTGCCGACTACGAGTATTTAGGGTATGTATACTCGAAATGCAAGTGTAGCAATAAACACAATTCCCTTATATAGCCTAATTTTGAATTATTTGACAGTTTCATTGAGACAGTAACCTTCTATTGTTGATATCAACGTTGGCGCACATTACTTATGTGATGATTCAAAAATTTGTCGATCCCATTGCTGTGTTAAACAGTACGACATAGCAGTAGTCGTGGCCGAGTGGTTAAGGCGATGGACTAGAAATCCATTGGACTCTGCCCGTGCAGGTTCGAATCCTGCCGACTACGAGTATTTAGGGTATGTATACTCGAAATGCAAGTGTAGCAATAAACACAATTTCTCTACTTGGCATAATTTTGAATAATTTGAAAGTTTCATTGAGACAGTAAATGTCTATTGTTGATATGTTTGCGCACATTACTTACGTGATGATTCCAAAATTTGTCGATCCCATTGCTGTGTTAAACAGTACAACATAGCAGTAGTCGTGGGCGAGTGGTTAAGGCGATGGACTAGAAAGCCATTGGGCTCTGCCCGTGCAGGTTAAAATCCTGCTGACTACGTCTATTTAGGGTGTGTATACTCGAAATGCAAGTGTAGCAATAAACACAATTCCCTTATATAGCCTAATTTTGAATTATTTGACAGTATCATTAAGACAGTAAACGTCTATTGTTGATATCAATGTTGGCGCACATTACTTATGTGATGATTCCAAAATTCGTCGATCCCATTGCAGTGTTGAACAGGACAACATAGCAGTAGTCGTGGCCGAGTGGTTAAGGCGATGGACTAGAAAGCCATTGGGCTCGGCCCGCGCAGGTTCGAATCCTGCTGACTGCGTATATTTAGGGTATGTTTACTCGAAATGCAAGTGTAGCAATAAACACAATTTCTCTACTTGGCCTAATATTGAATTATTTGAAAGTTTCATTCAGACAGTAAACGTCTATTGTTGATATCAATGTTGGCGCACATTACTTATGTGATGATTCCAAAATTCGTCGATTTCATTGCTGTGTTGGACAGTACAACATAGCAGTAGTCGTGGCCGAGTGGTTAAGGCGATGGACTAGAAATCCATTGGGCTCTGCCCGCCCAGGGTCGAATCCTGCCGACTACGTCTATTTAGGGTATGTATACTCGTAATGCAAGTGTAGCAATAAACACAATTCCCTTATATAGCCTAATTTTGAATTATTTGAAAGTTTCATTCAGACAGTAAACGTCTAATATTGATGTCAATGTTGGCGCACATTACTTATGCGATGATTGCAAAATTTGTCGATCCCATTGCTGTGTTAAACAGTACAACTTAGCAGTAGTCGTGGCGGATGGACTAGAAATCCATTGGGCTCTGCCAGCGCAGGTTCGAATAATGTCGACTACGTCCTGTAAGCTCGAAATGCAAGTGTAGCAATAAACACAATTTATCTACTTGGACTAATTTTGAATTATTTGACAGTTTCATTGAGACAGTAACCGTCTAATATTGATGTCAATGTTGGCGCACATTACTTACGTGATCATTGCAAAATTTTGCGATCCCATTGCTGTGTTAAACAGTACAACATAGCAGTAGTCGTGGCCGAATAGTTAAGGCGATGGACTAGAAATCCATTGGACTCTGCCCGCGCAGTTTCGAATCCTGCCGACTACGTCTATTTAGGGTAAGTTTACTCGAAATGCATGTGTAGCAATAAACACAATTCCCTTATATAGCCTAATTTTGAATTATTTGAAAGTTTCATTGAGTCAGTAAACGTCTATTGTTGATATCAATGTTGGCGCACATTACTTATGTGATGATTCCAAAATGTATCGATCCCATTGCTGTGTTAAACAGTACAACATAGCAGTAGTCGTGGCAGAGTGGTTAAGGCGATGGACTAAAAATCCATTGGGCTCTGCCCGCGCAGGTTTGAATCCTGCCGACTATGTCTATTTAGGGTATGTATACTCGTAATGCAAGTGTAGCATTAAACACAATTCCCTTATATAGTCTAATTTTGAATTATTTGAAAGTTTCATTGAGACAGTAAACGTCTATTGTTCATATCAATGTTGGCCCACATTACTTATGTGATGATTCCAAAATTCGTCGATCCCATTGCAGTGTTGAACAGGACAACACAGCAGTAGTCGTGGCCGAGTGGTTAAGGCGATGGACTAGAAAGCCATTGGGCTCTGCCCGCGCAGGTTCGAATCCTGCTGACTACGTATATTTAGGGTATGTATACTCGTAATGCAAGTGTAGCAATAAACACAATTTCTCGACTTGGCCTCATTTTGAATTATTTGAAAGTTTCATTCAGACAGTAAACATCTATTGTTGATATCAATGTTGGCGCACATTACTTATGTGATGACTCCAAATTTTTTTGATCCCATTGCTGTGTTAAACAGTACAGCATAGAAGTAGTCGTGGCCGAGTGGTTAAGGCGATGGACTAGAAATCCATTGGGCTCTGCCCGTGCAGGTTCGAATCCTGCCGACTACGTCTATTTAGGGTAAGTATACTCGAAATGCAAGTGTAGCAATAAACACAATTCCCTTATATAGCCTATTTTGGAATTATTTGAAAGTTTCATTAAGACAGTAAACATCTATTGTTGATATCAATGTTGGCGCACATTACTTATGTGATGACTCCAAATTTGTCGATCCCATTGCTGTGTTAAACAGTACAGCAGAGCAGTAGTCGTGGCCGAGTGGTTAAGGCGATGGACTAGAAATCCATTGGGCTCTGCCCGCGCAGGTTCGAATCCTGCCGACTACGTCTATTTATGGTATGTATACTCGAAATGCAAGTGTAGCATTAAACACAATTCCCTTATATGGCCTTATTTTGAATTATTTGAAAGTTTCATTGAGACAGTAAACGTCTGTTGTTGATGCCAATGTTGGCGCACATTACTTATGTGGTGATTCCAAAATTTGTCGATCCCATTGCTGTGTTAAACAGTACAGTGTTGATATCAATGTTGGCGCACATTACTTATGTGATGATTCCAAAATTTGTTGATCCCATTGCTGTGTTAAACAGTACAACATAGCAGTAGTCGTGGCCGAATGGTTAAGGCGATGGACTAGAAATCCATTGGGCTCTGCCCGTGCAGGTTCGAATCCTACCGACTACGAGTATTTAGGGTATGTATACTCGAAATGCAAGTGTAGCAATAAACACAATTCCCTTATATAGCCTAATTTTGAATTATTTGACAGTTTCATTGAGACATTAAACGTCTGTTGTTGATATCAATGTTGGCGCACATTACTTATGTGATGACTCCAAAATTTGTCGATCCCATTGCTGTGTTAAACAGTACAACATAGCAGTAGTCGTGGCCGGGTGGTTATGGCGATGGACTGAAAATCCATTGGGCTCTGCCAACGCAGGTTCGAATCCTGCTGACTACGTCTATTTAGGGTATGTATACTCGAAATGCAAGTGTAGCAATAAACACAATTTCTCGACTTGGCCTAATTTTGAATTATTTGAAAGTTTCATTGAGACAGTAAACATCTATTGTTGATATCAATGTTGGCGCACATTACTTATGTGATGACTCCAACACTTTTTGATCCCATTGCTGTGTTAAACAGTACAACACAGCAGTAGTCGTGGCCGAGTGGTTAAGGCGATGGACTAGAAATCCATTGGGCTATGCTCGCGCACTTTCGAATCCTGCCGACTACGAGTATTTAGGGTATGTATACTCGAAATGCAAGTGTAGCAATAAACACAATTTCTCTACTTGGCATAATTTTGAATTATTTGAAAGTTTCATTGAGACAGTAAATGTCTATTGTTGATATGTTTGCGCACATTACTTATGTGATGATTCCAAAATTTGTCGATCCCATTGCTGTGTTAAACAGTACAACATAGCAGTAGTCGTGGGCGAGTGGTTAAGGCGATGGACTAGAAAGCCATTGGGCTCTGCCCGTGCAGGTTCAAATCCTGCTGACTACGTCTATTTAGGGTTTGTATACTCGAAGTGCAAGTGTAGCAATAAACACAATTCCCTTATATAGCCTAATTTTGAATTATTTGACAGTATCATTAAGACAGTAAACGTCTATTGTTGATATCAATGTTGGCGCACATTACTTATGTGATGATTCCAAAATTCGTCGATCCCATTGCAGTGTTGAACAGGACAACATAGCAGTAGTCGTGGCCGAGTGGTTAAGGCGATGGACTAGAAATCCATTGGGCTCTGCCCGCTCATGTTCGAATCCTGCCGACTACGTCTATTTAGGGTATGTATACTCGTAATGTAAGTGTAGCAATAAACACATTTCCCTTATATAGCCTAATTTTGAATTATTTGACAGTATCATTAAGACAGTAAACGTCTATTGTTGATATCAATGTTGGCGCACATTACTTATGTGATGATTCCAAAATTCGTCGATCCCATTGCAGTGTTGAACAGGACAAAATAGCAGTAGTCGTGGCCGAGTGGTTAAGGCGATGCACTAGAAATCCATTTGGCTCTGCCCGTGCATGTTCGAATCCTGCAGACTACGAGTATTTAGGGTATGTACACTTGCATTTCGAGTATACACACCCTAAATATACGTAGTCAGCAGGATTTGAACCTGCACGGGCAGAGCCCAATGGCTTTCTAGTCCATCGCCTTAACCACTCGCCCACGACTACTGCTATGTTGTACTGTTTAACACAGCAATGGGATCGACAAATTTTGGAATCATCACATAAGTAATGTGCGCAAACATATCAACAATAGACATTTACTGTCTCAATGAAACTTTCAAATAATTCAAAATTATGCCAAGTAGAGAAATTGTGTTTATTGCTACACTGCACGGGCAGAGCCCAATGGCTTTCTAGTCCATCGCCTTAACCACTCGCCCACGACTACTGCTATGTTGTACTGTTTAACACAGCAATGGGATCGACAAATTTTGGAATCATCACATAAGTAATGTGCGCAAACATATCAACAATAGACATTTACTGTCTCAATGAAACTTTCAAATAATTCAAAATTATGCCAAGTAGAGAAATTGTGTTTATTGCTATACTTGCATTTCCAGTATACATACCCTAAATACTCGTAGTCGGCTGGATTCGAACCTGCACGGGCAGAGCCCAATGGATTTCTAGTCCATCGCCTTAACCACGCGGCCACGACTACTGCTGTGTTGTACTGTTTAACACAGCAATGGGATCGACAAATTTTTGAATCATCACATAAGTAATGTGCGCCAACATTGATATAAACAATAGACGTTTACTGTCTCATTGATACTGTCAAATAATTCATAATTATGCTATATAAGGGAATTGTGTTTATTGCTACACTTGCATTTCGAGTATACATTCCCTAAATAGACGTAGTCAGCAGGATTCGAACGTGCGCGGGCTGAGCCCAATGGCTTTCTCGTCCATCGCCTTAACCACTCGGCCACGACTACTGCTATGTTGTACTGTTTAACACAGCAATGGGATCGACAAATTTTGGAATCATCACATAAATAATGTGCGCCAACATTGATATCAACACTGTACTGTTTAACACAGCAATGGGATCGACAAATTTTGGAATCACCACATAAGTAATGTGCGCCAACATTGGCATCAACAACAGACGTTTACTGTCTCAATGAAACTTTCAAATAATTCAAAATAAGGCCATATAAGGGAATTGTGTTTAATGCTACACTTGCATTTCGAGTATACATACCATAAATAGACGTAGTCGGCAGGATTCGAACCTGCGCGGGCAGAGCCCAATGGATTTCTAGTCCATCGCCTTAACCACTCGGCCACGACTACTGCTATGCTGTACTGTTTAACACAGCAATGGGATCAAAAAATTTTGGAGTCATCACATAAGTAATGTGCGCCAACATTGATATCAACAATAGATGTTTACTGTCTCAATGAAACTTTCAAATAATTCAAAATGAGGCCAAGTCGAGAAATTGTGTTTATTGCTACACTTGCATTTCGAGTATACATACCCTAAATAGACGTAGTCAGCAGGATTCGAACCTGCGTTGGCAGAGCCCAATGGATTTTCAGTCCATCGCCATAACCACCCGGCCACGACTACTGCTATGTTGTACTGTTTAACACAGCAATGGGATCGACAAATTTTGGAGTCATCACATAAGTAATGTGCGCCAACATTGATATCAACAACAGACGTTTAATGTCTCAATGAAACTGTCAAATAATTCAAAATTAGGCTATATAAGGGAATTGTGTTTATTGCTACACTTGCATTTCGAGTATGCATACCCTAAATACTCGTAGTCGGTAGGATTCGAACCTGCACGGGCAGAGCCCAATGGATTTCTAGTCCATCGCCTTAACCACTCGACCACGACTACTGCTATTTTGTCCTGTTCAACACTGCAATGGGATCGACGAATTTTGGAATCATCACATAAGTAATGTGCGCCAACATTGATATCAACAATAGACGTTTACTGTCTTAAGGATACACATTACTTATGTGATGATTCCAAAATTCGTCGATCCCATTGCAGTGTTGAACAGGACAACATAGCAGTAGTCGTGGCCGAGTGGTTAAGGCGATGGACTAGAAATCCATTGGGCTCTGCCCGCTCATGTTCGAATCCTGCCGACTACGTCTATTTAGGGTATGTATACTCGTAATGTAAGTGTAGCAATAAACACATTTCCCTAATATAGCCTAATTTTGAATTATTTGACAGTATCATTAAGACAGTAAACGTCTATTGTTGATGTCAATGTTGGCGCACATTACTAATGTGATGATTCCAAAATTTGTCGATCCCATTGCTGTGTTAAACAGTACGACATAGCATTAGTCGTGGTTAAGGCGATGGACTAGAAATCCATTGGGCTCTGCCCGTGCAGCTTCGAATCCTGCCGACTACGAGTATTTAGGGTATGTATACTCGAAATGCAAGTGTAGCAATAAACACAATTCCCTTATATAGCCTAATTTTGAATTATTTGACAGTATCATTGTGACAGTAAACGTCTATTGTTGATGTCAATGTTGGCGCACATTACTAATGTGATGATTCCAAAATTTGTCGATCCCATTGCTGTGTTAAACAGTACGACATAGCAGTAGTCGTGGCCGAGTGGTTAAGGCGATGGACTAAAAATCCATTGGGCTCTGCCCGTGCAGGTTCGAATCCTGACGACTACGAGTATTTAGGGTATGTATACTCGAAATGCAAGTGTAGCAATAAACACAATTCCCTTATATAGCCTAATTTTGAATTATTTGACAGTATCATTGTGACAGTAAACGTCTATTGTTGATGTCAATGTTGGCGCACATTACTAATGTGATGATTCCAAAATTTGTCGATCCCATTGCTGTGTTAAACAGTACGACATAGCAGTAGTCGTGGCCGAGTGGTTAAGGCGATGGACTAGAAATCCATTGGGCTCTGCCCGTGCAGGTTCGAATCCTGCCGACTACGAGTATTTAGGGTATGTATACTCGAAATGCAAGTGTAGCAATAAACACAATTCCCTTATATAGCCTAATTTTGAATTATTTGACAGTTTCATTGAGACAGTAACCTTCTATTGTTGATATCAACGTTGGCGCACATTACTTATGTGATGATTCAAAAATTTGTCGATCCCATTGCTGTGTTAAACAGTACGACATAGCAGTAGTCGTGGCCGAGTGGTTAAGGCGATGGACTAGAAATCCATTGGACTCTGCCCGTGCAGGTTCGAATCCTGCCGACTACGAGTATTTAGGGTATGTATACTCGAAATGCAAGTGTAGCAATAAACACAATTTCTCTACTTGGCATAATTTTGAATAATTTGAAAGTTTCATTGAGACAGTAAATGTCTATTGTTGATATGTTTGCGCACATTACTTACGTGATGATTCCAAAATTTGTCGATCCCATTGCTGTGTTAAACAGTACAACATAGCAGTAGTCGTTGGCGAGTGGTTAAGGCGATGGACTAGAAAGCCATTGGGCTCTGCCCGTGCAGGTTAAAATCCTGCTGACTACGTCTATTTAGGGTGTGTATACTCGAAATGCAAGTGTAGCAATAAACACAATTCCCTTATATAGCCTAATTTTGAATTATTTGACAGTATCATTAAGACAGTAAACGTCTATTGTTGATATCAATGTTGGCGCACATTACTTATGTGATGATTCCAAAATTCGTCGATCCCATTGCAGTGTTGAACAGGACAACATAGCAGTAGTCGTGGCCGAGTGGTTAAGGCGATGGACTAGAAAGCCATTGGGCTCTGCCCGCGCAGGTTCGAATCCTGCTGACTGCGTATATTTAGGGTATGTTTACTCGAAATGCAAGTGTAGCAATAAACACAATTTCTCTACTTGGCCTAATATTGAATTATTTGAAAGTTTCATTCAGACAGTAAACGTCTATTGTTGATATCAATGTTGGCGCACATTACTTATGTGATGATTCCAAAATTCGTCGATTTCATTGCTGTGTTGGACAGTACAACATAGCAGTAGTCGTGGCCGAGTGGTTAAGGCGATGGACTAGAAATCCATTGGGCTCTGCCCGCCCAGGGTCGAATCCTGCCGACTACGTCTATTTAGGGTATGTATACTCGTAATGCAAGTGTAGCAATAAACACAATTCCCTTATATAGCCTAATTTTGAATTATTTGAAAGTTTCATTCAGACAGTAAACGTCTAATATTGATGTCAATGTTGGCGCACATTACTTATGCGATGATTGCAAAATTTGTCGATCCCATTGCTGTGTTAAACAGTACAACTTAGCAGTAGTCGTGGCGGATGGACTAGAAATCCATTGGGCTCTGCCAGCGCAGGTTCGAATAATGTCGACTACGTCCTGTAAGCTCGAAATGCAAGTGTAGCAATAAACACAATTTATCTACTTGGACTAATTTTGAATTATTTGACAGTTTCATTGAGACAGTAACCGTCTAATATTGATGTCAATGTTGGCGCACATTACTTACGTGATCATTGCAAAATTTTGCGATCCCATTGCTGTGTTAAACAGTACAACATAGCAGTAGTCGTGGCCGAATAGTTAAGGCGATGGACTAGAAATCCATTGGACTCTGCCCGCGCAGTTTCGAATCCTGCCGACTACGTCTATTTAGGGTAAGTTTACTCGAAATGCATGTGTAGCAATAAACACAATTCCCTTATATAGCCTAATTTTGAATTATTTGAAAGTTTCATTGAGTCAGTAAACGTCTATTGTTGATATCAATGTTGGCGCACATTACTTATGTGATGATTCCAAAATGTATCGATCCCATTGCTGTGTTAAACAGTACAACATAGCAGTAGTCGTGGCAGAGTGGTTAAGCCGATGGACTAAAAATCCATTGGGCTCTGCCCGCGCAGGTTTGAATCCTGCCGACTATGTCTATTTAGGGTATGTATACTCGTAATGCAAGTGTAGCATTAAACACAATTCCCTTATATAGTCTAATTTTGAATTATTTGAAAGTTTCATTGAGACAGTAAACGTCTATTGTTCATATCAATGTTGGCCCACATTACTTATGTGATGATTCCAAAATTCGTCGATCCCATTGCAGTGTTGAACAGGACAACACAGCAGTAGTCGTGGCCGAGTGGTTAAGGCGATGGACTAGAAAGCCATTGGGCTCTGCCCGCGCAGGTTCGAATCCTGCTGACTACGTATATTTAGGGTATGTATACTCGTAATGCAAGTGTAGCAATAAACACAATTTCTCGACTTGGCCTCATTTTGAATTATTTGAAAGTTTCATTCAGACAGTAAACATCTATTGTTGATATCAATGTTGGCGCACATTACTTATGTGATGACTCCAAAATTTTTTGATCCCATTGCTGTGTTAAACAGTACAGCATAGCAGTAGTCGTGGCCGAGTGGTTAAGGCGATGGACTAGAAATCCATTGGGCTCTGCCCGTGCAGGTTCGAATCCTGCCGACTACGTCTATTTAGGGTAAGTATACTCGAAATGCAAGTGTAGCAATAAACACAATTCCCTTATATAGCCTATTTTGGAATTATTTGAAAGTTTCATTAAGACAGTAAACATCTATTGTTGATATCAATGTTGGCGCACATTACTTATGTGATGACTCCAAATTTGTCGATCCCATTGCTGTGTTAAACAGTACAGCAGAGCAGTAGTCGTGGCCGAGTGGTTAAGGCGATGGACTAGAAATCCATTGGGCTCTGCCCGCGCAGGTTCGAATCCTGCCGACTACGTCTATTTATGGTATGTATACTCGAAATGCAAGTGTAGCATTAAACACAATTCCCTTATATGGCCTTATTTTGAATTATTTGAAAGTTTCATTGAGACAGTAAACGTCTGTTGTTGATGCCAATGTTGGCGCACATTACTTATGTGGTGATTCCAAAATTTGTCGATCCCATTGCTGTGTTAAACAGTACAGTGTTGATATCAATGTTGGCGCACATTACTTATGTGATGATTCCAAAATTTGTTGATCCCATTGCTGTGTTAAACAGTACAACATAGCAGTAGTCGTGGCCGAATGGTTAAGGCGATGGACTAGAAATCCATTGGGCTCTGCCCGTGCAGGTTCGAATCCTACCGACTACGAGTATTTAGGGTATGTATACTCGAAATGCAAGTGTAGCAATAAACACAATTCCCTTATATAGCCTAATTTTGAATTATTTGACAGTTTCATTGAGACATTAAACGTCTGTTGTTGATATCAATGTTGGCGCACATTACTTATGTGATGACTCCAAAATTTGTCGATCCCATTGCTGTGTTAAACAGTACAACATAGCAGTAGTCGTGGCCGGGTGGTTATGGCGATGGACTGAAAATCCATTGGGCTCTGCCAACGCAGGTTCGAATCCTGCTGACTACGTCTATTTAGGGTATGTATACTCGAAATGCAAGTGTAGCAAGCAATAAACACAATTTCTCGACTTGGCCTAATTTTGAATTATTTGAAAGTTTCATTGAGACAGTAAACATCTATTGTTGATATCAATGTTGGCGCACATTACTTATGTGATGACTCCAAAACTTTTTGATCCCATTGCTGTGTTAAACAGTACAGCATAGCAGTAAGGTTAAGGTTAAGGCGATGGACTAGAAATCCATTGGGCTCTGCCCGCGCAGATTCGAATCCTGCCGACTACGTCTATTTAGGGTAAGTATACTCGAAATGCAAGTGTAGCAATAAACACAATTCCCTTATATAGCCTATTTTTGAATTATTTGAAAGTTTCATTAAGACAGTATACATCTATTGTTGATATCAATGTTGGCGCACATTACTTATGTGATGACTCCAAATTTGTCGATCCCATTGCTGTGTTAAACAGTACCGCAGAGCAGTAGTCGTGGCCGAGTGGTTAAGGCGATGGACGAGAAAGCCATTGGGCTCAGCCTGCGCACGTTCGAATCCTGCTGACTACGTCTATTTAGGGTATGTATACTCGAAATGCAAGTGTAGCAATAAACACAATTCCCTTATATAGCATAATTATGAATTATTTGACAGTATCATTGAGACAGTAAACGTCTATTGTTTATATCAATGTTGGCGCACATTACTTATGTGATGATTCAAAAATTTGTCGATCCCATTGCTGTGTTAAACAGTACAACACAGCAGTAGTCGTGGCCGCGTGGTTAAGGCGATGGACTAGAAATCCATTGGGCTCTGCCCGTGCAGGTTCGAATCCAGCCGACTACGAGTATTTAGGGTATGTATACTCGAAATGCAAGTGTAGCAATAAACACAATTTCTCTACTTGGCATAATTTTGAATTATTTGAAAGTTTCATTGAGACAGTAAATGTCTATTGTTGATATGTTTGCGCACATTACTTATGTGATGATTCCAAAATTTGTCGATCCCATTGCTGTGTTAAACAGTACAACATAGCAGTAGTCGTGGGCGAGTGGTTAAGGCGATGGACTAGAAATCCATTGGACTCTGCCCGTGCAGGTTCGAATCCTGACGACTACGAGTATTTAGGGTATGTATACTCGAAATGCAAGTGTAGCAATAAACACAATTTCTCTACTTGGCATAATTTTGAATAATTTGAAAGTTTCATTGAGACAGTAAATGTCTATTGTTGATATGTTTGCGCACATTACTTATGTGATGATTCCAAAATTTGTCGATCCCATTGCTGTGTTAAACAGTACAACATAGCAGTAGTCGTGGGCGAGTGGTTAAGGCGATGGACTAGAAAGCCATTGGGCTCTGCCCGTGCAGGTTAAAATCCTGCTGACTACGTCTATTTAGGGTGTGTATACTCGAAATGCAAGTGTAGCAATAAACACAATTCCCTTATATAGCCTAATTTTGAATTATTTGACAGTATCATTAAGACAGTAAACGTCTATTGTTGATATCAATGTTGGCGCACATTACTTATGTGATGATTCCAAAATTCGTCGATCCCATTGCAGTGTTGAACAGGACAACATAGCAGTAGTCGTGGCCGAGTGGTTAAGGCGATGGACTAGAAAGCCATTGGGCTCTGCCCGCGCAGGTTCGAATCCTGCTGACTGCGTATATTTAGGGTATGTTTACTCGAAATGCAAGTGTAGCAATAAACACAATTTCTCTACTTGGCCTAATATTGAATTATTTGAAAGTTTCATTCAGACAGTAAACGTCTATTGTTGATATCAATGTTGGCGCACATTACTTATGTGATGATTCCAAAATTCGTCGATTTCATTGCTGTGTTGGACAGTACAACATAGCAGTAGTCGTGGCCGAGTGGTTAAGGCGATGGACTAGAAATCCATTGGGCTCTGCCCGCCCAGGGTCGAATCCTGCCGACTACGTCTATTTAGGGTATGTATACTCGTAATGCAAGTGTAGCAATAAACACAATTCCCTTATATAGCCTAATTTTGAATTATTTGAAAGTTTCATTCAGACAGTAAACGTCTAATATTGATGTCAATGTTGGCGCACATTACTTATGCGATGATTCCAAAATTTGTCGATCCCATTGCTGTGTTAAACAGTACAACTTAGCAGTAGTCGTGGCGGATGGACTAGAAATCCATTGGGCTCTGCCAGCGCAGGTTCGAATAATGTCGACTACGTCCTGTAAGCTCGAAATGCAAGTGTAGCAATAAACACAATTTATCTACTTGGACTAATTTTGAATTATTTGACAGTTTCATTGAGACAGTAACCGTCTAATATTGATGTCAATGTTGGCGCACATTACTTACGTGATCATTGCAAAATTTTGCGATCCCATTGCTGTGTTAAACAGTACAACATAGCAGTAGTCGTGGCCGAATAGTTAAGGCGATGGACTAGAAATCCATTGGACTCTGCCCGCGCAGTTTCGAATCCTGCCGACTACGTCTATTTAGGGTAAGTTTACTCGAAATGCATGTGTAGCAATAAACACAATTCCCTTATATAGCCTAATTTTGAATTATTTGAAAGTTTCATTGAGTCAGTAAACGTCTATTGTTGATATCAATGTTGGCGCACATTACTTATGTGATGATTCCAAAATGTATCGATCCCATTGCTGTGTTAAACAGTACAACATAGCAGTAGTCGTGGCAGAGTGGTTAAGGCGATGGACTAGAAATCCATTGGGCTCTGCCCGCGCAGGTTTGAATCCTGCCGACTATGTCTATTTAGGGTATGTATACTCGTAATGCAAGTGTAGCATTAAACACAATTCCCTTATATAGTCTAATTTTGAATTATTTGAAAGTTTCATTGAGTCAGTAAACGTCTATTGTTGATATCAATGTTGGCGCACATTACTTATGTGATGATTCCAAAATGTATCGATCCCATTGCTGTGTTAAACAGTACAACATAGCAGTAGTCGTGGCAGAGTGGTTAAGGCGATGGACTAGAAATCCATTGGGCTCTGCCCGCGCAGGTTCGAATCCTGCTGACTACGTATATTTAGGGTATGTTTACTCGAAATGCAAGTGTAGCAATAAACACAATTTCTCTACTTGGCCTAATATTGAATTATTTGAAAGTTTCATTCAGACAGTAAACGTCTATTGTTGATATCAATGTTGGCGCACATTACTTATGTGATGATTCCAAAATTTGTCGATCCCATTGCTGTGTTAAACATTACAACATAGCAGTAGTCGTGGCCGAGTGGTTAAGGCGATGGACTAGAAAGCCATTGGGCTCTGCCCGCGCAGGTTCGAATCCTGCTGACTACGTCTATTTAGGGTATGTATACTCGTAATGCAAGTGTAGCATTAAACACAATTTCTAGACTTGGCCTCATTTTGAATTATTTGAAAGTTTCATTGAGACAGTAAACATCTATTGTTGATATCAATGTTGGCGCACATTACTTATGTGATGACTCCAAAATTTTTTGATCTCATTGCTGTGTTAAACAGTACAGCATAGCAGTAGTCGTGGCCGAGTGGTTAAGGCGATGGACTAGAAATCCATTGAGCTCTGCCCGCGCAGGTTCGAATCCTGCCGACTACGTCTATTTAGGGTAAGTATACTCGAAATGCAAGTGTAGCAATAAACACAATTCCCTTATATAGCCTATTTTGGAATTATTTGAAAGTTTCATTAAGACAGTAAACATCTATTGTTGATATCAATGTTGGCGCACATTACTTATGTGATGACTCCAAATTTGTCGATCCCATTGCTGTGTTAAACAGTACAGCAGAGCAGTAGTCGTGGCCGAGTGGTTAAGGCGATGGACTAGAAATCCATTGGGCTCTGCCCGCGCAGGTTCGAATCCTGCCGACTACGTCTATTTATGGTATGTATACTCGAAATGCAAGTGTAGCATTAAACACAATTCCCTTATATGGCCTTATTTTGAATTATTTGAAAGTTTCATTGAGACAGTAAACGTCTGTTGTTGATGCCAATGTTGGCGCACATTACTTATGTGGTGATTCCAAAATTTGTCGATCCCATTGCTGTGTTAAACAGTACAGTGTTGATATCAATGTTGGCGCACATTACTTATGTGATGATTCCAAAATTTGTTGATCCCATTGCTGTGTTAAACAGTACAACATAGCAGTAGTCGTGGCCGAATGGTTAAGGCGATGGACTAGAAATCCATTGGGCTCTGCCCGTGCAGGTTCGAATCCTACCGACTACGAGTATTTAGGGTATGTATACTCGAAATGCAAGTGTAGCAATAAACACAATTCCCTTATATAGCCTAATTTTGAATTATTTGACAGTTTCATTGAGACATTAAACGTCTGTTGTTGATATCAATGTTGGCGCACATTACTTATGTGATGACTCCAAAATTTGTCGATCCCATTGCTGTGTTAAACAGTACAACATAGCAGTAGTCGTGGCCGGGTGGTTATGGCGATGGACTGAAAATCCATTGGGCTCTGCCAACGCAGGTTCGAATCCTGCTGACTACGTCTATTTAGGGTATGTATACTCGAAATGCAAGTGTAGCAATAAACACAATTTCTCGACTTGGCCTAATTTTGAATTATTTGAAAGTTTCATTGAGACAGTAAACATCTATTGTTGATATCAATGTTGGCGCACATTACTTATGTGATGACTCCAAAACTTTTTGATCCCATTGCTGTGTTAAACAGTACAGCATAGCAGTAAGGTTAAGGTTAAGGCGATGGACTAGAAATCCATTGGGCTCTGCCCGCGCAGGTTTGAATCCTGCCGACTACGTCTATTTAGGGTAAGTATACTCGAAATGCAAGTGTAGCAATAAACACAATTCCCTTATATAGCCTATTTTTGAATTATTTGAAAGTTTCATTAAGACAGTAAACATCTATTGTTGATATCAATGTTGGCGCACATTACTTATGTGATGACTCCAAATTTGACGATCCCATTGCTGTGTTAAACAGTACAGCAGAGCAGTAGTCGTGGCCGAGTGGTTAAGGCGATGGACTAGAAATCCATTGGGCTCTGCCCGCGCAGGTTCGAATCCTGCCGACTACGTCTATTTATGGTATGTATACTCGAAATGCAAGTGTAGCATTAAACACAATTCCCTTATATGGCCTTATTTTGAATTATTTGAAAGTTTCATTGAGACAGTAAACGTCTGTTGTTGATGCCAATGTTGGCGCACATTACTTATGTGGTGATTCCAAAATTTGTCGATCCCATTGCTGTGTTAAACAGTACAGTGTTGATATCAATGTTGGCGCACATTATTTATGTGATGATTCCAAAATTTCTCGATCCCATTGCTGTGTTAAACAATACAACATAGCAGTAGTCGTGGCCGAGTGGTTAAGGCGATGGACGAGAAAGCCATTGGGCTCAGCCCGCGCACGTTCGAATCCTGCTGACTACTTCTATTTAGGGTATGTATACTCGAAATGCAAGTGTAGCAATAAACACAATTCCCTTATATAGCATAATTATGAATTATTTGACAGTATCATTGAGACAGTAAACGTCTATTGTTTATATCAATGTTGGCGCACATTACTTATGTGATGATTCAAAAATTTGTCGATCCCATTGCTGTGTTAAACAGTACAACACAGCAGTAGTCGTGGCCGCGTGGTTAAGGCGATGGACTAGAAATCCATTGGGCTCTGCCCGTGCAGGTTCGAATCCAGCCGACTACGAGTATTTAGGGTATGTATACTGGAAATGCAAGTGTAGCAATAAACACAATTTCTCTACTTGGCATAATTTTGAATTATTTGAAAGTTTCATTGAGACAGTAAATGTCTATTGTTGATATGTTTGCGCACATTACTTATGTGATGATTCCAAAATTTGTTGATCCCATTGCTGTGTTAAACAGTACAACATAGCAGTAGTCGTGGGCGAGTGGTTAAGGCGATGGACTAGAAAGCCATTGGGCTCTGCCCGTGCAGTGTAGCAATAAACACAATTTCTATACTTGGCATAATTTTGAATTATTTGAAAGTTTCATTGAGACAGTAAATGTCTATTGTTGATATGTTTGCGCACATTACTTATGTGATGATTCCAAAATTTGTCGATCCCATTGCTGTGTTAAACAGTACAACATAGCAGTAGTCGTGGGCGAGTGGTTAAGGCGATGGACTAGAAAGCCATTGGGCTCTGCCCGTGCAGGTTCAAATCCTGCTGACTACGTATATTTAGGGTGTGTATACTCGAAATGCAAGTGTAGCAATAAACACAATTCCCTTATATAGCCTAATTTTGAATTATTTGACAGTATCATTAAGACAGTAAACGTCTATGGTTGATATCAATGTTGGCGCACATTACTTATGTGATGATTCCAAAATTCGTCGATCCCATTGCAGTGTTGAACAGGACAGCATAGCAGTAGTCGTGGCCGAGTGGTTAAGGCGATGGAATAGAAATCCATTGGGCTCTGCCCGCTCATGTTCGAATCCTGCCGACTACGTCTATTTAGGGTATGTATACTCGTAATGTAAGCGTAGCAATAAACACATTTCCCTAATATAGCCTAATTTTGAATTATTTGACAGTATCATTAAGACAGTAAACGTCTATTGTTGATGTCAATGTTGGCGCACATTACTAATGTGATGATTCCAAAATTTGTCGATCCCATTGCTGTGTTAAACAGTACGACATAGCATTAGTCGTGGTTAAGGCGATGGACTAGAAATCCATTGGGCTCTGCCCGTGCAAGTTCGAATCCTGCCGACTACGAGTATTTAGGGTATGTATACTCGAAATGCAAGTGTAGCAATAAACACAATTCCCTAATATAGCCTAATTTTGAATTATTTGACAGTATCATTGTGACAGTAAACGTCTATTGTTGATGTCAATGTTGGCGCACATTACTAATGTGATGATTCCAAAATTTGTCGTTCCCATTGCTGTGTTAAACAGTACGACATAGCAGTAGTCGTGGCCGAGTGGTTAAGGCGATGGACTAGAAATCCATTGGGCTCTGCCCGTGCAGGTTCGAATCCTGACGACTACGAGTATTTAGGGTATGTATACTCGAAATGCAAGTGTAGCAATAAACACAATTCCCTTATATAGCCTAATTTTGAATTATTTGACAGTATCATTGTGACAGTAAACGTCTATTGTTGATGTCAATGTTGGCGCACATTACTAATGTGATGATTCCAAAATTTGTCGATCCCATTGCTGTGTTAAACAGTACGACATAGCAGTAGTCGTGGCCGAGTGGTTAAGGCGATGGACTAGAAATCCATTGGGCTCTGCCCGTGCAGGTTCGAATCCTGCCGACTACGAGTATTTAGGGTATGTATACTCGAAATGCAAGTGTAGCAATAAACACAATTCCCTTATATAGCCTAATTTTGAATTATTTGACAGTTTCATTGAGACAGTAACCTTCTATTGTTGATATCAACGTTGGCGCACATTACTTATGTGATGATTCAAAAATTTGTCGATCCCATTGCTGTGTTAAACAGTACGACATAGCAGTAGTCGTGGCCGAGTGGTTAAGGCGATGGACTAGAAATCCATTGGACTCTGCCCGTGCAGGTTCGAATCCTCCCGACTACGAGGATTTAGGGTATGTATACTCGAAATGCAAGTGTAGCAATAAACACAATTTCTCTACTTGGCATAATTTTGAATAATTTGAAAGTTTCATTGAGACAGTAAATGTCTATTGTTGATATGTTTGCGCACATTACTTACGTGATGATTCCAAAATTTGTCGATCCCATTGCTGTGTTAAACAGTACAACATAGCAGTAGTCGTGGGCGAGTGGTTAAGGCGATGGACTAGAAAGCCATTGGGCTCTGCCCGTGCAGGTTAAAATCCTGCTGACTACGTCTATTTATGGTGTGTATACTCGAAATGCAAGTGTAGCAATAAACACAATTCCCTTATATAGCCTAATTTTGAATTATTTGACAGTATCATTAAGACAGTAAACGTCTATTGTTGATATCAATGTTGGCGCACATTACTTATGTGATGATTCCAAAATTCGTCGATCCCATTGCAGTGTTGAACAGGACAACATAGCAGTAGTCGTGGCCGAGTGGTTAAGGCGATGGACTAGAAAGCCATTGGGCTCTGCCCGCGCAGGTTCGAATCCTGCTGACTGCGTATATTTAGGGTATGTTTACTCGAAATGCAAGTGTAGCAATAAACACAATTTCTCTACTTGGCCTAATATTGAATTATTTGAAAGTTTCATTCAGACAGTAAACGTCTATTGTTGATATCAATGTTGGCGCACATTACTTATGTGATGATTCCAAAATTCGTCGATTTCATTGCTGTGTTGGACAGTACAACATAGCAGTAGTCGTGGCCGAGTGGTTAAGGCGATGGACTAGAAATCCATTGGGCTCTGCCCGCCCAGGGTCGAATCCTGCCGACTACGTCTATTTAGGGTATGTATACTCGTAATGCAAGTGTAGCAATAAACACAATTCCCTTATATAGCCTAATTTTGAATTATTTGAAAGTTTCATTCAGACAGTAAACGTCTAATATTGATGTCAATGTTGGCGCACATTACTTATGCGATGATTCCAAAATTTGTCGATCCCATTGCTGTGTTAAACAGTACAACTTAGCAGTAGTCGTGGCGGATGGACTAGAAATCCATTGGGCTCTGCCAGCGCAGGTTCGAATAATGTCGACTACGTCCTGTAAGCTCGAAATGCAAGTGTAGCAATAAACACAATTTATCTACTTGGACTAATTTTGAATTATTTGACAGTTTCATTGAGACAGTAACCGTCTAATATTGATGTCAATGTTGGCGCACATTACTTACGTGATCATTGCAAAATTTTGCGATCCCATTGCTGTGTTAAACAGTACAACATAGCAGTAGTCGTGGCCGAATAGTTAAGGCGATGGACTAGAAATCCATTGGACTCTGCCCGCGCAGTTTCGAATCCTGCCGACTACGTCTATTTAGGGTAAGTTTACTCGAAATGCATGTGTAGCAATAAACACAATTCCCTTATATAGCCTAATTTTGAATTATTTGAAAGTTTCATTGAGTCAGTAAACGTCTATTGTTGATATCAATGTTGGCGCACATTACTTATGTGATGATTCCAAAATGTATCGATCCCATTGCTGTGTTAAACAGTACAACATAGCAGTAGTCGTGGCAGAGTGGTTAAGGCGATGGACTAGAAATCCATTGGGCTCTGCCCGCACAGGTTTGAATCCTGCCGACTATGTCTATTTAGGGTATGTATACTCGTAATGCAAGTGTAGCATTAAACACAATTCCCTTATATAGTCTAATTTTGAATTATTTGAAAGTTTCATTGAGACAGTAAACGTCTATTGTTCATATCAATGTTGGCCCACATTACTTATGTGATGATTCCAAAATTCGTCGATCCCATTGCAGTGTTGAACAGGACAACATAGCAGTAGTCGTGGCCGAGTGGTTAAGGCGATGGACTAGAAAGCCATTGGGCTCTGCCCGCGCAGGTTCGAATCCTGCTGACTACGTATATTTAGGGTATGTTTACTCGAAATGCAAGTGTAGCAATAAACACAATTTCTCTACTTGGCCTAATATTGAATTATTTGAAAGTTTCATTCAGACAGTAAACGTCTATTGTTGATATCAATGTTGGCGCACATTACTTATGTGATGATTCCAAAATTTGTCGATCCCATTGCTGTGTTAAACATTACAACATAGCAGTAGTCGTGGCCGAGTGGTTAAGGCGATGGACTAGAAAGCCATTGGGCTCTGCCCGCGCAGGTTCGAATCCTGCTGACTACGTCTATTTAGGGTATGTATACTCGTAATGCAAGTGTAGCATTAAACACAATTCCCTTATATAGTCTAATTTTGAATTATTTGAAAGTTTCATTGAGACAGTAAACGTCTATTTTTGATGTCAATGTTGGCGCACATTACTTATGTGATGATTCCAAAATTTGTCGATCCCATTGCTGTGTTAAACAGTACAACATAGCAGTAGTCGTGGCCGAGTGGTTAAGGCGATGGACTAGCAATCCATTGGGCTCTGCCAGCGCAGGTTCGAATTATGTCGACTACGTCTATTTAGGGTGTGTATACTCGAAATGCAAGTGTAGCAATACACACAATTTCTCTACTTGGCCTAATTTTGAATTATTTGAAAGTTTCATTGAGACAGTAAACGTCTATTGTTGATATCAATGTTGGCGCACATTACTTACGTGATGATTCCAAAATTTGTCGATCCCATTGCTGTGTTAAACAGTACAACATAGCAGTAGTCGTGGCCGAATGGTTAAGGCGATGGACTAGAAATCCATTGGGATCTGCTCGCGTACGTTCGAATCCTGCCGACTACGTCTATTTCGGGTATGTATACTCGAAATACAAGTGTAGCAATAAACACAATTCCCTTATATGGCGTAATTTTGAATTATTTGAAAGTTTCATTCAGACAGTAAACGTCTATTGTTGATATCAATGTTGGCGCACATTACTTATGTGATGATTCCAAAATTTGTCGATCCCATTGCTGTGTTAAACAGTACAACTTAGCAGTAGTCGTGGCCGAGGGTTAAGGCGATGGACTAGAAATCCATTGGGCTATGGCCGCGCAGGTTCGAATCCTGTCGACTACGTCTATTTAGGGTATGTATACTCGAAATCAAGTGTAGCAATAAACACAATTTCTCTACTTGGCCTAATTTTGTATTATTTGAAAGTTTTATTGAGACAGTAAACGTCTAATATTGATGTCAATGTTGGCGCACATTACTTACGTGAGCATTGCAAAATTTTGCAATCCCATTGCTGTGTTAAACAGTACAACATAACAGTAGTCGTGGCCGAATGGTTAAGGCGATGGACTAGAAATCCATTGGGCTATGCCCGCGCAGTTTCGAATCCTGCCGACTACGTCTATTTAGGGTATGTATACTCGAAATGCAAGTGTAGCAATAAACACAATTCCCTTATATAGCCTAATTTTGAATTATTTGAAAGTTTCATTGAGTCAGTAAACGTCTATTGTTGATATCAATGTTGGCGCACATTACTTATGTGATGACTCCAAAATTTATCGATCCCATTGCTGTGTTAAAAAGTACAACATAACAGTAGTCGTGGCCGAATGGTTAAGGCGATGGACTAGAAATCCATTGGGCTATGCCCGCGCAGTTTCGAATCCTGCCGACTACGTCTATTTAGGGTATGTATACTCGAAATGCAAGTGTAGCAATAAACACAATTCCCTTATATAGCCTAATTTTGAATTATTTGAAAGTTTCATTGAGTCAGTAAACGTCTATTGTTGATATCAATGTTGGCGCACATTACTTATGTGATGACTCCAAAATTTTTCGATCCCATTGCTGTGTTAAAAAGTACAACATAGAAGTAGTCGTGGCAGAGTGGTTAAGGCGATGGACTAGAAATCCATTGGGCTCTGCCCGTGCAGGTTCGAATCCTGCCGACTACGAGTATTTAGGGTATGTATACTCGAAATGCAAGTGTAGCAATAAACACAATTCCCTTATATAGCCTAATTTTGAATTATTTGACAGTTTCATTGAGACAGTAACCTTCTATTGTTGATATCAACGTTGGCGCACATTACTTATGTGATGATTCAAAAATTTGTCGATCCCATTGCTGTGTTAAACAGTACGACATAGCAGTAGTCGTGGCCGAGTGGTTAAGGCGATGGACTAGAAATCCATTGGACTCTGCCCGTGCAGGTTCGAATCCTCCCGACTACGAGGATTTAGGGTATGTATACTCGAAATGCAAGTGTAGCAATAAACACAATTTCTCTACTTGGCATAATTTTGAATAATTTGAAAGTTTCATTGAGACAGTAAATGTCTATTGTTGATATGTTTGCGCACATTACTTACGTGATGATTCCAAAATTTGTCGATCCCATTGCTGTGTTAAACAGTACAACATAGCAGTAGTCGTGGGCGAGTGGTTAAGGCGATGGACTAGAAAGCCATTGGGCTCTGCCCGTGCAGGTTAAAATCCTGCTGACTACGTCTATTTATGGTGTGTATACTCGAAATGCAAGTGTAGCAATAAACACAATTCCCTTATATAGCCTAATTTTGAATTATTTGACAGTATCATTAAGACAGTAAACGTCTATTGTTGATATCAATGTTGGCGCACATTACTTATGTGATGATTCCAAAATTCGTCGATCCCATTGCAGTGTTGAACAGGACAACATAGCAGTAGTCGTGGCCGAGTGGTTAAGGCGATGGACTAGAAAGCCATTGGGCTCTGCCCGCGCAGGTTCGAATCCTGCTGACTGCGTATATTTAGGGTATGTTTACTTGAAATGCAAGTGTAGCAATAAACACAATTTCTCTACTTGGCCTAATATTGAATTATTTGAAAGTTTCATTCAGACAGTAAACGTCTATTGTTGATATCAATGTTGGCGCACATTACTTATGTGATGATTCCAAAATTCGTCGATTTCATTGCTGTGTTGGACAGTACAACATAGCAGTAGTCGTGGCCGAGTGGTTAAGGCGATGGACTAGAAATCCATTGGGCTCTGCCCGCCCAGGGTCGAATCCTGCCGACTACGTCTATTTAGGGTATGTATACTCGTAATGCAAGTGTAGCAATAAACACAATTCCCTTATATAGCCTAATTTTGAATTATTTGAAAGTTTCATTCAGACAGTAAACGTCTAATATTGATGTCAATGTTGGCGCACATTACTTATGCGATGATTCCAAAATTTGTCGATCCCATTGCTGTGTTAAACAGTACAACTTAGCAGTAGTCGTGGCGGATGGACTAGAAATCCATTGGGCTCTGCCAGCGCAGGTTCGAATAATGTCGACTACGTCCTGTAAGCTCGAAATGCAAGTGTAGCAATAAACACAATTTATCTACTTGGACTAATTTTGAATTATTTGACAGTTTCATTGAGACAGTAACCGTCTAATATTGATGTCAATGTTGGCGCACATTACTTACGTGATCATTGCAAAATTTTGCGATCCCATTGCTGTGTTAAACAGTACAACATAGCAGTAGTCGTGGCCGAATAGTTAAGGCGATGGACTAGAAATCCATTGGACTCTGCCCGCGCAGTTTCGAATCCTGCCGACTACGTCTATTTAGGGTAAGTTTACTCGAAATGCATGTGTAGCAATAAACACAATTCCCTTATATAGCCTAATTTTGAATTATTTGAAAGTTTCATTGAGTCAGTAAACGTCTATTGTTGATATCAATGTTGGCGCACATTACTTATGTGATGATTCCAAAATGTATCGATCCCATTGCTGTGTTAAACAGTACAACATAGCAGTAGTCGTGGCAGAGTGGTTAAGGCGATGGACTAGAAATCCATTGGGCTCTGCCCGTGCAGGTTAAAATCCTGCTGACTACGTCTATTTATGGTGTGTATACTCGAAATGCAAGTGTAGCAATAAACACAATTCCCTTATATAGTCTAATTTTGAATTATTTGAAAGTTTCATTGAGACAGTAAACGTCTATTGTTCATATCAATGTTGGCCCACATTACTTATGTGATGATTCCAAAATTCGTCGATCCCATTGCAGTGTTGAACAGGACAACATAGCAGTAGTCGTGGCCGAGTGGTTAAGGCGATGGACTAGAAAGCCATTGGGCTCTGCCCGCGCAGGTTCGAATCCTGCTGACTACGTATATTTAGGGTATGTTTACTCGAAATGCAAGTGTAGCAATAAACACAATTTCTCTACTTGGCCTAATATTGAATTATTTGAAAGTTTCATTCAGACAGTAAACGTCTATTGTTGATATCAATGTTGGCGCACATTACTTATGTGATGATTCCAAAATTTGTCGATCCCATTGCTGTGTTAAACATTACAACATAGCAGTAGTCGTGGCCGAGTGGTTAAGGCGATGGACTAGAAAGCCATTGGGCTCTGCCCGCGCAGGTTCGAATCCTGCTGACTACGTCTATTTAGGGTATGTATACTCGTAATGCAAGTGTAGCATTAAACACAATTCCCTTATATAGTCTAATTTTGAATTATTTGAAAGTTTCATTGAGACAGTAAACGTCTATTGTTCATATCAATGTTGGCCCACATTACTTATGTGATGATTCCAAAATTTGTCCATCCCATTGCTGTGTTAAACAGCACAACATTGCAGTAGTCGTGGCCGAGTGGTTAGGCGATAGATTAGAAATCCATAGGGCTCTGCCCGCGCAGGTTCGAATCCTGACGACAACGTCTATTTAGGGTATGTTTACTCGAAATGCAAGTGTAGCAATAAACACAATTTCTTTACTTGGCCTAATTTTGAATTATTTGAAAGTTTCATTGAGACAGTAAACGTCTATTTTTGATGTCAATGTTGGCGCACATTACTTATGTGATGATTCCAAAATTTGTCGATCCCATTGCTGTGTTAAACAGTACAACATAGCAGTAGTCGTGGCCGAGTGGTTAAGGCGATGGACTAGCAATCCATTGGGCTCTGCCAGCGCAGGTTCGAATTATGTCGACTACGTCTATTTAGGGTGTGTATACTCGAAATGCAAGTGTAGCAATACACACAATTTCTCTACTTGGCCTAATTTTGAATTATTTGAAAGTTTCATTGAGACAGTAAACGTCTATTGTTGATATCAATGTTGGCGCACATTACTTACGTGATGATTCCAAAATTTGTCGATCCCATTGCTGTGTTAAACAGTACAACATAGCAGTAGTCGTGGCCGAATGGTTAAGGCGATGGACTAGAAATCCATTGGGCTCTGCTCGCGTACGTTCGAATCCTGCCGACTACGTCTATTTCGGGTATGTATACTCGAAATACAAGTGTAGCAATAAACACAATTCCCTTATATGGCGTAATTTTGAATTATTTGAAAGTTTCATTCAGACAGTAAACGTCTATTGTTGATATCAATGTTGGCGCACATTACTTATGTGATGATTCCAAAATTTGTCGATCCCATTGCTGTGTTAAACAGTACAACTTAGCAGTAGTCGTGGCCGAGGGTTAAGGCGATGGACTAGAAATCCATTGGGCTATGGCCGCGCAGGTTCGAATCCTGTCGACTACGTCTATTTAGGGTATGTATACTCGAAATCAAGTGTAGCAATAAACACAATTTCTCTACTTGGCCTAATTTTGTATTATTTGAAAGTTTTATTGAGACAGTAAACGTCTAATATTGATGTCAATGTTGGCGCACATTACTTACGTGATCATTGCAAAATTTTGCAATCCCATTGCTGTGTTAAACAGTACAACATAACAGTAGTCGTGGCCGAATGGTTAAGGCGATGGACTAGAAATCCATTGGGCTATGCCCGCGCAGTTTCGAATCCTGCCGACTACGTCTATTTAGGGTATGTATACTCGAAATGCAAGTGTAGCAATAAACACAATTCCCTTATATAGCCTAATTTTGAATTATTTGAAAGTTTCATTGAGTCAGTAAACGTCTATTGTTGATATCAATGTTGGCGCACATTACTTATGTGATGACTCCAAAATTTATCGATCCCATTGCTGTGTTAAAAAGTACAACATAACAGTAGTCGTGGCCGAATGGTTAAGGCGATGGACTAGAAATCCATTGGGCTATGCCCGCGCAGTTTCGAATCCTGCCGACTACGTCTATTTAGGGTATGTATACTCGAAATGCAAGTGTAGCAATAAACACAATTCCCTTATATAGCCTAATTTTGAATTATTTGAAAGTTTCATTGAGTCAGTAAACGTCTATTGTTGATATCAATGTTGGCGCACATTACTTATGTGATGACTCCAAAATTTTTCGATCCCATTGCTGTGTTAAAAAGTACAACATAGAAGTAGTCGTGGCAGAGTGGTTAAGGCGATGGACTAGAAATCCATTGGGCTCTGCCCGCGCAGGTTCGAATCCTGCCGACTACGTCTATTTAGGGTAGTGTTTTGGGGTTCATCGATGGCGTCGCTGGAATCTTATCGATATCGATTTAGTCTCAATTTTCGTAGCCATCACCATTAATTCACACACAAAAACCAAGTGGTGATATAGTAATTAGCATAAATGTTGTTCACCTTTGTCGTCATTTTTAATTATACTTGCTATTTCCCACACCAGGGAGAATAAAACTTGAACACTAATACTTACACTATGTCACTAAAACAGTATAACAAGAATGCATGATGCAAAGCCCATTCTATAAATGTTTAGTTTAAATATTCCTTGGTCGAGGTAAGAAACTAGGTGATAATATCAGAGCATGGGTCTTATTTAGGAACTCCTGCCAGAGCAACTTCACGAAACATAAATGGTATTCCCAGATTAACATCAGTTGTTAATGACATTAATTCTCAACTCCGATGAAACGACCAATTACTCTGACAAAGTCCTACCCACTGTGAAGCTAATCACTACGAATCTACAAGTAACATAAATTCAAAATTTCTTGGGGCGGTCACTGTATTTTCAGATGATGGAAGGGGATTGTTTGTTTTGTTTTTTTCTTGGGGGGGGGGGCAAAGTCTTTTCATACTTATGCGAAATCAGATTCCCCGGTACCCCTGGCCAAAGTCAAGTCTCTAAGGCGTGGCAGAGTAAACATGAGACCAGTCAATCGCTGAAATCGTTGGCACACCACGTGCTTACCAGAGATATGTCTCACGGTTAATTCCTTGCAAAGTTGCCATTACTAAATACAATAAAGGAAAAGTCAAATCTAACATAATACTTCCAGATGAAAGAGCTCGGCAAATGTGAGAACATGCAATTTACCGCTTTTTTATATCACTATTCATTCTCTAGATAGATTACTTTTCATTAATTTATGTAGTCCACCATCTTGATTCTTCAGCAAAGGATTATGGGTAAAGTATGACATCGTATCCACTGTTGTCAGCAATTGAGAAAATTATTTCATCTATAACTTCAAAAATTGAACTTAAAATTGGCTGAAAGTTTACAACATGGTAGCATGTATGCTCCGGTGCGAAACATGCATATAAAAATAGTTGTCATGACAACAGAACTGTAAATATTCATTTTTGTGTTTTGCCACAAAATGCTCAAATTTCCATATATTGTATACAATTTATCAATGTGAGTAGATTATACGGGTGATATATAACCTGTTGACCACAAAAAGGGAACAAAAAAGTGCCATTCTACTTTTAAAGATTAAAATAATGAGTTTGACTGTTTTTACGTTTTTGGCAATATCTTCACTTTATGTGTATTTGTAACATTTTAAAAATCCATTACCATAATTATATACACGAGTAATATGCACACTGAAAATTTGCAAAAAATTGCATTAGTATTACTCACGTTATAGAATAAGATGGATACATTTTCTCAATTTTTCAAAATAGAGGATATGATTTCACACTTTACCCACAATCCTTTTCTGGAAAATCAAGATGGCAGACTACATAATACTGATGAAAAATTGAATATCTAGAGAATGAAAAGTGACAAAAATGTAAATTGCATTCTCCTACATTTGTGGAGGTTTTTATTTAGGGAGAATTGTGCTGTTTGGCTTGACTTCCCCTATAAGTAAACAATCTATTTATCAAATTCCTGTAATATATGTTTATAATCTCTACCCTAAACATGCGAGTTGTTGATTTTAAACAATAGTGCACCGGCGTGTGAACCGAATGTGCGCACGTGAGGTCAATGTTAACAATATACACAATCCACGTACTTGGCGTAATTTTGAATCATTTTACAGTTTCACTGACTTAAAGACAGTAAACGTCTATTGCTGAGATTACTTACTTAATGGAAAAAAATTGACGATCCCATTGCAGTGTTCAACAATACAACATAGCAGTAGTCTTGGCCGAGTGGTTAAGGCGATGGACTAGAAATCCATTGGGCTCTGCCCGCGCAGGTTCGAATACTGCCGTCTATGTCTATTTAAGGTGTGTATCTCTACGTTACCAGTGAACAATGTGGAATGATTTCAACACGTCGCTTACATGCAAGCCAGTGGACACTAACAATCAGCAGCGTACAAGTAAGCCAGGATATTTCTACGTTAACAATGTGGAATAGTTTTAACACGCCGCTTACATTTCCACACGGACTATATAGACATCTTACATGTAGGCTAGGCTATTTCTATGTTACCCATGAACACTGTGGAACACGTCCCTTACATGCAGCAGATTAATATAAGACGATAAGATATGTAGTTATACAAAATCAACTGAATTACTTCAAAGTTTGAATAGCAATTCTGAATAAATGACGTCGCCGTACTTTGAAGTGTTGGCAATTGACAGTTGCTATGCAACCCAAATAAAAACATAAGTCGGATTTTAAGTCACTTATGCAAATCCTCAAAAACTAATGTGTAAGAATGCTGAATATCCTTTTTCGAGTCATAATAGAAAATGTATCGCCTACGTGTGAGTGTGTGTTAGCACCCCCCAATTGAACCCTGGAATGAATCTACTTAACCCCTATTGCACCCTTTTTCACAAACAAAAGATTAGATCTACGCAGTCTTAAATATCTTTTTCACAAACAAAAGATTAGATCTACGCAGTCTTAAATATCTGACTCATACCAAATGAAATGCACAATATGGAAGCTTAGATGCCTGCCCACATATTGAGCTTATGTTGTGCTGGGCAGTAAACATGATATAGTTGTTGTAAATACACTGCATACTTATCTGATAAGTCTTTGTTAAAAATGTGTGCTTGTTAAAAAATCATTCAATTCAGACGAAACGTTGTTATGAATATACATCGGACAAATAAACTCACGACGATAAACAAATTTATGACTGACATAAATACAAACAAATTGACAACGGAAAGACATTTTCAAAAGCCCTTCAAAACATCGTAGTCGTCAATGCCTTTGAAGATAAGGTAAAATGATATGATTTGATATATGAATCACCACATATTGCGGTAGTATGTTATTTAGTATGTTATTTTATGAACTAGTCTCTGTCTTTCTTTCTATCTACCTGTATGTGTGTCTGTCTGTATGTGTGTTTGATTGTCTCACTGACTGAAGATATCCGCCACTAACATTTATATTAATTAACTTAATTCGCCATAACTTTATATACTGGTATGTGCATTGCGTGATTTGTGTCAAAAATCATAAAAGTCAAAAATCCGTTGCCAAATACGCAATACATAATTTATTTTTTGACAAAATTTTCTTGTAAGCCTTATTTATCTATGGTGAAGTAAGCAATTTACATGTAAATGTCTACGAGGTCAACAGAGAGTCAACAAGTTCGTTACGGGGGTGTGTACAAACACCAATACAAACGCAAATCGCTACGGTGAATTACCTCGCCTGGATATTCTTGAAGAAATATAAAACTGAAGAAATAACCAAATCAGCGACGAGAATGAGCCGCTTGCTGACCGTTGGACGCGGTGTAGTCTACAGTCTCTGTTCTGGGGTGACATTGGTACATTTACTTGTACACTACGTGGTTGGTCGTGAACTGAGTCTAATGACCCCGGTTTATATTTTTCTATCAGGTAAGAATTTTAAACACTCGACTACCACACTCCTTGCAGCCAACCTACTACAGATGAAAGACTATGGTACCTGGCTACAAGATAATCTAATTGCTAGGTATACCTGGTTGAAATATCAAAACAACATCGTGACGGTGTATTTGCATTCCCAAGGTCATTATCTTCTATTTAAGGTCATCTGAAATATGGTCATGTGATCACTATTAACCTTGTTATCAAAACGTCTTGCCAAAGCTAGGTTGTTTTAGGAGCTTTCCGGGTCGTTCATTAAAAATGTCGCACGAGAAACGCAAGTCATTCGAAAATGGTGAATGATTGTCTGTGGGGAGAGGGGGGTTATATTTCCCATTTTTATGTGTTTTTTTTAGTATGTCATATACAATGTTTTACTTCCGGAAAATAACAATTGAGAAGGAGCTAATATGTTTATTTTTCGACCGGGTTTCTATGCCATTAGTCACGGTACATTTTTGTGTCAGAATGTTTAAACTAATTTTAGATTGATAAAGTTTTCCACTTGGGATGAGACTTACATACAGTCTCTTGTTTGTTGTTTTTCATTGAAATACTAGTAGTATATTACCTGGTACCTGGGTGTATAAATGGCGAAAGTAGACTTACCGCGAAACAGACAAGAGACTTGTGTTCTTTGCAAGGGTTCCCTTGCTATTAATATTAACGAGCATTGCAATTACGTCACAAATTGACGTAATTTACATATAACAGGATTTGATGGGAGGAGCATGCATACATATAAGTTCACATTCGTTCAAGATCATGGACAAACGATTACTAGCACGCCAACAAAAACGAACATCACAACTATATCGCCGAGGATTCGGGAGAGAAAATTGCATTGTGGGTCAAAAATAGAAAAAAACGGATAACCGTAGAAGACTGTTTAAGCTGGCCAATGCATGATTTCCTGTGAAGAAAATGAGTTGGTTGTCGGTGATTTGATAAACCACAAACCACTCACACAAACTTCAAAAAATAAATACTAGATCAAAATAAAATTAAATAAATATACAAAAAAAAAGCCAAAACTAAGATCTTATTTTAATCATAGTGAGTCTAGTGCATGTATATTTAGCGCACCTTCGACGCTGTCTTGCAATGTCATCATAAAAAAACGTTAAGAATATTGTGAAATATAAGTTTCGAGACGATTGTTAGTTTATGAAAATTCAACTTCAATGTTGACCTTGACGCTGATTGGTGGAACTTTATTGAGCCTGCTAGTCATTGCATCACAGTGACTGAGTACCAGACCGGTAGACAATCATCACCGGCGTCACCATTTGTACACTCACGCTTACTTTATTGTATTTGAAAAACAAACAAGAGACTGTATGAAAGTCTAATTTGGGGTTTGCTTTCACCCATAGATAACTGGACCAAGATATGTGGATAGCAAGCTGTTGATGAGGGTTAATTTGTGGTTTAAAACAGTTTGAATTCAGATTTTGTAACGTAATTTCTACACTGGTGTTTGACCTTGATTATTGATTAAACTTAGTAACCAAGGATCGTATATGGGGTTTTATTAATTTTCAAAGCGTATGTTTGATAGTTGCTGTACTAGATTAACCAGACCTTGCACCTTGGTTAAAACCGCGCATCTAGGTGTACCGTCTGGAGTTGAAAAGGTTGGCCAGGCGCGATGTTCGCGATGTACCCAATACCTCACCAGGTAGAGCATTTAATGTGTGATCTGTTTGGGAATTTGGTTCGTTCATCAGCTTACTTTATTTCTTCAATTGTATTGTACTGTTCATGACAAATGGGGTGTTATTCTGGTGAAGTAAACTTAATATTCTTATGCCAGTGGTCGATTAGAGTAAACCAATAAATAAACTCCGCCCAAATGACGTTTACAAGACTCTGCCCACAACTGCTATCGCTCCTTCTAATGACGAAGTGCTTCCGTGGCGTCAAACTAACGTCTATCATACGGGTGAAGACAATGTCCCAAATCGACAACTATGTATAATTATGTAGTCGTTCATCGCCCAGAATAATAAAATCTCTCAAAAAACTAAGTTCATTGATGGACGGCTACAGATAAAGACGATTTCGACATTTCGAAGGGCTTCGTGTCATCATTTACGTCACAAAAAATTGTCGTCACTAGAGGGCGCTGTTTACAGAGAAGGTGTATTACTTATTCTTAAGGTAGCGAGACTATTATTTGTGTTGAAAATTACGATTTTCACATTTATTTATTAATTGATGAAATGCACTATAAACTTTCATGTGATAAAGTCAACAGTATATAGAATGTCATGTAAGTTGGTTAAAATGTAGATTTTCTGAAGGGAAGCAAGGCAGCCTCAGTAGTGTTTTCCAAAATCAACAACACAGGTTTAATCTGTGTGCCTATAAGTTTCAAAGATAAACTCAAGACAAAGCAATGTTAGGATGTGTTATCAGTAGCTATCTGACACACAATGAGTGTTTCCAAACATTTGAGTGGTTTTTCTCCGCCCCTATTTGTTTCACAGATTAGTCATTTGCATATGAATGTGTCAGACACAAGCTCACACAGCCACTGAAAAAAATCATTGATTTTGGTGTTTTCATATGCCGAATTTATCCAATTATAGCTATTCCATTCCTTTATTTTTTTTGGTTTCCAATAGCCTTACACATTTGGATGTCCCTACACATGTTAAAACAGACCTTGATGGGAAAACAAATTGATTGTGCCGATAAACAAGCTTGAAAATCTTTGCTGTTCCTTCATGGACGTTTTCTAGGAGTTTATGTTTTTCAAAATACAAGGTCTTTAACAAAAAATAACGTATACTTATTGTCGTCGGATTAACACCAAATTTGCACAGTGAGAGGAACTTGAATGTGTCCAGACAAACTATTTCATCGATTATTTACCAACGAGTTGTGGTTTGAGTTGGGGGCAATGCGACTAAAACAGTAATTGAAATTCAGCACACTATTTTTTAAAACGCGTTGCTTGAATAAAACTGACCAGACACATTCAATTTACCAGACTATTGAACAACTAGGAAAAGTGAAAAAAATACTTCTTATCGCCAGCATAAATGCGTAATTATTTTTTTTTACAGAAAACGTAATTTTTCACCTTTGGTTGAGTAACGCGTCGTAGAATGCAGATACGGGCATGCAAAATACACTTGTGAAAAGCTTGAAGTCTGGCGATTCTAAAAATATATAATATACTTTCCTGGGTCTATTTGTAGTCATTTAGTCACAATTAGAGGATGAAAACAAGTATGCAAATAATAGTCCCGCTACCTTAAATAACTTATTTGTTTAATGTTTTGTGTCTAGGTGTCGCTGCTATATTTACAGTCGTCTTCGGCATTTTGGCATTAAGTTTTGCGAAGGAACGGACCTGTCTTTCACATGACTACATCTCCGCCTTTTGGCACTATCTCTTTATACAATGCAACAATGTTATTGGAAAACGGGTGCGTCAGCAATTCGAATCAGATACGCAAAAGTGTGGACAGGTACAAGAAGAGCTATTACGATATATCTTGCGTCACAATGCTGACACTGAGTACGGCAGAAAATTCGATTTTCCTCGCTTTCGAACGACGGAAGATTTCCGTAGAATGCATCCACTGACGCGGTACGAGTCGTACAAAAATTATATTGACCGAGCTGCTATGGGGGTACAGAATGTTCTCACGACAAATAAAATCGTACGCATACTATTAACGTCGGGTACTACCGGCTCAGGCTCAATGTTCCCGGCATCTACAAAATATTTCCGACACTATATAATTCTTGCAATGACAGCGATTTCGGAGATATATCGTTTAATGCCGCAAACGAAAAATTTACAGAAAATGCTATGGATAAAGTTTGACAGCAAACCACGTGTATCCGAGGGCGGGCTTCCAATGGGGCCTGCGTCGGGCCTGCGGCCAGGGTCTGTATGGGGATTAGTGTTGAACAAGATTATGGACTGTGTCGAAACCTCGCCCTCGTCGATATTAAAAGTAACTAATGAGCCACAATGCATGTACCTCCACTGTTTGTTCGGACTTAAGGACCGCACTGTGGGAATTATCAACGGTATGTTCGCACAGTCCGTCTACAGCCTATTCGCTACAATCGAGACAAAATGGCCGCAGCTTGTGATCGACATAGAAAACGGGTATATCGACCCAAAGCTCGAGATTCTTCCTCAAGTAAGAGAGGAGATTAATAAACAGCTACAACCTGATCCAGAAAGAGCAAAAGAGCTGAAAACTGAATTTCAGAAAGGATTTCGTGGTATCAGCCGACGGGTGTGGCCGTACTTAAATTACATCGGTGGTATAAATACAGGATCAATGAAACCATATGCAAAGAAAATAAACGAACACTACGCACCAGGTGAGTTATACCAGGTATGATGGATACATTAGACATATAGCGTCAATGTGCAGAAAATTCGGGAAAGTAGATTTAGCTGCAATCACGCATGACAAACAATTTGAACTACTAGTATGTGACAACTCTTGAACAATGAGCCTTATGTTTTATAACTAACTTGTTCAATGTTTTGTTAATAGGTGTTCCGATTATCTCTTCTGGGTATTCATCGTCAGAGGGCGCTATGGCTGTCAATATATCCCCTTTAGAGACGTCCACTTGCTATGTACTTCACCCGAAAACCAATTTTTATGAATTTATCCCAGTCCTACATTGGTGAGTCGAAAATATGTATAGTTCATATGTGGTGAAATGTTAAATTTATACATTTTTGTATATAGTAATCAATGTAATCAATGTATTGTCAACATGTTACCTAATTTAAGCAACATACTAGTATATAGTACTGAAAATATCCCTTTATGTTTACTATTCAGTGACGAAACTCAACCTGATACCTTATTGGCTGATGAACTCGAGGTTGGAGCAGAGTATGAAATTGTTTTGACCAATGAGCACGGGTTGTATCGATATCGTTTTGGCGATGTTATTAAGGTGGCACACTATCATAATAACTGTCCTGCGATAGAGTTCATGTACAGGTAACTAATATGTATACAGAAAAAAACATTTTCATTTCATGGTCAGCCCAGTATGCGTGTCTTCGCTTAACATCCTCGTTCCTCTTCCACCCATCTTTAACGTATTTATGTTTTGGAATGATTAATTAATATTACACTATATTTCGACACTACATGGCGAGTGAATGTTGAAATTAAAACGATGCTATAAGTAACAAGAATTCGCTTAGTGCAATTGGACGAACCAGTAACGATGCGAGTCAATTGGGAGCGAGTTGCTGACGTAATCTTACAGAATATCACGTGCAAAATATGCAAGTGGCCTATTGGTACACATTGGAGCAGATAATTAGGCATAACATCAGCAATCATACTTGCAAATAAAACATACCAGTAACAAATGTAAGAAGAGACAACATGGGCATCCAATGTCCGGAACTGTCGCCTAGCACAAAAATAAATAAATAAAATGTGGTATCTAACCCGTGCTTTACATTTCCTGTTTCCAGACGTGGTCAACTGTTAGACGTACACAGTGAGAAGACGTCTGAGGTTGCTGTGTATGGGGCGTTGCAAGACACATTATCACAATGGTCAGCTGGGATTTCATTGGTGGATTACACATGCGCAGAAAGTGTTATGCTGAATTTGTCCGCATCGGGTATGGGTACAGTTAAAAACAGTTAAAAATTAAAGGGCGGCAGTCGTCGCGCTGCGCATGTGCAACATTTGGGTTTATAAACATTGATTTTCCCATAACCCAACGCGCTCTGCTTATGGAAATCACAAGTATGAGGTTTGACCTGGGCGCGACTTGCACTAATTACCGCTGGTGAGTCAAAGTCGCCATCTTTGTTCATATGAGACCCATATATCTCGCGCATGCGTGGCGCGACGACTACCGCCCTTTAAACACGATGGCGGGCATTTGACCCAATGAATAGGGGGAAATGTTTATTACAATTTGTTGTTTCATAAGGTGTCACATAACTTATAATTTAGGCACATGTCATTAACTTTCGTTTTTGATTCCGAGTTGTTTTCTTTTCCGTGGACCCGAACAAATATACTGGGCAGTAAGTAGCCGCCACAAGAGGTCATGGTAAACGATGATGTGGGAATCCATATTAACGCATTATTTCATTAAAACAAATCCTAATAATTGGCAACAGACATAAGTATATATTCTATAACTATGTACTGTAAAATATGTCTTTTTTCGCGATTTTAGCGAGAGAACTGATTCGCTAATTCAAGATGTCGCTAATGACTTTATTATCAATTCAAAATGGCCGCCAAACAAAGAAATCAACAATGACAAGAGAGATTCGCTAAATCAACATTTCGCTATTACGTCATTTTACCACAATTCGCTAAAATTGCATGCCGCTTTTTCAACATGTTTTACAGTATGTCAACATAAATATTGATGTGCTGAGAACATTGTACCATAGAAAGCAATGATAAATGGGTCAGTATTTACCATTTGTATGTTGCATGAACGTAAAATAGTTTGATTAGCATACATTGTTACATTGTGAACATTAAAATAAAGCCATATTGTAAAAGTCACGAAAATCTGATCTGATCATCTGGTATCCAAGTACGAATACCTTAAATGCAGGTTTTATGGAATGACCCGTCACGTTCTAACTAGAACTGTCATCAAATCAATATTGTTCTTTTCCATATTATTGATCTTCCTTATTGTATTGTTCCTGTTTCATTATTAATAGATATTCAGTGTGAACCAGGAATTCCATATTATGTGTTATTCCTGGAACTGGAAAACCAAGATCAGGGAAGACTGGAGCTTTCTGAATATGAACTCAGTATGGTAGGTTTCACGAACGCGACACCAAACATAAATTTAAATACGTGTCCAAATTAATTGGATTTCAGTTTACATAAATAAATGGCTGTTAATGTGTTTAATGTATGATTTTATTCACAGCACATCGTCCAAATGTACACCGTGTAAGATGTACACCGAGGTGATAACTAAAAATAGTTCCCGTTTTGGAGCTCTGCAAAACTACCACTGCGAAAATTAATCGTTTCATTAATTTGTTTTGCTTATTGCAGTTCGATCAGAATTTACGGCGTCGGGCGTTTGCGTACAACTCGTTCCGTTTGAAAGGAAGTATAGCGCCAGCTAGAGTCTACCTGGTGAAATCTGGAACATTTGATGCGCTACAAAAGTATCTGGTAGACAACACAACGGCTACGTTCAATCAGTATAAAGTGGCACGTGTACTGAAAAGAAAGACGGCAATCGATTTCATGATGAATAATGTATTGTAGTTTCAATTTTAGTTAGAAATTGTCGTCGATTTCGTGTACCATTGTGGCCAACCTTTGGCCGGAATTATCTTTGAATTGTTGAATTCTTAAAGCGGGAGGGTCGTCGCCTGCGCACGCGCGGGAATTGAGTCTCAAGCGGCGATAACAAAACACGCTAAAATTGCAAAGGCTCATGGGTAGACGCTTGTTTGTAAACAATGACACGCTATGGTCATCTGGCGCATGCGCAGGTGACGACCCCCCCACTTAAATTTGTACATCACGTTGTTGTTTAAGGTATTTAAGGTTGCGTTTGCACTTTAACAAACTATTATTTTTGCCTAACCATGTATCTTTTATAGTTTAATTAATTGTAGTTTTAAAATATTGTTTGTTTTTTTTAAATATAATAATATTTAGATTGCTTTGCTGGCACATCCAATGATAAATTACCTGGAAAACTTTGTAGTAGTCGGTTTATTATTGGTTGTAGATTAAGGTTTACATCCGATACTGTTTTGCTGTAGTAATTGTATGCAAATTTGCGATTGAATCAGTGAGGGATCAGCGTGGACGTGAACAAAAATAAAATAGCCACCAGTCGGCTATTTATGTTTGAATCTCGAAAAATATAACGTGCTTCTCTAACCCATTATGAATGATTCTGAAATAAACTTGAAAATCGTCCTGTTCGTCTGTGAAAAGCAGGATGGGAACGTATAGTAAAAAACATACTTAAAGGGCGGTAGTCGTCGCGCCACGCATGCGCGAGATATATGGGTATCATATAAACAAATTTGTCGACTTTGACTGTTGCGCAGATTAACGAATACAAACTGAGAGGTTGCCAAGCTTTAATTAGGTATTTTTAGGAGATTGGAAGGTATCGAAGGAGTGACTGGCGATAATTAGTGCAAGTCGCGCCCGGTCAAACCTCATACTTCCATTAGAAGAGCGCATTGGATTGTGGGAAAATCAATGTTTATCAGCACAAATGTCGCTCATGCGACGAGCACCGCCCTTTAAGTTAGATCAACAATGAAAAACCAAACCCAGATAGCGCTAGCTCAGATTCAGTGCAACTATTTCACAAAATACGTTATCGCACGGATATTTGCCGCATAGTAGCAGAATGGTAGATGTGCACTGTCTGTGCCATAAGCGTGACATATTCGCCAGCCAATGACCGTTTATTCAGCCGGCGCCCCCCACCTGTGTGGGATATGTTTACACCGAGCTCATTTGCGAGTCAAAACGCGCATTCAAAACATCGTCCGCGTGTGCGCATAGCCCATAATAACCATGAAAGTACGGATGGGAACGTGTGCTGTTCCATCGATACGTCACAGTTACCCTGTCAAACCCCAATTTCATATTGATAACTTTTGTTTACGTCCCCCACTCATGATGGGTGGATGTTTGTCCATGGCTGCAAAGAACGTTTCAACGCCGGGGTAAGTACACGCACCTTTTTGGTTCATTAGTCACTTATTCTCGGGATCACTCTCGAATGGTGATGAATATGACCCCATCGTCATAACATGATTAGGCATTGAGGTAACTGCAGCTGTGTTTGTCGTTTTCTGGATTTTATGACTTCATTTTTTCCTTCACTATGATAAGAAATGTATTGTATTTGTATAAGAGGCATTCTTGCCCTCGGAACTTGTGTATACCGGTACTAGTAATCACAGTTCCTCGACGTTTCTTAACCGTTCGCTGAGGGACGGACCGTTGTAATAATAATTATAATAATGATAAAGACATAAGGAATAATAACATACATAAGGAATAATAAAATAGTAATAGAGTGAAAATACTTGTATAAAACAGGAAAAATATTTTTGATAATATTTTGAGGCAGCTGGTAAATTGCTTTTCATGGAGTTCTCACTTTTAGTAAAACAGTTACTGATGAACTTGACAATTGCTTGGACAGATTTAGATTTTTTTAGATGTTATTGAGAAATGCTTTCAGATTACCGGATAAATTTAAGTTTTCAAACAAAGCATCTCTTTCAGCATTGTACAGATTACAATTGAAGTGTTCTTCATCTTGAGTTTCATTGGAGTCACAGACAGGGCATGTTCTATTAGACACATCTATGTTGTGATATCGCCCAACTTCAATGTGAAGTATGTGGGCACTTATCCTGAGTTTAGTCATAGATGATCTGTGGATGGAGTTTTTAATAATTTCAAGATATTTTTCAAGGGTAAAATGAGTTCTCAGCTGTCTGTAGGTACGAAGCTTATTTCTGATTAGTACCGGTACCTTCATTGTCATTATATGCATTGTTTTTATGCAGTATTTTTAAGTTTTTTTGTGGCTAATGTGATAATATTATTACTGTTTTTTTTTTTTGTAAACACCACTAATTTCTAAAAGGTTCAGCAACTTTTTAATGCCTGTGGTCCAATTATTGATGTGTTTTTTTTTTCAAATTGGTACCAAGTTTATAGGCCTCAGAGATCAGAGTGTTTTCATCCATATGTTTCATTTTCACCCAGTAGTTAATCATACGTTTGATGCTTGAGATAAAAAGTGGATATCTTCCCAGTTCAAGTAAACATGCCAAGTTTGTTGCTTTACAGTTTACTTGTAGTAGGTACTTACACACTTTGTGATGTAATTTTTCCATAGGCAAGGATTGTTTAAACAAGTCGGTTGAGTGCATGTTAATAATATCGCTTGTCCAGATTTCACTACAGTAGAGTAAAATTGGTTTAACCATAGCATCAAACAATTTCAGATGTGTTTTGATTGGAATATTGGGATCTGCATAGAGTAAATGTTTTAATTTAAAAAAATGCCTTCATTGCTCTGTGACTCTGTATTTTGTTTCAGAGATTGCATAACGTCATACTGTAGACTTGATAGATTTGACGCCCTTCAGTCTCCATACTTTTATAGATGCAATGTGATTTGAAAATAACTAAATTAAAATAATCAAAAGTCGTACAATTAGGAAGTATATCTCAGCTCACTGTGTTCTTTATACACTTGTGCATGGTAGAATTCTACAGCCTTTTTTATTTTAATATTTCAGAAGCGCGTCGCTCTCTCGTCAGTCGTCTCATGACACTGCTTCATCACAGCCAGCAGAGACTATACCCAGTAATGACGATGTTGTCCATATATTTACTCCACCACCACCGGAAATATCACAAGATACTCTCACGATGAAGAAACCCGAAAAATCGGCTACATTTTTAGTTAGTAAATCAGGAAACACACTGTACACTAGCGGACTTTCAAAGGATACCATACCGGCAAATGTTCTGTCAGATACCGGTGAGTTTGATAAGGAAAGCTCTATTGTTGATGTGAGGAGCATAGACGATGGCCGTAGATCAAGGGACACGTCTGCTGTCTGTCGTAACGGTTGGTCTGACTGTCTAGTTGAAAGCGAACTCTGTGGTAGCAAAAGTTCAAGTATTAGCGATCTGAGTCACATATCTGTATATCACTCCAGTAGCAGCAGAGATTTCGATTTTGATGAATTTTAACTGACAACGAATGATAAAGTGAGTAAACTCACATTCCTATTGTGATCTACCGATACCGATTGAAAGTTCCTTAAAAATATAAATGACAAAACCTGTATCAATGTTTATATTCATACATGATACTGTTCGCAGCTGCATGTACCTGGATTGCTTCATCATGCATATCACAAACAAACTGCAATCAGCAAGAATCGTGATCAACTTTATTTCAACAGTTCAAAGCGATAACACTTTTTATAAAAAATATATATACGGTATATATATATACCTGGTAAATATTTTTTTTTTATTTCTTCGAAGATAACCACATAAATACACGACATTATACAGAAAAAGAAAAGTATACCCATGTACAGGCAAATGAAGAAAGAGTTCACAACTAGTAGTTGTTATATTTAAAAGTATTGTACAAACGTACCCCACTTCTCTGCAAGCTCAGATTGCTTTCCGTTCATACATGCACTTTGATTTTCAACAGTATACACAGATTTAACATACAGCTTAAAACAATTCATGTTGATATTATTTCCCAATATTTTACAACGATAGATGTAATATCGACCCATCAGGAGAAATGCATTTAATGATATGTTGGAATGTGTTATAGTACGATACCACTGTAATGCGCATGACCAGAATTTTGAAATAAAAACGCAATCCCAGAAGAGATGAAAATAGTCCTTCTATTACTTCCTTACAAAACGTACATACAGGATCATCAATCATATTCCATGAGTGAAGAAGACGATTTGATGGAAAAAATTTCATAATAAGCTTGTATTGAAAATATCTTAATTTGGGATCCATTGTTATCCTGTAAGGAAGCAAAAACACTATTTTCCACGGAATGCTGCAGTCAAGAATGTCATGCCAATAGTGATTAATATGCAAAGAGATATCATTTGAACTATGCAAATTCAATGAATAGGTATAAATATCTCTGTTAATTTTATCACCTGTTAACCATGTTTTTTTGCGCATATTTGGCATACATACCCAAATCTTTTCATTATTCGGCTTTGTTTTTTTCCAAGTAGATGAAATGGCTGATACCAACTGATTATACTTGTGATGTGTACATAACTTACCAAACTTTACAATAAATTCATCATATTTCATAAATGTACAAGTCTCACAGACTAAATCATTGATAAAGATAATACCAGCATCTATAAATTGTTCCCATACGATAGGGTCCCTGTTGATGCGCACATTGGAATTGTTCCAAATTATTTCCTGCAAAATGTTATCTATTTTATCAATTGGGGTATAGTTATATTGCAGCCATGGATAAATAACTTCTTTCAAAAAAGCGGAGGGTAATGGGTCGAGAGTACTATGGTCTTTTTTTTCTAAATTTGCAAAGAAGAGTAAAATACCGCCAAATTGACCTAGTATAGCTTTGTAATATACACTACAGAAAGATTTTGTATTACAATAAAGTCTTGGAATCCAAGCTGTTTTTAATGCAGCATTGAATTCTCTTAAATTGGTTAGGTTGAGGCCACCTTTATCATATGGTTTGTAGACATCGTCTTTTTTAACCCAATTACGTTTACCTCCCCATAAAAACTGGAAAACTATATTATCATATTTTTTTTAAAAAGCCGCGTCTGGGGAGGGCAGAGACATAAACAAGTAAGTAAATTGCGAAATCGCCAAAGATTTTATAATCGTTATTTTACCATATACCGTCAGACCCATGCCCTTCCATGGCTGCAACAACTTTCTCACTTTTTCAATGCGATAATTAAAATTCAATGTAGTTATTTGTGAATAATTAACAGGAAGATGTATTCCAAGCACATCAACAGAACCGTCAGCTTAGCTAACAGGATGAGATGTTTCAATAGTAAAGTTTGTATTTTTTATAGACCCAACCCTCAAGACTTTGCATTTATCATAATTTGGTTTCAACCCAGAAATAATTGCAAAATTAGACAAAATACTTAGCAACGAGTTAAGTGATTCACGGGACGGATACGTTGGGAAATTCGTGTCATCCGCAAATATTATGGTAAATATTAATATGTATTTCGGTATAATGTAGATTTTACGATTGATAATAAAATATGTCATAAATAATATAATCTGGTCGCCACTGTTATAAAATGTGCTGCGATTAGAAATTGCAAAAAGGTAACCAATGACAGATGAAGTGCTATGTGGCTATCCAGGAAAGATATAAATCTACACAACTAGTGACCAAACTACTGCTTAGCAAAAATGACTTTGTCTGTTTATTAGCTTCTTACCATGAGGCTTAACTGATAATAGTTTACACATGAACTGAAAGCCTTCACAGCTAGCCAAAATTAATGGAAACAAGTCATTGTCAATGACACGTCCCCGTTCCGTTCATATTTGAGTGACATATACATTCAAAGCAGATCATGACCGAAATGCACCTGCATATGTACAACACATTGTACTAAATCTGAACAAAATCCATCCATGCATGACTGAGATCTGGTTCCGGAATTGTGAAAATACGTGATTTTAATGCATTTTCGGTCTTAAAATGGCCATCATTCAGCTATTGTTAAGCGGATCATGAAACAAATACACATATCTATTTGTGACATGATGCACCATGTGTGTGTGAAGTTTGAACTTGATCAATCCAGACATGTCTTGGATACGAATCCAGAACTGAATTCTTTAAGAAAATGGCCGCCAGTCGGCCATTTCGAACTTGATCCGGAAAAAAAAATGACGTGCATCAAGGTCCTATTATGTTTAATGTAAGTACCAAATTTGAATGAAATCCGTCCATGCATAACTGAGATCCGGGTTCGGAATGGTGAAAATGTGCGATTTCAATGCATTTTTGGCCTTAAAGCGGCCGCCATTTGGCTATTGTTAATGGGATCATGAAACAAATGCACATACATATTTGTGACATGATGTACCTTGTGTGTGTGAAGTTTGAACTTGATCAATCCAGACATGTCTCGGATACGGATCCAGAACTGAATTCTTTAAAACAAAATGGCCGCCAGTCGGCCATTTCGAACTTGATCTGAAAAAAAAAATGACGTGCATCAAGGTCCTATTATGTTTAATGTATGTACCAAATTTGAATGAAATCCGTCCATGCATAACTGAGATCTGGGTCCGGAATGGTGAAAATGTGCGATTTCAATGCATTTTCGGCCTTAAAGCGGCCGCCATTTGGCTATCGTTAATGGGATCATGAAACAAATGCACATACATATTTGTGACATGATGTACCTTGTGTGTGTGAAGTTTGAACTTGATCAATCCAGACATGTCTCGGATACGGATCCAGAACTGAATTCTTTAAAACAAAATGGCCGCCAGTCGGCCATTTCGAACTGGATCCGAAAAAAAAAATGACGTGCATCAAGGTCCTATTATGTTTAATGTATGTACCAAATTTGAACGAAATCCGTCCATGCATAACTGAGATCCGGGTCCGGAATGGTGAAAATGTGCGATTTTGATGCATTTTCGGCCTTAAAATGGCCGCTATTCGGCTATCGTTAATCGGATCATGAAAATGCATGTGCATATGTCCCATATAATGTGTGATGTATGAGTGAAGTTTGAACATAATCGGTCCATGCATGTTCGAGATACAGGTGATCACGGACGGACGCACGGACGGACGCACACAGGGCAAAACATAAGTCCCCGTTTTTGGACTCCGTCCGAATGGGGACTAAAAATTCATCAGCTCGTGATGATACATGTTTATATCAGCACAGGGGTGTGATAAATAGTACCAGACTATACATACATGGTTAGATTTGCCAACACTATCAACAAGTTGGTAATGATACATTTGTTGAATGGTTTTATGTATATTCAGCCAGTTCGCTGGCGGGTTTGATGATATGATTCATACAGACGATTATTTGTACATCTCTCTTGAGATTTCATGGCATGGAATCCGCTCCCGCCGCGATATCCAACATGCATCATCAAATAAACCACCTCTGATATATAATATCTTTCATGAAATACAACCCCCTACCCTGACTTTTATATGCTGCATGCGCCCTCAACTGAGGATAGGTAGCTAACCAGTGACGTCAACATAACTAACCAATTCAAGCGATCTTTTAAAAAAAGTAGAAAAATATCACCCATTTCATTTTCAATTTTGTTGTTCAATTTTTCAAAATGTCCTGGAATGACTGTAGTGTATGCAATTAAAAGGAGTAGGCTAATCTGTGGCTATCAGCGCCAGGTGCATTGTCTGGTTTGCTGGTCAGGTGCACAGTCGGGGTTTCAAGTCCACCTGATCATGTGACAATGCAATGTAAATTGCAGCTCAGTGAAATGTTGGTATAAACCCACACTTAGCAAGGGATACAAGTTGTTAATTTTTTTCAAGATTACTCTCCATTTTGATTACTCTTATTTTAGCCATTTTCATTATTTTTTTTAATTTTCAAAAGAAATAAGACATTGAAATAATTCTATTAAAGAAGACATGTGTAATTAATACTACCATACATACATGCACAGAAGACAGTTCCCCAAGTAAAAAGGTTGGTTTATTCATATAACAAATACTACATGTACATTGTTTTTTTCTGATGAGATAAATTAAAAAAACTACATTGCACTTTCAGGTAATTTTTTGTTTATGGGTGCAGCACTGCGTTTAGTTTAATAGAAAGGTAAAAATTAATCGAACATGAAATTGACACATAAAATTGTTACCATAAAATGTAGAAAGTTTGAACAATTCCATGATGCTTTATGAGATCTGCCACCTGGAGCCGTTGAACTTGCTCCAAGTTTGGTAGTGTATTAGCATGGTGTTGTCGCTGTGATGTGTTTGCACCCGAGTATATGCTGTGCACATGGATACAGAATTTTCATTCCATAGCAGAGAAGCAGGAATTGCATACCTCTCTCCTTACCGAGGTAAGCTAATGGTCATTGAATTGCAGCCTCTCAAGGGCTCTGAACTTCCCTGAACATCTGGCTAGAAGGCTAGCAGTGCGAGAAGAATCGCTCTTAGCTTTTTCCAGTTAATGTGTTGGGACAACTGAGAGGCGTCCCCAGCGCTTGCTGATTTATCATGTGCCCCCTCCACAGGTGGTCAGAAGTGGTGGAATGAAGGGCATTCTGACCAACAAGTGATTGGATATGATCTACAACAGCAGGGCTTTTGGCACTAGTGGAGCAGTCCAACAGATCAGTCTAGATAGTTTTCCTGTGGTTACTGTTTGACACAGGAGATGAGACCGTATTGTAGCTGCTCTCTACTACGAATAGAATTATGATGTGGTGAGGACAGCAGTGAGAGCATTGGAATCTCTGCGTGAAATAAGGATCGGCCTTGGTAGTGGTTAATTTCATGACAACTAGATGCCATAAATGACTCAATGTATTAGTACACTTGCACGAAGTATTAAGATTACAGGAAATGTACAACTGTTAGACGATTAGTCATACAAAGAGCAGTTTTATACTTTTACCGTACTAAACGTTCATACAGAGTCTATAACAATTAAAATTATGAAACCATACAGAGAGGTCAAATGGGAATCCAAAATGACTTGATGAAAACTCTGCCAACTGTCGGCACAGAATACCGGTATATACAACATTACGGAAAACATACACATTAGCAGTCCCTAGTGTAGACTCGTACCAGATAAACCGGTAAACACATATTCAAAGCGTCAGAACCCAATAAGAGAACTAACCTCACCATGCAGGGTCCATGTAGAAAACAATAGGCAACAAATTGTCCAATCAATGTTACATCAAACCATGAAAAAAAATTCACATGTGAAGATGGGTGTAGTGGTAGCAAATGGCTCGTAATAACATAAAAAGAGGCAATAATATACAAGTGTGCACATGCTTAGAAGTACTAGTACATATTGGTAAATGTGGGCACATTTGTGATTTTTATCCAACTCGCAGTTTCCTTAAAAAAACACTTTTATTTTATGATTAATCATACCTTATTGATTATAAGAGTCCTGTAAAAAAAAAAATGCTCAAACATTATATCAAAGTTATTGATATTTCTACTTACATTGACACCACCTGCTGCTTGGTTATATACTTTTTTTTTCAAAAAATAAAATCACTACGATGAGTACACAAAATTTACTCTTTGAAACAAAAAAGCACAATTATTGTTATTGACCTGATTCATATCCATGAACACAGAGGGCGCTATTTTCTCATTTGGTGCATGAATACACTTTTTACTATTTTCACTGGAATTATAAATCAGATAAAATTAAATCCATTGATTATTACTTTCCTTTGTGCGTAACTTGTCACAGCTGATGAATTTCGTAAACAAATTGTGTCAATGATCATTAATACAGTAAATATTAATTTTCTCCTTTGGTGATGAAAAAAAACTTTTTAAGGAAAAAATATTCTAACTGATGTTTAGTAAATAAAATCTGTTCAGTTTTAAATTTGAACAATCTAATTAGAGCTTTTAATTATTTAATTTAAGGGATGATGAAATTCCACTTAAATTTTATGAAAAATGTTTAAAGTATTTGGACCGTAAAATTTATTAACCTTCTTGACATTTTTACTATGAAAATAAGACCACTATGCTAGCCTAGAGAACTTTCATGAAACTGCCTTTACATGTGAAATCAAGTCCTGACGATAAAATCAGTTCAGACTTTTCCTTTGTTACATGAAGTTTGTAGTACAAATGTTATTTATGGAATGTAACATCACTAGGCAAGTTTTATTAAAGTTCTTGTTTAGAAGACAAACGTGGTCCTCTCTTCCTTGGTTTCTTTTCCTTTTTCTTCTTCTTCTCCAAAGGTTCACTTCCCTGGAATAGCATCTATTAAAGTAAAAAAAAAAATGATCTCACTGAGTCTATTGATGACAATAGAGATACTGCTGAGAAAATGTTCAAAATAAAACCATACAAATGACATTCTGTCGCACAACAAAAGGCAAACAAAAAGATTTGTGGGAATACTAAGAAATATTTTCCATAGAAACAACAAACTTGCATTTTAACCATTGCAATTCCCACATGGCAGCCATGTTATTTTGGAATAGAATGATTACTGCTCACTGTAAAATGACGAATTTTCACTGGGTTTAAATTTCAGGCATATTCTGTAGGTTTTAAATTCATGGTTTTATCATTTAGATAATGTGTTCTATGCTCAATTTTACATATTCACTGGGTTTTAATTTAGTGCATTTTCCAGTCAGCGAAATAAGCAAAATTAAAACCCTGTGAATGATTAATCCTTTTACAATATATAATATGTACCAGAGTATACTTATACAGTTTTGTCCATTACAGAGTGCCCTGGGCAATCTCATAGGCGTTTATAGTGGGCAATCTTATAGTGTTAGTTCTTAAACCTCATCTGGGCTATCTTTAGGTGAATTTCCTTTAGAAAGCAACATTTTAGTCATAGACAAAATACATTTCATCTGTCCTCATGAAAGCTATTTCAATACTTGTTTCACTGTTAGAAAGTGCTAATCACCTCTTTAAAAATATTATACTGCAAAATGAATGCCAACAGATCATACACTGAGGTTGAGAATAATGAAATTTACTTCCACAATGCAATCTTTGCGATTGCCAATATTCGAAAATTTCAAGATACATTGGTAGTTCCACACAGTATTCTGAATGGTTGGGCATTTCAGACCTATCGGATCAAATCATGACAGATCAATTCCTACTCAAGAAATCTTAGCTTTGTACAAAAATTGCTCATGATAAAAGTTGAAATATATAATTCATAGCAAACCAAAAAAAATAATAATATTTTTTTTATTGAACCCTGACTTTATAATAAGCAATGCTGTTGTAACCTGAGCAAAGTAAGTTTTTTTTTTTTTTTTGGGGGGGGGGGGGTATGTATGCATTTATGGTCTTGATGATCATTTGCAAGATATTTAGATTTGTCCACTGTCCCGATCAACTCTGCGTACCATCCAGCAATACTGTCCAAGAAGAAAAAATCTGAGATGGACAACATTTCAGAGAATCAAAAACAGCACAATTCTGTGGTCTTTCGAAATTTTAGTGGAGTTTTTAGCCAATAGATGGCCCACCTACATAAACCTCACCCACTAGGGCCTGGTATACTTGACAAATAAGGTGGTAAATGAATTACCAGTACATGACTAATCTAAAGTTGTCAAGAGTATATGAATAATAAATTTGAAATCTTTGAATGGAGAGTTTCTGCATATTAAAAAGGCTTAGTTTGAATATGTTACGATATCTTACCTTTTGATCTACAGCATATGGATTAACATAATCCGGATCACGTGGAATTATATTGAGTTCCTGTGACATCTACAATTAAAAAATTAAGATATATCTTAGAGTACACAAGAAGATGGAAATGTCATGTAAATTTACTCCAAGTTTGAAAAAAATAATGATAAAATTATTGTCACCAAACCATCAATGCATATCTCTGAATAACAAAAGCAGCCTCTAAATATAGCCAGATGGGACATGTATATTCACTGGGATATAATAACCACTGTGTTATATAGCCACATGGGGTATTATAGCCCCATTAGTCAATATAACCACTGGGGAATTAAAGTCATATACCGGTATAGTATTATAGCCATTTGAGCCATAATGGCATTCTACTCACTGGGTCATTATAGCCACTGGGGTTTTACTGTCACATAGGGCATTATAGCCAAACGGGTATTACAGTCACATATGGCATTATATCCACATGAGATATTATTTATAGCCACATGGGTATTATAGCTACAATGGTCATTATAGCAACAGTAAGTTATTTATAGCTACACAGTGCATTATTACACATAGGGGCATTATGGTCACATGGTGCACTGTAGTAACTCAGTGCATTATTACCCATGGGGCATCATAGCCACTCAGGTACATGTACATAGAATGTTATTTTTTTGTGTGCTCTTAGTGATCAAATAAAACATTGAGACAAACAGATAGTAGGGATTAAATCAAATATGAAATGTTAAGTTTTGTGATCAACAAGTGCATAATTAATGAATTACGGTAAGTATATGTTAGTTTCCAAAATGTAAGTCATTGTTTTGATATATATGCCGGGTATCGGATATATATATTTATATATTAACCCAAAGTCATATCAATAATAACAAATAAGTTTCATCATGGGAAGGGTATTTTGTAATTCTAATTCAACTTTTACCATATACATATACTACATTGTTCAAGGTACAGTGTAGCCCACTGAATCAATTCTTGGTGTCAGTGGAAAACTATACTACCGTGAAATCTGTATTAGAAGCCGCATCCCTAATAGAAGTCATACACATTCTTTTTGAATAAATGAGAACTAAAAATTCATTATTTATCATATGTATAGATGCTGCATCCCCTCTGTTGCATTGTACCAGCCATTTCAATAGAAGTTGCGGTTTCTAATACAGATTTTACAGTAATATCAGTATGTCGATAAAACCTAATAAGCAATATTTGTTCGGTTACTATGGTAACATCATAATTTTTTTTACTTATTATAATTTTGTGAGAATTTAGACAGAGGGTTCTCCGAACCCGCCTATTCACATAGTTCATACCCACCATAGACTCCGGTCAGTCAAAATGACTATTTTGTACTGTAGGTATTAATCAGTGATTCTGCCGGTGACGGAGAGATAGAATCTAGGTCAGGGGAAGCCCCATGACCCCAAGATTCTCTTTCCCTTACGCCACGAACCACGTGACCGAGGCAATATGGCAGCGCCATAGACGGCTGTACAATCACTCTGGTTCCTTTCTCTCCGCCTCGAGGACTTAGACCAACGCTACGGAAAGAGTGGGGTGGTTAGGGGACCCGGAGTCTATGGTGGGTATGAACTATGTGAATAGGCAGGTTCGGAGAACCCTCTGCCTAATTCACTATGTTCAATTACCCACCATAGACTCCGGTCAGTCAAAATAACTATTTTGAGTCAGACGCCAATTCAGGTTTTCCGAGCAAACAGAAAAATGATGAAAGTCTTTTCCCAGTCCGAGATGAAATACAATAATCACTCAACACCCTGGTTAAGGCCCAAAAACGGGTGATGTCTTACCTTGCCTGTGCTGTCCCTGGAGCAAGAAGCTAAAATGTTGCTACGGTGACAGGGTTCGGTGTGCCCGAGAAAGCTAGACCCCAACCCAATTCTGGGGGTAGTAAGCTTTCGAAGTAAAGGCCGAAACAGTTCTGCATGAGGGCATAGGCCGCAAAGCTGGGAGCTGGCAATCGCACAGACCTCACACGCTCGTACTTGGTGTCTCTGCAAGCTCTGTGTTGAGGAAGTTAAAGTATTATAGACCTCTAACACAGTCGCAGTAAACCTCCTGGTTATGGAAGTTGGGGAGGCTGGCCTATCCTGCCTGCCTGGGCCATAACACAAAGACATGTGCCTGGCACCCCGTCCTGAATCCTTAGTACGGTTTGGTAGCAACTCCGTGCTCAAACCGGGCAGAGAAGCAATTCCTCCTGACCCTCCGGCAGACAAAATTTGACAGCCGGGGGATGACGATCGGGTGAGGATCGTGTCCTGGGATTTGGTTCTAGGCGAGAAAACAGATTTGTGTCTTTCGCACAACTTGATTGTCCATAACAGCAGTACATCATCCGAGAAAGACAATGCCCTGCCCTGCTCTGGTCGACGCCTACCAGAGGCGAGGGTCAGTAGGAAGACTATTTTCCACATCGAAAAATTTGAGTGGTACTGATCAGAGAGGCTCAAAGGGCGGTCTGCTTAGAGCGGACAACACAGCCAACAAGTTCGAGTTGGGCAGTTCCCTTGTATGGGGTCTTGGCGTCTGGAAAGCAGTAAATAGTCTCCTAACAGTAGGACAATCGGCTAGTCTTGTTCCAGTACGTTCTCAATGGTGGGGGACAAGGCTGACCTGTAGCCAACGATTGTGCTTGGGGCAAACCCACTTCGTCAAACAGGTGGACGAAGGAGCCTGCTACCTGGCCAATAGAGGGATGGTATGGATCAATCTCCCTTCCGCTACACCAATCAGTGTATGCTCGCAGCCTAGAAATGTATGCTGCAATGGTGGAATCCCTGTTCGCCCTGGCCAGGAAGTTGGCAGCCCGCTCAGATAAAGCTTTCGTATGTGCGGGTCTAATGAGAGCCTCTATGTGTGTAAGTGATACCCGCTGGGCTCGTTGGTAGTGCGCCGTCTGGTTGGGACGGCAGGTCAGGTAAGTCCAGAAGCATTATTGGTGTTTCGACTAGCATTTCCGACAGAAGTGGAAACTAGGCCTTGTTTGGTCAATTGGGTGCGACCACTAATAATATGCAGGTGTGCACCTGTTGAAGTTTTCTTCGGTGCCCGGTGAACTAGCACCAAGGGAGGAAAGACGTACACAACTAAGTGGGTCCACAGGGTTAGCAAAGCGACCCTGGCCCAAGCTCGTGGAGTCGGCAGGAGTGTTACGTATGTCGGGAGCTTGGCGTTCCGGGGTGCGGCAAACCGGTCTAACCTGAATGTCCCACAGCCGAAACAGCCTGGAGGCTTGTATCGGCCAGTCCGTGTTCTGGAGACGGAGCCGCCCTGAAAGGGCGTCTGCCAGACTGTTCCTCACCCCTGGAAGGTGATGTGCGGTTAGCTCTGCATTGTATTCCAGGCACCAAAGGAGGATTTGCTCCGCTGGTACTGACAACGATGAGGAACGCGTCCCCTCCCTCCTTCTTGAAGGAGACCACCGCTGCGTTGCCTGTGCGGAGCAGTATTCTGTGGTCTAGAACTATGGGTAGAAAGCATGGTAGTGCTAAGTATACTGCTTTCAGTTCGAGCCGGTTGATATGGTAGTCCCGAAACTAATGCGGGGCCATATCCTTGGACTTGTTCGTCCAGTAGATGCGCTCCCCAACCTTGGGAGGAGGCATCAGTTACCAGAGTCATACCTGCGGCGAGCGGGTCCAAGGTGCCCCCGTTCCGAGGTTGGCCAGTTACGACCACCAGGGCAGGGCTTCCTACACTTAGTCCCAGATCAAAACCCGCCTATCTAGTTCCCATAGGAGAGCTTGGCGTTATAACAAGCGTTATACCGGGCAGCTGCATAGTGCAGCCAGGGGAACGACCATTCGAACCTAGGTCATCATTCCGATGATCCGCATTAGTTCTCTGAGAAACACTGAGGGAACACTGACTAGGCATTTGGCTAGGCTGCTTAGCGCTAAGCAACACACTTGCAATAGCTAAACCAAGCTTACCTCTGTGTCAAAACTCCATGCCCAGGGACACCAACTGCGTGTTGGGTCGAGGTGTGGGGCTAGCCAGTCGAAACGATGGATGGAGAGAAGAACCCTGAATGGTGTCTCCATGTGGAACCGATCGAGGAGCACGTACTGATTCAGTCTGCCTAGGTCCAGAACTGGACGCCCGCCACTTGTAGGTTTGGTACTACGAACACATTTGGGCAGAAGCCTGGATTTAGTTCCGGCTGATGTACTGGCGCCTTTTCCCAGCAAACTGCTACTTCCTGTCTGATTGCTTCTGCCTTGCGGGAGTTCCCTGGCAGTGCCCAACAGGGGAGACACTGACGGGGGATATGGAGATTTCAGCGGTATCCCGTAACCGAATGTCACCACCTGGGAAGGTCCAGGGATCGGTCACCCGCTGTCTCCAAACCGGACTACACTGGCGCAATCTGTGTACGACAGGGATATGTGGCCATGGGTTCGGCAGTTGCGAGGGGGGGTGTTCTCTTCTCCCCTGAGGTGAGTTCCCCAAGGCCTGAAGTAGTCGCTAAGTTGTGACCTGGCCACTCGCCGAACACATGCCTGTCCCCCCCGGTTGCAGAGGTGAGCATCAAACACGCTTTCCCCGCTGTCGGGGTAGACGTCCGCCCAGGGAGGGTGAGGAGCCACCACCTGGCTCTTTCCTCCCTGGGGGCGCACCACTACTCTTCCCTCCCATGGAAGGGTATGAGCGCTTGCCTCATGGCTGACTCTGGCTAGCAGACGACGACCTAGGACATTGTGTTTTCTGTGCTTGGGGTGCCCTCCGCTTGCCCTTGGCAGGGCCAACTGGTTAGCGGATTTGATCTGAACCCTCTGGTTCATTGCACTCCGAAGCTCCGTGACTGCACCCACCATTCTCTGAACAAAGAGGGTGGAAGATGTCCGTGGGTCGGTAAGAAGGGAGTCAAAACCCACAGCGGAGACCAAACACAAAGATAAATTCGTTACCGTTATACAGTTACCCTGGCTGGCTGAAAGTAGGGGGGTAAACGTGTGCCCTGCCCTGAAAGCCCTGCCCCGAGATCGGAGGCTTGGCTGCCAGCACCCCTTTGGCATTCAGTGCCCGAGGCTCCAGAGGAGGCCCGGTGCAATTAGCCTGAGCCTCGGCCTCACCCAAATTAGTGGGAGAGCCAAGGTTGGGAACAGGGGTTCCCGGAAGAGATGTGTTTGAATGCAAACATGCTTTCGTGTTTCTTCCTGCTTGCCCACCGAGGGGCCGCAGTGGAGACAGCTCGCTCCGACTGCGTCTGATCTACCCGGCTTGCCAGGCACGCAATTGCCCCGACAGTCCTTCGATCAAAGCCCTCAACTCGGAGGCAAACCCGGCGTTGTGTGAGGAAGGGTCCACAAAGGGACCTGCAACGGGCCCCATAGGAGAAAAGCCTCCAGGGGAACAGCCTCGTAAAGCCGGTAAAATTGGGTAAACCACCGCCTGATAAAACTGACTGTGAGGATGCCCTCCGATCGCAGGGGGAGGCCGAGAAAAAATATCGGTACCTCCACCATCGGGCCTTCTACTCGACGTCCCGGTACACGAAGCACCGGTAGCCGAGCGTGAGGACTTTCCACTCATGCCAAACACGCACTCACTTTAACCAAAATCTCGGGCCTCAGAACTCCAGTGAAAAACACACGCCTTCACGGCAAAAACCCCGAACCCCGCATGCAGCTACGACAAAAGTATTCCGGATGCGGGTTCTATGCTGTTGAATTCTGAATATAACCACTACACAGTCGACTCAAAACACAAGGAGACCAAAAAAAAACGGCAGCGAGCCCTGGTGCTGTCATTACATCTATTCATTTCTAAATACATAGATCAAGCATAAAATGAAGACAACATGCATGAGGGAAGCGAATTACAGTAGTAAAAGGTGCCGCCACGAAACCAACAAGTGGTTATGTAGTGGCACCGGGTTTTAATTTCTTTGTTGTGGAAAAAAATATTACACACAAGGGGGAAAACGATACGAGGGTAAAGAAGACAAGAGAAACTTATCCTACCAGTAAGAATGACGAATGCCGCCCAGCAGCAACAACCCAAGCTAGAAACCCGGACAGGAAATAGCAAAAGAGCCAGGCAGAGCCGCTTAGAATCATTTCCGACGTGGCGGAGATGAAAGAAGTGTGATTGTACAGCCGTCTATGACGCTGCCATATGGCCTCGGTCACGTGGTTCGTGACGTAAGGGAAAGAGAATCTTAGGGACATGGGGCTTCCCCTGACCTAGATTCTATCTCTTCGTCACCGGCAGAATCGCTGATTAATGCCTACAGTTCAAAATAGTCATTTCGACTGACCGAAGACTATGGTAGGTAATTGAACGTAGTGAATTTAAGCATTCTTGAGCAATCAGTGTATTATATTGTATTGCTTGAAAAAAAATAGTGATGTAAAATAGTGACTAAAGTTACATGAAACTCACCAAATTCAACATTTTATAGTGTATTCCTTCAAATACATTACTCTGTTCACAGAATCCAACTGCCCATCCCATGGCGTCTTTCCACTCACTCTTCTTGTCATAAATGTCATGTGATATGTCAGGTAGTCGTAGCAACAATTCACCAAAGAATGCTGTGTTTTCAAGTACACTTGAAAGTGCTATAGGAAGAAAATTATTAGGCAAGAATGAATTAACTAAAGAGGTTGTACTTGAATGAATAACCCATAATTTTTCAGTACATCATACTGTTTTAAAGCATATGGTGACGACTGATTGAAAGTCGTATTAAGTTTACATACATTTTGATAAATTGGATGTCACATTTTACAGATTATAAACAGATTTTAGTGGAAAATAAATTGCTGATGGCACAAACATAGATCATGTATCAATATATAGGATACCCAATGAGAGAACCAAATATCTAACGGAAGTAGTAATTTTGATATATTTCAAGCCTTGGGCATATCAAAATTACGGCACAAGTTCAATTAACGTTAGTATCAAGTGTTCAAATAAGCTTAAGACTTAGTGCAACTTTTACTGCATACAGGAATGCCATTCTTTGAACATGCTTTGTTTTCTGTTTATTGCCTGTGTTTAAACAAATAATATTTTTTGGAACCCCCAATATATTTAAGATTGTAAACTGTAGACACATTTTCAACACATTTAATTAATTTCCAGCAAAATCTATGAGCAGTCTAAACAATAAATTGGCAAGCAAATCTCATGCATTGGGCAATGTAAAGATGGGAGAATTAAAAATGTCAAATTCCTCAAATGTGACTATACAATGAGAACATGCTTTGGTGAATGTATGAAATTATCAGTGTACAATGCAATTATCACAAAATTACTCTGTCTATGGTCACTAAACAAGCTATGTTTTGGCAATTTTGGAGGTGACCAGTCGATGACGTCACAATCTCAAATGACATGCGATGACCAATCATTTTTATTGGCCATTATGTGTAATATTAAACAAACAGTTACCAAAGTGGAGATCAATATTCATTTTAATGACCTGAAGAGGACATTATTGACTGAGGTGCAGCTAATGTCAATAATTCCCCTGAGTGTCATTAAATTGTAACTATGTGTTTATAACCAAATAAATTACACTGCATAAATTGCTGGAGTTTGTTGTTGACGCCATTTTTTGTAAACAATTATGCACACACAGAAATTAAATCGAGGTCATTGTACCAAGTATAGAACAAGTTTGCAAGTATGATTGGCATATGTACGAACCAAAATATCATGTTGTTTAGAAATGTACCGTATATATATTCTATATTGAGTTTACCTTCTCTAGTTTGTTCTTCAGTTGGAAATTTCTCTCCTGGTATATAATTAGCTTGTTGTAATATAAACCTAGCACCATTTAAGACCTATATGCACACATAGAGGGTGAAAAGTGAGTGATATGTCTACAAGTACAACGCTTGGTTCATTCATGGATTTTTGCACAAAACTTGAAAATATACGGTGCAGTCTGAACCCAGCTTGAAAATATCTTAGCTTGCTTTCAAAACCATGACAGATCCAAATAGTGCAGAGTAATCTATTTAACTACGCCCCAACAGGTAAATACTGCAAAGAATAAGTTAAAAACAATGATGATGTGTGTAAGTTTTATGAAAAGTCCACCTCAGATGCCTGCCACCTTGGGAGATAATTAACACTTTGGCTGTACTGTAGGACTATACACTTGATTTCCTTTTTGCTGAAAAGACATTTTGGTTGTTTTGTATGAATTTTATTTTCACTAATTTTTGATGATTTGAATGTAAAATATAGCGAAAAAGGTAATTTTTAGTTTCACTGATTCATCTTTTAAGTGAAAATAAATTCAAAAAATTATAATTTTATCAGTGTAAGTTTTATTATTAGTTGTTTTGGATTAGTTTATTAATTGTTCTTACCTCAAACAGTTTTTCAAAAACCATGGTTATGAGTTTGTATTGTTTCTCATAATCTTGTAATGAAAGAATGTTATTAATGGCTTCTAAGTGTTCTTGTCTTCTTGACTGAAATAAACGTCTATCTTGGTACGAATTAAGGATGTATATGTAATTATGATTTCTTGCCAAAAATTGCTGCCTTGTCTCATAAATATTTCGTTTCAAGATACATGTAGACAATTAGCTGTTGTGGTTTTGGCTCATATTATGGTTCTTTGTAAGATTATCATAAACATGATTTTTCTTTATTTTTTCACTCAGTGTTGCATAATCTCATCTTTATCAAAACCTGATGTGATAATTCTGATATGTACGACATATGGCAACATTTACATATGTACAGGTAGCTTCCATTTGTACCAGTTTTAAAGAGTAAATAATTCAACCAGTGAATATACAACTTATTAATAAATACTATGCATTTAACATGGTTCAAGAAGTTTTCACTATTCCACTGTCTACATCACTCAAGTAGTTTTCAATGTTGTTGGATTATACTTGAACATGAAGATACTCTTATGGTGCATCTCATTGATGTGAAAATTGAAGGTAAGTTGCACTGTAGTGACTAAAGAATCTTTTGTCTATACATAAGCCGGTAATGAAATTACCTCTTTCGCTCTCATGAGTGAAACGCACGTCAGCAAGCCCTTTCAATTTTGCAAGTTCTTGTGTTCACAAATTATACTGAACTTATAATGAAATGTACTGCACCCCCAGGATTGTGCTATTTACCGGTATCAAATAAGTCAAATTGTCTTCACTACAATAAATCCTGTCATGCATTGTGGTTCAAATTTTATTTCAGGTGGACTAAACACTAGTAACCTAGGAAATTCGAAGTTTGCTTGGATGCAGTGGTAACATGAGTAAAACATGCTATAAATGTGAAAGCGGTTGAGGGGCCTAATGGCTATACAGGAAACAACACAACTCTGGTGTGCAACTGTTGTTTCACATCATATATTTTTCTGTATTATACCCTATCTTCCATCATTGTACAAAGATTCTCGTGTGCGATTCGATGACACCCTAAAATGCTGAAAACTGAATCACAACCAAGATCCACAGAACTGCATGCTTGGTGATATTCGGCTATTGTCAAGAAGCTTCAGATGTATGTGGATATCTTATAGAGATCTATAGATATAATTTAAAGCAGTGACTTATACCTTTCTTTATGTATTACAGCAGAGATTATAAATCCTTGATTACAGATATTTTTCAGCTGGCAGCCATTACTATAATATATACCGGTATTAAATAACATAGAATCAGTTTAGAATTAATTAATTAATTAAAAGTATGACTATACTTTCTGTATCTAGAAATAAATGCCATCTATTCTATTCTGCAAAGCAATCAATGGTTTTACCACAGTTCCGATAGAGAGACTGTGTAACTGCCATATATGGTTTGTTTGCAAAGGATACACACAAGGAGATCTTTGTCCCCAGAGTCATTGGAAGGCGGTACTTCTTCCCGATTTTCTCCACATAATACTGTACTCGACGTTATCAAACACACCAATACGTGTGCATAGAAACGCATTTCACCTGAGTTACAAATCAATCTTCAGATATAAAGTAAAAAAAGGAAAAGAAAAAAAGATTAACTGTGGACTTCTCCTCTCCGCGAGTGATCACCTGCACACTTGTACACGTCGGACTTTTTCGTCACGTTGCCTCCTACCGGAAGTTTGGGAGGGATTCCCCTTCCCAGCATTCATTATTGCGCACGCGCAAATGCGTACAAATAGGGATTTTCCAACATGGCGGATACCACCACGGAGGTGAGTCGATATTTGTATTTATAAAATGTCAACACAGATCACCGTTGCTTTTGTTTTGAGTTGGATGTAATTTAAGGATTCCTGGTTAGAGTAATTGCTTCCTTTGGATCGGTGGCTGTTCTGGTACAAATATTGCATTACATATGGCATTATACGGCTGATCGCCTTCACTGATCGCCATGTGTATATTCCTGGTTCCACGTCACACACAGCTGTGCTCTAGATCCATTGAATCACGAGTTCCACATTTTGTCTGCGTTTTCACCACTGCTGTAAAAAACCGGCTGTCGCAAGCTGACGCCAACGCAGAGTTAGCATGTAGCCATTTTGAATGGAATAGTTTTTCCAGTGATTTTTAATTGTTGTGTAAACGGAAAAAGCCAGTTTGAAATTGAATGTTTTTGTCGACGAACGGTGTAATTTTGTTATTTTCATTACCCGGTCAGTATATGTTATCACTATTTGATTGTGCTTTGTTTAATGCGATCTAGAATTAATTTTATAACAACTTGCTACGTCACTTTGAAATGTTTAATTGTGTCTATCATGACATTTGTCATTCGTGTATATGAGGAATTATAATTATTTTCATCTCCAGAATAACATGACGGATCTTGCCTTGGAACACCCGATTGAGGGGGATATTACAGTACCTGGTGCACCGGACGATGAAAGTGATGAACTATCAACATTAGATGAACCAGTCGTTATAACAGTTGTAAGTATTCATGGATGATAATGATTTAAATTTTGTTATCAGAATTGTCGTTGACTGAAAAAAAAAAATTTAATCTGTCTCTTAACTGAATTGCAACTGAAATATGAAATTCTGTTGCTTCTCTTCGGACTACTTGTCATAAGATGGTGATTATTATTTAAGTCTTAAGTTTTAATCAAACAGGTGTCTCTATTTAAATAAATATATTTTAAATGTTGTTATTTTTTCATCCATGAAAAGATTATATCATTCATAGCAACAAATAAGCCATTTTCCGCTCACTGAGAAATCCCAATTTGCATGAAACCAAATGTAAGAACAGGTCAAACAAAGATCATAGTGACGTCAAATCATTGTGTGGGATTCAACAAAGGAAAAAGTATTTTGTGGTATTTCTACACTTATTAATAATGTCACTTGTGCAATGCACATTTGATGTCAATTTGATGAAGTAAAAGAATCTCTAGACCATATTCTTCTCTGAAAGATCATTAGTTTTGACATTGAGTTAAAAAATAATCATTGTTGAAATTCAAATCATTCATTTTTTACAGCAGACATTTGTTCTATGCCTTTCATGTACTAAGCAAGATCTCATAGTACCGGTACACAGAAAATCTCATATTGATGGTTGATTAGTATATACTATTAACATGACTTGAGGTAGCATCTATACATGTACGTACATGTTGTGTTTCAGTATGATACACAAACATCTATGGTCTATTCACATACTGTGTAAAATAATTTATTGTCATTGGATTTATTTTTTTGCTGAAAACCACAATTTGGTTTGAAAGGTATTATTTTGACCAGTAGGCTCCATCTAGGAACTATTACTATTTTGACTGATTCTCCGATATAATAATAAATTCTGAGTGAGAATGATGTACTTTACATGTAGGCCATGTTATTGGTGGTTGGAGGTTGGATCATACAAAATATATTTGTACATGTTTTATCACTTTTTTGATTTTATATTATTGCAGTCCTTTTAAATCAGGCGCTTATTATTTGAATAATTGGGCATTAAATAACATCCGAAATTGGATCAAAAGTAAAAATGTAAAAAAAAAGTATTCAAAAACAGTGGTTTAGGTTTTGTCTAAAAGCGTTTGCTTAAATTCTATGGCACTGTCAAGGAATTGTTTTATCAATGGATGTACAAATGTTATTTTCATGGAATTGTGTCTAGGAGTCCCCAGGGTTCGCCAATGTAAAGTGGGCGTGGCACATTCGTAACTTGCATCATTGGCATAAACGTTGAAAAAATGGAAACCAAAAAATCTATTAATCTACATATTATTACATATGCATAATATATATATATATATTTATTATTACAAAATTAATGAGAATTTTGAAGAGCTATTATTAAGTAAATGTCAGCACGTACAATCAGCTGATTTTAGCTGCACGATTCATCACGCGGCGACATCAGTTGTTTACCAGTAATGATCACGTCAAAAAAAGACGTAAAAGTTTAATTTATTTTACCAAATAGATACATACATGCTTTATTTAATTTTTAGCAAAAATTGTAATTTATATTTATTTGGACGAAGCAAACTAAATTTATGATGTCGCACAAACGTTCGTAATTGGTTCATTGAAAAACTTGCATGAATGTGCGTCATCGACACCAAAAAAAAAAGATGATCAAATGAAATAAAGTCTACACAATAGAAGATTTTCGATCTGCAGTTAACAGTTACTATCAAAAATAATAGAATTATGTATAAAAAAATACATACTTAAAAGAAGAATTTTCATTCGTATCGAAAGTTTGTTGATGTCTTTCGTTAAAAACAGCAGTGACCCGGAAACAGTTCATTTTACTGCGTGCATCCTGATATTATGTAACGATGCCTTTGAGGAAAACAACCAATCAGAATATTTGTTTCAAGAAAAGCATAAGTAAATTTATTTCCTCCACTTATGATGCGAGTTGAAAGGATGGCCGTTTTACCGGGGTTTTTAAATAGTGATTTAAAGAAAATTCAACTTTAAATAGTGACATTCGTCAAAATATAAACATTTACATGTTTAAGCAAGCATTTGTGTGGACTTCTTGGTGATCAGCAATGTCTGTGATGGTACTTCGGCTGCGCTGGTCATTTACCGATCGTGCAAGAGCATGGCTGCCTTTGTTCCGCTCGGCGGTGACGATGTTGCTGCTACCAGCCACGGCGTGAACTTGGTTTTAACCATAGATCTTATGTTTTAACGAATGGTTTTACCGATAAAGATTTTATATATTTGACTTCACCCTGGCAGTAAAAATATGGGTACGGTAATACACTTTTCTAGGCCACATGTTCATTTTTAATCGTGTTGAAAAAAACTTGCAACTTTTAGTTCTGTTGTAACATAGATGTACTAACAAGCCGGAATTTTCACAGTTTTCATACCTTAAAACAATGAACCAGTTACCCTGAGCACGATGAATCATCTTCGGAAGACAATGAGTGATGGCCTGTTTTGTAAACAATTCTTTGTCTGGGACCATGCAGGGTGCACAGGAAATATAACAGGGCGCTGACAATTTAAACAGGGCGCCAATTTCAGATAACAGGGCGCGGCGCCCTGTTAAAACCCCTCGTGGAGAACCCTGGTCCCCCATCAATAAAATAAGCATATTCATTCCTTTATTTGTTGAAATAAGTTTTCTTATTGCGACAGTAATTAAAATATTATGAAATCTTATAAGATGCATACAATTAAGATGTATATAATAAAAAACAACACAGGTCAGAGAATTAATGTCTGACCTGATAATATCTTTGTGAATGGTTTGCATTCATGGTCAAGTGACAGGTTGGTATCTGTTGTGTAGTGCCATCCATAAGCCATTAATTGTTGCATGCAGTTGTTGCGAAGTTTTTATTTACATTTATGTAAACACTATACATTTTGGTCATTCCACCAAAAATCAAAAATGGCATCAAAACCATGTGACCGAAAAGATTTATTTTATTTTTCTCATAAAAGCCGATTTCCAGACACAATACCTGCAACCTACCAAGTTGATGCACTCATAAGAAACAAATCACGTTACCGGTACTGATCCACAGAGCCATACATTCTACATTCAAAATATCAAATATTTATGGTAAACAAATGAAACTAAGATGATGGCCAAACCATGTGACTGATTAAAATTATTTTCTTTACTTGTAAAATACTTTGGCCATACATGTTTCATGTCAAATATCAAGTTGATCTGTTAAAGTACTCAGAAAAAACAAATGCACAAAATGTTTGTCATTTTTCATGAAAATTCAAGATGGCTGCCAAACTGCGTTACTGATTCAAATTCTTTTTCAACGCTTTAGTATCCCTCATTGTATGTTCCATTCAGTGTCACTAAGTATGGCTGAATTTGCAATATGTTAATGATATTATATGTTTTTTCTATTTTATTTTAGAAAAGAGATTTAAAAGCAGTTGGTATTAAATTTTTTCACGTCTTGTGGCCAAAACAGAGCAAAACGTTACTTAGAGAATGTAAGTATTTATCATTGATTAGTATTTATACACTGAGTTAGGTCTAAACCATTCAGAATGTAGTTGAAACATGTTGAGTTTGTAGGGTGTACAGTTGTTGGAATATATTCAGTGGAGGTACTTCTAATTCATGCTTATTTTTTCACTTTCAGGGGATCTTTGGGGACCTCTTATTTTGTGTATTTTATTAGGAATGTAAGTATAACTCATTTGTTTGAAGGTACAAGAAATGAACATTACCATCACTTTGAGTATTTTATGTATTGCAGTATGAGACATGATAAATTGTGTTGATTAACCGTATTGTCTCCGTCTTAGGATGTTACAGGGTTCAAGTGCAGATGACAACAGTGATGGGGGTCCACAATTTGCAGAAGTGTTTGTAATTGTTACCGGAGGTGCTATTATAGTTACACTTAACTCACAACTTTTAGGAGGAACGATGTAAGTATTATTGACCTTACCTTGATAGTTTGATATGATAAGTTGTAGCAAGGTATCTTGTTAAGGCAGAAGGATTGGTTATCACCTGACATTACTTGTTGACTCCTTGTAAGGAGTCTCTTGATTGTTTAGTTATCCATTGAAGTGTCTACATGGGTTCCTTTTGCACCCCACCCCTAATGTTAACTGTAATCTTCATCCTCACCTGAAGCCCCTAAGTTCAATTGTATATGCCCCCTAGCTACTTAACTATGTGTTCTTTGGAGGGGCATATACAATTAATTCTGAAAGGGTAGGTTAGGGTTGGGGTATGCAAAAGAAGCACTTTCCTCTAGATGATAGTTTACACTTGTAGTGGAGATTTGAGAATCATGGATATCTTTATCAAATGATTCTTGGCATTCTTGCAGGGTTTCATGTTGCGAGTTCAGATGTAAAGAAGAAATTACAATTTATTGTGTGTATTTATTACAAACAAAACCCTCTCTTTCAGTAAAATTGAGGTCCCTTTATAATATTGAGGGTCTGGGAAGCAGACCTCTAACTATCATCACCTATCCCATAATGCATTGTACATACATTATGCTAACTAGTGCGCTCAGTATAGCCCAAGAATTTAAATTTGACTGAAATTATCTAGTCATTTTTGGAAAGATTTAATATTCTTTATATTGTGTTTTGTTTCACTTACAGATCATTTTTCCAGAGTGTATGTGTTTTGGGTTATTGCGTATTACCTCTGAATGTAGCTCTAATTGTATGTAGACTGGTATTGCTAGCACCGGAACAAACAACAGCACTCTTTGTTATCAGATTTGCAATAGTATTTGTTGGATTTGTGTGGTCCACATTTGGTAAGTATGCTTGTCACTGTAGTGGATATTATACTTTTCACCACCAGACTTTCTTGCCCAAATTTGTCTACACATTTTTCTTATATTCTTCAATATTTCAGGAAATGAACCCTAATTATGTAGCCAACAGACACAATTTCAATTTTTATTCAACAATTTGGCTATTTTTGTCTCAATCTTCTGAAGGACTATGAACAGAATTTTTTTTTTCCCTACATTTTACAACGCAAATGTTCGCACATGTACATTAATAAGGTAATACCACAAAGTATACATTAAGGCAGTACAGTGATTGAATCTATTGACATATAGCATAGTTTGTGGTATTCTCGAAATAACCTCATAGTAAGGTAAAGGTATTGTGACATGTCAGTGAGAGCAGGACATTATTACTGATATCACTCATTCTGATTCTTTTTTTATTTTGTTTCATTGCAGCATCTATGGCCTTCCTTGCAGACAGTCAACCTATCAACAGAAAAGCACTAGCTGTTTATCCCATTTGTTTGTTTTACTTCATAATTGGTTGGATGATTTTATCGCATACTCATTCCTAATTACTCATATGTATCGGGTTATGTACATATATTTTATGGGATACTTTTTGTACCTACAGTACGCAGCATATTGCTAAAGCAGTCATGCTGCATACAATAATATGAGGTTATTACGACAATACCTCAAAGTATGCAGAAAGACGGTACAGCTGGAGAATTGGCCGACGTGTAGCGGAGGTCGATGCACGGCGTACTTTTTGAGTGCATACTTTGAGGTATTCTCATAATAACCTTACTATTATACATCTTTTCCTTCCAAGGATACACCATGGGAATGCCGAAATCCAAAATGTTTATAACAGAATCAGCGAACTAATATGTGTGGAGTCTGGTCAAACTCTGGTCGCAGCCATGTTTGTTTTTATTATTAGAGGACGCTTGCGCGTGCAATCATCCGATATTTGGAATTCACATTACATAATATGGTAGGATAGAAATACCACCTAAAATACTGCAAAATTTTCGGCACACTGTAACTTATGGCGTTACGGTGACAGATGTATAATAATGACTATTATTAAACTTTGTACTCAGAGATGATAATATAAGATTTATTGGTGTTTTCTATTCTGTGACTAATTTGATTGTGGTGTTTGTTTTCCACAATTTGGATTATTTTTTCACAATATGTAAGCACCAGTAAATATTCATCTCAAAATTTAACTTTAAGGATTTGGCCATTTTACATAAATTTTATAGTAGTAAACACTATCATTGTATTAATTTGTTTTCTGTACAAAATTGTTGATTTCCTCACAGAATTGGACTGTATTCAATTGACCAAAATGTTATGTCCTCCCATATTTTTTGTACCCAATGGTTCTCAGACTCATGCCACTAATGCAGGGAGACAAGGAGACTACACTATTTTTGCTATTGGAAGAGTTAATGCAAACTAGGATAAGTGAACTCTCTACATGTTCAGAGAACCTACCAGTGCTATGTGTGTACAATCTACAAATATGGAATGAGATATCTCGTCTTCCAGTATTGATGCAAATCAAGCTTTTTTCAATCAAAATTATGTAAAAATAAGCATTCATTTAAAAGGGTAACGTGTTCTAATTTTTATATAGGCAGTTTTGTTCTGACTAGGTGTGGTGGTCAAAGTATTATTTAATATCGGTATATTAAAATTAAAATACTAGCAAAAAATGAAATTTGATTATGTTGGTGGACACTTGCTTGAATACACGCTTTGTTTTCACCATATCCCAATTTGCCAGGAAGAATGACTTTTCAGATTATTATATTTCCTATATCAGGCACGGGACGTGCAACTTCAGTGTTTCATTTGATGTACATTGTATCTATACCTAAATTCCTATAATCTGTCAATTGTCCACTATTTTTACACTTTCACAATGTTTTTCTGCATGTCCAAATACTCGTTTTCCTTGGATGTTTGCCACAATTTCTGCATAGACTGGATGCGACACATACATCTATTCTTTCTGATTGCGAGAAGTTTTTTTTTTTTTTTCACGTACATTATTACAAATGTACGTATTTTGTAGTTTTATTACAGCATTAAAACAACCTGTGTAAATTGGGAAGGGGGTTTAATACCACATGCACAATATTGAAGTCAATGACACATGTAAACCATTTATTAATTTATTAGGTAATTTATTAGCTCCCACAGGTGTGTGTAATTTATCCATGTAGTATACATTTAGTATCACATCTTGTTTTCTTGTTTGCGTCCAGATAAAAATGGAAGTTGGGGTTCTTTCAGTTACAATATACAATATACAAGAATAACTGGATTGTGCATGGGTATATATTGGCAACACTTTTTTTTTTTTTTTAAGATGAATCATGTTCCAAGGATTTTGATTTTTACTATGTGCAATTCGACTACCGCGAGCTAGCTTGGTGCCTGTGCAAGAAACCTAGGAAAATAGTGTTGTACCTGGCAAAGTTGGGCTTCAGACTAGCTTGCGGACATTACCAATTACAATAACTTATTTTGTTATTTTAGTGACAAAATATATAGATTTTTCCTTGAATAAAAGGCATGTATAAACTTATTATTCCACATGGTTTTATTGTCACACACTAACGTTTGTGTATATACTGAATTACCGCGATAATTTGAGGAAGTAAAAGCCCATTAATATTATTCTAATATATGGCTTGATAAATACTTCAGATTTATCGCTATGTGGAAGTGACCTATTTTACCTACACACATATGAAATTGGTGGCACGAGACCTGCCAGTTAAGCTTTCACAACTATCATTCTTGTAATATGCTGCTGATGGAAGTAGTACAATGTAGTAGTAATTTCAGTACCACTATGTAATTAAAGCCTCGCTTATTAGTCTTGCCTACCGCTCCATTGTCCAATACTTTCAATCCATGTACCAAGCAAATTTTTTGGCTTACTCGTACTAACTTTGGTTGTGCATGTTATATCGTAGGACAAGTTTTTGTGTGTGCATTCAGAAATCTTTGTTGGTGGTTACCCGATTTTATTTGTAGAACGTGTACTCTAAAAGCCCAATCATTATCCAATGTTTCAAAATGACAATGTTTACATAATTTCTACTAGTTTATAATTCCCAGTGTACCAACAATGAGAAAATTTTAAATGTTTTTTGAGAAACAGTATTGATCATGTGTGGAGTAATCAAGTGACAATTACTGATCTTGTGAATGGACTCTCACATGAACGCTTTATTTTCTGGTCATCATTCATCAAAGCATGGGCAGTGGAACAAAAACTAACCTCGTCCTTTGTGAATGCTCCATTAACTCCCGCTTTTTCAAGTCAAATCTTTCCTATAAATTGTCTTAGGACTTTTGTACAGATCATGCAAGTTTTACAGAGCTGAAAAACCACAAAGGATGGGCTCTCGCAGTTGCCCATGTGACACTCAAGTCATTGCCTTCTCTGCCACATTCTTCAAGCACATACCATACAATTTCATTCATACACGCAATAAATTTCCTGCAGTATTTTCCATTTAAAAATGTGGGACATGGGCCCTTTTCCAATACAAATATATTTTTGCAGGACTCTAAATGCTTCCATAAATAGATGGTTTGGAGGATAATGGTTTAAGATAAAGCCCTAATACTCCACCATTGCCAGGCACAATCTTCTAACATTCCTCAAACTGCAGTCTCAATATTTAACAGCACATGCATCTTGGGTCCGACATATCCCAGATTACTCTGGCTTTATACTATGCACAGGATGCATGCATTTTACCAGATTAATCTGGCGACATAGAAAACAATTTTGACAGCTTTGAATGCAGCATGTGCTACTGTGGAATACTTTATTTTCGCTGAAGGAATTGTGTGAAAACAAGTCATTGTCAATGACACGTCCCCGTTCCGTTCATATTTGAGTGACATATACATTCAAAGCAGATCATGACCGAAATGCACCTGCATATGTACAACACATTGTACTAAATCTGAACAAAATCCATGCATGCATGACTGAGATCCGGTTCTGGAATTGTGAAAATACGTGATTTTAATGCATTTTCGGCCTTAAAATGGCCATCATTCAGCTATTGCTAAGCGGATCATGAAACAAATGCACATATCTATTTGTGACATGATGCACCATGTGTGTGTGAAGTTTGAACTTGATCAATCCAGACATGTCTTGGATACGGATCCAGAACTGAATTCTTTAAGAAAATGGCCGCCAGTCGGCCATTTCGAACTTGATCTGAAAAAAAAAATGACGTGCATCAAGGTCCTATTATGTTTAATGTATGTACCAAATTTGAATGAAATCCGTCCATGCATAACTGAGATCTGGGTCCGGAATGGTGAAAATGTGCGATTTCAATGCATTTTCGGCCTTAAAGCGGCCGCCATTCGGCTATCGTTAATGGGATCATGAAACAAATGCACATACATATTTGTGACATGATGTACCTTGTGTGTGTGAAGTTTGAACTTGATCAATCCAGACATGTCTCTGATACGGATCCAGAACTGAATTCTTTAAAACAAAATGGCCGCCAGTCGGCCATTTCGAACTTGATCCGAAAAAAAAAAAAATGACGTGCATCAAGGTCCTATTATGTTTAATGTATGTACCAAATTTGAACGAAATCCGTCCATGCATAACTGAGATCCGGGTCCGGAATGGTGAAAATGTGCCATTTTGATGCATTTTCGGCCTTAAAATGGCCGCTATTCGGCTATCGTTAATCGGATCATGAAAAAAATGCATGTGCATATGTCCCATATAATGTGTGATGTATGAGTGAAGTTTGAACATAATCGGTCCATGCATGTTCGAGATACAGGTGATCACGGACGCACGGACGCACACAGGGCAAAACATAAGTCCCCGTTTTCGGACTCCGTCTGAACGGGGACTAATAAAATCCAGCCAATATACTTTTTTCCAATATTTCACATTAAACTCATCAAAAATCAGTGAAAATAAATTCCATACAAAACTCCCAAAAAGCCTTTTAAGCGAAAATAAAGTATTCCACAGTATTACAATATGGCCAGTTAACAGATTTTTCCAATCTTTGCAATAATTCACACAAAAGTCTACTTGGATGTAGCTTACTTGTAAATCCACACCAGGAGATAAGCATATAAGCCCGGTTGATACATGGCAGGTGGATGAGACACATTCTTATGATTTGAACACAATTTTTCTCATCACAACACTCGTGCACTTGTTTAGAATTTAATTGTGGACCAAATGTATATAATTGTCTATCAGCTGCAAAGGATGGTGCCATGCAGGTTTATGTAGGCGACAGATGAAAAATGTTAGTACTCGTGCATTCCCACTATTGTATTGTATGCAGAACACCAATTATGATCACCATGGAAATTGATAAAATGTGTTGTCTGGAACAAATCCCAAAATATTCAGAGTACAATGGAAGCTGTGGAGTGTAATCATAAAACCAAATATAATATTGTTGTAATCGCGCAAGGCAACTATTTTGGAAGTGCCTTCTAAAATTAATTGCACAATTCTGTTGAATACAATTTCCCATGAACTGTACAAAATCCAAAGCCCTTGTAATGCTTGCAGGAAGTTCAACAGTGTGTACAAAAGTTGGAATGCAGTTATGAATATAACACAAACAATCACGGCTCAAATCAATCTTTTATTCGTACATGAATGACCATTTTTAAACCCTTGTTACTGTGTCTCTTCTTCCACTGTTGTCTTTGAGGACACATAAATGCCATCCAAAAATTTACGGATATCCTTGTTTTTGACTGTAGTGGATTGCTGGATCAAGGCAGCTACAAAGGCAATGAAATAAAAACAATGTAAGGAATTTCCATAAAATAGCACAACAATCAATTAATAATAATACAAAACAGACAAGTGTGGATTAAAATTGACTTCAGAAGATTTTAATGTCACCAACCTGAATTTGAAACCAATTCAATATCATTTCCTTCCAAGATAATTTCATCTTTCATTTTTGTGGACATCTCAACAGTAACACCTGGTCGCATTCTAACATGACGGATAACTTTCTCACCCAAGAAGTTTCGGATTTCTATCAGGGTATTCTTTTCTTGTATATTACAGTTGATGGGGAAATGAGCATACACTGATCTCATTTTGTAGCGGTAACCCTATTTGAAAAAAAAAGTGCAAAAATTACAACCATTGCTCCTTGATACCAAGCACTGTTCAGTGAATTGTTGCAGGCAGGCTTTTAGCCAGCCACCTATCTATCGTTTTACACGGGTACAAAAAATTCCATTTGACAAGCAAAATTTCATAAAAATCACACGTAAATTACAAAATAACTGACAGTCGAATGTTCGCATTTTTTCTATTCTGTTATTTTCTCAGGATGTTGCATTACTGAAGTAATCCATATTTCTTTTGAGTAGTAGTTTTCGAAACGCCAAAAAAATGATTGTCAAGTCATGAAACCTGGTCATAGAACATAGTTTTACTTTTCCGAATAATCGTGTCCATTGAGACTATCGTGAATGGGGTTGTGAACGAGTGACATGACTTATTTGCAACGGTAAAAGGTTTAAATACTTCCTCCATCCTCAGTTTACCTTTCGAAAATTGTGAATCAACAGCTTTTAGGGGAAAAATCACGGTTTTTGTCAAAATCAGTGTTAAACATATCACAGTAATTCACTTCCGCATTGCGTTGAAAAAATTACCTTGTCAAAAAACAGACAACTTTGTCTGTACGACACAGCATTTTAATTGGTTAACAAAAGACATGACCTATCGAGTCAGGTCAAATCATTATGAACAAGTCATTGAAAATGACCCAGTCCCCGTTAAATTTTTGAAAGTTCTCTTTGTGCTAGTCATATTAAAGCGGAGGGGTTGTCGCGAGCATGTCCTTGTAACTTGAGTTCCAAGTGGCGTATACAACAGATTGTTTATTTACATCAAAACACGTGTTCCATGTAGTAGTAATATGGCAAAAAATAAAAAGTCAGATGGCTGTCAATAGGCCATCCTTGACCAGATTTTGAAACAAATTGTCATGGACATGCATTCTAACACGTATAAAGTACATGTATGTGCCAAATTTGAATGAAAACTGACAGAGCACGTCCAAGATACCGCATAAAAAAACAAAACAAGATGGCTGCCAGTCGGCCATCTTTGATCCAATTGCGAAATAAATCATCATGGACATGTAGCCTAACATGTATAATCTATGTACCAAGTTTGAATGAAAACTGGCAAAGCATGTCCAAAATACAACATTTTCAAAAAACAAGATGGCTGCAAGTCGGCCATTTTGAATCGAATCACTGAACCACTGCATGTGCATATGTCCCACATAAAGTACTAGGCACATGCAAAGAATGAATGGAATTGGTCCAAGGGATTCTGAGATATGACTGCGAACGGACGCACAGACGGAGACCGAATTATAAGTCCCTGTTTTCGGACTTTGTCCGAACAGGTACTAAAAACATTATGGCGGAAATTGCTTTGTACCGAGAGTTTGCGTATGATCGAAAACATTCCACAACAAAGTTAATGATAAAGAACTTGCCTTCAACTGTTTTACCACAGACCCTACTCATTTTTGTTTCTTTATTGTTAAGTGTCGTAGAAATCAATGACTATCGTTTAACATTTTCCCCACAAAAAGATGTAATATTTCTCCCGGTGCTGTGAGCGAAAAATGTAATTTGGATAATTTTTCGTTGGTGGAAAGATGGTTACAATTTTACCCCCCCCCCCCCAAATTATCTTTTCTGAGGTGGTCCTGGAGTACAAGCCCATCCCCTAATTTTCCCTGATTTTACATGATCTGGGAAGTATGGTACCGTAAAAACCCGCAAATAAGCGCCACCCTCAATTAAGAGCCACTCTGTGAAAATTTGTTACATTTGACCCTCCATTAAGAGCCACCAAGAGTTGAGTGGTTTTGTCAATAAGAAACCAGAAATAAGCGCCAGCCGCCCGGTTGTTTACAATCAGGCAGACACAAGCTTGTCGTGCCTCACTTCCACCCTGCATTGTTTATTGCCCCACAGAAGGTGTGAGACAAATAAAGATTATCCCCATAGCTTGCCTGATGTCCAGTATAATTGAAAACGGAAGAATGACAGACGAAAGAAATACACTGAGAGCGTGAATGTGACTGTCAACTTGTCTATTTTAAATTTCTGACACACAATCGACCAATTCACAAACTATTTAGTAGTAACTATGTTTTTTGCCAAAACACCGAAGGACACGTTGAGATATTCATTGCCAATGTTGTCTTTATAACCAAGTAAAAAACGTCACGATTTTAGAACGCCTTTATCGGAAAATCGGAGGTATCGAAAATACTTTCTCACAGATGGACCGGAACAGGAAGTCAATAGAAAACAAAAGATTTATTCCTTAGCGTGGGGGAAATTTGGTTAGCGTGGGGGGGAAACAGAGGTGTTAATCCTGGCAACGTTTGAGGGATCGTGACTTAGCTCCGACTGTGAGAATGTAATGATTACACAGCCCACTCTGGCTGATCGTGGTTTTGGGTTATTTTTGGCATTTCATTTGAGACGTTCGTTTTGGGGTGATTCGAGAAAAATGTTCAGGGAAGTGACAAAATAACTGGCATTAGTTTGGAGAGGACTCTCTTGCCGAAAATAATCAAAATTGAAGTCGAATGGATTAGTTCCACAAACTTGCGCGATCAACTTGTCTTACAGCAAAGCAAAGTCGACGTGACCCGCCTGACCCAAATATTTAAATTAGCTATTTGTGAGAATTGAAAATAATCTGGACTTGTACCAATTAGAAAATGCCTTGTAACAGGCCTGGGCTTTCGTAAATGATTTAGTCTCTCCGATTGGTCACAGGAAATTATTTTTAATACATGTAATTGTTACTTTCTCGGTATCGTTTCGTATTTGGTTATATAGGGGTGGGGCTATAGTTTGACCCCGTTTGCCTGGACAGTGAAGTACGTGAATATCATTAACATATCATTATAAGCTGGCTTGATTATGAAACAGGAAATATATAAACCAAAGCTGTACTTTTAGACGTCTAGCGCAATTAAAACAATGCCCAAGTACCCAAGCTGTAAAAATCTATAGAAAAACGTGTTTTTCTTTATTGTTTTTGCCATAAATACAAATGATTGGGCATCATTTTTTTCATTCGTTCCATGCTCCTGTCGCTGCTGGTCAGATAAATTCTATCGAAACTATTTTATATCGTCACCAAATCAACCACCACGCCAGCCACAGCCACGCAAGTTATTCCCAGTTTTCAGGAAAAAAAATTGGAGTTTGCCGTACCAGACTTGGTAAACAATTGTACAACGGAAGTACAAGTGTGGGTCAGACCCTGAGAGTGCTACCAAATCCGACTTCAGGCATCGCTACGCATTGTCAGTGAAACATGACTTCAGGCATCGCTACACATTGTCGGTGAAACGTCGAATCGTCGTGTACGCTAAGCAGCACGGTCAGCGAGCAACCGTTCTTATTTATTTGACATTTGTTATTCCCATAACAGTATTTTTACAGAATAAATTAATTGCAATGATACATCATTAATAATTATTTGTCTGTTTTGGTTGTGTGTGTGTTTGCCTATCCCTTCCCCATTTCACAATGAAAAAGTTTGATCACCCTGGTTTAAGAGCCACTGGCTACAAAGTTGTCAAAATGTTACCTCAAATAAGCACCACCCAGAAATGAAAGTGTTACAAAGTGGCTCTTATTTGAGGGTTTTTACGGTAGTTCTTTAGGGCTCCATTGCCATAACTTGAATCCTAACCCTGTCCCTCTAGCACCCCTTCTCCATTTCAATTGTGTACACCCCTCTTTGGGTCACTTACAATTGTTTGGAGGGACATACTAAATTACTGTAGAACACTTTATTTTCACTTGGAATTTATTTTCGCTGAAGGGATGATTCCGTGAAAATAAAATCAAGCCAATATACTTTTTTTCCTATATTTCACATTAAACTCATCAAAAATCAGTGAAAATAAATTCCAAGCAAAACGCTCAAAAAGCCTTTTCAGCGAAAATTAATTCCAGCAAAAATAAAGTATTCCACAGTACATTGGCAGCTGTGCATAGTATAAAGCCAGAGTAATCTGGGATATGTCTGACCCAAGATGCATGTGCTGTTAAATATTGAGTCTCCATAAGAAACTTTCCTAAATCTCATTGTCTAACAAATCTTTTTGTGCGTTTTGGGCCTTATACAGTGCACTTAAATGAAGTGCCAAATAAAACAAAATTTGGTATCAAAAACCAAATTTTCATAAGAGGTTAAAACTTACCAATGTCACTCCCTTTATCATGTTCTCAATGTGGCTGCACACTGTACGCACACATGCCAGCTCTTTGCGGTTACCGAACCATTTCTGTACTTGAACTTTCTTCTTGCCTAACATCGTCAGTTCAATATTGAGGTGGTTGAAATTTTTTCTAAGAGTACCACGTGGTCCTGTGACAATCACTTCACGGCATTTCAGCTTAGCTGAAACTAGAAAGAAAACAGACATTCAAATTAATAGAGTTGATACAATGGCTTATCTATTGCTATATTTGATTTAACAAAAAGTGTTATGACTGTCAATACATTTACAATTATTATGGCTGATAGTTTTACAATAATTGTCACTATAATTACATTATGTTTATAGTTTTAAATCAAATTTACTTTATTCACAAATCAATCTATTTTTCTATTGTGCTATAACTGATTGGTAATTTTATTTTTTGGACTATGAAACATTGTAAATAATTGTACAGTCAAACCTGTGTATAGTGGTCACCCAAGGGACCAGGCTAAAGTGACCACTATATAAAGGTGGCCTTTCTGTAGAGGTTGGATATATTTTACTTTTTTTTCAAAGTGGGCGGGGCATTCTGTGTCAAGAGACAAAAAGTTGTACAATTTAAACTGTTTTATTGACATAAATGTGTTAAGTCTTGGGATAATATATTTACATACACATGTCATTAATGAATGAAGAAATTAATAAAGAATGATAACCAAATAAATAATAGGATCAAAATGAAATATTTGTAAATAAAATACAAATGTATTTGTAGTTGAATGGCTCACTATACACGTACAGGTAATAAAGTACATTTATTGTCCATTGTCATTGGCAGGTTCAAAAAAATCCAAAACTGAAGTTTGTTTTGCAGATGATATTTTCTCCACATATTTTTTGCCCAAAATATCTTCAATGTCTGCTATAGCAAGTAGCATGTCATCCAATCCTTGTCTCAACATGAAATCTTTCAAGTTAGAGACTGACTGGACTGCCTGGCTGTAATCATTGATGGATGGTTTCTCTGGGTTTGGTGGTGGTGGTGGGGTGTTCTCATCATCACTATCTTCTGCACCTGTATCATCTTCTTCCATCTGGCTCAAAATATCAACTGCTGATTGCTCCCAGTTAACATTGTCTGTGTTGCATGTTGCTAGGTCTCTTTCTATATTGACAATCTCATCTAAACTGCATCCAAACAACTCATGGGACAATTCATCCAACTGTGCTATCTCTGTGTTATCATCATTACTGGATTCATCTGCAGAGAGAAAATTCAAATTAAAGATTAAACAAATGTAATGGCGACATTTAGGGGGAATTAATGAAATATGAAACAAACCTGCCAAGTGGGGAAAAATATTCATAGCACCAGTCATGTTGATATGAAACTGTGTTCCATTCTACCATGGAGGTTAAACATGTTAATGATTCTGGAAAACATTTGATCAGTTCCCTGTGTCCAGGAAAAGTGAGGCAAATATTCTATTGTTTCAGGTAAACTCTGTTGTTTAATTTATGCAAAATAGCATTACACAACACAAGTCAATTTCTATTGAAAAATCACCATTGTTTCTTATTGTCTCCTGAGTTTATAAACCAACATAGTGAACAATGTCCAGGAATTTAAAAAACAACACAAAAAAAAAACATTAAAATATAAAAAGAAAAAATAACTTACCAGTAATTTCTGCATTGCTGGTGAAACCACAGGCACTGAAGCGCTTTTCTATAGTTGAGACTTCAACTTCTTTCCACGACTGGCTGATCCACATGATTGTATCCAGGACGTTAATTTCTTTCAAAAATTCACTGCCATACTTTGCCTCGTCTTCGTCCATTCTTCGTACGATGTGACGGAGCTGACGTTTTCTGTATTTCAGCTTAGTGGTTTGAATAATCCCCTGATCCATCGGTTGTGATTTAGACGTAGTGTTGGCTGGTAAAAATTGAAGTTTAATGTTCTTTAGGTTGATCGTTGGGTGTGATGGCGCATTATCGGCAAAGAGCAATATTTTTCTTCCTTGGCGTCTCATCTTGCGATCAAATTTGCGAAGCCAGTCCTCAAATATTTTCGAGTTCATCCATGCCTTTTTATTAGCGTAATAATCAACAGGTAAATTCTTTAGATTGATGTTTTTAAAGCAGCGTGGCTTGGTGGATTTTCCGATAACTAATGGCTTCTCTTTATCGCCTACCATGTTTGCACATAACATAACTGTCAGTCTCTCTTTAGATTTCTTTCCACCACGACACTGTTCGCCTTTCACAAATAAAGTTTTATTCATAGTCGCCCGGTAGAAAAGTCCAGTTTCATCCATGTTATAAATGTCTCTGGGTTCATAGCCATCTAGCAGTGATGGTAATTTATCTTTCCATTGTTCGACAATTTCATTATTCACGTCACCGCTTTCGCCAGTCATGATACTAAATACAACGTTGTGACGCTTTCGAAAACTGTCCAACCAGCCATTCGATGCTTTGAAGTCGTCAACTCCGAGATCGCTTGCGAAGGAAAGAGCGCGTTCTTGCATCAAAGGCCCGCTGACTGGAATTTTTCTTGCCATGGCATCCTTGAACCATTCCCAAGTCAGACGATTTATTTCTTCATTGCCGGTCTTTCGAACCTTTCGTTTACGATCCCCGGGTGCATTATTTTCGTATTCATCAAGAATTTCGGCCTTCCTTTTCAGCACATTCTGTATCTGGGTGCGACCAACACCATATTCGACAGCCAATTTACGCGATCCCAAGGAACCACCACTTGCTTCGAAACGGTTTATCATTTCCACCTTCTGAGTTAACGTCAGCGTCTTTCTAATAATTTTTGCCATATTCTTGATTCAATGTTATACGTAGATGTTGTAAGCCAAAGAGTAAATAATAAAGTGATTGAAGTTTGAAGATAACGCTTTGTTCACATGTTTTGTTCTTACGTGTGAGCCAAATTAGCATATGATCACGTGAACAATGTCTTTCAAACGTAAAACTTTGCGATCGCTGTCACAAGTCAGGCTTTGTTTTCAGGTGTTAAACATCCAATAATAACTAATCCCCCATGTGGTAGACATCTCAACGGAAATAAAACAGACTGCCCGGCCTTGTTTAGCACTGCCGTAGTAGCGTTGGTATGGTCGTGACCCTGTCGTACCTTAGGCATACCTCTTTACGGCCATTTCTTTCAACCTTCAACCTTCTCTGTAAACGTCAGTGCCTTCCTAAAAATTTTCGCCATATTCTTGATTCAACGTAATTTTTAATTTTTTTTTACACTCTAGACATCGTTATGTTAATGTAAACATTGGTGTTTTGTTCGTACTTACAATCCAAATTAGCATATTTATCACGTGAACAATGCCAGTCAACAGTAAAAGCGTGGTCATTGTTTTTATAATTCCCGTCACTGTTCAGGTTTTGTTTTCAGGTGTTAAAACACCTAATTACAAATGGGCTACTCAATTGAAACAAACTGGCATGTCAGAGGAAATAAACAGTCTGTTCCCTGCTAGTGTAAGTACCCTACGTGTGAAATGAACTGCATGATTGACGGCGGTCGCCGGTCAGTGCAACTGTTCATTGTATACTAGTAATCGAGAGACCGTCTTGATTTAACGCATTTTTATCGTCTCTTCCCCATTTTTACTGCTTTGGACCAAAACACTGGCCGTTATACACAGTAGTGGCCGCCGGTTACCTAGATATTTGGTGACCGCTGGCCGCGTTGTGGAGGTGGCCGTTCCATGCAGTGTCAATTACATGGCAAATTGCACGGGACTGCTGCAGGGTGACCGCTCCGTAGAGGTGACCGTTCTCTGAGGGTGACCGCTAAGACAGGTTTGACTGTATTTTGACAAAAATTTGGCTGTGACACCAAATGCACGTTATGTGACATTTTTGTAATCACTGATTTTTAATCTAAATTTCGATGCAATTTGATATTCTGGAAAGGTAAACCATTTTTTAAAACTATTTAAAAGTGGTCAAAAAGTTTTTTTTACAGTAATGTTCGTTGAAAAAACCTTACCAGGATCACTTACCATTAGCAGGAAATACCACTACACGGCTTGCCTGGATGGTCTTCATGATTGCTACATGTGTACAAAGAATTATATTAGAATCAACTTTCTCACAAATAGTCATTGCGCATTATAAACCACAAGTATAAACCACAAAGTGTGGTGGGGATAACCAGTAATCATCAATATCACTGTTGTGAGCCCTGTCAGCATCGCTGTGGTGCCACAGACACTTAGGGCTGTAAATCCCCAAAATGGTAACAATTGATTCACTTAGATTTCAGCCCTCGGGTTTTTGCAAGTTCTTCAAACTGCTCCCAGAAAAGTACCTGCAACATCATTTCAATGTACACAAGTAATAAATGCATTTATCACCAATTTAGTTTTAGTTTAAATTACGCGTTCGTTTGTCTGAATTGAATGTCTTCATGCACATATTTACATTACAAAATGCTTAGCGACATAATTTTAATTAAATGCTATAGGAGACTCACGATGAATTCATTTAGGGAGTAATACATTTTAGTGACTCTAATCTCACACAGCGTATACACTTCCAGTCGAGTATTTCTTTACTCAAACCGTTGAATAAGCAAAGAGCGAACAGCATATTATTATTCGCGTCAAATAAAATATAAGCTCAGCTCTATTATAAACAACCTGATGAATGTTCTATATAATTAGACACTGAAAACATGATGTTGACATGTGAGAAATTGGAAGATCGACATGACGAGGAGGGTAAACTTACGACAGTTTTTAAAACCTTCTATTAGGTTTATTCGCACAAAACATAACAAACCTAACAAACAGTTATATTTATTTAATGGGTCTTCTGAAATTTAGAATTGATGGTTCTAAATTAAAGAGATTTTGTTGGATTATTTTGGTACACTCTCGATAAATACAAACCTAGTCAATATGGCCGACCAAAAAGAGCGAGCAAAGGATGCTGGGACTAAAGCTTCTGTTTAATGCACCCTAGGTGATCAACTATGAATCGCAGTGGTATGATCGCCCGAATTCTAACAGTATGAGACAAATAAATCTAACTACAGTGTTTGTACAGATTATATTTTAAATTCACTGTAGTTATCTTTTTGGATAACACCAAGTAAGACAAAACCACTTTCTGTGTGATTTTAATACCCCCGTTAGGGGGCTCATGAAACGTGTTCTGCGGTTGCGCAGTTTTTACTTCCGGCATGTACCAGTCGAATCGGTGAATATGGTTTGTTATTGGGGAAAATATTGGTAGAAAAATTGTCATTTTCAGTGCGTCACCGTGTCGTAATTGGCGGATTGAGTTCTACTAATAGCAATTAATACTCGTCCGACGCTGGTATGTTTTTGACAATCTTAATTTTCTTGTTCTTATATTTTTTAATCCTCGCGTCAACCCTGGCTGATTTCGAAATTGTGTGCTATAATGACACATGATGAAGTACCGGTAGTAATAATATTAATATAGCAAGGAGTCTGAAAGCTATATTATTACACTCGTCATAGCTGTCTTTAACAATTGTTTTACGAGTTTGCAGACGAACTTTCTATTGCACCCCACACACAGACGGGGGTCTAGACTAAAGACACGAGGACACCTATAGTTATTTAGTTGGCTATATACAATGGCATTTGGGGGGCAGGGCTGGAGTGGGACTGTACAATGGAGAGTCTTATTAATTGGATAGGCAAGGCAGGCATCTCCTCCATTTTGTGAAGTTCTCATCAACTAGACATTTAGAATAGCATACATTCCCTGCACACACTTATACCTAAGACTAAAGAGTACTTGCCATTTTAGTTTATGATAATTGTTATGCACCTAGTGATGGAACACTGTTTTTGACAGAGTAGCTGTGATGGACTTTATTGCAAATTCTTTATTCAATAGCTTTCTTGGTGCAGATCATGGTATTCTTCCTAAATCTACTGCAAATATATTATTTCATTCCAAGCTTACAAGTTTATTTCAAACAATGTGAAGAGAGTAGGTTTATTTGCATTTGTCTTGCAAATACCATATATTTCTTATTATTGTTTGTGTGCACTCTAGTAGTAATTAGGCATGGCAGGCCAAGGAATTGACCAAGAAGGTTTCTATCAAACTGACTACAACTATGAAGAGCAGCCACAGGCTGGATATGATATGGGTGGCACAGAGCAATATGTGGACAAGTAAGTACTCTCTGCCTCACTGAATAATCTGTATAGTATTTATGGAAATGCTAAATAGCAATGTAATTTAATTCGGCATGATATATAGCAACATGCAGCTGACTTAATATTTATAAATTTTCATTTGATTAAAATTCACACATAATTTTATGCAAAATATTAATAATAAAAGTTTTTTTATCCAGCTCATAACTTTAAAAATAAAAAGCACAAAAGCATAACAGAAATCATAAATAGATTGCCGTATAAATATCAGCAGAGACCCTTTTCCAGTAGTTGATGTCTCTCAACATGTCAATATTGCGCTATTACAAAGAATAGATATACTAGAGTAGCTTGCTTTTAGTCCAGGAAAATTGAGAACAATAATACAAACTCACTTGATGTTACGTACTCACAGTGACTCATATGTGCCATGACACACTTATTGCCTTATGGCAGAATTTCAAGATAACCTGACAAAAAAAATGTATCAAGTGACAATTTTTAGTTACATCATGAAAATCTTGAATCATCCAAGACATAATTTCATGACAAATCAGTCATTTTCCAACATAATTTTAACATCTGTCAACTTAAGTCAATTATCTGTTAAGCCTATTCTATTCAGTATTCACAATTAAAAGTTAAAACTCCATGACACTACTTCTAATTCTTAATTAACTCAATTAATTATGTGTATTTCACATACAATATATATTTATCGATACTTGTTCCATATGTTCTTTTGTTGTGACTGGTTGTATATGTATATTGGAGCTAGTAGACTCTAAATGACATAAAATGTTTTTGTTGTTTTTTTCTAAGTCAATATGGGGCATATGGGTACTCTCAACAAGCTTTTGGACAGCCACCAATGCAGCCAGGACCATCTCCATATATGGGACAGATCATGACGCCAGGCACAGAAGCAGAAGCATACACAGAAAGCTTTGATGATGAACCACCACTTTTAGAAGGTTAGTTTTCAAGCTTCATATTAGATTGCTTATTTAGCCATTGTTCAGCATGTGTAAAAAAAAAAAAACTTATTGGAGGTGCTAAAATGAACGTTAATTTTATCATCATTTTGTATAATAAATTGATGTGGGTTTGAAGTGGATGCACATGAGTTCTCACCAGAGAACTCATTCTATCACCCATGTACAATGTATCAGCATACAGCAAACTGAAACTGTTATATTACAAATAATTTGTATGTTTGCATCAATCCTGGTAAATTTTTTGTCAAGCACAATTTCTGTACACAGGCTGTCATAGTATCAGAAGTTTACGTGTATTGATCAACCTTAATTTAAAACATGATAAATAAATATTATAGAATCTTATCTCTGCGCTAATTCATGACATTTTTTTTTTCTCCAGAGCTTGGTATCAATTTTGAGCATATTTATCAAAAGGTATAGTTATTATTTATTGTTTCACATATACCACATTTGTTAAGTTCATTGCTATAGAACTACTAGTCTGTTTTTTTAGTGCGACTCGGAGATCATCAGATGTGTCACCTGATATCAGCTCATTGCTATAGAACTAGTGCTTCTTAAAAAGAGTACCGATAATTGCAGTCGTCAAGCAGAAAAATTAACTGAAATGCAAATGGACCTGCTGCAACGCTGATATAATCAGTTGAATATTTGTAATTAGTTGAATGGTTTTAGTTTCACTAATTAATCGCTTAACCTGTGTGAACAGTACATCTTCACCTTCCACCTTCCTTTTGTTGCAATTCATTCATTCATTTCTTTATAAGTCCATTCATCCTTACCTACAAATTATTTGTTTAAAATTTCAGACTTTATCAGTAATGAATCCATTTAGGGATACTGATCCAGCTGCCATCCATGACTGTGATCTAGCCGGGCCTTTAGTGTTTGCTATCATGTTTGGTGCAACACTTCTTCTGGTAGGTCTTTATGTACACTCTATTCTTCTGTTTATAGTTGTTTGTATCTGATGTCAGCAATTGAATATGGATAACATTTTTTCTTTCAAGCTGCTGGGGTGAAAAAAAATTAAATTGTATATGACTGTGTAGGTGACTGTAGAAGCAAATAAAAATATTATGTCCCCTGATTTCCTTCGTTTTTTCACTTATTTTTTCAATAAAATGTGAATTTTGTTTCAAGATCACTATATCAATGTAGGATTTTCTGTTGCATCCAGTGATGTGCCAATGAATCAAATTGGCTTAGAGGACATATTAATACTGACTACATACTTTGCCTTCTACTTCAATCACACACTGCTGTACTTGCACAATGTTAGAATTAAATACAGTGTGCAGTCCCACTTGCTACACATCACCCCACTATGGTTAGGGCTTGAACTTCATGGAGGCATAGAAGGCTGTGATGCCCAATAGTTTTGCCTTCGCAAGATTCCGTTTATCATTCTTATAATGAATGGCAATTTTATAAATTTTGTCTTTGAAAATAGGTTCTCTCTCACCTCCCAAGTTTAAACCCTACTATAAACCTTGTCATATCTCAACACAATCAGCAATTGAGCTTAGATTGGAATGGCGAAGAGATTCGTCATCATGGTGAATTTTGCATTTAAACTTGCAAAGAGAATTTTATTTCTCAAGGTTCATCCTGTAGTGCGTGTGATGTTTACATGAGCCGGAATAGGTAATGAGATGTACTAGCATCATATACATTGACAGACAAAAAACTTGGCAGACAGCTGACACTATTTATTGTTTTAGTCCTAGTTTTAGAGCACTATGCAGCTTTGAACTCATCATCTGATTCGCACTGTTTCGCTGAAGCCAGCCATCTATGGCTGTTAAAACTGTATTTAACATCATGGAAATGCACCAAAGCGTGCACTTTGTTTCATTTCATTGAGAGTGAATGTAGGTTTATAGTGACATTTCAGCCAAGGTATAATAGTGAGGCAACAGCCGAATAAATGGCTATATCTGGTGAAGATGCCTTGAACTATACCTTAATGATATTTATTACTTTTTTTCTTATTTTTTCAGGCTGGTAAAGTTCATTTTGGTTACATCTATGGTATTGGTGGTGTAGGTTGTGTTGCAGTCTGGTTATTACTTAACATGATGAGTTTAACCGGTGTATCATTTAATTGTATTGTTAGTGTGCTTGGATACTGTCTTCTACCAATGGTCTTTCTGTCCACATTTGCTATTCTATTTTCATTACAGTAAGTATTCTCATTCCTAATTTTTTATTTGGGGGGGGGGGGGCATGATATTTACTTATTTACTAATACCAAACAATTTTGTTGAGAGTAAAGTGTGGGTTAAGTTTTTTCATTGGTTTCTCTGATAAAAATATTTCTTCATATCTCAAAATTGTCATTGCCTGAAAAAATCATCTTGATGTAATTATTGTTATTATTGCAAATATAAATTTCCATGGTGATGAACATAAAAACTTTGGAAGATGTAAACACCAATGTGTACTCAAAATTGACTTGGCTGAGAAGGGATTACATACAGTACTACATATGCTATGTTCACACGACCGCATTTTATTGGAGCCCTGAGGCTCGAGCCAGCAAAAATGGCTGTGTATACGTGTTCGACTCGAGCCAAGTTCGGCTCCAACAAACCATCAGGGCGAACTCCGATAGGGTTGAGCCCCGACATGGCCCGAATGTGTATACGCAGGGCCCAACTATCGGAGCCCAAATCACGCCCTCAATCGTCTCATTCAACTTGAGATTATCTTCAACTTCATTTATCGTTTGTAACTTAACGCAATTTCCAAGTTGAAGGAGAGGTACGCGCCATAATATCTATTTGGCAGAGTAAAGAAATACTGCAATAGATTGTCAGGTCAACGGGAAACAGAAAAATGCAATGACCAATGAAAATTGAAGATACTTTTTAAAGACACCAGAGATAAAAATCATAGAAGCGGTCATGGTAAGGTGACATGTTCCTTAAGCGAATAGGCTGTAACACATTTTAGCTGCCATGTTTCTTGTTTATTCAAGATACTATTACCTAAATTATAACACCAGTTCATTGTCTTTTCTACCTCAATGCTCAGACTCGATCGTGAGTGTTTATTTTTTTTTTCTCCCAGCTCAACGGAATCGTGCCATGTAAAGAAACAACACAAGCTCAACACCAATATCGTTTTCAGCCATGTTTTTTTTCATACTAATTATTTGAGGGCACTGTTCTGAACTGAATCGAACTATGGCAGATCTCGGCTCTCATTAGGCTCCCGACCGTTGGAGATAATCTCCTGTTAATCGGTTGGAGGAGCAGTAGTTCGGCTCCGGTAAAATGCTGCTGTGTGAACATAGCAATAAACTCACACACAACCATCAAACACTGATACTCTTTTTAAGTTTTGAAATAGAGGGCTTTTACAAACATTCATTGTGTTTTTTAATCATAGGTTAATCAACAGTATATTTACGCAAATTCAGTTATCTAGGACAAAACAAATCTTGTTTGGTGCCACAATGGCAACACCTCTTTTGTTGTGGATGTTAAAGTAATTAATGACATTGTATCAACATAACAGTGTGAACTGTCTTGGTTGTAATGTAGATCCTGTTGCTGAAAGCTGTATTACACAGGGCAATGCTACATTACAAGTCCAGGGATTTCGTTCAGCCCAAATTGGCTGTCTACTTTCTGGTCTCTCACCCTGACCGTCTACGCCGGTCGCACTGCCGAGACCCTTTTTTTTTTTTTTTACCTGTTACAGGATGATGGCCTGCTATTACCGTAAATGCATTTGTGAAACCCATGCAAGTCTCTGCTATTTATCAGTGTGATATTATACAATTCCTCACATTGCACAGATGTTGACTACAAATTTCTTTTGAACAATTCTAATAACATTATATTGATAAGGAAAGGTGATAATTCCGACAAGTTGTTAATTCTTCGTCCAAATTAGCATATGACTCATTAGCATAATTAGAAACAATTTCTCCATCTTTTTGGCATTCATAATTACTTATGTGATAAAAAGATTATCTCCTGATATTAACATATTCGTTTTTCCTCTGTCCTGTCAAAACATTTAACATGTATGTCAAGGCAATACCAGTTACATAATAGTGTTGTCATTATGACCATTCATATGCATTCTTTCATACTACAATTTAGAAAGTGTAAGGTTAATACCAAGTTTGATGTGAATGAAGCCAAATTTTCATGATGGATGGATTTGTTGTATGCTGTAAACAATAGTTATACCTTAGTAATTTATTCATTGGTGTGCACTGTTTAATATTAGGAACTATAACCAATGTTTTTTGGGTAGACACTGTGCAGTAGTGCATATCTAAACATAATAATGGTCTTTCAGTTTGAAAATCGTGTCCTTTCATCATAAAAACTTGCTAAATTTTAAATTATAATTACATGTATTCCCTCTTATTTGTTGAAAATAATGTTAGTTTGTTGTGTAGGTATAATTCGTGTTTGTAATAAATGTTATCTTTTGATTTGTTCGCAGAGGCCTAATGGGAAATGCTGTAGCTTTTGCTGCTATAGTTTGGTGCAGTATATCTTCTTCAAAGTTATTTGTCACTGCCTTGGCGATGGATTCTCAGCAGTTGTTAGTTGCATACCCATGTGCCTTGCTGTATGGAGTCTTTGCTCTCTTGACTGTGTTTTAAAGTTCACTATTGGTGAATCTGAAAGGATTACAAAGACATTTTCTAAAGTGAAGATGCTTCGAAGACTTACATGCATATCTTTACCAACTTGCCACTTTATAGTGAGATCAGAACCAGAACTTTTCTAATCGGTTGTTTTATATAAAAACAAATTACAAGTATGATTAATTCTTTTATATTCCTTTTGTTGTCAAGACTGTCAAGATTAGGGATATATTACACCTATCAAATATGTGATTTTAATGGGTAAATTGTCAAAATTCTTGGCACCTTTGTATAATTTTACTGTATATCTCTTTACATGCATATTGGTACATGTAATTACCATAATATTAGTTAAATGTTGTCCTAGTCCTAGACTGTCGTCAGTCGGTCATACCTAATATTAATCTATTATTAATAAATATTGTGTATAAACATAATAGGTGTGAATAAATTGCGAACACCGACCGGGACTGAAGTCCCTGGTGTGAAATGCTTAGCAGTTTCCATCAGATTGTCTAGGATACACAATTACATTAGACCCGAGGACTGTCGACAGTCTATCCTAGTCCTAGTCTTGGCGCTATTTCTCGCATACCAAATAGGAGTGTAGGATTTGAGTTCAAAATACATATGTTTGGGTCCCGGGACAGATGACACTGATTTGTTGCTGGGTATCTGATTAGTCTGTCTGTACTGGAGACACCATATGTGATGTTAGGGGATTAGTATATGATGCGAGATAAATGCAAATACTATGGAGCGAGAACAAACAAGTAGAATCGATACTTCAATGCTCTCTGTAAGATTTATTCTCAGTTATTGGCAATCTGTTGAAGATGCAGGAATATTCTGAAATCTGCAATGTATTGTGGGATAATGCATCTGAATTCAAGATGAACATGAACCACTTCAGTTGTCTTGAAACGCATCAAGAAACTGAAGAAAACTAATTTTATGTTATATATGTCTTACTTTGATCGCAACTGTAAAAGCTGAATTGAACTACAAATAATTTTGTATCAAGTTTAGTTTTCTATTTATTCTGCAGCAGTGTCTGTAGTGCCTAATGTCATCAGTCATACATTGTGCTATGTTAAAATATGTATTTTGCTAATAAACTTTGTGCTGGGAATACTATACAGTAAAATGTTTGTTGCGTTTTTTGGGGAAGGAAGTTCAGGCAAGATCTAGCTTAATTTTTTTTTCTCTTTTTTTTTTTTCAAATTATTTTTTATCATACACTTTTTATTTTATTTTATTTTATTTGAATTTATTATTTATTTGCTGGTAGTTTTGGTAATACAAAATAATAAAAATTAACATGCTAGCTAAAAAGACATGTTTTACAGTATATAAAATTAAATTCACACCATACAGTGTGAGTGACCTTGTATATTGACGATTTGTTTTACAAAAACCTGAAGACTGTTCATTTTAAACTTTTAAAAAAGTACATGGATATGACGAAAGAATATTTTTGCAATGTATTACCCAGAAATTAACTTCTGACTTTTGGTCCATGCTTTGTGTGGGGAAAATGCTTGTTTACCACGATACCAATGCCATGTTCCTGACTTAAAGGAAAGGTCAATCCATGCTGGCAATATTGTTGGCCACACAGCAGCAGTTATGCACAGTTTTTCAAATAATAAAAAAAAATTACATAAATAACAATGAGTTATGATCCAATATACCGTAGTATCCAAAATAGTCGCCGCCATTTTGTCAGTTTTTAAGCGCCAATTATTTTCAGTTTTATTTATTTGTATGTGCATGTCGGGTTGATAACGGGCCTACTGGTTTATTTGTACCCAACTGCCCACCTTCTATACATCCGCCGCACTACTGGATTTCAAAATTATAGTCGTTACCCCCCGTGCCGCCCGCGCTACTGGACCTTCAAATGAACCATGGAGCTTAGCTCCATGAATGAACTTAGCCTAAAACGTGTGTAAATTCGTTGCTGTTCGTTGTTTCTTATCGTCACGAATAGTCTCCATGGATAAGTTCGAGACATGATTCAAAGTCAACCACAGCCACAAGAATATGGGGGAAAAAACTAACATGGATATAATGCTGTAGGAAATGGTTATTAAAAACGATACAGGCCACAATTGTTGCCGCCTTGATGTAACACTTTAATACTAAATCGCCAATATTTATTTATCGGATATATACATATATTCTTTAAAATTTTCACTGTCAGCACGACATGAATTTAAATCATTAATATTGATACTGGAGTTAACACTTTCTGCACCGTAGTCGAGTCTAACCACGGTACGCAACATTTAAAAGAAAGAAAAAAAACGGTATTCAGTGGTGAATATATTTTGCTGGATACGTTACGCATACATTACCGTGGTCGAATATATAACATTCCCCAACAGAACAAATTACTTTTAATTAATTACTTTTTTTGGCTGCAGTAGCAGAAATTATTGAACTGTGGCACGTTTTCAGTTATGTCGTTTATTGTGTTACGCGCTCTTCTATTTTGTTGTATCATGGACGTCCATGGTTGAATCAAACAATTTGAAATCAATTGTTTTATTTGTTAGTTGGGCCATTGTTTAGTGTATAATTTATTGACACTTGTACTTATATTACATTCAACAACGTTGAGTGAAAAAATGATAATTGAATAAAATAATATAGGCATTCTTTGTTATCAAATGCGTACGCGGTAGTAATGCACGTCACTTAAAGAGCATCTCCATTTAAGCTAAATCTCACAACAAATTTACTTTCTGGATTAAAATTACAATGGATAACAAAAGATAGATTAACATAAACAATAATGTCCCAAGTTTCTTTGGTGCAAGCCCTGGGTTTGGAAGGTTTTCCTTTAAATGTGTAGCCTAATGTCACATAAGTACATATACAATGTATATGAAATAAAAATGATACATTTAATACAAATGGACAACAGCAAAGAAAAATTGAGATGATCAACTTTACATGTAGAATAACCAGGTTATTCTCACCCAAACCCCAGTAAAATCGTCAACTACACGAACAGTTACGTAACCACAGTTTACTACCAACTGGCTGCCCCGCCCCGTATGTCTTATTACCACGCTATTGTTATACACAATATAAACGGCAGCGATTTCAACGTCCCATCTACAGCGTTGTAATTATTACAAAATCGACGTTGTTTCAATATGCGACGCCATTAAACACGACTACTTGTTATGCTAGTGAAAACAAATGGGCACATCTTGTTGAGTCATTTGCAAACTTGTTTTGAGAGAACGCTTTTATCGATTGTACACCTAAGTTGCTAACTTTCTTTACAGGCCACTTGAGTGTACTACTACCCAGTACTGATGTCTATGAATTTGATGCTGGCTTAGAAAACGTGAGGCGTTTTGTTTCCTGGCAAGTTTAAAAATAAATAAATGAAATTGAATTTTAAAAAAAATCAAACAGATCGTATTTTCTTTCGGGCTCTCGGTCGTGTTTTTTTTTATCATTGCATATTATAAATGTATGTATAACTTATTCAAATGCATTGTTATTTTAGGTAGCATATAGTTGGGTTACGAGTCTTACAACGTCATGCCCCAATGTTACCGATGGTTAAACAAACCAGTACTAGTGATACAATAATACAATTACTATTACTAGTCTGAGGACGAACTGCGTAACGATAATGCTGTTTGTAAACCAACAAGCTTTGTAGATTGAATAAACATCTAGGGGAATTACATTTTCGTTTACTCAAACTGTGATTGACAGGCATTTTGCATACATTAGCCGCTATTTTAAACTCATGATTTTTACTTGTCACTGCACGTTTCGACCAAAACCAATACCCTGTGGTCTATGTTCATGCCCCCTCTGCAAATGAATGTGACTTTGGTGGAGTTTTTCAAGTTTGTGTCCGAATATTTAAGTTAGGAGTCGTGCAATATTCCGTGTCTTTTTGTACAACATTTTCTAACACGGAACCGTTCTACATATTGGTAGTCCCCGGCCAGAGTTTCCGATGGCCCACCCATAAGCACACACAGTACATTGACAGGAAAATTGAATGAAAGCTACAGAATTAATATGTATGTATTTTTGACTGGCAACATGAATGACACATGCGGCATTTTCGTATCGCACCGTGACGATTGCGTCGGTCACATGAACCCTGGGAACACGTGAAGGACATCGTCTTATTGAATGATAGAATAAATAATGAATAAACATAGGCATTCTTTTGTTATCAAATGTGTACGCGGTAGTAATGCATGTTACTTAAATGTTTAGCCGAATGTCACGTAATTACATATATATCATATAAAAATGATACATTTAATATAAATTGAAAACAGCAAAGGAAAATGGAGATGCTCAACTTTACATGTAGGATAACCAGGTTGTTCTTACCAAAACCTCCGGTAAAATCGTCAGCTATACGAACAGTTACGTAACCACAGTTTGCTACCTATTGGCTGCCCCGCCCCGTGTGTTTTATTACCACGCTATTGTTAGGCAATATAAACGGCAGCGATTTCAAAATTTTGCACCAGTTAACAAACCGAGTGTGATGCTAAACATGGGACGCTTGATCTGCGTAGCTGTTTTTCTGACATGCATAATAATCAGTGTAGCTAGCAGAGCAAGGGTGAGTAATTTCAAATAATGCAACGTTTTTTGTGCGTGCTTCAAATGGCATTTATAGTAAACACAAATCAGGGAGCTAAAAATATATTTCCGTTGGCAAATTAACGATAGTTTAACTTTCCTCAGTTTACTGTATCCTGCTCGTCAGATTGTATTTGATTACAGTATTAGAAATACATACATTGTATGTAGGTCCATGACCGACCTGGGTTGGCAGCGGAATTCGGCAAAAAGTTGGGTACGCAACCTTGGTAGAAAAGGTATAGGGCGTGCCGTAAGGTAACGGTGACCGCATTTACGCTATATAACCAACCTTGGTAATGTACGATGTCCATGGTCACATACTTCTGACATGACTTTGAGCGGACACTCTCCACGCTGTTACATAGCTCTCTGAGTGTTATAAGACAATCGTTTATTCTTGTATTTCTGATTCAGGATATGACCCATGATGACAGGTATTACGTCGTTTTCCTTTAGCGCATAATTGCGCATAATAAAACACTACCGAACAGTTTTGAACACATTTACTAGTTTATCACACCTGTAATAATCGTCCACGTCGTAAACGATTACTGTAAATGCATTAATTATTCACTGGATTTTAATTTCTCTATTTTCAAACATAAGTAAAACTCGCTAATTAAGTAAATGCACATGGTCCTGTAGAACAACAATGTAACTCACTGTTTCTCTGCCAAGTTCGTGAAATTAAATTCTAGTGAAATTACACAAAATAGTGAAATTGAATAGTGAAATAGTTTACAGTATAAGGATATACATATATGCATATGATAGATTATCAGATCAGATAAGACCCTGTGATGCTATTTATGCCAGCATTCAATTCATTCAGCTCGGCTGATCAGTACCATGGGTCGTTTTTGTAAAAAAAAAAATTAAAGCAATTTCAACGTAAATGATAATTAAAATGAACGTGTTTAACTTGTACAATCAATCTCCCAAAAAGGCGAGAAATCGAAAACCACCCGTTAGGCACGTGATCTGCGCCCCACGTGGACGAATGGAACAATAAATGACAATAAATAAAACATAAATATTGATTGTTTTTATTGTTTGTTTTTTAGAATTAAAAAGTGATAATACTATTTTATTTCAGAGAAGTACGTTTAAGTCCAAGCTAGCCACCCGACTTAGGACAATATCCAACTCAAAGAATGCAATAAATACTATATCTGATGTCACGTACGACTTTAACGACATCAATAGTATCATTGCGAAGGAATCATTTGATAGTCCTGACACAGAGAAGCGGATTATTCATAATGCAAACAGTGTTGTCGAATCATTAAAAGAAGATGAAAAGACAAACAAAAGAAAGAAATATAAACAATTATTGAAAGTTAAACAGATGAAAATGGAACAAAAGACGGAACTAAAAGCGAAAACCAAGAAAACATGTCACGGTAAGTTCAAAATAAATAACGATTTAAATCAGAAGGCCCAGAGCATTGATTGACATTTTCATTTACATATTTGACTATATACGTAACATTTACACCGGCCCAGATGAAGTTTAAACTCCGTCATATAAAAGCCCCCTTGCGCCGGCGGACCATGGTCACCAACTGATTTTTAAGGAGTGAGGTCACTGCATATTGGGAAAATTAGCATGTCACCAGCTTTGCATACACTCAAATGATACCAAACCATTATTGGGCCGCCGTCAAAGTCCAGTCATTCTTTTGAAAAGGTTACCAAGCGTTACCTAACATTCAATTGTTTAGGCGAGGATGTTTTATTACCTTGGTATTGATTGTGAGTTCTCCATTAACATACACTTAATACAACTACTATACCCACAACACGTCAATTACAATTATATTTACATATCGGCGGGTCTGCTTACAACTCTGTGACAGATTTTTCTTCTTTTTTAATTTCAATTATACCGTGTGCTTTTTTCGGTTTAGTTTCCTAATTTTATTATTTTTTGTAATTGTCTGATTGCGATAGCCCACAGATTTGAACAACTTCCATAGAAGATCTCAATTAACTCAATGCCCAATCAGAGAAGGCTTTATATATAGCCATGGGTGGCCATTGACACTCGCATACTTATAAATTAATCATTGTATACAAGACTTTCTCTGATTGGTTGACTAACCTAGTTAGTTTGTTAACAATCTCTGTAGTTTGCTAAAGTTGCTCCTTAAAATACACAAAAATACACAAAGCCGCTTGCACCCGCCTTGAATTCCACACAAATTATTACAGTTGCCCAACCCTGGCTTCACAACAAACCCACTATAAATTACTTCCATTGGATTTTGCATCCTATAAAATGGAGTAAATAGTATACATTGCTAGGTTTAGTTGAATCCGGTCTCGTTATCATGTACCACCATAGTCTTGGGCAAAGGTTCGATATCACCCATATCAAACTAAGCTATTTTCTTAAGATTTCACGAATCTTCTATGAAGGTGATTCAGATCTTAGCGCATTCGCAGAAAGAAAATTGAACAACAGTATTAAGAAAATTAATTTAAAACAAATATGACTAAAATGACAAATAAGAGAAGAAAAGAAAAGAAAAGTTCAATAAGATCAGATGGAATTCAGACCCGCATACCCCGTTATGTATTATTAGTTGTGTTAACTTATTTCCTCGACATCAGGTTTTAGCCAAGCAATTGACGCTTCCGATACATTGGCGTACTTTTATTCGTGCTAGTGTTCAAATTATCATTAATGTTTTTCAAAGAATGCGACGAAGACCAGTTTGAGTGCGGCAATGGGCATTGTGTACCAAAATGTTGGAAATGTGACGGTATGGATGACTGTGGAGACAATTCAGATGAAGAACACTGCAATGAAAATGGTAGGTACTATTCCTGTTGTGTCATGTATAATATACTACACATACGATACTCGGGACGAGTAAATTTATGAAACTGATATCCATATTATTTGGTGTTTCTTTTCACAGGGTGTGGTGGTGGCCAATTCACCTGTACTAATAACAATTGTAAACCTGCTCACTGGGAATGTGATGGCATGGATGACTGTGGGGACAACTCGGATGAAGAAGACTGCAATGGCAGTAGTGGTGGTAAGTACTGTTTCTTCAGCGTAATATATTACACCTATGTTACAAATTATTCCTAAAATCAAGAGGAGTGAATTTATAAAGCTTATATCCATACCTGTTGGTGTCCCCTATCACAGGATGCGGAGACTATGAATTCACTTGTGCTAATGGCAATTGTAAACCTGCTGACTGGGAATGTGATGGCATGGATGACTGTGGAGACAATTCAGATGAAGAACACTGCAATGGCGGTGGTAAGTACCGTTTCTGTAGTGTAATGTATTACACATAGTTTACAAACTGTTCCTGAAATCGGGAGGGCTGAATTTGTGAAGCTGATATCCATATCATTTCATTTTTATTGTCACAGGATGTGGAGTTGGTGAGTTTACATGCACTAATGGCAATTGTAAACCTGCTGACTGGGAATGTGATGGTATGGATGACTGTGGAGACAATTCAGATGAAGAACACTGCAATGGTGGTGGTAAGTACTGTCATTTAAATTTACGGTCCACATAAATTCGAATTTTTCCCATCAAATCAAGATTGATAAATTTATAAATGTATACATTTATACACTACAATGGTAGTTGTAAGTACCGTTTCTGTAGTGACATGTATTACACCTAGGTTACAAACTGTTCCTGAAATCGGGAGGGCTGAATTTATGAAGCTGATATCCATATCATTTCATTTTTTATCAAAGGATGTGGAGTTGGTGAGTTTACATGCATTAATGGCAATTGTATACCTGCTGACTGGGAATGTGATGGCATGGATGACTGTGGAGACAATTCAGATGAAGAACACTGCAATGGCGGTGGTAAGTACCGTTTCTGTAGTGTCATGTAATACACCTAGTTTACAAACTGTTCCTGAAATCGGGAGGGCTGAATCTGTGAAGCTGATATCCATATAATTTCATTTTTTTTTGTCACAGGATGTGGAGTTGGTGAGTTTACTTGCACTAATGGCAATTGTAAACCTGCTGACTGGGAATGTGATGGCATGGATGACTGTGGAGACAATTCAGATGAAGAACACTGCAATGGCGGTGGTAAGTACCGTTTCTGTAGTGTCATGTAATACACCTAGTTTACAAACTGTTCCTGAAATCGCGAAGGGCTGAATCTGTGAAGCTGATATCCATATAATTTCATTTTTTTGTCACAGGATGTGGAGTTGGTGAGTTTACATGCACTAATGGCAATTGTAAACCTGCTGACTGGAAATGTGATGGCATGGATGACTGTGGAGACAATTCAGATGAAGAACACTGCAATGGTGGTGGTAAGTACTGTCATTTAATGTAAGGTCCACATAATTTCGAATTTTTCCATCAAATCAAGATTGATAAATTTATAAATGTACACATCTATACACTATAATGGTGGTGGTAAGTACCATTTCTGTAGTGTCTTGTATTACACCTAGTTTAAAAACTGTTCCTGAAATCGGGAGGGCTTAATTTATGAAGCTGATATCCATATCATTTCATTTTTATTGTCACAGGATGTGGTGTTGGTGAGTTTACTTGCACTAATGGCAATTGTAAACCTGCTGACTGGGAATGTGATGGTATGGATGACTGTGGAGACAATTCAGATGAAGAACAATGCAATGGTGGTGGTAAGTACTGTCATTTAAATGTACGGTCCACATAAATTCGAATTTTTCCATCAAATCAAGATGTACACATTTATACACTACAATGGTGGTTGTAAGTACTGTCTTTTCAGTGTATGGTACACATAAATTAGAATTGTTACCATCAAATAGTCATAATGTATGGTGTTTCTTTTCACAGGATGCGGTGGTGGCCAATTCACCTGTGCTAAAGGCAATTGTATACCTGCTCACTGGGAATGTGATGGCATGAATGACTGTGAAGACAATTCAGATGAAGAACACTGTGGGGATGGTGGAGAAGGTTTGTAATATTTTTAAACAACGCGTTAGAGAATTCCCTCTCCCAACTAAACAAAGCATATACTCTCATGTAACAATAAACTACTCAAATGCCTTTAAATTATCCTCGACGCTGTTTTATAAATTAGACAGAGTGCCTGCACCAATGACTCTCCACCACTTCCAAATAAGTTAACAAAGCTATGAACGAATAATAGCGACAAGGACCATTCGATTACATTTTAGTAGATCAAACTGACATGTTTGACATGAATCTATTTTTATGGACAGATTTTTCACCATTGACACAACTAAAGAAATTTAGGGACGAATTGTCACGTCATTTTTAGAAGTTTGTCCCATTGAGACAATGACCAATCGTTGTAAAAAAGTTCGGGATCTGGTTGACATGAAAATATAAAGTTTTGGAAAAAAAAATAGCCAGATAACTGAATGTTTTCTGAAAAGGTTGGCTTTCATGCAATGAACATTCGATTCTATTTTTGGAAAGATCAAGTATCAGGTTGTCATACATGGAATGTTTAAGAGTGGTCGTTATTAATACAATAGGGCAAAGCGAAACTCATGAGTACTTTTGGTGTTTTTATTTCGTGCTTGGGTAAACAATCATATCATTTATTTTATTTCCCACTTAGTCCCATGTATCTTTGCGATGTATTGATGTGTTAAAAACAAAATAAAATTATTAACGTTTCATTTTAATTATATGAATCGTATTTTCCAATCCTTAGGGGTAGAATGGTCTGCTTGGTCAGAGTGGGGACCGTGTAGTGTTAGCGGGGACAACTGTGGAACAGGTGAAAGATCGAGAACACGTCAATGTCTGAACACTGGTAATACCGGTTGCATGCATGGCGAGTCAGTGGAGTACCAGCTATGCGCCACCCTGCACAACTGTGTAGAAGCAGGTAGGGTTTTCACACATATTAAGTAACATTATAGTAATCGCCACAATGTTTGATAATATCAATGAATCGCATTTTCAATTCTATCAATTGTAGATGATTGTAGCTGTTAATTAGTGTCTAAGTACTTACTATAACCAAATTGTCAGTATACTCAAATTGAGCAAACCACATGAAATCATACGTATCATGCGGAAAATGATTGACGTTGATGAATTAACAAATAAATGCGAACAATTTCCTCCTTAGACTCGGGGTGCGGTAGCCGAATTATAGCCAGCGAACCTCGCATAGTCGGTGGACAAAACGCTTTGCCCGGGGAGTGGCCATGGCAAGCACAGTTATATAGCATAGCAAATGATATTGCGGCATGTGGTGGAACACTTGTTGGACCAAGACACGTTGTATCAGCAGCTCACTGCTTTGATAACCCTCCAAAGTAAGTCACAAATGAAATCAATTTGACATCGATCGATCGCAACATATTTATCATGTACTCCTTAAATAGTTAAGTAGCTGATTAAGATCGCCAAGTAAATCCATTTCAGAATGTGCACTTTAAAGTACGGTGGTCGTCGCGCTGTGCATGTGCGACATTTGCGTCGATAAACATTGATTTTTCCACAATTCAATGCGCTCATCTAATGGAAATCACATACATGAGGTTTGACCTGGGCGCGACTTGCACTACTAACCGCCGGTGACTCCTTCGATACCTTCCAATCACCTACAACAAAAATACCTAATTAAAGCTTTGTAACGTCTGTTTGTACTCGTTGATCTGCGCAACAGTCAAAGTCACCATCTTTGTTTATATGAGATCCCCTATATATCTCGCGCATGCGTGGCGCGACGACAACCGCCCTTTAAACAATGGTCGCCTGTGCATTGGATTATCGTTTATTGACGGAACATGTAAAACTGTAGAAATTACAATGTAAATATTTGTACATATGCAATATATTCATTTATGCATAAGAAGCTATTATAGCCACTGACTTTTGTATGTATCTGTTTACAGCCCCACGGCCTGGAAAGTTCGTCTTGGTAGATATACTCGTGGCAGACCACTCAGTGCCGCTGATTCCCAGTCAGTTGAGGTTGACGTTGTAAAAATCATACTGCACGAAGATTATGACAAACCAGTGGATAGCGACAACGACATCGCATTACTTACTCTAAGTAATGATGTCGATACCAGCGACTTTATCAACTACGCTTGCCTTGATAAACAAATTACATTTTCTACGAACAGCTCATGTTTTGTCACAGGATGGGGAACATTGCATCGTAAGTGCTACAATCTTTGTAATCACTATTTGTGAATTTCACGTTGTGTGTTTAGTAGGTTATCCAATACGCCATCATTCCAATACCACTTCAAAAATATGCAATGCTTATTGCATAAATAAATAAATAATAAATTTACCATGGTGACACTGAAGGAAAATTTCAACTGACCCGAAAAACCTGAAAACAAGTTTTAGTTCTCTGGTCAAAATTGTTGCAGTTTTAAACAAGCCGCGCACGTCGTTGGCCAACCGAACCCCAGCTGCGACGCGCAAAATACGTGTAACGTGCGTTCAGTAGACGACGTGACACTGTTTTTTGTAACATTCGGCCTAGTGTCTAAAGATCAAATCAATACATTAAATCTCGTTTTCAAGGACTTTGACATTTACACGAGTGTTTAATGTGAAATAATACAACAGTAAATTTTGTCATTGCAGAAGGTGGATTCCAACCCAATATTCTACAGGAAGCAGTGGTTCCTATTCTTCCCGATGACATTTGTAGAACCCTTAATGGACAAACCAGTATAACGGACAACATGATGTGTGCCGGTTACATTGCTGGGGGTATCGATTCTTGTCAGGTAGGACTCGTGTTCAATATACGTATAAACCTGGTTATCCACGATTGTGCATCTTCGCTAGCCAAGGTCTAAATTTATTCGGCCAAGCCTCTAAACAGACCTTGGCAGAACGACAATCAAATATGCGTATTCTAACAGCACCCCCAATCGTCAGTTGAGGCTAATCATTGTCCAATCAGTTTGCGTGTTACAAATCACTATTTGGCGTTTCATTTTAAACAAAATGGCGGCGCCCGTGAATCGTGATATTTGTGATGATCTGACTGCTTAAGATTAGCCTATGCGACTCCGCACGGCATCATGTAGAGGCATATAGGTCGAAGACACGGGACCGTGTGATTCGGACGATGCGATTGTGTAAATCCCCGGGGGGTCACTCTATATGCCGTTACTACCCCATGTGCGTTCCAAATTTAGCGGGGAAAGGGGTTGTTTTTAACCTTCTAAAGCCGGCCTGCGTGGGAGGCAAATAGGCCCTCTTTAAAATTCTAATGTCTGCAATAGGCCCCCAGGAATTAACTCACAGGGTTGATGCGCCTGCTGTACACCACCACCATAGCTTGTTTGAGTTGATCACACCCTACTTGAGTGACAAAAATCCGGCAGAGAATGCTCGCAATACGAGTAGGATGTTCTCAATAAATGTCTGCAATAGGGGTGTTTTTTTCTTCAATATCATGATGTCTGCTCTAGGGGTACTAAATTTACAGTGCGTCCGCAATAGGGGGTATGGTTTGGCAATGTGCTGCCAGCCCTTATAGGGGCCTATTATTTTTTAGCAAGAACGCACATGGTGTAAGGTTTTAATATAGAGTGACTCCCCCGGGTGTAAATCCCACTGCAATTTTCTAACATTTGAAATAGTCTCCAAGCAATATATCTGCATGCCAAGCATGGTATGCTTAACACATGCCAAGTTAATTGTGTGAAGACAAATACGATGCGTATACAATTTCTGTTAACTAATGTATTGGTATATGCAAAAGTCGTTAATTTTATTGATTTGTTTAATTTTAGGGTGATTCTGGCGGTCCGCTTGTCTGTATTCACACGCACCCACAGACTGGTATTAGTCGTTGGTATCTTGCTGGCGTAACAAGTTGGGGATATGGTTGTGCTCAGGCGAATAACCCTGGTGTGTACACGCGAGTTCCTCGGTACTATACTTGGCTACAGGACCATGGTGTCATGCTATAACTGAGTGACCCGACTAACGATACACTATGACATTGTCATTATAATTTGATCTCTTTTTTTGAAAATTCTGCGATGAATAGAAACATAACAAAGTAGATAACTAGTTTCTTCTTAAAAGGTGTACAATTGCCTATGGTTAATATCTGGGACATTTCTACTTACATGTAAGTTTCACTTCTATATGCTTTTACATCAGTGAATAAAGTAGTTTTTTGCATAAATTTGTCATTGTATATTTTTCTTCTCAAAATGGGTTTTGCGAATTACAAATCACAGAATCATGATATGAAATGACAAGCGTATGATAGTAGGTAGGTAATACCCATATGATAGTAGGCAGGTAATACCCATATGATAGTAGATGGGTAATATCCATATGACAGTAGGCAGGTAATACCCATATGATAGTAGGCAGGTAATACCCATATGACAGTAGGTAGATACTACCCATATCATAGTAGGTAGGTAATACCCATATGATAGTGGGCAGGTAAAACCAATAGGATAGTAGGTAGGTAATACCCATATGATAGTAGGCAGGTAATACCCATATGACAGTAGGTAGGTAATACCCATATGATAGTAGGTCGGTAATACCAACAATATGATAGTAGGTAGGTAATACCCATATGATAGTAGGTAGGTAATACCCATATGATAGTAGCCAGGTAATACCCAAATGACAGTAGCCAGGTAATACCCATATGATAGTAAGTAGGTAATACCCATAGGATAGTAGGTAGGTAAGACCAATACGATAGTATGTCAGTAACACCCATATAATTGTAGATCGGTAAAACCCATGTAATAGTATTTCGGTAATAGCCATATGATAATAGGTCGGTAATACCCATATGACAGTAGGTAGGTAATACCCATATGATAGTAGGTAGGTAATAACCATATGACAGTACGTAGGTAATACCCATGCAATTGTAGGTCGGTAACACCCATATGATAGTAGGTCGGTAACACCCATATGATAGTAGGTCGGTAACACCAATATGATAGTAGGTCGGTAACACCCATATGATAGTAGGTCGGTAATACCCATATAATTGTAGGTCGGTAACACACATATAATTGTAGGTAGGTAATACCCACATGATAGTAGGTCGGTAACACCCATATAATTGTAGGTAGGTAATACCCACATGATAGTAGGTCGGTAATACCCATGCAATTGTAGGTCGGTAATACCCATGTAGTTGTAGGTCGGTAACTCCCATATGATAGTAGGTCGGTAACACCCATATGATAGTAGGCCGGTTACACCCATATAATTGTAGGTAGGTAATACCCATATGATAGCTGGTCGGTAATACCCTTATGATAGTAGCCAGGTAATACCCATATGATAGTAGGTAGGTGATACCCATATAATTGTAGGTAGGTAACACCCATATGATAGTAGGTAGGTAATACCCATATGATAGTAGGTCGGTAACACCCATATAATTGTAGGTAGGTAACACCCATATGATAGTAGGTAGGTAACACCCATATGATAGTAGGTCGGTAACACCTATATGATAGTAGGTAGGTAATACCCATGCAATTGTAGGTCGGTAATACCCATGTAGTTGTAGGTCGGTAACACCCATATAATTGTAGGTAGGTAATACCCATATGATAGCTGGTCGGTAATACCCTTATGATAGTAGCCAGGTAATACCCATATGATAGTAGGTAGGTGATACCCATATAATAATAGGTAGGTAATACCTATTGATAGTAGGTAGGTAAAACCCATATGATAGTAGGTACTTAGTACCTATATGATAGTAGGTAGGTAACACCCATATGATAGTAGATACGTAATACCCATATGATAGTAGGTAGGTAATACCCACATGATAGTAGCCAGGTAATACCCAAATGACAGTAGGTACGTAATACTCATATGATAGTATGTCGGTAATACCATATGATAATATGTAGGTAATACCCATATGATTGTAGGTCGGTAATACCCATATGATAGTAGGTAGGTAATACCCATATGATAATGATAGTAGGTAGGTAAAACCAATATGATAGTAGGTAAGTAACACCAATATGATAGTAGGTAGGTAACACCCATATGATAGTAGGTAGGTAACACCCATATGATAGTAGGTAGGTAATACCCATATGATAGTAGGTAGGTAATACTAATATGATAGTAGGTAGGTAACACCCATATGATAGTAGTTAGGTAATACCCATATGATAGTAGGTAGGTAACACCCATATGATAGTAGGTAGGTAATACCCACATGATAGTAGCCAGGTAATACCCAAATGATAGTAGGTAGGTAATACCCATATGATAATATGTCGGTAATACCCATATGATTGTAGGTCGGTAATACCCATATGATAATCGGTCGGTAACACCCATATGATAGTAGCCAGGAAATACCCATATGATACTAGGTAGGTGATACCCATATAATACTAGGTAGGTAATACCCATATGATAGTAGGTAGGTAATATTCATATTATAGTAGGTAGGTAATACCCATACGATAGTAGGTAGGTAACACCCATATGATAGTAGGTTGGAAATACCCATATGATTGTAGGTCGGTAATACCCATATGATAATAGGTCGGTAACACCCATATGATAGTAGCCAGGAAATACCCATATGATACTAGGTAGGTGATACCCATATAATACTAGGTAGGTAATACCCATATGATAGTAGGTAGGTAATATTCATATTATAGTAGGTAGGTAATACCCATACGATAGTAGGTAGGTAATACTCACATGATAGTAGGTCGGCAACACCCATATAATTGTAGACCGGTAACACCCATATGATAGTAGGTAAGTAATACCCATATGATAGTGGGTAGATAATACCCATATGACAGTAGGCAGGTAATACCGATATGATAGTAGGTAGATAATAACTATATGATAGTAGCCAGGTAATACCCATATGATAGTAGGTAGGTGATACCCATATAATAGTAGGTAGGTTATACCCTTATGATAGTAGGTAGGTAAAACCCATATGATAGTAGGTACGTACTACCTATATGATAGTAGGTAGGTAATACCCATATAATAGTAGGTAGGCAATACCCATATGATAGTAGGTACGCAATACCCATATGATAGTAGGTAGGTGATACCATATAATAATAGGTAGGTAATACCCATATGATAGTAGGTAGGTAACGCCTATATGATAGTAGGTAGGTGATACCCATATGATAGTACGTAGGTAATACCCATATGATAGTAGGCAGGTAACACCAATATGATAGTAGGTAGGTAATACCCGTATGATAGTAGCCAGGTAATACCCATATGATAGTAGGTAGGTAATACCCATATGATAGTAGGCAGGTAATACCCATATGATAGTAGGTAGGTAATACCCATATGACAGTAGGTAGGTAATACCCATATGATAGTAGGTAGTAATACCCATATGACAGTAGCCAGGTAATACCCATATGATAGTAGGTAGGTAATACCCATATGATAGTAGGCAGGTAATACCCATATGATAGTAGGTAGGTAATACCCATATGATAGTAGGTAGGATACCCATATGATAGTAGGTAGGTAATACCCATATGACAGTAGGTAGGTAATACCCATATGATAGTAGGTAGGTAATACCCATATGATAGTAGCCAGTTAATACCCATATGATAGTAGGTAGGTAATGCCCATATGATAGTAGCCAGGTAATACCCATATGATAGTAGGTAGGTAATACCTATATGATAGTAGGTAGGTAACACCCATATGATAGTAGGTAGGAGATACCCATATGATAGTAGGTAGGTAATACCCATATGATAGTAGGTAGGCAATACCCATAGACAAAAACGATTATACACGATTTTGATAAAATTATACAAATTGGGGGTAAAACACTTTTTTGGTTCAGCAACAAAAATGATTATAAAATGTTAGGTCTACAAATTGAAGTGCAAATTGGGATTTCACTCAAGTTTTCATTTAGGGTTGCTACAATTAATTAAATTACACACAAGTAAACTACCGAAAACAGATTAAAAAACAATGGATGTCTAAGGTGTAGGCAATATTTCTTTTTTCTGCTACATTCTACAAGTCTGTAAATCTGAGTGTTTTAAAATACGACACATTCCTCGCTTTTTAAATCACTTAAAGTTTTTTTCTTAAAATCGCAAATGAGTTATTTTAAACACTTTTACTGTTTTGTGGTACAAAAATTAAAGTGTTTATAAGCTTGTCCCCACTTTAAAAACAGTGTTTATAATCTGCATAATTACGAAATGTGCATATGATGAAAACTTCCATTTTAGGGATGTTTTTGTACATAACACATTTTGAAAAGTGTTTCCACCAAGTACATATATTGAAAAGTTTTTACTATCACAACTCTTTGAAAAGTGATTTTACTGGACACTCATTTTGAGTATTTCCACCAGAAATATGTATCAAAAAAGTGTTTATCACCACGACAGTTTGAAAACACAATCTGAATATTGGCAATGCTTGTAAACGCATTTTAAAATGTATGTCCACTGATAACATGGTAACAAATTATTATTCTCAATTTTCTATCCGTCAAATAATTTGATTACTTATTTTTCACCCCCCTAAAACAAAAAGTGTGGTATTATAAAACTATATTTACCTAACCAGAGTTTGTCTGGAATAGAGAACGAGGACACTGAACCAACAATAATATTAGTAATATCATCTCGTCTGCTCTAAGAGTGTCCCTTAAAATCTGAAAAGAATAATATTATCAAAATCCCATGAATAATGTTTAGTTAATTATGATTATTGTTTCAAGCAATATGTGATGTGAAATATTATTGTATTATATTGTTGTAAGTAACGCACATGTAGTGCGAAAACAAAATTATGACCACACAATTTTCCTGATAAATTCTGTCTAACATTTCTATAATTTATTTGGTAAATCATGTCTCTGAGGGATGACGGCAAGGACGTTATACAGTATGGAATTATCTGTCGTGTAAACGTTTAATCAGTTTTCATGGCAACACGCACATAATGAAATCAATGGAGGCCGATGCAAATGGCAATGCAGAACTCAGCTGCTGATGCTGGCTCTATTAATTACATTTTTCAAACATTTCGTAACGGAGTAAAAATATCATTCAGGTTTATTTAGGATCTCAAAATGTTTGCAAGGATCGGCAAACTAAATTATTGTTCAATATTGCTTTTCATATTGTTTTTATTGGATTAATGAGATTTCTAATAACAGTTAAATGGTTATGTATTATTGGAGAGGAGTTCGGTGAGTGGTAATCACCACATTAGATGGAATTCAACATTGAGATTACGCCAATACAATAATAGCTATGAAGTAAATGAATCTAAGGATTACATCAAAGGGAATTAACATCTGTCAAGCGCTGCATCATCCAACATACTAACTCGAGCAATGATAACAACACCGTGAATGTTTAATTCCATCTTGTGACAGGTATATGGTATGTACAGCTCAAAACTATATAAAGTTGTTTATTATTGAAAATACTAAAATCAATAAACTTATCGCTACATGCACAGTATTCTTGCTGACAATAATGATGTGTTTAAGCATTTTTCTAATAAATTAGAAGTGCACACCGTAGACAGCATACACAAGTGTCCTTTATATGAACACTTTTATATTCCGGTGTTTTAATTCGAAACATTTTGTTTTTTAAGTGCTTCAAAGTAAAACAGTTTGGAAGAAAAATGTTTTAGTTACTCTTGTGAACTTGTGTACATGTTGTATACGTGAACATTTGTGAAAATGTGTATAGTCGGGTGTTGAAACTTTGCATGTGTGTTTGTTTGAAAGAACAATGTTTTAGTTACTCACATGAACGCAAATGTGCCTCATAGATTAACAATTTACGAAACATTAGACTTTGGTGTTTTGGGCTTGAAACATTGTTGTCGAACAGTTTTTCGAGAAACAAAATAGTTACGCTACACGATTGGTCTTGTGACGTCCACGTTGAAGGTGAACCACTGAACAAAAATCGATTTATTTGCGTGCCTATGAGTGTAATTTCATAAGCTATTCCTTTTTTTTATTTTCATTGGCATGTGATACGTTTTCCTTTCATCTGTACAAGTATAGTATCAACCCCAACCCTACATGTACGGTGCTTATATTTTGTATATGTGTACTTGGCATGCACGTGGCCAATAGTCTATTCTGCAACGTCAATAATTTGGTGCTGACAAACGCCACGCTGAAATATCTATTTGAAGCGTCTTGTATTTTCCCATTTATTTAATGGTCATTCTTATTTCATATTATTTGTTCCCTTTTTCTTTTGTATTTTTTCACTGCTGTGGTAATTTGCAGTGTGCAGCATTGAGTTGGAAATTCATTCTGTAATTCTGCTTCTGACAGCATTGATATTACAAATAGACGACACTGCACAAATGGAATTGAGATTTATCAATGCAATCAATTTGTGTTGTTGGACTGACTACCGAAGAAGTACGTTTCACTGATATTGAATATTGTGACTGGCATAGCAGAGAGATTACGGATGCAGATGTAATGTCTAGATCAGTTTCCAGGTCTCAAATTGGACTTTTGCCCTGTCTCCCGAAGAAAGACAGATACTGTGCTATATCGAGTGAAGGCTTGAACGAATGGCAAAGTTTCGCATGTTACGAGCTAAAATAGTATCAATACTGTAGAGAGTGTTACAAGACCGCTTTCCAACTACAAATGATAGCCATACTTCCGGAATGGCCAATCTTCCAATAAATGCGACAACAATAACAGTATCGTTTTGATCATTTTTGACATGAAACCTATGAGGGGCTTTCAATAAGTAATTTCCAGGTGTCTGATCTAGATGAAATTTTGCATGTGTAATGATTTACATCTCTATGGGTTATGTTGCAAAAACAGCTCTGAACTAATTGTGGTTTCTGATTTATAGTTGTTTGAACTGAGTCAGGTGTGAAATGGAGCCAGCTGGGTGTCGCGCAGTGATCCGGTTTTTGTATTTGATGAAATGAAAGAAACATCATATGCCCTTGTAACACGCTGGAATCGTGAATTCAAACATGATCGGAAGCTGTGGAAACTGCTCCCAGACCTGGTCGTCCCTCTTTTGCCACTACAAAAACGGTGTCCAGAGCTGCATAAAACGATGGAAGAAAAGCATAACTCTGGCTGGTTCCTATGTAGAGAAAGACTAATAACTGTGTTAATCCCCTACTATGGGAAATGGGTCAGGGGCATTACTTATTGAACGCCCCTCGTAGTGAATGCCTCTACGTGGTTGCATAGCGCACTACAAAACATATCTTTGGCTTTGCCATCTTTCATTTTTGTCAAAAGCACATGCTCAATGAAGCTCTTGTCTGTTTTTATCACAGAAAAAAAAGACATACTATGTAGTTTTCACTTTACATTCCAGCTGATTTTGCAAAGCTGGAACGCGTTGAGGTTTGGCTAGTACTTGAATCAAGGTACAAATTATTTTATTTATACTTGATTTGTCATTCTAATTGTAATAATATTCTACTGTACACTAAAGCAACTGAAAATCACCACTACAGTTTCTACAGCTATGTTCAAATGCAAACTCTACAGATTATTGGTGGTTGCAGTTCTGTAAAAAAAGACAGTTGGTTTGTGAGAAAAAAGTTAATTACTTGCTCAAACAATGATATGCAATTCATAATAGATTGACAATGACTGTGAGTGAATATTCACATGTATGTTTAGGCCTAATTTACATAATTAGGTAAACAAATGTTTAGCAGTAATTATCTCGATCGCCTGAGAGTTGGGTATACCATTTCTAATCTACTAAACAAACACGTGATAATATTTCACAATGACGTTGCCAATACAAACGAGTAATTTTTGTTTGCGACGAAATGTGGCGCGTTACTATTAATAAATCAGACTTTGCCAATGTAGAAAGTTCAGTTTGTCTACCAGCCGTACATTTCCGTGGTGATATTTCGTCATATGCCTGTTTATTATAGCAAAACATAACATTACCTTACAACGTATATTGAGTTTTTTATTTTGTATCGTGATATTGCACCCATAGCTGTCTAGTATTTAGGTATTGGTTACACATTTGATATGTTACTATGGGATGCCATAATATACTACACAATTTTACACTATATGTGTAAAAGACTCATCCTTAGAGTACCAGCAAAATACATAATAATAAAATAGTAAGTTTCATCAACTTAGTCGGTGTTGAAAAAAAAGACAATGTCTAGATCTTATAACCCGTCGCCTCATCAAATACTAATATAGAAGATGTAGAACAATTTGAAATAATAGTAAATGAAACATTCATATACAGAATGCTAGAGAAAAAAAGAATGAAAATGAGAATAATCAAAACTAATGTTGAACACATGTGGGTACATACGACATGGCAAAAAATATTTAAAATTAATACACGAATACTGTAAATACAACACGGGGAATAAATTGTTGACAAATGAAAGACCAATAATTTTACATTAGTATATTAGTAGTAATAAAATGAAGCAACTATAAAATACTGGTTTAAACCCTAAACTGCAGAGTAACAAGATTAATAATCTCGATGTGTAATCATCATTTTGGGCGTAGTTTCTAAAATATGTTTTCGTAACTCGATATCTGTAACAGCATTATATTGAAGGAGTTATTAGCGAAAAGTAGCTGTCTAGAAGAATTATATTTCATATATTGAAATATAATATAAAAAAATTAAATAGAAGTCAATTTCACAATACGCACGCGACAATAAATTAATCATGATAACAATAACATATATCACGAAATCAAAATGTCAAGTCAAGTCAATCTGCGGGGTTCAATAGTTCATTTTTGGTTGTGCCAATTTCTTTCAATTAATTTTCTTATGTAACCAACCTTTTTTTGGGGAAGAACTTAATGTATACTGTGACATTTTGTCAATAATTTCAAAACAAGGTGGCAGATTTATCGTCCACACTCATCAGTAAAACGTCACGTTGATTACATATCAGATATGGACAATGATATTTGTTCGCAAGTGATGATCAATACTAGGCCAGGGTACTTGAAAACACTGATTGGGACCATGCGATGATATTATCTGCAAATGGGAGACCAAAATATCGAGACGAAAAATTAGATGCGATTGATAATTATATCTCAAATATTGGGCAATATTTTGGATCAGTTAGAATATTGCCATATTGATGATATTACTTTGAATCCTAAAGAAAAAAAACGTGACTCATTTTATCAGCAATTTGTATATTTTTTCAACGTCGAAATATTATTCTACTGTATTCACAATGCAGTAGTTTATAGTTTCCTTAGTCAAAACTATGAGATCGTTACGGATTAGACTGAAGTGTGAAATTTTTAAAAAGTTGCATGTGCCAAAATCACTGTACAACAATGTATAACAATAAATAGAGTGGAGTTTAACCTACATTTTTCATTATATTGTAATTATTCTGACTGACGTACTTCCAACTTATTAGGTATTCATTTGTATTTTTTCTCAACAATTATCTGTTTGTTTGGTCAGTGTTTTCACCCAGAGATTGTTAAACTGTATGTAAATAAACAACATATCAGGCTGAGTACACATCGTAATATGGTGGTCGGAAACGACGACATGACGGTTGTACACAATAAAATGATGAAAAAAACATAAAGTGATAGTTTCACACCAAGAAGTCATCTTAGGTCATTAGCAGATACTATTTCCAGTGTCACTTATACCATTAATATTTTAATTACATTGAAATGCGTTTCTAAATAACTATAAGTAAAGTACAAAAAGAGCAGAAAATGCTGGATCATCCTGTTTTCCAATCCCCTACAAATTTTAAAATTGTCTATATTAAGACCCTGATAAATACCAGTACTTCGTTTCTGGTGATATTTTTAGTTGTTTATCTCCTCACTCGGCATCCTGCTTTATACAACGAAGCCAACTTGCTCACATAATGACGGCGATGTAGCATTGTGCCGGACTCGCTGAATTTGACGCATATATAAACCACAACACCAACGTTTTGGAGTGAGTTAGTGGGTGAGTAACATGTAGATTGGAATGCACGTCAAAATTAAAGGCCGTGTTAAAGACGTATATAACATCTCATTTCAAATGTCGTAGCTCAACAGCAATAAGGGGGCACATCATGTTAGCAACGCTCTATATAATTGTCAAACCGTTTCTATAAATAGCGAAAAATATATTCAGTTTTAAAAAAACGGTTTTGGAATATTCGGGGCTAATCTGCACTGGCTCGGAAGGTTGTAAATGATTAGCTAGTTTGAATTTCTAATTTGCATAACATTACTGAGAATGAACGTGCATTCAACGCCACAAGTTTTTTGCTTTTTTAGCCAATCAGAATTCATCTTCCGAGCCAGTGCAGATCAGCAGAATATTCGTGTAAAATATATATTTATTAACATTTTACAAACTGTAGTCATTATGTTTCACTGTTGATTGGAGAGTTTTAAATTTAAATGACTCGCAGTGTTTTGATTAAATCGTTTTCTTTTATCAGTGAGCTAAGTGTATGGTATATTGTATATTGTGCATGTGCCGTTTAAATGAATTGTTGTTCCCATATAGTAACATCAGAAGTAGAGCGACATTGTCTAAAAAAAACAAAAACCCAAGTGGCAAAATGTCCGAAGTATTTAAATTTGAATTATGTTTTATCCTAACCATGCACTTAAATACTGACATTTATCTATTAAACACTCTGAATTTTTATAAAATTGCATGTTTCCATGGTAATATGCAAGGTAGGGTATTCATTTCAGTCTATGCGACACTAATCTTGAACATCAAATGTCAAACTCATTCGGAATATTCTTGTTTCATGTTCAGTAACAGTACATTAGACTAACCATATGTAATTACCACTCTCTCAGGTTCGCCTGTGACCTTTCACCTCTCACTGAGTGGGTATTTACACTGGTAAGTATTACTATTTGACTGTCGTAATGACACTATTTATTATTGTCATTCATGTTTAAATCCATATTGTATTTGAAATATAAGAATTTTTGAGTGATGTAAATTCTGTGTTAACATTAATTATTTCTTATGTAATAATTTTCAAGGATTTGAATATGATATGACTTATGACTGTGAATTCTATCTTCCATCGCTCTCTGGACGGTTGCCTCAAATAAATAAGGCCAAGATTATTAGATTATTAAACCCAATTTATGAACTACTATTTGTGTTTTCCAGCGAGTCATATGAAACAAATATCAAGCATATCCATTTGACTACAAAAATAAACCAATTTGAAGTTTTTGTGTACCTATGACGAATTACCGGGGATCAGTGGCACTTGCATGAAAACATCAATAGAGTTTTAACATAACAATGCAGATAATGAAAAATTTGTCAAGTAATTGTTGACAAAGTCAGAAGGGTTTGCAGTCTACACTTATCTTTTCTATGCTGCCCTCCAATCAGAAAACAAACAGTTGACATCGCGTAACAGAGGAAATAATGTTGTAAGTAGAAAGGTAAAGTGCAGATACATGTGGGAAACCAGACATGTCTATAGAAAAAGCAATATATTCAGTCCTAAATGTTGTCAAGTGTAAGTATTAGCTGCAAGAAGGCCTAAGGAAGGGACTATAATATTTTTGCTGAAGTTACTAGAACGAATATGTGTCAAGCATGAATGGGTTCAACAAAGTAATAGGCAGAGGAGAAGAAGGCCACGGTCAAAATTTTCTATCTAGAAATCGATAAAAATCGACACCATGATGACAGCAATGGTAGAAGCAGAGAGACTAAAAAGGCAGGTGGCACAAGATATTGTAGTGTTCACTTGTGACCAAAAACTGTATGTCAGTACATTTGGGTGTTGTTGAACATATGTCGGCAGGAACAAAGTATCCTCGACATTTTTGTGCACTAAGACTTTTTCTAAGACTTATAAAGGATATTTTCCGAGAAGCTCAAGACAAAGATAAGCTGATCTTTTGATTATCAGGCAAAAACCAGCGGAGCCACTAAGTTGCAGGGAGATGTACTCATCACGTTATACATAACAAAAGAATTGAAGCCCAACTTACTATCAGATGAGGACAGGTTAAAATTCTGAAATAAGCTTGCAGAATCTATTGATTCACTGAACAGTGTTATCATCATCCTACACAAAGCATCATCAAAACAGTAAATAGTATACTCGCACCAAGATGAAGCCAATGTATAAAAGACATATGATATCTTTTGGTCAAATGAATTCAACCCTAATATCAGCAAGAAAGAGTCAAGACAATGCAGTTGATAAAGAAGCGTATCAGTGTTTGAGTAATGAAAGTGTATGACACTAATGTAATATACTGTATGATCATAGGTTTACAAGCTTCCGAAAATCAAGTTTATTTAGATGATGTTCTAAGAAGAATTAACACTCAATTCCAAAGACAATGTTTGATAGTAAAATTTGAGATTCGCTTAAATTAAATCAACATTGAAATGGGATATGCAAGTAGAAACTTCTATTGTGACTGAGGGTTCCAACCAACGTTTTTAATGTGTGAACTATGCTTTAGGTTATCCTTGGTCTACAAATGGAAAGCTTCACGACTAATAGTTACATAGGTAGTCATGAAGGTATATAACGAGTCTCATGGTTACTTGACATTCAACAGATATAAGAAGTACAGCATCAAGACCAGTATACGTGAGAGAGGGGTGAACCCTGACAGCATTAGCTTTCCTTAATTATGGCATGCAGAATTGATTCAAGTTTGTAGTGTTGACTTAAGTTTGTAGTAACTGTTCATGATCTTGTTCCAATAGGAAGTATATGCTTAAATATATGTTCTTCACTGTTTGTATATATATATTTACCTTTCACCTCTAGATTTGTGTACTTAATGTGTCCTGCTCTAAAACATGTGTTAAGGCATAAATGTTATGCTTGCATGCAAATGTACCTAATATTTATCGGTTTGAGCAAGTCATCAAAGAGAAATCCATTTTCTCAAATTGCTCAAAACGATTCTTGATACAGAGTGTCCTATCCTGCAAAATCATATAGTGTACACTCCAGTGCAAGGTCAGTGCCCTTGACTGCCGGGCACAATATGAATACAAACATGAACAAAATCTAAAAATATATATATTCAGTATCTGCTTAAAAGAAAAAATATCAATCCCTTGTGAGGTAGAATTACGTTTGTGATTGCTCTTGGTAAGCTCCCTTCTATCGTGTTTACCCACACATTATTGCATTCTGGCTATGCCTAATAAATTGCATATTTAAATTGTTGATTTAGACGTACCACTTGTTCAAAGCTATCTAGAAGTGCTAGTCCATTCTTCTCAGTGCTTCTTATTCCAATTTAGTTTTTTTTCATTCATAGACAAATTGAGGCCATAATCATCTTCACAGTGAACGACATCACATAATTTCACACCCAGGTATGTGTCTGAAGACTGAAATCATGACAATTTAATAAATAACCTATGTTTATTGCATTTGCCATAATAAGTAGTGTTCGTCGTAGTTTACCAAGGAATGCATCTCACGCCTTATTGATGGGCCCAGGAAGAGCTTCACGGCTGAGATTGGGGTTGTAGATTGGAGGTGGAATTTCGTTCTTGAAGAGTGCATGTCTTTCATCAATATTCCTTTGGCTTACATGGCTGGTTGATGGAACTGCTGCTGGTGCAGGGAGGACTGGTAAAATCAGCACAATACACTTGCCACGTCAACCTTGATCATGAATGCTCTCAGCTTGTATTCACTCATGTTTACTAATATCTGCTGTCACTCTTTCTACAAGGAAGGTCAAAACTGTTTACCTGAGTTTCATTTCGTCTGCTGTCATATTTACCCCAACATGCATGACATGATATGAATGGTAGTAAAGACAAGAATAGTGCAACATTGGAAGCTCAGACAATGCAATATTTGTCTACGTAACCCGGAAAAGCCGGAAACCATAATGAACAAGTCATTGTCAATGAAATAGTCTCCGTTTTTAGTGACTTTGTCAAACAATGAAAAGCATAGTCATAATATGTTTACATATTTAGCATATTAACTACAAATGTGAATGAAATAGGTATAAAGACTAAGTTTCAATAAAATTGGTCAAGGCATACCCCAGAATCTGTTAATGACATGTTCAAATGTTGATTTTAGGGACAAGTAATGGCTGTCAGTTGATGGTCAACAAAATAAAACAAAGTGATATTCACATGTATCCTGACTTGTGATGTGCCAACTATGAAAAAGAAAATTGGTTCATGATTTCACTAGAAATGACGGACAGAAGGATGCACCAATTTTGTATCAAACTGCCAAACTGATTTGCAGTAGTCGCGTATCAAATGTAATATTCATATGCTCAGTAGACGTGTTTGAGAAATGATACAGATATGATACAAACGGCAACTGTTTGGAAGAGAAAATTGGTTAAAACTTGGATAAAGGCCATTGAAAACAGATGGATTTGAATATGCACAATTTCATTGAAATACAAAAATCATTAAAAACAACATTTATCCCATTATATCTTGCCTTCGTGCCAAATTAAAACCCAATCATCTCTGTAAAATGGGCACTCATGAAAAAAAAAAATGGCCACCAGTCGCCTATTTTGAATTAAATCACGAAATGAAATGAAGTGCATCAGTAACGCACTATGACTGACGTCAATGTCAAGTTTGAATGAAATCGGTGAAGGCATGTCGGTGAAACCGTTGATGACATGTTTGAATTTTGTGATTTTATTCGTTTTTTTTACGAAAATAGCCGCCATTCGGCTAAATTTTGATAAAAACGAAAAAATAACTTAACACAACATTTAACCCTCTATATCTTGCCAAATTTAATCCAAATCATACAATCATCTCTGTACAACGAGCAGAACACTCGTAAAAAACAAAATGGCTACCAGTCCGCCATTTTGAAGCAAATCGCGAAAAACAATGAAGCGTATCAGTAACCCACTATGACTGATGGCAAACCAAAGTTTGAATTAAATTGGTCAAGGCATGTCGAAGAAACGGTTGATGAAATGTTTGAATTTTGTGATTTTATTCGTTTTTGACGAAAATGGCCGCCATTCGGTTAAATTTCGTTGACAACAAAAAATAACTGAAAACTGCCTTTGTTAAAAAAATAACCCAAATCTGTACAATCATATCTGTAAAATGAGCAGAACACTTGTGAAAATCAAAATGGCCACCGAACCCCATTTTGATTTGAATATCAGTATCGTGTATCAGAAACCCACCATGACTAAAGTCAATGCCAAGTTTGATTTGAATGAAATAAGTCAAGGCATGTCCGAGAAACGGTTGATGACATATCCAAATGTTGATTTGTGGTGTTTCGCGGGACGAAAACGGCCGCAGTCCGTCAACCAAATCAAAAATACTAGTAAATTGATGTGCACATTATGACTTGTCTTTGTACCGGCTTTGAAGAAAATCTATCCAGGCGTCTCTGAGAAATTATGATAGACGCACGGACGCATGCACGCACGGAACCCAAAACATAAATTGAAATCGCAGACTTAACTTCAATAGAGACAGTTGACTTGTCAGAAGCTCAGAATCAGAAGCCAGGAGATTCAGAAGTGTAAAAACAATAAATTGTTCTGAACTAATGTCAAAAGTCACATACAATTTAGATATTTGGTATTTGACACACTTAGCTTCTGAAAAGTCAACATTACCCTTTCAATGGCATGTAGTAAATATGCGCATAAAATGACTAGAGGTACAATACGGGGTGTGTTCTTCGCAACTTTACTTGATTATTAACTTACCTACATACCATGTGGAGTCTGACTGCATTGTGCAAAAAATGAAAAATGGAGTTGTAGACTATATTTGCACTACCAGTATCTGCAACTCTGGTCTTTGTCTCCTTGTAAGACCATCTACAAACAGAAATTCTACTGAATGATACATCATTTTGCTCATTTCGTGAATGTGATGTTTCCGAGGGAATTATATCTATTTTACAAACAACAACAAACAATTTTTGAGATATATATGTATATTCTGGTATTTGACACACTGCCTTGGCATTCAAATCAATTAGGATGTTACAAATAACTGTAATTTCAATTCAGTTCTACCAAATAGTTGTAGTGTTATTGTTATTTAACAGCGAATTTATTGTTTCATCTCTATTGTATCACAGTAAGAAATAGTGTACTGTAAAATGAAGCCTCAGACATACGATCATCCTCCAGATGGTGGATGGGGGTGGTGTGTGTTATTTAGTAGTATGGTGGTTCGCCTAATGGCGTTTGGAACTTCCTCTCTGGCTGGAGTTATCATTCGAGCTCTGCAATCGACCTTGACCGACAATTCTGCCGTTGATACTATTTGGGTGACATCTCTATACTTTGGTTTTTCGTTGTGTATGTGTAAGTATATTTAAGTACATTTATATGTGTATTGAATATGCACTAGATAAACCTATTTAAGTAAAATACAGAATAGAGTAAATGTTGTTGCCATCCACACAGGCCCCGTTGGTGCTTATTTCAATGACAGATATAGTACAAGACCTGCGATGATTATAGGCGCTACTCTGTCAACTGTCGGATTGTTCCTGAGTTTCTTTGCTTCTAATGTGCATTATCTTCACATATCTTACGGGGTCATGACAGGTAAGTAACATTTTAATCAGAGTTTTGCAATCCTAATTAATATAACATAACCACACTGAATATCTTGAAGAGTAACGTCAGAACAACCTGTCTGTTCCAATGGATTTCATTTAGAGGCGTAAGGATTGTTCTTCCTCTCGTCGAATTGCATATAGTATACAGTGTATAAGTTACCGTGTCACAATAATGATATAGTTACACTATCTCCCTAACAGGTATTGGACATGCTTTTTTGCATGCAGCACATTTACCGATTCTTGCAAAATATTTCGACAAACGTTTTGCCTTTGCCACAGGGATTGCTTGTCTCGGAGGTGATTTGGGATATTTCTTGTTCTCTCCTATGATCCAACTGTTTGTTGATAAATATGGATTGCGGGGAGCATTCTTGGTTATGTCTGCAATCAACGCACATGCATTTGCATGTGCCACAGTTATGCGTCCAATCAACGTAATCAGCCAAGACAAACTAAATCCAAACCCGAACGAGTCAACCAATGGTTGTTGCAAGAAAATAGTTCACCGTCTTGGTTTTCGACTGCACTGTACCCATCATGGTTTTGCTTTGATGATGTTCGCTACATTTTTCGCAGCTCTGGCTTACTTCAGTTCGCTTTCACTGATCATACCACATGCAGTTGAAATTGGAGTTACAGAGCTAAAAGCAACGTTCTTAGTTGCAACAGTAGGTATTACGAGCATGGCAATTAAAACTATTCAAGGATGGTGTATAGACAGATATAATATTCGGGCCTTATATCTTTTGCCAATGCTTATTCTCATGTTGGGAGTATCACAGCTTACAATGGCTGTAGCTACCACTTTCCCCGTGATGGTTGTTTCGTGTGTACTCTGTGGAATTTGCAATGGGGTGTACTCGCCTTCACTTTATATGAGTATAAATGAAATGGTGGGAGCCACAAATTTTTCACGCGGAAATGGAATTATTGTGTTGTATTTTGGAGTTGCAGGCATTATTGGTTCACAAACTGGAGGTAAGAATTTTTCTTTCGAAAATCTAGTAAATCTAAAGAATCAAATAACAGACTTTTTACGCAAATGGTTGCTGTGATCACGTGGGGAAAGGGCACACGAAGGATTGAAATATTTGTTAAAGAGCACTGGTCGTCGAGAGGCAGATGTGCGACATTTGTGTTGATACTTGATGAGTTTCCCACAAAGCAATGCGTTTTTCTATATCGTTGTGACTTAGTAAGCCACTCGATTAATACTTAAACACATGCATACTGTGTAGACTATTATGATATTATTTTGAAATTACAATGTGCATAATAATAAGCTAATTAGCATACGAGTTCATCGTTAACTTTTTATTTTGTATCAACAGTTTATAAAAACAACAATAACAACAGTTTAATCTATGCCAATTCACATAGTTAATTTGCATCAGTTCACTCAAATGAATTGAACATGCTTGTAGAGAGTATAAGCATGGTTATTATTACGGTGAAAATCTACGCGGTCAGCCGGTATATAACCTAATACGAGTTCGACACCCATAGTCAAACTGAAGCATAACAATAGTACATTTTGTCCAATTACCCTGTTCGATAAAATACTCTGCACTGTTTGGATTCTTAGAGGCCATTAGCTGTCTAATCAGGTATGAGAATTATCTGGAGCATATATGTACCAAGTTTCATTAAAATCTGGTTCTTGAGATAGCAGTGGGGCAGATATATAGACATATACACAAACACTAAGATCTAAGTGATCCTAGATTCTACCCTAACAAAGGCCCTCGCACGCGATAGTCTAAACAGGTACGACGCCAGTTGGTTATCGTTGTTCAATACCAGTATAATATGTACATGTTGATTTGCTTCCACTTCACATGCCATTATTGTGTTGATGCTATTGTGTGTTATGTTTTTCAAGGGTGAATCTAGAACGGTAAAACTCAATTACCAAAAGTACCATACAGATGCAGCATACTAGTGTCTTATTTGTAATTATGTCTTCACAGGTTGGATATATGATAAAACAGGCAGTTTTAAAGGATTATTTTACTTGGCCGCTGTCTGTAGTGTAGTAAGCGCCTCATCGTACTTCATTGTCGCTGTCAGAGTGTGGAGAAAACAGGCATGTATAGTGGAAAGAGTAACCATATGACTGACGACGAAATGTACAAATCGTTTTTTTTTCTTCTAAAAACGATAAATAATACGATTGTAATAAAATAATAAATACTAGAAATGTAATTTACATACTGTCACTGAATAATATCATAGTCTAACACAACATCCAGAAATATTATGGCAGTCCCTAGCTTTCGGGCATTTCGGTCGTGCTCATGAATATTCATAAATTAATTATGCAATGTGATAATTGCCTGCAATAACGCATGAGTGTCAACTGTACAAACTTCACTTACTGATGGGCTACCAAGGGATTTATACAAACCGTGATCAAAGTTCAATTCCAAATAACACAGTACAGCACGATTACTTGTTCATTTCAGTTACGTTTGGCTTCTTATATCAACATTCCTCTGCTTCTGTTCCATTCTATTTCATCTCTGACAACCTCTAAGTAAGAGTGATTGAGCCAATGAATGTCTTACAATCTAACGTGGGTGTATATGCATTTTGATATTAACACGACCATGCGTGCGTGTGTGCAAGCAAACATATATTGTTCAGAAACCAATGGAACGCACTTGATAGAAATATGTCTCGGGGTGTCTAACTAATTGGTTATGTGAAGGTCATATCAAGGTCAAACTTCGAATGCCAACTAAAAGTTTATGTTTATTTTCGTCTTGTAATTTTACCAGCTGAAAGAATATATTACTCCATAAATATCAAAGTCAGGTCAAATTCAAATACAAATCTGCATAGTTACTGAATAACCCCCATAGATCAGATTGGCCGAAATAAAAGTCAACAAAGGCCATTATATATTATTTAACACGGAATATTGTATCCAAGGGTACAAAAACATCTTCACGGACATGTCAAGGTCAAGTCATATCACAAATATGTATAATATCATGTTATATCCAATAACATTATTTGTTTACATTCTTTGGACCCATGAACATTAATTTTGCGTTAAATTTTAATGAATTTCGTTTTCTAAGATGATTCACACTTATAAATCTCTCTATGTGCAACGTAATTTAGCTGTAACTTTTCAAATAAACATTGTCTTCTTTCATCAAAACTAATAAGCCAAGAGTTCTGCAGAGGACGACTAACCTTAACATCCAAAATATATTTTATCAGATACAATGTTCTCGTAATGAAATAAACCCTTTGATGAAATGAATGTCACTTGTCAGATTTAAAACTCTGGTTTCAAACGACAACCATTTGTTTATAACTCTGAAAAGGGTTTTCATGACGGACAAATCTTTCAGTGATGTGTATATTTCGGAAATTATAATAATGACAGCACGAGTAGTTGCTACAAAGTTAATGTATATGTCTCAGAGAAAAATGAGCTTTCCTAAAAATGGAGACATTTTATCAATGAAAAAATATATCCAGTACAAATGTGCATATGATTGTCCCTCATTTGCATATTGACCTCAACATACCATATGATTCCTTGAAAAGTGTCTTCCATATGTATTGGTTGACGTAAACACGTCAATGCGTGTTAACTGAGAAATTAACAGTGTATTTAAATAATCGTGTTAAACTATCTAATTAACTCGCTAACCAACCGACTCACTACCTACCTAACTAACTAAAAAATAAATTTATATAAATAAATAAATAAATAAATAAATAAATAAATAAATAAATAAATAAATAAATAAATAAATAAATAAATATTAAATAAATAAATGGGAAAAAAACATAACAAGCTGTAGCTCTTTGAACACAAATATTATCGGTAAATGCACACGTCCATTAGGTCCATTTCCAATTTATCCTCCATTGTGTTTCCCATGATGCTTAGAGAGAGGTCACGGTATCACCTAATATAACGTTTGGTACAGGAAGTAGCACTTATACAAATACTATACAGGGGCAAGGGGGTAGCTGGTACAGATTAGGGTTGGGCCATTTGATTTTTGAGGGGGAGGTCAGCTCAGTGAAAGGCAAATGTGTTTAGAGGTTTTTTTATCATTAGGTTTGCTTGAATTTTTTTTAATAGTCCACTATATCCAACATTTGTTTTCATCATCTTCAACGGGGTAGCAAAGACTTGATATTTTACTGCCAGGTGGGATGGATTGGTACTTTGATAAGGGTTGGTTCCTCAGACCATCATAAACATCCATCTTTTCCTTCCATATCTGAATGCTGAGGTGTAATGACCCATTTTGAACAAGCCATGCATGGCACAGTCCCCATTAGTTATCGAATTTAAGATATATAGTTTTGTTTATAGTAATATAGCTGGAAAATAACCATGTCAGGAATATGATTATGATGATTGTTTAACATTGAAATGATTGACATTTGGATCTGATCGTCAATTGAGTATTGAGAGATATTGCTCTGGATCAGCATTAATTAAAACAAAATCACCTATTTTGAATACATGTATAATGAATATATCAAATTTGAACATAATCAGTCAATGCATGTCAGAGATATGGCACTAGAACTGCATTCATTAATACATAATGGTTCCCAATCGGCCATTTTGAATCTGATCTGAAAACTAAAATGACGTGCATCAGGAACCCATAATGTCTAATGTATGTACCAAGTTTGAACAAAACCCACGCAGAAATGCCAGAAATGCTTGATATTTGATGATTTTTTAGCACAAAAATGCCCACCATTCGGCCATTTGTCAAACCAATATATCTGTATCTATGACATGATTTATAATGAATATTTAAAATTTGAACATAATCAGTCACAGATATGGCACTAGAACCACATTCATTAAAACAAAATGGCTGCCAGTCGACCATTTAGAATCTTATCTGAAAAACAAAATGATGTGCATCAAGGTCCTATAATGTACAACGTATATACCAAGTTTGAACAAAATCCATCTGTAAACAGCCGTGAAATGCTTGATTTTGATGATTTGTTAGCACAAAAATGGCCATTCGGCCATCTTGAATTAGACTGTGAAACAAATTGATGTGCATATGTATAATATCATGTATGATATATGTGCGAAGTTTGATGTATACCTATAATAACAAAAATTACGATATTTGGTTGGTGTGAGTGAGGTGGGTGGTGAGAGTGGAATGGTTGGTGAAAGTGGGGTGGGCGGTGAGAATGAGATGGTAGGTGTGAGTGAGGTGGGTGGTGAGAGTGGAATGGTTGGTGAAAGTGAGGTGGTTGGTGGGAAAGAGATAGTAGGTGTGAGTGAGGTGGGTGGTGAGAGTGGAATGGTTGGTGAAAGTGAGGTGGGTGGTGGGAAAGAGATAGTAGATGTGAGTGAGGTGGGTGGTGAGAGTGGAATGGTTGGTGAAAGTGAGGTGGGTGATGGGAAAGAGATAGTAGGTGTGAGTGAGGTGGGTGTTGAGAGTGGAATGGTTGGTGAAAGTGAGGTGGGTGGTGGGAAAGAGATAGTAGGTGTGGGTGAGGTGGGTGGTGAGAGTGGAATGGTTGGTTAAAGTGAGGTGGGTGGTGAGAATGTGATAGTAGGTGTGAGTGAGGTGGGTGTTGAGAGTGGAATGGTTGGTGAAAGTGAGGTGGGTGGTGGGAAAGAGATAGTAGGTGTGGGTGAGGTGGGTGGTGAGAGTGGAATGGTTGGTTAAAGTGAGGTGGGTGGTGAGAATGTGATAGTAGGTGTGAGTGAGATGGGTGGTGATAGTGGAATGGTTGATGAAAGTGAGGTGGGTGGTGCGAATGAGATAGTAGGTGTGAGTGAGATGGGTGGTGATAGTGGAATCGTTGATGAAAGTGAGGTGGGTGGTGCGAATGAGATAGTAGGTGTGAGTGAGATGGGTGGTGAGAGTGGAATGGTTGGTAAAAGTGAGGTGGGTGGTGGGAAAGAGATAGTAGGTGTGGGTGAGGTGGGTGGTGAGAGTGGAATGGTTGGTGAAAGTGAGGTGGTTGGTGGGAAAGAGATAGTAGGTGTGGGTGAGGTGGGTGGTGAGAGTGGAATGGTTGGTGAAAGTGAGGTGGGTGGTGGGAAAGAGATAGTAGGTGTGAGTGAGGTGGGTGGTGAGAGTGGAATGGTTGGTGAAAGTGAGGTGGGTGGTGGGAAAGTGATAGTAGGTGTGAGTGAGGTGGGTGGTGAGAGTGGAATGGTTGGTGAAAGTGAGGTGGGTGGTGGGAAAGAGATAGTAGGTGTGAGTGAGGTGGGTGGTGAGAGTGGAATGGTTGGTGAAAGTGAGGTGGGTGATGGGAAAGAGATAGTAGGTGTGAGTGAGGTGGGTGTTGAGAGTGGAATGGTTGGTGAAAGTGAGGTGGGTGGTGGGAAAGAGATAGTAGGTGTGGGTGAGGTGGGTGGTGAGAATGAGATAGTAGGTGTGAGTGAGGTGGTTGGTGAGAATGAGATAGTGGATGTGAGTGAGGTGGGTGGTGAGAATGAGATAGTAGGTGTGAGTGAGGTGGTTAGTGAGAATGAGATAGTGGATGTGAGTGAGGTGGGTGGTGAGAATGAGATAGTAGGTGTGAGTGAGGTGGGTGGTGAGAGTCGGATTGTAGGTCAGAACGAGATTGCTCTGTAAGAGTGTGATGTGAAACATTTGCTGACAAAAATTGTTTCTTATTTTAATATTTATTTTATTACATTTTATTTATTTTATTATTACATATGTACTGCAGTTTATTTTGATTCGTCCCTGAAATCAAAATCGGTATTTCCACAACTCATATGCAAATGAGGTCTGAGAGCAAACAAAATAGTCCCTTCAGGAGTACCGTTTTTATTCGGAGAGTGACTCAGATAAGACGTCTGATTATTTTATTTTATTTATTACCTGTTTAATGAAACATGGTTCTATACAATCATGAATGTATCTTGTCTATTATTGTGGTCACATAACATACCGTGGCATTTATTTTCCCTGTTTTACCTGAAGTCAATTTTCTGCAAAATAAATTCCAGTGAAAATGCAGCTTTCTCTATAGGTTGCATTGAGTCTTAATACAACGTAGTGAAAATTAGATCCACACTATGTTTCTGTTTTAGTATGTAAAATGTATTTAAACTAAAACAGCTAAATTGTCAGAGATATTGCATGCAATACCGTATTTGCTATATTAGTAGCGCATGCTCTTATGTAAATAACAGAAATGTTTCCATGGTCAAAATACATCATATTTTAATAAATCAGTATACAATCAATGCAATTGTTGCCGTACACGTGCTTCTATTAGAAATGCTTTTCTAATAGAGCATATATGGTATACAATCTAAATGCAAAATTGTTTTTGAACTTAACATTGAAATGCAGATATTTATTTCCCCTTTGCTGTTAATTAATCCACAAACCAGAATCATTGACATCCATTTATATAGTTTCTTCTTGTACTCTGTGCCCCCTTATCTTGGCAGGAAGAATTGGCATATTCTAATGACACAGTAATTCAAGTGAATCTACTGTGTTCAGAGATGACACGACAACAGCTGATGGAAACAATTTTTTCCTTAAGTCATATAGTGACAAATATTTTTTTTACACTGGTGAAGCAAACATTTTTTTACGGCATTTTACGTTTTGACAGAAAATAAAATGAAAGTTTCATTTACAGTAAAAAAATGGGTTTTTACACTTTACAGATAAAGCAAATTCCTAATTCCATTTTACATGTTTATACTATTTTTGATAATTTGTGTTTAAGAATCAAAATTGAAAATTGCGTGCGAATTATGACATTTAATTTTGAAAATGCTTTATACGCTTACAAAGAATTACACCTTGCCCATGTCTACAAATTTACGTTTTTTATTAATTTGAATTACATTTAATAAAAACAATTGATTACAGTTTACGAAAATACCCCTTGTCGCCCCTCTACACACAGAAAGCTCTGTTTTTGTCCAGAAACCAGTCATTTAAGGTGAGTTTTCTCAATATTTTCCATTGTGATTACCTTAAACTAGTGCCCGATTGGTTTACACCTAGATTCGCACAAATGAATCACTACGCAACAATAATCTATCAGCCAAGAATACCATATTTTTAAAAGCATGGCATGACTCAACATTTTCCTGGAAACGATATCACGCGACATACAGCGTACACCCCAAAATCGCGTAGGTGATACAGTGTTGAAATATATATGTATGCATAATCCTTTTATTTGGTACCAACCGTTGATTCGTTGATAAAATTAACCGCAAACATATACATTTTGCACAAGGTCACTCAGTAGGAAGTTGTAATATAATGGGAATGGCGCTATTACGACCAGGCTAAGGGGACTATATTGCAGTGGGCTAGTTCATGCACACGTCAGCAGTGCGTTTGGAAACTCGCGATGGCGTGTGGTTCAGATTCCCGCGACATTGACAAGATTGGCAGAGAATTCCTAACTTGTGGTCTTTGTCTAGAGTATTATAAGAATGCCAAGACATTACCGTGCCTGCATTCGTACTGCGAGGAATGTATCGACAAGCTGGTGTCAAGAAAGGGTGGGCTGATCTGTCCCGAGTGTAGAAAAGAATATGGTGGGGCTTGCGATGGGACCGTTGCTACAGAAGCGTTTAGATCTAATCACGTGATTAACGGTTTAGTGGAATTCATCAAAGCCCGTGATCGGCGTTCGGAGAATCGCAGAGAGGGTCAGATGTGCGATGGTTGTGAAGAGGCTACCGCTATTCAGCGCTGTGTTGATTGCGTATCTAATTTATGCGAGAGGTGTGTCAAAACGCATCGGAAACTTAGGGTGTCCAAAGGGCACCGCTTCATATCAATCGACATCTACAGTAATACCAACCCCGAACAAGTGTCGGTATATCGGCCAGCTACCTACTGTAATGTCAAAGGTCACGAAGAGAACGTTTTACAGTTCTTCTGCGACATGCGAAGTTCCAAATTGCCTCGCATGTACTGTAGTAAATCACCGGGTACCAGACCATAAACACCAAGACCTCAACAAGGCGGCAAAGAAATTGAATACAAAATTAACTGAGTCCATTGTAAAACTAGACAAGAAACAGCGAAGATTGAAGTCAATGGCAGACTCCGATACGACAACGCTTGCCAGCTTGACGAAAATTTATGAGGAAGAAGTTACAAAAATCAAGAATTACTCAGAATCGCTTTTAAAGAAAGTAAAACAAGATGAGGAAGATTTGCTCACCACACTGAAACAGGAATATTCATATATAACGAAACAACTAGAATGTAACGTAGATCGGTACGAAATGGCAAGGAAAGGCTGTGGCAGTACAATAAACTTTATCAACGTTTTGATGGAATACGGAGATGATGCAGAGATTGCATCTGAATTTAAGAAGACCACGACTCGTATTAAGGAGATACTTGCCGTTCGAGAGGTTCATGACCCAAAGGAGATATTTTACAAATTCTTACCTGCGGAAGCAATCAAACAATCAAACAATAGTGTCGGATCATTATTTTCAGGTGACATAAACTCTGTTAAGTTCGTCGAAGCCTATAAAATACCCAAAAAAGTGCTTGTTGGCGAGAAGGTGAATGTTCGTTTTCAAATGGATGATACAAATGGTTTGCCATTCACATCAAATGAGCTGAGTATTATATCAGCGAGAATATGCACACAAGCTACAACAGAACAGCTACAAGTTAGGCGTAATAAGGGTATCTACAATATTTCTATGTTCAGCGCTGCCGAGGAAGGGAAGTACTATCTAGTCATAGCAGTGGGCAATATCTGCATACCTGGATCACCATTCGAGATAATGGCGTTTACAGGTAAGCGCTCACTGTACATACAGGTACATATACAAGTTTACGGACACTTGGAAACGTGATAATTTTATGAGTAGACAGCCTTGGCGTAACTTATTACATTTCGGCGATCTACTACAAGTTGAACTTATGGTCCTCTGGGTTTAAACAATCACAAAGTATAGGTAATGTGTTCATCTACTAGGTTCACTTGCTCGTTGCAACAATAACACATGCGAACAACGTGCATTATGTGTATGAACTCAGTGAATACCTGCTGGCACGCATAATTAAACACTCGTATAAACAAAGTAATTAGAAAGGTAGATACCCGTAACTTTAATTTGTAGTTCAAAAATGATGCAAATGAATGTGTGAAAATAATAATATGCCTCACAACGTTAACTGTGATATTTTTTCAGAAGAAAACATGGTTTTACAAATGAAGATAGGTAGCAGAGTTAAATATCAGACAGGGGCAGGATATTATTACCAGCGTCAGGTAATAATATGTCCATATATCAAACCGATTTATTATTTACTATATATACTTTGACTTGCACATGGGTTATATATTGTCTGGCTGCTAACAAGCATATAAGAAAAAAGCTGATAATTTTGGTAATTAATTTATACTAGATAAAAATAGTGCAATTTGTTTACATCAGTGTCTATCGGACATTATGATAAAATATGCCTGATTTATAATTGTTGCTATTAAATATACGTAAGTACTGATAAGATTTTCATGAATTTCGTTCCTTAATACAAACAGAACTCATTGTTCTACAAATAATACATACAACGCGGCCGAGAATAGATGTTGCTTTCGGAATAACTTTCCGGCTAAATACGTGATTATTGATCAATATTGACGCACCGAAGTTGTTTGTGTTATGACAATCACGCTTTCAATTTAACATGTATTTATGTTTTATATATTAGCATGTGAAAGAAGGTGTACTTGGTACAGTGGTCGAGCATGTGAAGAGTGGGGGTGGCCAAGTTCAAGTGCAGTGGGATGAATCGGAAAAAAATGGAAGACATGGGAATATGCATAGCCAATATTACGGTCATCATAATCAACACACAACTCGTCACCATGATATCCGCGAGTTACGTCTTGTAGAATACTACTAAATATTTGCAATTGAAAAATAACAGTCTATAAATATTGAGGCATGTGTTGGATTTGATTTCATACTTCTATTCACTACAAAACACACTCAGGTGCCTAAAAATGTTCAAACATATAATTTGTGATATGGGTTCTAGTATGCGTGTATATTCAAATTCTATAATGATTCTATAAAACATATTGATCACAGTAAACAGCTGATTCTAAACATTGAAACATGACGTGCCGATTGTGTAATTACATTTGATATATGTAACAAGCTGTTTTTGTACTTAAAACCCTTTTATGTGTGTATGTCAGCGTTCTATGTGTGTTTTCTAATCAGCAGTGTATGTAATTCACCTTCACAATATATAAATTTAAATTTGGTGTATGCAATTATATGTACACAATTTACATTTCAGAAACATTATGTGAACACTGTATTTGACATAGTATTCTGCTGATTAAAATTCATTTGAACGAAAGTAAAAATACATAATTTTTCCAGGGATATCCGTGGTGTGATATATTGAAAGGTCAGGATAGGTCAATGATGTAAAGTCTATCAACTGTATCTTGAATAATATGATTTTTTTTATATATATATGGGGCCCAATTAGCCCCGAATATTATGACTATTATTGCTATAAATTGTCACAAAACATTCGGTCAGTTCTTGGTAACTCGCAATATTTCAAGACCCAACGGCACAGTTGGAGGCGTGGCCTGTTCAGAATTTGTCAAGAACCAATCATAAGACTGGTTACGAACAACGCCGAGGTTACGACTCGGTTAGCCTAGCTCAACTGGTTCGTAACCAGTCTTGTGTTGTGATTGGTTCTTTTTTTTTCTCTTGTATCCTCCACAAAGATTAGTACACAAGTAATGTAAATAAAAAAAATATAATAATAATTCAATAAGTTACAATCTAATTGATAAATTGCAAATGTCAGTGCCTGTACTGTTACACAAGAATATTATTCCATTTCTTCCAAAAAATTCTTGTTGTGCCCTTTCTGGTTGAGAGTAGTAATTCATACTTTTTGTTGTATCTCACCTCTGCTATAGCTATGTTAAAATTTGGTATAACTTTTTTTAGCTTGCTGTTGTAAATGCATTTTTTTATGATAAGTATAATGTGGTTGAGTAGAATGGACAAGCTCTTATCTCCCAAGACAATTTGTTTGCTTGTTAACTTATTTTGAATTCTTAAGGCCTTACCCCAAATATTGTACATAGATCTCCATAAAACCTGTACTGCTTCACACTCAACAAAAAGATGAATTAATGTTTCGGGAGCATTGTGACAGAAAGTGCATACATCCGAACTTACTAATGCTGAATTCATATGGAATAACCTTTTATTTGTATAAAGAATTGTGGCTTAATTTCCATTGAAATTCTCGGAGTTTGTTGCAGATTGTAATTTTAAAGGGCAGAGAATAAATAAATGTCTAGTCAAGGTGAGCTCCATTAAACAGATTATTAAAGAAGGTCTGACTTTTGGGAGTGACAACTTTTTTGTGTACACTTTTCTAATACTAATAACTTCCCCTGACAGAAAATGGACAAAGTATTTGTTGGTGTTTTATGTATAGTACTACTCTTTTTCCATTCGGCGGGAATTGCTGAAATAAGACCTCTCCAAAGAAGAAACTGTGATTGGTTTATCCCCAATATCTGCAGATCACCCCAAGTCTTAATTTCTCCTGTATTATTGAAAATATCTGCAATATGGACAAAGCCTAGGGCATAGAAACAAGGGTGAAAAATACTTTTTCCATTAATAAGAACATGCCTGTTATTCCTTATGACTTCATTAGAAGGTAAAATATATATAGTCACCCTGACCCGAACCACTCCATACATCTAATAAATTTACATAAAATTGGGGCATATTAATATTGAGCGACTCAACAGAAAAATTGCATTTGAAGATAAAGTGTCCCCGCTCACTTTTTTAGATAATGGTCAAAAACAAGCTTCCAAGGGTGGAAAGTATCAGAGAGAATAATGCTTGATCCACATTACTTTAAAAGCTTTTTGCATTGCAAAAATATTCAACATACCCCCCCCCCCCCTTGGCCTATGTCACCTATAGTGTTGCATGCTATTCTGTCATGTCCATTCCAAATAAAGGAGTATATTTTAGAATTTATAATTTGAATATCTTTGTTATGAACATTGATCAAGTTTAAAATATTTAATATCTTTGGAATTACTTTTTTTATAATCTGAATTTTACCAAGAATGGAAAGATTACGACTTGTCCAGCAACGCAGCACACATGCAAGTCCTTTGAGTGGTGCAGTCAGGTTTTTTCATAAGCTGCAGTTGCATCATAAGAGAAAAATACACCAACAATCTTGATAGGGGACACAGGCCACCCCAAACATCCTTTCTTGACGGAATCTCCATTTTCCCAACCAGATTGCTTCTGTTTTATCATTATTCAAAGTTAGCATAGATAGCAAGGCAAACTGACCCAGGAGAGAAACATGTTAAATCGTCTGCATAAGCAGCCGTTTTAATCTCATGTCATATAATCATATTTCCGTGCACATTACTATTATGCTGCAGGGTGACTAGAAAAAATTCTACAGAGAGAATAAACAATATAGGTGAAAGGGGTCCCCTTGCCTTACCCCCCTAGAGAGACTAAAATAACTGGTGGATTTACCTCTGTTCATAACACAACTATGTGGGTTTGAATAGAAAGTATGAACCCACTTTATAAGGGAAGGGCCAAAATTAAACTTTTCGAGGCAGTCAAACATATATTTCCATTCTAGGCTGTCAAAAGCTTTTTGAAAATCAATTGCAATTAAGATACCAGTTTCATTTGTATCTTCCGTATATTCCATAACCCCTTCAATAAGACGCACACACTGACCAATTCTATTTTTAATAAAGGCTGTTTGAGTTTTCCCAATAACTATGTCCAATACCCTCTCAAATCGTTTCGCAATACATCTTGCTGCAATTTTATAATCTGTATTTAGGAAAGTTATTGGACGCCAGTTTGAAATATATCTCTTATCTTTATCTTTTTTTTCAATCAAAGTGATTACCCCTTGACATTGGCTGTTTGACAGAAATCCCTTTTCATACGAGTCATTCAAAGCATTTATAACATATATGCCAATTAGGGGTCAGAATGTTAAATAAAATTCAACTGTTAGGCCATCATTCCCTGGTGTTTTATTTTTGTTCATACTGTTTAGTGAATTAAGTCCCTCCTCCAAACACAGAGGCCCTTCACCAGAATCTCGGTCTCTCTGTTCAAGTTTAGGAATGTTTTTATTATTTTTGAAAAACACATCACTGATGTTTTTAGTGTAGCTGAATAAACGAGAAGCATAGAGACTAGAGTAAAACTCGTGGATATGAGCTTGTATATCAATTGGATTTAATAAGAGCATTCCAGAAGAATCAAATAACTTTGTAATTTGTGATTTTTTTGCATTATATTTTTCTAGGCTCAAAAAATATTTGGTATTTTTCCCCCCATTTCGTACCAATCTACTCAAGCACGAACAATTGTCCCTTCTGTCAAATAATCATATTCTAGTTTGAAATCCTTTTGAATTGCTTCAATCTCATTAGATTCATTTTTACTCAGCTCTATCTTAGCCTTGATTCCAATTAGTTGACGCCGCTTTTTGGATTTATGTTTACTGAAGGCAATTGTGGTTACTTTAATTTTGAATTTCATGAAATCCCAAAAACCTTGTGGGTTATGAGGTTTATTATATTCTGTTACCCAACCTTGTAGACTATTTTCAATAAGATGTTTATAGTCTACATTGGTTAACAAACTGTTAATGATTTTCCAAAGGGAACTTCCAAGTCTACCTCTTTTATCCCCCAAGGTCAATGTTACTGTTGAATGATCTGATAAAATATTTGGAATGATGTCACAGATACATATCGTAGACTGGAGGGAGCTGTTGATCAGGAAAAAGTCCAAACGACTTTGGGCGAAGACGTCGCCAAGTGTAGCGTTTTATATTTGGGTTTTGTATACGCCATATATCTACTAGTTCAAACTGTGACATAATGTTTTGAATTAAGTTGTTGTACCTAACCCAGGGTGTTGGATTCCCACCAGACCTATCAAGATTGGGATCCAGTGTCAAATTGTGGTCACACCCCCCCCCCCAAATAATTTCCCTTTCTGGATCAGTATAAACTTCATCCAACAGCTGCATAATATAATTTAGGAAGGAAACATGGGAACCCTCAGATGTTGGTGCATATGTATTTATAAATAGGTATAATAAACTATACCTATTTATAAATATCTACTGACAACATGATAACCCTTCTCTCAGTATCAGTTTTAACTTTGTGAATTACAAAATCTAGATCTCTAATAATTGTGACAACCCCCCTGCTTGCTGTACTTCCACGGGAAAAGATATAGTGACCAGGCAAAAACCTGGCCCACTTTGCCTCAACGCCAGGGGTGGAATGACACTCCTGCCGCATAATAATATTGTGCTTACCTTTTATAAGCCACTGAAATACTTTTTGTCTCTTCTTTAAATCTCATAGGCCTCTGACATTTAAAGAAATGAGATTTACTTCAGCCATTTATGTAGTAATAACTTATGAAAAATGTTATGGCAAGATATTGCAATACAAGTGGGAGATGCATATAACCTACAGGAAAAAAATGTAACAAGGAACAAACACCACAGAAAACAATAGTTCCGGGATACTATGGTAAATAAGACAAGGCCAGTTTGTCATTCACACCATGCTTTCCAATCAAAGCGACACAAAATAACAGTTGTCAAAATATATTGGGCATGGCCATATACGACAATAGTGTTATGATAGCGACTTCACGTTTGCACATTCGGCTCACACGTAGGTAGACTATTTAGAATCAACAACTTGCATGTTTAGGGTGGAGATTATAAACACATATTAGAGGAATTTGATAAATAGATTGTTTACTTGTTTACTTATTGTATTTAGTAGTGGCGACTTCGCAAGACTTTAACCGTGAGACACATCCCTGATGATCATGTGATCTTGCCAACGACTACAGCGATTGGCTGGTCGCATGGTTACTCTGTCACGCCTTAGAGATTTCACTTTTAATACAGAGTTTGTAAACTTTTGTAAGAGGGAGGGAGGGAGGACAAGGAAAACAGTACAGCGAGGGGTTACTGGCTGACTGCGTGTGTGAATAAAGCTGGACTATCTGTAATGGACTATCTGTAATGAACTTATGTGTATTTATTTGGGTCGAATCTGGTACGTCTACGTGTAAGTGACATCAGCCAAGCGAGACGAAGTTTCCTAATCCCTGAATACAACAATAGTGTTCATGACAATAGTACCATCATATGCTATCTATAAACTAATTCTTAGATTCAATCCGACGAGCAAGAACGTTTTGGTAACACCCCAATACGTTTTTAAAGGGACACGATGATCAATGACGCACTATGATATAACCATGACTGGCAAATCGTGTAAAAAAAATTCGTTTTCGTTTCCACGTCAATTACATTTTTTACCCAATTTAGTTACTCAAAAATGTCCCTTGAACATCTTGATGTACAGATCGCTTATACAAGGTATCTTGAGGGGTATGTCTTACATAAATAACTAGTTTTGAACAGACGCTGCAAGTATTTATATGTTTTTGTTGCACACTGTTGCATCAACTTCAAAAACATGTTTTTCAACAAAAGTGTATCAGATAACAACCTCCTATGGCGTAGTAGTACGAAAGCATTACATTAATACATAATTAACTTCAAATACAATAGCAAATTACTAGTATACTGTGAGAAACTATTATGTTCAGTCGATATAAAAGTCGGACGAACTAAATATTCTCATGTATATCAATATGTCATGATGCTATATCGATTATAAACGCCGTCAAAGTTCGTAGTATAGGAAACACGTGAATCAGTATCGGACTATGCGTTTTCGGTTCTAAAACAGACATATTGTCGGTGTCAACAAATCATACACGCGACTTTATGTAGCACATATTATAGGCCGTTATTAACCTTAAATACATGCACACTGGTGGTTACAAACATGTCGTGTTTCACATGACTCAAGGATGTATAGCATATCGAAAGGTATATTTTGTCAATAACTTGCGCCCTCTATCAATCACTTCCACGCAAGGCCTTTGGTTGGTTGTGCGGTCGTTCGTTACTTGCAGTGCAGTAAATTTCTCAAAAACCTCTGTTATTTTCGGTGGACCATAAATTAAGAAATACATATGGCGAATTTTATACATTTATTCCAAACTGTCAGGAACATGTGTTTCACAATTTAATAAAAACAGGTTGATTAGCGACCCACTGGGCGACGCACACAATTTTGTAGGCTCTTGTCATAGCAGCAATGAGAACGGGTTTTTAGTCACATTTTTCCAGCTACGAAGATGTGATCATCCTTTCAAGTTTGCACAAAATCAGCCCAAGCCTGACTACACTTAGATTTACGGATGACCGCCCCTAATAAAACTACTTTATGAACTTGTTATACATTGTGGATGAACGTTAAATCAACTCCAAGACTCTGTAAAGTCAAATGTTTTATAGACTTGAACAATTTAACGCTTGGTGAAACTAAATGTTAAAATTGTTTGTCATTCAGAAATTTGGTGTACCACCTCGCGCCGACCCCACGAAAGCACTGACCTCGACTCAAGAAACAAAATAGTCACTTCGAGAACACACTCCCACAGAGTAGTGTGAAATGCGAAGGCAGTCCCAGCTAGAAGCGGACCGTCAAGAACATAACGGAGTAACCAATCAGTTTTTATGCTGACCGCATTTGGAAAATGCTGGATTCATTTTTTTTTATACATTATCAATGACGCAAGTTCATTGAAGATCCAATATTTAAATATTAACCTTAAAGGGCAGTAGTCGTCGTGCCGCGCATGTGCGATATTTGTGTTGATTAACATTGCTTTTCCCATAACACAATGCGCTTTTCTAATTAATTCACGAGTACGTGTTTTGCCCTGAGCGCCACTTGCAATAATTACCACCGCCGACTCCTTCGATACCTTCCAAAGTCAAAAAATACACAATTAAAGCTTGGTAGCTTCTCAGTATGTACTCGTTGGTATGCGCAACAGTCATCTCTGTTCATAAGAGACCCACATCTCGCGCATGCGCGGCGCGACGACACGATAAGCAAAACGTTTTCGTTCATACAATGATATATAATCATGCAAACTTGAAAATTTGTTTGCGCCTACATCAATATAATTGTCTAAACTTTTTTTTATAACTACAAAATCATCTAACGATATGGCATTGACCTATTATACCAAACTTTGACATCTTTGACGTTATCATCGCTGATAAAGACGAGAGAGGTAGAAAAACAAAAATGACCATGCAGAACAGTACATGGAATATTGAGTTAACACAATAACACTCGTGAACATTTTAAATACATGTATATTCAAAATCTTATGTTTATGATGCATGTTAATCTACTGGTTTTATCTCTGATTATTTATCATTTATTCTTTCGCCTCTTAACATATCTTCAATACATGTGAACATTTTTCACGTGCGTATCTTGAACGCTCCGTGACCAACAGCATTTTGTCTTCCGCACCAAGGTGATAAAACTGAAAGTATGAAAAATGACCAAAAGAAAAATAGTGTATAATACATGTACACAAACATGGTAACCAGTGGCTGCCAGTTTGGTTCATTCAAAACTAAATGCACGGGAGGACATACCGGCGATTTGGATCCCGGACGTTGATCAACGTTTGCAATAGGACAATACATTCATAGAACAGAATAAAACATATTGGTCAACATGCCTACATTAACCGTTCTTGCGTTAAACACAAAATAATGCTGATGACAATATATAGCGCCCTTGTGCATCGAAGTAGAGAAATGTCTTTACGCATATGAATATTTGTACTTTCATGATAGTTGTTGATACAGCGGAAGTTCAAACTTATGCAAGGCGGATCAGAACTACAGAGAAAATACATATAAATAAGACAACATCTGAGACAATATCGCGAATTCCTCACTAAGGAGTACTATGGCATAACTACTGACTGAGCAAATGTTTATGTTTTAAGTTTAGATTATAGGCACAGAATGAGGTCAATATCCGTTCTCACAAACAAGGTGTCCTCCTCCCTGAGTTGAAAACTTGTATAAACGACCATTTGACAATTTACATGACTTATTCAATATTAGATTCAGACTAATCGATAATAAGGAGTTTTTAAAGGGGAACTAAATAGAGCCTATTTTGGTGTTTGTATTTATCAAGTTATGTATATTGATTATAAATTTGAAAAAAAAATTAAAAAAATGATTATCTTCAGAGTTATGATGATTTAAATATGAGAAACCATAAACCTGCGAAGGACTTCCGTTTGCGCCATCTTGCCATAAAAAACGCCCTCATGAGGTATAAACAGGTAAGGTAACAAAGCATGATGACGAAATAGTATCTGATTAAATATAAGCAACTTAGGGAGCCATAGTTAGCTGGACTGGTGAATTGACTTCTAGTCTAGGTTGTTTCGACTTTTACGTTAATGTTATTTACAAGCATATCAACATACAAACATTATGGATGTGCGATTGATCGAGACAGGCATTTTGTTTTGTTTTTTGTCTAACTGTCTAATAAATGCTGTTTCCAGTACTGCACTGTGCGGCGTGCAAATTATTCAAAGTATGGATGCTGGAGTATGCAATCTTGAGTTCGTAGGGTGGTGGTGGAAACATTTTCGTCCATGTATTCACGGGGCTGCACTGGCAAATCATGGGACAAGTGTCACAGGAACACCAAGCAGATTGTTCACAGACTTCCGTGTAATTTGAAATAAAACTTTCATCCGAACAAGGGGCATCGTCGACGATATACTCTCATCACTCACACTGGACTGATCTGAATCGTCACAGTATACCGTACTTCCCTGATCATAAGCCCGGAGGCAAGAACATGTAAGGGAAAAGTAAGGGATGAGCTTGTACTCGAGGACCAACTCAGAAAAAAATATTTTGTTTTGGGGTTAAACACTGTAACCATCTTGCAAACAACGAAAAATTACCCAAAAGAAATAATCGTTCACCACGCCGGGCTCGGGAAAATAATACTTATTTTTGGAAAAAAATGCGTCATTGATTTGAACGATACTTACAATGAAGAAACAAACATGTTCATAAAAAACACACACATTTTATTACAGTACGATTTACATACCGTCTGAATTTACGGTGACATAACAAGTCATGTCTTTCATTAACCAATCAAAATGATGTGTCGTATGGATGAAATTTTCCGATTATTGACGATGATTTTTTAGCGCAATCCGGAAGTGAATTACCGCAATGTTAAAATGCGATCTGTAGCACTGATTGCAACGAAAAAACGATGATTTTTTTCCCTAAAAACTGGCGATTCGCAACAATTTCCGACATATAAACGACGGTTAATAGTAACCGTGGGTAAACTGAGTGTGGAGGAAGAATTTAAACACCTTTCTCGGTCGCCAACATGTCTCATCGTTCAAACCCTAGGCCTTTCATGATAGTCTCAAAGTAAACCATGCCCGATAACCAGGTACTCGTCTTGACGATCACATTTTTGGCTTTTCGAAGGCTACTACTCAAAGAAATATGAATTACTCCAGAATTGCAACATCGATGTTCATCCTGAGTAAATGACAGAATAGAAACGATGCGAATCACGTTGTGTACGTTCGCCATGCACTCTGAACTTGAAATTAATGCGAGTTTTCTCATAAAACTAAAAGCATGGACCAAACTAACATGCCAATCACGATTATTATGAAATGAAACACACCTTTTACAGGCATATTTTAAAGAATATCGTCGACGCCCAGTAAAAACACTCTGGGCTTATAATCGTGAATGCCCTCAACTCGATAAATACCAAGTAAAAACATAGGGATGGGCTTCATACTCGAGAGGGGCTTGCGATCGGGGAAGTACGGTACTTTAACGCAATTGGGCTTTCACTCTCAGAATACTGTGGTTCAAACGCATAAGGCTCTAACCCAAGTTTTAAAAAGCACATTGTGCATATAAAAGTTGAGTTTATACTAATAGTACACAATGCTTGGCAGCATGAACGGCTATGTACAATGGCGTATACGAATGCGATCAGATACTAAAACGTCATAGCTTTGAAAAGTACCCGGATGTTAAATATGTTCGTTCGTTAATTATTCCCCTCCATGAAAGACCTCCATGGCAAGCACTTCAAATGCCTATCCAAGCTACAGTTATAATTAAAACAAAATTAAACCACAGCAATATTATTTCGAATACAGTTTAGAATATACACAACTATAAATTAAGGCCGCATTTAGGTTCACTTTAACATTACCGGGTTTCATTTTTTTCATTTTCGTAAGTAACTGGTAGTTTCATGATTTTCATATTCCTTGTGGAATTCAATGTTAGTGAATTTGTCTGGTAGAAAAGAAACAATATTTGAACGTAGAAATTAGAAATATTGAATTTCTGGGCACATTTCTTTAATGTCGACACACACATTTTTACAATCAGCAATGTTTTTTTTGTCGTTTACAACGTGCTTCGTGGATTTCGACCTGAGATCGTTTGTCATGAAATGCGGATGTCAATTAAAACATCACAAAAGATCAGTTTGAAAAAAGGTTATGGTACTAGCTTCTAGGAATTACCATAAATGTGAAATCAATTCTACACATTTTAAATAAAGCTGCATATGGCCAACAGTTTTTAATCCCACCGTATATTTTTAACTCCTTACGTTATGAGAAAGCGCAATGAGACCCCTCCCAACATTTATAAGTATTAAAGCCTGATTCAGACGATATGGTGCTGGCACAGTTATTCTAAAATAACGAATATTGGGATGGCGATGACACTTTCACGGAAAATATAGTTTAATGATGTTTAAATAATCAAAGAATAGCAAAAACGGTTACGAGTGAGTCATCAACAGCGATGTGCGTGTGTGATAATGACAGTCCGATTATGTGGTTACATAACCGATGAGGTATTTCGGTGATGATATTGACTCATTGATCATATGTGACTAACAATGAACATTGAATATTGCCTGACACATGTACAGCCACACACTGATTAATACTTGTCTCAATCATGGAAATAAGATGAGCAGCGTGCAGTGGTTCCCCAGCGTCATTCTTCTCACTGGGGACACAGGCCTGATAATTATAGGGAACGAATTACAACCAAATCATGCATCAACTTTAATTTTCTGTCAACAATTCATTGAAAAATACCAGTTTCTATGTTGGTTAGTTCTAAGTGTAGGCAGGTGTGTTTTCAGAATATTTTTTTTCTCAAATGTATTTACGTGAGAAAAAACAATGTAACAGCGTGATATATTAAAGGTCGATGAACACCTGCAACAGATATTCACCAACTAACTGATTATGTATACTAATTGTTCATTTAGACACCTTTGGATTAAATTGTCAGTCGGCATAATAATTAACTATAGTCAGCTATTGTGTCGTTCTTATAGTCTGTTGAATAACTTTTGGACAAATGAAAGACCAATAATTTTGCATTAGTACTATTAGTAATGAAATGGGGCAATTATTAAGCACAGGTTCAAACCATAAACTGCAGAGTAACAAAAGCAATACTCTCGAAGTGTAATCATCATTTTGGGCGTAGTTTCTAAGATATGGTCAATTTTGTAACTCGATATCTGTAACAGCATTATATTGAATGAGTTATTAGCGAAAGGTCTAGAATAATTATATTTCATATCTTGGAATGTAATATAAAGTTAAACAGAAGTCAATTTCTCAATACGCTCGCGATAATAAATTAATCATGATAACAATAACATATATCACGAAACCAAAATGTCAAGTCAAGTCGATCTGCGGGGATTCAATGATTTATTTTTGGTTGTGCCAATTTCTTTCAATTAATTCCATTATGTAACTAACCTTTTGGGGGGGGGACTTGATGTATACTGTGGTACGGCACCCCAAACCTTCGTAGCTACGACATTTTGTCGATAATTTCAAAACAAGATGGCAGATTTGCCTCATATCGTCCACACTCATCAGTAAAACGTGACATTGATTAGATACTAGATATGGCAGTGATATTTTTTTCGCAAGTGATGATCAATACTAAGCCTGGATACTTAAGAACACTGATTGGGACCACTGCGATTATATTATCTACAAATTGGAGACCAAAATATCAAGATGAAAAGTAGATGAGATTGATAACTATCTTTCAAGTATTGAGCAATATTTTGGATCGGTTAGATTATTGCCATATTGATGGTATTACTTTGATTCCTAAAGAAAAAAACATGGCTCATTTTATCAGCAATTTCTATATTACCAACGTCGAAATATTATCCTACTGTATTCACAATGCAGTGGTTTATAGTTTCCTTAGTCAAAATTATGAGATCTTTACGGATTAGACTGAAGTGTAAAATTTTTAAAAAGTTGCATGCGCAACAATGTACAACAATAAGTGCTATGGATTTTAACCTACAGTTTTTCATTATATAGTAATTATTCTGACTGATGTACTCCCAACTTAATATGTATTCATTTGTAATTGTTTTCTCAACAATTATCCGTTTGTTTGGCCATTTTTTTTTCACCCAGTACAAAAAAATTTAAACTGTATGTAAATAAACAACATACTAGGCTGAGTACGAGTACACATCGTAACATGGTGGTCGGATACAAAAACATGACGGTTGCACACAATAAAAAAAACATAAAGTGATAGTTGCACACCATCATAGTCACCTTAGGTCATTAGCAGATACTATTTCCAGTGTCACATATACCATTAATATTTTAATAACATTGCAATGCATTACCAAATAACTATAAGTAAAGTACAAAAAGAGCAGAAAATGCGGGATCACCCTGTTTTCCAATCCCTACAAATATTAAAATTGTCTATACTAAGACCCTGATCACTATCGTTCCTGGTGATATTTTTAGTTGTTAATCTTCTGACTCGACATCCTGCTTTATACAACGAAGCCAACTTGCTCACATAATGACGGCGATGTAGCATTGTGCCGGACTCGCTGAATTTGACGCATATATAAACCACAACACCAACGTTTTGTAGTGAGTTAGTGGGTGAGTAACATGTAGATTGGTTTACACAAGGCAATTCACGTGCCATCGCATCGAGCAACACACGAAGCAATGCATAGCTTGCTGACAACAACATTGATCGCTGTAGCTATTTGGCAGGCGACAGGCGACAATGTTCATGAAAACCATCACCAGAGGCGGTTTCATCAACATCAACGGTTTCATATTGATTGGGGGACACAAATTATATTAAAAACAGAGGCAACTCCGGCAACTACTTTGCCTCGTGCGCTGCCCGATGCATCGCTTCATTATTTGCTATTTATAACATCTCATTTCAAATATCGCAGCTCAACAACAACAATAAGGGGGCACACCCTGCTAGCAATGCTCTATATAATTGTCAAACCGTTTCTATAAATAGCGAAACAAATATATTAAGTTATATAAAACGGTGTTGGAATATTCGTGTATAATTTATAATTATTAACATTTTACAAAACTGTAGTCATTATGTTTCACTGTTGATTGGGGAGTTTGAATAAATTTAAATAAACCACAGTGTTTTGATTAAATCGTGTTCCTTTATCAGTGAGCTGTATGTATATAATAAGTGTCTGGTATATTGTATATTGTGCATTTGCTGTTTAAATGAATTGTTGTTCCCATATAGTAACATCAGAAATAGAGCGACATTGTCTAAAAAAACAAAAACCCATGTGGCAAATTGTCAGAAGTATTTAAATTTGAATTTTTTTTTTTTTTCTAACATTGCACTTAAATACTGACATATTTATCTATTAAACACTCTGAATCAAGAATCTGAGGAGTGATAAAGCTGGCATCATTGCTCATTTTTATAAAATTGCATGTTTCCATGGTAATATGCGAGGTAGGGTATACATTTCAGTCTATGCGACACTAATCTTGAACATCAAATGTCAAACTCATTCGGAATATTCTTGTTTCGTTATGTTCAGTAACAGTACATTAGACTAACCATATGTAATTACCGCTCTCTCAGGTTCGCCTGTGTGACCTTTCACCTCTCGCTGAGTGGGTATTTGCACGGGTAAGTTTTACTATTTGACTGTCGTAATGACACTATTTATTATTGTCCTTCATTTTTAAATCCATATTGTGTTTGAAATATAAGAATTGTTGAGTGATGTTAATTCATTAATTATTTCTTATGTAATATTGTTCAAGGATTTGAATATGATATGACTTATGACTGTGAATTCTATCTTCCATCGCTCTCTGGTCTATTGCCTCAAATAAATAAGGCCAAGATTATTAGATTATTACAACCCAATTTATGAACTACTGTGTGTGTTTTCCCGTACATTGTGTAACACTGCCAGCGAGTCATATGACAAAATATCAAGCATATCAATTTGACTACAACAGAACTGGGACTAACTATGTTATTATATTAGATTTATTTTTTTTTAGTTGTGAATCATGGAGAAAAGTGTCTTTCTAAAGTGAACAAGCGAAAGAATTATTTTTATTTTTGCTAGAGATAATGGACTATACTGTTATTTGGAAGAACAGGCTACAGATACAAACTTTGGCATAGAGTTTGGGTATCAACCTAGAGATGAAACAAACATCTCCTTAGATTGTTAAAAAAAGCTGGTTCTGTTTACTCAAAAATCTTTCAAAATAGGTGGAGGAGGTCTGAGCTTCCACCATTTGACTTTCTCCACCACTGTATATTTTGTGGTCACATTTGTGAACTTTAATGGGACAACAAAAATCACTCTCGATGGAGATGTGTGGTACGCAACTAAACATATTGCACATAATTCACACATCATTTTAGAGACTTGCATTTCACTAGTAGTGGAAGCAGTTATTGATTTGCATGCATCTTATGGGCGTTATCATTATCATTATAACAACCTTTATGGCTCCCATGGCTGTCCAATCTTCAGCATTACACAGCAGTGAAGACTTGGAAACAGATAGCAATGATGAAACATTCTATGAAGTTATAACATAAATGAGGAAAGAATGTAAACAGAAATTTCATTGAACTCTACAAATAATTTTGGTGAAATGTCAAATTACTTTGGTGATAAGCTCCTCAAAGCAGCAGGATAAGATTAGTATTCTAGCATTTTAGGTGGTGAGGATGAGGGAGAATTTTTCATTGGTAGGATTGCAAAGCATATACAAAAACAATTAAATCACTTCGTATTGAAAAGGAGAGTTACTAATGACCAATGCAGATATAGCCAAAGAATATATATGCAAGTGGGACTCATCTTGACGTTTTGGCACTTCAACGTGCAAATGTTAGAAAAATTAATGCTTCCCAACAAGATAACAGGTTTGAATACAACACTTTCTACACTATTGGAGGTTGTACTCGGTACTCGTATTAAGTGGAAAGAATTCATCTAATAAATGAACCAATTTGGAGTTTTGTGTACATATGATGAATTACCGTAGATCAGTAGCACTTGCATAAAAAACATCAATAGTTTTAACATCTGCTGCAGATAACAATGAAAAATTGGTCAAGTAATAGTTGACAAAGTCAGAAAGGTTTGCAGTCTACACATACATTTTCTATACTGCCTTCCAGTTAGGAAACAAACAGTTGACGTCACATAACAGAGGAATAGCGCTGTAAGTAGAAGAGTAAAGTCCTATAGAAAGAGCAATATATTCAGTCCTAAATGTTGCCAATGTAAGTATTGGCTGTAAGAAGGCCTAGAGAAAGGACTATCCTATTTTTGCTGAAGTTATTTGAACGAATATGTGTCCAGCATGAATGGGTTCAACAAAATAATAGGCAGAGGAGAAGGAGGCCACGGTATAAATTTTCTATCTAGAAATGTGTACACATCACTTATCGATAAAACTCGATACCATGATGACAGCAATGGTAGAAGCAGAGAGACTAAAAAGGCAGATGGCACAATATATTATAGTGATCAACAACTGTATGTCAGTACATTTGGGTGTTAATGAACATATGTCGGCAAGGACAAAGTATCCTCAATATTTCTGTGCACTAAGACGTCTTCTAAGACCTATAAAGAATATTTTCCAAGAAGCTCGTGACAAGGATAAGCTGATCTTTAGATTGTCAGGCAAAAACCAGCGGAGCCACTAAGTTGTAGGTAGATGTACTCATCAAACCAGTGTTTCTCATGATTTTATTCTGCAGAGCTGACACTTAAACAAATTGGCCATTACAACTACATACAGTTTGAATCATGATTCCATATTACTTTGATGCAGGACATCGTAACTATGCTTCTTATGGTATTTATTACTTTTGATCATCAGAGACAAGGCCTACAGACATTTGTAGACATCTTCTCCAATGGTGATTGAAACAACCTTCATAAGGATGGGTATGCAAAGGTCTCCAGGGTCTTGTTGGCACCACACTCAAATCAAATGTAACGAAAACCTTGACTTTGAGTTTTTGAGTCATATGTTGCCATCCACAGAAAGATGTTCGAAATGTTCTTCATAAAAAAGAAATGAAGCCTAACATGCTATCAGATGAAGACATTCTGAAATAAGCTTGCTGAATATATTAATTTACTTGACAGTGGCATAGTAAAAGGTATAATCGCACCAAGATGAAGTCAAGATGAAGTCAATGTAGAAATAAACTTGTCGAGAACAGTATGTTGACATATGATACCTTTTGATCAAATGAATTCAACCCTAATATCAGCAAGGAAGTCAAGACAATGCAGTTGATAAAAGAAGCGTATCAGTGTTGGAGCAGTGAAAGTGTATGACACTAATGTAATGTTTACAAGCTTCCGAAAATCAAGTTAATTTAGATGATGTTCAGAAGTAAGAATTAATACTCAATTCTGATGGCAATGTTTGATAGTGAGATTTGCGATTCGCTTAAATGGAAAGCTTTACGACTAATAGTTACATAGGTAGTCATGAAGGTATATAACGAGTCTCATGGTTACTTGATATTCAACAGATTTACGAATGATAGCATTAACTTGCCTTAATCATGGCATGCCGAATTGATTCAAACTATGTTGACTTAAGTTTGTAGTAACTGGTCATGATCATGTTCCAATAGAGTATATGTTCAAATATATGTTCTTCACTGTATGTATATATATATCATGGCATGCCGAATTGATTCAAACTATGTTGACTTAAGTTTGTAGTAACTGGTCATGATCATGTTCCAATAGAGTATATGTTCAAATATATGTTCTTCACTGTATGTATATATATATATTTACCTTTCACCTCTAGATCTGTGTACTAAATGTGTCCTGGTCTAAAACATGCGTTAAGGCATAAATGTTATGCTTGCATACAAAGGTACCTAATATTTATCGGTTTGAGCAAGTCATCAAAGAAAAAAGCCATTTTCTCAAATTGCTCAAATCGATTCTTGATACAGAGTGTCATATCCTGCAAAACCATATAGTGTGTACTCCAGTGCAAGGTCAGTGCCCTTGACTGCCGGGCACAATATGAACACAAACAAGAACAAAATCTAAAAAATATATAATCAGTTCTGCTCAAAAGAAAAAAAATACCAATCCATTGTGAGGTAGAATTACTTTTGTGATTGCTCTTGGTAAGCTCCTTTCTATCGAGTTTACTCACACATTATTGTATAGTGGCTATGCCAATTAAATTGCTATGCGAATTTGCACAAATTGCTATGTCAGTTGGAACTGGTCACACATTTAAAATGTTGATTCAGACCAACTGAAGTCAATGTTGTAGTCCACTTGTTCAAAGCTATCTAAAAGTGCTAGTCCATTCTTCTCAGTGCTTGTTATTCCTAAATAGACTCATTGAGACCGTCATACTGGCATGATATTTTGTATTATATTGCTTCTAAATGACACATATATTTTGTTTCCATAACCCAGGTATGTATCTGAAGACTAAAATCATGACAATTTGAATGGGATATTTCGAAGGCGCTCATAATCTCATAATCACCCATGCTTATTACATTAGTCATATTAAGTAGTGTTCGTCGTAGTTTACCAAGCTATGCATCTCACGCCTTATTGATGTGCCCAAAAAGAGCTTCACGCTTGAGAACGGGGTTCTAGATTGGCGGTGGAATTTCGTTCTTGAAGAGTGAATGTCTTTCATCAATATAGCTTTGCCTTACAAGAGATGGTTGATGAAACTGCTGTTGGTGTAATGAGGAGTGTTAACATCAGCACAATACACTTGCCACCCTGATCATGAAATGATCTCAGATTGTATTTACTCATGTCTCTTGTCTCGAATATCTGCTGTCACTCTTTCTACATGGCAGGTCAAAATCGTTTATCTAAGTTTCACTTTGTCTGCTGTCATATCTACCCTAATGTACTCCACATGATATGAATGGTAGTAAAGACAAGAAAAGTGCAACATTGGAAGCTCAGACAATGCAATATTTGTCTATGTAACCGAAAATAAAATGAAACCGCAATGAATACAGATTTCAAAACACTACAGTTGAAATCACAGGCTTAAAGTGCGGTGGTTGTCGCGCAGCGCGTGTTCGAATTTCATGTAAATAAACAATGTATTTTACACGCGTTGTATACGTCGCTATGAGTCCCATATCGAACAGGACACGGCACGACGACCACCGCCCTTTAACTTTCAATAGATTGAGTTGACTTGTCGAAAGCCCAGATGAACGAATGTGTGAAAGAATAACAGGAAAATAGCATGTAGTAAATGTGCGCCACACTGTCTTGCCATTCCAGTCTATTAGGATGTTACAAATAGTTGTAATTTAACAGTGAATTTATTGTTTCATTTCTATTGTATCACAGTAAGAAATAGTGTACTGTAAAATGAAGCCTCAGACATTCGATCATCCTCCAGATGGTGGATGGGGGTGGTGTGTGTTATTTAGTAGTATGGTGGTTCGCCTATTGGCGTTTGGAACTTTCTCTCTGGCTGGAGTTATCATTCGAGCTCTGCAATCGACCTTGACCGACGATTCTGCCGTAGATATTATTTGGGTGACATCTCTATACTTTGGTTTTTCATTTTTTATGTGTAAGTATATTTAAGTACATTTATATGTGCATTGAATATGCACTAGACAAACATATTTATGAAATAAAGAATAAAGTAAATGTTGTTGCCATCCACACAGGCCCCGTTGGTGCTTATTTCAATGACAGATATAGTACAAGACCTGCCATGGTTATAGGCGCTACTCTGTCAACTGTCGGATTGTTCCTGAGTTTCTTTGCTTCTAATGTGCAGTATCTTTACATATCTTACGGGGTCATGACAGGTAAGGAACATTATAATCAGAGTTTCGCAATTAAAATTTTCCTAATTAACATAACATAACCACACTGAATATCTTGAAGAGTAACGTCAGAACAACCTATCTGTTCGAATGGATTTCATTTAGAGGCGTAAGGATTGTTCTTCCTCTCGTCGAATTGCATATAGTATACAGTGTATAAGTTACCGTGTCACAATAATGATATGATATATACACTATCTCCCTAACAGGTATTGGACATGCTTTTTTGCATACAGCACATTTACCGATTCTTGCAAAATATTTCGACAAACGTTTTGCCTTTGCCACAGGGATTGCTTGTCTCGGAAGTGATTTGGGATATTTCTTGTTCTCTCCTATGATCCAAACGTTTGTTGATAAATATGGATTGCGGGGAGCATTCTTGATAATGTCTGCAATCAACGCACATGCATTTGCTTGTGCCACAGTTATGCGCCCAATCAACGTAATCAGCCAAGACAAAGTAAATCCAAACCCGAACGAGTCAACGAATGGTTGTTGCAAGAAAATAGTTCAACGTCTGGGTTTTCGACTGCACTGTACCCATCATGGTTTTGCTTTGATGATGTTCGCTAATTTTTTCGGAGCTCTGGGTTACTTTAGTTCGCTTTCACTGATCATACCACATGCAGTTGAAATTGGAGTTACGGAGCTAAAAGCAACGTTCTTAGTTGCAACAGTAGGTATTACGAGCATGGCAATTAAAACTATTCAAGGATGGTGTATAGACAGGTATAATATTCGGGCCTTATATATTTTGCCAATACTTACTCTCATATTGGGAGTATCCCAGGTTACAATGGCTGTAGCTACCACTTTCCCCGTGATGGTTGTTTCGTGTGTACTCATTGGAGTTTGCAATGGGATGTACTCGCCTTCACTTTATGTGAGTATAAACGAAATGGTGGGAGCCACAAATTATTCACGCGGACATGGAATTATTTTGTTGTATTTTGGAATTGCAGGCATTATTGGTTCACAAACTGGAGGTAAGAATTTTTCTCTCGAAAATCTAGTAAATCTAAAGAATCCAATATCAGACTTTTTACGCAAATGGTTGCTGTGATCACGTGGGGAAAAGGCACACGAAAGATTGAAACATTATTTAAAGAGCAGTGGTCGTCAAGAAGCAGATGTGCGATATTTGTGTTGATACTCGTTGAGTTCCCCACAAACCAATGCGTTTTTCTAATGAAAATCCTGATTACGCGTTTGAGCTGAGCGTAACGTGCACAAAATTACTGTCCGTGACTCGTTCGATAGCTTGCAATCACAAAAGAAATTACCTAGTTAAAGCTTGGTAACGTATCAATTTGTATTCGTTGGTCTACGCAAAAGTCATAGTCCCATATCTCGAGGAGGATGTGTGGCGCGACGACCACGGCCATTTAAGGTGGAAAATATGTCTCCACGTGATCTCCGCAGATGTGTGCATCTAATCTATATTGTGCTATTGTACCAATCCAAGCAGATAATTTTAATTATCTAATTAACAATTTTGTAATCATATTGTTTTGTCATATGTCGTGTCGACTTATTAAGCCACTCGATTAATACTTAAACACATGCATACTGTGTAGACTATTATGATATTATTTTGAAATTACAGTGTGCATAATAATAAGCTAATTAGCATACGAGTTCATCGTTAACTGTTTATTTTGTATCATCAGTTTATAAAAACAACAACAACAATAACAACAGTTTAATCTATGCCAATTCACATAGTTAATTTGCATCAGTTCACTCAAATTATTTAAACGTGCTTGTAGAGAGTATAAGCATTGTTATTATTACGTTGAAAATCTACGTGGTCAGCCGGTATATAACCTAATACGAGTTCGACACCCATTGTCAAACTGAAGCATAACAATAGTACATTTTGTCCAATTACCCTGTTCGATAAAATACTCTGCACTGTTTGGATTCTTAGAGGCCATTAGCTGTCTAATCAGGTATGAGAATTATCTGGAGCATATATGTACCAAGTTTCATTAAAATCTGGTTCTTGAGATAGCAGTGGGGCAGATATATAGACATATACACAAACACTAAGATCTAATTGATCCTAGATTCTACCCTAACAAAGGCCCTCGCACGCGATAGTCTAAACAGGTACGACGTCAGTTGGTTATCGTTGTTCAATACCAGTATAATATGTACATGTTGATTTGCTTCCACTTCACATGCTATTATTGTGTTGATGCTATTGTGTGTTATGTTTTTCAAGGGTGAATCTAGAACGGTAAAGCTCAATTACCAAAAGTACCATACAGATGCAGCATACTAGTGTCTTATTTGTAATTATGTCTTCACAGGTTGGATATATGATAAAACAGGCAGTTTTAAAGGATTATTTTACTTGGCCGCTGTCTGTAGTGTAGTAAGCGCCTCATCGTACTTCATTGTCGCTGTCAGAGTGTGGAGAAAACAGGCATGTATAGTGGAAAGAGTAACCATATGACTGACGACGAAATGTACAAATCGTTTTTTTTTTCTTCTAAAAACGATAAATATTACGATTGTAATAAAATAATAAATACTAGAAATTTAATTTACATACTGTCACTGAATAATATCATAGTCTAACACAACATCCATAAAAATTATGGCAGTCCCCAACTTTCGGGCATTTCGTTCGTGCTCGTGAATATTCATAAATTAATTATGCAGTGTGATAATCGTCTGCAATAACGCATGAGTGTCAACTGTACAAACTTCACTTACTGATGGGCTACCAAGGGATTTATACAAACCGTGATCAAAGTTCAATCCCAAATAACACAGTACAGCACGATTACTTGTTCATTTCAGTTACGTTTGGCTTCTTATACCAACATGATCCGTTTGATATAGTAATGATTCCTCTGCTTCTGTTCAATTCTATTTCCTCTCTGACAACCTCTAAGTAAGAGTGATTGAGCCATTGAATGTCTTGCAATGTAACGTGGGTGTATATGCATGTTGATATTAACACGACCATGTGTGCGTGTGTGCAAGCAAACATATATTGTTCAGAAACCAATGGAACGCACTTGATAGAAATATGTCTCGGGGTGTCTAACTAATTGGTTATGTGAAGGTCATATCAAGGTCAAACTTCGAATGCCAACTAAAAGTTTATGTTTATTTTCGTCTTGTAATTTTACCAGCTGAAAGAATATATTACTCCATAAATATCAAAGTCATGTCAAATTCAAATACAAATCTGCATAGTTACTGAATAACCCCCATGAAGTAATTAGATCAGATTGGCCGAAATAAAAGTCAAAAAAGGCCATTATATATTATTTAATACGGAATATTGTATCCAAGGGTACAAAAACATTTTCACGGACATGTCAAGGTCAAGTCATATCACAAATATGTATAATATCATGTTATATCCAATAAAATTATTTGTTTACATTCTTTGATCCCATGAACATTAATTAAGATGTACAATGTAATTTAGTTGTAACTTTTCAAATAAACATTGTCTTCTTTCATCAAAATTAATAAGCCAAGAGTTCTGTGGAGGACGACGACTTAACATCCAAAATATATTTTATCAAAAACAACGATGAAAGAAAACGTGATGAAAGAAAACCTGTGATGAAATGAATGTCACTTGTCTGATTTAGACCTCTGGTTTCAAACGACAACCATTTGTTTATAACTCCATCATTTGCATATTTACTTCAACATACCATATGATTCCTTGAAAAGTGTCTTCCATGTGTATTGGTTGACGTTAACGCCTTGTCAATGCGTGTTAACTGAAAAATTAACAGTGTATTTAAATAATCGTGTTAAACTATCTAATTAACTCGCTCACCAACCAACTCACCACCTACTTAATAAATAAATAAATAAATAAATAAATAAATAAATAAATAAATAAATAAATAAATAAATAAATAAATAAATAAACGAACGAACGAATAAATAAATAAATAAGTTAGTAATAAGTCAGTGGAAAAAACAACAACCTTATTTTCGGTAAATGCACACTTCCATTAAGTTCATTTCTAATTTATCCTCCATTGTGTTTCCCATAGAGAGAGGTCACGGTATCACCTGATATAACGTTGGGAACAGGGAGTAGCACTGATACAAGTACTATACAGGTGGAAAGGGAATAGGTTTTTACATTTTACAGATAAAGCTAATTCCTTATTACATTTTACATTTTTATAATATTTTTGATAATTTGAGTTTAAGAATCAAAATTGGAAATTGTGTGCGAATTATGACATTTAATTTGGAAAATGTTTTATACGTTTACAAAGAATTACATCTTTGTACATGTCTACAAATTTACGTTTTTTATTAATTTAAATTACATTATTACAAAAATAAAAACAATTGATTACAGTTTACAAAAATACCCTCTTGTCGCCCCTCAATATCAGCAAGCTCTATTTTTGTCCAGAAACCAGCCATATCAATATTTTCTCAATATTTTCCACTGTGATTAACTTAAACTAATGTCAGATTGGTTTACATCTAGTTTCGCACAACTGAATCATTGCGCAACAATAATCTATCAGCCAAGAAGACCATAGTTTGTTCCAAATTTACAAACATCTTGAGTTGGATAGGGTCATATAGCTGTCCTATAACATTTATTGGAGCACTTCCCAGTCATATTATTAAAGGCATGACATGACTCAAGATTTTCCTGGAAACGATATCACGCGACATATAGCGTACACCCTAAGATCGCGTAGGTGATACAGTGTTGAAATATATATGTATGCATAATCCTGTTATTTGGTACCAACCGTTGATTCGTTGATAAAATTAACCACAAACATATACATTTTGCACAAGGTCACTCAGTAGGAAGTTGTAATATAATGGGAATGGCGCTATTACGACCAGGCTAAGGGGACTATATTGCAGTGGGTTAGTTCATGCACACGTCAGCAGTGCGTTTGTAAACTCGCGATGACGTGTGGTTCAGGTTCCGACATTGACAAGATTGGCAGAGAATGCCTAACGTGTGGTCTATGTCTGGAGTATTATAAGAATGTCAAGAAATTACCGTGCCTACATTCGTACTGCGAGGAATGTATCGACAAGCTGGTGTCAAGAAAGGGTGGGCGGATCTGTCCCGAGTGTAGAAAAGAATATGGTGGGGCTAGCTGCAAAAGCGTTTGGATCTAATCACGTGATCAACGGTTTAGTGGAATTCATCAAAGCCAGTGATCAGATGTGCGATGGTTGTGAAGAGGCTACCGCTATTCAGCACTGTGTTGATTGCGTATCTAATTTATGCGAGAGGTGTGTCAAAACGCATCGGAAACTAAGGGTGTCCAAAGGGCATCGCTTCATATCAATCGATATCTACAGTAATACCAACAACGAACAAGTGTCTGTATATCGGCCAGCTACCTACTGTAATGTCAAAGGTCACGAAAAGAATGTTTTACAGTTCTTCTGCGAGACGTGCGAAGTTCCAAATTGCCTCGCATCTACTATAGTAAATCACCGGGTACCAGACCATAAACACCAAGACCTCAACAAGGCGGCAAAGAAATTGAATACAAAATTAACTGAGTCCATTGTAAAACTAGACGAGAAACAGCGAAAATTGAAGTCAATGGCAGAGTTCGCTACGACAACGCTTGCCAGCTTGACGAACATTTATGTGGAAGAAGTTACAAAAATCAAGAATTACTCAGAAGCGCTTTTAAAGAAAGTAAAACAAGATGAGGAAGATTTGCTCACCACACTGAAACAAGAATATTTATATATAACGAAACAACTAGAATGTAACGTAGATCGGTACGAAATGGCAAGGAAAGGCTGCAACAGTACAATAAACTTTATCAACGTTTTGATGGAATACGGAGATGATGCAGAGATCGCATCTGAATTTAAGAAGACCACGACTCGTATTAAGGAGATACTTGCCGTTCGAGAGATTCATGACCCAAAGGAGATATTTTACAAATTCTCACCTGCAGAAGCAATTAAGCAATCAAATAATAGTGTCGGGTCATTGTCTTCAGTTGACATAAACTCTGTTAAGTTCGTCGAAGGCTATAAAATACCAAAACATTGGGTGTTGGCGAATGTGAATGTTCATTTACAAGTGGATGATACAAATGGTTTGCCATACACATCGAATGAGCTGAGCATTATATCAGCGAGAATATGCACACAAGCTACAACAGAACAGCTACAAGTTAGGCGTAATAAGGGTATCTACAATATGTCTATGTTCAGCGCTGTCGAGGAAGGCAAGTACTATCTAGTCATAGCAGTGGGCAATATCTATGTACCAGGATGACCATTCGAGATAATGACGTTTACAGGTAAGCGCTTACTGTACATATACAAGTTTATGGACACTCGGAACACGTGATAATTTTAGGAGTAGACAGTCTTGGTGTAACTTATTACATTTCGGCGATCTAATACAAGTTGAACTTATGGTCCATTGGGTTTAAACAATCACGAAGTTGCAACATTAACACATGCGAATGTGAATGAATACAATGAATACCTGCTAGCACGCATAATTAAACACTCGTATAAACAAAGTAATTAGAAAGGTAGATACTGATTGCTCGTTTTATACTACCTGTATGTTCCATGGTAGGCAATATTGAGTACACTTATCGAAATTAAGGCGGGTTGGTTCTATTTATATTATACGCACAAATATTGTGTCACATGTTTTTCTGTTAAAGCACAATATTTAAAGAGCCGTATAATGTATTTCGGGTTAGTGTGTATCAAATCTCTATTGATGGTTCTGTGGAGCCCTTGTAACACGGTCGTCAAATGAAATTATTCAGAATACATGTTTGACATTACATATTTATATTTTTTCAGAAGTAAACATGGGTTTACAAATAAAGACAGGTAGCAGAGTTAAGTATCGGACAGAGACAGGATATCACATGCATCAGGTAATTATATGTCCATATATCAAACCGATTTATTATTTACTATATATATTTTGACTTGCACATGGGTTATATATTGTCTGGCTGCTAACAAGCATATAAGAAAAACGCTGATAATTTTGGTATATCGGACATCGTGATAAAATATGCCTGATTCATAATTGTTGCTATTAAATATACGTAGTACTAATAAGATATTCATAAAAACGTTCCTTGATACAAACAGAACTCATTGTTCCACAAATAATATATACAACGCGGCCGAGAATAGATGTAGCTTTCGTAATAACTTTCCGGCTGAATACGTGATTATTGATCAATATTGACGCACCGAAGTTGTTTGCGTCATGACAATCACGCTTTCAATTTAACATGTATTTATGTTTTATATATTAGCATGTGATAGAAGGTGTACTTGGTACAGTGGTCGGGAGTGAGCGAGGCGAAATCCTAGTGCAGTGGGATGAATCGGAAAAAGATGGAAGACATGGTTATTACGATCATTATAATCAATACACAACTCGTCACCATATCCACGAGTTAGGTCTTGTAGAATACTACTAAATATTTGCAATTGAAAAATAACAGTCTATAAATATTGAGGCATGTGTTGGATTTGATTTCATACTTATCTAATCTAGATCTAATTACTGACATCACAGACAAATGGACGCAGGTTACATCACATTTGGTATATTTATAGATTTAAAGAATGCATTCGATACAATTGACCACCACATTTTATTACAAAAATTAGAGCATTATGGGATTCGGGGCCTGCCACTTAAATGGTTTCACAGTTATCTAGAAAATCGTCTCCAGACAGTGGATGTCAATGGTACCGTATCACCCCCAAACCAAGTTAAATGTGGAATTCCCCAGGGTTCAATACTCGGCCCTCTATTATTTCTTCTCTATATTAATGATATTAACTCCAGTACCAATGCCTTTGATTTTCGTTTATTTGCAGATGACACTAACCTATTCAACTCACATAAATCTAACCAAATTAATCTTAATACAATTTATACAGAATTTAAAAAAGTCGTTGACTGGTGTAAAGCTAACAAACTAACAATTAATGCCAACAAAACAAATTATACGGTAATTAAAACTCCACAAAAACAAGTTCATATTAATGGATCCCTAGAAATTGATAATGTGCCGTTAGAGGGCGTAACATCAGTATCTTACTTGGGTGTCAATATAAATTTGTCTTTGAACTGGAAATCTCATATTAACAAAGTCACTAACATACTTAGCTCTAAAATTGGTATAATCTCACAAATTCGACATTATGTCCCAAAGTATATTCTTATTCTATTTTATAGTACCCCGATTCTTCCACATTTAACGCACTGTGTTGAAATATAGGGAAACGCTTATCCTACCCTTCTTGAACCGATTCTACGACTCCAGAAAAGACTTGTGCGGCTTATCACTTTTTCAAAATGGAACTCGCATTCTGCAACACTGTTCCGTTCTCTTCAAATTCTGGACATTCATAAACTATGTAAATTCCACTCTTGTCTATATATTTTCGATTTAAATAAAAATCGTTTCGCACGCTGTCCTGATACCTACATCAACACTCCTTCTCATAATTATCCCACTAAAATAAATAGAAGTGGTAGCCTCTCTATACCAAAAACAAAACTTTCTATAACCCAGCATAACATAAAGTTTGCATCAATTAAGCATTGGAATTCACTAGAACCAGAACTACAAAATGCCAATATTAGTAGATATCTTTTTAGAAATTGTCTGAAAGCTGAACTTATATCTGAATATTCAGATTAATTATACGACTATTGGCTGACAACTCACTACAACAGACTGACTGATTAACTGATTGACAAGCTGACTAATTGACTGGTAGTATAAAATAGATGTATATGATAAATTTATGATAATCCGCACGTCAGTACAATATTATTTCTTATTCCGGGTCTAGGACTCGACTAGCTCAAATGAGCTATTTCCATGACCCACACCAGAATCCTTTGCAGTGGTAAAAAGGAAAAAAAATAATTGTGTTATGTATATTTTCTTTTTCTGGTGTAAATAAATAAATACAAATACAAATACAAATACTTCTATTCACTACAAAACAGACTCAGGTGCCTAAAAATATTCAAACATATAATTTATGATATGGGTTCTAGTATGCGTGTATATTCAAATTCTATAATGATTCTATAAAACATATTGATCACATTAAACAGCTGATTCTAAACATTGAAACATGACGTGCCGATTGTGCAATTACATTTGATATATGTAACAAGTTGTTTTTGTACTTAAACCCCTTATATGTGTGTATGTCAGCGTGCTATGTGTGTTTTCTAATCAGCAGTGTATGTAATTCACCTTCACAATATATAAATTTAAATTTGGTGTATGCAATTATATGTACACATTTTACATTTCAGAAACATTATGTGAACACTGTATTTGACATATATATTAGAGGAATTTGATAAATAGATTGTTTACTTATTGAATTTCGTAGTGGCGACTTCGCAAGGCCGAGACACATCCCTGGTAATCACGCGATCGTGCCAAGTACTGTCATGAATTTGTTTTTGCTATCTGTTGACCGACTTAATTAACTGATTATTAGCGAATTGCTGTGTTATGTCTGTCATCGTGTAGGCTTATTTGAAATATTGGACGGAACTTGGCTCAGTGATTTGGAACTAATTACAAGATACCGTCGCTATTCTGACATCCGTAGTTATTAATGTAGTGAACGATTAATCAAAAGATATGACGTATTCAGTACTTAGTGTGATTGGCTTTATGATTGAAGGTTACGCCCTAGAGTCTTTTTACTGCATTGTAATTGGTCAGAATTTTGAAAATGAATAAAGAGCGTTTGAGTTGGTCTTGGCGAATACTCCACGACAGACGCAGTCCGAGAGAGTCCAGGGGCGAGCCTTAAGGCAGTCCAGTCTTGGGCGAGTCTTGGGTCAGCCTTGGATAGTCTTGGGGACTTTTCCCCAGGGCGCTGTGTCTGGTAGAGTGCTCGATTGACCGACTAAGACGAGAGCTGAAACGTATTTCGTTGTGTGTGTCTTATTTGACTGTAAAGTTAAAGTGACTTTCCCGATCCCGTACCTCAAGGGGACGAGATAGAGAGACGAGACGAGTTTCCCCCCCCCCTGACAGTGTGGAGAACCCCGAGAGAGGATTTAAACCCGTGATACGTGAGTGGAGATCCCGGGCAGGTGTTTAACACACATTGACATCCTGTGAAGAGAAGTGAAATGGCGAAGGTGTGTCTTTCTTGTGAACCGAACTAACTGGCTCGATGGCAGAGACGAAACCGCGCTCGACGACTAACACCGTTATCAGTATGGCACCGATATACGACGCTGAAGAGATGAAGACCTCTGAACCCCTTATGAAGGATGAGTACCGCATAGGACTGTATAATTAAGAATTGAGCGACATTAAAGACAGGAAGAAGAGAAAGAACGACCCGGACTAACGCGACAAGAGAAGAGACGCTTATAGACTTTGACTTTAGCTATCTGTGTATTGCTTAGAGAACCGCTCGTTGGACACTGTAACTGACACTGTATAACTCAGGACGTTGAACTCTTTTCCACAATCCTAACCCTATTGTTCAGTAATATAATGTATTGCTGGTTTTTTTTATTGTTTTTACCGTGTTTTTTTGTGATGTTGAATTGTATGTATGTAAGCGCCCAGATCTTTGTTTTGAACTGATATTTAGTGACGTTCGAGGTCCTTTATAACGATTTAAGCGCGTTTCAGTGGACAAGTATTTGCAACACAGTGTTATGAGTTTTGTGAAGTTTCATGGAGTTTTAATGATCTTATGAGTACGGAATATGATGGGAGGAATGATGCCCCCACGTGTTTTTTTTAAGAGTTTTGAGATTTGTCGATGTACAGAGATATCGACGTTTTAAGAGTTGTTTTTGTTTATGTGTTGTTTTCCGGAATACTTCTGACGCTTTTTGAGTTTAGAGCACCTTTGTAACGTTTTTTAATGTCTTTTTGAGATGGGAGTTTGGTGCGCTTATATACGTATTGTTTGATATCGCAAGCTTTTGTTCATGATTGACAGGATTATATGTAACTTAGTAGTTTCTATCGTTTTAGCCTTTCCCGTCTTTTTTGCCAGATGAGTAATGTGTTATGAAAGCGACATTGTCTTTGCATTCTGTTTCCACGCCGTATGACTTTTGTTTAGATTAACGACTTGTGAGTTCAGTTGAAGTTTATTAGGGTATGTGACAGGACTGTGATTAATAGCTTTTTACTCATTGTTTATTAGTTACCGCTTTGCAATGTTTAACCGAGAGACGCATCCCTGGTAATCACGTGATCATGCTGTCGACTGCAGCAATTGGCTAATCGCTTGGTTACACCGCCACGCCTTAGTTTTTTTTTGACCTTTTGATATAGAGTTTGTAACCTTTAGTAACGGAGACAGTACAGCGACGGGTTATCTCAGCGAACCGTTTTGAGAAAAGTGAGTCGATTGGTAGCCTTTCCCTTGTTTTTGATTTATAACCGTTGATATTTGAAACTTTATAACCATTGTATTTAGACTTTATAATCATTGTACTTAATTAGTGTGTTTTACTCTTTTTGATTTATACCTTTTATTATTAGTATTGTATTTAACCCTATGACGATGAGTGGCTGACGGTATCTTTGATTTGTGAACGTGCAATGCCGAGAGGCATATCTCAGTTTGGGTGAAGGGATGTGTCATGGATTTGTTTTTGCTATCTGTTGACCGACTTAATTAACTGATTATTAGCGAATTGCTGTGTTATGTCTGTCATCGTGTAGGCCTATTTGAAGTATTGGACGGAACTTGGCTCAGTGATATGGAACTAATTACAAGATACCGTCGCTATTCTGACATCCGTAGTTATTAATGTAGTGAACGATTAATCAAAAGATATGACGTATTCAGTACTTAGTGTGATTGGCTTTATGATTGAAGGTTACGCCCTAGAGTCTTTTTACTGCATTGTAATTGGTCAGAGTTTTGAAAATGAATAAAGAGCGTTTGAGTTGGTCTTGGCGAATACTCCACGACAGACGCAGTCCGAGAGAGTCCAGGGGCGAGCCTTAAGGCAGTCCAGTCTTGGGCGAGTCTTGGGTCAGCCTTGGATAGTCTTGGGGACTTTTCCCCAGGGCGCTGTGTCTGGTAGAGTGCTCGATTGACCGACTAAGACGAGAGCTGAAACGTATTTCGTTGTGTGTGTCTTATTTGACTGTAAAGTTAAAGTGACTTTCCCGATCCCGTACCTCAAGGGGACGAGATAGAGAGACGAGACGAGTTTCCCCCCTGACAGTGTGGAGAACCCCGAGAGAAGAATTTACCCCTGATAGTACTGCAGCGATTGGCTGCTCGTATGGTTACTCTACCACGCCTTAGAGATTTCACTTTTTAATATAGAGTTTGTAAACTTTTGTAAAAAGAAGGGAGGACGATAAAACGGTACAGCGAGGGGTTACGTCGGCTTACTGCTTGTGTGAATAAAACTGGACTGTCTGTAATGAACTTAATATGTGTAGTCATTTGGGTCGAATCTGTTATCTCTACGTGTAAGTGACATCAGCCAAGCGAGACGAAGTTCCTTGATCCCTGAATACAACGATAGTGTTCATGACAATAGTACCATCATATGCTATCTATAAACTAATTCTTAGATTCAAAACGACGAGCAAGAACGTTTTGGTAACATCGGGATACGTTTATAAAGAGATACGATGATCAATAACGCACTACGATATAACCATGAGTCAGACTGGCAAATCGTGTAACAAAGATTCTGTTTTCGTTTCCACGTCAATTACATTTTTTACACAATCTGCCAGTTATCTCATGGATTTAGTTACTCAAAAATGTCCTTTGAACATCTTGATGTACAGATCGCTTATACAAGGTATTTTGTGGAGTATGTCTTACATAAATAACTAATTTTCTGCAAACGCTGCAAGTATTTATATGTATTTGCTGCACATTGTTGCATGTTTTTCAAAAGTGTATCCGATAACAACCTCCTGTGGTAGTACGAAGGCATTAAATTAATACATAATTAACTTCAAATACAATAGCAAATTACTAGTATACTGTGAGAAACTATTATGTTCAGTCGATATAAAAGTCGGACGAACTAAATATTCTCATGTATACCAATCTGGTATGATGCTATATCGATTACTAACGCCGTCGAAGTCCGTAGCACAGGGAACACAAGAATCCGTATCGGACTATGCGTTTTCGGCTCTACAACAAATCATACACGCGACTTTCTGTAGCATATATTGTAGGCCGTTATTAACCTTAAATACATACACTGGTGTTTACAAGCATGTCGTGTTTCACATGACTCAAGAATGTATAGCATGTCGATATTATTTAATGGCAGGAGATAGGTATATTTTGTCAATAACTTGCGCCCTCTATCAATGAACCAATTCCACGCAAGGCCTTCGTTTGGTTGTACAGTCGTTCGTTACTTGCAGTGCAGTAAATTTCTCAAAAACCTCTGTTATTTTCGGTGGACCATAAGAAATACATATGGCGAATTTTATACATTTATTCCAAACTGTCAGGAACATGTGTTTCACAATTTAATAAAAAAACAGGTTGGCTGATAAGCGACCCACTGGGCGACGCACACAATTTTGTAGGCTCTTGTCATAGCAGCAATGAGAACGGGTTTTTAGTCAGATCTTTCCAGCTTCTAAGGTGTGACCATCCTTTCAAGTTTTCACAAAATCAGCCCAAGCCTGACTACACTTAGATTGACCCCCCAAATAAAACTACTTTATAAACTTGTTATACTTTGTGGATGAACGTTAAATCAACTCCAAGACTCGGTAAAGTCGAATGTTTTATAGACTTGAACAATTAAACGATTGGTAAATTAAACGTTAAAATTGTTTGTCATTCAGAAATTTGGTGTACCACCTCGCGCCGACCCCACGAAAGCACTGACCTCGACTCAACAAACAAAATAATCACTTCAAGAACACACTCCCACAGAGTAGTGTGAGATACGAAGGCAATCCTATCTAGGAGCGGACCGCCAAGAACATAACGGAGTAACCAACAATCAGTTTTTAGGCTGACCACATATGAAAAATGCTAAGTTTATTTTTTATACAGTATCGATATACTGATGCCAGTCCATTGATGGTACACGATTTAAAGATTAACTTTAAAGAGCAGTAGTCGTCGTGCCGCGCATGTGCTACATTTTGGTTGATAAACATTGGTTTTCCCATAATCCAATGCGCTTTTCTATTTAAATCACTTGTACGTGTTTTGCCCTGAGCGCCACTTTCACTAATTACTACCGACGACTTCTTCGATACCTTCCAAACACAAAAAATACCTAATTAAAGCTAAGTAACTTCATAGTTCAAATCGGAAAAGAATGCGTATGATTGTCTAAACTTTTTTTATAACTACAAAATCATCTAACGATATGGCATTGACCTATTATACCAAACTTTGACAGGTTTGACGTTATTTATCATCGCTTATAAAGACGAGCGAGGTAGAAAAACAAAAATGACCATGTAGAACAGTAAAAGAAATATTGACTTAACACAATAACACGAGAATGAGGTTACCCTTTGCCGCAACTACCTCCAGGTCACCCTTGGGCAAGGTGTAGCACCTGTGAGCCTTGGGTGCCAACTTCCCACATAACAAGTTCGGTTGACGTCAGTAAGGGCATACGGTCGTAAAACTCCTGCACAAATAGATCCGCACAGGTGGACAATTTTTCATGTAAATATGTAGATATTAGTTTCAGTTGTACTTAGCATTTGGCAGGGGGGGATCGTAACCTCTTGTGGTGAGAACCAGTGTGACTGGCCTGCCAACGGGGTGCTAAGGATTTCATTGGAAAAGTTATCAGTTACATCCGTTAATGTAATTTCGTTTTACATACCCGTAAATCAAAAATCACAATAACACTCAATAACATTTTAAATATATTCAAAACTTTATGTATATGATGCATGTTAATCTACTAGTTTTATCTCTGATTATTTATCATTTATTCCTTCGCCTCTTAACATATCTTCAATACATGTGAACAAAGACGAGTATGTCTTACGTAAAATTAATACACAATATAAAAGCAGCACATTTTTCAATAAAAACGCAGCACATTTTTCAATAAAAAAGCTGCACATTTTTCATACTTTCAGTGTTAGAAGACAAAATGCTGTAGATCACGGAACGTTCAAAATACGCACGTCAAAAATGATCAAAAGAAGATAGTGTATAATACATGTACACAAACAAACAGCTCTATATAAGGAATAAAGTTGTAAATGCCAACCGTCTGATTTTTTTAGTCCTCTTCAAGTGCAAATCAACTTTTTTTGCTATTTCCTCTAGTACACGTACGCTATAACACTGGCCCGGTTCGAACAAACCGAATGTCTGTTTTGTGTAATGTCCACTATAGATTGGCCATGTGGGTGATCTACCAAATTTCCATTCAATACTGGCAGCCTGATTCCATACATTGATATGTTTCTTGAAAATTTAAACAACGTTCTTGGAATACAACGGCAACCACTGTTCCATTACAGTGCTTACGAAATTCTGAACAAGTCAACAACCTCTCTGATTTTATCGACGACAAGTGTTTCATTAATACATATTCTTTAACCATATTTCGCTCAAAACTTGGTGTTCACGGAGGCCGTATTTCATGCCAGCATTCAACGCCTGATATTGACAGTTTGGTCCATTCCCGGACGCTGAGCAACGTTTGCAATAGGACAATACATTTATAGAACAGAATATTGGTCAACATGCCTACATTAACTGTTCTTGCGTTTAACACAACATAATGTTGTTCACAATATATAGCGCCCTTGTGCATCGAAGTAGAGAAATGTCTTTACGCATATGAATATTTGAACTTTCATGATAGTTGTTGATACAGCGGAAGTTCAAACTTATGCAAGGCGGATCAGAACTACAGAGAAAATACATATGAATAAGACAACATCTGAGACAATATCGCGAATTCCTCACTAAGGAGTACTATGGCATAACTACAGACTGAGCAAATGTTTGTGTTTTAAGTTTAGATTATAGACACAGAATGAGGTCAATATCCGTTCTCACAAAGAAGGTGTCCTCCTCCCTGAGTTAAAAACTCGTATAAACGACCATTTCATTTGAAAATTTACATGAGTTATTCAATATTAGATTCAGACTAATCGATAATCTGGAGTTTTTAACATTACCGGGTTTCATTTTTTTTTTCATTTTCGTAAGTCACTGGTAGTGTCATGATTTTCATATTCCTTGTGGAATTCAATGTTAGTGAATTTGTCTGGTAGAAAAGAAACCATATTTGAACGTTGAAATTAGAAATATTGAATTTCTGGGCACACTTCTTTAATGTCGACACACACATTTTTACAATCAGCAATGTGTTTTTTGTCGTTTACAACGTGCTTCGTGGATTTCAACCTGAGATCGTTTGTCGTGAAATGCGGATGTCAATTAAAACATCACAAATGATCAGTTTGAAAAAAGGTTATGGTACTAGCTTCTAGGAATTACCATACAGGTGAAATCAATTCTACACATTTTAAATAAAGCTGCATAGGGCGAACAGTTTTTAATCCCACCGTATATTTTTAACTCCTTACGTTATGAGAAAGCGCAATGAGACCACTCCCAACATTTTTAGGTATTAAAGCCTGATTCCGAGAATATGGTGCTTGCACAGTTATTATAAATTATTGGGATGGCAATGACACTTTCACGTAAAAAAATAGTTTAATGATGTTTCATTAATCAAAGAATAACAAGAACGGTTACGAGTGAGTCATCAACAGCGATGTGCGTGTGTGATAATGACAGTCCGATTATGTGGTTACATAACCGATGAGGTATTTCGGTGATGATATTGACTCATTGATCATATGTGACTAACAATGAACATTGAATATTGCCTGACACATGTACAGCCACACAATGATTAATACTTGTCTCAATCATGGAAGTAAGATGAGCAGCGTGCAGTGGTTCCCCAGCGTCATTCTTCTCACCGGGGACACAGGCCTGATAATTATAGGGAACGAATTACAACCAATTCATGCATCAACTTTAATTTTCTGTCAACAATTCATTGAAAAATACCAGTTTCTGTGTTGGTTAGTTCTAAGTGTACGCAGGTGTGTTTTCACATCAGAATATTTTTTTTTCTCAAATGTATTTACGTGAGAAAAAACAATGTAACAGCGTGATATATTAAAGGTCAATGAACACCTGCAACAGATATTCACCAACCAACTAACTGATTATGTATACTAATTGTCCATTTTGACACCTTTGGATTACATTGTCAGTCGGCATAATAATTAACTATAGTCAGCTATTGTGTCGTTCTTATAGTCTGTTGAATAACTTTTGGACAAATGAAAGACCAATAATTTTGCATTAGTACTATTAGTAATGAAATGGGGCAATTATTAAGCACAGGTTCAAACCATAAACTGCAGAGTAACAAGAGCAATAATCTCGAAGTGTAATCATCATTTTGGGCGTAGTTTCTAAAATATGGTAAATTTTGTAACTCGATATCTGTAACAGCATTATATTGAATGAGTTATTAGCGAAAGGTCTAGAAGAATTATATTTCATATTTTGAAATGTAATATAAAGTTAAACAGAAGTCAATTTCACAATACGCTCGCGATAATAAATTAATCATGATAACAATAACATATACGACGAAACCAAAATGTCAAGTCAAGTCGATCTGCGGGGGTTCAAAAGTTTATTTTTGGTTGTACCAATTTCTTTCAATTAATTCCATTATGTAACTAACCTTTTTGGGGGGAACTTGATGGATACTGTATAACGGCACCCCAAACCTTCGTAGCTACGACATTTTGTCGATAATTTCAAAACAAGATGACATATTTACCTCATATCGTCCACACTCATCAATAAAACGTGACATTGATTACATATCAAATATGAGCAGTGATACTTTTTCGCAAATGATGATCAATACTAGGCCTGGATACTTAAGAACACTGATTGGGACCACTGCGATTATATTATCTACAAATTAGAGACCGATATATCAAGATGAAAAGTAGATGAGATTGATAACTATTTTTCAAGTATTGGGCAATATTTTGGATCGGTTAGATTATTGCCATATTGATGGTATTACTTTGAATCTTAAAGAAAAAAACGTGACTCATTTTATCAGCAATTTCTATATTACCAACGTCGAAATATTATCCTACTGTATTCACAATGCAGTGGTTTATAGTTTCCTTAGTCAAAATTATGAGATCTTTACGGATTAGACTGAAGTGTAAATTTTTTAAAAAGTTGCATGCGCAACAATGTACAACAATAAGTGCTATGGATTTTAACCTACAGTTTTTCATTATATAGTAATTATTCTGACTGATGTACTCCCAACTTAATATGTATTCATTTGTAATTGTTTTCTCAACAATTATCCGTTTGTTTGGCCATTGTTTTTTCACCCAATCTAAAAAAAAATTAAACTGTATGTAAATAAACAACATACTAGGCTGAGTACACATCGTAACATGGTGGTCGGATACAAAAACATGACGGTTGCACACAATAAAAAAAACATAAAGTGATAGTTACACACCAAGAAGACATGTAAGTTCATTAGCAGATACTATTTCTAGTGTCACATATACCATTAATATTTTAATAACATTGCAATGCATTACCAAATAACTATAAGTAAAGTATGAAAAGAGCAGAAAATGCGGGATCACCCTGTTTTCCAATCCCCTACAAATATTAAAATTGTCTATACTAAGACCCTGATCACTATCGTTCCTGGTGATATTTTTAGTTATTAATCTCTTGACTCGACATCCTGCTTTATACAACGAAGCCAACTTGCTCACATAATGACGGCGATGTAGTATTTTGCCGAACTTCTGAATTTGACGCATATATAAACCACAACACCAACGTTTTGTAGTGAGTTAGTGGGTGAGTAACATGTAGATTGGTTTACACAAGGCAATTCACGTGCCATCGCATCGAGCAACACACGAAGCAATGCATAGCTTGCTGACAACAACATTGATCGCTGTAGCTATTTGGCAGGCGACAGGCGACAATGTTCATGAAAACCATCACCAGAGGCGGTTTCATCAACATCAACGGTTTCATATTGATTGGGGGGACACAAATTATATTAAAAACAGAGGCAACTCCGGCAACTACTTTGCCTCGTGCGCTGCCCGATGCATCGCTTCATTATTTGCTATTTATAACATCTCATTTCAAATATCGCAGCTCAACAACAACAATAAGGGGGCACACCCTGCTAGCAATGCTCTATATAATTGTCAAACCGTTTCTATAAATAGCGAAACAAATATATTAAGTTTTATAAAACGGTGTTGGAATATTCGTGTATAATTTATAATTATTAACATTTTACAAAACTGTAGTCATTATGTTTCACTGTTGATTGGGGAGTTTGAATAAATTTAAATAAACCACAGTGTTTTGATTAAATCGTGTTCCTTTATCAGTGAGCTGTATGTATATAATAAGTGTCTGGTATATTGTATATTGTGCATTTGCCGTTTAAATGAATTGTTGTTCCCATATGGTAACATCAGAAATAGAGCGACATTGTCTAAAAAAACAAAAACCCATGTGGCAAATTGTCAGAAGTATTTAAATTTGAATTTTTGTTTGTTCTAACATTGCACTTAAATACTGACATATTTATCTATTAAACACTCTGAATCAAGAATCTGAGGAGTGATAAAGCTGGCATCATTGCTCATTTTTATAAAATTGCATGTTTCCATGGTAATATGCGAGGTAGGGTATACATTTCAGTCTATGCGACACTAATCTTGAACATCAAATGTCAAACTCATTCTGAATATTCTTGTTTCGTTATGTTCAGTAACAGTACATTAGACTAACCATATGTAATTACCGCTCTCTCAGGTTCGCCTGTGTGACCTTTCACCTCTCGCTGAGTGGGTATTTGCACGGGTAAGTTTGACTATTTGACTGTCGTAATGACACTGTTTATTATTGTCCTTCATTTTTAAATCCATATTGTGTTTGAAATATAAGAATTGTTGAGTGATGTTAATTCATTAATTATTTCTTATGTAATATTGTTCAAGGATTTGAATATGATATGACTTATGACTGTGAATTCTATCTTCCATCGCTCTCTGGTCTATTGCCTCAAATAAATAAGGCCAAGATTATTAGATTATTACAACCCAATTTATGAACTACTGTGTGTGTTTTCCCGTACATTGTGTAACACTGCCAGCGAGTCATATGACAAAATATCAAGCATATCAATTTGACTACAACAGAACTGGGACTAACTATGTTATTATATTAGATTTATTTTTTTTAGTTGTGAATCATGGAGAAAAGTGTCTTTCTAAAGTGAACAAGCGAAAGAATTATTTTTATTTTTGCTAGAGATAATGGACTATACTGTTATTTGGAAGAACAGGCTACAGATACAAACTTTGGCATAGAGTTTGGGTATCAACCTAGAGATGAAACAGACATCTCCTTAGATTGTTAAAAAAAGCTGGTTCTGTTTACTCAAAAATCTTTCAAAATAGGTGGAGGAGGTCTGAGCTTCCACCATTTGACTTTCTCCACCACTGTATATTTTGTGGTCACATTTGTGAACTTTAATGGGACAACAAAAATCACTCTCGATGGAGATGTGTGGTACGCAACTAAACATATTGCACATAATTCACACATCATTTTAGAGACTTGCATTTCACTAGTAGTGGAAGCAGTTATTGATTTGCATGCATCTTATGGGCGTTATCATTATCATTATAACAACCTTTATGGCTCCCATGGCTGTCCAATCTTCAGCATTACACAGCAGTGAAGACTTGGAAACAGATAGCAATGATGAAACATTCTATGAAGTTATAACATAAATGAGGAAAGAATGTAAACAGAAATTTCATTGAACTGTACAAATAATTTTAGAGAAATGTCAAATTACTTTGGTGATAAGCTCCTCAAAGCAGCAGGATAAGCAAGTATTCTAGTATTTTAGGTGGTGAGGATGAGGGATAGTTTTTCATTGGTAGGATTGCAAAGCATACACAACAAAAATTGAAATCACTTCGTATTGAAAAGGAGAGATACTAATGACCAATGCAGATATAGCCAATGAATATGCAAGTGGGACTCATCTTGACGTTATGGCACTTCAACGTGCAAATGTTAGAAAAATTAATGCTTCCCAACATGATAACAGGTTTGAATACAACACTTTCAACACTATTGGAGGTTGTACTCGGTACTCGTATTAAGTGGAAAGAATTCATCTAATAAATGAACCAATTTGGAGTTTTGTGTACATATGATGAATTACCGTAGATCAGTGACACTTGCATAAAAAACATCAATAGTTTTAACATCTGCTGCAGATAACAATGAAAAATTGGTCAAGTAATTGTTGACAAAGTCAGAAAGGTTTGCAGTCTACACATACCTTTGCTATACTGCCTTCCAGTTAGGAAACAAACAGTTGACGTCACATAACAGAGGAATAGCGCTGTAAGTAGAAGAGTAAAGTCCTATAGAAAGAGCAATATATTCAGTCCTAAATGTTGCCAATGTAAGTATTGGCTGTAAGAAGGCCTAGAGAAAGGACTATCCTATTTTTGCTGAAGTTATTTGAACGAATATGTGTCCAGCATGAATGGGTTCAACAAAATAATGGGCAGAGGAGAAGAAGGCCACGGTATAAATTTTCTATCTAGAAATGTGTACACATCACTTATCGATAAAACTCGATACCATGATGACAGCAATGGTAGAAGCAGAGAGACTAAAAAGGCAGATGGCACAATATATTATAGTGATCAACAACTGTATGTCAGTACATTTGGGTGTTAATGAACATATGTCGGCAAGGACAAAGTATCCTCAATATTTCTGTGCACTAAGACGTCTTCTAAGACCTATAAAGAATATTTTCCAAGAAGCTCGTGACAAGGATAAGCTGATCTTTAGATTGTCAGGCAAAAACCAGCGGAGCCACTAAGTTGTAGGTAGATGTACTCATAAAACCAGTGTTTCTCATGATTTTATTCTGCAGAGCTGACACTTAAACAAATTGGCCATTACAACTACATACAGTTTGAATCATGATTCCATATTACTTTGATGCAGGACATCGTAACTATGCTTCTTATGGTATTTATTACTTTTGATCATCAGAGACAAGGCCTACAGACATTTGTAGACATCTTCTCCAATGGTGATTGAAACAACCTTCATAAGGACGGGTATGCAAAGGTCTCCAGGGTCTTGTTGGCACCACACTCAAATCAAATGTAACGAAAACCTTGACTTTGAGTTTTTGAGTCATATGTTGCCATCTACAGAAAGATGTTCGAAATGTTCTTCATAAAAAAGAAATGAAGCCTAACATGCTATCAGATGAAGACATTCTGAAATAAGCTTGCTGAATATATTAATTTACTTGACAGTGGCTTAGTAAAAGGTATAATCGCACCAAGATGAAGTCAAGATGAAGTCAATGTAGAAATAAACTTGGCGAGAACAGTATGTTGACATATGATACCTTTTGATCAAATGAATTCAACCCTAATATCAGCAAGGAAGTCAAGACAATGCAGTTGATAAAAGAAGCGTATCAGTGTTGGAGCAGTGAAAGTGTATGACACTAATGTAATGTTTACAAGCTTCCGAAAATCAAGTTCATTTAGATGATGTTCAGAAGTAAGAATTAATACTCAATTCTGATGGCAATGTTTGATAGTGAGATTTGCGATTCGCTTAAATGGAAAGTTTTACGACCAATAGTTACATAGGTAGTCATGAAGGTATATAACGAGTCTCATGGTTACTTGATATTCAACAGATTTACGAAGTACAGCATCAAGCTGTGATAGCATTAACTTGCTTAACTTAATCATGGCATGCAGAATTGATTCAAACTATGTTGACTTAAGTTTGTAGTAACTGGTCATGATCATGTTCCAATAGAGTATATGCTTAAATATATGTTCTTCACTGTTTGTATATATATATATATATATACCTTTCACCTCTAGATCTGTGTACTTAATGTGTCCTGGTCTAAAACATGCGTTAAGGCATAAATGTTATGCTTGCATACAAAGGTACCTAATATTTATCGGTTTGAGCAAGTCATCAAGGAAAAAAAATATTTTCTCAAATTGCTCTAATCGATTATTGATACAGAGTGTCCTATCCTGCAAAACCATATAGTGTGTACTCCAGTGCAAGGTCAGTGCCCTTGACTACCAGGCACAATATGAACACAAACAAGAACAAAATCTAAAAAATATATATAATCAGTTCTGCTCAAAAGAAAAAAATACCAATCCATTGTGAGGTAGAATTACTTTTGTGATTGCCCTTGGTAAGCTCCTTTCTATCGAGTTTACTCACACATTATTGTATAGTGGCTATGCCAATTAAATTGCTATGCGAATTTGCACAAATTGCTATGTCAGTTGGAACTGGTCACACATTTAAAATGTTGATTCAGACCAACTTAAGTCAATGTTGTAGTCCACTTGTTCAAAGCTATCTAAAAGTGCTAGTCCATTCTTCTCAGTGCTTGTTATTCCTAAATAGACTCATTGAGACCGTCATACTGACATGATATTTTGTATTATATTGCTTCTAAATGACACATATATTTTGTTTCCATAACCCAGGTATGTATCTGAAGACTGAAATCATGACAATTTGAATGGGATATTTCGAAGGCGCTCATAATCTCATAATCACCCATGCTTATTACATTAGTCATATTAAGTAGTGTTCGTCGTAGTTTACCAAGCTATGCATCTCACGCCTTATTGATGTGCCCAAAAAGAGCTTCACGCTTGAGAACGGGGTTCTAGATTGGCGGTGGAATTTCGTTCTTGAAGAGTGAATGTCTTTTATCAATATAGCTTTGGCTTACAAGAGATGGTTGATGAAACTGCTGTTGGTGTAATGAGGAGAGTTAACATCAGCACAATACACTTGCCACCCTGATCATGAAATGATCTCAGATTGTATTTACTCATGTCTCTTGTCTCGAATATCTGCTGTCACTCTTTCTACATGGCAGGTCAAAATCGTTTATCTAAGTTTCACTTTGTCTGCTGTCATATCTACCCTAATGTACTCCACATGATATGAATGGTAGTAAAGACAAGAAAAGTGCAACATTGGAAGCTCAGACAATGCAATATTTGTCTATGTAACCGAAAATAAAAATGAAACCGCAATGAATACAGATTTCAAAACACTACTGTTGAAATCACAGGCTTAAAGTGCGGTGGTTGTCGCGCAGAGCGTGTTCGAATTTCATGTAAATAAACAATGTATTTTACACGCGTTGTATACGTCGCTATGAGTCCCATATCGAACAGGACACGGCACGACGACCACCGCCCTTTAACTTTCAATAGATTGAGTTGACTTGTCGGAAGCCCAGATGAACGAATGTGTGAACGAATAACAGGAAAATAGCATGTAGTAAATGTGCGCCACACTGTCTTGCCATTCCAGTCTATTAGGATGTTACAAATAGTTGTAATTTAACAGTGAATTTATTGTTTCATTTCTATTGTATCACAGTAAGAAATAGTGTACTGTAAAATGAAGCCTCAGACATTCGATCATCCTCCAGATGGTGGATGGGGGTGGTGTGTGTTATTTAGTAGTATGGTGGTTCGCCTATTGGCGTTTGGAACTTTCTCTCTGGCTGGAGTTATCATTCGAGCTCTGCAATCGACCTTGACCGACGATTCTGCCGTAGATATTATTTGGGTGACATCTCTATACTTTGGTTTTTCATTTTTTATGTGTAAGTATATTTAAGTACATTCATATGTGCATTGAATATGCACTAGACAAACATATTTATGAAATAAAGAATAAAGTAAATGTTTTTGCCATCCACACAGGCCCCGTTGGTGCTTATTTCAATGACAGATATAGTACAAGACCTGCCATGGTTATAGGCGCTACTCTGTCAACTGTCGGATTGTTCCTGAGTTTCTTTGCTTCTAATGTGCAGTATCTTTACATATCTTACGGGGTCATGACAGGTAAGGAACATTATAATCAGAGTTTCGCAATTAAAATTTTCCTAATTAACATAACATAACCACACTGAATATCTTGAAGAGTAACGTCAGAACAACCTATCTGTTCGAATGGATTTCATTTAGAGGCGTAAGGATTGTTCTTCCTCTCGTCGAATTGCATATAGTATACAGTGTATAAGTTACCGTGTCACAATAATGATATGATATATACACTATCTCCCTAACAGGTATTGGACATGCTTTTTTGCATACAGCACATTTACCGATTCTTGCAAAATATTTCGACAAACGTTTTGCCTTTGCCACAGGGATTGCTTGTCTCGGAAGTGATTTGGGATATTTCTTGTTCTCTCCTATGATCCAAACGTTTGTTGATAAATATGGATTGCGGGGAGCATTCTTGATAATGTCTGCAATCAACGCACATGCATTTGCTTGTGCCACAGTTATGCGCCCAATCAACGTAATCAGCCAAGACAAAGTAAATCCAAACCCGAACGAGTCAACGAATGGTTGTTGCAAGAAAATAGTTCAACGTCTGGGTTTTCGACTGCACTGTACCCATCATGGTTTTGCTTTGATGATGTTCGCTAATTTTTTCGGAGCTCTGGGTTACTTTAGTTCGCTTTCACTGATCATACCACATGCAGTTGAAATTGGAGTTACGGAGCTAAAAGCAACGTTCTTAGTTGCAACAGTAGGTATTACGAGCATGGCAATTAAAACTATTCAAGGATGGTGTATAGACAGGTATAATATTCGGGCCTTATATATTTTGCCAATACTTACTCTCATATTGGGAGTATCCCAGGTTACAATGGCTGTAGCTACCACTTTCCCCGTGATGGTTGTTTCGTGTGTACTCATTGGAGTTTGCAATGGGATGTACTCGCCTTCACTTTATGTGAGTATAAACGAAATGGTGGGAGCCACAAATTATTCACGCGGACATGGCATTATTTTGTTGTATTTTGGAATTGCAGGCATTATTGGTTCACAAACTGGAGGTAAGAATTTTTCTCTCGAAAATCTAGTAAATCTAAAGAATCCAATATCAGACTTTTTACGCAAATGGTTGCTGTGATCACGTGGGGAAAAGGCACACGAAAGATTGAAACATTATTTAAAGAGCAGTGGTCGTCAAGAAGCAGATGTGCGATATTTGTGTTGATACTCGTTGAGTTCCCCACAAACCAATGCGTTTTTCTAATGAAAATCCTGATTACGCGTTTGAGCTGAGCGTAACGTGCACAAAATTACTGTCCGTGACTCGTTCGATAGCTTGCAATCACAAAAGAAATTACCTAGTTAAAGCTTGGTAACGTATCAATTTGTATTCGTTGGTCTACGCAAAAGTCATAGTCCCATATCTCGAGGAGGATGTGTGGCGCGACGACCACGGCCATTTAAGGTGGAAAATATGTCTCCACGTGATCTCCGCAGATGTGTGCATCTAATCTATATTGTGCTATTGTACCAATCCAAGCAGATAATTTTAATTATCTAATTAACAATTTTGTAATCATATTGTTTTGTCATATGTCGTGTCGACTTATTAAGCCACTCGATTAATACTTAAACACATGCATACTGTGTAAACTATTATGATATTATTTTGAAATTACAATGTGCATAATAATAAGCTAATTAGCATACGAGTTCATCGTTAACTGTTTATTTTGTATCATCAGTTTATAAAAACAACAACAACAATAACAACAGTTTAATCTATGCCAATTCACATAGTTAATTTGCATCAGTTCACTCAAATTATTTAAACGTGCTTGTAGAGAGTATAAGCATTGTTATTATTACGGTGAAAATCTACGCGGTCAGCCGGTATATAACCTAATACGAGTTCGACACCCATAGTCAAACTGAAGCATAACAATAGTACATTTTGTCCAATTACCCTGTTCGATAAAATACTCTGCACTGTTTGGATTCTTAGAGGCCATTAGCTGTCTAATCAGGTATGAGAATTATCTGGAGCATATATGTACCAAGTTTCATTAAAATCTGGTTCTTGAGATAGCAGTGGGGCAGATATATAGACATATACACAAACACTAAGATCTAATTGATCCTAGATTCTACCCTAACCCAAGGCCCTCGCACGCGATAGTCTAAACTGGTACGACGCCAGTTGGTTATCGTTGTTCAATACCAGTATAATATGTACATGTTGATTTGCTTCCACTTCACATGCTATTATTGTGTTGATGCTATTGTGTGTTATGTTTTTCAAGGGTGAATCTAGAACGGTAAAGCTCAATTACCAAAAGTACCATACAGATGCAGCATACTAGTGTCTTATTTGTAATTATGTCTTCACAGGTTGGATATATGATAAAACAGGCAGTTTTAAAGGATTATTTTACTTGGCCGCTGTCTGTAGTTTAGTAAGCGCCTCATCGTACTTCATTGTCGCTGTCAGAGTGTGGAGAAAACAGGCATGTATAGTGGAAAGAGTAACCATATGACTGACGACGAAATGTACAAATCGTTTTTTTTTCTTCTAAAAACGATAAATATTACGATTGTAATAAAATAATAAATACTAGAAATTTAATTTACATACTGTCACTGAATAATATCATAGTCTAACACAACATCCATAAAAATTATGGCAGTCCCCAACTTTCGGGCATTTCGTTCGTGCTCGTGAATATTCATAAATTAATTATGCAGTGTGATAATCGTCTGCAATAACGCATGAGTGTCAACTGTACAAACTTCACTTACTGATGGGCTACCAAGGGATTTATACAAACCGTGATCAAAGTTCAATCCCAAATAACACAGTACAGCACGATTACTTGTTCATTTCAGTTACGTTTGGCTTCTTATACCAACATGATCCGTTTGATATAGTAATGATTCCTCTGCTTCTGTTCAATTCTATTTCCTCTCTGACAACCTCTAAGTAAGAGTGATTGAGCCATTGAATGTCTTGCAATGTAACGTGGGTGTATATGCATGTTGATATTAACACGACCATGTGTGCGTGTGTGCAAGCAAACATATATTGTTCAGAAACCAATGGAACGCACTTGATAGAAATATGTCTCGGGGTGTCTAACTAATTGGTTATGTGAAGTTCATATCAAGGTCAAACTTCGAATGCCAACTAAAAGTTTATGTTTATTTTCGTCTTGTAATTTTACCAGCTGAAAGAATATATTACTCCATAAATATCAAAGTCATGTCAAATTCAAATACAAATCTGCATAGTTACTGAATAACCCCCATGAAGTAATTAGATCAGATTGGCCGAAATAAAAGTCAAAAAAGGCCATTATATATTATTTAATACGGAATATTGTATCCAAGGGTACAAAAACATTTTCACGGACATGTCAAGGTCAAGTCATATCACAAATATGTATAATATCATGTTATATCCAATAAAATTATTTGTTTACATTCTTTGATCCCATGAACATTAATTAAGATGTACAATGTAATTTAGTTGTAACTTTTCAAATAAACATTGTCTTCTTTCATCAAAATTAATAAGCCAAGAGTTCTGTGGAGGACGACGACTTAACATCCAAAATATATTTTATCAAAAACAACGATGAAAGAAAACGTGATGAAAGAAAACCTGTGATGAAATGAATGTCACTTGTCTGATTTAGACCTCTGGTTTCAAACGACAACCATTTGTTTATAACTCCATCATTTGCATATTTACTTCAACATACCATATGATTCCTTGAAAAGTGTCTTCCATGTGTATTGGTTGACGTTAACGCCTTGTCAATGCGTGTTAACTGAAAAATTAACAGTGTATTTAAATAATCGTGTTAAACTATCTAATTAACTCGCTCACCAACCAACTCACCACCTACTTAATAAATAAATAAATAAATAAATAAATAAATAAATAAATAAATAAATAAATAAATAAATAAATAAATAAATAAATAAATAAATAAATAAACGAACGAACGAATAAATAAATAAATAAGTTAGTAATAAGTCAGTGGAAAAAACAACAACCTTATTTTCGGTAAATGCACACTTCCATTAAGTTCATTTCTAATTTATCCTCCATTGTGTTTCCCATAGAGAGAGGTCACGGTATCACCTGATATAACGTTGGGAACAGGAAGTAGCACTGATACAAGTACTATACAGGTGGAAAGGGAATAGGTTTTTACATTTTACAGATAAAGCTAATTCCTTATTACATTTTACATTTTTATAATATTTTTGATAATTTGAGTTTAAGAATCAAAATTGGAAATTGTGTGCGAATTATGACATTTAATTTGGAAAATGTTTTATACGTTTACAAAGAATTACATCTTTGTACATGTCTACAAATTTACGTTTTTTATTAATTTAAATTACATTATTACAAAAATAAAAACAATTGATTACAGTTTACAAAAATACCCTCTTGTCGCCCCTCAATATCAGCAAGCTCTATTTTTGTCCAGAAACCAGCCATATCAATATTTTCTCAATATTTTCCACTGTGATTAACTTAAACTAATGTCAGATTGGTTTACATCTAGTTTCGCACAACTGAATCATTGCGCAACAATAATCTATCAGCCAAGAAGACCATAGTTTGTTCCAAATTTACAAACATCTTGAGTTGGATAGGGTCATATAGCTGTCCTATAACATTTATTGGAGCACTTCCCAGTCATATTATTAAAGGCATGACATGACTCAAGATTTTCCTGGAAACGATATCACGCGACATATAGCGTACACCCTAAGATCGCGTAGGTGATACAGTGTTGAAATATATATGTATGCATAATCCTGTTATTTGGTACCAACCGTTGATTCGTTGATAAAATTAACCACAAACATATACATTTTGCACAAGGTCACTCAGTAGGAAGTTGTAATATAATGGGAATGGCGCTATTACGACCAGGCTAAGGGGACTATATTGCAGTGGGTTAGTTCATGCACACGTCAGCAGTGCGTTTGTAAACTCGCGATGACGTGTGGTTCAGGTTCCGACATTGACAAGATTGGCAGAGAATGCCTAACGTGTGGTCTATGTCTGGAGTATTATAAGAATGTCAAGAAATTACCGTGCCTACATTCGTACTGCGAGGAATGTATCGACAAGCTGGTGTCAAGAAAGGGTGGGCGGATCTGTCCCGAGTGTAGAAAAGAATATGGTGGGGCTAGCTGCAAAAGCGTTTGGATCTAATCACGTGATCAACGGTTTAGTGGAATTCATCAAAGCCAGTGATCAGATGTGCGATGGTTGTGAAGAGGCTACCGCTATTCAGCACTGTGTTGATTGCGTATCTAATTTATGCGAGAGGTGTGTCAAAACGCATCGGAAACTAAGGGTGTCCAAAGGGCATCGCTTCATATCAATCGATATCTACAGTAATACCAACAACGAACAAGTGTCTGTATATCGGCCAGCTACCTACTGTAATGTCAAAGGTCACGAAAAGAATGTTTTACAGTTCTTCTGCGAGACGTGCGAAGTTCCAAATTGCCTCGCATCTACTATAGTAAATCACCGGGTACCAGACCATAAACACCAAGACCTCAACAAGGCGGCAAAGAAATTGAATACAAAATTAACTGAGTCCATTGTAAAACTAGACGAGAAACAGCGAAAATTGAAGTCAATGGCAGAGTTCGCTACGACAACGCTTGCCAGCTTGACGAACATTTATGTGGAAGAAGTTACAAAAATCAAGAATTACTCAGAAGCGCTTTTAAAGAAAGTAAAACAAGATGAGGAAGATTTGCTCACCACACTGAAACAAGAATATTTATATATAACGAAACAACTAGAATGTAACGTAGATCGGTACGAAATGGCAAGGAAAGGCTGCAACAGTACAATAAACTTTATCAACGTTTTGATGGAATACGGAGATGATGCAGAGATCGCATCTGAATTTAAGAAGACCACGACTCGTATTAAGGAGATACTTGCCGTTCGAGAGATTCATGACCCAAAGGAGATATTTTACAAATTCTCACCTGCAGAAGCAATTAAGCAATCAAATAATAGTGTCGGGTCATTGTCTTCAGTTGACATAAACTCTGTTAAGTTCGTCGAAGGCTATAAAATACCAAAACATTGGGTGTTGGCGAATGTGAATGTTCATTTACAAGTGGATGATACAAATGGTTTGCCATACACATCGAATGAGCTGAGCATTATATCAGCGAGAATATGCACACAAGCTACAACAGAACAGCTACAAGTTAGGCGTAATAAGGGTATCTACAATATGTCTATGTTCAGCGCTGTCGAGGAAGGCAAGTACTATCTAGTCATAGCAGTGGGCAATATCTATGTACCAGGATGACCATTCGAGATAATGACGTTTACAGGTAAGCGCTTACTGTACATATACAAGTTTATGGACACTCGGAACACGTGATAATTTTAGGAGTAGACAGTCTTGGTGTAACTTATTACATTTCGGCGATCTAATACAAGTTGAACTTATGGTCCATTGGGTTTAAACAATCACGAAGTTGCAACATTAACACATGCGAATGTGAATGAATACAATGAATACCTGCTAGCACGCATAATTAAACACTCGTATAAACAAAGTAATTAGAAAGGTAGATACTGATTGCTCGTTTTATACTACCTGTATGTTCCATGGTAGGCAATATTGAGTACACTTATCGAAATTAAGGCGGGTTGGTTCTATTTATATTATACGCACAAATATTGTGTCACATGTTTTTCTGTTAAAGCACAATATTTAAAGAGCCGTATAATGTATTTCGGGTTAGTGTGTATCAAATCTCTATTGATGGTTCTGTGGAGCCCTTGTAACACGGTCGTCAAATGAAATTATTCAGAATACATGTTTGACATTACATATTTATATTTTTTCAGAAGTAAACATGGGTTTACAAATAAAGACAGGTAGCAGAGTTAAGTATCGGACAGAGACAGGATATCACATGCATCAGGTAATTATATGTCCATATATCAAACCGATTTATTATTTACTATATATATTTTGACTTGCACATGGGTTATATATTGTCTGGCTGCTAACAAGCATATAAGAAAAACGCTGATAATTTTGGTATATCGGACATCGTGATAAAATATGCCTGATTCATAATTGTTGCTATTAAATATACGTAGTACTAATAAGATATTCATAAAAACGTTCCTTGATACAAACAGAACTCATTGTTCCACAAATAATATATACAACGCGGCCGAGAATAGATGTAGCTTTCGTAATAACTTTCCGGCTGAATACGTGATTATTGATCAATATTGACGCACCGAAGTTGTTTGCGTCATGACAATCACGCTTTCAATTTAACATGTATTTATGTTTTATATATTAGCATGTGATAGAAGGTGTACTTGGTACAGTGGTCGGGAGTGAGCGAGGCGAAATCCTAGTGCAGTGGGATGAATCGGAAAAAGATGGAAGACATGGTTATTACGATCATTATAATCAATACACAACTCGTCACCATATCCACGAGTTAGGTCTTGTAGAATACTACTAAATATTTGCAATTGAAAAATAACAGTCTATAAATATTGAGGCATGTGTTGGATTTGATTTCATACTTATCTAATCTAGATCTAATTACTGACATCACAGACAAATGGACGCAGGTTACATCACATTTGGTATATTTATAGATTTAAAGAATGCATTCGATACAATTGACCACCACATTTTATTACAAAAATTAGAGCATTATGGGATTCGGGGCCTGCCACTTAAATGGTTTCACAGTTATCTAGAAAATCGTCTCCAGACAGTGGATGTCAATGGTACCGTATCACCCCCAAACCAAGTTAAATGTGGAATTCCCCAGGGTTCAATACTCGGCCCTCTATTATTTCTTCTCTATATTAATGATATTAACTCCAGTACCAATGCCTTTGATTTTCGTTTATTTGCAGATGACACTAACCTATTCAACTCACATAAATCTAACCAAATTAATCTTAATACAATTTATACAGAATTTAAAAAAGTCGTTGACTGGTGTAAAGCTAACAAACTAACAATTAATGCCAACAAAACAAATTATACGGTAATTAAAACTCCACAAAAACAAGTTCATATTAATGGATCCCTAGAAATTGATAATGTGCCGTTAGAGGGCGTAACATCAGTATCTTACTTGGGTGTCAATATAAATTTGTCTTTGAACTGGAAATCTCATATTAACAAAGTCACTAACATACTTAGCTCTAAAATTGGTATAATCTCACAAATTCGACATTATGTCCCAAAGTATATTCTTATTCTATTTTATAGTACCCCGATTCTTCCACATTTAACGCACTGTGTTGAAATATAGGGAAACGCTTATCCTACCCTTCTTGAACCGATTCTACGACTCCAGAAAAGACTTGTGCGGCTTATCACTTTTTCAAAATGGAACTCGCATTCTGCAACACTGTTCCGTTCTCTTCAAATTCTGGACATTCATAAACTATGTAAATTCCACTCTTGTCTATATATTTTCGATTTAAATAAAAATCGTTTCGCACGCTGTCCTGATACCTACATCAACACTCCTTCTCATAATTATCCCACTAAAATAAATAGAAGTGGTAGCCTCTCTATACCAAAAACAAAACTTTCTATAACCCAGCATAACATAAAGTTTGCATCAATTAAGCATTGGAATTCACTAGAACCAGAACTACAAAATGCCAATATTAGTAGATATCTTTTTAGAAATTGTCTGAAAGCTGAACTTATATCTGAATATTCAGATTAATTATACGACTATTGGCTGACAACTCACTACAACAGACTGACTGATTAACTGATTGACAAGCTGACTAATTGACTGGTAGTATAAAATAGATGTATATGATAAATTTATGATAATCCGCACGTCAGTACAATATTATTTCTTATTCCGGGTCTAGGACTCGACTAGCTCAAATGAGCTATTTCCATGACCCACACCAGAATCCTTTGCAGTGGTAAAAAGGAAAAAAAATAATTGTGTTATGTATATTTTCTTTTTCTGGTGTAAATAAATAAATACAAATACAAATACAAATACTTCTATTCACTACAAAACAGACTCAGGTGCCTAAAAATATTCAAACATATAATTTATGATATGGGTTCTAGTATGCGTGTATATTCAAATTCTATAATGATTCTATAAAACATATTGATCACATTAAACAGCTGATTCTAAACATTGAAACATGACGTGCCGATTGTGCAATTACATTTGATATATGTAACAAGTTGTTTTTGTACTTAAACCCCTTATATGTGTGTATGTCAGCGTGCTATGTGTGTTTTCTAATCAGCAGTGTATGTAATTCACCTTCACAATATATAAATTTAAATTTGGTGTATGCAATTATATGTACACATTTTACATTTCAGAAACATTATGTGAACACTGTATTTGACATATATATTAGAGGAATTTGATAAATAGATTGTTTACTTATTGAATTTCGTAGTGGCGACTTCGCAAGGCCGAGACACATCCCTGGTAATCACGCGATCGTGCCAAGTACTGTCATGAATTTGTTTTTGCTATCTGTTGACCGACTTAATTAACTGATTATTAGCGAATTGCTGTGTTATGTCTGTCATCGTGTAGGCTTATTTGAAATATTGGACGGAACTTGGCTCAGTGATTTGGAACTAATTACAAGATACCGTCGCTATTCTGACATCCGTAGTTATTAATGTAGTGAACGATTAATCAAAAGATATGACGTATTCAGTACTTAGTGTGATTGGCTTTATGATTGAAGGTTACGCCCTAGAGTCTTTTTACTGCATTGTAATTGGTCAGAATTTTGAAAATGAATAAAGAGCGTTTGAGTTGGTCTTGGCGAATACTCCACGACAGACGCAGTCCGAGAGAGTCCAGGGGCGAGCCTTAAGGCAGTCCAGTCTTGGGCGAGTCTTGGGTCAGCCTTGGATAGTCTTGGGGACTTTTCCCCAGGGCGCTGTGTCTGGTAGAGTGCTCGATTGACCGACTAAGACGAGAGCTGAAACGTATTTCGTTGTGTGTGTCTTATTTGACTGTAAAGTTAAAGTGACTTTCCCGATCCCGTACCTCAAGGGGACGAGATAGAGAGACGAGACGAGTTTCCCCCCCCCCTGACAGTGTGGAGAACCCCGAGAGAGGATTTAAACCCGTGATACGTGAGTGGAGATCCCGGGCAGGTGTTTAACACACATTGACATCCTGTGAAGAGAAGTGAAATGGCGAAGGTGTGTCTTTCTTGTGAACCGAACTAACTGGCTCGATGGCAGAGACGAAACCGCGCTCGACGACTAACACCGTTATCAGTATGGCACCGATATACGACGCTGAAGAGATGAAGACCTCTGAACCCCTTATGAAGGATGAGTACCGCATAGGACTGTATAATTAAGAATTGAGCGACATTAAAGACAGGAAGAAGAGAAAGAACGACCCGGACTAACGCGACAAGAGAAGAGACGCTTATAGACTTTGACTTTAGCTATCTGTGTATTGCTTAGAGAACCGCTCGTTGGACACTGTAACTGACACTGTATAACTCAGGACGTTGAACTCTTTTCCACAATCCTAACCCTATTGTTCAGTAATATAATGTATTGCTGGTTTTTTTTATTGTTTTTACCGTGTTTTTTTGTGATGTTGAATTGTATGTATGTAAGCGCCCAGATCTTTGTTTTGAACTGATATTTAGTGACGTTCGAGGTCCTTTATAACGATTTAAGCGCGTTTCAGTGGACAAGTATTTGCAACACAGTGTTATGAGTTTTGTGAAGTTTCATGGAGTTTTAATGATCTTATGAGTACGGAATATGATGGGAGGAATGATGCCCCCACGTGTTTTTTTTAAGAGTTTTGAGATTTGTCGATGTACAGAGATATCGACGTTTTAAGAGTTGTTTTTGTTTATGTGTTGTTTTCCGGAATACTTCTGACGCTTTTTGAGTTTAGAGCACCTTTGTAACGTTTTTTAATGTCTTTTTGAGATGGGAGTTTGGTGCGCTTATATACGTATTGTTTGATATCGCAAGCTTTTGTTCATGATTGACAGGATTATATGTAACTTAGTAGTTTCTATCGTTTTAGCCTTTCCCGTCTTTTTTGCCAGATGAGTAATGTGTTATGAAAGCGACATTGTCTTTGCATTCTGTTTCCACGCCGTATGACTTTTGTTTAGATTAACGACTTGTGAGTTCAGTTGAAGTTTATTAGGGTATGTGACAGGACTGTGATTAATAGCTTTTTACTCATTGTTTATTAGTTACCGCTTTGCAATGTTTAACCGAGAGACGCATCCCTGGTAATCACGTGATCATGCTGTCGACTGCAGCAATTGGCTAATCGCTTGGTTACACCGCCACGCCTTAGTTTTTTTTTGACCTTTTGATATAGAGTTTGTAACCTTTAGTAACGGAGACAGTACAGCGACGGGTTATCTCAGCGAACCGTTTTGAGAAAAGTGAGTCGATTGGTAGCCTTTCCCTTGTTTTTGATTTATAACCGTTGATATTTGAAACTTTATAACCATTGTATTTAGACTTTATAATCATTGTACTTAATTAGTGTGTTTTACTCTTTTTGATTTATACCTTTTATTATTAGTATTGTATTTAACCCTATGACGATGAGTGGCTGACGGTATCTTTGATTTGTGAACGTGCAATGCCGAGAGGCATATCTCAGTTTGGGTGAAGGGATGTGTCATGGATTTGTTTTTGCTATCTGTTGACCGACTTAATTAACTGATTATTAGCGAATTGCTGTGTTATGTCTGTCATCGTGTAGGCCTATTTGAAGTATTGGACGGAACTTGGCTCAGTGATATGGAACTAATTACAAGATACCGTCGCTATTCTGACATCCGTAGTTATTAATGTAGTGAACGATTAATCAAAAGATATGACGTATTCAGTACTTAGTGTGATTGGCTTTATGATTGAAGGTTACGCCCTAGAGTCTTTTTACTGCATTGTAATTGGTCAGAGTTTTGAAAATGAATAAAGAGCGTTTGAGTTGGTCTTGGCGAATACTCCACGACAGACGCAGTCCGAGAGAGTCCAGGGGCGAGCCTTAAGGCAGTCCAGTCTTGGGCGAGTCTTGGGTCAGCCTTGGATAGTCTTGGGGACTTTTCCCCAGGGCGCTGTGTCTGGTAGAGTGCTCGATTGACCGACTAAGACGAGAGCTGAAACGTATTTCGTTGTGTGTGTCTTATTTGACTGTAAAGTTAAAGTGACTTTCCCGATCCCGTACCTCAAGGGGACGAGATAGAGAGACGAGACGAGTTTCCCCCCTGACAGTGTGGAGAACCCCGAGAGAAGAATTTACCCCTGATAGTACTGCAGCGATTGGCTGCTCGTATGGTTACTCTACCACGCCTTAGAGATTTCACTTTTTAATATAGAGTTTGTAAACTTTTGTAAAAAGAAGGGAGGACGATAAAACGGTACAGCGAGGGGTTACGTCGGCTTACTGCTTGTGTGAATAAAACTGGACTGTCTGTAATGAACTTAATATGTGTAGTCATTTGGGTCGAATCTGTTATCTCTACGTGTAAGTGACATCAGCCAAGCGAGACGAAGTTCCTTGATCCCTGAATACAACGATAGTGTTCATGACAATAGTACCATCATATGCTATCTATAAACTAATTCTTAGATTCAAAACGACGAGCAAGAACGTTTTGGTAACATCGGGATACGTTTATAAAGAGATACGATGATCAATAACGCACTACGATATAACCATGAGTCAGACTGGCAAATCGTGTAACAAAGATTCTGTTTTCGTTTCCACGTCAATTACATTTTTTACACAATCTGCCAGTTATCTCATGGATTTAGTTACTCAAAAATGTCCTTTGAACATCTTGATGTACAGATCGCTTATACAAGGTATTTTGTGGAGTATGTCTTACATAAATAACTAATTTTCTGCAAACGCTGCAAGTATTTATATGTATTTGCTGCACATTGTTGCATGTTTTTCAAAAGTGTATCCGATAACAACCTCCTGTGGTAGTACGAAGGCATTAAATTAATACATAATTAACTTCAAATACAATAGCAAATTACTAGTATACTGTGAGAAACTATTATGTTCAGTCGATATAAAAGTCGGACGAACTAAATATTCTCATGTATACCAATCTGGTATGATGCTATATCGATTACTAACGCCGTCGAAGTCCGTAGCACAGGGAACACAAGAATCCGTATCGGACTATGCGTTTTCGGCTCTACAACAAATCATACACGCGACTTTCTGTAGCATATATTGTAGGCCGTTATTAACCTTAAATACATACACTGGTGTTTACAAGCATGTCGTGTTTCACATGACTCAAGAATGTATAGCATGTCGATATTATTTAATGGCAGGAGATAGGTATATTTTGTCAATAACTTGCGCCCTCTATCAATGAACCAATTCCACGCAAGGCCTTCGTTTGGTTGTACAGTCGTTCGTTACTTGCAGTGCAGTAAATTTCTCAAAAACCTCTGTTATTTTCGGTGGACCATAAGAAATACATATGGCGAATTTTATACATTTATTCCAAACTGTCAGGAACATGTGTTTCACAATTTAATAAAAAAACAGGTTGGCTGATAAGCGACCCACTGGGCGACGCACACAATTTTGTAGGCTCTTGTCATAGCAGCAATGAGAACGGGTTTTTAGTCAGATCTTTCCAGCTTCTAAGGTGTGACCATCCTTTCAAGTTTTCACAAAATCAGCCCAAGCCTGACTACACTTAGATTGACCCCCCAAATAAAACTACTTTATAAACTTGTTATACTTTGTGGATGAACGTTAAATCAACTCCAAGACTCGGTAAAGTCGAATGTTTTATAGACTTGAACAATTAAACGATTGGTAAATTAAACGTTAAAATTGTTTGTCATTCAGAAATTTGGTGTACCACCTCGCGCCGACCCCACGAAAGCACTGACCTCGACTCAACAAACAAAATAATCACTTCAAGAACACACTCCCACAGAGTAGTGTGAGATACGAAGGCAATCCTATCTAGGAGCGGACCGCCAAGAACATAACGGAGTAACCAACAATCAGTTTTTAGGCTGACCACATATGAAAAATGCTAAGTTTATTTTTTATACAGTATCGATATACTGATGCCAGTCCATTGATGGTACACGATTTAAAGATTAACTTTAAAGAGCAGTAGTCGTCGTGCCGCGCATGTGCTACATTTTGGTTGATAAACATTGGTTTTCCCATAATCCAATGCGCTTTTCTATTTAAATCACTTGTACGTGTTTTGCCCTGAGCGCCACTTTCACTAATTACTACCGACGACTTCTTCGATACCTTCCAAACACAAAAAATACCTAATTAAAGCTAAGTAACTTCATAGTTCAAATCGGAAAAGAATGCGTATGATTGTCTAAACTTTTTTTATAACTACAAAATCATCTAACGATATGGCATTGACCTATTATACCAAACTTTGACAGGTTTGACGTTATTTATCATCGCTTATAAAGACGAGCGAGGTAGAAAAACAAAAATGACCATGTAGAACAGTAAAAGAAATATTGACTTAACACAATAACACGAGAATGAGGTTACCCTTTGCCGCAACTACCTCCAGGTCACCCTTGGGCAAGGTGTAGCACCTGTGAGCCTTGGGTGCCAACTTCCCACATAACAAGTTCGGTTGACGTCAGTAAGGGCATACGGTCGTAAAACTCCTGCACAAATAGATCCGCACAGGTGGACAATTTTTCATGTAAATATGTAGATATTAGTTTCAGTTGTACTTAGCATTTGGCAGGGGGGGATCGTAACCTCTTGTGGTGAGAACCAGTGTGACTGGCCTGCCAACGGGGTGCTAAGGATTTCATTGGAAAAGTTATCAGTTACATCCGTTAATGTAATTTCGTTTTACATACCCGTAAATCAAAAATCACAATAACACTCAATAACATTTTAAATATATTCAAAACTTTATGTATATGATGCATGTTAATCTACTAGTTTTATCTCTGATTATTTATCATTTATTCCTTCGCCTCTTAACATATCTTCAATACATGTGAACAAAGACGAGTATGTCTTACGTAAAATTAATACACAATATAAAAGCAGCACATTTTTCAATAAAAACGCAGCACATTTTTCAATAAAAAAGCTGCACATTTTTCATACTTTCAGTGTTAGAAGACAAAATGCTGTAGATCACGGAACGTTCAAAATACGCACGTCAAAAATGATCAAAAGAAGATAGTGTATAATACATGTACACAAACAAACAGCTCTATATAAGGAATAAAGTTGTAAATGCCAACCGTCTGATTTTTTTAGTCCTCTTCAAGTGCAAATCAACTTTTTTTGCTATTTCCTCTAGTACACGTACGCTATAACACTGGCCCGGTTCGAACAAACCGAATGTCTGTTTTGTGTAATGTCCACTATAGATTGGCCATGTGGGTGATCTACCAAATTTCCATTCAATACTGGCAGCCTGATTCCATACATTGATATGTTTCTTGAAAATTTAAACAACGTTCTTGGAATACAACGGCAACCACTGTTCCATTACAGTGCTTACGAAATTCTGAACAAGTCAACAACCTCTCTGATTTTATCGACGACAAGTGTTTCATTAATACATATTCTTTAACCATATTTCGCTCAAAACTTGGTGTTCACGGAGGCCGTATTTCATGCCAGCATTCAACGCCTGATATTGACAGTTTGGTCCATTCCCGGACGCTGAGCAACGTTTGCAATAGGACAATACATTTATAGAACAGAATATTGGTCAACATGCCTACATTAACTGTTCTTGCGTTTAACACAACATAATGTTGTTCACAATATATAGCGCCCTTGTGCATCGAAGTAGAGAAATGTCTTTACGCATATGAATATTTGAACTTTCATGATAGTTGTTGATACAGCGGAAGTTCAAACTTATGCAAGGCGGATCAGAACTACAGAGAAAATACATATGAATAAGACAACATCTGAGACAATATCGCGAATTCCTCACTAAGGAGTACTATGGCATAACTACAGACTGAGCAAATGTTTGTGTTTTAAGTTTAGATTATAGACACAGAATGAGGTCAATATCCGTTCTCACAAAGAAGGTGTCCTCCTCCCTGAGTTAAAAACTCGTATAAACGACCATTTCATTTGAAAATTTACATGAGTTATTCAATATTAGATTCAGACTAATCGATAATCTGGAGTTTTTAACATTACCGGGTTTCATTTTTTTTTTCATTTTCGTAAGTCACTGGTAGTGTCATGATTTTCATATTCCTTGTGGAATTCAATGTTAGTGAATTTGTCTGGTAGAAAAGAAACCATATTTGAACGTTGAAATTAGAAATATTGAATTTCTGGGCACACTTCTTTAATGTCGACACACACATTTTTACAATCAGCAATGTGTTTTTTGTCGTTTACAACGTGCTTCGTGGATTTCAACCTGAGATCGTTTGTCGTGAAATGCGGATGTCAATTAAAACATCACAAATGATCAGTTTGAAAAAAGGTTATGGTACTAGCTTCTAGGAATTACCATACAGGTGAAATCAATTCTACACATTTTAAATAAAGCTGCATAGGGCGAACAGTTTTTAATCCCACCGTATATTTTTAACTCCTTACGTTATGAGAAAGCGCAATGAGACCACTCCCAACATTTTTAGGTATTAAAGCCTGATTCCGAGAATATGGTGCTTGCACAGTTATTATAAATTATTGGGATGGCAATGACACTTTCACGTAAAAAAATAGTTTAATGATGTTTCATTAATCAAAGAATAACAAGAACGGTTACGAGTGAGTCATCAACAGCGATGTGCGTGTGTGATAATGACAGTCCGATTATGTGGTTACATAACCGATGAGGTATTTCGGTGATGATATTGACTCATTGATCATATGTGACTAACAATGAACATTGAATATTGCCTGACACATGTACAGCCACACAATGATTAATACTTGTCTCAATCATGGAAGTAAGATGAGCAGCGTGCAGTGGTTCCCCAGCGTCATTCTTCTCACCGGGGACACAGGCCTGATAATTATAGGGAACGAATTACAACCAATTCATGCATCAACTTTAATTTTCTGTCAACAATTCATTGAAAAATACCAGTTTCTGTGTTGGTTAGTTCTAAGTGTACGCAGGTGTGTTTTCACATCAGAATATTTTTTTTTCTCAAATGTATTTACGTGAGAAAAAACAATGTAACAGCGTGATATATTAAAGGTCAATGAACACCTGCAACAGATATTCACCAACCAACTAACTGATTATGTATACTAATTGTCCATTTTGACACCTTTGGATTACATTGTCAGTCGGCATAATAATTAACTATAGTCAGCTATTGTGTCGTTCTTATAGTCTGTTGAATAACTTTTGGACAAATGAAAGACCAATAATTTTGCATTAGTACTATTAGTAATGAAATGGGGCAATTATTAAGCACAGGTTCAAACCATAAACTGCAGAGTAACAAGAGCAATAATCTCGAAGTGTAATCATCATTTTGGGCGTAGTTTCTAAAATATGGTAAATTTTGTAACTCGATATCTGTAACAGCATTATATTGAATGAGTTATTAGCGAAAGGTCTAGAAGAATTATATTTCATATTTTGAAATGTAATATAAAGTTAAACAGAAGTCAATTTCACAATACGCTCGCGATAATAAATTAATCATGATAACAATAACATATACGACGAAACCAAAATGTCAAGTCAAGTCGATCTGCGGGGGTTCAAAAGTTTATTTTTGGTTGTACCAATTTCTTTCAATTAATTCCATTATGTAACTAACCTTTTTGGGGGGAACTTGATGGATACTGTATAACGGCACCCCAAACCTTCGTAGCTACGACATTTTGTCGATAATTTCAAAACAAGATGACATATTTACCTCATATCGTCCACACTCATCAATAAAACGTGACATTGATTACATATCAAATATGAGCAGTGATACTTTTTCGCAAATGATGATCAATACTAGGCCTGGATACTTAAGAACACTGATTGGGACCACTGCGATTATATTATCTACAAATTAGAGACCGATATATCAAGATGAAAAGTAGATGAGATTGATAACTATTTTTCAAGTATTGGGCAATATTTTGGATCGGTTAGATTATTGCCATATTGATGGTATTACTTTGAATCTTAAAGAAAAAAACGTGACTCATTTTATCAGCAATTTCTATATTACCAACGTCGAAATATTATCCTACTGTATTCACAATGCAGTGGTTTATAGTTTCCTTAGTCAAAATTATGAGATCTTTACGGATTAGACTGAAGTGTAAATTTTTTAAAAAGTTGCATGCGCAACAATGTACAACAATAAGTGCTATGGATTTTAACCTACAGTTTTTCATTATATAGTAATTATTCTGACTGATGTACTCCCAACTTAATATGTATTCATTTGTAATTGTTTTCTCAACAATTATCCGTTTGTTTGGCCATTGTTTTTTCACCCAATCTAAAAAAAAATTAAACTGTATGTAAATAAACAACATACTAGGCTGAGTACACATCGTAACATGGTGGTCGGATACAAAAACATGACGGTTGCACACAATAAAAAAAACATAAAGTGATAGTTACACACCAAGAAGACATGTAAGTTCATTAGCAGATACTATTTCTAGTGTCACATATACCATTAATATTTTAATAACATTGCAATGCATTACCAAATAACTATAAGTAAAGTATGAAAAGAGCAGAAAATGCGGGATCACCCTGTTTTCCAATCCCCTACAAATATTAAAATTGTCTATACTAAGACCCTGATCACTATCGTTCCTGGTGATATTTTTAGTTATTAATCTCTTGACTCGACATCCTGCTTTATACAACGAAGCCAACTTGCTCACATAATGACGGCGATGTAGTATTTTGCCGAACTTCTGAATTTGACGCATATATAAACCACAACACCAACGTTTTGTAGTGAGTTAGTGGGTGAGTAACATGTAGATTGGTTTACACAAGGCAATTCACGTGCCATCGCATCGAGCAACACACGAAGCAATGCATAGCTTGCTGACAACAACATTGATCGCTGTAGCTATTTGGCAGGCGACAGGCGACAATGTTCATGAAAACCATCACCAGAGGCGGTTTCATCAACATCAACGGTTTCATATTGATTGGGGGGACACAAATTATATTAAAAACAGAGGCAACTCCGGCAACTACTTTGCCTCGTGCGCTGCCCGATGCATCGCTTCATTATTTGCTATTTATAACATCTCATTTCAAATATCGCAGCTCAACAACAACAATAAGGGGGCACACCCTGCTAGCAATGCTCTATATAATTGTCAAACCGTTTCTATAAATAGCGAAACAAATATATTAAGTTTTATAAAACGGTGTTGGAATATTCGTGTATAATTTATAATTATTAACATTTTACAAAACTGTAGTCATTATGTTTCACTGTTGATTGGGGAGTTTGAATAAATTTAAATAAACCACAGTGTTTTGATTAAATCGTGTTCCTTTATCAGTGAGCTGTATGTATATAATAAGTGTCTGGTATATTGTATATTGTGCATTTGCCGTTTAAATGAATTGTTGTTCCCATATGGTAACATCAGAAATAGAGCGACATTGTCTAAAAAAACAAAAACCCATGTGGCAAATTGTCAGAAGTATTTAAATTTGAATTTTTGTTTGTTCTAACATTGCACTTAAATACTGACATATTTATCTATTAAACACTCTGAATCAAGAATCTGAGGAGTGATAAAGCTGGCATCATTGCTCATTTTTATAAAATTGCATGTTTCCATGGTAATATGCGAGGTAGGGTATACATTTCAGTCTATGCGACACTAATCTTGAACATCAAATGTCAAACTCATTCTGAATATTCTTGTTTCGTTATGTTCAGTAACAGTACATTAGACTAACCATATGTAATTACCGCTCTCTCAGGTTCGCCTGTGTGACCTTTCACCTCTCGCTGAGTGGGTATTTGCACGGGTAAGTTTGACTATTTGACTGTCGTAATGACACTGTTTATTATTGTCCTTCATTTTTAAATCCATATTGTGTTTGAAATATAAGAATTGTTGAGTGATGTTAATTCATTAATTATTTCTTATGTAATATTGTTCAAGGATTTGAATATGATATGACTTATGACTGTGAATTCTATCTTCCATCGCTCTCTGGTCTATTGCCTCAAATAAATAAGGCCAAGATTATTAGATTATTACAACCCAATTTATGAACTACTGTGTGTGTTTTCCCGTACATTGTGTAACACTGCCAGCGAGTCATATGACAAAATATCAAGCATATCAATTTGACTACAACAGAACTGGGACTAACTATGTTATTATATTAGATTTATTTTTTTTAGTTGTGAATCATGGAGAAAAGTGTCTTTCTAAAGTGAACAAGCGAAAGAATTATTTTTATTTTTGCTAGAGATAATGGACTATACTGTTATTTGGAAGAACAGGCTACAGATACAAACTTTGGCATAGAGTTTGGGTATCAACCTAGAGATGAAACAGACATCTCCTTAGATTGTTAAAAAAAGCTGGTTCTGTTTACTCAAAAATCTTTCAAAATAGGTGGAGGAGGTCTGAGCTTCCACCATTTGACTTTCTCCACCACTGTATATTTTGTGGTCACATTTGTGAACTTTAATGGGACAACAAAAATCACTCTCGATGGAGATGTGTGGTACGCAACTAAACATATTGCACATAATTCACACATCATTTTAGAGACTTGCATTTCACTAGTAGTGGAAGCAGTTATTGATTTGCATGCATCTTATGGGCGTTATCATTATCATTATAACAACCTTTATGGCTCCCATGGCTGTCCAATCTTCAGCATTACACAGCAGTGAAGACTTGGAAACAGATAGCAATGATGAAACATTCTATGAAGTTATAACATAAATGAGGAAAGAATGTAAACAGAAATTTCATTGAACTGTACAAATAATTTTAGAGAAATGTCAAATTACTTTGGTGATAAGCTCCTCAAAGCAGCAGGATAAGCAAGTATTCTAGTATTTTAGGTGGTGAGGATGAGGGATAGTTTTTCATTGGTAGGATTGCAAAGCATACACAACAAAAATTGAAATCACTTCGTATTGAAAAGGAGAGATACTAATGACCAATGCAGATATAGCCAATGAATATGCAAGTGGGACTCATCTTGACGTTATGGCACTTCAACGTGCAAATGTTAGAAAAATTAATGCTTCCCAACATGATAACAGGTTTGAATACAACACTTTCAACACTATTGGAGGTTGTACTCGGTACTCGTATTAAGTGGAAAGAATTCATCTAATAAATGAACCAATTTGGAGTTTTGTGTACATATGATGAATTACCGTAGATCAGTGACACTTGCATAAAAAACATCAATAGTTTTAACATCTGCTGCAGATAACAATGAAAAATTGGTCAAGTAATTGTTGACAAAGTCAGAAAGGTTTGCAGTCTACACATACCTTTGCTATACTGCCTTCCAGTTAGGAAACAAACAGTTGACGTCACATAACAGAGGAATAGCGCTGTAAGTAGAAGAGTAAAGTCCTATAGAAAGAGCAATATATTCAGTCCTAAATGTTGCCAATGTAAGTATTGGCTGTAAGAAGGCCTAGAGAAAGGACTATCCTATTTTTGCTGAAGTTATTTGAACGAATATGTGTCCAGCATGAATGGGTTCAACAAAATAATGGGCAGAGGAGAAGAAGGCCACGGTATAAATTTTCTATCTAGAAATGTGTACACATCACTTATCGATAAAACTCGATACCATGATGACAGCAATGGTAGAAGCAGAGAGACTAAAAAGGCAGATGGCACAATATATTATAGTGATCAACAACTGTATGTCAGTACATTTGGGTGTTAATGAACATATGTCGGCAAGGACAAAGTATCCTCAATATTTCTGTGCACTAAGACGTCTTCTAAGACCTATAAAGAATATTTTCCAAGAAGCTCGTGACAAGGATAAGCTGATCTTTAGATTGTCAGGCAAAAACCAGCGGAGCCACTAAGTTGTAGGTAGATGTACTCATAAAACCAGTGTTTCTCATGATTTTATTCTGCAGAGCTGACACTTAAACAAATTGGCCATTACAACTACATACAGTTTGAATCATGATTCCATATTACTTTGATGCAGGACATCGTAACTATGCTTCTTATGGTATTTATTACTTTTGATCATCAGAGACAAGGCCTACAGACATTTGTAGACATCTTCTCCAATGGTGATTGAAACAACCTTCATAAGGACGGGTATGCAAAGGTCTCCAGGGTCTTGTTGGCACCACACTCAAATCAAATGTAACGAAAACCTTGACTTTGAGTTTTTGAGTCATATGTTGCCATCTACAGAAAGATGTTCGAAATGTTCTTCATAAAAAAGAAATGAAGCCTAACATGCTATCAGATGAAGACATTCTGAAATAAGCTTGCTGAATATATTAATTTACTTGACAGTGGCTTAGTAAAAGGTATAATCGCACCAAGATGAAGTCAAGATGAAGTCAATGTAGAAATAAACTTGGCGAGAACAGTATGTTGACATATGATACCTTTTGATCAAATGAATTCAACCCTAATATCAGCAAGGAAGTCAAGACAATGCAGTTGATAAAAGAAGCGTATCAGTGTTGGAGCAGTGAAAGTGTATGACACTAATGTAATGTTTACAAGCTTCCGAAAATCAAGTTCATTTAGATGATGTTCAGAAGTAAGAATTAATACTCAATTCTGATGGCAATGTTTGATAGTGAGATTTGCGATTCGCTTAAATGGAAAGTTTTACGACCAATAGTTACATAGGTAGTCATGAAGGTATATAACGAGTCTCATGGTTACTTGATATTCAACAGATTTACGAAGTACAGCATCAAGCTGTGATAGCATTAACTTGCTTAACTTAATCATGGCATGCAGAATTGATTCAAACTATGTTGACTTAAGTTTGTAGTAACTGGTCATGATCATGTTCCAATAGAGTATATGCTTAAATATATGTTCTTCACTGTTTGTATATATATATATATATATACCTTTCACCTCTAGATCTGTGTACTTAATGTGTCCTGGTCTAAAACATGCGTTAAGGCATAAATGTTATGCTTGCATACAAAGGTACCTAATATTTATCGGTTTGAGCAAGTCATCAAGGAAAAAAAATATTTTCTCAAATTGCTCTAATCGATTATTGATACAGAGTGTCCTATCCTGCAAAACCATATAGTGTGTACTCCAGTGCAAGGTCAGTGCCCTTGACTACCAGGCACAATATGAACACAAACAAGAACAAAATCTAAAAAATATATATAATCAGTTCTGCTCAAAAGAAAAAAATACCAATCCATTGTGAGGTAGAATTACTTTTGTGATTGCCCTTGGTAAGCTCCTTTCTATCGAGTTTACTCACACATTATTGTATAGTGGCTATGCCAATTAAATTGCTATGCGAATTTGCACAAATTGCTATGTCAGTTGGAACTGGTCACACATTTAAAATGTTGATTCAGACCAACTTAAGTCAATGTTGTAGTCCACTTGTTCAAAGCTATCTAAAAGTGCTAGTCCATTCTTCTCAGTGCTTGTTATTCCTAAATAGACTCATTGAGACCGTCATACTGACATGATATTTTGTATTATATTGCTTCTAAATGACACATATATTTTGTTTCCATAACCCAGGTATGTATCTGAAGACTGAAATCATGACAATTTGAATGGGATATTTCGAAGGCGCTCATAATCTCATAATCACCCATGCTTATTACATTAGTCATATTAAGTAGTGTTCGTCGTAGTTTACCAAGCTATGCATCTCACGCCTTATTGATGTGCCCAAAAAGAGCTTCACGCTTGAGAACGGGGTTCTAGATTGGCGGTGGAATTTCGTTCTTGAAGAGTGAATGTCTTTTATCAATATAGCTTTGGCTTACAAGAGATGGTTGATGAAACTGCTGTTGGTGTAATGAGGAGAGTTAACATCAGCACAATACACTTGCCACCCTGATCATGAAATGATCTCAGATTGTATTTACTCATGTCTCTTGTCTCGAATATCTGCTGTCACTCTTTCTACATGGCAGGTCAAAATCGTTTATCTAAGTTTCACTTTGTCTGCTGTCATATCTACCCTAATGTACTCCACATGATATGAATGGTAGTAAAGACAAGAAAAGTGCAACATTGGAAGCTCAGACAATGCAATATTTGTCTATGTAACCGAAAATAAAAATGAAACCGCAATGAATACAGATTTCAAAACACTACTGTTGAAATCACAGGCTTAAAGTGCGGTGGTTGTCGCGCAGAGCGTGTTCGAATTTCATGTAAATAAACAATGTATTTTACACGCGTTGTATACGTCGCTATGAGTCCCATATCGAACAGGACACGGCACGACGACCACCGCCCTTTAACTTTCAATAGATTGAGTTGACTTGTCGGAAGCCCAGATGAACGAATGTGTGAACGAATAACAGGAAAATAGCATGTAGTAAATGTGCGCCACACTGTCTTGCCATTCCAGTCTATTAGGATGTTACAAATAGTTGTAATTTAACAGTGAATTTATTGTTTCATTTCTATTGTATCACAGTAAGAAATAGTGTACTGTAAAATGAAGCCTCAGACATTCGATCATCCTCCAGATGGTGGATGGGGGTGGTGTGTGTTATTTAGTAGTATGGTGGTTCGCCTATTGGCGTTTGGAACTTTCTCTCTGGCTGGAGTTATCATTCGAGCTCTGCAATCGACCTTGACCGACGATTCTGCCGTAGATATTATTTGGGTGACATCTCTATACTTTGGTTTTTCATTTTTTATGTGTAAGTATATTTAAGTACATTCATATGTGCATTGAATATGCACTAGACAAACATATTTATGAAATAAAGAATAAAGTAAATGTTTTTGCCATCCACACAGGCCCCGTTGGTGCTTATTTCAATGACAGATATAGTACAAGACCTGCCATGGTTATAGGCGCTACTCTGTCAACTGTCGGATTGTTCCTGAGTTTCTTTGCTTCTAATGTGCAGTATCTTTACATATCTTACGGGGTCATGACAGGTAAGGAACATTATAATCAGAGTTTCGCAATTAAAATTTTCCTAATTAACATAACATAACCACACTGAATATCTTGAAGAGTAACGTCAGAACAACCTATCTGTTCGAATGGATTTCATTTAGAGGCGTAAGGATTGTTCTTCCTCTCGTCGAATTGCATATAGTATACAGTGTATAAGTTACCGTGTCACAATAATGATATGATATATACACTATCTCCCTAACAGGTATTGGACATGCTTTTTTGCATACAGCACATTTACCGATTCTTGCAAAATATTTCGACAAACGTTTTGCCTTTGCCACAGGGATTGCTTGTCTCGGAAGTGATTTGGGATATTTCTTGTTCTCTCCTATGATCCAAACGTTTGTTGATAAATATGGATTGCGGGGAGCATTCTTGATAATGTCTGCAATCAACGCACATGCATTTGCTTGTGCCACAGTTATGCGCCCAATCAACGTAATCAGCCAAGACAAAGTAAATCCAAACCCGAACGAGTCAACGAATGGTTGTTGCAAGAAAATAGTTCAACGTCTGGGTTTTCGACTGCACTGTACCCATCATGGTTTTGCTTTGATGATGTTCGCTAATTTTTTCGGAGCTCTGGGTTACTTTAGTTCGCTTTCACTGATCATACCACATGCAGTTGAAATTGGAGTTACGGAGCTAAAAGCAACGTTCTTAGTTGCAACAGTAGGTATTACGAGCATGGCAATTAAAACTATTCAAGGATGGTGTATAGACAGGTATAATATTCGGGCCTTATATATTTTGCCAATACTTACTCTCATATTGGGAGTATCCCAGGTTACAATGGCTGTAGCTACCACTTTCCCCGTGATGGTTGTTTCGTGTGTACTCATTGGAGTTTGCAATGGGATGTACTCGCCTTCACTTTATGTGAGTATAAACGAAATGGTGGGAGCCACAAATTATTCACGCGGACATGGCATTATTTTGTTGTATTTTGGAATTGCAGGCATTATTGGTTCACAAACTGGAGGTAAGAATTTTTCTCTCGAAAATCTAGTAAATCTAAAGAATCCAATATCAGACTTTTTACGCAAATGGTTGCTGTGATCACGTGGGGAAAAGGCACACGAAAGATTGAAACATTATTTAAAGAGCAGTGGTCGTCAAGAAGCAGATGTGCGATATTTGTGTTGATACTCGTTGAGTTCCCCACAAACCAATGCGTTTTTCTAATGAAAATCCTGATTACGCGTTTGAGCTGAGCGTAACGTGCACAAAATTACTGTCCGTGACTCGTTCGATAGCTTGCAATCACAAAAGAAATTACCTAGTTAAAGCTTGGTAACGTATCAATTTGTATTCGTTGGTCTACGCAAAAGTCATAGTCCCATATCTCGAGGAGGATGTGTGGCGCGACGACCACGGCCATTTAAGGTGGAAAATATGTCTCCACGTGATCTCCGCAGATGTGTGCATCTAATCTATATTGTGCTATTGTACCAATCCAAGCAGATAATTTTAATTATCTAATTAACAATTTTGTAATCATATTGTTTTGTCATATGTCGTGTCGACTTATTAAGCCACTCGATTAATACTTAAACACATGCATACTGTGTAAACTATTATGATATTATTTTGAAATTACAATGTGCATAATAATAAGCTAATTAGCATACGAGTTCATCGTTAACTGTTTATTTTGTATCATCAGTTTATAAAAACAACAACAACAATAACAACAGTTTAATCTATGCCAATTCACATAGTTAATTTGCATCAGTTCACTCAAATTATTTAAACGTGCTTGTAGAGAGTATAAGCATTGTTATTATTACGGTGAAAATCTACGCGGTCAGCCGGTATATAACCTAATACGAGTTCGACACCCATAGTCAAACTGAAGCATAACAATAGTACATTTTGTCCAATTACCCTGTTCGATAAAATACTCTGCACTGTTTGGATTCTTAGAGGCCATTAGCTGTCTAATCAGGTATGAGAATTATCTGGAGCATATATGTACCAAGTTTCATTAAAATCTGGTTCTTGAGATAGCAGTGGGGCAGATATATAGACATATACACAAACACTAAGATCTAATTGATCCTAGATTCTACCCTAACCCAAGGCCCTCGCACGCGATAGTCTAAACTGGTACGACGCCAGTTGGTTATCGTTGTTCAATACCAGTATAATATGTACATGTTGATTTGCTTCCACTTCACATGCTATTATTGTGTTGATGCTATTGTGTGTTATGTTTTTCAAGGGTGAATCTAGAACGGTAAAGCTCAATTACCAAAAGTACCATACAGATGCAGCATACTAGTGTCTTATTTGTAATTATGTCTTCACAGGTTGGATATATGATAAAACAGGCAGTTTTAAAGGATTATTTTACTTGGCCGCTGTCTGTAGTTTAGTAAGCGCCTCATCGTACTTCATTGTCGCTGTCAGAGTGTGGAGAAAACAGGCATGTATAGTGGAAAGAGTAACCATATGACTGACGACGAAATGTACAAATCGTTTTTTTTTCTTCTAAAAACGATAAATATTACGATTGTAATAAAATAATAAATACTAGAAATTTAATTTACATACTGTCACTGAATAATATCATAGTCTAACACAACATCCATAAAAATTATGGCAGTCCCCAACTTTCGGGCATTTCGTTCGTGCTCGTGAATATTCATAAATTAATTATGCAGTGTGATAATCGTCTGCAATAACGCATGAGTGTCAACTGTACAAACTTCACTTACTGATGGGCTACCAAGGGATTTATACAAACCGTGATCAAAGTTCAATCCCAAATAACACAGTACAGCACGATTACTTGTTCATTTCAGTTACGTTTGGCTTCTTATACCAACATGATCCGTTTGATATAGTAATGATTCCTCTGCTTCTGTTCAATTCTATTTCCTCTCTGACAACCTCTAAGTAAGAGTGATTGAGCCATTGAATGTCTTGCAATGTAACGTGGGTGTATATGCATGTTGATATTAACACGACCATGTGTGCGTGTGTGCAAGCAAACATATATTGTTCAGAAACCAATGGAACGCACTTGATAGAAATATGTCTCGGGGTGTCTAACTAATTGGTTATGTGAAGTTCATATCAAGGTCAAACTTCGAATGCCAACTAAAAGTTTATGTTTATTTTCGTCTTGTAATTTTACCAGCTGAAAGAATATATTACTCCATAAATATCAAAGTCATGTCAAATTCAAATACAAATCTGCATAGTTACTGAATAACCCCCATGAAGTAATTAGATCAGATTGGCCGAAATAAAAGTCAAAAAAGGCCATTATATATTATTTAATACGGAATATTGTATCCAAGGGTACAAAAACATTTTCACGGACATGTCAAGGTCAAGTCATATCACAAATATGTATAATATCATGTTATATCCAATAAAATTATTTGTTTACATTCTTTGATCCCATGAACATTAATTAAGATGTACAATGTAATTTAGTTGTAACTTTTCAAATAAACATTGTCTTCTTTCATCAAAATTAATAAGCCAAGAGTTCTGTGGAGGACGACGACTTAACATCCAAAATATATTTTATCAAAAACAACGATGAAAGAAAACGTGATGAAAGAAAACCTGTGATGAAATGAATGTCACTTGTCTGATTTAGACCTCTGGTTTCAAACGACAACCATTTGTTTATAACTCCATCATTTGCATATTTACTTCAACATACCATATGATTCCTTGAAAAGTGTCTTCCATGTGTATTGGTTGACGTTAACGCCTTGTCAATGCGTGTTAACTGAAAAATTAACAGTGTATTTAAATAATCGTGTTAAACTATCTAATTAACTCGCTCACCAACCAACTCACCACCTACTTAATAAATAAATAAATAAATAAATAAATAAATAAATAAATAAATAAATAAATAAATAAATAAATAAATAAATAAATAAATAAATAAATAAATAAATAAACGAACGAACGAACGAACGAATAAATAAATAAATAAGTTAGTAATAAGTCAGTGGAAAAAACAACAACCTTATTATCGGTAAATGCACACTTCCATTAAGTTCATTTCTAATTTATCCTTCATTGTGTTTCCCATAGAGAGAGGTCACGGTATCACCTGATATAACGTTGGGAACAGGAAGTAGCACTGATACAAGTACTATACAGGTGGAAAGGGAATGGGTTTTTACATTTTACAGATAAAGCTAATTCCTTATTACATTTTACATTTTTATAATATTTTTGATAATTTGAGTTTAAGAATCAAAATTGGAAATTGTGTGCGAATTATGACATTTAATTTGGAAAATGTTTTATACGTTTACAAAGAATTACATCTTTGTACATGTCTCCAAATTTACGTTTTTTATTAATTTAAATTACATTATTACAAAAATAAAAACAATTGATTACAGTTTACAAAAATACCCTCTTGTCGCCCCTCAATATCAGCAAGCTCTATTTTTGTCCAGAAACCAGCCATATCAATATTTTCTCAATATTTTCCACTGTGATTAACTTAAACTAATGTCAGATTGGTTTACATCTAGATTCGCACAACTGAATCATTGCGCAACAATAATCTATCAGCCAAGAAGACCATAGTTTGTTCCAAATTTACAAACATCTTGAGTTGGATAGGGTCATATAGCTGTCCTATAACATTTATTGGAGCACTTCCCAGTCATATTATTAAAGGCATGACATGACTCAAGATTTTCCTGGAAACGATATCACGCGACATATAGCGTACACCCTAAGATCGCGTAGGTGATACAGTGTTGAAATATATATGTATGCATAATCCTGTTATTTGGTACCAACCGTTGATTCGTTGATAAAATTAACCACAAACATATACATTTTGCACAAGGTCACTCAGTAGGAAGTTGTAATATAATGGGAATGGCGCTATTACGACCAGGCTAAGGGGACTATATTGCAGTGGGTTAGTTCATGCACACGTCAGCAGTGCGTTTGTAAACTCGCGATGACGTGTGGTTCAGGTTCCGACATTGACAAGATTGGCAGAGAATTCCTAACGTGTGGTCTATGTCTGGAGTATTATAAGAATGTCAAGACATTACCGTGCCTACATTCGTACTGCGAGGAATGTATCGACAAGCTGGTGTCAAGAAAGGGTGGGCGGATCTGTCCCGAGTGTAGAAAAGAATATGGTGGGGCTAGCTGCAAAAGCGTTTGGATCTAATCACGTGATCAACGGTTTAGTGGAATTCATCAAAGCCAGTGATCAGATGTGCGATGGTTGTGAAGAGGCTACCGCTATTCAGCACTGTGTTGATTGCGTATCTAATTTATGCGAGAGGTGTGTCAAAACGCATCGGAAACTAAGGGTGTCCAAAGGGCATCGCTTCATATCAATCGATATCTACAGTAATACCAACAACGAACAAGTGTCTGTATATCGGCCAGCTACCTACTGTAATGTCAAAGGTCACGAAAAGAATGTTTTACAGTTCTTCTGCGAGACGTGCGAAGTTCCAAATTGCCTCGCATCTACTATAGTAAATCACCGGGTACCAGACCATAAACACCAAGACCTCAACAAGGCGGCAAAGAAATTGAGTACAAAATTAACTGAGTCCATTGTAAAACTAGACGAGAAACAGCGAAAATTGAAGTCAATGGCAGAGTTCGCTACGACAACGCTTGCCAGCTTGACGAAAATTTATGAGGAAGAAGTTACAAAAATCAAGAATTACTCAGAAGCGCTTTTAAAGAAAGTAAAACAAGATGAGGAAGATTTGCTCACCACACTGAAACAGGAATATTTATATATAACGAAACAACTAGAATGTAACGTAGATCGGTACGAAATGGCAAGGAAAGGCTGCAACAGTACAATAAACTTTATCAACGTTTTGATGGAATACGGAGATGATGCAGAGATCGCATCTGAATTTAAGAAGACCACGACTCGTATTAAGGAGATACTTGCCGTTCGAGAGATTCATGACCCAAAGGAGATATTTTACAAATTCTCACCTGCAGAAGCAATTAAGCAATCAAATAATAGTGTCGGGTCATTGTCTTCAGTTGACATAAACTCTGTTAAGTTCGTCGAAGGCTATAAAATATCAAAACATTGGGTGTTGGTGAATGTGAATGTTCATTTACAAGTGGATGATACAAATGGTTTGCCATACACATCGAATGAGCTGAGCATTATATCAGCGAGAATATGCACACAAGCTACAACAGAACAGCTACAAGTTAGGCGTAATAAGGGTATCTACAATATGTCTATGTTCAGCGCTGTCGAGAAAGGCAAGTACTATCTAGTCATAGCAGTGGGCAATATCTATGTACCAGGATGACCATTCGAGATAATGGCGTTTACAGGTAAGCGCTTACTGTACATATACAAGTTTATGGACACTCGGAACACGTGATAATTTTAGGAGTAGACAGTCTTGGTGTAACTTATTACATTTCGGCGATCTAATACAAGTTGAACTTATGGTCCATTGGGTTTAAACAATCACGAAGTTGCAACATTAACACATGCGAATGTGAATGAATACAATGAATACCTGCTAGCACGCATAATTAAACACTCGTATAAACAAAGTAATTAGAAAGGTAGATACTGATTGCTCGTTTTATACTACCTGTATGTTCCATGGTAGGCAATATTGAGTACACTTATCGAAATTAAGGCGGGTTGGTTCTATTTATATTATACGCACAAATATTGTGTCACATGTTTTTCTGTTAAAGCACAATATTTAAAGAGCCGTATAATGTATTTCGGGTTAGTGTGTATCAAATCTCTATTGATGGTTCTGTGGAGCCCTTGTAACACGGTCGTCAAATGAAATTATTCAGAATACATGTTTGACATTACATATTTATATTTTTTCAGAAGTAAACATGGGTTTACAAATAAAGACAGGTAGCAGAGTTAAGTATCGGACAGAGACAGGGTATCACATGCATCAGGTAATTATATGTCCATATATCAAACCGATTTATTATTTACTATATATATTTTGACTTGTACATGGGTTATATATTGTCTGGCTGCTAACAAGCATATAAGAAAAAAGCTGATAATTTTGGTATATCGGACATCGTGATAAAATATGCCTGATTCATAATTGTTGCTATTAAATATACGTAGTACTAATAAGATATTCATAAAAAACGTTCCTTGATACAAACAGAACTCATTGTTCCACAAATAATACATACAACGCGGCCGAGAATAGATGTAGCTTTCGTAATAACTTTCCGGCTGAATACGTGATTATTGATCAATATTGACGCACCGAAGTTGTTTGCGTCATGACAATCACGCTTTCAATTTAACATGTATTTATGTTTTATATATTAGCATGTGATAGAAGGTGTACTTGGTACAGTGGTCGGGAGTGAGCGTGGCGAAATCCTAGTGCAGTGGGATGAATCGGAAAAAGATGGAAGACATGGTTATTACGATCATTATAATCAATACACAACTCGTCACCATATCCACGAGTTAGGTCTTGTAGAATACTACTAAATATTTGCAATTGAAAAATAACAGTCTATAAATATTGAGGCATGTGTTGGATTTGATTTCATACTTATCTAATCTAGATCTAATTACTGACATCACAGACAAATGGACGCAGGTTACATCACATTTGGTATATTTATAGATTTAAAGAATGCATTCGATACAATTGACCACCACATTTTATTACAAAAATTAGAGCATTATGGTATTCGGGGCCTGCCACTTGAATGGTTTCACAGTTATCTAGAAAATCGTCTCCAGACAGTGGATGTCAATGGTACCGTATCACCCCCAAACCAAGTTAAATGTGGAATTCCCCAGGGTTCAATACTTGGCCCTCTATTATTTCTTCTCTATATTAATGATATTAACTCCAGTACCAATGCCTTTGATTTTCGTTTATTTGCAGATGACACTAACCTATTCAACTCACATAAATCTAACCAAATTAATCTTAATACTATTAATACAGAATTTAAAAAAGTCGTTGACTGGTGTAAAGCTAACAAACTAACAATTAATGCCAACAAAACAAATTATATGGTAATTAAAACTCCACAAAAACAAGTTCATATTAATGGATCCCTAGAAATTGATAATGTGCCGTTAGAGGGCGTAACATCAGTATCTTACTTGGGTGTCAATATAAATTCGTCTTTGAACTGGAAATCTCATATTAACAAAGTCACTAACATACTTAGCTCTAAAATTGGTATAATCTCACAAATTCGACATTATGTCCCAAAGTATATTCTTATTCTATTTTATAGTACCCCGATTCTTCCACATTTAACGCACTGTGTTGAAATATGGGGAAACGCTTATCCTACCCTTCTTGAACCGATTCTACGACTCCAGAAAAGACTTGTGCGGCTTATCACTTTTTCAAAATGGAACTCGCATTCTGCAACACTGTTCCGTTCTCTTCAAATTCTGGACATTCATAAACTATGTAAATTCCACTGTTGTCTATATATTTTCGATTTAAATAAAAATCGTTTCGCACGCTGTCCTGATACCTACATCAACACTCCTTCTCATAATTATCCCACTAAAATAAATAGAATTGGTAGCCTCTCTATACCAAAAACAAAACTTTCTATAACCCAGCATAACATAAAGTTTGCATCAATTAAGCATTGGAATTCACTAGAACCAGAACTACAAAATGCCAATATTCGTAGATATGTTTATGGAAATTGTCTGAAAGCTGAACTTATATCTGAATATTCAGATTAATTACACGACTATTGGCTGACAACTCACTACAACAGACTGACTGATTAACTGATTGACAAGCTGACTAATTGACTGGTAGTATAAAATATATGTATATGATAAATTTATGATAATCCGCAAGTCAGTACAGTATTATTTCTTATTCCGGGTCTAGGACTCGACTAGCTCAAATGAGCTATTTCCATGACCCACACCAGAATCCTTTGCAGTGGTAAAAAGGAAAAATTAATTGTGTTATGTATATTTTCTTTTTCTGGTGTAAATAAATAAATACAAATACAAATACTTCTATTCACTACAAAACACACTCAGGTGCCTAAAAATATTCAAACATATAATTTGTGATATGGGTTCTAGTATGCGTGTATATTCAAATTCTATAATGATTCTATAAAACATATTGATCACATTAAACAGCTGATTCTAAACATTGAAACATGACGTGCCGATTGTGCAATTACATTTGATATATGTAACAAGCTGTTTTTGTACTTAAAACCCTTATATGTGTGTGTCAGCGTTCTATGAGTGTTTTCTAATCAGCAGTGTATGTAATTCACCTTCACAATATATAAATTTAAATTTGGTGTATGCAATTATATGTACACATTTTAAATTTCAGAAACATTATGTAAACACTGTATTTGACATATATATTAGAGGAATTTGATAAATAGATTGTTTACTTATTGAATTTAGTAGTGGCGACTTCGCAAGGCCGAGACACATCCCTGGTAATCACGCGATCGTGCCAAGTACTGCAGCGATTGGCTGCTCGTATGGTTACTCTACCACGCCTTAGAGATTTCACTTTTTAATATAGAGTTTGTAAACTTTTGTAAAAAGAAGGGAGGACGATAAAACGGTACAGCGAGGGGTTACCTCGGCTTACTGCTTGTGTGAATAAAACTGGACTGTCTGTAATGAACTTAATATGTGTATTCATTTGGGTCGAATCTGGTATCTCTACGTGTAAGTGACATCAGCCAAGCGAGACGAAGTTCCCTGATCCCTGAACACAACGATATTGTTCATGACAATAGTACCATCTTATGCTATCTATAAACTAATTCTTAGATTCAATCCGAAGAGCAAGAACGTTTTGGTAACATCGGTATACGTTTATAAAGAGATACGATGATCAATAACGCACTACGATATAACCATGAGTCAGACTGGCAAATCGTGTAACAAAGATTCTGTTTTCGCTTCCACGTCAATTACATTTTTTACACAATCTGCCAGTTATCTCATGGATTTAGTTACTCAAAAATGTCCTTTGAACATCTTGATGTACAGATCGCTTATACAAGATATTTTGTGGAGTATGTCTTACATAAATAACTAGTTTTCTGCAAACGCTGCAAGTATTTATATGTATTCGCTGCACATTGTTGCATGTTTTTCAAAAGTGTATCCGATAACAACCTCCTGTGGTAGTACGAAGGCATTAAATTAATACATAATTAACTTCAAATACAATAGCAAATTACTAGTATACTGTGAGAAACTATTATGTTCAGTCGATATAAAAGTCGGACGAACTAAATATTCTCATGTATACCAATCTGGTATGATGCTATATCGATTACTAACGCCGTCGAAGTCCGTAGCACAGGGAACACAAGAATCCGTATCGGACTATGCGTTTTCGGCTCTACAACAAATCATACACGCGACTTTCTGTAGCATATATTGTAGGCCGTTATTAACCTTAAATACATACACTGGTGTTTACAAGCATGTCGTGTTTCACATGACTCAAGAATGTATAGCATGTCGATATTATTTAATGGCAGGAGATAGGTATATTTTGTCAATAACTTGCGCCCTCTATCAATGAACCACTTCCACGCAAGGCCTTCGTTTGGTTGTACAGTCGTTCGTTACTTGCAGTGCAGTAAATTTCTCAAAAACCTCTGTTATTTTCGGTGGACCATAAGAAATACATATGGCGAATTTTATACATTTATTCCAAACTGTCAGGAACATGTGTTTCACAATTTAATAAAAAAACAGGTTGGCTGATATGCGACCCACTGGGCGACGCACACAATTTTGTAGGCTCTTGTCATAGCAGCAATGAGAACGGGTTTTTAGTCAGATCATTCCAGCTTCTAAGGTGTGACCATCCTTTCAAGTTTTCACAAAATCAGCCCAAGCCTGACTACACTTAGATTGACCCCCCAAATAAAACTACTTTATAAACTTGTTATACTTTGTGGATGAACGTTAAATCAACTCCAAGACTCGGTAAAGTCGAATGTTTTATAGACTTGAACAATTAAACGATTGGTAAATTAAACGTTAAAATTGTTTGTCATTCAGAAATTTGGTGTACCACCTCGCGCCGACCCCACGAAAGCACTGACCTCGACTCAACAAACAAAATAATCACTTCAAGAACACACTCCCACAGAGTAGTGTGAGATACGAAGGCAATCCTATCTAGGAGCGGACCGCCAAGAACATAACGGAGTAACCAACAATCAGTTTTTAGGCTGACCACATATGAAAAATGCTAAGTTTATTTTTTATACAGTATCGATATACTGATGCCAGTCCATTGATGGTACACGATTTAAAGATTAACTTTAAAGAGCAGTAGTCGTCGTGCCGCGCATGTGCTACATTTTGGTTGATAAACATTGGTTTTCCCATAATCCAATGCGCTTTTCTATTTAAATCACTTGTACGTGTTTTGCCCTGAGCGCCACTTTCACTAATTACTACCGACGACTTCTTCGATACCTTCCAAACACAAAAAATACCTAATTAAAGCTAAGTAACTTCATAGTTCAAATCGGAAAAGAATGCGTATGATTGTCTAAACTTTTTTTATAACTACAAAATCATCTAACGATATGGCATTGACCTATTATACCAAACTTTGACAGGTTTGACGTTATTTATCATCGCTTATAAAGACGAGCGAGGTAGAAAAACAAAAATGACCATGTAGAACAGTAAAAGAAATATTGACTTAACACAATAACACGAGAATGAGGTTACCCTTTGCCGCAACTACCTCCAGGTCACCCTTGGGCAAGGTGTAGCACCTGTGAGCCTTGGGTGCCAACTTCCCACATAACAAGTTCGGTTGACGTCAGTAAGGGCATACGGTCGTAAAACTCCTGCACAAATAGATCCGCACAGGTGGACAATTTTTCATGTAAATATGTAGATATTAGTTTCAGTTGTACTTAGCATTTGGCAGGGGGGATCGTAACCTCTTGTGGTGAGAACCAGTGTGACTGGCCTGCCAACGGGGTGCTAAGGATTTCATTGGAAAAGTTATCAGTTACATCCGTTAATGTAATTTCGTTTTACATACCCGTAAATCAAAAATCACAATAACACTCAATAACATTTTAAATATATTCAAAACTTTATGTATATGATGCATGTTAATCTACTAGTTTTATCTCTGATTATTTATCATTTATTCTTTCGCCTCTTAACATATCTTCAATACATGTGAACAAAGACGAGTATGTCTTACGTAAAATTAATACACAATATAAAAGCAGCACATTTTTCAATAAAAACGCAGCACATTTTTCATACTTTCAGTGTTAGAAGACAAAATGCTGTAGATCACGGAACGTTCAAAATACGCACGTCAAAAATGATCAAAAGAAGATAGTGTATAATACATGTACACAAACAAACAGCTCTATATAAGGAATAAAGTTGTAAATGCCAACCGTCTGATTTTTTTAGTCCTCTTCAAGTGCAAATCAACTTTTTTTGCTATTTCCTCTAGTACACGTACGCTATAACACTGGCCCGGTTCGAACAAACCGAATGTCTGTTTTGTGTAATGTCCACTATAGATTGGCCATGTGGGTGATCTACCAAATTTCCATTCAATACTGGCAGCCTGATTCCATACATTGATATGTTTCTTGAAAATTTAAACAACGTTCTTGGAATACAACGGCAACCACTGTTCCATTACAGTGCTTGCGAAATTCTGAACAAGTCAACAACCTCTCTGATTTTATCGACGACAAGTGTTTCGTTAATACATATTCTTTAACCATATTTCGCTCAAAACTTGGTGTTCACGGAGGCCGTATTTCATGCCAGCATTCAACGCCTGATATTGACAGTTTGGTCCATTCCCGGACGCTGAGCAACGTTTGCAATAGGACAATACATTTATAGAACAGAATATTGGTCAACATGCCTACATTAACTGTTCTTGCGTTTAACACAACATAATGTTGTTCACAATATATAGCGCCCTTGTGCATCGAAGTAGAGAAATGTCTTTACGCATATGAATATTTGAACTTTCATGATAGTTGTTGATACAGCGGAAGTTCAAACTTATGCAAGGCGGATCAGAACTACAGAGAAAATACATATGAATAAGACAACATCTGAGACAATATCGCGAATTCCTCACTAAGGAGTACTATGGCATAACTACAGACTGAGCAAATGTTTGTGTTTTAAGTTTAGATTATAGACACAGAATGAGGTCAATATCCGTTCTCACAAAGAAGGTGTCCTCCTCCCTGAGTTGAAAACTCGTATAAACGACCATTTCATTTGAAAATTTACATGAGTTATTCAATATTAGATTCAGACTAATCGATAATGTGGAGTTTTTAACATTACCGGGTTTCATTTTTTTTTCATTTTCGTAAGTCACTGGTAGTGTCATGATTTTCATATTCCTTGTGGAATTTGTCTGGTAGAAAAGAAACCATATTTGAACGTTGAAATTAGAAATATTGAATTTCTGGGCACACTTCTTTAATGTCGACACACACATTTTTACAATCAGCAATGTGTTTTTTGTCGTTTACAACGTGCTTCGTGGATTTCAACCTGAGATCGTTTGTCGTGAAATGCGGATGTCAATTAAAACATCACAAATGATCAGTTTGAAAAAAGGTTATGGTACTAGCTTCTAGGAATTACCATACAGGTGAAATCAATTCTACACATTTTAAATAAAGCTGCATAGGGCGAACAGTTTTTAATCCCACCGTATATTTTTAACTCCTTACGTATGAGAAAGCGCAATGAGACCACTCCCAACATTTTTAGGTATTAAAGCCTGATTCCGAGAATATGGTGCTTGCACAGTTATTATAAATTATTGGGATGGCAATGACACTTTCACGTAATAAAATAGTTTAATGATGTTTCATTAATCAAAGAATAACAAGAACGGTTACGAGTGAGTCATCAACAGCGATGTGCGTGTGTGATAATGACAGTCCGATTATGTGGTTACATAACCGATGAGGTATTTCGGTGATGATATTGACTCATTGATCATATGTGACTAACAACGAACATTGAATATTGCCTGACACATGTACAGCCACACAATGATTAATACTTGTCTCAATCATGGAAGTAAGATGAGCAGCGTGCAGTGGTTCCCCAGCGTCATTCTTCTCACCGGGGACACAGGCCTGATAATTATAGGGAACGAATTACAACCAATTCATGCATCAACTTTAATTTTCTGTCAACAATTCATTGAAAAATACCAGTTTCTATGTTGGTTAGTTCTAAGTGTAGGCAGGTGTGTTTTCAGAATATTTTTTTTCTCAAATGTATTTACGTGAGAAAAAACAATGTAACAGCGTGATATATTAAAGGTCGATGAACACCTGCAACAGATATTCACCAACTAACTGATTATGTATACTAATTGTTCATTTAGACACCTTTGGATTAAATTGTCAGTCGGCATAATAATTAACTATAGTCAGCTATTGTGTCGTTCTTATAGTCTGTTGAATAACTTTTGGACAAATGAAAGACCAATAATTTTGCATTAGTACTATTAGTAATGAAATGGGGCAATTATTAAGCACAGGTTCAAACCATAAACTGCAGAGTAACAAGAGCAATACTCTCGAAGTGTAATCATCATTTTGGGCGTAGTTTCTAAGATATGGTCAATTTTGTAACTCGATATCTGTAACAGCATTATATTGAATGAGTTATTAGCGAAAGGTCTAGAATAATTATATTTCATATCTTGGAATGTAATATAAAGTTAAACAGAAGTCAATTTCACAATACGCTCGCGATAATAAATTAATCATGATAACAATAACATATATCACGAAATCAAAATGTCAAGTCAAGTCGATCTGCGGCGATTCAATGGTCTATTTTTGGTTGTGCCAATTTCTTTCAAATAATTTTCTTATGTAACCAACCTTTTTGGGGGGAACTTGATGTATACTGTATAACGGCACCCCAAACCTTCGTAGCTACGACATTTTGTCGATAATTTCAAAACAAGATGGCAGATTTGCCTCATATCGTCCACACTCATCAGTAAAACGTGACATTGATTAGATACTAGATATGAGCAGTGATATTTTTTTCGCAAGTGATGATCAATACTAGGCCTGGATACTTAAGAACACTGATTGGGACCACTGCGATTATATTATCTACAAATTGGAGACCAAAATATCAAGATGAAAAGTAGATGAGATTGATAACTATCTTTCAAGTATTGAGCAATATTTTGGATCGGTTAGATTATTGCCATATTGATGGTATTACTTTGATTCCTAAAGAAAAAAACATGGCTCATTTTATCAGCAATTTCTATATTACCAACGTCGAAATATTATCCTACTGTATTCACAATGCAGTGGTTTATAGTTTCCTTAGTCAAAATTATGAGATCTTTACGGATTAGACTGAAGTGTAAAATTTTTAAAAAGTTGCATGCGCAACAATGTACAACAATAAGTGCTATGGATTTTAACCTACAGTTTTTCATTATATAGTAATTATCCTGACTGATGTACTCCCAACTTAATATGTATTCATTTGTAATTGTTTTCTCAACAATTATCCGTTTGTTTGGCCATTTTTTTTCACCCAGTACAAAAAAATTTAACTGTATGTAAATAAACAACATACTAGGCTGAGTACGAGTACACATCGTAACATGGTGGTCGGATACAAAAACATGACGGTTGCACACAATAAAAAAAACATAAAGTGATAGTTGCACACCATCATAGTCATCTTAGGTCATTAGCAGATACTATTTCCAGTGTCACATATACCATTAATATTTTAATAACATTGCAATGCATTACCAATTAACTATAAGTAAAGTATGAAAAGAGCAGAAAATGCGGGATCACCCTGTTTTCCAATCCCTACAAATATTAAAATTGTCTATACTAAGACCCTGATCACTATCGTTCCTGGTGATATTTTTAGTTATTAATCTCCTGACTCGACATCCTGCTTTATACAACGAAGCCAACTTGCTCACATAATGACGGCGATGTAGCATTGTGCCGGACTCACTGAATTTGACGCATATATAAACCACAACACCAACGTTTTGTAGTGAGTTAGTGGGTGAGTAACATGTATATTAGAATGCACGTCAAAATTAAAGGCCGTGTTAAAGATGGTTTACACAAGGCAATTCACGTGCCATCGCATCGAGCAACACACGAAGCAATGCATAGCTTGCGGACAACAACATTGATCGCCGTACCTATTTGGCAGGCGACAGGCGACAATGTTCATGAAAACCATCACCAGAGGCGGTTTTATCAACATCAACGGTTTCATATTGATTGGGGGGACACAAATTATATTAAAAACAGAGGCAACTCCGGCAACTACTTTGCCTCGTGCGCTGCCCGATGCATCGCTTCATTATTTGCTATTTATAACATCTCATTTCAAATATCGCAGCTCAACAACAACAATAAGGGGGCACACCCTGCTAGCAATGCTCTATATAATTGTCAAACCGTTTCTATAAATAGCGAAACAAATATATTAAGTTTTATAAAACGGTGTTGGAATATTCGTGTATAATTTATAATTATTAACATTTTACAAAACTGTAGTCATTATGTTTCACTGTTGATTGGGGAGTTTGAATAAATTTAAATAAACCACAGTGTTTTGATTAAATCGTGTTCCTTTATCAGTGAGCTGTATGTATATAATAAGTGTCTGGTATATTGTATATTGTGCATTTGCCGTTTAAATGAATTGTTGTTCCCATATAGTAACATCGGAAATAGAGCGACATTGTCTAAAAAAACAAAAACCCATGTGGCAAATTGTCAGAAGTATTTAAATTTAAATTTTTGTTTGTTCTAACATTGCACTTAAATACTGACATATTTATCTATTAAACACTCTGAATCAAGAATCTGAGGAGTGATAAAGCTGGCATCATTGCTCATTTTTATAAAATTGCATGTTTCCATGGTAATATGCGAGGTAGGGTATACATTTCAGTCTATGCGACACTAATCTTGAACATCAAATGTCAAACTCATTCTGAATATTCTTGTTTCGTTATGTTCAGTAACAGTACATTAGACTAACCATATGTAATTACCGCTCTCTCAGGTTCGCCTGTGTGACCTTTCACCTCTCGCTGAGTGGGTATTTGCACGGGTAAGTTTTACTATTTGACTGTCGTAATGACACTATTTATTATTGTCCTTCATTTTTAAATCCAAATTGTGTTTGAAATATAAGAATTGTTGAGTGATGTTAATTCATTAATTATTTCTTATGTAATATTGTTCAAGGATTTGAATATGATATGACTTATGACTGTGAATTGTATCTTCCATCGCTCTCTGGTCTATTGCCTCAAATAAATAAGGCCAAGATTATTAGATTATTACAACCCAATTTATGAACTACTGTGTGTGTTTTCCCGTACATTGTGTAACACTGCCAGCGAGTCATATGACAAAATATCAAGCATATCAATTTGACTACAACAGAACTGGGACTAACTATGTTATTATATTAGATTTATTTTTTTTAGTTGTGAATCATGGAGAAAAGTGTCTTTCTAAAGTGAACAAGCGAAAGAATTATTTTTATTTTTGCTAGAGATAATGGACTATACTGTTATTTGGAAGAACAGGCTACAGATACAAACTTTGGCATAGAGTTTGGGTATCAACCTAGAGATGAAACAGACATCTCCTTAGATTGTTAAAAAAAGCTGGTTCTGTTTACTCAAAAATCTTTCAAAATAGGTGGAGGAGGTCTGAGCTTCCACCATTTGACTTTCTCCACCACTGTATATTTTGTGGTCACATTTGTGAACTTTAATGGGACAACAAAAATCACTCTCGATGGAGATGTGTGGTACGCAACTAAACATATTGCACAGAATTCACACATCATTTTAGAGACTTGCATTTCACTAGTAGTGGAAGCAGTTATTGATTTGCATGCATCTTATGGGCGTTATCATTATCATTATAACAACCTTTATGGCTCCAATGGCTGTCCAATCTTCAGCATTACACAGCAGTGAAGACTTGGAAACAGATAGCAATGATGAAACATTCTATGAAGTTATAACATAAATGAGGAAAGAATGTAAACAGAAATTTCATTGAACTGTACAAATAATTTTGGAGAAATGTCAAATTACTTTGGTGATAAGCTCCTCAAAGCAGCAGGATAAGCAAGTATTCTAGTATTTTAGGTGGTGAGGATGAGGGATAGTTTTTCATTGGTAGGATTGCAAAGCATACACAACAAAAATTTAAATCACTTCGTATTGAAAAGGAGAGATACTAATGACCAATGCAGATATAGCCAAAGAATATGCAAGTGGGACTCATCTTGACGTTATGGCACTTCAACGTGCAAATGTTAGAAAAATTAATGCTTCCCAACATGATAACAGGTTTGAATACAACACTTTCAACACAATTGGAGGTTGTACTCGGTACTCGTATTAAGTGGAAAGAATTCATCTAATAAATGAACCAATTTGGAGTTTTGTGTACATATGATGAATTACCGTAGATCAGTGACACTTGCATAAAAAACATCAATAGTTTTAACATCTGCTGCAGATAACAATGAAAAATTGGTCAAGTAATTGTTGACAAAGTCAGAAAGGTTTGCAGTCTACACATACCTTTGCTATACTGCCTTCCAGTTAGGAAACAAACAGTTGACGTCACATAACAGAGGAATAGCGCTGTAAGTAGAAGAGTAAAGTCCTATAGAAAGAGCAATATATTCAGTCCTAAATGTTGCCAATGTAAGTATTGGCTGTAAGAAGGCCTAGAGAAAGGACTATCCTATTTTTGCTGAAGTTATTTGAACGAATATGTGTCCAGCATGAATGGGTTCAACAAAATAATAGGCAGAGGAGAAGAAGGCCACGGTATAAATTTTCTATCTAGAAATGTGTACACATCACTTATCGATAAAACTCGATACCATGATGACAGCAATGGTAGAAGCAGAGAGACTAAAAAGGCAGATGGCACAATATATTATAGTGATCAACAACTGTATGTCAGTACATTTGGGTGTTAATGAACATATGTCGGCAAGGACAAAGTATCCTCAATATTTCTGTGCACTAAGACGTCTTCTAAGACCTATAAAGAATATTTTCCAAGAAGCTCGTGACAAGGATAAGCTGATCTTTAGATTGTCAGGCAAAAACCAGCGGAGCCACTAAGTTGTAGGTAGATGTACTCATCAAACCAGTGTTTCTCATGATTTTATTCTGCAGAGCTGACACTTAAACAAATTGGCCATTACAACTACATACAGTTTGAATCATGATTCCATATTACTTTGATGCAGGACATCGTAACTATGCTTCTTATGGTATTTATTACTTTTGATCATCAGAGACAAGGCCTACAGACATTTGTAGACATCTTCTCCAATGGTGATTGAAACAACCTTCATAAGGACGGGTATGCAAAGGTCTCCAGGGTCTTGTTGGCACCACACTCAAATCAAATGTAACGAAAACCTTGACTTTGAGTTTTTGAGTCATATGTTGCCATCTACAGAAAGATGTTCGAAATGTTCTTCATAAAAAAGAAATGAAGCCTAACATGCTATCAGATGAAGACATTCTGAAATAAGCTTGCTGAATATATTAATTTACTTGACAGTGGCTTAGTAAAAGGTATAATCGCACCAAGATGAAGTCAAGATGAAGTCAATGTAGAAATAAACCTTTTGATCAAATGAATTCAACCCTAATATCAGCAAGGAAGTCAAGACAATGCAGTTGATAAAAGAAGCGTATCAGTGTTGGAGCAGTGAAAGTGTATGACACTAATGTAATGTTTACAAGCTTCCGAAAATCAAGTTCATTTAGATGATGTTCAGAAGTAAGAATTAATACTCAATTCTGATGGCAATGTTTGATAGTGAGATTTGCGATTCGCTTAAATGGAAAGTTTTACGACCAATAGTTACATAGGTAGTCATGAAGGTATATAACGAGTCTCATGGTTACTTGATATTCAACAGATTTACGAAGTACAGCATCAAGCTGTGATAGCATTAACTTGCTTAACTTAATCATGGCATGCAGAATTGATTCAAACTATGTTGACTTAAGTTTGTAGTAACTGGTCATGATCATGTTCCAATAGAGTATATGTTCAAATATATGTTCTTCACTGTATGTATATATATATTTACCTTTCACCTCTAGATTTGTGTACTTAATGTGTCCTGGTCTAAAACATGCGTTAAGGCATAAATGTTATGCTTGCATACAAAGGTACCTAATATTTATCGGTTTGAGCAAGTCATCAAAGAAAAAAACCATTTTCTCAAATTGCTCAAATCGATTCTTGATACAGAGTGTCCTATCCTGCAAAACCATATAGTGTGTACTCCAGTGCAAGGTCAGTGCCCTTGACTACCAGGCACAATATGAACACAAACAAGAACAAAATCTAAAAAATATATATAATCAGTTCTGCTCAAAAGAAAAAAATACCAATCCATTGTGAGGTAGAATTACTTTTGTGATTGCCCTTGGTAAGCTCCTTTCTATCGAGTTTACTCACACATTATTGTATACTGGCTATGCCAATTAAATTGCTATGCGAATTTGCACAAATTGCTATGTCAGTTGGAACTAGTCACACATTTAAAATGTTGATTCAGACCAACTTAAGTCAATGTTGTAGTCCACTTGTTCAAAGCTATCTAAAAGTGCTAGTCCATTCTTCTCAGTGCTTGTTATTCCTAAATAGACTCATTGAGACCGTCATACTGGCATGATATTTTGTATTATATTGCTTCTAAATGACACATATATTTTGTTTCCATAACCCAGGTATGTATCTGAAGACTAAAATCATGACAATTTGAATGGGATATTTCGAAGGCGCTCATAATCTCATAATCACCCATGCTTATTACATTAGTCATATTAAGTAGTGTTCGTCTTAGTTTACCAAGCTATGCATCTCACGCCTTATTGATGTGCCCAAAAAGAGCTTCACGCTTGAGAACGGGGTTCTAGATTGGCGGTGGAATTTCGTTCTTGAAGAGTGAATGTCTTTTATCAATATAGCTTTGGCTTACAAGAGATGGTTGATGAAACTGCTGTTGGTGTAATGAGGAGAGTTAACATCAGCACAATACACTTGCCACCCTGATCATGAAATGATCTCAGATTGTATTTACTCATGTCTCTTGTCTCGAATATCTGCTGTCACTCTTTCTACATGGCAGGTCAAAATCGTTTATCTAAGTTTCACTTTGTCTGCTGTCATATCTACCCTAATGTACTCCACATGATATGAATGGTAGTAAAGACAAGAAAAGTGCAACATTGGAAGCTCAGACAATGCAATATTTGTCTATGTAACCGAAAATAAAAATGAAACCGCAATGAATACAGATTTCAAAACACTACAGTTGAAATCACAGGCTTAAAGTGCGGTGGTTGTCGCGCAGAGCGTGTTCGAATTTCATGTAAATAAACAATGTATTTTACACGCGTTGTATACGTCGCTATGAGTCCCATATCGAACAGGACACGGCACGACGACCACCGCCCTTTAACTTTCAATAGATTGAGTTGACTTGTCGGAAGCCCAGATGAACGAATGTGTGAACGAATAACAGGAAAATAGCATGTAGTAAATGTGCGCCACACTGTCTTGCCATTCCAGTCTATTAGGATGTTACAAATAGTTGTAATTTAACAGTGAATTTATTGTTTCATTTCTATTGTATCACAGTAAGAAATAGTGTACTGTAAAATGAAGCCTCAGACATTCGATCATCCTCCAGATGGTGGATGGGGGTGGTGTGTGTTATTTAGTAGTATGGTGGTTCGCCTATTGGCGTTTGGAACTTTCTCTCTGGCTGGAGTTATCATTCGAGCTCTGCAATCGACCTTGACCGACGATTCTGCCGTAGATATTATTTGGGTGACATCTCTATACTTTGGTTTTTCATTTTTTATGTGTAAGTATATTTAAGTACATTCATATGTGCATTGAATATGCACTAGACAAACATATTTATGAAATAAAGAATAAAGTAAATGTTGTTGCCATCCACACAGGCCCCGTTGGTGCTTATTTCAATGACAGATATAGTACAAGACCTGCCATGGTTATAGGCGCTACTCTGTCAACTGTCGGATTGTTCCTGAGTTTCTTTGCTTCTAATGTGCAGTATCTTTACATATCTTACGGGGTCATGACAGGTAAGGAACATTATAATCAGAGTTTCGCAATTAAAATTTTCCTAATTAACATAACATAACCACACTGAATATCTTGAAGAGTAACGTCAGAACAACCTGTCTGTTCGAATGGATTTCATTTAGAGGCGTAAGGATTGTTCTTCCTCTCGTCGAATTGCATATAGTATACAGTGTATAAGTTACCGTGTCACAATAATGATATAGTTACACTATCTCCCTAACAGGTATTGGACATGCTTTTTTGCATACAGCACATTTACCGATTCTTGCAAAATATTTCGACAAACGTTTTGCCTTTGCCACAGGGATTGCTTGTCTCGGAAGTGATTTGGGATATTTCTTGTTCTCTCCTATGATCCAAACGTTTGTTGATAAATATGGATTGCGGGGAGCATTCTTGATAATGTCTGCAATCAACGCACATGCATTTGCTTGTGCCACAGTTATGCGCCCAATCAACGTAATCAGCCAAGACAAAGTAAATCCAAACCCGAACGAGTCAACGAATGGTTGTTGCAAGAAAATAGTTCAACGTCTGGGTTTTCGACTGCACTGTACCCATCATGGTTTTGCTTTGATGATGTTCGCTAATTTTTTCGGAGCTCTGGGTTACTTTAGTTCGCTTTCACTGATCATACCACATGCAGTTGAAATTGGAGTTACGGAGCTAAAAGCAACGTTCTTAGTTGCAACAGTAGGTATTACGAGCATGGCAATTAAAACTATTCAAGGATGGTGTATAGACAGGTATAATATTCGGGCCTTATATATTTTGCCAATACTTACTCTCATATTGGGAGTATCCCAGGTTACAATGGCTGTAGCTACCACTTTCCCCGTGATGGTTGTTTCGTGTGTACTCGTTGGAGTTTGCAATGGGATGTACTCGCCTTCACTTTATGTGAGTATAAACGAAATGGTGGGAGCCACAAATTATTCACGCGGACATGGAATTATTTTGTTGTATTTTGGAATTGCAGGCATTATTGGTTCACAAACTGGAGGTAAGAATTTTTCTCTCGAAAATCTAGTAAATCTAAAGAATCCAATATCAGACTTTTTACGCAAATGGTTGCTGTGATCACGTGGGGAAAAGGCACACGAAAGATTGAAACATTATTTAAAGAGCAGTGGTCGTCAAGAAGCAGATGTGCGATATTTGTGTTGATACTCGTTGAGTTCCCCACAAACCAATGCGTTTTTCTAATGAAAATCCTGATTACGCGTTTGAGCTGAGCGTAACGTGCACAAAATTACTGTCCGTGACTCGTTCGATAGCTTGCAATCACAAAAGAAATTACCTAGTTAAAGCTTGGTAACGTATCAATTTGTATTCGTTGGTCTACGCAAAAGTCATAGTCCCATATCTCGAGGAGGATGTGTGGCGCGACGACCACGGCCATTTAAGGTGGAAAATATGTCTCCACGTGATCTCCGCAGATGTGTGCATCTAATCTATATTGTGCTATTGTACCAATCCAAGCAGATAATTTTAATTATCTAATTAACAATTTTGTAATCATATTGTTTTGTCATATGTCGTGTCGACTTATTAAGCCACTCGATTAATACTTAAACACATGCATACTGTGTAGACTATTATGATATTATTTTGAAATTACAATGTGCATAATAATAAGCTAATTAGCATACGAGTTCATCGTTAACTGTTTATTTTGTATCATCAGTTTATAAAAACAACAACAACAATAACAACAGTTTAATCTATGCCAATTCACATAGTTAATTTGCATCAGTTCACTCAAATTATTTAAACGTGCTTGTAGAGAGTATAAGCATTGTTATTATTACGGTGAAAATCTACGCGGTCAGCCGGTATATAACCTAATACGAGTTCGACACCCATTGTCAAACTGAAGCATAACAATAGTACATTTTGTCCAATTACCCTGTTCGATAAACTACTCTGCACTGTTTGGATTCTTAGAGGCCATTAGCTATCTAATCAGGTATGAGAATTATCTGGAGCATATATGTACCAAGTTTCATTAAAATCTGGTTCTTGAGATAGCAGTGGGGCAGATATATAGACATATACACAAACACTAAGATCTAATTGATCCTAGAGTCTACCCTAACCCAAGGCCCTCGCACGCGATAGTCTAAACAGGTACGACGCCAGTTGGTTATCGTTGTTCAATACCAGTATAATATGTACATGTTGATTTGCTTCCACTTCACATGCCATTATTGTGTTGATGCTATTGTGTGTTATGTTTTTCAAGGGTGAATCTAGAACGGTAAAGCTCAATTACCAAAAGTACCATACAGATGCAGCATACTAGTGTCTTATTTGTAATTATGTCTTCACAGGTTGGATATATGATAAAACAGGCAGTTTTAAAGGATTATTTTACTTGGCCGCTGTCTGTAGTTTAGTAAGCGCCTCATCGTACTTCATTGTCGCTGTCAGAGTGTGGAGAAAACAGGCATGTATAGTGGAAAGAGTAACTATATGACTAACGACAAAATGTACAAATCGTTTTTTTTTTCTAAAAACGATAAATAATACGATTGTAATAAAATAATAAATACTAGAAATGTAATTTACATACTGTCACTGAATAATATCATAGTCTAACACAACATCCAGAAATATTATGGCAGTCCCTAGCTTTCGGGCATTTCGGTCGTGCTCATGAATATTCATAAATTAATTATGCAATGTGATAATCGCCTGCAATAACGCATGAGTGTCAACTGTACAAACTTCACTTACTGATGGGCTACCAAGGGATTTATACAAACCGTGATCAAAGTTCAATTCCAAATAACACAGTACAGCACGATTACTTGTTCATTTCAGTTACGTTTGGCTTCTTATATCAACATGATCCGTTTGATATAGTAATGATTCCTCTGCTTCTGTTCCATTCTATTTCCTCTCTGACAACCTCTAAGTAAGAGTGATTGAGCCAATGAATGTCTTGCAATCTAACGTGGGTGTATATGCATTTTGATATTAACACGACCATGCGTGCGTGTGTGCAAGCAAACATATATTGTTCAGAAACCAATGGAACGCACTTGATAGAAATATGTCTCGGGGTGTCTAACTAATTGGTTATGTGAAGGTCATATCAAGGTCAAACTTCGAATGCCAACTAAAAGTTTATGTTTATTTTCGTCTTGTAATTTTACCAGCTGAAAGAATATATTACTCCATAAATATCAAAGTCAGGTCAAATTCAAATACAAATCTGCATAGTTACTGAATAACCCCCATAGATCAGATTGGCCGAAATAAAAGTCAAAAAAGGCCATTATATATTATTTAACACGGAATATTGTATCCAAGGGTACAAAAACATCTTCACGGACATGTCAAGGTCAAGTCATATCACAAATATGTATAATATCATGTTATATCCAATAAAATTATTTGTTCACATTCTTTGGACCCATGAACATTAATTTTGCGTTAAATTTTAATGAATTTCGTTTTCTAAGATGATTCACACTTATAAATCTCTCTATGTGCAACGTAATTTAGCTGTAACTTTTCAAATAAACATTGTCTTCTTTCATCAAAACTAATAAGCCAAGAGTTCTGCAGAGGACGACTAACCTTAACATCCAAAATATATTTTATCAGATACAATGTTCTCGTAATGAAATAAACCCTGTGATGAAATGAATGTCACTTGTCTGATTTAGAACTCTGGTTTCAAACGACAACCATTTGTTTATAACTCTGAAAAGGGTTTTCATGACGGCCAAATCTTTCAGTGATGTGTATATTTCGGAAATTATAATAATGACAGCACGAGTAGTTGATACAAAGTTAATGTATATGTCTCAGAGAAAAATGAGCTTTCCTAAAAATGGAGACATTTTATCAATGAAAAAATATATCCAGTACAAATGTGCATATGATTGTCCCTCATTTGCATATTGACCTCAACATACCATATGATTCCTTGAAAAGTGTCTTCCATATGTATTGGTTGACGTAAACACCTTGTCAATGCGTGTTAACTGAGAAATTAACAGTGTATTTAAATAATCGTGTTAAACTATCTAATTAACTCACTCACCAACCAACTCACTACCTACCTAACTAACTAACAAATAAATTTATATAAATAAATAAATAAATAAATAAATAAATAAATATTATTAAATAAATAAATGGGAAAAAAACATAACAAGCTGTAGCTCTTTGAACACAAATATTATCGGTAAATGCACACGTCCATTAGGTCCATTTCCAATTTATCCTCCATTGTGTTTCCCATGATGCTTAGAGAGAGGTCACGGTATCACCTAATATAACGTTTGGTACAGGAAGTAGCACTTATATAAATACTATACAGGGGCAAGGGGGTAGCTGGTACAGATTAGGGTTGGGCCATTTGATTTTTGAGGGGGAGGTCAGCTCAGTGAAAGGCAAATGTGTTTGGAGGTTTTTTTTATCATTAGGTTTGCTTGAATTTTTTTTTAATAGTCCACTATATCCAACATTTTTTTTCATCATCTTCAACGGGGGTAGCAAAGACTTGATATTTTACTGCCAGGTGGGATGGATTGGTACTTTGATAAGGATTGGTTCCTCAGACCATCATAAACATCCATCTTTTCCTTCCATATCTGAATGCTGATGTGTAATGACCCATTTTGAACAAGCCATGCATGGCACAGTCCCCATTAGTTATCGAATTTAAGATATATAGTTTTGTTTATAGTAATATAGCTGGAAAATAACCATGTCAGGAATATGATTATGATGATTGTTTAACATTAAAATGATTGACATTTGGATCTGATCGTCAATTGAGTATTGAGAGATATTGCTCTGGATCAGCATTAATTAAAACAAAATCACCTATTTTGAATACATGTATAATGAATATATAAAATTTGAACATAATCAGTCAATGCATATCAGAGATATGGCACTAGAACTGCATTCATTAATACATAATGGTTCTCAATCGGCCATTTTGAATCTGATCTGAAAACTAAAATGACGTGCATCAGGAACCCATAATGTCTAATGTATGTACCAAGTTTGAACAAAACCCATCCAGAAATGCCAGAAATGCTTGATATTTGATGATTTTTTAGCACAAAAATGCCCACCATTCGGCCATTTGTAGTAGGATTGTCAAACCAATATATCTGTATCTATGACACGATTTATAATGAATATTTAAAATTTGAACATAATCAGTCACAGATATGGCACTAGAACCACATTCATTAAAACAAAATGGCTGCCAGTCGACCATTTAGAATCTTATCTGAAAAACAAAATGATGTGCATCAAGGTCCTATAATGTACAACGTATATACCAAGTTTGAACAAAATCCATCTGTAAACAGCCGTGAAATGCTTGATTTTGATGATTTGTTAGCACAAAAATGGCCATTCGGCCATCTTGAATTAGACTGTGAAACAAATTGATGTGCATATGTATAATATCATGTATGATGTATGTGTGAAGTTTGATTGTGATTGGTCGAGGCATTTTTAAGATACAGGTCCAGGCCCACGCACGGACTCACTGAAGCACGGACACACAGACGCACAGAGGTCAAAACATAAGTCCCCGGGGACTAAAAAGGTTAATCCATGTAATGTATACCTATAATAACAAAAATTACGATATTTGGTTGGTGTGAGTGAGGTGGGTGGTGAGAATGGAATGGTTGGTGAAAGTGGGGTGGGCGGTGAGAATGAGATGGTAGGTGTGAGTGAGGTGGGTGGTGATAGTGGAATGGTTGGTGAAAGTGAGGTGGTTGGTGGGAAAGAGATAGTAGGTGTGAGTGAGGTGGGTGTTGAGAGTGGAATGGTTGGTGAAAGTGAGGTGGGTGGTGGGAAAGAGATAGTAGGTGTGGGTGAGGTGGGTGGTGAAAGTGGAATGGTTGGTTAAAGTGAGGTGGGTGGTGAGAATGAGATAGTAGGTGTGAGTGAGATGGGTGGTGATAGTGGAATGGTTGATGAAAGTGAAGTGGGTGGTGCGAATGAGATAGTAGGTGTGAGTGAGATGGGTGGTGATAGTGGAATGGTTGATGAAAGTGAGGTGGGTGGTGCGAATGAGATAGTAGGTGTGAGTGAGGTGGGTGGTGAGAGTGGAATGGTTGGTGAAAGTGAGGTGGGTGGTGGGAAAGAGATAGTAGGTGTGAGTGAGGTGGGTGGTGAGAGTGGAATGGTTGGTGAAAGTGAGGTGGGTGGTGGGAAAGAGATAGTAGGTGTGAGTGAGGTGGGTGGTGAGAGTGGAATGGTTGGTGAAAGTGAGGTGGGTGGTGGGAAAGAGATAGTAGGTGTGAGTGAGGTGGGTGGTGAGAGTGGAATGGTTGGTGAAAGTGAGGTGGGTGATGGGAAAGAGATAGTAGGTGTGAGTGAGGTGGGTGTTGAGAGTGGAATGGTTGGTGAAAGTGAGGTGGGTGGTGGGAAAGAGATAGTAGGTGTGGGTGAGGTGGGTGGTGAGAATGAGATAGTAGGTGTGAGTGAGGTGGTTGGTGAGAATGAGATAGTGGATGTGAGTGAGGTGGGTGGTGAGAATGAGATAGTAGGGGTGAGTGAGGTGGGTGGTGAGAGTCGGATTGTAGGTCAGAACGAGATTGCTCTGTAAGAGTGTGATGTGAAACATTTGCTGACAAAAATTGTTTCTCATTTTAATATTTATTTTATTACATTTTATTTATTTTATTATTACATATGTACTGCAGTTTATTTTGATTCGTCCCTGAAATCAAAATCGGTATTTCCACAACTCATATGCAAATGAGGTCTGAGAGCAAACAAAGTAGTCCCTTCAGGAGTACCGTTTTTATTCGGAGAGTGACTCAGATAAGACGTCTGATTATTTTATTTTATTTATTACCTGTTTAATGAAACATGGTTCTATACAATCATGAATGTATCTTGTCTATTATTGTGGTCACATAACATACCGTGGCATTTATTTTCCCTGTTTTACCTGAAGTCAATTTTCTGCAAAATAAATTCCAGTGAAAATGCAGCTTTCTCTATAGGTTGCATTGAGTCTTAAAACAACATAGTGAAAATTAGATCCACACTATGTTTCTGTTTTAGTCTGTAAAATGTATTTAAACTAAAACAGCTAAATTGTCAGAGATATTGCATGCAATACCGTATTTGCTCTATTAGTAGCGCATGCTCTTATGTAAATAACAGAAATGTTTCTATGGTCAAAATACATCATATTTTAATAAATCAGTATACAATCAATGCAATTGTTGCCGTACACGTGCTTCTATTAGAGATGCTTTTCTAATAGAGCATATATGGTATACAATCTAAATGCAAAATTGTTTTTGAACTTAACATTGAAATGCAGATATTTATTTCCCCTTTGCTATTAATTAATCCACAAACCAGAATCATTGACATCCATTTATATATGACCTAGTTTCTTCTTCTACTCTGTGCCCCCTTATCTTGGCAGGAAGAATTGGCATATTCTTATGACACAGTAATTCAAGTGAATCTACTGTGTTCAGAGATGACACGACAACTGCTGATGGAAACAATTTTTTCCTTAAGTCATATAGTGACAAATATTTTTTTTACACTGGTGAAGCAACAATTTTTTTACGGCATTTTACGTTTTGACAGGAAATAAAATGAAAGTTTCATTTACAGTAAAAAATGGTTTATTACACTTTACAGATAAAGCAAATTCCTAATTTTACATTTTTATACTATTTTTGATAATTTGTGTTTAAGAATCAAAATTGAAAATTGCGTGCGAATTATGACATTTAATTTTGAAAATGCTTTATACGCTTACAAAGAATTACACCTTGCCCATGTCTACAAATTTACGTTTTTTATTAATTTGAATTACATTTAATAAAAACAATTGATTACAGTTTACGAAAATACCCCTTGTCGCCCCTCTATACACAGCAAGCTCTGTTTTTGTCCAGAAACCAGTCATTGAAGGTGAGTTTTCTCAATATTTTCCATTGTGATTACCTTAAACTAGTGCCCGATTGGTTTACATCTAGATTCGCACGACTGAATCACTGCGCAACAATAATCTATCAGCCAAGAATACCATATTTTTAAAAGCATGACATGACTCAACATTTTCCTGGAAACGATATCACGCGACATATAGCGTACACCCTAAGATCGCGTATGTGATACAGTGTTGAAATATATATGTATGCATAATCCTTTTATTTGGTACCAACCGTTGATTCGTTGGTAAAATTAACCACAAACATATACTCATACATTTTGCACAAGGTCACTCAGTAGGAAGTTGTTATAATATAATGGGAATGGCGTTATTACGACCAGGCTAAGGGGACTATATTGCAGTGGGCGAGTTCATGCACACGTCAGTACACAGGGAGCCCAGGAACTATAATCAACTGTAATACGCAGTCTCTATGAGCGGGGGGGGGATATCGGCTCGTATCTAGTGTAAGAAATAGACAAGGGATGAAGGCTCCAGCCAGCTCACATTTTTTAAACTCGAAAAAACAGACGAAAAGAATGAAAAATAAAATATAAAAAAAATACCAGGTTGAAGAATATTAGTTGCTTCTTCAAATTTCGCCAAAGCCCTACCTATATTTTACCGATATCTGCAGAATAAATCAAGAAAACTACACAAATTTACTCCATTTAGGAATTCCTAACGGTTTGCCCGAACGCACGGCACAGTTGGAGGCGTGGCCTGTTCAGCATTTGTCAACAACCAATCACAAGACTGGTTACGAACCACATCGAGGTCACGACTCGGTTAGCCTTGCTCAACTAGTTCGTAACCAGTCTTGTGATTGGTTGTTGACAAATGCTGAACAGGCCACGCCTCCAACGGTGTCGTGCGTTCGGACTAACCGTTAGGAATTCCTAAATTGAGTCAATTTGTGTAGTTTTCTTGATTTATTCTGCAGATATCGGTAAAATGTAGGTAAGGCTTTGGCGAAATTCGAAGGAGCAACTAATATTCTTCAACCTGGTATTTTTTTTAGATTTTATTTTTTATTTTTTTCGTCTGTTTTTTCGAGTTTAAAAAATGTGAGCTGGCTGGAGCCTTCATCCCTTGTCTATTTCTTACACTAGATACCAGCCGATACCCCCCCCCCCCGCTCATAGAGACTGCGTATTACAGTTGATTATAGTTCCTGGGCTCCCTGTGGTCAGTAGTGCGTTTGTAAACTCGCGATGGCGTGTGGTTCAGATTCCCGCGACATTGACAAGATTGGCAGAGAATTTCTAACTTGTGGTCTTTGTCTAGAGTATTATAAGAATGCCAAGACATTACCGTGCCTGCATTCGTACTGCGATGAATGTATCGACAAGCTGGTGTCAAGAAAGGGTGGGCTGATCTGTCCCGAGTGTAGAAAAGAATATGGTGGGGCTTGCGATGGGACCGTTGCTACAGAAGCGTTTAGATCTAATCACGTGATTAACGGTTTAGTGGAATTCATCAAAGCCCGTGATCGGCGTTCGGAGAATAGCAGAGAGGGTCAGATGTGCGATGGTTGTGAAGAGGCTACCGCTATTCAGCGCTGTGTTGATTGCGTATCTAATTTATGCGAGAGGTGTGTCAAAACGCATCGGAAACTTAGGGTGTCCAAAGGGCATCGCTTCATATCAATCGACATCTACAGTAATACCAACCCCGAACAAGTGTCGGTATATCGGCCAGCTACCTACTGTAATGTCAAAGGTCACGAAGAGAACGTTTTACAGTTCTTCTGCGAGACATGCGAAGTTCCAAATTGCCTCGCATGTACTGTAGTAAATCACCGGGTACCAGACCATAAACACCAAGACCTCAACAAGGCGGCAAAGAAATTGAATACAAAATTAACTGAGTCCATTGTAAAACTAGACGAGAAACAGCGAAAATTGAAGTCAATGGCAGAGTCCGCTACGACAACGCTTGCCAGCTTGACGAAAATTTATGAGGAAGAAGTTACAAAAATCAAGAATTACTCAGAAGCGCTTTTAAAGAAAGTAAAACAAGATGAGGAAGATTTGCTCACCACACTGAAACAGGAATATTCATATATAACGAAACAACTAGAATGTAACGTAGATCGGTACGAAATGGCTAGGAAAGGCTGCGGCAGTACAATAAACTTTATCAACGTTTTGATGGAATACGGAGATGATGCAGAGATTGCATCTGAATTTAAGAAGACCACGACTCGTATTAAGGAGATACTTGCCGTTCGAGAGATTCATGACCCAAAGAAAATATTTTACAAATTCTCACCTGCGGAAGCAATCAAACAATCAAATAATAGTGTCGGGTCATTATCTACAGTTGACATAAACTCTGTTAAGCTCGTCGAAGGTTATAAAATACCAAAAAAGTGCTTGTTGGCGAGAAGGTGAATGTTCGTTTACAAGTGGATGATACAAATGGTTTGCCATACACATCGAATGAGCTGAGCATTATATCAGCGAGAATATACTCACAAGCTACAACAGAACAGCTACAAGTTACGCATAATGAGGGTATCTACAATATTTCTATGTTCAGCGCTGCCGAGGAAGGGAAGTACTATCTAGTCATAGCAGTGGGCAATATCAACGTACCAGGATGACCATTCGAGATAATGGCGTTTACAGGTAAGCGCTTACTGTAAATATACAAGTTTATGGACACTCGGAACACGTGATAATTTTATGAGTAGACAGTCTTGGTGTAACTTATTACATTTCGACGATCTAATACAAGTTGAACTTATGGTCCATTGGGTTTAAACAATCACGAAGTTGCAATATTAACACATGCGAATATGAATGAATACAATGAATACCTGCTAGCACGCATAATTAAACACTCGTATAAACAAAGTAATTAGAAAGGTAGATACTGATTGCTCGTTTTATACTACCTGTATGTTCTATGGTAGGCAATATTGAGTACACTTATCGAAATTAAGGCGGGTTGGTTCTATTTATATTATACGCACAAATGTTGTGTCACATGTTTTTCTGTTAAAGCACAATATTTAAAGAGCCGTATAATGTATTTCGGGTTAGTGTGTATCAAATCTTTATTGATGGTTCTGTGGAGCCCTTGTAACACGGTCGTCAAATGAAATTATTCAGAATACATGTTTGACATTACATATTTATATTTTTTCTGAAGTAAACATGGGTTTACAAATAAAGACAGGTAGCAGAGTTAAGTATCGGACAGAGACAGGATATTACATGCATCAGGTAATTATATGTCCATATATCAAACCGATTTATTATTTACTATATATATTTTGACTTGTACATGGGTTATATATTGTCTGGCTGCTAACAAGCATATAAGAAAAAAGCTGATAATTTTGGTATATCGGACATCGTGATAAAATATGCCTGATTCATAATTGTTGCTATTAAATATACGTAGTACTAATAAGATATTCATAAAAACGTTCCTTGATACAAACAGAACTCATTGTTCCACAAATAATATATACAACGCGGCCGAGAATAGATGTAGCTTTCGTCATAACTTTCCGGCTGAATACGTGATTATTTATCAATATTGACGCACCGAAGTTGTTTGCGTCATGACAATCACGCTTTCAATTTAACATGTATTTATGTTTTATATATTAGCATGTGAGAGAAGGTGTACTTGGTACAGTGGTCGGGAGTGAGCGTGGCGAAATCCTAGTGCAGTGGGATGAATCGGAAAAAGATGGAAGACATGGTTATTACGATCATTATAATCAATACACAACTCGTCACCATATCCACGAGTTAGGTCTTGTAGAATACTACTAAATATTTGCAATTGAAAAATAACAGTCTATAAATATTGAGGCATGTGTTGGATTTGATTTCATACTTATCTAATCTAGATCTAATTACTGACATCACAGACAAATGGACGCAGGTTACATCACATTTGGTATATTTATAGATTTAAAGAAAGCATTCGATACAATTGACCACCACATTTTATTACAAAAATTAGAGCATTATGGGATTCGGGGCCTGCCACTTAAATGGTTTCACAGATATCTAGAAAATCGTCTCCAGACAGTGGATGTCAATGGTACCGTATCACCCCCAACCCAAGTTAAATGTGGAATTCCCCAGGGTTCAATACTTGGCCCTCTATTATTTCTTCTCTATATTAATGATATTAACTCCAGTACCAATGCCTTTGATTTTCGTTTATTTGCAGATGACACTAACCTATTCAACTCACATAAATCTAACCAAATTAATCTTAATACTATTAATACAGAATTTAAAAAAGTCGTTGACTGGTGTAAAGCTAACAAACTAACAATTAATGCCAACAAAACAAATTATATGGTAATTAAAACTCCACAAAAACAAGTTCATATTAATGGATCCCTAGAAATTGACAATGTACCGTTAGAGGGCGTAACATCAGTATCTTACTTGGGTGTCAATATAAATTCGTCTTTGAACTGGAAATCTCATATTAACAAAGTCACTAACATACTTAGCTCTAAAATTGGTATAATCTCACAAATTCGACATTATGTCCCAAAGTATATTCTTATTCTATTTTATAGTACCCTGATTCTTCCACATTTAACGCACTGTGTTGAAATATGGGGAAACGCTTATCCTACCCTTCTTGAACCGATTCTACGACTCCAGAAAAGACTTGTGCGGCTTATCACTTTTTCAAAATGGAACTCGCATTCTGCAACACTGTTCCGTTCTCTTCAAATTCTGGACATTCATAAACTATGTAAATTCCACTCTTGTCTATATATTTTCGATTTAAATAAAAATCGTTTCGCACGCTGTCCTGATACCTACATCAACACTCCTTCTCATAATTATCCCACTAAAATAAATAGAAGTGGTAGCCTCTCTATACCAAAAACAAAACTTTCTATAACCCAGCATAACATAAAGTTTGCATCAATTAAGCATTGGAATTCACTAGAACCAGAACTACAAAATGCCAATATTAGTAGATATTTTTTTTTAAATTGTCTGAAAGCTGAACTTATATCTGAATATTCAGATTAATTATACGACTATTGGCTGACAACTCACTACAACAGACTGACTGATTAACTGATTGACAAGCTGACTAATTGACTGGTAGTATAAAATATGTGTATATGATAAATTTATGATAATCCGCACGTCAGTACAATATTATTTCTTATTCCGGGTCTAGGACTCGACTAGCTCAAATGAGCTATTTCCATGACCCACACCAGAATCCTTTGCAGTGGTAAAAAGGAAAAATTAATTGTGTTATGTATATTTTCTTTTTCTGGTGTAAATAAATAAATACAAATACAAATACTTCTATTCACTACAAAACACACTCAGGTGCCTAAAAATATTCAAACATATAATTTGTGATATGGGTTCTAGTATGCGTGTATATTCAAATTCTATAATGATCCTATAAAACATATTGATCACATTAAACAGCTGATTCTAAACATTGAAACATGACGTGTCGATTGTGTAATTACATTTGATATATGTAACAAGCTGTCTTTGTACTTAAACCCCTTATATGTGCGTATTTCAGCGTTCTATGAGTGTTTTCTAATCAGCAGTGTATGTAATTCACCTTAACAGTATATAAATTTAAATTTGGTGTATGCAATTATATGTACACATTTTACATTTCAGAAACATTATGTGAACACTGTATAGTATTCTGCTGATTAAAATTCATTTGAACGAAAATAGAAGTACATAATTTTTCCAGGGATATCCGTGTTTTATTGAAAGGTCAAGATAGGTCAATGATGTACAGCCTACCAACTGTATCTTGAATAATATGAATTAAATAGTTCCGGGATACTATGGTAAATAAGACAACTCCAGTTTGTCATTCACACTATGCTTTCCAATCAAAGCGAAAAAAAATAACAGTTGTCGAAATATATTGGGTATGACCACATACGACAATAGTGTTATGATAGCGACTTCACGTTCGCACATTCGGTTCACACGTCGGTAGACTATTGTTTAGAATCAATAACTTTCATGTTTAGGGTAGAGATTATAAACATATATTAGAGGAATTTGATAAATAGATTGTTTACTTATTGAATTTAGTAGTGGCGACTTCGCAAGGCCGAGACACATCCCTGGTAATCACGCGATCGTGCCAAGTACTGCAGCGATTGGTTGCTCGTATGGTTACTCTACCACGCCTTAGAGATTTCACTTTTTAATATAGAGTTTGTAAACTTTTGTAAAAAGAAGGGAGGACGATAAAACGGTACAGCGAGGGGTTACCTCGGCTTACTGCTTGTGTGAATAAAACTGGACTGTCTGTAATGAACTTAATATGTGTATTCATTTGGGTCGAATCTGGTATCTCTACGTGTCTCTATCTCAGCCAAGCGAGACGAAGTTCCCTGATCCCTGAACACAACGATAGTGTTCATGACAATAGTACCATCTTATGCTATCTATAAACTAATTCTTAGATTCAATCCGATGAGCAAGAACGTTTTGGTAACATAGGGATACGTTTATAAAGAGATACGATGATCAATAACGCACTACGATATAACCATGAGTCAGACTGGCAAATCGTGTAACAAAGATTCTGTTTTCGTTGCCACGTCAATTACATTTTTTACACAATCTGCCAGTTATCTCATGGATTTAGTTACTCAACAATGTCCTTTGAACATCTTGATGTACAGATCGCTTATACAAGGTATCTTGTGGAGTATGTCTTACATAAATAACTAGTTTTCTGCAAACGCTGCAAGTATTTATATGTATTCGCTGCACATTGTTGCATGTTTTTCAAAAGTGTATCCGATAACAACCTCCTGTGGTAGTACGAAGGCATTAAATTAATACATAATTAACTTCAAATACAATAGCAAATTACTAGTATACTGTGAGAAACTATTATGTTCAGTCGATATAAAAGTCGGACGAACTAAATATTCTTATGTATATCAATCTGGTATGATGCTATATCGATTACTAACGCCGTCGAAGTCCGTAGCACAGGGAACACAAGAATCCGTATCGGACTATGCGTTTTCGGCTCTACAACAAATCATACACGCGACTTTCTGTAGCATATATTGTAGGCCGTTATTAACCTTAAATACATACACTGGTGTTTACAAGCATGTCGTGTTTCACATGACTCAAGGATGTATAGCATGTCGATATTATTTAATGGCAGGGGATAGGTATATTTTGTCAATAACTTGCGCCCTCTATCAATGAACCACTTCCACGCAAGGCCTTTGTTTGGTTGTACAGTCGTTCGTTACTTGCAGTACAGTAAATTTCTCAAAAACCTCTGTTATTTTCGGTGGACCATAAATTAAGAAATACATATGGCGAATTTTATATTTATTCCAAACTGTCAGGAACATGTGTTTCACAATTTAATAAAAAAACAGGTTGCCTGATTAGCGACCCACTGGGCGACGCACACAATTTTGTAGACTCTTGTCATAGCAGCAATGAGAACGGGTTTTTAGTCAGATTTTTCCAGCTTCTAAGGTGTGACCATCCTTTCAAGTTTTCACAAAATCAGCCCAAGCCTGACTACACTTAGATTGACCCCCCAAATAAAACTACTTTATGAACTTGTTATACTTTGTGGATGAACGTTAAATCAACTCCAAGACTCGGTAAAGTCGAATGTTTTATAGACTTGAACAATTAAACGATTGGTAAATTAAACGTTAAAATTGTTTGTCATTCAGAAATCATAGTTCAAATCGGAAAAGAATGCGTATGATTGTCTAAACTTTTTTTATAACTACAAAATCATCTAACGATATGGCATTGACCTATTATACCAAACTTTGACAGGTTTGACGTTATTTATCATCGCTTATAAAGACGAGCGAGGTAGAAAAACAAAAATGACCATGTAGAACAGTAAAAGAAATATTGACTTAACACAATAACACTCAATAACATTTTAAATATATTCAAAACTTTATGTATATGATGCATGTTAATCTACTAGTTTTATCTCTGATTATTTATCATTTATTCTTTCGCCTCTTAACATATCTTCAATACATGTGAACAAAGACGAGTATGTCTTACGTAAAATTAATACACAATATAAAAGCAGCACATTTTTCAATAAAAACGCAGCACATTTTTCAATAAAAAAGCAGCACATTTTTCATACTTTCAGTGTTAGAAGACAAAATGCTGTAGATCACGGAACGTTCAAAATACGCACGTCAAAAATGATCAAAGGAAGATAGTGTATAATACATGTACACAAACAAACAGCTCTATATAAGGAATAAAGTTGTAAATGCCAACCGTCTGATTTTTTTAGTCCTCTTCAAGTGCAAATCAACTTTTTTTGCGATTTCCTCTAGTACACGTACGCTATAACACTGGCCCGGTTCGAACAAACCGAATGTCTGTTTTGTGTAATATCCACTATAGATTGGCCATGTGAGTGATCTACCAAATTTCCATTCAATACTGGCAGCCTGATTCCATACATTGATATGTTTCTTGAAAATTTAAACAACGTTCTTGGAATACAACGGCAACCACTGTCCCATTACAGTGCTTACGAAATTCTGAACAAGTCAACAACCTCTCCGATTTTATCGACGACAAGTGTTTCATTAATACATATTCTTTAACCATATTTCGCTCAAAACTTGGTGTTCACGGAGGCCGTATTTCATGCCAGCATTCAACGCCTGATATTGACAGTTTGGTCCATTCCCGGACGCTGAGCAACGTTTGCAATAGGAAAATACATTTATAGAACAGAATAGAACATATTTGTCAACATGCCTACATTAACTGTTCTTGCGTTTAACACAACATAATGTTGTTCACAATATATAGCGCCCTTGTGCATCGAAGTAGAGAAATGTCTTTACGCATATGAATATTTGAACTTTCATGATAGTTGTTGATACAGCGGAAGTTCAAACTTATGCAAGGCGGATCAGAACTACAGAGAAAATACATATGAATAAGACAACATCTGAGACAATATCGCGAATTCCTCACTAAGGAGTACTATGGCATAACTACAGACTGAGCAAATGTTTGTGTTTTAAGTTTAGATTATAGGCACAGAATGAGGTCAATATCCGTTCTCACAAAGAAGGTGTCCTCCTCCCTGAGTTAAAAACTCGTATAAACGACCATTTCATTTGAAAATTTACATGAGTTATTCAATATTAGATTCAGACTAATCGATAATGTGGAGTTTTTAACATTACCGGGTTTCATTTTTTTCATTTTCGTAAGTCACTGGTAGTTTCATGATTTTCATATTCCTTGTGGAATTCAATGTTAGTGAATTTGTCTGGTAGAAAAGAAACAATATTTGAACATAGAAATTAGAAATATTGAATTTCTGGTCACATTTCTTAAATGTCGACACACACATTTTTACAATCAGCAATGTGTTTTTTGTCGTTTACAACGTGCCTCGTGGATTTCGACCTGAGATCGTTTGTCTGTGTGAAATGCGGACTTCAATTAAAACATCACAAATGACCAGTTTGAAAAAAGGTTATGGTACTAGCTTCTAGGAATTACCATAAATGTGAAATCAATTCTACACATTTTAAATATAGCTGCATAGGGCGAACAGTTTTTAATCCCACCGTATATTTTTAACTCCTTACGTTATGAGAAAGCGCAATGAGACCACTCCCAACATTTTTAGGTATTAAAGCCTGATTCCGACGATATGGTGCTTGCACAGTTATTATAAAATATTGGGATGGCAATGACACTTTCACGTAAAAAAATAGTTTAATGATGTTTCATTAATCAAAGAATAACAAGAACGGTTACGAGTGAGTCATCAACAGCGATGTGCGTGTGTGATAATGACAGTCCGATTATGTGGTTACATAACCGATGAGGTATTTCGGTGATGATATTGACTCATTGATCATATGTGACTAACAATGAACATTGAATATTGCCTGACACATGTACAGCCACACACTGATTAATACTTGTCTCAATCATGGAAGTAAGATGAGCAGCGTGCAGTGGTTCCCCAGCGTCATTCTTCTCACCGGGGACACAGGCCTGATAATTATAGGGAACGAATTACAACCAAATCATGCATCAACTTTAATTTATGTCAGCAATTCATTGAAAAATATTAGTTTTTATGTTGGTTAGTTCTAAGTGTACGCAGGTGTGTTTTCACATCAGAATATTTGTTTTTCTCAAATGTAATACGTCAGAAAAAACAATGTAACAGCGTGATATATTTAAAGGTCAATGAACACCTGCAACAGATATTCACCAACTAACTGATTATGTTCACTAATTGTCCATTTTGACACCTTTGGATTACATTGTCAGTCGGCATAATAATTAACTATAGTCAGCTATTGTGTCGTTCTTATAGTCTGTGGTTGCAGTATTCTGATTGAGGGCGTCCCTCGTTTATCAACATTAATTGGATTAAACATTCTTTCTTGATTTATGATTTTTATTATAAATGATAAACCTGCATAACTTGTGTCATGCTATAAAGCACAGTAAGTGTGGACACTGTAATTCACATATAATATAGTATCCACTACCGTGATATTTTGTGGTGCGCTTTGGTGGGGTACGATCACTCCGACCGCTTGCTAAAGGCTTAACAACATGTGTATAATGAAAGTGTGAAAACAGAAGTACAGTGATTGAAGCTAATACGGCGACAATTTACGGACATCTTCGCAGGCCCATGTTTAAATATGCATGGAATTGTATCTACACCGATAAATTGGCCGGAACACCCGCCCGTGTCACGTCGTGCTGTTTATACTATGCAAAGCATTGCGAATGCCATATTGTACATTCACACCGCGATCATTTGTATATTGCGACACAGTGTTCGTTTCCGAGACAAAAAAATAAAATAAAATTAATCAGCATGTAATAAAATAGGCAATACATAAAAAAGCTAGTGAAAGTATCATCCTAAGGGAAAATGGTTGTCAACCAATACATCTGACAGTTACCATGGTGATTATATTGCATAGAACAAAGATGTAGACTATGTTGTGATATAAGAACTCAGTAATCTCGTATTATAGATATTGTCATTAAATGACATAATACTCCAGAATATGTGTGTATTGGCAAAATTATGAACCTATAAGCATCCGTGAGTGTGTAAACTAAAAGTTTTTTTTTTAACTATCCTTTATTTCATACAATAGAAATTATTTACAGCACAATGTCAACATACAACAAATGTCAAATATATCTGCAATATAAATTATTCCTGCATTAAAAAACGCTCTGTAAAAGATACTTTTATATAAGTTTACATGTAAAGATGCACCATCAACATGTGTTAGGTGTTTAATCCACCACTTGTTTGGGCCTTTTTTAGGCCAAAAACCATAATAAGGCGCGCCGATTGCTGCATAGCATAAAACGCCGTAATCATCCTAGAACATGTAAACGCATAATACGATTTGAAATTGAACTGAGTATAATCAACAGCTGATTGTATAAAACACAAAATACATATCACATTACTAAACATTGTTTAAATTATTGGTAAACTTGTCTAAATATGTTAAATAATTAAAACATTGACGTCATCGCATTATTGAGTAATGGTTTAAATAAATAAATAAATAAATAAATAAATAAATAAATAAATAAATAAATAAATAAATAAATAAATAAATAAATAAATAAATAAATAAATAAATAAGAATGATATGCGTAAACAATTGGAGGAATTTTCTTTGATTCGAATCCAGTATCAAGAAATGTTTGACCACATTTTGATTAGAATGAGCACAGATCATTTTAATTAACTCCATGCGTACATGTACCAACAACTTAGGTACGAATTACATAATAAGACACCAAATCACATATGCGCGTATGTTTCCACACGATTGCTGGTAATTTTCAACGTATGGAATAATCATACGTATTAATTTGTGAGTATGTTGGTATGATGGTTAGTACTTATACGCTAGCTCAAGTTTAAGTTTCTAGTCAAAAGTACAATATTCGGTGTCATAAGTAATCCTGATGTTTGGCAAATGTTTCTGTCTTGTTTTTGCAACAAAAACGAGGTTTGTTATGTATTCTAATATATATAAAGATTGGCATTTTGAGCAATTCATTTTAAAAGTATTACGTGCATGGGATACAACGAAGAAATATGATTCTCGTCACTATGTTGCTTGGAGACATTGATGACATCGTTGTTCATGACAAGGAAGTACAAGCCTCATTTTATTTATAGGTTTCAAGGAAATCTCATGCCCTCTGGCTACCAATTTTACATTATACGCCCCTGCAACGAGTTCCATTTACATCATATATTCAGTGAATCGTAAACGTGAGCGTCATTTCTGCTAAATCAATTAAACTAGAATACATCACCGATGCATCATTCAATTTCCAATTACATTTATATATCCCGTGCCGAGACCTGCTTCAATTTAACGTCAATGATATAGACATTAAAATGTATTAACGTGGTTTGAAATCACTGCATTTATTTCACAGAATGACAACTGTTAAAGTTCGATCTTCTTCTTTGTAAAAAAAGTAAAACACTGTAAATGCATCTGAAATAAATGTTGGTTATTCCAGGCGGTGTTTTTTTACTGAAAAGCTGTTTACATTTATGCCGCCAATATGGCCGTGTACGGTCTTGAGCCAAATTGTCTAAAATAAGAAGTCTACATTTTCTGCATTCATGATTGAAATTATAATCCTAAAAAATCGCTATAAAGCTCTATTCAGGCCATAAAGGTCATGGGAAACGGCTCAAAAGTGTTCGACAAGGTGTAACTATTAACGCGTGTTCGGAAGGGGACCTCAAGATAGTGGCGATACAATGAGACTTTTCATAAAGTACCCCCCCCCCACCAGATAGTATTAACAACTAAGTATAAATTATGTATCATTTCATAATAATTCCTAACGAATTCCAAATTTTATACTAATAATGTAAATTAATCCAAAATGTCGTCTTTTTTAAACTATCATCTAAAATATCAGGCTTCTATTAATTAAAATGTATGCTTCATGTTATAATTATAGTTTATTCACGTGTAATTTATTTCTATAGTTAACAATCAAATATAAAAAATACTTTGTCGGCTTTCCGTCCGCGATTTTCAAGGATATCGGTTTCCGTGAAATTTCCTCCCATTCTTAAAACTGATATTGAAGACCACGTCTCAACATCGTCAGTCATATTCCCGAAATGAAATCTAATCTAATCGAATACAAAAATATGAATTTATACACTCAGCACTAGCCAATGATCACACAAATCGGGTTTAGCCTTGCCTAACATTGCACACACGTCTACAGTTATATTTAAAGTTTAATTACTACAGATAACTATAACAAACTTGTAAACCTGAATCAGACCTGCACGTTGGCTAAGACTGTGCTTCTTTGATCAAGGTGAAAGAAGTGAGGAAGGGGTTTGAGCCCAAAACGCCAACAACAACCGGTAGAGCCTCCAACGTATGAGCTATTGCGTTTTCTGAGGAAAGCTTTTGGGAAACAACAGTATAAAATGTTCATTTCAATACTAATATGTCTCTCACAGAATCATGATTGTCATTGTACTTCGATACAAAATGAGTTACGTAACGCACGTACGCTGTAACCCGCGATGAGTTTCCAGAAAAACAACCTTAAATGTGCAATATAACTTTAATGGATGAGTAGGAAGTTTCAGACCAAAGCTTTCTTTCATGTTGACCGTGCAACTTACATTGTATTTTGCGGCAAGAAGAGGGACTCGAACCACGTTCATTTTGATTAGCCAATCCACTTTTCAACTGAGCGAAGCAGATGATTGGTTGGAGAATACAACGAGTGGTGATTACACATATATCGTATCAGGTGCTCCGTTTGCATCCGGGTCGTTTTTTTTACTGATCTGATCATCGGCTCATTGTTCATCTGCACAACAGAACTTACCTAACATACGCATGCAGCAACCACGATGAGGTTTGTAGAAAATTCACCAAACACTGGTGAAATCTACCTAACATACGCATGCAGCAACCACGATGGGGTTTGTAGAAAATTCACCAAACACTGGTGAAATCGACTATAGAAACATAACATAACATAACCGCCATGGTTAGTACTGGATCTTTCATACCCGTTGGTTAACTCTAAGGTAGTGTCATCTGTACGCGTTTACTATAAAAATAAATAAAATGTGTATTGCGACTCGGAACCAAAAACATGTAATATTTGAATGTTTAATTGTTATAGACAGTTATTTTCATTAAAACAAAAAATTAATTAAGAGTATATTATGATTTAAATGGCACTAGCTTCATTGCCCGAATATAACATTACGTACATATTTGAATGATAGAATAAGCGAGTGTGTTTTTTGTACTTTACCTTCATCTAATAATCACCAATATCATTTTACGCAAAGCATACGAAAGCAGTGCTAGTACGAGAGTATATGTCAAACATTCAGTAAATCGCTCGTAAACTTATAGAAGATGTTATTATTTGAATTAAAGCAACGGGTCGTTTGGCTGTGAAATTTTGGTGGTATTTCCCTCCTGGTTTGCAGGATTCTGAAAACAAAACATTTCACAACTTATCTCATTCTTATATTCAAGCCCAATGTAGTAAATATCGGTAAATTGAAATTGCATTTACTTATAATACACGCGTACGCCAGCTGACTGTGCGCGTAAGGTATTTTGTGGTATTCTCGTGGAGCCTTATCATTATACATCTTTTCCCGTTTGTATTAGTAATTTAGTGTAGAATAACAGTCACGTGATACTATTTCCGTCACGCGCTACATTTTTAAGACATTCGAAGGCGTCCGTAAGGATTTGTACAAGCGGATTAAATCTATTGTTTTCAGTGTGAGTTGTATAATAATAAACAATTGGTAACTGCATCTGGCTGCACCTCGGTGAAAAATTGTCACATCGTATAACCAGAAGATTACAGTTAGTAGAGTAGTTGTTTTGTCACCTCGAATTCGGGAGTTTACTTGTCAAAAGCGGATATGTGGGGATATGAATGTCTGTTGCCTCAGTGGCACGCACCGGTGTGTGGCGTTACCGGGACAACTGTACAGTACAAGGAGATTTTTATCCAATTTCCATCGTGTTTATTTATAAGAATATTTTGGACGTCATACACTCTGCTGTTTGTTTACGTATTAAAATTGTGCGATTCGTTTGTGTTGTGAAACCAGCCATTATTATAATGGTTTTCAGCAACTATATTGACAATATTTATCAATTTTATCCAAACTAGACTATCAACATTTTGCATTTCGATATCTAAATTTGTCAGACAGCACGGCGTGTTGGTTCGACGTGCGGGCGCCATTAGAGTGGAATGTCGGTTGGATTTGCATTCAATGATGGGTATGTTGGGGTGTATGCCATTCCATGTCCGGGCATTCTTTTTCAGTCAAGCATACCAACATAGTCTGCGAGTTTCACATGAAACAGGCCGAAACTCTGAAAGCTTAGTATTATTGAGTACTATTATTAGCATTCCACGTTCCGTATTCACATCCAGCAGTATATAGTTTTTTTCCGAACCGTAGAGACACTCGTGATTACTGCCAATAAGGCTTCAATCGATGTTTAGTAAGCAAGGCTCACCCAGAGTGAATAATGTCAATTTACATATTACAAGAAGGTTTTGAAATTACAGAACAGGACTGGTGCACGAATCGGAAGTAACTACGCCAACTGGAAATTTTCAACATTCATATTTGCTCATCGCAATGCTTCTCCAACACACTATTTTAATTATTAAAGTGTGAGAACTTTCACTTCCGCGTAATGTTAGTTTGTATCATTATAGAATAAGACAGCTTTAAAAAATATGGATGGTATTTACTAGTCTAGAACACCATAACGTTTAAAACTATAACTTATTTTGTTGTTGAATACTAGCAATATTTTAGAAAATAACTAATATATTTTCCAAGCCAATTCTTTCTCTGTATCCAAACCTCGGAGGCGGACATTCGGGCATGTTCACCGCATGGCAACACCTCGCGGTGAAAACCAAAAAGGCCAAAAACTCGCAGAAAACGGTACTTTGGGATCGTTGTTGAGACTTCTCTGAACAGTGTAACAAGATTAGCTTTACGTGTGTAACATATATAAATTTGGTTGTTCAGGATTACTTCAAAGTTGAGTTTGTGTTGTTTTCTCGAATTTTCACCGGCTCGACCGGCGTTCCACAGCAGCGCGCACATAGCCCATAGAAATAGTGGTGCGCGTCTTAGCAAAGTGGAACGTCTGTGTCGTAGCTCCGCCCGAGGATATACAGTTTAAAACAGTTCCAGCGTACTGTTGGTAATTAATAATAATACCACCTAACTTATCGGAACTTCTTCGTGTCATTTCGAATGTAAACGAATGCACTTCATGCCATAAAGTTCTAGCATATGTATTTGAAATGGAATTACGATATCTGACAACAACAACAATGAGTATTAGTCTTCGTTAGAACGAACAGTTTTTGACATTCACAAGTAAGAAGGTGACAGTTGTACTACCCAAATCAAATGTCAAAATGAAACAAACCAATAACCAAACCAAAGCGAGACATAATTTATACGAATAATCCATTTGGAACAATTACATAGATGTAATAACTAGCACATACATAAGTACATATTCCTTAAAGATGTGAAAATATGTCCTTCCCATAAAGCTTGAGCCACGCAATTCTTAAGCGATTACCTCATTTGAAAGAAAAAACAGACAGCAATATTATTATCACGTAGAGTTCAAAATTACATGAACAAAAACATTATCATCACATGCAATAGACAACACACATTAGTTCTGAACAGGAGCTAAAATTAGTATTTCAATTATCATTATCTGCGACTGAAAGGAAAGTAGATATACATACACGCATATTGTTATTTTCTTGCTGCATGTAAGTTAACTATTGTCACGTGCTTGTGGACCTTCCTGATTTCAAAATTCTTGAATGGAATTCGTTTCTTCATGTCCTACTCCTCGATTAATTCATACCTCGCCAAATCCATATGAAAACATTAAACGCCCAGCAATACGTACGTTTCTCCGCCTCCCCATAGCGTAATGCATATCATATGAGTGGTAATCGATGGCGGGGCATAGCTAGAATACGCAGCCAATATTCAATCTGATAATCTTGGTGAAACCCCCACACTCCACTGCGGCGGCCATACATCAATGGACAATAACAATCTTGAAAGTAAGGTCAATATGAATTGACTCAAATTTAGATATTACTTGTTTTACCGAAACATAGCTTTGTTTTCCTGTTTTACAAGACTTGTTTGTGCTACATTCCATAACCCTGAGCTGGAAAGTACAATGCCAAGATATTGGTAGAATGATATAACTTCTAAATGTTGAAAACCCCAAAACCATTTCCCCTGATTTTAGCTTACCCCCATTCCGAAACACCATAATCTTTGATTTACCAATATTCTCTTTCAGTTTTCATTTACTAATGTAAATAAACATATAATTTAGCAAACGCTGTTAGCAAATTGAACTAAAACAGTGCTAGATTGTCGGGAAAAGGTCGGTGAAAAAGTCTGACTGTATTTATATACACCCATACATTCACATGTTTACGAATTCCTCGAAGTCGTTAATGAATAGGGTAGACAAAATGTTGCACACCAATTTCGCATCTAAAAATGAAAATGTCTAGCGGAGTACAAATGGATGCTTTAACATAATTGTACATTGAGTGAAGAACAGAAAAAAAGCTTCCTTTTTATTTCAATATTATATAATTTATGAAATAGTAAATAATGATTGACCCCATCAAAAGCTTTTTCAAAATCTATAAAAGCTCAAAAAGCTTACCACTCAGTTTTAAATATCTATTGAAAATCGTTCACAGTGTGAGGAGATTGTCTATAGTAGAATATTTCTTTTTAAATCCAGCTTGCTTTCCACTAAAGCATAGTTTTAAATGTCGTATATATATATATATACATATATACATATATATATATATATATATATATATATATATATATATATATATATATATATATATATATATATATATATATATATATATATATATATATATATATATATATATATATATATATATATATATATATATATATATATATATATAACATATTATATACTGTTACTGAAACTAAAATAGTGTTAAAGAACCTTTAGCAATAATGTTTTACAATAAAGTGGTGATTTCTTAATAATGTCTGGAGTAATACAACCAATTCCTACAGCTTTATTTGTTTTCAGTCTTGCTAGACAAGAGGCAACCTCTTCTAGATTGTGATAAAATCGTTATTTTTCGGATTGGTCTAGTAACAAACTTTCCTCAGATTTAATATTTATTGAGGAACCACTTTTCCCAGGACTAAGCATTAACCAAAATTGCTTAGTATTTGGATTTTATTAATATAGTAGTATTTTCACAAATGTTTTGTTTATATATTCAATCGATTTTTTCATATCATTTGCAGCTCTACAGATTATATCGTTTAATAAAATTTTCAATTAAACATTTGTATGTACCAGCAACCATTTAATCAAACATTCATGTGCCTGCAACCATTCAATTAAACATTCATATGTGCCTGTAATCTTTCATTTAAACAATAATCTGTGCATGCAACCCTTCAGTCAAACATTCATGTGTCTGCAACATTTCAATCAAACATTCATGTGCCTGTAACCATTTAATCCTACATTCATGTGCATGTAACCATTCAATCCAACATTCACGTGCCTGCAACATTTCAATCAAACATTCATGTGCCTGCAACCTTTCAATCAAACATTCATGTGCCTGTAACCATTCAATCCAACATTCACGTGCCTGTAACCTTTCAATCAAATATTCATGTGTCTAGAACCTTTCAATTAACAGTCAGATGTGCCTGCAACCATTCAATCAAACAATCATGTGCCTGTAACCATTCAATCCAACACTCATGTGCCTGCAACATTTCAATCAACCATTCATATGTGCCAGCAACCTTTCTTTTAAACATTAATGTGTGCATGCAACCATTCAGTCAAACATTCATGTGTATGCAACCTTTCAATTACACACTTATGTGCCTGTAACCATTCAATCCAACATTCATGTACCTGCAACCAGTCAATCAAACATTCATGTGCCTGCAACCATTTAATCAAACATTCATGTGCCTGCAACATTCTAATTAAACATCCATGTATCTGCAACATTTCAATCAAACATTCATATGTGCATACAAAATTCAATCAAACATTCATGTGCCTGCAACCTTACAATTGAACATCGATGTATCTGCAACATTTCAATCAAACATTCATATGTGCCTGCAAATTTTCAATCAAACATTCATGTGCCTGCAACTTTTAAATCAAACATTCATGTGTCTATAACCTTTCAATTAACATTCATATGTGCCTGCAACCATTCAATCAAACATTCATGTGCCTGCAACCTTTAAATCAAACATTCATGTATCTGGAACATTTCAATCAATCATTCATGTGCCTGCAACCATTGAATCAAACAGTCAGGTGCCTGTAACCTTTCAATTAAACATCCATGTATCTGGAACATTTCAATTAAACAACCATGTATCTGCAACATTTCAATTAAACATCCATATATCTGCAACATTTTATTCAAACATTCATATTTGCTTGCAACCATTCAATGAAACGTTCATGTGTCTGCAACTTTCCAATTAAACATTCATATGTGCCTGCAACGTTATAATTAAACATTCATGTCTCTGCTACATTTCAATCAAACATTCACATGTGCCTGTAACCATTCAATCAAACATTCACATGTGCCTGTAACCATTCAATCAAACATTCATGTGCCTGTAACCATTCAATCAAACATTCATGTGCCTGCAACCTTTCAATTAAACATTCATGTGCCTGCAACCTTTCAATTAAACATTCATGTGCCTGCAACCTTTCAATTAAACATTCATGTGCCTGCAAACTTTCGATTAACATTCATGTGCCTGCAACTTTTCAATTAAACATTCATATGTTTCTGTAACCTTTAAATTATACATTCATATGTGCCTGCAACTTTTCAATTAAACATTCATATTAAATTATACATACATAAGTTAATGTCAATGTTATTCACAGATTCGAAAAAAGGAGTGAAAACTAGCGTTATTTTACGGTGCCATTCAAACGACTTAACCATATTATCGTCACCATATTTTAGTGCATTTACCTTCACAGTAATCCAGTAATATCTACTTGCAAGGCTTACATGTAACTTACAAAGCCTAAATGTTCATGCTGAATGGATGCATGAAGTAAATTCAAACGCCGTTGTTGAAACATGAGTGAAAACTTGTATACATTATATGAAGAAGAAAGATGTTACTACACAGATTGTGTGAAAATTGAGAATGCTAAATGCAAATTAATCTCTCTTATCACACAGTAGAAGGGTTACGCTTAGAGTCATTCAAGGAAGACGTTAGATATGTGACAGTAGTTTCTTTGATTTTAAGTTCAAGTGAATATATCATAAAAAATAATTATTGATGGAAGATTGATGATGAAAAGTACATCATCAATAAACCTGAAGGTGAACTTGAATGATTTCAATTATAAAAATGATTTCAATTATAACAAATATATATCAACAAATATGTTGTTATTCAAGTTTGTGGGTGTAAGCAATTCTTAAATATACAATAGTGATTCTATTGTAACTATATAAATAATAAACAAATACATCTCAGAGCAGGGATATATTCATTCGTTTATGTTGTGATAAAATCGAAAATATAATTCACATCGGCCTCGTTTCGCGAACAATGTGTTACTAATTATTACCGGAAGAAAAACCTACACACGTACTCGCACTCCGTTTCTCACATTTGATTGGATAGTTATTAACCTTATTTCATCTACCACGATAACACGGTGATCGAGAACGATATCGCATATATATAGAGCAGATTTTATATTCAATATCGAAATTATTGACAATGTGCCATCTTAATTATTTTTATTATTATTAAACTCTTGTTAACCCATTTTCCTTCTTTCTGTAAAAACGTATGAAAAGTCATACAAATAATTTATATCTCGATAGTTTGCCTGGTGGCATAGAATTTAAAAAAACATTTATCATTATTGATATAAATTCTAATATTGTAAAGGCACTTCACATAATTAGAATTTAATTAAATGAATTTTCAGTGTGATGATATCTCACATTATATCCAATGCTTGTATATAAACATAAAACATATTTGCAGTAATATGTTCATAAGTTCATCATTTTAACATTTTGGACAGCCTTAAGTCAAATCAGCTTCCTGTGCTTTTTTGAATAACACGATGTGGGGTACTATACATTTGTTGTCATATACTAAATGTCAATTCCACATTTTCAGTAATTAAAGGTAAAAAATGCAACTACAGAGACGTCGGCTCGAAATATTTGCATTGGGCGAGATCTGCACAGCAATCCTCACTAAGGGATATGGGCTTTCTCCCTCCCCCTCTCCCTCCTGCATTTTGAGGGGCAAATTTTGCTGACACAAATGTTTTCAGCTTGATTTTGGAGGGGCGACGCCCCCCAATTTTATTCGAGGGGGACAGCCCTCTCTGCCCCCTACCGCCGCCACTGACCTATCAACACAGCAAAACACTGACCAGACTCTAAACATCACTTCCCCTTAATTAGAACAGTGTTTTGTCATTGCTAAAATTATTATCCCACACATTATTTGTGAATTTCTTTTGACATTATATGTATTATGCAAATATAAATATAGTCTCATTTGGTAAGTCGTTATTATTCTACTTTAATCTACTCCTATGCACACAAGACAGATTTCATTGATATCATTTCAATGAATTTAATGATCTTTGTGTTGAAATTATAAATTGTAATTAGTTCGAAAGTTACAAATTGGCATTATAGCGGCAATAATTAGTTCACCAATCAATCACTGGAAATGTAATTACGTTGGCCGCAATCCAACTGCAATCCAACTGCAATCCGTATTCACCGCGATTTCTCGTTTATGATATAATCATAACAAACATTCCAAATGTAACACACGGCTTTATTCTTTTCCATACTTTATTAAGAACATTTGACGCTTGGAATAATTTATGCCATATAGCAAATTCAAATAATATATTATTAAATATTCGTTTTCCTTCGAACATTACATAAGTTTATAATATAACAACCCTAGAAGTGTATAGAGTTGTTGCCACGGCAATCACAATTTATATCATCGTGTTACAAATCGGAAGAGGCCAACTCAATTATCTACATAACCAGATTCATAACAACTAGGAAGTACTTTTCAAGATGAAATCGATTATATCATTTTATCTATGATTTAAAAAATATATATAAAATAAGAAATAAAGAATTGAAAATACTATAACAAAATGAACAAAGCAGTGGCATACTCAAGGTACGTACGTATGTACCAATTATCAAAGCAATCGTTTTAGCTGTTTTTGTCATCGAGAGCACCATGCAAACAAATCACAGTAATATTTGCTAAAATAAAGAATTGACAATATAGTCACTAAATGAGCATGTATACAAGAATATGGAATCAGATAAGATATGGAATCAGATAGGATATGGAATCAGATAGGATATGGAATCAGATAGGATATTGAATCAGATAGGATAGATAATGTAAAAATACACATGAGCCGAGTATTCACAAGTATAATAAGGCGTATTTATCCTGAAAATACACTCGTCGCATCAAGCCACGACCAACGCCACTGATAGACAAAATAACAAGCGAGTCTATAGCAAAATAGCATACACATAACCCAGAGACAGTGCGGGAAGTACTCTCTCTCTCTATATATATATCAGCTTCCTTTTAAACCAACAACGAAGCAGTTTTATAGAAGTGATGGTGGTTGACATTGATGGATTACGTCCAATTGTAAATGCTATTTTGTTTACCCGTATCAGTGGAAATATTGCTAAAATAAAAAATAACTATATTTCATCGTCGATCGAATGATATTAAGCTCATTAGTTCGGCCTACAAGCATGTTCAACTTTCCTTGGATATATACTGTGTTTTAATTTATGTCTGACATATGCACGGTACAACACTATTTTAGCCGTTAATGACTCCTTTTCAGAACCGAATTGGAGCCACCAATTTGGGGTTTCACTTGTACAAATGGCTCCGGTATCAGCATCCAATAATTATGCAAATTTACAAGATTATTGGATTCCGTTTGACCTCTTGACCTAATCATCCACGCAAACACAACAAAACCAACCTTTAATCACTTACAGGCAAAAGAAAAAAGGAAACTTTTGAAAAGGGAAATTTATCACGTAACATTTTATGAACGAGGAAATTGCGGCAGTAGTTCTCAACGAGTTCCGTCAATAAGACAGTATATCGGTGCTGATATTCAACGTTGATTACCCGGTCGCTACTACATGCACTGATTCTCTTTGAAGATATTCGTAAAAGTGACTGCTCAAAAACGTCTTTCTAGCTTATGTGAAAGCATAATAGAGCATTTAGGGTACGAAACGAACACTCTGAATTTGCCGTCAATGGACTGGCAAACTCTGAAATGGTACTTTAGCTGAGGTTTTCTTCCCAACGCATGTTTAAAAAAAGATGTATAAAAATACCGTAAGCTAATTTCGAGTATGTCGTACGCTTCGGCATTGTCCCCGACACCATGCGTACTTTCGCTGTACGATTTATACAGACATAAAATCCGGTATGTTGTTAATAATCATATCATAGTATCAATATCTTTATGTCGTCTAAAAATTAATGTATGAGAGACCAAATATGGACCCCGGGGCTCTGTAAGCAATGAAACATACTAATAAAAGAGCTCAAACTGCAGGAAAATGAGAAAACGTTCGGTATAAATTGCTAGTCTCTACAAAAATAATGAATTAATTATAGTTTGGTTTTAAAATGCGATGCCAGAATCTCCACAATAAATACGAACCAATAATCAATTACTTATTAAAACTAATCTAATGCTTCTTAACTAATCAGAAGTTCTGTTTCATTGCAGAACTTAAGTGGAATATTTTTGTTCTCAAAAATGTCATCGTGTATATAAAATATATAGGTCTTTTGTACTTTTAAATATATAAAGCTCATGCTCGAAATCCTCCCCAACGACAACAAAATATATACAGGCATGTGGCCTTGTCGTTTCATTCCTGACTTAATATAACACTAGTGTTATTAAGATTTTTGGAGTTGGAAACAACTGATTTTGACATAAATCGGAAATAATCAAGAATAATTCATATGTTCATCGAAGATAATAGCCATGATCACCAATTACGTAAGGATATTACAAAAAAAAAAGATAATTCGACATATTCTCTATATATTTTTTATTTGAAAAAGGCTGAATAAATTTACAGAAACTCATATAAGAATAATAACTTTATTAAATATGATTTTAATTGGTAAAAATATTGTATTTTTCTGAATAAAAACGAAGGAATTTTACAATGTCGAGAACGGAAAGTCTTTACCGTAGTGTTATATCTCAGAAGATTCCTCGTACGGAGGCTCCATCCTATACTTTATCATCAGGTACATTACCAAAACGCATTCGTTGACTGTTTTGAAACGACACCCGTGTGCTGTCAAGGTGATTGGCAGAATTAGAAAGGACAACATTCTTATATTTGTCCGGTATATAATATAAATAATTTTAATTTTCACCATGCATAGTTATTTACAAGAGGTTGGTAGCAAGTTGTTTTGTAAATTGCCCAATCAGATCATCACCATCATCCCACTGAGCATTGAGGTGGGATATCAAAAATATTCCATGGAACTAGCATGATAGCAGTAGTTATACTTATCACAACAATGTCGAAGCCGCGTCTGTGGAACATAATGAAATCCTCGGGGCGGACATCCGGGCATTTTCACCGCATGGCAACCCGCGGCGGTGAAAACAAAGGCCCAAAACTCGCAGAAAACGGTACTTTGGGATGATTGTTGAGACTCCTCTGACCAGTGCAACAAGATTAGCCCTACGTGTGTAACATATATAAATTTGGTTGTTCGGGATTACTTCAAAGTTGAGTTTGTGTTGTTTTCTCGAATTTTCACCGGCTCGGCCGGCGTTCCACAGCAGCGCGCACAAAGCCCATAAAAATACGTTTAATAAAAATACATGGTACAGCGGTGGGCGTCTTAGCAACGTAGAACGTCCGTGACGTAGCTCCGCCACCGAGGATATAACATGAAAGATCGCTGACGTTACACTCAGGGTAGTGCAACAGAACCAATAGCGCCGGCGCCATCATGGCATGAACATACAAGTAATCTTCTGTCTCACACCTCTCCCATTGACTTCTAGATAGACAAATAATTTCATCACATGACAATAAGCTGTATAACTAAACCTTGATTTTACTTGCATATATATATTGTTGCTTGCTTAATGTAATGTTAGGTAAGACAGCAATGGCTCTAGTACTGATCCACAACGCCTATCCGATATAACTTAAATAGTTGATGAGGGTATGGTTAACTATTTGTTAACATTTGTTTTTATTTTGTCAACGTTTCGACCAAGAGTTGTAGTAAACAGGATACCATGTCAATTTAGTTAAAAATTATCAAACAAATGGTAGCGGTAAACATTATTGAACTGTATTGACACGTAGAAGAGCGATGGCTTCCATGCACCGCACTCGTGTAAACAAGGTGTGTTTTACACGAGAGTAGTATATATCGTGTATGATACCACTAAACGCAACGCACAGGACCGCCCATAGGAATAGTATTATAAGGTTAAGAGTGAAGGCTTAGTAATATACACGTAATAATCTACAACATTCAATGTTAATAATATGCACATGGAAACAAATGTGATATACATGCAATGCCAGGTCAATGAATGTGAATCATAGGCCATGTTAAACGATCCATATGATAGATACACGATACCTAAATGGTATATATTGAAGATAATATTTGGTAATCGTAGTCCTAATAACTATTAAAAATAGCTAGACGTTTCGAGCAATGGCTCTTTATCGATAGCATAGAAGCAAGTGTGATAACGTAAAGGTAGAACATAGGAACGTAAGAACGCGCATGAACTATAAGTTAGAATCACAAAAAATTAAACAATAGAACAAATAACGCGCCTTAGGTAGTGAGCTCAACAAATGAGTTGAACTGTTTGTTAATACCATGGGGTTCTCTAGTTCCAAGGCGGAATATAGTTTCCTCCTCGACACGCCTAAGCTGATTTTCGTTGCCATTGACAACACATACACCAGAAATAGACATATCTGTAATATTATGTCCACTGGAATTAAAATGAAGTGAAACCGGATAATAACGATTTTTCTGTCTAGTTTGCCGTAGATGCTCAGCAAACCGATCACCCAGTCGACGAACTGTAGAACCAATATAAAGTTTCCCGCATCTAATACATGAAATGCAATATACAACATTCATAGTGATACAACTGAACGGATATTTGACCTCAACATCTCCCTTGGGACCAAATATACGATTAGTGTCTGTAATAAAAGGACAAGTATTACACCTAGGACGATTACACGGGACAGAACCATATTTCTCAGGGTCTCCCCTTTCACCCTTATGCACCAATAACCTCCTTAAATTAGTGTCACGGCGCCAGGCAGTAGTAGGCATTAGTGGAAACGTAGAAATTGTCTCCTCACTGGTCTGTAAAATGTGAAAATGTTTGTACATAATGTTTTTAATCCTGACATTTAAAGGATGGTACGTATGTGCCAAAATTACACGATCCTGATTATCACGGGAAACCGTAGAACCAATACAATCAGTTCTTGACATTGACACAACCTTGGCCAATGCTTTCCCAGTGACATTACGAGGATAACCCCGTTTCCTGAAATAATCACATAAAATCCTCGCCTGGTTACGGAAATCAGTATCATCGCTGCAAATACGACGTACCCGGAGTAACTGCAGCAGCGTTTATTTAATTATAAACTACTAAATGGTATATGTTGCCCAACAAACGTCTTAACAACAGCCATTGCCACAGGTCCGACGAATGGTACAGTGTGTTCTCAGTGGTATTTCAGATCACTTTACATGAAGCAATCGATGTCATTTAACACTCGTCACAGTCGGCGGATTTAGGTTCTCGGGGGTCAGGAACCCCTCCCCTTCTAAACAAAACTTAATTAATTGAATACCTTACATGCCTTATTGCATATTAAACGTATCACTTCGCTGAGAACAGTGTGGTAATAAATTGGCTACAAACACGCCACTAAGATTGGCATTGGTAAAATTGCTATTTGTAAATTATTTCAGAATGGATCGTTTCAATTAAGAAGTGTTTCTAGTTTGCTAACTTTGTTCGTATAACCGTGTGATTAATATCAATGGCAAATAATTCACTGACATCTGACTTAAACATTCAATATGTTATTGGGAGAACATATAACCACACAAATATACCCATCGTCAAATATACCCATTAAGTGTTTTTCTTAAAATCGCAAATGAGTTATTTTACAACACTGCTGTTTTAAAATAAAACACTTTTACCGTTTTGTGATAACATTTAAAGTGTTTATAATCTGCATAATTGCGAGAAGTGTATATTATGAAAACACTTTTATTGTAACATTTCAGGAATTTTTTTTGCACATCACACGTTTTGAAAAGTGTTTCTAGCAGTAAAATGTATAATACGAGCTTATTATTATACTTTTAAAAGTGTTTTTACTATTCACACATTTTGTAGAGTGTTTCCACCAGGAACGTGTAGAAAAAGTGCTTATTATCACAACACTTTTAAAAGTGTTTTACTAGACACACATTTTGTAAAGTGTTTATGATCACGACCGAAGAAATATTTTAATGAAGTGTAAACAATCACAACTCTTTAAAAAGTAATTTCACTAGACACATATTTTGAAAAGAGTTTTCACCAGAAATATGTATTGAAAAAGTGTTTATCATCGCAACGCTTTGAAAAGTAAAACATTAACTGAATATTGGCACATTTTAAAATGTATTTACACTGATAAAACAGTAAAAAATCATTAACATTATCATTTTTGAAAAAAGATATATGCGTTTCATGATCAAGCACTATTGTACAGTAATCATAACAAACGATAAAAAAATCAAATAATCAAATAAGTGTAACATACATATATAGTTGTTGTAAAAGACATTATCGATCGCATGACGAAGTGTCATTGACTTATGTGCAGCTGAATAAGTGTGTTTATTGAAATTCAAACCTTTCGAGAAACTGTAGATACAATACCCAATGTTTGCGAACATTGACACTTCAAAACAGATGAGTAATTAACTGAAACCATCAATAACCTTTCCTCACTGACATAACTGAAAATGCTCAATCTCTTCCCATGTGGTATTGTTGTCTCGAATGCAGTCTCACTGGGCGCATCAAATTCCTGGGGAAAAAATTCATTAATTTCATACTCCATCCTCGAATCTGCATATATGCACTACATCAAATGGGTTGATTGTTTATTTTCATCACTTTTAAAATCATCCCTAAAACGGGGAGTGTGGTATTTTAAAACTATATTTACATATTTTAATAAAACTTTAAAGTTCTTCTCGCATAGAGGACGAGGGCACTGAATCAAAAATAACCCATATTAACAGGACAAAGGTAATTCCCAATATTAGCAGTATCATCTTGTCCACTCCGATTGTTTATCTTAAAATCTGAAAAGTATAATATCCAGTGAGTAATGTTTAATAAATTATTTAATTAATTACCATTATTGTTTCACGAATTATGCGATGTGAAATATTATTGTTGTTATAAAGTAACGCACATGTAATGTGAAAACTACACACTATTAACACGAATTGAATTGCATTTGTTGTTAAATTCTGCAACATTTCTATGATTATATTTGGTAACTCAGATCTTGTCTCTGGGGGTGTCGACATGGACGTTATGCAGTATGCAATTATCTGGTCCTAATCACTTTGTCCCGCACATAAAAAAAATAATGGAGTACTGTGTACATTATAGATGCATATATACAAAAGTGTCCTGTATATGAACACTTATCTAATCGGATGTTTTAGGTTGAAACATCGCATGTGTAAGAGTTTATAAAGTATATGTTTATTTCATCCGAAAAAAAAAATGAAAATACAAGTAATTAAATAGATAAAATAAAAAATCTGATGAGGACTGTGAAAATAGTTCTACTGAACTAGTCTAGTCCACAGCCCTGCCATGCTAGTAAACTTATGTGCATAGGTCATTGACAGACAGAAAATATTTTTAATTTTAAATCTAAATTAGGAAACAAAATAGATGAAAAATACAATTAATCAATAACTATTTATCAAAAAAAAATTAATAAATAACCAAGCAACCAGTTGATATAATAATTAATTAACCTGTTATGAAACAATTAAATGAATCAAACTGCTAATCAAACAAAAATAAGAAATATAAATAATGAATTGGTAGGGGAAAAAAACAATAAACAAAATCTTCCAAGAAAGTAACAAATATGCCCTGGTTAGCAAATATAACACAAAGAAAATAAAGTAACTAAAATACTAATAATAGTCAAGAAAGATGGATATGCCAGTTAACTACTTATGAGATGGGTCTTTAAATCTGATTTAAAGGGGAGCAGAAGTGTGGCTTTTGACACTCTGTACATGAAATTTGAGATCTATGAATGAATTCTGTCGATAAAAACAACTCGTATGTGCTGCGAAATGCACTAAATATCGGGTATAAAACGGCAAACGTCTGCTTTTCCCAGCGTCATTTCGCCTCTAGAGGGCCAGTCAAATGACGTCATCAGTGAACACTGATAATTGAACCTATTCATGCTAGTACGTCAATCCCATAGAAATGCTACTATGAAAGACCTTGTTAACTGACTATTTAAAGGTTGAAACATGGCGAAATGTTGTGCGTATGAATACCATAACGATTCATGTTAAGTTTCTCGAAATCCCAAATAAAAAATCACGTTGTTGGTTGCGAGAAATCGGCAGAAGAACTCTTGAACTACAGTAATCATTTCGCCGAACTTCCCACTTTTTATCGACCGCTTATCGCTTAATTTCCGACCGCACTGTACTTTCCGACCGGAAAACGACCGCATTTTTATCGTAATTTTTCTCTCACCGACCCATTGAAAACACCGACCGGTCGCCCAAACACTGGTCACTGGCATTGGAGTGATGGAAATAGTGGTTTTGAGTGATACAGTTTGGGGATACAACGGGTACTAACTATTATTAAATTCCGAACTACTCTTCAAATCTATACCACATTGTATCGTTCGCGGACGAACTTCACCTGTGTCCAATATTAAATAACTGACTTTGCGTAATTATTATGAAATCGATATATTACAATGTTGAAATTTTTAGCGCCGGTACAACATTGTAAACAAATTTGCGTAATTAGAAAAGCAGCGCACTAAGTAAACGATCTCAAAACATACAAGTTTGCGTACAGCACCGTCAGAACTAATAACAATTTTACAAGATCGACGCGCGGAGCATGAAAGAAAAAGATTGCTAAGGTAACGCGTCTGTTCAGCGCGTTACTTGGAGATCAAACTTCGGTCAACACACACTTGATGTCAGCATCTCTGCGCAGTAAGTTACGCAATGAAGTACTTAAAGTTCAATTGCATCCCAAAATGATGTCGTTGATCACTCAGTCTTTTGCAAAATATTATAACTAGTTTCCAAGCTTTTGATGCAGCCAGATTTATTTAACTTTGTGGAAATATAATCTTTTTAATTTCCCAGTCCCTTCTGTTCATTCAGTGTCTTGACAATAAGTGTGAATTGCTGTGCGAGCTCTTCGTACCCGACCGCTGTCAGACGGCGTCATGAAATGCATAACATGAATCGTTATTGCATTAATAACACAACACCTCGCCATGTTTCAACTTTTAAGTAGTCAGTTAACAAGGTCTTTCATAGTAGCATTTCTACCGGATTGACGTACTAGCATGAATGGGTTCAATTATCAGTGTTCACTGATGACATCATTTGACTGGCCCTCTAGAGGCGAAATGACGCCAGGCAAAGCGGGTGTTTGTCGTCTGCTTCATAGCCCGTTTTATACCCGATATTTAGGGCATTTCGCAGCACCTAAGTATGTAGCTGACTGTACGCCCTCTATCGGCGTGCCCGTCATCGTTAGATGGCCTATTATTTGGGTTCGTTTTTGGGGCGTTTTCATAATCATCACTGTTATTTTGTTAGCATTACACCATTCTATCACTTTGCCAAATTCGTTGTTAATTGTGTTAAGGTCAATAGTATGTGTTTTCATGTATTTAAACAGGTTAGTATCATCGGCAAATAAACGAAAAACAAATGCATTAGTGGATTGGTAAATATCATTAATATAAAGAAGGAAAAGAAGTGGTCCTAAAATGGAACCCTGTGGAACCCCACATTTAATTAGTCGTTGCTCTGACATAGTGCAATCGATATTTACTGCTTGTTGGCGGTTGGAAAGGTAGCTATGAAACCACTTGAGTGGGAGACCCTTGACCCCATAATATGCTATTTTTAAGGAGAATTTGGTGGTCAATTGTATCGAAGGCTTTTTTTAGATCAATAAAAATACCAAATGTTACAAAGCCTTCATCCATTTTATCTACAATATCAGACACTAAATCGGCAAGGGCAAGTTTTGTATTATTTTTTTTCCGAAACCCATACTGAGATGGCAGAAGAATATTGTATTTATCAAGGAAAGACATTAGTTGTTTGTTAATAATAGACTCTATTATCTTGCTAAGGACAGGTAAAATTGAAATTGGTCTGTAGTTACTAACATCTAAAGCTGACCCCTTTTTATATAATGGTATAATTTTAGCAACTTTAAGGGCATCTGGGAATATACCTTGTGTTATGGAAAAGTTAGCAATGTGTGCTACAGGACGATAAATATGATAAGCAGCGTCAATTATAAGCCGGGGTGTATGCAATCCTGTCCCATAGCTTTCTGGGGATCCAAACGATATATTTCGTTGGCAATGTCATTTTCATTGACTGGCCGAAAAAAGAATGAGGCTGGATTACTGTCATTGAGATAATGCTCAAAGTCATTGTTAGAAATTATTTTTGCTGCAAGATTGGGGCCAATAGTTGTAAAATACTCATTGAATTGTTCAGCAACATCGATACTTTTCGATAAAATCTTTTCAGTATTATTATTAGATTTAATGTTTTTGGGGGAGGACATATTTTTGTTTTTATTAAGAATTCCGTTAACAGTTTTCCAGATTGCATTGCAATTACCCTTGGCACTAGAAAATTTCGAATAATAATATCTTCTTTGGGCCGCTTTTAGAAGTTTTGTCAAATGATTTCGATATGTTTTATACTTATTTCTGATTTCGGTATTATCTGGTGACTTTAACATACTACAATATAATTTATATTTAGTTTTGGCTGATATAATTAACCCTTTTGTTAGCCAAGGTTTGCGAATAGATTTACACTTCTTTTCAATTTTAATTGTTGGTGCATGATTCGACATTACACAATAGAAAATATCACAGAAAACGGAGTAGGCGTTATTGGGGTCACTTATGTTAAAAACGGGGTCCCATGATATATTGTCCAAATCTCGGAGGAAGTCATCGCGATTGTAGCGAGAAAAGTCACATTTGCGATAAGTAGTGGTCTGATTAAAAATGTGGTCAAGGTTTTTAATTATTGAGAAAGTGGGGTAGTGATCGCTGATGTCAGCTTGAATACTGCCACATTCGATATAATGATCAGTAATGTTAGTAATCACGTGATCTATGACAGTATTGGTATCAGCAGTACATCTAGTTGGGGTATTAATTGTTTGCGTAAAATTGTAACTGTTTAGGAGTGAAATATAATTTGCAGTGGATTGAGTATTCAAACTGACATCAATGTTAAAATCACCAAGAATCATACATTTTTTATTTGTAGAAGAGAACTTGTCGAGGCATTTTTCTAAAGTGTCGAGAAATTCCTGTAAATGGGTATTTGGCTGCCTATAAATTACACCAACAATATTTTTTTGGCCAATGAAGACTTCCATAAATAATGATTCACATTGGGTAATTTCAAAAGTATCGATGCGTAAAAAAAGACAATGAGTTGTGTATATACATTGAAACTCCCCCACCCTGGGAATGTTCACGGTTACATGTAACAAGTTGATAGGAAGTGAGAATAAACAGAGACAAGTCTGAATCATTTCGTAACCAAGTTTATGTAAGAGCGATGATAGCGAATTTTTGTTTGATGACACTTAAAAGGTAACCCAGGTCATCAAAATGCTTTCCCAGTGATCTGACATTAGAATGAAAAATTGCAAAATGTTGGGGGAATGGAACTATACCTGTATTAAATTGATCAATGGAGTACTGTTTACAGTTATATGTTATTAGGTGTGTATCAAGAGGGTCCATGAAAATGAGTCCAGTCTATATTGGTGGTCCATGATAATAATTCCAGTCTATGTTGGACGGATACGGTCTATGTCGCTGATTGATAATATCCTAATGGCACTACTTCCTTCCGTCCTGGCATATATTTTTCCATTTACAGTCCATATAAATTTCCATTGGGCTTCTTTTCTCTTCTGGTTTGCGGTGTGAAATAGCTGTTTGTAGCGGGGGTGAGATTTTCGTTGATAAAGACACGTGTACTTACATTTGTATCAATGTTCATATCTTTTGTAGTTTTGTTTTTTATGTTTTCCTGGAGTTGACAATTTTATTTCCGGTGGTTCTTCTAACAAATTTTACTATAATGGGTGGAGGTTGTTGATGGTTTCTCGAGGGCAGACGATGACAATGTCAATGAAATCTTAATGCCGACAAGCATCAGAAATTTTCACAACTAAATTATCGGTATCTTCATTTCGTTGTTCAGGCACTCCATGTATCTCGATATTGTTTCTTCTGGTGTACTGCTGTAATTCCTGTAACTCATTTTTTGTAGCGCTTAGTGAGGATTATGTAACTTGGAGTTGATTACTCAGTAACTCATTCTTCGTTTCAAGATCTTCCATACGATGTTTATAATCCTCAAAATAATTACTGATAAATTCTACCGACGTTTGCAGCTCAACTAATTTCTTCTCAAGGGAGGATATGTTATCGATTTTCTTTTCAAGTGACTCGAGCTTTGTCATGATTGTGTCAAGTTGGTTGATATCCGCCATCTTGCCTTTGTCTACGGGCACCGTTGGCTTGACTTTGGGAAATCGTTTTACCTCGCATATTCTGCACAATGACATATCTCCCTGACTCAATCGAACATTTCTGCTGGTTCCACAATCATCGCAGTTCATCTTGATTGATGTCTTGTATAAACCAACGCTAAAATCAGGAAAATATCGTAGATTTTGAAGAGCGATACAAAACCACGTCTGACCTTTGTCTTGGACCTTTGACCTTTTATGAGGTGCTTCAAAATAAAACGGTTTGGAAGAAAGGTGTTTAGTTACTCGAATTTGTGTACATGTCATATATATAAACACTTATAAAACATGCATAGTCGGGTGTTTTACCTTGAAACATTACATGTGTGTGTGTTTTAGAAAGTGCTTCAAAATAAAACAATTTGTAAGAAAAGTGTTTAATAACTCTAACGAACTTGAGTACATGTCATATTAGACCAGTGGCCATTTCCAAAAAGGGGCCTAAAATGAGAGCAATCCCCACATGTGGTATAACAAGTCACCTCCTGTTTTTTTACTTCAGACATATGTTTTCTGAAAGAAAAACATAGATGCGGTAAGAAATGTTGGCCTGGTATACGTTTACAGTGCCTGTTTCCATGGTTACTAGTATTAAATTGAAAACAAAAACACACGGAATATTGATTTTACTATAACTTTTTTTAATTCTCAAGATAGAAAATTCAAACTGGTTTCAAATTGAAGCATTTTAATTTCCCTTTAAACTGTATTAAAATTTATGCTAATTATCTAATTTGCATAAATTATAACTATTTTAATGATTTTTACAAGTTGCGTGTTGGTATTTTCAGATTGAAAATACTAATTACAGAAATTGGCCCAATATATTGTAAAACACATTTGTTTAGAATTTATTCTTTGAAATTATCAGTTTCAGTCATTTAAGATAGTACAATGTAACACATTTGTTTATTTTTAAACATGCTCACAATGTTTCATACGCAACAAACGTAATTAATGTTGATTATTTTTTATCCACAAACATCATTTAGTGAAATAACGACTTACACAACATTGCATCAGAGCACATTATTTTATGAAGCAAATACTCTTTGTTCATGCTTGCTGACAATACAGCAAGATTATTCTTGGGGATATTTTGATCACTGCAATTAAAAAGGTTTGTGTACAACCTTTCATTTAAAAGCCACGAAATACAGTCATAGAGCATGTCAGGAACAAATTTGGCACATGGTGCTGTGGCAATCTTTGTACCGGTTCATAGTAGTCGTTTGAATCTTTGATGGAAGCCATAATACAGTATACCTGCTGCAGAGTGTCTTTCATCAATGAGATAAGGTTCCGAGTCATTATATGCAGCACATTCGATTTTGTCAGCCAGCTGTATATCCTGTAGTTTTGACGCTTTTCGAAGTACATCACCAACAGTAACCGTGCTAGAACACACTAAAGTCTGTCAATAAAGTGTTTCTTTAACTTCTCTTTTAATCTCCAAAAATATACTTGCACTTCGCATTCCATTGCTGTAATTTTATCTACTAAGTCTGATTTGATTTGGGACAGTGTTGTGACTTCTTCTTTGATAAGATGGTTGCTTGAATTTCATTTACTATCTCCGTGGCTGTCATTCGTAGATTAACTACTTCATCATGTCTTGCAGAAGCAGCAGACAAAACTTTGTACTTTGTCCAGTACCCGTGGCTACTTGTCAGTCCCTCCCCTTTCTTTGATATTTTGCTACAAATGAAACAGTCACGCCTGATGTTAATTGTCATCTCTGGGCAAACGTCCACCAATAACAGTAATTCCTGTAGACGTTGAAGGATGAGGTGATTCAGGATTCTCAATAGCATCTTTTTGAATTTGTTTTAAGTTGGTTTTACTGGAGTAAGATGACCGACATGACTTGAGATATGAAATGCTAATTTTACCACTTAAAATGTCATCTTTGTAATCTTCTATCTTTTCATACACATCATCTTTACGAATTTCGGAGGCAGTAAATAATACTTTGAGGCCATCTATGGTAGGATTCTTGACAAAATTCAGCGAACCTTTTTCTTTCCCAGAAAGACTTCTGCTGCACAGAATGCAATTATGTGCATCAAGTTGATGCGGTTTCAACCGAGTTACTGGTGGTTCTAGATCCATGTGAAATGCATACCCTTGTTGCAAATCTTCAAAAAAATATCGCAAAACTAAGTGAAAAAAAAGAGAAGTGAAAATACATGTTGTTTTCACAGTAACTATAAATTTACCTCCCCAAATAATGAATAGACAATGAATATATATGCTTAAACATGCACTCTGCAACGTATCAGAAAACATAATCTAAATATGACAATAATAAATATTATTATAAATAGTATGCATATTATGTTTTATAGGTTGATATGTTTAACTAGTGGGAATGTATTACTGTCGTATTTTACTGGCTAGTGGGAATGTATTACTGTCATATTCTACTGACTAGTGGGAATGTATTACTGTCATATTTTACTGGCTAGTGGGAATGTATTACTGCCATATTCTACTAACTAGTGGCAATGTATTACTGTCATATTTTACTGGCTAGTAGAAATGTATTACTGTCATATTTTACTGGCTTGTGGGAATGTATTATTGTCATATTCTACTGGCTAGTGGGAATGTATTACTGTCATATTTTACTGGCTAATGGGAATGTATTACTGTCATATTATACTGGCTGGTGGAAATGTATTACTGTCATATTTTACTGGCTTGTGGGAATGTATTACTGTCATATGTTACTGGCTAGTGGGAATGTATTAGTGTCATATTCTACTGACTAGTGGGAATGTATTACTGTCATATTTTACTGGCTAGTGGGAATGTATTACTGTCATATTTTACTGGCTAGTGGGAATGTATTACATTCATATTTTACTGACTAGTGGGAATGCATTACTGTCATATTCTAAAGACTATTGGGAATGGATTACTGTCATATTTTACTGGCTAGTGGGAATGTATTACTATCATATTTTACTGGCTTGTGGGAATGTATTACTGTCATATTTTACTGGCTAGTGGGAATGTATTACTGTAATATTTTACTGGCTAGTGGGAATGTATTACTGTCATATGTCACTGGCTTGTAGGAATGTATTAGTGTCATATTTTACTTGCTAGTGGGAATGTATTACTGTCATATTTTACTGGCTAGTGGGAATATAATACTGTCATATTTTACTGGCTAGTGGGAATGTATTACTGTCATATGTTACTGGCTAGTGGGAATGTATTACTGTCATATTTTACTGGCTAGTGAGAATGTATTAGTGTCATATGTTACTGGCTAGTGGGAATATATTAGTGTCATATTTTACTGGCTTGTGGGAATCTATTTCTGTCATATGTTACTGGCTTGTGGGAATGTATTAGTGTCATATTTTACTGGCCAGTGGGAATGTATTAGTGTCATATGTTACTGGCTAGTGGGAATGTATTACTGTCATATGTTACTGGCTAGTGGGAATGTATTACTGTCATATTTTACTGGCTAGTGGGAATGTATTAGTGTCATATGTTACTGGCTAGTGGAAATATATTAGTGTCATATTTTACTGGCTTGTGGGAATCTATTTCTGTCATATGTTACTGGCTTGTGGGAATGTATTAGTGTCATATTTTACTGGCCAGTGGGAATGTATTAGTGTCATATGTTACTGGCTAGTGGGAATGTATTACAGTCATATTTTACTGGCTTGTGGGAATGTATTACTGTCATATTTTACTGACTAGTGGGAATGTCTTACTGTCATATGTTACTGGCTAGTGGGAATGTATTAGTGTCATATTTTACTGGCTAGTGGGAATGTATTACTGTCTTATGTTACTGGCTAGTAGGAATATATTACTGTCATATTCTACTGACTAGTGGGAATATAATACTGTCATATTCTACTGACTAGTGGGAATGTATTACTGTCATATTTTACTGGCTAATGGGAATGTATTACTGTCATATTTTACTGGCTTGTGGGAATGTATTACTGTCATATTTTACTGGCTTGTGGGAATGTATTACTGTCATATTCTACTGACTAGTGGGAATGTATTACTGTCACATTTTACTAGCTAGTGGGAATGTATTATTGTCATATTTTACTGGCTAGTGGGAATGTATTACTGTCATATATTACTGGCTTGTGGGAATGTATTACTGTCATATTTTACTGGCTTGTGGGAATGTATTAGTATCATATGTTACTGACTTGTGGGAATGTAGTAGTGTCAAATTTTACTGGCTAGTGGGAAAGTATTACTGTCATATTCTACTGACTAGTGGGAATGTATTACTGTCATATTTTACTGGCTAGTGGCAATTTATTACTGTCATATGTTACTGGTTTGTAGGAATGTATTAGTGTCATATTTTACTGGCTAGTGGGAATGTATTACTGTCAGATGTTACTGGCTAGTGGGAATGTATTACTGTCATATTTTACTGGCTTGTGGGAATGTATTACTGTCATATTCTACTGACTAGTGGGAATGTATTACTGTCACATTTTACTAGCTAGTGGGAATGTATTATTGTCATATTTTACTGGCTAGTGGGAATGTATTACTGTCATATATTACTGGCTTGTGGGAATGTATTACTGTCATATTTTACTGGCTTGTGGGAATGTATTAGTATCATATGTTACTGACTTGTGGGAATGTAGTAGTGTCAAATTTTACTGGCTAGTGGGAAAGTATTACTGTCATATTCTACTGACTAGTGGGAATGTATTACTGTCATATTTTACTGGCTAGTGGCAATTTATTACTGTCATATGTTACTGGTTTGTAGGAATGTATTAGTGTCATATTTTACTGGCTAGTGGGAATGTATTACTGTCAGATGTTACTGGCTAGTGGGAATGTATTGGTGTCATATTTTACTGTCTAGTGGGAATGTATTACTGTCATATTTTACTCGCTAGTGGGAATGTATTACTGTCATATGTTACTGGCTTGTAGGTATGTATTACTGTCATATTTTACTGGCTAGTAGGATTGTATTACTGTCATATTTTACTGGCTAGTGGGAATGTATCACTGTAATATGTCACTGGCTAGTGGGAATGAATTAGTGTCATATTTTACTGGCTTGTGGGAATCTATTACTGTCACATGTTACTGGCTTGTGGGAATGTATTAGTGTCATATTTTACTGGCCAGTGGGAATGTATTACTGTCAGATGTTACTGGCTAGTGGGAATGTATTGGTGTCATATATTACTGGCTGGGGGAATGTTTTACTGTCATATTTTACTGGCTAGTGGGAATGTATTAGTGTCGTATTTTACTGGCTAGTGGGAATGCATTACTGTCATATTATACTGACTAGTGGGAATGTATTACTGTCATATGTAACTGGCTAGTGGCAATGTATTAGTGTCATATTTTATTGGATTGTAGGAATCTATTATTGTCATATGTTACTGGCTTGTGGGAATGTATCAGTGTCATAATTTACTGACTAGTGGTAATGTATTACTGTCATATTTTACTGGCTTGTGGGAATGTATTACTGTCATATTCTACTGACTAGTGGGAATGTATTACTGTCATATTTTTACTGGCTAGTGGGAATGTATTACTGTCATATTTTACTGGCTAGTGGGAATGTATTACTGTGATATGCTACTGGCTTGTGGGAATGTATTAGTGTCATATTTTACTGGCTTGTGGGAATGTATTAGTGTCATATTTTACTGGCTAGTGGGAATGTATTACTGTCATATTTTACTGGCTAGTGGGATTGTATTACTGTCATATGTTACTGGCTTGTGTGGAATGTAGTAGTATCATATTTTACTGGCTAGTGGGAAAGTATTACTGTCATTCTACTGACTAGTGGGAATGTATTACTGTCATATTTTACTGGTTAGTGGGAAAATATTACTGTCATATTTTACTGGCCAGTGGGAATGTATTACTGTCATATGTTACTGGCTTGTGGGAATGTATTAGTGTCATATTTTACTGGCTTGTGGGAATGTATTACTGTCATATTTTACTGGCTAGTGGGAATGTATTATTGTCATATGTTACTGGCTAGTGGGAGTGTACTACTGTCATATGTTACTGGCTTGTGGGAATGTAGTAGTGTCATATTTTACTGGCTAGTGGGAAAGTATTACTGTCATATTCTACTGACTAGTGGGAATGTATTACTGTCATATTTTACTGGCTAGTGGGAATTTATTACTGTCATATGTTACTGGCTAGTGGGAATGTATTAGTGTCATATTTTACTGAATAATGGGAATGTATTACTGTCATATTATACTGGCTAGTGGGAATGTATTACTGTTATATGTTACTGTCTTGTAGGTATGTATTACTGTCATATTTTACTGGCTAGTAGTATTGTATTACTGTCATATTTTACTGGCTAGTGGGAATGTATTACTGTCATATGTTACTGGCTAGTGAGAATGTATTAGTGTCATATTTTACTGGCTAGTGGGAATGTATTACTGTCATATGTCATTGGCTAGTGGGAATGAATTAGTGTCATATTTTACTGGCTTGTGGGAATCTATTACTGTCACATGTTACTGGCTTGTGGGAATGTATTAGTGTCATATTTTACTGGCCAGTGGGAATTTATTAGTGTCATATTTTACTGGCTAATGGGAATGTATTGCTGCCATATATTACTGACTAGTGGGAATGTATTAGTGTCATATTTTACTGGCTAGTGGGAATGTATTACTGTCATATTTTACTGGCTAGTGAGAATGTATTATTGTCATATGTTGCTGGCTAGTGGGAGTGTACTACTGTCATATGTTACTGGCTTGTGGGAATGTAGTAGTGTCATATTTTACTGGCTAGTGGGAAAGTATTACTGTCATATTCTACTGACTAGTGGGAATGTATTACTGTCATATTTTACTGGCTAGTAGGAATTTATTACTGTCATATGTTACTGGCTAGTGGGAATGTATTAGTGTCATATTTTACTGAATAATGGGAATGTATTACTGTCATATTTTACTGGCTAGTGGGAATGTATTACTGTCATATGTTACTGGCTTGTAGGTATGTATTACTGTCATATTTACTGGCTAGTAGTATTGTATTACTGTCATATTTTACTGGCTAGTGGGAATGTATTACTGTCATATGTTACTGGCTAGTGAGAATGTATTAGTGTCATATTTTACTGGCTAGTGGGAATGTATTACTGTCATATGTCATTGGCTAGTGGGAATGAATTAGTGTCATATTTTACTGGCTTGTGGGAATCTATTACTGTCACATGTTACTGGCTTGTGGGAATGTATTAGTGTCATATTTTACTGGCCAGTGGGAATTTATTAGTGTCATATTTTACTGGCTAATGGGAATGTATTACTGCCATATATTACTGACTAGTGGGAATGTATTACTGTCATATTTTACTGGCTATTGGGAATGTATTACTGTCATATTTTACTGGCTAGTGGGAATGCATTACTGTCATATTTTACTGGCTTGTAGGTATGTATTACTGTCATATTTACTGGCTAGTAGTATTGTATTACTGTCATATTTTACTGGCTAGTGGGAATGTATTACTGTCATATGTTACTGGCTAGTGAGAATGTATTAGTGTCATATTTTACTGGCTAGTGGGAATGTATTACTGTCATATGTCATTGGCTAGTGGGAATGAATTAGTGTCATATTTTACTGGCTTGTGGGAATCTATTACTGTCACATGTTACTGGCTTGTGGGAATGTATTAGTGTCATATTTTACTGGCCAGTGGGAATTTATTAGTGTCATATTTTACTGGCTAATGGGAATGTTTAACTGCCATATATTACTGACTAGTGGGAATGTATTACTGTCATATTTTACTGGCTATTGGGAATGTATTACTGTCATATTTTACTGGCTAGTGGGAATGTATTAGTGTCATATTTTACTGGCTAGTGGGAATGTATTACTGTCATATGTTACTGGCTTGTAGGTATGTATTACTGTCATATTTACTGGCTAGTAGTATTGTATTACTGTCATATTTTACTGGCTAGTGGGAATGTATTACTGTCATATGTTACTGGCTTGTGAGAATGTATTAGTGTCATATTTTACTGGCTAGTGGGAATGTATTACTGTCATATGTCATTGGCTAGTGGGAATGAATTAGTGTCATATTTTACTGGCTTGTGGGAATCTATTACTGTCACATGTTACTGGCTTGTGGGAATGTATTAGTGTCATATTTTACTGGCCAGTGGGAATTTATTAGTGTCATATTTTACTGGCTAATGGGAATGTATTACTGCCATATATTACTGACTAGTGGGAATGTATTACTGTCATATTTTACTGGCCAGTGGGAATGTATTACTGTCATATTTTACTGGCTATTGGGAATGTATTACTGTCATATTTTACTGGCTAGTGGGAATGTATTAGTGTCATATTTTACTGGCTAGTGGGAATGTATTACTGTCATATTTTACTGGCTATTGGGAATGTATTACTGTCATATTTTACTGGCTAGTGGGAATGTATTAGTGTCATATTTTACTGGCTAGTGGGAATGTATTACTGTCATATGTCATTGGCTAGTGGGAATGAATTAGTGTCATATTTTACTGGCTTGTGGGAATCTATTACTGTCACATGTTACTGGCTTGTGGGAATGTATTAGTGTCATATTTTACTGGCCAGTGGGAATTTATTAGTGTCATATTTTACTGGCTAATGGGAATGTATTACTGCCATATATTACTGACAAGTGGGAATGCATTACTGTCATATTTTACTGGCTTGTAGGTATGTATTACTGTCATATTTTACTGGCTATTGGGAATGTATTACTGTCATATTTTACTGGCTAGTGGGAATGTATTAGTGTCATATTTTACTGGCTAGTGGGAATGTATTACTGTCATATGTTACTGGCTTGTAGGTATGTATTACTGTCATATTTACTGGCTAGTAGTATTGTATTACTGTCATATTTTACTGGCTAGTGGGAATGTATTACTGTCATATGTTACTGGCTAGTGAGAATGTATTAGTGTCATATTTTACTGGCTAGTGGGAATGTATTACTGTCATATGTCATTGGCTAGTGGGAATGAATTAGTGTCATATTTTACTGGCTTGTGGGAATCTATTACTGTCACATGTTACTGGCTTGTGGGAATGTATTAGTGTCATATTTTACTGGCCAGTGGGAATTTATTAGTGTCATATTTTACTGGCTAATGGGAATGTATTACTGCCATATATTACTGACTAGTGGGAATGTATTACTGTCATATTTTACTGGCCAGTGGGAATTTATTAGTGTCATATTTTACTGGCTAATGGGAATGTATTACTGCCATATATTACTGACTAGTGGGAATGTATTACTGTCATATTTTACTGGCTATTTGGAATGTATTACTGTCATATTTTACTGGCTAGTGGGAATGTATTAGTGTCATATTTTACTGGCTAGTGGGAATGTATTACTGTCATATGTTACTGGCTTGTAGGTATGTATTACTGTCATATTTACTGGCTAGTAGTATTGTATTACTGTCATATTTTACTGGCTAGTGGGAATGTATTACTGTCATATGTTACTGGCTAGTGAGAATGTATTAGTGTCATATTTTACTGGCTAGTGGGAATGTATTACTGTCATATGTCATTGGCTAGTGGGAATGAATTAGTGTCATATTTTACTGGCTTGTGGGAATCTATTACTGTCACATGTTACTGGCTTGTGGGAATGTATTAGTGTCATATTTTACTGGCCAGTGGGAATTTATTAGTGTCATATTTTACTGGCTAATGGGAATGTATTACTGCCATATATTACTGACTAGTGGGAATGTATTACTGTCATATTTTACTGGCCAGTGGGAATTTATTAGTGTCATATTTTACTGGCTAATGGGAATGTATTACTGCCATATATTACTGACTAGTGGGAATGTATTACTGTCATATTTTACTGGCTAGTGGGAATGTATTACTGTCATATTTTACTGGCTAGTGGGAATGTATTAGTGTCATATTTTACTGGCTTGTAGGAATCTATTACTGCCATATGTTACTGGCTTGTGGGAATGTATTAGTGTCATATTTTACTGGCTTGTGGGAATGTATTACTGTCATATTTTACTGGCTAGTGGGAATGTATTACTGTCATATTTTACTGGCTTGTAGGAATCTATTACTGTCGTATGTTACTGGCTTGTGGGAATGTATCAGTGTCATATTTTACTGGCTAGTAGGAATGTATTAGTGTCATATTTTACTGGCTAGTGGGAATGTATTACTGTCATATTATACTGGCTACTGGGAATGTATTAATGTCATATGTTACTGGCTAGTGGGAATATATTAGTGTCATATTTTACTGGCTTGTAGGAATCTATTATGCCATATGTTACTGGCTTGTGGGAATGTGTTACTGTCATATTTTACTGGCTAGTGGGAATGTATTACTGTCATATGTTACTGGTTAGTGGGAATGTATTAGTGTCATATTTTACTGGCTTGTAGGAATCTATTACTCTCATATGTTACTGGCTTGTGGGAATGTATTAGTGTCATATTTTACAGGCTAGTGGGAATGTATTACTGTAACATTTTACTGGCTAGTGGGAATGTATTACTGTCATATTTTACTGGCAAGTGGGAATGTATTCTGTCATATTTCACTGGCTGGTGGGAATGTATTACTGTCATATTATACTGGCTAGTGGGAATGTATTACTGTCATATGTTACTGGCTAGTGGGAATGTATTAGTGTCATATTATACTGGCTAGTGGGAATGTATAACTGTAATATGTTACTGATTAGTGGGAATGTATTAGTGTCATATTTTGCTGGCTAGTGGGAATGTATTACTGTCATATGTTACTGGCTAGTGGGAATGTATTAGTGTCATATTTTACTGGCTAGTGGGAATGTATTACTGTCATATTTTACTGGCTAGTGGGAATGTATTACTGTCATATTACACTGGCTAGTGGGAATGTATTGCAGTCATATTTTACTGGGTAGTGGGAATGTATTACAGTCATATTTTACTGGCTAGTGGTAATGTATTACTGTCATATTTTACTGGCTAGTAGGAATGTATTAGTGTCATATTTTACTGGCTAGTGGGAATATATTAGTGTCATATTTTACTGGCTTGTAGGAATCTATTACTGTCATATGTTACTGGCTTGTGGGAATGTGTTACTGTCATATTTTACTGGCTAGTGGGAATGTATTTCTGTCATATGTTACTGGTTAGTGGGAATGTATTAGTGTCATATTTTACTGGCTTGTAGGAATCTATTACTCCCATATGTTACTGGCTTGTGGGAATGAATTAGTGTGATATTTTACTGGCTTGTGGGAATCTATTACTGTCACATGTTACTGGCTTGTGGGAATGTATTAGTGTCATATATTACTGGCCAGTGGGAATTTATTAGTGTCATATTTTACTGGCTAGTGGGAATGTATTACTGCCATATATTACTGGCTAGTGGTTATGTTTTACTGTCATATTTTACTGGCTAGTGGGAATGTATTAGTGTCATATTTTACTGGCTAGTGGGAATGTATTACTGTCATATTATACTGGCTAGTGGGAATGTATTAATGTCATATGTTACTGGCTAGTGGGAATATATTAGTGTCATATTTTACTGGCTTGTAGGAATCTATTACTGCCATATGTTACTGGCTTGTGGGAATGTGTTACTGACATATTTTACTGGCTAGTGGGAATGTATTACTGTCATATGTTACTGGTTAGTGGGAATGTATTAGTGTCATATTTTACTGGCTTGTAGGAATCTATTACTCTCATATGTTACTGGCTTGTGGGAATGTATTAGTGTCATATTTTACTGGCTAGTGGGAATGTATTACTGTAACATTTTACTGGCTAGTGGGAATGTATTACTGTCATATTTTACTGGCAAGTGGGAATGTATTCTGTCATATTTCACTGGCTGGTGGGAATGTATTACTGTCATATTATACTGGCTAGTGGGAATGTATTACTGTCATATGTTACTGGCTAGTGGGAATGTATTAGTGTCATATTATACTGGCTAATGGGAATGTATAACTGTCATATTTTACTGGCTAGTAGGAATGTATTAGTGTCATATTTTACTGGCTAGTGGGAATATATTAGTGTCATATTTTACTGGCTTGTAGGAATCTATTACTGTCATATGTTACTGGCTTGTGGGAATGTGTTACTGTCATATTTTACTGGCTAGTGGGAATGTATTACTGTCATATTTTACTGGCTAGTGGGAATATATTAGTGTCATATTTTACTGGCTTGTTGGAATCTATTACTGTCATATTTTACTGGCTAGTGGGAATGTATTACTGTAACATTTTACTGGCTAGTGGGAATGTATTACTGTCATATTTTACTGGCAAGTGGGAATGTATTCTGTCATATTTCACTGGCTGGTGGGAATGTATTACTGTCATATTATACTGGCTAGTGGGAATGTATTACTGTCATATGTTACTGGCTAGTGGGAATGTATTAGTGTCATATTATACTGGCTAGTGGGAATGTATAACTGTAATATGTTACTGATTAGTGGGAATGTATTAGTGTCATATTTTGCTGGCTAGTGGGAATGTATTACTGTCATATGTTACTGGCTAGTGGGAATGTATTAGTGTCATATTTTACTGGCTAGTGGGAATGTATTACTGTCATATTTTACTGGCTAGTGGGAATGTATTACTGTCATATTACACTGGCTAGTGGGAATGTATTGCAGTCATATTTTACTGGGTAGTGGGAATGTATTACAGTCATATTTTACTGGCTAGTGGTAATGTATTACTGTCATATTTTACTGGCTAGTAGGAATGTATTAGTGTCATATTTTACTGGCTAGTGGGAATATATTAGTGTCATATTTTACTGGCTTGTAGGAATCCATTACTGTCATATGTTACTGGCTTGTGGGAATGTGTTACTGTCATATTTTACTGGCTAGTGGGAATGTATTACTGTCATATGTTACTGGTTAGTGGGAATGTATTAGTGTCATATTTTACTGGCTTGTAGGAATCTATTACTCTCATGTGTTACTGGCTTGTGGGAATGAATTAGTGTCATATTTTACTGGCTTGTGGGAATCTATTACTGTCACATGTTACTGGCTTGTGGGAATGTATTAGTGTCATATATTACTGGCCAGTGGGAATTTATTAGTGTCATATTTTACTGGCTAGTGGGAATGTATTACTGCCATATATTACTGGCTAGTGGTTATGTTTTACTGTCATATTTTACTGGCTAGTGGGAATGTATTAGTGTCATATTTTACTGGCTAGTGGGAATGTATTACTGTCATATTATACTGGCTAGTGGGAATGTATTAATGTCATATGTTACTGGCTAGTGGGAATATATTAGTGTCATATTTTACTGGCTTGTAGGAATCTATTACTGCCATATGTTACTGGCTTGTGGGAATGTGTTACTGACATATTTTACTGGCTAGTGGGAATGTATTACTGTCATATGTTACTGGTTAGTGGGAATGTATTAGTGTCATATTTTACTGGCTTGTAAGAATCTATTACTCTCATATGTTACTGGCTTGTGGGAATGTATTACTGTAACATTTTACTGGCTAGTGGGAATGTATTACTGTCATATTTTACTGGCAAGTGGGAATGTATTCTGTCATATTTCACTGGCTGGTGGGAATGTATTACAGTCATATTATACTGGCTAGTGGGAATGTATTACTGTCATATGTTACTGGCTAGTGGGAATGTATTAGTGTCATATTATACTGGCTAGTGGGAATGTATAACTGTAATATGTTACTGATTAATGGGAATGTATTAGTGTCATATTTTGCTGGCTAGTGGGAATGTATTACTGTCATATGTTACTGGCTAGTGGGAATGTATTAGTGTCATATTTTACTGGCTAGTGGGAATGTATTACTGTCATATTTTACTGGCTAGTGGAAATGTATTACTGTCATATTACACTGGCTAGTGGGAATGTATTGCAGTCATATTTTACTGGGTAGTGGGAATGTATTACAGTCATATTTTACTGGCTAGTGGGAATGTATTACTGTCATATTTTACTGGCTAGTAGGAATGTATTAGTGTCATATTTTACTGGCTAGTGGGAATATATTAGTGTCATATTTTACTGGCTTGTAGGATCTATTACTGTCATATTTTACTGGCTTGTGGGAATGTGTTACTGTCATATTTTACTGGCTAGTGGGAATGTTTTACTGTCATATGTTACTGGTTAGAGGGAATGTATTAGTGTCATATTTTACTGGCTTGTAGGAATCTATTACTCTCATATGTTACTGGCTTGTGGGAATGTATTAGTGTCATATATTACTGGCCAGTGGGAATTTATTAGTGTCATATTTTACTGGCTAGTGGGAATGTATTACTGCCATATATTACTGGCTAGTGGGAATGTTTACTGTCATATTTTACTGGCTAGTGGGAATGAATTAGTGTCATATTTTACTGGCTTGTGGGAATGTATTACTGTCATATTTTACTGGCTAATGGGAATGTATTACTGTCATATTTTACTGGCTTGTAGGAATCTATTACTGTCGTATGTTACTGGCTTGTAGGAATGTATCAGTGTCATATTTTACTGGCTAGTAGGAATGTATTAGTGTCATATTTTACTGGCTAGTGGGAATGTATTACTGTCATATTATACTGGCTAGTGGGAATGTATTAATGTCATATGTTACTGGCTAGTGCGAATATATTAGTGTCATATTTTACTGGCTTCTAGGAATCTATTACTGCCATATGTTACTGGCTTGTGGGAATGTGTTACTGTCATATTTTACTGGCTAGTGGGAATGTATTACTGTCATATGTTACTGGTTAGTGGGAATGTATTAGTGTCATATTTTACTGGCTTGTAGGAATCTATTACTCTTATATGTTACTGGCTTGTGGGAATGTATTAGTGTCATATTTTACTGGCTAGTGGGAATGTATTACTGTAATATTTTACTGGCTAGTGGGAATGTATTACTGTCATATTTTACTGGCAAGTGGGAATGTATTCTGTCATATTTCACTGGCTGGTGGGAATGTATTACTGTCATATTATACTGGCTTGTGGGAATGTATTACTGTCATATGTTACTGGCTAGTGGGAATGTATTAGTGTCATATTATACTGGCTAGTGGGAATTTATAACTGTAATATGTTACTGATTAGTGGGAAAGTATTAGTGTCATATTTTACTGGCTAGTGGGAATGTATTACTGTCACATGTTACTGGCTAGTGGGAATGTATTAGTGTCATATTTTACTGGCTAGTGGGAATGTATTACTGTCATATTTTACTGGCTAGTGGGGATGTATTACAGTCATATTTTACTGGGTAGTGGGAATGTATTACAGTCATATTTTACTGGCTAGTGGGAATGTATTACTGTCATATTTTACTGGCTAGTAGGAATGTATTAGTGTCATATTTTACTGGCTAGTGGGAATATATTAGTGTCATATTTTACTGGCTTGTAGGAATCTATAACTGTCATATGTTACTGGCTTGTGGGAATGTGTTACTGTCATATTTTACTGGCTAGTGGGAATGTATTACTGTCATATGTTACTGGATAGTGGGAATGTATTAGTGTCATATTTTACTGGCTTGTAGGAATCTATTACTCTCATATGTTACTGGCTTGTGGGAATGTATTAGTGTCATATTTTACTGGCTAATGAGAATGTATTACTGTAATATTTTACTGGCTAGTGGGAATGTATTACTGTCATATTTTACTGGCACGTGGGAATTTATTAGTGTCATATTTTACTGGCTAGTGGGAATGTATTACTGCCATATATTACTGGCTAGTGGGAATGTTTTACTGTCATATTTTACTGGCTAGTGGGAATGTATTAGTGTCATATTTTACTGGCTAGTGGGAATGTATTACTGTCATATTTTACTGGCTAGTGGGAATGCATTACTGTCATGTTATACTGGCTAGTGGGAATGTATTACTGTCATATTTTACTGGCTAGTGGGAATGTATTAGTGTCATATTTTACTGGCTTGTAGGAATCTATTACTGTCATATGTTACTGGCTTGTGGGAATGTATTAGTGTCATATTTTACTGGCTTGTGGGAATGTATTACTGTCATATTTTACTGGCTAGTGGGAATGTATTACTGTCATATTTTACTGGCTTGTGGGAATCTATTACTGTCACATGTTACTGGCTTGTGGGAATGTATTAGTGTCATATATTACTGGCCAGTGGGAATATATTAGTGTCATATTTTACTGGCTAGTGGGAATGTATTACTGTCATATATTACTGGCTAGTGGTTATGTTTTACTGTCATATTTTACTGGCTAGTGGGAATGTATTAGTGTCATATTTTACTGGCTAGTGGGAATGTATTACTGTCATATTATACTGGCTAGTGGGAATGTATTAATGTCATATGTTACTGGCTAGTGGGAATATATTAGTGTCATATTTTACTGGCTTGTAGGAATCTATTACTGCCATATGTTACTGGCTTGTGGGAATGTGTTACTGACATATTTTACTGGCTAGTGGGAATGTATTACTGTCATATGTTACTGGTTAGTGGGAATGTATTAGTGTCATATTTTACTGGCTTGTAAGAATCTATTACTCTCATATGTTACTGGCTTGTGGGAATGTATTAGTGTCATATTTTACTGGCTAGTGGGAATGTATTACTGTAACATTTTACTGGCTAGTGGGAATGTATTACTGTCATATTTTACTGGCAAGTGGGAATGTATTCTGTCATATTTCACTGGCTGGTGGGAATGTATTACAGTCATATTATACTGGCTAGTGGGAATGTATTACTGTCATATGTTACTGGCTAGTGGGAATGTATTAGTGTCATATTATACTGGCTAGTGGGAATGTATAACTGTAATATGTTACTGATTAATGGGAATGTATTAGTGTCATATTTTGCTGGCTAGTGGGAATGTATTACTGTCATATGTTACTGGCTAGTGGGAATGTATTAGTGTCATATTTTACTGGCTAGTGGGAATGTATTACTGTCATATTTTACTGGCTAGTGGAAATGTATTACTGTCATATTACACTGGCTAGTGGGAATGTATTGCAGTCATATTTTACTGGGTAGTGGGAATGTATTACAGTCATATTTTACTGGCTAGTGGGAATGTATTACTGTCATATTTTACTGGCTAGTAGGAATGTATTAGTGTCATATTTTACTGGCTAGTGGGAATATATTAGTGTCATATTTTACTGGCTTGTAGGATCTATTACTGTCATATTTTACTGGCTTGTGGGAATGTGTTACTGTCATATTTTACTGGCTAGTGGGAATGTTTTACTGTCATATGTTACTGGTTAGAGGGAATGTATTAGTGTCATATTTTACTGGCTTGTAGGAATCTATTACTCTCATATGTTACTGGCTTGTGGGAATGAATTAGTGTCATATTTTACTGGCTTGTGGGAATCTATTACTGTCACATGTTACTGGCTTGTGGGAATGTATTAGTGTCATATATTACTGGCCAGTGGGAATTTATTAGTGTCATATTTTACTGGCTTGTGGGAATGTATTACTGCCATATATTACTGGCTAGTGGGAATGTTTACTGTCATATTTTACTGGCTAGTGGAATGAATTAGTGTCATATTTTACTGGCTTGTGGGAATGTATTACTGTCATATTTTACTGGCTAATGGGAATGTATTACTGTCATATTTTACTGGCTTGTAGGAATCTATTACTGTCGTATGTTACTGGCTTGTAGGAATGTATCAGTGTCATATTTTACTGGCTAGTAGGAATGTATTAGTGTCATATTTTACTGGCTAGTGGGAATGTATTACTGTCATATTATACTGGCTAGTGGGAATGTATTAATGTCATATGTTACTGGCTAGTGCGAATATATTAGTGTCATATTTTACTGGCTTCTAGGAATCTATTACTGCCATATGTTACTGGCTTGTGGGAATGTGTTACTGTCATATTTTACTGGCTAGTGGGAATGTATTACTGTCATATGTTACTGGTTAGTGGGAATGTATTAGTGTCATATTTTACTGGCTTGTAGGAATCTATTACTCTTATATGTTACTGGCTTGTGGGAATGTATTAGTGTCATATTTTACTGGCTAGTGGGAATGTATTACTGTAATATTTTACTGGCTAGTGGGAATGTATTACTGTCATATTTTACTGGCAAGTGGGAATGTATTCTGTCATATTTCACTGGCTGGTGGGAATGTATTACTGTCATATTATACTGGCTTGTGGGAATGTATTACTGTCATATGTTACTGGCTAGTGGGAATGTATTAGTGTCATATTATACTGGCTAGTGGGAATTTATAACTGTAATATGTTACTGATTAGTGGGAATGTATTAGTGTCATATTTTACTGGCTAGTGGGAATGTATTACTGTCACATGTTACTGGCTAGTGGGAATGTATTAGTGTCATATTTTACTGGCTAGTGGGAATGTATTACTGTCATATTTTACTGGCTAGTGGGGATGTATTACAGTCATATTTTACTGGGTAGTGGGAATGTATTACAGTCATATTTTACTGGCTAGTGGGAATGTATTACTGTCATATTTTACTGGCTAGTAGGAATGTATTAGTGTCATATTTTACTGGCTAGTGGGAATATATTAGTGTCATATTTTACTGGCTTGTAGGAATCTATAACTGTCATATGTTACTGGCTTGTGGGAATGTGTTACTGTCATATTTTACTGGCTAGTGGGAATGTATTACTGTCATATGTTACTGGTTAGTGGGAATGTATTAGTGTCATATTTTACTGGCTTGTAGGAATCTATTACTCTCATATGTTACTGGCTTGTGGGAATGTATTAGTGTCATATTTTACTGGCTAATGAGAATGTATTACTGTAATATTTTACTGGCTAGTGGGAATGTATTACTGTCATATTTTACTGGCACGTGGGAATTTATTAGTGTCATATTTTACTGGCTAGTGGGAATGTATTACTGCCATATATTACTGGCTAGTGGGAATGTTTTACTGTCATATTTTACTGGCTAGTGGGAATGTATTAGTGTCATATTTTACTGGCTAGTGGGAATGTATTACTGTCATATTTTACTGGCTAGTGGGAATGCATTACTGTCATGTTATACTGGCTAGTGGGAATGTATTACTGTCATATTTTACTGGCTAGTGGGAATGTATTAGTGTCATATTTTACTGGCTTGTAGGAATCTATTACTGTCATATGTTACTGGCTTGTGGGAATGTATTAGTGTCATATTTTACTGGCTTGTGGGAATGTATTACTGTCATATTTTACTGGCTAGTGGGAATGTATTACTGTCATATTTTACTGGCTTGTAGGAATCTATTACTGTCGTATGTTACTGGCTTGTAGGAATGTATCAGTTTCATATTTTACTGGCTAGTAGGAATGTATTAGTGTCATATTTTACTGGCTAGTGGGAATGTATTACTGTCATATTATACTGGCTAGTGGGAATGTATTAATGTCATATGTTACTGGCTAGTGCGAATATATTAGTGTCATATTTTACTGGCTTGTAGGAATCTATTACTGCCATATGTTACTGGATTGTGGGAATGTGTTACTGTCATATTTTACTGGCTAGTGGGAATGTATTACTGTCATATGTTACTGGTTAGTGGGAATGTATTAGTGTCATATTTTACTGGCTTGTAGGAATCTATTACTCTCATATGTTACTGGCTTGTGGGAATGTATTAGTGTCATATTTTACTGGCTAGTGGGAATGTATTACTGTAATATTTTACTGGCTAGTGGGAATGTATTACTGTCATATTTTTCTGGCAAGTGGGAATGTATTCTGTCATATTTCACTGGCTGGTGGGAATGTATTACTGTCATATTATACTGGCTAGTGGGAATGTATTACTGTCATATGTTACTGGCTAGTGGGAATGTATTAGTGTCATATTATACTGGCTAGTGGGAATGTATAACTGTAATATGTTACTGATTAGTGGGAATGTATTAGTGTCATATTTTACTGGCTAGTGGGAATGTATTACTGTCATATTTTACTGGCTAGTGGGATTGTATTACTGTCATATTACACTGGCTAGTGGGAATGTATTGCAGTCATATTTTACTGGGTAGTGGGAATGTATTACCGTCATATTTTACTGGCTAGTGGGAATGTATTACTGTCATATTTTACTGGCTAGTAGGAATGTATTAGTGTCATATTTTACTGGCTAGTGGGAATATATTAGTGTCATATTTTACTGGCTTGTAGGAATCTATTACTGTCATATGTTACTGGCTTGTGGGAATGTGTTACTGTCATATTTTACTGGCTAGTGGGAATGTATTACTGTCATATGTTACTGGTTAGTGGGAATGTATTAGTGTCATATTTTACTGGCTTGTAGGAATCTATTACTCTCATATGTTACTGGCTTGTGGGAATGAATTAGTGTCATATTTTACTGGCCAGTGGGAATCTATTACTGTCACATGTTACTGGCTTGTGGGAATGTATTAGTGTCATATATTACTGGCCAGTGGGAATTTATTAGTGTCATATTTTACTGGCTAGTGGGAATGTATTACTGCCATATATTACTGGCTAGTGGGAATGTTTTACTGTCATATTTTACTGGCTAGTGGGAATGTATTAGTGTCATATTTTACTGGCTAGTGGGAATGTATTACTGTCATATTTTACTGGCTAGTGGGAATGCATTAGTGTCATGTTATACTGGCTAGTGGGAATGTATTACTGTCATATTTTACTGGCTAGTGGGAATGTATTAGTGTCATATTTTACTGGCTTGTAGGAATCTATTACTGTCATATGTTACTGGCTTGTGGGAATGTATTAGTGTCATATTTTACTGGCTTGTGGGAATGTATTACTGTCATATTTTACTGGCTAGTGGGAATGTATTACTGTCATATTTTACTGGCTTGTAGGAATCTATTACTGTCGTATGTTACTGGCTTGTAGGAATGTATCAGTTTCATATTTTACTAGCTAGTAGGAATGTATTAGTGTCATATTTTACTGGCTAGTGGGAATGTATTACTGTCATATTATACTGGCTAGTGGGAATGTATTAATGTCATATGTTACTGGCTAGTGCGAATATATTAGTGTCATATTTTACTGGCTTGTAGGAATCTATTACTGCCATATGTTACTGGATTGTGGGAATGTGTTACTGTCATATTTTACTGGCTAGTGGGAATGTATTACTGTCATATGTTACTGGTTAGTGGGAATGTATTAGTGTCATATTTTACTGGCTTGTAGGAATCTATTACTCTCATATGTTACTGGCTTGTGGGAATGTATTAGTGTCATATTTTACTGGCTAGTGGGAATGTATTACTGTAATATTTTACTGGCTAGTGGGAATGTATTACTGTCATATTTTTCTGGCAAGTGGGAATGTATTCTGTCATATTTCACTGGCTGGTGGGAATGTATTACTGTCATATTATACTGGCTAGTGGGAATGTATTACTGTCATATGTTACTGGCTAGTGGGAATGTATTAGTGTCATATTATACTGGCTAGTGGGAATGTATAACTGTAATATGTTACTGATTAGTGGGAATGTATTAGTGTCATATTTTACTGGCTAGTGGGAATGTATTACTGTCATATTTTACTGGCTAGTGGGATTGTATTACTGTCATATTACACTGGCTAGTGGGAATGTATTGCAGTCATATTTTACTGGGTAGTGGGAATGTATTACCGTCATATTTTACTGGCTAGTGGGAATGTATTACTGTCATATTTTACTGGCTAGTAGGAATGTATTAGTGTCATATTTTACTGGCTAGTGGGAATATATTAGTGTCATATTTTACTGGCTTGTAGGAATCTATTACTGTCATATGTTACTGGCTTGTGGGAATGTGTTACTGTCATATTTTACTGGCTAGTGGGAATGTATTACTGTCATATGTTACTGGTTAGTGGGAATGTATTAGTGTCATATTTTACTGGCTTGTAGGAATCTATTACTCTCATATGTTACTGGCTTGTGGGAATGAATTAGTGTCATATTTTACTGGCCAGTGGGAATCTATTACTGTCACATGTTACTGGCTTGTGGGAATGTATTAGTGTCATATATTACTGGCCAGTGGGAATTTATTAGTGTCATATTTTACTGGCTAGTGGGAATGTATTACTGCCATATATTACTGGCTTGTGGGAATGTTTTACTGTCATATTTTACTGGCTAGTGGGAATGTATTAGTGTCATATTTTACTGGCTAGTGGGAATGTATTACTGTCATATTTTACTGGCTAGTGGGAATGCATTAGTGTCATGTTATACTGGCTAGTGGGAATGTATTACTGTCATATTTTACTGGCTAGTGGGAATGTATTAGTGTCATATTTTACTGGCTTGTAGGAATCTATTACTGTCATATGTTACTGGCTTGTGGGAATGTATTAGTGTCATATTTTACTGGCTTGTGGGAATGTATTACTGTCATATTTTACTGGCTAATGGGAATGTATTACTGTCATATTTTACTGGCTTGTAGGAATCTATTACTGTCGTATGTTACTGGCTTGTAGGAATGTATCAGTGTCATATTATACTGGCTAGTAGGAATGTATTAGTGTCATATTTTAATGGCTAGTGGGAATGTATTACTGTCATATTATACTGGCTAGTGGGAATGTATTAATGTCATATGTTACTGGCTAGTGCGAATATATTAGTGTCATATTTTACTGGCTTCTAGGAATCTATTACTGCCATATGTTACTGGCTTGTGGGAATGTGTTACTGTCATATTTTACTGGCTAGTGGGAATGTATTACTGTCATATGTTACTGGTTAGTGGGAATGTATTAGTGTCATATTTTACTGGCTTGTAGGAATCTATAACTCTCATATGTTACTGGCTTGTGGGAATGTATTAGTGTCATATTTTACTGGCTAGTGGGAATGTATTACTGTAATATTTTACTGGCTAGTGGGAATGTATTACTGTCATATTTTACTGGCAAGTGGGAATGTATTCTGTCATATTTCACTGGCTGGTGGGAATGTATTACTGTCATATTATACTGGCTAGTGGGAATGTATTACTGTCATATGTTACTGGCTAGTGGGAATGTATTAGTGTCATATTATACTGGCTAGTGGGAATGTATAACTGTAATATGTTACTGATTAGTGGGAATGTATTAGTGTCATATTTTACTGGCTAGTGGGAATGTATTACTGTCATATGTTACTGGCTAGTGGGAATGTATTAGTGTCATATTTTACTGGCTAGTGGGAATGTATTACTGTCATTTTACTGGCTAGTGGGAATGTATTGCAGTCATATTTTACTGGGTAGTGGGAATGTATTACAGTTATATTTTACTGGCTAGTGGGAATGTATTACTGTCATATTTTACTGGCTAGTAGGAATGTATTAGTGTCATATTTTACTGGCTAGTGGGAATATATTAGTGTCATATTTTACTGGCTTGTAGGAATCTATTACTGTCATATGTTACTGGCTTGTGGGAATGTGTTACTGTCATATTTTACTGGCTAGTGGGAATGTATTACTGTCATATGTTACTGGTTAGTGGGAATGTATTAGTGTCATATTTTACTGGTTTGTAGGAATCTATTACTCTCATATGTTACTGGCTTGTGGGAATGTATTAGTGTCATATTTTACTGGCTAGTGAGAATGTATTACTGTAATATTTTACTGGCTAGTGGGAATGTATTACTGTCATATTTTACTGGCACGTGGGAATTTATTAGTGTCATATTTTACTGGCTAGTGGGAATGTATTACTGCCATATATTACTGGCTAGTGGGAATGTTTTACTGTCATATTTTACTGGCTAGTGGGAATGTATTAGTGTCATATTTTACTGGCTAGTGGGAATGTATTACTGTCATATTTTACTGGCTAGTGGGAATGCATTACTGTCATGTTATACTGGCTAGTGGGAATGTATTACTGTCATATTTTACTGGCTAGTGGGAATGTATTAGTGTCATATTTTACTGGCTTGTAGGAATCTATTACTGTCATATGTTACTGGCTTGTGGGAATGTATTAGTGTCATATTTTACTGGCTTGTGGGAATGTATTACTGTCATATTTTACTGGCTAGTGGGAATGTATTACTGTCATATTTTACTGGCTTGTAGGAATCTATTACTGTCGTATGTTACTGGCTTGTAGGAATGTATCAGTGTCATATGTTACTGGCTTGTGGGAATGTGTTACTGTCATATTTTACTGGCTAGTGGGAATGTATTACTGTCATATGTTACTGGTTAGTGGGAATGTATTAGTGTCATATTTTACTGGCTTGTAGGAATCTATTACTCTCATATGTTACTGGCTTGTGGGAATGAATTAGTGTCATATATTACTGGCTTGTGGGAATCTATTACTGTCACATGTTACTGGCTTGTGGGAATGTATTAGTGTCATATATTACTGGCCAGTGGGAATTTATTAGTGTCATATTTTACTGGCTAGTGGGAATGTATTACTGCCATATATTACTGGCTAGTGGGAATGTTTTACTGTCATATTTTACTGGCTAGTGGGAATGAATTAGTGTCATATTTTACTGGCTTGTGGGAATGTATTACTGTCATATTTTACAGGCTAATGGGAATGTATTACTGTCATATTTTACTGGCTTGTAGGAATCTATTACTGTCGTATGTTACTGGCTTGTAGGAATGTATCAGTGTCATATTTTACTGGCTAGTAGGAATGTATTAGTGTCATATTTTACTGGCTTGTAGGAATCTATTACTGTCATATGTTACTGGCTTGTGGGAATGTATTAGTGTCATATTTTACTGGCTTGTGGGAATGTATTACTGTCATATTTTACTGGCTAATGGGAATGTATTACTGTCATATTTTACTGGCTTGTAGGAATCTATTACTGTCGTATGTTACTGGCTTGTAGGAATGTATCAGTGTCATATTTTACTGGCTAGTAGGAATGTATTAGTGTCATATTTTACTGGCTAGTGGGAATGTATTACTGTCATATTATACTGGCTAGTGGGAATGTATTAATGTCATATGTTACTGGCTAGTGCGAATATATTAGTGTCATATTTTACTGGCTTCTAGGAATCTATTACTGCCATATGTTACTGGCTTGTGGGAATGTGTTACTGTCATATTTTACTGGCTAGTGGGAATGTATTACTGTCATATGTTACTGGTTAGTGGGAATGTATTAGTGTCATATTTTACTGGCTTGTAGGAATCTATTACTCTCATATGTTACTGGCTTGTGGGAATGTATTAGTGTCATATTTTACTGGCTAGTGGGAATGTATTACTGTAATATTTTACTGGCTAGTGGGAATGTATTACTGTCATATTTTACTGGCACGTGGAAATTTATTAGTGTCATATTTTACTGGCTAGTGGGAATGTATTACTGCCATATATTACTGGCTAGTGGGAATGTTTTACTGTCATATTTTACTGGCTAGTGGGAATGTATTAGTGTCATATTTTACTGGCTAGTGGGAATGTATTACTGTCATATTTTACTGGCTAGTGGGAATGTATTACTGTCATATTATACTGGCTAGTGGGAATGTATTAATGTCATATGTTACTGGCTAGTGCGAATATATTAGTGTCATATTTTACTGGCTTCTAGGAATCTATTACTGCCATATGTTACTGGCTTGTGGGAATGTGTTACTGTCATATTTTACTGGCTAGTGGGAATGTATTACTGTCATATGTTACTGGTTAGTGGGAATGTATTAGTGTCATATTTTACTGGCTTGTAGGAATCTATAACTCTCATATGTTACTGGCTTGTGGGAATGTATTAGTGTCATATTTTACTGGCTAGTGGGAATGTATTACTGTAATATTTTACTGGCTAGTGGGAATGTATTACTGTCATATTTTACTGGCAAGTGGGAATGTATTCTGTCATATTTCACTGGCTGGTGGGAATGTATTACTGTCATATTATACTGGCTAGTGGGAATGTATTACTGTAATATGTTACTGGCTAGTGGGAATGTATTAGTGTCATATTATACTGGCTAGTGGGAATGTATAACTGTAATATGTTACTGATTAGTGGGAATGTATTAGTGTCATATTTTACTGGCTAGTGGGAATGTATTACTGTCATATGTTACTGGCTAGTGGGAATGTATTAGTGTCATATTTTACTGGCTAGTGGGAATGTATTACTGTCATTTTACTGGCTAGTGGGAATGTATTGCAGTCATATTTTACTGGGTAGTGGGAATGTATTACAGTTATATTTTACTGGCTAGTGGGAATGTATCACTGTCATATTTTACTGGCTAGTAGGAATGTATTAGTGTCATATTTTACTGGCTAGTGGGAATATATTAGTGTCATATTTTACTGGCTTGTAGGAATCTATTACTGTCATATGTTACTGGCTTGTGGGAATGTGTTCCTGTCATATTTTACTGGCTAGTGGGAATGTATTACTGTCATATGTTACTGGTTAGTGGGAATGTATTAGTGTCATATTTTACTGGTTTGTAGGAATCTATTACTCTCATATGTTACTGGCTTGTGGGAATGTATTAGTGTCATATTTTACTGGCTAGTGAGAATGTATTACTGTAATATTTTACTGGCTAGTGGGAATGTATTACTGTCATATTTTACTGGCACGTGGGAATTTATTAGTGTCATATTTTACTGGCTAGTGGGAATGTATTACTGCCATATATTACTGGCTAGTGGGAATGTTTTACTGTCATATTTTACTGGCTAGTGGAAATGTATTAGTGTCATATTTTACTGGCTAGTGGGAATGTATTACTGTCATATTTTACTGGCTAGTGGGAATGCATTACTGTCATGTTATACTGGCTAGTGGGAATGTATTACTGTCATATTTTACTGGCTAGTGGGAATGTATTAGTGTCATATTTTACTGGCTTGTAGGAATCTATTACTGTCATATGTTACTGGCTTGTGGGAATGTATTAGTGTCATATTTTACTGGCTTGTGGGAATGTATTACTGCCATATTTTACTGGCTAGTGGGAATGTATTACTGTCATATTTTACTGGCTTGTAGGAATCTATTACTGTCGTATGTTACTGGCTTGTAGGAATGTATCAGTGTCATATGTTACTGGCTTGTTGGAATGTGTTACTGTCATATTTTACTGGCTAGTGGGAATGTATTACTGTCATATGTTACTGGTTAGTGGGAATGTATTAGTGTCATATTTTACTGGCTTGTAGGAATCTATTACTCTCATATGTTACTGGCTTGTGGGAATGAATTAGTGTCATATTTTACTGGCTTGTGGGAATCTATTACTGTCACATGTTACTGGCTTGTGGGAATGTATTAGTGTCATATATTACTGGCCAGTGGGAATTTATTAGTGTCATATTTTACTGGCTAGTGGGAATGTATTACTGCCATATATTACTGGCTAGTGGGAATGTTTTACTGTCATATTTTACTGGCTAGTGGGAATGAATTAGTGTCATATTTTACTGGCTTGTGGGAATGTATTACTGTCATATTTTACTGGCTAATGGGAATGTATTACTGTCATATTTTACTGGCTTGTAGGAATCTATTACTGTCGTATGTTACTGGCTTGTAGGAATGTATCAGTGTCATATTTTACTGGCTAGTAGGAATGTATTAGTGTCATATTTTACTGGCTTGTAGGAATCTATTACTGTCATATGTTACTGGCTTGTGGGAATGTATTAGTGTCATATTTTACTGGCTTGTGGGAATGTATTACTGTCATATTTTACTGGCTAATGGGAATGTATTACTGTCATATTTTACTGGCTTGTAGGAATCTATTACTGTCGTATGTTACTGGCTTGTAGGAATGTATCAGTGTCATATTTTACTGGCTAGTAGGAATGTATTAGTGTCATATTTTACTGGCTAGTGGGAATGTATTACTGTCATATTATACTGGCTAGTGGGAATGTATTAATGTCATATGTTACTGGCTAGTGCGAATATATTAGTGTCATATTTTACTGGCTTCTGGGAATCTATTACTGCCATATGTTACTGGCTTGTGGGAATGTGTTACTGTCATATTTTACTGGCTAGTGGGAATGTATTACTGTCATATGTTACTGGTTAGTGGGAATGTATTAGTGTCATATTTTACTGGCTTGTAGGAATCTATTACTCTCATATGTTACTGGCTTGTGGGAATGTATTAGTGTCATATTTTACTGGCTAGTGGGAATGTATTACTGTAATATTTTACTGGCTAGTGGGAATGTATTACTGTCATATTTTACTGGCACGTGGGAATTTATTAGTGTCATATTTTACTGGCTAGTGGGAATGTATTACTGCCATATATTACTGGCTAGTGGGAATGTTTTACTGTCATATTTTACTGGCTAGTGGGAATGTATTAGTGTCATATTTTACTGGCTAGTGGGAATGTATTACTGTCATATTTTACTGGCTAGTGGGAATGTATTACTGTCATGTTATACTGGCTAGTGGGAATGTATAACTGTAATATGTTACTGATTAGTGGGAATGTATTAGTGTCATATTTTACTGGCTAGTGGGAATGTATTACTGTCATATGTTACTGGCTAGTGGGAATGTATTAGTGTCATATTTTACTGGCTTGTGGGAATGTATTACTGTCATATTTTACTGGCTAGCGGGAATGTATTACTGTCATATTTTACTGGCTTGTAGGAATCTATTACTGTCGTATGTTACTGGCTTGTAGGAATGTATCAGTGTCATATTTTACTGGCTAGTAGGAATGTATTAGTGTCATATTTTACTGGCTAGTGGGAATGTATTACTGTCATATTATACTGGCTAGTGGGAATGTATTAATGTCATATGTTACTGGCTAGTGCGAATATATTAGTGTCATATTTTACTGGCTTGTAGGAATCTATTACTGCCATATGTTACTGGCTTGTGGGAATGTGTTACTGTCATATTTTACTGGCTAGTGGGAATGTATTACTCTCATATGTTACTGGTTAGTGGGAATGTATTAGTGTCATATTTTACTGGCTTGTAGGAATCTATTACTCTCATATGTTACTGGCTTGTGGGAATGTATTAGTGTCATATTTTACTGGCTAGTGGGAATGTATTACTGTAATATTTTACTGGCTAGTGGGAATGTATTACTGTCATATTTTACTGGCAAGTGGGGATGTATTCTGTCATATTTCACTGGCTGGTGGGAATGTATTACTGTCATATTATACTGGCTAGTGGGAATGTATTACTGTCATATGTTACTGGCTAGTGGGAATGTATTAGTGTCATATTATACTGGCTAGTGGGAATGTATAACTGTAATATGTTACTGATTAGTGGGAATGTATTAGTGTCATATTTTACTGGCCAGTGGGAATGTATTACTGTCATATTTTACTGGCTAGCGGGAATGTGTTACTGTCATATTACACTGCCTAGTGGGAATGTATTGCAGTCATATTTTACTGGGTGGTGGGAATGTATTACAGTCATATTTTACTGGCTAGTGGGAATGTATTACTGTCATATTTTACTGGCTAGTAGGAATGTATTAGTGTCATATTTTACTGGCTAGTGGGAATATATTAGTGTCATATTTTACTGGCTTGTAGGAATCTATTACTGTCATATGTTACTGGCTTGTGGGAATGTGTTACTGTCATATTTTACTGGCTAGTGGGAATGTATTACTGTCATATGTTACTGGTTAGTGGGAATGTATTAGTGTCATATTTTACTGGCTTGTAGGAATCTATTACTCTCATATGTTACTGGCTTGTGGGAATGAATTAGTGTCATATTTTACTGGCTTGTGGGAATCTATTACTGTCACATGTTACTGGATTGTGGGAATGTATTAGTGTCATATATTACTGGCCAGTGGGAATTTATTAGTGTCATATTTTACTGGCTAGTGGGAATGTATTACTGCCATATATTACTGGCTAGTGGGAATGTTTTACTGTCATATTTTACTGGCTAGTGGGAATGTATTAGTGTCATATTTTACTGGCTAGTGGGAATGTATTACTGTCATATTTTACTGGCTAGTGGGAATGCATTAGTGTCATGTTATACTGGCTAGTGGGAATGTATTACTGTCATATTTTACTGGCTAGTGGGAATGTATTAGTGTCATATTTTACTGGCTTGTAGGAATCTATTACTGTCATATGTTACTGGCTTGTGGGAATGTATTAGTGTCATATTTTACTGGCTTGTGGGAATGTATTACTGTCATATTTTACTGGCTAATGGGAATGTATTACTGTCATATTTTACTGGCTTGTAGGAATCTATTACTGTCGTATGTTACTGGCTTGTAGGAATGTATCAGTGTCATATTTTACTGGCTAGTAGGAATGTATTAGTGTCATATTTTACTGGCTAGTGGGAATGTATTACTGTCATATTATACTGGCTAGTGGGAATGTATTAATGTCATATGTTACTGGCTAGTGCGAATATATTAGTGTCATATTTTACTGGCTTCTAGGAATCTATTACTGCCATATGTTACTGGCTTGTGGGAATGTGTTACTGTCATATTTTACTGGCTAGTGGGAATGTATTACTGTCATATGTTACTGGTTAGTGGGAATGTATTAGTGTCATATTTTACTGGCTTGTAGGAATCTATTACTCTCATATGTTACTGGCTTGTGGGAATGTATTAGTGTCATATTTTACTGGCTAGTGGGAATGTATTACTGTAATATTTTACTGGCTAGTGGAAATGTATTACTGTCATATTTTACTGGACAGTGGGAATGTATTCTGTCATATTTCACTGGCTGGTGGGAATGTATTACTGTCATATTATACTGGCTAGTGGGAATGTATTACTGTCATATGTTACTGGCTAGTGGGAATGTATTAGTGTCATATTATACTGGCTAGTGGGAATGTATAACTGTAATATGTTACTGATTAGTGGGAATGTATTAGTGTCATATTTTACTGGCTAGTGGGAATGTATTACTGTCATATGTTACTGGCTAGTGGGAATGTATTAGTGTCATATTTTACTGGCTAGTGGGAATGTATTACTGTCATTTTACTGGCTAGTGGGAATGTATTGCAGTCATATTTTACTGGGTAGTGGGAATGTATTACAGTCATATTTTACTGGCTAGTGGGAATGTATTACTGTCATATTTTACTGGCTAGTAGGAATGTATTAGTGTCATATTTTACTGGCTAGTGGGAATATATTAGTGTCATATTTTACTGGCTTGTAGGAATCTATTACTGTCATATGTTACTGGCTTGTGGGAATGTGTTACTGTCATATTTTACTGGCTAGTGGGAATGTATTACTGTCATATGTTACTGGTTAGTGGGAATGTATTAGTGTCATATTTTACTGGCTTGTAGGAATCTATTACTCTCATATGTTACTGGCTTGTGGGAATGTATTAGTGTCATATATTACCGGCTAGTGAGAATGTATTACTGTAATATTTTACTGGCTAGTGGGAATGTATTACTGTCATATTTTACTGGCACGTGGGAATTTATTAGTGTCATATTTTACTGGCTAGTGGGAATGTATTACTGCCATATATTACTGGCTAGTGGGAATGTTTTCTGTCATATTTTACTGGCTAGTGGGAATGTATTAGTGTCATATTTTACTGGCTAGTGGGAATGTATTACTGTCATATTTTACTGGCTAGTGGGAATGCATTACTGTCATGTTATACTGGCTAGTGGGAATGTATTACTGTCATATTTTACTGGCTAGTGGGAATGTATTAGTGTCATATTTTACTGGCTTGTAGGAATCTATTACTGTCATATGTTACTGGCTTGTGGGAATGTATTAGTGTCATATTTTACTGGCTTGTGGGAATGTATTACTGTCATATTTTACTGGCTAGTGGGAATGTATTACTGTCATATTTTACTGGCTTGTAGGAATCTATTACTGTCGTATGTTACTGGCTTGTAGGAATGTATCAGTGTCATATTTTACTGGCTAGTAGGAATGTATTAGTGTCATATTTTACTGGCTAGTGGGAATGTATTACTGTCATATTATACTGGCTAGTGGGAATGTATTAATGACATATGTTACTGGCTAGTGCGAATATATTAGTGTCATATTTTACTGGCTTGTAGGAATCTATTACTGCCATATGTTACTGGCTTGTGGGAATGTGTTACTGTCATATTTTACTGGCTAGTGGGAATGTATTACTGTCATATGTTACTGGTTAGTGGGAATGTATTAGTGTCATATTTTACTGGCTTGTAGGAATCTATTACTCTCATATGTTACTGGCTTGTGGGAATGTATTAGTGTCATATTTTACTGGCTAGTGGGAATGTATTACTGTAATATTTTACTGGCTAGTGGGAATGTATTACTGTCATATTTTACTGGCAAGTGGGAATGTATTCTGTCATATTTCACTGGCTGGTGGGAATGTATTACTGTCATATTATACTGGCTAGTCGGAATTTATTACTGTCATATGTTACTGGCTAGTGGGAATGTATTAGTGTCATATTATACTGGCTAGTGGGAATGTATAACTGTAATATGTTACTGATTAGTGGGAATGTATTAGTGTCATATTTTACTGGCTAGTGGGAATGTATTACTGTCATATGTTACTGGCTAGTGGGAATATATTAGTGTCATATTTTACTGGCTAGTGGGAATGTATTACTGTCATATTTTACTGGCTAGTGGGAATGTATTACTGTCATATTACACTGGCTAGGGGGAATGTATTGCAGTCATATTTTACTAGGTAGTGGGAATGTATTACAGTCATATTTTACTGGCTAGTGGGAATGTATTACTGTCATATTTTACTGGCTTGTAGGAATCTATTACTGTCGTATGTTTTCTGGCTTGTAGGAATGTATCAGTGTCATATTTTACTGGCTAGTAGGAATGTATTAGTGTCATATTTTACTGGCTAGTGGGAATGTATTACTGTCATATTATACTGGCTAGTGGGAATGTATTAATGTCATATGTTACTGGCTAGTGCGAATATATTAGTGTCATATTTTACTGGCTTGTAGGAATCTATTACTGCCATATGTTACTGGCTTGTGGGAATGTGTTACTGTCATATTTTACTGGCTAGTGGGAATGTATTACTGTCATATGTTACTGGTTAGTGGGAATGTATTAGTGTCATATTTTACTGGCTTGTAGGAATCTATTACTCTCATATGTTACTGGCTTGTGGGAATGTATTAGTGTCATATTTTACTGGCTAGTGGGAATGTATTACTGTAATATTTTACTGGCTAGTGGGAATGTATTACTGTCATATTTTACTGGCAAGTGGGAATGTATTCTGTCATATTTCACTGGCTGGTGGGAATGTATTACTGTCATATTATACTGGCTAGTGGGAATGTATTACTGTCATATGTTACTGGCTAGTGGGAATGTATTAGTGTCATATTATACTGGCTAGTGGGAATGTATAACTGTAATATGTTACTGATTAGTGGGAATGTATTAGTGTCATATTTTACTGGCTAGTGGGAATGTATTACTGTCATATGTTACTGGCTAGTGGGAATGTATTAGTGTCATATTTTACTGGCTAGTGGGAATGTATTACTGTCATATTTTACTGGCTAGTGGGAATGTATTACTGTCATATTACACTGGCTAGTATGAATGTATTGCAGTCATATTTTACTGGGTAGTGGGAATGTATTACAGTCATATTTTACTGGCTAGTGGGAATGTATTACTGTCATATTTTACTGGCTAGTAGGAATGTATTAGTGTCATATTTTACTGGCTAGTGGGAATATATTAGTGTCATATTTTACTGGCTTGTAGGAATCTATTACTGTCATATGTTACTGGCTTGTGGGAATGTGTTACTGTCATATTTTACTGGCTAGTGGGAATGTATTACTGTCATATGTTACTGGTTAGTGGGAATGTATTAGTGTCATATTTTACTGGCTTGTAGGAATATATTACTCTCATATGTTACTGGCTTGTGGGAATGTATTAGTGTCATATTTTACTGGTTAGTGAGAATGTATTATTGTAATATTTTACTGGCTAGTGGGAATGTATTAATGACATATTATACTGGCTAGTGGGAATGTATTAATGACATATGTTACTGGCTAGTGCGAATATATTAGTGTCATATTTTACTGGCTTGTAGGAATCTATTACTGCCATATGTTACTGGCTTGTGGGAATGTGTTACTGTCATATTTTACTGGCTAGTGGGAATGTATTACTGTCATATGTTACTGGTTAGTGGGAATGTATTAGTGTCATATTTTACTGGCTTGTAGGAATCTATTACTCTCATATGTTACTGGCTTGTGGGAATGTATTAGTGTCATATTTTACTGGCTAGTGGGAATGTATTACTGTAATATTTTACTGGCTAGTGGGAATGTATTACTGTCATATTTTACTGGCAAGTGGGAATGTATTCTGTCATATTTCACTGGCTGGTGGGAATGTATTACTGTCATATTATACTGGCTAGTCGGAATTTATTACTGTCATATGTTACTGGCTAGTGGGAATGTATTAGTGTCATATTATACTGGCTAGTGGGAATGTATAACTGTAATATGTTACTGATTAGTGGGAATGTATTAGTGTCATATTTTACTGGCTAGTGGGAATGTATTACTGTCATATGTTACTGGCTAGTGGGAATATATTAGTGTCATATTTTACTGGCTAGTGGGAATGTATTACTGTCATATTTTACTGGCTAGTGGGAATGTATTACTGTCATATTACACTGGCTAGGGGAATGTATTGCAGTCATATTTTACTAGGTAGTGGGAATGTATTACAGTCATATTTTACTGGCTAGTGGGAATGTATTACTGTCATATTTTACTGGCTTGTAGGAATCTATTACTGTCGTATGTTTTCTGGCTTGTAGGAATGTATCAGTGTCATATTTTACTGGCTAGTAGGAATGTATTAGTGTCATATTTTACTGGCTAGTGGGAATGTATTACTGTCATATTATACTGGCTAGTGGGAATGTATTAATGTCATATGTTACTGGCTAGTGCGAATATATTAGTGTCATATTTTACTGGCTTGTAGGAATCTATTACTGCCATATGTTACTGGCTTGTGGGAATGTGTTACTGTCATATTTTACTGGCTAGTGGGAATGTATTACTGTCATATGTTACTGGTTAGTGGGAATGTATTAGTGTCATATTTTACTGGCTTGTAGGAATCTATTACTCTCATATGTTACTGGCTTGTGGGAATGTATTAGTGTCATATTTTACTGGCTAGTGGGAATGTATTACTGTAATATTTTACTGGCTAGTGGGAATGTATTACTGTCATATTTTACTGGCAAGTGGGAATGTATTCTGTCATATTTCACTGGCTGGTGGGAATGTATTACTGTCATATTATACTGGCTAGTGGGAATGTATTACTGTCATATGTTACTGGCTAGTGGGAATGTATTAGTGTCATATTATACTGGCTAGTGGGAATGTATAACTGTAATATGTTACTGATTAGTGGGAATGTATTAGTGTCATATTTTACTGGCTAGTGGGAATGTATTACTGTCATATGTTACTGGCTAGTGGGAATGTATTAGTGTCATATTTTACTGGCTAGTGGGAATGTATTACTGTCATATTTTACTGGCTAGTGGGAATGTATTACTGTCATATTACACTGGCTAGTGGGAATGTATTGCAGTCATATTTTACTGGGTAGTGGGAATGTATTACAGTCATATTTTACTGGCTAGTGGGAATGTATTACTGTCATATTTTACTGGCTAGTAGGAATGTATTAGTGTCATATTTTACTGGCTAGTGGGAATATATTAGTGTCATATTTTACTGGCTTGTAGGAATCTATTACTGTCATATGTTACTGGCTTGTGGGAATGTGTTACTGTCATATTTTACTGGCTAGTGGGAATGTATTACTGTCATATGTTACTGGTTAGTGGGAATGTATTAGTGTCATATTTTACTGGCTTGTAGGAATATATTACTCTCATATGTTACTGGCTTGTGGGAATGTATTAGTGTCATATTTTACTGGTTAGTGAGAATGTATTACTGTAATATTTTACTGGCTAGTGGGAATGTATTACTGTCATATTTTACTGGCACGTGGGAATGTATTACTGTCATATTTCACTGGCTGATGGGAATATATTACTGTCATATTATACTGGCTAGTGCGAATGTATTACTGTCATATATTACTGGCTAGTGGGAATGTATTAGTGTCATATTATACTGGCTAGTGGGAATATATAACTGTAATATGTTACTGACTAGTGGGAATGTATTAGTGTCATATTTTACTGGCTAGTGGGAATGTATTACTGTCATATGTTACTGGCTAGTGGGAATGTATTACAGTCATATTTTACTGGCTAGTGGGAATGTATTACTGTCATATTTTACTGGCTAGTGGGAATGTATTACTGTCTTATTTTACTGGCTAGTGGGAATGTATTACAGTCATATTTTACTGGCTAATGAGAATGTATTACTGTCATATTTTACTGACTAGTGGGAATGTTTTACTGTCATATTTTACTGGCTAGTGGGAATGTATTACTGTCATATTTTACTTGCTAGTGGGAATGTATTACTGTCATATTCTACTGGCTAGTGGGAATGTATTACTGTCATATTTTACTGGCTAGTGGGAATGTATTACTGTCATGTTCTACTGGCTAGTGGGGATGCATTACTGTCATATTTTATAGGCTAGTGGGAATGTATTAATGTTATATTTTACTGGCTAGTGGGAATGAATTACTGTTATTTTTTACTGGCTTCTGGAACAGTAATTCATTCAATATTACTGTAAGTGTTAGTTTGAAGAGGCTGCAGAAAAATTAAACATTGTTTTTAGCAAAAAATATCAATACAATTAATAATAATTAATATTCTACTGGCTTCTGAAATAGTAATTCATTCAATATTACTGTAAGTGTTAGTTTAAAGAGGCTGCAGAAAAATTAAACATTGTTTTTAGCAAAAAATATCAATACAATTAATAATAATTAATATTCTACTGGCTTCTGAAACAGTAATTCATTCAATATTACTGTAAGTGTTAGTTTGAAAAGGCTGCAGAAAAATTAAACATTGTTGTTAGCAAAAAATATCAATACAATTACTAAAAATTAATATGCAAATTATCTGATTTGCATATATTTACTTTTTGTGGACAATAAATTCAAAACACTTTCAAATGACACCAATTTGGGTATCTAGCCCAAAACACAACGAAGATATTGGAACATCAATGGCAGTAACCATTATGCCTATATACTATTATGTTACCATAGAAACACCCCATTTATCATTAGTTAAATCTAGATTTTTTTCCACATCCGTATTTTTCATGAAGAATATATATATCTGAACAAAAGAAGTTGGATGTGGTTTGTTATACCTCCTGTGGGGGTTCACCATGCCGGGCTCTGGAAAATAATATTATTTTGGAAAAAAAATGCGTCATTGATTTCCACGACACTTACAATGAAGAAACAAACATGCTCATAAAAAAAACACACACATTTTATTACAATACGATTTACATACCGTCAGAATTTACGGTGAAATAATGGGTAGGATCTGTGAGGAAACAGTGGACGAAGGCATTTATCATTATCGTGAGTCGTTTTGGTATGTTTTCGATCGTACGCAAACTCGACGCAAAGCAATTTTCCACCATGAGGTTTTTCAGCACGATTTGACCTGGAACAACTTCCTTCCTTTCCGATTATTGACGATGATTTTTTAACGCAATGCGGAAGTGAATTACCCCAATGTTAAAATGCGACCTGTAGCACTAATTGCAACGAAAAAGCGATGATTTTTTTCCCTAAAAACTGGCGATTCGCAATTTCCGAAATATAAACGACGGTTAATAGTAACCGTGGGTAAACTTAGCGTGGAGGATGAATTTCACGGTCGATCATGTCACATCGTTCAAACCCTAGGAATTTCATGATAGTCTCAAAGTAAACCATGCCCAATAACCAGGTACACGACTTAACGATCACATTTTTGGCTTTTCGAAAGCTACTACTCAAAGAAATATGGATTACTCCAGTATTACAACATCGGGGTTCATCCTGAGTAAATGACAGAATAGAAAGGATGCGAACCACGTTGTGTACGTTCGCCATGTACTCTGAAATTAATGCGAGTTTTCTCATAAAAAAACACGAACCAAACTACCATGCCAATCACGATTATTATGAAATGAAACACACCTTTTACACGCATATATTAAAGAATATCGTCGACGCCCAGTAAAAACACTCTGGGCTTATAATCGTGAATGCTCTCAACTCGATAAATACCTAGTAAAAATATAGGAATGGGCTTCATACTCGGGAGGGGCTTACGATCGGGGAAGTACGGTACTTTAACGCAATTGGGCTTCCACTCTCAGAATACTGTGGTTCAAACGCATAAGGCTCTAACCCAAGTTTTAAAAAACACATTGTGCATATAAAAGTTGAGTTTATTACTAGTAGTACACAATGCTTGGCAGCCTGAACGGCTATGTACAATGGCGTATACGAATGCGATCAGATACTAAAACGTCATAGCTTTGAAAGTACCCGGATGTTAAATATGTTCGTTCGTTGTTTATTCCCCTCCATGAATGGCCTCCATGGTGTTTAATTGCAAGCACTTCAAATGCCTAGCCAAGCTACAGTTATAATTAAAACAAAATTAAACCACTGCAATATTATTTCTTCGAATACAGTTTAGAATATACACAACTATAAATTAAGGCCGCATTTAGGTTCCCTTTAAAACATTACATGTGTGTGTGTGTGTGTGTGTGTGTTTTAGGAAGTGCTTCAAGATAAAACAATTTTGAAAAAATGTGTCTTAGTTACTCTGATGAAATTGTGTACATGTCATATATATAAAGACTCATAAAACATGCATGGTCGGGTGTTTTACCTTGTAACATTACATGTGTGTTTATTTAGGAAGTGCTTCATGATACAACAATTTGTAAGAAAAGTGTTTTAGTAACACTGATTAAATTGTGTACATGTCGTATATATAAACACTTATATAACATTCATAGTCGAGTGTTTTACCTTGAAACATTGCGCGTGTGTTTGATTTAGGAAGTGCTTCATGATAAAACGATTTGAAAGAAAAGTGTTTTGGGTTGAAACATAGTTGGTGATTTTGCTTTCTGAGGTGTCTCAAATAGCACACTTTTCGAGAATAATGTTTAAATCACATGTGAGAATCCTCAAATGTGATTGGAACTACAACTACCGTTCACCAAATGCGGATTAATAAAATCCGTTAGGCTACGAGGTACTTAATTCACCATGTGTCTTGATTACTAGTTCTTAGGTTGGTAAGACCTTATAGGTTGGTGCTTGACATAAAATATTTTTCTGAAAGTAATGTCATGACCCATCTCATTATGCATTGAATTACGTCACTTTCGGTGATTGTCTAGTTGACATATATACCATAATTATGGTAACGATCCTTGCATAAAATTGGATACATTAGTCCATAAATGTCCTATCGATAAACACTTCAATGACACATTCCCGTGAAAGACTTAGTTTTTTATTTTGAAAAAGTGTATTATTGTGTGTTTATAATGTGCTTAATTTTCATCAAAAAATGTGTTAATTAATTAATTAATTAATTAATTAATTAATTAATAACTCCCTTAAACACTTTTCTTAAAATACTAAAACACTACTGTGTTGATAGAAAATACAATTGTTTTATTATATAATGCATATTTTGTTAATTACAACAGCGTGTTTTCAATTGAAACGATGTGTTTTAATGAAAAACAAAGTGCGTCCAAGATTTACAGTGTATGTACTGTTTTATCCAATATATTAACATATTGAATGTCGGGATGATTCGGAATAAATATTTATTATTTTCTCTTATTTCATCGGGTATAATGATAATTCAATCCAATATGTTATAAGACAACGGGTTATATTATACTTGAACAAGACGTATATAAACGTGGTAAGGGAACACGTTTTTCATGCGCATAAGCTCAAGTACAATTATTATATTCTAATGTGGCCGTATTTTCTGGAGAATTATTTTAATGTCTTTACGTTTTATGTTGCAATGGAAACAAAACATAGATTAACAATGTTTAACAATGTCGTCGTATTGTCATGAATTAGTTTTTGCGTATCTGTTGCCCGACTTGGTTAGCTGTTTACTAGTGAATGGCTGTGTTATATCTGTCAACATTTAGGCTCATGCGAGGTCCTGGACGGAAATTGACTCAGTAATTTGGAACCAGCTATTGAAACGTATTTCGTTGTGTGTGTCTTATTCGACTGTAAAGCTTGAGTGACTTTCCCGATCCTGTACCTCAAGCAGACGATGTGATAGAGACAAGACGAAAATTACCCCATAACTGTATGATTACAAAATTCAAATACACAATAACTCAGTCAATTGAACCCAAAACGAAAATTTGTTCATGTATACTGTTATAAGCGTCAAATTTATTTTTCAAATGCAGTTTGTAGACTGCCAGTAGCATATCATATTTTTGAATTACTTCTATGTTTATTCAAACATATTGTGAACCTACAAGTTCCTATACATTATATCTTTCAAAAGTCTTCTAAATAAAATGAAATTGAGTCTATACACCCTTGCGTTTCCATGCAGAAAAAGACGTCTAGTTTTTTTGTTTAGGTAGGACGATAATTCAGTTCAGTGGTTGGAGAAAAAAAGACGCTGGGAAACTGAAATTTGAAAGATAAGCCACTCTTCTAGGTAATACGAATCGGTAATAATGAATGTCAAGGTGGCGAAAGATACATTTCAAAAACAAATGTTGCATATAGAAATAGCTAACGAAATAAATAAGTCTTTTTGGGTGTGTTATAATATATTTTTATATTGCATCTTGATAAGAACAGAATATAATTTTTCATAAAATAAAACTTTTTTGGCAGAAATTCATTAAACAATAAAAAGGAAGTTGCGTTGATTATACTGACAACATATTACGATTTCTTTCCAATTGTGCGCTTCTTTTTTCTCCTCTGATTGATCTGTACATACAAATTGATTCATTATTTGTTTTGATTCTAAATATTTATAACCGTTATCGCATTTTAATTTAGGTAATGTATTAAACCAAAGTTATCAAGTCACGCATTGCGCCTACAACACTGATGTACATTTCGTTAACGCATGTCAACCATTGCGTTCGTTTCCCGGCGTCAACGTCGGCGTTGTCCCTGTCATCAAATGTAGTGATTATTATTTTAAGGCGCAGGCATCTAATGTAATTGGACCTACTAGTATAGAGCACCACATGTCATATTGAACCATCGTCACCAATGCGTGCTTTCACCCATTTAACTACTCACAATAAGGTCCTATCTGCTTTTTTTGCATTTTGCTAGATGGTTGGTTTCCTTTTTTTCACACTTTGTGGTCGCAGACATTTAAACGCGTTATGTATGATATACTTATCCAAACAATACTAAGACGTATTCATTGTTGAAATATGAAATGCAATTTTAATAACAAACCAGTCATCTGGTTTTAAATTTTAACTAATTTAAATTGGTGAATTATTGCTTTCTCAGCTATCCTATTAACTGTAAGGCAAGTATTCATGTCGGAACATTACGTGGAGGAAGTGGTGGACAAGTTCTTTCAAATAATTCTGTTTAAAGTATTCATCATCAAATATTAACGATATATACGGTATATAAATATTATAAATATCAATATATCTAGTAGCCACCTATTTATAATAAAAATCGATGTCCTGATTTATCGCTAAGTTATCGCGACTTCAACCAACATGGCTGCTGCCAGGAAGCGAATAATTCTATAATATCCTGCGAGGCGTAAACGCTTTATAGAAAGTGATTTGTTCTCATGTAGATTTTCGAAACTTGTCGGGTTCGTTGCTTCATAATTAATCTCCATCATAAAATCGCTTCAATTTTGTTACCAGCTTTGAAATGTTTGCCTTTCTTCTATGACAAAAACATGCTTCCCGCAGTAATTTTGTCGTTTAAAGGATCCTGTCGAAGTTAAATGTCCTTTTCAAGCCCGTCCCGTGTTTTCCCTCCCCACTGTGATTGTCAGACGTGAGAAGTTCCTCGCCAAAAGTTATAATCAGTTAATAGCATGTGTAATTTTCCCATAAAATTACAACTTTGGACAAAAATTGACACAGATTGTTGCGGCTATGATAAAAACAATTTAGTTTCGTGCGCATGCGCGTCCAACACCTGTCAAGCAACAGAAGCGCGCGCTTTTGAAAGTGAGGAAAGTTCTAGGAGCTGCCTATTCGTTAGGCTAGGACGTTCTTGCGAATTTTCCCCAACTTTTTCAACATATGGTGTACCACTACGGCTTGCAGGCACGTGTCTATTAATGTCCCGCCACGTGGTGAGCCAAATTCAGATTTCCAATTGCTTTTCACAGTATGTAGTTCCATAGAACAACCAATAAAAGCTAAAACCAGTATTAGAGATGGTCTGCTTCTCGTCGGGTGCTTTTTCCTACCAATCAGCTCCACACGGCTTCTATTAGGTTGTACAATTTTATTAAACAATGGCCATTAGGCTGGTAACTAAAAATAAAGACAATACATCACTTCCCCTTTGGTAAAATACTGCATGTGAAAATGTAGGATGAATCAAACAAACGTTCTTCCCTCAAGTCGCTTTTTTAAAGAACACGGGCTGCAAGAGAGAATCGAATATACATCGTCCTGGCTAGCATCTGTCACTAGAAGTGGCAAACGTTTCATGTCTTTCTCCCCAACAACTGAAAACAACACGGACAAAAGGGATACAGTACGCCTACAAGTCTTACAGAAAAACAAGTCATCTTCCACTTATTTCTTGGTAGCCAAGTATCTTTTCTCCAAGTCCTGACACCCCTCGACCGACTGGTTATAACGTTGATACCCGACTTACTTCGCCTCACTAACACTTTGTCTGAGTGGCCTGACGAGTAGTCGTACTCGTTTCGTTGGAAATCGTTCATATTTCTTAACTATCAAGGTATCGAAAGTCGTCGTACTACGCTCGGTATAAGGGTTTCCATGATTGATTGAAACACACTGCCAAAGGTTGTTTGTTGGTCGGCCAAGTTTGTTCTAACGACTAAACGTTATTGAAGACAGAGTATCAGTCGCGTTGATCCAACGTCAGGACTTCAATTTTTACTCAGTTGTAATAATGTCCGACGTGTTCCCCCTATCTGTTCAGCCAGCTACACAGGTAAAACATGGCAGTTCCACAGCTACGTACGAACGGATGGAGCCCAGATATCCGTTCCCAGTGCATTATTCGGCGCTCACGAATGTGGGACAGCGTTCGCATTTGAGAAATTCAAACCCAGGTAAGAACGAACACTCTGCACGTGTTAAAAATTTCGCGGGCGAGTCAAAGTGGATGGGTGAGCAAAAAGTTGTTGGTGGTGTTATTGTTGTTGTTTTCAATCTCTGCGTATTAGATAGATGTACAGCAATGGTTACTTTCTATATAAACTTTTGGGGGCTGTCGACCTAAATCTTCGCGAAGTTTGAATACAACTTCTTTCTGAGTACGATTACAGAATCTCTCGGTGGAAGAACAGTATTTTGTTGGGTTCAGTGTAGAAGTAGAGAAACTCTTCTCAATATCGTTGGCACAACTACAGAGAAAGCAAACACTGGTATTTTGTATTGATTTATTAGAGAATCGTTAATATAAATTGTAAGCAGTCCGAGCGCTGAATGTTTGTGTTCACAATAACTCAATTGCCGCACAATCGATGGAATCGCATAACAGGTGTGACCAAATGCAATTATGAATAACTGGGATGAATAATTCTTTTGGGGGGGCAGATTTTTGTTTTAAAAAACGTGCGGTAAGCCCGAATCAACGGAAACGTTCACACTGCAAAACTTGTTAACACATTTTTGTGTTAACAAATTTTGGGAAGTGTCATGATTTATATTTCAGTCAGTTTGACAGTGGTTGCCATGACATATACTGATAAAGGTTAATGACAAGACCAGATGGCGAGCTGGTCGAAATCAACCAAAAACATCTTATGACTCTGCAGTTTTTAAGATACAGCACAGTAGCTGTAATCCTAATCCAATTTTGTTTGCGATTCTAACTAAGACGGTATCTTTGTGGAATGTTAGTGCAAGACTATTACCCCATAAATATTAGTTAGTGTTGACAATATATAGTAGTGTTTTTCTAGAAAGCTTGACGAGTAATTAATTGATTATGATGTGTAAAACTTTCATGTGATTGGTTGTTTGTTTGAAGGCAAGGCCTTGGAGTCTCTTATACTGATTGTAATTGGTTAAGGAGTGACAAGAAATAAAGAGTGATTTAATGCTGTCTCGGGTGAAAACCAGGGACTTGGCAGAGAATCGTTTGGGAACATGAACGAAGCTTGTGTGTGTCTTTTGTCAGCCTAGCGTGGAAATGACCGAATCCCGGTTACCTAAGTGAAAGGTTTTTAACCATCAAAAATACCTATCACACATGGTGGATAACCCTTGGGCATTGTGTTCAACACAAAAATCATCCTGTGAGGAAAAGTGAAATGACGAAGAGGTGTCTTTCTTGTGAACCGAACTAACAGCTCCATGGCAGAGACGACTCAGAAACCGCGCTTGACGACTAACACCGTTAACAGTATGGCACCGATGTACAACGCTGAAGACATAAAGATTTCAGAACCCCTTCGGAAGGACGAATATCGTATAGGACTGTATAATTAAGAATTGTGCGACATTATTAAAGACAAGAAGAAGAGAAAGAACGACCCGGACTAACGCGACGAAAGAAGAAGACGCTTATAGACTTTGATTAGACTATTGCTTGATTAGACTAATGTAATGTATTGCTGTATTTTTCTATTGTTTTTACCGTTTTTTTTGTGATGTTGAATTGTTTGTATGTGAGCGCCCAGATTTTTGTTTTCAAATGATATTTTGTGACGTGCGGAGCTTTACGCGAGGAACAAAATGAAGGGGATATATTTGGGGAAGCCCCTGAGTTTGAAATCGTGAATGCTGATGAGAGGGGTACGGAAATGCAAAGTGAACCCCCACCCACTCAAACGGAAATTCCTGGAGAAAATGTTCCTAATTTAGATGATATACCCGAAGGAGAAAATGATTCGGTAGGGCCCAGAGACACAGAGATGAATAGTAAGAATAGCAGATATTTTGGTATCGAAAAGATTATTAAGGGGAGGCTGAGGAACGGTAGAAAAGAGTATCTTATTAAATGGGTGGGGTACCCGAAAGATCAAAATTCTTGGGAATGTTATGAGAATTTAAACGAACAGGCGAGATTATTTTTAGAAGACCATCCGATACCCCTTATGGGGTCGACAAAAGCGAATAAGAGGAGGCGGGAAAAGTTGATTAATGGTTTAGAAGTATATTAAAAAGAGATTAGTGTGTGACAAGACGAGTGTTATTTAGGCCCTGGGACGCACATCATTCATTACTAACGATAATACTTAACGAATTCATTCATACGAGATCATTTCTCAAAGAGCGTGGAAAGAATCCATGATAAAGCCTAAGTTTAAATTACATGGAGGTGTAATGCCCGCACTGTAGCTGCGTACGGGTTTGGTGTTGGGGGTCACACTTTCATGAAGACGCCGGGCGGTGACGCCGTAGACAATTTGATGAGAACATAGGAAACGCTTTAGGTGGGTACTTAATTCTACCATTCGACCACGCAAATTGAGAATTGGCCACGGATTTTTCATTTATCATGTGTCATACCCCTTTCTTTTCATTTCATTACTAATTTATAGTGCGTCTCCCGAGGAATTGATGTCAAGATGAGAATAGCGTTGATATTTATTAGTGTATTACTGGTCGTACGATGGAAACCGTCTGTGCAGATGAGAGATTATGTTCTGTGCCCCAATTATGGAGTATTGTTTGAATGGGTAGCAAACATCGATAACAGCTTAACGTACTGGCATCATACGTTCGCAATACCTTATTTAGATATTCCTATGATGAGTGTGAATGGGTCATTATGTTCGAACGAAACAGTTCACCTCATTCCGAAGTTTTGTGAGGAATACGGGGAAACTTTGAAGTTAGTCGAGCAACAGAATAAATTCTATATGTATCATATTTTGAGAGATGAGCGAGCGATTCGTGTGTTATTTCCAAAGATAGAGAAAAAGAATTTGGGAAATGAACGACAGAAAAGGGGATTATTAGACTTTGTAGGGAAGGTATCGAAATCTTTATTCGGAACGGCCACGTCGAACGACGTAAATATTTTGAGACGACATGTAGCGGCATTGGAAAGTTCCACCGAGGTTATAACAGATCAAATTGTTGCATACGAAGATGATTTAAATTCATATGTTTTCACAACGAATAAAAGAATAGAGAATGCTCTGAATGGGATTAAGGAAAATCATGAGGCCATTTATTCGATCGTATCTGATTTATCGCAATGGAGAGAGTGCTTGAACAGAATGGAACTAAATCAAGAGGCGTTAGAAAAAGAATTAAATTATGAACGGCGACCCACACATTTAATGTTTCGATATGCTATTCAACGGCTGCAAGCGTTACAGTTACTTGAAAGGGAGACACAACGTAGGGTGAGTTCGATTGACGTGTTATTACAAGAAAGGTTACCTTTGCAGTTGGTAGGACCGAGAGTGTTAGGGGATGCTTTAAGGGCAGTGCGAAAGAAACTACGAAAGAAATATCCTAATTTTGATATAGCATACACGAATTTGAATTATTATTACCATAATGCGAGAGTGACATTTCGGCGTACAGACAATAATGTGTACATAAAGGTTGGAATCCCCATTACAATAAAAAACGACATATTCGAAGTGTATAAAGTGATAGTCATGCCTATGCCCCTCCCTTATGATTTAGGTGATAAACCTCAGCATTTCGACAATAATACAGCAAAGAACGGGCGCACGAAGGTAACGTCAGTTGCAGAGTATTTTGGAGTTAATGAAGATGAAACTTACTACATTGAAATGAGTACAGACCAAATTTCGTCTTGTACTGGTCTGACAGTAAAAGATTGTCCCTCTGTAATTACCATGATAAATATGCGTAAGTCGTCGTGTACGAAGGCCTTGTTCTATGATAATAAAGAGGAAATTCATAACACATGTAAAATAGATTTAATACTTAACCCAGTATACGACCCTAAGATTCTCGAAATCGGACAGGGGAATATTTTGGTGAATAGCAATGATACAAAATGGTTAATAGCATGCGGGGATAAAAACCCGGAGCCTATTGAAGGTTGTACAATGTGTATAATTAAATTGCCATGTGGATGCGCTGTACATTCAGATAATTACTATATATCGCCATTGTTAACTAGTTGCACAGAAGACGAGGCCCCCACGTTTCTGCATCCGGTAAATTTGCCATTTTTAATACCCTTTTATGACCCAGATGATTTGACAGAAATTACGGGGGAATCGATGTATGAAAACAACTCCCTAACATCACCATTAACAGAGGGAATTTCGAGGAAATTGTACGTTCTGACGCACGTTTGGAGGTAGATTTAAACAGAACGGCAGATTTATTAAGGAAAAACAAACCAATTTATTATTCTATGGCGGACAAGTTGTTTAGCGACACAATTGATGAAACCCCTGCCTTACCGTTTTTGGAAGTCAAAACTATTACTATAATTGAAACCATTCTGGCTATTATATGCACAGGGTCACTGATTTTGTCAGTATATACAATTTGTAAGGTGAGAACTTTGAGCATATTGATTGTAACCCTTCCCAGGGCCCGGGCTAAAACGTTATATTTGCCAGTAGACGAGTTAATTACGGACCATACCTTGCGAGATTTGAAGAGTTCCATGATCCAACTTCGAAATGAAACTTTAATTCTGATTTTAATGTGTTCAGGATTCTTATTGATATTGGCAGTTATTTGATTGTGCAAGTGTTATCGTAATCGCTCTATAATGTATCGAGCACCTAAATTGCCCCGTACTAAGTTAATTTTAGAGATATGCAATGACAAGCTGTATGTCTTGGTAAATGTTATGACCCTGTACGTGTCTCCGAGTCATTTGGCCTTTGCAAAGCGACCCGTGATCGAGAATTTAACAGTTGAACGTGGTATAATTTCGTCTGTGTTGAATATCGAATGGGGTGATTTAAAATACAAATTTCATGGTGTAGAACGTGTAATTCCTTTGCCCAAAGCCGTTAAGATAACAAAGTGGAAAGATAGTAAGTGCATGGCTGTGGAAGGGGTAGGGAATCATTATAGATTATTGGTAGGTCTATCTGAAGTATATACTGAGATCCCCAGGGATATTACTAGTATGCAGTAGATAGGGAACCCAATACTGAATAATTGGGATAGCAAGTGAAGTGCTGGCACCTCTCCTTGATAGAGTAGGATATTCGAAAATATAACCAATGTATTTAACCTCATAATCTTTTTATTTAAATATATATAACTATTGTATTTTAGAATCATAACAGTAGTGTTTAAATTTATAGCTTTTTATTTGAAATTATAATTACCATATGTAATCATTGTATTTACTCATTTGAAACTATGTATTTTGTTATATTAGAGTGTATTTTACTTGCATAACAATTGTTGATGTATTTGACGTGTGAAATATAAATGTGATGACATCCTTGGTATTGGAACGGTATGTTCGGAGAACATGCAGAATTTAAAACAGGAGGTTGTGTCATGATTTATATTTCAGTCAGTTTGACAGTGGTTGCCATGACATATACTGATAAAGGTTAATGACAAGACCAGATGGCGAGCTGGTCGAAATCAACCAAAAACATCTTATGACTCTGCAGTTTTTAAGATACAACACAGTAGCTGTAATCCTAATCCAATTTTGTTTGCGATTCTAACTAAGGCGGTATCTTTGTGGAATGTTAGTGCAAGACTATTACCCCATAAATATTAGTTAGTGTTGACAATATATAGTAGTGTTTTTCTAGAAAGCTTGACGAGTAATTAATTGATTATGATGTGTAAAACTTTCATGTGATTGGTTGTTTGTTTGAAGGCAAGGCCTTGGAGTCTCTTATACTGATTGTAATTGGTTAAGGAGTGACAAGAAATAAAGAGTGATTTAATGCTGTCTCGGGTGAAAACCAGGGACTTGGCAGAGAATCGTTTGGGAACATGAACGAAGCTTGTGTGTGTCTTTTGTCAGCCTAGCGTGGAAACGACCGAATCCCGGTTACCTAAGTGAAAGGTTTTTAACCATCAAAAATACCTATCACAGAAGGGCAAATGAAATGAGATGATGCCATTTTTTTCTTCACCGAAACAACTCGATCCGAACATGACAGTCATTACTTCTTGCCGTATGCTAATTTCCACTCACCGTGCAAAGGACACACGCGATATCACCAATGTAAAAGTCATTTTCGTTTGAACATTGTGCCCAATGTGCTGGCTTCAGTAGTCGCATACGATCGAATTGAGTAAAATATAATGTCATTGTCTCTGCCAAATTCATTATTCGTAAAATGGGTTTTGGCAATGAAAAGACGTGTATATTGCTTTCTACCGCAACCGTTTCATACAAATGAAACAGTCACCCCCGCATTATAGCATGGTGACGCTACCAGAAACGTACCTCCCAACTCCCGATTGGTCACTAGATTTTCGTCTATATTCTCTCAAAGTAGTTAGAGTTTGTTTGTTTTTTAAACTTGGTCACTACATTTTTATCCATATTCTCTTAAATTAAATTAGTTATAGTTTGTCAAACAAAAACATAACACCGGCTGAAAATCACATGTTATCATCGTATCTTGAGTGAAGCCTACCTCTTTATTCAACGCAGGGAACCGATCCACTCAGCAAAGTCATGGTCTACAGCAGCTATATACATATGTGTCAAGTCACGTTTGCATTACGTGTTCGCTGTGAGACTATGACGTGTTCGCTGCGAGACTTGCATTCATATCCATTTGCCATAAAACGATATAGATTCACATAATAAGGACAAACAAGATATTAACACAAAATCGAACATTCGAATTTATTTTGATTTTGTATGCGTTTGAATCTTCTAAACGGACGCGTCATACGATCAATAGACACAGACTTGCATTGTTTGTGTTTGTAAATCGAATCGCCAAATTATCGACGTTACGTAATCGATGATGTAAAATGTATAAGTTGTTTCAGTACATTCGGGTTATTTTTGTTTATTTTCGTCTCGGAATATAGCAATTTTGTGCAGTGTAGAATGGTCTTAACAAAACAATTTGATATTTTACTTTTTGTCAAACGATTTTCTAGAATGCATTATTGTGTGATTTCATTTAATTCTCTTAAGTGTAATATATTTTAATATTGATGTCTGTAACGGATAATAGAAAAAAATAACAACACAGTTCGTGTTGATGCAGTTAATAACTAGCGGTGAATTACTAGACTCAAAACGTAATAATGTCACGGTTCTAATTCAATACTTAGCGAAACAGCAATCAATTCTTTGAATTTTAGTGACAGGCTCTGGGACTCTATAAAAATCCACAAGGCCAACCACGTAGGCGTTGCATTATAGTGGGTAAAACGCCCAAATATAAACATTTACTCGACCGATGTGTCGCTGCCATATCGGTACACGCGTGTACTTATTTGCATTACAACGGATTGGTAAAGTTCCTGGGTTTCACATTAAATATGTGTCTGACCATGATTTCGCGACAATTGTTTAAAGACATGTTGAGCGTCTACTGCCGTGCCAATGGGCCATAACCGATTAAGAATTTATAGCCATGCTACACATGTGTATGTTTGCAAATCTGGGTTTTCAAATACCATTACTTGTCGGTTTTACTCATTTTCAAAAGTAAAGCATTTTTGTGTAATTTCTATATGTTGCCCCCCCCCCCTGTATCTCAGGCGAAAGAACAGTGCACACGCAAAAAAGCCGTCGGAAGACATGGTAACTTTGGCTTTGACATGTGTACATTTGATTGCATTCATTACTGAACCAACACTGCTGTATAATAATGATAACAAACACGCCTCTGATATAAATCTTACATCGAATATTAACACAACTGTCACTATTGAACTGTTTTTAAATAAGCGATATCGGTAGAGTTTTTTTTAATCTGATCTAAACGTTGTTTAATAAAATTTAAAAGCGTATGTGGATAACTTGGAGCATCGATAAATACTTGATAAATCATTGTTTAGTGTAAACATACAAACCTCGTGTTGGCAACTTGAATAATCCAGCAGTATTCGTTACATGAAATGGCTAATACGCATGCGCCCCGTATTTACCCATATGTATATGTGTTCTCGCTGTGGCTAATTCGCTTAACGAATGTTGCCATTTTTGTTGCCATGACAATTGAAATCATTTATCTTTTTGTCAAGATATAATATCAATATATATATATATAAATTACTAAGATTTAATGACATTATGTTTATCATTAATTTTGAGATACGACGCACATCATTCAAGGCTAAACAGATGCGCGCGCATTCTGAACTACTCGTACGTACGCACGTGTATTACGTAGATCACAAGAACATAAACATATACACCATTTTTGCGCCAATGAATGACGCTTTCATTCAGAATCTCACAGTTTAGTGTGTGGACCAGTGAGTCACGTAAACCAGAAATATTAAGAAATGATCGTCTTTTAAACAATTTCTAAGAAAGCGACAACATCTCTATATTAAGATATCCACACATGATGAAACAGACATCTTCATTGTTGACAAAGTGTTTTACAAGAGTCCGCACGCCACTTATATTCTTCCCATCTAACGATCGCGCTACTCCTTGTGTGGTATACTTTTAGAAACTTGAAGACAAAAACAGAAGTGATTTTCTTAATCGATCTCGTATCCATTACAGTGATATTTTCGAAATAGTTGTTTATATTCTATTATCAATACACAGTCATTGCTTGACAGAGTGTGTTTCTAATCATGGCGGAGTCTTTCAACGAAGCCACATTCACTAAATGCTTAGTTTCACGTCCGGAATAAAAACAGTAACTCGAATCACTGAATATAAACTTTTCACGTTCAGTCACGGGGATGTTGCCTCAACGGTAAACTGCTTTGGTTGGTTTTATCAATTATTGATGACGTAACTGATTCTTCTCAGCGGCGGGAACGCACAATTGATGGCACACATAACGTGACACCTCGCGGATGTCGCTTTTCATTCACAATACAATGCGCACGACACGCTGTGTGTTGCACATCTTCGCCTCTAGAGAGCGCTGCATATACTAACTTCAGAACCACCACCTATCATCGCCGACGTTTAGCTAGCTCCCCTTTAATCGCCGAGCCCTCACGTAAATTATGTTTTCTGTTTCTCAAAAAAAAATGTTAAAGTTTAGTTTTTAGATACATTTCTTACATTCTTACATTTTTTTAAAAATAACTATGCTAATTTGAATACATTATTTTTTAATTAGTTGGAGACTCAAACTCGTATGTAGGTAGTATTGGTCGTCAACTCATACGCGCGCTGGTCGTAGTATTGCACCTTGCGCTGAGCGTGGTTTATTTCTCACTGGCGCACAGTCAAGGGGATGTAATTCAAGCGATTTGAGAGTCAAATAACCATCTTATTTGAACAGGATCTGCACATCAATGGGGTTGCAACGATGTCTCATTGGGAAACTGGTACATTATAGAAGCTCTTTGTCAAGGGCTAAACAAGCATAAAATAGCACGAAAATTGGCGACTCTCTGGCACTCAGATCAACTTTCCGCTCGAGTGCGCATGGATGAGTCGTTGAGCGCCGTGGCAATGGCGGTGACTCGGACGCTGTCCCACCATTCTTTCTGGCTTCGTCTTTCAACAATATTGACAACAACTAAGTTAATGGGGTTTCGGACATTTTATGAAATCATTCCCCGCTAGGAAACGAAGAACCGCATAATACACGAGTCGCTTTCAATTGAATATCGGATGACGATATAAATTGATACTCTCGCGAGCGGACCGTGACGCGTTATCGTTCATGATGTGACTAGGGGATTCCGAGTCGGAAGAGGCGGATTCAGAAATCCGCACTTTTAGAATCCCCATTACGGATTGAGTAATCTAAACACCCCCCTCTCGAAAAACAGAGTTCCGTCAGTAACCACGGAAGTGTAGAAAATATAGCATGATACACATAATAATACTTTAATACGTGATTGCGTGACATCTCTAATAATAAATGAAAAAAATACAATGTAGTAGATTTAAAACTTAGATATTTGGGTTAGAATGCAAGAGTGCTCAGGGTTTGCCGTAAACTTACACTAGGCGTTAGGAGTATATTGATTGAAAGAACTCGTCAACTCCATAATAACAAAATCGAAAATAAAAAGTGATTTTTATTAACGTGGTGGACGGAGAAAAAAGGTAATGACAATTCCATCGTCGCTCGCTTCCTCGGCCCATCTGGGAATAAATCAGAGGAACACTGTCGTGCGCCTGAATAATTAGTTAGCATATTTACGCTACCCCACTATTATCGCATTGTTGCGCCTCGTTAGAAGCATACGTCGACAGCAAGTCCGGGGATCCCAGTACTGTCAGATACACTAACTCGCAGTGACCGCTAATGGGAGGGGCGTTGCTCATGCGGTTGACACTGATTTCGGATTCTGTGAGAAAATTTCAAAGAACCGTTCGCTTGATTTATCTATTACGCAGTTACGTTAGTTGCTCGTCTAGTAAATGCATTTTTGGGGAACATTTAATAAATGTCGATTTTTATAGCTAAACTTTACAATTGTGAACGATATTTCAGAACATGTAATACGTAGACCGTCGCCGTCCGTATTCGTTGTCCAGGGCTGCCAACATATTACGATCAATTTTAACAGAACACAGTTGATATTTAATTCAATTCAAATAACAGATATGAAATTGTATATATAACTAGTAGCTAGTCTTTCACCTTTGAGGTTATATTTCGACATTTAAACAAAACACGAGATCTCATCGTCATACGAATGTGCCGCCATGTTGGTTACATTGAATGAATATATTGATATGCAATTGAAACACGAATTACAAACCGCAGATACAGATACTAGCTAGTTTAATTCGATTCTTGGTGGGTTGAGAAACACAAAAAACGTACCATGTCCATTAATATGTGTTTGGGGCTTCCGTCATGTTAGCCGCTTTGAATATAGTTGTTGAATAACTTGAAAAACCTGCGAATTAATAAACGTGTGCATTTCATTCAGAAATATATTTATCTGCAAATGAAATAGATTTGTAATGTGTATGTATATATATATATATATATTAATCACCTTACCCCGGCGAGTGTGTATATTTTTTTTCCAAGTACAAATTGTATTTTTTGTTATCTGTTGCTTAGACAAAATATTTTTTTTTTATCAATTCGCAACAAGATACAGTACAATTGCTGTAGTGAAACCAGTGTACTTTCTTTATCTGAAAGAGACAGGGGTCCAATTACCCACATAGAAAGGGTCACACAGGGTGATGGCTGCTCCGTTCTATTCCCCGAATAATTCACGCGCACGTTTTGGCGAGAGTCATTGTTATCTGAGGGGGACAGAAATGGCCATGAACGTGTAACACATTTCGTTAAAATGATAACTTTCGCAGTGTGGGAAGATAGCGTCATCTCTATTTGCAGGGACACCACGGGCTATACAATACGACACGTGTCGCGCTGGGACTTGTTTTCCCGTTAGAACTTCGTTGACCCGTGGTGAACGAGCATGTATTCGAATCGGATTCTTTGTGCCCGTATGTAAACTATAAAGTGGAATCAGAACGGTTCATAGAAAGAGTATGTCTGCAAGCAACACCATCGCGTATTTTCTAGGTCATATTCGGTGGCTTTCCGAACAAAAAAAGCAGAAAATGCTTCAGATTTTTTAGCAGCTCGTGTAAACGCCCCACACCATGAGCCAGCATATTGATTTTGCTTAAACGCTGAGGTCACACGCGTGTGGACTGTGTGAGTCCCTGGCTTACATTGCTGACAATGCTTACAGACAGCGGACAATGCGACACCGTCGACTGACTACCAGCTAATCACATAATAGCGGCAACTATTTAAGCATAAATGCAAAATTCATTAACTTGAAAACGTAATTGTTTACATCGTTGCCATAAAAGCGATAAAGATGAACGTAGGATGTCGGCGATAATGTGTCATGGCAGAAGTTTTAGCGGACGCCGGGTGACTTTCCCCGTCCATGCACCGTGTTGTAACTTCGACGCGGTGTATGTCCGTATAAGCGATTATTAACGTAAGAAAGTGGCGTTTGTGTCGATTTTGCCCGGTACGCCGTGTAGTACCTGTAGCATTTTAAGTAATATCTAAATAGAAACGATTTCGGCGGCAAGCAATCATTGTGATGGTTTGGATAACACTCGGCAAAGCAAAGGAAGTATGGCGAATGTTTGTCTGGATTGTCAGCCAAACAGGCCCCCGAGACTTGTACTGGTACCGATGCGCCCTGCGCCCTTTAATTTCTCTCGCATGCATAACGCGCAAAAGTTAAGAATAGTGCGCCTGATCAAAACAATCAATCTTTTCCTGGGACTGTAGATTCAAGCCATTCCCATGGTAACTACTTTCATAAAACAAAATAGAAAAAAAAAAACAATCCCCGTAAATTACGTCGTAAACTAGAATTGCAATGATTGTGACTGAAAAAACGCATGCAAATAAATAAATAAATAAATAAATAAATAAATAACTAAATAAATGAATAAAAGCACGTTTTGTTTTGACGAGCTTTCTTTGGATATTTTCACCTTTTAAGCATTTATCTGTTTGCACATATTTTCCGGAAAGTCAATTCATTGTGGCATAGAAATAGTGAAATACCTTCTTCTCATGTCCAATGGATAATAACTGTTTCCGAGTGTCATATTGGCCACACGATAAGCAAAACTTGTTTACCGGCGATCTACTATCTAGTTGTTTCCACTCTTGTATTTCGCTTTTCACTACTGTAGGGCGTGGCGCACCTGGAAAGCAAACGCACGACATAGCATGGTAAACATACCTATCCGCTTTAATGTGGTGATCAGGGAAAATGAAACTGTTGAATTCCTATCCCTGGCCGCCCGACAGAGCAGCCGAAAAAAACAACTTCAAGACGGAAACGAAAACTAAAGTGGCAAACGTGCGAAAATAGGGGTTGTGTTTATTTTGCTGTATACGTACCACGCACTTTAGATAATTTACATCCCCCTTTGACTTGAGAACGTGTACGCCAAGACCTATGTGATTATAGCCTTCGCCGAGGCCAGAGGGCTAAGAAACTCATTGGAATAATGAATCTCAAGTGAGAAAAAACCTATCTCATTTTAAACACAAAATCACTTGCAAATATCATCATTTGGTGGGAAATACAAGAGTAATACATTTTTATTCATACTGTACACCTCGAGTGCCGCGACTATCTTGTTTAATGACACGCTTTTATTGAGCCGAGTTATTTTACCGATATTCATTTCAAAACGTACACCGCGTCTTCATATTCCAACATCCTATTAGGCGAGTGCATTATGGGTAACGCAGCATATGTTGTCTTCTTTCTGTTAATCAGCAACAACATATGTTTTGCTTAGTATCAAATTTGTAATTACCAACCCAACCTAAGGACAAGTGATAGAATCATCGGGTGGTTGGGGGAGGTGCTCGTTGCTGAATCGCCGTCCCTATTACTTCCTTTTTATCAATTAATTTGTATACTGGCAACTAATTTGTTAAACAAAATTACAGCATGCACTAACAGAAATATTCGTTTCTGATTACTCCCCCAAAAAATATTTTCAATAAATTACATTGCAAAAACACAATTACGAAATTTAGGGTTCCGTCTAGCACTTTGCGATAACATTTCATGCTCTTCATATGCAGTATGCTGCGTTTAGAATTCTAGCCTAACGCTACTCGCCACTAATAAAAACTTTCATTTCGATGTAGATTTCTAGTCTACGCATGTTGTTCAAACAGTTTAATTATAACTGATATATTTACTGTTTTAATAAAATAAATAATACCAGTAAATACAATTCTACTGTTCTATTAGCATATATTAGCGAAATGGATTCTTGAAGACAATTTCAAGTCTTCTAACAAATGCTGGTTTATTGTGAATACTTTCGCCGAAACTGTACACGGCGAACAGCAGACCCACAGTACCCGTCACGTGATGAAAACACCTGATAGCTGTTCGCGAAACACAGCTTTTTTGTTTTTTTTTTGGTTTTCCTTTTTTCTGGGTGGGATATATCGGGAAGATTCGTCCGCCACTGACATCGACTATCTTACCGTTCGTTAAACACGTGACTTGTTCAACTTTGGAGTATCAAATTAGTATTTATTCTGAATGGCCGAACGATTTGACGAGGGTGTCTTGATAATGGGTAATCAATACATCTAACATGCAGTCTGTCTGCTCGCTGTTCGTAATATGTCGTCTGCCTGTTCGTCATTCGTAATGTGTCGTCTGCCTGTTCGTCATTCGTAATGTTTCGTCTGCCTGCTCGCTATTCGTAATATGTCGTCTGTCTGTTCGTCATTCGTAATGTGTCGTCTGCCTGTTCGTCATTCGTAAGGTGTCGTCTGCCTGTTTGTTATTTGTAATGTGTCGCCTGCCTATTCGTCATTCGTAATGTGTCGTCTGCCTGTTCGTTATTCGTAATGTGTCGCCTGCCTGTTCGTTATTCGTAATGTGTCGCCTGCCTGCTCGCAATTCGTAATGTGTCGTCTGCCTGTTCGTCATTCGTAATGTGTCGTCTACTTCTCTTCATTCGTAATGTGTCGTCTGCCTGCTCGTTATTCGTAATGTATCGTACGCCAGATCGTAATTCGTGACGTGCCTGCTTGCCAATCGTGTCGTCTGGAAATCGCTAAGAAAATCGCGCATTTATTTCTTCGTGTTTTATGATACTAGTGATCAACTTGTATATTTTTTCAGAGTGGGTAAAAGCCATACTCTCTTATCGTCAAATCCAATTCCTGTCAAAATTGTGTAGATTTCGCTCCGCAAATTAAATGGTCGTTTAGAGAACATAAAAATGTACAGAACTCAGTACTTAGCTGCTATCAACTTTCGGTCAAAATGATGACAGCAATGTGGAGATGCCTGTAAAAAGATGTCCGTAAAGTCAGAAATGCCACATGCTAACAGTAAACGTTTCAGTTTTACAATCGGGCGATGAGCACGCGGTAGTTAAAGAAAAAAAAAGAGCATTAGGAAGGACAGATATGAAAATACAAATATTAAATAAACAAATGTTAGCTTAGGGATAGTGACGAGTTTTTGTTTGTTTATTGTTCCACTTACGGGCGGTCACAGTGGAAGTCGGTGGTTTACATTAAGTAATACACACAATTATCAGACTTACAATAGCCTTTTGCAAAATAATAAAAAGTAAAAATGAGTAACAGAAATAAACAACAGACCTCCTTCCCATCCGATAATGTCTACTAAGATAAAGTATTCCTGTTATTGTAGTCGAATCAAAAAATAGAGATTAGTTTGAAGACTGAACCTTGTTTAGTCCAAGTTACTCTTACTGTTCGCGTACGCCACGTAACTGAAACTAAATATTTTTTTTTTTTTATGGATTGAAGTTAATGTTCAATTTGTACAACGATTCGGCGTGTTGTTGTTTGTTTCTTTTTCTTTTTCACCCGAGAGATTTGCAGATTAGTGTCACGGTCTATGTTTGTCCCTGTACATTTTGTTCATGCTCTAGTGTGTTCAATCGCTACTATAGTAGTCTGAGATTTTAACTTCCCGGCCGCGTAAAACGTTTGATACACATTTGGTTACCGGCACCGCGGCGAACCGACGATCGTTGACATCGTGATCCAGCTTCGAACGAGTCTAAAGTTTCCGACGTTGTCAAGCACGATATTACAGGCATCAGAAACCTGCAATTTAACGACAGCGACAAAGCGCGATTTCATAAAAAAACTATTAAAAAAGTGGAATTAATCACGACTACGTCTCCTATTCTTCGCATAATTGCTGACTCAACATTTTTTTAATTAACGAGATATTTTTTTTGACAATTCGGATGGAGAATAAATCTTGATTCAACAGTTAAAAGCAATAAATTGAAAGGATTTTTATCGCTTCTATTGTATTTGTAAATAAGAATGTGTTTCATCGCATCTCCTGCAATTTGCTCACGTGGGCTGTACTCGAAGCGTACCCAGCAAGTACGCATTGTGTCCAGGCTTTGTAGAACGTATAGTTAGTTTACTCTCGCTGATTTAATAATCATATAGTCTTTACCCCCCCCCCCCGAAGTCTTCTGGGTGTGATAATTTAACTGCTAAGCTGCTAAGAAGCCTCAAACTTTATTTTCAAGCCACTCTCTTTTCTTTTTGATCCTCCCCGAAATTGTAAAAGTCACTCCCATCAATTAAAGGGGCACCCATGATGCCGCTGGGAACTAATCAATCACAACTTTACCTTTTGAAACGTAACATTTAGTTTGCACATCAATACGACTTTCGTAAAAACTACAGTACAACAAATTCTTTAACTAACCTTTTGAGTAATTTATTACTAGAAATTGACAAGGGTAGATCAACATTGGTGGTATTTATTGACTTGACACAATCAACCACTCCATACATTCCCAACCTTTGGATAAAAACTACCTTGCAAATAGGTCGCAATTTATCTCTTCAAATGGTTTGACTCCTCAGCAGCTCTCAATAACGTGTGGTGTTCCCGAGGTTCTGTCCTCGGTCCAACTCTTTCTCTTACAGATCAATGACCTTCTAATTTCAACTGATTTTTTCAATCTTAGGTTGCATGCAGATGATTTGAATCTGTTTCATACATTTCCAACAGCTGTTGTTATTGTTCTTATAATATTGAGTAAACATTTGGACGAGGTAGCATGCTGGTGTAAATGTGATGCCAATCGTTTAAAGAGGAAGAGTCGTCACCTGCGCATGCGTCAGTTGGCCATAGCGTGTCATTGTTCACAAACAAGCGTCTACCCATGAGCCTTTGCGTTTTAGCGTGTGTTGTTATCGTCGCTTGGAACCCAATTCCCGCGCATGCGCAGGTGACGACCCTCCCCCGCTTTAACGATAAATCGTTCCAAAATTAACTACATGATAGTGAGTGGGCGTCGTAAAACGTTAGAGGTAGAATGTTGTCTCTCCATCAACTTTATTCCTGTGAACGAGGCTGAATGATTTACATTAGCTGGCATTGAAATTGATATCTCACTTGGATTAATCAAATAGTAAAAATAAACATGTTACTGACGAGAACAATCGGTATTTTGCTAAGGTTGCGGCAGTTTGTATCCAGGCACACTCTTTTACTTCTTAAAAGTTTATAAATCACTTATCCAATCTTACCTCAGATACGGTTTAGAAATCAGGGAAAATACATATTGTTCACATTTGAAAAGTATTGTAACTACACAAACACAATCGCACAATCAAAATCCGTGAGATGTTTAGGCCTCACCAATTCCTCCTATTTAACTTCTTTTATGACATTATCCATGGGGGGGGGTCCACATTCTATGTTTATGTACAGTTTAAACTATATCCATCACAATATCAACACTCGACAGAAAATCTAGGGGGGGCCTTGAAATACCAAAAACGATTTCGACACAAGTTTGGGGAGGGATCTCATTAGAGCCATTAGACCGGTGTTACAGTAGCGATTGGATCGGTGGACAAGAATGATTCGTGCTTCTGTGCTGTTTAAACGTTAATTCACATGTTCAATGTTTCATTTATTTATTTTGCAGTAGAACTGGATAAAAAAAACGCATGTACATTTTTCAGTAACTCTAAACTATCTTTGCACGGTCCAGTATATTTAACCTTTTTCTAAGGTAGCGCAAATGGCCAAATGCACCGAGTACGTGTTTTTAGGTTTAATAATGCCATTCGCTCTATCCACTCCACTCTTGAAATTAGCACACAGTGTTAGCTAAAAGTAGCGTTCACATCTCGACCTAACGGCGCCTGGAAGCCTGTTGTCGCGATTGTTTCATCGACGCATGCAGAGTCGACAGGCTGCCATTTCTCGCCAATATAGCAGGCGCCATTTTGTGCAATGATTTTTTGGAAACTAGAGTTTAGCTAATAATGAGGTCAGCCAATGCCGATAAAATCAAATATCAAGACGAACATATGTTCAGACAACCAAATGTCAAGACAATAACATTTCAAGGCAATCGAATATCCAAATAACTAAATAGTAATAGAATAATAGCAAAATATCCTAATAATGACCAAATAACTAAACAATTACCTGTGACTGTTCTTTAAAAATTATTTTTAATTTAACTATTTTTGTTGGCGTGATATACGTAAAGTTATTCATTGTTGGTATACGTATAGTGGTAGTTGGCAGTGCCCAAATTTACCGGAAATCACAATCGCACTCGCAGTCAATATTGTGACTTTGACGACCTTTTCATTTGAACCAGAAGTGATAAGTAGTACTACTATTCCGGTTTTAATATCTTGTTCACTGCAAGTAATATCTTAGTGATAAACAATGTTGATCGATTGATCAAGTTCAAACACACACACACACATTATACATTATGTGCATGCATTTGTTTCATGGTCTGATTCAAGATGGCCGAATGGCAGACATTTTTAGCCGAAAATACATCAAAATCACTCACTTTCACTATTCCAGAACAGAGGCGGCGGCAAGAAATGTTGCATGGGGTAGATCTGCTCACCAGCCTCGCACCAAAGGCGTGACCTTACTGAGGGGCCCGAGAGCATGCTCCCCCCCTTAAAAATTGAATCCTAGACACTCTGGCACAACATTTCTAGCATTTTGAGGGGCAAATGCTGCTAACACAAAGGGTTTCAGCTTGATTTTGGTGGAGCGACGCCCCTACTGCAGAACCGCACCCGCATCAGGTGTGTGTGGATGGATTTTAAACTTGGTACATATATCGCTTAGAGTTCAAAATGAGCGACTTTAAAATTTCAAAAAAACTTCATATATACAGACTCTTTTTAAAGTAATGTCAAGTGACTGCGTCAACTAAACACGAATCAGTGGCTAAACAGAAAATGCTTCAATTAAGGAATAGCGTAAAGAAATTCCTATAAGATATTTTCTGATTAATTACGCAGTAGCTTAAATTTGTGAAAACAGGATTTGGTACCTGCTGAACCATTTATTTACTGATAATGTCACTAAAAAATATTCATTGGAGTGCTGGATATTCAATGGCAGTGAGAAAACATTAAAATAGTAGTGAGAATATGTCTGCATCTTCCCCAAAATATGTATGCATGTGTAACAGGACAAACAGACCACCAGACTATAATAGTAGTTGAAATCTGTAAAAAAAATTTAATCCAAGAAGGCTAAGGAAACATTTTGATACAAGTACTCATCCGTCAAAAATACCCCCACCACGAAGCTATGCATAATGCAAAATCAATACAGTAAGATATATTTGGGCGCTGTAAAATATCATAGCCGGCGATTATTCACGATTGCAAGTGAATGGCATAGTTTTAGTGCAGGCATCGAGAAGAGACTGACACTAACCAAGATCACATACACCCAGTGTGCTATCAAGGATCAGACTGATAATCAAGGCAACCCTTGATCATAAGCCCAGAAAACCCAGCTGACACGATCAGTGACCTTGCTTACAAAATAAAACAAACCTTACCAAAGTGAATTTACAAATCTCATAAAGCTGTGAATTACAATAAAATATTAAACACTAGGTTTACTAAATAAAAAACAAATACATTACAGCAAAAAATGTTTTTCCAATACCAATCGCCCTCTATGGCGACCTTGTAAGTAAATACAATCTGCCTAACTGCAAGCGAATTACCCAATAACTACACAGAATCAAAGGAAGTAGAAGTTGGCAAACACACGAGTATTTCCACATGTTACACATGTGTAATCAACTCAGAATAATTAACTAAACAGACCATGGCTATACTGTCTCTACGCCTTTGTTTTGTTTTGTTAATTTTGTCATTCTTTAAAAAAAATTGCTGTGTGTGCTGGGTTTATTTTCCCGCATTCCACATTATGTTCTGAAACGCGTTGAATTGAATTGTGTTCCTGCATGTGCGCCCGCCCGTCCGTTGAACACAAATTGACATAGACACGTGAATATGTAATTGACATTCTAAACTTGTTTGCAACTTTTTTTCAAACAGCGACAATTTACGCATTTTTTGTTTTTTGAAGAATGGTTCAAGATGGCGGCAGAATAACTACAAACTGTGTTTACTCCACACAAAGTAGTTCGCTAATTCTGTTTCGGTCTTCCCATGATGTATCAGTGGGAGGAAAGATGTATAATAAAAATAAGGTTACTACGAAGATAATCTCATATTACATACGACAATAACGGTGTTTTTTGGGGGGGTCATTGATTTTTGTGTTGAGGGTGAGTTACAGTAATATGTGCAGGTACGAGGGGAGGGTCGCGATTTTTTGTGCAATGCAAACTTCATGACACCACAGTAAAAGTAGCTTAGATTTTATGCACAGTCTACTTGACTGTGTTGCCTCAACAAACACCTATTCTTATTACTCATTCAGCAGTTGTATTCACATTCAGAGCTATGATTAGGACCCACTGTCTGATGAATCTAATACTGGTGCTATACACCAAATCTGGGAGAAAAACAACAAGTTACTGGAACAGAAAGTTCTTTAAAGAATGAACAAATTTGGTCCATGGGGTTCTGTAATCTGACTCTGGGCAGGCGCTTGGACGGACTGACGGACCAAAACCGAATTTTAAAGATGGCAGTATCTGTTTGCCAAACTTATATCTTGGTTTTGGCACACTGATTCAAGACAGAAATACACTGAAGATGCGTATTCCTAGGAATGAACACTATTCAACACACAGCATTCATGAAGGTGACAGTAACATTGTGTGCGTATCACCCTAATGTAGTACATACACAGTACCATACATTGTTCTCTTCTCAATGAGAGCTGAGCTAACTGATTGAAGTAGACAATAGTTCAGCAAATGTCATGCAAATGTTGGTGAAAAGTCATATATTTGTATGTACGCGACTTTCAAAAAACACCGGCCTACCCCCTGTACTTTCTGTCCAGTCCCTAACTATAAGATAACGAAAGTGGACAACAGACTTGCCACGTTGCGACCATGTGCTTGCACGTCGCTCAACATGGATGGAAGTCTTCGCCTTTTGTTGGGATTATCTCTTATTATCTTCATTCTTAGAATACGGAATATTCACACCTCTAATAGGTGACCACAATCCACACCCTCTATAGGCGAACCTATTACGTAGTGTATACTTTTGTTTCATTAATTGTAAACGTATAGGTGAATTATGTCATAAATGTACTTAGTTTAAAAGTCCATTCTAAATGAAAATATAAACAGTATATGAACATAGACACTAACGAGAATCATCTCATTTGTTCGAATCTCACAACAAGTACATCGTCGGATGCCTGGGGTCAATGCAACCAATAGACTACTTCATTATTTGCAACTGCATAGGAATACTGGGTTATTATTATGTGTGTTCGCCCTAACCGTGGAGTTGTAATTCGTACGTGAAGTTATAATGTGAGACAATAATTGTTACTAGTAAAAAATGAATGGATTCGAGAAACTTAACAGTTAATTCAGGAAAAAAAATACAGCATATTGAGTACATAATTTGGATTTTTTCTCCAAAGAAATAAAAATAATAATTAAAATAAAATTTGTAGTATGGCGAAATATACATGCTTCACATAGTAATATATGGGGTATCTGTTCAATGAAAATGCATAAACTCGACTACAAACATAAATGAAATATGATAGATTTGTTCACAGCAATATGTTTCAAACCGAATCACAGAAAAATTCCTTCACGGCTAGGCAAACCAGTGGTCGAAAATAACAGATGCACACTGATAGTATATAGTGTCATGTTTCTCAAGAACTAGTTTTTGCATTTTCTTTATCACCATGTGCGTATTGGCAGTAAACAGGATATTCAAATCAATACTAATATTAGTATCACATGTATCTTACTCACTGTAGTCGAGTCCTTGATACCCGGTGAAGCGAATATTATTACACTTTCCAATCTTTTCCTGTCGCAGCATGTGAACTAACTTTTATTTATAGCCTGATAAACTCGGGGTTTATTTTCACCCATAGTTACATGGCCTATAGTGATTGGATAGCAAGCTGTTGGTTGGGGTCAAAGACAATGTCCAGCATTATAATACCTTGAATAAACAAACTAGTCATTCACTGCCAAGTCAGCAAGCTACACACATGGAGCTCAAAACTACGCACAACCCCTCAACTTGAAAATATTTGTTGAACCAACCAACCAACATCGTTTTGTACGCATGCAGTAATGGGGGGTATGTTATATTTCACAGATATTCTACATTTAAAAATATACGCATTATAGCGTTCATAATAGAGAAAATAGCAAAATAAAATGTGAAGCAGAGCGTCATGGGTATTCTCCGACTCTATGTTTATTTTCACTCAGTTTTATACGTCTTATACGTAGATGTAAGTATTTGAGAATTATTTACCATCTTTTTGTTAGGGTATTGCCTGCTTACTCTAGCCATGATGATTTCAACATGTCTTCTTAAGCTTGTTTCACGACAGTAATTAAGTGTTTGTATTTCTTTTCAGTCGTGATGTTTCATAACTTTCCGTATACTAATCTCTAGTCTAGGATCATTTGTAATTTCGTGTATTTTTTTTTTTGTAAAAGCAAAAACTCACTTGATTTTGAAAGAAGATATCATAAGCTTTAATAACAATTAGGGTGTCATTTTTTGTTCACTTCCTAAGGCACTGAAATCCAAGATGGCGTCCAAAATGGCCACCGTTTAGCAATAATTGAATATATTGACTCATACACATGTTATAGCTACAAACAAAGTGTCTAGATATAGGTTTTTGGACACGAGAAAAGCAATGTTATATTCAAATTTAGGCTAAAATTATGATTTACATGCCTATGGTCAAGATGGCTTCCATTCTGAATTCTATTGAATTGAACACCGTAATCTATACAATGATATTGGAAATAAATATACAAACAAAATAGCTGTTTGATTAAACTAATGTATTGCATGATAAAGTCAAAAAACAAATCTACAAAATTATTTTAAAACAACGTTAGTTATTGTTCAGTTATTGTATTAATCAAAAAATGTAACAAAGTCACATATACACCAGTATAAGTGTAGATTTAGAAATATACATCAATCGTCTTCACACTCATCATTTATCCCTGGTTGACTTGTTTTGCTGTTGCAAGTGAATGCCCAACATCCACATACTTCTGTACAGGGGATATTGTTTTTGCGACAACTACACCTTCCTTCACATCCACGTTTGCATCCGCACTTTATTAGGTACAGTACTGCCTCAGGAGCTGGTGGATTCATACATCAAACAGGAGAGAAGTGTCTTGAACCTGCGTCAAGTGTCCAACCAAATGCAGTAGGTGCTGGGAGGCTTGGGTGATTTTCATTGGCTTTCTTCCAAATCATGGCTATGTAGTGTGCGCAACGAATATGCAATTCCAGTGAACCTGAAGTTGGTGGAAGGTTTTCTCCTTCGGCTGCACAATTTGAGTAGAGGAACCAGCGAAGCTCATTTACTTTTTTGTGGAACTTTGATCGATACAGCACACAAACAAAGCGTTCTAGTTGGGAGCATGAATCAGGGGAAAGATTATTGTCATTTCCTAGCATTGATAATGATTCCAAGATTTGATCTTCACAAGACATGAATGCCTTGAAGCACCAGTCTTTGGTTCTGCCAGCAAATCTACCAGACATGTCAGAGCCTGTCAGAGCGTGAAAACCCAACAGTGCAGAAGCACGCTTTTGTCCCAACTAGTCACGCACAGAAATGTTTCTCTTCATCCTGCCCTTTCCAGTGAGGAATAATGTAGAAACTGGCAAGTTTGGATACATGTAGACAAGTAGCAATAAGACGTCCGTGTCTGGAGAACTTACCACAAGCTCTGCCTCATTGTAAACACTTACAGCATGCAGTATCATCAATGTGTCTGCCTCTTCTTGGCTGTGACTAAGAAGAGAATCTTGAATATCAACATTGCCTCTGGTTTGTGTTCCTGAGGTCATCATAAATGTTTTTAGTCTGTTGTTTGGGCTGCGACTGTGGCATACAACCTTGTCAGCCAAATACTCTGTGAGCTCTGTTTTGGTTCGGATATCCGACAGAAAGTCCTTCAGGGAAATGTTCTTGATTAAAGTGGTGTCCTTCACATGGTAATATGTTGACTTTCCCTTGGTCCTCTTTGTCCTCATCTGTTCCTTGAGTGATGTGTTCATGTATCTGTCGAACACCAATCTAACCTCGTCATAGTTTTCAGCTATGTTACAGATTATCGCAAGAAAGGAGTCTGCAAATTCTTGACATGTCTTCATTTGGTCAGTTTTGGAAACTGAGTTTACTACAGCCATTCCGTCGATGATGATTACTCGGTATGCTGATGTCACCACATCTGTATGTTCTACTGTTGTAGCTGATACTGCTTGTGGTAGATGTGTTGCTTGATTGCCTGATGACTCACTTTCAATTGCCTCGTTGCTGTCAGTTTCAGCCTGTTGTGCATTACTAATGAGTTTCTCAAGATGATGCAGTATTGAAACCTTATCATAGGCTAGCAGAAGAGACCCATCTGCAGCAAATAATGATCGTGGTATCACACCAAACTCATAAGTTCCAATGCACTCCTTCAGGTCAAGTTCTGGTCGACTTCTGGAGATAATGATGAAGCGTTGCAAGAGTCCTCGCTCTTCCTTGATCTTGACTATCTTATCTCCTACTCTGATTTCTGTTGATGCATTAGCGCTTTTGTATGCTCCAAGTTTTCTTTTGGTCATTTTGTCCCACACAGAAAGTTTTCCTTCTGTGACAAAACATTGACACATCTGTTGACCAATGTGGTCACGGCAAATTATGTCATTGGAAGCAGTTTCATTCATAACTTCCTTGGTGAGCAGATTGTAAATTTCATCCTCATTAGTTGATTCAAATGGATTTCCATGTTGATGAAATACATCACTGAGATTGATGGCGTTTTGTGTTACACGAGAGAGTTTTCCGCCTGTGAGTTCATGATGCTGTGTTCTTTTCTCATTGTTGTCAGTACAGTATGTTTTTTCAAACTCCCGTTGTAAATTTGACAGTTCAGGTGCAATGAGAAAATATTTGTCCAGTGATTTTTCATTTTGTGTGATTCCTACTATCCCACCAACAACTTTGGGTTCACAATTCTCTTCTTCGATCCCATGGTCTGGACGTATGGATGTGAATCCAGCAATGCCTTTGGTGACACTGAAGTTGCCTTTCACAAACTCTGCCCATATTTCGGGATGATCTTTTTCTGTTTCTTGCATTGTAAATATGTACAGTGGCAGCCGACGTGCATAATTTAAATGGTCGTTGGCAAAGAAGTACTTTATGAGTGCTTCGAGACTCTGCATATGAAGCAATATGTCTCGTTACCTGGTTGCTCGAACAAATTGGAGAATGGTCTCAAACTGCTCTATGTAGTTGCTTATGAAACGCTTAATCTTGTTTGCACTGCCATCAGATTGTTTTATTTTTTTGAAGATTTCCCTAGATTCAAACATTTCAATTGTTTTTGTAACAGCATCGCTAAGGTTATGTCTGCTTCCTGGTCCCAGATTGAGGTCTTCCTGATATGCTTCTCCTAAATATGTGGAGTTTTTTTTCAAGAAGACTTCTTCCTCCGGCTGAAGTTGGAGGAAATTTCGGAAGTATAAGCTGTACAAAGCGAGCAAGGTAACTGTATAAGCTTCCAATGCCCAATACATGTGTTTTCCATTGAGGATCTGTGTTACTGTTGTTGGTGAGTATAGTCCAGCTTCGACCCATGCTTGGTCAATACCACTCCCTTCCACATATTTACCCAGGGCAGATAGTGCCCAGAAGATGATGTGCAGCTCAACAGGCCGAAACAGGAACTGCTTCTTGATGTCCGCACGCTCCATCCACAACTTCATGGCCATGTCGTATAGCTGAAGATCAAAAGTCACGACTGTGATTGATTCTGGTCCCATGACATGAGTGGCGATATCACTCGCTCTTATCAGCCCTGTATAGAGGGTACTATACTCAGTTGCAGGTAAGCGAGCAAGGTAACTGTATGAGCTTCCAATGCCCGATACATGTGTTTTCCATTGAGGATCTGTGTTACTGTTGTTGGTGAGTATAGTCCAGCTTCGACTCATGCTTGGTCAATACCACTCCCTTCCACATATTTAACCAGGGCAGATAGCGCCCAGAAGATGATGTGCAGCTCACCAGGCCGAAACAGGAACTGCTTCTTGATGTCCGCACGCTCCATCCACAACTTCATGGCCATGTCGTATAGCTGAAGATCAAAAGTCACGAGTGTGATTGATTCTGGTCCCATGACATGAGTGGCGATAGCACTCGCTCTTATCAGCCCTGTATAGAGGGTACTATACTCAGCTGGAGGTAAGCGTATCCGTGGCGGTATAAGAGCAATGTTTGTCTTTGGACCAGAAGGAGACAACAAAGAGTTGAAAGCCCCCCATGTTCCTGGACAAGAGGTAATTTGACCTCTACTTCACTTTCTTTGAAGTCCAAGCATCCAATAATCCAAGCAAGGTCCTTCTCCTTGTTCATATCTGTGCGAGATGTACCAGAACTCAATGTGCAAGCACACTTTTTGCTTGTTGGTATGGGTTTGTCACATGGTAAGATTTCACAGGGAACTACATCCTGAAGCATTTGAGAGCGTGATGAATGGTCAATATCAATTGGTGTTGTTGAGGATTTACCAGATGCAGTCTGATACATTGCAGTGGCAGTGCCATGGAGTGTATTCATGCCAGGTGTGGATTCAAGAAAATCTATGTTGTCCAGGGCAAACCAAACAAACATTTCATGAACCAACCAAGGTGGACGATAAACACTCCCATGGATTTAATTCGCCCAAGAACACCATTTGCGATGGCAGTCTCTATTTCTATAACCTTTTTGTATGGGATAGCTAATTCTAGTAGGTGCAGTTTCTCTACAAGAGACTTTGATCTGTTGCTTTTGTGTATATCTAGAGCTAATCCAACATTGAGCAGAGTTTCAGTTCGTTGTTTGAAAGTGCTGTGTTTCATAAGTAACCTGCCGCTCACTTTTGTATGCACTCACGAAATGCTGTGCCAGCACAGATACACTTTGGTTCATGGACTCTGCCTCGATGGTAGTTTTAACTTCATGCAAGCCTTGGATAGTATGTTTGCAGAATAGTTGGAGCAAAGCAGGTGGTTCATAATTATCTAATGTTCCTTGAAATTTCCACGGAGTTGCAGTTGCAATGTCTCTTCTTAGAATTAGCTGCTTTCATAAGGACCTTCACATCTTCCCTTAGGTTATTCTGGTCATTGTCAAGAGCACCGGCTAACAGGGTTTCCTTGGAAAGTACTTGTTCGGATTTGGTTTTGTCTGGAGGTCTGGTGAAATGCACATCAGGGATATTGTCCAAAATTAGTTGCTTTAGGTATGGTTTATATCTTGGATGATCAGGCAAAGGAAACCTGTTTGCATCTAGCAAAAGCACATATGATTTTTCAATTTCATTCATATTCAAAACAGATTAACGAGTTGTGTTGTTAATTTCCGTTTCTACCATGTCAAGCATCTCAAGATCGGACATTAACTGTGCAAACTGAATAGGATCTTTTGATAGTTCCTGTTAGCCTTTTCTATGTCTCGCTTTGCATGGCTTAAGCACAGCAGGTGATACTTCATGTCCTCTGCAACTGCTGTTAAAAGATCGGATGATGCAACAACATTGCTCATTCTGACTTTCAACTGTTCATTTGCTGTCTGTTGGCCAATTGCCTTGAGCTGAGCTCCCATGTTTTCAGTTGGGACATCATGCAATTTGTCTGATTTGTCTTCTTGGCAAATAACACACATCTCTTTGTCAAAAGTGCTACTCCTGGTACATGTAGGTTGTGACTTGGAAGTACATGTAGGTGCAGATTTTGATGGTCGTTCTCTTTTCTTTTGTTTTACGGCACTTGCATTTCCTGTTGATTTTCCTTTCTCATATCTGATTTTTGCTCGTTTAATGTATGTTTTATTTGTGAGGTCTTTGTAACAAGTCTTGTGGCACGAAACACTTTTCCGTAGCAGATCATCAACAAACAAACCACTTAAGCGATCCTTTAATGCAGAGAACCCTGTTTCCCCATATGAGCATCCAACATCAGTTGTATTAATTAGTTTTGCTACTGAGGACAAAGAAGGATGAAGCACATAGTTTGTATAATCTGTTTGTCTGCTGCTCACTTGACAAATGAAGCAAAGTTTAAAATCCACAGTTTTCGACTTCTTTTTAGATGAAAATTCTGCCATGTTGGTTAATTATGGATTCTAAGCTACATTGTGTTTCCTGTGGGCACTTTTTTCCTGCAAATACAATGAAAATATATTTTTATATGCATATATGAAACAACCTTATATATCTAATATGGAACAACTGCATCCAGCAACTGCATTGAAGGTAGTTTGCTACCATTTGAATTTAATGTCAGATTTCCATAATATTTCATACAGTACTTATTAATTCATAAAGAAAATTTACCATTGAATCCTATGGGAATAATATTTCATCATATCTCAAGATTTGCACGGTGACATATGATGAAAAAATCATATATAATAACCTTGGGTATACGAATTATTGTCATGAAATATTAAAACAATTTCTAGATTCAAAATATGATTTTTTTTATCAAATAATGCTTTACAATGGTTTCCTATGGAGATATTTTTAAAATGGATTTTTTTTATATTTTATGTAGTTTATCTCTGAAAACATTTCTTCTCTAAACTAAAAAAAAGTTAATTTATTGTTCACTAGTGTCATAATGAATAATTATATATCAATTTGGATATAAAATATTGTGATAAGATTTTGACCCCTAGAAATGGTAGCAAACTACCTTGAACATTGATTTTCAGGGCGCCATATTTAATTTTAGATGGTAGGTCTGGCTGAAACTTCACAAAATATAAGATTATCTAATGTTCCTTGAAATTTCCACGGAGTTGCAGTTGCAATGTCTCTTCTTAGAATTTTAGCTGCTTTAATAAGGACCTTCACATCTTCCCTTAGGTTATTCGGGTCATTGTCAAGAGCACCGGCTAACAGGGTTTCCTTGGACTTTGTAGAAAGTACTTGTTCTGGTTTGGTTTTGTCTGGAAGTCTGGTGAAATGCACATCATGGATATTGTCCAAAATTAGTTGCTTTAGGTATGGTATATATCTTGGATGATCAGGCAAAGGAAATCTGTTTGCATCTAGCAAAAGCACATATGATTTTTCAATTTCATTCATATTCAAAACAGATTAACGAGTTGTGTTGTTAATTTCCGTTTCTACCATGTCAAACATCTCAAGATCGGACATTAACTGTGCAAAATGAATAGGATCTTTTGATAGTTGCCTGTTAGCCTTTTCTATGTCTTGCTTTGCATGGCTTAAGCACAGCAGGTGATACTTCATGTCCTCTGCAACTGCTGTTAAAAGATCGAATGATGCAACAACATCGCTCATTCTGACTTTCAACTGTTCATTTGTTGTCTGTTGACCAATTGCCTTGAGCTGAGCTCCCATGTTTTCAGTTGAGACATCATGCAATTTGTCTGATTTGTCTTCTTGGCAAATAACACACATCTCTTTGTCAAAAGTGCTACTCCTGGTACATGTAGGTTGTGACTTGGAAGTACATGTAGGTGCAGATTTTGATGGTCGTTCTCTTTTCTTTTGTTTTACGGCACTTGCATTTCCTGTTGATTTTCCTTTCTCATATCTGATTTTTGCTCGTTTAATGTATGTTTTATTTGTGAGGTCTTTGTAACAAGTCTTGTGGCACGAAACACTTTTCAGTAGCAGATCATCAACAAACAAACCACTTAAGCGATCCTTTAATGCAGAGAACCCTGTTTCCCCGTATGAGCATCGAACATCAGTTGTATTAATTAGTTTTTCTACTGAGGACAAAGAAGAATGAAGCACATAGTTTGTATAATCTGTTTGTCTGCTGCTCACTTGACAAATGAAGCAAAGTTTAAAATCCACAGTTTTCGACTTCTTTTTAGATGAAAATTCTGCCATGTTGGTTAATTATGGATTCTAAGCTACATTGTGTTTCCTGTGGGCACTTTTTTTCTGCAAATACAATGAAAATATATTTTTATATGCATATATGAAACAACCTTATATATCTAATATGGAACAACTGCATCCAGCAACTGCATTTAAGGTAGTTTGCTACCATTTGAATTTAATGTCAGATTTCCATAATATTTCCTACAGTACTTATGAATTCATAAAGAAAATTTACCATTGAATCCTATGGGAATAATATTTCATCATATCTCAAGATTTGCACGGTGACATATGATGAAAAAATCATATATAATAACCTTGGGTATACGAATTATTGTCATGAAATATTAAAACAATTTCTAGATTCAAAATATGTTTTTTTTTATCAAATAATGCTTTACAATGGTTTCCTATGGAGATATTTTTAAAATGGATTTTTTTTATATTTTATGTAGTTTATCTCTGAAAACATTTCTTCTCTAAACTAAAAAAAGTTAATTTATAGATCACTAGTGCCATAATGAATAATTATATATCAATTTGGATATAAAATATTGTGATAAGATTTTGACCCCTAGAAATGGTAGCAAACTACCTTGAACATTGATTTTCAGGGCGCCATATTTAATTTTAGATGGTAGGTCTGGCTGAAACTTCACAAAATATAAGATTATCTAATGTTCCTTGAAATTTCCACGGAGTTGCAGTTGCAATGTCTCTTCTTAGAATTTTAGCTGCTTTAATAAGGACCTTCACATCTTCCCTTAGGTTATTCGGGTCATTGTCAAGAGCACCGGCTAACAGGGTTTCCTTGGACTTTGTAGAAAGTACTTGTTCTGGTTTGGTTTTGTCTGGAAGTCTGGTGAAATGCACATCATGGATATTGTCCAAAATTAGTTGCTTTAGGTATGGTATATATCTTGGATGATCAGGCAAAGGAAATCTGTTTGCATCTAGCAAAAGCACATATGATTTTTCAATTTCATTCATATTCAAAACAGATTAACGAGTTGTGTTGTTAATTTCCGTTTCTACCATGTCAAGCATCTCAAGATCGGACATTAACTGTGCAAAATGAATAGGATCTTTTGATAGTTGCCTGTTAGCCTTTTCTACGTCTCGCTTTGCATGGCTTAAGCACAGCAGGTGATACTTCATGTCCTCTGCAACTGCTGTTAAAAGATCGAATGATGCAACAACATCGCTCATTCTGACTTTCAACTGTTCATTTGTTGTCTGTTGACCAATTGCCTTGAGCTGAGCTCCCATGTTTTCAGTTGAGACATCATGCAATTTGTCTGATTTGTCTTCTTGGCAAATAACACACATCTCCTTGTCAAAAGTCCTACTCCTGGTACATGTAGGTCGTGACTTGGAAGTACATGTAGGTGTAGATTTTGATGGTTGTCCTCTTTTCTTTTGTTTTACGGCACTTGTATTTCCTGTTGATTGTCCTTTCTCATATCTGATTTTTGCTCGTTTAATGTATGTTTTATTTGTGAGGTCTTTGTAACAAGTCTTGTGGTACGAAACACTTTTCTGTAGCAGATCATCAACAAACAATCCACTTAAGCGATCCTTTAATGCGGAGAACTCTGTTTCCCCGTATGAGCATCGAACATCAATTGTATTAATTAGTTTTTCTACTGAGGACAAAGAAGAATGAAGCACATAGTTTGTATAATCTGTTTGTCTGCTGCTCACTTGACAAATGAAGCAAAGTTTAAAATCCACAGTTTTCGACTTCTTTTTAGATGAAAATTCTGCCATGTTGGTTAATTGTGGATTCTAAGCTACATTGTGTTTCCTGTGGGCACTTTTTTCCTGCAAATACAATGAAAATATATTTGTATATGCATATATGAAACAACCTTATATATCTAATATGGAACAACTGCATCCAGCAACTGCATTTAAGGTAGTTTGCTACCATTTGAATTTAATGTCAGATTTCCATAATATTTCCTACAGTACTTATGAATTCATAAAGAAAAATTTACCATTGAATCCTAAGGGAATAATATTTCATCATATCTCACGATTTGCACGGTGACATAAGATGAAAAAATCATATATAATACCCTTGGGTATACGAATTATTGTCATGAAATATTAAAACAATTTCTAGATTCAAAATATTTTTTTTTTATCAAATAATGCTTTACAATGGTTTCCTGTGGAGATATTTTTAAAATGTTTTTTTTTTATATTTTATGTAGTTTATCTCTAAAAACATTTGTTTTCTGAACTAAAAAAAGTTAATTTATTGATCACCAGTGCCATAATGAATAATTAAATCTCAATTTGGAAATAAAATATTGTGATAAGATTTTGACCCCTAGAAATGGTAGCAAACTACCTTAAACATTGATTTTCAGGGCGCCATATTTAATTTTAGATGGTAGGTCTGGCTGAAACTTCACAAAATATAAGATTAGTAGTTATAGGGAAGTTGTCATCCATGTGGGAATCTCTATTTGCTCTTTTACAATAAATAGATGGTGAAAAACATATTAGAATCAGATTTAGTTCGCTCGTAATGTCCAATTTACCCCCCTTTTTGTAGTGTGGAAGCCATCTTGGATTTCAGGGTGTCAGAAAGAGAGAAAAAAGTGACACCCTATTTTTTTCTTATGTCTATATAATATTCTAACAGAATCGGGTGAGATTTTGCTTTTACCAAAATTAATACACGAATGTTTAGTTCATGACAAATGAGTCTACACTACTCGTCATATTTACGAAGACCGAAACGTTATAAAGAGCGTTGTTCGTTGCCGGGCGTTGTGTTCAATGTGGTTTCCATACGACGTATACAGTGCGTGTAAAATATGATTTAAACGATGACTGTGGGCGTATTTCCTGCAAAACAAAACAATGTATCTACAATCGCAGGCACCCATATCGAACACGACGAGCCGAACAACACTGTTCAGAGATATGGATTCGCACGTTTGTTTGGTTCTAATTATAAGTCTGTATTAAAAAAGAAGTACGGGCTAGTATCATTAATGTATGCGTTCCGTTCGCAGTCTGTGTCTCTTGTATTTGTGGCATCCAATGAAAACGGTCGTTGTAAAAAGCATGGTTGTCCCCGTTATTCGGAAAGCCATCGGTGTCACTGATTGGTTGAGACACACAACCGTGTGTTTTTGTAATTCAGTCACTGTAAGTTGCGGCCACGTCTTCACGTCACTCGCATCCAGCTTGTCTTGTTTTCCAGAGATTCCCCTCGCCTCAGCACATCGTAGTATAGTGGTCTCATGCCTGATATCAATTGACAAACACCGAGTGCGGAACAATCTAGTTTCAACAACCCGTTACGGTATCTCTCGAAGTTGTCAGTACTAGCAGGCTGTATCGGTGTGTGGCGTTTGTGATCGGCGATGATGACAGAGCTCGGTAAGTTCTTCGTATTTATTTTAACCTGATCCGAGGTTTTGTGTAATGTGTACTAGTCAACGGCCTAGATTTATCGGCTGAGCGGTGCTTTGATTTTTGATATTGTTATTTTAATTAGTATATAGAAAACGCGTCTGTGAGGTTGTACATCTGGTCGTACACAGTGTTGTTGCAATTAGGTATTGCGAAACAAAACACCCACTGACCCACGGAGACAATGAACGTGACTGCATAGGAGAATCGCAATCGGTAACCACATTTGTTTTTGTTTCAAATATTTGTCAAATCTCGTATCTTGCAAAACTTTCAAAGTTGATAATTTCATTTACATTACGAAGTGTACAAGAGTTGTCAATGCGGAGGATGATGAAAAGCCAGCGATCTAAACAAATCAATAATTTTCATAATCATGTATGCTTTGCCGTTATAGTTTTGTCTAGAATGGTCTTCAAGGCGTGTGGCTCCGTTCACTGAATTTACAGTCAAAACACGTACATAGGTTAAATACATTGGAACTATAGGTTCCGCCGTGGTGCGTGTGTTCGAATTATTATTGTAATTATGGCTGATAGTTTGGTTCTGCACGATTTCTGCATGTTCGGGGGCTGGCGCGACTCTTAGGCGTTTTTTTTTTAGAAATACGATTATCCTTAAAGCATGCGTCATTGCACATGAAAGTACTCTTGTTGCTTGAATCCAGTCCTTTTGGAATTCCATAATGTGTAATCGATTACTAATTGGCAGGTCAGGTCAATTAGAGCGTTAACACGATAGTCACTGTATACATGATTACATTCGCCAGTCTGAAGAACAATTAGTTCGACGTACAGCTCCGCCATCGGTCTCACTGCGCTGTGTTCTATGTAACGTGTACAAGGCAAGTAAAACATCTTATTCACGATTTAGGCGTTTAAACGTGTACAGTTTCCAATGTTTGTACACTGAATGGCATTTTTATGATATATTTATGTTATTTATGATTTTTTTCGACTTCGATTGTTCATTCGATTGTTCATTTTTTCATACGTCGCCGTGGAAATGTTGTTTGATTGTTATCACTGATGAGGTGGAAATAACGTAGCCCCTATTCTTTATATTTTAAAGTGTGTGTCCTTGTCTGCTTCATGGAGGTGGGTTTTTGTGGGAATTGTTAAGAAGAGTTGGTTCAAGTTCAGGAATGGAAGAATAAACCGCGTATGGACTGCAATAGATGACTTTATTGAACGAACTATGAATGAATCATGAACGAACAAGACGAACCAAAAACGAACTGAAGAAGAGACGTTTCGTCTCCTATTTATATTATCAAAGTAAATATTGGCGGTTTGTACGTCCAGATGAAGTTTTGATATCAACGGATCGCACAATTCCATCATTTCCATATTTCAGTCATTCAACTTTGGCTAATCGCCAATTAATTCGTCGATCCGTGTCGCTGTGCACGAGAACTATATCACCGACTTTAACTGAATTGTCCGTTTTGCCTGTGTTATCATGTCTTTCACGTAGCGCGGTAAGGTATTCGGATACCCATCGTTTCCTGAATTGCGCGTTTAATTTAGACATGTGAGCATAGCGGTTCACGATATTAGGTCGACTTCCGAAAGTCGGGTCATTGAGTTCGTCATCTTCTACCGTAGCATATGACAATGTAGTCAACGGTCGGCCGCTTAATAGATGTGATGGAGTAAGCGGGACATCATCTTTATAGTCGGATGAGAGATACGTAATCGAGCGGTCATTCAAAACTGATTCTACTTCAGTTACTATTGTGTTGAGCTCATCGAATGTGACGTATGCGCGACCGAGTACTTTCTTGATTGAAGTTTTGGTGATGCCGATAAGACGTTCCCAGAAACCGCCGAACCACGGTGCACGTTTCGGGATGAAGGACCATTGTACCCGTTTGTTAGCAAGATATGTTCGAACGTCGGGAGAATCGAACAATTTACGTAGTTCCTCGGCCGCAGATAAATATGTTGAAGCGTTGTCAGACACCATTGTACTAGGCAGTGAACGTCTAGCCGCGAATCTTCGAAATGCATAGAGAAAGGTTTTAGTAGACAAGTCGGGTAATAATTCTAGATGTACAGCTCGCGTTACCGCACATGTAAACAAACAAATATAAACCTTTGTTTCCTTACAGCTTGTGGGTGTCCGGATGTAGAGCGCGCCGGTAAAGTCTACACCAGTGACACTGAATGGTGGTGTCATGTTAACTCTGTATGATTGTAGAGGCGCAGCGACTGGTGCTCGGAAAGGGTATCCATTAACTTTGCGACAAGTTACACACTTTCGAAGTAAATTCTTAACTATTTGTCGAATTCTTGGGATCCAGAATTTCTGCCGGACATGTGTGACGGTAGATTGAACTCCACTGTGGAGTACGTGAGTTCATGATAATGAGATCCGTTGATCGATGATGAGGTGGTAGTAGGGCTGGAAATTTGGTTGCCATATCGAGAGGCGCATTGTGTATTCTCCCCCCACAACGTATCATACCTTGATCATTCATGAACAGTTTCAGTTGCTTCACCAGTGGTCCTATTGTACACTTTTTCTTCCGTAGTGATTCAATAATATCTTGATATTTCTTAATTTGGACATCCTTGATCCACATGTGTTCCGCGTAATTAATTTCTTTGCTGGTGACGTGCCCGTTTTGTTGAGGTTTGTCCCGCTTTAGGCGCGATATGAATCGTAATACCAGTGCGGATACGCGAAGCAATATATTGAGTGAGCTGAATCGGTCTGCATCAATAACTTGTGAAATACCAACTGGGGTCGATTTGGCGCTTATTGGCGAAACGTGATGAACCGGGCTGTCAAATAACTTGCAAATTGGCCAGTTACCTTGCTTTAACCAAGTCGGTCCATTCCACCAGATGACGGCTTGCTGAAGTTTATTGTCAGAGATACCTCGCGTCACCAAGTCGGCGGGATTGTCGAGAGTAGGGCAGTATTTAATTACGCACGGAAATTGGTTAATTTCTCGCACACGGTTAGCCACAAAGATTGGTAACCGTTTGTCTCTTTTCAACCAGTGTAAGACAATTTGGCTGTCTGACCACATAATGTATTGTTCAATGTTTATCTTTCCTTTGAAAGCGTCGAACACAAATCGTAATAGTCGCGATCCAGTCAGAGCGGCCATCAGTTCGAGTCGAGGCAACGTGATGTCTTGTTTCTGTGGCGCGACACGAGATTTGGCAATAACGAGAGATGAATGCATGTCACGATGTAAATAAACGGCTGCACCATAGGCCTTATCACTAGCATCGACAAAAACGTGGAGTTCGTAGGGATTGTCCGTATTTTCCATATCAAAGTGTTGGCGTTTGATTGTTGTCTTGGTGACGGCGCTTAAATCAGTTAATACATCTTTCTATTGTCGATGCATATCGTCGCTTAATGGGTCATCCCAGTCAATGTTGTTTTTCTACAGTTTCTGTATAAACAAATTCGCTCCCATGACAACGGGCGTTAAATATCCAAGCGGATCGTATAAACTTACAGTGTCTTGTACGACCTTTCGTTTCGTAATTACCGACTTGTTTTGTATACGTGCACTGTCTTTCTTATTGTAGGTAATTTGATCGGTATTAACGAGCCAGCGAATTCCAAGAACATTAACATTGTTGTCGGGATTCAAAGTTCCGTCACTGGCCGAAACAGCGCGAAGTTTTTCTGAGTTGGATGACCACGATCGTAGGTTGAATCCACCCGATTTCATTAAGCTGTTTGCCTCATTGTAATAATCCAGCGCTTCGGCTTGGGTAGTGGTTCCACTAACAATGTTGTCAACGTATATATTTTCTTCGAGATCGGATGAAGTATGAATTGATGCGTTGGATTCTAAATGTGTTTTCACAACTGCATTTAAAATAAACGGTGAACACACTGCGCCAAATAACACTACCTTGAAGCGATAAACTTTCAAAGCGCTTTCTACATCGGATGGGTTGGACAACCAAAGGAATTTGGTGAATTCGCGATCTTCTTTGTTGAGTCGAATATTCAGAAACGCCTTTTCGATGTCACTTGTCAGTGCGATATCATTAAGTCGAAATCTGAGAAGTATTGCGGACAGATCATTGAGTAGAGGTGGTCCGGTTTGCAAACAGTCGTTAAGACTGGGTGCATCGATTGACTGTCGACAGCTGCAATCGTAAACGATTCTAATGGGCGTTGTCTTCGAATCTTTTTTGACTGAACGATGGGGCAAGTAATGTCCGTATGAATTGTCATCGTCAATCACTTCTTCTATGAAGTCACGCATTTTCTGATCTTCGATTAATTTATTATAAGTTTGCAGCAGATCGGGTGGTAGACGGCGTACCATTGCAGTGTTCTTTTTTCTGCAATACGATAGTTGGTCGGTAGCGGTGGGTGTTCTGGTTTCCAGGGGAGGCGAGCAGTATAGCGGCCGTCTTCTTTCATGAGATGAGTGTCGCGATAACGTTCAAAATCGGTTTCCTTGGAAATGGGTTGGGGCGCTCTTTAACACCAATGCTTTCTAAGTCCCAGAAACGTTGTAGAGTGTTTTCTTCTTCAATGGAGTTCGTAGCTATGTGTAGAATTGTGGCGTCAATGGCGTGATCGTTTGTTTGTCGGGAATCAGTCGGTCCAGAAAGTAAATACCCGAGTTTTGACGAGACAACAGTGGGGCCTGGTCCGCGTAGTATGTGGTCTCCAACTATATCCCAATAATAGTCCGCGCCAATTAAGATGGACTTTTCAAACGAGTCAACTTCTGATGCAGGATGGGCGAACTTGAGATTACGAAGATAGGGTAAATCGTGTAAGGATCGATTTACTAGGTTTTTCGTAGGTGTAGAAATCTGTGGTATCGTTAGAGCGGAAATGTTCATTTTTTGACCATTAATCGTGTGTAACGCAAAAGTAGACACATCAAACCATCGAGTACGTGAATTGGTGTCTCCAAAAGTACTTAAGTTGGTTGCTTTTTGCCTGTCTGGTTTCAAGTTCAACTTTGGGTAAATCGTCGAGTCACAAACGAGCGGGTAGCGCAGCGCCTTCATCAAAGAGAATTACTGCTGTAGCCATTTCTGATCCGGCTGACACTTCGGCGACGGCAGTCTTCAGTAGTACTGGTCCTTTGAAGGGATTAGCGGTTGCTGTAAAATTATACTTATACTTTATAAAACACGTAAAATTCCCCAGGAGGAATTAAAATGGTTACATTTACACTAAACAAAACTAGAATAATACAAAACATTAAGACTAAAGTAATCATGGTTAAATAATAATAATAATAATAATCGAAATAAAAAAAAATAAAAAAAAACTTAAAAAAAAACATGAATAGTAATAAATCCCACTAACAGCAATAATAAAGGTAGAAGAAACCATTGTTAAAAAAGTAATAACAATAATGATGCGTTAATGCATTAAGGGTTACACATTTTGGGGGTGTTGCTGTCTTAAGTCGAGGGCAGTTTTAATGAATTGTCCGAGTGTGATATGAAATGAGGTAAAATTATAACTCATTGTCAGTGCAAATTGTTCATTAATTGTAAAATTATTAATTTGTTTCTTACATTTCTCAAATATTAATTTTCTTTGGTCATTGTAAAATGGACAAGTCATGATGAAATGTTGTTAGTCTTCTATTTGTTTTTTTGTGCAAAGTTCACATACTCTTTCTTTTACATGTGTTTTTGGTTTGGACTGTCGTCCTGTCTCTATTTTAAATTGTGGTTGCTTAGTCGAAATTTACATAATGCTTGTCTTAGTTCAACATTTTTCAGTGATATCAAATAGTTTTCTAAATAAATTCAAATTTATTTTTAAATTTTCTGTATGTTCTCAATTTATTACCCTCTCGATCATTATTCAATTCTTCTTTCCAGTACTGTTTAAATTGTTTTTCCAAATGTATTTGTACATTTTTGTTTTCAGCAGTTGTTGTTATTCTGTTCAAATTAATTTTGTCACTTTCATTGATGTTTTTTAATTGTGTCGTTATTGCGATATACCATTTACTGTTCATTTGCTTGTTTAGTATTGCTGCTTCTTTAATTAGTACGTTAGGCGAGTTTATTGCGCGGTTGTAGTATTTGATCATTTGTTTTTGTATAAATAAATGTAGCGGATATTCACCCAATTCTCCGTATATTGCCATTATGGGAGTGTTTCTCTTGATACCGAGAATAAATCTGCAGAAATGTAAATGGATATCTTCAACTTCCGATTTATAAGAACTCTCATGGCCCCATATATCACTGCCATATGTCAGAATAGGTCTTACGAGCCTATGGAATAGGGACATCAATGTTTTTATATTTATATTAGGATTTTGTTCCAGTTTCCCTATTAAAGATAACATGGCCTTTTGACCTTTACGTTATAAGTTTTTTTATGGCTTCTTTGAATTTCCCATTTGGGCTTAAAGTGATACCAAGATAATTGATTTTTTTAACAATATCAATTTCTTTGCTTTCATAGAAAAATGTGTTATCTTCTAATAGTCTGTTCGATTTGTTGAAAACCATAATTTTAGTTTTTTCTGTGTTGACTGATAGTCTCCATTGTTTTGTGTAGGTGGATAAGTTATCTAAACAATTTTGTAAGCCGGTCTTATTTTCTGATAAAATCACTATATCATCGGCAAATAGAAGACTGCTAATTTTACTATCTTTTATTGTTACACTCCTTTGTTGTTTTGGTGTGATCGCTATGGTACGGGTACTTTGTGATTATTGTTTTAAGAATGACAAGGTTATCGGTTGTGCGGCAGCCTTTTTTTAAATCCAAACTGGTTATTAGAAAGAATGTTGTTTTTGTCCAGAAATCCTGTTATTCTTTCGTTGAGTATACTTGAGAAAAGTTACCCGAGACAGCTCGATATTGCTATGTCCCTATAGTTTGCAGGGTTTGATTTCGCACCGGATTTAAAAATTGGAACTATTAAACCAGAACTCCAAGATTTTGGAAATATGCTTTTGTTATATATTATATTAAACAATTTATGTACTGCGTTTAACAGATAAGGTTGGGCATTTTTTATTATTTCATTCGAGATCCTATCTTCTGCTGACGCCTTGTTATTTTTTAACTGTTCGGTCGCTTTTATAATTTCGCTTTTTAGAATTGGTCTATTGAGTTCAGTGTTATTATCCAAATGGTGTTCCACTCGATATATTTCAGAATTTATTTCATCGTCTAAATCAATTTTATTTATGTTATACTCAGAGGATGGATTTAGTAGTTTATTAATATAAGATAACCATTCGTTAGGCGCTACCGAGTCATTAGTGTTATCAGTGTTATGCGTATTTTCATTACCCATTTGGCGCAGCATGAGTCTGCGAAGTCGGTTGCGAAGCAACGCGAGAAGTAGGTGGAGATTCAGACGTAGATGTTGTAATCACTTTACAGAGTGATGTGTGATGTCTCTTCTTACAAATGCGACAGCTGAATTTCGATTTACAATCACTTGCCCTATGTTTACCTAGGCAATTGAAGCAGAGTTTGTCGCGTTTTGCTATTTCGTATCGTTGGTCAGCATTTGTTACAGTACGGCAGTCGTTGGGCGATTGTGAGTCCTTACAGTAAACGCATAGTTTCGGTTGACGGTACTCAGTAGCGCGACTTCCTGTATAGAATGCGGCTGTCACGGGAGGTGCTGAGGGGAGTTCGCGTTCGTTGAAATGAACAGGGAGTATCGAACCAGCTTAAAGTGCGTCTATTTCGTGGAGGATTGCTTTGCGTAAATCCGGCAGACTTAATTCTCTGTTTCCATGGTCCCGCGCTATCTGTTTGCGTACGTTGATTGGCAGTTTTTCCATTATAATAGGAACCAATAAATCGCCGTACGCGTCTTCTGTTTTTCCAAGGGATTTCAGTCCACGCACACAAACTTTCGAGTGTATCGTGAAAGTTGCGGAGACTTTCTATGTTTGAAGATGGCTGAGGTAGATCCCACAGCGATCGCATATATGCAGCAACTATTTTATGCTTTTGACCATATCGTTGTTCAAGTAAATTGATAGCGTGTTCGTAATTGTCGTTTGTCAAAGTTAAACCGTCGATTGTGCTAGCTGCTTCGCCGGTTAGTTGGGCACGTAAATATTGAAATTTCTGGATAGTATCGAGGTTTGAATTGTCATGGATTGCTGAATTATAAGCGTCTCTAAAACTCACCCATTGGAGAATATCGCCGCTGAACATCGGTAGAGAGAGCTTAGGTAGATTGATAGCACTTGAAGATCTTGACGGTGTAGTTTGTGCAGAGGTGACGTTTCCGGTACTGGGACTTCTGGGGTTGCTCGATTGAGTCTGTTTTCGTAATTTTCTTTCGATGAATTGGCTTACTTTGAATTTCCTGTCATAGATGTCGTTAAGATAATCATCTAATTCGATTATCGATGTAGCGAGGTCGTCATCTTTTGTTGCGTCGACTATCTGCTTGTCTAGATTAGCTAGGAGTTCGTATTTGGCGTGTAGTAATTCTCGGGTAGCGATGATTTCATCTAAGAGATCGTTGTTACAATCTTGAGGAAGCGTCTTGATGATTTCTTCGGCTTTTCTGAGGAGTTTTGTCATTTGACCGCGGTGTGCTGCTCGGGTACCTTTGAGCTTCGGTAGACGTGTCGCTTGAGAAGATTCTGCCATCCTGTATCCTGGTCTCGGCACCAAAACAATGTGGGAATTGTTAAGAAGAGTTGGTTCAAGTTCAGGAATGGAAGAATAAACCGCGTATGGACTGCAATAGATGACTTTATTGAACGAACTATGAATGAATCATGAACGAACAAGACGAACCAAGAACGAACTGAAGAAGAGACGTTTCGTCTCCTATTTATATTATCAAAGTAAATATTGGCCTTGTTCATGAATGGTTACGATGAATATGGCCTTGTACATGATTGGTGAAAAGATAAAGGAGCTGATTGGTTGAAAATAAAACAATCTCATTGGCTGGCTAAATCTCAGTCAGAATCCTAAATTGTACTCAAGCTCAATTTTCCGACAGTTTTTTTAACTGCAAATGTTGTTGATATAGCTTAATTGTTTATGTTTCTATAACACTTTTGTTCAGTTCGCCGGCATTTGGCCGTTTTGACGACTGTATGCCTTCACTGTTGGGGTTATTTTTATGTTGCCATTTAGATTTGTCTGAGCGACTTTGTAGTAAGGGTTTCTGTGTCAAAGGTGACAATTAATTTGTAGAATGCCTGGAGATTACCCACAATTTTCGCTTATTAACATTTATTTCCTTCGTTCGACGGAAGTCTGACTACGTAAACGATCAGTTGAAGCAACGCCAAATTTAATACGTGTCAAAAGTTACAATTAATTTGACGAATGTCTGCAGATTACCCACAATTTTTGATAATTTACATTTGTGTTCTTCGGTCGGCGAAAATCTGAATACGTAAAGACCCAGTGAAGCGGCGCAAAATTGTGGAAGAATGTATTAGATAAATCAACCTTTTGTTTTACAAAACGGCTATGTACATTTTTAGCCTTCGCAGACGAAGTCAGCCGAAGGCTTATAGATTGGGTTCTGTCCGTCCTTCCGTCCGTTCGTCTGTCTTTTACCTCTTATAACTTTGATATGCTCTGTCCAATTTTTTTTCCTAGTTGGTGCAAATGTAATTCTCAATGCCATACATATGCACGCCAAGTATTTTTTTGATTCGCCAAAGTTTCATTGTGTTTATCTGTGATTTTCAACATTTTACTTGTACAAGTGCCGACATTTGCCGGAAAAATCCGAGTTTTAACGACATCTCGCAAGAGAACTGGCATACCGTATTGCGCATGCGCCAGTCTAACCGCTGAGGAAATCGCCGTCGATTTCGTCTGAGGATATTGTATTCCGGAACTGTATCTTTCTTTGCACAAGGCTTACATAGATTAAATTCTATCTCAAAGGTAAGAAACTGTGCTTATGGTATTTATTATGAACTTTGATTTATCCCTTTGCGTCCTGGCTTTAGTGAGAAACTAGCGATCGCACAGTGTCATACTTTGCCAGAAAAACAGTCTTGCTATTAAATCAAGAACTGGTTATGAAACGAGTAAATCGAAAGTTTATTTTGTCATTTAGGAGGCTTGGGAATAACGTTTGGCATATAAAATACTGGAATAATAAAAACGTAAAAGTTTAGAACACGCTGATCGTGTTTCTGTTATGTACGATTGCTATTTCCGGTGTTCATTGGCAACTGCTAGCAGATTGAAACTTGGTTTCGTGACGACATATTAGACTAGAATTATCGCGAAAACACAAGTCAAGTTCGGCCAACCGTGACTGCTTGAAAGCAATGATGAAATTAAAAAGTACTGTAATTCAATATCAATGAATCTATCATCACTTTTAAATTACCTTTGAAGTAAATATGATACCCGAGTGCGTTACTACACTCGTGACCGGGACCTCCATGTTCCATGCGGTGTTGAAGTTTATCGGTAAATCGAACCTCTGTCAACAGAGACACATTTTCCCAATCAGCTATTTATTTCGGTTCTGAAGTCAGGGTGGCAATTTCAATGTTTAGCTACCATAATTTATCTCCATTACGGACCTCGATTGAGATGGATTTAACGACGGCCATGTTTTTAAGGGATATGTGAAACAATATTAGGGAGGGGGTCAAATTCACGTAATCCTCAATTTTAATGATGTTGACTTAATAGTCATACTTTTTTTTCAAAACTCCGGATATTATTGTATATATTATTTTAATACAACTACAATATGTTAATTAGTATGCAAATTATCAGCCAATCTGAGACAATGCAATCCAGTTCAAAGGAAATTTGATATACACTTAGGTTACATGATCACTACCTCTGCTGATTAGTTTTTTATGCACTTCTATCTGCTTTTATATTAAATGTATTTTTTTGTATTTTTCTCAATAGTTTTTTTGTATTTCTTTTGATAGCTTGGCATTCATTTGGTTCAGCTCAAGTGACATTTTCGGCATATCCCTGGTCAGATTTTAACGACATTGAAAACACAAGTACTCTGGCTATTTGCACATACTTAATATTTTATTTTTGCAGAATCCCGTACTAAAAAGATTCAAATATCCTTTTTAATTAAATCTAACAGCCAATGGGAGCAAATATGCTACAATCTCTGCTTACTTTGGGCTAAATGTTCTTTTTTTTCAGGTGCAGAGCCAGATTTTTTTCTCAGAAAGCAAAGCCACTGGAACTGCATGTATTACAAAAACATACCAGTACTATTCACTGCGTGTCTGACAATTGTATAAAGTTTCGCAGGTCCTCTTTTTTTTACTTTGAGAAGTTCTGTCAACCAAAGCATAAATATGTGTTTCTCTGTACATAAAATTTCACACGATTTGTTAATATTTATGTATGATAATAAAAACTTGATAATATATTTCTGGATTTTTGCACTTTATTTGTATCATTGTCGTATGAGAAGTAATCTTGTCCTTATTAGAGATATTGAAACTAATCCAGGGCAACAAACTAGTTTATCCAAACAGACACAACACTGACATATTTGCAGATCTGATTTGTATACTTCCTTGTCATTTTACCTGTTGTACTGGTTTGATGCTATCTGGTTTCCTTGCTGAGAATAATGCTGACCTGGATGGAGAGTGCTATAAACTTGAAAATACCATAGAAATCACGTTTGCCAATTTATGTCCATGCAACTTTAGAATGACAGCTAGCGAAGGCAGTGTCATTCATGACTTGTATTTTGTGATATACACAATTTGTTTACGTACATTATGTGTTTCTGGTTTTACTTTTCAATTTGGCACCATTCGACTGCTCTGTTAATAGTGGCCGCGCATTGTACTGCCGCCAATCTGTCGAAATAAGCTGTACGTTGACTCGCTCATATGAGTTTTGTATGTGGCATTGGGTGTTTATTCGCGTGTCGATTTGATTTTGTTATTTTGGTTCAGCCCTAAAGAGATAAACATTTGTGTATTATTATTGCAGTGTTTCCCTTGATTTCAGCTATTCTAAGTGAGAATACTGTGCCATACTGAAATTTTCAAATGGTTGTTGAAACAAATATTTTGGCATGGTATATATAGTATATTTTGTTGTAATATTTTACAAGTTTTTTAGATAACATTTTTTTTTCGGGGATCGAACCAGTTGTTGATGGACCATATGATGTAAAATCTCTTGGAAAAATGTTGATCGGGCCCGATTAATTGTTGCATGTAGTTTCGGATAAAGTATGTGGCTGTTTAACAGTCATAGCCTTAGCAATATTATTATTATTAATAGTGCTAGTTACCAGGGGTACATTATATAACATCTTTGACATCACCTGGTGGTGTAAATTGAATATCGTTTTGACAATCGGAAACAAATGATATACATGTTCATCTGACGGTGTTAACATTTAAAAGTATTAATTAATGTATGAATAACAATAATCTTACAAAACTCCATTCTCGGTTACTAGATTGAATTCAGTTCAATTTAATCTAAAGTTTTCTGACAATATTCACTTCTGTAAGGTGTTTTATTTGTTTTGGGAGGAGTCGATGTTACATGTTGATAATGCATATTATTATTTTGCGATAAAAATATAACTGTTGGAAGGATCAATAGATATAATGTATATTTATATATAATGATTGTAGATGATACTAGTTCTTGGTAAATATTCAATATAACCAGACGTCTAATTGACGAGGATTACAATTACCTACTCCCAATATATGCTTCTTTTAAATTGCTGTAGGCAATAGCTTTGAGGTCTGTTTTAATGATCTTGTAATCATAATACTCCCATCTAAGAGGATGGCGGACCCTTTTTCTGACCTTACTAAACATATATTTCGTGATTTATTTTTTTGTGAGATTATTTTAGTGCAGTATCCTCTTTTGCTAGTCTCCAACTGATCAGTTGCTCCCACTGTAATATCTGCAATTTATATTTGGCTCCTGAGAGCAGATCGCAAATTGGAGGCACTGTCGAATCGATGTTTGTCAACAACTGGACAATTTATAAGCAGGTTTTTTATGATGATTTCTAGACCTAGTATTTTGTGGTATAATTATGCGAATAATAATTTGGGATTTGCACACTGTTTTACCATGATGATGGATGATAAATACGTGATGATTTTAATTTGTATCATTTACCCGCACATTGACTGAAGATATACATGTACGTTGGGCCTCACTTAGAAAATTAATATCTTAGTCTTCAAAATTACAGTGACGGAAATTTACTATATCTTCATTTGAGATCAACAAAACAGCAGTTTTAAATTTGTAGTAGTTATTTATATTATTTTCACCTATTTGATAGAGCTAATGCCCACAATACCAACAACATTACTCGCACGTGACCTAACTAGGTTTCAGTGTGTTACACTTGTTACAGGTCTCTGGTGTTAACTGGAATATTGAATTGTGTTTGTAGCTTCGAGTGCCAACAAACCTGCATCTATAAATCAGTATGCTATAAAGGTATCTGCTACTTGATCTAATCATGTACATGTTTGTTATTCGCATGTGGCACTCATGTCTGAATTGCTCCAAGCAAATGTGTGTTTGGTCAAATTGATAGTCATTATCCGTTACGCATGTAGAAACAGTAGCTATAATTTAGCGTATCTTCATTTTATTTGTTTTCAAATTATAACTTAAATACATTTAATATGCAAACTCGGAGGATATCATTCGGTTGGAAATTCTTTCCCCAAATATAGAATGCATATTCGCGCCATTGTCGTGTTCTTCGTATAAAAAGCTCTTCCTATTTCTTGTGAATGTAAACATTACAGAAGCAAATCGTATGTAATTCCTTTGCATTATATCAGTACTATCCTGGGGCCAGTAAAAACAACCTCTCAAGTAGTATTGTCCAGTCGCCTATTGTCGTTTATTATTTGTAAAGAATATTTGTTAAAAAAAATAAATGCACAAAACGACGATGCCACTTTTAGTTAAAAATTTACAATTTATAGTTTAAGTTTATGGCTGTGATACTGGTCATTTGAGTTATTCCGGTTTCGATCTATTCGTGATTTTCAATGAGTAAAAGAATTTTAAATCATACATAATGCTAGTAACTGTGATTGCCGTAAATGTGATTGCATATCAACAGTTATATTTAGTGTGTCTAGGAATACTACTAATCCTGTTCAAATCTCGCACAAGCTATATCCGGCCACAGCTATTTTCCTCGTGCTCAGGGTGGAAATAATTATCAAGCAATTGTAAAGGAAAAAAGACCGTGTTGTTCTACGTGGGAAAATTTCAAAGACAATCATCTCAATCAAAGGTTGGCCAGCGGAAATACCAGAAAAAAAGGATGGTTCGATACTTCGGTCAAATTTTCAATTGCATTTGAAGGCTAAAATTATTGTGATATCGTCAATTTGCACATGTTTATTTCCATATGGGCTACAGCTGATTGTTTCGTTACGGACAATTTATTTTTAATTTTTCTGTCGTGTTATTGATCATATAATCATATATAATTCTTGAAAGTTGCACAAAACACGGCCAGACACAAACCATCTAGATCGGTGTTGGTCAATAAGTATGAGAAGCGGGAACTTCTCCCAGTTTCGCAACTTTTGTTGGTGATAATTTGTTGATGTTTGCCATGTAGATACATTTTCCCGCCAATTTATGTTGACCTCTGATAGTTCGCATCATTTACCATTGAGGAGTTCGAGGCGCGCCAATAAATCGATAATTGGATTCTCGCAAATAAACTGTGTTTCAAGTTTACAGGTTTTATTTTAAAATTGCAAACCACCGCCTCAACGAAATATGACGAGGATGATGGCAATTCCTGCTGAGATACGACAAAGTGTCCGTATCACATTTTTTGCCAACCGTTCAAACTTTTCAAAGTAGAGATTCAGGTTCAGCGCTCCATTATTATTTTTGTATTCAGGCTGCTTCATATAGTTGTTCAACAACAAGTTGTATACACGATAACTATTCGTAAACAAACTCCGGCATTACCAAAACACACAAATAGGCTTAATGTACAAGACGTTTAGTGAACAATGATTGGCTAATTTCCCGGGGGGGTTCACTCTATATGCTGTTACTACCCCATGTGCGTTCCAAATTTAGCGGGAAAGCGGGGTGTTTTCACCTTCTAGAGCGGGCCCGCGCGGGAGGCAAATAGGCCCCCTTTAAAATGCTAATGTCTGCAAATAGGCCCCCTTTAAAATGCTAATGTCTGCAAATAGGCCCCCAGAAATAAACTCACAGGGTTGCTGCGCCCGCTGTAGGCCCTCTCTTGCAACAACCACTCTCATACATCGCCCTAGGCCCCGAATTGGCGGACCCATAGCCCCGACTAGGCCGCAAACGTCCGCCTGAACTTTCCCACCGAAACTTACCCGCCACTTCCAACACGAGCATACGGAGAAGGCTTAGTATTGTAATCGAAGAAACGAAACGAAACAGGATAACACACCTAATAAAAATTGAACTGTATTCAATGAATATGGGTTTCATATGCTCAATATTTACAAAATATTTGCCGAAAATAATAATATTTAATACGTATATGGCTCGTTTCGCTAATTATAGATAATCAAAAATCTGTAATCAGCGAAACCAGGTTCTTACTCGTACAAAATTTACAACTGTCGGTGGAAACTTGACCAGTATATTTAGCTTTCAGAGGTGTATATATAATAACATAAAACATTGCCGAAAATATCGGGATTTTAATTAGTAAAGTTTCGCTAATCAGATACTAGTAATCGAAATCTGTAATCAGCGAAACAAGGGTCTGACACGTACAATATTCACAACTGTCGGACGAAATTTGACCAGTATATTCACCTTTCAGTAGAGTATATAACGAAATAAAACATTTGCCGATAATAACAATATAATCAGTGAATGGTTCGTTTCGCTAATTACAGATAATCGAAAAACAAGGGTGTGACATATTCACAACTGTCCGACGAAACTTGACCAGTATATATATATATATATTTATTTATTTATTTATTTATTTATTTATTTATTTATTTATTTATTTATTTATTTATTTATTTATTTAATACATCAGGGGCTCACTAATAAGTAATTAGGAGCTGCAATATAATTATTGGAAAAAGCACATACTAAATAAATGAAAATTTTAAAACTTAATGGAAGTAAACAAACAAAAAAATCATTTGAGCTTAAAGTTAAATACAGGAAATAAATCTAATCTACATAATCTTTTCTATAATCCATGGCATCAATAAGAAAACTTTTCACAATTCTATCAATATATTTACCTTTCAGTTGTGTATATAACACCACGACTGAAAGGTAAATATACTGGTCAAGTTTTGACAGACAATTGTGAATATTGTACGTGTCAGACCCTTGTTTCGCTGTTGTTATATTTACACTACTGAAAGGTGAATATACTGGTCAAGTTTCAACCGACGGCTGTTAATATTGTACGTGTATTGGCTGATTACAGATTTTTGATTATCTGTAATTAGCGAAACGAGCCATATACGTATTAAATATTATTATTGTCGGCAAATATTTTGTAAATATTGTGCATATAAAACCCATTTTCACTGATTACAGTTTAATTTTTATTTCCCGTTTTGTTTCGTTTCGTCGATTACAATAAGCCGCATACAGAAAATCATTCCCCGGAGTCATACACATTTCTGAAACTTCCTTCGCGCCTCGGTCTCATTCGCATTCAGCTCCTGCTTTTTTCAGGGTTCTCTGCCCTGTATTCATGCCAAAGTCACTCGAAGCTGAACATAAAATTGCGCAATGATATCTGGTGGAATAAGATCCTAGCAAAGTCGTGTGCATTGTGTATTAAACTATAAAATAAATGATGATATTCACAATCATGTCAATAGTTCTCATCTTTCTTCATCTAACAATGAATGACACCAACATGAGTTGCATACATAGTAACTTGTTTGAGTTGATCACACTCCACTTGATTGCAAAAAAACGGCAGAGAATGCTCGCAATATGGGGTAGAATGTTCTCAATATGTGTCTGAAATAGGGGGTGTTTTTTTCTTCAATATGTCTGTTCTAGGGGGTACTAAATTTACATTGCGTCCGCAATAGCGGGTATGGTTTGTCAATGTGCTGCCTGCCCTAGGGGCCTATAGTTTTTTAGCAAGAACGCACATGGTGTAAGGTTTTAATATAGAGTGACCCCCACCCCGAGGGGGGGGGGCTAATTTATGCAAGTATTATAGTCAGTCAGGGTATAAGCGTCAGTAAATAAATTTCAATTCAAATGTAGCGACTGTGTCTATCAGTTGGTTCGTTTTTAAATGTTTTCTGTTTTCATATCATGTAAGTTATTTGATTTATCTCCAACATTATATATGGAATTTTTGATAGCATAAAATGTCTGATAATCTGTCTCGTAGCTAACACGTTTGCCCAAAGGCAAGACACAGAAGTGTGTATATTTAAAAAAAAAAGCAGATGAAAACTTGAGTAGCTTTTTTTGTTGGACCACCATGAAGAAATAAAAGCAGAACTGGTTATCATGCCCACTCTAAAACATCGGTATTCAAGTGTAACTTGACTTGTTTCGAATATGTTCAACTTGTGACAGGTTTACGCAATTTCAACATGAATATTGTTTTCAGTTTTGGTGCAGATTGAAATCTTTGATTGAATTCGAACTTGGGTGATGTCCCCGGCGGGCATTGTCAAGTTGTATTTGAATGTTCAGCCAGAAAGTTTCAGTCTTGGGCTATTCTGTAGCTTTCAATATTTAAACTGCAGTGATTATACATTTTCTGTTGTCAAATTGAGGTATGGCCTAATATTTTATTATTAGCAATATATATATATATATATATATATATATATATATATATATATATATATATATAATGTCAAATAGTGGTATTTTAGTCACATGCTAATATACTAGAAATTGGTGAATATTTGATGAAAGGGATCATCGATCAAAATATGTGACTATGTGACATTAGTTATTCTTAAATCGGATTAAGGGTGAATTTAAGTGTAATTTTGCAAAAATTCGCCCTTCAAATGTCCCAACAGATAAGTCAGTGTCGAAAAAGAAAGTAATTTGTAACTCGTCTCTCATTTCTATGTGGCAAATAAATAATAATGAGAGCACACCACTGCGAATATAAAACCTTTTTTATGTGATATCTTCTTGTGAGTCGCTTCATTTAGTCCCAAGACAAAATCAGCAGACAGCACATAGTGTCTGCAGTAGAATTAAACAAATGTAAGTTTTGGTCACAGCCGATATATAGAATAACACATTTTCTAGTTGTAATTACATAACTAAAATCACTGTTTTCCTTTTATTGACCTCTATATCCTTTCTGCTTTGCACATTTTGTTTTAACGAGCAGATGGTTTGTGTCGACTGTTCAGTCTGTATTTTACATTGGCTTGTCGTTAATGATGATTTTATCGATTCAATTGACTGAATTATTATTCGGTAATTAATTCCATAGTGATAATTTTGGTAGAATTGAATATAATATGGCAATGTAGAGTCTAGCTGTTTGCTGCTTCTTTCCGCTCAGTTTATACAGTTTTTCTGAATCGTCACAGCATTTATAGCTCAGCATTGTTTCCAGTAAATTTGACAAAATTAAACTCGTGATAGCAGAGCTTCATATTAACGCTCTGTTGTCGTATTAGGAGATTTTAGATATGTCGCTATTTTGTTGTAATTCTTGTCAGTAAAAGGCTTGTCAGCATCGAAAGCCTTTTGTTATAGTAATGTTTATTATTCTTATTCTGCCGTTTTTTTGTTGAAAATTTTCAAATCTCTTCTTCTCAAAGACAGGTTGCCCACTTAACTTGAACCTTTACAGACACAATCTTTATTCAGTTCTCTAAAACGTCAAAGTTTCCGATCCGAATTTGACGTCATTCGGCCGCCATCTTTGATTTACTAAAACCAGGAAGTGCTTGTTTGCACCAGTTTCTGAGGGTCTAGGATTTCAATTTCCTTATGTAGAATGAACGGCATTCTAGATAAGTGAAGAAAAATGAGCGGCATTCTAGAAATGTGAATAAAATAACTTATCATACATAGATCTATCTGCTGAATAAATATGTCGCACAATAGCCCCCTAAACACCAATAATGCTCTATAACAGTTCACAGTGCAATTTCCTGATACTTGTCAGAAATTTATTGCATAGACGTCCAATATTAAAGTCGAAATTTATATGATGGAAGAATACTGGCTAAAACACGTCCTTTGGCGTTTCTCCCATGTCGTTATTCAACGGAATAAAGCTAACAGATATAAAACATTTCTGCCCGTGACCACCTGAAGTAGTGACAACAAAACCTGGAATTTAAAGAAAGGAGAGCAAGAGATGTATGCTGAAAAGGTGGACTGCCTTGTACGTTTTGGTGTAGTTGTCATAGACTTGCCATCTGATGGACTTAATTATCATACGAGGAATAAAGCACCAAAGTATGATTGAACACAACACGATAATTTATAACTCAAAAATGTGAATTTCGTTCATCTATCCCTTCTGAATTAGTTTTATTTATTGAGTATCCATTATTCTCTAGGGTATAATTATTTGTATCTTCGAATGCATATATTGACTTGTTATATTTAATTATACATCTGTCACCGTAACGTTACAACGTGTCGTAATGTTGCGGTATTTTACGGGGTATTTTCATCCTACCTTATTGGGAATTGCGAATTCCAAATATTGAATGATTATGCGCGTAAGCGTCCTCTAATAATAAAAACGTGGCTGCCGCCAGGGTTTGACCGGACTACACACAAAGAAGTTCGCTGATTCTGTTTTGGATTTCGGCATTCCGAAGATGTATCCGTGAGAGAAAAAGATGTATAATAATAACAACGTTATTACGAGAATACCTCAAAGTATGCACTCACTACGCGTCGGTCGATACTTCAGATGTACTGTCGTCGTGCATACTTTGAGGTATTCTCGTAATAACCTCATAATATTTATATATTGAATTATAATTACATTTATTAATTACATATTTGCGTTTTGTTATTGTGTGTGATAAAATGTCACCCCACAGTGCATACCAATGTGGCAACAGTGTGTAGTAGTGTCAATAAAGTGTGAATATGGCTAAAATATTGTTGGTCGCAGTAAAACAGAAAATAAAGGACCGACTTCCTTCGCACAAATATTTCTGAACTTGTTATATTTCGTCTTTCTTGATAACTCAAAACTAAAATATGTAAATTCAGTAAGAGCAATACGAGTATCATGGAAGGTCATGTAAACTCATATCCAGGATTTATAATAAACATAAATGGCTCTATTTGGCCCTAAAACCTAATCGTAGATACCCATGATCATGTCATATATGGATGCCAATATATGTCTCCCACATAAATTACAGCAGCCATATTGACCTCATTTCAATTTTCTTAAGGGTGTTGAGGTGACACTCAATCAATCAAGAGACCTTTTTAAAATCAGGATTGGGCAACTGGTCTATATTGAAAAACATGTTGCAAAGATATTTATAATCACACGAATATAAAAAGGTGATGGTAGCTTTAAAACAGTTTGACGATAGACGATTTTTATATTATATTCTATACTTTTTCAGCCATTTTGTAATAATGAAAGAAATGTGCAAATATTGATCCAGCTGTTCAATCTTTTTATGTCTGTCTAATTTTTACATTATATTGTGACTTACTCTTATTGTAATTGCCATTCATGTAATATTAACTTTGTAACCGATTAGGTTTGAGGTTTCAGCTTTCCTTACATTGCACTCTTGTTCAGACAAGTGTGTGTATTGTCGTCTTTGCATGTGATATATAAACACATAACTGCTTTGTCAGTTTTCGTTCTACTTTTATTTATACATTATACATGTTAATATCCATGACAATTTGTTTAACAATTGAATCAAATATAGCTGACTGAAGAAAATCTTGCCCTTGTGTACTACAACTATATGCGTGACTTGTGTACTGTTTCAATCATGATTGGCACATCAAATATTTTAGTCATGCTACTTTAACCCAGGCATAAATAACATTTTTCGTAATTGCAACGAGGACTGTCATTAATACCTTGTTCCAATTGTTTTTGGCCTCTTTTCAGAAAAATAAATATCATATATATTAATTTAAATACTGACAATGAGTTGCTTATAGGAATATATATCTCTGACTTACACTTCACACTTTTTTGTGTATGAACTTTGAAAACGGACATGTAGTTACACTTGTTGAACAGTTCTAATTCCAACCTGATACATATACAATTTGATTCAAAATGGCCAATTGGAAGCCATTTTTTGTCGAGAATGCTGTTCCAAAGCTGAACTGTACATGTATGTTATAAATCGTATCTCACGATTTGATAAAACGATTTGTTTCAGTTTTGTATACTTTTGTGAACTTTTGCAATGTCAATTGGATGTCAATGACTTATTTTTCAATTGTAAAAGTTTCAATTAGAACTCAGCTTAATTATATATTCAAGTAAAATTAATTGCATTGAAAGAGTGTTGTGTATAATGCCTTATGCCTTAGTTGTCTTATTCATAACACTATAATCTGTTTTGATGGGTCTCCTTTTGCAACGGCTTGCATTTCCTCTCGTATATATATACGACTTTCTTTTTTCATAGGTGTGCAAGGGAAATAACTTCCCACATTACTGGGTTTACTGATTATTGGCAATTAAATTTACGGTATCACCTGTTTTGAGTTTTATGTTAAACTGTTAAATACTGTAATGCATATCACACATTCCTTATTAAAATTTGACCTGATTATGTACTACTTACGTAGCCATAACAACGCCTATAGTCTACTGTCCAAGCCAATCATTGCTAATTGCAGCTATATGCTATTGTGTATATAACTAATTTTACAAATGAACGAATATGTTTAACAAAACGTTTATCAAAACCTGCAACTGCGTGGGTTATCAATTAAGCATTATAACGAACAACCTTCAAAACCTATATTCGATTTATGCATTTACCAACTGTTTAGATTAACTCATAATTTACGATATATAATATGGGGGGGGTCACGCAAATGACTACACACCGTGGAACATGGCGAGTGAGTAAAATATACGGTTTACCCCTTAGTGGCAAGGCCTGTGGGATTTAGCACTAGTAACCTTGTCGAATCTGAGCTTCGCATTATCAGGACGGAGCCGTGGAACTACTATCTAGCCTCACATCGTAATCTGGCTGTCTGGATTGGGCGACATTTTGCGGCCCGTCTATTGGACTAATTTCAAATTTACAGTTAGTTAAAATGAGAAAATGATGAATGAAAGGATTAAATACATGTTTAGAAATACTTGCTGTTCATGAGAAACTGATCGCCGAAATTATACAAATTAACTACAAAAACAATTAAAATGCTTAATTAATTTCTGCTATACGCATACATTGGTCAAAGGTATTTTCAAGTCAAAATGAACATCGGAAAAATATTTTTCCATAAAACACCCTCTGTCCTAATTCAGCCCTCATAACTTTCTGAAGATTTGCTTACAAAAATAACAACAACATTGTGGGGAAAATGTTTGAAAATAAAACTGGTGTTTCATCATGCTAGTTAAACTAATAATCATTAACCTATTATTTATTGTCCTTGTATTTTAGTGTCATCCAAAACTACCTTATTGGCACTTCACATACATAGGAGCAATGGACCAGACAATCCATCATTATAATGTAACCACCAAACACTACAGCGATTATACCTTACTTTATTTAAATTGTTCAATCAGATTTGGTGACAAATTCTTTCAATTGTTCGACCTGCATATATATATGTGTCAATTATATATGCATATTATAGCAACTGATATCTCGAGAACCACTGATCTTATTTCAATAAAATTTGATACATAGATACTAGACCTGATACGATATGATGAAAATTCTTGCACGTTATTCTTTAATATATTTGTTGAATAATTTGGGTCGGTTTGATCATCAATATATTCTTGCCTTAGGTGGGGGCAGCAATTTGCAGTTTGCAAGGCACACGTGGGAGATGTTGCAGTTAACCTCGTCTGTGTGATTATAGATGTCTATTTGTGTGTCCGTCAATATCTAAATAATCTAACATTAGATTTCAATGAACCTTAGTATATAGATGTTTTTTGAATAATGCGCAGAGATATTTAGGAAATATGTCATATTACTGACATGTCATAATGTATAATGGAAATAACATTTTATTCCCTTACTCTGAAATGTCGTTCGTTTTTGACTCCCGCAGTGTGCGAAGCACAAAAAGGAGTCTTTGCAGTTACCCTGTCTGTATGTCTGTATGACTGTATATATGTATGTATGTATGTCACTTTTTTTGTTCCACCGTTATCTCAAGAACCACGAATCAAATTTTGGTGAACTTGGTACATAGATGCTCTGGGATAATGCGCAGAGTTGATTAGGTTTTGGTAAAAATCTATGAATATTAATTACCTAATTTGCATGATAATTAGCTGATTTTTAGCTGTTCTATGACTGTTCCACTGATTTTTGAAGAACCACTCATTGGATTTCAATGAAATTTGGCACATGGATGCTCTGAACTAATGCGCAGATTTGATTAGTTTTGGGTAAAAATTTGTTAATATTATTAATTACCTAATTTACATAATGATTAATCAATTTTCGGCTTTTTCACTGATATCTCAAGTACTAATCATAACATTTCATAACAACTTGGTACGTAGATGTCATATGATACTGCACAGACCTGATAGTTTTAGGGTAATTAATTACCTAATTTGCATAATTAATTAATTTTCAGCTTTTGATATTTCGAGTAGTAATGATCACATTTCAATGAAACTTGGTACATTGTTACTTGAGGACTATGCAGAGACCTAATTAGTTTTTGGGTAAATATTTGTGCATATTAATCACCTTATTAGCATAATTAGTTAATTTTCAGCTTTTCACCTGATATCTCAAGTACTAATCATCACATTTCAATGAGACTTGCAACATAGATTTTCTAGGACTATGCCAGAGACCTGATTAATTTTGGGATAAATAATTTTACCTATTAATTACCTAATTTGCATAATTAGTTATTTGTTTGCTGTTCTATGGCTGTTGCACTGATGTCTAAAAACCACTCATTGGATTTCAATGGAACTTTTAAAGAGTACTCATCACATTTCAATGAACCTAGGACTATACCCCATATTAGTTTTTGGTAAATATTTATGCTTCTTAATTAACATAATTAATTAATACTGATATCTCAAGTATTGATCATCACATTTGAATAAAACTTACATAAATGCTCAAGGACAATAGACAGCCTGATTAATTTTGGGTTAAAATCTGTTCATATTAATTCTTTAATTATCATAATAATTAATATTTTCTTGGTTCTAATCACATTTCAATGAAACTTGGTACATTGTGCAGACCTTATTAGTTTTACACTTTAATCTGTTCATATTAGTTACCTTATTTGCATAATTAGTTTCCTTCAACATCTCAAGTTCAAGTAATTTGAATTAATTTTTAATGTGTTTCCAATACTCTCAGCACACGGGAGTTCTTTCTAAGCTTTCTTTGATTTGTTTTTGTTTTTTGCTTTGGCAAAAACTTACCTATTTTTTTTTTTTTTTTTTTTTTTTTTTTTTTGCTGTTTTTTTCAGTATTCGCTTTGATTCTTACTTTCGCTGTGGCTGTCGGTGCATTCGAATGTCCGACGAGCTATTTCCGTTGTGGAACTATGAAAAAGTGCATTCATCAACGGTTTTTCTGCGATGGTACGAACGACTGTGAAAACGCTGCTGATGAGGAACCTCAACGATGCCGTGAGTTGAATTAAAATTGTCTCTGGTCTTCTGTTTTTAAATTGATGGGATTGTAGTTAAATTATCAAAAATTTGTCACTGAAGAACTGAAATAAAGAAAAAAAAACTTTTTTACAATTTATACGCGTCTCAAAGTGCCGATTGCAAAAGACGTTTCGATGTGGTGCAATCCAGCTTAGTATTCCTCGCTTCTCGCCATTGGCACTTCTCATGATGACATACAAAGGTCAAATCCGTAGGCGGCTTTGGAGATAAATTAAATTGTTGTTGAATTATTCGTGCAAACAAATCATCATGTTACAGTAAACCAACGAATACCACTACTTCCAATTGTCCATACTCGTCAGAGTTGATCTAAAATTCTGATAACATCAAAAATGAATGTCTAGAGTGTAGTAATAATATATTCCATTGATCGACAGTCTGTTCGCCTACGGCTTAACTTGCCTTTTGCTCTTCCAATGTGACAATAAGAGAAATTAATTCATTGCCTTGTGCATTTGAACTGAACCGTAATTGATTGATGTGCTATTCGCTGAATACCAATGAACAATTTTATTCTATGTGCACATGAATGGAGAATATGCTTTTAGATCAAATGAATGTGTCTCTACCGATGTATCAGTGCGTATATCTCGTTTCATTCCAACCCCACTTCTAACATAATATTGTCGCATGTCCAAATAGGTGACAATTCCGGCTTGAATTCGTTGTTTGATCAGAAGTTGGACTTACTCGCAGCTGGAATAAATGTCTCAGCATTATATACCATGACTAAAGGATGTGGTGAGTTTTGCGTAGCTTGACTGTGAATGGGAATGATGCCAAATATCCAATGCGTCATCTACTATACTCAATAAAGTGCGGATAACATTTAACACTTCACATCGTCGCTTGACGGCCATCTTTCACACATCTTAATTATGTCAGTCTGTTGGGCTATGAGCGCCTAATTTTGACCGAGGGTTGCTATTCAATCAAACTTAACTGTTGTTATATGTATTCTACAGATGTGGACAGCTATCCACCAATGTGTCGTTGCTACCAACGATTTAAGGTCTCATGCGAGAAGTCTGGGTTGTCTAGAATTCCTACAAATATATCATCCAACGTAAATGGTCTGTAAGTAAACTTCGTTTTCAATTAATATTCACAGACTATAATATATTGACTGTTTTGCAATATGTCTGTGTTGTGATATTCGCTGTTAATTACAAAGGAGGAGGGGTTATATATGTCGAGTCACATACTACTAAGACGATGTAGATAGCTCGAAATATTTTTTCGAACAAATACAATATTACTTTAATTTAATATGAAACATATCCTATCCTGCATGTAACCTTTTGGCTCAAAAATTTGATTTTGAATTGTAAAATGAAACTACAAATGCTGGTCTGCTACGATACAATCTCCTCGATGTTTCTGGCTATATAATGGTGTATAACGAACGATCATCTATTATTGATTGGTTAATTGCAGATTCTTGGGCGATAATGAGCTAACAGAGTTACCAGTTAAAACATTTGCAAACTATTCCTCCTTACGTACATTGTAAGTATCCCTTCTTTGTGCCATTTGTATAACACGATTAATTACTTAGTGTGACGTGCGTTACATGTCCCAAGTAATTTGAATAGGTGAATCGCATGCGTAAATAACATTTATTCTTATTGTTCCATTAACATCATGGCAAGCGACGGATAGTTCAATGTTTTATCTAGAGTTTCTTGTACCCCCACCCGTGAACAAAGAACACTACATTCAATAGTTAGCAGTGACCTTCACCCTTCTAAAAATGAAAAATGTTGTGAGCTGGGTTGATGGTAGATATCGAGGTATAGTATGAGACTTCAAAGTTCCAAAAAAATATATGAAGGTCGAATTTAAAGGCCATAGTTCAATAACTTAATTTTTGTTTTAAAGTCGGTAATTTATTTCATAATTGAATTTTTACATTATATGCCTTTCATTTGAAATATTACATTATGTTTTTTGGAGTTGGTTGCTTGATCTTTTAGACGTTAAGGTCTCATACCTCAAGATTTACTCTGCTTCACAACATGTATTTTTATAACGGCAAATGTCACATCTAACTATATTAAATGAGCGTTTTGCCGCTGGACTATGATATGGTTATCAATATCAATATCAATATTATCAAATATTAACATGAAACACCATTTAGAAGGTTATTATTCATCAAATAATGCACTTGTCATTGAAGCTCGCTGTTATAACCCATTTTCTGATATAATTTGTGTTTATCAGTTCGCTATGCTTTCCAACTTTTGTAGTCGATGTCTAGACAAGACACTCCTTCAAAAAAGTAACCACGCTCGAAGACTCTCTACGAAATTTACTACGTGAACCTTACTGTGTAGCGATGCCAGTAGAGAAACTGACGAGATCCAAACAAAATAACACATCTCCACATCATTTCTTAAATGCGAATAACACTTTTTGTATTCCGACTAGTCTATGTTGCAATTCAGCTCTGCAGTTAACACATTACAACGACAATCATAAACTTACAATCATTTCACAAATGTGCTTTCTCCCTCAGGAGTTTGTTCGGAAATAAAATACATCGTCTCGTTACTGATACTTTTGGTGGTTTGCACAGTTTGAATAAACTGTAAGTACGTTTTTTTTAAATATTTATTCGCCATAGATTTTAAGTATTACAAGGAAATCAATCAATAAATAAGTAGCTAAAGTATATAAATACAAGTAAATTATGAAAATATGTGTGATAATAATAATAAAAATTTCAATAATCTATGACAGGGAAACAGAAATAGCACAACATGTTTTCCTAAAATATATTGGAAAACATTTATGTCGTTATATGGCGAGGACATTATAAAGACTATTTGTGACATTAATGTTAAAAAAGCAACTGAGATTAAACAGACTTTATATACATTTAAAATGAGTATGTTTTAAATTATAATACAAATTAACGCAGAATAAAGAATAAAATAGGTCAGAGCTAATCATCAGAAATCATGTGTTCAGTTTTTAAATATATTTAATTCTTTTTGTGTGATTGTGATTTATTTTTTTAAATGTGATGGTAACTTATTCCAAAATATAGTAAATGATGTACTCTGTTAGACAACTCACGGTTGTCAGTTCCATCATATGCATCACAAAATCAAATCCTTATTATGCAAAGTCTTTATAATCAAGATTTGCTATTGTGTTTCGTGAACTATCTTTTCTGCAGGTTGCTACGTGACACACACTTCATATTTCAATTGTTTCCAATAAGGGTTTGGGTGAATCTACTATCTTTCACCCTTGTTATATATAACTTGTTATATATGCGCTTGGGGGTATTCTGAAGTCTACGCTGATATGTATCCAACTTACTTTGAGTCGACACATGTCACAAACTGTAATGCAGTAGCACAAACGTTGAGTACTGTTCTGTTATTTTCGAAGTTTTCGAGTTGTATTTTCCATTAACCTTTACATTTTCTAATGACCCGTGACGATTTTACCCGGCACTGTTGCAGCTCAAATCTGATTCCATCGAGACCATTGTCCTGTATCACCATTGACAATCGCATCATCAGCGGTTATTGTCCCCGCCATAAGTCTTTTTAAATCAGATTAAAAACTTGTACAAGAAAAACAGTTAGCGCGTTGTCAGCCGTTGCATATTTAGAACTAAAGAGAACATGTTTCTGTTCTCAGTGATTATCGTACTTCTATACCATGAATTGAATTGATTAATAAAACAGATCACGATTTATTTGCTGGTAGTATATTGGTACCTATATAATATATAACGTATGAGAGCAAGAATAATCAGCAATCAGATGAATGTCTTATTGTAACACTGAAGAAAGCAATAACAGCTAATTTAAAAAAACAGTTAATTTAACAATCAAATGCAATGAAGATGTGAATATCGTGATTAGAGTAAAATATAAACCTCGTACTTTCTGTGTGACGCCATGGTCTAGTTACAAGCTATATCGTATACGCTGATTATTTGTATTCACGACAAGTTAGCTTATAGTGGTTTCAAAGAGCATGTCACTTGAATATCATTTTGAAATTGTGGAGTTTTCAACAGATATATCACAATATATGGTCATTACAATGTCACAATTTTGGAACAAAGGTGATATTTTCTATTTTTAGATTTCAATATCAAATTCAAAATGCTGCAATGTATTAGGCGTCTTCATGATACATATATTTTTTTTTGAAATTAATCATCTTGAATAGTACATCAAACGTAGTTTTATTAAAATGAAATAAGCTGTAGATTGACCTTTCAGATCTAACCATATTGCCGACACAATTATTAAAATCAAAGTATTTGATGTTATTATTGGTGGATAAGCTGGTTCTAACGATAATGGGAACCTCATTTTTACCACACACGATTGAATTAATTTCCGCTATTGTAGTATACACGTGTGTGTGACAGAAATTGGGGGTTTAAAACTAACAAATACAGTGGGTGTCTGTTTCGATCATACTAAGCCTGCCTAATCGGAATCGGGTAAGTCGCAATCCACAGACCAGTCCCGATCGCGCGCGAGAGGTACAAATCGCGTAGTTTCAAAAGACGCAAGGTGGCGTCGCGCCAATGTCAGAGATCAACGGGTGAAAGTTTGCACTGCCCCAGAACTGGCGGGACATACCACACACCGAAGTGACCAGCCGAAACTGACATTTTCGCGACCAAAACAGTGATAAATTGTAGGAAACGCAGCGTTCCTGGTTCTTGTTTAGGCGGGGGAAACATTGAAATTAACATATGTCCACGTGACCTGGTCAATATGCAAACCAAGTCTGCTTCAAGTTACATTTACGTTCATACTGGAATCCCTTGAGCCACATCGAAACCACCTCTCCAGATAGTTCGCGATTTAGCCGGCTTCGATGTGACGTTGACCGTTCATACTAGGTCAAATGAATCACAGCCTTGTGCTCAGTCATGGAAATTGTCCCAGTCGGACGGTATTTTTATCCACGCTGCGATGTAATCTGGCAAAATTCCGCCATACACCTGACTAGACACTACAGGAATACATACACTGCACTGTCTTCCACTCCTACTGCATTAACTCCTACCGATAATAGATTAACGTCATTTACAGTTTAGTTCGGTCTACTGTAAAATCATTTGCACACACTATTATATGATACACTATCAAAAACATTTCTGTTGTGTAAGTAATAATAATAATAACCACTTCATTCGATATTAACGGTGATCTAGCTTCAAATCAGTTTCCAATTCATTGCATTACAGCCAAAACAAAGTCAGCTTGGACGTTCAGTTGTGAGACATGACAAAATAAACGGTGCCAGCGATAGATTTCGAGTATGAAAGAACAAAATAAACGCAATCAAAGGCGCCGACCACGCGCGTTGGAAATAAATAGAACATGTTGCGACGTGAAATCTCACCTGCATCTTTCACTCACGCAAATGCACACACGCATGCTATTTCCGTTTATTGAATACGTTGGCAACGGAAGGGAAAGTTTAAATCATCTTTTTAACACAACTTGAAAGCAACAGTATCACACTGAATATATGTTTATACATTATCAAACTAAACATTCAATGAAGCGGACTGCGACGGTTAAGACGAAAAGACAAGACTAAGATGAAAAACATGTGACAGTACAATTATGCTCGTCTACTACATGCCCCGGGACTGCATGTTCAAGTATCCAACTAACCAATACAAACATTGTTTAGTATCAGCAATAATTTCTAGTACCATACTGCCTGGATAATTGCGTATTATTAGTTTATATCAGACATAACCCTGTACACGATTTTTTAACGATGTCTCAAATTTCCGAAAGAATAGGCGCTGGCTGGTTCGAATTTATCCACTTTTACAGTGATGAATATTGCGTTCGAGTTTAGTTACTTGTAATTACAAGCTTGATTTACATTTTTCTTGTGGTGTTTTTTGTCAATGTATTAAATATAAGTGCGTTGGGAAATAGCATAATTATATTGCGTCAGTGAAAGAGGCTGGAGAGACTGTGTCACAACGCGTTCTATGTTTTACCATAATCAAATTATGAACTTTATAGTCAGAAACTTTGACTATATATGATTTTGAACTTATTGCTGTTGGTTTCTTGGTGTCAAAAATATCTTTTTGCTCAATTTAGTATTGTTGATGTTCGCTTAATGTGTTGTTTTGCTTGGTTGATATATGCGTTATCGTGGTAGCTAGGGAAACGCCCACCCCACTTCATGATGAATGTTGATCCTATCCATCTAACAGTGTACTTGTATCAAAAATAGATACACGAGGTGTACTGTGTGACTGCTCACTAAGAACTCTGCTTTATTCACAACTTCACAACTAAAACTTGTTTATATAACATTGGTATAGTTACCCAACATAGAAGTATAGAAATATTAATTAGTGTGTGTGGTAAGCTGTAAGAAATATTACCTAAGCTAGGGGTTAATTTAAACTCTGACGTCAAATAACTGGATATATATAGGAGTCCGTCATTGTCAACGTGTAGTTACTCCGCTATGGCGAGGTTCAATATAAGCGTTTCTGCTGGTCATTGTGAATTGATACACCATCGCCGATTTGTATCTAATTGTCAGTGTTCGTGTTGACATTCCCAAAGTGTTAGAGTATATTCGGATTGTCATTTGCGTCAACATGCCAATTAATCTTTCGTTAAGTTTTAGATTGAACACACATTCTACTTTTTGTCATTAAACATGTATATTAATATATTACCTGTATTAGTTTCAGGGATGTGTCTTAATATGAATAACTGTAATGTACTAAATTCTGTTTCAGATAAGGACATCCGTTTTTTTTTGTTTTTTTTTGTTTTTTTTGTTTTTTTTTTGTTTTTTGTTTTGTTTTGTTTTGTCTGACAAGATATATGACAAAAATATGGTCATTTTTTCATTAAATATTTATAATTGTTAAACCGTAGCTACTTGGAACCTCACTAATTATTTGCTCTATTAAAAGCACATATGCCTAATGTAAAAATAAGACATATTTCAATGATTTCGCTTGCAACAAACACAATGCTTTTATATATTTGTACTGAATGTGTGCTTCTAATATTGTAATAACTACAGTGTTTCTTGTTTGTCATGCTTCAAATACTTTCAGCACACGGAAGTTCTTTCTAAGCTTTCTTTGATTCAATACCGGTGATGGTAGCAGCCAAGAAGTCTAAATCGCTAAGCTGTATGTCGTTTTTCTGGAGGATGTCGTCAGCTTTCTACAGTTGTTTTGTCATCTGACCTGGATTGTCTGCTCGTTTCTTAATTGCTTGCTGTAGCGCATAGTTTTTTTCCGTACCTTTTCCTCCCATCATATACAGTTTCAGTTTCAAAGGTCCTAGTCTCGGCACCAATTGTGCGGCTCGTATAGGTAGATCGTACAGTAGTGGAAATGGTAAATAGTTAGACGACATATACGAGATATACTGTTTGACTGTCCACTAAGAACTCGCAAATAAAACTCCTTCATATAACTTTTTTTTGTATTTAAGCAATTTTATTTGGGCTGTTCAATAATAGCATACATTTCTAACATAAAAATGAAACTCGTCATATACATACATTTCATTATTTATTCTATGATGTAGGGAATCAGGGGAGACCACTTAAAGCTGGTGACAGTGGATCACCCTGTCGCACCCCTCTTTCAACTTTAAAATATTCTGTACCATATCCATTATTAATTACACTACTTTCAATATTTCTATACATTGTTTCAACCCATCTCCTAAAACCGTCCCCAAATCCAAATTTGTTTAGAACTTTATGAAGAAAATTCCAGTCTACCATATCAAATGCCTTTTCGAAATCCACTGCCACTAGTATGGCCGGCAAGTCCTGCTCCAAGGTTTAATTATATATTTCATCAATAAAACGGATGTAATCTCCAATTTTCCATCCTTTCACAAACGCTACTTGGGATGGTCCAATAATATCAGGTAATACTTTTTCGATACGTTTTGCAAGACACTTTGATTCGAGTTTAATATCTACATTTAGTAGTGTAATAGGTCGCCAATTTTTGAGGTGCTGCTGGTCTCTCCCTGGTTTTTCGACCCTGACGCTGTGACACAGTTAATTCACCTTTCTGGTGTCCTACATTTAGTGCATCTTCCAATATCTGCCCCACTATAGGCCAACGGGTTATGTAAAATTCTGAGGTCAGTCCATCGTTGCCTGAACTTTTATTTTTTGGAAGTGTTTTCAATACATTAAAAACTTCTCCAATTGAGAGTAGACCCTCGCATATTTTTTTTTTGAATTTCCCCCAGTTTAGTGACATTGTCATTCAGGAATTTTTTCCAAAAATTTGTCATTTGTGTTTGCTGCTTTATACAGATTTGTATAAAAGGATTTTATTTCGAGATGTATTTGTTTTTGGTCTTCTATCACCGTGTTATTTTTTTAAGCTTTTTATCACAGGATCTGCTTTTCTTTGATTTCAACAGACCAAGAAAATACTTATTGTTTTTTTCTCCCTTTTCAAACCAATTTGCTCTCGATCTTATAATTTGTCCCTCTGTTATGAAATCATATTCTTTCTCTAGTTCTTGTCTACTTTTCTCTAATTTATCCATATTAATATTGTTTGGTTCCTCAGCGCATAGCACTTCTAGGTGTTTCACTTTTGTTTCATATTCATTAATTTTCTCCCTGCGATCCTTTGCCTTACTTTTAGAATACTTAATAGTAAATTCTTTTATTTTAAATTTAATGTAGTCCCATACTAACCCCCTTTCCTTCCTGTCCGACTCCTTTTCCCATTCCTTAATTTTTTCTGACAATGCTGTCACATATACTTTGTCATAAACGAGGCTGGCATTAAATTTCCAGTGAGATGGACCCCGTTTATCCTGAGAAAACTTCAGTAATAGTTGGACAGCTGAGTGATCTGATTGTATCCCCGGGATAATTTCGACTTTGCTAACACTATTTTGGAGACCATTAGTGACAAAAAATAATCCAATCTACTCTGTAAAATTGTTGGTCTACTCCTACGCCATGTAAATCTTTTTACTTCAGGGTTGAGTAAACGCCAAATGTCCACGATGTTGAACTGGTCAATGATTTCATTGATTTTATTTTTTGACTGTTTCCATAGCATAATTAAAATCCCCTCCCCTTATAATCTCGTTCTCCAGGCCAAAGGGATTGTCCAGCAGCACATGTTCAATTTGTGATAAAAACTCTATATGCTCATTTTCCCTATTTGGAGCATAAGTATTTAAAATAGTATATGGCATATCATCAATTTCCCCTGGAGCACAACATACCTTCCTTCAGGATCCATATTAATTTTTTTCAGAGACAAATTTAGGTTTTTTACAATTACCATCACTCCTTTACTCGAATTCGTTCCATGTGCATACCAACATTTCCCTTTAAATTGTGAAGACCAAAAGCTTTCGTCTGAAGCTGTGCTATGTGTCTCCTGCAGAAATATCAAATTTGCTTTTTTCTTGCTTAGCCAGATTGAAATTGTGTTTCTTTTCTTATAGTCACGCATACCCCTGACATTTAATGTCAAAACATTAAGATCCATTTCTAGTTTGCTTTTTGCTATACTTTTCGGTTTCATTTTTTGAAACAATTGCCCATTTTTTTCATATAAATAAAACAAAACACAAAGAACACAACAAAAACAACATAATCTCATTGAAATAACCAGAGCATAAAGTGCACAAAAGGGCATACCAAGATGGTTTACCATGGATGAAATAAGGAAAGCAGACCCGATCTGCTTCCACCCTGTTTTATATTCCTTATGAAATAGTTAACACATCTTTTAGAACTAATGTCCTGTTGTTAACGAAGTACAATTATATGTAACATGACTCGTTCTCATCTCCTGTCCACATGGCCATATGACATTTGTTTACTAACCGTTCATTCTATTCTGAAAATACCTCATATGTACTTAACTGTCACCTGTTTTAGTTTTCCTGTCTCATCTTCCACCATCAAAGTTGCAGGTATCCGCCAGGCTATAAAGCACCTTTTCTCGGGATTGTGTTTCTTCAATTTCTTTTTATATTCGACCAGGCGTCTTCGTTCATCTCTTACTGTACTGCTCACATCGTCTGTGACGAAAATATGGTTTTCCTTGTAAGGGTAGTCTCTCAGCTTTCGAGGAGCTGCCATCAGGATATTTCTTGCTTCACCAGCATTCACAAATGCCACATTTACTGGTCTACTAAGTGTTGACTTTCCCCTCTTTGGATCTGAGAATGGCGGGTCTCTGTGTGCTCTCTGAATTGCCATGTCTTTCACTTCCTCTAAGCCCATGTGGTGTACGATGAAGTTTCGAATAAATTCAACACACCTGTTACTTTCTTTCTCTACTCCCTCCGGAATATTCCTGAAATTTATATTGACTCTTCTTCCCCTGTTTTCTTGATCATCTTGCTTCCATTTTAACCTTTGCATTTCCGTTTCGGTATCTGCAAGTTTCTGTCTCAATTCTGTCATTTCTCTTTTCGTCGTAGTGTCCGCCATGACTTCTTCAATTTTCACGTGAGCATTTTCGAGTGAGGTTTCGATATCACACACCCTTTCTTCCATTTCTTCTATTTTCCTTGCAAGTGGTGCAATCTTTACTACCTCCGTCTGTACTTCGAGAATTTTCTTTAAAATGATCAATATTTTTTGATCAGTTTGGGAGATTCATTAGCTTTTTGATTTCGGGCGATTCGTTCATGTGCTCGGCGCCATCTTGGTTTTTATTTCTGTCCGGTGTCGTCCTCCTCGTTGATCTTGTAGATCCATTCAACATCTGGTCGACTTTCCTGTCTTTACCTTTCACACCGCCTTTGTTACTCGCCATGACGTACTTTTGGTTGATATTGTGAGCTAAATCTTGTATTTCTTATTCTATTTGGTGGAGCTGATCGGTTACGATGATAGCCCTGCTCGCGCATGCGCACCTCTCTCCTTCATATAACTTATCGGTACAGTAAAACAACAAAGAAGCATAAGTTAATATCAATTAGTGTGTGGTCAGGTGTAAAGATTACGATTGCCTGAGCTTGGCATTAATTTAAACTCTGACATAAACATCGATTAACTAATCCATGTTGAATAATCAATGTAACATGAAAGAACGAATTACCGACAGGTTTTGTAGTAGTGCCACCCATTAATATGATAATTCGGATTATCTGATTTTACAGCTATCTAAATGGAAATCGACTCACTGCTATAGACAGAGGTGCTTTCAATGGTCTGAAAAGTCTGACGTGGCTGTAAGTGCCTCTACACATGTATTAGTGCAGTACTAATATATTTAAATGCATGTTTCTACTTAACAGTGTGTATTTTTCTATTTGCTATGATGTGCATATTGACATAGGAGCGCATACCGTCTGCATTTGGTCTACAATGATCGATATTTGACAAATGACATGTTCCCATGATATTCTTTCTGTGACGTGTGTTTGGCATGGTCTATTTAAGGTAGCGAGACTATTATTTGTGTTGAAAATTACGATTTTCACATTTATTTATTAATTGATGAAATGCACTATAAACTTTCATGTGATAAAGTCAACATAACATAGAATGTCATGTAAGTTGGTTAAAATGTAGATTTTCTGAAGGGAAGCAAGACAGCCTCAGTAGTGTTTTTCAAAATCAACAACACAGGTTTAATCTGTGTGCCTATAAGTTTCAAAGATAAACTCAAGATAAAGCAATGTTAGGATGTGTTATCAGTAGCTATCTGGCACACAATGAATGTTTCCAAACATTTGAGTGGTTTGTCTCCGCCCCTGTTTGTTTCACAGATTAGTCATTTGCATATGAATGTGTCAGACACAATGTCATACAGCCACTGAAAAAACATCATTGCTTTTGGTGTTTTCATATGCCGAATTTATCCAATTATAGCTATCCCATTCCTTTATTTTTTTTGGTTTCCAATAGCCTTACACATTTGGATGTCCTTACACATGTTAAAACAGACCTGGATGGGAAAACAAATTGATTGTGCCGATAAACAAGCTTGAAAATCTTTGCTGTTACTTCATGGACGTTTTCTAGGAGTTTATGTTTTTTCAAAATACAAGGTCTTTGACAACAAATAACGTATACTTATTTTCGTCGGATTAACACCAAATTTTCACAGCTTTAAGGTGACAGTGAAAGGAACTTGAATGTGTCCAGACAAACTATTTCATCGATTATTTACCAAGGCAATGCGACTAAAACAGTAATTGAAATTCAGCACACTATTTTTTAAAACGCGTTGCTTAAATAAAACTGACCAGACACATTCAATTTACCAGACTATTGAACAACTAGGAAAAGTGAAAAAAATACTTCTTATCGCCAGCAGAAATACGTAATTATTTTTTTACAGAAAAAGTAATTTTTCACCTTTGAGTAACGCGTCGTAGAATGCAGATACAGGCATGCAAAATACACTTGTGAATAGCTTGAAGTCTGGCGATTCTAAAAATATATACTTTCCTGGGTCTATTTGTAGTCATTTAGTCACAATTAGAAGATGAAAACAAGTATGCAAATAATAGTCCCGCTACTTTAAACGAGTGTGATTGATAATGCTAGATTGATTAAATATATTCGTACACACACTAATGTGTATTATTGATGCCGTGTAACTACATATTTTTTTTACATAGCGTCATGGAGGAAAACAGAATTTCAGCGATCACAGATGGAATTTTCCAAGGGTTCCATGATCTGTACTATGTGTGAGTATACTTTTTAGTCCCCGTTCGGACGCAGTCCGAAAACGGGGACTTATGTTTTGACCTCCGTGCGTGCGTGTGTGTGTGCGTGCGTCTGTGCGTGCGTCCGGACCTGTATCTTAGAAATGCCTGGACCAATCACAATCAAACTTCACACATGCATCATACATGATACATATGCACATCATTTTGTTTTACAATCTGATTCAAGATGGCCGAATGGCGGCCATTTTTGGCGCTAAAAAATCCTAAAAATCAACCATTTCTCGGCTGTTTACAGATGGATTTTGTTCAAACTTGGTATGTACATTAGACATTATGGGACCTTGATGCAAATAATTTGTTTTTCAGATAAGATTCAAAATGACTGTCTGGAGGCCATTTTGTTTTAATGAATGGGCTTCTGGACCCATATCTCGACTTGTTTTGACTGATAACATTTTCAAATTTTAAATATTCATTATACATCATGTCATAGATAAACAGATATATTGGTTTGACTATCCTATTCAAAATGGCTGAATGGTAGTCATTTTTGTGCTAAAAATCATCAAATATCAAGCATTCATGGGTGGATTTCGTTCAAACTTGGTACATACATTAGACATTACGGGTTCCTGATGCTCGTCATTTTATTTTTCAGATTGGATTCAAAATGGCTGACTGGCGGCCATTTTGTTTTAATGATTGGGCTTTTAGAGCAGAGCCATATCTCTTAAATGCTTTGACTTATTATATTTAAATTATATATATTCGTTATACATCATGTTATATATATACATGTATTCAAAATGGCTGATTTTGAATGCAGTTCCAGAGCATTATCTCTCAATATGGACAAGTACTTGTTTGACCATCAGATACAAATGTCAATCATTTTAATGTTAAAAAATCATATTCCTGACATGGTTATATTCCAGCTATATTACTATAAACAAAACTATATATCTTAAATTTGATAACTAACGGGGACTGTGCCATGCATGGCTTGTTATTGTCAATACTGTATTTAAATTCGTATTATATATAGTTGTTTTTCCCTGTCACGCTTGATTAATGGAGTGTTACTGTACAGTGTTAGAGCTAAGCGTACATAATGTTGTCTAACACATTTCCAGCAAGCTAACCTCAAGCACCAGTTTCCCAAATTGCTCCACACGAGTGCAGCTCAATGTATTAGAAAAACGTTTATGATTCTATCTGAGTCCCATGATTTCCTGAAATAACAATGTATTTGTATTCATAGCCAATACACTTCGTGATTAAAGAAGAGTCAGTGGAGGGTTGGTTATTTTAATACCTACTTCGCAATAATTGGTCACATCAATCGGTGCCATGTAGTCTGCGTTTGACGTCGTCTGTTGCATTTAGTAAATTAACAATATATAAGATAACTTATAAGTCCAAGAACACAAAACATATGACTGATAAATAAAAACAAACTACTAAAGGTTACATTGTCGAATCAGTGTTAACAACGTCTGGTTTCCCTCAACTATAGTTTCGCTTGTTACCCACTCTTCCTTGGAGTCCAGATTGCTGCTCTGATTTTAGTCGTAAACCATGTCAATACATTATACTAATGTCGAGAATTGGGGCGGTCACATTTTAGTACCTGTTAAAAAAAGTGAATGGGTAAATTAACATCAACCCAGAAGAACAGATTTTGTAAAAAATATGAGATTTAGGTTGATCAATAGAGGTTCATTTTCACTTTTGTGTGCAGGTTATTCGCCATTTCCTGTTCAACCTCAAAACATTTTTGAAAAACGAGAAGTTCAAAAATTGACATTTTTTGAATGAAAAAAAACGGAACTTAATTTGTAACCGTATTTTTGTGATGAACGACGTGGTATTTCTCACCTGAGTTCTAATGCCTACTCATATGCATAAGTCAAACTACTGAAACCGCCGTATTCTAACTCAACGGGTCCTGTTTTACTTTTTTTTGGAGAGTCTCATGTAGTAACATTGTAATCCGCTGTAATATTACATTATTCAAAACAATTGGTTTGTCACTTAATTTTGTTGCATATGACCTTGTAAACAAACTATTCGCCAAAAATAGAGAAATTGCACTTTCGTGAAGCTGTCTTGACCAATCTTAAAATTGTGTTATCTAAGTTTAAATTGAATTTTCTGCAATCTTTTTACTGCACTTAATTGTATTTGAAAATATAACGTGGTGAGAATAATTTGTTGAAAAACTCATCAGCCTGAACAAAGTTAAGATTCGATTTATGACGATTTACACGAGTGAATGTGTAAGAAATGTATTAAGGCTAATATCTAGAATTTTATTAATATATTTATGTGCATTTCTATAAAATAATGATGAATTTCTGTTTCAATTATATTATGTGGCCAGTGTTTTTGGCAATCGTGTCCAGCTGGGCAATGACATTTTCCCGTCCCTTGAGTGTCGACACTCACCCTACCAGTGTGACCATCTGCCAGCTGAGCGGCTGTCGTTATCAAATAGTCACCCTACTATTTTATTGATATAGATTCATGAGGTGCGACATGAACAATTTCACTCTATCAATTCATTTAAAACGAATTTTCTAAGACCTTATTCTTGTACTCAGCCACTCGCTAGTATTTCTTCCCAATTTCCACAACTTCTTGAAGCATTTTATGCACAAACACACAGCGCATAGTCATCGCATAGACAATGAACTAATTTCAAACATGTCGTATATGGAATGGAATGGCGTTGTGTCCATTTCCCCAGATATGCAAGATTTGTATCAAAATATATATTTTGGTAGAATATATTGAGAGGCTCGTGTTTGTAGACAATTTAAAAAAAATGTCGTGTTCCCCTTAAAATAGAATGTTGCTCATATTGATATGGTACATCATGTGTATTTTATTCAGGGACATGAGGAGTAATGATCTATCTGAAGACACTTGGGATGCAAGTGCATTTAAGGACATTCCAAATCTGGATTGGTTGTAAGTAAACAAAACTTCTATTGTATCTTTTATACCAGTTTTGAAACACCTGACGCGGTCAACATTGGCGGGTATTGTTGTAGATAATGTCCTAAGACATCGATTTACAGCTGAAAATTTCCTTTTTCTCTCTGTAATTATTTTGTGTGAAATAGGCACTTGGAAAATAACAACTTCAAGTCAATCACGTCCACGATGTTTAAAGGTTACCAATTTTCAAATATCCGCGTTCTGTGAGTATATTTCTTGTACTCCTTTCTGTGTGCATATATACAGTAACACATGCGTTCGCTCATTTCATCTGTTTGCATGCGTGTATAAAGGCAGTTAGAATAGCTTTGTCTTCGAATTATGTAATTAGATCTTGTCGAAATAATTTTGAGCAAACTATATAGTATCCATAAAATCGTAAAAAGCAAGAGCGCAAAATGTACACTTTTGCAGGGGTGGTGAGGGGTTGATGATTCTTCCGCCCTGGTGTGTCTGTCGAACTTCTTCTTCGTATAGCGTCGATCAGTGAGCTTGTCTCAATCTATTTGTTGTACAGTCATCACGTCACGGTTGGTTAGAGGTAATGTTACTCGGGAGGGCAAGCTGGAGCATGCAGAGAATCACATTGGCATATTTGCATATTGACAAATTCGTCTAAACCTATATGCTCAATCGCAACTAGAATAATTATATTGTCATTACGAAACAAATGAAAACATACAACTTTTACCATAATCGTTTCTCATAATTGATGCTCTATTTCATAATTATTTTATATACGTGGGCCCCTTTCCCTCCCACACGTGGCCCATACGGTATCAACTCGTTTGGGACTACTCACAAGATACAATTATTTATGAATCTCTCGTGGGGCTAAGATGTCAAATACCCTGTATACAAACATTCAATTAATATGTAAATTTATATATTGTAGCTATTTGACCTAATTGCCTTACCATCGGAAGCATTCATCGTCTCCATCCATTTATTCATATTTGCAGGAAAAAATCTGCTACATCAATCACATGTTCACTTCATTTGGTCGTTATAGTAATATTACATAGCATATGATCTATATGTTGTAAACTCACCAAAGTATTCATCAACAGATTTCTGCGAGAAAACATGCTAGTTAAAATCGATGAAGATGCATTCGAAGACGTCAGGAGTTTAGAACACCTGTAAGTATACACATAGAAATGACGTCAGTGCGATATGACTATTCTCCTGGGCTTTTATCGATTTATTCAATCACTACAGCTTCCTCTTCCTGACTTTATAATAATTAGGAATAATTGATTATTCAATGCAATACGCCGTAATATACAGAGTAGAGTTTAGGAAACTGCCTCATTCAACCTTAAAACGGGAGGGTCGTCACCTGCGCACGAGCGGGAATTGAGCTCCAAGCGATGATAACAACACGCGCTAAGAATGCAAAGGCTCATGGGTAGACGTTTGTTTGCTATGGCCATTTGGCGCATGCGTAGGTGACGACTCACCGCTTTAATAAAATGGTTGTCATTGGCGTTACGTAAAGTTTATCGACAGAAATTCTGAAATAAACGTGATGCCAATTGTTGGTAGGTTCAATGGTGTGATATGAAAAGTAATATAACTCTACTGTCTCGATAGAATCGCAATATCTGAATATATAACAACTTTAAGGACACCAAATGTACCAGAAATTACTAAAATGTCATCACAGAATCTAAAGACAGACACAAGAAGAGCTATAGACCCACAGCCAACATTTAGCATAGATATCTGAAATGCATAAGCACACTAAAGCAATCATTATTTGATGTAGGTTTTTAGACAGCGTGATAGTCGGTCCGATTACGTCAGCCAATTGAAGCCTCGTTCGCAGTATTTTCATGGAACGCACGGTCGCCGTCTCGTGCAGACATAGTGAATCCCGTATTTACACAGTAATGTCTGCCATCTGGTAGGTTTAGTAATTTAAAGAAAATGTTGGATATAAATTGTTTTATTAATCAAAATGTCGTCGATTTACATAATAGAACACGTACGTGCAAAACATTGGAAAAAACATCTGTCAATTCTCTAATGTGTTTCATTAAATTTATAAATCTGATCACAGAGAGCAAGTTCGGAAATGTTGATGTCAGAACAATTGTAATAATTAGATTGAAAAGCCATTGCATTATTTCAGTTGAAGAGATTTTTGAGAAGCGTTATTGTTCGAGTAATTACATAAACAGATGGTACTTCGAATTCCCTAGTATTCACATTGCTGTTTAATCAGTCAGCTAAAACACGAAATAGAATTAATTAAAAGGTTAATATACTTTCTAACAGCACACGTTTTAACATCGTTCTCGTGTGTAGATTCCCACAGAAAAGAATTCTAACAAATGTCATGATTAGCTAGTGCGCAAAGCACCTTTCATGTAATGCTACCCGTTGGCAGGGACGGACTGATAACCTGTGCGTTCTGGAAAGATCTAGAATGGCCGTCCGGTCCACGGCCGTTGTAATATGGCTTTAAAAAGACAATGTCTAGATGTTCATTTTTATTTAGAAGGGATGTGTAGTCGTTTTTGAATATTAATGTTCTTGAGTTCGTGAATAAACAATCATAAATAGTTCATCTGTGTGGGTTCTGTTATGACAGACAATATACCACGATAGCACTACTTCCCCTCCGCAGGGTTTTTTGCTTGCTGGGCATATTGGTGGGAAAGTACAGGGTATTTGTTGGTTCCAGTCCGTTCCTGACCGTTGACATAGTCTATATCATTGCAACACTGCCAACAAACTTTGATAGGGGTTAGTTGGTTGTACTTGTATAGATAAACTAATGTATTGTAACATATACCAAGGTGAATTCTCGGAAACACAACGAGATGAGACTGTCTAATGGTTGATGGGGAGAATAAAAACTTACTAGTTGTCAGTCTGGTAAACCAAAACTATTGAGTTGCTTCTGTTGAATATAAATCATGTCAAATGATGTGCTGTGTATTTTATTCGCACAGAGGGCGAAAGCACACTTTTCGTTTGGCAATTAGTGGTCTGACATTTCTGTGTTCATACCGCACGACTCATCGCATTTTGTCAACGTGGTTACATGCGACGTATTGAGTGACATTGGAACGCCAGCGTGTCGATCCTAGTCTATGAAGCAATAAATTTTAAAAAAAACATTTACAGTAATTGTCATAATCACACGAGACCTGATGATTCATATTATTTTTTGCAGTGATCTATCAAACAACTTGATATCGTCGTTGGCGCCCAATACTTTCATAAAATTGGCAAATCTTAGCAGGCTGTAAGTATTATAGTTGTCAAATAACACACCTATTGTTATCGATCGCAATAATAAAATGTTTAATTTATGGCTATGGTCGCCCGCCAATAAAAAAAATGACCGTCTTTTAAAATGTTGTTACAGTGTACGTAAAAATCAGTTGTACATTTCAACATTGTTTACACTAATTTACGTCCTGTCGACGTCAAAGAAAAGATTCTTCGCCAGATGGCGCGACTTGTAGAAAAGTTGTAGGGAAATAATCTTGAAGAAATCATTTAGAACAACAAATAAGACAACACGAATAACGAGTACAATGTCTGATATACGATTACGTTGTATGCACTCAATATTCTGGTAATTTGCTTGCATTAAATGCCTTCATTTGCTCTGTATGTAAGCACTAGTTATGTATTCTCATCTCATTAAGATAAGCAAGTATTGGTAAATTAAAGGATTTGTTATCATAGATACGTATTATGCTGTGGGGCATATGTGAAATTGATTTGCAGTTTTTTTTTTTTAATTTACTTGGCGCAGCATGTGAACTAGCAGCGTGTTTTAAAACTGTGATTAATGGCATTTCTGATGTAGGAAAACCCCGGCATACTGGATATAATATTTGTTATTCAAGTAATGAAATTATCTCACTTGCACGAAGTTATAGATTGTCTCACATAAATTGCTTCTTTAGAACGTTGTCGTACCATCTAATACAAATGTGTGATATAGTTATTGCGACTATGTGGTAGATCTGGCTACGTAAAGAACAATGTACATAGTATCCCGTGATTGACAGCTAACAAAGCAATAGTCGATCGCGTAATGTGAATGGTACTAGTAACACTGTTGCTAGCACAGCTAACATTATTGTCTCATTATATTACAGGGACTTTGCTAACAATAGAATACATAGGCTGCCTCTGCATTTATTCAGAAACAATTTGAATTTGAATACGCTGTAAGTAACTTGTTCATATTCATAAGTAGTAGTGCTTCACACACTACACTACACTACACTACACTACACTACACTACACTACACTACACTACACTACACTACACTACACTACACTACACTACATGACGTCATTGAATTTCGGTTTTGATTTTTAAAAAAAAACAGAAAACTACAACTACGACTCTCCCAGCTGTACTTGAATATGTACATATGAGTAGCAGTTGAACCCTGAGATCGTTAGGATGCACCATACGTTCGAAGACGTCAATACTTTTCTGTGTCTATGCTAAATATGACCCGGTCGCTGCGTATCGTTAATCACAACATTGGGGATGTGTGCTCCATAGTTTTTTGTATCTGGTATATAGTTACATATTGGTATCATTTCGCAATTGTGTCAGTATCTGTTCTTGTGTTTTCTGTCGGTTATTACCTAAATTTAGCAGTATGGTATTTGCATGTAAGAATAAGGATAGGGAAAGCAAGGAGAGCATTCCATCAGCTAAATAACATATGGCGATCTACAAAACTACCAAGGAACATTAAAATACGCATCTTCAACACAGTTGTCAAGCCGGTCCTCCTATATGGTGCAGGAACATGGAGAACTACTGTTGCCATTATTAGGAAAATTCAGACCTTCATCAATACTTGTCTTAAGCGTATCCTCAGAATTTTCTGGCCTGAGGTAATTAGTAACCAAGACTTGTGGGAGATTGCTCATCAGCAACCCATTGAGGCAGAGCTCTTGCAGAGACGATGGCGGTGGATTGGCCACACCCTACGGAAACCAATGCATGATATTACTAGACAGGCATTGACTTGGAATCCTCAAGGAAAAAGGAAGAGGGGAAGGCCTCGTAACTCATGGCACAGAGACATGGAGGCAGATGTTAAGAAGATGGGCCGCACATGGAAAGAACTGGAGATGCTGGCTCAGGACCGCTCTGCCTGGAGGAAACTGGTTGACGGCCTATGTCCCAGGAGGGGCGATAGACGTAAATAAGAAATATCATTTGCATACGAATATTTTCGTGTTTTTCCAATTTGGGTTATATGATGAATTGCTGCTAAACCATTTGACGTGCAATTGTGTATTGTGTTTTTTGTTTCTTTTTTTCCCAAAGTAAACTTTCTATGTATGCAACTTTTATTCGGTTTTTGCTCAGCCTAATGAAATCGTGACTCAACTGACCAGTTGCCTGAACGTGTCATTAAATACTTCTTTTTTATTTAAGTTAATTTTATTTCTTTTCAAAATAACAATTACACAGATAAGAAAATAAGAAGAAAGAAAACAAATTAAATACTTCTTTGGTATATCTTAGCATGCATTGCTTGCTACACACTTCAGTTCAATATTACAAAACGGTCACCGATTTGTGACTAATAGTTTGAATAACAATAATAATAATAATAAGCATTTCAACGCAATGTTTCACGATTTTGTTCAAAATGTTTAATATGCATTAGTCTCCGCACTAATTGTTCATGCATACTTTGACTTATTGGTGATTCAATAAGCACCTCATTTAGCTAGAAAATCATTGTATATAAACATGGCCTACAGTTGTGCTTTGGCTGATTTCTCTCCAGCATTACATATAGTTCACCCAAATACTTTTTGCTATGATTGTGCCTTGTTTTCAGTTTCCTGGCATGATTTAGTCAAAGCTGTCTCGGGAACACATTGTTTATCTGAATTACAGGTTTTTATGACGTAAATTCATTTAAACAAAAAGCCCCCAACTTTTATTACACGTGTCTAATTATAATGTAGGTGATTTATAACAATAATAATAAGTGATAACTTGGAGAAGGGCGTAGACGTGGTGATGCCTCGCACATTATCTCTCCGTGCACTCTTCTTATTTAATATTACACCTTGGAAAATCCATTAATGTTTAAATAACCAATACAGAACCATATACAGCAACTTGTTAGTTTGTTTTTTCTAAGGCTCCATTATTTATTATTTGTAGAAATTTTGCAGGTGTTGAAATTGCTAATATAGATGCTCGTATGTTTAGCCATTTGTCGCAGTTGAAACACGTGTGAGTATCAATAATACAATAACTTTTGAAATGTGTTTAATATGGGGGTTGTCTCAGAGATATTAAAAGTATGCACAGCGAGACTACTAGCAATGCACGAGTCTCGACCATCGCGGAAGTCGATGAATTAGTATCGTATTGTTATTGTTATACATATTCCCGGTCCACCCGCTTGATGTGGCAAGACCAGTACTAAGCTGTAACTTCTTATACTTCTCATTGCGTTTCGTGTGAATACTGTATCTATACGTTAGTATACCAGTCGTATAAAATATCATCTTCAATGTCAACCGGATCCAGAACTCTCCTAAAATATAATTCATTGGCATTTGTCAGACCCCTCATAAAATGATCTCGAAAATTCGTCCTTAACTTTTTAAGTTATCTGAATAATCGTTGAAAGTATTCCCGTTTCTATGGCAATGATACCCAAATCTCTTCCAACTAACCGAGTAGTCGACAGGCAGGCAAACCAGCCAGCCAAACTGCAAAAACAAGAAAGAATACATGCCAAATGTGTGATTGTATGGTCTGATATATAAATTTGAAGATAATTAACAGTATTTCTTCTTCCAGGCATTTCTACAAGTTTCATTACTGTACTTACGCTAACCACGTGTTCGATTGCTCTCCAAAATCTGACGGAATTTCGTCTCTAGAGAACCTTCTAGCCAATGAAGTTCTGCGTTATTATATATGGGTCGTGGCATTTGCGACAATTATTGGTAATCTGGCCGTGATCTTCGGACGTGCCTGTGTTATGACGACGGAGAACAAAGTCCACTCTTTGCTCATTCAGCATTTATGTGGTGAGAACTGTTTCCTACCCCACGCGCTTTTAAGAGCTCATTTTGCTGCCGAGCTTATTATACATGCAAAAACGAAAAAACATGCACTAACATTCCTATCTGCTAAAACGAGTTGGTAGTACACGTAGTAAGGCACAGCTGACAGTTCATAAATCAGAACATCGTTAAATGAACAACGTGATCTATACTGGGAAGTTGTACATACGGACAATTTGCAATATTGGGGCAATAGAAAGCTTTTACCCTGGTATGTGTAAAGAATCATACTAGCCACGCGTTGTTCGACAAGATCCCGCGCGACATGCACAACGCGTGGAATTCGAACTCGCGCTGCACAAAAACCACCGCCTTCAAAAAGTGTTGATTCTGTTCAATAATTTGTATCCTTCCTTCATTTTCAGCTGCTGATTTATTAATGGGTGCTTATCTGATAATCATTGGGTCGCATGATCTGTTTTATCGTGACAAATTTTACCAGCATTCCCATGAGTGGATGACCAGTTGGATTTGTAGTCTAAGTGGTGTACTCTCCATGTTGTCTTCGGAAGCTTCCCTTTTTTTCCTCACCGCCATTTCCGTGCAGCGGTTCTTATGCATCACAATGCCACAACGGACGATACAGATAACTTACCGTACTGGTGTCGTGTACATGGCGGTCATCTGGATCAGCGCTACCGCGTTGGCTGTCTTTCCCTTGATGTTGCCATCGTGGCCTCACTTTTATGGTCAAAACGGAGCATGTTTCCCGTTGCTGATTGTGAAGCCTTTCGGATCTGGTTGGCAGTATCAAGTGTTTATCTTTCTTGGTGTGAACTTTGTCTGTTTTGTCTTCATTATCGGCGCTTATATCGGTAAGTATTATTTATAGATCTAATAATACAATATGCATTGCTGCTCGTCGTGCTAATGACATGTACATTCGTTTGATATCGTTGGGGTATAACATAAATCGAACCTATGACTTGCGTAATCGAGCAACATAACACGTGTACCTGATACACGAACATCGTCTATTGGTTCGAGGATGTCAGTACTTCTCGCATATATACTCTATTACAGTTTCTGTAATTTTTTAAAGAATCTTCTATTTCTATAAACCTCTTTTTTTTATAAATATTCAAAATACCAAGAAATAGTCATGATACACACACACATATATATATATATATATATATATATATATATATATATATATATATATATATATATATATATATATATGTGTATGTGTGTGTGTGTATTTTAATATAGCGAAGATATCTTCACCGTAAGAACCATTCATAAAATTGTTCTAAACTATATTTTAACTGAATAACCGTTTTTTCTATAGCTTTGTTTTCAGTTGTAATCCAGAATGTATAAATAGTCTACAACACTTAGTCGAAAACCCTTTTGATTTTTAGTAACTTGGCTGAAACTTGTTCATTCACAATATATCATTGTGTCGCCAACCAACGTTCTAACACTGACAAAATTTCAGCATTCACCAAAATACATAAATGTATCGAAAGATGACAAAATATGGTCAAGTTAATAGTGGATATATTCTTTTTATTCACAAGTAAGTTTATACTAAAACATTCAACTAAAAGTAGTCACGTGATTGTGTTCACAATGGTCCTCGATATAATGTCGAAACACTTTTCCCACAATTGTTTTCTTTCTTTTTTTTATTTTGTAGGTATGTTTTGGAGTATACGACGCACACGAAAGGCAGTTAATAAAGATTTTACTTATCAACGAGAGGGAGATATGAACTTTGCGAAACGTTTTCTGTTTATCATAATTACTAACACGTTATGTTGGGTGCCAATAATGATACTGACTGCAATAGTTTTAGCCGATGTTGACATTACAGGTACGTAAAATGCAGCGTACCAGGTTACTTACTACAAGTAATACCTGGGCAGAGCGAAACGACTACTCCGTGTAGTCGCGCAAGAGGCGAGTCTTCAACGGTCGTTGAGGCGTTTAGGAAAGTGTCTGGGGATGTTGCAAAGTCCCTTGGTAATTACCTACCGGGTGCGGGAGATAGGTGTATGTAAATATCTTGCGCTCGCTGTCACATAATCTAACTTTCTTTTTAATAAAGTAAGTGAAAATGAAATGTAAAGATCCACGCAAAAAAGTGTTTGGCATGCCCATTATGTCGGTTCCCAATCCAATTAGCATCATTGGGATACCAGCTAATTGCTGTGAATATTTCAACATCCATATTGTGAAATAGTTTGTGCATAATTACAGTTAATACATGGTGATCTACAACCAAAAATGTTGAATACTATTTGGATTGATGGTAAATAAATATGCCTGCGCGCACCAGTATGTACAAAATAGACACCCTTGTTCCGCTGTCACGAGTTTTCAGCTTTGTGATCTTAAAGATGCCAATGAATGGGGTCGTATTTCTCAAACACCCGGGGCAGTTTAGTCTCGTGTTGATTGTACTAGTCACGTTTATGTACTAGTATTTTATCAAATGTACTGCATACTAGCTTAAAGATCTAAAGTCATGGCAAATGTTATTGTTTTATATGATAGTTTGTAGAATCACCCGCGACCACGATTTAAGAAGATAAAATTTTTTATAAAATTGCCACGACTGGGCTATTCTAGACACGTGTCCCCTGATGCATATACAACGCAATTTGAATGTGCGCAACTATGATGCTTTAATTTTCCAATTTCTGTATTGTGTGTGCGTCAATTATCATTCAGAAAAAAAAACTTAATGTTTTATCTTATTGACGCAGGTGAAGTTTATGCTTGGTTTACCGTGCTAGTTGTCCCGGTAAATAGTGCTATCGACCCAGCGCTCTACACATTGACGACAGTTCAATGCAGACAAGGTTGGAAATCAGTTATGACAAAGAAACTACGACACCGTATATTCTACAGTACGAAAAAGCCACCCAGGGGTGAGTTTTACTGTATGTTGTATATTTCTCAGAAAATATTTCATGGGACGTTGAATAATTATTATTCAAATATTATTATAATTATTAATGTTTTTGTAGGACGGAGGCCGATGTCAACTCGAGTATCAAACGTGTCAACGACATTAATGGTTGGGCCACCTTGATTGTTTCCAAAAACAGAAATATACTTCTTGTTGGAAACTTGTTTAGACTCATAGCAGTTCTCACAAGCATTACATCAATGGCCAAAACATTTCCATCGTGGTCCGGATTGAAGAAAAAAATCGTTTCCGAGTCAGTTATATGGATAAATCAATGTTCAATCATATGACAGCTTTCAAGGATTGCAGTATCGTGTCACGTGATACAGTCCAAAGCTGCTAATCGCGTTTTTAATTTCGTGTGTGTTGAATGCTTTTTATCTACTTTCGCTTAGTGTTTTTTTTTCCTCAGAAATATCATATCGTTTCATTTGTCATTTAAATTTGTTCTTTTAATTTGACTTTTGTTTTCTGTATTTAAATTAGTTCATGATTTGAAACGTGACGTCTATGTATACTTTAGTTCTTTGGTGTTTGAATTATCTCAAGGTCTGTCTATATTGTTATTTTTTGAAAGGCTTGTTTGCTACAAAGAAGTGACGAAATATGGGTATAATGTATCTGTGTTTTTGTATTAATGTACTATAATAAGTAACATTCCAAGATTTAAAAAAAATTTAAAGTACATATGTATTATTTGAAATTGGAAAAATAATCAACTGAGTTGTGTATTGTTTGTTATTGGAATATTTCGTCATTACATTCATTTACAGAATCGACACATTTTTTCTTAGAAGTAAAATTTTCAAAAACATTTTCATCTTCGCATTGTTTGTTATTGGAATATTTCGTCATTACATTCATTTACAGAATCGACACATTTTTTCTTAAAAGTAAAATTTTCAAAAACATTTTCATCTTCGCATTGTTTGTTATTGGAATATTTCGTCATTACATTCATTTACAGAATCGACTCATTTTTTCTTAGAAGTAAAATTTTCAAAAACATTTTCATCTTCGCATTGTTTGTTATTGGAATATTTCGTCATTACATTCATTTACAGAATCGACACATTTTTTCTTAGAAGTAAAATTTTCAAAAACATTTTCATCTTCGCATTGTTTGTTATTGGAATATTTCGTCATTACATTCATTTACAGAATCGACACATTTTTTCTTAAAAGTAAAATTTTCATCTTCGCATTGTTTGTTATTGGAATATTTCGTCATTAGATTCATTTACAGAATCGACACATTTTTTCTTAAAAGTAAAATTTTCAAAAACATTTTCATCTTCGCATTTTATCTTTTATATGTTTTTAGTCGGACAATGTCTTGTATTGTATATTTATTCCTGTTGTGGTTTTCAAGTTGTAATAACTATTACATTGACGTTTATATATTTTTAGATTGAAGGTGATAAGGTTTTCCACCCAGTCACCATAACTGGATTTATTGATTATAACTATTCTTTATATTTTACTTGTACATTTATAATCGATATTACTATAAATAATTTTAAATTGCTTGTTCATAATTATTAAATGTAAGAATTTGGAAGATGACAGTTATTTATGGTGTGTTGTTTTGTACTATAATTTTCTTTTATTTTTTTATAATGTCACGTGTTGTATATGCACGTGTCACGTGGTCGATTTTGTTTGACAAGTTGGCCAGCCAATAACTATGGGGGAGTCACAGGATCTATGAACACGAGTTATCACAATCATATTTATCGAATTTGTACAGTTTCATGGTATTGTCATAAAATGTGAAAGGTACTCATAAATTGCGCATTTTATTTATTTGCAACTGTCCCAGCATGCAATAAGTACAACCGAACGATACATGTAAAATAAATTCTAAAAATAACACAGCTCCTTACATAGCCTAGACAAGAAAGATCCTAGTGAAATGAGTTGAACAATTTGTTTTTTTTTTAAATAATTAGGTCTAGACTATGTCTACGAAATTCAACTTTGAAGTGTAGGAGTGCTGTAATAAACTGATGTACATATTAGAATAGAAGGGTATTTGAACTTGTAGCATAAATATTTGACAAATTTACATGTTCAAGTTTAGCTATGACACATTTCTTTGACGGTGGTCGGACATGAGAGTAGTACTGCTGGTTAGTGGGCACAATAGAAAAGTACTGTGATTTGAAAACTCCAACATCGTACGCTTAAGACGTTGAGATAGTTTTAATGCACATAACACATATTTATTTAGTAGTTACAAATTATTATCTATGTTTTATGCTTACATGAAATGTTATGGACCACGTTTCAATTCAATTTGAGATGGCATTCACTTTTAACAAAATAAAGGTGGTTGCCATGGTAATTACAATGTTTATGTCGTATCAAAGATATTGCAATTTATAGGGTTGATGACATGGCGATTGTTATCACCTGGATACAAATCTCATAGTTTTCCGCACTTAACAAAAAAATCTGACTAGTCTGTATAATTTTTACCAACAATAACACAATTTTAATTGAACTTATTGCCACAAAAATTAACAAGTCTGACAGAGGCCCCTCAAGTCATATACATACCAAGTACCAAAGTAATCTAGTTGATAGTTTTCGGGAAGTTGGAATCATTCATTGAAAATAGGAAATAATCTTGTGAAATAATAAAATCTAATAGATCTATTGTTCACTGAAAAAATAGAGAATTGAAGATATTAACAATACAAAATCCGATAAATCTGACAGAGATCCATCGAAGTACTTACAAACCAGGAATCAAAACAACTAGAGTTGTGGTTTTCCAAGAATTCGTTGAATATCAAAAGCTGACGACAGCGACTGACAACTATCTGATAAATAAGAGCATAATGTTACGTCACAATTGAACATTTCCACAGTTCCAGGCAAAAAGTTTTTTTCCAGCACGCGTACGACCTGCCAAAATGCAGTATATTTTTTTGCATGCATCTATCTATTATGCAGATCAAAGGGGAAATAACCCAATTACAATGAATGGGGTAAGTTTCAGACATCCGGTGGTGATCTGTTTTTACGTGCACATGTTTACGCTCCCTCCAACTATGCCCAACCCCAATCAAATCATTCCATACAATTTCCGTCACAAACAAAATATAGGTACGATTCATTCTGGATACGCGTGTGGTAGTTTGCACATGCGCCAACCTGTCAAATCGTAAGAGTCGCGGAAATTTTCTAATGGTAATTTTTACGAAAAGAAGTCAATTTACCAAGAATTACGAGACGTATATCCACTTTTTTACACTTTACAAATCTATTGGACTCGTTGCGAGGGGATTGAATGCATTCAAAATTAGTGTTCAATACATGCTAATCTAACTTTCTTGTGCTCACTCCCTTTAGATATTTATACTGAACTAAGATCCTAGTAGCAACATTTTGATAGTTTTTATTATTTCTAAGAAATATTGTGACATAAAACGGTACTGGATCAATCCCGATTTATCCCGATGATAATTCTAACATCCATAATAATATATACTAGAAGGACCATAAAAAAATATAAAATTACTCGTACAACTAAATCGTTCAGCTTAGCAGTGGGGTGTGGCCTCATGATATACCAAAACTTGCTGTACCTTGAAATATTTATAAATGTTAAATATTTGTATAATAAAGTGTTGCAATAATTATTCCATGTGTATTTGTTATCAACGGGGATAGGGTGTTTCTGACTATGCACGTCTAGTAAGTCATTTCTCACTTGTGAAAACTTTGTAGGAGTACAGTGGAGAACATGTTAAAGTGAGTTTAATCAATTTTATTAAGGTAGCAACAAAGTTAAAAATTGTTCTGTGATTAAGTTTTAAGCATGCTAATAGAACCACCTATACGCAATTCAAACACGTTTACCTCAATGCAACTGAAAAGTTCTTGGCTCGTTTCTTAATATGAAACTTGCGTTGCCTGCAAATGCTTTTTAGAATTGAATACCATGCATACTAAGTATATCGTTTAAATATATTAAATAATTTATAGTGCAGATATCTCTAGTACCACTCAAATTTAAATGAAACTTGGTACATATATGCTTTCGAAAGATCTCGTAACTTTAATTTTGAAACAGTGCATATTAATTACCTAATTTGCATATTAAGTTTGACAATTTTCTGATATTGTAATTACCAGATTCAAATTAAGCTTGATAGTATTACAAACTTCTAAACTGCAAAGGCAAACCCCTCTCAAATAGTGCATCTCAGGATCAGAGCTACATTAGCCGACAGGCATCCAAGTTTATGAAACTAATATTAAACCGGTAATTCATTTTAAATATTGCCTATTTGTAATCAAATACCCTTAGTACGCTGGAGTTGTTTCCAATGTTTCTTTGATTTTTATAACATTATTTTGATGATTACCCGGTTAGGAAGATATGCGAGCTATTACTACGAGAAGAAAACATAAAATAGCAAATATGCGCATGTAAGTGGGTTAGTTTACTCATAGTTGGTCTAATTATTTGATTTCAATGGAGATATAACAACAGTCAGAGACATAATATCGACATTTATAATTGCACATGTTTTTGGAGGCGACTATGTATTTTGACTGATTGAGTCGTACTGTTGAAAAACAACTGTCGATAGATGATGCACACTTAGTCTATGGGATTACATTGAGTCAGAATTGCATCAAAAACTTGTTAATGAAATCGTGAAGACTGTCCATGGTTTGTTCAGTCCTCTGAGAGTGCCACAGATTAGCGTGTATGCCTCGCATCAATATAGGTGTTAGTTTAAATCTCGCTGCGTTTCGCAATCAGAGTGTCTACAGCAAGTATGATAATTATGTTTGATATCCAAATATATAATTAGTTTGAAATTTTGAATTGAGTAGCTGAGACAAATTTAGAGAAATAGAATACGATTTATGCAAACTTAGTCCGCGACTCAACATTATATAACATTTATAGCAGCAACTTTTTGGGTGTCGAAATTAGAAGAATCAAACGCCAAACTATTATTGAAAACTATGATCAAAACATGTGTGATGTATTTGCATAATACAATTTTTTGTTATCGTGATCTTACGTCTTGCATATCAATCGTGAAGCCATACCCATATTATACATAAGGGATTGACTCGAATATTTGATTTGTCAATATGTGTGTCTAATATTTAGTATTTATGTCTAAAAATTATATATATACATTTATATATAATATTTATATTATGTCTAAAATTTAATCAAATCAATGTCGTAGACTGTGCCATATCGTCGTAGTGGTGTCAAAACATCGCGTGGAATTTAACGAACGTGAAGGTATCTGTAGGGAATGTCCACGCTTAATAATGTGTTATACTTCAACGTCCTATCCTATCCGAAGATGACAGGGCGGGGCTGTTCCGTTGTCCGTCACGAATACTATACTCGACAGCTTCTTGAAAACTACCAGACCTATTACTTTGATACTTGGTAAAAAAAATGCTATTTTCGACTTCTTTTTGAAAACTACTAGCCGGATTGCTTTGGTATCTTATAGGTAGGTACGTTGGTTGGACCTCTATCAGATTTGTTCATTTTGGAACAATAGCATTCATTTTCTATTTTAGCCAATATTTTTGTCATTTTTGGTAAAACAAATTATTGTTTATATATTATATGTAGGCACCTTAGGTTAGCCTCTATTGTTAATTTCATAATATTAGGGGAACACGTATCCTTCAAACAGAATTGATGAATCCACTACTTAGGTACTACTGAATAGAAAGTATTTTGAGCACGTTACAAATATGACAAACTCCGCCTCTAATTTGGAACAAAGCCTTCTATTTGTCGGTAAACATTCTATCGCGCAACCACGTGACAACCACGGTTATGAATGGAGTTACTGCACAGGGTTGGGGAGGGAGGAATGTTCAAACGGAACAACACCGTACAGGTGGACGATGCGCTATGTCGACAAAGTAGATAGCAGGGCTAAAAATAAAGGCACAATATTATGCCATTGCGATTTCTTAGTAAAATGCACACAGCATAAAGTTTAACCATTTAAAGCGAGGCAGCCATGACTCTGCACACATTCAATGTTCAATATCTAGCTTGACACAGTGATATGAAATGTAAAGTATACATCGGTCACCATGTCCAAAAAACTAAAACATATATCAATACTGTTTTATTTATGATTTAATAAAAGTCTAAAGAAGTACATAACGATTGTAAAATGACACTAGAAGACTCCATATGCATGACTGTACAGTCAATAACCCTCCATTCAAAGGAGGAAATGAAACCAGAAGATATTACTCGCTGCATAGTGAACAATTTTATAACATTGTGTACATTGTAATGAATTATTCAATCTTAGATTATAGGACTCGCGGTCCCGACTCATCTGAAAGACTCGCGGTCCCTACTCATCTGAAAGACTCGCGGTCCCGACTCATCTGAAAGACTCGCGGTCCCTACTCATCTGAAAGACTCGCGGTCCCTACTCATCTGAAAGACTCGCGGTCCCGACTCATCTGAAAGACTCGCGGTCCAGACTCTTCCATTACCTCCACATTATAATCATCCTATTCATTTAATCATCAATTTTGTTTTTATATTTTCTTCTATCTGTATTTAATTTTTTTATATATTTCTTGTTGTCTGTATCTGATTTTGTACAATTCCTATTGCATATATTTAATTGTATGCACTTCCTACTGTTTGTATATTTTTACCATACGTTGCCACGGTCCGAAAATGGGGTCATTTTCATCTTTTGTTGGACAGGACAGTGTCACCAAGTTGACGATGCTATGGGGCGACGCCCTCACTGGCGGAGTCCACATGCCGTCATGACAACGCATGCAAAGTATTTAGACGATTAACACTGTCGCTTATAAAAATGGGGGGTTCGAGCGTATTAAGTGAGAAGAGGACCGGGGGCGTATGGTGACGATTGTAGTTGTAATAAATATCCGGCTATACTATATTACTGGTGTCCTTATGACTGAATGGTGCGTATAAGTGTCGAGCGATCCCAGTGTACCACTCACTGCCTTGCGAGTTACCCATTCCCCGTTACAACCACTTCCCGTATATTCAACCTGACGAACCATCCACCCATAACAACTCCTGATAGACGAAACCCGCATTGTTTACACACTCCAATACTTCTATTGCAAAACTAGACAAATTACATCTCATTTTCGAAGCGACAATAATATTCATTTTGAAAAAAAAATGTGTTTAAATATAACATAAAACTGATCAAATCTTACCGATGTATTGTTTTAGACACAATAATATTGGCAAAGTATCCTTTTACGAGAATAACATAACATAAACATACGATGTGAAAACAAAGATTCGAGCATCGGCCAAAAACGATCATTATTACGGGAAATAACCTCATCTGGGAGAAGCAGTCAAAGAATGGCTTAGCCCCTTAAGACACCAGAGGGCCCAGTAAGTTGTCATCTTGTACCGTAATTATCTGGAATCTCAAAACTGATTTTCAATAGATGGCGCCATCTGGAGACCTAGACACAAACCCGCGGCCATCTTTTTTTCCTTGCCAGTGATTTCAGGGCTCATACCAGTGGTTAGAACTCCATAGACGACAATGTTAGCGTTTGGGTGAGTTTCTCTAAAAACGAGAGTCACAAAGATCAAAATATTGTTTTAATTTGTTGAAACCACATGTAATAATAATAATTATTATTATACGCATAACATCCTTAGAAAAAGATAAAAGGGGTCTTACAAAAAGAAATTTAAAAACTATAATCTAAAAAAAGAAGCCTATTTTAAAAATATAAAACAAATATGAATAAACAATAAAGACAATTTGCAACCGATGGTGAATACAGATAAACACAAATTGTAACCTAATACACTGATATTTGTTGCTGTTTTGTTCCATAGCTGTTTTTTAAGAAGACAGCTAAGGTTGGTGCTAGAGTATGGTTTCCCATAATCAATATGAATTTATTTTGTAATATAACTTGTTTTCTTTATCAAAATTTGGAACTTTATTTTGTGCAGTCATAAAAAAATTGTCCCTATGATGATATTATGTCTACCTTTCTCAATTTTAAGGTCATGGTTGCTTGTTCTGAATTTTGCAATTAACCATTTAAGACCATGGTTATGCACATTAATTAAGTAATTTTCGATTTTTAAATTAAAAAAGTCTGTATGTTCTTAGTTTGTTTTTAGCCAAGGTTTGTTTTCTATTATCATTATGTAATAGAATTTCGGCCAGAAAAACACATGTTGGCCAGCTCAAACTCCTTTAAAATGGATGTAAACAAAACACACATATCTGTCATGCTTTACAAAGTTTACCTTCAATATTTTCAGGAACGCATCTAGTTTTTGAAGCGTTTAATTGAGAGTTGCCCAGATGCACATATCACCGGTACTTGTCAATAAACAATGCAACACACACAAGCTGACGAAATTGCAGTACACCCATTCGGTAACAACAACCATAAGATTTGATGGCACGAGACCTGATTGATTGTACAATGTTGGTATATGGCATATATGCTATGCTCCCGGGGTCCGACTTAAAGAATGATCTGGTACGCATGTCTGGTACGCATTAAAAGGGTGCGTTTTTTTAAAAAGAAAAGCACGTTAACGTGCGTTACGCGTTTAGGGCTACAATTTCAGTCAAAATAGACAAAGGGGTGTCTTTTCCGGTACTGCCAACGTGATAAGAGTTATTTTTTAAATGAGATTATCGTTTTTATTATTGCTTTAAAAAATTCAATGATCGCAAAAACGAGGAAAACATCCGGCCCCCTGGTTAACGACCCTAGATCACGGGCGATCACGGCATATGACCAACCCGTGCTCACACTGAAGGGTAATAGAAAGCTCAAATATCGAGAGATCAGGCGCGACTTCAAGGCGCGTGATCTTTTAGCTTTCTAACAGTGAAAATGGTACGAAATTTTGACCTTTTAAAACGTGTTTAGGGTCATTTTGAAAACCCCTTTCACAGACATGGGTTTCAGGTATTTCCACAAGTCGGACCCCCGGGGCTCTGCTCTGCTCTCAGTGTCCACATTTCGGAGATGACATTTACAAATTGACACTAATGACTAATAATATATAATGAATATTTATAAACTATTCTTTTCTAAACCCAACATGTGATCAAACAACAAAGTTTACTTATAAAAATTCTTTCCTTTGTCATATATAGAAGTCAGTTGTAGAATATCCTTGAAGAATATTCGGTTTGGATATACTGCCATCTACAGGCAGTTATAAGCACTGATTTTTCAGTTCTGACAAAGAGGGCGCTGTTAGTTTGCTATTTATGTCTCGTACACAAACTCGTACCTAAAAAGTGTTCATAATAATATCTACCACCTCTTCAGCAATGAATGAATGTTAATTGCTTTAAAGTGCTATCATGAATGGAGCTACAACTTCCATGGCAAATGTTTCCCTTGGTATACTACCTTTGTACAAAATTTAAAGAGAAACGTTCATTGCATTCAAGAGAAAGTAGCATGGGTGGATTGAAAAAACAAAATGGCCGCCAGTCGGCCATATTTGTTTGAATCACGGATCTATGACGCACACCTATAACCAAATATGTATGATCATCATACCAAGTTTGTTCCAAATCGGCTCAGTCAGCTCTGAGAAAAAGCTCCGTCATATAAAAATGACGATTTAGCGCTTTTACATGAAAATTGGGAGCCTGCCAGCCATATTGAATTGAATCACGAAAATCAGGTTGGTGCAGATGCATCTCTTGGTATACTATCTTTGTACAAAATTTAAACAGAAACGTTCATTGCATTCAAGATAAAGCAGCATGGGTACCATGAAAAAAAACATGACGGCCACCAGTCATATTTGTTCAAATCACAAAAAAAAAATGACATGCACCTACAACTCGATATGTATGATCATCATACCAACTTTGATCCAAATCGGCCCAGTCATCTCCGAGAAACTGCTGTGGACACGTTTAGGTATCAGAAATAGCACATCCAAAATGACTGCCAGTCGACCATTTTTGCTCTGATCATAAAGTAACTTGACTCGCATATGTAAGACATTATGTATTGTCTTCATGTAAAGTTTGAATTAAATCCGTCAAAGGGTGGCCTAGATATAGCTCCAGACGGACGGACGGACGGAACAAACCCAAATTAATAGTCCAAGTTTTCGGACTTCGTCCGAACGAGGACTAAAAAATATGGCATAATATCTTTACCATAAGAATATATTTAAAGTTATCTCAATTCTTGTTGAATTCTAGAAAATGGGGTTGTCTACAGTTAAATGGTCATCACGCTGCACATGTGCAATATTTGTTTTTATAAACATTGATTTTCACACAATCCAGTGCGCTTTTCTATGAAAATCACAAGTACCTGGGTGGAATGTGCATTAATTACCCCCAACAACACCTTCCAAATCAACAAAGAAATTAAAAGCTTAAAGCCTAATAATGTCTCACTCTGTACTTGTTGGTGTGCGCAACAGGCAAAGTCGCCTTTGTTTATACGAGTCCATATCTCATGCAGGCATGGCTCCCTTTAATCTGTGTCATGCTTTAAGTGTGATTTTACTGTCACAAAATCCAGTACAGTGAAATATGTAGGAGTGACCATCTCTGTATATAGTCACAAGTTTAGTCACCACATATGAGCAACCAATGTATTATGTTTTTGAAACTGTATAATTCTTGACAAATACGTCAAATGTACAAGTTGCGTATCCATAAAAAAAAATAATCTAACCCCTATAATAAAGACAAATTGTTTAAAAAAAACATTTTAATGAAGTCCCTTGGGTGGTTGATATACAGGGATTTGACTGTACATCTAAGAACACTGTAGCAAGTACTATGAATCATACTTTAGACTTTACAAAAGGGAATAATTAATGTTTGAAAACTAACGTGTCCGCAAAAGAAATCCCTTTCTTTCACGATCAGGCTAGTTTTAGCGATCACGCTAAAAAGACTTTTAATTATTATTTAATTATTTTTTTTTTTTGTAAAACAAAAAGGAAGTCCCAGTCTTCATGCAGTAATTTATGTAAAATGATGGACTTTATTCACAGTTCTTACAGAAAATTATAAAATATTCCTGGTCTGAAAATTTAAACACAAAATTGATCCAATGTTGTCCTAGTCGGCCTTGATGGACAACTGTGCTGTGTAACAAGCTAATCGTTTGCCTTGGTTACTGAGTGTTGCCGTGGCTTGATATTCACCATTAGTCAACCATTCTGGTATATTTGGTATTTCTGGTATTTCTATGTCACTTGTTGGGAGTTTGTACGTACCCTGAAAGTGAATAATAGAATCCAGGTTAGCACATTGCTGTAAATTACAGTAATCCGTTCATATTTCAATGCTGGGAATTTTTAAGATTTCATGACGTAAGGTACAGGGGTACCAATGAAAGTGTAGCTTTTTAATGAAAATCACAGCTTTGACACCATGCAGCATAGCTTAGTCAGGAAAAGCTTAGCTGCAGGAATGAAATCCGCTAGTTTTGACATTGAGAACTCAAGCTTTGGACATATTTTGATGTACACAACATGGCTGCCTCCAAAAGCAGTGTTAGCGACGGCAAGTATTTTACTCGTTTTCTAAACAAAATCACCAAGTTATGCTGTGTAATATGCCGCAATCAGCAAGGTTCAGGTTCAATTTCATTTCTAGAAAGTTTCAGCCACCATTTCACGAAACTTGCAGAGAAATCTCAATTCCAATTTTCGAAGCGAACAGGCTAGCAGGACGTCCTATTCTAATACATATACTTGGATTTTATGACAGTGTCTTATTGTAAAAGTTGCACGTGACACATTCAAAAACACAGAATGAGATCATGAACCAAAAACAAGTAAGACATTTATTTTATAAATTCTTGGCACTGGTCATTATAGCAACATATCAAAGATTGATATATAGATGATAATATTTAGTAATCGTAGTCCTAAATAACTATTTGGTTGAAAAAAACATAAATAAAAGACGATTACTGCCAGCAGGATTGTTATTTAGGACTACAGTTACCAAATATTATCTTCTATATATCACATTTATCAGTCCGAGCAGCGTTTATTAATTTATATATCAAAGAATGGACATCTGTGTACTGTTTCCTACTGTTACTTTTCAACAAAATATCAAAATAATGTGTGTGCAGGTAATCAAAGAATAATTTCTCGAAGATTTTCATAATTGTTTTCACAGCATCCCAGTATTATATTTTCTGTATTTCGTGGAAAAAGAAAACATAAATAAAAGACGATTACTGCAGTAGCAGGATTGTTTCTATTAAATTAGAAAACAAATGCAATTTAAGTTTGTTATCTCATTAAACAGCTGTGAAATTCTCCATGCACACTGCTTTGCTTTACTAGCAATAACAAAGAGAGCATTCGGTAGTACATGTAGTAACTTCTGCTAGACTTACCTTTGGAAATGGACATGTGCATGGTATCTTATACGTACTGAATGGTGGTGGACATGGCTCTGTGGGTGGGATTGGAATCAGAGAGCAGATGTCATCGTATGTACAGGAACCAACGTTGTCGATGCATGGAATAGGTACCCAGATACCAGCAACCTATCATTTAAAGAGGAATGAATCAGCAATAGTAATTTATGTAAATAACCACTGTGTCCGGGTCCAGCGCCCACCCCTACTTTTGCACAATTTTTATATTCGGGTCATATTTGGCAAAGCGCCCACCCCTTCAAAATGCCACTAATTTAAAACTTGGTCTTTGATAATTGCTTAACGAATACTGGTAATCGTTTTTATATGATACAGCGGGGGTGCTCGGGTAAGCACCCACCCCTAAAAAATCATTATTTTCTAAGTTGAGAACCCTGGGTATTAACGCGGTCGAATACGGTAGTAATCTTTGATTGCCAATACTGTGTGTGATTTAGTAACATGATGACACTCTAAGGTGTTGAAAACTCTTATCACAACCAAATGGAGCTGCTTGGTGATGTTCAGCTATTGGCAAACAACTTGTGATGCAAATATCTTGTGAACTCTCTCATGTGGGATACATGTACAGTCACCTAAATTAACAGACTGCTGCATTTTAGAAAAAATATATATACTGATCTGGCCATTCTGACTAGTATACTGTAATGTGTAAGTGTCCCCATGTTATTAATATTGTGAACATACAAACAATAGACATTTAGAGCAAGAATAAGTGCAGGACTACCATTTGAAAGCCCAAGTATGACACCAATTTTGCTTCCGACCATTTCTCCAGTGACCACAAGATTGAGAACACTTTTTTGATGACCACTTCTTGAGACGTAATTTTTGATAAGCACTTCTCATGAGACCACAAGCTTTAGAGCATTTTTGGGGGACCACTAACTTTCCAGGATAATGTAATAATGGTCTTAAAAATGAAACTTACCTCTTTTTTAATTTCCAAAACAACTTTCAGTGGGGGAAGAACATTGACATCAAAGATAGCATCGAATGCAGCTGTGACTTTACCAGGCACTGGTACAGGATCTGGCATCAGAGATACATTGGCACGTATTGGATCACTCTGAGAACCACAGTTCTTCCATGACATTCCAACCTGATGACAAATATTATAATGGTTTCAAAAAAATTTGTAAATAACACAAACTCCAGTATAAGTAGGGGAAATATTATTCACATGCCTGAGATAACGTAGTATGGCAAAACGGAAAAGTGGTTCCAAGTCTGAACAAAAAATGAATAGACCATTTTCCTTTCACTGCGAGATCTAGCGTTATGTGCATAATCAAACATAATAACAGGACAAACAAAGGTCATAGCATCGTAGTAGTGTCAAAACGTTGCATGGGATTTGGCAAACTCAAAAATATCTTTTGGATATTTCCACGCCTAATAATGTGCCCAATTACAGTTCAGCCATAAAAAGAAACAGGATGATCTAGGCAAGATCATGTGACTGGAAATTATTATTTTTATTTGTCCTTTTGTAATATCATTAGCAGGATTGTTTTATTTTTTATTCTGATTACAAAATTCACAGGTCTGAGCAACTCAAATAGGAATTCATAATCAATGAACAAATTTAAATTATTCAGCCAATCACAGTATGTCTTACAAAGAGAGTTTAAATTATTCAGCCAATCACAGTATGTCTTACAAAGAGAGTTTAAATTATTCAGCCAATCACAGTATGTCTTACAAAGAGAGTTTAAACACACTGTAGGCATGCACATGATATGAGCATTTTTGATTGCAGACAGGTTTTCTGAGCATTAAATACTGCAAGACTTATTTGAATTTGACAAACATGTATAGCACTTTTGTGATTCAACAAAAAAATCTACCATCGGGTGAAAAAGTAATTGAAATACAAATAAAAGATGAATAATTATATTTGAATAATATAAAAACAAAAACAATATTGTTTCATTCAAACCTTACTTCCACAACATCAACGCCTTTTCAGAACATGTAGACAAATACAGTAAAGTCAGCCATGTGTTAACTAGTCATTGGATGCTAAAAACAAGAGACAGATTTTTTTCTGACAAAATCACATCGTAACTACCACTATTAATTCGCTTAAAATAATTATTACCTCATCCAATAAAAACTCTCAATAGGTCTTTAAATAATTAACTGTATTAAGTACCAAGGTCCTGATTCAATCACCTGACTTTTATCAAGGCTGGCAGAGAGATAAACACAGTGACCTTGGCACACATTGCACTGAGTAACAGGATGGGTTTCTATTTCTATCCTTAGAAACTGCTCGACTTTATTCATGTCTGAGAAGTGGGAACCAAAAATAAATGTTTTCTCTTCAAATGCAAGGAATTATATTAAATCTTGTCATTATTAGAAAATTCGCCTCTACGGACTACTGAAAACAAATACCCAGTATCCAACAACACTGTTGTAGTGATGTTTGTTTTTCATGACAGCAATTTTAATTGACGTCACTTGTGTTTTTGTCAGTTTTTTTTTTATTGTATTACACAACACACTACCATGTGATCGGCATACAAAAGGAAATAATCACCATCATATGATGCGACAACACCCCACCCCCGCCGGCGTATGATACAGACAGAGAGGTGTTTGTATTACAGTGATGGCATGCGCAGATAATATTGTCATTTACACCTCAGATTGAGTGGGCGATAACACGGACCAGTGCCATTGTGATTTTTACACCGGATAATTCAATTTCATTTATTTCTATTTCTTTGAAATCAGAGAACATGTTTACTGACTACAAAACTACCCTGTGGTATCTGAGCTGAAACAGTTGTGCTCGCGTGAAACGAAAACCTCATACACGATACAGTAAAACTCAGTGACGCCTGCACGACTTACGCCGGTCGGCGGTGGCATGATCTGACCCCAGACACGATAAATAAAATAAAATACTCACGTTTGTGGCGTTAAATCGCAGTTTCGTCGACGTCTTCTGTGGAATGCTCAATAGGTCTTTAAGTAGTTTCATTTCTATGCTTTCGCCACGTGGATGAGCATCAATGAGGCTCACGGTGAAAAAACACACCAGAGCAGCGACAACGAACACATTTACTTTCGGAGCCATCTTGGTATAGTGATCCCGTCATACCTAGCGCGACTGAAAACAAAAGAGCGTCAAACACGAAACTTCTCCAATGGGGCATTACCGCGCGTTATGATTTTTTGACGGACACACATACATACGACACAGTTTAAGTCGTTCTGCTAAGACAAATTCATACAGAAAAATAATACACAGGTGCTTTATTTGGTGTAAATGATATATTTTCTATAATGTTTCTTTTACTCCTCAACATGACAGCGATTTCTATATTTATAAATTTTCACAAAAAATTACGGGAGGGTTGTCACCTGCACACGCACGGGAACAGAGTTTCAAGCGACGATAACAACACACGCTAAAAACGCAAAGGCTCATGGGTTGCTTGTTTGTAAACAATGACACGCTATGGCCATCTGACGCATGCGCAGGTGACGACTCTCTCGCTTTAACCAAAAGTGCCATGACTAGGGCTATAAAGGTAATATACCAATATATCTTAGGTGAGTGCATAACATATTGTGCAGTGACTCTGTGTATGTGTGTTATATTTTTTTGGCGCGGTAATCACGAAAGCCCACAAGATGTACGAATAATATTAAAAGCAATTACAAAATAATAAAAATTTATAGTAAAAATAAAATATATAAAATTAAATTCACGCCATACACCAGATTTTAATCAGATTGTTTACGCGTACATTTATTTTATTTTATATATTTTTATCTTGGCTTTCGCAATTGCTAAACAAAATTATCAACAAATACATAAAATAAAATTGAGATAAATATATGAAAAAAAAATTAAAGCCAACAGTAGGGTCATATTTTAATAAGACTATCACTTTCCCCTGACGCTGAAGATCAACCTGTGCAACATACTAGTACACCCAATGGGTGGCTATCTCCATTGAAGTATAGAACAAGCAACCAAATGGGGTTGTTTTCAAGACTCAAAAGAAGTCTACTTTTCGGTCTCGAAAGGAATCTATGTTCAGCAACTTCAATCATAAAAAAATTGATGAAGACCTGTAGCTTATGGAAAATTCATTAATTTTGACCAAAATCGAAAAAGAAATTAATAAAACAAAATTGACATCAAAATTTGTCAGAACGGAACTATGGCACTGATAGGGTATATGATCCCTCAATCTGATTAAAATTTACGGACAAAATCATTCTTTCAGCAAAATAATTGTAACGTCAAAAAATAATTAAAATAAATAATAATTATAGTAATTATATAAAAAAAATTAAGCCAACCAAGATCTTATTTTAATCAGATTGATGATCACTCAGGGAAACTATCAGTACAGAGTATATCAAGAAAGATTTATTTCTGTGATTTTAATAAAAACTTACGGTACCTTACGTTACATTGTGAATGTAAGGATATACAATAGAATTTGGAAAGATGAAGACGCAATATTTTTTTAATGTAAGACATTTCCCATTTGCCATTATAAAAATATTGTCCTTTATTATATTTAAATATAATCAATTATACAACAGCAAATGTGAAACAACACTTTATTTAAATTTTATACCTCAAATTTGCATAATATTACTGGATAAGAACCAAATAAAGGTCACTGAGTTACAAAGTCTTGTGATGATCAAAATCAAATCAACTCATTTGATAATAATTATCATGTTCAAAAAAATGTTCATTAGAAGAAATCTTGTGTTATTAAGCACTATAAGAAATATACAAAGAATCAGAGCTTAAAAAATCATCAACACTGTGTTTCAAAAAATATCCTCAGCATTACCAAAAATGGAAATTCATTGCTTGCTAACAATTTAAATAAACAATCGTTATATTCAACTGCAATGTAAAATATCTTGATTGTAAAAATTATATATATAAAATATTTAATTTATGTAAATAACCAGAGTTGGTGTGAAAATCTGATTGAATTAATGATATACTCCATGTGTATTCATGGCAAAAAAAAACAATATTTAAAAAAATCTTCAGTTTAAATTATTTACTATTACCTGGTACATGATTAATTCAGATATGTGTTTACAGTTTCTGAAGAATGCATTATTAAAATATTATTAGCAATATTTCTTCAAGGGAAAAAACCCTGATACTAGGTGCTAAGAATGAAATTGGGTTCAAACTTTTAGTTGTTTATGTTTAAAATGGCCAGCATGGACTGGGACAGTAGCGCAGGTTAGTTTCCAGTGTTCCAGCATTGACTTGCATAATTGCTGTGTAAGCTGTAAGCTGTGAAATAAATGAACACATACATATAACATTAGCATACTGTTATATAAACTGTAATATGAGGAAAAGTATGCATAAATTAAGACAGTACAGTGATTGTGTCAACTGATTGTATCAACTTTGACGAGTTTTGAGTTTGACATAATTAATATTATTATACATCTGTTACCGTAACACCGTAAGTTACAACGTGCCGTAATTTTGCAGTATTTTACGGGGTATTTTCATCCCACCATATTAGAAAATGCAAATTCCAAATATGGAATGATTACGCGCGTAAGCATCCTCTAATAATAAAAACAAACATGGCTGCCATCGGGGTTTGACCGGACTCCACACAAAGAAGTTTGCTGTTTCTGTTGTAAACTTTTTGGATTTCGGCATTCCCATGATGTATCCTTGGAAGGAAAAGATGTATAATAACAGTAACTCAGACAGTACGCCTGCATCGATACTCCAGCTGTACTGTCTTTGTGCAAACTTTGAGGTATTCTTGTAATAACCTCATATTATTCGTATAATGTACATCTTTTGACCCACATTTGAGAAGACTCCTTAATTGTCTACATACCTTATTCAGCATCGGCTTTGTACTTAAAACATTAAATATACCAGGAATCCCAACATTCTAGAAATTAACATAGACTCAATGGTTACTATATTATTCTGTTGGAACATATGTACTGATATAAATAACAGGGATATTGTTATCTCATTAATATTGACTGGGTTTTGTTTCATTTTAGTGATATTTTGCTAAATTGAATGCATATGACCATGTAAAATTACAACTCAATGTTTTACTGGAAAATGAAATCTAGTGAATATGAACAAATATCAAAACAGAGAAATTTACCCATTTATAGTATTTTAATAGTTAAAACAATAGATGTATTTTTTATACAGTATACATGTATAAAGATACAATATATGGAGTACCCGTAAATCAAAAATTTTGTCTTAGCGAAAAACAAAACAGTATAAGTTGAATCAATGATGTTTACAGAATGGGGGCTGATTTGTATAACACTTGGTGGAAGACTACGTGGTGGTAAACAGGGCAATAAGCAACCTCTTCACTGAATACTAGTAATTACTACTGTTTAATTCATAATGTGAAAATGGAAATTATCGGCATACCTTCTGTGTTAGTTTTTTCATGCATTTTGTTGCTGGTGTTCTCCGATCATCTATGAACAAAGGCGCTTTCCAGTGATCGTAGTTAGTTTCCAAGATGAACCATGAATGGCCGGTTTCATTCATACTACAACAAAATAAAGGAATTATTATTTTAACTTTGACTGTTATTAGTAGGGAATCCAATATCATATGGACCAGATATTCATATACTGATAGTCTATTAGGCATGCATCACACCCACTCAACGGAGGTCACAATTACGTTTCCTTCCTACATACACAATATTAGTATCTATACTGAATTCATTTGATTCAGAAAAGGATGAAGCTTTCACAAGTCTTTCAGTTACCTCTACATATAATGCAAAAAAAAAATAGATAAATCGATACGAGGAAGAGCAGATATTGGCTATAAATGTGAATGGTAAGTTTTGCATGTGCAGTATTTCACCAGGCAAAAGAGTATTTTGCAATCATTTTTATCGGTAAATAATGCTCATAGTATGTGACATATGACTAATGTTAAACTGAGTATCTATAAGAAAGTAACAAAAAAGTCTTGACAACTGCAAAAAAACGAATAGATTCTTTAGGTCAGCTAACGGAGAACATTCACATTTTTGTTAAACCATTGTTTTCATTCTATATACTGGTATCTGGTTTTATATTCCAACATTATACAAAGTAGATGTATACACTGTAAACTGCTTTAGGGTAATTTCATGAGAGACAATTGTTCATGATGCAGTGAAAATCATACATTTTTGTACATGTAGCAGTGAACATTTCTCTGGGATCCTTATAATGACATAGAGTGTCAGCCTCGTAACAAAATTTTGTCTTAATAAATGCCATAAAACCCTGAAATCCTAAAAATTACTAACAGCGAAAATTAAATGGATGTAGTTTGTAAATTGTGCTAGCTACCAACCTCCAGACGTCATCTGCTTTCAACCTATCTCTGGTGATAACAACCGCTTCTCCTGATTGGTTGCCACCCAGAATGAAATACGTTGGTGCCAAGACTTTGCTGTTTACCAATAGGTCTTTAGCTTCACTGAAACTGATAAGGTACAAATAATTAATAATTGCATAAACTAGTAATTAGTAGAACATTGTAATGAGCTTATCAACAAAACAAGCCAAATTATTCCACATTTCATATTTTTGTTGAGAAATAGAATGTATGCAGATTTACACTACCAGTTTCCTTTTTTTTCATTACAAATCCACAAAATAGTCCAGTTTATAGCCTACACTGTCCTTCAGAAGATTGGAACAAAAATATCCAAATTAAATAAAAACTGAAAATTGACTAAAATTTTTTCTGTTGGCTCCATAATTAATGTTTGTTTCCAGAAATATTGAAGAATATAAGAAAAAGGTACAGAAAAATGTGGACGAGAAAGTCTAATGGCGAAAAGGCTAAGTACAATGGGTGGTTACTATACACAGGTTGGTCTGTATTTACACAGTGAATGATACAGAAAAGAGAAAGTTAGACTTAATTGAGAGGAGATTAATACCTGTTACTGCTATCTAGTGCATCCCTGGTGATAAATCCAATCCATTTAGCATCCCTCTCACCCAATACCCATTCAATAAACCCAATAAATCCACCATTTAGATTAAACCGCTCATTCATTGTGACCGTGAATACATTCTACACAGAAAATAATCATAATAATATTATGAATTTGTTAAAAAAAGCTGGAAAAGCTTTGCCGTTGAATAGAAGTTTGTTTGACATGTTCCTGTCACATGACAAGTAATACAGTTTGTAAGTGAACTCCCGCAACCCAGTAATTACAATTATGCAGATGCTGGAATTCAAAATATAATTGATAGCATCAGAAAGATTCCAGAATTCAAAGCACTGTCCCAATCACAGATGTGTGTGTCAAAATCAATTGCAAAAACAAATTTGCATGGAAAAACACACACTTTTGAAAGCAAAAAATAGCAACTTCAATATTCCCAAATAAAAAAACTAGCTCAAAACTGCAGGAAAAAATAATTTCTAATGGTCTGTCACTTACCGGTTTAATACCAGTGAGTACACCTACATATCCTGCAAAGTGGACTGCTTTGTATACAGTCTTACCAGCCCGCTGATAGTCTACATTGATTGTGATTGGGCGTAACGTCTCCGTAATCCACCATGTGTCGTTTCCGGTGTCCCATCTGTATGCAAAACATAATAAACTTTAAAGAGAGTGTTCTTTTTTCATTTATTTTAAGATTTTTTGCAAAATATCAAAAATTTGTAGTCATTTACATATTCTGCATTTTTACTACACTGTAGTTACAGTCACAGATTCTTTAAAAGAAAAATTTCTGTCAAAATAAAAGTTCTATAAATACTTACCCCAGGAACAAACCAAAGTCCAGATTTCTAGCATGGTATAATTTTCCTGTCAAAATATACAGCAAAAACATTCAAACAAATGAATTTATTTTTTTCATATAAAATTTTATATTATCTTGCATAATCCGAACAAATACTTGCTAACATATAATCTAATGATGATCACATGACACTGAGGTACAGATCACATGACATGATGATGATCACATGACATGGTGCAGGTCACACACCAGGATTAAATTTCTCACAGAAACACATGTAATTTGCAAGAAATAAATGCCAATCAAAGAAAGCTTAGAAAGAACTCCCATGTGCTGAGAGTATTGGAGACACATTAAATATAATTCGAAATTACTTAGCTGAAAACTAATTATGCAAATCAGAAAATTAATATGACCAGATTTGAGTGTAAAACTAATGAGGTCTGCGCAATGTAACAGAAAATCTATGTCTCCAAGTTTAATTGAAATGTGATTAGAACCAAAAAATTATGAATTATTATGCTTATTAGGGAATTAATATGAACAGATTTTTACCCCAAACTAATTAGGTTTGTACATTGTCCTAGAGCATCTTTGTACTAAGTTTCATTGAAATGGAATAATTAGTACCGTAAAAACTCCAAAATTTCGACCCCTCTAAAAATTCGTCAACCTAATTATTTGCCGGGTTTCGGTGTTTTATTTTGTCGCGCGCAGTTATCTAACATGAACAAATTTTACTTTCTGTATGATGTTCTCCAAGCTAGTTTGTAATTTCAGACATTGTTTTGATAACCACGAGTTGAGTCCTGAGAGACTAGATCGGTTTCTGTAGCAACCGTGACGCTATATCCAAACGTTCGCTACATTGTTTCCCATTGCGTTCTCGCGGTACTTGTCTGTTTACCGCCCAAAATTCCCACCAAAGTTCTGCCTCGTGTTAGTCGCGTGTCACACCTAATATGGAATGACAGCGTTATGTTTCGTTTGTATGCGCCAATCATTAGCGTTGTTTTATTTTCGGAACGTTTTGACATGATATATTCTAGAGTACAAACACATGTTTGGCACTTCTCCGATTAGCTGTCACCGAGACAAATGCCGCTCTAACGTTGACAATTACATTAACCAGGCAAAGCGCTGTCGTGAGAAGTCCGATTCAGGCCGTCGCTGTAATTCCTTCTATGGTAGCTTCGCAACTTGATGCTCGTTATGCACACCCTCCTTTCTATGCTCTCTACGATGTCAACTCCTCATGAAGCTATTATTTAGCGATCTATATTTTATACCAAGAAGTATTTGCTGTACAACGTATTGATGTTCATGTTGAGTACAAATAAACCAGTTTGAATTATACCTCACGTCTGTTCAACTCAAGAAAACACAACGCAATCGATGTCCGTTTCAATAACAATTCCGCATGATTAGTCAGTTCGTTTTATGTGACGAAAAGAACACCCCAACGCCTAGTTTTGCGATATAAACTTATCCACCACATAAATTTGGTGCCGAGACCAGGATATCCAATACTGATTCATCATGCCTCGAAGAATCCTAAACAAAGCAATAGATAGACTGAACAAAGTTGTGACTCAATTAAATATCGCGTTGACACTTGCTGAGGATAGAATCCAAGACTTTGAAGTCACTGACAACAAATCTGAAGTATATCGGCTGATCAAAGTAAGCATACTAGCACTTGACAATCGTATCTCAAACTTACAAAAGGCCTGCGACGAAGTCAGAAATTATGCCGATGTTCTGGACGCAGAGTTTACGGAAACTGAAGAAATCGAACTCAAATTACTAGAGAGGTTTAGTTCGATCAATTTATTCCTGACAGAAAACAAGCCAGCGAAGCAAGAAATACATCCAGTCCCACAACTTGGTCAACACGAAGTAAATCAACAACCAATCCCTCCAGATGATCAACAAGCACCGGTCCAACAGCTCGTACCACCGCCGACACCTCAAGTCGTACCGCCGCCGACACCTCAAGTCGCACTGCCGCCGACACCTCAAGTCGTACCGCCGCCGACACCTCAAGTCGTACCACCGCCGACACCTCAAGTCGTACCGCCGCCGACACCTCAAGTCGCACTGCCGCCGACACTTCAAGTCGTACCACCGCCGACACCTCAAGTCGTACCGCCGCCGACACCTCAAGTCGTACCGCCGCCGACATCTCAAGTCGTACCGCCGCCGACACCTCAAGTCGTACCGCCGCCGACACCTCAAGTCGCACTGCCGCCGACACCTCAAGTCGCACTGCCGCCGACACCTCAAGTCGTACCGCCGCCGACACCTCACGTCGTACCGCCGCCGACACCTCAAGTCGTACCGCCGCCGACACCTCAAATCGTGCTGCCGCCGACACCTCAAGTCGCGCCCCCAGTACCGACGTTTCAAGTCGCGTTTCAACCACCTGTACAACAGTTCGATCAACCCGCTAATGCACCAGTGCCTCAAGTAGAAGTTACACAAAATAACTTTTTGAACAATTCAATTCCAACAGCTCATATTTCAGGTATGAATCCACAATACACTCAATTTAATTCTGTTCAATTGCCACGTATTGATTTGCCCGTCTATTCAGGCGAGTATACGGGGTGGGCTGAATTTTGGGATATGTTCAATGCTGCTGTAGGTTTAAATCCACAACTTAGTCCTATAATCAAATTTGCTTATTTGAAAAGGTCGTTAGAGGGGGAGGCTCTAGAAGTAATAACCGGCTTAGATCTTACTATAGTAAATTACAGTTTGGCACTCCAGCTTTTGACCGAACGATTCGGCCAGCCACATCAAATTATCGCTGCTCACATGCGTGCATTACGCACAGCAGACGCACCCAATTATGATGCCAATTCTTTACGGAAATATCATGATACCCTGGAAAAGCACATCAGGGCACTTCGTTTATTAGGTGTACCAGAGGCGGGCTATGAGAAACTCCTCATACCCATGATACTGGATACATTCCCAGTTCAATTTCAACAAAGTTTAGCGCGATCCAACCCAAGCGGGGAATGGACGTTAGTCACACTCAGTCAGCACATGTTACACGAGGTTAAAATCCTCGCCATAGGTCAGGTAGATTACGACACAAACCCTTCAGCAATACATGCTTTCACCCAGAGTACACATGACTCAACACAGTTCAAGTCCAAACGATATGAGCGTCGTAATTACAATAATACTGACAAATCTTACAGTGGTACCACATATTCTGATCAACAGAAACAAAACCATGTCACACAAACTGATCACACTCATGGTAGAACACAAATTGGTGACAGAACCCCACATTGCATATACTGCAAAGGCAAGCATTACACCACAAATTGTACAAATATTTCAACTAGAAAGGATCGAGTCGAATTTATTACCCAAAATAAACGATGCTTTAATTGTTTGGGAAAGCACATGTTGTCTCAATGTAAGTCGCATTTCACTTGCCGTGTTTGTAAGAGTAAACATCATACGTCAATTCATTTTGATAAATCTGGAACTGCGCAAACAAATTCAACGAATTCTAGCACGGCAAACTCGCATTTTTCACATTCAGCAAATACTGGTGAACAATCGCGTTTTACCGGGAGTGACTCAAAAATTAACTCTGACAGTCCGCGACGCGCAATGCTTCAAACCGCACGAGTTAGTACGCATTTTCGAGGTACTAACTGTGTTGCTACCCTCCTATTTGACAATGGCAGTGATAGAAGCTTTGTCACAAACTCTTTCGCACGTAAACTAGGTGTAATCCCAAATTATAACGAATTATTGAGTCTGAATTCGTTCTCCAATCCGCGTTCCGGTGTGCAGTCCATACCGAGAACCACGCTGTCACTACAAAGCAAAGATGGCATTAAATCCCCGATCGATGTACTGATGGTCGACTGTATTTCCGAGGGATTGGAGAACACTGTAACTTACGATATTGCACGTTTGCCACATTTGAGAGGTCTATCGTTGGCCTATCCGCCGTCAAATCGATCCACATTAAACATCGATATTTTGATAGGCGCCGATCATTATTGGGATTTTGTTATACACAACTCACGCATAGTTAGGGGCAAACCAAACGCTATACCGACTGTCTTTGGGTACCTATTGTCAGGGCCTTTCACTACACACAACAGGACAAACAAAACAAATTCATTCACCATTGCTTCTATCCGAGCACATGACAGTGTAATGGAAAAAATGATTGCTAGTTACTGGGACCTGGAGTCAGTGGGTGTTAAAGATACGATTACAAGACAGCAGGCACTCAACATTACACATGAACAACAATACAAAGAATATACCGAAAAATCCAAAATTGAAAATAATATTTCGACCCCAAAAGTGTCCGAGAAATGTGCCCAGTGTCCGACCACTGGTACGAGTGACACCGTTAGCGATCGACCGCTACTTTGTACGCCCCCAAGTCAATCCAGAGGACATGTCAATTCGGAGAACGAAATTAGTCCTCATTTCCATAAATCAGCAGAAGATTTCATAAAAACTGCTGAAACAGTGTCAGGAGATATCATCGATACAAACCGCGAACCTCCTGAGCTACAAAACTCCAAAATTAATGATCAGATCGTTTCGTTACATGTCGCCTCTGAATCTGACAATTTACTCGGCCACCATTTTGAACTTCACAATGAGCCAAACATCGCACCGAAGGAGATTATTCACGCAACTGAATCAAACTCAGAACCTAGTCTTGAAAAGATTATCGATATTCGCCGTTTCAACGATCTACATCGTCTGTTGAAAGCAACTGCTTATATATTTCGTTTCATTTCGAAACTCAAATCCAAATTGAACCACACTCCGAGTAATTTGTCAAGTAGACTTGCTCTCTCAACACAGGAGATATACGACGCGGAACACGCTTGGTTGACATCGATTCAGTCAACACATTTCGGAGACGTTGTCAGTTCTATTCGGAGACAACAATTTAGACATGGCGTACTTCAAAAACAACTTAAACTATTTCTTGACGATAAGTCAATACTGCGAATTGGTGGTCGGCTTCAGAATACCGACTTTCCTTTCGAAACCATGCATCCAATACTCCTTCCTGGTAAACATCGGTTTACTACGCTCATAATTCTTGATGCTCATCATTTATTAAACCACGGTGGGCCGTTAACCACAGTTAACAAAATTCGGGAAAAATATTGGATCACCGCGATTCGCAGACATGTGAATTCTACATTGAGATCTTGTGTCGTTTGTAAGAAGGTCGATGGAACTCCATTTCCCCTTCCTACTCAAGCTCCACTTCCTGATTTTCGAGTGAAGGAAGCAGTCCCATTCGAATTCTGCGGAACAGATTACACGGGACATTTGTTCGTTAGGGACCAACACACTGGTCTTTCTAGTAAAGTTTATGTACTAATTTTTACTTGCGCCTCAACTCGATGTATTCACTTAGAATTAACTCAAGATTTGACCGCCGCATCATTCATTTTGGCTATGCGACGTTTCACTGCTCGACGGTCAACGCCCCGGAAAATGATCTCAGATAACGGTTCCACATTTATAGCCGCCGCTAAGATTTTGAAAGGACTCGAGTCCAGTCCTGAGGTACAAAACTATCTTACCAAAAATCGTATATCGTGGCGTTTTAATCCTAAACGAATGGCGTGGGCCGGAGGCCTATTCGAGAGAATGATAGCCATAACAAAAAATTGCTTGAAGAAAATTCTAGGTCGTGCCAACGTGACTTTTACCGAACTATTCACAATTTTAGTCGAAGTCGAGTCGTCAATAAATGACCGCCCATTAACTCATCTCTCCGCAAGTGTCGAAGATTTAGCTCCACTGACTCCATCCCACTTGTTAAATGGACGTCAGATTAGAATGTTACCCCCAGCTATTCCTAGTGTTTCTGAACCCAATTTTGAGATTGATAATATTACTGCAAATAAAAGAGCTATGTATTTATCCTCCCTTCACAATGCTTTTAGTAAGAGATGGCAAAGAGAATATTTGACATCACTTACTGAGCGTCACTTGAATCAAATCAAAGGGACAACCAATAATTGTATAAAGGTGGGGGATATTGTCCAATTACACCAGGACATCAAAAAACGATGTCATTGGTTACTAGGTCGTGTAACTAAATTGCTTCCAGGCAAGGACGGTATCGTCCGAGTAGTGGAAATACAAACCAAAAACGGCTCAACAAATCGTTCTATACACCATCTTTATCCACTCGAACTAAATGCAGAAACACCAGAGAATACACTCTCAATTCCCGAGGAAGTTATTGGTAGTCCCTCCGTTGAAAATGAATTTTCTAGTCAAATCCACGACTTTTCTAGTCGGCCCGAACCAAGGGCTTCAGCGCTCAAAGCGAGCGAAAGTATACGGCAAATGTGCCGTGATGGTGTTGTATAACTTTGTAGAATTTTGAACTTTGTATTGCACTGTAACTTTATTTCAAGTTTTCAATGAGAATCATTTGTTCCGTGCAGTAAATCAAAACCTGCAATGTGTTCATGATATACTGTATTGATATACCGTGTTATTTGCTGTTTTAGCTAAGATTGAAACTCACAATTCATATCTGATGTTCAATGTGATTGACATGTGTTTATTGTTGAGAGTCTGTCATTTAAATTTCAGAGATTTATTCAAGTTAATTTTAAAATTTATCATGTTCGATTCAGGTTATCCCGAGATCTTCTCGTGATTTTTGCGCCCCGGAGTATGTCGCGCGCAGTTATCTAACATGAACAAATTTTACTTTCTGTATGATGTTCTCCAAGCTAGTTTGTAATTTCAGACATTGTTTTGATAACCACGAGTTGAGTCCTGAGAGACTAGATCGGTTTCTGTAGCAACCGTGACGCTATATCCAAACGTTCGCTACATTGTTTCCCATTGCGTTCTCGCGGTACTTGTCTGTTTACCGCCCAAAATTCCCACCAAAGTTCTGCCTCGTGTTAGTCGCGTGTCACACCTAATATGGAATGACAGCGTTATGTTTCGTTTGTATGCGCCAATCATTAGCGTTGTTTTATTTTCGGAACGTTTTGACATGATATATTCTAGAGTACAAACACATGTTTGGCACTTCTCCGATTAGCTGTCACCGAGACAAATGCCGCTCTAACGTTGACAATTACATTAACCAGGCAAAGCGCTGTCGTGAGAAGTCCGATTCAGGCCGTCGCTGTAATTCCTTCTATGGTAGCTTCGCAACTTGATGCTCGTTATGCACACCCTCCTTTCTATGCTCTCTACGATGTCAACTCCTCATGAAGCTATTATTTAGCGATCTATATTTTATACCAAGAAGTATTTGCTGTACAACGTATTGATGTTCATGTTGAGTACAAATAAACCAGTTTGAATTATACCTCACGTCTGTTCAACTCAAGAAAACACAACGCAATCGATGTCCGTTTCAATAACAATTCCGCATGATTAGTCAGTTCGTTTTATGTGACGAAAAGAACACCCCAACGCCTAGTTTTGCGATATAAACTTATCCACCACATATTTACCTCCAAATTTTCGACCCCACTAACAATTGCCGACTCATTCTTATTCGAAAATTGCGACCAGTTTTAGTTTTCCCCCAAACGAAAAAAAAAAACGATGTGAGCGTTCAAACGGGACCTTCCTCGAAGGCATGAATCCGGGTTTCTGATTGACTGAGAGATTTTTATTTTATTGGTAACGAAAATATATTCTAAATAAACGAAGTTTCAAATAAAAACGAACACAAAAATCTCGGCATGCTGCGTTTCTGAATTGTTGATTATTACCGTACTCAGTAGTGATTATAATAATGTACACAAAATAAATTTGTTGAATGGTTATGAAATACAAATAAAAGTCAACTTAGTTTCATTGTAAGCGAATGATTCCGGTCTCGTATAAACGTTTGATGCTGTAGGATATCTTAGGTCAAATAGGTCAAATCGCTAATTAACCAATCAAAAAGCTGGATGATGCCAACGTGTTCAAATTACCATAGCTTATTTAAATATGTTAATGTTATTGAATGCAATGCGGAAGAGATTGATGTTGTAGTACGATATTTTGGCTTGGATTTTGATGCGAAAACGGCATGATTTTTTTTAAATAAAAAAATTAGTTGTTTTTAAAAAATAAACTGGTCATCTGAAGAATAATTTAACATTGTTCACAGTGATAACAGCTCATTCTCGAAAGGAAGCTTACCCGCTCACGCTAGTCACGATAAAAATCATACACGTGTACTCTTGAATAGACAGACGTCAATGACTACGGTAAAACTTAGACTCTATTTTAGCCGGCAGGATTGATTGAAATGTCCGAAAAATGACGCCAAAATACACCTTAAATGTCCCATTTTATTTTCTTAAATCCCATTTTATTTTTTAATCCAAGGGCGAATTTACGGCAGAATCTGGTCCCTCAAATAAGGGACACGTGAGCTTTGATTCTAACCAGATACATTGCACTGGGTCGGGGAGATAGTTTGCTAAACTTCCATGTATCTTTTGTCCAATGGGTACCTGTACTTCGAACATTCGCAAGTTTTCCTAGGTAGTGCGAGACAGCTTTGTCTTTTGACCTATTAGTTTTGTGTTGACCTCTTCTCCGCATCTTGATGTTTTGTTTTGCTTGTCATAATACTCACTGATTGATGACTTTGTTTAGATTTTGAGTTACAACTCGGCCACGACCTTTGCTTTTACCGTGAAACATGGGGAAGTTTACGTTTGCTGATTTCTATTCTGAAAAATTCGACCGCCCGAAAATGCACCTTAATTTTGACTCTAAAAACACGTCACATTTCTAACACAAATTATTTAAAACCGGTCGAAATTTTGGAATTTTTACAGTACTTTAGATATCAGTGTGAAAGCTTAAAATTGGTTAATTATGCAAATTAGGTAATTAATATGTACAGATTTTAACCCACAATTATTCAGGTCTGTCTATTGTCCTACAGCATCCATGTACATTCATTGATATGTGATGTATAGTACCTGAGATATCAGTGTGAAAGTTGGTTAATTATGCAAATTAGGTGATTAATATGCACAAATATTTACCAGAAACTAATTGGGTCTGCATAATTCTAGATTCATTGAAATGTGATGATTAGTACTTTAGATATCAGTAGAAAAGCTGAAAATTAATTATGCAAATTAGGTAATTAATATGCACAATTATTTACCCTAAAACTAATCAGGTCTCTGCATAGTCCTAAAGGATCTATGTACCAAGTTTCATTGAAATGCGATGATTAGTACTTGAGATACCCGTGGAAAAGGTGAAAATTAACTAATTATGCAAATTAGGTGATTAATATGCACAATTATTTATCGAAAACAATCAATCTCTGCATAGTCCTTGAGTATGTAAGTACCAAGTTTCATTGAAATGTAATGCTAACTACTTATATCAAATGCTGAAAATTAATTAATTATGCAAATTAGGTAATTAATATGTACTGATATTACCATAAAAACTATCAGGTCTGTGCAGTGTCATATGACATCTATGTACCAAGTTTCATTGAAATGTGATGATTAGTACTTATATCAAATGCTGAAAATTAATTAATTATGCAAATTAGGTAATTAATATGAACTGATATTACCATAAAAACTATCAGGTCTGTGCAGTGTCATATGACATCTATGTACCAAGTTTCATTGAAATGTGATAATTAGTACTTGAGATATCAGTGGAAAAAACGAAAATTGACTAATCATTATGCAAATTAGGTAATTAGTATCCACGGATTATTACCAAAAACTAATCAAAACCTAGCATTAGTTCAGAGCATGTATGTACAAAGTTTCATCAAAATCCAATGAGTGGTTGTTTAGATATCAGTGGAACAATCATGGAACAGCTAAAAATCAGCTAATTATCATGCAAATTAGGTAATTAATATGCACGGATTTTTACCAAAAACTAATCAAATCTGCGCATATGTTAAGAGCATCTATGTACCAAGTTTCATCAAAATCCAATGAGTGGTTGTTTAGATATCAGTGGAACAATCATGGAACAGCTAAAAATCAGCTAATTAACATGCAAATTAGATAATTAATATGCACGGATTTTTACCAAAACTAATCAAATCTGCGTATATGTTCAGAGCATCTATGTACCAAGTTTCATCAAAATCCAATGAGTGGTTCTTTAGATATCAGTGGAACAGTCATAGAACAGCTAAAAATTAGCTAATTATCATGCAAATTAGGTAATTAACGAGCATGGATTTTTACCAAAACCTAATCAAATCTGCGCATTGGCCCAGAGCATCTATGCACCAAGTTTCATCAAAAACCGATGTATGGTTCTTGAGATAGCAGTGGAAAAGTCGGACACACATACACACATACACACATACACACATACACACACACACACTAACTGCAAAGACTCCCATTATGTGCTTCGCACATGGGAGTCAAAAATAAGACATAACAAATTTATAGAACAATAATCAAAAGATATCAATTTCACCATCTGATTAGGTGGTTTGCCAAGCTGATTCTCGAAAAGATTAGCCAGTTATGAACTCATTACAAATTGTTCATTGTTGCTTCAAAAGTTATCGCTACCCCAGAAAGTTATCGCTACCCAAGAAATTAATTCACAAAGAAAATTTGGCCCCAGATTCTTAGTTTTTAAAAAAGTGCAAGGATACAACTTTAGTTTCAGGTGTGAAATATGTGGACAGAGAGCTAATAACATGACATGACAGGCAAAACACTAATGAGAAAATAAACTAAAAAAAGAATATATATATATATGATTCTAACCACCATTCAAATTTGATTACATACATATCAAGTAAATATTATAATTTAAATTTCATCCATATGCAAATTTACCCCATCTAAGTAAAGAATTCATAACAAAAATAGAACAGATTTTTGAAAAGAAGTATATCATACTGTAAATACTTTATTTTTGCTTTGAATTTATTATCACTATTTTCACTGAAGGGGTGATCGAGTAAAAAAAAAAGCGAATAAACCTTTTTTTCTATATTTTAAATTTGATTCATCAAAAATTCAGGGAAAATAAATTTAAAATAAAAAGACGCAAAAAGTCTTTTCAGGAAAAATTAATTGCAGCTAAAGTATTTTACAGTACAATAAAATAGTTCTACTAATTTTACCTTGTTCATCTTCTGCAATAATGGATGTGCAGAGTGTGAAGATTTCATAAAATACATTGTACAACACGACTTCACCTGAAGGAAGGAAACAGTGTTATTACGCCACAATGATATTTCTCATAATACCTATAATCTACTGTACAGCGAATTTGGCAATGACAGATGATGATTTGGCAATGACAGATGATGATTTGGCAATGACAGGTGATGATTTGGCAATGACAGGTGATGATTTGGCAATGACAGGTGATGATTTGGCAATGACAGGTGATGATTTGGCAATGACAGATGATGATTTGGCAGTGACAGATGATGATTTGGCAATGACAGATGATGATTTGGCAATGACAGATGATGATTTGGCAATGACAGATGATGATTTGGCAATGACAGATGATGATTTGGCAATGACAGATGATGATTTGGCAATGACAGATGATGATTTGGCAATGACAGATGATGATTTGGCAATGACAGATGATGATTTGGCAATGACAGATGATGATTTGGCAATGACAGATGATGATTTGGCAATGACAGATGATGATTTGGCAATGACAGATGATGATTTGGCAATGACAGATGATGATTTGGCAATGACAGATGATGATTTGGCAATGACAGGGTATGTTACATTGCCAGGTAGTACTTTGACAAGGGTTAAGAAGAAAGTAAGGGACAACATCAAAAGTTCAATGTCGGATAAAAAACTTAATTCCTTTAGTTTTTTCTCAAACCCCCCTACCCCCCACTGAAACTTAATTGATAAATATTGACCATGGCGTCAGACTACATTCACAATTAAATACAAATTGATAATCCGACAGTAGTATGGCGTAGCAGTTGGTTGTCGGATGGGTGTAAACAGACTTTACACTCGAACCAAACTATTTTCTCGTCTTGAATGTTTGTTTTTTTCCATTTTCTGTTATTTTTGTCCATGACTGGATAGAGAGAAAAAAAACGAATTACAAATACTGCAAGATTTTTTAGACTTCATTAAAAAATAAAATCGTTTTTGTAGGATAGAAACTTTTTGAGGTCAAAACCCCCCACCCACAAATTAAAGCAAATAAGTTTTTTATCCGACATCGATCTTTTGACGGCGTCCCTAAAAATGAACAACATTGATATCTATGTTAAGAGAAGCTACATGATCCACTACCATTCTTACATATAATTTTTGATTAATTGGCCTTTCATAATAATTGGCCTTTTTTTTAAATTGAGATTGAAAACCACATGTTCACAAAAATTGGAATTCCTTACCAATTATCCATCTACCTTTCTCTAGTTCTGTCCCCCCCCCCTCTCATTCATTAAATCTATAATCCAACTCCCCCGTCTAAAATATCACCCCCTTTTCTAATAATACTGTTTTATTTCAAATAACTTACCAAGTTTGAGGCCACTAGCTGCTGCTATACCAATAATTTCTTCATTATATGGAGCTGGTAGTGTGGAAACAATTTTGTCCTACAAAGATACAAAGACACATAACTAAAACCCGGTAAAATATGAGAAATTACATCACGAAGAGAAAATGAGTAAAAACCTAAGCTGTTACTTTTGCAGCTAGGTGACACTGATTAAATTGCATTGACTTACTAGAGATATATTTAAGTATATTCCAACCAGTGCATGTAACAATGTGATGGCTTTAAAATGACAGTGTCTGCTTACCTAACACCCATGTAAGCAAGTCCCACCAGGTTAATAAAGTTAGTAAAGTAAAATCACCAAAGTTTTTCAACTGTAGCGATATAATTATACTCTGAACAAAATCTGACTACAAGAAATGGTGAAGCAAATCAGTCCAGGTATGACTGAGAAATGGCAAATGTTAAAATGTTGTTTTTTTCAAGAAAAGTGGTTGCCGATTAAAAAATTCATAAACAAATTAACAAGCATTTACGATAGTGGCATGTCAGTCTACCAACTTTAAAAATCAGTCCAAGCATGACCTAGAAAAATGTTGTTGAATTGACTGACACATGGACATAAATATACAAATTACATCTTAAGGAACTAAAAACAAATTAAAAGAAAAATTGTGACATGTGACATACATAGTAGCAGTCTATGTACATTGTAACCAACTGTTTGTGATGTATTTTGTCTTATTTGCATATATACCATATTTGCTCTAATACACATAAAATAAAGTTTGCAAATAGATTGGATCATTAAATTATTACGACATTGCAATTCATATACTCATGTAAATAAGTGTATGATACTGATAAAAGAAAATATAACAATGATAATTAATCTGTTTCCAAACAAATCAATTAAATAATGAAATGATCCTGTAATAACAACATGTGTAATGAGTGACTGTGCAACAACAACAGTTCCATTTATTATTGAGTATATATCCTTATGAAACGTACGTAGTTTAAAGACGTGTGTATTCCAAGTACATTCAATACATGTTTTAGTCTGTCCATTATTGCAGACTGATAAAAGTCCAGAATGGCCGTTCGGTCTACAGCCGACGGGCATCAGCACTATACTATTCCAAACTTTAACAGCCAACATTCAGAATGACTACTCCCCTCCCCCCGGTTTTTCTGTGGGTCTATTGGCAGGAAAGTCCAGGGCCGTTTTTTGGTCCCAGTCCATTCCTGCATGCTTGTATACAAAACTGACCAAATCATGCTAGATTTACTGAAATTTTAATACTAAAGATCAAGTACTTTTGATACTTACAAAATGTTTATCCACAAATTCAATCAGCGCACCGTTAAAAAAAGAGCCTGTCAGATTTTTAATCACATTCAGCATATCACCAAACTGAAATTAAAAAGTCAGTATAGTCAATGAGTAAAACAAACAAAAATAGTTTTATACTAACTCAGTGTAAAATAAAAATGGCGAAACATATTTTGACATAATTTGTTGCAACATTTTGCAAATTTTTGTATATTTTACTACAACTTTTTTGTAAAAGAGCAGTGGTCATCCATGGGTGGTGGGCAGTTTGAATTTCATGTACACAATGTACGTCACTATGAGTCCCATATCGAACAGGACGCAACGCGATGACCACCGCCCTTTACAATTTGAACAAAATGAACATGATTTTATATTGGTTATTGATCAGAATTTTGTTTAAAAAAATGCTAAAAAACCGTTTTAAATCACGGAAAATGCAAAACTTTAATTTTTTTCTATATTTTTACAAACATTTTGATCAGAACTTTCATCAAATACATAAAATGTATATCTTCACAGTGCGGCGAATGTAATACTGAACTAAGCCGAAATACACATCACATAGTTTGATGTCATAAATATACGTGTACTACCAAAGATTATTTGGGGGGGGCAAGGGTTATTTTCGTTCAACGTAATTGCAATATATTTTTGTTCCTACAACATAAATTGAAAAAAATAAATCCGTAATTCTGTAATCACAGGCTAGACGTAATCAATCAAATATTTTTTTTGTACACTGTAAAAATGTGTCATTTTTCTCGGTACGTACACGAATTTACATTCAAATAAAAAAAGTTGAAAGAATAATCCAGGGAAATTATATTTTCGAAACTGTAAAACGACTAGATGACACAATTCACTGCAAAAGTCAATTTTCACTGTAAACTGTAAAATTGTAAAAGGCCCTTTTCATTTCCCGTAAAACTGTACCAGCTACCCTACCCCCCCACTACCCCCCCCCTCTTATTTCATTGTACATTCTACAAGAAGGTTACTCACCTTCCCAAATTATATATGGTTTGATAACAGGTTACAAGAAAAATCATTCATGATTGCTACCTCACGTGTTGATTTTCAGAATTATTTTTCAGTGGCACAATAAAGATAAATGTATTGAAGGTGCCACAGTCATTGTGGCATGCCATGTTCAATGTAGGTCCCATATATACAACATGTGTATGTTGCACACTGTTTTTTCATACAATATTCAAAAGCACAATGTATGTCGCTGGAATAAAATTTGAATAAATAAAACAAAACATGTCTTTGCTTATTTGTTTATTTGTATCGCACTTGAAGCTGACTTTGTGCACATTGAATGTTGACTGTGGTGGTAACAATATTCACATGATTGTATACAGTAAAATGAACAATACCCTTTGTCTATATCATCAACTAAGTAAATCAAAGTCTGAAGTTGTGATCAAGATAACACCTACAATCACTGATTGTAACAGGCATACAATATACGCCCCTTTTTTTCAAAGTTTATTAACCATACAGGGCCTACATTAATCCTAACCTCAACTTTTGACACCTTTAACAAAAATTAAATCTGCATAATTTTTTCCATATTTTTTCGTAAATTTTGATCAAGACCTACAACTGATACAAAATTATGTCCATTTGGTTCAAAATTATCTAAACTATTGTAGAAAATTACATAAATATAGGCAAAATGTTGCACCATCATTTTGAAAGGAACGTGCGCTCAAATGGTTGAAAATTTGTCAATTGCTCAGCATGTTGGACTACCGTATTAGTCATCAATTTAGCTTCCTACTTTTTATTGAGATTGCAGTGCTACCAATTTTCAATAGTATTTTATTATATGGAAATTAACAAAAAATGCTGTACTTTTCTGTAATTTCTTTTATAAGGTGTGCGCTACAGAATGTACCAACCAATCAAAGTAATACCGGTATAAATACATTGATTTTTTTTTTTTACAGATAATGAAAAGTACAAGAATATACTAAATTCACTTTCATCACAAGTAAATGATAATACAGAGTAATATTTCGTATCCAGTCATCCCAGGTATCAGCTAAAAATTTGTAGATTAAAGTTTGTCAATTTTTTTCAGATTTTTGTCCAAATATTTTTTAAAAAATGGAAAAAAATTTCAACATGATTTTTAAGATAGTCTGAAAATAGATTATTGGTAAATTGCACCCATTTTTTTTACAAACAAATTGACTAGAAACTTTTTTATTTTTTTCTGGGCCTCACCTCTTGTGCCTTGTCCTTCATGACTTCATTCCATCTGTCCTTTGGATCCAAGTCCAGGTTGATCACGTAGTTTGGTACAGCGGTTTCGGGTTTCGGTGGGTATACATCAAACCGACAATCTTCTGTGAACTATGAAAGTAAATACAATTGCAATGACTCAAACCGCTTGTGTATATGATATAAATTTTGTCACTGAAAAAAGTTTAATGACCATAAATTTATATTTAATTTTATATTAATAAAATTTATTCTTGTAGTTATGTAATACTGTTCGAACACATCAGTTTCACAAACTAACTTATTTCATTTGAATAGATAAATCCATCTGACTTGAAACAGTTTTATTGAAATATAAAAAAGAAAAAACAAGATATTTGCAAATAACTTAGTTGACTTTGACAATGACAACTACGAATTCTTAAAGTGCCTGTGCAATAATATATAAAATTACATGTAGATGCAGACCTAATTTTATGTAGCAAGCTGTTCAAATAAAAATAAAGAGCTTGTGTTTACGAATATAAATTTGTCATTTATCTAAATGACAAAAATGAATGTTTAAATTTAAAATAAGAAAATTATTTAAATAAGTTGGCGACAGACTGTGATATTTAAAGTAATATAACCGCGGTAAAAATAATTATTTTTTTTTAATTTTTGGGATTTCAGGATCTCAGCTTCATGATTTTCATGGTCCATATACAATATTAGTATTATACCTGATTGGTCACATAAAAAATAACCCATAAATTCATCTATTTTGTTGACTACCGGGGTAGTTGGAAAGTAGCATTAAAATGTGCTGTACACTTTTATGGGTAATATACTACCTGTACTAACAAGCGGAAGAGCTTGCTTGGAAGCCCATCAAAATTTGCTACAGGCTAGGAATTTGTGGAGAGATCTCTATGCGACAATTAACCTTATTATTTCATGCAGTTTCTTGAGTTTCAGTCAAACAGTATTCTGACCAATAACGTGGCAGCAACTCATCTTAAAATACTGACAAGCAACATGTTGCTGTTGCCAACCACTAGTAAATATATATTCAGTCAGAAAATGTACTCTAACTTGTTTTTGATTGAATATACAACAAGAAAGAGATAGTCGTCATATCATTTGACATGTCGGCCGAGCTCACGTTAAATTGTGGAAGAGTAAATTTTATGTTGCTTTCATTTCCTTGTTTCTCCTTTCATGGCAGTTTTTCTTCATTATAGCGTTAATTTGGTGTAATTAGTCAGTCATTGTATATGTCATTTTAGTGTTTATTTTACGATACATTGGGTTCATGAGGGCTCAAATTTGTTTTAGAGACATTTATAAATATTATTAAAACATTTATTTATTCTTATTTATTTGTATTTCATTTGAATCAAAATATAATTATGCTTTCATTGGCTGTGGAAACCATTAATTAACGGCCATTACCCACGAGCCTTTGTAGGATCTATTTTTTGGCTGATTCGATGTCATGAATGCAAAAAAATGGATCTAATCAAATTTGTTTGAAATGCTGAAATTACAATGATTCGTTTGCTGAAATAAAATTAAAAGAATAGGAGAGGTCAGAGGTTAACCACTATTCATCCACTAAGGTTTGTGATTGGTCAAGTTGCTTTCAATCGCCATTTGAAAGTTATAAACAATTATGAATATTTTATATGAAACAATTAAATTCATGCCTCACGAAACCAGGTGTATTTTAATACCTTTAAAATAAACAAGTGTGAACTACAGTAACAACAAAAAGGGGAAAGGAACGTAATATTCACCATCAGAGGATCTTCATTTTTTGACCTCCATTATTTCCGGTGTCAAGGAAGTATCATGGTACTGAACGGTCAACGCACTTTTGATTTGTTTTGACCACGGAGGGGAAATAATAACATAAAAGATCGACTAAGTAGTATGGGCAAGTTGTCATATGGTTACAAATGTTAGTCAGAGCACGGACGTACTAGAGAGTACGTCCATGGTCAGAGACACTTAGGAGAGGCGATCTCGAGAACTGAATATACTACTATACTACGGCTCGGTGCATATTTTGTAAATGACAACACCTTTCTGAGAAGATAACCGCGACTATACTTACTGGGGGTACATCCTGCGAGAGAACAACGAAGGGCAGCACTGCCAGCAACAAAACAGAAACGACGAAGTTCATTGTCAGTGCAGTGGTAGTGTGAAAACCCAAGCAGAATACGATAACAACACCAGCCTGCTGAGTTGTGATCACCTGACTAAAAGTAGGTAAATAATATTACAGTATTCAGCGTGGTGGCGCTCCGTCATTTTGTGAACAAGTGCGCAGCCAGCGACAGAAACAAGAAACTCTAGTTTTCGGGGGTGTCACAAATACGGATCTATTTTTCATTGAGCGCCTGAGGTTCACAATTCAAAACACTGCCCTTTGTACATTTTAGGATTGTTAAGGAAAACCTTATAGTTGACTAAGACTAGAAAGCTTTTCTAAAAGTTAATAAAAGTAATTTTATTTAGTTCATCATTATCCATAGAATGTGGGGTATACAGAAAATACACATGTAGCTCAGACGTCCCCAACCTTATTCTGTCTCTTATTTTCCAGACAGACAACTAAAATTCGATACAGACAATGAAAAACGTTACTTTTCTATAGCGTACATTGCAGGTCACCGACGTGATCATCACGTTGACGAAGCGTGGGAAGACAACTGACTGGATACATTAATGATTCCACTTGCCTTTGATCTATTGTTAATTTCGTTCGGTACGTGACAGTATCACCTAACGCGTCAATAAAATGAAAAGCCTCAAATTGAAAATAGGATTTTTAATTTACGTTGTTCATTTCAACATCTTATTTTTGAAAGGGCGATGTTGCCACCACAAGCATAACTTTGAAAACTTCAGCTAAACTTTAAATTGTGATTACTTAACGAAAGCTGAAATTACGCCTAAAAACAAAAATGTTAGATTCCAGAAAATATTAGAAATTAACTTGGCCGCCATTTGCCACGAACTATCAACAAGTAACGGTTTCAAAAATCTGTAAAAGTGTATATGACAATTATTTTCAAATTATCGATCATGTATTGAGCCAGACTTATGTGAAGGGCTAGCCTTTGCTTTTTCCATATATCAGAAAAATATTCTCCGTATTGAATAAATGACATAACAGTAAAAGTAAAGTAAAACAAAGGGACAAATATAAATATCGCGGATGACGACCTACATATGATTGTATTGACTTATAAGCGAGCAAATATAACATACAACAAGGAAGTATCATTACAAACAACAAAACTAAACTAAATTGACCGACAAGGACATCCAAGACGTGTACATAAGCATCACAGTACATTTACAAATTACCAAATTTATTACCTGAAAAAATAAATTATTCATGATATTACACACATTAATGTCGAATAAGGGGTATCCAATTCGCTGCGAATTCAGTCTTTGTTGTTGTTAATACTTTGCACGTGACAATATTCATTTGACCTTCAATTCTTATCTGGGTTTCACTTTTTTTTATTTGTATGTACGGCTATATTTATTTTTTAAGTTTTATAACCGTTACAAGGTCCAGGAACAAAAAGAAGCGGAGAGAAATATCCGCAGTAAAAATAATACCTTGGAACTTTATCTAGAGAAACTGCAATGTTTACACCGAAATACCGATATATAAAAAAACTCAATAATGGCAAGGAAACCAACAATATTCGTTGTTGAATTGGTGATTCGTTCTGATTTATATCTACAACCAATCCAAGCTTATTGTGCTTCGTTAACAGTAATGGTTAATGATTGACACTCTCTGAAATACTCACTCCTTGCTTTGCTCGTTCGCATATAGATTTCTATGCTGTGACAATTTAGCCACGCATCCCCTCTATTGTACGTGTGATATCATGATTACAATTATCTGACCTGTGTTGGAAAAAGGCTGTTACTAGTAGTAACATACATACATACACACCCGCTTATTTATAATAAAAAAAAACTAAATTTTACGACACGCCGATATCAAGTCGTGTGTATACGGTTCAGTTCGAGTGAGTCAGTGTGCGCGGGGGGGGGGGTTATGGCGATGTAACAACATATCCCTAAAGTTTACAAAGTTCACTCGTGGGTTTGTAACGAAAATACTGCCATTACAGCGGCGACTTTTTTTGGTGTTTTTGGCTATTGAGTTTATATTTATTGATGTTCACATGTTCTCATCGCTATACATGCTTTCCATCGCGCCAACAATCCCAAAGAATAGCTTCAATGTTTCCTGTCCTGGTTCTGTGTCATGGGGTATACGCATAGTCCAATATGGTCCGTCTCAGAAACTTGAAATATATAGTAAGTAGACACCCAACAACTATATCACCGAACAAGTTCGATCTTGGGCCATATGCAGGAAACAATCCATATAAATGCTTGTTTATAAGTAATGCACCATACAACGCCACCACTTACTATTAACTGTCTTATGTGTTTCTTCATAATTACCGAGTTGTTGTTAACAAAGAAATCTGCAATACAGATTCACACTGGCGATTCGCCGGCATGTTCGCCAGGAGAATCACAAAGGAAATTGAGATTAAAAAGAAAAATATATTTGCAAAGAATAATTTTATTTCGACTTCAATAATCATAAACACCGTGTGTGCATACACGTGACTATTTGTTTGAAAACCACTCAAAATACACGTTTGTGTGTTGCAGCCTGCAAACTGAGCCCCGATTCGAGTGCCCCTCCCGGGAACATGGTAGCACAATGTGGGAAGGATAGATAGGAGGACAGACACGCAGGCAGACAGACAAGATAACTACTAAGTTGAAAACGCTACGTGTTGCGGGCGCTACCCTTAATTCTTTACTCAGAATGATAATAGCTGTAATTTCGTAGTCTTCACGAACTTTATTTTTGCTGTCTATACCATCCAGGTAAACTACAGTACAAAAGTACATATAAAACTTGAGCAACGTCGTAATGAACATGCACATTTTGAATCATCAAATACAAATCCATAAAATACAAAGAATCAAACACAATTGTAATGTCGGCACCAATAGATATTAATCATTTCTATCGCTACTAGAAAATACATTTAAATTAAGTATTCACCTAGATTTCGGGGCAAACTGATGGAGCCCGGTCTTTAAATGGCTGCCATATTTACGTTGACGGCATTTCTACTCCATTGCATAACAAACAAACAATTGCAATAGAGGGCGCTGTAGAGGAATTCCTAGATTTACCGTACGACGGTAGCAACACTCCTCTCTGCAAATGGGTAATTTATCGTACATTTGCACTCATGCCAAACTTTATAATATCTATATCAAACTATGTCTATAAAAATAATTGCTCTTGAAATTCAAGTAAGAGTTCACAAAAAATAACATCAACAATAAAGGTAACAATTTAACTGTACTCAATGTTATTCATAGTCCCAATTAGTCTTCATCAACAGCAAGGAGCAGTACAAGCTTGTGGATTGGTCTGTCCACTATGGAACTGGCAGTAGTAAGCTGTACTTTGCGTACCAAACCATCTTTCCCAGGATACACTGCTGTCACTCTGCCAAGACGCCAGAAGTTACGTGGTACATTATCTTCCTTGATAATGACTATGTCACCCAATTTCAGATTGTACTGTGATGTGGTCCACTTTGGCCTTTGCTGTAGCGTATGCAAAAATTCTTTTCTCCATCGGTTCCAAAATTCATTGGTTAAGTGCTGTACTCTTCTCCATCTACGTGTTGAGTACATATCAGCCTTCTGGAAGTTGCCTGGTGGGGGAAGAAGTATTCTGGTCTTCATCGTTAACAAATGGTTTGGTGTCAGAGGTTCTGGAGAATCGGATTCACTCAGCTGATTGAGAGTAATTGGTCTTGAATTTACGATGTTCTGCACTTCGGCCATAAATGTGCGAAAGGACTCATCATCCAGCTGTGGACCTGCCTGATAGATGAGGGGTTCCAGAACACTTCGAACAGTCCTTATTTGTCTCTCCCAAATTCCTCCCATGTGACTACTGCTGGGAACATTGAATTTAAACTCAATCCAATCACACCTCTGACCTATCAAGAAATCAGCCATTTTCTTCTGATCAATCTCTTTCAGGCCCTTAATCATTTCATTGTGTGTTCCAACGATGTTAGTGCCACAATCTGCTCTCAGCTGCCTAATAGGTCCACGGATGCTAACAAATCTTCTCACCGCATTGATGAAAGAATTGGTATCTAGAGAGTTGACAGTCTCCAGATGAATTGCCTTGGATGCCATGCACACAAAAACTACACCATATCTCTTCAACTGGCTCCTCCTCTCCTTGATTAAGAATGGTCCAAAAAGATCTACACCTGAATATGTGAATGGTGGGGCTTCCTTTATGCGGTCACTTGGAAGGTCTCCCATTTTCTGAGTTTGGGGTGCTCTTCTGAACTTCCTACATGTGACACACTGATTGATCAATTTAGACACTGTATATGAGCCACTGATGATCCAATATCCATGCTGTCGGATGTAGTTGTGAGTACAGCCTCTTCCCATATGATTGATTTGTTCATGGAAGTGTCGCACTATTAGTGTTGTTATGTGAATATTCTTGGGTAAGATGACTGGATGTTTAATTTCAAAGAGCTGGCAGGATTTCTGTATTCTACCTCCAACTCTCAGCAAACCCTGGTCATCTATGAATGGATTCAGTTTATATATAGTGCTGGATTTTCTGAACTGTATATTTCGTGCCTTTAGTTGGTTTCTAGATTGTGGGTTACCCACTAGCTTCATTTCCTTCAGTATCTGTATTTCTTTCTGAAAGGCTCTACTTTGGACCTCTTGTATTATGGCTTTTTCACCTTCTGCGAGATCCTGTACAGTTAAGGGTGTATTAGTTTCTGACATGACATCTGTGAGATCTAACTTTCTATTTATGGTTTTGGTGGCTCTCAACATTTTTGCCTTAAGACGTAGACAATTAGCGGCTGCTCGTTTAGATGCGTCCCATGATGAGTACTGATCAAAGCGGTTGATCAATTGACCATCTGAACAGGCTGTGAGTGAATTAGTCTTCAATACCGTGGAAGTTCTCTTCATTTCTCTCCTCATCTCTTCTTCTGTGTCACTGGTACACTCATATCGAAATTCTGTTGCAGATAGGGACTTATCATTCCATAGAAAATCTGGTCCAGTTAACCAGTTAGAATCTTTGATAAGTTGCCTGGCAGTTATCCCTCTGCTAGCGTCATCACTTGGGTTTGAGGCAGTGTTAACATACTTCCATGCATCTGGAGAAGTCAACTCTCGTATCTGCTGGACCCTGTTGGCGACATAGGTGTGAAAACGTTTGGATTCATTATTTATGTATCCAAGAACAACTTTACTATCTACCCAAAAATACTCTTTCACATCTTTAAACTGTAGTGCTGTGGTGATGTAGTGACTCATTCTTGCAGATAAAACTGCTGCTGTCAGCTCAAGGCGAGGGATGGTGATTTGTTTGTTGAGTGGTGTGACTCTGGCCTTTCCTATGACGAAAGAACAGTATACTTCGTCATCCTGGTTGATTTGTCTCAAATATGTGCTCTGTCCATAACCTGTTTCACTGGCATCAGAGAAGTAATGAAGCTCTATTCTCTTGACTTCACCAAAGTTGTTAGGTTTATAGCAACGGTTTACCTTCAAACTCTGTAACTCAAGAATGTCAGTTCTCCACTGTATCCATTTCATTCTGAGGTCTTCAGTGATGGGATCATCCCAATCAACATTATTTCTACATAATTCTTGCAAGATGATCTTTCCAGTTAGGATTACTGGGGCTGCAAAACCTAAAGGATCATACACTGAGCAGATGGTAGCAAGAATACCTCTGCGAGTAAGTGGTAAGTCGCGCAATAATATTCTAAATTGGAAAAAGTCACCCTCCACGACCCATGTCACTCCTAATGCTCTTTCTACAGGTAAGAGGTCTGTTTGAAGGTTTACTTCCATCAAACTCGACGCACGAGCTTCAGGAGGTATTGCATCCAGCACTTCTCTCTTGTTTGAGATCCACTTGTGCAGTTTCAACCCAGCTTTAGCACAAATATCAATACTATTGTTAACAAGGGTGATGGCTTTGCTTACATCTGAAACTGACTTTAACCCATCGTCTACATAAAAGTCATCTCTGATAAAACTAGCTGCTTCTTCACCAAATTCCTCCTCTCCATCATCTGCTGCTCTCTTCAGACCAAAGTTGGCACATCCTGGTGAACTGGCTGCACCAAATAAGTGTACAGTCATTCTGTACTCAGACAATTCCTTATCCAAGTCACCATCTTTCCACCATAAGAAGCGTAACAGATCCCTATCATTTGGAGTGACATGAAACTGGTGGAACATACCCTGGATGTCCGCCATCACTGCCACCTCTTCTTTTCTGAAGCGACTTAAGACCCCAACTAGACCATTGGTAAGATCAGGTCCTTGGAGAAGACAGTCATTAAGAGATATGCTATCATATCTTGCAGAGCAATCAAAAACCACACGGATCTTATCAGGTTTTTTGGGGTGATACACACCTGTATGTGGTACATAATTCACCCTGCCATCTACATTCTGTTGATCTTCAGGAACTTCTTCAGCACAGTTGGTTAGGATATCTTCCATAAATGTGAAGTAATCTTTCTTGTATTTCTGATTTCTTTGCAATCGTCTTTTGAGTTGTAATGTTCTTTTTACAGCTAATGGTTTGTTGTTTGGAAGTCGAAGATTATTGTACTTCAGTGGAAGGGGCATCTCATAGTGACCATCCTCTCTCTTGATGATATTGTCAGAGAGGCACCTGATGAACTTATGATCATTAACTGACAGAGAATCTTGTTTGTGTTTATGTTCAATAAAGTCCCGTTCAAACATCTGTTGAATCTGTTGTGTACTCACTATTTCCTTTGAGGTTGACTGAACTACCAATCTGTTAACTAATTTCGGCTTATTTGCAGGCATGGCTGTAAGCTGACTCGCTGCATTTGTTTCTGTGGTCACAATGCGGTTTGACACAACATTGTTTTCTGAATTTGAACAAATTGTTCCAACTATTCCCCATCCTAGTAGAGACCTTTGGCCATATGGATGATCTTCATCGCCAGCTATGATATCTCTAGGTCTTACAGCCGATGGAACATTGTTACCTATTAATATTCCAACCTTAACTTGAGGCATGATTGGAGGTATCTTATCAGCAATTCTTTGTAGATGGTTCCACTTCATTGCCACCTCTGAACTTGGGATTTGGTGTCTCTCTGCTGGAACATGGTCTCTGGTGTAGGATGTTGGCACTGGTATTACAACTTTTCTGTCGTAACTAAGAATCTCTAAATCCCTTATCCTCTTAGCTGAAACAACTGCGCCATTCATTTGCATTGTTGACAGTGTCAGTTCAGTATCATGCCCTATGATTCTAAGTTGTTTCTGAAGTTCTTTTGAGATGAAACAGGTATTGCTCTGTGGATCTAGAACACAATATTGTAAGATTTCTCTGTTGGGATTAACTTTGCTTCGTACCCATACAGGTACAATCATGGAGTTGTCAGTTGTCTGTCCTTCTCTGTTACATACAGAAATGCAATGACTTACACTGGTAGTACGGTTTTCATCATAGTGGAGAGCTGTCAAATGTTTTTTTGAACATTTCTTACAATCAACTCTGGATGTACATGCTCTCCCATTGTGTTCTTTAGTCATCCCACAAGCATAGCACAGACCTTCTGTCTTGAAGAATTGCTTCCGTTCTCTTCTGTGAAGATTCATCAGTTTGTCACAGTCATCAATATGGTGCTGTTCTTTGCAAAAAGGGCACTTCAGATCTTCATTACCACTGATTACATTTGTGGTAAATGTTCTAGCTTTCACTTGGTTCCCTCCCCTGCTGGTGTTTTTGCTTTCTCTATTGAAAACAGAAGATTCCTTCCAGTCTTTCACTTCAGGTTCAAAAGCAGGTATGTTTGCTTCTTTTGCCTTTTCTTTCACAAATAATGCAAACCGCTCAAAGGTTGGAAAACATCCACTGCTAACACTGGCATGTGTAATACGTCTCCATTGGTTTTCTATATAAGTTGGAATTTTAGCTACCAGCTTTGCATTTTCTTGTGGGTAATCCAAGACACCAAGATCATGTATTGTTCGCTTTGCTGCAACAACTTCATTTAACATATCAGAAAATCTTCGGAGTCCAATGGAGTCACGTGGTTGGATCCTTGGTGATGATGCAAGCTTATCTATGAATGCCTTGGCAATCACTGTATTGTTACCATACCTGTCCTTCAACTCAGCTTTGGCTTGTACAAATGCCTCTTCAGTTTGGAGCAAGAGGTAGCTATTAACCATTGCTTTGGGCTCACCAGACAGATGTTGGCTCAACAAATTTAATCTTTCAACCACTGAGGGGGCCTTTGACTCAATCAGAGACTTGAAAGAGGACTCCCATGATGGAAACTGGAGTGGGTTTCCACTGAAAATTTCTAATTTGACTTGAGGAAGCCTAAATGAGTCCACCAACTGTTTCATAGCATCAGTGACTTCATTCGCAAGTGGGTTTGGAACACTGCTCACCTTGGCCCTGGCATCCTTGTTTTCTACTTTCTTGTTTACCTTTGCTTCCATTTTTGGTGACAAAATTAATGCACAGTTCTGATCGTGTACTGAAGGAACATGGCTGTAATCAACACTGCTGGCTGTACAACTAGTAGTTTGCATAGCCCTTTGTGCTTCTGTATTATTTGATTGTGAGTGTTGTTCATCCATCTCTGGTTGTGAATTTAAAAATCTGTACATATCTTCATCCTTATTGGCTGGCAGTATGCCACTCAAATTCTGACTTCCTTCATCAGATCTGTCTACTTCATATATCACTTCTTGCTGTGCCTGATTTTCAGCAAGTTTCTTATGTAACTTTAATTCTTCAATCCTCCTTCTATGTTCTAGCTCCTCTCTTTCTAGCTGTTTTTCCTTTTGTGCAAACGCTAGCTGTACTCTCAATGCAGCTTCCTGTTTCTTAAGTTCCAGTTTCATTGACCTGACACTGGAAGTTGTACGGTTGCTATGGCTACTAATTTTAGTTTTCTGTGAACTTGATTTGAGTGATTCAGGGTTTAGCATTTCCATATCAATACGATGTTGAATTTCTACTTTGATGTCATCCTCAAATTTATGCCATTCCAAAAAGTCTTGTTGTTTCTGTTTTGTGAATGCAGCAATTTCTTCCTGCTTTTCCAACAATTCAGCAAGTTCATCATAAAGTTCACTTATGTCTTGCCATGCTATCTGTGCAACTAACAGCTTTTGTTTAAGTGCTCGGGTATCTTCAAATCCTTTTTGCATAATGGCATTTCTTTTGGCTTTACTAAGTTCAGATTTCTTTGCTTTCAAATCTCTTCTAAGAATGTTGAATCTGAGCTCCTTACCTTTCAGTGCTAAAGTCCGCGTTCGCGTCCCATTGACACTTGCTGCTTGATCTCTGTCTTCATCGACTGGAGATTGACCTTCAAGCTGAACTTCTGTGTCCTCGGACATTTCTAGTTTACTGTTGCGGGCGCTACCCTTAATTCTTTACTCAGAATGATAATAGCTGTAATTTCGTAGTCTTCACGAACTTTATTTTTGCTGTCTATACCATCCAGGTAAACTACAGTACAAAAGTACATATAAAACTTGAGCAACGTCGTAATGAACATGCACATTTTGAATCATCAAATACAAATCCATAAAATACAAAGAATCAAACACAATTGTAATGTCGGCACCAATAGATATTAATCATTTCTATCGCTACTAGAAAATACATTTAAATTAAGTATTCACCTAGATTTCGGGGCAAACTGATGGAGCCCGGTCTTTAAATGGCTGCCATATTTACGTTGACGGCATTTCTACTCCAGTGCATAACAAACAAACAATTGCAATAGAGGGCGCTGTAGAGGAATTCCTAGATTTACCGTACGACGGTAGCAACATTACGACAGTAATTTAAATACAAATTATCAATTATCAATCATTAGACCCATTCGATGTATCTCTATGGAAAAATTGCCCTTTCAAACAAAACAAGTATCAGTTACTATCAGCATAGTATATGAACTATATTCCAGTATATCCTTCTTATTATGTCACTTTGTACGGTCCAAAAATTATATGCGGTACGTAAAATAAGTGAAAAACTGTTTGTATTGGTAAAGGGGACATCACATTCTTTTATCCTGCTGTATATTAGGAGTGTTTACATGTAATAAAATCTCATAATTGGTTGCAGAATATGTCGGCAGAAACGTCTGTGTTCCATTTATAAGTACGAAGGGATTGAAGACGCTAGATTGGACATGTGCACATGACACTGATTGAACAACTAGGCATATTAATGTCGAGTGACAATATTTAATGGTCATATTTTATTATGTTCTAAAGATGAATTACCGCCACCAGTTGCTAATTACTTGGTAGTGACTTGTTCAGCGTCGTTTTATTTTCAGTAACCTTCAAAGTACACACCACCTGAAAAAGAGTAACATATTAACATACACACTCACGAATTGCACGCAATGAAATGTGACAAGCTCATATGTCTCAGTGAATTATCAGCTATGTTTTTTTTTTTCAAATCGCATTTTTGAAATACAAAAAATATATCTTCTTCCTCTTACTGATTCGCAGTGTAGTGTAGTGTAGTGTAGTGTAGTGTAGTGTAGTGTAGTGTAGTGTAGTTGTCAGTTTTATTCCGTTCTTGAGAATTGTCATGTCAATTGTTCTACGGTTGGGTATGGTATTTCAACTTTTTTTTAACTATATAAAAAATCGTACTGGTTTATACATTCTCAAAATTAACAATAACCTTGAATGGCCTGTGTCTAATAATTTAAAGGTAACTCGTCTGGAATGTTCGTTTCCTCGTCTGATTCAGCGCCATCCAGTGCGCTGGTTTTGGCCGTATAACCATCTAGTGCGTTGTTTTCGACCGCACGATTTAATTTAAATTTCCATAGATCGATTCTTGGCTGGGCACTGACTAAGACAGCACAGAGCAACACCTGATTAACGAACAGAATACATACAATCAGGTCATTGTAATTAGGTCATTCTGATCCAAAAAGATCCATTGTTATTTTGCATATTAATATGGATTTAATTTAGCGAATTTTAATGATTGGTGGACATACTGAAATTAAAAATAAAGTATAATTAATTTATTTGCAGTAAATAAACAATACCTCGGCATTGTAAGATTTGCCTTAAATCTTCACTTTAATTAAAATATGTGTGTTTTTTTAAAAAGCAGTTGAACTTCACATTTAAAAAACAAGATATGTAATAAACACTCAGTCCATGAAAACATGTACACAAAAGTCCATGAAAGCATGTACACAAATGTATCACTTAATACAATTGTATCAGATGGAAACTTACCAATGCCAAAGCCATAATCAAAATCTTAGTTGCCATGTTGTCGCCACTTTATAACAAATTGAAAACACTGTAAAAATAAAGATTCTCAATTAATAACACAAACAACATAATTAATAACTTAAAGAGATTCAAAATAATAATAATATATATATGTAAAATGGTACATAAATACATAAATCTTGGAAATATAGTAGTAAAGCCAAAAAGTCAGATGGCTGTCAATCGGCCATCCTTGATCCGATTTTGAAGCAAATTGTCATGGAGGTGTATCCTAACATGTATAAAGTATGTGCCAAATTTGAATGAAAACTGACAAAGCATGTCCAAGATACCATATTTAAAAAAAAAAAAACATGCCTGCCAGTCGGCCATCTTTTATCAAATTGCTAAAGATATTGTCATGGACATGTATTCTAACATGTATAATCTATTTACCAATTTTGAATGAAAGCATGTCTAAAATGGCTGCCAGTCGGCCATTTTAAATTGAATCACTGAACCACTGCATGTGCATATGTCCCACATAAAGTACTAGGCACATGCAAAGAATGAACAAAATTGGTCCAAAAGATTCTGAAATATGACTCCTCATAGATGCACGCACAGACGGACGGACGGACAGACGCACGCACGGATGAACGCACACACAAACAGTCGGAGGACATGTATCCTAACATATATAATCTGTGTACCAAATTTGAATGAAAACTGACAAAGCATGTCCAAAATACGACATTTTCAAAAAACAAGATGGCTGCCAGTCGGCCATTTTTAATCGAATCGCTAAACCACTGCATGTGAATATGTCCCACATAAAGTACTAGGCACATGCAAAGAATGAATGGAATCGGTCCGACGGATTCTGAAATATGACTCCGGACGGACGGACGGACGGACGGAGACCGAATTATAAGTCCCCGTTTTCGGACTTCGTCCGAACGGGGACTAATAATTACTATAATAAATATTATAAGCACCTGAGATGAGTAGTGCCTGACTATAATATTAAAGATGTTCCGAATATGTGCGATATTAATTGTATGTATATGTACTGAGTAGAAGAGCTTAGAAATATATCTTCTGCAACTTGTATATTTGACTGTCAACAGTCACCCATTCCAATTAAAATACTATTCCAAATCAGAAGAAGAGGTTGGGAAATTAGAACACAAGGTATCGATGGTGAGTTAAACCAGAAAGTTGAAGATATACAGCAATCGATTGGCACTGCAAATGACCGTATATAACAATGACAACACGAAATGGAGGGCAGGGGGGTAGAGCAATTGCGAGTGAGATTGAACACGGCAGAACAACGACTAAAGAGATGACTTAGATAAATTTGGTTGGCGGATAAACCTCAATCTTCACAACATAGAGGAACGAGTAGAAAAGATGGAAGGCAATTGCACCGAATTCTTTTAGAAGTTTGTTAACGCTCACATGTGAGTTAGTGACCTTCTCTAACACGTGTCCATTGGAATGACCCACCATGTTCCATCATTTATGCAACCAGGGGAAAGAAGAATGAAGATCAACAAGTTCCACAGTGTGTACGTTATTGACAATGTCAGTAATAAGGTGTTAAAAAAAGAAGGAAACTACTCGAATATAGAAAGAAGAGTAAGGTGAAACATTGTGACAAGGACTTTGAATACTAAATCTAATGGAAAGTATCTGCCACATCAATGATGGAAACATAGGACGACAGGATGAAAGCAATTCATGTGAGTGACATTGAGTGAACAACTCTGAAAATGAACGTAATATAAATTAATATGGTGCTTTCTTAAGTGTGTCAGCATGTATGAAATCATGTTGAGACTGTAGTTAAGCCTAAACGAATTTGTGAAGACCCGAGATACGCCTCACACTAGGAATTTAACCCAAGCTTGATGCATGCCAAGGAATATGCTACTCAGCTAAAACAAAAGTAAAAGTAAAAGAGAGCTTTAAAAGAAGATTAAAGATTAAAAGATTGAAGATTAAAACCACGAAAAAACTATGAACAGAAAGTCATGTTAGTGATAGATAAACTTGTATGGATAGGAATAATATCGATGGATGGGCAAGGTGAGCAACAATTTGAGCAGTGCTAGATATGCTTAGACAATATAACAATTTCTTTTCCAAAATAGGCGACCATGATCAATTTCTCTTTATAGATCATTTCATTATAGGCATCCTTTATTCCCCAACACAGAGAATTGAGCAACAATAACCGCTCTGATAATGATGACAGTAGTTTTGTTTTGTGTGAAGATGCAGAAAGTGAGGTGGAAAAGAGGTAGCATAGAGAGGTCGGGCGTTTTGACAGACATGTACGTGATATAAAGATGTGGAAATGACGCCAAAAGCAAGAAGTGGCTTTAAAGGATAAACTATGATAGGTGTTAGAAGCCGAGATGCAGGACTGGTGTGATACAAAAAGTTTGGTTTCGTCATTAGTGGGAGATCGTCCTGCTGTGTTTGCATTGGTCGGGATTTCCCAGTTTTGATGTGGAAGTCAAGGGTCCCAATGATAGTATCCAACTTGCAGATGTGGTTCAATAGTTAGTAAATTCATTATTACTAAGTCATTGAAAGCGCCGATTGCTGGGTCTGTGTTCAACAACATTCCTTCAGTCAACACAGTAAATGTGTTTAATATGAATTGGAACTGATGTTCGATGAAGTCAATATAAGTGAAGATGCATTAAGAAACTTGCACATCAGAAGATGGATGAATAAGTGTGTGATTATGGCAGCCACCAACAAAAGCTAATGGGAGTTGTTTAATGGTGTAGAGTCAGTGAAGGAACAAGTAAATATTCATCTCCAGCAGCAATTTTATGATAGTTAATCCCGGAAGGATTACAGATTGACCTAATGCACCTGAAAGACCAGGGAATGACGTTGTAGATTTGCAGAGACAAATAACAGAAATATGCGCACAAGTAACACAAATTAAAATAGTGAAATTGGTTCCCCTAGAGATAGTCAGTCAATGAATACCTCGGGTCAAACAACAGGTGCAAGCACACAAACGATAAATATGTAAATGCTATCGGCAATCAGGGTCATATGGCAAAAGAGTGTCAGGAACCATGTGCTAAATGTCAGAGACACGATTATACATCACATACATAAGGTAGGTAATAACCCTAATGACAAAAACACCAACTACTCAGAGCGAATGTCGATAACAGCCTATGAGATACAGGAATTTGAAACTAATGGTTACTAATGTGCATGATCCACCGAACTGTACTGCCATTAGTGGTGAGCAATGTGGCCATATGAGAAGACAAATGAAAACCTAACAAAATTTGTAAAATGCAATGTGTATGCTCTTCGGCAATCACCTGACCGATACATTAGTTAACCTCAGGTCAGCTGATGAAAACTCAAAAGATTGAGCATACACAGATTCCTCCTTACATCTGGATAGAAGAATGTCAGGCAGCACTTGACACAAATAAAAAGGACTGGGCATCATTACACCAGATCCATGAATTTGACATGAGCAAAAGGTTAGCACCATTGCCATTGCCGTATACGAGTAGAAGTCTTTCTGCAAGTGAAGAAAACTAACCCACAAACTTGAATATCTTGGATAGCTGTTACAGAAAGGATTTGCAACTATTGTTATGGGCACCAGGTAAAAGTCTTCATAGATAACAATCCATTGACGTACATAGGTACAACCACCAGACTTGATACTAAAGGCCAAAAATGCTGGACCCATTGGCAAATTAGTAACTATTAGATACCGACCTGGACATAACAATGCTGATGCATAATAATGCAATTCAGATGCATTGTTATGGTGACCAAAGAATAGATCTACATGGAGAAGATAATCATGAATTGAATGAACGGTTACAATAACACCCTACCATATACAGGACAATTCCATGCCATATGGTATGGTTAAGTACGCATACGATATGGTATGGTTAAATATGGACACCAAATGGTACGGTTAAGTATGAATGCCATATGGTACAGTAAAGTATGAATACCATATGGTACAGTTAAGTACGAATACCATATGGTACAGTTAAGTATGAATACCATATGGTAAGGTTAAGTATGAATACCATATGGTATGGTTAAGTGTGAATACCATATGGAGCAGTTAGATGCGAATGCCATATACATATACAAAATAGTTTGTACACAGTTACAACACGCAAACTGCAATGGGGCTGCACCTAAATTGCCAGTATGACTTCATTAAAATACAGAAACTCATCTGACGCTAACCGTGACTACCATTAGCGTCATTGTAGCCACACTATCAGTAGGAGCAGATTGTCTATATGTGGCATCAGTGTGAAAATACGAACACAACAAGTCAAAAAATGTCAATAAATTAACGATAGAAAATAAATGCTACAGCATGAATGGATTTTCAGAACAAGTCAGCAACACTGGGAAAACAAAACGTGCAATACTCACATGAAGATGTACACGTAGCCACAATTGACTGGGTATATTATTTATAGAACTCATTTAAAAATAGTTGAAATCATTAAAATTACTGCTATCTGAGCAAATTATTTTCTCATTTCCATGAATCACTCCTACATCCTGTCATTTTGTTTCTCCACATTGCATTGAACATTCTGTAGCTGTATTTTCTGTATGCATCAAACAAGCACCCGAATTGTAATCGAGTATCTGTATCACAATTAATGCTTTTTTAATTAATAATTCAAATTGTGGCGAGTTCCATGCTTGTTGATGTAGTAACATTGACACACTTACAAGTAATATTTTTTTATATATATTGAAGTCAATATTTGACATTGAAGGCATCATTTTTGAACTACCTGATTGGATGTTGTAACTGTTGACCTGTAACATCAATGTGGGCGCCACAATATTCGATTTTCTTTTGATATTTGTTGTAGTCCTGCGTTCTAAGGCCGAGAGTTGTGATATTTCTACTGGGCTATTGAACGACCAGATTCACCAATGATGAGATGAGACCACGTCAGTGCACCACATCAGTGCACGTTTAAGTCACACTGATGTACGTTAACTGGTACCTGGCGACCTAAAGTGTTTACAGTTAAATCACAGAACAATTGGAACAGTGCTAGGTGTAAGATTGTGAGAGGACTTTATATTGCTCAGACAATATAGCAATTTCTTTCTCAAATTAGGAACCTCAAGTTATTACTTTTTGTAGCAGAGATTGTCTGAGATTGATTCTTTTTTACTAGTCGCAATTCAGATTTGACCTGCGAACCCTGGATGAGAACAAAACCCATATTATTTGGTAACTAACATGCACGGTCTCTTTTGTCAGAATTCGCATCCATTACAGAGAATAACACCCTCATAAGGGGGAGTTCAATGGTTTGTTGACAAAAAGGTGATGTCATAGATCTCACTTCAACCATTGTTTTCAAAGAAAATTTTTTTTTTTTCCATGAATTTGTTTTGAATTTATTAACACCTCTGCTGTTAGACCCAGTGATTAATAGTTTCGATATGTGTGAATAAACAGAAAGTGGAGTGGGAAATAGGTATCGTGCAGAGGCTGAGCGTTGAGGCTGACAGATGCGAGATTAAGTTATGGAGGTGACGCAAGAAACAGAGTTCGGTTTGGTCAGCGTTGTTTTTGCACTTGTCAGGTATGCCCAGTTGCTTATAGTATCGAATTTCTGTAGAAGCCAATTGTATCATATTTACGATGTGATCGTGAGAAGTTCAACACTTGGTAACTTCAGATCAGTACACAGAAACTATTTTACTCTTGCAAGTTACTAAATCATTGAACCCACCTGCTGCTGGCGCGTGTTTAACCATTCCTGTGGTCGACACGGAAAATGTGTGTTAGATTAAATGGAAATTATGTTTGGTGAAAATGATACAAGTGGAGTTGCAATGATAAACTGTTATACTATGTAACAGAAGGTGGATGAATCAGTGGATGTCACCCATCTACAAAAGCTAATAGAAGCCATTCAAATGCGTGGTAGAGTCAAGTTGATATTCTAATCTGGCATGGAATGATATGTGTACTAATACAGGAAGATATAGTAATGGACCACCTGTGGATAGTAGTACTGAAAGAACACCTAATGAATTGTAATGATACAATTGTCAACGTCTAGGTCTAGGTAACAATGTGCTAAATGTTAGGGATGTGACTATATGTGACGTGACTGCCCTAAGCGTATACAGTGCAAGGTAGGTCATAACTCCAGTAGTCGTCTTCATGGGATGAGAGCCACAAAGTGGACATTAAGGGTCTCCCTATTGATTGATAAGTAAACTTAGCAAGTTCAATAGTATCATCAATGGTAAAAAGGCAATGACTCTAGTCGATGCCAGTTCACAGGTATCGATGATAGCAAGTTCATATTATATTACCACAGACATTTATTTCAAATCCTTTTTGTTACAAGAGAAATTTAGGATGCAAGGTGGCACTGATGACTGTTTACAATATGAATGCGTCATAGAAGTGTAACAAAAAGTTTTAAAAAACACCAACTACTCAAAGCGAGCGCCCAGAAAATACTGGATCAACTTGTCAAAGGACGATAGAGAAAGCACTGGGAAGGAATAACATGAACATCTGCCACGCCTTTTATGATGATGTTATAGTATTTCGAAGACTTTCAAGAGACATCTGGAGAAGGTCGTGTAGTATTTGCATGAAGCCAACCTAAGGTAAAAGCGGCTGTAAAAGTCGTCTTGAATAACAATCCATTGACGTAGGTAGTTACAACTGCCAGAGTCAGCACTACAGGCCAAAGATGGTGGACCAATTGGCAAATTTCGACCTGACTACTAGTATTAGTTACCAGCCTTGACATAACAATGCCGATATAGATGCATTGCCATGGCAACCAAACAATATATCAATAACGTTTAGAGAAGCTGATCAGTGACTTGAGTGAGTGATTAGAGTAATCCCAGATCATAAACAGGCCAGAAATAATGGACCCTTTTACATTTTCAGAGGAGAATATACTTCCAACAATCACAATTCGTGAATGGAGAAGTGCGCAAGAACATTATTATCACGAGTAGTGAATTTGATGATGAATGGTAAACAGTAAACACCTGACGAAGGCAGAGAAGCTTGTGGTGTGAATGTGCTACAGAGATACAATATTATACTAAGTTTGTCGAAATGGTGATAAGGAAAGTGCTGTGCTGCCATCATTCTACGACATACTGTGTATTAGAGCAGTCGAACATGTTCATATGTTCATGAAAAACAGATCCAGCTGGTGCGAAGAACGGAGCTCCATTGGTAGCTATTATAACATCCCAACCATGTGAGTTAAGGATGTATTGATTATCACCAACCATTTTACCAACAAATTAACCATAGCAATACAAACAACAAATCAAAGCTTTTACACAACACTATGGATGACCAGTGAGAATACACTCAGACCAAGAACAACATTTTTTTATATGAAAATCATCACAGAACTTTGACAATCCTCAACATTTAAAAGTCTAATACAGCCCATACAAGGATGCATGCAGTGCAAGAGGACGAATCGTACCTTGCTAGACATGGTGGCTATGAGAATGAACAAAACCGCAAATGAAAGGCGTTCAACTGTACATGCCATGGCTCAACTGGATATTCGCTATAATATCTGATGTTCAGATGAACATGGAGCATCAAACGTGCATTTCAGTCGAAGGGTGAGGCACGTGAGGCAATGAACTGTGGGGCCGCTAAGTTTGATAGTACCATGGTAATTTAAGACATTGGTAGTTTGTAGATGGACGCAGGCTATGGACTCAGAGCCATACATTGGGAAAACACACAATGCATCCACCCTGACAGTTTTTTGGAGTGAGCTTCATGAAGGGGTCCCCTAGGTATCCATGGTTACTGATGTACATTAGTAGTGTCTACTGACAACTTATTTCACATAGCTGCTGGCGACCTTGAGTCTTGAATTACAATTGGAACAGTGCTATACGTTGGTGAAAGGACTTTATATTGCTTAGACAATATAAAAAGTTCTTTCCTAAATAAATTCCAGTGCTAGCATTAATGAACAATTCTAGATTTCACGTATAAAGGCATAGCTCAGATTATTGTATTTTACGTTTATTTCGAGGCTATGCACAGGTATTGCGATGTTATTTTTCCATATATAATTATTATAGTGTGTTCACATGGTTGGTGAACATATGACTATAACATATTCCTATATGTTATAGCTGAATTATTTATCTCCGAACCATTGTTCTGTACAAAATTCAGATTTTGGTAACTAACACGTGCGGCCTCTCCTGTTCATGTATGTGACATGTACAAAACGTGACTTAACACATGTACACTGTAACAACACACAAACTGCAATTGGGCTGCTAGAAAAGCACTTAAATTCACAGTATTACTTCATTAAAGTACAGTAATTGCCATTGTAGCAATACTCTCAGTAAGTACAGTTCTAACAATTATCTATAACCAACCTGTTGTGGCATCAGTGTGAAAATGCGAACACACCAAGCCAAATACGTTCTACAAAGATCACGAATAAATGCTACAGAAAGAATGGATTTTAGGAACAGAAATAAGTCAGCAACACTGGGAAAACAAAACGTGCTGCAATACTCACATAAACATGTACACGTAGCCAAAGTCTACTTGGAATATTATAAAACTTCAGTCATTCGGTTAAAAATAGTTGAAATCGTTAAAAAGGAATTACGAAATTACTGATATCTGAGCAGCTTATTTTCTTTTTCACATGTATCACTCCTACATGCTGTCACCTCGTTAATCCACATTGCACTGTACATTCTAAAGCCGTATTTGTCAGTGTGTACCAAACAAGCCGTCTGTATCAGATCAAATGCTTTTGTTTTTCAGTAATTTCAGTGGTGGTAAGTCCAGTACTTAACACGCATTACATTGACACACACTGTAACACACTGACAAGTAATAGTTACTACCTTGTACTAAAATATGTTCGGATATTTAGCATAATAACACATTCTCACTTCCGGTCCGGTTAGAGTTAAAATATACCAAGAATATTTACGTTTAGTAATTCGGACTTCCAAGATTACCTAAAAACGTTAGTCTCGCGATTTTGACACGGAAAATGCCTGGGCTTAATCATTTGCTGGGGACGGCTGCTTAGGTATGTGAACTTTAACTTGCAACATATGAACCTAAAAGTCTTGGTAATTAAACAAAAAATGCCTTTGCGCTAAAGTACGTTCAAGGTCTTCATTGTTCATAGCATAAACGCTATTTCCAACCTCGCTTATTATGACGCACCTAAAAGCGAAAAATTTCAGTTCCCCTCAAGGGTGAACAATAGTTAAGTTCCATACTTAAAAGGGCCAGTGAAATGCCCACCAAGACATTTCCTTTTTGGATTTGTGTTGAAAATGGTTACTCGTATCCGAGTAAATTTGAGGTAATTCTCGTGTTGTAGCCATGCCCCCCTATCCTGAAACAGTCGACTGTTTCCGGCTTCCCGATTCTAGCCGAAGTAAAAGTGCGCCACCAAATGCCAAAATATGAGAGCTCTCAATTATTTTTGTTATCCAATCAAACGCACTTGTCAGGATGTCAATTCCCTCGCACTCGTCTACCATTTAGTAACTGAGTTGAGACTCGTCTACTCATTATATCATTTTTTATTAATTCTCTGTTTCATTGATCGCCATGTTTAATAGTTGTTTCGATCTGTAGCTGGTAAATGTGGTATAAAAAAGAAAATTTCAAACACACATACAGAACAACCACCTTGGTTTGACAATGATTGTGAACAAAATAAAAATGAGAAATACAGATTGTCACGCAAATTTCGAATAATTACCAATAACCCAACTCATTTACATGAATACCACTTATTGAGTAAAAGGTTTAAGGATGTTTGCAGGGACAAAAAACGTCAACATATAGATCAAATCAAGTCAAATTTGATATGCGCTGATACAAATCGGTTTTGGTCGTCATTTAGACGACTAAATAACCCTTTCTCTGCCAAACCAAATATGTCTATCACACCAGCTAAATGGTATGACTACATTAGTACGCTCTTTGTAGGTGATAAGGCAAGGGATAACTTTACTATTGCAGACGAGTTCCATGATCTACTTAAATTAGTTGACGAATTTCAACCTAGCACTATGGAAATTGATTGGGATATTTTAAATGGGCCTATCACAGCTGACGAAATTGGTCATAGCACTGCTAGTATTACAAATGGTAAATCTGCAGGCCCTGACGAGCTGATTGGCAAATTCTCTAAAAACTCTTTTCCTGCCATTGCCTCAATTTTAAACATCATTTTTAACCAAATATTTGAATCAGGAAAATTCCCAAACGTCTGGCCAAGAGCAATTGTCATTCCAATACATAAAAAAAGGGTCCGCTGATAACCCGGGAATTATAGAGCAATTACTTGCTCAAAATCTTTGGTAATTTTTTTTACTTCGATACTAAATAGACGGCTGTATATTTGGGCAGAAACACTTGGTAAGATCGACAAAGCACCGGCGGAAAGTGTTACTCAACGTTTGATAACATTTTTATTGTGCAGTACATTACAAGAAAACGGGGGGAATTGTATTGTGCGTTCGTCGATTTTTCGAAGGTTTTTTGACACTGTTGATAGACAAATGTTGTGGTATATTCAGTTAAAGGGGGTATGAAAATATTTCAAATATTGTCCAGCATATATTCAAACGTGGAATCTTGTGTCCGCACCCCAAATGGAAAAAACCGAATATTTTGACTGTAGGCGTTCAGCATGCTAAGTCCCTTTTTATTTTTATTTTTCATAAACAAACTGTCTTTTGTATTTCAGCAACGCAATGATCCTGGCATTAAGATCTTCCCGACCCTGTCAAACTTTTTTGCTTATTATTTCCAGATGATGTAGCAATGTTTTCCGATACGGTGATCGGGTTGCAAAGATCTTTTAAAAGATTAAGGAGTAACCGTGACAGGTGGAAAATGAAAGTGAATAGGGAAAAACAAAAGTTGTGGTTTTTAAAGTTGGTGCACACTTGTCTAAGAATGAAAAATGGTTTTATAAAAGTGAAGAAATCGAGGCAGATTCTTACTATAAATATCTTGTGGTTGTTTTTCTTGTAGATTTCTATAGTCGGCGTCAACAAAGGTTTCAGCACAACAAGCCAAAAATGCCATGTTTGCCATTATGAAAAAAAAAGTGACAAAACAGGTCCCCTAAATTATGATGTACTAGTATTTTTTAAACTTTTTGATTCTAAGATTTTGCCAATTTTAACATATAGTGCTGAAATTTGTGGGTTTCGACAGTATGATCGCCTCGAACGAATCCAGCTTCTTGTTTGTAGGTATTACCTTGGTGTCTCACAAAAATCCCCCAACAGTTGTTTATTAGGCGAGTGTGGGAGGTATATCATTGTTCTGTATACCGCGAAACACTGTGCAAAATATTGGGCAAAATTAATTAACATGCCCCATAATAGATATCCCCGTAAATGGTATGATATGCTTTACAGTATAGAAGAATCTGGAGTTAGAAATAAGCATACATGGATCACTGATATAAAGAATTTGTTGTTTATTTGTAATATGCAAAATTGTTGGTACAGTCAGGAAGTAAATAATACAAACACGTTGATACTGTCAGATTTAAATGTTACTTGCAGCATAACTGGCTAAGTGACATATGTACGTTTGAGAAACTCGTGACATATCGCGAATTTAAAACAGCGTTACAGCAGAAAAAATATCTTACTTCGGTCACTATAAACTCCCACAGAAAAACCTTAGCACGTGTTCGTTGCTCTTCGCATAGCCTGGGCATCGAAACTGACAGGGGAACACTTGCGATAGACTAGCGGCTTTGTAATGTATGTGAGGCAAATCAAATTGAAAAACGAATACCACTCCCTTTTAGTATGCACATTTTATTCTGAATTTCGTCAATTTTATCTTCCAAAATACTATTGCAACCCTCCATCTTTTTATAAAATTGTAGAATTATTAACTTCAATATACCAATATAATGCGCTGCTGTGGAACGCCGGTCGAGCCCGGGGGGGGGGGCTACTTGCTTAGAAGTGCAATACGGGTATGTGCCGCCCGACTGGGGTGTCATTTCACGTTATTTTGTTTATAAGTGGGTGGTCATTTATCAATGGTTTGGTTTAGAAGTGTGCAGCATTTATGTACTTTTTCACAGGTCCTTATATTCATTCTCAAATTAGTAAGACTAGTCTGAGATTCATCGTAAGCCAAATACCGGAAAAGGCTGAATAAAATGCATTGCCCGGATGCGCTCACTGCTTGCGAAAGTTGTGAGCTGGGTGTTGTTGTTTTTTTCGCTGAAAACACTTGTGTTTAGAAGTGGGTATAAAAATGGAAAAAAAATGGTTTAGAAGTGAGTATGGTTTACGAGAGGTGGGCTTCATACCCTTACCCACTTAATGTGGAAGTAGCCCACCCCACCCCCCGGCGGTCGAGCTGGTGAAAAATCGACGAGAAAACAACACAAACTCAACTTTAAAGTAATCCCGAACAACCAAATGTATATATGTTACACACGCAGGGCTAATTTTGTTGCATTGTTCAGAGGAGTCTCAACAATCATCCCAAAGTACCGTTTTCTGCGAGTTTGGGGCCTTTGTTTTCACCGCCGCGGGTTGCCAGGCAGTGAATATGCCCGGATGTCCGCCCGAGGATATGGCGAGCATATCTGACTTGAGATGACCCTAAACCCTGCAACTTGAATCAGCACACTTCCACGAACAAAATGTAGTCTATTAAATTTTGATTGATATAGAAATACCAATTTATGAAACAGAACATACAGAGAATTGTAAATTTGATTCGAATGTATATTTATATTGAATCAATGTAAGGTCAGTAGTTAAAATGACGTGCTGTGCGGTCCTACTATTTAACGCCCGGACACGCGAGGGAGTGTCCGGGCACGCGCGGAGGCGAACAGGGGGGAATACCTAACGCGCGGGGCAGCGGCAGCAATCCTTGTACTGTATAATATTCGTTTATGCTCAAAATTTGAACCGGAGTGGCGAATTCGAGCAGCTAACCACACTTTTTATGATCGACGCCCGGGCATTCCGGCGAGTCGAGTCCGCCATGTTGTTTACTAATTTTGGTTAGCGTTTAACAATAGGACAATACCATTCGATCCATGGGGGTGACAGTCCTACGAATGTGCCGACATTGTCGAAGGACAAGGACAGGACAAGTTTGTGGAAGTGTGGCGAGACTCCCGTAGTATTTTTTAGTAAGATTCATTTAAAAATGACCATGTAAGACGTCTGTTACGCAGAAATTATTCACCTCATGTTGTTTTCTCATTGTTATGTGTCCCCGTAAACACAGCATTGTATGCAGGTGACAATGCTACGTACACTTGCAATGAAGTCAGTATCCTAAGAATATCGTAACGTCTTTGTGTTTCCTGTTGCAGTGCAAGTTTGTATACGGTAAATATCGTGAACGGTACAGAGTTCGGTAAATCTCGTGTACGGTACAGAGGGGATATTTTCGTCCAATGTTTTTATACTTTGTAATGTAATTCAAACAAATAAATAAAAAACGTATATTCGTAGCCATGGACAAGACTTAAAATGTAATCAACCGTTTTATTCATCCATGATTTGTACAAAGATCGTATATTTTGTAAGTGTATAAAGCATTTTCCACATTAAGCTTTCAATATAGATTCTTAAACACAAAATATCAAATATATCTTTAAGTGTAAAAATCGATTTTTTTATTGTAAATGGTAACTTCCTGTAAAAACTTAAGATGCCTTTTTTTATTTCCTGTACCAGTCACCCACCCCCTGTCCCCACTCTTACAGCATGCGGTAAATTTCTTATTGTACACGCAGTTTACGGTAAACCTGGTTTATACCTCTTGTCGAAAACAGAGTTTGGTCAATCTCGTGCACAGTATAGCGTACGGAATATGTTACGTTTCGTCCACATATTTCAAAGTGTTGACGCCGCGACACATATTCAGCTGTGATTGACACTCTATTGTACAACTACAACAGAGAGGGGAACATACACTGTCCCTAATTCAGTTCAACCACAGTCACTATTTTTTAGTAACCGTGGTTCAACCCAAGCAAGGCACGTTTTTTTTCAAATAAACATGACATACCAAATATGATGAACTTGTGTAATTCAGAAAAAAAAGGTTGTCATTTGTTCCGGCTTGGAGCCTGATGGAAAGGGAAAACATTTACATAACCAGGGCGAGTTGCGTCGAGAGACAAAGCATTTGTTGTTTCTGTTTGGAGCTATAACAGGTAACAAAAGGGTTTGAATAAATTAATGGCGTGATAAACGCCACTTTGTATTTCTATTTTATGGAATCTTTTGTAGTTTGTTTGTGCAGTGTATAGTTACAGTAGATTATTTACAAGCTGATCCCAGACCAATTTGTAACGGCCGGGCTCGTAACACGGACCACATGATCCCCGAGCAGGGTGTGAGTCCGGTATGTGAGCTACTATAAAATCGCGATGCGACGGCTATGACCTCTACGTTTGCGAATGAATGACCACTTGACGCGATGGAGAGATCCCAAGCCCAGTTGGCGAGCTACATACCGGTAGTTTTCTGTATACACGCCCCGTGATCGATCTTTTCCAAACCCGTATGCTATCGGCGTTTTTTTTTTTTTTTTTTTTTTTTTAAATCAGTGTATGACGTTGCTTTTAGTTTGAACAATTTAACTTGCCGACATGATAACACCTTCTTTTCAGAACTATTAGCATTGTCAATTTCGAATAATTTTGAATAAAAATATTTTCCACAAGGGTGGGGTGTCTGTCTATTTACTATACATGTTTTAATTTTCGTTTTAGTTGACTTGTACTTTGAATGATTTTGAATAAAAATATATTCCACTAGGGCGGGGTGTCCGTCTATTTACTATACATGTTTTAATTTTCGTTTTAGTTGACTTGTACTTTGAATAATTGTGAATAACAATATTTTCCACAAGGGGGGGTGTCTGTCTATTTACTATACATGTTTTAATTTTCGTTTTAGTTGACTTGTACTTATTTTTAATAAAAATATTTTCTAAAAGGGCGGTTTGTTTACTATACATGTTTTACAGTGGGCGCAAACAAAGCGAGACTTTCTTAGCGGCACTGTTTTGAAAACGATTTGCTACATTTTGCGACAATCTCACTTTTTCTTGCAACACTCGATTATCGACAAATTATGTTTGGTCTCGATACGTATTATGGCTGAGTGGTTGTCTGTTTTCACATTGTAACATTATAACACAACCACGAAGCTCTTGGATGCTAGCCCTGAATACAGTGCTGTGTGTACGGGAGCGCGTTTGGTTGATAGACGACCCCACCACAGCCCGGCATACCTCCATAGACTGTACGCAGGACTACCTAGATCCATGATACGATACAATATAGCACAACAATGAGAAACATGCTTTTTTTCACATGAGGTAAATAATTTCCGCATAATTACGGGAGTCTCGCCACACTTGCACAAACTGTTCCTGTCCTTGTCCTTCGACAATGTCGGCACATTCGTAGGACTGTCACCCCCATGGATCGAATGGTATTGTCCTATTGTTAAACGCTAACCAAAATTAGTAAACAACATGGCGGACTCGACTCGCCGGAATGCCCGGGCGTCGATCATAAAAAGTGTGGATAGCTGCTCGAATTCGCCACTCCGGTTCAAATTTTGAGCATAAACGAATATTATACAGTACAAGGATTGCTGCCGCTGCCCCGCGCGTTAGGTATTCCCCCCTGTTCGCCTCCGCGCGTGCCCGGACACTCCCTCGCGTGTCCGGGCGTTAAATAGTAGGACCCGTGCTGTGAGATGCAGACCACCGGAGAAGGGTTATGCGCACGCCACATTGGGTCGTATCTGGGAGCTCTCAAATAGGACCTCACGAATACGACCTACTTTACATATTACCCATATTGCATTATACAAAATGGCTGGTAGGTTAGTTGTTAGTTTTTTTCGGTTTCTTCGCAGTGTGTACTCGATGTTTTGCGTTTACCAGTAATCGTACGTTTTCCTGACGCAGTATTTGAACCAATATCGCCTCGCGAGATAGCGATTCAGTTTGCATGTTTATTCATGTTTATGAACGTAGGATTTATTGACATTTATTGGAATATTTATTGGCATCGGACTCACTCGTTGCGTTGACCCGAATCTTCGACAGCTTGTTAAACGGAAGAATAACAAATAGATTTCCATACTCTTCAGGAGTAAAACAGAGCTGTAACTTAAGCCCAACATTATTTAATCGTTTTTATTTTATAAATGCTCTCCAGACATTTTTGCTATGAACACTTGTGACCCTCCAACCAGTCGGAGCCCAGGAACTTTGATCAACTGTACGCAATCCCTATGAGCGGGGGGGGGGGGGTATCGGCTGGTATCTAGTTTAAGAAATAAGGGATGAAGGCTCCAGCTAGCTCATATTTTTTAAACTCGAAAAAACAGTCAAACGGAATGAAAAAATAAAATCTAAAAAAAAATACCAGCTTGAAGAATATTGGTTGCTGTTTAAAATTTAAAATTTGATCATAGATAGATAGAATTTTTTATTTGGAACGTACCAATGAAAACTTGAGTAAAGTCCAAAAATAACAATAACAAAACAAAACATTCAAAACAACAAAAACTTTCAGTATTAATACATATCAAGAATATAGAAAATAAATTTTGCAAAAATGCTAAGAATGAAAAAATCATTACTTGAAACAATAATAGGAAATAATTCATCCATGCTAAAATCTTCCAGCTTTGGGGCATAGATGTATAAAGCTGCAAGGAATCTAGATCTTTGTTCTTTGATTTGACAATTATTACAATATAAAATGTAATGTTTCTCATCCCCTACTTCATTGCATTCATGGAGATTACATAGCCTGTTTTCCTTCAAAATGCCTTTATGTCTACCGGATTCAATGGGAAGAAAATGTGCAGAAGTTCTAAATTTAGTATAAGCTATTCTATGATTTTTATTTTTAATTTTTTCCAAATAATGTTCAAATTCAAAATTTTCTTTAGCACACCTGTAAAAGTCAAGCTTACAATTGTTCAACAAATTGTTTTTCCACTTCATACGGTACAAACATTTGAGCTTCTCTTTAAAAATATCACAAAAATTGTTCTGATGTGGGTCTGAATTAGTTAGATCTGTTATGACTAGTAATTTTTGTATAAAGTTAAGCCATGGGTCATGCACAAGAGTTTTGGATTCTTCATAGGCTGCATCAATGATAGAATTGTTTGTTTTTTTACATACTAGTCTTTGATAATATTTCATAACTGAAACACAGATATCCAATATAAGTGGATATTGACCTAATTCACCTCTACATGGGTCATTAGATGCCTTCCTGTGCACACCCAGAACTCTTTTACAGAATTTAATATGAAGTTTTTCTGGAATTAATTTATCTGAGAAAAGTTTTGTTTCAAAATTGCAATTGTCAACTGTACATTTATTTTTACCAGACCCCTTGTAGATGTTCAGCATAACCCCTCCCCACACATCAGCCCCATATAAAGCTGTGGGTTTGATAATAGAGTTAAATAGTTTTTTAGCCAGACTAACAGAATAACATTCCTCACTGATCCAAAGCATTTTGTACATCTTGAACAGTGCTTTCTGTGCTTTGTCTTGTAGCCTAGACATAGCATTATGAAACTTACCATCATAGTTCCTGTGCTCCAACACGGGGGGGGGGGGGGGGGGCTCCTTTTACCAAAACCACCACCCCATACCACTCCTAGCCCAATTTAATTGCGTATGTCCCTTCTAAGGACGCCTATAGTTATCTAGAGGGGGTATAGGGAAGAAGGCTTATTACTGAAACAAACGTACACTAGTACAAGTTTGTACTAAAACAAACACTCAATTCTGTCTCAAACCTCAAAATAAGCATAGCTCTAAACCTATTTGATAAATTGATAGCACCCATCATTAGCTATGGGTGTGAAGTACGGGGAGAGGAAGTCACTAAAAATAGCGATATTATTGAAACTGTTAACTATTCTTTCTTCTGATTACTCCTGAGGGTTAAAAAGAATGCTACTAAGCTTGCAATCTTAGGGGAATTGGGAAGATACCCTCTTGCCATAAAAATTATCACACAAATAATTAAATTCTGGCTCAGATCAAAACTTCCATAGACGCCCAAGTTAATAAAAAGCACCTTTGATGAGGTCAATACAGTAAAAACTAGGTGGACAAGAAATGTCGACAAAATAATCAGTGACAACAATCTTGATATGGCAATAAAACAACAAATAAAAAAAAGAAACCACACCAAACCAAGACTATCTCTGCTTTACTGAAAGAAAATTATAAAATAAAATGGAAAGAAGCTCTATTTGATGACAACAGAGCAAATGGTGGAACAAATAAATTGGCAAATTATAGAACATTCAAAACAGTTTAAAATGGAAAAATGTTTAATAACAATGAGTAATATTAAACTGAGACACTCCCTATGCCAGTTCAGAATCTCTGATCACAAACTTCATATTGAAACTGGCAGGCATTGCAGAACTCCAAGGAATGAAAGGGTCTGTAAACACTGTGCTAAAAAGCAGATTGAAGATGAGATACATTTCCTTATGGACTGCAGTCTGTACAATACACACAGAATTGAATTATTCAAGTACTGTAAGGAAATTATACAAAATTTTAGGAAGTTAAATGAACTAAAAAAATTCAATGCAATCATGAAATATTGTTCAGGAATAAGAACTGCACAATACATACAAAAATGTATGCAAATGAGATGTGAGCAGCTCCACCAAAATTAAAAATATTCTTTCCACCATAATTATGACTCTAATGTGATTTTAATGTGATTTTGTTACCTCTTAATAATATTAGCTAGTGTATTGTATTGTACCGTATACTTTTATTATGATCGTTTGCGTGTTTGTAATATTATTTAGCTTTATTTAGCATTCTGTGTAGTTGATTAACATTACTGTATCTTAGTGTAGTTTATTTTATTTTATCTTATCTATTTTTATTGTTATATGACCATAGAACAACTCACTGTAGTTCGTTTTAGTGTTGAATAAATAAATTATTTGACAAATTAATTTATTTTTTAATTCAGCTAATCCTTGTTTGAGGTAGTGATGTCTGGGGGCATTGAAGCATGTACTGTTCCAATGTACTATTTAACATCTAGTATGTTAGCTTGTAGCATTTAACTGGTACAATTGTATAAAACCAGTTTAATTCCTCTCCAGGAATTTGACATGTTTCAATAAATGTAAGGTTATCCTGATATTACTTGTTCTAGACTTGAGTGTTTTTGGGTAAATTTTTTTTCTAAGATTGGGGAACACAGCATTAAAGAACTGGGTAATATTCTTTCCACATTAGACGTAAACAAATTTCACTGGCTAACTCAGGTGACTGTGTATTATTGTTGTTGTTAAAACAACACTTCATACCTTTGTAATTTTTAAACATTATTATCTTGGTATAGTAGTGGTTTATACCCCGGTATAAGGAGCAGTATAAATTTGATATCTTAGAACATAACATGTTTCTGTTTTAGCATGTTTGGTCTTATATTGCTTCAGTGATCAAAACATTCAATCCCATTCCTATACACAAGACAGAACCTATATTTCAAAACTGTGATTGGAATAAACATCTTTCATGATGTTGAATAGTTCCTTAAAATAAAAGAAAGACAGTGATTGGTGTGCTTACTACAGGCTAATTACTGCAATGTATTTTACAACTTTCTTTTGGTAACCATCAGGTGCTACAATTTTTTTCTCAATAATGATCAATGTATGTTTCTAATTTGTGTTTATTGAAAATCAAATTATTTTACTAATAGATGTCATCTCTGTTACTTATAATAAATAAAATGTGGCTAATGATTTTTATCAAATTTACCGCTGCATGTACATAAATCAGATTAAATTATTACCAGTACATGTAGCTGATTTGGATGGCTGATAGACAGTATGAACCTATTAAAATGGTCCATGATTTAACAGTAGAATGTATAGTTTCCTTTCTCAAACAAGTGAATTTTTAACCTAATGAATATTTCTATTTAGTATCCACTGGAATTCAAACCAGTGAATGTTTTTTAAATACACAGTGCCCTCTATGGGTTGCTTGGAGAAAGATACAAAATAATTTGAACTACCCCCGGTAATTGAAATTGAAGATTGCATAGCAATTGTTAGTTTTATAGAAGTTCAAGAAAGATTAATGTCTGATAATTGTAAATGTAGTTCCACCTTGTTCAAATTCTACCATTTAAAATCATGAAGTGAAGAATATCATTTTTCAGGCATGCCTTAATATATTGTGTGCACCATAGTTTTGGAATCAGCTGTCCTGAAAATTCATTTATTTAATATTTTAATCATTCATATTGTGAAAGGTGCAGCATTTGAATATTGCATAATATTGCATATATAAATACAATACTGTATCTTATTGTTCACATTTGTCCAGCCATCCCTTTGTGCTAGGCAGCATTATTCAATTTTTGAGACTAATTGAATCCCACATCCCAAATGCCTGGGTTGAGATTTCTCATGGAAGGAATATTGTTTTGAAATAGAAAAGTGATTGTGTTTACAAATCATTAACATACTATTGTAGCTATATAAGGGGATTATTAGGTTTGGGCCAATTGATATTTAAGGTAGAGATGCAGTTTACCAGACAGGTATTTTAATTAGTTAATTAGGCAACCAAGATGACCTCCCTTGTCCACATAACTATATATTTTTAGAAAGCTTATTGTATGAATTTTAAAATTTTGTAAGTATTTTTTTTTATGGACATTGTAGTTTGAAATATGCACAAAAATGTTTTTTTTTTTGGTCAAAAGTGACTTAAAACAAATTCGCTTCTAAACCATGTCTCTGTTTCCTGTCAAAATTGGTTTACGGGTACATCTGTTTACTATGAAGAAAGTTTCGTCTTGAAAACTGTCTACCTGGGCAGCAGCTCAAATTTCACTAATTCAAGTTTATGCATAAATTAACACCCAGGCTAGTTGTCTGTACGATTGTTGTAACACTGTTCAACCAAAAACAATGCCCCTACGGCGTTTTGAAGATAAACACATTGTCAATCATTTGTGAAAATTTCAAAACAAAAGGTCAAAGCGTAAAGTTTATAAGAGACAATTGCTAATTTGCATATTTTATAGTTAAGTAAAAATATATGCTGATTTACATTGCTATTGGATTTAACAGAGTTCCACTAAAAAATGCTCGGCACCATCTAAAAAAAAATTGTTATATATATATATCTGTCAGATTTGTTAAATTCGTGTAAAAATATGGAAATTTAGATTTTAAGTGAATATTTTTGTCATTTTTGGTAAAAAATGTTATTTTCGACAACTAGTTCGAAACCATAAGTCCAAATGCTTTCATATTTCCAGCAATGATACGTTGGATGGTCAGATTTGTTAAACTGGTGTCAAAATAAGCAAATTTGGATTTTTAGTGAACATTTTTCTCATTTTTGGTAAAAAATGTTATTTTTGACAACTGGTTCAAAACCGTAAGCCCTATTTACAGAGAGCTTTCAACTAAATATAAAACATAATACAGCTTTAAAGTATACTTTGAATATGTAATAGCACAAGTGAGTTAAGTAACTGGTATTTTTGATGAAAAATGCGATGATTATTCTGCTTATATCAGGTCCCTTAAATTGCACACATAATAATTTGGATGGTCATTATAAATAGAACATTGATACAGTCATTAGAAACAACTTTTAGATCTTCTCAGCTTATTTCAGAAGCCACCACATATATGGCACAACAATTGATCTTGCATTCAGCAATGTCTTATGTAAAACTGGAGTACATTTGTAATTGACTCTTTTATACCTGATCATAAGATTATTACTGCACAGATTTATTGAACATTTGTTCTTGGGTGTAACAAAACAATTACATATATGTACAACGTATCAGGAAAGATAACATTTCAAAAACATGACCACAATTTTCAAACAAAAACATTTTTTTTTTTCTCGACTATTTCTCAGGTTTTTGCACATCCATGATTTCTTAAGTTTAGCCTCAATGATGTTTGTCCAATGAAATGCACTATCCTTATGAACACTATAAAAGTTCATAATTGCAACTGCAAGAAACTGCAACTGCAATGTTCTCTAAATGACTGACTATGAATATTACAACCACAATGCCACTTCACTGATTCTTGTTCCATGATAATGAAGACAGCCAACCTATTTCGACCGTCAGGTCGCTTGTTTTTCAGAAGATTAATGATTTTTTTCACAGCACAAATCATCACTGTGTACATGGTATGCTATCAAATCATATATGCAATCTATAAACGACAATCATTACAAGTTTTGAATATTTTGGTAACATCCATGTGAAATATAGGAATCTGAGTCTTTGATTTGCACAGAATACCTGAAGATCTGAAGTTTGTGGACTCCTAGTGATACGTCACTCAAAATAGGGAATAATATATAATAGCTTGTGTTGCATGCTCGTTGAATTATGTTTTTTTATTATTTTACCTTTTGATCTTGAAAATTAAATTATGTTGTTCCTGATAATAAAATCAACGAAGATCCCATAAATTTGCATGCACAAAGTTTCTTAAAAGTGGGAATAAATATAACCACAGTTTGGCAGTGCCATATTTACAATTAAATAATTGTATTTAATGTATTCATGGTCATTAAAGCGTGGTTGCTGCGCATTTCCTGTAAACAAATGTGTATTTTACACGTATTGTGTATGTCATGAGTTCCATATTGAACAGGACAAGTAGTAGTTTGAACAATCATTTTCATAAACAGATTAAACAGCAAATACAGTGTTTATGTTAGCAACATATTTCTTAAGAACATTTCCCATCATTTCCAATGCTACTACCAGTACTGCAGAATTTACAGTTGATGGAAAATGTTACTGATATTAAAATATACAATCAATACAGTTTTTCTCTATTGGTGCATTAAAATTGTTGTTCTCTATTTCTTTTCTCTAATTTTTCGGAGTATAAAGAAAACTGGTATTTTTTTTTTACAAAATTGACCATCACATTAAATGTTTGCAGTTTTCCCCATAGACCACCATGTAAACTGAAAAAGGGTGTATAGTAATGAACCATTTTATTTAGCCATTTCTGAATACAGTCTTGAAAATGTATTGGTCACTTTTAATTTCTGTGCAAATGAATTTATTCACTGATTTCACCTCAAATTTGGTTGTTTTCCAGACTTTTACAAAATTGTTATATAGGCTTGTACATGTGACCTACATATGAACATCCATTTGTGATACAGACTTATTTAACATGGACAAACAGTGGCAATTTTAGTGCTAAAAATACATCAAAATTCCCTGTTTTGGCCATTTCAGAAACAGATCTTGGTAATGCATAGACTGATTACATTCAAACTTGGTACAATGAAAACGAATGGGACCTTGATGCACGAGACATGCAGATATAATTAAAAATGGCTTACTGGTGGCCATTTTGTTTTACCAAATACAGTTCCAAGTCTCTATCTTGGAAACACTGGAATGGTCAAGTTCAAACTTTATACAAACACCATACAACATGTGCTACTACTTGATTCAAGATTTAGTACTCAAAATGCATTAAACTTATTTAAATTGGCCTTTCTGAACTAATATTGAACATTGATGCATGTCCTTTCCTTTTGATTTAACAAATATAATTCTGGTTCCATATCTTGAAAGTACTTGGATAGTTAACCTGAAACTTTAAACATGCACACAACTCGGGATGCATATTTTTTATTCATATTTGTTTTTGATTTGTTTTTTATTTTTAGAATAGTGTGTTTTCTTTTTTGTTTTTTTTTAAATTATAGTTTTTAAATTTCTTTTTGTAAGACCCTTTTTATTCTTCCCTGAGGATTTTATGCATCTAATAAATATTATTAAGATGACTGCAGAAGGCCCCATCTTGGATGGATTTTGTTTTTTATGCAATGACTTAAACTTCATAACCAATGAGGACTGTATAACTTGTTAATAGTATTTTTGGGCAGGCAATACAGTAAAACTTGGGTTTTATCTATTTATAGCAGTTTCATTGTACCACAATAAGTCAAAGGTGACATTGTACACTCTTTGCCCAAAAACAATGTTTCTGGCCAAATTATTTTTTTCAAAATTGATGCATTTCTTTACTACTATGGCCAACTACAAAAAAAACATTTGACATGTAATCTTTGAGTGATGTGCATGGTGATCTGAAACATTATTTTGTTTTGTTGAGCTTAAACTATATATAAATCTTAAAAAACATGGCTAAGAAAACAGAAATTCTGTGGAACCACAGATAAATCACCCTTGTATATATCATGTGTGTTTGACATTCTGAGTGCATGCTTTTCTAGTTTGTATGTTACATTAGTATAGGAAAATGCAGAAAGTATTTGGTGTCCCTTGATGCCCTATTTTCACAGTCCTGTCAGGAGCACTAGTGCATATAGAGATAGTCACACAGTGTTATAATGAAGACATTGCACACTAGCTCTGATTAACCTATTTAACAAGTTTATAATTCCATAGTTTGTAATAAAATGTTGAGATGACGATACGATAAGTATCCACCACATTCCTGTATATTATTTACATGCACTGTAGGCAACTTTGATACAATTATGAGGGTATTAGTGACAACTGATTTTCATGGATGTCACTTCAAATTTAAATAGCTAATTATTGCTACTGCAGAACTGACACTTGCCATATTAGTCATCTAGAAGGCAGCACATTTACAGTTTTCAATTTTTTTTAAAAATTATCTTTACCTATATAAGATACTTGATGAAATTTGTGGTGCAAATTTTTACTGGCCCTTTAAATTAGTTGCTCATAATTGTGGATGTACAGTTATTTATATTTTGTGGACACAAATCTCAATTGTCAGTTTTGCGCCTAATATGTCACACAAATCATATGGACATTCAGAACCAAGTTTATTTAGTATGGAATAACACTGCAACCATTTACATTTATTATAAAACAAATTGTGTTTTATTAGTGAACCTGTATAATATAACTAAGGATGCTGATAAAGAATGCCATATTTTTTACTTTATATTCTTTAGAACAAGCTGTATGGAAACCAACATTACTGCACTGTATACTGGATATAATATAAATTAATGCTGGCTAACCTGGAATTATCAACATTGTATAGATGTGGGTGCAACGTCAGGACAGACATTTTGCCAGATTATTTCAGTTTATAATGAAAATATTTTTTTGATAATCATCTTATAAGCTATTTTCATTTGTTAGTCCCCGTTTGGACGCAGTCCGAAAACGGGGACTTATGTTTTGCCCTGTGTGCGTCTGTCTGTGCGTCCGTGCATCCGTGATCACCTGTATCTCGAACATGCATGGACCGATTAAGTTCAAACTTCACTCATACATCACACATTATATGGGACATATGCACATGCATTTTTTTCATGATCCGATTAACGATAGCTGAATAGCGGCCATTTTAAGGCCGAAAATGCATCAAAATCGCACATTTTCACCATTCCGGACCCGGATCTCAGTTATGCATGGACGGATTTTGTTCAAATTTGGTACATACATTAAACATAATAGGACCTTGATGCACGTCATTTTTTTTTTGGATCGGGTTCGAAATGGCCGACTGGCGGTCATTTTGTTTTAAAGAATTCAGTTCTGGATCTGTATCTGAGACATGCTTGGATTGATCGAGTTCAAACTTCACACACACAAGGTACATCATGTCACAAATATGTATGTGCATTTGTTTCATGATCTCATTAACGATAGCCAAATGGCGGCCGCTTTAAGGCCGAAAATGCATTGAAATCGCACATTTTCACCATTCCGGACCCGGATCTCAGTTATGCATGGACGGATTTCATTCAAATTTGGTACATACATTAAACATAATAGGACCTTGATGCACGTCATTTTTTTTTTGGATCAAGTTCGAAATAGCCGACTGGCGGCCATTTTGTTTTAAAGAATTCAGTTCTGGATCCGTATCCGAGACATGTCTGGATTGATCAAGTTCAAACTTCACACACACAAGGTACATCATGTCACAAATATGTATGTGCATTTGTTTCATGATCTCATTAACGATAGCCAAATGGGGGCCGCTTTAAGGCTGAAAATGCATTGAAATTGCACATTTTCACCATTCTGGACCCGTATCTCAGTTATGCATGGATGGATTTTGTTCAAATTTGATACATACATTAAACATAATAGGACCTTGATGCACGTCTTTTTTTTTCGGATCAAGTTCGAAATAGCCGACTGGCGGCCATTTTGTTTTAAAGAATTCAGTTCTGGATCCGTATCCAAGACATGTCTGGATTGATCAAGTTCAAACTTCACACACGCATGGTACATCATGTCACAAATAGATATGTGCATTTGTTTCATGATCTGCTTAACAATAGCGGAATGATGGCCATTTTAAGGCCGAAAATGCATCAAAATCACGTATTTTCACAATTCCAGAACCGGATCTCAGTCATGCATGGATGGATTTTGTTCAGATTTAGCACAATGTGTTGTACATATGCAGGTGCATTTCGGTCATGATCTGCTTTGAATGTATATGTCACTCAAATATGAACGGAACGGGGACGTGTCATTGACAATGACTTGTTAACTTGAGTCTCGAGTCCAGGAAATAATTCCCTTCCCTCGATGGGTTAAATAAAGTGACACTGAAACATTACAATGAAAAGAAATTGTTTCAGATATTTAAATGTTTTTCATATTAAAAGTGCTGATAATACCATGAACTAACAAACATTCATTGTCAGCTGGCTACACATGAAGCTCCATGCAATACATAACCCCCAAAATAGCTTACTGCGGAAGCACCCAACACTGTTCTGTACACTGTTCTAATACATTTGGAGTTATTGCTATGTACCGGTACTGATAGAAAATTGCGTATTTCTAAAGATGCAATACAGTACAATTTATTAACTCATAACAACCTACTGAAGGAGGTTAACAACAACAAAAATTACAGAAAAAAAATTAATCAAATTACAATGGCTAATAGTTTAAAGACAACCAAAAACAGACTAAAAACAGAATAAAAGTTATTAACGGAAATATATAATAAAGTAAAATAAATCACAAAAAAAACCCAATGAATAGGTGTAAAAAAAAAATTAAAAAAAAAGTCAATGACTAAGTACCGGGGGGTAGGTGCTGCTGTCTAATAGCAAAGCTGTATTTCAGATATTGTGCCAGAGGAATTGCTAAGTTATTATTTGACATTATTTTTATGAATTTATTTTCAGGTGGGAGATTAGTAAAGTCAGGAATAATCTTTTCAGCTTCATTGTATAAAACGACTCTCTCTTTACTATATACTGGGCATATTATGAGGAAGTGATGTTCATCTTCAATATCATTTTTATTACACAATTTGCAGATTCTGTCGCTACTTTTGATTCTGTTGTGTCTTTCTTTTTCAATTTCTAAACTGTGATTGCTCAGTCTGAATTTAGTTAGGGTACTTTTCAGTTCTTTATTTTTTAGCTTAATTAAGTAGTTTTCCAAAATGAAGTTTGTTTTAAATTTTTTGTAAGTCCTCAGTTTGTTTTTTGTATTAGTGTTTTGTCTGTTATCATCATTAATTGAGTTAATCCAATGCTTTATAAATACATTTTTTATTTTATCGTATATCTGTGACATTTGTGACGATTTTAGCTCATTATTGTCAATATCTGATAGTGTTGTATTTGTAGATTTAAATACAGTTATTATTATTATGCGTCTTATATCTACTTCAAACAAAAGTAGCCGCTATTCATGATGAGAACTGGAAAACCAACTGTAACTCGGGTAGCTGGTAAACTGACCTAGCTGATGACAAACCACTATCAAAAAAACTTTCAACCCCCATGTAGCCACGTACGGCCGTCAGCTATATGAACTGTACTCCGTCTACAAATGTTCATCTGCCGACACGTTATTGGACTTTCCCACCCACGATGACAACCAATAAATCATGTTTGTGACGTCTGGTCTGATTACACCCAGCAGCACAAGCTCTAAATCAGGGTCATATATTGCAGATTTGTATTTGAACAAATAATCGTGCATGGGCATCCTGTCTTCTAAGCTTTGTGAAAGCATAAGGTTTCGAAAGCATTGTGCAAATTTACAACTTTCTCGCATTTCACACGTAATGCGCCATATACTGTAAAAGGATCAATTGTTCACCGGGTTTTAATTTGGCTTATTTCGTTGAATGAAAAATGCGCTAAATTAAAACCCAGTGAATATGTAAAATTTAGCATAGAATACATTATCTAAATGACAAAACCGTGAATTTAAAACCCACTTAATATACCTGAAATGGTAAATCAGCGAAATTTAAACCAAGTGAAAATTAGTCATTTTACAGTATGTGTATCGATGTCGCCATGCCAACGTTTCGTTTCGTCCTAGTTGTGATATTTATCTGTAAATGTCAGACCATTGGTCTGAGGTTCATCGCAGACTCTATTTGAAAGGCTGCGGTTGAGGTTTCATGTTGATCCGTCGAAAATGGCAGTTACTTATCACACAACAATAACTTATTAGTTACGACAATATTTTTCTTAACATTTTATGGAAACAATTCGTAGTGTGCATAAACCTTAAAGAAACATAATAGACAAAACAGTAAATTTTAATATTACTTGTTCGTGCTGTTTTGCAGCACTGCGAAGGAAAATGAAAGATTACAACAATTAGCACATATGGCTGGAAGTTACATTTGCTCCGTTGTGTAGACAGGTTTCAACATTTCATCAGATAATACAATTTATATCCAATCATCTAGAACAAACTTTTCTAGAGAACACACGCGCACAAAAAATTTGTGGTCTCGTATTGGGGGGGGGGGTCACAGTAATATAAACAAGGATACATTTTGCCGAGATATTCAAATCAGTCGCTATTATGATTTACAGAGGCGGCGACACGAAATATCCCATGGCGGGGCAAGATCTGCTCATCACCCCTCTCTTACTAGGAGGACCCAGGGGCATACACTTCCTTGAATTTTGAAATCTAGACCCTCTACAACCTAAGCTATTTCCTTCATTTTGAGGGGCAAATTGTGCTGACACAAAAGGTTTCAGCTTGATTTTCGAGTGGCGGCATATTTTACATGCCCCTGAAGTGGTTCTCGTTTTTAGAATATTAGAAATAAGTATCGGTCTTATTTCTGATCAAGATAGGTATGAATATCGGTAGTATTTTCCCAATTTGGTGTATTTATGGTTCCGTATATGAGCGAATATCTCCACCTCAGATTCCGGCCTCATATCCCTAGGTAACTGTTTTATTCGAAATAAACAGTGAGGACAGAAATGGTACTTTGGTATAAATATGGGTATAGATTTTGCCACTATCCAGTTATAAAATTGGCCACACTTTTGAGCACTCAGGGGCACTTCCCTACCCAGCTATGTATCAACTGCCCCCCCCCCCGCGTGCATGCCCGTGAATGTGGTTATGCAATAGAAAGTAATGTCTACACGTAGGTAGGGTTATTAAAATCGAGAAAACAAAATACGGGTATATTTTTTCCGACATATAAGATAAACGGAAAAGAGGTTACTAATCAATCTTCAAGTTTTACAGTTTTGTAATTTCTTCTGTGAATCTCTCCGGCGAACCTACCAGCGAATCTCCGGTAAGGTATACTTAGTAGTACGTGACGTTCAGAATTCCCCCGCCCCTGAATAATCGCGAAGAACAGACTGGCGTGTTAACTGCATAAATATGTATAATTTCCTTCCTGAATACAGAACTTAGTTGATCTAATCGTTAAGGCGTATGATACATTTTGATGTGAGTTAATTTGTAATGAATAGTTCAGCCAAACACTGAATTATATCATGATGGTGGTATGATGAATTATATTTTTTTTCAAAATGATATTTCTGGATTTCATAGAAGTATATTTTCATTTTTTGGCCGGCTAATGTTGGATGTGCAAACCTCATTCGGTAACATGTATATTCGGTGTTTAGAATAAAGATGGGCAAAATGCTAACAGGGCAATCGTTTTTATTGATGTGTTGAAATTACGCAATAGGGTATGCTTTTGATGTTTTTGTTAATTGAATGTTTTTGTTGTTGTTGTTGTTGTTGTTGTTTTTAAAAAATTGTGTACGTATTTGAAATTTATTTAAAAAGCTGAAGAACCCTTGTATTATCAGAGGAACTGTGCATCATCATAAGAATAGCGGATTTTGCAAGGAATAATGTTTACTTGCTCTCTTGACTGAACACTTAAAACCCAGAGTAAAGAATAAACTTTATAAAATAGTCGGATGGTTGAGGTGATATACTAGTATCACATGGATATGTGTAGTTGTAGTCAGATGGTTGGGTGATATACTAGTATCACATTGATATGTGTAGTTGTAGTCGGATGGTTGGGTGATATACTAGTATCACATTGATATGTGTAGTGTAGTCAGATGGTTGGGGTTATATACTAGTATCACATGGATATGTGTAGTTGTAGTCGGATGGTTGAGGTGATATACTAGTATCACATTGATATGTGTAGTTGTAGTCGGATGGTTGGGTGATATACTAGTATCACATGGATATGTGTAGTTGTAGTCAGATGGTTGGGTGATATACTAGTATCACATTGATATGTGTAGTTGTAGTCGGATGGTTGGGTGATATACTAGTATCACATTGATATGTGTACTGTAGTCAGATGGTTGGGGTTATATACTAGTATCACATGGATATGTGTAGTTGTAGTCGGATGGTTGAGGTGATATACTAGTATCACATTGATATGTGTAGTTGTAGTCGAATGATTGAGGTGATATACTGGTATCACATGAATATGTGTAGTTGTAGTTGGATGGTTGGGTGATATACTAGTATCACATGGATATGTGTAGTTGTAGTCGGATGGTTGAGGTGATATACTAGTATCACATGGATATGTGTAGTTGTAGTCGGATAGTTGGGTGATATACTAGTATCACATTGATATGTGTAGTTGTAGTTGGATGGTTGGGTGATATACTCGTATCACATGGTTATGTGTAGTTGTAGTTGGATGGTTGGGTGATATACTAGTATCACATGGATATGTGTAGTTGTAGTCAGATGGTTGAGGTGATATACTAGTATCACATGGATATGTGTAGTTGTAGTCAGATGGTTGAGGTTATATACTAGTATCACATGGATATGTGTAGTTGTAGTCAGATGGTTGGGTGATATACTAGTATCACATGGATATGTGTAGTTGTAGTCAGATGGTTGAGGTGATATACTAGTATCACATGGATATGTGTAGTTGTAGTCAGATGGTTGAGGTGATATACTAGTATCACATGGATATGTGTAGTTGTAGTCAGATGGTTGAGGTGATATACTAGTATCACATGGATATGTGTAGTTGTAGTCAGATGGTTGGGTGATATACTAGTATCACATGGATATGTGTAGTGTAGTCAGATGGTTGAGGTGATATACTAGTATCACATGGATATGTGTAGTTGTAGTTGGATGGTTGGGTGATATACTTGTATCACATGGATATGTGTAGTTGTAGTCAGATGGTTGGGTGATATACTAGTATCACATGGATATGTGTAGTTGTAGTCAGATGGTTGAGGTGATATACTAGTATCACATGGATATGTGTAGTTGTAGTCAGATGGTTGGGTGATATACTAGTATCACATGGATATGTGTAGTTGTAGTCAGATGGTTGAGGTGATATACTAGTATCACATGGATATGTGTAGTTATAGTCAGATGGTTGGGTGATATACTAGTATCACATGGATATGTGTAGTTGTAGTCGGATAGTTGGGTGATATACTAGTATCACATTGATATGTGTAGTTGTAGTTGGCTGGTTGGGTGATATACTAGTATCACATGGATATGTGTAGTTGTAGTCGGATGGTTGAGATGATATACTAGTATCACATGGATATGTGTAGTTGTAGTCGAATGATTGAGGTGATATACTGGTATCACATGAATATGTGTAGTTGTAGTCGGATGGTTGAGGTGATATACTGGTATCACATGGATATGTGTAGTTGTAGTCGGATGGTTGAGGTGATATACTAGTATCACATGGATATGTGTAGTTGTAGTTGGATGGTTGGGTGATATACTAGTATCACATGAATATGTGTAGTTGTAGTCGGATGGTTGAGGTGATATACTGGTATCACGTGGATATGTGTAGTTGTAGTCGGATGGTTGAGGTGATATACTGGTATCACATGGATATGTGTAGTTGTAGTCGGATGGTTGAGGTGATATACTGGTATCACATGAATATGTGTAGTTGTAGTCGGATGGTTGAGGTGATATACTGGTATCACGTGGATATGTGTAGTTGTAGTCGGATGGTTGAGGTGATATACTGGTATCACATGGATATGTGTAGTTGTAGTCGGATGGTTGAGGTGATATACTGGTATCACATGAATATGTGTAGTTGTAGTCGGATGGTTGAGGTGATATACTGGTATCACATGGATATGTGTAGTTGTAGTCGAATGATTGAGGTGATATACTGGTATCACATGAATATGTGTAGTTGTAGTCGGATGGTTGAGGTGATATACTGGTATCACATGGATATGTGTAGTTGTAGTCGGATGGTTGAGGTGATATACTGGTATCACATGAATATGTGTAGTTGTAGTCGGATGGTTGAGGTGATATACTGGTATCACGTGGATATGTGTAGTTGTAGTCGGATGGTTGAGGTGATATACTGGTATCACATGAATATGTGTAGTTGTAGTCGGATGGTTGGGTCATATACTAGTATCACGTGGATATGTATAGTGTAGTCGGATGGTTGGGTCATATACTAGTATCACATGGATATGTATAGTGTAGTCGGATGGTTGGGTCATATACTAGTATCACATGGATATGTGTATTATATGTACATGTCGGATATGTTGTCTTTTACGCCTTGATGAGTCTGTCACAGGGTTCACAAAGAATCACGTGTAACTGCCCCTTAAAAGAAAAATAACATTGCATACTCTGAGGTTAGTATTAAAGCCAATCGGCGAATTTTGCAGGGGCTTATTGCCAGTAGCCCATATTCTCGAAACCGTGGCGAAATGAAACATTAAGCTCAGTGGTTAGTTTACGCATCTTTTAAATGTGTTTTGATTCACAGTGCATTCGGCAATCAACTGCAAGTCAGTTATGTGAATATGAATTGCATTCACTGGCAGCCGTACTAATGAACAAGTTGAAATCGCATTTAACGGTAGAAATATGATAATTCTTAAAACATCTACATTTCTATGAAAGGCCTCAGTACTCTATATTGTTTTAATTTTTATGTAGCTGTTGTTGTATTGTCTGATTTAGTAGTAAGTGCAATGTATATTTCATTAAATGAGTGAAACAAAGACGTGGAATTCATCACCTAAACTGAGTATAATAATTTGTCAAAATAGCAATAGAAAATAATATTTCTTTGGCATTACCCAATCTCATTTAATATACTTATTAGACAACAGAAAGACAGACAATATGCAGGGTTACATCCTTAAATGACGATTCACCGTGAATGGAAGGGGTTCACTGCCAAGTTGAAGCTCCTTGTGTTGGAGAGGTATAGGTACATTCTGCGCTACGGAGTTCTCATTTCAAACTGTTTAAGCCCTCTTTTCAGTGTAATGTAGAACTATGTCTTATTATGACAACACATCTTCATCAAAATGTCGAAATTTGAATATCCATTTTAGTACAATTTACCCAAAATGGAGCCTGAGTTTTAAGACCTTTTCTAATATAAATAAGAAGTGGAGTTTAGAACACCTATTAAAACATACCATCTTACATATTTCGACATTGATTTTGCAAATAAAACATTCGCTTGAATGGTATCATCACACTGCTGTCATTTGAAATAAAATTTGCACTCTGAGAGAATTTATAAAGCGTTATTAGTGTACTGGAAAATGCCATTCTCTGTAATAGCACGGACTGTGACAAAACGTGAAACCGTGAGTTCTATATAAGTTTGTTGAACGTAAATAGTTCCATTACAGCATTAAAACATGAAACTTAGTGCTGATGGTCAATTCAAATAATGGGTCAAATATTTTTTTAGTCTATGAAGACGAATCATGTATATTTTATGTAATAGATTGAGAGTTTCCTGTCACCCAGATTATTTGGAAATCTGTTTTTCAAAGCTAAATTTAGATAGCACCGCAGTTCTATTCAACCCACACATTTATAATTATAAGCAAACGCTGTTTTATTTTAGAATTATCTTGCGAGCATCATTGTTTGTTGTCATCAGAGTACTTCGCTAGGACCTACAGGACTCTATAGTAAACGTGTCGCTCTCCATGACCAACTTCTACAAAGTACCGAAAAATCTAATTGTTGAAAACATCACTACCGGTAAGTTGAAGATTATGAACTGGAACTCGAAGGCCTCAAAACACATTCTGTGCCCAGGAATATAACGGCACACGGCGTTTGAATCAGTCACAGTACCGACCGTTACATCGCGAGTCATCGAATAGTAGCACCGCAAACCAAGGGTCATTCAATAACCAAACACTCCCTTGCTCCCTTGCTCTGTCCGACTGTGTGCGACCCGAGTCCACGTCGCGAGCTCAGTTTCTATTTACGAAATACCAAATATATTGATACTAATGGGCCCGGCAACGTTAAATTATAACGTGCCACAACGCCATTGAACAATCAATACGTCACTTCCTGAGTCCTATTCGTGAGGTCGTATCTGTGAGGTTCTATTCGTGAGGTATATAGCGTGCGCATACATCCACCGGCTTCATACGTGAGCAATCGACAACTGTGTTTTCTGCAGTGCGCCCTCTGTATATTTAGATGTCTCGCTTTGCCGCACTAAACTCGTACCTTGTACAAGGTACGAGCTAGCTCAATGACACATGTGTGCGCAGTGAGCTATGCGCACACGTGTTACACCGCCATTTTACTTCGGAAGCGATTTTCCGACTGTGATGTCTGGAAAAGAAGTTCTTCGTAACACTCAAAATATTTGAAACTCGTATCTAAAAGTGATCTTAAATAACATCCTAGTTATTCGTTTTTCTTCAGGGTAAGTTTCGAAATTGTTGACCTGTGAGCTTTTATTTTTCAAGTAGTTTTATTTCTTGCCTTGTTTGTACCATATTGAGCTTTGAGTATTCTTTACATGTAATATTAGCCATGCTGACGATGGTTCCCATTCATACTTTGAAGTCGTAGTCGTAGTCGGTGTTTTAATGTTTTCACCGCAAATCAGTGATTGTCGTAGTCTTTTTAAACCTTTCGTTAACCCTTCTCGTGTTCGTATTGTATGTGTACCTGGAGAGGACTGTCACGGACTATGCGCATGTCACATCAAATAGTATTCAAATAGTGTTTCACAACACTAGGAAATGGTTGTATACGCGGTTTACTTTCTTATCAGAACATAATCTTTACTATTTACTTTAAAGTGAGAGTAAGAGTAGAAAATTTGTTAAAAACTATGTTGCCGGTGTTGGATTATTGATTACCAAGCCTAGTATTGTTATTTTGTTTTTTCAAATATTATTCTAATAATCTGAAAAATACCACTGAGACAGCAATCCAACATGATACGGTAAATTTGTTCAATTAGTCAAACATATAATTATTATAAGTGGCAACTCTGCTTATACTGTGATGCGTAAACACTTAATAACTTCAATCTGTTCAACCTGTCTGTAGTATCTTCATTAATAATACGGTGACATTGTGATTGTGTTTTTACAGGAGAAAAGGCAAAATGTCTCAAGACAAGTTAACACGTATTGCTATAGTGAGTACAGACAAGTGTAAGCCTAAGAGGTGTCGTCAGGAATGCAAGAAGTCATGTCCTGTTGTAAGAATGGGTGAGTATAATCATGGTGTACAATTTGAACTATCCCTCCACTCGCTTATACTTGTCACAGCTAAATGTCACTCATCAAACTATTTTGAAGAGATTTTGTGAGATTTTATCAGGATTCCCCTCACTTCACAAATAGAGTTACGATGACAGGTGTATAATAATGTTCAATAGTCAATGGAATACATGTAAATAACAAACTCACTTTATGTAGGGCAATTTGGTTGTCATGTAATCCCTAGACAAACATTGGTACATCAACTGCCCTACCGTCTTCACCTATATCCAAGTTTTCAGATGATGTATAGGTACTTATAGTAGTGTGCTTGGTAACTTAATATTGTAACAATATCTGTATTATTTTCTAGGAAAGCTTTGTATTGAAGTGACGTCAAACGATAAAATAGCATACATCTCGGAAGAATTATGTATTGGGTGTGGTATATGCGCTAAGGTAGGAATCAGTTGTTAGTTAGAGCAGTTGCATCACTTCTGAGACGACAGTTAAAATACTTCCTCTCTGGAGAAATGCAATATTTGTTAAATTAAGTGATCTACCGTAAGTGTTATTTGTGGTGATTGGTTTGTGGTTATTTTAATTAAGAAGTCCTGGACACTCAATTTCTCAACAAAAACCACTGAAAATACCATTCATAGAAAGTTTTGAAAAGTTTTATATAATTTGTACTGCACTTTAGCTCTGCTGGTGTGGATTTATGTTATGTTAATAATTTATGAGAAGGCAACCAAAGATTTGAGTACATGATATATTCATTTGTTATATCATAATAATTATTCTTTGGGAAATAAATTTTGGGTATTTACACGAGTCAACTTGATTATTAAATATCATACTTGATATCACAATACCCAACATGCACCTTGTCAGTCGTCGAAACGATGCGTTTATCATTCCTTTTTGGTTACATTAAATGGACATGTGTAGACAAATTTTTGAGTCGACTCTTTTAACCTTAACCCCTGTCAGACCATTCGGAGGGCGTATGAAAAAGGAATGTAATGTTGGCATGTTTATTATTTTCTCAATATTTATTCAGTGTTTTAATGGTTTCTCAATAATTATTTACAGAAATGCCCGTTTGAAGCTATTTCTATCATCAATTTACCAAGTAATTTAGAACGTGATACAACCCATAGATACAGTGCCAATTCTTTCAAACTTCACAGGTGAGTCGTGTGTGAAACCATCCTCAATCATATAAATTCCCCATCATCGCCCAACTCCAAGGGCACAGAATTTCTATGTGATACAACAATTACCAGTGAATTTATAATTGCAAGACTATCGTGAAAATATTAGGGAGTACAGTGAAAAAATAAATTATTCCAAATAGCTTTATTGACAGTATGACTTTGTTACTCAGTCAAAAAGAAACAAAACATAAAAAAATTGAACAAAATTGGTTCAGTAGTTTTCAAGATATCGTATGTTGAATGTACTGAAAAACGTGCATTTTTGGTAAAATTGCTGGAAAAATCGTCAAATCAAGCATTTTCAAGTTTTAGATCACTGATAACACCAGGAAAATGTAATCTGGAAAGATGTTTTTTTTTTTAACAACAGCATTATACTTGTTTTAATAAAATTTAACTAAGTAGTCTCTTACAATACACCACAATCTGCACAGAAGACAGGCAAAGTTTGACAAAATTCAGTTTGACTTAGTTTTTTTGGGTGCGGCACCGTTGAAAATTGGCATATTCATGAAGTTTGGAGACCTGTAACTCAAAAATTAGAAAGTGAATCACAGTAAAATTTTGGCTTGGTGATGACATCAGTTTATAGACAGCATAAACAGTATGTTTTGATTCATAGCATCCTTACTTTTGTGGAGACAGTTTGTGCAAAATTGAAATAAACATTAATTTGTCTTTTGCAAGGTGGCGGCCATTTTGGATTTTCAACACTTTTGAATGTAAATTAACATTCAATACTTAGAGTCTGCTTTATTAATAAGAAACCTTTATAATATTAAATTAATATTATTCAACTATTCAATTTTCATTTTAAAATGAAATTTAGTGGTTAGGGGTGACCAAGGCAGTTTGTGGGGGGGGGGGGCACGCAACTTAGAAGGAAAAACCCATAACTATGGGTTGACTTTTATTTCTATCTCATAAGATTTGTACATTTAATTATAAAATGTGTAATTAGTAAACAATTATACATGTGAATCACTGAGCTATACAAAACAAACCCACCCCCTCAATCAACATTGAGGTGAACATGTCTTGTACAACAAGCATATTTTAGCATAGAAAATTTATATTTAACACCGAATAATTACACTTTAGTTTTCTGCAAAAATTGTCAGCCTATAACTTTATGAAAAGTACTTTGTTTTAAAATTGTTATACAGTGCATCAATCCTGGTTACGTTGTCCACTTTCCATGCCCTCAATAAAGAGTCCTTTGGAGCGATGTTAATTTCTGATAAAACAAATTTTATGTCAATGTTATCGATGTCATTACGTGATGGCCACCTAAATGAGTCACCAGTTTTCCTCTCCAGACAATTTACTGTTACAGTGGTAGAGTCAGAAGAAACCCCTATTATTTCACCAGCAAACCACTGTGCTTCATATGCTACAGCTACATACATGCCAACAGTCACATGTTTTATTCCAAAAGTATTGTGTACATTCTTCTTCACTCTTTTCTTGCTCCGTACTGGTACTGCATCATTTGCTTTTCTTTTCCTGATGTTATCATTTATTTCTTTCACATACTCTGGCATGCCTCCATTTGCTCTTATGATTGATTTCAGATTGTCTGTAAGTTCTTGTACAGTTAAAACAATTTTGTTACTTTGCCATTTTGCTAATTTCTTGTTTGGTAGATTTGATTTCAGTACTTGACAATGGTAGGATATTTGATCTTTTATTGCTTTCATTTGTTGCACTCTATTCATCTGTGTCAGCATCATGTCAACTTCTCTTTCTGTTTCCCAAATTCCCCACTTATTTTTTATTCGTAATTCTAATTGTACTTTTATTTGTCTTTTGCGTTCTAGCAGTTTACGGTTTTTTTCCAGTCTTTCAGTCTGCAGCAAAAGTCTTTTTTTTTTAATGTTTCTGCTGTGAACAAATTCCTTCTTTCTTCTTTCAGGGGCTTGTTTTCGTGCGATTGATAAATATTTTCTTTTGATGTCTGTTCCCAAATTATAGAGATATAATGAGGTTTTGTTTTTGTTGAAACAGATACAACCAGCTTTTGAAACCCGACTTTTCTGTGGCGCCCTGTGAATGTTGCGATCAAGATCAGAGAAATCCGACTCTGATCTTACATTAGTTAAGGGTGCACTTGCAACTTCTTGTCGCAATGACTCAGAGGGCTGGTTTTCTAAACCACCAGGTAATTGATTACCAACCTGTCTCTCTACGATGACCAGCATAGCTTTGCAGATACACCGTGCACTTTCTAATGTAAATGTGTTTAGTTCTGGACTACATTCTTTGAATAGTGCAGCATAGATTTCATCCTTGTTTATTAAACTGTTGGTAATGTACTTTGTTTCTTTCAACAGTGGTGTTGCATCAATCGCGTTGTCTGCTAGGCAGGTTTTTAATTCTAACCAGTGTATGTTCATATCATAATAATTCATATCTTTTTCCAGAAGTCGCATCAAAGGTCCAGTTACCAGCTTAGAAATAATTCCAAGGGCTCTGCACTCTGCAATTATAACCTGTTCATCCAAAACAGCCTGAACCTGGCTTATGAGTTTATTTGTAGAATTACATCGTCCTGATGACAGAAAATCTGAAATGTGCTGTTTGTGATAGTACAATGCAGCTCCCTGGTAAAATGCAACGTTGAATCTATTGTGTTCAAACTTTATCAATCTATTTTTCTCTTTCAGCTCATCTTCTAAATATGGCCCAAAATCAGTGTACACACCAGATTTTTGACAACCCTCATCAGTAAAACTTTTACTCGCTTGATATAACAAATTAAAACAAAATGACTGATTAGATTTATACCAAGCAAGTTTTTCAGTGTTAATTTGATCTTGTTTTTCCTTTTCAAATTCAATGCATGCTGAACTGGCTGCGGCAGCCATATTTACCAATACATGCATTCCGCATAGAAGATGGTTCAGTTTTCATTTTTGTCTTTTCATTTTCATCAAATGAGTCCCAGTTTTGTTCAACAATAGGCAATAAAGATTCACGCATTTCTTCCATCTTGCTTTTATATTTTTTGTTCACAACATGTCTGTCACTCATAATATTTTTGCTTCGAAGAATTAGTTGTGCGTATATATTTTTTTTTTCTTCATCGTTTACAGCTATTGACTGAGCTAGTTCTTCAAATGTTTCTATGGTAGCATTCATGTAGTCATCAGCTGACCCACTAAGCAATTCTTGGAAACCAAGAGACAATGATGACCTGTCTGGCAATGAAACCTGAAGGCCAGCATAGTCAATAAACTTTTTTCGAGTGCCATCACTGTGAAGTGTGTTTGGATCCTGTTGCTCAAGTATTGCAGTGGCAGCTTGGGCTTGAGCCAATACCAGGGCTTCGACCTGCATCATGGATGTCAGGGACTTACTTGGCAACCTATCAACATCAACATTCAGGATGTTCTTGAGCACTGACTTTACAACTGCTGTGCAGTTTTGTACCGAAACATTGTGTGTCAAAAGATCATAATAAACCTGTCTTATACTATCTGTATACTTTCCATTTTCAAAGGTTTTAATTTCGTTTGCATCCATCAAATCTTCTATTTTTTCACGTAGCTTCATATTGTCATTTTCTAAATGTTTCACGTGTTCCAGATTACTCTTCACTTTCTGAGAATGGTGTTCACTTGCTGACTGGGCTTTTGTTTTCCAGTAACTTTTGCTTTTCTGAAGGTTTTTTTTTTCCATTAAGATCTGATCTAATTTCTCTTGTAGTATTTCATTATCTCTTGTTGATTGGTTTATGTCATGTATATATTCTTTCATCACTTTATTTTGTTCTTCAATCTGATGTGTCATCTTCTTTATTTTCTCATCTCGCCTTTTAATTTTTTTGTTGAAATTTCTGGGAGTTAATGCTGCAAGTTTTGCTTTTAAATCATTTATTTGAATCAATTTCTGCCTATACTTGTCTTGCTTCTTGCTCATTTCACTAATTTTATCTAGTGCAGCTAATTTCTCACGTGAAAGCTCTTCCATACTTTGAGTAATTTCGCTAATTTCTTGGTAACTGTCAGCAAGATTTCTACTCAAACTTTCTAGAATGTTTTCCAGATCTTGATTACTTCTACTTGTTTCACTTACAGTTTCACTGACTTCATTGGGATTTGTCCTTGGAGCTTTGTATGACTTGCTTAGGAAGTCATCTAACTCATGCTGATGTTTGCTGCATTTCAGTTTTAAATATGCATCATGTAGCCGAGTCCACTGGCGTCTAATTCCAGTGACATTTAGTTTTGTTTCAGCACTAGGCCGCATAAATACATTTAACCAATTTAAAGCATTAGCCCAGGGAAGATTGTTTCTAATAAGAAAATTACGAAGTTCTAACACATTCTTAATTTCTAGGTTGATACTGTTATCCTGACTGGCTGTGAAACTACATGATATCAAAACTTGTGGTGTGACACTCTTTTCTGCAAACACTGCTGATAAACATTTTGCAGACTGTGTTGCTATAACTGTACTCAAGACTTGAACTTCCTTTCCATCTTTTCTAGCTTTCTCTACATTTCTGCGTACTCGTTTTGTTAAGTTGCTAATTTTCACTGGTAAAACAATATCTGGGTCAAAAAGCCTAATTATATCTGGCATGGTTTGTTGTATATTAATTCCCATTTTCTGCAGATCATCATGTAAATTTAAATACAGACCATAACTTAGTGGAACATTGCAGCTAATATCAACTAACTTCTTCTGCCCTGACAATAAACTTTCTAAGTTGTCCCTGATTCTAAGTGACACATCCATATTGGAATATCTAAATATAAAAAACAAACAATATTTATTATCTGTTTCTAATGTCTAACAAGAGTATATTAACGAGTTTAGAAATTAATTACTTATATGTTAGAACTAGGAAAAAACACAGAAAACAAACAATTGTGACTAAAAAGTGTATTTTATTTACAACATAAACAACTGTGAACACAAATTAAACAGGCAAAAATAATTGAAAAAAAAATCCAAACAAACAAATAATTGAGATGATTTAATTCTCTCATGCCATAAGGTAATAATAATGTGATTTTCGAAATCTTCAAAATCAAAGCCACGAAAGAAGTAAAGTCGATGTTGAACTTTGAATGAGCTACCGGTACTCAGATTTATAGTGCATAGCGTCGGCATATGGTTTCAAAATGCACGTAAACAACACAGAATTTCCCTAATAGTATACCAAATAATCGTGCAAAGTACAATTCACAAATAATTAATGGTAATGCCGGCGTAATAACAATAATATCGCGCTTTTGAAGCTTTGCGAATAATTGCCGTATTTTTTGAACCCGGCAACTAAACCCGTAGAAAATTTGCATTCAACCACTTCATTGCCGATTATGTGCCGAAATTAATGTAAAATAACAAAGGACCTTGTAAATTCGGTCACAAAATAATCGTACGAGAATTAGTTTCTTTGAAATCAATGTTACTACCCAGAAATTGGCGTCCCGTGAAGTGTAGACCTCCAAGGAAAAGTTCTGGTCGACTCAAAAATTGGCGCGTCGCCATTTTTACGTTCGATCTCAACTTTTGACCTGTCTTCCGATGACCTCGATTTTGTACCGGAGTTTTCTCAGTGGAGCTGGTCAATGAATAATTACAATAATAGTTTTAAACGACAGTTAAAATAGTAAACATGGTGAAACTTTCAGTTTAAAAAATTTACATACCGTATTTACATAAGAAAACGAACGGACAAAACTTTGACCTCAATTTTCTTTCGCATGAGTCATAGCTGCATAAATTAAACTAGTACCATCTTACAGCGAATTTTATTGGCCATATTTTCATCTGTGTTTGAAAGATCTGTGTTGATTGGCTCCCCTTTGGCTTTTCTGTTTTATATCACGCACCCTGCAAAATGTCGAGGGCCATGTTTATTTACAGCGCAGTTTTATCACTAATGGTCGATTTTTCCGGCGGGAGTGTGATTCAGTCACACATCGTACCAAGCTTTTTACGCGCGAAATAGACACACGACTAACCTATTTCAATAATTAGCGTTATTTTATCGATGTGCAACGTCTAGAATTTGTAAAATAAAAGTTTAAAATTCTTGGGAAAAGTTACAGCGTGCGTGAATTCGTACGGCCGCCATATTGGATTCTGAACTCCCTAAAAATATGGAATTTGTAATTTATAACTAGAAATTCATGAATTCTACATTCCCAAAAACTGAGATTCCTACTTGCACATTCCTGTTGTGCTTTCCCAACTTGATTTTTGCGACCAATTTTCAGTTTGACGTAAGAATTATACCCAAAAAAATGTTGCTAAACAGAAGGAAAATGCATTGCTACATGATTGAAATAGCAAAGCACATGTTGCTACCTCGCAAAATGTTGTCAAGTGTATTGTATTCATGCCTTTGGGAATTAACCTATGTATATACATTTCACATTTTTTTAGTGATGGTTACGTAGTCAATGTATTGAAATGCATTTCTCATTGACAGGCTTCCAATGCCAAGGCCAGGTGAAGTGTTAGGACTAGTGGGTACAAATGGTATCGGGAAGTCAACAGCTCTAAAAATTCTAGCTGGAAAACAAAAACCCAATTTGGGTAGATTTAATGTGAGTTTAACCTGGTAAAACATGGTAAGATAAATGAGTAAATCAAAGATGTAATTTTTGGTGATGACAAATTATATTCACAATCCATGAAGCCAGTAGATTGATATCAAACTTGGAGGCAACATTATTAGCAACACGGTTGTATTGTCAGCCTATTAACTGATATAGCTGGTTTGGTGTACACAAAATATTTGCGGCCATAGTAGTGTCGTCATTTTTAACATTTTAATACTTTCTTATCCCAGGAACCTCCTGATTGGACGGATATCCTTACATACTTTAGAGGTTCCGAATTACAGAATTATTTTACTAAGATTTTAGAGGATGATCTCAAAGCTATCATCAAACCGCAGTATGTGGATCAAATACCGAAAGCTGTCACGGTGAGTCATTGTTTAGAATCTAGTGGTGCTAAAACTTTGAGAACATTTATGTAACATTATATTGGTGTATTGAGAGGATTATGTGAAATATTTGATTGTATGTACATTCACTGATTGCTGGGTGTATTGAGGATTGAGCAAGATTTGTCGCGAACATTAATATTGATATTTATTATTGTTATATTTGATGTTACAGTGATATTGCCGATATCTTAGTGAAATTCTTAAATTATGTTAATTAGGGTCAATCTATGTCGGCACATGGTTTGCATTGACCAATCAGTGTTTAACTTCTGCTCGCGTTCAGTTAAATTTAAATTTCTGTTCCTGTCGGATATTTTCTTACCACTGTATTTTAGTAGGGTCGTTTTGGAAATAATTGTTTACAGGTTAAGTATTGTATCATATCGTTAGCGGAAGACTTAATTGTGTCTGTATTTCTGTGATGCTACTCACAAGATTCACCCATGAGATAAATCTTCGTGAAAATCATTTGAGAAGCCGAATGATCACCAAATTTAGATGTACTGAAAATAGTGCAACATGTATCTAGAATATTGGCAATTTCACAACAACTCATCACTGAATTTTGGTGAAACATTATCATCGTATGCAGCGGGACAATTTCAAGATTGTTCTGGTAGAAATCTGTGAATACACATGTAATAAATAAAATCTTGGAAAACTTGCTTCAAAGCAAATAATCTCATGTTAATGAAATCCTGGAATGAAAGTATTTGTGAAAATGTGATACTGGATTAGTAATGTGCATTTATAACTGTACTTGAGTTTTTTCTCTTTTAGGGAACAGTACAGTCGCTGCTGGACAGAAAAGACGATACAAAAACGCAGGTTCCAGTTTGTAAACAGCTTGGTAAGTTTCAGTAGTTAAGTAAAGTTATGAATAAGGTGCAAGATGTATGGCAGTTTGTTGATGCCTTTTAAGTTAAAATAATTACAATATACATATGTTCAAACCATTATCAAAGCAACCAAAGATTTGAGTACATGATATATTCATTCGTTGTATTATAATAATTATTCTTTGGGAAATAAATTTTGGGTATTTACACGAGTCAACTTGATTATTAAATATCATACTTGATATCACAATACCCAACATGCAACTTGTCAGACACCGAAACGATGCGATCATCTTTCCATTTTTGGTTGCATTAAATGGACATGTGTACACCAACATTGTAGTGTGTTTTAGCATTCATGCTTTTAGATAAACGTTGTATAACAACCTTGAATGATAGAACTTGTGCGTTTCTTTGCTACCTCAATGTGACTATTTAATTACATCAGTGTAGTTGTAACATTGTGTTGTGTGACTTCATTCATTGAATGAGCAAATCATAAAAATTGACTGGATGAAAAGAGTTTTTTCTTTTTTTATGTAAACATGTTTTCATTCTTATCTATAGATTTACTCCACATACGAGATCGTAATGTGTTGGATTTATCCGGCGGTGAGCTTCAACGATTTGCTTGTGCTGTTGTCTGTATACAGAATGCTGATATGTGAGTAATATAAATATAAAAATAAATTGTAAAATAAAATAAAATATAAATTTGCCTTGTCAAAATTGTCCACATAAAACTACGCAGTAAAATGGTTTACTTGTATCAAAACAACTTTTGCAATCAATTTGGTATACTAAAAAACAATTACTATTACACAACTCTGGCGTGAAAATAATTTTTATAGCACTGAAATTTACACTTGGAGGCCTCGGCAGGGAGTTAAACCGACTTCTGTGGCAGTCTTTGTGAATGACTTATCAAATCGCAAGTTGCGACAAAATCCAAAGAGTTGAGTACGTGGTATAGTTTATCTGTCATACCATACTAATTATCTTTGGGACAGTAATCTGGATATTACACGAGTCTGCTTGATTTTTACATGTCAAGTTAGATATCAGTATATCCTACAATAGATACCATCCTTAAAGCATTTCAGGCGCGACATGTCGTCTTTGGTGTACATACCATACAATGTATAAAAGTCTAAAATACTTTGTTTACATGATATTAGAACATGTGCTTCACAACCAGTGTTGTGAAATATTCTCTAAAGATTTGGTTTATACAGTGAGTGTATACCATGACAAAATCTTTCCTACCATCATGATCATTCTCCATAGTGATCGTTATGGTTACGTTTATTTGATATATTTACAAACTTTGATGTATTATCAATCTGCCAGAGTGCTGGACATTATTAGGTCAATGTGAGGAGGGCAAAGGCTTTTCACAATTTAAAACAATTGGATATTAGTGGTTAACAAAAAACATAGCTTACTGGACATTGATTTTGGTCAATCTTGAATGTTTGTTCATATGTTTTGCATACATTATTTATTTTCCTCCGCAGTACTGGGCCAATGTGTGCCAGTTGTTCACAATTTTTGTTGCTTTCATTTGCAGTTTTATGTTTGATGAACCTTCCAGTTACTTGGATGTTAAACAGAGGTTGAAAACTGCTGTGCAAATAAGAAATCTCCTATGTGACAAAAAGTAAGTCAATGCACAGTTCTATTTACGATCGTCATTTCTCAAAGAATGGTACAGTACTCATTCCGCCCAACCTCCCGCTTTTATCGCTTTTTTTCCGACCGCTTATCGCTTAATTTCCGATCGCTCGCTGCTTTCCGACCGGAAACCGACCGCTTTTTTTCCGCTCGCTCGCGTTCGCTTTTGTTCGCTCGCTCCTGCTATGGCTGGCTTCAGAAACATCGTCCGCTTGCAAACCGACCGCTGGAGTAACAATGATCGTACATTGTATGTATAAACTTAAGTTTTTATTCGTAATAAATTTAGGTTTTAATGACGATTCAAAACACAACGCCTATTGCTTCTCTGTTTTGGAACAAAGACGCCTTCAAATCACTTGACACATTGTAACGTTTGCTACGCAAGTCGAACTGTGACCTGTATTTACATATTTACGTCCTTGTGTGTGTAGTTCAAGCAGCTATATAACTGGTCAATCGCGATATGTATTGAGTACTAGTATTTGTGTGTGTTTCTGTGTGTGATTTTGACTAAATTTATTCCGAACGGCGCTCAAAATAATTTGACACTTTGTTATTTTCGAACGCAACTCACACTATGACCCTTACTCAATTTGCATAAGTAATACGAATGCTGTAGTTCAGAAAATCTATTGGTTAACTTTTGCTCGTGTCTGGGTGCGCAAAACAAAACTGCACATATAATTATCGCATAGCTGAATTTCTACAAATCAATTGGACTTAAACTACTAGTATAATGACTGTGACAATTAATCGCTTGTCTGAGTACATGCGGCGACGAATTATTGGATTGGCAGCAGCCGGACGAAAAATGAAAGATCTCGGAACAGTTAATTTGTTGAGGAAAACAAAACAAACGCAGCCAGTGATACATTTTGAAAACAAAAATATAAAATAAACGCAATCAGAGGCGCCGACCACGCGCGTTGGAAATAAATAAAACTTGTTGTGACAGTCTCACCAAACTCTTTCACTCGCGCAATATAATTATGTTATTTCCCAAAACACTTATATTTAATACATTGACGAAAAACACCGCAAGAAAAATGTAAATCAGGCTTGTAATTACTAGTAACTCTACTCGAACGCAATGTTGATCACTGTAAAAGTGGAGAAATTCGAACCGTCATCAAATTCAAAATTCAAGCGATCTCGTTGAATGTCAAAAATAAACTCGATGTTTAGAAAGACAAAAACAACACCTTATTAGAGTGCAAAAAAAGTTAGCAGCAAAGAACGAGAAGTGCATGTGGGAAAGCGATGAGTGAAATCGAGGGAAAATTATGCTGATGTGAGAACAAGCCATATACCCGCGGAGTACTCGCTAAAACATCGAGAAAATGTGCCATTTCAAAGGGCACCCTTACAAATAATGTCTGCGATTGTGTGAACATGATAACGTGCAAACAAGGAACAGAGCTCGTGGTCCACAAGGAAACTTAGCGATGACGCAGTTAGATGTATACGGCTGTTGAAAACAGAGACTCCTTCGATCTCATATAAGCAGGTTCACGTGGATGTATCATTTTCAACTATTACCAACAACGCTATGATAACAAAGACATTGTGAAATTCTTTTGTTTTTATGTAGAAAAAATACAGTAATTTTACCAAGTAAAATCATATTTATTAAAATTGTTGTTCATACACGAGTTGTCGAACACACTACATACTAGTAGTTTGTAATTTCATCTAGCTCCTTTCAGTCACGATTCAATACAAATAAAAGTCACAAATATAGATAATATAGCAAATTATTTTTTTCTGTAATATTCGTGTGTAATCAGTAATTATGAAAAAAAATTATGGGTACATATGAAATAGATTTCGTTATGAATTATTCTTAATATCAATTTCTAAATTATTTTGTCAAAATCAGTTTTTTTTTCCAGGTTTTTTCCCCCAAAACGAAAGAATTTCATAATGTCGGGAACGAGAAGTTTTTTTCTTCTTATTATTTATTGGGAACGGAAAGTCTTTATCGTAGTGCTTCGCCTCGGTTGAAAATGAGCTCTTCGGGTCGCTAAAACTGTATTTCCACCTCTGTTGGGGTGAACATTTGTATTATTATACTGAATAAATCTTAGAACAGAAATGGTGGCACTCAATTATGGCAATCTTCCAGCTCATCGTTAGAAATATTTTCGGAGGCAAATTTAATCTCGAAGGATTGCAGGAAATTGACCCTTACCGATTCATATTTATGAATTAATCGGGATTCAGGTATCATAGTGTTTGTAACAGGAAAAAAAAACGCTTTCGCGTGGGATTTTTCATGCAAACATTGTGAATGGTTCCCCGACACTGATTCCTTTTTAACTTTCAATTTTTCTAAGACGCGGCAAACCCTGCTCATGACCGGAGACGTCGTCGAGATGCAGCTGCGATTCCTCTTAGCAACGCGTTCTATTTATTTCCAAAGCGTGTGGTCGGCGCCTTTGATTGCGTTTATTTTGTTCTTTTATTCACGTAATCTATCACTGGCAGCGTTTTTTTTGTCGCGCCTCACAACTTAATGTCCAAGCTGACTTTGTTTTGGCTGTAAGTGAACTACGTACAGCTCATGAAAGTATTTCGCCCAGAGTTCGCAAAAAACGGAATACCCTGCAAAATTTGAATCCTTTATTTTATAACGAGACATTGGGCGCAAACATAAAAACCACAATTGTAGTTCAACAAGTTTATGTAACGTGTTAGTCCGCTTGCCAGCCGCCTAGTTAAAAAACGCGATCTCCAGTGATGTCGGCTTCGACAACTTCGGACAAGTAAGATGGGCGCTGGCCGACATTACATTTGCAAGTATTGTATTTGTTTGACAAATTGTACACTACGGTCATTCTATAACAATCGATCAGTCGTTTTTTCACAGTCTTACTATTCCTGCAGATATTCTTCAATTGTTATAGGTGCCACAGATTTTAACATAACTACAACTTGACCCGTGTTAAACCCAAACCATGCGTGCATGACAACCGTCACCCTACACACGGTTACTCAACGAATACCGTACTCTACTACAGTAGACATTTTTCGCTCTCCACCAAAAATAGAATGGTTTTATTTCATATTAGTTGTGTCTGTGTCAGTGTCGTATTTGATTTCACATGTTTGGTTCGATCTTGTTTATGGTGGACATTATTACTACGCGTATGTATTATTACCAATTTTATATGGCCGTGTGATCCACCGTATTTTTTTTCAACGGTCGTTCTATAAATTTCTGATTGTATTTATTCTTATTTTAACATCATAAAAACAAAAATGATACACTTGTACATGAAACAGTAGGTAATGAACTGTAAATGCGGGCGCTTGCGCTGTCAGGCGAGCGAGCGATTGCGCGAGCGGATACTTCCGGATTTGCGCGGTCGAAAAAAAAGCGGAAATTGCGCGGTCGAATTGAACAAAGCGAGCGAAAAAAAAGCGATCGAAATCCGGAAGCTGGCGGGAGGTTTGGCGAAATGAGTACTGTACATTGGTGGGTGTGTGGGTCCCCCTAGGCAACCAAACAAAAGCGAATAATTGGTTGAGTTTAGAGGTTAGACATATGCTGTTGAATGAGTTTAGTTGATAGGTATTTTGTAACATCCAGACTCTACTGCATTAATTGCATTAAAAGACTTGCTACATACCCTAGTACATTGTCTTTGATTAATTTCAGTTATGTGATTGTAGTGGAACACGACTTGAGCGTTTTAGATTATCTATCAGATTTTATATGTGTACTTTATGGAGTTCCCGGTGCCTATGGTGTTGTCACTATGCCGTTCTCAGTCAGAGAAGGTAAGATGATAAAGATTGTGTATGCCCTATGCAATCTTGGATAATTTTCTATTTTATTCCCATAACTGTACATGCTCTGCAGGGTTCTCCCCAGGGCTTTTTAGCGCCGAGGTCCGCGGCGCTATACCTGTGAATCTCGGCGCTTCACTTGGGACATCGGCGCTATGTGTTCCCACCTCGGCGCTTGATTTCATATTTGACATGCCAATATCAGATGTGAAAAAGCTTTGTTCGCCACGCCGGTCGGCCCCGACCGTCACTCAAAATTAGTGACCACCACGGAAATGCTTCCGACGAGGACTATTGTCTGATTGTTGGTATAATTACGTACCGACCGACACGCATCCTGCCAGTCGTGGATTATAATTTATAAACAATAGACCTACTGTAGTCGCACGATACGTAGCGGCTAGTCAAATTTGTGGAATTAGCACCTCTTTGTTTGTAAGTAAATACTTTCTGCGATAGACACAGTCTTTAGATTGAAAGCTAAAATTATTTCAAAATCAATTCCACCTCGATATAACATGGTCAAATTGGAGTTCACGATCAGTTCACGCTACTCAAGAAAAAACAATGTGTTTATTGCGTGATTTGGTAAAATACATTTGAACTGTTATCATTGCGAATCATGTAAAAACTCTTCTTACAAGACCTAATTTACCTTTTAAAAATTGCAAATCACCTCTTTCGAAAGCTGTCATGCAGTTTTCAATTGAAATCGATGCCAAGACATCGTGCTACGACATCGCTTTACTTCCGCAATGTAATTTTTATGATCACGACCATTCGGAAAACTTCGGGTTCTACCGGCATTACCATGCGGCATTTTGATTGGTTAATGGAATTCTTGACCCATCGGGTCAAAGGACAAATGCTAATGTTTCACAAACATCATGGCGGGTCTGTTTTTTTTACCGAAGCGATCAAGTGATCAAAAATAATCGCTCCCGATAAAAATAAGTCGGATTTTACTTGCATTTCATATCAAAAAAAAAAAGAAGTAAAATTTGTTGAGGAATTATTGCTATAACTGGTGTATAACATGGCCAAGTAAGTTATGTCACGTCGTAACTTTGATGATCGTTTTGAAGCTTTATTTGTTCGCTCATTACTGTAATTGTAAACGTTTTAGAAGTTGATGGTACGAATAATAAATTACAACAATACGTCAATTACGTGATCGATTTTTTGAAGGAGAATGTTTTTGGAGTGAATAAAATTATGAGATTCGTGAACATAAATCTGGCTTAACGTTTTGAATGCGTTTCCTTCAACGTTTTACAAAACAATTAAATTGCAACAATAATGTATTTGTGTTTGTTTTTAGTCTGTAGCATTTGTATTTCGAGAATGTTTCAAACTCTTCTAAATTGTGAAACATAATGTGTTGATTCCATTAAAAAAAATATTTGCCCTGTTACTGAGCTTACTAATATTCATAATTGTAAATAAGTTCTGTTAATCAATGAAGGAAAGATATGTAAATGATATGCAAATTATTATGCAAATTAGCCCCGGCGCTATGCATTTTTTCTGGGGAGAACCCTGCTCTGTTAGTGGAAATAAGTTGCATGCAATAGTTTTGCTTTTGTGGCCCTTCTGTTATTGCATGGTAAGTCGGAATATGCAATAAATTGACAATTTTATTCCTAGCACATACTTGGCAATATTGTTTGACCAACAAAACGCCTAATTGGTGATGATCTTGATACAAAGCAAGTTTTTTTACAAGATTAATGTCCCATATTAATAGGGATCATGCAATGAATTCTGGGAGTTTAACTCAAGTGGATGCATAATACTTCTGTAATAGTATAGATGTTGTAACGAATTGTTCGCCTATGATGAATTTATGTGGCTAGTGAGGTAGAGAACAGTTGTACTATGTCTGGTGAAACCCAAATGCACAATAATTTTACTGTAATTTTCGATGTCAGATGTAATAACGAATTTAATTCAGCATCTACCATCCATTTAGAAATCAGTTTGGACAAATTGTGTGGTGCTTTCTGACAATTTAAAAACTTAATTCACTCAGAATTTTTAATTTCAATTGTTTAATCTCCTCCTAGGTATTAACATTTTCCTTGATGGTTTTGTGCCGACTGAAAATCTACGTTTTCGTGAGTCGTCCCTCATCTTCAAAGTCTCTGAAACGGCCGATGAAGAAGAAATAAAGAAAATGTGTCGCTATAGATACCCACAGATGACAAAAAAGTTAGGTAAGATATCATTGAGCAAGTTGTACGTTTTCATATTTGCATTGATGTTCTCAAAAATGCATTTTCTCAATCCATATAATTCCAGATAATAGTATTTTGAGATTTTGGTAACTTTATTATCGGGAGGTCTTTTCCCCCTATAATTTTTTGAATTATTTCAAAATTGCAAGCCAATCAGATTTATTTTTAAATTCCTCACATTTATTTTAGCTACAAAATTTGATTGATCCCTATTCACAATGATGACAATATTAAACTGATGAAAACTCAAATGAGGGTTACTGTTTACCAAGTCTGAGTGATGGGTAACTATATTTTAACTTGATTACTGGTGTACAACTAATAAAAAATACTAGCTATAAATATTGCATTCTCAGAACCATGCCATTGGTTTTGTCTAAGAGACTGCTCTGCGTAATGACCTCTGACCTCTGAATCACATCCAAGCTGTTTCAACAAGTGATTCAGCTTCCCTCTAAATTATGTATAATAATTTGCAGGTTTTTGTTTAATTTCCAAATGTCCTATCACTAGCAACCAGTGAACTATTGCTAGCAACCAGTGAACTATCGCTAGCAACCAGTGAACTATCACTAGCCACCAGTGAACTATCGCTAGCCACCAGTGAGCTATTGCTAGCCACCAGTGAACTATCGCTAGCCACCAGTGAACTATCACTAGCAACCAGTGAACTATCACTAGCAACCAGTGAACTATCACTAGCAACCAGTGAACTATCACTAGCCACCAGTGAACTATCGCTAGCCACCAGTGAGCCACCAGTGAACTATTGCTAGCCACCAGTGAACTATTGCTAGCCACCAGTGAACTATTGCTAGCCACCAGTGAACTATTGCTAGCCACCAGTGAACTATTGCTAGCCACCAGTGAACTATCACTAGCCACCAGTGAACTATCGCTAGCAACCAGTGAACTATCGCTAGCCACCAGTGAACTATCGCTAGCCACCAGTGAACTATCGCTAGCCACCAGTGAACTATCGCTAGCCACCAGTGAACTATCGCTAGCCACCAGTGAACTATCGCTAGCCACCAGTGAACTATCGCTAGCCACCAGTGAACTATCGCTAGCCACCAGTGAACTATCGCTAGCCACCAGTGAACTATCGCTAGCCACCAGTGAACTATCGCTGGCCACCAGTGAACTATCGCTGGCCACCAGTGAACTATCGCTGGCCACCAGTGAACTATCGCTGGCCACCAGCGAACTATCGCTGGCCACCAGCGAACTATCGCTGGCCACCAGCGAACTATCGCTGGCCACCAGCGAACTATCGCTGGCCACCAGCGAACTATCGCTGGCCACCAGCGAACTATCGCTGGCCACCAGCGAACTATCGCTGGCCGCCAGCGAACTATCGCTGGCCGCCAGCGAACTATCGCTGGCCGCCAGCGAACTATCGCTAGCCGCCAGCGAACTATCGCTAGCCGCCAGCGAACTATCGCTAGCCGCCAGCGAACTATTGCTAGCCGCCAGCGAACTATTGCTAGCCGCCAGTGAGCCACCAGTGAACTATTGCTAGCCACCAGCGAACTATCGCTAGCCACCAGCGAACTATCGCTAGCCACCAGCGAACTATTGCTAGCCGCCAGTGAGCCACCAGTGAACTATCGCTAGCCACCAGTGAACTATCGCTAGCCACCAGTGAACTATCGCTAGCCACCAGTGAACTATCGCTAGCCACCAGTGAACTATCGCTAGCCACCAGTGAACTATCGCTAGCCACCAGTGAACTATCGCTAGCCACCAGTGAACCATCGCTAGCCACCAGTGAACTATCGCTAGCCACCAGTGAACTATCGCTAGCCACCAGTGAACTATCGCTAGCCACCAGTGAACTATCGCTAGCCACCAGTGAACTATCGCTAGCCACCAGTGAACTATCGCTAGCCACCAGTGAACTATCGCTAGCCACCAGTGAACTATCGCTAGCCACCAGTGAACTATCGCTAGCCACCAGTGAACTATCGCTAGCCACCAGTGAACTATCGCTAGCCACCAGTGAACTATCGCTAGCCACCAGTGAGCCACCAGTGAACTATCGCTAGCCACCAGTGAGCCACCAGTGAACTATCGCTAGCCACCAGTGAGCCACCAGTGAACTATCGCTTAACAATTATTTTTTACTTTCAGGTAATTTTAATCTGTCAATTCAACCAGGTGAATTCACAGATTCTGAAATTCTTGTCATGTTGGGTGAGAATGGAACTGGCAAAACAACTTTCATTAGAATGTTGGCTGGAAGACTCAAACCCGACGAAGGATCTGGTACGTTTATATCATTTGCACAGTTACTGTGAATGAAAAAGCATTCCCAACCATCAGTGTTGCAATATAGCTTACAAAGTAGCAATATTAGTACCGGTATGAGTTTAACATTACAGACTGCTATATTTAAAATATAAATATTGCTGTTTTGTTTGCAAAGCTGTGAGCTATATTGAAATACTGATGGTTGGGTTGCTGTGAATGCAACAATATAAACAAGTTTTGAGTTTCCTGGCGAGTTTTCTGGTTGCAGAGTGCACTTGCAATAAAAATTCGTGTTAATCATAACCATAGCTTCACTAAGTACTCACAGTGATGATTAAGTTGTGCTGATGCATAAGCAAATGAGGCTTAATGTTTACCAAGTCTGAGTGATACTTTAAACTGCATTACTTTCACGCAAGACTGTGAAGTCTTACTTCAGTGACATGCATAATTTTGTCTTCACGAATACAATATAATCGTGATAATTTCTGGCTTCGAAAATTTATTGGTTAATAGTTTGTAGCTGTTTTTTGATGCAACAGATGAGGTATCTGATTTATGTTTGATGATCGGTTAATCAAATATCAGTTACAACCAAAAGGGCAAGGTTTTAATTGTTTCACTATGTTTTCTCTTTTAACAGGTGACATACCTCAATTGAATATCAGTTACAAACCTCAGAAGATCAGTCCCAAAGCACATGGTACAGTGCGTCAGCTGTTACACGACAAGATCAGAGATGCCTACGTCCATCCACAGTTTGTGTCTGATGTCATGAAACCACTGTTAATAGAATGTATTTTTGACCAAGAGGTAATATATCCTATTTCAGTCGTCCAGATTTGCGAGGTTAGGGTAGGTTCATGACTGTCTGTTTGGGACTAAAGCTGTATCTGCTACGAGTATTACATCACAATGATGACAATATTGAACTGATGAAAACACAAATGAGGGTTTCTGTTTACCAAGTCTGAGTGATGGGTAACTATATTTTAACTGCATGTATTATTATCGTAGTTGTCGGAGTATAAACCCCTCTGGGAAAACAGCAAATTGGCGAAAAATTAGGGATGGTGGGCTTATAAACAGATAAAAGTTAAAACTTCTCCCCGAGCGATATTCACCTTACTGAGCAACTCGCTGTGCTTGGTTCGTGGTGGGGGAATTTATAAATGTTACCATGTCTCTCCTTCACAGATTGTTAGTACTGTTGTGCAGATGTTTTTAAGGGAAGAGTAGGAAATCAAACGGGCGGTGCACCGCGGTCATTACCGCGGTGTATCGCAGAACGCCGAGGAGAGCCGCGGACTGCTTATAATTAGGGGTCTCTACCGCTGTACCGGTCACTACCGCGGTCCTCGGTAATGTGTGAAATACGTACTTAACAGTTTCTTTGTGATTCCACGAGTCATTGTTTTAAAATCCGATGCTGTAAATGAATACGATATGCGCGCTTGTTTAGTATTTAGTACATGTATTTAGCGTAACACTGGAATAAAGTTTACAATTGAAAAGAGGACGATTTACAAAGTTTTAGCGTATCCAAGCCGTATCCTGGTTCTTGTTTGATTTGGCAGTATTGTGTCACACTCCAGAAAAAATGGCCAGCAAACGAGAAACAGGCGAACTAATCAAAACAGGTCAGGCTGTCTGCATTGCACTGACAATGACATGATTATTTATTTTCTGTTTCGTTTCACAAATCTTGCCTTGCGCATGTATTCTTGGTTGACAGAATCTTTTTTAAACAAAAGACGTTATTTTTCTGTTACATGTCCGTGTTCCATGGTACTCGTGAGTGTGAAAGGCATTTTGAATGAATAATTATTGAGTTTATGATACCGTACGATAACGCTAGCTGGCTTGATTAGAATTTCATTGCGTGTGAACCGCTGAGGTCATTGCCCGTTACTGTGTCAACCGCACGTAGTTCAAAAGCACCTGACGTTGTTTTGTTTTTTTTCACTGGAAATGTAAGCGATCGAATACTCTGCGTTCAAAGTACGCTGCCCCGAGTTTGAAATTACAGTAAATTGTAACGCATGGATTTTATTTACATGAAATTTAGTTTATTTCAAAATGATATAGATGTCAAACCATAATTATTATTTGAAATGTTGTTTCTTGACTTGACTTTTCTGGCTTTAATGTTTTGTGTGTGCGTGTTTGTTTACAATATCATTATCAACAACAGTTATTCAGTGGCCCCGTCTCTGAGGCAGTTAGTCGCGGTTTCGACTAAGTCGCGTAGTTCGATGGCTCCGGACGATTGTATTGTGTTTTGCCGTCAGTTTTAAAGTAGAAAAACTAAGTCTGGTATTATCGCGTATTTAATTGCCCGCTCAATCAGTTGGAGGTGACAACTTAACACCTACAGACCGTCAATTACTGAAATAGAAAGGGTGATAGCAGCCTGACTCGAAAAATAAGTTTGCGTAATTATTGCAAAGGCAACGCATTATCAAGTCGGCAAAGTTGAAATATTCACAGCCAGTACGTAAGCAATGGAAAATAAGTTTGCGTAATTATTACGAAGGCAACGCATTATCATGTTGGCAATGGTAAAATATTCACAACCAGAACGGTAACAATTTTTACGTAGGCTACGCAGAGCCAGTAAAAATTTGCGTAATGGGATGTGTATAATAAAAAGGTCAACGCGCAGAGCGCGAATGGTCACCAAGGTAACAACCCACTTGTTCAGCGCGTGACTTGGGGTTAAACTTGGGCCAAGGTTTATTAGATTAGTCAGTTTCGCCAAGAAGTGTGCTATTTTTTTCGCTGATCACCCAGTTGTTGTAGTATATATTGTAGCACCAAGTGTGTGACACTCCCTCTTCGACTTCGGCTTGCTTTTCCTACTTAGTGCATGGTCTCGAGGTAACGTAAACTGCGGCCTCTCATCGAGTGTTGTACACTCGGAATTTATACTTCGCCCGATTATATTGGTATACGCGAAACATTAATCTTTTAAAATAAATCCTGAGACTATACATGATGTAAATTCAAAATAATGTGATAATATTTTACATTATGTGGGGTCTACATTATTCTGGGTTGCTTTGCGATGTTATACCAAGACTCGTGAAAATAAAATAGTGTTCTTCTGCGAACTAATATAGACGATTTTTCCAATCTTCTGGTACCACTCGATTTTATTATTTGAACTTGGCGGCAAGTAACCTTTAGTTTCCCAGTCTATTGTGTCCGTCCATTCATAGTCTTAACAATAGGGTGTAAATTGCCATGTGAGCCGACCGCACACGACCGCGGTAAACCGGGGTCATGGAATCTATGCATAAATTTGCATAAAATGCGGTCGACCGGCGAGCACCCACCACCACCGCGGTAATGACCGCGGTAAACCGCGAGTTTGATTTCCTACTCTTCCCTAATTGTCTTGAAAAGTTAACATTTAAGAACTTATTAATGAATTTGTTTAAATACCATAACAAATCTTGCCAATAAATTCAAGGCAAGGCTTCCACTAAGCCTCCACCAGTGGCCGGGCTTTCGCTAACCCTTTCTTAGTCGTGAATAGCTGGCTGCTAACACTTTATCAGTTGCTAATAGCTGGACTTTCACTATACTTTTACCTCTCACCAGTTTACTTTCAAATTATGCAACAACAAAATCATATCACTAATATTCAGGGAAATTCCACGGATTTCTAACCCCCAGGGATCGATTTTTTGAATTTCAGTGGGGGGGGGGGTAAGAATACAAATCGTGTTCATTCACCGGAAGTAAACACGCTGTCAGGTCATTGTTATCGGCTGCAAGAGACCTGTATCAGTGTATGTAGACAACTCATGGTGTCTCCAATGCGGCATGTTCGCGACTCGTTTCATCAGTGCAATCGTAAAATCCGAAGTGGTTTTGAAATGTTAAAAGTAATATGTAACGATTAACATGATTGGCTAGGTTTGTTCTGATGGACCAATCAGTGAAGAGCTTTCATTTTTCTTTTCACCAACGCCGCAGTTTTATTGTTTCAATTGTTAGCTGCGTTGGATCGTTGTTTACAAGTTTCATGCAGCGATAATGGTGAAAGGCACAGTGTCTTTATTGTAACGATTTGATCAACTACGGTTCTCTGACCCCGGCTGCTTTACTTTCAACTGAAAATTAAAATTTCTATTCTCATCCCTGAATATTTAAAGACTGATTTAATAAGTGTATGTTACAGTACAGTTATTTTTTTTCTACTATCTTTTGCACATTTTTTTTGCAGGTTCTTAACCTTTCTGGAGGAGAATTACAGCGTGTAGCGTTGACGCTGTGTTTAGGCAAACCAGCTGACGTCTACCTTATAGATGAACCGTCTGCGTACTTAGATTCTGAACAACGTCTTGTAGCTGCTAAAGTCATAAAAAGGTACGCAAAAATATTTTCTAATTAAAGTTGCATTTTCACTCCTTAATGTCTTGATTACTCAAAAATCCTTATAAACTATCAATTAAAATGGTTTTGATTCCAAACCAGAAAAATTGCTGATTAAGATTTGTGTGTAAAAACTTTAGGTGAACTGATCAACATGTCCAACACTGGACTGCTTGCATAACACATTTCATTCAGTTGTGATTTTTGTAGCAGTGTGCATTTCATTCAGGAACTTCTGGACAGAGTTTTTGCTTCTAGTTTAATTCCATACTACAATTTTTTTTTTACCATTTACAGGTTTATCCTGCATGCAAAGAAAACTGGTTTTGTTGTGGAGCATGATTTCATCATGGCTACGTACTTGGCCGATAGGGTCATTGTTTTTGAGGGTGAACCCTCCATCAATACAACTGCTAACACGTAAGTAAAAAAAGATATTTATTACATTCTGTAATGTTTTTCAAATTTACTTTGATTCACTGAGGACCGACTTGGGGGTTGTGAACCAGTAAGCTGAAACTTAATAACGTGGTGATGCATTGGTTTGAATTCCATCACTGGCAGTAGTGGATAGTTTTTCATCAGAAACAAAAATTGGTTCAGTGTTCACAACACAGTAAGGTCTTTTAAAACTCAACTGAGCATCCCATCACATCCCTCCCCTCCATCCTATGCCCTCCATTCTATCCCATCCCATCATTCCATCCCACCCTTGCATCCCATTCCTCCCTCTATCCTATCCATCCTATCCAATCCCTCCCTTCCTTCCATCCCCTCTCCTTATCCCATCCCTCCCATCTATCCCATTGTTATTGATTAATTATGTTTGACTTTGTTTGACTCCTTGTAGGCCACAAGGATTACTTCCTGGTATGAACAAGTTCCTGAAATCTCTTCAAATCACATTTAGACGAGATCCCAACAACTTCAGACCACGAATCAACAAGTTGAACTCTGTAAAAGACTCAGAACAAAAGAAGAGTGGGCAATACTTTTTCCTGGAAGACTAAAATCAATCAGACTTTTAATAATGGAGTAACATCACTTAAAACTATTTACAAGATGTTACTCGTTCACTCTGCCAATCTCAGCTGCCAGGCGGACCTGTCGCAGGGATTTGTACTGTAATTACTACAGTGTACAGCAGACCACATTAAATGTGTAACGTTAAAGGGTGCATATTTACACTACCCTGAAATTTTGTATTATAAAAATTAATATGCATGCCTTTCTTATGCAACCAATCACCACAGGTTTCGTATTTGAATTTCAAGTGATTCTAATTCTTGAAATACAATGCAGATTTTATAAGGCAAAAAAAAATAAAGGGTTTATTTAATTCATTTGAACAAAAGTATTCAACCAATTTTGGTGTTGGTTTGCACCAAGAGCCTAGCTCCTCTATTCATGATTTCTTTACAAGTATCTACATTTTTCTGAAATGTTAATGAACATTTAAATGAATTGTTACAACAAACTCTGCTCAAGTTTTCCCTTGTATACAGATATTAAGTACAGGTTCAAATGCAGGAATCTAAATTATAAAATTTTATTTTACCAGCAAATACTGATTTCATGGACACAACTCGTGTTGTGGTCATCTGCTATGTATTGTGTGCATCCTTCATGTGAATATTATAACTGTAGTGTATTTTACTTACCTTGTTTCCACTCTGGTATTGTGAAGTATATAAATGAATTTGAGTAGAAATATACATATTCAACATAAATCAATATTGGATTTTTGTTTTACTATATACCGGTACATTGCATATGCTCAACTAGGTAAAAATGTGCACCTGTAATCAAATATGTACGATACTGATGCACAACTCAATTCTGCAAGAAATGATTCTGGACAAATTAGCTTAAATTCAACAAATTTGATAGTCTGTCCCACATTTACATCAATTTGTTCAGTGTTTCTGAAGATGATTTTCACATTTTGTGGGGGGATAAAAACGTAGTGGAAAGTCTTACAACTGTCATAGTTTGGCTTCTACAAAGAAAAATTCAAAATGTCTAGACCATCAGGAAGTTAAAAATGGCAAATGGCCACTTTGGGTTTAACTTAACTTAACTTAAATTTAAGATGGCTGCCAAACATTCTTGAAGTGGGAGTCACGAGGTCACATTGGCCTCTGTCAGTATAGAATGTTTGAGACCATTTCAGCAGTTTACTCAAATGACAAAAGAAAAATAGAATCCCTAATGTATGTCTGAAGGTCCTTTGTTTTTGTTTTCCGTAAACATAGGAAGCATCGGATCCTACCAATATCAGCAGAGAGGTTGTTATCGCCGTCCCTCCAACTAAATGTTCTGCAGATGGGTGCCAATTCAAAATTAGAATTTCTCTGCATGGTATATCCATTTCAACGTAGTCCCTCCACAAACATTGTCTACCTCTTGTTCATTTCAGAAATAGTTTAAACAAATATTGACTTTGTTATTTCTTGTTCGGACATAGTCCGAAAACTGAGACTTACAGATTGACCTATATGAATTTGTTTCTCGATCTGATTCAAGATGGCTGAATGGTGACCATTTTTGTACTAAAAAATCAACAAAATCAAGCATTTCTCGGATGTCTACGATGGATTTTGTTCAAACCTGGTACATTGGACATTGAGACTGTGATGCACGTCATTTTTTTTTTCAGATCGGATTTAAAATGGACCACCAGCGTCTATTTTGTTTGAATGCAGTTCTAGTGCCGATCTCTGACATGCTTTGACTTTGACTATGTTCATTATACATCATGTAACAGATATACAGATGTATTCAAAATGGTCGACTGGTGGCTGTTCCAGAGCAATGTCTCTCATTATGGACAAGTACTCGTTTATTTATGGACAAGTACTCATGACTATCAGACACAAGATAACAATGTCAAACATTTTAATGTTAAAAAAATCATCAGCTTCTAGACTCGTATCTCTGACATGTTTATGTTCCAACTATAATGCTATAAACAAAACTGTATATCTTAAATTTCTATACTGGGACTGTGCCATGTATGGCTTGTTATAATTGCCAGGGCTGTACTGCATTCTAAGATTTGGGTATTGGCAAAAACAGAAGTATTTGGTCCAGCAGCAGCCTGGTGACTGCTACCCAAATTTGCACATCTTAATCGGCCTTGATGTAATCACAAATATGAACAGAAACTGAACCTGACATTGCATCTTGTGAGCGAAACTGTAAATGGAAAGGTAAATCAGTTTTTCGAAGTGTGGTTATCACTTGTATACCTGTAGTCTGAAAATGAGTTCAATGACAGAAAGTAAAGCCAACTTTAATGATCTTGACAGCGATATTTTATGTTAAGATATGTACATTAGATGTCAAAATTCAGTAGATAAGACTTAAGACGAATCTATGTAACAGTAGGGGACAATCCTCATACTTTAGGAGCTAATCAGCGACTGTCTTACAGTTGGATGGCAATTTCGCTTTGAAATATACCAGGGAAAGTGTTCTATGCCCTTCGTGTCCACACAAAAACGACGAATGAGGTAGATTTTTTCAGCGGTTGGCTTAATGTTACCTCAACGGATCGTTTGAGTGGGAAAGTTTGTTATTTTCTCCGATTTGTAGGAAACTGTTTCTCAACTTGTCTATTTAGTTTCAAGTAGTGTTCAAGATGGTTACCCTCGTATATTCTCATCAGTGGATTAATCGCATTTATAATATCACGCCAACTGACTGTGGCCATTTTTTTCGGGCTCAAATCATTCAAGGGAATCCAGACATGTACCAGTCTGAGGATGCGTAAAAACATTCTATGTCCCCTAATGCAATATAGACTCGCCAAGAGTGGACGCGATTACAAACCGGTGCCAGCGAGATTCGAAAGCCAACCGTTTAGTCAAAACACAAGCAGTTAGCCAATTCGCTAGCGAGTTTGCAAATTGGCTGCCCCAATACTTCAGAGACTTGCTGTAAAATTATTTTTCAAGAGCAAATTTTGGCACACATGATGCAAGTTGAAATAGAACATTGAGTAGGGTTCTAGAGGTACTTGCATTTACTATTTTTCCAGGGTAGTACCGGTACATTGTATTTATCAGGACGTTCTATGTCCAAACTGGGCTTCCTGTAAACCTACATGTACACTTATTGGTAAAATAATTTTAGCTTTGACTATATGCAATTATGCCACTTTTACCACACAAGTATTTTCTGAATGAATTTGCTTAGGAAAACAATGTAGTATTTATTATCTACTAAGGTTACATCTGTTAATACACTTAATGGATTGATTGTATAGTGCATTGCCATGACAACACTTCAACCAAAATCACACAGTATCTTGCCAATAACTGAAAATAACCTAATATCCCCAATCATGTACAATGCTCATCTAATATCCGAATAAAAAGATTAGACAAAGGAATTTAATTTAAGGAGGGACATGAGACTTTAATTGACGGCACAATTTGTTTTACTCAGTGCATGAGGTAACATTAAGTAATTATTGGATTGAGACTGAGGTAGCCTGGAATCCAGACATTTTGAGTGTCTTCCCAATGCATTCAAGAATGGCCTGGTGAATCGTTGTGAAGACTGAACCGTGCTTAAGGCCTGTCCACAGCCCTCCAGAACAATACACAAGCCTATTATTCGTAGATTTTTCAAAGTCTTGTGATATTAGACGACATCTTGTCTAAGACTAAGGCAATGATTATAAGCAATAAGTTTTTATCTGCAAGAAATCATTCTTTAATTGTTTCAGAAAAAAAGTTTTAACAGAAATTGTAACACATGATTTGTACTCAGTCACCATATCTCAATGATATACTGTTGAATAATATATAATATTTTGATGAAAATGTTTTTTTTTTGCAGTCATTAAATAGCTGCAAAGTAAATATGCATGATGTAATTCACAACTCGTTCGACATTTGCCATATATGGCGTATGAGAAAACAGCTCCATATATGGCATACTGAAACTGAAAATACTTCCCCATACATGTAGTGCATGAGGAAATAACTTCCATGTACATATTGAAAATACTTCAACGTAGGGCAAACAGAAAATACTTCCACATATGGCTCATGGAAAATGCTTCCATATATGGCATTCGAAAATACAATATGTGGTATAAGGAAAACGCTTCCATGGATGGCCTACCGAAAATACATGTAACTTAGGAAAAATACTCCTACATATGGCATATAGAAAATAATTTTGCATATGAAACCATAATTACATATGGCAAATATCGCTATAAACTTGTCGTTAGTGAATTCCTGGGTACATGAATTAACTAACAGATTAACACAGATTACTTTTTTTCCCAACACCGAGGGTTCTGAAGGTCATATCAACTACGGTACATTCACACCATAATGTAAAGGTTATTCAAATTCTCTTAGAGAGGGTGGGGGAGGTGGTCATTGTCCTTCAAAACAAGCATAGACATGGACAATCAATACATTTTTGGGGGGATCATGCCTGTAAACTCTTCAATCCAACGAATAAATAAATGAAATAGTACAGTATTTAAACACTTTTAAAATGCATCTCCATGATGTATATACAATACATTGATGCAAATGTAATGTCATCCCTGTTAGACAACTCTCCGCATAGTTGTTATTTTGCAAGAATACCATGTTCGGAGGATGAAGTGCTTGTTTACTGTGTTCCAAGGTATTGTAGACGTTGTTTTAGCATATTCTTGAGGTGGAGTAATTTTTACTAAAGTTTCACATGCCATAGTCCGTCATTCAAGTAGTGAACATTCTCTACACCAATCCCTTTGTTAATTGTTTGTCTGTAAAATTAAAAACGATATAATGAAGTTTCCTAGAAAGATAGGGGGCACATATAAGCAGAGCAAACTCCTTAAGTGATCCAAAATAATTATACTTCAACTGAATTTCTTCTTGGAAAATACTTGAATCCAAGATGGGTTTAACAGTAAGCTTGCAGTAGGAGTGAATACCCAAGAATAAGCTAACTCACTCAATTTTGTTGTTTATTTGTTTGTTTGTTTTCTATTTAACTTCAATTTAATTAGCATGTAATCAAAATCTCAATAAGGATAGGAGTTCAATTTTATTTAATATTATTATTATTATTATAGGAACTCTAAAAATATACTGCCAACTTACATATCAGTTGATGACATTTTCATCACACCAATCGCCAATGCATGCTCTTTGCCTTCTGCCATTATCGCCTGTACAATGTGGTTAAGGCAAAAACAAATATCAACCATAGATAGAGAGATAGATCATGATTATCATTCTACCTGATGTGTGGCATGATGGTTAGCATTCCCGCCCATCCTCAGTAAGATTTAACCTACCCAGCTACCTGGAAAAAAAATACTGCCAACTTGCTGGTTCTGTATGTTACTGTGATCTTGTGTGATGTTTCCGTTTCTAGTATGCTCTTTGCAACAAGAAGAGGATTACTAAATCCAAAAGTGACATAAGGAAGGTTTGCCTCAAACTTCTGCCTTTATAAATAAAGTCTAATTAAATAGAAATATTTGGTAAGTCAAAAAACAGCAGTATTAAAATAAAATCCATCAAGGATATCCAAATTTGTTGTCTTAGAAGCCCAAACTCAGAAAGCAGGTACTAGCTATCATAGGCTTGTAGTTGGGGAATGTATTAATGTGAGCCCTGCATGCAATGTGATAGTAAATATATTCATCTCTTTCTAAAATGGCACCAACTGTCACACAGTTTAAAAGGATACCACCACTGAGTCTTGCTCTGCTGGTATTAGGGTAGCTCCCGGCGATGTCAACCCCGGACACATGATATTTGCACCACTAAGAATAAACCGTATGGCTCCCCTGTCGACTCTCTGCTTAGGTAATATCATAGGATCTGAAAGAAAACTTGCACACTGACTTCTAATAATGCTACAAAAGGGTACATTACAAGATAGCAATATTGTTGGTGGTGTCGTAATCTCCAACATTCAATCAGTGGACTGCATATAAGAAGAATACAAAGCTCACTGCCTGTACATTAGACACAGCCTGTTTCAATCATTCTTTGTTCACGATGCTTAAATTTACATGGGTCCAGTTTTTTTTTGAAAACACAAAAAGCAATTTTTGTTACAACACTGGGAACACAACTTTTAGCAACTGAGTAAATGGGTCTTAATTTCCACTGCTGTCTAATCAGTGATGCATATAAAGCCACCAAAGTATGTACAGATTAAAATTCAGGGACATTAATCAACCATCAGACATGTCAGTTAATGAATGAATGAATGAATGAATGAATGAACAAGTCCAACTCACCGCTCTGAGAGACAAGTTTGCAATATGGGGATAGAAGAATTTAAAGCATACACAGCATTTGTGTAAAAGACAAGTCATTGTCAATGACACGTCCCTGTTCCGTTCATATTTGAGTGACATATACATTCAAAGCAGATCATGACCGAAATGCACCTGCATATGTACAACACATTGTGCTAAATCTGAACAAAATCCATCCATGCATGACTGAGATCCGGTTCTGGAATTGTGAAAATACGTGATTTTGATGCATTTTCGGCCTTAAAATGGCCATCATTCCGCTATTGTTAAGCAGATCATGAAACAAATGCACATATCTATTTGTGACATGATGTACCATGTGTGTGTGAAGTTTGAACTTGATCAATCCAGACATGTCTTGGATACGGATCCAGAACTGAATTCTTTAACAAAATGGCCGCCAGTCGGCCATTTCGAACTTGATCCGAAAAAAAAAAAGACGTGCATCAAGGTCCTATTATGTTTAATGTATGTACCAAATTTGAACAAAATCCATCCATGCATAACTGAGATACGGGTCTGGAATGGTGAAAATGTGCGATTTCAATGCATTTTCGGCCTTAAAGCGGCCCCCATTTGGCTATCGTTAATGAGATCATGAAACAAATGCACATACATATTTGTGACATGATGTACCTTGTGTGTGTGAAGTTTGAACTTGATCAATCCAGACATGTCTCGGATACGGATCCAGAACTGAATTCTTTAAAACAAAATGGCCGCCAGTCGGCTATTTCGAACTTGATCCGAAAAAAAAAATGACGTGCATCAAGGTCCTATTATGTTTAATGTATGTACCAAATTTGAATGAAATCCGTCCATGCATAACTGAGATCCGGGTCCGGAATGGTGAAAATGTGCGATTTCAATGCATTTTCGGCCTTAAAGCGGCCGCCATTTGGCTATCGTTAATGAGATCATGAAACAAATGCACATACATATTTGTGACATGATGTACTATGTGTGTGTGAAGTTTGAACTCGATCAATCCAAGCATGTCTCAGATACGGATCCAGAACTGAATTCTTTAAAACAAAATGGCCGCCAGTCGGCCATTTCGAACCCGATCCAAAAAAAAAAATGACGTGCATCAAGGTCCTATTATGTTTAATGTATGTACCAAATTTGAACAAAATCCGTCCATGCATAACTGAGATCCGGGTCCGGAATGGTGAAAATGTGCGATTTTGATACATTTTCGGCCTTAAAATGGCCGCTATTCGGCTATCGTTAATCTGATCATGAAAAAAATGCATGTGCATATGTCCCATATAATGTGTGATGTATGAGTGAAGTTTGAACTTAATCGGTCCATGCATGTTCGAGATACAGGTGATCCCGGCGCACGGACGCACGGACGGACGGACGCACACAGGGCAAAACATAAGTCCCCGTTTTCGGACTGCGTCCGAACGGGGACTAATAATGGTACTTACATTTATGTAGAAGCCTAAGGCAAGGGTAGTAAGGACTTTCTCTCTGTCTAAAAAAAATTAATTCATTCCCAACAGCAAATAATTCTATATGGTCATGACTGAAAATAAAACAGAAACAAATTAGAGATGAACAAAAAAATATATTACAAAACAGTACAGCACAATTAACCCCCAAAACTGTTAGTGCAGACCCATGGGGAGATGACAAAGCAACTGTTCCCATAGGAACAAGTTTGGGTATTCCTACTTTTCATTCACTTTTTTTTTCATTTAGGCAGCCTTGCTCTATACACATTATCAAGACTTTTCTACAAATATAATGTACCCAATTATATCCTGAACACTTTCCAAACAGCTCACAGTCAGCTGGTGCACACATGATAATAAAATAAATGTGATATTTACTATATGGGAGTCGCCATCTTGAATAGGACATGACACTAAATAAAGAAACAAGTTTTGAAACGCATTTTTCAGATTCCTACAAATCAGCAAAAGAATACCAATCTTTCACAGCCAAACCATCTTCGGTGTTTTATTAACCAAACCACTAAAATCGTTTTTGTGTAGAAAAATCTCTTGCATACGAGCAACTAATTACACGAAAAACATAGAACATTTTCCCGGTGTATTTGAAACCGAAATTGTCATCTTACTGTAAGACCTTTGCTGATTGGCTGCTGAGTTGGAATGCCAATTTTTGGTTTCAAATACCCCGGGAAAGTGTTCTATGTTCTGAAAAATGCAATTCACAACTTGTTTCTTTATTTAATTTCATGTTGTATCAAAGATGGCGGGCCCCCATGGCGTAAATATCGTCTTTATTTTATTACCACTTGTGTGCCAGCTGAATGTGAAACAGGTCGAGGAAACCATGGCATAGAAGTCATGTGAATAATGACCACTGAGACCTTGACATTAAATGTATTTTACAGCTTATCAAATCCGAAATTATTCTCAAACTCAGGGATCACACATATAGCGCTGTAATAAGTAAGAGAGGAACTGAAAGTACTTTACATGATATGCTATGTACATGTACATGTATTTACATATGAAAATGCCATTTGATACGTAACACTTGCTTTATCCCATTAACAACTAACTTTCTTTTTGTAGTAGTAGTTATCACAACTAATATTTATTTCTATTAACTGATAGTAACATTGTATTTCTAAAGATGCAATAAAGTTATTATTGTTATTATGATTATTATTATTATTTGAGTACAGGAATTACCAACACATGTACATGCCAAACTTACCATTTTACTACTTTTAATCCCTCCTTCTTGGGCATAATCTGAGTAATATACGGTTCTATATTGGGATACATTTGGATTATTTTATTCTTCATAGCTTTCTGGACAGATGACTTCAAGGGTGTCATACCCGAAACATGTTCTTTCTCATCAAATCTAAATGAAAAAAAAAATGCATGAAACTGTAGACGTGTAGTATTTCATTAATAGTTTTGAATACCATGGCATTCTGTTATGCGAGGGAAACTTGATAGTCACATGCCCAGTAATCTTGGGTACACATACATGTACTCAGACCCCTTGGGTGGGAAAATTCACACTACTTAAAAAAAGAGGGGGGGGTCAAATTCACCCATTCAACGAAATTGTCTCTATAACAATTAACAGAGCATACGTACACTTCATGACAGATGCGACAGTATCAATATGTAATATTTTAACGATCCACCATACAATTGTTTTATTTAAATAAACTCAAAATAAAATAGAAAATAGCTTACGAAAAATTATGTATATGAAATTTACTATCAAAACACTATGAAGTTTTGTTTAACAAATGCCGGCTGTGAGATTGGGGGTACATACACAGGCGCGCCTGTGAGTACATATGCATGTCACATTGACTGTGTGTCCCGCTGTCTTATACAGTCTATATGAAGCGTTAAGTATTAACTATTTTTGGTGATGTTCCCGTTATCCAGAACAATATCTTCCTTCAAGATGTTATCATAACCAATAAGACAACTATACTTACTTTTTAAACATGTTGATGACGTATATGCTGATTTTCTGTCTTAGTTATTTCTCAACATGGATTACTATTACCCTTTAACGACCAGTCGCAAATAGCAAATCACCGTCGCAAAACCATAAGTTTTTATGATATGCGCATGTACGGTTCTCATGCGATGTGTCAAAAAACAAAGATGGCTGCTCCCATAGCTTTCGAAAGTTCGTGGGTGAAATCCAAAGAGCGCAAGCAGAAAAGGGAAGCAAGAGAAGTCGTTTTGCAGAAAGTAAGTGCGAGTATAGAACATCTTGTCGATATAGGGAGTGGTTGATACATTTAAATTTAAAAAGCTGTCTAAATGTCGCAATAGAATGCCCTCGGCTTTACATGTCGTAAACATTGGCTCGGCTCGTCAGTCAATGTGTTCACGGGGTGACCACCGAACTCGGCCAGATTTCTACTCGGCCAGTGACCGATCACGGCCAGTGACCGTTGTGACCGTTGAGTTCGGTTGTATTCGTTCACGGCATTTACTTCGTTCAGGTAGCCGTGGTTCCGCTTTGTTTTGGACCCGGATAGGTCCCGGGCATTGCATATCAGAAGCTCAGAAACTATCCTAACCCAAAACATAGCGAAAGCGCATTTATACCTTGGATATTGTCTCGTAGGTTGTGTGTCAGTAAAAATTGTAATTACATGTACAACTTCTACGCCGTCAAGAAGTTCTACCGTCGATGGGTCGCCGTAATTCGCGATTCTGTTGCCAATTTTATAGGTATCAACTACATAGTTTTATACAGTAAAAGTGTTGCTGCTTTCGACCATGCGATAATGATGTTTCCAAATGGAATACAGTCGATCTCGGCCAGATTCTAACTCAACCACATGAAATAGACAGACTCGACAAGTTGTAATCGCCGAAGTTTGAAGTGGTCAGTGACATACGTTTACAAAAAAAAAAAAAAAAACTATATGCGACACAACATGCCCATATTCCACACTAATCAGGTCGCTGTAGTAGAGCATACAACAGCTCCAATTGTAGACAAAATAAATTTGGTTCGCTGTCTACGACATGCATTAATACAATTCTGTATTCTGTTACACTCGTTGTATACTGTTTCTGTGCATCCAAATAAGTTGGTCCGTCTTCTTTCACGTTCCTGTGCACGTCGCTTCAAAATTAGAACAAAACATGCCAGCAGCAGAAATAGAACCTCGCGCATGTCATTCATTTTTCGTTCGTAAATAGCGGCTTACCAAAGGTCACGACTAATGGCACCCCTTAGCCCGTGCTAACGACTGGCCCTCCCTGTGCGTGGACGCAATTGGGTCTAGCCGAAACGCAAATATGCTAGATAAGCCTAAATCAGCTTAAATCTTAGCCCATACTTCGTGTAACGTGAACACAACTAATGTTTGACTCACTGGTGATACATTTGTATGTATGGGTGACTGATAGAACTGTAACCAAGTTTCTCCAGTCCCCAACTTACAAGTGACTCGTCGGGTGCCTGTGATGGAGTCACAGTAGTACGCAAGTTGGTAGCTACCATTGAATGGTCCTTGTTAATGCATCTGTCTTCATCAAGTAAACTGCAAGCTTATTGGATGACAACACTTTTCTATCAAACAATATGAGTTTTGTAAAAAATAATAATATCTTTATTGCAAGCAATTATCCACTTTGGAATGTTGATGTTAAGGAACAAAATATGTAAATAAATGTATTTGCATAATGGTGCAGCTCATCAATCATGCAGCAAAATGTTCTAGCTATTGTTACTTGCTGTTTGGTGCTGAATCATGCTGAGTATTTTTGTATTCTCATTCTGATTGGTTGATTTCACTGGAGTAATAATATTACTGTATTTAATGATTTGTAGGCAAAAGAACGACATGATAGGAAAGAGAAGAAAAAAGAAGAAGCGCGACAAAAAGGTGATGATGTCTGGATGCTGCCGTCAGTGAATCAAAGAATAACAGCAGAGGTAATCTCACGCAATGATTATTGCCAGTGCAAGTTTTTGTAATTAGAACTTACTTCAATTCCGAGCCTATAAATGGGCTCTCATCTCATTGCAATAAGCTCTAGTCTTTGAATAAAATACTGTAAAATGACTTATTTTCACTGGGTTTAAATTTCGCTGATTTGCCATTTCAGGCATATTCAGTGGGTTTTAAATTCACGGTTTTGTCATTTAGATAATGTGTTCTATGCTAAATTTTACATATTCACTGGGTTTTAATTTAGCGCATTTTCCAGTCAGCGAAATAAGCTAAATTAAAACCCAGTGAATAATTAACCCCTTTACAGTATATTTATATTTAGTGCATCTTTAAAAAAAACAGTTACTCTTTTCTGTTTTCATTTTTTAATATTTCTGTCTTTCTCTAGAGATGTAAAAAAAAATGTGTTTTTTTATTAACAGGAAGAAAAAGAGAAGAAGAAGAAACACAAAAAGCATAAAAAGCATAAGAAACATAAAAAACACAAAGACAAGAAAAATGATGATGAATCCTGTTCGGTAATTCAGTTATAAATTATATATGCAACTGACAATGAAGAGTGTTATAATAACTTCTATTAGTAGCTTGTGTACTTTTTTCCTATATTCTACATCCAACTTGTCAAAAATCAGTGAAAATAAATTCCATACAAAGCTCCAAAAATGTCTTTTCAGCGAAAATTAATTCAAGCTAAAATAAAGTATTTTACAGTAAGTCATATATACAAGTATGAATTCATTTCTGCACATTCATAAACAGGAATCCGGAGAAGACGTCTGGGTGGAAAAAAGTGATTTGAAATGTGAATCGAAAGACGTGTCTACAGAAGAAGAGTCCCACACCACTGTGAAAGGACCTCAATTACCAGTAAGATAATGACAATTATATTTCTAATACAATACTTTAGAGCCTATTATTATTCAAGGATAATATCTGACGTGCGTGTCTTTATTCAAACTTGTGTAAAGATCCCATGTCATTTCTCATTGCAGAGACAAGACTGGATGGAAAGTGACCCGTTTTCCTTTGCTACATTTACACGCGACGACCTAAGGAAACAGAAAAAAGACAAAAAGACATCGGAGAGAGAGGAAGAAATGTCAGTACTTGATACTGTAAGTTGTACAGATCTGCACACTGTTTTCTGTTTCAGATGCATTTTTCACAGCACTTCTGACTTGCAGGGCTCTCATAGTATACTGTAAAACATGTTGAAAAAGCGACATACTATTTTAGCGAATTATGGTAAAATGACGTAATAGCGAAATGTTGATTTAGCGAATCTTTCTTGTCTTTGTTGATTTCACAATATATGTTTGTTGCAGTTATCACCTCCATAAAAACAAAGAAAACTATCAAGTGTAATAAGGTAGCACTCCAGATTATTATGTTTTCTGTGTTTAAAAAGTGTGTGCGCGGAGAAAAAGTCGTTGTTTGGCCGCTATTTTGATTTATAATGAAGTCATTAGCGACATCTTAAATTAGCGAATTAGTTCTCTCGCTAAATTTTCTAAAAAGACATGCTCGCGAAAAAGACTTGTTTTACAGTATTTCACCTGACTGGTTCTGTCTAACAGGAATATATTAAAGAGAGTGTGTAATACTGTAAACACCTTAATTTATACTGCTAGAAATGTATACGATTTAATAATTTATGCCAATCACCAACACCCCATATCATAAGGACCCCAGAGGATTATACCAGCAAAAATTTGTCCATGGTTCTATTATTGTACTTCTGTTCTGTTTTAGGGTTTGTATTGACATGCGTAATGCACACTACTATCTATAGAACGTTTGCTCAAATGCAATACGGCATGAAAATTAAAAGCATTGCTTGCAATTGTAAACTATAAGACTGTATTGTCCAAAAAAGCTTTGAACTATGACCCGACACCTAATTTGCTATATTAAGCATGATGTAGCTTATGTATTTACTAACTTGTCAGTACATGCACATCATGCAATTTGTTTTTGTAGAGATTCATATCAGCCTGAGCAGTTAGGCACAGTTACTGACAGTGTCACTTTAATGTTTTAAATTCAAATTTATAATTGCTAGCAGCTGAGATGCTGCATTCCAGTTGTTTATCAAAGTATTTAGGTCACGCTACCTTCACATTATTGGTCGCAGAGTGTTTTGAATGCATACAAAACATAAATTACCGTAGGGTAGCTGACTCAATGTCAGTTGTTCAATTTTCTTTGCTTTCAGCCAGGGCAGAGTAAGAATGAACTGAATCCCTATTGGAAAGATGGTGGCACAGGCCTGCCAGAGGAAAACCCACAGAAGCCGAAACCTGTACTTTCATCACTTGGAATCGGAGATGGTGGACTGTCATGGCTTAAAAAATGCTACCAGAGAGCAGTTGAACAAGCTGAGGACAGAGGTGTGCAAGTGGAAGAAGTTATGGCTGAGAGATATGGGGTAAGGAACGCCATTTTTATCATTCATAATGTCTGTATTTTATGAAGCCCATACTCAGGGGTAACAGAATAAAAACTGAATAATCCAAGCCAAGAAAAAAAAAAAACTCATCTTTTCTTTCCTCATCTTTTCACACATTTCAAAAGATGTTGGTTTCCAAACAAACGAAAGTCTTGGCTGTTTGATGTGTCTCCGAAGAGAGTTGGTCTTACTGGTAGTTGTTAAACATGGCGTGGCCCAAAGTGCCATGTTGTCAAATGTTGTTGTGGGAGGGAGCTTCTGAAGGTCTAAAAATAACTAAGTGATATCCCATCAGCTACTTTGGTTTTTACTATGGCTCTTTTCATGTGCATAGAACCAGAAACTCAATTGGTTGTGTATTAACTCTGTCTAGTATCTTATCTTTAGTGGGTGTTCAAGTCATTATGTATCTGTCATGTGACTTTAATATATCCCTTCCCATTTCGCTTATTAGTCTATGGAGAGATTTCAGGATATGATGAATGCAGCTGAGCAACACCAGCGAGATAAGTCAAATGACAGATACAAGGGTAGGGATTGGGAGAGAAATAGAGAAAGGGATAGATACAGAGACAGTGATAAACAACGAGAGAGAGACAGAGACAGCGATAAACAAAGAGAGAGAGACAGCGATAAACTAAGAGGGAGAAACAGAGATGATGAAAGGAGACAGCGAGAGAGGGGTCAAAATATGTATAGAGATAAACACACAGACAAGGAAAGATGCCATGACAACTACAGTGGTAGACATGAATACACAAGAGAGAGTCGCAGTGAGAGTAGAACTGGTAGAGATAGTAGAAGTAGTAGTAGAACAAACAACCCAATAAGTGATGATGCTCCTCGAAAAAGTGGACTCCTAAGCTCCCTGGGTGATAGGAAATTCAAGCGGCCATTCGATGAGCCATGTGATCACAGTAAGAGTCTGGCAAGCAGAGACAGTTACAGAAATGATAGTGATGTGCCCAGATGGAAGAACAAGGGATTCAAGAAACCTTCTGATGAGAAACTGGATTCTACTTCGTCTGTTTCCCACAGTAACAGGAACCGAGATGGAACTCCAGGATGGAGAAAGAAAGCATTTATAAAACCAACTGATACATCAGAAAATAAAGCTAGTGAAAAAAGTCGTAGTCCTCCGAGTGAGCACAGTAGTGAATCCAGTGATGGCGAGTCGAGTAACAGTTCACTGTCAGAGTCTGAGGAAGAAATAAGGGTGCCCTCGCCTGTCCAGATATTGACTGAAAAGGAGATGAACGAACTTGGCGCTAAAATTGTCAGAGCAGAGATCATGGGAGATGAGGTGAGTGCTCTGATTTAGTTTTGTATTTATGTTTATTTATCTGGGAATTATTTACCTATTCAGTAGTGTTAAGCTTTGTACTTACAATTCAATATGTTAATGTAACATTATAGTCTTTGTCATGTGACCATTTGTTCAGGCCTTCCCTTGAAGTGTTATTCCCATAAACACACATTTGCCACTTTGTCTTTGCACAGATTGTAAACTGCAAGGTCGATGTGATTTTCATGTTTATACCCACAGTACAGTCTATAATTTTAAACATATGACAAAGTGCACAATTATCTACTTATTAGATGGGGCTATTGCTATTAGGAGGATACTGCAACGTATTCACAAAGACAGTACAGTGAGAGTATCAACTGACCCTTAGCAGAGCTTGATGTGACTGCGCAATGTGTGTTGCATACTTGGTGATTAATTCGTAATAACATTATTTCTAGTCCCCGTTCCTGTGTAGTTTGATAACAAGGACTTATGGATTGACCTCTGTGTGTCTGTGCGTCCATGTGTCCAAACTTAGACCTGCCTGGACCAATTACATTCAAACTCCACACATACATCATATTATACATGTGCACATCAATTTGTTTCAAGATGGCCATTTTTGCACTGAAAAATCATTAAAATCAAGCATTTCTTTGCTGTTTATAAATGGATATGGTTTAAACTTGGTACATACATTGGACATTATGACATTCAAAATGGCTGAATGTTGGCTATTTTTTGTGCTAAAAAGTCGTCAAAAATCAAGCATTTCTGGCATTCCAAAACTGGATCTTGGTCGTTTATGGATGGATTTCCTTCAAACTTGGTACATACATTAGATATTGTTGGTCTTTGATGCACATAATTTTGTTTTTCAGATCGGATTCAAAATGGCTGATTGACAGCCATTTTGTTTTAATGAATGCATTTCTAGTGCCATACCTCTTAGATGCTTTGACTGATTATATTCAAATTTTATGTACGGTGTCAGAGGTACATTACTTGGGGTTTGCAACGCGCATAGTACTGTATGGTGACATCATGTCAAGATCCCATTCAAGTCTCATCTCGTAGATAGCGAGACTGATGCTACGACCTTCAAACATGAAATAGGCGGTTTGTAATAATCAATAAAACATGTATTACCACATTCATAGTGAAAAAAATTAATACATCGAAAATGTACAGAAAATAAAGTTATCGTAATCCGTCATATCGTGAGCAGCTATTTTGGTCCACCTGGACGTTCCAGTATCCTAGTTACCTCGGGCATGCGCATTCGCATTTTTCTGAGTTGGAATGCTTATGCGAGAGCGAGATTGAAACGGAATCTTGGTATCATGTCACCGGTGTTCATTATACATCATGTCATACACATACAGATGTATTGATTTGACGATATAATTCAATATGCCCAACCAGTGGCCATGCTTGGCTTGTTATACATCCGCCCGATCTTATCGTTATTTGTATGATGCCCAGAACTGAGCAAAATGGTAAAAATTATTGGAACTTTCTTGATGTGAACTTTGTTTTCCATATTTGGAATTCAGAATGAAAGATGCAGTTTTAGCATGTTTCTTCCAGTTAGTACAGAAGTAATTTGGACTCGTGAAGCCTGGTTGACGTACATTGCAAATTTGTGTTTTTTAATTATTTCATGTACCGTTCCATTTGACAGGATACAGCTTGCAAACTAAAAGCTAAATTGGAAGCTGCCAGGAATGCAAAGGCGACACAAACTCAGAGGATACAAGAACAGAAATCTAGAAAAGTAAAAAGTGAAGAGAATTCTGAAGATGAGGATGATAATACAGTTATACTAACAAGAACTGATCAAAGTGGACAGAGTTGGCCTTTAGAACAAACCACAGAGGGAGAACACAGGCAAGGCAAAAAAAGGAGAAGAAAAAAGGTAACAGTCTGACATTGAAGCAAATAGCAGGAAACTTAGAAGGGAACGTCTTGTTTACCATACTCTATTTCTCTATTTTGTTCATCACTCCATCAAATTTTTCCAGAGACTCATGGATTGATTTTTTAGTAATATATGATACGTAATGGTATACATATGTATACTCCCGATTAGTGGCCATATTTATTCTATAAATTGCCTAACACTCTACATTTACACAGTCTCTTGTGCTAACCAACTGAAACTTGGAATATTGATAACACCTGTTGGCTTAATATCACATTCATAATTTTTCAGAATTAGTTTGAAATTGACTGACTGGTGGCCAGTTTGTATGTCAAAAATACTTTTGGTCACTAAGTACAATTTTCAGATCTTGCACTGCTATGCAATTGCTTTTGTTATAGTATTTCTAGAGTTTTCTGTTCGTATTATCTACTTTTTTTGGATCAAATTGCTTTCACATTGTGCATCCAAATGGCAAAGTTAATTTCAAAGATATATTACCTATATTTATTTCATGTCTCTAGAAGCACATAGGAGTGCCCTATCTAATTTTTTTTTTTAATTATTATTGATATAAAATAAATACAAATGAGTCTGGGATGAATATTCAAGCGGTTATCTTAAAGCGAGGGAGTTGTCACCTGCGCATGCGTCAGATGGCCATAGCGTGATATTGTTTACAAATAAGCGTCTACCCATGAGCCTTTGGATTTTTAACATATATTGTCATCAGCACTTGGGACTCAATTCCTGCATGTCCGCAGGTGACGACCCTCCCACAGTTTAGTACTTTCTGTTGTCATTCTAGACGATAAGCGTGACTTTTCCTAATATTCATTATAGGTTGCCACCCATGACAGCGGTGGGAAACGGGAACGTTATTTTGCTGACGATGACAGGTACGATCTGAAGAAAATGGTGGAACGGGAAAAGATGAGCACGTCTGAAGATCATAATGCAATGTTTGCGAGATTGGCTGGCCGAGTAAGTATAGTGTTTCATGCAAATATGATGAATAATCATTATAAATTACTCAATATATATACTTAGTAACTAATGGTTAATCTCTTAAATTTAACACGAGTCACAGTCATCATGACTCCTGTTCAATGTGGGTGACATATGAAACATGTGTAAATACATTGTTTGTTTCGACAAAATTTGAATGTGTGCTGTGCAATGACAGTGGCACTTTAAAGACACAGATGATAGGAACTTAGTTCCCCCATGACCACTTCATAGTCAGGTACAATTACTGTGCAATACTGCATTTTTTGATAAGGCCACACCCAGCCTCCATTCCCCAGGGGCAATATACAAACATTCAGAAGGAGAGAAAATGCATCAAAGTACAGAATGTGTTTTTTACGAAACGTACAATAAACTCAAGTGCTTCTAAATTCTGTATGCTGAATGTGCTCAGAGAAGAATCTTAAAAAATAGCTAGAATTATAAATAAGGTGAGAGAATCGAGCACATATTTCATACAAGTGCCACCAACTGCAGATTTAAAAAAAAAGGGGAAAAAGAAACTTTCCAAAAAAATTCACAGACAGTGAATCTGCAGAGCAAGTTATTACGTGGAACATATTTTTTTTTTTTTTTTGAACACAATAATTTTGTGTGTTTCACTGAAAAGAACATTCAAAACAATTTCATATATTTTATCTTTCAGTCCTTGGAGAAAACAAACCAAGACGAATACACACTGGATGATATGTTTGTATCAAGGGCTTCTAAAGAAATGTCTAAAGCTGAGACAGAAGAGAAGGCTAGGGCTAAAGCCATTGCTGAACACAGACGACAAGCCAAGCAAATTGACAGCTGTATATACTGTTTTGGTAACAAAGACATGCCAAAGCATCTCATAGTTGCCATAGGGATGAAGGTAAACTTGTGCCATCTTTAATACACTGTTGTTACTATATCACACATGCATCACCAATACCGATAATAGCAGTGTACCACCAATAATAGAAGTGCACCATGAATAATAATTACATCACCAATAATAGAAGTGCATCAGCAATAATGACAGTGCATAACCAATAATAGAAGTACATCTCCAATAATGACAGTGCATCACCAATAACGGTAGTGCATCACCAATAACGGCAGTGCATCACCAATAATGGCAGTGCATCACCAATAATGGCAGTGCATCACCAATAATGGCAGTGCATCACCAATAATGGCAGTGCATCACCAATAATGGCAGTGCATCTCCAATAATGGCAGTGCATCACCAATAATAGAAGTGCATCTCCAATAATGGAAGTGCATCTCCAATAATGGAAGTGCATCACCAATAATAGAAGTGCATCTCCAATAATGGCAATGCATCACCAATAATAGAAGTGCATCTCCAATAATGGCAGTACATCACCAATAATAGAACTGCACCATTAATAATAGAAGTGCATCTCCAATAATGGCAGTGCATCACCAATCAATCGTTAATCATTTTCTTAATGTTTACAGGTGTATATGTGTTTACCAGTAAAGCAGTCATTGACAGATGGTCATTGTTTTATCATTCCAATGCAGCATGCTATATCGAGTACAACGTTGGATGAAGATGTTTGGAGTGAAATCAAAGTATGTATACAACTTGTTGTTATTCCCTGTCGGACATACAAAATGTAGTCCAAAACTGCGACTTGTGTTTTGGTTCTGTGTTTGTGACTGTCCATCTGTGTCCGCAAGTCGGCGGTGTCCATATTGATGGTGATAAAAGTTACATACTCTTTCTATACATATAATGTGAAATAATTTATGTTCACTTGAATTAATTTTCTCTGAAAAGACATTTTGGGTATTTTGTGTGGAATTTATTTTCACTGAGGGTTGGCAAGTCGCCTGACAAGTTGGCGTAGGTGGCGCCCTGGACTGCTGCAATGGATCGCACCAGTCCAGGGCGCCACCTACGCCAATTTGTCAGGCTAGTTGGCAAGTTGAATGTAAAATATAGGAAAAAAGGTATATTCGCTGGATTTTATTTTCACTGAATCACTCCTTCAGCAAAAATAGCGAAAATTAATTCCAAGCGAAAATAAAGTATTTTACAGTATATAAATACAGTGTAGTGACGTACAGGTGAATTATGTCTGTTTACGCCGGTTCTACGTTTAGTAAGATCTCGTAACATTAAGCTATTATTGACAACTGAAAATGTCAAAAAATAGAATGAATGTCAGCAATAAATAAAATTTAAAACTCACTGAAACATTCATTTATTTTAGTAAGTCTAGAAATTAAGATGCTACTTTTGGTCTTTGCAGATTTTTCGTAAAGGTTTAACCAAGATGTTTGAAGATCAGGACAAGGATACTTTGTTTTTAGAAACCTGTATGGATCCTAAGAAACACCGGCATATGATTATAGAATGTGTACCTGTACCAAAAGAAGAAGGCGGCATGGCACCAATATACTTTAAAGTAAAGTACAATATTTAGTCTTGGTAGTCAGAAACAGTAAACACTATTTTGATTGATACTTACTTTTTTTTTAAATATTTTTGTCCTAGTTCTTAGTTTTTAATATTACATGACTTTTTATGTGCAAATTTGCAAATGCGAGTGCTGGCGCATACTTCATTTTGCCACAGAATCCATATTCCTGTTTTTGGATTACATGACGTGTGATTCTCTTCCTGTTATAATGGGGTTTTGGCAATTTAACCATCCAACCACCAAATTTTTTGGAGTAAATTTGTTCACATTTGCTGTAATTTTCACTGAATTTTAATTTTGGACCAGACAGACAAAATGCGACATTGCTTCTAGTTTTTGATTGCAAAAGTTGAAATTATTGTCAACATTTTTTTTTTTTTGGAAAAAGGACAACAGAAACTATTTTGTGGATTGTACTTTAATGCGACATCATGGCGTCAACAACGCCCCTAAATCCCATCCATTAGTGCATGGGTCTCTGTCGGTGGTTTTAGCCTTCCAGTTGAGTCTGCAGCACACTCACCCTGGGTAGGGGTTGACACTGGTAGAATTTGAACATGGGTCTATTGTTCATAAGTCTGATGTAACAACCACTATACTGCCATTGACTGGTTTTGAATGTCAAGAATCATCATTTTTTTCTTAACGTTTTTTTTATAATTATATAATTATTTTTTAATGATTCAGTTTTCACAACGATGAATTGATGTTAGTGCGGAAAAAGTAATTTCTGAAATTTGTCATGCAAATTAATTTTATTACAGAATTAAAAAGGTTCTCCATCTATCACAATCATAACTTTTTTTTGAAATTTCCTTTTTCCAGAAAGCCATTATGGAGTCAGAAAGTGAATGGTCTCATAATAAAAAGTTGGTTGATACAAGACATAAAGATATTCGTAAATCCGTAAGTTTATTTTTATTTTTGAAATAATCAAACAAGTTTCTAAACAGTCAGCTGTTCCTTTGTATGATGTGCTCAAAATTGTTACTTTCTTGTCAAGTTTTCCAAACTAACAGATCTTCAATAGAAGTGCACATAAACCTGAAATTGTAATACGACTTATTTTTGCCAGAGATATACCTTTGTCATTCAGTGCATGCACTGCTATTAGAGCAAATGACAGTTTGGGAAATATAATTGAAATAATGGACTCAACAAGACTGATTAATGCGTGATAACATATCCGTATATATACAAATTACACTGTACATGTAGGTTTCATTCATTCTTTCTTTCTTCCAGATTCCAAAAGGCCTGCCATATTTTAGTGTTGAGTTTGGTGTTGAAGGTGGTTTTGCCCATGTCATAGAAGAGGAACATCTTTTTCCTCACTACTTTGGCAAGGTATTTTTATTGTCTTCTCAAGCTTCATATTTGAGGGTGTCATTTATATGTATATATGTGTAATCCGCAAAATGTTTAAAGTGCCTGTGCAATGCCCACCCACACGCTTCCCATTTTAGATCTGTGCCCCACTGAAATGGGCAATAATTGATTTTTTTGCTGAAAATGATTACTCGTATCCAAGTAAATTTGAGATATTTCCCGTGCTGTAGCCACGCCCACCTATCCTGAAACGGTCGACTGTTTCCGGATTTCCGACTCTCGCCGAAAGTGCGCCACCAAATGCAAAAATATGAGAGGAAGCCATACCCCTGGGCCGTACTTTTATATCACTGTGTCATTCAACGTACAACTGTACTTTTAAACGATATACCGTGAAAATAACGAGAAAAGGTTGGGGTGGACTTCCTCCTAACAGCGTCATATGCAGTGTCCACTTCACCTCAGATTCTTTTTTTTTTGAAAAACTGTCCTTGTCCATGACAAAACAACTAGGTTTTAACGAGAAACGCCGAAAATACAAAACGTTTTCGAAAAAATAGATTCCGGACCAGCCCATGATCACTGAGACGGATTTCAGAAGGGAGAGAGACATCGAGTATGTGTTTCAAATGATTTGATTTTTTTTTGCGATCCTGATTATCACTTTATAGAGACCACCCGTGTTATGTAAAAGGTAGCAGTAATTTTGATAATGACACGAAAACGAAGCGTCGGACAAACAGGAAATTACGCAGCCCTCCGGATGTTTTCATTTTCGCAGGCTAAAAGTGTCTGAATTGTTCGGTTATTGGTGTTGAATGTCGAATTCACACCTTTGTTGCCTTTACTTGCAGCTTGATCGGCGTAATAATTTACGGAATAAGAATCCGGGCTTGAGCTGTCAATGTATTTCTTTAATATGATGCCATAATCATGAAAATCACGCTAAATCCACTCTGAATTTGTCTGTATATGAGTCGCTCTCAATTATTTTTTTTTATCCAATTAAACGCCGCCATTCACGCACTTGTCCCCCTCATGACCCAACGCGTTCAACCATTACAACGCGGCAGTCATGGCCAGTCATTTATTTAGTAACTGTGTTTTGTCGTTTTTTAATTATTTCTCTATTTTATAAATCAATAGCGTCTAGTAACCTGCTAAATAACAAGACCATTCAGCCTTCAAATTTGTTTTTGTCCAATGCCGGAGTCCAGCGACAGTGTACAAACGTGCTCCAGTGACGGTGACAACCACGGTGACTAGCTACACCAGACCGGACATATTTCGCATCTGACTCAACCCCATGCAACAAAAATTGATAATGTGTGTTCATTATGGCCCATTCTTCCTCGAAGAACAAATACATAAGTGGCAATTTAGTCAAAGACGAGAAAACAGCACAAGAAATTTGCCTTATTTACACGTATCGGCAATGCAAGCTGCCCAGCGACTTCCTCTTCTGACGTCACAAGGGGAATTTCTGTATGCAAAGGAGAAGCTAATGAGGAGCCTCGTTTTAAAATACACAAAAAAAAATTTCCGTAGACTGAGTTTAAAACACATTTTTTCACTTAAAAAAAATTATTTATGCTTAGAAACATAAAAATTAATAATATTTATGTATCAATGGATAATTTTAGGCGTGAAAATAGCAGCCATTTCACAGGCACTTTAAGTTTCTTGATTGTAAGTAATATATTTATGTATTGAAGGCAACAAAAATGGTATTTTCAAGATATCTACATCGGAAACCAATAGACAAAAATCAATGAGCAGTTCCCCCTGGATTTGGTTGTGCTTGAGTCAGGGTGTCACCAAATTGCACACAAGATTCTCTGTTCAACGGATTACAAAATCAATATTAGAATCTCTTCTGCTGGCTCTCAAACAGCAATGCATGACAAGATTGATTGTAGCAGATACAAATAAATGGTTCAATCAGTGTAACTTTCAGACTTCATTTTCGCCAAAAGTTTTGCCAACAACACAACTTTTATTTAGGGTTTTTAGGCTTGTACATGTCCCAGAATGGTATGAAGTAGTTGTGCAAGTTTGTAGCCCTGCCACATGTAAATGTATTTTTGATATGAATTGCCGTTTGAGTCGTCATGTTTTTATTAGTTATACTTCTTAACTTACCGTACCTAAAATATTGTGCAAGTGAGGTGGTTCACAAAACATACTTTTCTTCAGGAGAAAATCTCGCTTGTTTACTTCACGTCAAATCTAATTCGGTATTGTGCCTTGTTTGTAGGAAGTCATTGGTGGAATGCTGGATGTGGAACCCAGGCGATGGAGAAACCCTCTAAAGCAAAATTTTGAAGACCATAGAAAGAAAGCCCTACAATTTGCTGAGTGGTGGAAACCATATGACTGGACACAACGAATTGATAGGGATTGAAATATATATTTTTCTGTAAATATAATAAAGAAATTGAGCATTTTTTTTTAATAAACAATACTTTCAAAATCTGTTTTGCATATTATTTCAAACTTTTCCCATAATGCAGCTAGAGAATTTATTTTTAAAGTAGAATGGTATGTAATGCTGTGTACGATTCGTCATTGAATTTTATAATTTAAAGGCATCTACAAGAAAAATTTCACCCACATTACTGCAACCATCCTAAAGATTCCAATGAAATGTCAAATGCTACAATGTGATTAAAGGTAGTAATTTAAAAGTTCTTGATATACCACAATCTTGAAGGTATTTTAATATGCAGTTGTGCAGGCATTTATATTTTGCACATGTTGCATAATTGTCTCCAAGAATGTCCAAATGCATTTTACTTTGAGCCAATAGCAATCAAGTACTGAATCTGATAACAAGAAATATTCGCAGCACGTATTGCCTTTCTGAAACTGGCAGGATGCATCAATTATAAATCAAGTAGTGAAAATTGATAACCAGGAGTAAACAATGCCACGTTTGAATGGAACAAGAGGAATGGTCAACATGAATGTGTATACGACTATTATGTAGTGGTTTTTTTTTGTACCTACTTTGAACAATGTTCATACCAGATTCAAATGAAATTAACCAAGACGTGTTTTGAAGTGTATTGCGCGACTAAAATGATGTAAATCAGTAACGAATGCACGAAATTATGCAAAAATATGTTCCATGTTCAAATTATTTTTTTTGAAAATGCACGACTTGTACAAGATAAAATCCCGAAAAGATCTTGCCATTACCATTATCAAAAAAAAAAAAAAAAGGTATCTGCAAGTGTATCAGAAACAGCCATTTTTTAGCAAAATCTGGAAATTAAAAGATGCACATCAACAACCCAGCACATTGATGTCAATCCCAAGTCATTCCAGAAAAATAGAACATGTTAAAATGCCGATTTTAGGTTTTCGATCAATGGAATAACAAATCAACATGTACTCAGTTATGATCCATCTTTACAACTTGGTCTGAATATACCCGAGAACTGTCTGCCAGTTGGGCACCAAAACACGAAACACAAATCCCTTATTCGGACTACATCTGATGGAGACAAATAACCATAAAACCAAAGAGAATTTTCAATTTCTTTTAATATAAATATACAAGATTTGATTATTCACAAGACAGACATGAATACACTGGTATATATACATGCACAAAAAAACGTAAAACAAATACAATAAAATATTTTGACACATTCTTATTCACCCCATACATAACAGCTAGCAATGTGCTATAAAGATTCGCTCTTGTCGTTTGCATTTACACCAATTTCAGATTTTTTTGTACATTTTTTTTATGTTTACCAATTGGGTAAGTTTTTCTTAATTAATTCTGTCTTTGGAATATTTCTGTATACAGACACATTCTGGGGAACATACTATAAATATTCTATATTTTTATAACAATTGCATTAAAATCCATTGGCAATATTATTCTTTCAAAATGAAGCAAGTGCCTGCAACATCCAGCATCTCCTTTAAGGTAATATCACTACTGCATGTACCACCATTAAAATATATCCTCTGAATGCAGGAGAATAGAGTAATTCTTTATACGTGTTGTGTTGTGTTGTGTTGTGTTGTGACATCTCTGAGTTGGCCTCTGTGTACACTTCATCATCTTCTGATGAAGGCGAGCGCACTAGACTTGTATCCATGCCAAGCATCTGTTCAGTATCGCTTATTCTACAACAAAAGAAAATGATTACTCAGGTTATGAAATTTAGGAGGTTCGATACAGTTGGACTTGAGATGAGTGACCTTTTGCATAGACACACTATCATGTACACTAGTCTCATGAGCGCTGGCAAAAGGTAAATTTTATATCACCCAAATTAAAGCAGTTGCACATTATCAGTGAAATTAAAACCCAGTGAGTAATTCACTCGTAGTATATCAAGTGTAATGCAGGCTATATAAAGTAATTAACTATCAGTTTTTAATGTTGCCATTCTTGTATTTATACAGTCAGTATGACGATTATTCCAGGCATTAAATTCAAACCACATTTCAACCAGCTCATCTCAAGACATTTTGCTGTTGCCAGATGCCATAGAAGATAACCAATCACAAAATTGGAATTCAATATGTTCCATCAAGCGATCAGTCGGTCGGTCGGTCGGTCGGTCGGTCGGTCAGTCAGTCAGTCAGTCAGTCAGTCAGTCAGGCAACATACACTATGAGAATGGCATTTGACAAACCAAATACACTGAAGCATATTGTTGAAAAAACAAATTGTGTAAAGTTTGATTACTACGGTAATGCCATTAATTTGAATTAATGTAGATACCAAAAAAGAAAGACCTAGACAAATGTGAAAGTTCAAGGTTATTGCCCCAACCCTTAACAGCAAGGTACTTACAATTGAGTAAGTCTGTCAAATTTGCTCATCATATCTTCTGGTTTATTGTTTTTTTTGTCATCTGATGATGATGTCAAAGGGCTTGCAGCGTCGTCTGTAAGAGTACCTGGAGCTTTGTCTGCGAGGGAGCTTGCAGCTTCATCAGCAAGGCTTGCAGCTTGGTCTTCACTACTATCATGAGCATGATCAGACGAAGTTGTCGATTCAGGAACGTTTTCTAGTGATTTTGATGCACTAACCGAGATAGTTGGCAAAACTGATGATGATGATTCTTCTTCACTTGTAACTGTTGAATCTGGTGTGGCTGCAGTTGTACTTTCAGCAAGGACCTGCGTCTCTCTATACGGTACTGCAACGGCACAGGCAACTGCAGCTGTTGCAGCAAAGTTGTAGAAAGTGTTGCTTTTAGTACTAGTAGGTATCACTGGACTGCTCGAATCGATTGGAGGAGTGTCTGGGAGTGACGCAGCAGCAGCAGCAGCACCTTGTAAAACTGGAGAACCAGCTACAGAGGAAATACAAATATTTGTTAAAAAAGCTCGTACTCGTCATAGACCCACCATAAACTAGAAATCTCAATCTATCCATCCATAACACCAAGGGCTGTGCAAAACAAACTGTTTGCTATGGTAGACCATAGCCTGACATTTAGGCGCAAGTGGCATCCTTGTTGGGCGAACAGTATCAGACCCTACCAATGGCTGACAGAATTGTGTAAGTTTCTACGTCATAAGATCAAAATAAGTAATATTTAAATGATTGCGTATACAGTTAATGTAATTGTTCATTTACAAAGTCTATATTGGAGATGTAAAGTACTAACTGAATAAAGGAATACAAGAGAGTAGCAAGTGTTAATCGCAATTTTACCTTTGTCAACTTTTTTCCCCACAACCACCTTGACACCCTTCACACAAAATTTGCACCGTAATGTGTTGTCACAGAGAATACACAAGACAGTGCATAGAATTGATGAGTACCTACTTCTAGACATCTCTCAATTCATAACAGCAGAAACTCACCGACTAGATGGCCTTGTGGCAAGGTCTTGTGAGATGCAGGCTTTGTAGATGGCATCACTTTAGCTGCAGGTAGTGTTCGCAGACCAAAATTCTGGCTCTAGAAATAAATTTATTTCATATATTTTTAACTTTAAAGCTAATAAGTAACAAGTATAAAAAGACTAGACTAAAAACTTGTCTATTTGAATAAGCACCACTACCAATACCACCACTAATAAAGTTGCATTCCCACCTCGCAAATATATGAAACATCGCTTCCAGAACAAGCCAAAAACATAAAATGTGATATATTAAAAGTATACATTCTATCCTCGCTGCTCATTTCATTTTTTTTTATTATTATTATTTCTTTATTTCGGGTACACAACTCATAAAGTACACACAAAAAAGAAAACATACTAAAAAAAAACTATAACAAACATTTAAACATACAAAAGGCATCTGTAATGGCGCCAAAAGATTGATTTTTAAAAAGAATCGCAGTTAATGCAATCGGAAATTACTGGAGGTTCAATTAGGATAAATGAGCTTCAAGAACAAACAAAGCCCCCTAACTCATTTGCTTTAAATTCCTATTCTGCATTCAATTTACTTATCCACAATCTCAACATTTGATGCAATATATGGAGGATGGAATATTACAGATTTTCAAAAAGGGAATACAGCTTTAACTATGTGGGATGCCAACTTGAACATTGAATTTCATCCTTTACCTTACTTTTTTTTTATAAAATATTTTGATCTGGATTGTATCAAATAGGAAAACTAGACCAGAAATTAATAGAAATTAATAAAAATATTTTAGTATAATCTAAAAGATTTTGGCAGTAAAATGTTTAAAAGGTTTCATGCCTACAGACAATGATTAATTACACATTTTATATGTGTACACATGCAAGTAACTGTTAGTATGGTTTCATACCTGGGATTGAAGAAGTTGAACTCTGGATTCAACAAGGGTTAGGCGACTCAAGATTGTAGTTAAATCTTCATCAGTTGTGCCATTTTTATGGTCATCATGATTGCTCTGTTTGTTGCTCAGTTCATCTACAGTCTCTTCCAATTTGGTCAGTCTGCGCTCAAACATTGCCATTCTTTCTTCCACCACTCTTAAGCGATTTTCTTGTATATTGGACTGTAGTTGAGAGTAAATCAGACATTTTTAAAGAAAGCTGACAGAATGTATGTAAGCAATCTGTTCGGAATACAACAACACTGAACAATTAAGTAGCAGTTCGTTAAGGGGCTTAGCCTGTCAGATCTGTCGTTGTGATATACAAGACAAAAATTTGCATCTACCAGTACACAACAGTTTTTCTTTCTTTCAATTTTACAATATTTTGGCAGAAACTCCCCCAAAATATTCAACACAACTTTTCAATCTGACATGTGTGCTGACCAAAAGCAAATCTACAGTAATACAAATATTGTTACCGGAACAGCTCCTCTGTCTAGTACTGGCGATACGTTAGCACTTTTGTAACCATCATCCATTGGCCTTAGCTCTTCGTCATCCTTGCGTTTGACACCAACTGGAATACTAATATCTTCCAATACTGCTTCTGATAAAAGACATAAATAACGATACTAAATTTTGGTTCTGCAAATCAAATTTTTACATATGGATAAATATTTAATTCAGGTCACTTCAGATCACACAGAAACTAAAAGTGACAGACACCTGGACTGGACATGTGATTGTAGTCCTTTCAACATTAAAGAAAACGTCAAGCTAAACATAATGACCCCTCAAGAAAACGCTCCACAAATGCAGGTGAATGCAATTTACAGTTTTCTTTATATCACTTTTCATTCTCTAGATATTCAACATAAATTGATGAAAAGTTGAATATCTAGAGAATGAAAAGTGATATAAAAAAAACTGTAAATTACATGTTCTTACATTTGCCAAGCACTTTTTATCTGGGAGTATTATGTTATTAGTCTTGACTTTCCCTTTAAACATTTTTCCACATTTTTGTGCTACATCTTTTTCTCAAAAACATTGATTAAGATTTGTACATGGAAAAAATGTGTCTATTTGGTTAAAAACAGAAAATAATCAAAAAAATACAATGGCCAGATTGTTGCATCAAAATGTTGGCAGGATAAAAGGATTTATCCAAATGGTTATTGTGGTGTCCTGCAATTAACAGTGAAGACTTACCGCTTTCTTCTCTGGCTGACTCATTAACAAGAATCTCCTCACCAACAGTTAAGGGATGATGTCTTTGAACAAGGTTTTCTGGAACAGGTATTTGGGGTAAAGTAACTGGAATACGACTAGCTTCCAATGTAGCACCTTTAATTAAATTAAACATTCTTAGTAAATTTCATTTATTGGTGAATATATACTACGACAATGATGGCTTGATATAATGGATGTAATTAGGCATGTCCTGGAATTGAAAACTTTTGGAAGGTGCAGGGTAAACTGAATGTAAAAAGTAATTTTTTTTTTTTTACTACAGAAAAAAAAATATCAAGTCTAGTCTATATGGCTATATTAGAAAATAAGTCCATAATAAAACTGTTCAAAAAACAAACATTACATTAATACTGCCACAGAATATTGTATCAAAAAAATACAATTTATTACACAGACACACCTCTCTTCCATTCATAACCACCTCAGCCTTGTGCAGTATTTAAAAAAAACAAGAAAAAAAACAACATTTGATCATGGAAAGAAAAAAGTTTACAAAAGCAGCAGCATTATTAAGTGAAGAATAAAATATTTTTTTTCTGCATTCTCTCTCTAAACTTTAATGATTGTCAATTCTCTAAGTTTCTTCTTCGTAAAACAGAAAAGTACATGTTATTCTCCGAGGTGGATCTACGTCCCAGAAATGTCTACGTTGCTAAGATGCATACCACTGTACCATGTATTTCTATGAGCTCTGCCCAAACTGCTGTAGAACACTGGTCAAAAAGCCAGTGAAAACAGCTAAAGTCACAGAAACAGCACAAACCCAACTTTAATGCTATCCTGAGCAACACAATTTATACATGTTGCACAGGAGAATCTCAACAACTATCCCAAAGTACAGTTTTCTAATAGTTTTTGACCTTTGTTTTCACCGTGATGGTTGCCAAGCGTTGAAAATGCCCGAATGTCCTCCCTCAAGATTTGCTCAATACTGCCAATGACTGATGTAGCAACTATAGAGGGCGCTATAACAGTTTCATGTATTTTTTAAGGAAAATGCACAAATTTATGAAAAAGTTGTGGCCCATCTAATAGTCATTACCAGAAGACCATAAAACCCACTATCTCACCTGGTGTGAAAGACTTTGAAAGGAATTTGTTGCAATGTAGATTTGTCTGTAATGTAAATAAAGGTTCAAGTTAATATCATAATCAACTACTTCCGAAACGGACACATTCTCTTATTTTATCCTACCCGGTAAGTGGAAATCTTTATTTATGCTGTATAACAAACCCAGCTATGTTTGTCTGGGTTATAAGCAATAATAACTGTACCAATAAAGATGACTGCCAGTCTGTCATGAAGCTATCTTGGATTTTACCACGAGAAATCAACCATTAACAAAAGCTTTTCATTTTCATGGTTTTTAAACAGAAGTTTCACTTGCATCATTTTTAAATCACGAGTCAGATAAACCTGTCATTGTAAAGGCATGCTTGAGAGAATGCCACATGTTTAGATTCCAGTGAACACAGACTTTTGGGGGTCACAAAAGCATTAATGACCTTACATTAGCAGTTGAACAATCGTCAACTGTATTGTCCCATCTTTCTCAAAAGTCCACCTGACATACAAGTGATCAACCTAAATACATTATATGCATAATTTACCTTGGGTTTGCGAGATTTACGTTCCAGCTCCTGGTGTTTAGCTTTAATCAGATTCAAAATATCGTATGTTATTATGATTTTACGCTCTGTGAATCCATTTGTCATCATTTGATCTTTGGTCAATTTGGGTTTGTAAGAAAACAAATCTCTGAGAACCTACATAGAAAATGGGAAAAAAAAAACTAGTTCGGGAAATTGATCGAATAGACACTGCTGGCGCATGTGCACATGGTACAACAGTTTCATGGGCCAACATACAGTTTTGTGTTTGGACCGTAGCATTATGGTCTGGCCTGTACCTGGACTCCCTATCTGAACCAAAACTCTGCAACAGCTATACCAAACGTAGCACGTCTTTTTGATATTTCACTATAAAATCATGGTCTAATAATTTCCTCAACACTGAAACCAAATGCGCATTTTTGGAACTTGTCGAGGAAAAAAATGGTACAAAACACTAGTCATTTTTTTTCATATTTTGCACTGTTCTGAGTGTATACCAGGGCATACCATTTATAACATACGAATGAAAGATAATTGAATGTGAATTCGAGAATTATCGTAAAAATCTGTATTAGAAACCACATCCCTAATAGAAGTCGCACTCATTCTTTTTGAATAATTGAAAATCAAAAATTCATCATTCCTCATATGTGTACATGCTCTAATAGAAGCCGCATCCCTTCTTTTGCATTGAACTATTTTAATAGAAGCAGTGGTTTCTAATACAGATTTTACAGTACTTTTGTTTTGGCTTACTACCAAAATAATTACTGTCGTATTAGACTGAATTTCTATACATTTTTTCTTACTTCTGTTTAGTTAATATAAACATTAAAGGATTATTTTGGGCCAGTACAGGGTGATTGGCGGGATAAACTCCTACAAATATATTGCACAAGTCATTAACGTCTCAGTTGGCCACACCTCTGTATTTTCATTGCTTGGGTGTCAGCTGCACATTTGATAGCCATCTTGGAAAAACTGCAGTCACATGATGTTTGTGCCGTGCCCCACATAAAACAAACCTTTCCTACAAATCATGCTTTCCAGCAAAATAGCACTTTCTGTGTTGTCGATGGGCGAAGCTATGTCAATTCCTTGTGACTACTGTGTTTAGTAGTTGTGTAGTTCTTCATCATAGAATACATTTATATGGTAAAACATTATTTGTAATCAATGGACAATAGAAAAAATTTAAAAATATGGAATTAGGAGCAATGGTAGTCAAATGAAGTAAGACATGTTTAACCATTTTTTAAGACACTTGTTAAGTTTTACCTTTATATCATACTTACTCTGAAAGCAATCTCGACAAAACGCAAGTCTGACTTTCCAAACAATTCAAAGTTCTTGGACGATATAAACTCTGCTACTGGAAGGGAATATTTCAGGAACGCAAAGTGCCATAATGGAAGAAATGACGTCAGTCGACCCTCTGTGATCCTATTGTGAAAGAAAGACTGGTTTTAAGGATTTTTTGCAGCATTGAGGTAATCTGATGAGCTGAGCTGATGCTTTCCGTTGCTGTGCCAATACAGACCTGAGCTATATTATACCAAGTACTACCGGTATACATTTTACACCAAAAAAATATTTAATATTTGTGCTCGTTTCTTATTTAACTAATATAAACATGTTTCAGTAATTTTGTGATACCGGGTAATCGCATAAAACACCACACATGTCTTTAATATTCACTGTATAAATTTGTTTTGTACAAGTTTATAGTCGTTTCACCCCATTAGGGGAGGGAACACTGGAGGAGCAGGGTTAGGATTAGAATTATGCGAGTGTGGGTCTTGAAAAAATCCTATCGACCAATAGGAACAAATCGACCATCCACATTTTGCATGTTCCATATTAACAATGCAGTTTACTATATAATGGCATATAGATGATAGATAATGATAAATCGAAAAAAAAAATATCAACAAGTTGCTCTCCGAGTCTAATGAGCTGAATGTCTTGAGTTCATGTGCCAGTACAGGCCTGATCTGCATTATACCAATACTATTACCGGTATACATCTAGCACAAAACACGTATGTTTTATGGACGTGTTCCATCAGGTGTAGCACATCAAAATTGTCAAAAAAAAAACTCAAACCGAAGCCAGGAAATCGGAAGCTAGGTGTTATGTAATGCATTATCACACGGCGTACACTCCTTACTTACCCCTCATCAAAGATTTGTTGCGGATCATCAGACTGGGGACAGTACTTCATTTCTCTTAGCTGTCTTCTCAATTTTCTGAGGTTGTTTTTTATATCTCCAGTAGCCATGCTGAAAAGGTGAAACGTCAAAATGGAATTTTAGTATGTGCACAGTCCCTCACTGTGGTATGTGCTAAGGCTGTAGTGAACTTGTGTGGAACAAGTTTATTCACGTCAACTTCACGTCGTTGCGCAGTTGCACATCCATCACTTTATTTACTTACACGCTGGTTCACTCAGTAATATGCCTGAAAAACAATTGTTCAACTCACATTGATTTTTGAAAATACTTTCCGTCTATGAAGATTCCTGATAAACTGTTGTCTCAATAAGTTGTGTCACTACACTCGTGTCCACGCCACCTGGAATATAGTACACCGAAACACTTCGAATCTCGCGGACAAAATAAGATAAATGTGTTTTAGATACGTGATCGATGATTGGTTAGGATTTTGAACGAAACATTATTGCGAAGGGAGGGACCTTAAAATAATGCAGTGTATATATCAGAAATAAATTTAATAACTGATATCTAACTAGAAACTAAGTTGAAACTATATATTATACTACTATTTATAGTTATATAAATCAATTTTTCGAAGATATAATGTCACAATTATAGTAGATACAGAGCATCTACCCCTTCTATTTTGATGGTAAAAACCAGCACCAGCATTTTTGACCAATCAAGGATCTTTTTTCATACACATTGTGCCTGAAAAGATTGTTAGATTTGGGTACTCGGAGTTCAACACGGAACTTAAATTTACAATTTATATATTTCTTTATTATTAATTTGAAAAGTAATAAACTATTTTTATAAACTATTTATTATAAATATATACCGCCACGCAATTTATTTATTGTTTATAGCGTTGTAAATTCTTTGAAATTGGAGCTGCAAATCTTACAACGTTTTGCGTAACCTTTAACTCACAAACACGCAAAGTCGGTCTTGTCATCCTCGTACACGCTGGAAGTAATGAGGTCATCGGGGAAGAAATAGCTTCTTATATTTGACAAGAACTGAAAAGAAGACACAAGACCGATCTGTGGCCAACTATAGAGACCCTGCCATCTCCCAGAGGTATGTAAAGTCAGTTGTATAAGCCCGAATGGGTGTTTTTGACGCAAAAAATGTGCATGTTTCGTTCGTCACGTCTGCGGCTGCAGTGCAGACTACAGTGTATAAGTATGTTTGCTCGGTATTTGATGTAAACAAACATTGGCATACGACGTAGCGGTAACGGCAATAATTTAATTTTCTCGGCTTACGACGACCAATTTAGATTAAAGAATTGGACGAACGTGCTGTGCCTTGAACAGTTTCTCTAAAGTTTATTTAATGCCGGTGAATATTTTCATGTTCTTGGAAGTTTGATTATTAAAAATTAAGAATACGAATTTCTAGTAAGTTGAGAGATTAACACAGTTTTGTACTGTACGACATTAACTAACAATCAATCTATCAACCCCCTTCAATTAAACTTGTTTATAATGCATTCAAATAATAATAAATATGTAGTAATTTCTTATTAGTTATTTATTTATATACCGGTATTTATTTATTCGCTGCATCCCATTCACAACATCGGTTCACCAATTTTCTTCAATAAGGACTTGATTTTCCAACTTTTCTGCAAAACGGACATTTACAAAAAGATTATTTATTAAGATGTTAAATTTATAAGAAACATGAAAAAAGGTACAAAAAGTTTCTATTGTCAGTATTGAGACTACCGGGTAAGTTTCTTATGTAGTTATGTACTACTCATTGCATACATGTATGTATGAAACTTATAATGTAATACTAGACCAGCTGTACACTGTTGCAACAGATATCATATTAGTTTTGTTTAGTTTTGTACTGCTCAAAATGTGTTACCCAGTATGCAATTGTAGGACAATAACAAATGAAAGGATTATATTTTTATTTATAACACAACACTGATTAGAAATAGTACAGCAGTGTCACTCACCCAAGTTTCATATCAAATTTCTGGCTGACAATTTAACATTCATTTATGATTTTGGCACAGTGTGTACGAGGCTGATCTCATATGTATTTTGCATGGCACATTAGAAATCAAGGAAACAAATTATTTTCTTAAAGTTATATTGTTGGTACCAGTTTTTTTGAAACCCTTGTCTTGTCAAGCAAAATGCTATTGTATATTTAATGCATCGGTTATGTTTCTCAAACATTTTTTGCCAATAACCCTAAATTTACAGAACATTTATGATTGGATTGTATTGTGGGAAAAATATGAAGCCTTTGATATGTCAAGTAGTATGTGTAATGTAGCACCTACAACATACCATACTCAACTATGTTAGCGCCCATGTCCTAAACTCAGAAAAGTTTTTATAGGTAAGCAATTAACCAATCAGAATGCTGTGTTGTACCAATGCAATTAGTTGGAAATTCCTGAAGACCTTCTGGTTATGCAATGTGGAATGAATTATCGATTTCAAAGTATGATCTGTCAGAATTGATTTCGGTGAATAAGCGGCAAGCTTTTTTCAAAAACTGGTGACTAGCAATTTTTGATAGGTAAACTGAATATGACATGAAGTATTGACCGCATTTCACTTTTACTAACAGGTCATTGTCAAAGTGTAGTTTAAGAATGGTTATCGTGGTCTACGCATTCACAACATATTCACAGCAGCCAATATCCAAGCTGTATCATATAAAAATGATTACCATTATTTCGGAAACGTTAATCAATGATCAAAGACCAAGTTTTATGATTAGACATCCGAATTAGGGCATTTTGAAGGGGATGAGTGCTTAGTCGAACGTTATCCCGAAAATAGAAATGTCCCAACAGTGGGGGATGGGCACTTAGACGAGCATGGGTGTTAAGTCGGTCGAGTACAGTATAAGATATCCACATTAGAAGTTGTTGTTTTTTTGTTTTGTTTTTTTATTTAATTTTTCTATTTTTTTTTTTTTTTTAAATATTTTTTTTGTGCCAGGCGACAGTTCCGGACATTGAGTGTCACTGTTGTCTCTTCTGACTTTTTTTCTGTATGTGCAAATTGCAAGTGCTAGTGACGACACATAGTGCATTTTGCCACAGAAGTCATATTCATGTTTGGGACTACATGACAGGGCTGTGTGGCCATCTCTCTGTCAAATGGCAATTTGTAATGCGCTATCCTTGTGTCGACCTGGCCCGATCGAACACAAACACCTGCGAGGTTCCCCCAAATGCCCAAAGTCGCATTCGTTAGTGAATGAATCTCGGCCAGTGGAATTGGCCTACCCATCGAGTCTGCGGCACACTCACCCAGGGTAGGGGTCGACCCTTTGATGTTCAGCCTAAGGTAGGATTTGAACTTGGGTCTACCGATCGTGAGTCTGGAACAACAACCACTATGCTACCAGTGACCGGTTGGGGGGGTACGTTTGTATCATGCTTTTCTAGCTCCGCTGTTGACTTTGTTGAGCGGAGCTTATCATTTGAGTGATTGTCTGGCGTCCATCATCTGGTGTCCGTCGTCTGCATCACTAGAAAATTTGTAAAATTAATACTGACACTTTTCTAATCACGCTTGAAATGTCAAAATGTGCCATTTTACCCTATGATACTTTTCTACTGGTACATATATATCATGTTTTTTTTGCTCCGCTGTCAACTTTGTCGAGCAGAGCTTATCATATGAGTGATTGTCTGGCGTCCGTCGTTCATGTCAACTTCTTGTTGAAAACCACATATCTGATTGCTTTGTTATTATACATATAGGCACCTCAGCTGGACCTCTACCAGATTTGTTCTTTTTGTGGTGATACGTTTAATTTTCTAATTTTGAAGAATATTTTTGTCATTTTTGGTAAAAAGTTATATTTTCGACTTCTTGTTGAAAACCGCAAGTGGGATTGCTTTTATATTATACATATATATACTACGGGTGGACCGCACTCATATTTGTTCATTTTGTGATGCTATAAATCTACAGATTAATGAAACCCTGAGCATACTGACAATCATAAATATTCTTTGTTCACCAGAAAAGGACGATGTATTGGGATTTCACATGAACTATTAAATTAAGGAAATGGGTCAGTCCTTGAAAAAGGCCAACCTGAATCACCGTCGACATCACTATACCCTGGTCACAGACAGACATAGAAGCATCTTTGAAGAGTTTGAATGCCGATTTCCAGATATATGTGACCTACCACCAGAGTTAGCACTCATTGTATTGTCAAACCTCAACGCAACTGAACTGTGTCTAGCAGCATGTGTCAACCAATTCTGGGCTTCTTTAGCAAAAGATGAGATGCTATGGGAAGGGTGAGTGGCGTATATTTATTTCCGAAAATAATTACTGCGAGCCACAGTAAGATCGACGAAAATATTCAAAAGCATTGTCAAATTACATTGAAATCAACATTCAAAACAACACAATCACACTAACATTCGGACATGCTAAAATTGAAAATTAGGCATTTCACTATATTTTCGTGCTGCCAATAAAGCTTAGGTGATGACATTTACTGTCATTGTCACTGTTGTGCCTATTTACAAATAAGTTAATCTATAACTGTGGATTTTTGAAATTTACATGTAGTTTGACATTTGCCCTTTGCCACACGGCTGTGACTGCAACACAGTAGTCAGAATAACATTGAAAGTTTGTTTTGTTGGGGGGAGGGATAACAGTCGCAGCCACTGCATTTTTGAGTGAATACAAAAAAGTATAACATTACCATAATTATATATTATATGATATCATATTTTCTGTATAATTATATATAACTTTACCTAGAAGTTGGATTACTCGTTTTAGCATGACATAAACTAAACATTAACTAGACACGCTTACCATTGATTGATGATTACATATGATATGGTAGGAAAGCACTGAGATTTTGCTTTACTTTTTTTAGCCATGTAATCAGCTACTGTAAAATACTTTATTTTAGCTGGAATTAATTTTCTTTGAAAAGACTTTTCAGGTGTTTTGTATGGAATTTATTTTCACTGAATCAATCCTTCTGTGAAAATAGAGTATTTTACAGTATTAGAAAACACCAGTTTTAAATTGAAAAATATATGAAATTAATATTAACCTTTTTTTCAAAAGGATTACTTTCATTTAAATTATAGTACCTATAAGTAAAACAGAATATAAATTTATTTTTTTAAAAGATAAATCCATGAATAATTTGGCTAACTATAATTTTATCTCAGTATTACCTGTCTTTCTTGCAATATACCGTATTTATCCGGGTATAAGCCCAGGGTCCTGAACATGGAAAATTGCCAAAAAGAAGGGGTGGGCGTTTGCCAGGAGATCCCCGGTAAAAAAAAACGAAAATTCGCGAAAATTGACAACACGCAGATCGAACTGCGACAGGGAATAGAACGGCAAATGAAAACATGCAACGGAAATAAATGAACAATATGCAACACTAGAAGTAAAACAAAAATATTGTATTGCTTATAATGTGACAAATAAACCAGAAATAATAAAAATCTACAGTGAGGAATCATTTGAATTAGGATTTTCCCGCCGACAAACACGCCCAATACGCGTGAACTCAAAATGAATTGAAATGTCAGGGGTTAAACTGCGTAAAATGATTTCTGGTCTCGACAAATTACGAATCAATCGTCATACAAGATCAATAATAATTTACAAATTTACACAGTAAAAATTATAAAAATTCATTGCTGTCAGATCTTTATTTGTACGTTTATTGCCATCTTCGTCAAACTCTAAACCCTCAATTGTCCAAGTCGGCGTCACTGTAGCTGTCCAACAAAATCCCTACAACTTATTCCTGAGGTTCTTCGATATCGTCCCACACAATTCGGACTTAGCAATTTTAATCCACGGATTTCGCAGTCTGTCAGCTTGGCACTTTTCATTCATGTCCAATCACAATAAAGAGACAAGAAAAATGGGGTCGCTCTGCTGCGATGGCACACGATGCTTTTGTTTACAGTCTGGCAATCATCTTTGACCTTTATCCATCTGATTTACTGATTGGCTAAGAATGACATCACTACTAGTATTTCATCATAAAGGTCATATCGTGACATTGCTTTCTTATCATACTCGACGCTTATTAATCACTGTGAAAGTTATCATTCAGCAAGTTCTGGCGGTTGGAATGTATCACTATGTGGACATCGCGGTGGACTTGAAATAAGAAGTTTTTTTATCCAACGACAGAAGAATAGTTTTCATGACAGAAATGCAATAGCGGTGATAAAAGATGGTAAAAAAGTTGGCAGTCTTCGGCGTGACATTGCAAAATTGCTGGCCCCAGTTATGAATTCGCAAGCTGCTACAAAATATTTATAAAGCCAAAATAACGTGATTTCAACCGTTCTCCTCGGTACGGGTTGCTACAATATTGCAACATTGTTTTCATTGTCGACGACGCTAAAGCCGAACGAGTGCGACACTTGCTTAGCGGCTCTCCTTATACGATTTGCTTGAATCGTTTCTAAGGAAGCACAAACCAAACGGCCGGCCCTTTTTAGGACCACAACATATTTCAAAAGGAGAACTACCGTTTCTGCTTTTCTATTTATTTTTATAGACTTGCTGACTGTTATGATTCTGAAAAAAAATCAGCGGTGAATGCGCTGCCCTGAAGGCAGAAAGCTGTCACAGCTATTTTGCTTTCACCCCTTGTTTTACGCAATTAACAATTTTTATAAGTATCACGACAGACTTTAAGAAAGTCAACTGTTTATACAACCACAGTCAACGAATAGAAAATAGTTTTTTAGCTCCGCTGTCGACTTTGTCGAGCGGGGCTTATCATATGAGTGATTGTCCGTCGTCGTCCGTGTCAATGTTTTACTTTTTCGACTTCTTCTTGAAAACTACAAGCCTGAATGCTTTGATACTTGATGTATATGTACCTTGGGCAGACCTCTCTCAGATTTGTTCATTTCATGATCATATCTTCAATTCTCTAATTTTGGTGAATATTTTTGTAATTTTTGGTGAAAAGTGATATTTTCGACTTCTTGTTAAAAACCACAAGTCCAATTGCTTTGATATTACATATATAGGTACTACATGTGGATCTCTCTCAGATTTGTTCATTTTGTAATGATATCTTTAGTTCTCTAATTTTAATGAATATTTTTGTCATTTTTGATAAAAAGTGATATTTTCAACTTCTTGTTAAAAACTGCAAGTCCAATTGCTTTGATATTACATATATAGGTACTACATGTGGACCTCTCTCAGATTTGTTCATTTTGTAATGATATCTTTAATTCTCTAATTTTGGTGAATATTTTTGTCATTTTTGGTAAAAAGTGATATTTTCTTCTTGTTAAAAACCACAATCATTTATGGTGAAAAATGATATTTTTGAATTCTTGTTGAAAACAGCAAGTCCCATTGCATTGATACTATGCATATTGTTCATTTTCTAATGATATCTTCTGTTCTTTAATTGAAATGTGCATTGCTAACAGCGGAGCTATCTCAGCCGAGAGGCTGCTTGTTTGTTTTGTGTAGAAAAAGACCCCCTGGACGTGTGCCCGGATATGACTTCAACTTCTTTATTGTGTCAAAAGTGGGGGGTGGGCGTTTGTCCAGGCATGGGCTCTTACCCGGATAAGTACTGTACAAAAATATAGTATCAAGAAATCTTGTTGTGGCAAAATGTTGCTTCTCATCTATTTTCCATTTGTTTCTCACTGATTATTGTTGATATTTAACAGATTTCTTAATGGGGAAAAGACATAATGCTGAAAACGATATTACTGTATTTATCTGATACATGTATATTGCCTTGAGCGATATTTTAGATAATGGGAAATCACCAGACATTTTGACATTTTTTTCTTAACATTGTTTTATAAATGTACAGCTAACTATTTTCACATCCATGCATCAACACAGATGGGCTTTCACATACAGTAGTAGTCCAATCTACACTTGGTACCATGAAAACCAGTGAACTCTACTAATTCATGTATTCGATCGAAAAAAAAAAAAAACAAGTTATTTTTCCATTATTTATTTGTTTTTGCACCACCTAAAAATATTGCCCATTTTCTAAAACATTTTCCATCGGTGATATTTTGCAGTAGGCGTTCTTTTAAATGAATACTGTAGTTGCTGAACCTTATTGTGTTTGATAAGAGTCCCATGCAATGTATACAACAGATATATTAAAAATACATGACTTTATTGGTACATGTATAAGAATTTTTTTCTGTTCCAAAATCTGTACCATTCCTAATTGTTTGGGACCCCAAAACAAAGGAGTAATATGTACTTCATTAGAGATTCAGCTTTGGTTTCTTAAAACGCTTTTTTAAGTTTAATTAATTTTAAGTGATCATACAAAAATTTAGTTCTATATGCCTAAAATACCATTATGAAACTGATTTTGTTACTTAGAACTTAAAAGATGAATTTTTTTAAATAAATATGGATCATATGGATAATATGATATTATTAATCTGCCACATATCAATTTGTAATTGTACTGTAAATAGTGCATTCATGTTAAAGATCTCGGAATGTGTCCAGACTCTGGGTAAAGTAGGCACGTGCCAAAACATGTGTGTGAATGGTCAGAACCAAGTTGCCATGTGCCAAAAAAAACTCGACCTCGGTCCCGATAGATGCTCGGCATGTGCCGAGATTTTCTGCCCGAACGCTCAGCGTGAACCGAAATCGCGCCCCCCCGTGGCGAATTTAAGAGAACTTATATTTATTCATACTAGTATGATATGATGATAGAGGGATGTGAAAAATCAAAGTGAAAAATAATTGTTTTTCAAATTTTCTTTGCCTTTCAAGTGCACGATGATTCCTAATAAATACCATAATAGCAGATGGATATAATTTCAATATAGGTAGCAATTGTTTTTAACATTATATGCATGTCGTTTTCCAAGTTTAGGTCAGATCTACGAATGAGAACGTAATTTCAGCATGAGCTGAGTCGTTCCCAAGTTTGTCCCGACTAACGTGAACACCACTGCTGTATTTTCTGCAAACACAAAAGATTAAACATTTCGGTACGCGCCAAGATCCTATAATGTGAACATAGCAATTGTGTTTTGTACTCTCATCTTTCAAATGTTATAGAAAATCCATAAAGTAAATTAATTATGCAAATTAACCAAGTCACAGAGTAATTACAATTTTGAGCAACAGAGTCAACTTGTATGGAAAAGAATTTCTACCAAGGGAACTGATCATTACCACCCAGCCGGTTTCCTGTGAGTTTGACTCGGTTTACCGTACCAGTCGTTGCTTTACCGTACCGGTCATTGCTTTACAGTACCGGCCGTTGCGTTACCGTACCGGCCGGTGCTTCACTGTACCGACTGGACAATTACCGTACTGATAGGACCAATACCGACTATTTATCACCTTCGATTAATGAATGCATGGTAAACAAAGCCCTGGTTACTGATCGGCGCCCTGCCGGTAACCGCGACTCATGCATAAATTAATTGGGCATTTTGCAAACAATAAGAATTTTTTTTACCCATTGAAAGTGAATAATTTGAAAAGGACATGACTTGTACAACAGAGTGTTACGTCCCAGTCGACTAGAGGACTCGATGGGTTAATTATTTGTTTATATTTGTCAGTAGCTCACACAGTGGAAAGAAAGTCGGACAACCGTCGAAATACAAATAAATAAATTAAATAAAAAAGTCTTTCTGAAATTCTTCGCATGTGTTTTTTTCAATATATGTGTGTTATTCACATATTCATGATCGCCTGTAACGCTATAAAACGACAGTCCTACATCGTAGCTTACCCACGACGTTGAATAAAACGTCTCAACCTGTCGCACGATGATACTTGCATAATGCATTATGTCAGCGTGACTCGCTTGGCCGAGCTCACATGTATTTAAATTCAGGCTTGGGCGTTCGAAAATCTGTTTTGATACTTTGTTGACAATAACACGCGCAACGCGTGCACGTAGTCCAGATAAAATTCAAGTGCGTAAAACGCAATTTGACCTTGCTCTAGGTCAACATTTTTCCATTGCTTTTCGACCTCATTTTGTGATTTTGTTTATGGAATTGACGAAACACACTCCCTCCAACAATCCCCAATGTAACTTTATTATAACAAAACAGAGTGTGCAAGTGTGCCGGTATATCTCTTTTTGGAACATGTGATTGGCCCTGAAAAGGGCTGTTTGGTTTGGGGCAGAATACGATTAAGACTGGAAAGGTCGGGACTTTTTTTTGTTTTACAAAAAAAATATAATTACAGCCAATACAAAGTCAGCTTGGACATTCAGTTGTGAGACATAACATACTAGTAATGAACGGTGCCAGCAATAGATTTTGCGAATGAAAGAACAAACTAAACGCAATCAAAGGCGCCGACCACGCGCGTTGGAAATAAACTAATAAAACGCTTTGCGACGAGAAATCTCGTCTGCATCTATCATTCACGCAAACGCACACACATGCTATTTTCGTATGTTGAATACGTTGGCAACGTCGTCAAATATTTAGCCCAATCACTGAATAAACAAACATCCAAGCACACGTGCACTGGCGCCAGATAAAGTGAAAAAATGAAAACAAAATTACGTCTGCACTGTGCATTTGTAACAATAACCAAAACCATTAGGTTACATGCCAAAACTACAAATATAGGCACTTTCATGGAACTGTTATTTTTGTAATCCACTTTCTCGGCTCAGTTGATTTGAGTGCACTGATCCCAATTTTAAAAAAATAAAAATATCGTATAAAATAAAGACACAGTTCCGTCTGTAGTCATATCCAACATTTGACTGTTCCAAAGTTGAGTTGACAACGATAGGACGCCTTAGTGAAGCTCTCATTTTCACCGTGGATGTACTGGGAGCTCCATGCTCTCACAAAAATCATGTGTAGCATTATCACACACAACTTGAAAGTAAATATTATGCAATAATAATGGTAAAGTTTAATCTCTGACAAATAAAAAGACGCAACAAATTGACCTGGTGGTGTATTTGACCTCGAAAGCTACCGCATAGCAAAAATGAACAAAATGATTTATAAACAGACTATAACTACAAACTAAACAAATTCTACTCAAATTAATTCTACAGTTTTGCTTTCTCTGGCGATCCTGTGCATAAAACTGAAATTTAAACAGGTCGGCATTTTACCGGTAAACCGGAAAATCAATGCATAAATTAACTTGTCAGAAGTGTGAATTGCCTCCTGTAAGTACGGTAACGGCCTTGCGGGTACGGCTAATGACCTTCGGGTACGGTAAAGAACCGGCCTGAACGGTAAAGAACCGACCGGTACGGTAAAGCAGCGGCCGGTACGGTAAAGAAACGCATGCCACAGGAGACTCACAGGAAACCGGCTTGGTGGTAATGATCAGTTCCCCAAGTTTGTGTCGTACACGTGACTGTGAAAAGTAGATAGAAACATACTGATAATAGATAGTGAATCTTTCCTCTTCCTTTCCTCTTAAAAACCAACTTTCACTGTGTTTTATTTCCTGTATAAACAACTTGCAATCATCAGAAGGAAATTATTTCAACTCAGTTTAGAATATTAATCTTGCAGCATATGCATCTTTCAGTTGTGTAGATAATTATTTGAGAGTCAATCCCCATAACACGGTTACCATAACACGGTTATACTTGCACAACTAGCTATTTATATGCATGTGAAACCACATTTATATTTCTATACTCATGCAAGTATACAATGATTGGGATTTGGCTATTGTCTACTTTAACCATGTCCCCAACATTTGTCCCAGGCTATCTTTAATAACAGTAGCCCATTCTCTCAGTTCATACTCAAAGTTGCTCTTAAAGTTGAAGGGGGCATGCATATAATATATATAATATAATCTATATTTAGGCCCATCATATTTTGATAATTTTAGACCAAATAGGCATACTTTCCCATTGGCTACAGGTCTTCATTTGAAAAAAAAAAAATTGAAAAAAAAACATGTGAAAGGTGACTTAGGGTTAATAATTTCTGCTTGTAATTTACACCATCATTTGCATGTTGATGAGATCCTTTGACCTAATTTAGTTGTTTAGTTTACAAGGTTAAGTTAACCTTCCTTTCATGGTTGAAAGAAGTTTGTGCAGAAGAATGTATGCTGTGAATAATGGACTATCAATATTATTGTCTGGGTTCTTATTAATTTGAATAAACCATAAATCACCAAACGGCTATTTGTCATTTATTTGTTGATGTTCGTAGCTCCTTATTTATTACCTTGACAGACTAAAATCTAAAAAGAAATGAGGTACATCATCAGTATCATTTCCGCATTTATAAACTAGGGGGTGGCTGAATAATTTTGTGGAAAAAAATTGTTGTGTATAAGAGAAACGAAAAAAAAAAAATTATTTCTACATACTATATTAAAATTCATATTTAGACATACCGGTAATATAAATCAATATGGAAATATTTTAAATAAAACAATTGTTGTCTGTAAATAAAATACTTGCAAAAAACAAATTCCTCCAGTTTCCTGTTTTAGTAGACAGATATCATACAGTGTTAGTGACTATAATCTCTAAATAAGTGTGTACCACAATTATACTGGTACTAATACAGTTTTCTATCACCTATACGTGCACTAACTGTAGAAGTTTGTAGGGAAGTTACACAAATGATGGGTGTTACCTGTATGCTCTACATTATAACACCTACAAAGGTATTTAAAAACATACACATGTCCTGCTAGCTACAGGTCCACAGTGCATCTAGTGTCAGTGTTTAGTTTTTGTGATATTTTACTACTTTTGGTACATTTTATAGTTTGGAATTTTTATTGTGACATATGGTTTCTCTCATTCATATGCATTAACAAATACAAAAGTGTATCACATATAAAAGACATTAGAATGACCCTTTTTTTCTCATTTTACATGATCAAAACTATCATTGCCTGATTATTTAGTAAACTCTCACCAGAGCAAAAACCATGCTATTTTGGTGTTTTAGAAAGCTAGATCATACCAGGGTTTTACATGATGCAATATATTGTGTCATTGACGCATAATTATGACTGTATGACCCTCATGAAAATCAACAGTGCGTCCTGCGTGACGTAGGAATTTTGGCGTCAAGTCGTGAGTAATCCACCCCTCCATTTGATCTGCAGTAGTTGCTAAATGGGCTCTTGTAACACTAGAACCTCCCTCGATTTCAAATGGAATGCTCCAAATCATCATTCGTATGTGCGTCACCATCTTACACCAATCACACAAAAAATGTACTATGTAGACGCTTAGTGTTTATAGCTCGTCTGATAGTTCTCCCGTTGAAGCTTCACCAGCTACGTCCAGTGAAAAGCCCCACGTTTTACTAAAGAAGGATCGTTCTTTGAACGATGGGTGGCTAAATCGTTTTAAATGACTTTGTTACATATCAGATGGAAGTTTGTGTGAGAGCAAAAGCCAAAAACCCTTTCACTGATGGATGTTCAAATTTTCGAAACTAAACTCTCATCCCATGTATGTAAATGTGTTGAGATGGGCGTAGTGCGAGTGGTTAGTGCTAGTAGCACTAATCCAAAAAAGTACTAGATCTAGTGGTAAAAATGGCACTAGATCTAGCGCAAAAATGGCACTAGATCTAGTGCTAAAATATGCACAGTGCGAGTGGCATCGTTATCGCATTGTCAACGACGTCGAATAATAGGAGGGGCATCAACAACCACTTCATATGCAAACTACAAACAGTATAAAACATCGGCAATATCTGTGAGATATCCATAATAATACTTCCTTTATATAATACCGGATTCTGCTGTAAATTCACTCATCAGAAAAATCGTCCTGGGGATTTCACGGCTGGTGGGCGCTTATTTGGGGTTAAAAATTTCAAAAAATAATCATCAAATATTTTTGGGGGACTTATTTTCATTGAAGTATCCAACTACGCAGACTTTCAACGCCGTTAGTTGGGCCACCCAAGACGAAAGAAACTATTTCAGAATTAACAATAATTAATAATTCTTGCTGAATTAAAAAGTAGACTGCCTGAAATGTCATTACAGTGTCGCCCAGTGTTATTTTTCAAATACATTTGTTTTTATTTTATTGGTAACGAAAGAATATTTTAAACGAAGTTTCATATAAAAACAAACACAACTGCATTGCGTAGCAAACGATCAGTTGCGTAATCCGATCATGCTGCGTTTGACAATTGTTGATTATTACTCAGTAGTGATTATAATAACGCACAAAAAATAAATTCGTTGAATTGTTATGAAATTCAAATAAAATTCAACTTAGTTTCATCGTAAGCAAATGATTCCGATCGCATATAAACGCTCGATGCTGTATGGTATCCGCCATGTTTCTCTTGCATGAGTTGAGGTCAAATCGCTAATTAACCAATCAAAATGCTGAATGATGCCAACGTGTTCAAATCACCATAGCTCATTTAAATATGTTAATGTAATTGAACGCAACGCGGAGAGATTTACCGATGTTGTAGTACGATCTTTTGGCTTGGATTTTGATAGGGAAATGGCATGATTTTTTTTTCAAATCTAAAAATAGTTGTTTTCAAAAGATGAACTGAGCATTAGAAGAATAATTTAACATTGTTTACAGTGATAACAGCTCTTTGTCCAAACGAGGCTTACCCATTCACACTAGTCACAATAAACACGCTCTTGAATAAAGCTGTGAAGGGTTAAAATACGCATTTCACAACCGGAAATTCAACAGACGAACTTGTTACTTCACAGATTTTACATGTTTTAATTATTAGCAACTGTAACAAGAACAAGATTTCGAGAGTCTACAGCAAAAAATCCTAAGGACTCCTAACAAATATCATTGCAGAGAAAGTGTCTAGACATATATTATATGGTCACGTTAAAAAATCGGCGAGGTATATCATATTCCGCTAACTGGTTACTTGTGTAAGCAATCGCAAACTATCATCGACATCAAAGATGAGCTAGACAATGTCCATATCAGGATTAACTTGTGTTGAAACAAAAGGAAATAAGCCAGGCTTTATAAATGGTCACTTGAGATGCGTCGTGGACCCTTTAGTACCTCCATGCTCCGAATATTACCGAATGCTTGAGATTAGCGTAATCCATTGTAAAAAGGGGCTAAGAGCTAACGAGACCAATGTTTGTGAACGAATATTGACAAACGATCACAGGGTAAAGCTAAAACAATAGCGTCGTGGCTTTTTCCCCGTTAGTACCGCCATGGTACAATGTAACAACAGAATTGCGTGAATCCACTTTTACCATTGGTTGATTATGTCCGCAAAGGTCAATGTCATGACAACCAGACAACGGTTCATTATTTTCTGTCTAGTTCCCAGCGGTACTGAGCAACATGTCCATTCACAGGTCGCCGTACACACAAAATCCGCCGAGCTTTACAGGGACCCGGGACTTAGACTAGCAGTATACACATTTTTTATTTAGTTCATACATGCCATCATAATTTCATTTACGAAGATCTATTTTCATTGAGTGTGGCGCCGACCAGAAATAAAACGGCACGTCAGCGATTTAAAAAAAAAAATCAACGCTGAATTCCACCATTTACATACAAGTTACAAGTTTACATACGCCGAAGTTGAAAACACAAACTTCCACACAATACCATTTCATACAGTGTATCTATTCACAATTTGTAAAAATTGCGAAGTTCGACCTGCAGTTTCACTGACCATGGAGCTAGTTTCCCGGCCGATCGCGTTGTTTCAAAGGTCTATTAGTTACGATACACGTGGACAATGACATTCATGTACATACTCAGTTTTCCCACTGTAGCACATTTCCAATAAATGAAAGATACAACAACTTTACGTAAATATTAATTTATTTTCAGACAATTACGGGATGTCTCGACGTCGTTGACAACGCGATATCAATGCCACTCGCACTATGTACATTTTAGCACTAGATCTAGTGCCATTTTAGTACTAGATCTAGTGCCATTTTAGCACTAGATCTAGTACTTTTTCGGATTAGTGCTACTAGCACTAACCACTCGCACTATGTCCATTTCGACACATTTACATACCTCCTCATCCGGCATCAAGACTCTAGAAGTCACATCAGTGTCCGTGTGTTGACCATGAAGTCAGACTTTATGGCCGCTCGTCAGGTAGCAAACGAGAGGAAATATCAAGGTACAAGTGACAATCTGAAATCATACGCAGCTCAGCTGCGAACTGTTTATGTTATGGCTAAACGGGATCTCCCTTGCAATGTTTTTACCGATTTCATGCATGTCAGAATTTGTTGTATGAATAAAGACCTTGATAACATTGAACTCAAATCATCTCATTAACTCTCCATTGTATTGTTTTCCCTATTTAACAGATATCAATTCCTTGATTTGTGTATGACCCTCAAATTTGCAATTATGACCCCCGAATTTTCAGACAAGGGGTCCCAATGACCCCCACATCTAAAAAATGATGTAAAACCCTGCATACATAACTTCAATGGCAGCTATTTTCATCAGGTTGACTTTCATTTGTTCTTCTATGTTGATATAATCCCAATATTCAAAATTAACAAATTTAAAGATATTAAATTTACCAAAAATGAATAAAACACCATCACAAAGACTAAATACCAACACAAGTAGATTTATGTCCCATAGCTATAGTTCTGTGTGATACAATGTATACTGATCGAGCCATATGGTTTCTATTTTATAGTTCACAATAGAACAATCCATTATAATTTAGCTCTTTTCTGTTCATTTTTAAAAAAAAGATCATAATGAATGCTAACATTTCCATTCATCATACATGTAGCACACAATTTATGGTTAATTAACTTAAAACTTTGTGTTATTGTTCTAGGCTTTGTAGAGCTACCTGGGGTTGTGTATCGGCTTATAGAAAGCATCATGGTAACTCTTTCTCATTTAGAAAGTTATACTTGGATTTAGATGAAGGCACATTAACATTTAATGCTGATCCAGAATTGGTAAGCCTACTATATCACCATTTTTGCACATCTTCAATACAATCACACATTAGCCAGCAATTGCAATCAAGTGTTTTATTTCATTTATTTATTTATTAAGGTAGCGAGAAGGTTTTGTGATGTTTTCGAATAAAACATTCTCTGTCTGTTGTCTCGTTCAGAACAGTAATTTAGCTTATATATTTCAAAAGACTAAGTATAGAGGTTCAAGTTCGCACAAACTGGACAGTCATTGTTTACATAATTATCACGTGACATCAAAAATGGCAAACCTTGTAAAAATGACTAAGTCCGCGATTGCGAGAGCACACTGCGGAATTTCCTGGTGAAATTTACGTCATGCATTGTCCGTAATCAAGTCCATTGAAATGTGTCCCCGGTAATCAAAAGACCTATTATTCCAATTTCTATGCAGGTTTGTTTTTTTGTCCCCAAATTATTTCATACTTGGCACATTTAACAGACTATTATTCTGTGACAAAGCATTTTCTTTAAAAACCCAGACATATTTCGCACCATCATTATCTTTTGAACGATAACTTCGAGTTTGAATGTCCTAGTCCGAACGCACTTCATTTGGCGGCGGTCCCAATGAGTCGTACTCAGTCAAAACCTCAACTCGAGAAAAACGCGAAAAACAGTTTTGGTTAATGAAACACTGTAGATTTGCTGCATTATTATAAATATACACTAAAAATGGCCAAAAATATTAACCTCTGATATCATAGAACTCATAAAGAGTGTCAGATAATGAATAATTTCATGCTCGAGCGTGAAAATTGAAGAAAACTGCTGGCATTTGAGTCCGCACTCCAGGAACGTTCGTGTTTTCATTGTTATGCAAACGAACAATGATGGATAATCCTCTGACAAACATTACTGTCCCACTGTACATGCTGACAGTTTACAAACAGGCTAATCCTTCAAGTGTCTCTGATAAGAGATCTAATAGAACGGTTTTCATGGTGAAACAAAATGCCCGATGTTTGAAAAAAATTTCTGTTTCAGCCTGCGACACTGAGTGGCAGATTTTTCTTTGCCTCGTCTGTCAACGCTTTCTTTTCTTCGCCATTGCGTTATAAAAATGGTATTAGTAAAATAGATAATTGACTTGGAAAATAAAACGATTTAAAAGAAAGTTGCGCAAAGTTACAGTACTTTTTCGCACAACCTCCCACCCGCTTCCGCTTTCCAATCATCTTTTTCACTCGCTTTTGCGACCGCTTGTTGAATTCGACCGGACAATTTCCGCTTTATTTTTGACCGCGCAAACCCCGAAATATCACCGCTCGCTCGCGCGCATTTGAAATTAGGATTAATAGAAAAATTTCCGAGGTTCACATTGTCTTATAATTGTCTTTCTGATTTTTATGAATGTTCAACAGCTGACAAAAGTTCAAATACTTTTTGTTTTAACTATCTATAATTATATGCAAGCAATCTGACCCTTTGGCTTGGACTGAATATTTTATTTTGAACAATATTCTGACGTGAAATACAAAATGTATTTCAACACAAGTACGACATGTTGTCTGGGTTTTCTTTCCTGATTGTTGAGTCTTCGCAATGTGTTTTGTATAATTATTGTTGTTTTTCCTCGAGGCAAAGACAAGCTAAAGGACCATGAAGCTAAATGGCAGTTTCATGCAAGGGCTGAGTGAAAGGAAATATTTCTAAGCCTAAAATAAAACCTTATATTACACCTCTTTGTGTATTTGTTAATTTTACATATGTTTTTAATGACAGTATGTCTGTAAATATCTAGAAAAATCTCGTTTTCGTTGATAATTTCGATTGTTTGGAATGTCTGTTTACCGTGTCCCAATAATTTGTTTGGAATGTCGATCCCAGTTGGTTTCTCCATACTGAGTTTAGGAAGGGCGTCGATCAACACAATCAGCCGAAACGGGACAAACATTTACCGTAATTCATGGGGATCATGTCCGTAATTTGTGGGCTGAGACCCCAAATAATTTAACAAGTACTATTATTATTATAATATATATTTTAATTACATCGCAAAACTACAAAAGAGCTGGAGTTTTTCGCGGTGAAACAACCGCCTTGAAGTCGATGCAACTTCAACTAGCCATTTCTTACCTTGAAATAAAAAATAAAAAACTAAAAATTCGAAGAGCATCGGGGAAAATATTAATAATCATTCTTATCAATCGCTTGCTTTATTTTATTAGAATCCACGAAATTCACGAGTTTTTTGACATTTGTTGGCAACTTCCGCTCTAAAAAAGATTGAAAATGTGGGTGTGGTTCTTTTGCGAGGTCCTGTTGATAATACGGACAAATATGGTTCTGTGACCCAGGTTGTGCTCCGATCATGTGACTTTCAACCAATCAATGATGTTGTAACAAAGCATATTTGACGCTAATTGAAAGGTCGTCGTACCATCCAATTTCCGGCGTCGATTCACATAGTTGTTTGTGCTGTGACCGGCTTCAAAATTCGCTGAAAAACATCGGTATATTTTGACAAACGGATGGAATTTGACCTCAGTTCAAAAAGAAAATACTAGGCTTAGATACATTAGAGTCCACGGCGAATCAGTTTTCTCTGCAAGTTGGGAAATAAAGTAAACCAGAGTAGGGTCGATGATTTTCAGCCCTGGAGGACTTCCGTGTGAATCCTGAGTTACGAATTGTTCATCGACTGGCCACCAAATATTTATGACTATAACTAAATTTGACACTTTTTTTTAAGCCCAATAAATTATTCATTACTTAAATTACTCTGTTCGATTTTTTCAGGGCATGTGGCCGTTTTTAGTCGAAAATATTTGTTGTGGGAACACTTTTACGGTACGGTATAGACTGAACTCATTCAATGATCGTGACTTATTTTTGAAAATTGAATGTCAAATTTTACCAGACATGGACCGACGTGGATTCGGTATCGTTATTTTTGGAATTGATCATTAACATTTCTTCGTTTCTCTACTCTGTCATAATGAGTTATCTCGGCTTTTTTCACGTAACTGTCTCATTAAAATAATAAAAAATAGTACATCTAGAACAAGCACCCAAAACATGTAACAAGAGGTCACAGTTCAGTTGCTTTCACGATACAAGTGTCATACAACTATTAGATTTGAGGTGTCGTTCAGAATTTAATAATAGTTAATACTAGTTGTATGTTCACACTTTACTATCAAAACCACCATTTCGACCACTCATGTGCCAGTGATCCGTGTTTGGGTAAGTGGTCGGTGTTTCAATGAGCGAGCTAGCGAAAAAAAACGCGATTAAAATGCGGTCGGTTTCCGGTCGGACAAGACCGCAAGGTCGGAAATTAAGCGATAAGCGGTTGATGTAAAAGCGGAAGGTTGGGCGAAATGAGTACTGTATGCCCGGACTGTATGACCATGTTTCTCCGACGAAGTCTCGACTGACAATAATGCTGGCAATGGACGTTAGATAAACACACATTGTTTGCGATGGAAAGCTTATTACCCGTTATATCAGAATCGTCAACAACAGAGTCTACAGATAAGATGTTATCATTTAAACCCTTCCAAAGATAAACATTATGCAAATATGCATGAAACGGCAGTTGAAGTCTTTTCTTCTAGCGTTTTAAAACACTAATTTAAGCAACGTTATTTTGCAATTTCGATCTTTTGTAAACCTGGGATGATGTATCAAGGTCTGAAGTAACCGTTTTATAAATTTTTGAAAAAAATCAAGAAAAAAGTGAAAATTTCCCTCCTTGCTACCTTAAGGTAGAAGCCTAGCCTAGTCATAATTTTTGACAAAAATGGTCATCAATCGTATGACAATGTTTATTACGTTATTATGTACAATCATGAAGCTAATGTCTCATGGTACAATTAAATAGCATTATTTTGTGTGTGCTTTTTGAGAAACGTGTCCTAATATTTCTTGAAAATTACTATTTTTAGAACAATTCTATAGAACATAATGTTAAAGAAAAATCAAATTTTTTGACACTTTTTAAAACCTAGATTTTTCAAATAATTCAAAACAACAAAAAGTACTCATTAACAATATAGGATTTTTTTCAGCCTATGTCACCAGGCTAGATATTGCATAATATCTCTTCCATAGGAACCTGGGGTAAAAGTGTTATAATAGTGTCAAAATGGTGACTTTCCACTAAAATACAACCATCATTTTCTTGAAAAAAAGGCTGGTGACCGCCAACTTTTTTAAGGTCAATATCCTTGTATTGCCTTGGAGTACAGTTTATTGCAAAATGAATAAATTCTGGGGTTTTTAATTTATGAGTAGGCTTCTACCTTAAAGGATATGCACTACTGGTACAATTACAGTATGTGGGATGTATGTCAATGTGGTTTTTGTCTAGAATGGTATTATCATATTCTGGATATATGCTTTTATCAGAGAAGCACTTCTGTTAGCAAATATGGTATTTCTATTTATTGATTCACAGAATTAAGATCATATCAAGTTTACTATTTATAAATAATTTATTGATTTACAACTTGGGAATTTCTCTTTACTCACAGGGTATGCAGTACTTGTTGAACAAGGAAATAGTGGATAATAATGCTCTATCTATTGCACAGTTTATACATACAACAAACAGACTGGATAGAAAACAAGTTAGGATATTTGTAGACAACAGGTAGGCTTCAATTCAGTATTTATTATCCCTCTGCATATTGCCGACAGGGGATATAGTTATTACTGTTGTACAGAATACATAGTCATATCAGGAGCACTATTGCAGATAGAAACATTCACATACTGTTATATTGAAGACTTTGCACACTAGATCTGATCAACATATTTAATAACCATACATGGACATGTGACCTGATTAAAAAACTATATCGTCTTGAGCACTGTCATGATCATAGTGTAAAATACTTAATTTTCGCTTGCAATTAATTTTCGCTGAAGAAATGATTCAGTGAAAATAAAATCCAGCAAATATACCTTTTTTTCTATATTTTACATTCACAACTCGCCAAAAATCAGTGAAAATAAATTCCATATAAAATACCCAAAAGGTCTTTTCAGTATATAGTTATGTGACCTTATTACAAATGCATAAATATCATATCTGGAGCATTGTTGCAGATAGAACTATTCAACCAGTACTTTAATGAGAACATTGGGCTCGTGATCTGATCAACATATTTAGTCACCATATATGGTCACGTGACTAAGTACTTCATAAGTAGACTCATCTGCCTAATGCTTGAATGCATACTTGTATGCTATTTAATGCTTATTTATTCAACAAAATTACTTTACAAAGTCACGCCAGGTTGCCGGGGGATTCACACCTCTGATCATTTTCTTGTTTTGTTCAGCACTATGTGTAACAAATCAGTCAGTATACCATAAATGCATTAATTATTCACAGTGTTTTGAATTTCAATATTTTTGCTCATTTTTAGCTCCACTGTCGACTTTGTCGAGCGGAGCTTATCATATGAGTGATTGTCCGTCGTTGTCCGTGTCAATGTTTTACTTTTTTGACTTCTTCTTGAAAACTACAAGCCTGAATGCTTTGATACTTGGTGTATATGTACCTTGGGTAGACCTCTCTTAGATTTGTTCATTTCATGATGATATCTTCAATTCTCTAATTTTGGTGAATATTTTTGTCATTTTTGGTAAAAAGTGATTTTTTCAACTTCTTGTTAAAAACCGCAAATCCAATTGCTTTGATATTACATATATAGGTACTACATGTGGACCTCTTTCTGATTTGTTTATTTTGTAATGATATCTTCAGTTCTCTAATTTTGTTGAATATTTTTGTAATTTTTGGTAAAAAGTGATTTTTTCAACTTCTTGTTAAAAACCGCAAATCCAATTGCTTTGATATTACATATATAGGTACTACATGTGGACCTCTTTCAGATTTGTTTATTTTGTAATGATATCTTCAATTCTCTAATTTTGTTGAATATTTTTGTAATTTTTGGTAAAATGTGATATTTTCAACTTCTTGTTAAAAACCGCAAGTCCAATTGTTTTGATATTACATATATAGGTACTACATGTGGACCTCTCTCAGATTTGTTCATTTTGTAATGATATCTTCAATTCTCTAATTTTGGTGAATACCGGGGGGTATTTTTGTAATTTTTGGTAAAAAGTGATATTTTTGACTTCTTGTTGAAAACCGCAGGTCCAATTGCTTTGGTATTACATATATAGGTACTACATGTGGTTCTAACTCAGATTTGTTCATTTCATGATGTTATCTTCAATTCTCTAATTTTGATGAATATTTTTGTAATTTTTGGTAAAAAGTGATATTTTCCACTTCTTGTTGAAAACCGCAAGTCTGATTGTTTTGATACTATGCATATTGTTCATTTTCTAATGATACCTTCTGTTCTTTAATTGAAATGTACGTTGATAACAGCGGAGCTATCTCAGCCGAGAGGCTGCTTGTAATTAATTCCATGTGAAAATGTTTTCACGAGAAAATTCAGTGTATATTTTCTCAAAATATCAAAGTACTAGTAAAACACCAGTCACAATTAATGGTGTTTTAGTGGCTTGTGTCTTTTATAAACAAAATTACCAGCAACTGCCCCTAAGTGTTAGGTAAAATCTAACTACCGATAATGGGGAACTCAAATGTTGCTATGCTTCTTAGGTGGTTGAATTCAATTAATGCTATAATTTTGTATATGATCTTGATCAAGGTTAAGGGCAGTCTGTAGATGTCTGAAAAACATACATATCGCAGCTTTTTTTTTCTCCAGATTTTTAGAAAAAAATAATGAAAAAATCAGTTTCCATGAGAAGTTATGAATATGACAATTTCAGGGTTTTTTTTTTTTTTGAAAACAAATTGACTGTAGAACATTTGTAGCACACCCGAGAAACAGTAGAATAAGCTACACATATTTCTTTCATTAGTAGAACACCTGTTAAAAATAAAATATTGTAATTTTTAGACTGTAAGCAAGAACTTTATTGTACCTGCTGTGTGGTTGTGGTACCTTACAGCTCAAGTCAACCTAACCTGTATAAGGTGACCAGATCTGTAAATTAATGCTAGTAAAAAATGTTGACCATGGGATTAACTATGCAGACAAGCTGTGTTCATATAAAAGGAAATGTACTGTCTATGCTCTCATGTGTAATCTCTGTCACCTCGATGTCTACCATATGTGTCACTTGCTTATTTAAGCTCACTGGGATTCTTTCATGTCATTCTCTATCTGCTGCTGGTGACAAATTGCTTTGAACTCATACAAATGTGCTTCCCATCAGGGTGATTGTACCTTTCCACTTATTTTGATTTACTCTACTAAAGCAAGCATCACAACAATATTTTCACAAAATAATGATGATGTTTTTGATCGTCTTGGAGCTATTAAATTTTAAAGGTCTGAATTGGGGGAAATATGTACTTAATGATTTTTATACCGGCAAAATGTTGGCTATTCTTTGGCTTTATATTTGATTTGATTTTGCACACACAAAAAAATTGAATATCAGACAACTAATAAATGTTGTTTTTATCTGCAGGCGTGATGTGCTAGACGAACTTATTAATTTACACAACTATGCAAATAAATTTCTGGCTAATGCTTTGAGGTTGTTCTTCTCAAACATTGATGCACCTAGTCAGAGAAGCAATGAGCTACAGACATTGATTGAGAAATTTGCCTCCAGGTTTATTGATTGTAATCCGTCTTGTGGTCTCACAGCAGGTAAGCTACAGAGATTAGCTGTTTACCAGAGGTGGGTCTGTTTTGTCTTGTGATCTCATAGTAGGTAAGCAGGTAAAGGTGACAGTGTATAGTGGGTAGGATTTGTGTTGTCTTATGGTCTTACCTGATGATATGCAATGAAGATTCCATTGTAATCTACCTTGCACAGGTATGTAATACAAATCAAGTTACACACAAGTGTCATTTGAGTATGGTCTGTACAGTAGCATCACACAAAGGTATTGATGTTTAATAGTGAAATGTTTAGTTCAGTACATAATTTGTGTTGTTTTCTTCTAATTTCAGAGACAATTTACGTCCTGTGTTATTCTTTAATTTTACTGTCAGTTGATCTGACTAGTCCTCATGTGAAAAACAAGATGTCAAAGCGAGAATTCATCCGGAATGTACGAAGAGCTGCTGTTCATGTGGATGATGAATTCTCAGGTCATCTTTATGACAACATCTACTTAGTTGGCCATATTGCCCCACAGAGATGGTAGTCTGGAGAAAAGCATACCCTGGTGGTAAAAAAACAAGTCAGTTAGAAAGTCTGATTATAACTTTTGAAATATATCTGTTGTATCTGAATATCATTAAAATGTTAATACAGTTTTCTCTACCAGAATAACAATTTAACATATTGATTACCAATATAAGTTTTCATTGTTGCTCCATTGTGGGCCCTACTCTATAATGTTCTTTGGAGAACTCAGAGCTCTTGCAATAACAGCATACTGAAAGGGTCTTCACTATCCACTCACAAATTGGTCTCTAAAAATTGTATTGGCCATACATGTTGTAGTATTACCTTATTCAAAATGCTGACTTGCCTATCAATTTTGAGTCTCAGATAAGAACTGATCTTTATCTGCCATTGTGTTGGAATGCATTGACTGTATTTGATGAAACATTGCAATGTTTTCATTTCATTACATATTTCTGTATACTGTGAAAGAATTAATTTCAACAGATATTTAATTTCACTAGTGTGATATTTTAACATATTCACTGGGTTTTAAATGCACAGATTCTATTGTAGTGTCACATGTTTATGTAGATTCAATTTAAAACCCTGTGAATAATTTATACATTTACAGTACTGTAATTGTGTCTAGACAAAGAGAAATAGAACTTTTACAACAGCTGTACAAGAGATTACATGGCATTTCTAATTTTAATTGTTTTCCACCCAGATACACACATCAAATGTACACTAATGTAAAACCATTTATTTTCACTGACATTTAATTTCTCTGTTTTGATATTTTGAGCATATTCACTGAGTTTTAAAGTTCATGAATTTGTCAGGGAAACAATGAATTCTATTATTTGACATTTAAATTTACTCATCAGCATAAATAGTGAAATTAAAACCCAGTGAATAATTGGTGAATTTTCATTATTGCTAATGTAAACCAGTCACAATCTGACAATAGTGGTGTACCTTGTATTCTGTTGCACAGAAATAACAGCTTTTTACAACAGTATGCCATATTCTGTGCCAGTAATCCCATTCCTTTTCGAAACTAATATTGCAGGTTTTGCAATTAAATTTATTCAGAGATTCCCCATTTAAAGACTAGAGGGGAGAATTTCGTGAAAAAAAATTCCTTGTTGCAAAAGGGGAAAATGAATGAAATTCTTAACACTGTGACGTAATCTCAGGGGCAGACATACAGGCGCCTGGCAACCAACCATCACAGTGAAAACGAAGGTCAAAAACACTCAGAAATAGTTGTTGAGACTCTCCCCTACATACACAACAAATATAAATTTGGTTGCTCAGGATTATTTTCAAAGTTGAGTTTGTGCTATTTAGCTGTTTTCACCGACTGATCGACCGGTGTTACACAGCAGCTCACAAAGAGCTCATAGAAATGCATGGTACAGGGGTCCGTCTCTTAGCAACATGGAATGTTTGGAACTATTCAAAACAGCTAGAAGTTTTAGGCAATGAAAATGTTTCATATGCTACTATAGAAGATCAGTCACCATCATTGTAACCTGTACATTTCACATGCAGAAAATGTACCATTGCCCAAAATGTCTTTGGATACAGTACTACCCTGTAAGTAGTTATTTAGGACAGTGATTACCAAATATTGTCCTAGAAGCTATCTATTCTATTATTTTTCTTTTTGGAAACCTCTGACCTTTCTTGCTATCTGATCTAATCTCTCACTCTCATTGCACTCCTTGTTTGAAATTTATGCTCTACCGTAATAATTACACATCTAGTGTGCATTTACTGTCATTGTATCTTGTATCAAATTCACTCAAAAATTGTACTATTTCTTTGCTCATTTTGTGAGCACAGTTTTTTTAAATATAAATATATTTATAAAATACATTGATATAATTTTTTTTCATTTTTTTTAACTAGATTATATACTGGTAAATGCATTCCACCTGTTTTGATAACGTGAAAGCTTTGTATCTGCAGAACTCTTTCACTGTCCACTTGAACTGTAATACATTGTATATAGATTATATGCATCAGGTATTGTTGTATTAACACTCAAATTTATCACCTCTTAAAAAGTAGTTGTCATTTCAAATGAATCCATCCATAAGGACTTTTAAAAGTGCTTTGTCACCAGTATTTTATTGGAAGCCCTTGACATATAAAGTAATATGTGTCACATACGAAGTGTGACATTTGGTAAGGTATTTGCAAGATATCCAGTTCAGAAGCTTCTTGTCAAAATTACCGAGCCTTCCTTAGAGTCTCCTCAAATTACTGGATAGTTATGGGATTTTCTTTCAAAAATTTGAAGGTAATCTGTGTAAAGCATTTCTCAATAACATTTGTTTAGACCGAACATAATGTAGTTGATAAATGGCGAAACATCAGGAAAGATCCCAAATGCTGTTAATAGTATGATTTGTTTATTTTGGCGCATGTTACTTAAAAGTTAAAGGGCTTACAACGAAGTGCTGCCAACAATACAACGGTAATGCTATGACAGTGTTCTCCTTGGAAAAATTGCATACACTATCTGGCAATTTGCATAACAAAATAGTATGTTAATGACTTGTATTTATTAATGATAAATTGGTTCTATTGTTTATCCTAAATTAAACATTTGGGAACCCCTATTCTATAATGCCCTGGGGAGAATCCTGTATGAACAAAATGAAACTGACTTGTTACACCTTTTCGTGAGGTAGATTAAAGAATGCGAGTACATTCTAGCTTAGAGTAGATGGAGTTCCATGTATTACATGGTGAATGTTTCTATCCTGCAATTGAAGGGCAGTGGTTGTCTTACCACACATGCTAGAGATATGGGTTTAATATTGACAAAGTTGGTGACTTGATTGTTGCACAAAGATACGTTACCAACTTTTAACTAGGTAATTTGTGGGATGATTGGAATGTCTCAATGTTAGCATTCAGTGGACATTGTGCATTCATGCTTGCCTCTGTGAAAGCATTTTGGTTTATCACTACAAATCTTGCACATACATGGTGGGAAGACCACTGCCCTTTTAGTGTTGACTGTGTTATTAATAGTAGTTATGTAGATGGTTGATGTGTGAATACACCGCAATCTTTATATTCTTAGTATGACATTTATTAACTGTGCAGTCTAGTTACTATATAATTGTCTTTATTAATATACCACTAATGGAGAAGCATTGTTGTCAAATCAGAATGGAGGTTAGATATTGTGAGAATATGATTGGTTCTTTATGTGACATGAGGAGCAGTGTAGTCCAATCAAAGTGAAGGTTACATTTCGAATATGATTGTTTTTTTATGTGACATAGTCCAATCACAATGAAGGTTGCTCAACTTTCTGTATATGATACATTGTGTTTCATTGAATATAAAACAATTATTTTAGAGAAGTTAAGTTATATTGCATACTTGTACTGTTCAGTCTGCCATTCAGTTACTAAAAATGACAATTATATTGTGTAATTAGGATGTGACCCAAGAGTTAATCGGACTTTTGATAAAGCATCACTACAAACTGGAAATTTCTTAACAAGTCATTTACAATAATTATATGGACTGTTTTTTAATATAGTTAATTTTTAGTTAAAGTTGTACTCCAAGATCAGTCCTAAGGCTTTTTGGGGGTCGTAGGACTATTTGATCGACTGAATTTGTATGACTTGTGGAAAATATCTACTAAACATTAAAATTTCAGTCATATTCAACCTGTCAGATTGTTGTCAACCATTTATAGAGAATTGCTTCTTCTCTGACATTCTGTAATGCAGAAGGAGGAATCATTTTCCACAAATTCAGATCGTAAAATAAGTCACATAATTGTTCCAAGACTCAAAAAGACATAGGAATTATCTCAGAGTGCAATTTTAACATTTATCTAAAACGTTTCACTGAAATATAGTAAATTTTGTTAACTGTTAATATATTAGTGTTCAATCTTTTACCAGAATCTCAAAATGTATACCAAATGCAGGATTTCACCATCTAATAAAACATAGTGATGGATTTTCACAAATTGTTATCTAATCTGAGTGCATTTAAGCATTCCATGAAAATTCAAACAATTCATGCTTTTATAATAAGAACAGTCATCTCTTGAATTTAGTCAGTTAATATAAATATCTTGCATCGTTCTGTTGTCAAATCCAAATCTTTGAATAGCCTATTGCTGTGAAAAATCATCACTGTTTTTTGTCAAAATGGTCAAAATTTTGAGACTGGTTACTGTATTTGTTAGAGTATTGCAAATGTTTTTTTGGATATGTAATTATTGGACTATGACTGGTGTATCAAGTTTTCAGTTAGTAAGTCCACTGTGCTTTGTTGATACATCATTAACACTGTCAACTGTTTATTTTTTGCTACATGTATTAGTAATTTTCACAATTAGAGTGTTCTGTGGCACTTTTGTTGTTTCATATATATTCATATAGGACAACTATTTTACCTGTGTTATTAATGCATCCTCGTGGACATCAAACATTCTGTACAGGAACTTCCTAAGTTGGTTGTGTTTTGCTATCACCGAAAGCAGAATTCTAACAGCAGTGCCTGACTGGATTTATTGTAGTGAAGACGAATAATAACTTAATCGGAAAACAGCACAATACATCAAGTTTTAATCGGTATAACTCATAAATGCCAAATTTTTGGCAAGTTGCTCACAGTTTACCGGGTAGTAACTAAGTCTTGCCTGCAGTACAACTTCAAAGGAGTCCCAGTGACATTTTAACTTCTACAAAATGTCAACACATGCACTGGTTCATAGAATTTATCTCTTGCACAAATAGGGAGTTTTATGGTAGTTCCTACTACTTCATAACTTGAGCACATAACATACATTGAACATATACATTTGTAAGCTACATTTGCAGTAAAATAACGTAAATATAATGAAGAGATGAAAATGAAATTAGTCTCACGACTTATAGATGTGTTTGTTTTCCCCCCTGACAATTTGTAATATATAAAAGTCTTAATTTATCGTAATTTTGTAAATATTTATTGTCTACATGATAATACATGTAATTTTATATATTTGCATTTTAGAGACAGAAATGCACACATTGCAAGCTAATATTTTTGTAAATAACTATGATTTGCAACAGTACATCCCAATTGTCTATTGTTATTTTTTTATTGCTTTTATTTTGAATGCATGTCAGGTTTATGATGAAACAGCTGTATCAAACAACTCTCAATGACATCACCAATAAACCTATTGTTTGTATGTTTCACACAAAATAAAAGGCAACCTGTGTTTGTGTAGCATGAATGAACATTGTGTGTATGTTAGTAGTATTTTGCATTGCAAGAAATTCTCAATTCGCCAATCCCTGCATTTGTTGAGGCTGTTCAAGTCACATTGAAATTTACTGTATTATGAAAGGGGAACTTTTTATTGTGTATTTCGTAATGAACACTGGAGATGTCATATTTTTAAAATGTTTTAACAGTATTTGGATTACTATCAATATTTGACTCTTTCATCTTGAGTCAATAAGCAAAAATTTGAAATATGAAGAAAGAATAACACAATAGAAACTGGTGTCAATTTCCATGATATTTTGAATTTTGATGACCAAATTGTGTGTTTTTTTAGCTCCGCTGTTGACTTTGTCAAGCGGGGCTTATCATATGAGTGATTGTCTGTCATCAGCCATATCAACTTTATACTTTTTCGAATTGTTGAAAACCGCAAGTCCAATTGCTTTGATATTCTATATATCAAGTATAAATTTTGTCATCATGGTATATACTAGTGAAATGTTAATTGACTTGCACAAGTCCGTATGAACTTTGGGAGTATTTGGTTAACCTTGTTACATTATTCCATTGTACTGCAAGCTGTGTCAAGTTCAAGGTAAAGTACTGTACTTTATTTTCACTTGGAATTTATTTTCGCTCAGTGAAATTAAAATCCAGTGAAAACACTTTTTTTTTGTCTGCATCTTGCATTCAACTCATCAAAATTCAGAGAAATTTAAATGTCATATAAAACAGCCAAAATGCCTTTGCAGTGAAAATTAATTCCAGCTAAAATGAAGTATTTATCATATTTACCTAACGGTGATAGAAGTGAGTAGATGGAAAGAGTAGTCATGCACGTATTGAGTACAGCGCCATCTAGTGGTAGATATTCCTGTATTATTTGGCTTTGTTTAGGTTGTTACAAAACTACACAATTCCATGATGTAAAGGAAGGTTCACCACCATAGCAATAAGATTTGTACATGAAAATATTGTTCAGAAAAGGGGGGTTTCCTAGGTAGTCATCCCCCTTCCATGATGTAATACAGGTGGCAGAGAAACTGGTTGTGCAATTAGTATTTCAGCAATGCACGTTATGTGAATGGTAAAATTGGAATCAACAAAGGTATGTAGAGGTATCTAGTGTTTTACCCCTGAATCTTCTCTGAAAACAACACCTGACTTCACATATTGTAGTGTCACTATCCATGTTTAAATGAAATGTGGTAGTATTCACCAGTACGTCACTTTATATCTTTTATATTATCACCAGTACGTCACTTTATATCTTGTATATTATATGGGCAGCCTATGCAACTTCTGTGGGGTTGAATTTCTGTCACAGCATTTTGATAAAGATTTATATTCGCTTCATAATTGTTCAAGTATACTCCTGGAATACATTACAGCTGAATGTCAGAACCACGAGATACAAGACTGGTTCGCATAAATTAAAACTACCACTCATTCCATCACAGACGAGTGAAATATCGCACATTTTCTGTGCATATAAATTGTCTATTTCTAAAATACAAAAATAAAGTTGTTTGTCATTTCAAGGTAGTCAATACTGGACTGAACTGACAGCAAATTAACAGCGCCCTATGACAGAGTGTCGACTAGTGCTTTTGTATAGATGTACTGAGCAATGATAAAAACAAAAGAAATTTAATATATGCTGCATGAGGGCATATCGTGATTTTTGTTTTAATTCATTTTGAGATTACCATATAAGAGTGCTATGTTAATTGTGAATCAAAAATCTACAGATCAAATTAAAACACGTGATTGTTGGTTCATGGATGTAAATCAACACAAATGAAAAGTTCAGCAATTCTGGGGAGGGCCATCCATTCTCATATCTACGTCTTAGAGGAGTCTGCATTGTTTATGCCAGTTCTGAAAAAAATACTACCGCTCTCACTGGCAATACTACCACTATTATGATGTACATCACTAACAATATTTCAACTATCATGGCTACTATGACAACCACCATTCTCACCGGCGGTAGTACCACTATTACGAACAAGAGAAGAGAGAAAGAAGTGGATAGATGGATGACTCTCTGGACAGATGCACGGACGAAAAAAACGGACGGATAGAACTCAAATTAGTAGTTCCCAATTTCAGTACTGGGAATAACTGTTACTGGGGGAAGGTTCATTATTTTTTCAGCTTGATATTGGCCAAGGTCGTCCAATTTTAGTTTAATTTTGAGGAAGGGTCATCATTTTTCTCGTACTGACTTGAAATTTCGGGCCCTTCCCCTGCCAATAAACGACGTGTCCCTTATCAACAGACATGGCCCCTGGGATGTGTGTGATACACTGGTCATATACAACTCAGACTGTCGCGAGATTAGTTACCAATAAATGGAAATAAAATTCACATATCCTGCATTTTGAAGGAAACACCACAGCTCAGGTCCCAAGGCTGTTATTTATTAAATTACCACGTGGTGTTGCTATGGTTCGTCATCTGTCATTATTTACAGTTTGAATAAAGCCGAAAAAAGGCTGTCGTCGAGAAATGTATCATTATAAACCTAATAATCTTCCATAACCAGTAAGTATAGCCACAAATCCTTGTGTTTGAACTCAATGCAATGCATACGCAATAACTGCCGTTGAGAGCATCGTACATAAACTGGAAGGACTCTCAACGGAAACCGCCGGTGATACGGACTGGAAATGGAGTCAAACAAGAACAGTAAATGTAGGTTACGTGGTCGGTGAGCTTAAAAGCGTATTTTAAAAAGTGTGAAATTCTCGGGTATTGATAACACGTCTTGTCATCGTAATGGATATCGCGTAATCACGAATTGTTTATCTCGATGGGCATCATGGGTCACTTGTTCAAGAAAATTGTGCCAAGTACCTGAAATATGTGACCTTGATATAGTATCTACTGTCACACAACAGAGGAAGTGTCGGGGTAAATCTACCCACAACATTTCAAAAGTTTAGTCTTTCCAGAATACTTTAACATGCATCTCATTGTTCCTTTGTTAGATTTTCCGTTCCTTTTGATAACATTTGTTAAAGGGCGGTGGTCGTCGCGCAGCGCGTGTTCGAATTTCATGTTAACAAACAATGTATTTTACACGCGTTGTATACGTCGCTATGAGTCCCATGTCGAACAGGACGCGGCGCGAAGACTGCCGCCCTTTAACCATGACGAAATGTCTCGCAATAAGTCATCCTCCCCACACAGAACTAAAAAAAAGTTCCCTAATCTTCATGGTATTGCCGAAAGAAACCTTTTCTCTTGCAATATTTAAAACGCTCACAAAATAATCATATGTATGTTATCAAGAAATCAGAATATTGTCTTCAAACGTTTTCGATGCATACACGATTTGCTGAACTGCTACTCGTACGTTTGTTGACATGTGCGCATATTTTAGCGCAAAACGTCTCTATAATTAAAGCGAGAGGGTCGTCACCTGCGCACGCACGGGAATTGAGTCCCAAGCTACGATAACAATACACGCTAAAAACGCAAAGGCTCGTGGGTAGACACTTGTTTGTAAACAATGACACGCTATGGCTACCTGACGCTTTAATCGTCTTAGTATTAGTCATCAGTATATGAACTTTTTTTCAGAGAACTGTCAAATAATATGCATAAAATGACAATTTAGCAGTGGTTTCAAAAGACCACAATCAAAACATATTTTGTCATTAAAATCTTACTACAAATTGTTAGTTTTAAAATATAAAAACGCAAAGGTTCATGGGCAGGCGCTTGTTTGTAAACAATGACACGCTATGGCCACCTGACGCTTTAATCGTCTTAGTATTAGTCATCAGTATATGAACTTTTTTTCAGAGAACTGTCAAATAATATGCATAAAATGACAATTTAGCAGTGGTTTCAAAAGACCACAATCAAAACATATTTTGTCATTAAAATCTTACTACAAACTTCTAGACATGAACAAGTATATTGTTGGACACTGTATATCATTTTATCGTATTATTGAGATTGAAATGTAACATATGTAAATTTGTAAGAAAATTACATATTATATATTACGGAGCATGCATGGAGAGTCGCAACTCAGCGGGTGAATTTTCATTCAAATCATCTTTATCACAAAGGTACACGCCAGTAGCGTGTCGTTTCTTTTCTTTACTCTGTAGGAAGTCAATTGTTTTTTTCTAAATAATGTTGTGACAGGCGATTTTTTCCGACATTGAATGTCACTGTTGTCAAACTTTTTTTTAGATGCGGGGGAGAAGTGTGCTAGTACTTATAGAGATTGTTTTTATCATAATGGCATTATAGCAATTTAAAGCGTCTTTCCGGTCAGTCAGGCTTGGTCGAAAACAAGCACCTGTTGACTATGGCCCGTGACCTTAACTAAAGCCCAGCAAATTGTAGCATCTGTTAGTGGAAAAAAATCACATCCTCTCAACTGGAGCACTGTGATGAAATCAATCTTCCAATACACTTTCCTATAAGTCACGCCATCTAACGACGAAGTGTTTTGTGACGTAAACGAATGAAAACAGCGTGTGTCATCTCGTTGTCCATATGGATCCAATGCAACAGACACAATTCATGTAAACAAATTGATACACGAAATTCGAACACGCGCTGTATGACAACTTTAACATTTTCATAATCTTCCAAAAACATTGTATTTATTGAAGGGCGGCTTTAAAAAAACAATATCGACATTATAAACGGATTCTTTTCGTCTATTGACGTTATAGGAACACTTCATCGATACATGGCGTGGCACCGAAGCAACCATCTAAAATTCAAGCGAGGAGAGTATCCTCGGCCGCGTGAGCCTGGTGTTTAATAAATACACGCAACCACTATACATGCGCAAGTTGTGTTATCCTAGCACCAGCTGTGTACCGACAACGTATACACTGACAATGTCCACACTGACTCTACAATATTTGATATGATATGATATGATATGTATTAACAGCAAGCGTCCATGTTCCTATTTTAGGTATGTATTAACAATCATTCGCTTTGATTTACTGAAATATGGAGCCGAACAATGTACCAGGCTCATCGTGCCTTAATTTCTTTCACTTAAAAGTATAACATGCCCATACCATCATTATAAGGCATTATAACATCGACCTAATATATTACTCTGACGACAGATGCATGCCTTGTTATTAACAACCGCAATATTAATAGGTGCCTATTATAAATTGTATATTACTAAACATACATTTGTCATTTTATTTGCGCTGTAGAATAAGTGATGATGAAAATGACTTATGTGCTACGAAAAATGGCGTTCTGTCTAATGGTAGTTGCCATAGCAATATCTGTGTATAGCATTAGAGTTGCTCTGGGAGGAAATAGTCTGATATTGCCCGAAGATGACTACATTGTTAATGAGATATCATCCATGAACAGTCGGGACGATGACGTACAAACATGGTCTCCTAGTAGCGATAAGGTCACAGAGGTGGGTTCCATTTCGACGCACTATACGCCGGGTCGTGGTGCTATGGAAATCGAGGATGTAATGCTGAAGAAAAACGTTGAAACCACATATTCTAAAACTGAGATGGGTGAACTGAATCCTGCGAAAGATAAAATGAAAGAAACCAAACGAGTTCGTCTGTTGGTAATAGGCAGAATGACAACTGGATCCAAAGCTATTGCTGGATATTTCAGCGGCCGTCCAGATTTTTTCTACGCATACGAACCGGGGCACATGCTGTTCAGTATGAGTAATTTATTTAAAGGCAGCGTTCAGGACGACGGACATGTGAACCTCGAAAAAATACAAGTCACCCTTCGCGATTTTCTACATGGAATTTATAATTGCAATTTTACCAACCATCCGTATTTCACACAGGGGTTCAACGCTCCAATATCAATTTACAAAATACGCGCCGGTCTGAACAGTCTTCCAATGCCAATAACGGAAGATACGTTGACGTCAATATGCAAATCAAAACGCCACGTCATCGCAAAAGTAGTTCGACTAAACGATCTACTTCAACTAATGCCAATGTTGGAAAATGATGAAGTCAAAGTGTTGTTTTTAGCCCGTGACCCACGTGGTATGGCCAGCTCGAGGCATAAGAGATTCCTGCAACATCTTGATCATCACCATGGCAACAATACAGCGGATGGTGAACTTCATCCCAGGTTAATAGATTATGTTGTGGAGCACTGTAATTGGCTGGAAACTAACTATAATGCTATAACGCAAGGTCCACCTTGGATACGAAAAAACTCCATGGTAATTCGCTATGAGGACATGGCGATCAATCCAAATAAAATTGTGCCCTCTATGTTCAAGTTCGTAGAACTGACTGGTAACGCTCCTGCGGAGGGATATGCCCCACATGCTGATTCTGTGTCTAAATGGCGTAGTTATTTCTCATTTGAGGAAGTGATGAGAATTCAAGATCTGTGCCCAGATCGTCTATACGATATGTTTGGTTGGAGAAAAGTTCGAAACAAACATGAATTCACTGATACCAATATGACCTTTGTTGGGTCTATGCCAAATATATAACATAACATAAATACATAACTCAAATTAAACTAAACCTGGATGTATAATAGTTATGAACATTCGCTGGTTATTTAAAAGAAAGTATGTGCAATATTGAATAATGTGCGTCCGTCCTTTAGCTGACAGGTCGATTCCGATCATTTGGCAAGACTATTTTGCCAACAGATGAACAGATTCTAAAACCTATTAGATTGTGCAATAATGTCGTACAAGTTTTGTGGTTTTGCTTTCGATGCCAGCAGCCACCAAACACAACGCAAGAAGAAAAAAACAATATATACTTGGAAGTGCATGAGTGCGTGCGTGAATCTAAACTAAATTAAATTAAAATCAATAAATTTATTAATGATGGAATTCTCATTTAAATTTGCGTTTTTAAAATGATCCAATAAATCTAAGATTCCTATGACGATAAGATGGTATCTTAAGGGACTTTTATAAGCTATGATGATATCACGAATTGTTATGACGTTAAAATGGTAGCTTAGGTGTTTTTTATAGGCTATGATGAAATTATGAATTGTTATGACGATAAAAATATAGTTTAGGGGGCTTTTATAGGTATTATGAAATTATGAATTGTTATGACGTTAAAATGGTAGCTTAGGTGGCTTTTATAGGCTATGATGAAATTATGAATTGTTAGGACGATAAAATGGTAGCTTAGGTGGCTTTTATAGGCTATTATGAAATCATGAATTGTTATGACGTTAAAATGGTAGCTTAGGTGGCTTTTATAGGCTATGATGAAATTATGAATTGTTATGACGATAAAATGGTAGCTTAGGGGGCTTTTATAGGCTATGATGAAATTATGAATTGTTATGACGATAAAATGGTAGCTTAGGGGGCTTTATAGGCTATTATGAAATCATGAATTGTTATGACGTTAAAATGGTAGCTTAGGTGGCTTTTATAGGCTATGATGAAATTATGAATTGTTATGACGATAAAATGGTAGCTTAGGGGGCTTTTATAGGCTATTATGAAATCATGAATTGTTATGACGATAAAATGGTAGCTTAGGTGGCTTTTATAGGCTATTATGAAATCATGAATTGTTATGACGATAAAATGGTAGCTTAGGGGGCTTTTATAGGCTATTATGAAATCATGAATTGTTATGACGATAAAATGGTAGCTTAGGGGGCTTTTATAGGCTATTATGAAATCATGAATTGTTATGACGATAAAATGGTAGCTTAGGTGGCTTTTATAGGCTATTATGAAATCATGAATTGTTATGACGATAAAATGGTAGCTTAGGTGGCTTTTATAGGCTATGATAAAATCATGAATTGTTATGACGATAAAATGGTAGCTTAGGGGCTTTTATAGGTATTATGAAATTATGAATTGTTATGACGTTAAAATGGTAGCTTAGGTGGCTTTTATAGGCTATTATGAAATCATGAATTGTTATGACGATAAAATGGTAGCTTAGGGGGCTTTTATAGGCTATTATGAAATTATGAATTGTTATGACGATAAAATGGTAGCTTAGGGGCTTTTATAGGCTATTATGAAATCATGAATTGTTATGACGATAAAATGGTAGCTTAGGGGCTTTTATAGGCTATGATGAAATCATGAATTGTTATGACGATAAAATGGTAGCTTAGGGGGCTTTTATAGGCTATAATGAAATCATGAATTGTTATGACAATAAAATGGTAGCTTAGGGGGCTTTTATAGGCTATTATGAAATCACGAATTGTTATGACGATAAAATGGTAGCTTAGGGGGCTTTTATAGGCAGGCTATGATGAAATCATGAATAGTTATGACAATAAAATGGTAGCTTAATCATAGTTTTTGAGAAAGTTGGTCATAAATCGTAAAATTATGGATCTATTGTCCCATGGCACCATAGAATAGCATTCTTTTGTTTGTTACATTGACATATTTTGAGAAACTTGTCCTAATATTTTTAAAAACTCGCCATTGTTAGAACAATTCCATTCTATAGAACACAATGTCAAAGAAAAACTGCATTTTTTAACATTCTTTAAAATCATTCTTTTTCAAATAATTTAGAACAACAATAAGTACACTATCATTAACAATATATGATTTTTTTCAGATTTAATGGCATAATATCTCTGCCACAGGAACCTATGGTAAAAGTGTTATAATACTGTCAGAATGGCCACTATCCACTAAAATACAACCATTTTTCTCGAAAATTAAGCTGGTAACCCCAAACTATTTTTAAGTCAAGACCATAATAATGCCCGGAAATACAATTTATTGCAAAATGAATAAATTCTGGGTATTTGCATTAATGAGAAAGCATCTTATAGGATGTGACGATATCACGAATTGTTATGATGATAAAATTGTAGCTTGGGGGAGGGGGGGCTTTTATGAGCCATTGTTTATTATAACGAATACCATAGATGGTTTAAGATTACATGTATATCAGAAATTTATTTATCGAAAGCAATTGTGTTATGAACATATTTGCGATTTAGATAAATTCCTTTTATTTAAAATATCATGAATAATTAAATAAAACATGTCTCAGTATTCACTTGATGAAATGATGCAAAACGGAAATCAGTAAACGCCCTCAAATTTACCTATATGTACTGGTAATACGAAGCGATGCGCACTAGCGACATTGTTTAGCATTTTATCGAACGAATACTTCTATATCTGTGTGTTTGTTTTATGATAAACACCTAATCAGTGATTTTATCAAGGCGTGCTATTAAAGGACGGTAGTCGTCACTCCGTGCATGCGCAAGATATGAGTCTCATATAAACAAAGATGGCGATTTTGACTGTTGCAACTAGTACAAACTGAGAGGTTACCAGGCTTTAATTACGTATTTTTTGTTGGTGATTGGAAGGTATCGAAGTCGTACTCGTGATTTCATTTGCAAAACGCATTGGAAACGGGAAAATCAATGTTTATCAAAACAAATGTCGCATATGCGCGGCGCGACGACTACCGCAATTAATTACACCTGCTTAAACAATATACGTTATCGGTATTATCACATCGATTGATAGTAGTAACACTTGTGTGTTACCTCGATATCATAGATTGTATCGTGATAAATTAAAAATTAGTGTGTCATTTGAAAATGAAAAATATTGAAAGTTGATATTTTTGCAGATTCCACAATCAAGCCCTGACTGAACACGCATGTTGAAAGATTAGTTAGCAGCTGGGGTCTCGTAAGCGCACTTCGGATATGTATACATATAGTGGCATGGATTTTTATGCTAATATTGTTAGTCTTTTATGCTACTCTGTGTTTGGTTTCTCATTTAAAAAATATTGAAATTAGAGATGTCTGCAGATTCCATCATCAAGATCCGACTGGACACACATGTTAATGGATTAATTAGTAGCTGATTCGGGGAGTCGTCACCTGTGCATTGGTCATATGGCCATAGCGTGTCATTGTTTACAAACATGCGTCCACCCATGACCCTTTACGTTCTTAGCATGTGTTGTTATCATCGCTTGGGACTCAATTCCCGCGCTTGCGCAGGTGACGACCCCCCTCCCCCAGCTTTAAACTCACTTCATACTTGTCAAAATGAAGTAGCGTGAGTAATATGCTGATATTGTTGGCTGTGTATGTATCCTACTCTGTGTTTTGGCTGTTCCCTGTGAGACAAGCTGCTGTTAATCCTAACATCAGTTATATGCACAAATACACAGACAATGCATAACCCAATATTTTGTGACAACGGATTAGAATGTAATATCATCGAGGAGTTTTCAAATATGGTCTGACGTACCCCCGTTTCAATTTCCTGCATATTGCGCAATGTGTCACTAAATATGAAGTTGAAAAGTGACAACACAGTAAAACAACCATTGTATGGAATATCATGTCATAATATCAATATATTTTAATAATTTGAATTTTATTACAAAAATCTGTACTGTAGATAATGAAGATGTATCACCAGCCACATGACTCAGTGATTGAGTTCATAATCTGTAAGGTACTCTGTGTGGTAAGTTTGAATAGAGCAAATCAAATAAAACAGGTCAATGACACAGTCCCTGTTTGTATTTTGGATGAATTTACAAAATATGTTTTTCATACTAATTAACTTGACTAATTACATTGAACAAACAAAGCCCGAGAAATGGTTGATGACATGTTCAATTTTTTTAGTTGAATTCGTCTGAACAAAAATGGCAAGAGTCAAATTTTATCAAAACCCACAAACAACTGAGGAAAGTCAGCCATTTTGAAATAAAATGTTGTGCATCAGTAATCCAACAAGCGTGATGAACTAAATCAGCAAGGCTTCCCTAAGAAGTGGTTTAATGTATGAATGGCACTAGGTAAGATAGCATGTGTTTATTATATAATAACGGTATTCAGTAACAGTGTCACTGTAATGATGTAACAGTGTCACTGTAATGATGTAACACAATGTCATTGTAATGATGTAACAGTGTCACTATGATGTAACATATTGTCTTTGTAATGATGTAACACGGTGTCACTGTAATGATGTAACACGGTGTCACTGTAATGATGTAACACGGTGTCACTGTAAAGATATAAAACACTCATTGTAATGATGTAACAGTGTCATTGTAATGATGTAACTCAGTGTCATTGTAATGATGTAACACAATGTCATTGTAATGATGTAACACAATGGCATTGTAATGATGTAACACAATGGCATTGTAATGGTGTAACCCGATATCACTGGAATGATGTAACACAATGTCATTGTAGTGATGTAACACAATTTCATTGTAATGATGTAACACAATGTCATTGTAGTGATGTAATACAGCGTCACTGTAAAGATATAAAACTCATTGTAATGATGTAACACAATGTCATTGTAATGGTGTAACCCAAAGTCATTGTAATGATGTAACACAGTGTCATCGTAATGATGTAACACAGTGGCATTGTAATGGTGTAACCCAAAGTCATTGTAATGATGTAACACAGTGTCATCGTAATGATGTAACACAGTGGCATTGTAATGGTGTAACACAATGTCATTGTAATGATGTAACACAATGTCATTGTAATGATGTAACACAATGTCATTGTAATGATGTAACACAATGTCTTTGTAATGATTTAACACAATGTCATTGTAATGATGTAACACGGTGTCACTGTAAAGATATAAAACTGTCATTGCAAAGATGTAATACAGCGTCACTGTAAAGATATAAAACTCATTGTAATGATGTAACACAATGTCATTGTAATGGTGTAACCCAAAGTCATTGTAATGATGTAACACAGTGTCATCGTAATGATGTAACACAATGTCATTGTAATGGTGTAACCCAAAGTCATTGTAATGATGTAACACAGTGTCATCGGTGTAACACAGTGGCATTGTAATGGTGTAACACAATGTCATTGTAATGATGTAACACAATGTCATTGTAATGATGTAACACAATGTCATTGTAATGATGTAACACAATGTCATTGTAATGGTGTAACCCAATGTCATTGTAATGATGTAACACAGTGTCACTGTAATGATGTAACAGTATCACTATGATGTACATGTACCGGCATTCTTAACTATAAAGACAAATAAATAAGAACAACATTATATATTTATTCCATAAATTTTATTTCCATTTTTGCATTATGATTTGATTAAGGGTGTTTACCGTGGCTATGTCTAATACGTACTGTATTGAGTGAGAATGATGAAATTAATAAAAAATGATCAGCGCCTACTTTCTTTGGTAGTATGGATGTTGACTAGAAAAATACAGTAACTATCTTTTCAGTTCACAACATGCTATAGTCACGATGATGGATAATACCCATTCAATACATATAAAATACATTGTATGTTCACATGAAATTGGAATGTCCGCTGCATATTTGGTGCTGGTCGGTGCAGATCTTGACATATTTTATAGAAGTGAATGAAATATAAATATATATGGTTGTCAAATAAGTTTATAAATCAAATCAACACCCAGCCATGAACAGATTGAGGCTCAACCGTTGATGATTTTCTTTTCTTCCAAATCACTTCCTGCAGTACTGTTGTGCTGCAGCATTCCTGTTATCAATGTCTCCATGTAGAATTACGTTGTATCCTTTGGTATATATCTTTCAATCTTTTTATCAAAAGCTTGCCAATAAGCGTCATCTTCTTCAAGAAGTGGTTTCGCTGTTGAAATCAACTGAGTAAAGTCCAGAACTCTGAATTGAGGTGGTGTGTCTTCTGTGATGTCACTTCCTGTTGATGCATCCTAAAAAAACCAATAAATGCCAACATGTGAATACAACAATTTTCTTTGTTAGAAGTTTCAATCTTCAGATCACTCCCAATTTTTTCTGAACATGTTCTAGATACCAATGATTTAAAAATAATTTATTGGAATGTTGTTTATGTTTTTTTTGGTTAACCATATGTAAATTTAAAAAGATAACAAACTTTATTTTTGTTGTGACAAATAGTAGAGATTAGATTAAATTAGATTTGGTTGATTGATTGATTGATTGACTGACTGACTGACTGACTGACACCAGATACCAGTGATTTAAAAATAATTTATTGGAATGTTGTTTATGTTTTTTTTGGTTAACCATATGTAAATTTAAAAAGATAACAAACTTTATTTTAGTTGTGACAAATAGTAGAGATTAGATTAAATTAGATGTGATTGATTGACTAACTGACTGACTGACTGACTGACTGACTGACTGACTGACTGACTGACTGACTGACTGAGTGAGTGAGTGAGTGAGTGAGTGAGTGAGTGAGTGAGTGAGTGAGTGACTGACTGAGTGACTGACTGACTGACTGACTGACTGACTGACTGACTGACTGACTGACTGACTTATTTATTTATTTATTTATTTATTTATTTATTTATTTATTTATTTATTTATTTATTTATTTATTTATTTATTTATTTATTTATTTATTTATTTATTTATTTATTTATTTATTTATTTATTTATTTATTTATTTATTTATTTAATAATAATTTTAACTAGATTCATTCTAGTTGTTAATAATTTCTTATTAACAAAAAAAAATCTTTTTACTTGATGCAAACACTATGTAATCTACCAATTTGCACAGGAACAAAGTTCATTATTATGATATAATGAATAGACACAGCTAACTTGGGGGAAATTGTGAAAAGTGAAAGTTCCATAAAAAAATTACGAGTAAAACTTTTCAAATGGAAAAAAACGGCTTCATGATTCCTCTCATAGCCTTAAAATTTTGAATTAAAAATTTGGTAATATATATATATACAATTGATGTCCCATTTGTTATTATTATTATTATTATTATGTTATTATTTTTGACTTCCAAATATTATTGCAGTCACAGAAAATTGCAATTTCAAAAGTATATACTGTAAACAATATTTATAAGTTAAGAATATTGTTTGTAATTACATTGGATAGACCATTTAATTAATGTCACTCAAACAACAATATTGTTTAGTGACATTCAATCACAATTAGGAACATAACAGATATCTCAAATTATTTTTGTATTGATGCCTTCAAAACAACAACTACAACGCTGTAAACAACCTTGCCCTCCTTCCCCCTACATTTTACAAAAACAATATACAACTACAACGCTGTAAACAACCTTGCCCTCCCTCCCCCTACATTTTACAAAAACAATATACAACTACAACGCTGTAAACAACCTTGCCCTCCCTCCCCCTACATTTTACAAAAACAATATACAACTACAACGCTGTAAACAACCTTGCCCTCCTTCCCCCTACATTTTACAAAAACAATATACAACTACAACGCTGTAAACAACCTTGCCCTCCCTCCCCCTACATTTTACAAAAACAATATACAACTACAACGCTGTAAACAACCTTGCCCTCCCTCCCCCTACATTTTACAAAAACAATATACAACTACAACGCTGTAAACAACCTTGCCCTCCTTCCCCCTACATTTTACAAAAACAATATACAACTACAACGCTGTAAACAACCTTGCCCTCCCTCCCCCTACATTTTACAAAAACAATATACAACTACAACGCTGTAAACAACCTTGCCCTCCTTCCCCCTACATTTTACAAAAACAATATACAACTACAACGCTGTAAACAACCTTGCCCTCCCTCCCCCTACATTTTACAAAAACAATATACAACTACAAGCAATATAAGCTTCTCATTCTGGATTACCTTTCAAAAGATCAATTCTCAACTTCTTTAGGACACACATACAAATGTTGTTACCATGGAAACAAACAACACAATTACTCTTATTTATCATTATTAAAAATAAGTTACCAGATTCACAGTTCACGTTCAAGGGTAAAATTGACGCTGCGTATATGGCATATATAAATAGTACTTTATTGATAAGTTGCAAAGAATACAGAATTATGGTTTGTGGACAAGTGACGGTATCCAGATTACTAAATTATGTGACTACAGATTTACAACTGATATGGGAGACATTAGGCATATTTTGATTAGGAGTGGTCAATGTCAGTTTGACCTTGTTATTGGAGGAATGAAAAATTCACTTGCTACTAAGCAGAGCTGGAACTACACTAAAGACTACAACAGGTCAGACTTAAGTGTTTCTAAGATATGTTTTATTAAGTTGAAGAACTTAATTACATGATTTGCATACTGTATTAACATGCAAAAACCAAATTACCACCTATATAATGAATTTCTTGATATAATGAACAGATTTCAAGTTTCTCACTCAAAAAAAAACCCCAAAGTATAATGTGCTTTATTATATATAAATAACACTTAAATTAATTAAACAAACTAATTATATGTCCCCCAAAGAGGTCATTATAACAAGGTTACAGTGTATTGCATTTATTATATACTAGATTATCAAATTACAACTTTTCATAGATACCTCTATCATGTAAGCGCTACTAAATACAGTAATTTCATGTGAGTATATTTCAACACATTAAGACAAAATCAAATGTCCAACTATCTATAAATTAGTAAATACTTCTGATGATTTTTTGTTTTTGTTTTTAATTTAAAAAATTGCCTTGAAAATCAATTCATTTTTACTAGTGTTTTGAGAAAAAACAATAATTTTTTATTGACTTTTCATCTTACCTGATGGTTATCCTTACATGGCGACAGTGTATTCTGTAACGCCACGGCAACGCAATGCTTGTCATCAAGCTTGGTCTCTTGGAAATGCCAATTGTGGTGTAATGCACCATCTACGTACACAGCAGTATCATGACTGGTCACATTTACCCCAAGTTCTTCGGTTTGAAGGTGAAATTCTAACCTCAGTAGGTCATATCCCAACCCAATCCCAATGGCCTTAATGTAGCTTTCCTTCAGACACTGGATAACAGAAAAAAAAAATGAATAAGCCTAAATGATAAAAGAGGGTACATATTCTGGTCCCGGACATCATAAAAATACTATTTTATAGCTATATATTTGAAAAAAAAAATAACTTATTTTGCCAAAAATAGCATGCAAAATATAAAGTACTGTAGAATACTTTATTTTCGCTTGGAATTTATTTTCGCTGAACGGATGATTCCCTGAAAATAAAATCCAGTGAATATACTTTTTTTCCTATATTTCACATTAAACTCATCAAAAATTAGTGAAAATAAATTCCATACAAAACGCTCAAAAAGTCTTTTCAGGGAAAATTAATTTCAGCGAAAATAAAGTATTCCACAGTATGCAGTTACCATGGAAATTATAAATTACATTTGGTCTAGTAAATACTTTGTGTCATTCTGTGCAATGGTTGAATTTGTTCATTTGCGTTTTCATAAACTGTATACTGTATTTGCTTTATTGAAAGCACATGTTAGAGATATGTGAATGGTCAAAATATGTCAATTTGGGGTTACTGTGACTTCACTGATGTTCAGTGAAAAAGATTTTGCAGTCTGCCCTTCTTTCTGGGTTACTGGTAATTTAGAAATGCATATGTAACACGAATATCACCTTGAACACCAGCACTGTAGTATAACTTGTAGCCAGCTAAGTGAGATATAAGAATACTGATGAGAAATGACGAGTGACATTACTGACATTACACTGCATCCCCTGCTTTCATATTATTAAGCTAATGGTAACTGGTAACACTGCATCTCCTGCTTGCATATTAATGAGCTAATGATAATTGCTAGCACTGCATCTCCTGATTGCATATTAATGAGCTAATGGTAACTGCTAACACTGCATCTTCTGATTGCATATTAATGAGCTAAGAGTAACTGCTAAAACTGCATCTGCTGCTTGCATATTAATGAGCTAAGAGTAACTGCTAAAACTGCATCTGCTGCTTGCATATTAATGAGGTAAAGGTAACTGCCAACACTGCATCTCCTGCTTGCATATTAATGAGCTAATGGTAACTGCCAACACTGCATCTCCTGCTTGCATATTAATGAGCTAATGGTAACTGTCAACACTGCATCTCCTGCTTGCATATTAATGAGCTAATGGTAACTGCCAACACTGCATCTCCTGCTTGCATATTAACGAGCTAATAGTAACTGTTAACACTGCATCTCCTGCTTGCATATTAATGAGCTAACGGTAACAGCCAACACTGCATCTCCTGCTTGCATACTAATGAGCTAATGGTAACTGCTAACACTGCATATCCTGCTTGCATAATAATGAGCTAATGGTAACTGCCAACACTGCATCTCCTGCTTGCATATTAATAAGCTAACTGTTAACACTGCATCTCCTGCTTGCATATTAATGAGCTAATAGTAATTGTTAATACTGCATCTCCAGCTTGCATATTAATGAGCTAATAATAACTGTTAACACTGCATCTACCACTTTCATATTAATGAGCTGATGGTTATTGCTAACATTGCACCTCCTGCTTGCATGTTAATGAGCTAATAGTAACTGTTAACATTACATCTTCTGTTTGCATATAATGAGCTAATTGTAACTGCTAACACTGCATCATCTGATTGCATATTAATGAGCTAATGGTCATTACTAACATTGCATCTCCTGCTTGCATATTAATAAGCGAATAGTAACTGTTAACACTGCATCCCTTGCTTGAATATCAATGAGCTGATGGTAACTGCTAACACAGCATCTCAGTGGCATCACTTTCTACTTCCACACACTACTGTGCAGGGTGTAAACAAAGACACAAAGCATCGCCTTGGTACATGTGTGTATGACAAGTGTTCCTACAGTCAGCATGTACAAGAAACAGTCAGTTACGTTTGCACCAGAAAACACAGACAACCCAGAACGTTTCTACAATACAAAACATCCAAGTTAATGCTCCAATAGTTTCAGAAAAGAAAGTGTCTTTGCATGTGTAACTATGGTTACTCACCCAATGCCTGTAAAACATTTCAAGTTGTTTCCATTCAGTTCTTGGTCTCTTAATGGTTTTCCACTCGTGTTCAGTAAACTGTTTTCTCATGGTATGGAAGAAATCAGGCACATTTGTCCAATCTGAAAATGCAGAACACATTGTGTATCAAGATTGTTGTTTTGGTTTCTGAAATGAATGTGTATCAATAAACAAAAAGTTAACATTTGAATGTATGGCTGCATGGTAATAATAATAAATATTATAAGCTTTCAGCCAATAGCTTCCTGCTAATAGCTTACTGCTTGTGATTTATGCTAACAGACCCGTGATAATAGCTTCTTGCTAATAGCTCCATGCTTATAGATTTAGCTAACAGATCCCTACTAATAACTTCCTGCTTATAGATTTAGCTAACAGATCCCTGCTAATAACTTCCTGCTTATAGATTTAGCTAACAGATCCCTGCTAATAACTTCCTGCTTATAGATTTAGCTAATAGCTCCCTGCTAATAACTTCCTGCTTATAGATTTAGCTAACAGATCCCTGCTAATAACTTCCTGCATATAGATTTAGCTAACAGAGCCCTGCTAATAACTTCCTGCTTATAGATTTAGCTAACAGAGTCCTGCTTATAGATTTAGCTAACAGATCCCTGCTAATAACTTCCTGCTTATAGATTTAGCTAACATATCCCTGCTAATAACTTCCTGCTTATAGATTTAGCTAACAGATCCCTGCTAATAACTTCCTGCTTATAGATTTAGCTAACAGATCCCTGCTAATAACTTCCTGCTTATAGATTTAGCTAACAGATCCCTGCTAATAACTTCCTGCTTATAGATTTAGCTAACAGATCCCTGCTAATAACTTCCTGCTTATAGATTTAGCTAACAGATCCCTGCTAATAACTTCCTGCTTATAGATTTAGCTAACAGATCCCTGCTAATAACTTCCTGCTTATAGATTTAGCTAACAGATCCCTACTAATAACTTCCTGCTTATGGATTTAGCTAACAGATCCCTGCTAATAACTTCCTGCTTATAGATTTAGCTAACAGATCCCTGCTAATAACTTCCTGCTTATAGATTTAGCTAACAGATCCCTGCTAATAACTTCCTGCTTATAGATTTAGCTAACAGATCCCTGCTAATAACTTCCTGCTTATGGATTTAGCTAACAGATCCCTGCTAATAACTTCCTGCTTATAGATTTAGCTAACAGATCCCTGCTAATAACTTCCTGCTTATAGATTTAGCTAACAGATCCCTGCTAATAACTTCCTGCTTATAGATTTAGCTAACAGATCCCTGCTAATAACTTCCTGCTTATGGATTTAGCTAACAGATCCCTGCTAATAACTTCCTGCTTATAGATTTAGCTAACAGATCCCTGCTAATAACTTCCTGCTTATAGATTTAGCTAACAGACCCCTGCTTATAGATTTCTGCAAATAGACTACTGCTAATAGCTTCCTACTAATAATACAAATGCTCAAATAAATATGCAGCAAATTCAAATTACCTGTCTTCCTAAGCAAATAGAAAATATTATATTAATGCTTTTCTATCATATCCACAATATTAAGCTATACGCATCAGGAACAAATTCACGTCCAGCGGGTTTCATCCTCCTCCACTAATGGAATCAAACAAAAAAACAAAAAAACTTACTTGGCTGTTCTACTTTCATTACATCTACCCCAACCTGTAGTGCGGGTTCCGCTGCAATCACAGAATAGTCACCTTGATGGGAGACATTGAAATTGAAATTTGGCAAGTGTTTTGGAACTGTGTTTAAAAGGAATGGTTTTCCTTTATCAGTTCTGGCTAATTTGACCTCATTCCACGGAATCTGTAAGGTGTCGCTCACAACTTTTCGTAGCAATAACCTGCCTGCCTGTAAAAAAAAAACGAATACCATTAGAGGGCAATATATAAATCACATATTGAAAACTCACCTGAGTAGTGAAAGTGCTGTGAAACGTTTTATTTTCACAAATATCAATTTTTGACATTTCATAATTTTAGGGCATTCAAGAAAACTTTTCGGTTACTTCTACATATGCTGTCTTTTACGTTTACAGAGCCTGAACTTGAGATTTGAGTGGGTACCCAATTACAAGGCAAAACTTGATCACAGAGCAAATTAGTGTTTAGGAACAGTATGGAGAAAATCTGTATTTTTCGAAGGACACTAGAGCAATCTTTCATGGGCATTGAGGCAACTGCCTCCATAACCACTGTGAAATTCAAGCCCAGCATTTGACCTTTAATTAAAATCTGTAACTGACAAGAAATTATGTCAAATTAGCCCAAATTTAACAGAAAAAAAATTCATAAAAATGTGAAAATGATACTCCACAATTTTGGCAGTAAAATCATGACTTTCCAGGACTTACAGTCTACAGTTTATTGACATCTTTGAACAATAAAAATGTTTCCCTGCAAGACTAACTGTTGTAAGCAGCTCTTGTCTTGGTTTACATGTCATCAAATTGGTCTGAATTTTGCACACAGTATGCATTGCCATACTGATATAGTTGCTGAGTATTCAGAATTGGGCATTTAATTACGTAATGCATAGTATATGGTCATAAATAATGTACTTAACTGCAAATTCGTCTTAAATATAATAGTAATAGAAAAATGCAAATTGTATAATTTCAGTTTTATCTTCATTTCCATCTTGTAATTACAACCGCAGACAAACTTGGAAGTATGACAACAATAATTTGGCAATGTGACAAGGTGTCTTAAACATACAAGGATAATATAACATGACAAGTTTCATAAATCATAGTCTGCGAATACTCAAAGAGGCTTGAGGTGAAACACACATAGTGATTAAAAAGTGTACTTCGGTCCAGACAAAATTAAGACATTTCTGGTTAAATGGTTGTAAGCTAGAGTTGTTTTTTTAAATAATTTTCATGAAAATTTGATTATCTTTTTTTGTTGTAAATTTGTTCTAAAATCTGTTACCCAGAAACATGATTACTTGGTAACATGATTATTAGTATTTTGACTGACGCACATTGTGCCCAGAAACATGAATACTACTTTTTTTAACTGACGCACACGGTGCCCAGAAACATGAATACTAATTTTTTTAACCAACGCACACAGTGCCCAGAAACATAAATACTAGTATTTTTAACTGACACACACGGTGCCTAGAAACATGAATACTAGTATTTTTAACTGACACACACGGTGCCTAGAAACATGAATACTAGTATTTTTAACTGACACACGCGGTGCCTAGAAACATAAATACTAGTATTTTTAACTGACACACACGGTGCCTAGAAACATGAATACTAGTATTTTTAACTGACACACGCGGTGCCTAGAAACATGAATACTAGTATTTTTAACTGACACACGCGGTGCCTAGAAACATGAATACTAGTATTTTTAACTGACACACACGGTGCCTAGAAACATGAATACTAGTATTTTTAACTGACACACATTATGGTGACAAAAGTTGCCTTTGAAGACATTTTACAACATTGTACATTCACTAACCATTGCTGCTTTGCCATCTTTTGTAAAAACAAATTTACCAATTCTTTCCTTTTCTTCTGACTGGATGCACTGTGCCGCTAACAACCATTCAGATCTTGACGGTTTCCAACAACCGAACTTGAACGCCAAACGAACACTCTCCATTGTGAATGTACAAAACTGTCTAAATTATAGAAGATGGTTGATAGTAAAAATCATAAAATCTATCAAAAATATCAAGATTTAACCTATTGATTATAGAAAAAGAGCACTTTATATACACATGTATATAAACAAAGGATGGGACATATTAACATACATATTTAGCTAAGAAGATAAATAGATGATAATCCTATTTTTAAAAGCTGTCACATTTTTGATGAAACAATACAAAATAAAAACATTTTTACATCTAACATCCACCTGAGAAAAAAAATACTGACACCTCAAAACTATAGTGAAGAAAACCCTATTTTGGGTAACACCTAAACATGTACCGTTTTGCTGGGTTGTTCGATGGGTTAACAAAATTTATTACTTTACAACTGTAATTATTAATTTTATGTGCTCTATTTTGTTCCTTTCGTGAAAGTGAATGAGCGCATACGTATCCATAGAGGTTGACAGCAATACACTTTTCACAGAAATAAACATTATCTTCAAATTAGACGATTTCTATCAATTAGTGTTCAATATAGTGCTTTATTTTTGAAAAATATATGTTCTATGTGTGAACAAATTAAAGTTAATATTGGAAAAAGTCAAAGGAGAGTTTAAGCTATTTTTCATTGCATGGAAAAAAAAACCCACAGCGGTTAATTCTTTTGTGGGGGATGGGGGTACCCACCCACCATCGAAACCTAAATATGTCTCCCGATCTGGTGAATTTGAGATAATCTCCATTTCGGGGGCAAGATGCCTTGTATCCCTCCACGACGACCTGAATAATATCTCAGGCTTGATAGTCGCAAACCTGGGGCCGCGAAATCATGGTGGTGAAACCACGGCAGAGGTCCATCAGCATCATCAGCATCATCACGAGGTGTCGAAACGCCCACGATGTTACATACAATGTAAGGATGGAGGTAAAATAAAACAAGAATGGATAACCAAAGGGCATGAGACTTACATATAGTTCTTATAATTCACTAGAGAACATGATGTAGTGCTAGATCGTCAGCCAGCGTGAATCATCAATGTTGACACAGGCTATCTAGAATACAATGTTTACTTCAACATTTTCAGTTAAATCACATAAGTAAGTAATTCAAAATTTGCTCCCTCACAGCTTTCGGGACACGAACCCGGAAGTAAAATTCTCACACGGAGCTGCCATATTGGTTAAAATGCGCATGTGCACAGTCTGTGCCCTCATTGGCCTAATGTTTCGTGGGATAGCGGTGATCAGAACGAACTTCAAGTTTCTTAAATCCTCCTGTGAGCGTGTATGTTTGTTTTTGTTTTCTTCATAAAAATACTATAAAAATAATGTCATTATGCAAATTGGACAATTAAACATGTTATTTTTTTAAATAACAACCCAATGATCCCAGATTACACTAAAAGCTGCAAATTTATTCAAAAGTTGTAATGATTGTAGTTTACCAACCGCATGAACCAACACAGTGAGTTCGAAAGCATGTGAAGACAAGATACGTGTTCTCCGTACAAAAAAATGCTAAAAATTCTAATGACGGCTGCCCTCTACGATGACTCGTCGATATTGCCAAGTCTTTTCACCGATTTTCTAAAATATTACGAGTACGATAATAATGTCGCCAAGTTGTTACTAAACAATAACTGTGCTTGTCATGAGAACTAGTATGTCCGTCTTTTATGTGCAATAGTTTAATAATACTCACTACCAATGGCTCGAAACCAATCACAATAGTAGTCAAAGATACACCAGAAAACAATGTTCACGCATTTTTTAAATTAAGCACATTTAACTGCCATTTAATCCCGAAGGGAATACATAATTAATGGCAGTTACCTTCGTCACGACGAAAACGTGCAAGTGTGCATAGAATTTTGCTGGTTGTGCATAATAATAAAGTCCCTCTCCACGCGAGGATTTGGAGAGAGGCGCGCCCCCTTCAGCCCGCCAAAAAAAAAGAAAATTGGCAAATCAATTAACAAACCCAGCCCTACGGAGGTCTACATCGACCACGTCAATAGGAGCGCCCATCCACCCTTACCGAATTTCTGGATCCTCCAGTGCTCGCGTATTTGGTACACTGTGACCCTTGGTAGTACCGTGACGTCATCGTTCAATGTGGTCCTCTATGTAACACTCACACTTACTATAACCATATTAGGTATGTCAATATACAACATCAAAGACGTGTTAGTTGTTACATGGAAGGTAGTACCTTACCACCGTCTTACATAGTCTATGACAATGTCCATAACAAACTGTTCATACGTCAGACCCTATCAAAGCGACGCAGTCGTCGCGCCGAGTTGTTGAAGTTTATAACGCCAAGTAAATTTCGAATGTGCGCCGCGTGACGACCGTCTGTAAGGCTTTAGGGAATGACGCGCTTAACAAATAAAAATGCAGAACATTTTGATGCACGGATAATCCTTGATATTTTTAAAATAGACAGTTTGTCGTTTTAAATATTCGGGAAATTTCTTTGTCAAAAGTGTGTGTGACCATCCATGAGACAGGTCCCTCTGAAAATACGTATTGGACAAAGTCTCTCCGCTGTGCCCCGGAGTCACAGTTCCTCTATAACGTCCGAAACCACGTGATGTGACGACAGCAAGTCTCGCGAGGGCGCACCTATTTCGTACCATACTTAATTCTTCCGACCCATACTACCGTCTGTCATTCGGAATTTCAAAACATTCACCAAGAATGTGCACTGACGTATTTTATCACATCTCGGCTAATTCGTTGGCACATAAAATAAATGAACAAAGTTAAGCTTTACAGTGCAGATAGTTGTGGTTGGAATAAACGATATACATGTATACATAGAGAAAATACACAGAAATCGCATTGCTATACAACAATGTTCGTAATGAGCTGTAAATTTGAAATTAATCCAAGAAAGATTGGTATGTCTTATTATTTGAATGTTTATGTCGCTAGTTCATATGTGTGATTACAATGCATTTTTCGATTACGGTGGAGCACGCATGATATTTGTAAGCGAAGTAAAGACGAGTCAGAGTGTCGGTGATGCCTGCTAATCTGACGAGTCTTAAGTAACGTGAGAACAACCGTCTGAGTGACCGGCGCGGTCTTCACGTAGCATTGACAACAGATATGCGAGTAGAATGATATTGTAAACACACGTGTGTGATCTGGCCGTCGCGCGGTGCTATCTTTTTAGTCGGAAACACCACGCGTAAGTAGCCGACTGTGTTACTAATATACTCTATCTCAGAAACAAAAAAAAATGCATCAACTTCAGACTGGGAACTCTTAATCATAATTATATTCTCGTGAGACCGACTTTGTTGCCGCCTTGCACGGTTCGAAGTTGTTTAAAACCTCCTTGGATCTGTACACCACTATAAATTGACCCCGATCGCCTCGGCAAACTGAACTGATTAACCTGGTTAAAATTGCAAACTGTTTAAGTGGCTATCACGAAAGTACTTTAATATTGCTAATAAAACTAACAGTTTTCCCAGGCTTGTTAGGAAATATAAACTTTTTACTGTCTGATATTCTGACATTTCGCCGGAAACCCTTTCGACATATCGTATCGGTATGTTAGTGAATGCCGATAGCCGGCCAAAGCAGGGTGTTTCGATGTCTCCTTCCGCTGTCAATTGCGTGAAAGGGTGTGAATTATCATTCGCAGTTTACACCATTTCTCGCATTAAGTGAAGGGTTTCTTCCGTCTATTTGGCGAAGAGTTGCCTCGTATTGCCTATAGAATAATACTAGATGCGCAATATTGGTATATATATATATATAGTTGGTACAGCCTACTCGACCCTTTTCTCGCGACGAAATTAGGCCAAAAGTATATATCCACCGAACAAAGTGACTGCGAACCTAAAAAATATCGCCACCCCTCATTTGGAATTTAAACCACACGTCGAAAACAGTACGCATTTGGTTGATTGAATCCGTCCCTTTGCGAGGTTAGAATAGTGACGAATTCATTGGTTGAGTTCACGTCCATGTCCACGTGGTGTTCTAGTTGCATCGTGCGACACAAGTATGTTCCGTCTGTGGACGGATTGGTATTATTATGCATATATTAGAAATTTAATTTTGTAAATCAAAATGTATTTATTTTTTATCCCCAGCAATCTTAATACCACTAACAACATTGAAAAGTACAGCGTTTATCGAAGGAACGAAGTCGAGTTTGTCATCACTGTTTTCGGCATAACAAGCTTACGTGACCCATGGGACGCGGCGTCGTAGGATAAACAAAAGAGTGAGATCTCATCTAGCTCTGTGTTCTCACAGCTTTCATTTCGATCGGCGTAAATCAACTCAAAAATAAAAAAATTTCATCAAACCCATGCGTTAGAACACCGCCACACGCTTTTAAAAAAACGAGACAGCATGGCGGGAGCTGGAGCCAAGAGACAGGGGTGTTTGTCGACTTTCCACTTACACTCCAGAACTGACGAGTGACGATAAAACCACGCAACCACTTTAATACATTATATATATTGCTATGTTTGCGTTACTAATATAAACATTATTCTAGCGAGTCGAGAATTAAAGTGATCGTCTTTCCCTAGCGTTTAACCTTTGCAACACTGGATTGACATACAACTGGATGACGAATATACCCACGACGAATGACGTCATTTCTGATTACAAACTGTGAAATCTTTCGAGTTGTGGGATTTTATTTTTTAAGAAAAAAGAAGTTATTTTCACCGCTCCTATTTTGTTTGCATCACTGTCACTGACATATTCCCTGCAAATTAATCTTAATTAAATATAGAAAAGGTAATTAGAATTCAAGTCGGAACTGTATTTTTTAATGATCTCTAATCAAGAATTGGTATTCTAGAAGAGCGATGACGCGTCAGGTAAACTGACGACCAATTCACATGTGATTTCATGGGTGGATGCGAGCATATTCTAGATGAACGACTTTTCAATGATTTAATCGATTTCTAACACTAGATATCCGCCACGAGGGGGCGTGTACCACACCTTACGTGATATATAGTGGATATATCGCCCACGGTTCCCTTGCGGTTGAATGAGTACACATCCACTGGGTGGTGTTCCCGTAAAGCAATACTTTCACCCAGTTTCATTATCATTATTGATAGAGAGGTTACGGCGCGTATCCGTAGTTTACTCGGGGACCGATGCTTAACTGTCAAACTGTTTGTTTAAGGCGGAACGAGACAATAAATCACATAGTTTAATCGCAAAGCCGGGGTCGGCGATTTGGATTCCCTGGACAGCGAGGCGTCTTCCCAACCGCTCTCATTGGCACATTGTTTTGTGGTATCGTGTTTCCAGTGTTGTCTGAGGCAGCTTCGTCAAAGGGGAATCGTGATCAGGTTATGCAAACTATCGGGGAGATAAACTTTTTTTTATTCACTAACATTAACAAATAGAATGCGAATTGTCAGAATCAGTGACTGTGTGGGAGAAGTTATTGGGACTTGAAATGGACAGACTTCTAAATAATCCTCACACATGCCACCACTCTGTTAAAGAAACCAACACGTCTCTTATTGTTGACATATTTTCATTTTCATTTATTTTGTTCATATAGAGCAGGGACACCCCACCCCTCCAAACTTCGGCCTGTACGTCCCGTTAGGTCAACACCGTGACGTGTCATTGCATTTGTCCGTGATTGGTGTTTATTTTCGAGGCGAAGTCACGCGGAAACTAACAAACCATTGTGTTTTGACGCCTCCGTTAATGTGGGCTCAGATTGCCGAGAGTTATCCATTATTCGGGGTGCCTTCCAATAATGTTAATTTTAGTATCAGTGACTAAAGAGGAATGATACATTACTATTCCATTGGCGCGAGATGTGACAGCGCTCGTTTATCTTATGGGTGATAGGATATCGAGGAATGATTTCCGCGGGGAAATGTTCCAAGTCAGTGAATCTACTGTGCTTTGCTCTATCTTTGCTGTCTTGTAGATTTTATATATATAACGAAGTGACACGTGTTGTTTTCTCACGAGAATTATGGTACAAATTTGTGTAAATTTCAAAATTGTTTTGGGGGAAAAGATTTAAAAGTCGTTGGTAATAATAAGAAATATTATAGGGAAATTCAAGGTGAAAACTGTTGACAATGGTGGTTAGAAGGGTAAACTTGATAATGCCACGCCGGAACTACATTTTTCGAGAGCTACTGATCAATTGATGCATGGGTGAAATCAGAAATTTACTTCAAATTAAAATGTGTAAATTACTTACTGTAGTTTCGCCGACATTTATTTTTATTTAGTATTTCCGACCACGTGCCCTTTAAAAAGCCTGATTAGGGTCGAATCGAAGATTATTATCATTTTTTTTTATACTTTCATTGTTATTGGTTCATGAGATATCAGCAATGAAGAAGACGAAGAAACGGGATGCCCGAACAGTTTGTCGATAGACAAAAGCTTAAAATCTTTGTTATAGCGATGGTTTCTAAGATGGGAACATTCGCTTTGATCTCAGACAACTAATAAACGATATGATATGAATACTACCATTGTTGAAAATGATGTGAGAATGGGTGCATACTTCGTATTCGGCTTGAAGACGAACGCCCAGATCCATATTGTACCATAGTGTTCCGTGTTTGTTACAAGAACACACCGTGTATTTGTGGAGTGGGGTACAGTACATCCATCAATTAAGAACATTACCGACTTATTTTTCTTGCGCTTAAATAGGATTTTCCTGTAGAACTAAGACAACCAACCAACTGTAGATAAAGCCCACCCCTCCCTCTCAGTAAACGAGATCAGTGCATATACTCGCGGGTGGTGTTACTTACAAATGATAATACTATTCAATGTGAATTTTCTTTTTTTGAATTTCACTTGTTCGATAGACTTGATTGTATTTAATATCCAAATATGTAAATTAAACATCATGTACACGTGAACAATATACAAACCATGTCAATCGTCAGATTATACACGATCACCTCAATTGACCTCCAGGGGACTTGTTTCACTCCAAGGTACCAGAAATAAGCAACAAGTTTAAATTACCAACAAAACTCTTCATATTTACTGGGTCATAACTTTGTGTAATTTTTTTCAATCATTTACTTGGTATGAAATACAATATATGGTTACATGGTCGTTTGGTATTCTTGTCAGTAACAAGGTCTCTGAATATGGTATTCTGTTCGGGATCAATCGCCTCGCTTTCACCTGTTGGCATGGCGACCGTTGAGTGATTAACATATCGGAAAGAAATGCAGTTATGTTATCTAATTCGATTGGGTTTCAACTCAATTACGAGCTGAAAATTGATGCATAGGTATGCCAAGATACTAGAAGACGATGACATGTAAGAAACGTGCTCATTTAAGTTCCACGGCGCTGGAAGGAATAATAACAAATGCGTTACGTCACACTTCTAACTATTTATTTATTTATCGGTGATAGATATAATTAGGTTAATCCATAGATAATAGAGGTAACAAATTAAGAAAAAAATCTCTAACTCTACCTCCATGTATAAACCCAATTGGTAAAATAACTTCCAAGTTCAAAACAAAAGTTCTAGAAAACGGAAACCAAAATTTGCAACGTTCGATTATTGTTCCTAACTTTGAAGGTTGACTTTGAGAAAATCAACTATGACGGATAAGTGAAACGGTATATTTCACAGTTACAGCTGCGAATATCATCTCCTCAACGCCACCTACCAGGCCGTCTACAATGAAATGTGTCTGAAGCGAACATGGAATTTTTCTTCTTGTCTCGACACGTGTTCCACTCCACTGGGAGAAGATCATTTTCAAACCGATTCAAGGGGGGAAACGGTTAGAAGGAAAATTATTTCAAATAGATCATTTGCACACCGATTCTGGAAAAGACGAATTGAAGAAAACTTATTTGAATCATTTGTCAGTCGATTCTTGTCGGAATTTTTAAAACAGGTCTGAAAATCTAAACTTGTTCTGAATGGATGGGGGAACACTCGACAAACTCGTAGATTATGTTTCACGTGTTTGAGTCAAGTGGCCTGATCAACGGCACTTTTCTTACTGATTGTATCGCAACGGGTATCTGAGAAAAAAACAACAACAACGGCATAATCACAATTTGAAGTGACCATGAATAACGGAATTACGCTCTTATATGTTTAACTACACACAACTCACAATATGCGTTGTTATAACCTTTCGGTCACTGAGGATACGAGCCAAGTGAACCTAATGCTAAAGGTATTACAGGTACCTTGGATCGAGTGATTGAGGCGCGCGGACGGTACGTACTTCAGGTCCGTGCCCCGACAACCAATATGAATTACCCCCCCCCCTTTGATTGAGGCGCACGGACGGTACCTACTTCATACCTGTGCCCCTATCCCGACAACGAAAATGAATGCCCCCTCCCCGTTTTTTTTTTTTACAAAATCACACACAGATGCAGATTCACCTGCCTCATCTATATTTAACACTTGTGTTCATACCAGAAATATTGATTTTTGATATGCATGAAATGTTTTTTTTTATTTCTTGTTCGTCGATGTAGAGCGATACTGTTATAAAACCATGATAACACATATAGCTGCATTAGCGCACATTTCTCTCACGTGACTAGTTCGCCAGAGGTGCCAAATGCACCAGACTATGGAGACTTATGACATGTATGGTGCCTACCACCAAGTCGTTATGATAAGTCACAAATGGTGTCGCAAGTCGCAGTGTAATACTAATCCGGTAAAAAAAATATAATATTATTCTATCTTATCGTATACAGTATATGAATGAGTTCGTTTCTACCACGATATACCGTACCGTAACAGTTGAATGTATAACCATTGATATTAATCAACATATATTATAGTTATTGTCGCTATACAGCGCGCGTTCGTGTAAACAAACAATGTATTTTAAACGCGTCGTATAAGTCGCGTGAGTCCCACGTCGACCAGGACACGTTGCAATGACACTTTAATTAACGTTTACCAAGCTTCAGTAGCGAACGTTATACCGCAGCACAGTCAGAGGGACTGTGACCGCAGAGACTTCGTGTTCACGTATGCAAGTGTGTACACGGGGTAGAACCATTGTATCTTTCTATAAAAAATGTTCACAATAGTAGTAGGTTAATGCACAGTTGAAACATGGTTACTGTAGGGGATGTTTCCCATAATACTAGACACTTTATAAACAATATACGTTTGGGTATTACACAATTTATCACAGGATTATACTCGGTGTCATTGATTCACCAACCCTTTCTGCAAAATTATTGTGATTGCCTTTTTATTGACATTTTTAAATGCATAATTACAATTACAATGACTAAATGTGATTATTTTACTGAGTAGAATTTTGGGGTGGTGAACGCCTTGAAATTGCCGTGGAAGTATCGTTAATCTATCGTCCAGATGCAAGATGCACATCTCTAAAATCTTAGTTCATCTTTAGTTTTCTTATCAATTTTAGAACTTTATTTGAAGTGTTTTCGCGGAATGACGTCACACGGTATCGACGGAGCAGGATACACACCGTCCCTGTTCACGAGGGGTTTAGAGTACATGCTTCAGTAGAGCGTGACGTCATTCCGCATTCAGGGGCATGTTCAATTCATGACACCGTGGCCTCTCAACGATTGGAGTCAATTTTATTGTCTCATTTGCATATCATAACGATGATGGATAGTTACGGGACGAGATTTCTGCTCTTTTATCTTCTAGTGCCGCGTATTTCGATCGAGTTCCTGGCGCCATCAATACATTTACATAATAAATACACCAAACTTTTTTTATTTTCACAGAGCCATGAAACCTTTGACCAAGGCCTAACATGTTTGGCAAATATAACGATACTAGTACAATGCGCCACGACGTGAATGGTGGTATTGCGCATGCGTCGAAGTATTGGCGTCAGTGTCGTCTATTAGATATTAGTCTTGCAACTGTGTATAATAAGCATAATATAGTCTAACTTTTGCGTTTGTCGAAAGTTCTCTATAGTTCATGTTCTTCGATAATATAATTTCTATTTTGACAATGTTGACAGATTTTTAGTATATTTATGCTATATCAATGACAGTAAAAGGTTACCTAATAACAATTTTGATGTCAAATTTTATCCAACAACATTTGATTGTTCGATTTTTACGATAATTTCGGATTACCCGTGGATGTTGTTAACTGCGAATATTCGTGAACACTTTAAATGTAGATTCAGGTGTTCAAACGAGATATTGTAATTCGCAATTGGGGCGCTCTTTTGTACTGTCATATCTACTATGCGCAAAGCCGATATTCTGTAAATCACATGGGCATTTTTGCGGCATTTTTGTCTGTATCTACCACGACCTCATAAAAATAATGACGGTGTTAGCTGCCTAATTAAAGTGATTTGACCACTATTGTTCATTTAAAATTGACATACGCCATAAACATGACAAATGCATGACAACGGTGCCCATGTACCCAAGCAATTCGTTTCATTGGTTGTAAGCTCAAGCTGAAACCACGGAAGGGTTTCGTCTGATGTAGGGTTAGTGGCAATATAAATGACATACGTTCCACGTCATGATGGGCTTCATTCGAAATACGTTTGAATATAGGTATTTGGTACCAAGCGAGGCGAGTGTTCACTGGAACAAATGTGCCTGGATTTATAACTTTTAACTACTATTTTACTTGTCAAGGATAGAATTCTTTCTCAGGGAGCATACGTACCTAGGATGCCAATAGTCGGGCAGCCATGTCTATCATTATTACGTCAAACACACGCCCTTGTCAAAATCAAACATCAAAGATTCCGAAAGTAGCTGTCTAGTTTAATTATTCAAAAAAAAAAACATTGTGAGTTAGTGACAATTTTCAAACATCTTTCATCTTCAAGTTGCCCTCACCTCCCCGGATTAAATACCTCCACCGAGTCGTCCGAACATTCAACACTCATGGCGAAACATTTTCAGAAATCATACAGCCCACCACATGATTTATGATATGTTTTATTAGTTCATAAAGTAATCATTAAATAATGGCCAAATATGGCGTTTATGGCGACATTTCATACCAGGTTTTAAAATAAAACCAACCCATGCATGTAAAATGGTCTCTGACAAAATGGAACAAAATGTCCGACAGTCTTCCATATTGAATCACTTAACAAATTGTGTACCTTGTTACTGTACAAAATTTCTTCTTTAAGAAAACTTCTAGCTGAAAACTAAGTGAAGAACATTTTCTACCATCTCCCCACGGGAAGTTTCGAATTACCAACCAAGGGTTCTAATGTCAGATAATGGTATTGACAGAACGACGGACGGATATACATGGGGACTAAGCCAGGTAATATTTGATTTGTTTAAAAAAAACATTACGCAAACCAACAATTCAAAGTATAATGCCAGGCGACGAGATAGCGTCTTGAGCCACAAGGTCTACCGACTGAACAGACTTGTTGGGTAGCTGGGTCATAGTGAGAGTGATATATGAATCAATAGACAATGATTCAATCGTTTACAAAAAATAGCGCGTTGAGTTTCGTGGAAACAAAATGAATTCTACACGCGTTCCATATACGTTCGTGACGCTTTAATTAAATTATGCAAATTAGTACGTAACTTCTTACATAAACCGCGTACATTGTAAAGGGATATAGACCATGGCTATATTTCCATGCACACGCTAGGCACACACTATTAGTGACAAGTTGAATTCGTACCATGCGTGCTATACTTGGTCCTAACAAATCAAGAAGCATTTCCTGAAACCCAACAAAACAGACATAAATTAAACACATCGTTGTGCATTTTTAATATTATGAAGTTTAGAGAATGAAAACAAAATGTTATGTTATCTCTCATTGCGTCCGATACGTTGGACACTGTCGGGTGGCATGGTTATCACAATCAAAATAAAAATGACATAGGTTACTAAGAAAAGAAAAGTGAAAAAATATACCCAACAGTCAAAATATAATAGATGTAATTTTAATTAGATTGGCCTCATCTCTACCGGGAGTAGCAATGACGCCAACTTTTATCACGATGTTACTCACCCCGGCTTGTTCAATCATATTTTACTTCACCGAACATTTGCGATCCGTGGGACAGTGGCATCGTTCACCAAACTCAGCCTGTTATGTAGATTAACTCGGCGAATAGTGACATTACGTACCATATGTAGTCACTATACGAGATGAACTAATATGTTGGCGGAGAAGGTATTGTATCAAGCCCATGCATGATCTGATGGAATGCAAACTTTACACAGAGCAAAGGAACGATAGAAATAAAAAAAAGATTGAAAACAGTGACGAATACAATACCCATTTGATATTTCTATAGATATTGGCAGAGCAGCGGTTTTTATATAAACGGAAATGCAAATTACGCAATTAAAAAAAAAAAAACAGTAATCTACATTCAAATCAAATTCTTTAAGGTATATTTGCAGGTTCGTGGTCACTCGTATCCATAAAATGGTTTTCCTTTTGTTATATAGAGACAGTCTTCACATTTCGGAGCTCTGTCACAAACGGAACATACTAAAAAACGCTCAAATTACCATGAAAATTGCAGAAATGCATTTTTCGATCGCTTTGCATATTTTACTATTAGTAACATTTTATAAAACAATAGTCGGTCTGTTTATCTGAGATTTGGAACCACTTTATTATACTAGTAAATGTTAGCACTGGTGAACCATTATGCAATTTAGTTATCCTCTCAACTCGAGTTTTATGGTTTAAGACGAGAGCTCAAGCCCAAATGGCTCCGAGAGTACTACTAAGTTTCCTGTGAAACTTTTTCTATGTGTGTGTCTTGCTTATCTATAAAGAAAACGTCTGGGGTTGTTGAGAGTGTGTTTTGTTCTCTCGTAACAATGTGTCAGATAGGGTGCTAGCCACGTAATTAAGCCTACTCATGTATTTAACACCTCTGGCACCATTGTCCGAGAACAAAATTACAATATGAACAGACCGGGCCTTCTTTTTTTGTCAGAACACACGCCACCTACATAGCGCGAACCTTTCCAAAGAAGACAAACGCAAAATTTGAAATCCTCTAACCAACTGAATAACTAAAACAGAAAAAATATGTATATTTAGTGTTTTCATATGTGATAGAGTCCCAAGATCTCACATCGTGTAACCAACACTATTTAAATATATACTACGACACATCTAACAATGTTCACTTGAGGTCACTCAGACTAACATAGAACAAAATATGGATATTAAAATTAATTATGTCAGCATTATTTCTGTGTCATATATGAATATCATGTTTTTTTTATCCTCCGCAGATTCGAAAATTATAATATTGTAATATATAAACAAGCAGCCTCTCGGCTGGGATAGCTCCGCTGTTAGCAATGCACATTTCAATTAAAGAACAGAAGATTTAAACACAAAATAAATAAATCAGAGATCAGTTCAATTTCACATGAGGTACCTATATGTATAATATCACAGCAATCAAACTTGCGAAGGAGTCGAAAATATATCACTTTTTACCAAAAAATATTCATCAAAATCAGAGAATTAAAGGTGTCATAAAAATGAACAAAAGAGAGATCCATCCAAATGTACTTATATGTTCAACATCGAGGCAAGAAGTCGAAAATATCACTTTTTACCAAAAATGACAAAATATTCATCAACATTTGAGAATTAAAGATACAAGGTATACCATGTTTTCAAGAAAAAGTCAAAAAGCAAAAAAGTTGACGTGGCCACCGACGGAAAATCACTAATATGATAAGCTCCGCTCGACAAAGTCATTTAGTATATAATAAACACAGTTGGGGGGGGGGGGTTCGGCACAGATACAAATTTGAAACAAATCACGTCCGAGTCTCTTGTTGAATTACGTTTCCAAATATAAGATGCAATGGAAAGAGGCAATCTCAAAGTTTTTTTTTTTTTTTGGATATGGCTAGCAATCACCCACCGCTATTTTTTTTTACATAATTAATAACAAACATTCTCCTGTCACTTTCTTTAACTTGTTGTAAGACACGCATCACATATCCCATCTCTATTATGTGACACTTTACATTACGTCTCTGTGGAGTTCAAACGATTAACAAACATGTTCCTGTCAACTCAACTTGTGACTTTCAGGCATACGCCTCCAAGTCTCGGCCGCAGTTCTTACTTCATTGAACTCACATGCAATATATTCGCTATAATTGTCACGCCGCGCAGAGACACAATCTTCATGCAGCGCCCCAGTTGTCATACAGCGCTAAATTCGTAACGCAGCGCCACAATCATTATGCACCACTACGTCACGCGACGCTACAGTCAGTCGCCGCGCAGAGACACAATCTTCATCCAGCGCCCCAGTTGTCTTACAGCGCTAAATTCGTAACGCAGCGCCACAATCATTATGCACCACCGCGTCACGCGACGCCACAGTCGCTAAGCGGTGCCACAGTCGACCGACGATCGTGACGGTTTAACCCCCTGTTGCAAGACATGTTTCATTGAAAACATAGATATGAAAGGAATTCTTTATATAATATATAAATCGTAGATTAACAAAGATGCACTGACCCCCATGACGTAGATGGAACTACTTTTGTTTCCATCTTATCGGTACTAGGGCGCCGGCTGTGTAAGATAGACATCAATTTAGTTTTTATGTTAAGTGAAAAACCGTGTCATGAATACCAAGGCTGTCGGTCGTAATGATTGTTTTTACCGTCAAATTCCAGGAGGCACACATCGTGGCCTGTTTTCTTCATATCACCATATAGCGCACATTATATTATATGACTGCAGAGCCATGAATAAATTATTGTGATTGGATGAGATTATTTTAAAAGTGTGCAAGTCATTGCTAAAAATAAACACTGTATGGTTTTGATTAAATTAGGGCCAGAATCAGAATATCAAATGTTGATGCTAAAAACATGTCATTCTCCGGAAAATTAACAAAATATAATGATATTACAATAATAATAAAAAAAAACACTGCTGTGGTTTGAACTGATTTTTATTTCCACGATTGGGTCGTTTCTGTATTATTTTCATTCTTAATTAAAAGTGTAAAAGAACATGGTAAACGATACGTTTTTATTTTATTTTGTTTCATTGTTTCATTAATTTTGTTTCATTGTTGAGGACATTTTTTTATACTTTGCAACATAGACTCTCCAGTTTACTGTTAGGTCTATGCTTGGCACCGTGACGCCAGAAATGTGATAAAAAATATCCTACTTATTCACACCATTCACCAGGAAAAAATCATTTGGTTTGGCCAAAACTCTCGCCTATACACTGAAATTTGCGATCTTCAATCACCAAATCAAGCACGCGTTTCGTTATTGTACTCTCCCAAGAACATTTACTTCGATTTTAGGATTCTGTACAAGATTCCTCGTCATCCGTACAGAATCAAAAACTTAATATGGGTTAGTGAAGGGGTTTCTTAAGATCACACAATTTCAAAGTGAAAATCCAATTTAACGCACTGACATTATAGGCCCAAATTGCTAGTAGAAACCCATGTTATGATTACAGTCATGGTAATGGTCACACATTATTAATTAAAGAGATGACCAAGAAAATTATAAATACCCAATTTATATTGAGTTTGACTAAAAATATAATGCTCATTCTAATTACGGTGATTATGTTAATATATGTTTTTGAGCAGAGTGGGGACATTGGGCCGGTTTATCTGTATTCCAACTATTATACACACTCAATTATAAATGGAAACATATTATTAACACGTATAGGAGTAGAAAAAGTTGCATCTCAAAAGGAACTTGAACACGTGTTTTGTCTGGTAATTTTATTCCTATTTTATTGACACTATTTGTACCCGCGTTAGCGAATACATGGTGTTCAATTTTGTTAACTTTATTTATTTAACACAATTCTCATCCCCTGCGTGGATACCACAGAACACTGTGACTATTTTTTTTTGATCGACATCGTGAGAATACAGGTATGTGGGCGCGGTAAAGGTGAACAAGCGCACTGAGTAATAAATCGCTCGGCGAAGTTTAACATAAAGCAACACAGGGTATCTCATCTCACTGAGAATGTATATAATGTCGATTCACACTGTCTCGTAGTTTTTGAGAAAATTTGTCATAGATCTCATGGAAATATAGTTTTTTTTTAATGTTTATACAGAAAACAACATTCTGTTTTGTGTTACAGTCCCGTATTTTAAGACTATTATTCAACTACTATAATCGCAGTACTATATAACAGATTAATAAAAGCAATATTAAATCCCAACTTTGAAATTAATTCGAAATCAAGAGAAATTACCTCATCGGCCATGATGATATACAATTTGTTACTCTGTGTCTTCTGCCAACATTTCGAGATATTGCATAACCCCCCCCCCCTCCAGGAACCAATGGTAAGCACGTACTAATACTGACAAAACGATTCAGTAAATATGAACACAATTTTCTCATCAACAACAACAACTACAACAACAACAACAACAACAACAAACTGGTGACCCGAACTTGTTTGAAGTCAACATCATTTTGGCCTAGAGTAAAATTTATTGGAAATGGATATATTATTTTAGTTATAAGTAGGCCTTTACGTTCACTTTTTCGTCCCTTTATATACATACAAAAATAATATTAAAACAAAATAAACACACAAATTTGTCAAACATACGATGACAAATGAAAATTAGTCGAAACTGATGAATCATGTTGCCTTGAAAATGCTTCCTGCTAGAACAAACTCGCCATCCATGGGAATTTGACACTGATAAACATCGCTAACTTAGAGTTCTAATGTGTCAGATTCATTGACGAATACCACTACAGTCTGACACGGAAATGAACGAATGTCAGTCGCAATTGAGAACTAAATAGTGTTTTCTCGAAATCAGCGTCGATTTCACTGGGCCGGCCAGACAATGCGGTGTTCGATCACGTGACAGCTATCCATGTGGAATTAGGTATCCCTGAACAAATGTAAGTGAAATCATAAAGGTAATGCAATGATCGCAATGAGACGGAAGGTATTCCTCACTCCGCAAACCGGCGCCGTAATCGCAGCGACATCCTTTCCTAAAGTCCTAATTGGGGGGTTAATTGTTTTACAAGCCCGTTGTAGAGTGGGAAGTCTGCAGTTGGATTACGTCGGAGACTGAATAACTAAATAAGTTCATTCTATACTCGATCCACTATAATAAGTGTCCGTAGTTAATTAGGTACACACATAGAATTGTTACAAATCCGGAAAACAAAGCCATTTGGCTAATTTAGAAGTATTCCCGTCGTTACTTAAACTCAAATTCCATCTTCACTAATCTCATAATTACTCTCTGATGTCTTGTGTATCCTTCCGCTCTCTGTGTAATTTGTCGAAGTTTAAACGCTTGAATAGTGAGACCAACCTCTGCATTGTGCCCCACACAAAGAAACGTGTTTCAGAAAACACGTATTAGAAAGATAAAGTTGCAAGTGAAACAACTTGTAAAGTGAAGGACGTGAAGTACTGTATGTGAGCCGTGTAGCGACTTTCTGTATCGACTCGTTCAACAGTTGTATACGTTTAAAGAAGGGGGTGATCGCATCGACGGTGAATATTGGGTTTCTTGAGAGTAATAATCACCGCATTTCGTCTTGCCCTGTTTTTGCCTTTTATGCCTTTTTATTTATTTTTTAACATGGAATGTGTTTTCTAAACTTGAAGCAAAATATGTATTGTCATAATGTAATTCTGGATTGGAAAATGGTCACATAACCTTGCCACGTAGTCCTAAACATGGAATATGTTTTCTGTGGCAAAATATGTATATTCATCATAATGCCAATATGACAGCTCTGTCTCTTAGCTCCAAACATAGCATGTGGTTTCTGTGGCTAAACGCCAAACATAGCGTGTAGTTTCTGTGGCAAATCAGCACGTGAACTTGAAATTTGCGCGTACAAAAGTCTGGAGAGACAAGAGTGACATAAAATGTCGGGAACTGTCGCCTAGCCTATTTAATTTTAAAAGATATTGTAACTTTCCTTTAGATTCCCTCCGCGATGTAGAGTGTGTTGTTAAGTGAGTTTGTTTGAAGTGATTGTAATTGGTTGCAAACTAAACGGAGCAAACATGCCCTGTGGCAATACAGCTACCGATTACAGCTAAGCATTAGTTTGGCTCCGAATTCAAATCCGCTAACTTTCCCCCGTGACCTCTGTGGCGCCAATCAGCGTGTGAAATTATCAGAACACTGTGTAGATTGAAGATTGCGACTCAGTCCCCCCCCCCCCCACACACACACACACGCACGCACCGAAAAAAAATGTATTTTGGGATCTTATGAGTCGGTCATTAAAAACCCGAAAACAAATACACACTATCTACAGGGAATGTTACAGAAAAAAAACGCACTACATTTCAACCAGATTGGGGAACACAATTTAGGCATGGTCTTTTCGCCAGTTTGCGTCCGGGGATTTCAGATTGGACATCGTAATATTGCAAATCGCTCGGACAGCGATTCTTTTGTGAGTGTGTGTTTAAAAAAATAAATCTGAGAGGAACGAGTGAATTGAAACACGTACAGGCACATAGTGAATGACAATCAGAGAACTTGGAGACAACAAATCAATAAACATATACATTTAGTACACGTAACAACACGGTTACTGTGGCATTGACAAAATTAAAGTTCATTGAAATTGAAAGTAAAAATCATCATATACAGGAGGTAATCAAATTGGGTTTCCAATTTGTTTCATTCTCGTATAAGTCACAGTTGCATGAACTATCCCTACGTTTACAGGGCATCTCACCCCGGCTTGTTTATTGAAAGTCTGCTTTACGCGGTGCATATTACAAATTCACCCCCGGGAAATATTCGCTTTATTTTTCCATGGAAAGTACCGGCTCCATTGAGAGATAATCGGGCATAATCCTGTATTCCAGGGGATATTCGATCCACGGATACAGTTACGTTCCCTGTACGAAAATATCCCCAAGCCGAAAATTGAAATACCGTGTTTGTTGCTCGTAATGCACGTAAATTATGATGTGTCTTACAGAGAAATCATCGTAGTGTGCGACTGACCACAGCCGTACACGAGTTCCAGCTAGCTTTAGATAGTGAAAAGAATAACGCGAGCGAGACTGGACACGTGTACCACGTGACTAGTTTGTAACCAGAATTAAATCTCATAAATAAGAAAAGATGATAACACGTGGTTAGTTTGTTACCAGAATTATATCTCAGACGCAAGAAAGATGTTATAACAGGGTTGCTGGGGCAACCACTGAAATTGATCAAGACGCGGAGCCGCAACCGGTAGAGAAACATATCATAACATAATTAAAACGTCATTTATATATAGAGAGTTGATATGGAGATATCGATTGTAACATTAGTGTAATTTTCGTTATTTTAAATATATACAACCGAGGAAAGTAAAAAAAACAAAACATATTGGGTAATCGTACGAATTGTACAATCTTGAGTGAAGGGGGCAAGCCATTGTTGCCGGGGATATGGAAATATATCAATATCTCAGAATGTTGCCCTGTGACATAAGGTGAACACATGATATAGAGTTCATTACAAGGTATTTGTTGATTTCGAGCTGTATTACAAAATAGACATCATTTTTAATGAGATTCTAATGACCAAATAGTGCTATGCTGTGTTACCTGTCATGCTGAAAAACACATAGATTTAAAAGTGAACAAACACATCTACATAGTTATGACTAATAATATAAATATATTTAAAAAAATATTAAATATTTGCACATTTATAATAATATGAAACAAAGAATGTGGTTTTAAATTCAGATTAACATCCCAATTTCTTGTCATCGCCATGCCAACTCTATAATTGTGGAATTTGGCGGTAATAATGATGACATACACCATATTCATGCACATTATTATTGACGGACATTGTTGGAAACAGACATTGCTGGAAACGGACATTGTTGGAAACAGATATTGTTGGAAACGGACATTGTTGGAAACAGATATTGTTGGAAACGGACATTGTTGGAAACGGACATTGCTGGAAACGGAAGATACATTGTAACCATATGATAACCCGCGATGCATTGTACTTGGTCTTGATGTCAAATCATAACATAGCCACGTGATTGTGGGTTGTTTATTATTATTATATGTCAACTTGAATAAGCATCGGGCACGCATTGATGTGTAACGAAAATACTTAGGATGCTAATGGCATTATCAGTGACCACCATCACAAGAAAACGTCATAATTACGTCACATTTTAAGTTTTTGTAGAGTGAAAAAAACGAATTTATAGCAACATGAATAAAAACAACATAAGATGCCGATTAAAACAATCTTTGGTTAGACACTTGAAAAGTAAAACACGTTACGAGTGGTGTACATGTAATTGCAGGCGACGAGTTGTCTGTTCTCTAGTGTAACTCTTTACTGATCTTTCTCAGTCCCTATCTGAAAACTGATCGATTTGCTCTTGGTATTGTCATAGCGTACTCAAGCATTGTAAATTAGCAGTATTTTCGTTGTTTGTTCTTCTCACAATTATGACGTGTAGCATACACGACAGTACGGGGCGCGTCACTTAGAGCACTGTGACCCGCGCTCACCGCACGAATAAGTGCCATAATTTGAGGCTAAAATTTCATCTTTTCAGTTTCGAAGACAAAGACCAATCATCGATTAAACGACTGACTAACCGCTCTACGTTTTTCACACGCATCGATAAAGACAAGTCTAGGGTTTTTATGTTTTCAGTTTCGAGAGAGATAGGAAACGGATACTCAACAAGTTTGGTCTGTCTGCGTCGAGATTCAACGTTCTCTTATTTTACCACACGTTGATAACACTTTTAATACTTTTCTGGTATTCACCCAAACCGTGTTTTCGACTTCACCGTAATATTTACTATCATCACGTGCCGAATTCAGTGCCGACAAGGGGCGAGACAAATCCAAATTCGATCAATTTAAACCGATGAAGGAGCTAGCGAGACGAACGAGATTTTAATCGGTTCCATGCCTGCGGTAAAATAATATAGCCAGCTGGGAGATGTACCGGGTTGTTCAACTTGCATGCATCAACTATTCCGTCAGCGTTATTTACTACTACTCCTGCTAAATCAAAAACATGCTACCTAATATCCTGATTTATTTAAATTTCCATATTCCCGTATTTCGGAATTATCGCCGTATTCACTAGTAGTACCGAGTATTTGTAGTTCATGAAATCTCTTCCTCTGTAATTTCTTACGATGCAGCTAGTGACGACGATGTAGTTAGTGATATGCCGTTACGACGATCCCTTCTGGGAAATGACTCTGTCGTCTGATTAAACTCATCGCCCGGATATCACCCCAAATAGTTACAGCTATAGTACCGATGAATGTTTTTGATGAAAACTGTACGCATGGAGGTAAAACCATATCGGCATGTTGCATACGATGCCGCCCGGTCATAGTCAACATTATCATGCCATTATCATACCACGTGTATTCAGGAATACATCGGAACTCATCAAACCAGCACATGAGTTTTAATATTACAAACAATAAAAACAATCAACGTACTAGGTGGCCATTTTTTAAACATCGTAATCAGCTGTTTTATTTAATCAAGATACTGGAAACATGTGTCTGTGGTGTTTACGATCACCATGGGTTAGGGTATTTATTTCTCCCTCACAATGGACCACGTTACCAACTTAACCACTGTAAGATTAAATTAACAACAGTCTTCCACAGGGACAGTAAATTATAAAGTAATGCTCATATCCATGTATAAGGAATGGTATTAAATAATTGATAACATTTCGAGGCGCTATATATTTGTAATCGCTAACTCTGTACATCAGCGGTCTGCGTAATATCAGATGGTGTTTACGAGAAGATATTTAAGTTGAAAATTACTCTAGGCAAAAGACCGACTTTCTGGGGAAGATTATACATATATAGATATTATGTAATATAAATACGGCGATGAGCGATTTAATTTTAGATAATTCACCTTGTGAATTATTGGTCAATAGAACGAGAAAATGTAAAATCAGTTTATTCCCCATTTAGACCCACTATTTCTGTGGTTGTTTTGGTTGTTGTTGTGGCGGTGTTACATGGCGTCTGGGTAAAGCTTGCAGCCTGTTAACTCAGGAATAAACGAATGGAATAGATTATTGCGAACCTAGTTTCACGGTTGATGTAAACAAACGTCGTAATTCAAGTTATTATTTTGTTGTCAATATATATACTGTTTTAAGGTTTTAAGAAGCCTACGTATAAATACAGAAACCCAGAATTTATTCATTTTGCAATAAATTGCACTCCCAAGCAATAGAAGAATACTGACTTTAAAAACGCTGGGTCGCCAGCCTAATTTTTGAGAAAATGATTGATATTATGCCATATCTCAAATTATACGCTGCTGACACAGTCTGAAAAACATGATATGTTGTGACTGATGGGTACCTATTGATGTCCTACATTATTTAAAAAAAAGCATTTTAAAATATGTCAATAAGTGCTACTTCATAACATTGTGTTCTATGTACTTGTTCTAAAATTAGCGATTTTTGAAAAATATTAGGACAAGTTTCTCAAAATACTACATTATAACACATAAGAATGTCGGTTGTACTTGAATACTACATTATCTTAATTTACATGAATTCTTATTTATACATTCCTTGCCTGTATGAAGAGGAGAGACTTATACTCGAATAAATGACTTGTTGTAAAATGTTGTAAATATGGAGGACGGCATGTACTCAAGAAGGAGTTTATACTGGGACAACTGCGATACTCCTAACTACATCTGAATATACATTACTCTTGCTGTTCATTGTTTTATCCGTAACAACAGGTAAAACGAGAGGGGCGTTGCCGGTACAGCGGATTGCTCAGGAAATGACATATATTAAAAGTGATGATGTGAAAACAATATCACCACATTGTATAGTTTCTATGGGCATCTATAGTTTCATTCCAGTAAGATCCACTATGAACAATGCTGGGGCATACAGGTTATAATCGCATGTAAAGTCAAGTAGTAATTTTGGGACTTTATTTGCTAACCAATATCTCATTAAATATTCATGCACCCAAGAATCACTCAAGCCAAACTAAACGGACATTTTATATGTATGATATGTACAAGTATAATCGGGTGCCAATAAGTATGTATATGTTATGCAATCGCCGGCAAAGAAAGTTACCGACAAGGACACCAACAAGGGACCCTCTGCCACTTTTATCTCAGGAAAGATAAACACTGATATTTTATTTGTTTGTAGAAAAATATTTATTGCAATAAAGGATTAAATTTGGTAAACGAAATGACACAATACAATTCAAAAGAAAAAATGGCGACGCTAACACATTGAAGGTGTGCAACAAAACTGAAGTATTCATTCAAGTTGTAACTACACAGGTATGCGTAGCCACTAATATTAAATAAAATATATAATAATAAAAATAACAATGAACTAATTGCTAAAAGTAAACTCTGTAAAATTCCCTGAGTGGTAAGCATATACCAAATATAACAATATACACGTTGTGATATAAGTGACTTTGAAAGGTCACACATCCGGGTACTTTCTGACAGCATTGTTGGCTTATTACATTATACATTATAACACTTTTTTTTCAAATATTATAAATGAGTTTTTTTTGTCATGTTTAACTGTTTTTGAACTTCTATGATATCTGCTTGTATTTGTTGGGGAATTAATTTAGAAATTCTCATTGATATCGAATTTGTGACCCACAAAAAGTACCAGGATGTGTGACCTTTTTGAGGTCATGCATATGATCTATAACCATGCCTATTGCTTCAAAGATTTAGATAAATATGATGAATTTAAATTCAAATGTACTGTTGCACTGATAATGTAATTACATAAAACACCAAAAATGGCAAAGCCAATAAAATGTGTAATCGTGTCTGCAATACTTAATACTGTTGTTGACGTTGGTCCAATAAACAAGCCAGTTATGTCACCATTAACCTCAATTTCACTGGGCGGATACTTTCAAATATTTGTTTTACAATATTTGCCTAATATGCTAAGAAAATGAATATTTGTTCAGAGTGGTGTTCCACTGAACTCGGGTTTTTACGCGACGCTACCTAAAAATAACGCACTTTTGAAATCGAACTTTAAAGAGTCACTATCCCCTGTTCAATGTACATTGCATGCATGCGTGCGTTGTGTACGTCGCATCGGATGCATTTCGATCACGACTATGACGTTTTAAAGCAGGAAATTGTATGAAATGTAGCAAAATACGAATAACTAGTAATTTAATCCAATAAAATAATGAATCATAACTATTCTTTATATTAATTTATTTGGCACATAAATATTCACTTGCCCAATACCACGTAACTTTGTAGAGTTCACGGGCAGAAAATCACAAAACGGCAAGTAATCGACGTAAATACTGTTTTTCGCAATTCCTTATGGAGAAATCTTCCATGGCCTTTATGTATTTTATATAATTCAGCGTCTTTGTGTTAAATACAGCGCAAAAAATTGGTCCACCTGACGATACAGTCACTTGTTGTTTGCGTTGATCGAATGTGCGGCAAGTCTGATTATCATGGGCGAAAACCGCGCATGATTTAAGTCTTCTCGTGGCTTTGTAGACAACCCCCGACAGTGAATTGTTACATAATAATTATTATTGTCATTCGTTTCTCCCCGATGCATACCAAGAGCAGATCTTGTTTGGCGAATCAGGTGTCTACAAATATACATGATTTCTTCAGTTTCTTAGTTCCAATGCCCACACATGTTGTGGCCAGCCCGTCCGACCTCTTAAACGCTTATCGCAATTATGGTTGCTGGTCACACGAGAATCCTTGAAAAAAAGAAATAAAAAAATACGTTTCAATATTTATATGGCGATGACCCACACAACGCCACATACAACCGTAAAGCAGCGTGACAGACAGTAGTCACACAGCACGCGCTCGAATTTCGTATAGGGGTAACAATTACCCAAATTTTCAAAAGTGTTTCATAATTATCGATTTGGACACATTTTTTTTGTTTTGTGAATAACAACAGCATAAAAATAAAACCAATTGCATCATATGGTCATTTGATTTAACGGCAGTTAACTTAATAACTAAATAGTCGCATTTGAGTTTGGTGAAAATTCTGTGTAGGGCAAGTAGCTAATGCGAATAAAATAAAACAAATAAAGTTGTCATGGAATCCACAAACTCTAATCCATGTGCGCTTGTTGGGATTACTCGTACTCTATAATCTGTGATAGCCACATTGCAGAGCGCGTTGTATTCATCGCATTGGTCTCACGACGTTGCTGTTCTAATTACGTGTCTACCTGGCATATTATAAAGTTTATAATCACCAAATCAATACTTTTAATAAAACACAATTTTATCAGTGAAATACCGTAGAACGGCTCAGTATCTCGTATATGTCAGTTCATCAAGTGAACTTGAGAAGAGACCACTTCATTACGGTGCCTCGTCTCATATATGTTAAGTTCAGAGATCAGTCGAGGATTGGGCACAATGATTGGCACATTTAGTGAGATGATTGGCAATTAGTGTCCAACAATAAGACGCATTCTTATCTCACTTCGTGTCGTAAAAATCATTAAAGTGAAATTGATCCGGCGTTCACTGAACTTTTTAAAGTATAGCATGCGGTCATCGGGTTCTTGTGATAGCGTTATCAGCAGATAAGAAATATACCATATATCTGCACAGTGGAAATTTGACAGTGTGCGACTACTGACCGCCTCGCCGGAACCTACTGCTTCTGTCTGAAATTCCATAGCAAGTACATTTTGTTTTGAACTTGTTTAATTTAACTTTAGCAGTAATTGCTTAAATCGGTGTGTTTTCATATGAAACATGCACTATTACCTATACCAAAAACGAGTATCAACGAATGAATATAATTTTTTTTCGGTGACAATATTCGGGAATATTATTGTGAAACAGCGAAAATAAGGAAATGTTATTGAATATGATATAAAATGCTTTCAAATAAGATTCATGATAAGAAACAAGTCATTTAATGTTCTGGTTTCACCTGAACACCGTTTAAAACACCGTTTAGTAGAGTACAAAACAAATCGACATCAGAAGGCGCGTTACCGTGACGCACTCATTCAACGGGAGATACTAGTGATAACTTAAAATCTTTAACAAAATTAACAGTCTTTCCGAACTTTCTCATGGACTTTGGTGGGGTAGTCTGATTACCAGTTGGAAAAGAGTCCGATGACGGTCGGGCGTTGATTACGCTAAAATTGACGGCACCGATGGTTCTGTCACAGTCCCCACCGGAGCAAGCTGGTTCACAGTAGGCAAATACCTCGACGGGAGCAATCCACAGTGGATGTAATGGTATTGACCATTACTGGTAGAAAACGGTTCAGCAACGTGACACTACCAGAGAATGGGGTAGATTAAATTCTAACAATATTTCACAGAAACTTGAAATATTTGCATTATATTATATTAAGAACTTCGTTCTATTATTCAGAAGAACTTCGTTAGAGTCTTAGAGCTAGTCGGGAGTGGTTTAGTCGATGCACGGGGGAAAAGTCATGGTGTTAAAGAAAAAAATATTAATGATTCTTCTATTCCACTAGTTTGGATAGTTAGTGACTTTTTACCACGACTTTTTTTGTCGTGACTATTTTTCTAGCATGACTTGCTTTTTTCCAGTGTGACTTTTCTTCTGTGACTTTTTCCTATATTCGTTTAATCGCAGTAGACGCGGGACTCCATCGTGCATGACAACTGATCGTATTTGTATAATTTAGACACAGGCGTGGAAGCATCGTTTTCTATACCGACGGCAAATCGTTTTCTTCGATTTACAACTAAAGACCCACAAAACTCACAGTACATGCATCTTAACCTCGGATCACCTCTGCGGCTGAACTGAGCTTTAACCGACGACATTTACAGAGCACTTAACCGTTGGGCTGACCACGATGACGTATTAAGATTTGAACATGTTCGGCCAAGAGTTAAGAACGATTTGCAAGGTGAAACAGCAACATTGACAAATAATTTCCTGGTCCACACTAAACTTCCATGTTTCTGGGTGCTGGTTTTCGGGAAAACCGTTTTTTTTTTCGACGATTTTAAATAAACATCCAACATACGACATACCAACAATGGGTTAGTATGTCGGCACGATTAAATGTATGAATATCGATTTGCCTAAATGGTACACAAAACGCCCAGTCAGGAGATTGTAGTAAGTCCAGTAGACCTTGACAATTCGAACTGTCAGCAAATTAATTTACAAAAAGTTTACGTGTTTAGTGGTAAAAATCGCATAACTTTGTCCTGAGCTATTTTTTTTAAAATTTCTAAGTAATTTATTTGCGAAAATCAACTTCAATTTTAAGGGAGTAAAACTAGAAGACGCACAGGTGCGTTTTAAAATGTTTTTGTTTTTTGTTTACTTATTTGTTACTGAGTAATTGGTGAAAATGATGGTACAACAAATGGCAAAGAAAACATGTTTTAGTTTGTATTCTGTGGTGGCATGATTTCACAGTACGGACACAAAATCTGCCACCTCCGTTGAATATTGCCATTAGTTCACGGATAGTAGTAGAAAACGCGTGTATATTATTGGTGTGTATTTATTTAGTGTGCGCTTCCTGGCAGTGAGCGTACAGAATGTCATTGTCAAGTTTACCACAGACAACTAGTGTGATGAATGGTCGCCTGACGGACACACAACAGATTAATCCATCAAGTCCAAGTACAGGAATATCCTCTATCAACAAATAATTGGTAATTGTAGGAAGCATGTTAAGAAACCGTGTTTTTCTTGCTGACATGCGCTCACATTACTGTTAAAGTGTACGATTTGCATTGAGCACCATCGCTTCAGCGGCAGCTCCACCGTGGCAGAACGAGCAATTGAAGAAGCACTCGAGTGCGGCTCGAAAGTGGTGAACTGCATGCCGCTCTATAGAATACAAGTAGCAACGTAAATACACTCGAATTAGTCGTTTTAAATATTAAATATTTGTCTACGCGGTTACAAAAATTGTAAATCCATGAACCGGAGAGGACTGGGATAAATTGGGCCGCGACAATTGATGCGTTCTATCAGTGGAACCTCAACAACAATGGCAAAACTGATCCATGTCACATATAAATAAGTATGTAGTAATATACTGAGCGTGTATACAAATAATGTTTTCATTTCTTAGCAACAACTTAATTAAATCGTGAAAAAATGCGTTAAAACAGGGTTGGATTTTGTTGGGCATTGGTTCTAGAATTCTTTTTGTAGCGTGAAAGTATGGTACAGAAATGTAGAATGGGAACAAGTACGGTTGCTGTTTTAAAGCGTTTGGGTCTCGGGACACAGATGGAAGATATTCTTAAATATTTACCGGTTCGCTGTGGCGTCTCTTTGGGTCCAGTCTTCTGATATCTGCTTGAAACTCACTCGGAGAAAGATTATGTGCGTCTTCCCTGCCTAGCAAGTCCATTAAGTACGAGATGTAACTGGTGGCCAGTCTCAGTGTTTTGATTTTAGACAGTTTTGTATCGGTGGGTACATTCGGGATGCAGTCTCTGAGATCGGCGAACGCGCTGTTGATGCTCTGGGTACGCCGTCTTTCCTTCTTGTTGGCGCTGCACCGCCGCTTCACGGGTCGTACCTTGGGTAGATACGCACCGGCACCCATCGAAAAGTCGTGTTCGTAAGAGTTATTGGGCGGGCTGCACTGCATGGAGTAATCGGTGGGGGACAACTCACCGCCGTTCAGGATCCAATTTTGATAATATGGCCCGTCGTGGTCTTCAAGATGGTACGACTGAGCGGTGGCTGAATGAATTCCGTTGTGGTGATAAGCACAATCGCTTGACATCGACAATGCTACGGGGTGTGGGCCGCTATATCCGCTAACTAGACTCATGCTGTATATCGATGTGATGAACGCAACCCCCGGCCAAAACAAATGACAGTAGCGATGTTTTAGAACCGTGACCGGTGACAATGAGGAACAACGATGCGACGATATTGTCAGAATCAACACTTTGTATAAATAGTAACTGATGACTATCTCGGCCCGAGCTGTTCTCTAATCGTTGCAAAGAAACAGTGATTTGCGTACTTTCGGTGAATTTACGAGATAGCTGACACTTACAGAAAAAACACTAAGTTGAGGTCTGTCAACGTAAGTATACAAAACTCAACAATGTAGTGCAAACACCAGTAATGTCATTAACTCCAACCAACCTCCTTTCTTTTATATCTTTACGACTCTATTTGGAACCGACCATTATTTTCACGGGGAGTAATGACTGAACAGGTGGCGACACCCTCCGTCGGTATTGTTTATTGGCAGAGATACGTATGCAAATGAGTACGTGGATAACTTACTCATAAGCTGGGAATATTTAACACCAAAAAGTTAACACCGCCATAGTACGATCAGAATCCGCGGTAAAATCCTTAATTTCCCTCAGTATACACTACCCTCATTGACATTTGCCCCTCACGATTTTAAAGTGGTGTTGCCGATGAACGCCGGGATGAGTGTTGCATCTTTGGAGGTCACCTGATACATATCTACTTTACATATGTCTCTAGAGATCTCCTCTACAAAGCCACGCTTGTCCAAAACACGGCTCTTTTCGGGTGGTCTAACACGGATAATGGGAATTTTATGCCTAGGCTCAAGATACGTCTATTCCCCGAGGTTTGTCAGTAGGATGGGCTGGCTATGTAATTAATTTGAACTCCGATACATAAGAACAAACATATAAATCTATTACATTTATGGGCAAAATAACTTGAAATTGAAATCGCCGTTGCGTTGCTATACGCCGCTACAAAGTTGACCATGAGTATGCCCGGAAATGGTGGTTTAATTGACAAAAAACATTTCCCCGTGACAAATACCTTTAATGGTGCTAGAATATTAGACGATTTTGCAAAAACTACGTACTGAGACCGAATGGAATGACAAATTAAAAAAATTGTGACATTGGATATTCAAATCTTGAACAATTTCAGTTGCAAGAAAAGTGGGTAAAACTTCTTCTCCTCAGTAAATCAGTTTCACGTCAGTCCAACTTTCAGCTCTGTTCGGTTACAAGTGGTCGTCGCGGAGATTGGATTAGCGCCGGTGAGCAAAATATAGCGGTATATGGTGAGAACAATTCGGCGGGCAACATTTTGTAAGTAGGCAAATTCTTGCTCACTAAATCAGATAACAATCCTTTTCGTAACGGGGAGCAAAATTTTCTCTAGAAACAATTTAAGGGTTGACGATTTGAAATGAAAGGGAAATCTTTTCATATATCCCAAAATTCTAGTTTACACGTTCTTTTTTTCCAATATACTAGTAGTGGTATATGCATTTCAATGTCACGGCCATGTTTAAAAAAATCACTTATAATAAATATTACATAGTAACTGACTCGTCTACTCTACTTCAATCAAGTTTAATTCAAAGTGTGTGGACCCTAATTGGAGAAAAAATTCCCAATTTATCTGAATTGATGAAGAAAATTCTGATAACTTGTAGAATTTTGCTCACCAATTTTTGATCATCATTTGTCTACCACGATCGCGTAGTATGTGTCAAAGGCCAGTCACAATGAAGTAAGAACCAATCACAATGACGTAAAACGCACAGGCGCCGATCCGGTTCACAGTGGCGACTATTGGTTTCTACTGCGCATCAATTCATTACAAACCGATGAGTAAATATGAAGGACTGAAGCAGCCATGGCAGATTATGCATTAAATCCACACATTGTCATGATAACTACCATACATACACAGTGCACATTACATTTAAGAACAAATTTTAAGTTCAAAATCGTTCAAATAATGTCAGCGTGAACTTGAGTTACGCGGAATACTAGCTTCATCGAATCCTACACACGTGCGATGCATGGGATGTAACTTCCGGTCAGATGATACTTCATCGATCACGGGAAAATGGCATTCATGATTCCCTATAATCTTATATGATGGAAATTAAGAAGTTCTTTTTAGTGAAAAACGATATAATTGTAATCCATATAGGTAGACTCTACTGCCCCGTGACGACTTGTCTGTCAAATAAGACTGTGGTGCAAAACTCAACCGATGATATATCAGTTTTAGTACCCCATGGCATGTGCAATAAAAATACTTACGGCTAAAACTAACAATTTCTGTGTTTCACCAGTTTGGGGGCAGAGTAGTGATGCAACGTCGTGTGTTAGTTAATATGTGCCATTCGTCTAACAACGTCACCAGTTGGGATGATTTATTGCCTTTGTGATATAAGTTCAAGTTTGAAATAGTTCTACATAATTGTTTGTATTTATCTCAACCCTCCTGTTATTGACCCTCCTGTTATTGACACTCCTGTTATAATAAAGCTGTTGCCCTACCTCCTCCGATGACAATAATTAAATCACAACAAATCATATTCTGACAACTCAAGCACGTAATGTGTACATGGTGGTAAAACTCCATATGTGGCAAGAGACATTCATTCTCGAATTCACTGACTTAGTTTGCATTTCCGCAACTCGAGGTCACACATAATCCAGTGACGTCATCCTTCTGTCATATAATTTTATACGGTATTCCGATATTCCCAGGAACAACTATTTCAAAGTCTACAATTACAAATAAAAACTCTGTCGTAATATGTATAATTTGGAATAACTACGTGTACTGAAAAAGTTATCCTACAACTTCGGGGAAGTAGGCCTATATATTTTTAGTATAGTATGTTTCTTTCCTTTAATACTAATTTTACACATCATCGTCACCAAATTTCTCGCCAAAATTGTTGTACATTTTATTTTTCTATAATTTCCATAGGTCTTGTTTATTTTTCTCATTTTCAGAAAATGACAAAAAATGATTTTGGCTTTCATTGGGTTAACGCAGAGAGCGCCATTGAGCGCCATTGGATGACAGTTGTATGGAGGATGCGTCCTTCTTGTGTGCGGGGCGGGGCGTCTTCGTGGGAGCCTACGGCTGTGGCTGCTATCTAATGTATGTGTGTTGCTTACAAAATAAACAATCCACCTTCTACGTAATCACTTACAGTTGCCACTGTGACTACAACAACACCATAAAACAGTGGGTGCCAACAATCTGCGTTTTAAGTAAATTACGCTTATTAATTGAATTATATGTCTGCCCACCCAAGCGATAAAATCGCACATTTTTGTAAATTCCTGGCCGCGTTTTAGGTCAAAGCACACTATTGAAATGTGTGTGATTAATACTTGTAATACTTAATACAGTTGACAAAGATAGCGGTGGTTAGTCGCCTGGAAACAAATGGCTCGATTTTTTTTTTGGACGAAATTGATGGTGAGAAAAATGGTGAAGCAGTCTCACGGACTATGTCCGTGTTTGTTAAATAGCGTAATCAACAAAAATATTCAAAATATAACACGAAAGGAGAACTACTATATATGTTGTTTGATGACGATCAACTAAGTTCGCGTCATCATGGTGTATGAGGAGTTGATTGAAAAGATGACAGGACTCCGGCCATTCCCCGCTCGATCAATCGTCCGACAACGAGGGCGCGTTCGGCTCGCCGACAACAGTTGTGTTGCATCCACTGCAATCACGTGACTGACATACCATATTTCTAAGAGTCACTTCATTAAGACGTGCTGATAGGAATTCCAATTCTCGGTATTGTGTTGAACGACTTTTGGAAACTCGATAATAAATCTCTACTTTCATGAAACAATGTAAAAAAGAAAACCGTTTCTTTTCTGATGGAAACTGAATGTTGATCCAGTTTTCAACTATTTGCATACTATAACCAAGAATATTACACGACATATTATATTTACTCATTCGATACCATTCTATTCAGTATTACAGGAATACAGTGTTGACAAATATTGCTAACGCCAATGTAAGTGTTAATTACACTGACAAACAAAGAAAGACATTCGGCCCGACGTGTCGATGGACTGGAGGAGGTAGACAGGGTAATTATACACCTGGTGTGGGGGAGGGGGGTCGCTCGACTACCTTCAGTTCGACGGATTCGCACATTAACGCGACTGAAGATAAATATTTCGCCCTGACACACATTCAGGAATACACATTCCTGGGCGAAATACGTATCCAGGAGTACAGGAGTATCTATGAGAACCTGTCTGGAAAAAAAACACACACACACAAAAAAAAACCCACAATAACAACAAAAACCTCATCAACTTTAATGAAGCGTCTTTTATTTTTGGTTATGGATTGACGAGCCTAGCATTAAAACTGAATCAAATATCTATCATAATTTCACGTGTTAGTTTCTAATAAACGTGCTTAGCAGTGAAATTGAAAACGTTTTCCAAGGTTTCTCGTGCCCGTGTTATCTTCACCTGATCACGTGATGGCGTCTGATACGTGGTGTGCTGATAACCGACGGCGTCGAACCAAACCAACCCAAGCCAGGTGGACAGAGCCTACTATAAAACAGATAACCGTATACACTGGTTATGTAACTCATACGGGTTTAAACGATTAATAATCTGTTAATATCCAATTTAGTGCGTGGGATCGGCATTCTTTTTGCATGAATAACAACTTTGGAATATTCCTTTCTTTAACCCCGACCTCTGATATCAGCGGATGGTCAAAGGTTGACTCTTCAAATCGCGGTTGTATAACAAAATATCTGAATAGAATGTTTTGTTCTTTCCATCTGAACGCAACAAGGGCAACTATTTCCCCGATACTGGCTGTTTGACGGGTGAGTTGTATACCGTTACATGCGCAGATACTGGAAAAAATATAACACTCTGCTTTGATACAGGCGTTTCCTCATGAGTAAGTCGCATTTCAAGTTCGTCCCGGCATTCTACCTATTGAGAATAAAGCGAACAATTCATCTTGATTTTATGTATTTATTTATTTATAAAGCGCCCTCACAGTTACGTCTTACAGCACGCCCCGGAATTGCATGTAAACAATGTATTTTACACGCTTTGCTAATACCTCGCATGGGACCCATGTCGAACATATCATCTAACATGTGTGATACTTTAATCTAGACACAAATAATCAAGTTTAGTTATGTTCTGCCGCAATATCTGCACACACACACACAAATAAAACAATTACCAGCTCTGTAGCTGCATCAACAGAAATCCGCGACAACGCATTATTTAATTGAAACCGTGTTTAAATCATTATAATTCGTAATTCAATGTATTGTCAATACGGCATCAAAGCGCATTATTAAAAATTACATGTTTTCATCAATATTGCATCTTTAATCTAGATTTTGCGAATAACAGCTTCATGATAATTGTATAACTAACCAATTTGTAAAACTAAATCGTTTCCATGCCAGCGATGTGTAGTCTTTGAATTGTTGGAATTTTGGTAACATGACTAAGTGAATATTAATTTGAATAGATCAAACAGCAAAAATAATTCCTATAACGAGAATAGGAGAATTGAGAATATTATTTGCATATTTCGAGGTAAACTGTGTTCTGACGTCACATTCATTGTGAGCACGTAATGTGTCACGTGCGCATGCGCTTACATTCGAAGTTTGACGATGTTGTGAAAAATAAAACAGGGAAGGTTCAAATAGGTACAGTCAACGGTCATCAAAAAGGTCCAGGGACAATTTTGCGATTGTTTGAAATATTATTTTCCCGTGGGCGGGATCATGTTGGTTCAAAATGTTGCGATAGAAAGTTTTTTTTTTTTGCCAATATCATGAAATCTGATAACTTTTTCAAACTTAATCAAGTTTTATATAGAAAGGATATTGTGGTGCAATTGTCACCGGCAAGATAAAATTCAAGATAAAATTCATGTAATTTAAGAAAGGTGAATTTAACAGAGAAGCAATAGTCTAAGAGTGCCTGTCAGAGTATCCAGGGAAGGCTAATCTTTTAAAATGCCTTTGGTAGATTTACCCTGACTTTTTGCTGGCTGTTACGTTTGTAGAATTGACAACATTCATTGTAATTTAATCAATTTAGAAAAATCCAGCAAAGGCGAAACTTGTGTTATTTGCAGACCAGCGTATATTCTTGCTTTAACACATAATATACCGATGACCACTTCTCTCATATTTTGGTTAATGACAAGGGACTCAATTTGCACCCAAATATTAGGTTTGGGTGTATATTAAGAAAGCTGGAGCACTAGATATCATATTAGAGTCGCATATTTCTGGTACTTGACACATTTCATTGAACACGTGACCCTTGGTGACCATTAATATCAAAAGTTCGTGATTACGGAATATCCATGACGATAACAAGAGGCATTATCAATACCTGAGAATTTTACGTTCTCGTTTTTCAAAATACGCGTCACCAATGCGAATGATCTAGATTTGGGGTTCATTGTACCACTTCACCACCCGACCTACATGTTCTTGTTTGGCTCGATGTCTAGTCCGTATCGCGGATTCGGTTGGAATCTATCATCCCGTGTGTATGGCGCCCTCAACGGTTGTTGTTGCAAATACATCGAATTCGAACACATGGGGGATTTGAACACGCACACTAGAAAATGAACACGTGCATGGGATGGAAATCTCCATAGATGACACTTCATCGATCAAATGGGAAATTGACACACGCGATTCTCTGTGATAGAAAACTGAAATTAATAAGTTCTTTAAATTCATCTCTCAGTAAAAATAAAAATGAGTACAATGAACTATACAGTCCCATGACAACATGCTTGTCAAATAAGACCGTGATGCCAACCCGACCAATGATGTATCAGTTTTAGTACCTTACGACATGATGTGCGATAACAACATTTACGAGCAAAATCATCAATTTTTGTGTTTTCCCAGTTAGGGAGAGAGTACTAGAGATACAATTCGTGTGCCGTGCGTCTTACAACGACACTAGTTGGGTTGTTTTATGGCCTGTAACTTTGTTTTATGGCCTGTAATCATTTTAAACATGAAATATGGTCGAGAACATTATTTTTTCTTAATATTGCTGATGGTACTGTACGTTGATGGATACATTTTTTTATGATTATAACGTCGGATAAAACAATATGGAAGACTCTTAATGCACGTGTACAGTGATTGATTGTTTTTACCTACAATACAATCGTCGCGCATGCGCATTAAGTGTTTTGTTTGTTATTCAGCAAGTACGTAATACTAGTACTTTAAATGAAAAATTGTGAACGTGCAATAAAACAATTCAATTTGGTCCTCAAAATGCTACGTCAGAAAAAAAAATATTTAAAAATACATATTTCTTCTTCACACCCGGTGTTGACACTCCTCTATTGACAGGACTGTACCCCTAACTCCTCCTCAATGGCAATAAATAAATCACAACAAATCATATTCTGACAATTCAGGCACATAATGTGTACACGGTGGTAAAATGTAAAAGTGGCAAGAGACGTCCATTCTTGAATTCACTGAGTAAGGTTGTGATGTAAATCCTGTGATGTAATTCTCCTGTCGCCCAGCTGTTCTCACGAATAAGTTTTTCAAAGTTATAAATACAAACAATATAATATGTATAACTAGAATAACCAAAATTTTTCATTGGTCTTGTTTATTTTTGTCTACGTTTATTTTTTTAAAGTAACCAAAGGCGGCGTTGGCTTTCATTGGGCAAGTTAACACAGAGAACGCCATTGGGCAATGATGGCCGTTGTATCGAGGAAGCGTCCTTCTTGTGTGCCGGGTTTCACCGTATGAGCTTACGGTTGTGCATGGAGCTAACTTTTTTAGCTCCATGGGATGTAGTTGCTATCTAATGTGTGTTGCTTACAAAATAAACAACCTATCTTCTACGTAATCACTTTGAGTACCCACTGTGACAACAACAAAAACACCATAAAACAGTTGGTGTCAATAATCTGCTGATTAAAGATGCAAAATGGACGAAAACACATATTTGCTAATATTGATGATCCATAGTTCATATTTTAGACCAAAGCGAACTATGATTTACCATAAACTGAAAATGTTGCGTTTGCAGGACAGTAAAAGTATTCGTCAGATGAAAAACAGTGCGCATGCGTATCAGAGAATGTCAAGTTCGTCGAACAAATACTCAGATGTATGCTACATGACAGCGTTTCCAGTCTAAGTAAACTCATAGTTCAATCATAGACCTTAGAAAACTATGGTTCAATGTATTCAGCAATATACAGTTTAAAAAACAACAATATTGAAATTTACATATTTTCGTACTTATTGCTTATCAACCAATTGACGCAGAATTGTGACCTCACATATATTAGCTCTTCGGAAATAAGTTTTAGTTGGTACCATACTTGTCCGTTGTAGGCAGCCTTTCTCCTGACTTTCAGACTTTCTCCCTTTCAACGATGAGGGAGCAATATCATAAACTATTCCACAAAATAACCAGTAGACGTAAATTTGTAAAACTCATCTCAAAATATTCCCCACATATATTGGGTTTTCAAAAATAGTTTTAGTTGTATCATACGTGTCCGTTTTAAGCATTCAGACACATTCAGAGCCCCCTCTCCTTTCAACCATGAGGGCGCACACATCATGAAATATTCAGCAAAATAACCAATGGACCAATTCTAAAACTTTCAAGATATGTCTTCATATATTGGGTCTTTAAAAATAATTTTAGTTGTTGTCATACATATTCGTTGTTTACAGTAAACGAGGTTTCTTTATCTTTATGGCTTTCTCTCTGTTACAATTTTCTGTAAACATTGTTTTGTCTAACAAAACTACAAATCACTTATTCACATTCAAGTTCAACATTATTCTGACATGAATTTAACTTAACAACTAAAATTATTTCTGAAGATCCAATATATTCGAGAGTGCTTTGGTTTTAGAGTTGTACGTCCACTGGTTTATTTGCCGAATATTTTGTTTTGCCTTTATCGTTTAAAAGGAGAAAGTCTGAATGTCAAAAACAAAACGGTTGTTTGCTGCCTAAAACTGACATGTATGATACTATTAATATTATTTCTGAAAACCCAATATTTTTGTGATAGATTTTAAAATTGCACGTCTATTGGTTTATTTGCCGAATATGATGCTGTTTACGCCCTCAATCTTGAAAATGGGGAAAGTCGGAGGGTGAAGAAAACTGCCGGTTACTGCATAACATGAACATGTACAATACAACTAAAGCTATTTATGATTAACCAATGTATGTGGGAATGTTTTAGGGAAGATTTTAAAATGGTACGTCTACTGTTTTTTTTTGTCGAATATTTTATGCTGTTCACGCCCTCGTCGTTGAAAAGGAGAAAGTATGAAAGTTGAGAAAAAGAGTTTTGCTGCCCAAAACGGACACGAATTATTCAACTAAAATTAGTTCTGAGTTTATTTACCGAATATTTAGTTGAATTTAACTGACACTGAATTTTGTTAGAGTAGATTAAATAATGTCCACCGATTTATGTTCTTAACTTAAAGCGAGAGGGTCGTCACCTGCGCATGCCCGGGAATTGAGTCCCAAGCGACGATAACAACACACACTAAAACGAAAGGCTCATGGGTATACGCTTGTTTGTAAACAATGACACGCTATGGCCATCTGACGCCTGCGCAGGTGACGACTCCCCCGCTTTAAGTATCAGACATATGCAGTAAACTTTTTTAGCAATACAGAGAAGCTGAATTAGGTATTTGAGTTAAAAAAATTATCCCATTCATATCAGAAACATTAAACTTTTAATGCTTACACACTTTGAGCATTTTTTTTACCCGTATCTGTTTACGGTAGGGTGTACGAGTCAATTTAAAGAAATCACTGACTATTACAATTATATATAGTGACGGACTTGTCGTATAACTACGAGTCGGGATACTCCAATAATAGTACGGGTATGCGCCTGATCGTAAACACGTCATGTTTTCAGTTCAGGATAAATCATAGTCCTTTGTAATCATCAAAACAACAATGTTACACAATACATAACATACTCCACAATACCTCTTGAAGTAATGAATTCTTTTCAAAGTTCATTGATATTTGGGTTGCTCCAAGTAGGTTTTTAGTTTTTCAAGGCACTCTTCGTAGAAGTATTGTAATGCATTCGTCGCACTTACCGGAGAACATATCACAAACGTATGCTCGATATAATCCCCTGAAGGAAAAAAAAACACATTGAAGTGGGATTTCTTCCCAGAAATATTTGAGGAAAAATATCCCTTCATATTGACAGATTCAATAAAAAGTCATATCACAAGCAATGACATATTTGTTGTTTATTTGTCTCTATAGCTGATAGTAGATGGATGAATACTTTTTTGCAGCCCTTGCAAATTATGTGTGTTTGACTAAACATTTACAGTTTGAATTTTTACGGCATTATAACATTGACGTTCCGAACGCAAACAAAGTGTTTTATCCCTGAAACGGTTTGTAATACCCACTTTGCAAATTGTGGGTTTTACTTGTATGTGAAACATCACTCCCAGAACAAGATATAGTACATTAGCGGGTCTTACTAGTGTAAAATAAAGATTGACAATACTGATACCTCGCAATACTGATTTTTTTTTTTGTTGCTTTGCTCTCTTCTTTATTCCAAGTTTAATACCCAACAAATACCAATAGTTTTAAATTTGTTCTTACTCTCCTTTACTTAGAGATGCTAAACAAATTTGTCACGTTGATTTTATTTCTTTAATCTGATTATTTTTAACCAAACCAATACTTGTTTCAAATTTAATTAACTGTTTTACTAGTATTTTCTAGCCCCGTTTCCCCTTGCTAACTTTTATTTCCTTCAGTATACTGTGTAGTATTTTTGTGTAGTTCTTTTTTTATATATGTATATATATTTGTTTAGTATATTTTCGCTTGCTGTAGAATGTCAAACTTCAAAATAGGTAGTTGAAATATCAATGGGTTGAATAGCAGTAAGCTGTCAAATGCTGAATTTATTAATTACACCTCTTCCCTAGACTTGGTTTGTTTCCAAGAAACTTGACCCAGCAGTAACGGTAGTCTTAGATTAGAAAACAGTCTAGATTCATATGAGGTGATACGTCAATACAGAAATCTTGGTCGCTCAAAAAACAAACAAAAAGACGGTGTTGCTGTTCTATTTAAAAGTAAATATAAACAGTACTCATGTTTCTGGCAGTACTATCAAGGGTAAAGATCTTTTCTCTCGGGTTCTCCACCCTTGTCTGGGGGGAAACTCGTCTCGTCTCTCTATCTCGTCCCCTTGAGGTACGGGATCGGGAAAGTCACTTTAACTTTACTGTCAAATAAGGCACACACAACGAAATACGTTTCAGCTCTCGTCTTAGTCGATCTGTCGAGCACTCTGTAAGACACAGCGCCCTGGGGAAAAGTCCCCAAGACTAATCACAAGGCTGAACCGAGACTCGCCCAAGACTGGACTGCCTCAAGGCTCGCCCCTGGACTCTCTCGGACTGCGTCTGTCGTGGAGTATTCGCCAAGACCAACTCAAACTCTCTTTATTCATTTTCAAAACTCTAACCAATTACAAAACAGTACAAGTAACCTGTAGAATGCTGTGTGGGTAATATTTTTATATTGATTTTTGTTGCATTTGCATCAAATAGTTACCAAACAATGAGAAATCTATAGGATTGGATATACCTCTCAGCTGGCTTCACATGCATAGTTCAAGACTGCCTAACCGGTGCTTATACCAGGATTTAGTTGCAGCACTGTGGTCTGTGGTTACAGCTTCATTTTCCGAGTAATCACAAGAAATTGACATGACAATATAAATTCGTGAAAGACTGGCACTCCCATACAATTAATAGCAAGTAAAATTCCTGGAATTGAAACATAGATTTTGAAGTCACTGGTGTAGGCATTGAATAACTTCAAGTTGACATAAAGACGAGGTAGTTTATTTAATCAGTGCTGAACTAGAGGTTGAAATTATAATTAAGTTCGTTGTCATATAATTTGTTTATTTAAATTTCTCCTGAATTCAAATAGAATACACTGGTGAAAGGATGTTTTTGAGGTGTGGTTACATTGTGTATGGAGTGGTAGGGTTGGGTGTCATATAATTTTTTTCATTTTCAACTCTCATGAAATCACACAGAATTTCACTTAATTTATTTTCGATGAAAAGTTTTCAAGCATACGGTGTGAATAAAATTTTCACTGTGCTGTGTCAAGTCTCAATAGAGTATGAGGGAAATGGCATTTTCACTGGAATTTATTTTAGCGGAAAAATGTTCACAGTGAAAGGAAGTATTCCACATTATTACATATATACTGCAGTTTATTTTGATTCGTCCCTGAAATCAAAATCGGTACTTCCACACCCCATATGCAAATGAGGTCTGAGAGCGAATAAAGTAGTCCGTTCAAGAGTAGCGTTTTTCGAAACATAGCAGAAATAAACAATATTTAGAAGTACGATACTTTACGTTTGGGTACATGAATATATTTGCCGAGTGAAATGAAATTTGAACAACAGTAATGGTACTTCTAAGCAGTAACTTATTTTGACTAAAACTAATTTGCATATCACCCATGCAATGATGTTTTTTTTATTTTCACGGTCAATATGCAAATGAACATGGTATTGGCGATTCGCTCCACTTGGATTGCCCTTAAAATCACTTTAATTTTGTGTATCTGTGTGTGTGTGATTTCTAGTGTTTTCACGTATTAATTCTTCTGTGATTTGTTTGGCTTGGCCGATTTCGCTCAAACTTAGCAGGTAGTTCACACCTTCACCCTAGTTATCAGGAAATGTATCTCCTACAAATTTTGGATGCAACACCTCAGACATAGCTCATTTTGCTCAGCTTGAGTGTGGGCACAAAGTTACTATTGGTAAAATCTGAAAACAAATTCTGACCACCGTTTCCATGGAAACAGCCATAAACTGAATTTTGTAATACCTTCACGCCAAATGTATCACACCCTACATTTCTATGATTAAAAAGCATGGACGTAGCTCATTCTAATCCGCTTGAGTGTGGGCAACAATTTACTGAGATTTTTTTTTGGCTTGGCTAATTTTGTCTATAATTGACAGGCAGGTCGTACCGTCACTAATTGGCAAAACAATCCTGGTCCACAGCTACCATGGCAACAGCCAAAAACTGTTTTTTGAATACTTTCGACCCCAAATTTATTACCTCCCACTAGTCTTGTATTCATGCCTTTTATTTTGGCTACGTTGCACACCGGTAAGAGATCACCGACGCCGACATTGTTACACTGTATCAACGTAATCCCGACGCAACTTTGAACTTTGAATGAACTGTAAATGCTGCCTGCAATCTAGAAAATACTATCGGTTGGAAATAATAAATTTAAGGGATTGTTCAGTTACTCTGGCCTGGGGGGGGTCCGGCAGATTCCATTTTGTCAGCTGTAAATCTCAGTTGACCCACCCCTATCAACAACAAAAAGTGGGCGACCCCCTAACATTATATTTTAAAACATGCTGCCCCCCCCCCCGAAAAACAAAGAAACATTAACAGTTTTGGCTTTGACATGATTACAAAATGTATGATGTGCATTGAAAATATCGTGGTTTGCCGTAATTTTTAGTGTTTGCATTTAATAGACCAGTCACCTTAGGAGGGGAGGGGAAGCATAAAGCCAAACAACGACTACAGAAAAGGCTGCAGGAAGTAGGGAAATCTATGCTGCTAAAGATAGTAAATAAAAACAAAGCTGTGGAGTACTCACTTGATAAACGCCCTTATAAGATAGGAAAAGAGGATTTGAATCTAGGCGGTTCGAAAACTAATTTGGATTTAATATATCTTTCATATCTTATAGACCAGGAAAGCTTTACACCTGAAGCACAGTCTGTGCTTATGAAAACAAAGGACACTTTGATTTTTGTATAAATTTGTGTTGGATTTTGGTATTTTACAGAGCAAAATATGCATATTTAAAAGTTAAAAAAACAAGAAAACTATTTATTTATATACATGAATCCATTTAACTTTTTTGATTTGCTGAGCAAAAACTGTCACTGCTCTTTGTACTAATTGCTGTGTTTTTCCGTCTCCAGCTACACTTGGATAAATCCAGTAAATATCTTATACAATGGTGACTTCAGACTTTAAATAAAATAATCTGATATCACATGGACTTGGGATGTGTTCAAAACTTAACTGTATAATTGCATGGGGCTCTGCCGCATTGCATAATCTGTTAGTTATTTGTCAACTTCAACCCCCAAATATTTAGCCTATAACATTTTTTGCATCAACAAATTTATAGGCAATATGGGTAATAGTTATTATTAAGAACACATTTGTACGATTAACTTTGTAATCTATTGTTCTGAAATAAAATTTTTAAAAAAATATATGCATAAGCGCGTGTGTGAATTGTGGAAAACAGGGTGACCCCCCCCCCCATTCGCAAAATCAAAAACAGGGTAACCCCCTACTGATCCACCCCCAGGCCGAAGTAACTGACCAATCCCTAACAACAGCATACGTCCTAGCAATAAAATAAAATGACTTCTAAGGACTGAATGTTTTTTTGCGAACTTTGTATACGGTGCCCAGTTTTAGTTATAAACCGACGTTAGCTTCACGTTCATGTCCTACCATGGCAACAGCCGAAAACATATTGCTAGTTTTTTTTTAGTGGAGTGGATCGCCAACCGGCTTGTTTTCATTGGCAAAATCGTTCAGCAACATGTTTGGCATATTAGGTGTACATCACATGGACTACTACGATTGAGAGAACTTTATGTATGTTGAATGAGTTTTATAAACCCCGAAGGGCTCTTGGAAGATCCACCCGCAGTAAAATTAGCGATTGCCATGGAGGCGCAACCATCAACATCAAAATCCCAGGAGGTTTCTGCTGGCGACGTTACCCAGTTCCAAATAAAGATCACCAACGCCAAATAAGCAACATTTTAACCGGTAATCAAGATTAATTCAATCCACGGCTAACAAGCAACATCACAAGTGAAGTTGTAGCGTGAAGCTCAGCGACTACTGCTGACAACGTAAGTCATGCTTGCGTGCCTTCACCATTGTATTCAAACGAATCACGTGGTGTGCCGTTCTCTTTCAAACCCGGGATTCGATAAATAGGGGAGTTTCAGTAAAAAACACATTGCAAATCATGCAAATTCAACATTTTCAAACCAGTATACTAAAACAGAAATGCTCAGCGATGTAAAAGAAGGATAGATGTTACTTTTCATTATACACATCTCTGTTGATACAATCCCTCACATATTCTATTCCCAGTTATACCTGCGTAAATGGATTAGCCTCTTTTGATGTTGACATTCAGACTAAAATCACGTGACAGGCTGTTAAAATTGGCTGTTGCATACACTTTCGCCGGTCTGGAAAATGTGTTTAGTTAGCTCTCATTCAAGTAACAATGCAGATTTCCCAGTGGGAGTGAAACTATTCGACTCTGCCATTAAAAAATAGGGGTGTTTTGAGCAAAAAAACGAATAACCCTGGAGTGCACACAACACACTGAATTTCGGAACAAATCTTGCATTATTTACAGCAGCAGAATACCACAGAAATATCAGACGAAACATGGAAACACTATATATATGTATTTCGGCCTGAACCCTCTCTATTGCAATTCCAGGAATTACCCCCCATATGTGCAACCATTTTCCACCTTGGTACCACCCAAGCCTGAAAACAAAATCTTAATACCACGCTGAAGCGTTTGGTAAAAAGACTCTAGGGCGTAACCTTCAATCATAAAGCCAATCACACTAAGTACTGAATACGTCATATCTTTTGATTAATCGTTCACTACATTAATAACTATGGATGTAAACTGTCAGAATGAGTAGTCTAAAAAGCGGCGGTTATCTGGTAATTAGTTCCAAATCACTGAGCCAAGTTCCGTCCAAAACTTCAAATAGACCTAAACGATGACAGACATAACACAGCAATTCGCTAATAATCAGCTAATTAAGTCGGTCAACAGATACGCGAAAACAAATTCATGACAGTACAAGAAATTTTATTTAGTGTAAGATTGACAAAACAATATGTGCTACTTATAATGATTTATACATTGGTTGTATTTACATCCCACCTGAAAACTCATTCCTTTATAAGAACAAGGATGTTGACCTGTTTTACAATTCTCATCCAAAGGTGATGTTCTTCTCGTAGGGGATTTCAATGCTAGAATTGGTAGCCTTGATGATAGAATTGACGATAGCAGAAATATGCATCTACCCTTACCATCCTACTATATTAATGACAATTTTGGCAACAGAAATACCATGGATGTTAATACATCATGCTGTATTAACAAATTTGGTAAAAAAATTAATTCAGTTGTGTATTGACTGCAACCTCATTATTCTGAATGGTAGAACTATTGGTGACTCTACAGGAAAATACACATGTCAGATTCCCCGGGGTAGCAGTACTGTAACAATCGATTACAATATAACAATCGATTACAATATAACAATCGATTACAATATAACAATCGATTACAATATAACTTCAAAGAATTTATGTGCAACTCATTACAATGTTTTAATGTAGCCATTTGTCTCATTTATCAGACCACTGTGTTTAAACTGTATCTATGAAGATTAATATTAACATGTGTCTAAATGAAATAAAGAAATCTGGGATAAATTAGATCCTTTACTATCAAAATATATGTGGAATGACTAGGCTAAGGATAATTATCAAACAAAACTTGAAAAGTTTAATAATAATGAAATTAACGATTTATGAGCATTAGCATTTATGAGTCAGAAACTGTAGTCACAGATTTTGAAAAGTTAAATACAAATATTGCAGACAAATGTCTGAAGCAAATTACTCCTAAACTTAAAAAAACGCAAAAGTAAACAACAAAAAATGGTTTGACCAGGATTGTTGGTCCCTTTGTAAGGAGTTAAGGAGCCTATTACGTTTATTACAAAAGTATCGTCAGGATCCATATATCCGAGGAAAATTCTTTCAAACCCGTAAACAGTATAAAAAACTAATCAAACATAAAAGTAATCGGGAAATGATTGCACAACTCAAAGAATTGGAAAATTCAAAAGCAGACACATCAAAATTTTGAAAGATTCTCCGTGATATAAATGGCGAAAACCCCAGTAATAATAATGGGAATGTTAAACCTGGTGATTGGTTGGTTTACTTTAAGAACCTACTTAACACTGATAGCAGTACATCAAACTCTGAGATTGTGAATGAACTGAAGAATAGTTAAAAGAGTGCAAGTAGCAACCCCTATTTAGACAGACCAATCTTAAAAAATGAAATAACTAAAGCCATTAGACTTCTTAAAAGTAACAAGGCTTCGGCAGAAGATAGAATTTGCAATGAATTGTTAAAATACGGTGAACATCACTTATTAGATGCAATACATAAACTCTTTAATATTGTTTATAGTTCAAATAACTATCCACATTCTTGGAGCACTGGCCTGTTGGTTCCAATCCACAAATCTGGGTCGAAAAATAACCCGGCCAACTACAGGGGAATTGCCATCTCTAGCTGTCTTGGCAAGTTATTCAATAGCATCCTGAATATTAGGCTGGCATCTTTTTTAGACTCTAATAACATTCTTTCCGGTCAACAGTTCGGATTCAGGCATGATTGTCGAACTACAGACAATCTGTTCATACTAAAAACCCTGGGAAACAAATATCTCTACAGTGGTAAGTCAGAGAGCGCCAATAAAAAAATATTAACACAAATATTAAAAAAATCAAATAAATTATATGCCTGCTTTATTGACCTTAGAAAGACCTTTGACAGTGTCTGGCATGATGGTCTATTCACAAAATTAATCAAATATGGTATAACAGGGAAAATGTATAAAACTATCAAAACATGTATCAAAACATGTCAAGTTAAAAAAACTTTGAACTGCGTAGTGTGCTTACCAAATTTCGTCTTAGTCTCAAAATTGAAATGGGTCATCATAAAAAAATCCCATTAAACAACAGGGTTTGTGACATGTGTAATAAAGGTCTAATTGACGATGAAATGCATTTTCTGATGGAATGCAACAAATATAATGAGTTGCGTACCAAACTGTTCAATAAAGCTAAGGATATGATCCCAGCATTTGAAAATAAACCTGCACTGAAAAAATTCATGGAATTGTTACAGAATGAAAACATTATTATACCAGTAGCACAGTTCATAAGTAAAAGCTTCGAAGTCAGGAAGCAAGGTCTTACTTGACATCTTAATGCCTGCTGTAAATTTAGTAATTTCATATTATTTAGTATTTTAGAGATTTTGTATTATTTAGTAATTTAGTGATTGTATTTTGTTATTTAGTATATTGTTTTTATATATATTTTTTTGTACTTTGTGACCATTTTCTTTCCCTCCGTGGATTGTGTATGACGAACGTGGGAGGGCGAAGCATACGTTCGGCTCCGATGAAAATGCGAAATTGTGACAATTATCAACTCATCTCTCAGTCTCCTCCAAGCCAGTAAGCCAGGAAACAATCCCTAAAATATCTTATCTGTAGAACAATAACAGTAATTTTGAATTCTCGTATTTGAATAGACATACCACAAAGGGCTTTAACATACAAAAGTAACAGTATAATAGGAAGAAAAACAGCGCAGAATGATTGGCGCGAAAATGTGGGCCTGGTTGGGTAATCCAATTTGATTGGTTGAGAGCCCGGGGTCAAATTGTAATTTTCATAAGTTGGTCACATGCTGAATGAGTCAACAAAATCACAAGGTCGTTACGCAACGACACATGCGCATAACCCATTCACGGTCACCGATTGTTGTGGTTAGACATCGCGGATCGGAGCAGTCGGACCTGCTCTTCTTTGTTCCTTTGTTTCATGGCCATATGCTGTAAATTGGATTTTGTTCCAAACAGAAATACGTAATGCTTGTAGCCCTCGTGACGCGACCAGTTGCTTGGTTTCAGTCATCGTTGCGCTGATGAATGTGGATAGACCATGTCAAAAATGAAAGCTGTCGGTATTCTGGTCTCGGTTTTGCTTGTCCTTTCAGCAGGGTATCTTTCTTGTTACAGCGTGCTCTGTGTCGATGGCTCTGTTACATTTTTACGAAGAACACTTTCAGGTAAAAATAACATGTTCATTCTCGTGTTTGTAAAAACCATATGTCCACCTGCATAAAAGATGCAATCTACGATAGGGTCGACCACTTTTTATTGTGGGGAGAGGATTTAATTACACAAACCAGTATCATTTCGGACAATTAAATTTGATCATGGAACTATAGTTATAGTTCCATGATTTGATCTTCGTCTTTTGTCTGTTTGACGCTAACATAATGCACCATTTAGGAGGGGATATTATTAAGTAGGAGCTGATGCATTCTTTAATCATCCCCCCCCGACAAAGATGATTTTGCATCCCATGTGGTGCAGTGGGTATGCTTGTTTCAGCACAAACATCCTGTTTATCAAAATGACAATTCATAGTCATCATTTGGGTCATGTGAGGGGGGGGGGGCAGTCATTTTAAAGAGATGTATGTTTACATGTATAACTATTAAGTATATCTCAAATTATCAAAGAAATATGAAATCAAAATAAATTAAACCAGATAGTGATATTAATGGTTAATTTATTCATAACAAACATTTAGGCTGTTACAAAAAACAGATTTTGCACTTACTGTTTGATACAGCCCTGGCAGAAGAACCCTGATGCTATATCTCCAAGAGTGAAATGCTAATTTGCATATAATTAGCATAATACTTGATCCTTTGTTCTATCATTTGTACTTGATTCAGAGCAGAAGTGGGTGGCCCGAAACATGGATGGGGGGCGAGGCACACCCATGCACCCACATACATTCTTTCATGTTGAGAACATTTCATAGCAGTCATCCTTTGAAGTAAAACTTTCAACATTTATCAGAACTTTGAATCTATTACACTAATGTACCACCAAATACTGTAGAACACGTTGAAATAGCTGCATGCATTTTTAGCGGATTTGACTCTTGGCATGAATTAACAGAATCTTAATTTAGCTAACATGTTTACTATCTTCCTGTGAGAATATACTTTCTGTTAAATTAGCTGCAATTAGCGAAATTACAGATTAGCTAAGTTAGCTAAAATAACATGCTAGCTAAAAAGACATGTTTTACAGTAAGTATCTGAATGTGTGTGTACTGTGTTCTAGTAACTTGTTGTTTTCGAGTTCTTCGTCATCTGATAGTAACAATGACAAAAGGGAGATCGTAATAATTTACTACCTTCCAGTCACATGACTATTGCTCAATCTCGGGGGGGGGGGCTTTAGAAAATAGAAGAAAGTTGCATATTACCATAATCCTTCTATTGATTGGACCATCAAGAAACGAATATAATTATATTTTTTTGAAAGTAGTGATTGGAGTGAATTTTAGTCGATAATAAATTTATTGTATAATTAATTTTCAGATACAGAAAGTTTCAACAAAACATCCCAAATTATTAATATACAATATTGCAAATAATTGTGGCCCAACTAATTATAAACAGACTAAATGTAGCATCTTACGAGCCCCTCCCATAAGTATTATCCTTGATAACAATATTACCGGGTAACTGTCAACATGCTACGTTTTAGATTTGTCTCTTATTTCATTAAGTCTTTTACTTCACACTCACCAAGGCTGACCATATTTCTTGTGACCTGACCTATCCATTCTGAATTCTCTGATGATGTAATAAAATGTATTGTTCTGACCTTGGTAACCATCAAAACAATGCCCTATATCAGTAATTTATGGCTTTCCGGAGCAACCATTTACGACATGGTCACCTATCATTGAGGCATTTTTATATCATATTTGCTCTATTACAGGTGCACACATTTATGGTAAAAAAATTATGGTAAATGTTTATGATAAAAAATACAGAATGAGTTCCTTAAGGCCACCTCTACTTAATAGTGACTTGAAGAGGCAGGGGAGGGGAGGCGAGAGGAGGGGGTGGTGGGTGGTCACTGGAGGGGCAGTGTTTAGCAGGATTAGCATTATGGGTGAGGGGGCCATAAGGAACTTTATCAAAAATATAAAGTTATTTTTTAATAATCCTGTATATAATAAAATTATGTTGGCTTTATGTATGTGCCTTTCTATTGGAGTCTGCACTTACAGTATAGTATACGTGTCATTTTCTTTTAAGTCATTCATAATATACCAGTAAACAGATTAGTCAGAGAAACATAAATTTAGGTTACTAGTACATGTATATTTAAATACTGAAAACTTGTATCTTTTACATTAATGAATGGGAGATTATTGCTTGGGTTTTGGGTTTGACAATTGTATAGGTATTAAAATTAGAATTTAGCAATATGCACACTAATTTTTTCTCAAATCAATTTCTGTGAATGAATAGTTTGAGGATACTATGACGTTACTGCAGAGACTTTCTGTCTAAATGATTCTGAATAAAATGTTCAGTATTACAAAAGGAATGTGTATCAATAAACATAAAAGTCATAATATAATGATCCAGCTTAAAATACCTGCAATTTTTGGCTTATGTGCATTTCTATTAGAGATGTATTTCTAATAGAGAAATAGGCATTGTGGATTTCATGAAAGGCAAGTTAAGCGTCTTACTAAATACCTCCAATGTGTCCTGTTGAGGGCAGCATACATGTGACGTAGCTCCTCCCACAAGGATACGAAATGGGATGATGACTGAAATTAAAAACTATATAAATATAAAGAAACCGTGAAAACAATAAAGCACATGTGTACCAACAACTCTTATCGGTACACTTGTTTTTTTTCCTAGGCTTCCTTGCTGTGGGATGCATTGGTGCAACCGTCTTTATATACAAGCTTCAACAAATGATAACATCAGACTATCATACACCTCGAACAATGTTTGACCAATATCTGGCATTTGCTTTTATGGGTCTGATTGGTTGCTACAAACGAAAGAAACTTGAGGCCTCCACCAGAAAAGTTTCAGAAACACAGGAACGAATTCTTATGCAGAGATTGAAGTATAATGCGGAGACTGAGTATGGTCAAGAGTTTCAGTTCTCGGAGATTAAATCGCAAGAAGATTTCAGGAAATCTCATCCTCTAACACGATATGGGCATTATAAAGCGTACATAAATAGAATAGAAAAAGGTGAGGAAAATATTATCACCAAGGACAGACCCATAAATTTGAGTTTGACTTCGGGGACATCGGGCAACGCATCAATATTACCGACCATTAAAAAGCAATACAGTGCATTTTTTTTACAAGGAATATCAATTTGTTTTGATTCTCTGTTCAAGGCATTTCCAGGTGCCAAGCAACTGCAGAAGGATCTGAAGTTTTTCTATTCTCCCAAACCACGTACGTCAGAATCGGGTATTCCCGTTGGTCCGAATTCTTCTTCTCCTGCAAGTTCAAAGGCGCTGCTTAATCTATATACAACGCCAAAGGCCGGCTTCAATATCATGACTGAACCTGAAGCGTTGTACATCCATTTGCTTTTCGGTCTCAGAGATCGCAAATTAGGCATGATAGAGGCTAATTTCTCATCGATCATTTACATGGGATTTGTTGCCATGGAAACACAGTGGCAGCAACTGGTAGAAGACGTACGGTTAGGTCGCATCAATCCTGATTTGAAAATTGAGGATAGCACACGAAAGGAATTGAACGCTTTGCTCAAGCCAGATGCAATGCGGGCTGACGAACTAAAAGTTGAGTTCCAGAAGGGGTTTGATGGAATCGTCAAAAGAGTTTGGCCACTTATTAATTTGATTCTGACTGTTGATACTGGTTCTTTTGAGCTATACAGACAGGTGCTGGTTTCATACTATGCAAAAGGTAAGTATCCAATTTGGCCAACGTACTCTTAAACAGCGATCATTAATATTACGGCAATTTTATTCAATTTTGCATAAAGACAAGTACGTGGCAGGTTGTATGTGTTGAGTTTTGTTTCATGAATCAATCATTAATAACCCAGTTACACATTGCTTAAATTATTATTGCCAATTTCATTTTTTTTTTGTGTCTCGGCTTGAGGTTCTATGAAATTCCTGTTCATTTAGCGCAATATACATATTTTTTTTTTTTAGTGACTCGTAATTGTTAAAAATATTATCTGCGGTCCTCCGTATTATATGCAATAGACAAATTATTGTAAATCAATGCATTTCGAGACGCTGTTCAAAGGTGTTAGTGAAAAAAATTCAAACAACTAATCTAATGGGCCTAAAATCGATTGGTACACATTTTCTGCAATGCATACAAATTCTGACCATCAAATATACATCGTAGTTTATTCCTTACACATGTACATTAATAGGAACGTTTATGTGTTCTATATTATAATAATTTATTACCAGGTGTTCCAATTTACTCTCCTTTGTATGCTGCCACTGAGGGATTGCTTGGTATCAATATTTGGCCTCATGATGAGAAGCGATATTACTTACTTGTACCTGAATCCATGTTCTTTGAGTTTATTCCAATTGATGAAAGGTAAGTTGTAGAATACGAGTTGATATTCAAGACTCTACTTTTTTTTTTTCAAGTGGTTGTACTGACACATAGTGCATTTGGCCACAGAAGTCATATTTATGTTTGGGACTACATGACGCTGTGTGGCCGTCTTTCTGTCAAATAGAAATTTTAATGCACTATTCTGGTGGCAACCAAGCTCGGTTGAACATAAGCACCTGCAGACCTTAACCAAGGTCCCCCCAAAGTCACATTCGTTAGTAAATGAATTTCGGCCAGTGGAATTGGCCTGCCCATTGAGTCTGTGGCACACTCACCCAGGGTAGGGGTCGATCCTTTTGATGTTCAGCCTAAGGTAGGATTTGAACTTGGGTCCACCTATTATGAGTCTGATGTGACAACCACTATGCTACCAGTGACCGGTGACTATTCAAGACTCTTTTAATGAGTTATCCAGACATTAGTAAAACAGACTAGACCCCCCCATAACATAACATAACATACATTTTGTAACATAACATAACTTTATTGACATTATTCATTTTGAATAGAACATAGTCCAATCTTTAACTAGATAACAATTCCTAAATACATAAACAAAAACATACTAAAACAGTTTAACAAAAGGGCTTGGAAAAATCAGGGAATTGAAATTACTGTGTCACATTACCATACTTTCTTTTATAAAAATACCAAGCTGTATTAATGTGGAAGTGTTGCCCATAATGTATTTAAATTTTGAATCTTCATCCATCAAATGGAAATTAACAGTTTTATTACCTTGCCCGTACCATCAAAGATGGAAGGGAAAGGTATATTAAGGGAAAAATTTTGTCCGGCGTTGTCGTCGTCGTCGTTGTTGTCATCGTTAATAATTGTTATTGTGTGCATGATAACTTTACTAATTCTATTCCAAACTTCATCAAACTTGGTCACCTTGTTCATCAGTATAAAGTCTTCCCTGAGTTTGAACAACAGTAGTCCTGTATGAAAATATCATGCAAAAATTGAGAAAAACTGATAAAATATTTTGACTGTTTCTACTTGACTGATCACTGGTGATACACATCAAAGGTCACTGATCTCAGTGGAAATATGCATTGTTTTATGTGTTCAATGAAGCAAATGATTTATCTTGTAATAATATCCTTGGTAAAGTATCTCAGAATTCCTATACTGGGTTTCAAAACCAACTCATGGAGAGATTGCACAGTCTGATACACATTTGCAAACCTACCAATAAAATCTTTACAGAAAACAAGATGTCAGAAAATCAATATAAGCACTCCTATGAACTGGGTGCCAAACTTTGATCAAGATCTGAAGCTAATAGAAAATCTGTTTAGTTCAAAGTTATCAAATCAAAAACAGTACATAAAAAATACATAAAAAGCAAAACATTTCATCCACATTTAAAAAAGAAAATTGTTCTAAAATATATGTATTCTGTATTTGACAAACAGTTCATTCGACAAATGAAAACTTGCAGGAATATGTTTCAGCTATTAGAACAGAATGATAGAGTTTTTATAATACTGGTTTAAAAACGCACTTCAAAGATTGCAGTGTTTGAAGATGTAGATTCTCAGGAGGCAACAGTACTGTTGACTTCTCCCTCCACTGGATACCAACTAACTATTTAAGTTGATTTGCATACAAAGCAGAGCTTGCAACATGATAGCTATTCATAAAGGGTGTTTTTTTTTTTTTTACTCTTCATATAATACAGTAGTCACACAATGAGGCAGTTCATATTTGTCTCAGTGAATCATTAATTTTTGACAGACACCTGTACAAAATACTGTTATCTTGCATGTTTTATGAATCTATTCACGTCTAAATGCAGCACTTTTTTTTTTTGCAATGAGGCATTTGTTTTTATACTAAAATATCTGAATTACTTTGAATAAAGCTGGAAATTATGTCCCTTAAAATAATTAAACAAATAAGGCACAAATGTTTTTGTAAGATATTTACATCTTTAAAGGACATTCCGTAGACTGTTAGTTCAACCCCAAAACTTGTTTGTATTCAAAATTAATTATGACAATGCATATTTATATTGAAACAAACTATGTTAAAGGGAATTATATTATATAACAAGGGGCAAGGTCACCAGAGTTCAACTATGTTTTCTAATTGAGTCAAACAATTTTCTCCTAATTGTAATGCTTAGTATGTTGGGGGCATTTCATAACATAATGGAATTCATCCTCAATTGAATTTGGGTTGCATCTTGTACAGATCCTGTGTTCAACTTTAACTTTTAACCTTTGGCCTTAAGTGCCTGCCTTTCTCAATCATTAAGGGATGGTCACTTATTCTTAGTTTGCATATTCTTTTTCTTATTCCACCATCCTTAACATTATTTATATACTCCTCCATTTTCAATTCTGTTTTGAATAATTTATACGTTCTTAGTTTATTCTATTCCCCTGTCCCATCTGTATTTATAATTTGTTTCCAATTTGAATCATAGTCAGTCTCTAAACGTTTACAAATTTCTTGAATGTTATTTTCATTCCCACTCCAAAAGTTACCCACTTCTTTTTCCCTAGTAATTTCTTGCATTGACTTATCTCATGAGGATTGATTTTCCATCGTACTCATCATTGCCTCATGGACTAAAGTATTTATTTTCTTTGTGCTTGTTCTTAACCAAAGCTTCAATAACATTTTCAATAACATATATGCTGTGAATCTTGTATTCATTTTTTCCCATGATTTTCAATGTGTCCAAATGATGTCATGGCGATCAAGACCTCATTTGTTCAAATTTCATTTGCCTGTTCATTTGCTTTTGTGTTTCGATACACATAGAATCACCTCTGTTCTAAATATTACGGCCTGCAATATGAGGAAAATCATTAGATATTTCCTGTTAATTGCATATGATCCTTTCATTAAATATCTCATTTACATTTCCTAGTCCCAATACGTCATTAAAGTGGGGGAGTTGTCACCTGCGCATGCGTCATATGGCCATAGCGTGTCATTGTTTACAAACAAACGTCTACCCATGAGCCTTTGCATTTTTACTGTGTTATCGTCGATTGGAACTCAATTCCCATGCTTGCGCAGGTGACGACCCTCCCACTTTAAATTAAATAAGTGATCTCAGAGTACAACTGCAGTATTTTTAATTCAATTTTCTAACTGATCGTCATTGTCTCTGTTCTCCAGTGACGAAGACCAACCGGATACACTGTTTTTAGATCAAGTTGAAGTTGGCAAGACGTACGAAATGGTGATTACAAACATCAGTGGTCTTTACAGATATAGATTTGGTGATGTCATCAGAGTTGTCAGATTTCACAACCAGTGTCCTGTTGTAGAATTCTTGTACAGGTATGTAAATGAAGAAAAAAGTGAACCATGTAGTAGACAGTCATTTATGTAAGACCATGGTGTGTACAAAGCTTGCCACCAGTTAAAGCATGCAAGATTCTACTACCAAAGACGAGCAGATCTAGCGTTGTTACCTGTTCTTATAAAATATGCTGATATATATTTCTGCGATTTTTAGGATTTTAGTGATGGCTTATTTCTTGTTGTTTTTCCACATGCAAGAAAAATTACACATAGCTACAAAATTTTACAATTTTCACTGGCGTGTGAAAATTAGTCACTCGCGGAATTGATACAGTTTACCGTTTATCTCATAAATACGGCACATCGTCATAAATACCAGCATTAGTTCATAGAAAATTCTTTATCTTTTTATATCTAGACAAGGACAGTTATTGAACGTTCATGGCGAGAAGACTTCAGAAGACGTTCTCTACAAAGCCTTGGTGGAAACGGCTTCTGATTGGCCGAATGTCAAATTAGTTGATTATACATGCGCTGAAAGTGTCATGTTGAACTCCCGCTACGGTAAAGTGATGTAATCCCCGTAAATGTATAATTTTCGTATCATACTATGATTACTTTTTTTTTATTCTGTTTGCTATTTTTTTAATAGTGGCTTTAAGCAAGCTGATAATTGTGTGGAGAAAACCAAGTTTTAGCCGATGTACCTGAAACTATTTTATTCTAAGTAGAATCTTGGTTTGCTTTTGAATCTCACAATCTGGCGTATCATCACTAAATGTGTAACTATGGTTTTCATATTGCAGGTAATTCCAATGCTAGTCCCTCTCAGTTTTATCTGATATTTATTGAATTAGAAGGAGCAGGTACAAATTCACATAAACTTACGCAGACACAGAAAAACAGGGTAAGCCTTCTGTCAGTGTGTATTTCTCTTTAAGCCTTATTTGTATGATACATGTACTTGTAATTTACTCAGTAACAATGTTGCAGAGTGACATCACCAACTTACACTTTAATTAGGGGATATTGCATATTATATAGATCATATAGTGACTTTCATAGGGTAAATCATGTGGATATGTTTTTGTATGCCAATAAGTGATGCTCTGGCCCTCAAAGGATAATCAGAGAGAGCAAGCACATTCTTTTACCAGATAGGTCAAACAATAAAACTGTCATCTTTTATTTGTCAGTACTTTTATTTTTTTATTTTTTCGCCCCTTCTCTCTAACAGCTTGATGAATGCTTGCAACGAAGAGCGTTTGTTTACGAATCATTCCGCAGTAAAGGTAGCATAGCCGAACCGAGAGTGCTAGTGGTGAGAAATGGTGCGTTTAAAAGACTCAAGGATTTCTTAGTGGAGCAGACAATGGCCAGTGCTAACCAAGTCAAAATACCTAGGGTTTTGAAAAGACACGATACATTTAAATTTATGATGGAAAACGTAATTGAGTAACGAGTGTTATTCACATAGGAACTTGACGCATGGACCGTGATTTAAATACCGCTATATGTTTGTATTGTGTATCTTTCATTTACTAATGTGTTTGAGAAGCCTATTAATGTTTTTTTTTTTTTTGGGACACCTGACCTTACCTGGTGCTATTTCTATCCCATAGCTTAACACTAAATTTATCATGTTTCGGGTCTTTGAGATTGATTGACTTCAGGATTCTAAATATCTACTCAATTACTGTAAAAGAAACACACACTAGTAGTTTTTGTACAAAAAAAAAATTTATTTGCACGATTTCAAAGTTTGGTACATTTTTGTCATTCACAAAAATTTAGTTTGATTTTCAGTATTTTGAACCAACTTTTTGTGAGCACCACAGCAGATACGTAATATGTATATTGTGCAACTATTGTCAGATTGTATTAAATGGAAAATCTGAATTTCCTATTAGCATTTCAATAGTACTGCCAACGATGGGTATCATCATATCAGCTCTATTATAAGGGTTTATCTCTACGCAAGGTAATCGTATATTGGGAAATGTGATTCCTTGCAACAGAGCAATTACTGGGTCATTGAAAAACAAATTAGAACCTTTGTCTTGTATGTACTACTAATAAATTAAGTATGGTACAGTAAATACCGAGGTATTCAACAAGAACCATGTTTTATAACGATCTAGTTTACAACAAGAACACCGCTGTATTTTCAGTTGTCCCAATTATGCTCTGTACTGTAAGTTTGTTTTTTCTAAATATATTGCATTCAAAAAGTTTTGTGTCCTTTGTAAAAGTCTTTGAAATCCAGTTGGCCGAAATTATTCAAGTTAAGCGGAGTGTGGAAGCTAAACTTGTGCATTATGTATGGGAGATGTACTGGTAGTCAAATCACTGCTGTTGAATTCTACAGCACACAAAAATAAATTGTGTATATGTCTACTGTAGACATCTTTGGTGTGTTCACTAAGAAAAATGTTTGCAGGAGTTTTTCTATAATTTGTACTTGCAAGCATTTTGTAAACATAAATGGCGAATGTTGTAGCCAAACATTGTCTATGGTGAACACACCTCTGGATGGCATATACAAGAGTTCTATTTTGCCTAGTGAAAAATGTCATCAAATGAATGACAAAAACATGGCCATTTTGAATGAAAAATTGGTCCAAATACCTACAACTGAACTATAGCCGGTCATGGGGAAAATAATTTAAAAATTTCAAAAAATGTGTGAGCTGTAACCATCCTTGAACCAGTGTTGTCAATGTGGATTATGTTGCTATGGCAGCCATCTTGGATGACTGGCCTCTGGTAATGAAAACATGTACATGCAGTCATGGTTCTCAAAATATTTCTGATGTTCAGTGACATCAAATGAACACAAACTAATAATACAAATAATACTGCAGCAAAAAGGTAAAATAAAGTAACTTTCAAAATTCATTGTGTCAACACACAAATGTGCTACCTATATCAATCATTTTGTCTGCCAATTAAAGTCTTGGGTTGTGTGGTGCCATGTCATGTTAAATATGGGTCCCATGCAACATGCATTAACCTTTTCATCACCAGTTCCCTCGTTTCATCACAAAATAGTCCCATTTATAGTCTGCACTTTCCTTCAAAATATTGGGACAAAAATAGTTCAATTTTTTCAGTAAAAATTGACTCAAATTTTGTCTGTTGGCTCAAAAACGAGGGTTCATTTCCAGAAATATTGAAAAATATAAGAAAAGTGCAGAACAAATTTTGGCGAGAAAAGTTGGTGGTGAAAAGGTAAATATACATACTTTGTTTATATGAAACTCTAACATTCTCTGCATGAGGACTGGTCTAAAACAACCATGTTGAAAGTTACATGGTAACAAAAATTCAAACCTCCCAAAACCCTAACTATGAATATAAAATCATGCATTAAAAGTCAAATTAAAAAATATTTTTTTGTATTTTTTGATTTTATCATCAGCATCATCTTGTTATGCTGACATTCTTCACTCTATTGATTAAAAAAAAATCTGTATTTTGTGGACGGATGCTTTCAGACTTGAATTGAAAGTAAGAAAATTGAATGGAAGATGGATTAGAAAACAGATTTGTTTTTTCAACTGTAGAGGGCGCTCAGCTAAAATTGATGAAAACATTGAATACTGTAAAGGGGGTAATTATTCACTGGGTTTTAATTTAGCTTATTTCGCTGACTGGAAAAATGCGCTAAATTAAAACACGGTGAATATGTAAAATTTACCATAGAACACATTATATAAATGACGAAACCGTGAATTTAAAACCCACTGAATATGCCTGAAATGGTAAATCAGGGAAATTTAAACCCAGTGAAAATTAGTCATTTTACAGTACTACCGTAGTACTGTACCACATGTCTTTTTAGCTATTTTAAAATGTAGCTAATTTAGCAACTAGTATTATTCTTACAGTGAGATTGCAGCCACTTTTAGCTAAATTAATTAATTTTATAAATTCACTAAAATTCCATGTAGTTATTTCTAAGTTTTAGCAATATATATATACTGTAAAAAGATTAATTATTCACTGGATTAATTAATTATTCATTGTGCTTATTTCACTGGAAAATGCGCTAAATTAAAACCCAGTGAATATGTAAAATTTAGCATAGAACACATTATCTAAATGATAAAACCGTGAATTTAAAACCCACTGAATATGCCTGAAATGCTAAATCAGTGAAATTTAAACCCAGTGAAAATTAGTAATTTTACAGTATTCACTGTTTGCTTTTTTTCAGTTTTTCTTATGAACTACCTCTTTTAGCGAATTCTGTTTAGGTTTATGTAAATGAGTTATCAGATTGAGGAATACCCCCTCAGAAGGGAGGGAACCAAAAATAACAAAAATCAACTTAGACTTAACCACCACCGAAAATCTAAACGTGTTTACATGTAAAAAATACCTTCTGTAAAATCTGTAATAGAAGCCATGGCTTTTATTAAAATGGTACAATGCAACAGAGGGGAGTCAGCTTCTATTAGAGCATCTGTACATACAAGAAATGGTGAAGAAAGAATGTGCATGGCTTCTCATACAGATTTTACGGTACTGTAAAATACTTTATTTTTGCTGAAAATAAAAAAAAAAAACAGCAAATGTACGTTTTATCCTATATTTTACATTCAACTCGTCAAAAAATTTGAAAAAATAAATTCTATACAAAACAGCCAAAAAGTCTTTTCAGCGAAAACAAATTATTAAAGTATTTTACAGTAGTTTTGAAAGTGCATAGCTTTTATAAATTTTTTTAGAAAATGAATGTAAATGTAAATTTAATTTAGAACCATACCAGCCCTCAACGAGGGCCTTAAGACCCCCTAGTTTGCTGACAATTTATCAACCCACTTTTAAGTATCGTAACTATACAACCAAAATAATCAGAACTTTTTGGATTATTCGACTGAACCTAAATTTGCCTGATAGAATGTACTGTACCAACAAGGTTTCGCATCAAAAAGATACATGTAATGGCAGGCAGGCAGGCAGACACTACGGTGGCCATTTTGTGGTTGGCTGAATCATCAGTTGCATCCCCCTCCCTCTCCCCCTCCCCCTCCCCCGATTAGATTGGATTGTTGTAAAATGTTAAAATATTACAAACATCCACATTAAGGTGACCTTATTGAAATCTGCACATATCACAATGAAAATTAAGTGGTTTACAGTACAACCTCTTCTCCTTTCCCATATTTATTTTGTTATAAACACTAAATGCATTAAATTTCCTGATGCTGACATTGGGAGATACAATGAGTTGAAAATATCAACCTACCCTGATATCAACCAAACTTAGAAGAAAAAAAAAAATAAGCCTAAACATGCATTTTCGTAATTTATTTCAGCTAGTATAAACGACTTGCATTCACATTGGTCCAGTCCAGCATGATACCCAGTTGGGACTTTGTGTCCTTTCTTTGGATGTTGAACATGGATGGGACGGTGGTGTCGGCATTTTGTACTTCTCGTCATTTAATGCTATGGACTGCAACATCCGCGATATAACGTCTTTCTCTGAAAATGAAAAGCGCTTGAAGTTACACTTGTCTTGCTTAAGCAAGTTACTGTGACTGCATCAAAAGTTTGGCAGTTCGCACCAAATTTCAATTTGCACTATTATTACACTATAAACTCACTAATTTAAATGTCAATGTTTTAATATAAGATTAGCATTTATATAAATAATATACAACTTTTTCATCTCGTATCACTGAGCCTAATTTAAATATAGTAAATATTTCCAACATAGACTAAAAGCAGTGAAACATGCAATTTTTGACTATTTTCCCCATGATAATGTATTTTTTGTTTTTGTTTATTTTCGGTATTTGCATTAACCCATAGTAACGAAAGCATGAAAAAGATGGCATCATCTTCAAATCGGCTCAAACCTCTTCTACTTTTACTTTTACTAAATTTGCGATACTTACCTCTGTCATTGGCAGATTTAAGATAGCTATCAATCTGTCCAGTTTCTAAAGCTTTTTCAATCTGCATTCTGGCTGTCGGCAGTGGTTTACCAAACTGTCTGTCGTAGGTTGTGCGTGTACGAACTGTAACGAGATGAGACTTGGACGGAGCATGTGGAACTGAAAAATAAAAACAAAAATTAGAATTAGAAAGATAACGGATAAGGTTTTTGAACTTCAGCAAGAACTTCTCGTAAATTTTATGGAGAAATCAATTCTCAGTGATTGTGAAATATGCACCCCCAGCCCCAGAATATACCAGGATGTGTAACCTTTATGGGTCATGTGATTTAAGTTTACAACAGACCACATTTAATTGGATGTGAATAAAGGAAATTTCTTAACACAATAAAAATATAGCTATGTTTGAACTTCAGATGAATAATGTATGTTACTCGCGTTGTGTACTTCGCATGGGACTCGCATTGAACATGACGTGACATGGTGACTTAGCGATGAATCAACTTAACATTGTTCATATATGAAGTCAAATTTCTAGCTACTTTTGTTCAGAAAGGTTGACAATGGTGGTGATAAACGAAACAATACTTGTTACTTTGAAAGATTAAATGTACAAGTCCAATAAACTGATTTAATGTCAATCATCGCTCCAGTCTGTCTGTGGTATTCAGACCGCAGACAATTGTTGCCAAGGGAACGCTATACACTCTTTCAAATATCAGCACATATCGTAACTACTGGCAATAAACTAACAGTTGAAAACTTTTTTTTTTTTGTGTAATAATTTCCATTTTATGGTACTATAAGGGATCATTTGGAATTGCGACAAATGGCTGAATGTTTTCAGACTGAAGGGCGCCCTCATTGGTGACAATATTTTATACATAACAACCAAGCATTTAATGCCAGGGTTTTTTCAATAAAAACTGGAAGAGCCCCTGCACTAAATTAGAAACTCCACCCCACGTTACTGCATATAATAGCAATCCTTTGTAAAATTAACAATAAACTAGATTTTAATTTAAAACTTGTTTGGCCAAGCTTGTGGTTGTCATGGTTACAGTGTTACGCCTGAATAAAATTCTAGGCAGGTGTGATACATATATACGGCACTCCATGTATCGGATATGTGCGAGAGACATAAAATACCCTATTGCAGACAACTTGTTTATAGCGATGTCACTCAACTGAACTTGAATTTGACTGAATGATAGAGCCAGACTTGTTAACAAATCTGACAATTGATCCGAGTTACACGCAGCGAGTTGGTAATAAAGTTGGCATTATGTTTCTAATGTATTGGTGGAATACTATAGGGAACACAGACTGGGAGTTAAAAAAATACTTTACAGAAAGAGAGTTTAAAGATTGCTGAATAGTTATGTACTTTTTATGTACTTTTTTTTACTCTTTAAAGCAAACATTTTTCCTGACGAAATTGTGAGGCAGAATTTTGCTCTTTTTTAAGTATTTTTAAGTATTAATAGCAAAAAATGACAAAATTTGACTTTAAAGGATAAGGGGAAAAAGTCATGCATTCTACATACATGGATAATTTTTATATTTTTTTTATTGATTTTCTTGAAATATATACCCATGCTCAATTTTTATTTCATTTCTTTTCTAGTTTTCTTGTTTTGCAGAATCTGAAATTGACTGAATTTTAGATGCTACTCTCTGTAATAGAGTGATGCTAGACAGTGAACCAGTGGGAGTACAGAAGTTGACAATACTTGTTGTCACAACGCAATCTATTGTCTTAGAGCAAGGAACGAAAACATTTGGACACCAAAGTCTTTCTACCAGCTAGGATGGAATTGATGTGCTTTCAAAGTAACTTACACGACTCTCTCTTCACTCTATTTAAACAACAAAAGGGAAAGATGACCCCCCGGTGGTCTTTTGAGATGGACCGTTAAATACAACAAACACAATAGCCCAGATTTCAACCTACTCATCCTCAATAACAAAGGACTTATCCTTGAATGACCCAGTAAAAAAACAAAACAACTATTTATTTAAGTGTTCTTAAACGTGATATCGTTATGGCAACTAAATGTAGAGCTTATATTATTTTGTTTTCTTTACTCAAGCATCTGGAACTGTCACAAGTTCTGGATTTGGGATTACATGATTATTTTGTCTGTTTTCCATTGTTCAGTTCATTTATTTCCACAAATCTGACAACTACTATACAGTATTTGCAGATTTTGTGCTAAAAATTTATGGAAAAAATTAAGCTTATTAATCGGAGAAAATACAGAAAATGTGAAAAAGTGACCAAGAATAATTTCTGACATAAAAAAACAAACAATTAATTAAGCAATTAAGTAAGAATACTGTAAACAGCTTTATTTTCATAACGAATTTTTGTGATTTCATGAATCAGGAAAAATTTTGTATGAGTGAATATTTCACATAGGTTTGCAGGACAGCGAGTCACAGCAACTCTTGTAGCATTTCATTTGGTTTTTAAGACAGTGATTCACTGACTGTTATGGGCATTTCATTTGATATCAAAGATAGTATTGAAGTGACATTGACTATCACCAAATTTTGTGATGACGTCAAATTATCACACTACAAGCATTTGATAGCGATGAAAATTTAGTCGTTTTACAGTATTGGACATTTAAAAAGTACACGCAATTTGTTTTGAAAAAATTCAAACCACACTACAGTTTATATTGTTTTTTTCAAGATTTAAAGAAATTAATACTTTAAATATCTATACCTATGGCCCAGAAAACAAATAATCTGGTTTCTGCTCTGTTAGTTAAAAACATACTTGTCACAGTTTTTGTTCAAGTGTTTTGGCCAGAGCTTCAAAAAAAATGGAAGAAAAATTCAGTTTTCATAAAAAAATCATAATAAAACACAAATTTGAAGGCAATTTTAGAATAATAATTAAAAGCCACTCACACATTGGTTTAAAATTTGAATAATTGAGCAAAACATTTTTTTTTCTTAGCTTTTGTCTTTCGCAAATTAAAGTTTATTTCATATTTATTTCAAAATGTTGATCCAGACCAGCAGACTATTGGAAATTATATTCATTTAGTTTAAAATGTTCATAATATTTTAGAAAAACATATGTTGCACCAAGATTTTAGCGAGAAAAATAATGGCAGTCATAGTGTTAAAGCTTCACTGTACTCTGGTATGCATACATGATAACACTAAAACTGTTTTTATTAGTTTTAATTTCCTCGCTCGTCAAAGTATGAACTAGTTTGTGAAAATATCTTGATGATTAGAAATTGTTATTTATTAACGTGAATGACCCATGATGGAAGTAGTTCATTGAAAATGAATAATTATTACTAATTAGGTAATCTATAAACACATTTGATGGTTGCCAAGCAACACAGTTGTAATCTATATTGGTTTCCAAGTTTGGAAAATGAATATTAAAACATGGCAACGCTTACATATGTTTCATTATTATCTGGAATTTTTCCTGTTTTAATGCGGACACCAGTAATTGTGAATTATAAGAACATTTTTATTAGTTTCTGATAAGTCACAGAGTACGTTGTTATTTCGTATTGACTTAAGGAAAGCGTCATTAGAAGTTCTGAGGGCAGGGCACAAATTTTAAGGGAACCAATGAGAGTTTCCCGAATACGACTTTTTAATACCCGTTAAAGACCAATGAAGAAACAATTAGAAACTAGAAAAGTACAATGCATGAGGCAAGTTAGCGACGAAGGTTGGTGACAGGAATGGGACTTTTTTGTTAATTGTAGCGATTTCGTTTATCGTTACCTCATTACATGCTATCGAATTTATAAACAGTGAGTTATTCTTCACAGACATTACAGGAAATTTTATTTTGTAACTCATGTACATTCAAGACCTTTTAAAGAGCAAAATGACGAAAACAGAAAAGCAACGTGACGCATATTCCAGACTTCAGGTGGAAGCCCTTTAGCCAAAAAAATATTCGTTCAGGGAAAAAAATATTCTAGATAATAACATTTGCAGCAACTTAAATCCAGTCAAAAAGTAATAACAATTCAGAAAAACATTTATAGCATTAATTAATTGTTACTCTACCATCACCCCCTACCCCCCACCCCACCCCAAGATTTAAAATGGTTCAATCCCTGAATTAATGATTCTATCAGCTAGACCTTTGGAAAATAACAATAGGGCATTGTGATAACCCTGTAACCGACAAGATGGAACAAGAATGAATCGCATGTGTGATTGTGAGGACGTTGCTTGCTAAATTAAAATGCTAACACAATCTCTGTGCAAGGCTTAAAAACAAATTTATTCTCAGTCCTGAGATCTTTCAAAACATACACTTTTTTTTCTTGTTGATTTCTCCTAATTTTAACAATATATTTCCAGCAATCGAAAAAAAAAGGTTTATTTATATTTTCCACAAATGTCTATTTGATACTAAATTAACAGGAATTGTGGAAAAATACATAAAAATCATGTGAATGAATAAGTGTTTTTTGGTATGAAATAAAGTATTAGCAAAATAACATAATATTGAAAATAATCTGTCTTCTCATAGATAACATTCAGCGATAAATATTGAAGGGTGGTGACAATCGATATCAGTCCTTCTCTACGCATACAGCATGTTCGTATATAGGTCAAATGCTGCATTTTTTTACACAACATTCAAATAAAAATGGCCGCAAAGTGAACACAACTCTGATAAACATATATAAACTCACCAATGCCAGATGCTGTTAAACTTTTTTTGGTATTACATCCATATCTGCTGACATTTTGTTGTAGTTCTTTCTGTTGCTGTGGTAACTGATATGTATACCTGGTTGTTGTATTCATAGTGTATGGTATGCGGTCCCTCCAGTTTTCCTTGTATCCATCGTACGCAGATCTTATCGAATAACCTATAGCGAATGAAATTATTTCGAGTGAATATATAATATAGTATTATACATCTGTCACCATAACGCCATAAGTTACAGCGTGCCGTAATTTTGCGGTATTTTACGGGGTATTTTCATCTTACCATATTAGGAAATGCAAATTCCAAATATGGAATGATTACGTGCGTAAGCGTCCTTTAATAATAAAAACAAACATGGCTGCCACCAGAGTTTGACTGGACTCCAAACAAAGAAGTTCGCTGATTCTGTTCTAAACATTTTGAATTTCAGCATTCCCATGGATGCTGCACGTCGGTCGATACTCCAGCTGTACTGTCTTCATGCATACTTTGAGGTATTCTCGTAATAACATTATAATATTATATCAACAGTTTCTTTTCTACTTGGCTTGGCTTATTTTGAACACAAACACTGCTGCAGACTATCAAGTTTTTAAAAAAAAGGGCAACAAATACTAATTTTCTGCCATGATTTTTGTTCTTAAATAAAAAGTCAAAATAAAGACTAATGCATCCTTTGTAAAAAATTATATTTATATAGGTCGTTCAACAATATTTGTTTTTAACTTTTTTTCTTCATATTTTAAAAAGCTGTGAACAAGAAGTTGTTTTGGCAATCAGAAAATGTAATTTAGATGTATATAATTAAATATGGAATTCAAATCTTCAATTTGTGTTTGAACATTATGTTAGGATGATTGTGAATGACTTGATTGTACGTGTACTTCTGATTATTTTATGGAATTTCAAAAAAATCAATAAAGCAATAATAGCCATGTGAGGAATTTTTTTTAGAAAAACATCTCAAAACGGATTTCATAAAAAATAATTAGCATAGAGCATATTAATACAATGCTGACATACCGTACTATGTAAACCTCTTTTACTGCCCGAAATAAACAAATTTTGGGATGAATTTTGCGAGGCAGGGGAAAGAGCAAAATATGCTACCAATGAATATATTCTGCTGTGGACCTTGAGACAGAGAGTCACAGTAAATATTTCACTGGGGTCTTTGAGACAGAGAGTCACAGTAAATATTTCACTGGAGTCATTGAGACAGAGAGTCACAGTAAATATTTCACTGGAGTCATTGAGACAGAGAGTCACAGTAAATATTTCACTGGAGTCATTGAGACAGAGAGTCACAGAAAATATTTCACTGGAGTCATTGAGACAGAGAGTCACAGTAAATATTTCACTGGAGTCATTGAGACAGAGAGTCACAGTAAATATTTCACTGGGGTCATTGAGACAGAGAGTCACAGTAAATATTTCACTAGAGTCATTGAGACAGAGAGTCACAGTAAATATTTCACTGGAGTCATTGAGACAGAGAGTCACAGTAAATATTTCACTGGAGTCATTGAGACAGAGAGTCACAGTAAATATTTCACTAGAGTCATTGAGACAGAGAGTCACAGTAAATATTTCACTGGGGTCATTGAGACAGAGAGTCACAGTAAATATTTCACTGGAGTCATTGAGACAGAGAGTCACAGTAAATATTTCACTGGGGTCTTTGAGACAGAGAGTCACAGTAAATATTCCACTGGAGTCATTGAGACAGAGAGTCACAGTAAATATTTCACTGGGGTCATTGAGACAGAGAGTCACAGTGAATATTTCACTGGGGTCATTGAGACAGAGAGTCACAGTAAATATTTCACTGGAGTTGTTGAAACAGATAGTCACAGTAAATATTTCACTGGAGTCATTGAGACAGAGAGTCACAGTAAATATTTCACTGGGGTCTTTGAGACAGAGAGTCACTGTAAATATTTAACTGGGGTCTTTGAGACAGAGAGTCACAGTTAATATTTCACTGGGGTCTTTGAGACAGAGAGTCACAGTAAATATTTCACTAGAGTCATTGAGACAGAGAGTCACAGTAAATATTTCACTGGGGTCTTTGAGACAGAGAGTCACTGTAAATATTTAACTGGGGTCTTTGAGACAGAGAGTCACAGTAAATATTTAACTGGGGTCTTTGAGACAGAGAGTCACTGTAAATATTTCACTGGGGTCTTTGAGACAAAGAGTCACAGTAAATATTTCACTGGAGTCTTTGAGACAGAGAGTCACAGTAAATATTTCACTGGGGTCTTTGAGACAGAGAGTCACAGTAAATATTTCACTAGAGTCATTGAGACAGAGAGTCACAGTAAATATTTAACTGGGGTCTTTGAGACAGAGAGTCACTGTAAATATTTCACTGGGGTCTTTGAGACAGAGAGTCACAGTAAATATTTCACTGGGGTCTTTGAGACAGAGAGTCACAGTAAATATTTCACTGGGGTCTTTGAGACAGAGAGTCACAGTAAATATTTCACTGGGGTCTTTGAGACAGAGAGTCACAGTAAATATTTCACTGGGGTCTTTGAGACAGAGAGTCACAGTAAATATTTCACTGGTGTCTTTGAGACAGAGAGTCACAGTAAATATTTCACTGGGGTCTTTGAGACAGAGAGTCACAGTAAATATTTCACTGGAGTCATTGAGACAGAGAGTCACAGTGAATATTTCACTGGGGTCATTGAGACAGAGAGTCACAGTAAATATTTCACTGGAGTTGTTGAGACAGATAGTCACAGTAAATATTTCACTGGAGTCATTGAGACAGAGAGTCACAGTGATTATTTCACTGGAGTCATTGAGACAGAGAGTCACAGTAAATATTTCACTGGGTCTCTTTGAGACAAAGAGTCACAGTAAATATTTCACTGGAGTCGTTGAGACAGAGTCACAGTAAATATTTCACTGGAGTCGTTGAGACAGAGAGTCACAGTAAATATTTCACTGGGGTCTTTGAGACAGAGAGTCACAGTAAATATTTCACTGGGGTCATTGAGACAGAGTCACAGTGAATATTTCACTGGGGTCTTTGAGACAGAGAGTCACAGTAAATATTTCACTAGGGTCTTTGAGACAGAAAGCCACAGTAAATATTTCACTGGTGTCTTTGAGACAGAAAGTCACAGTAAATATTTCACTGGGGTCTTTGAGACAGAGAGTCACAGTAAATATTTCACTGGGGTCTTTGAGACAGAGAGTCACAGTAAATATTTCACTAGGGTCTTTGAGACAGAGAGTCACAGTAAATATTCCACTGGTGTCATTGAGACAGAGAGTCACAGTGAATATTCCACTGGGGTCTTTGAGACAGAGAGTCACAGTAAATATTTCACTGGGGTCTTTGAGACAGAGAGTCACAGTAAATATTTCACTGGGGTCTTTGAGACAGAGAGTCACAGTAAATATTTCACTGGGGTCTTTGAGACAGAGAGTCACAGTGAATATTTCACTGGAGTCATTGAGACAGAGAGTCACAGTGAATATTCCACTGGGGTCATTGAGACAGAGAGTCACAGTGAATATTCCACTGGGGTCATTGAGACAGAGAGTCACAGTGAATATTTCACTGGAGTCATTGAGACAGAGAGTCACAGTGAATATTTCACTGGGGTCTTTGAGACAGAGAGTCACAGTGAATATTTCACTGGAGTCATTGAGACAGAGAGTCACAGTGAATATTTCACTGGAGTCGTTGAGACAGAGAGTCACAGTGAATATTTCACTGGAGTCATTGAGACAGAGAGTCACAGTGAATATTTCACTGGAGTCGTTGAGACAGAGAGTCACAGTAAATATTTCACTGGGGTCATTGAGACAGAGAGTCACAGTGAATATTTCACTGGAGTCGTTGAGACAGAGAGTCACAGTGAATATTCCACTGGGGTCATTGAGACAGAGAGTCACAGTGAATATTTCACTGGAGTCATTGAGACAGAGAGTCACAGTGAATATTTCACTGGAGTTGTTGAGACAGAGAGTCACAGTAAATATTTCACTGGAGTCATTGAGACAGAGAGTCACAGTGAATATTTCACTGGAGTCGTTGAGACAGAGAGTCACAGTAAATATTTCACTGGGGTCATTGAGACAGAGAGTCACAGTGAATATTTCACTGGAGTCATTGAGACAGAGAGTCACAGTGAATATTTCACTGGGGTCATTGAGACAGAGAGTCACAGTGAATATTTCACTGGGGTCATTGAGACAGAGAGTCACAGTGAATATTTCACTGGAGTCATTGAGACAGAGAGTCACAGTGAATATTTCACTGGGGTCATTGAGACAGAGAGTCACAGTAAATATTTAACTGGGGTCATTGAGACAGAGAGTCACAGTGAATATTTCACTGGGGTCATTGAGACAGAGAGTCACAGTAAATATTTCACTGGGGTCTTTGAGACAGAGAGTCACAGTGAATATTTCACTGGAGTCATTGAGACAGAGAGTCACAGTGAATATTTCACTGGAGTCGTTGAGACAGAGAGTCACAGTAAATATTTCACTGGGGTCGTTGAGACAGAGAGTCACAGTGAATATTTCACTGGGGTCTTTGAGACAGAGAGTCACAGTAAATATTTCACTGGTGTCTTTGAGACAGAGAGTCACAGTAAATATTTCACTGGAGTCTTTGAGACAGAGAGTCACAGTAAATATTTCACTGGGGTCTTTGAGACAGAGAGTCACAGTGAATATTCCACTGGAGTCATTGAGACAGAGAGTCACAGTAAATATTTCACTAGGGTCTTTGAGACAGAGAGTCACAGTAAATATTTCACTAGGGTCTTTGAGACAGAGAGTCACAGTAAATATTTCACTGGAGTCATTGAGACAGAGAGTCACAGTGAATATTTCACTAGGGTCTTTGAGACAGAGAGTCACAGTAAATATTTCACTGGGGTCTTTGAGACAGAGAGTCACAGTAAATATTTCACTAGGGTCTTTGAGACAGAGAGTCACAGTGAATATTTCACTGGGGTCATTGAGACAGAGAGTCACAGTAAATATTTCACTAGGGTCTTTGAGACAGAGAGTCACAGTAAATATTTCACTGGGGTCTTTGAGACAGAGAGTCACAGTAAATATTTCACTGGTGTCTTTGAGACAGAGAGTCACAGTGAATATTTCACTGGAGTCATTGAGACAGAGAGTCACAGTGAATATTTCACTGGAGTCTTTGAGACAGAGAGTCACAGTAAATATTTCACTGGGGTCTTTGAGACAGAGAGTCACAGTAAATATTCCACTGGTGTCTTTGAGACAGAAAGCCAGAATGAATATTTTCAAGCCATAGTGATTATCACAACATTTTGTCTACTCAGGTAACAAAAATTCCAAGCATTTTTAAGGGTGAAAACGTTACAATATATTGAAATGTAAAGTTGCCGAAAAATGAACATTAATGTACAAATGAAAAAAAACAAGACCGTATTTGCTCTATTATTAATGCATGCATTTATGTAAATGACAGAAGTGTATCTATGGTCATTATATTAAAGTTATATTAGAATGACCCAGTATACAATGAATGCAACTCAGGATGCATTTCTAGTAGAAACAAATACTGTAGGATTGCATAACAATTTTGTATTAATTTGAAAAAGGAGAAGAAATATATATTTAAGGTTTGTTCTAAGCCCAGTATATGATGTAGTTGTGTTCTAGACACAAGGGTTAATGTTAAGAAATAAATATCACTTGTACCAAATGTATACTGTGTGTTTGTGACTTACAAGTAGATAGCCAGTCACAGTAAGTTGACAACTACAATTTGATAGTTACTACTTTACAACCAGCAATACAATCCCTTGTGATACATCTATTACATTATGTTATCAGGAAAAAAAAAATTAAAAAATGGGATAAACCTCAAATAACATATATTTCTTTATCGTAAAAAGTATAATTGCCATGGTAACATGATAACAAACATGTATTGTTCAGTTTTCAGGATATTGTAGTTCAATATTGTATTTCACATGGGAGGTGGATATACACACAAGTCCCTTACAACTGCGTATCCCATGATATACTGTAGAATACTTTATTTTCGCTTGGAATTTATTTTCGCTATTTTCGCTGAAGGGATGATTCCGTGAAAATAAAATCCAGTGAATATACTTTTTTTCCTATATTTCACATTAAACTCATTAAAAATCAGTGAAAATAAATTCCAAGCAAAACACCCAAAAAGCCTTTTCAGCGAAAATTAACTCCAGCGAAAATAAAGTATTCCACAGTATGTTCTCTAGTAAAAGCCCTTTTAGATATTGTGTAACTTACACATATCAATTTTATAAAAGTTATATGTCATAATCAGTACTATATTCAGCATATTATTTTTTATAATGCGGTCTACAATGTCAAGCTCCGTAATATGACATGTTTCATATTATAAATCAGTATATAAAGTACATTTCTTTAATTCTGTTCAATCTCACTTGCAATGTTATAATTTGTCAAATATTCCAAATGATGGTTATTTTTTTAGTTATGTTTTATAATAAGTGTATCCACTCAAACTTATAGCGGCTTTTTTTTTTGGTGTGTTTTTATTTCAGATGTCAATACATCTGTCAATATATGTATATATATATTATTCAGGACAGTGTTTTGATAAAGTTAAGAGCATGTTGTATTTACACACCATCTAATAACCTGCTGCAAAGTAAGCACAACAGAGAAACTAACAATTCAGTTCGATACAGGCTCTAAAAATAGACTGTTACAACCAGTATGATGTTAACTATCATACATTTATTTAATTCTGTTCAATCTCACTTGCAGTGTTATCTTTTGTCATTATTTATATATTGCGCAGATTAAATAGCTATAAGGATATACTGTAGAATACTTTATTTTTGCTTGGAATTTATTTTCGCTATTTTTGCTGAAAGGATGATTCCGGGAAAATAAAATCCTGCGAATATACTTTTTTTCCTATATTTCACATTAAACTCATCAAAAATCAGTGAAAATAAATTCCAAGCAAAACGCTCAAAAAGCCTTTTCAGTGAAAATTAAATCCAGCAAAAATAAAGTATTTTATTTTCAAGGATCAGTCGGATTTAATATTGTTTCAATTTTGTTAAACATAAGACTAAAATTTCCCAATTGCGCACTGATGACGTTTTTTGGCAAAAAAAAAAAAATGAATCTCTGAGTCTAACAGTATTTCAAAAGATTTTTCTGTAATCAAAATGTTTTCAAGTTTTACTTTCCTAACAAAGATGGCCTTTTAATACACTAAAGCAACACTATGTCACATTGACGGTTGCTAGGGGCAACAGCCATGAAATTATGCTTGTTTAAACCCAATTAAAAGCTGTAAAAATCTAATTTGAAAGTTCAATATTGAATTTCCAAAACCAACTTGACTGGGAATTGGAAAATACTGTTTCACTACTGAGGCAGCAAATTGGGTTTCTTTCAGGGCCTTGGTTGAATAATTGTGTCGCTAAATATTGCCACTAGCTCACCGTAAGTATGTTAGTAAAACATGGCTATCTTTTATAGAAACAATCAGTGGACTACTAGTATATAGTACACAAGAGTTTACAGCAAATTTTTTATAACTGGACGAAAGAGTGAAATTATTAGTGATTCTATTTCAGTTGCAAGACAAAAATAATGCTGTTTTTTTTTCCCCAAAGCAATAAACATTTTTAATATTTGGCAGCAATTTACAAATGTTATCAGATTTAATTGTTAACTTTATACAGTAGTTTTATTTTTTGTCAACATTTGAATTTAACTCAATAGAACATGACTATTTCAACATGATGATGACTGTATATTAAAAAAGCACTACCGGTACCGGTCCCAATAATATCATCTACTGGTAAGTCTCATTTTATAAATTAGTTTTTTTTCAGATAATGTCATTACAATATTAAATTTCTAGAGACTATTAAAGTTAGTCTATTTATTATGTTAATGTCATATTTTTAATAAAGTTAACATTATTGTATAGCCATTTGCAGTGACTAGACTGTCTACTCACAGTCACTTCAAGTTGAGATTGGAAAACCCTTATAATAATAATAATTATTAATAGTTTTCATATTTTTTATTGTCATACTGCACTAAAAATATTTTAGTAGTATAGCAGTGAAAAAAAAAAATTTTAAATGCTAGTTTGCAATTTTTACCCTCACATGTGTGTCAAGTTAGTTTATCTTTACAAAAATGACATTAATTTTAAATTAAATTTTATCAGATAATAATTATATGATATTGGATTTTGGTGCCATCTATTGTTATTGTTACATACTGATATTATTTAAATTAGGTGATATTAATTATTAATTTTTCTTGAAGTTAATAAATTTTCTATCAGTTTTTATTTAAAACAGTCCTCAAACTTAATTTAAATAATTTTGGTATAAACCTCAACCCCTTATACAAATATTGTTGCTAAAATAAGCAAACTATTTTTTTGTTTACATTCAACAAACTTGAGAAGAGTAGCAACAAATACTAGAAATCTGAACTGCTGTTAGGCATTGATTATTATTGAGAGGGGAGGCGGGTATGTGTGGGAGAGGTGCAGTCGTTCTATGAGTTTAAGATTCTGTCGTTGTAATTTATGCGTGAACAAGTTTAATTAGAACTACGACAGCGTTCCTGTGGTCGACCAGTTTGAATATTTTTGACCACATTCATTTGTTTGGCCATTCTTATCGCGGTATCTAGGCAACCATTGTTGTCAGTGGTGAAATTCAAATGCTATAATTTGTTAACATATGATTCAGCAAAAATTACAAAATCACGCATATATTTGAATTTGTAATTTGATGATCATAGAATTGTTTTGGTAATCACATTTCGTACTGATTACAACACACACTATCACAGTACCGTGACTATTTACCGACTGAATTTGGCACAAGTGACTACTTAAACCTGAGGAACAAGTCAACAGTACAACGTGTTGCATTTCAAGACGTCCTAGCAACGTACATTACCCGATACTGTTACAAATCTTCGGGTGACACCGCAACATACAAATAAAGGCAGCTGCATTGTTGTTTTATTATAAAACCTTTTAGGGGGCACCCAGAGACCATGCATCAATTAGCTTTTTAGTTTCTCAGCTTTTAAATAAGTATAAGAACTCAGGGTAAAACTTGTGAAATAACAGTGTTTCTTAAGACTGGTTCATTACTGAAAAAATAAACACAGTCCTGGAAAAAACAAAGGAAAACCGCTTATAGAAATAGTCACATTGTAGTTCTCAGTTTCAGACTCTGTTTGCAGCTACCGGTAATAATATAATTGACAGCAGTGTTTTAATAAGAGTTATAAATGAACAAAGTAATTACATAATTGACAAGTTTAAAGTATTGTACAATTACATATATACAGCTCACAGCATATTGCCATTGGAGCCCAACAGAAATTGCATTCTTGGAGCGTGACTGACAACAAAAGAGAAGTTTCGGAAATCAGTCATATTGCTAAGCAACTGGTGATTTCCTTCAATTTTCCTCACTTTGGAGTATTCTATAATGTCATTACCGCAGTCATGCTTTGTGCGTCTTTTCATTTAAATCACCTGACAAAACACGATTTTTTTTTATTTCTAAATTGAGTGCAGGTGGTTTCTTGTAATTTCACAAAGGCTGATTTCCTAATAAAGATACCACTAATTTTTTTTTCAATTTGTTTAGTACAAAGAAGAAGAAAAAATGGTACTTTCGAAAATGACATTTTGAAAACATTTATTTACAAATAATTTATTAATAGATTATGAGGTTCCAACATTAAACCTTACCATTTCATTACATTAATTTTGGTGCATTTTACACATTTTTTTAGATATTTTTTAATTCTATTTTTTTTTTCATTAGTTCTGGACCAATTGAATATTCTAAATGACGACTAGTCTATATCAAAATATTTGAAAAAAAGTAAGAAAACGATTTGTGGACAGTCACAATCAAAAATATTTCAAAATGTATCAATATTTCTCGTAAATTCTGTTTGCATGTCCTTACCTTGAGGAAGACCAAGGTAGTCATCCTGGTAGGTGGATTTACATTTATCCATGCAAATCTCGTCCATCATACTGTCTGTCAAATCAGACGGGTAAAGCTTCTGGTCTTCTGGAACACCCTTGGGAAATTTCCACACCATGAATGACTGTGGAGTTCAAAATAAAGGTAATTATTTTAAAATATGATAAATTTTTATGTCATATACATGTATATTTATTTTCACATCTTTTAAGCAAAGGTGGAACACTAAGGAGTGAGACATTCAAACTATTTAGAGTTTCTTTTTGCTCCTGAAAAGCGACCCACCCCCCATTCAAAATTGTCCATTTCTAGCAAATGGAGAATATTAACATAGTAATTTATAGACATCACAAAGCAATGACTGATTTATATTAAAAAAAACAAATGAGTAAAACAGCTAGCACACTACAATGTGGAGTGAGGTTACAGAACTTGATTCAAATTGTCCGCAGCCAAACGACGTTGTCACATTATTGTTGTTTTATACATGTAGCGTTGTATTTGTATAAAAAACTATGTCTAAAATGTTCTATTTCAGTGGTTTCTATCAAAATCAGTATTTTCATGTCTGTTTCAGTCATATATGTAAAAGTAATATTTTAATTGGTACACAAAATGTTTACACTTTTTTTAGCTTTTTAACGTTTTTACATTGAAAAACTGGAAAAAAAAACAATGAACAGGATAAACAATGAAAAAAATGTTTCATAAAAATTAGAAAACTGGGCAGAAAAATGCGAAAAACTGAAATAATCAGAAAAATAAATACAAACTGTATTTACAAAGCGAAAAAAAATAGAAACAAAAATTTATCGCTGCGAGCAGGGTTCGAACCTGCGCGGGGAGACCCCATTGGATTTCAAGTCCAACGCCTTAACCACTCGGCCATCACAGCTGTTGAAGAGAGTAGCGTAAACTATCAGTTATGGCAGATAGACTTACAAACTTACAAGAAATAGCAATTTTGAGTTTATGATTTATTTTGCGTTCCCTGTTTAATTTTGTCTTCATGATATTTCGCCAAATACAAATCCATTTGATGGTATTTATGAACCAGAAGTGAGCGTACCTCGTGAGGGTGAGGGTTATTCCGTCGATTCCCAGACGACGATCCTGCACGAATTGGCTCCCGCTTGCTCGGTGGTTTCCAAGTAAACTGTTCGTCATAATGAGGGGTTCCTAGTCTCCCATTGAGTTCGTGATATGCTTGGTACGAATTCTTGGTTGTTGATGGCCTGAAAACACGTAAAACATACAATCTAAAACGGGTCGATCCGAAAACATGGCCTCCGATCGATCGAGTCCAGCATGCACGAGTCAGAGTCAGGAAACAGAATGTAAACACTGTCGTAGACAATCATGCTATGTTTCTAATCGAATCGAAAATTATAACTCAATAATTATATTATACAATGTCATTCCTAATAACACCTACCTTTGCTCGGCGGGGCGAGTATTTCTTGACACATCGATTCCGGGATATTCCTGTGTATAGTGGGTCGAAACCGGCGGTTTCCTACGCGGACCTTGATGGGGGGAAAACCAAAAACCAAATTCAGGAAAGATTGAATTATATTTTGTGTACAATAGTAATTGTTCGGTAACGAGAAAATGGTCATGAAAGGCAAACAATTATATAGCGGGGTGTGCATGCATGGATAGGTCAAATGACAACAGACCGTTGCTTCCGCTGGTGGTGATGACCGCTGCAGACCGACCCGTTTTTCGTTCTAACGCCCTCCGCACGTCACGGAACTTCACATTTGAAAATGATGATCGAGTAGTGCGTTCAATAACCGACCAAATCTGTCACATACGCATGTACACTCACCTCCGAGGGACGGCATGGCAGTATTTGGACGCTTGACCACAAGCTTAGACCGAGCTGCTTGTTTCTCCTTTTCTTTCTCTCTGACTTCTTTGCCCAACGTCAACGCAGCTAGTAACCGAACACACTGTTTTCGGTCTTGTGGGTCGGGTGTCTTGTAATACAAGTTTTCTAAATGGGTAATCAATTCCGGGCCGAGATAGTCTTCCCCAAACTGTGAAAAATAAAACCCGTGACAAAACAACACAGAGTCGGTAATTTCAGTCAAGCAACATGTATTTATAAAAAGGTCGAATGTTCGATTCGATTGTGACGAATTCTTACCTCTGTGACGAAATCAGTCCATCGTAACTGGGTCTCCCCGGACGGTTCGACGATCAACCGCGCCGGGTACGACGGCCAACGGGATCCTACTTCGCCTGTCGCCATTATTAAGTTGACAGACAGGTGGTCTCTTACTCAGTCGCCGTGGTGTGTATGTGTAGTGAGCGGGTATGCTTGTATTGTTCCCATGCTACATTAATTATTCGTATTTGAAAGAAACTTGTGAACTCGGTTGTGCTGTGAGCGTGCGGTCGTTTCTAAGTGACGCTAACCTCGTTGCCAAGGAGCCTGTCAGTCACTGTTTTTAACTACAGTGGGCGGAGGACTTCCAAGTAATCATACTGCCCTCATGCACATAGTAACTTGTATCTTTTGTTTTCATACAATTTCGTAGATTGCCGTGTCCTTGTAGAAATGAATTTGGAACAATAGCACATTTCATCTTGAAATGTGACGCTTTTTCAAACCGGAGAGAAAGTATGATGAATACAATCAAACACACCTCACTGAATAAAAATGAATTCAACCCGTGGACTGCTACTAATTTCTTTCTTGGGCATTTTCAGCATTTTAAAACAATTCCTCATTGATACAGTTGAACTAAAAAAATCATGTGTGATTTTTAAATGCCATTTTTTTTGTAATTATATGTATTTTTAGACATATTTTTTTTTTGGCTGCTCCTAATTATTTTTCTTCCTATATGTTGCTTTGGTGAGCTCCTTACTTAAAAGGGTTACAATAAATAAATAAACAATGGAACAAATAATTAAATATTAAATACTATTTCACAGTAATTTTTCATCGGAACTTTGCCATCATATGAAACGTAATATTATTTGTAGTCGCGTGTACACAGCCGAAAGTGTATAGAGAAATGTAAAATTATTTGACAAAATAAAATGTCTGGGGCTCTCGAATAGTAGTTGTCTATCACAATTATTTCATTAAAAAACTGTTGCTTTTTTAAACTAAAACATTTGAACTCATTAAATTTACGTTTGAAACTTGTAGTGCTCGCGTGTCCGGTTCTTTAAACTCGAGTTTCTTACACCGGACACCGAGGGCGCGCCACTAGTTAATGTCACAGGAAATCACGAACTCAAACGATCTCACTGTAAGACTGTTCTGGCCATGCATGCACGCCAACGAACAATGATCGCAATTTACACTCATCTCGTAATATATAAATTGTAGCGTGATGGATGCAGTCAAGTACTTTTTGAAAAAATCTCTGTGACAATCCTCACACTAATCCTAGTCTGGGGAGAATCCAACGAGAAGTGACGTTATTTAACTTTTTTTAGACCCATTAGGCCACACCGACTTAATTTTATGGATGACATCCGCGCGCGCATTAGTTTTCGCCTGTTCTCAAAAAAAAAAAAATCTCCGACGACTAGTCTCCACAGATCGGTTTTCTGTTCGGAACTTGCCGACTCATATTATCGCAAAACGCTGGCTTGTCGTAAAATTCATTTTCGACAACCTCAAAACGTGCCAATTTTGTCATACATGATCTTCTGCACATGCGCATTGCGTTGCCGGGAATTCCACCATGGCGACCACGCCACCAAAACACGTGAGCATAAAATTTCTGGAAAAAAATGGAAGGTTTGTTGTAGAATAGTACGCAATTGACGTCGGCCAGGGGGATGTGACGTTTACACAGCTATACAAGAGATTGGTAGCGGCAAGCGAGTTTCGCCCAGACAACTTTAAGGACATATTGTCCAGAGTGGCTGTCCCGCATTTCTTATTATTTTTTTTTTCATTTTCTGATTCGGATATTTTGCTTGCACACACAGTCAGCAATATTTTGATCATATGACGAACTTTCATCAAGATACATGTACATAATTTTCTGCATCCAAATTTTTGTTGACTTTCTGTTGGTATTTTTTTTTAAATATTGAGCCTCTTATAATTTGTTACATAGTTGAAGTATCACTTTAAAAGCTGTAGTTTGAATGTCAAAGAAGTTAATTTCCAGGTTGCTGTTGACAAACTTATTGTTCATTTTTAATTCTATTTGTTGTTTCATTACAACACAGTAAGTGTTTCTTTATTATTGAGTTGATGTGTATGCCTTTGGCAAAGCTAACATCTGCCTTATTCTCTTGCCTTTTCAAAATCAAGGGTGATGATACCTGTGACAGTAATACAGTACGAGATATGTACATCAACATGTGCCTCCTACAAATAAAGACTTCTTGTTGTTTTTTTGATACACTGTGTTCTGTGGTTCAATTCGTAATACCAGCTTCATAGTGACAATGATAAACACACGATATCTCGCGTGGGTGATAGTGATAACACCGGGACGAATGTTCTGGGGGTAGAAGATCGGTTATCACCTATCACCTATAACATAAATTGTTTGGGTAATTTGTTTGTCACACCAAAGGAATATCTACACGCTCGATATTAGATATGCTCTAGACAATGATACTGACTTGAAACCGTTATATGACAATTTGCAAAAACTTCTTACAAGTTCTAATCATTTACGGGTTTCATGATCGCAAACAAAACCTTTCGTGGTTTCTGCACCAGTCTTTTTGTCGCCGATGACCAATGAAGTCTATAATAGAAGACAATTCCAAGATGTACATGTGAAGTTACTTCTACGAGCTTACTACACTTTTATATACCCAGACTTCTGATCGAGACCACGTGACCATCCGTTTTAAAGAGCATGATTGTTGTTTTTATTTCTCACATAACACAATACATACTTAGTTTGTCAAAAGACCAGATTATAGTACCAGAGAACATAACTACACATCATCAGCAAATATTTACAGAAAAGTTTGCGTCGTTGCTGAAGTTCGCGTGACAATTCGTTTATGAAAAAAAAAAATGACTCAATGCGAACGCCAATGTTACAACCAAATTATGCAATTTTATCGGAATAACCGTGACATGCTCGACAACATTTTAAAAACGTTATATTGTTTAAGAATAACATGTAACATAGTCGTCAACTCTCGATTGTATCAAACGCCTTGGAGAAATTGATAAATGCACAGTAGAATTTGTCTAATTTTTTGTAATGTATTTTAGGTTGATCTATAATGTTCCGGATCATCAGGCTCGGAATAATAATTGCTTTGAACCATGCGGTTAAAATACAAAAATGCCAGATTCAAATGTCTGATTCAAAATAATTGTCACAATAGTATATAACCCAAATGTTTTAATGATTTTCCAATAAACTCATCTAGGCCTACGGGCATATCATTCTTAATACTGCCAATACTAGAACTACGGCGAATTTTGTCCTCTGTAATGGGACGGTGGAGCCATTTAAGACACCCCAGTCAATTTAAGGTAGCGAGAAGGGTTTTGTGACATTTTCGAATAAAACATTCTCTGTCTGTTGTGTTGTTCAGAAGAGTAATTTAGCTTATATATTTCAAAAGACTAAGTATAGAGGCACAATTTCGCACAAACTGGACAGTCGTTGTTTACATAATTATCACGTGACATCAAAAATGGCGAACCTTGTAAAAATGACTAAGTACGCGATTGCGAGAGCACACTGCGGAATTTCCTGGTGAAATTTACGTCATGCATTGTCCGTAATCAAGTCCATTGAAATGCGTCTCAGATAATCAAAAGACCTATTATTCCGATTTCTATGCAGGTTTGTTTTTTTGTCCTCAACTTATTTCATACTTGACACCTTTAACAGACTATTATTCTGTGACAAAGCATTTTCTTTAAAAACGGCACCTGGTCAGAATTCATCAACTAATTCAAGTACGTCTGCCAACTCATTTGCAAAAGGTAAAACAAATATGTGGTGTCCTCCTAAAGTTTCAAAACCTATATACCTTCTCATCGTCTGAATCGCACGGTGTCGCAAACTCGGTGTTAACTTACTCGCTACAGTGATGGCCGAATTAGCCGACCTTGCCTAGTAAAAATAATACATACTTTTTAAAAACATATTTAAAAACCTCACTAAACACATATATCGTGTTATTACATTATTATATTATTATTATTATTTATTAACAAACTAGTACTATACATATATTAAAGGGAACCTCAATCCGAACAACATAATGACCCCTAAAGAAAAAGCTCCACAAATGTAGGAGAATGCAATTTACAGTTTTGTTGTATCACTTTTCATTCTCTAGATATTCTACTTTTCATCAGTATTACGTAGTCAGCCATCTTGATTTTCAAGCAAAGGATTATGGGTATAGTATGACATCATAGAATCTGTTGTCAGAAATTGAGAAAATGATTTCATCTATAACTTCAAAAGTTGAACTTTAAATTGGCTGAAAGTTTAGAAATTGGTAACATACATACATGTACTGGTGCCATCCATAGTTGTCATGGAAACAGAACTGAAAATATTAATTTTTATGTTTTTCTACCAAATGCTAAAATTTCCTTATATTGTATACAATTTACCAACGTGAGTAGGTTATATAGGTGATATATCACATGTTGAGCACAAAAAGGGGACAAAAATGTGACATTCTATATTTCACAACTAAAATATTGATTTTTATTTTTTTTAACATTTTTAACAATATCTTCACTTTATGTGTATTTGTAAAATTCCAATTTCCATTACTATAATTATATACATGAGTAATATGCACAACGAAAATTTGAACTAATTCGCATCAGTATTTCTCATGTTATAGATGAAATAATTTTCTCAATTTCTGACAACAGATTCTATGATGTCACACTTTACCCATAATCCTTTGCTTGAGAATCAAGATGGCTGACTACATAATAACGATGAAAAGTTGAATATCTAAAGAATGAAAACTGATATAAAAAAAGTGTAAATTGCATTCTCCTACATTTGTGGAGCTTTTTCTTTAGGGGTCATTATGTTGTTTGGATTGAGGTTCCCTTTAATTATCGCCGAGTGCTCGGTACCTTATATAACATCTTCCCAAAACTTTATCAAACTATGGACCAATAAGAAACCGCACACGAGATCTCTATCTTCGCAACCAATCGGATCAAGCGTTATTCCGTGTACCAAGATGGCGACAGTGGAGGAAATGTTCGCCTCATCACTACAGTCTTATCTACAGATGTGTGATGTCATGCGTTGTCAGACTAATAGCAGGTACGTGCGATTAAACACCACCCATAACAAAACAGTGAGACATTAGACATTACACGATATGTACTCGTGCATGACAACAACGACGATTAAATCTCTATGTCCGTTACAATGACTGGAGATTGATGGACTTTCGATCCCAGACGTTTACGTTACACGACGGTTACTTACCCCGTTTATCAGCTACCTACCACTTTCGTGCTCGCATCTAAATTTGATCTAGATGCCAAAAATCAGTTATATTTCATATATCGAACATTAATTTTACAAACAAATTCCTGGGAATTTTGGGGGGGGGGCGCTATAATAATTTACGTTAAAATGTGTATTTTTTGTGCCTGCGTTAAATTTACGGTAAATCACCACCGTACACCACGGGCGCTTGCAACAGGATTTATGGTTAAGGGAGATAGGCTTGGGTAGGGTTATATACTAGTATAGAAATAAAGACCCTGTTTCATACCCTGTCTTTATTTCTATACTAGTATATAACCCTACCCAAGCCTATCTCCCTTAACCATAAATCCTGTTGCAAGCGCCCGTGCCGTACACTATCCACCACATTTTTTAAAAATGTTGTGAATTGTGTCCAATCCAAAGGTGAATGTTCATGTGGGGGTACGATGTAAAGGACGTGAGCGGGAAGCCTCATTAAACTCACATGAGAAACAGACAGATGTTGTTGTGATAACAATTTTCTTAATTGATAAATAAGTGGTAGACGGGACATTGTGGCAATTATAAGCTTCCTAGACTGTATATCATCAGGGCACTGAATTTATTTACTTAGTTAATTAAAAAAAAACGAGGGGAGGGGTTACCATGGGGAATGTAGGTACTGCCAATTATTGCATGTGAATGAAAAAAAAAGAGAAAAACAATACAAATTGAGATTTTTTTATACTAGGGTGTCAATATCACATAAATGAAACAACTTCAAATTTAGCTGGCATTAACAGAAAAATATTAATTCATTGGAAAACAGTTTTCTGGATACGTGCAAATATTACAATATTGTTGAGCACAGTATCTAAGATTATGAATGCACATGTACATTGGAATGTTTTAACCGACTCATATATACTCCATGAATTATTCAAATGAAATTGCCCTCTGAATAATACATCAATGTTGCCAAGCAATCTAATAATTATTGTTGAATTTCAGTCTACAATATACTGTATCAAATCTGAGGGAGTGGGATGTTGGGTAGGAAAGTAAATGACATTGGGGCACTTATGATACTCTACATGAGGTAAAATAGAACTCGCTTGTATAAAGCTGTAATAATAGCTGTTTTAGATTTAGCGTATTCTCTCTATTATATGTGATTACGTGAATGTCAGCAGTGTATCTACGGTCATATTTGAGTTATCCGGTATAGAATAAATGCAATTGTTAATTTACATTCTCTTCTGTGTTCTTCTAGTTATCCTTATAACATCAATAAAATTATCTTGAAAGAATATCTTTCTATAGTAATTTGATAAAATGAAATTCACAAGTTGGCCCAACTTAATTTTTTTGAGATTTCATTTTGACTCTCTGCAAAATCAGTCTTATTTAGAGAGCATGTGCATGAGAATTTTATGCAGATAAGCTCATTAAATATTCATCTTTTTCAGTTAGTAAATATCTTTTTTGACTCTAAAGTACAGTTGTTAAGGTACCTGGAAGGAGAGTTTTCAATTCCAGTTAATAAAACGATCCACAATATAATTGAATCTGGGTGAGAGTAAACAAGATTGCTTTTTATATTTACAATACATACGATAGCTTTCAACTGACCGTACATTGAACTGAATGACATCTCCGCACTGTAATATCTTCCTAATCGAATTAACATGAAAACTGCTGTTATATATTAAAGGGTGGCGATATGGGACTCATAGCGACGTATACAACGCGTGTAAAATACATTGTTTATTTACATGAAATTCGAACATGCGCTGTGCGACCCCCACCGCGCTTTAACCATATTATAGTCACTGTCATTATGTAAATAATTATCTATTGCATGTGATGAGTGACAGAGGATTGAACTATTTTTTTATTTTCGCTTACTGTAAAATACTTTATTTTAGCTGGAATTAATTTTTGCTGAAAAGACTTTTTGGGTATTTTGTATGGAATTTATTTTCACTGATTTTTGACAAGGTGAATGTAAAATATAGGGGAAAAAGGTATATTCGCTGCATTTTATTTTTACTGAATCATTCCTTCAGTGAAAATAGCGAAAATTAATTCCAAGCGAAAAAATAAAGTATTCTACAGCAACTTCATCGATTTATGAAAATTATTAAAACCCTGTGAATTAATTAACGCATTTTCAGTATACAATTCTTTCTCTCTTCACAAACCCACATCCATGATAATTTTGAAAGTGAGTAAAACTATTTCTTATTGGCTGCTTATTCCTGATATTTTATCATCAAGCCTATCAGTGGACTGTTTGATTGTTTGCTCTTTATTTTCAGCAGTGAACACTCAAATTTACCTAACACGGCGAGGATTGACAGATTGAGAGCTTTTTTTTTTTTTTTTTTTTTACCTGACTTGCCACTTAAACACTAATTCTTATTAATATTTAACCAGCTGAAATTTCACAAAAAGCTTTATTGACTTTCAGAAAGTAACTAGAGTAGTGTGGTAGTGTTAAATGGCTGTACAAATTTGCTAACGATTTAAAGAGCCAAGGAACTATATGTAAATATCAATAAAAATAGGAATGTCAATTGCAGGGAAGCTTACTTGCCCTTTAAAGCCAAGTAGTGTGAATATTAACAGTTCATGGTTATGCAAATATGTTTAATTGTACTGACTTAGAGTGTGACAAATGTGTTGCATCATTGAACATTCTGAATTTTTTCCCTCAATGATTTTCAAAGTTATACTGAAAACAGCTTACACCCTGTCACCGAGTTTTAAGGAATTTTAAAAGCATTGTTCCAGTTTCTTTTACAGTCCAGTGCACATGGTTCACCTGAAACATTCTCCTGCAATGGTTGGAATTTTTACTTCTGTTTTTATGTCTGATCTTAAGATTTGATATAAATTGATGTGGATTAGTTCATTTATTGTACGGGGGTGTGCAGGTATACTTCTTGTGCTTGGTAAACTGATTTGTAAGCGAGGACATTCCATTATGTACTTGATATGCAATTGTTATGCAGTTATTAGAGGATGTTGTCTTGTACATGTATTAATGTTTTTGAATACGCTTGGTTGTGCCATTCACAGTGTTTGGGGGAGTATCATTGTTAGGTCCCTAGAGAAAATTGATTTGTTTTCATGTAGCGTGCATTGTGCATGATCACTGACTGTCATCGTTTCAAATGGTCCACTAATACCGGATGATATCGTGATTAACGCTATAATTATATCCCTCTTGATAGCATTTATCCCACGTTCGTTGTTTGCTCCATAGGATCTGTGGAGTTGAGTGCAGTATTGAGCACAGGAAATATAATTTAGACGGCATTCACAGAATTTATTATGCCGTGATTGATCACCACTGGAACTCGCCCTTAAGTGTTCGCAGTACAGTACGCTTGGGAAGTATAGCGACAATGCTCTGAAGGATGCCCGCAAGATCTTGCTAAAATAATAAGGTAAGTTCGCATCATTGAGTGGTACTCTCGTCAAAACATTGACGGTATCACACTCTTGGGAAGAATGTAGCATTCATCAAGTATCTGTCTGCTGTAATCTCTTGCTGTTAACTCCATAAATGACATTGCAGGGGGAAACTCTGAAAATGACTAATAATAATTTTTGCGGATTCTTGATATTTGTAACTGGTATTGTAAAAATTCTTCATCTATTTTAGTTTTCTAGATTTTAAATCATTAGTAGTGTAAATGTTCTGAGTTGAAGTTTAGCTGATAGAAGCATTTTAGGTGAATGTATATTACATTGAAAACTTTGCCTGAAACCTAGTGTGTATACCTGGTAGATATTATTACTAGTTTTCAGTTCTGGTATTTTCTTGTGTCGTTATAGTCTACTGTTATTACATAACTGCATGCCATTAATATTTAAAGGTTAAATTCAGGAATAATGACATCAAAGGTATTGTTGCGATGATTAATTACCTAATTAAGCAGGCTGTATGAGACTTTAAGAAGTGTGTACTGCTTTTAAGCATGTACTAATTATCCAATTCAGGGTCAAGGGGTCAAGGGTTAGGAAGCTAAAATCAAGATACATGATTCTGTCATAAGTTTGCCCCCTCCCAGGAATCAATGAATAAATATCCATGTTGAGTTTAGATTCAAGCCTACGGAAGATCATCTCATGAGATATATGCTAATGTATTACACAAGATTATATTCCACTGGTTGTATTAAAGGGCACACCATTTTAAAACTGGGGTGAGGCAGATTGTGCGAAAAACAAAATTGTAAGGGGGTGAAACGAATATAATCATGAAAATGTTCATAAAAATAAACCATGTTTGCCATGTGTGAATAAAATATTAACACCCCCACTGATTTCAAACGGGTGACCCTTATAGGTGACTAGAGACTGAATAAATAGTGTGTATTTGTGATGAATGTCGTATTGAAGTTGAAGTATCTTGAGACAGAATCATTCTGTCTATCATTTGTCACAATTAATGCATAACAAACAAAAATCTGACAGAGGGTAGCAAAAACTAAATTACTTTCTGTGTGTCAACTGTTAGACATGAAAACTGTTTATTGAAACATGTACACTTCCTGTGAAGGAATTAAATTGATTACATAATTACATTGAAGAAAAACTCAAAATATTTGAAGGTGACAAGGAAACGTAAATCACAGTGTAACTGCTACATAAACCTTACATTCATAATTGACAATATAATAACAACTGATGATAAAATCAAATGAAACTATTCCAAGGATGAAAAAAACCCACATAATTTCATCATCATGTCCTTTAAAATAACAAGAAAGCATATGTCAATATAGTTAACGAGGAAATTCAATTGCCAGCATGTTGTCAAAATAACATGTTATTTTTTTTCAGCACAGCCATGATGATTATTGTTTTCAAATAATATTTTATAATACCTTAGAATTTAAAAAATTTGTTTTACAACAAAAGATTTATAAAAAATCTATAAAACATTGATTTCAGCTGCTTGGTGTACGATGTGTACTCTGCATATACAACACTGAATACTTGCAGCTTACTTTCGGTTTTTGTATAGCTCAAAACTGATATATGCCATTTAATGTAATTAGCAGATTGTGTTCATGGATTTGAAGGAAAGCACTCAATTACAACTCGCATGAATGAAAGATTTCATTCCTGATACATTGCTAGTTGTTTACAGTCTAAAAGAAATACCGGTAATAGAGATACAAATAGCTACTAGTATTATTTTTTTTTTGGATTTCATAAACCAATTGTACAGGTAATTGAAAATATGTTCACAAGCAATGGCATTCAATGCATTTGGACTAGCATGTATATTCATTATCAGACGGATGGGATGGGATGGGATGGGATGGGATGGGATGGGATGGGATGGGATGGGATGGGATGGGATGGGATGGGATGGGATGGGATGGGATGGGATGGGATGGGATGGGATGGGATGGGATGGGATGGATGGGATGGGATGGGATGGGATGGGATGGGATGGGATGGGATGGGATGGGATGGGATGGGATGGGATGGGATGGATGGGATGGGATGGGATGGGATGGGATGGGATGGGATGGGATGGGATGGGATGGGATGGGATGGGATGGGATGGGATGGGATGGGATGGGATGGGATGGGATGGGATGGGATGGGATGGGATGGGATGGGATGGGATGGGATGGGATGGGATGGGATGGGATGGGATGGGATGGGATGGGATGGGATGGGATGGGATGGGATGGGATGGGATGGGATGGGATGGGATGGGATGGGATGGGATGGGATGGGATGGGATGGGATGGGATGGGATGGGATGGGATGGGATGGGATGGGATGGGATGGGATGGGATGGGATGGGATGGGATGGGATGGGATGGGATGGGATGGGATGGGATGGGATGGGATGGATGGGATGGGATGGGATGGGATGGGATGGGATGGGATGGGATGGGATGGGATGGGATGGGATTTAAATGAAAAAAGAAACAATATGTATTAATTTAATACTCTGTTATTTTATTATTAGTACACATTTATAGCAATGATAATATCTTTGTGTTCAGAATATATTAAAATTGTACTGTTTTATAATACACTTTCAACGTGTAATGCAGTATACAATATGTATTCTTGTTTGACGATCACAACCCCCTCCCCCTCCCAGTATACTATAATAGATAACTTGATTTTCGTAAGACATATTCTTTGGAAATGCTGTAGTAGTGGACATTTTATTGCGATCTGTTAGTACGAGATTGAGTCAGAGCATCTTTCACAAGATTGTTATCCCCATGGTTACGTACTCTCCAGGGAATCAATCTACCAAGATTTATAGCGAAGAATAGTATATACCGGTAGGTTATAGTTTCTAGTAGTGTGTCAGCTTCAGTTAAGAACAGACATATTTAACATTTCTTTTGCTCTACAAGAGCTTTTAATTATTTCCATTCTTATATGCATTCCTGTTCTGTTGTTTAATCAAGTCTACTTTCCCTAAGGCATATTCCCACTTTGTACAATTTGATTTCCATCCAAGTAAAGTTCATTTGGCAGATCGGGATATTTTTAATGTGTACTCGGTAGAATCCATCCACTCCATTCAGTGAAAGACGTGTTATGCATTGAAAAGTCCATTTCACTGCGTAATGTACCCTGCATGGTTGTGTTGCACGGGTCAATGTAATATCAAAATACTTGTCTGGTGGATGTTAATTAATGTCAGTGTTCTGTGGAAGATAGGCCTTCTGTCTAACAGACCACCCACTATAAGTCAAATTAAATTTAAGCATCAGAGGCAAGAATATGCAAATTTAACCATAGAATGTGTTGTTTTCTTCATATTTCAATAAATGAATGTACATGCATCAAATCCACTAAAATTTAATTTCAGAAACAATTTTTATATGTCACTCATTCACAAAATCTTTTCAGTCAATACAAGTGATGTTCTTCAACATGTTACCTTTACTAGAGTGCAAAGTACTGTGAATTTGTTTTTTCAAAACCTTCAGACTGGTACATGTATTCTTATAAAAAAAAGGTTTCATCCGAAAATTTCTCATTCTTTTGTGTTGTACAATAGATGATATCTATGACAATACATCACTACTTGTATGGCTTCGTAAATTATAATTGTTTTTCTTACTTTTTTGATTTTCTTTTTGACCTGGGAAGAAGTCTTATAAAAACAACCTGCCAGGCATAACTGTTGACAGTTGCGCTTTTTTTTTCACGTAGCAGGTATTTCTTTACTAACGAGTGACCCTTGGTAACTCTGGGTGAGCAGATCAAGACTTATTTCATAACTTTACACATTCCAGACTGAAGTTTTTGTTACTTGTCCAAATGTTCAATGCACCAAGCTATTATGGTACTTTAAAAAACAAAAACAAAATGTGACCACAAAAGCCATAGATTATCACCTGCCCAAAATACCCCCAACCCAACAAAAAACAAACAAACAAACAAAATACCTTTTGGTTTCTGGCCCTTAGAATAACACTCACTTAAAGTGTTGCATTGCGTAATGTACAATATGAGTCCATGTAATGAATACTCCTTATATAAAATACATTGCTTGTTTTTCATGAATTCAAACTTGCTCTGTACGATGGTTGTCGCTTTAAGATAATTTGTAACCACTTTGCGATGACGGTAATAATTTTTTTGCAAATTCCTTTCATTACATAAACATCACTCTATTATTCTGTCCTGTCTCCCTTCTTCAATTCAGATCTTACTCCATCCTTCTACTTTCAATGAAGAGTAGAGGCGGAACTGTTCATATACGATATTGTCCATTGTTGTTGTCCCATGTCCCACGTCTGCTTCCCTCATCAAATTTTTTTCTTCAAATTACTTCTTCATGAAAACCGTTAGCCTTATTGCTCTTATACTTAATACGTATGTTCCTTGGGTGAATCTCTATGAGATTTGATCATTTTGTGATGATATCATCAAAATGTTTTTGTCAACTTCTTGAAATCCTCTACTCTGATGGTTTTGATATTTGGTATTTATGTATCTTTGTTGGACCTCCATTAGATTTAAATATTTCATGCCGATATCTTCAATTCTGTAATTGCAGTGAAGATCTTTTTAGTCTAAATTGCTGTTTAACTTTTTCCTGATAACTACTAGTTCGATTGATTTGATACTTAATTATGCCGGTATATGTACATGTTCTCTACTACTGTTTATAATTGGAGTTAATTAATCAAAAACTAAACACAGGACTGAGTTGAGACACTTAATACATAGTGTGTAAACAAAGATTATTTATTTCTCTACTATGATGTTTATAACTATAAATACACTTTATTATATCAAGACTGTGCTCTGCTAAAAGAGTGGAGCTATTTCGATCATCAGGTCGCTTGCATACACTGATTTTGTTTGTCAAATCTTTCTGATTCGTCAATTTTCATTTATTCTATCGCACAGACCATTTTATATTAAAGTGCTAGCTAATAATATTTTTATTTCTTAGGGCTAGCTCGCTTAAATCAATTCCTAAGCTACAATTCACCAATTTATAAAGTAAGTGGTTTTCAATAATTTTGCTATAAAGCTCCATGCGAGAGTGCAGTCCTATAATAGGTATGTATGTATGTATGTATCAATTGAAAACTCGTTTTGTATGCGTCTGTCGTAATGACGCATGCCATTCATATTTCTCATAAAGCTTTTCTTAGGACGTATGGCTTTTAAAAATATGGTAAAAATTTGTACTACCGTAACCTATGAATTAAGCTGAATTAACTCATCACCTTTTTAAAGCCACTGTGGAAAGCCAAAATAAATGAAAAAATATTGAGCCAGTAAGTGATGTGCTGACATAATTACTAGCGTTCTCAAAAATAACAAAAAACGAAAATAACAAAAGAGTTTGTTTTAATTTTTTAAAAGTTTAACAATTTTGTTAAGGGTCACAAGGTCCACTGTATTATTATTTGATGAAATATTCATAATTGTCTATATAAACAAAACACATCAGCTAGGTTTAAAAAAAAAAATATAAAAACATTTTTTTTACTGTGTACTTGCATTCCATGACATTTCAATGAATTGATTTTTTGTTTGTGCTTGTAAACACGACTGAGTAATAATCAGCAATTGCAACACCTCGAAAACCAAAAAGTTATTCACTTGTAAAAACCAGCAATGACCAGATTGCACTACCGTGATGTATTAAAGAGAAATGCATTCGTGTTTTCTTTATTTGAAACTGCTTTTAGACTACATGTACATGCATAATTTTCATTACTGCCAAAATTAAAACCAATGCTTAATTTATTTATTTATTTATTTATTTATTTATTTATTTATTTATTTATTTATTTATTTATTTATTTATTTATTTATTTATTTATTTATTTATTTATGGTCACAAGGTACAAGCATAAAATATAAAAACAATATGCTAAATCACAAAATACAATCACTAAATTACTAAATTATACAAAATTGCTAAAATACTAAATAATATAAGATTACTAAAATAATGAAAAAAGGTAAAATTTGTCATAACAGAAAAAGAAAAAAAAGTAAAAGTTATTATTACTGACAGCAGGTATTAAAATGTCAGGTAAGATCCTGCTTCCTGACCTCAAAGCTTTTACTTATGAACTGTGCTACTGGTATAATAATGTTTTCATTCTGTAACAATTCCATGAATTTTTTCTCTGCAGGTTTATTTTCAAATGCTGGGATCATATCCTTAGCTTTATTGAACAATTTGGTATGCAACTCATTATATTTGTTGCATTCCATCAGAAAATGCATTTCATCCTCAATTAGACCTTTGTTACACATGTCACAAACCCTGTTGTTTAAAGGGATTTTTTTATGACGACCCATTTCAATTTTGAGACATTACCGGTAATTCATTAAAATTACTTATTGTTACTTATTTTTATATGTATATTTATATTTTTATATTTTTATTTGAGTACTTATTGTTATAATGTGGAAATACCATTTTTTGATTCATTTTTCAACAGTTCGTGATGCCAAATTTGGAAAAAGTTCACTTTTGTCTTTTTATACACCCCAATTTTCACAATAATTTTGCATATATGGTTTATTTTCACTTCTAATATAGCAAATAAGTTATTATCTCTCTGTCTTAAGGAAGTCTATCATTATACATATCATGTTCAACTAACCGATACTTTCATTACTATGGGTTATGCCATCAGGATACAAAAAATAAAAAAAAAAATTAGGGTCATCAGGCAATTTTTCAATACAAAATGCGAAATGTTATGGAAAATAGTAAAAAATTGTCATTTTTACACTGGCTGCTATAGTAATTTTCTTTCTTCGTATCTCAGAATTGTGCCTGGTGATATTATTTTGATATTATTATGGATCTGAATTAATCCTACTACTAAAACAAAACTTTGATAATAGTTATACAATGGGAGGCTATTTCCCACAATGCATTGCATATATGTGCAGTAATATGCTCAGTAGTATAATATTTGAAGTTATCTCCCACAATGCATTGCATATATGTGCAATAACATGCTCAGTAGTGTAACATTTGAAGTTCTCTCCCATAATGCATTGCATATATGTGCAGTAACATGCTCAGTTGTGTAAAATTTGAAGTTATCTCCCACAATGCATTGCATATATGTGCAGTAATATGCTCAGTAGTGTAAAATTTGAAGTTATCTCCCACAATGCATTGCATATATGTGCAGTAATATGCTCAGTAGTGTAAAATTTGAAGTTATCTCCCACAATGCATTGCATATATGTGCAGTAATATGCTCAGTAGTATAACATTTGAAGTTATCTCCCACAATGCATTGCATATATGTGCAGTAATATGCTCAGTAGTAAAAAAATTTAAGTTATCTCCCATAATGCATTGCATATATGTGCAATAATATGCTCAGTAGTGTAAAATTTGAAGTTATCTCCCACAATGCATTGCATTTTATGTGCAGTAATATGCTCAGTAGTGTAAAATTTGAAGTTATCTCCCACAATGCATTGCATATATGTGCAGTAATATGCTCAGTAGTCGAAAATTTGAAGTTATCTCCCACAATGCATTGCATATATGTGCAGTAATATGCTAAGTAGTGTAAAATTTGAATTTGACACAAACTGTCTTAACTTGTTATCCACTAACAGAGTAGTTGCATGTTTCTGTTTTTATTACCTCATCAGTAAAACAATCACTAATAATAGCATTTTTATGGCATTTGTAACAAAATAATCAATTTTGCCTTACTTTGTGACCCAAATCGCAATCATGCATCTCGTCAATGGTTAATTTGGTGAAAACAATTTCAATTTATCGCAACAGATCAGATTCATTCGTTGATAAAGAACACATTTTTGAGTGTTGCAATGTTCTCTAAGTACATGGTCACATGTTTAATAATCTGAGCCGAGATCTTCAATGTCCAGATTTGTTTTGACTATTTGAGACGATTCAGGCCATGTGAAGGGATTGACAGCTTCATTTGCTCAATGTGCTAAATAATTTAATGTTTGAAGAGAAATTTGTGTAAAATGTGATTGAACACTTTCTAGTTCAAAGTTGGTAGCAATTTGTTTGAATTACCCACAATGCCTTGTTGATAGACAAGATTTAATGCCCACCAATGTAATCAGCGTTTATTAATAACTGTGTGTGTAACTAATTTTCTTTCATGACAACATCAGTCAGGAGAGAAATTCAATCACTGGGTGCAAATTGATTGGCAGTTTTCCATTTAAAACTACTTTGCCAATTTTATGTCATTAAGGTATTTTTTTTTGTCTTCTGAATTGGAAATGAAAAACAATTTTGTTCATTTTTATGTTTATGCGGGATGACATTCCATCGTGGGTCACTTTTCAGTTGCACGCTGTGATTGGTTAAAATAATCATGTGCATTGGCATTGTATTGTGGGTTATGCTAATTAGTATATCTTATGCACTGAATTTCATTTGAGTACTGAATTAAAAGTGATGAGAGGGTTTTTTCAGGCGTTGAATTGAATTTTGTAACTTTAAACAATAAAACAGCACAGATATTTGGACATGGTGAAAATATTTGTTATATTTCCTGATATTCATACCTTATCAAATATGTCATATAAACAGTCACAAGTTCCTATTAACCAATAATCACATTAGACTTTAACCAATTTACCACAAGTACCCTCTTTTTATCACAAATTCACAAAATAGTCTGCACTTTCCTTCGGAAGATTGGGACAAAAATTTGCCAAATTTATTTAAAGTAAAAACTGGAAATTGACTCAAATTTTGTCTGTTGGCTCCAAAATTAAAGTTTATTTCCAGAAATATTGAATAATATAAGAAAACATGTGCAGAAAAATTTGGGCAGTGAAGTATGGTTGTGAAAAGGTTAACACTAAACCTTGTTGAATGATCTTATAAAAATTAAAAAATAAACGACCAAACATACTCGGAAGAAATTTGCCCAATTCTCACCATCGCTTTAAAATGAATCTGATTTGACACTTAACGGAATCTGAAATTCCATTAAGCGATGGTATTTTTTTCAAATCGTGATATACTTCACAAGACTGTTATAAGTTGCACAGTGGTGAGCTAAGAATACATTTTGTATGACATATCAGCGGGTCTGCTTCACATGGTTTTTTCAGACGCTTTCTCACCTTTTTACTATAAAAGCTTTGTCACGTATCACTGTGGTTTTAAAGTTGCATAATTATGTATCATACTGGGGGGAAAATGTCTATGTGAAAGCGCAGTTTTTCTATCACCGAAATTTCTTATTCAAAATTACATCTTATATTTAACTCTCCTACAGGCTGCAGACTTTTTTCTTATTGTGAAATATGATTGGATTTGTGATGTAATTACTTGACTAAGGTTTGGAAGATACTATTATTCTGCGGGTAAGGGACACAGGGGAGGGAATTGAAAAGGCTGTTGTTACTTGTACATTGATACAAAATATTTATAGATCAGTTAAAATTATTTCTTTTATTTGACAGTTCTTTGTTGTTTAAAACTATATGTTTTAAAATCAGTGCAAGAATAATTCCACTTCTTGAACAAATAAATGGAATGACCCAATTTCATCTGAACTTGACTGACAATTCAAGTTGAGGTCATTACCTGAGTCACGGACTTAGAATAAGTATATATACAGATTTCGTCAGAATTTGGAGTCAAACACTGAGCTGTGCTGCTTTAATGAACCTAGAAATTTAACAAATAAATACAGTAATTAAATTAATTAAACCAAGTTAAACGAAGTGTATAAATCAATTAATTTTTAAGCTAATCAGTGACATAAGTGAAAAGTGCACGTGTATTAATGATCAAATGAACAAGGGAAAATGAATCATTGAATAAATGAATATGCAGTAAATTAAATAAACTACTGTAGTATACTTTATTTTCACTTGGAATTAGTTTTCACTATTTTTGCTGAAGGAATGATTTAGTGAAAATAAAATCTAGTGAACATACCTTTTTTCCTATATTTTACATTCAACTCACCAAAAATCAGTGAAAATAAATTCCATACAAAACACCCAAAAAGACTTTTCAATGAAAATTAATTCTAGCTAAAATAAAGTATTTTACAGTAGCCAGCAAACAAAGGTCATGCTAACAAGTGAATGAAACTATATAACAAATGAACAAACTGTATGATCTCCTGAACATGGGCAAATGACAAATGAATGAAAGAACAAACAAATGAAATTAATGGTCACACAGACATGCAAGTAAATGAACAAATAAATAACCGAATAAATCAACTATAAACCATTGAAATACATGTAGTAAATGATTAAAAATTAAACATTTATTCATTTCCACTCCACGCTGATATGTCCCACTTTTCCGTACTTGTAGATACACGTACTTGTGCTTTAACCATATTAACACATTTTGACTTTTAAATAGTGACTTTTCAAATTAGAGACTATAATTTATCAGATAGTAGATACCCTATCAATAAAACATGGTGTTAATTAATACATAAATTAATCTGTGGCTGAAAGAGCCAAGACATACAGTGCTCTTGTGAATTATTTTACAGTAATATAAATATGTACAATAAATCATCTCTTTGATGCTAGCGGAGTCCGCAGTCAATCATTTATAGAAATTGTCTGTGATAGATAGTGCGTTTTCTAAATGCTGGGAAAATTAAATCCCATAAATCGTGGTTTCATTTTAATCCCATTCATGTATCCATACATCCTTCTTTAATAAGTAAACTGATATCTCAAATTTATCTTTGTTTATTTGCAATTTATTATCATTTCTCAGTTGGGGCATACATTTTTCTGTGTTGATACCATAAATGCAACAACTGCGATGTACATCTACTGGAAAATGTGTATTAGAAACCACGGCTTCTATTAAAATGGTACAATGCAACATAGGGGATGCAGCTTCTATTAGAGCATCTACACATATGAGAAATGATGAATTTTTGGTTTTCAATTGTTCAAAAAGAATGGGTCTGATTTCTATTAGGGATGCGACTTTTAATACAGATTTTACGGTAATTGAGCATGGTTTCTGCAGAAGTTTTGAATAACATCTTCAGGGCATGCCATCTATGGAGAGTGATCACTCCACTCGCTTATCTCCCAAGTTAAGACCCACAGGAGCTAATTATAATTCTTTAAATTGTGAGTATCCTTATTTTAATAGTATAGCTCTCCTAATCACTCGCCTTACTGTGTTCAGTCTTTAATATGAGAAATAGCCTTGTGAGGTCTTAAAAAGGTATGAATTAAAAACTAAAATTCAAAATTATATAATTGTGCTAAATTGTTCTACTCTCAGTGCAACCATCATTTGTATAAAATCTTTTTCCGTAAATTTCTAGTTGATTCAAATCAGCCAATCAACAGGCACAGTGCTCAGCAATGTCTTTTGAAAATGTTTCAAGCTATTCAAGTAGCCGAAAGAAACTTCTTGTTTCAGTTTAAATTTTGCAATTTATAAATATTTATAAAATTGAAGGAAATGTGCTGAGAGTATTCCTGTCGTAGTTACTGGTGTAATTTAACTATGATGTTGAGTGTGGTTTTGAAGAAATGTATTTGAAATTTTACGAGTTTGTCTCTAAAACTTGTCTTAAATTCAATTTGATCTTCAAAAGTCCATAGAAAGTTCTGAAATGTCTTGTGCTAAGATGCGTGGGAACTCTGTAGAGACACATGTATGCCAAAAGTGTGCGTGGTATCATGGTTGCATGGGACTGTTTAAATTAAATTATCATCATGTCCTTATGATGAAAAGAAGGCTAACAGCAGGGATTTTTTTAAACAAGGGAACAGGGGCGCCGTGCTCTCATGCCATGGCCATACACCCCCTTACCCTGGGAAGCAGATTCTCTGGCACCATAAAGTTCATAATGACCAGGGAACACATGTGGCCACAGTCTTCAACTGTGACCTGTCTGATACTAATTTTGGCCCGAAGGAAGCCATAGAGTGCTCCATTGTAACTTAGAATTATCAAAAACTACACACCCTGGTAGGGAAAACCATATCTCCCCCACTTGATGGCGCCGCTGAATTACAGTGCTCCCTCTTGCTAGAAAAAATCCTGTAACAGTATATGTACACCCATCGTGTTATTTAATTAACATAGAATATAGATTCTGTGGTAAATGCATTATATTTAGGTGTACCATCAACTCTTGCATATACACAACACAGTGAAGTTAAAGCGGGGGAGTTGTCTCCTGTGTATGCGTCAGATGGCCATCGCGTGTCATTGTTTACAAACAAGCGTCTACCCATGAGCCTTTGCGTTTTAAGTGTTTGTTGTTATCATCGCTTGGGACTCAATTCCTGTGCATGCGCAGGTGATGACCCTCCCACTTTAATAGTGTATTCAGTATCAAGAACTATAACCTAGCATTAAAATAATTATTTAAAAAATACTTGAATTCCGCACTCACTTCTACTATGGTGTATGATATTTGGATCAGGGGGGGGGGGGTTAGCACGAGAGGGTGCCATCCATTCTAAATGGAACGTTTTGAAGTCAGTCGACCGTAGCCCATCGTCAAAGCAACAATGTCCCTTATGCGAACATATGAAATAATGTCAGCGATATCTTCACAGAATAATCTTCAACAAAACTTAGAAACATTTCATAGAAAAATACAGACTCTAAAATTATGTTTATTGCAATCCAATTTAACCGACAGCCAGTTTGACGCCATAATATCTTGCTGAAGCCTGAGTTCTACGCATGATTTTATTGCGTTCAAAATTGTTCCATTTCAAACTGCGCATGCACACACAGTGTGGTTTCTCGAAATGCATACTAATTAGGTAACTTGTCAATGACAGAAGTCACTGAAAACATTTTGAGCAATTTTGAGCAATAGTACTAGAGTGAAATATAAATGTGCTTCTGCATTCTCCATGAATTTCGTAATTTGCTATGATCAGGGTAAAGAAAAAACCTGTGGTTACTTTCAACAGTTTGCTGGAGTCTGATCAAAAACATCTCTCAAAAACACCTTTACATCAGTTTTTCGATTATCCTTTCAGCTCGCAACGATAGAATCGGTCAATTTTACTGCAAAAATGAGTTTTTCATTGCTTGTGAATATTAATTTATGCAAATGAAATGATTATTTATCCAATTGTGTCATGCAACTCCCCTCCTGATTTGGATCAAACAGCGCAAAAAAACATGTACACTAGATAATAACATTGCTGATGACTCATGCCTTTCATATGTAAATACCAAGCCATGATATTTAAATACACTGCTAATGATAAATAAGAATAGTTAATCTGATATTGGAGAAGTAAAAGAAATATGCTGTTTGATATTTGAATACTGTGAAATATTTAAAAAAAGGTTAAATGTCACTTACTAGAATTCAGTTCAATCAAACAATGGTGTTGCGAAAACAAATTATCAAGCATAAAGAGCCTCATCTAAAATGGTGGTGACTTGTACAGTATAAAATTAGCTGTTTTTTGAAGAGGTGACTTGTGCCATCATATACAAAACACAGGCTTTAAAATATAACTGCAAAACTACTGTCACCTAATTGCTCATTATTTGCGCTTCATTTGTAATATTAGAAGCTCAAATGTTTAAACAAATGTGATTCGTTAAATTCTAAACCAGGATTTTATGCTTACATGCTAAGTGCAGATAATATGATTGTTACATGTGTGGGTTATATTAACCCTTTAAAGTTTTTACCTCTTGGCCAACAATCTTTATTCCCAAGACAACAGTACATTGTATACATATGATGATAAAACACACATTGCAATGTAAAGCCTGAATAATTTGATATATCTTGGTGTCTCTATATCATATATATATACAAGAATACATGTCATGGTTCGTTACAATGCTCCTACTACTCAATTAATCAATTGGATATTGCTCTATGTAAATTATAAATTAGATCAAGCCGCTGCACGCTGCAGCGACTGCTCATAGCGGTGTTTCATTATGATTGTGCATTGAGGGATTTGATGTAAAGAGAAACGGCAGCTATTTTAAAACTCTGTGGGAGTCATTGTACTCATCAATATATTCCGATGTTCAAGTTCACTAATGCAGGTGAGTCGCGCGTTTCAGGTTTCTTTTGTGTATTCCATGTGGGAATTGAACTATCTTTGTTGTCTGTATAGAAGTGTGATGGACTTATAATTGTGTCTTCATTTCGTCATGTGATTTTATTGAATTTTTGATAAGACATTTTTATAAAGATTCTGAATTGGTTGATTAGGGGACCCACGTTTAATTCCTGTCAGAACTTTCCACATTCAGATATACTCTGATGAGGAGGGGGGGAGGGGGTGTGCGATAGGGGTATCGGGGTGGTGGTTAGGTTAATTTCAATAAATGATTGAATTCTGGAAATGTATTGTATGCATTGCTTTTTTCCTGTGGTAACACAGATGTTCTTCCATGATTTTGAAAATAAAATAAAATTCGTTAATATGCAATTTTGAAATAGAATAATATTATTGGAATATGCATATGCAAATGATGTCTGTATATGATGCGTTTCAATTAACTCTTCAGTTGCACAGTGCCAAACAGTCTAAAGGTCTTCCCTTAAGTGGTGTACATTTCAATAACGTGTTGTGACAGTGGATGTAGTAATGCGGCTCGGTAATTGCCTAGAAGGCAGATGAACTACACTGTGCATAGTCTGTTCATCTATCTATTCCATTGACACTGTAGGTGTATTGAAGCAATCCCTTCCCGTTAGATTTACATATTAGGGTAGACAGCAAGACTGTCTTTGACTTGCTGCCTCACTTTCAGATTTCGCCAGTCAGTGTTCATGGTGCATTTTGTTTTCTCATGTATTTATTTATTTTTAATTTACAAGTTTATTTGGTACATGTGGAAATAAGATCAATTATAGATCAAGAAAAGCCCTCGCATCTCACTTGTCTGTTTACACCTGCATGTAAGTGCGTGTGTGTTTTAAAGCAGAAGTCTACTCATGAATGGAACTACGGTAACTGTAAAATACTTTATTTTCACTGAAAGGATGATTCAGTGAAAATAAATTTCAGCTGAAATGCCTTTTTTTCTTATATTTTACATTCATCTCACCAAAAACCAGTGGAATTGTGAAAATAAATTCCATACAAAATACCCAAATGTCTTTTCAGCGAAATTTTATTCCATCTAAAATAAAGTATTTTACAGTACCCAGAATTTATTCATTTTCCAATAAATTATACTTCCAGGCATAATAAAGATACTGACTTTAAAAAAAGTTGGGGGTCACCAGCTTAATTTTTAAGGAAATTTCGAAAAATGGTTGTACTTTAGTGGATAGTGGTCATTTTGACAGTATTATAACCCTTTCACCATAGGTTCATGTGGCAGAGATATTATGCCATATCTAAAATTGTAATCTGGTGAAAAAAATCATATATTATTAATGATGGGGTTTTTATTGGTGTCCTAAATTATTTCAAAAATCTGGTTGTTGCTTAGTAAGGTTTGTTGGGTTGTGTAAAGCTGTGAGTAATTATTTTACACTATTGTTACCAGTAGTTCATTACAGTCTTCATTTCATTTGAAAACCCCCACCCCATCCCATCATAGAATGGACAACCCTTTTTAAAACCATCTGTCTATTTAATAAGGTGTTCCATTTGATTTGTTTATCAAACTCTCAAAACATTCTCTACATCTTTTAATATCTCTTACAAATCAAAAGTTGTTTTTTTAGAAGTGGTATTTTTTTTTAATATCTCTTATAGATGAAATACTCACAATGCCAGTTTTTATTGCGGGGTATTTTTTTACTGAATATTGAAATCCGTAAACATTAGTAATCGTTTTAGAATTTAAGTAGGTCTCTTTCTACTTGTTTTTTTTTTCTTTTCAATATTTAATTCATACTGAAAGAATCTGGTATATACTGGTTCCAACTAGTTTACCACCACTATTGACTTTTGTCAATTTGAAATATTTCTAAAAACCCGTGATATTTTATATAGGCACCAGTTTTGATATAAATTCTGAATAATATGGCACATTGTAATCACTTTTGTTCAAACTAAACGTTGCTCTTGACTGATGATGTTTTTCCCCATTTATTTAGGCTTTATCTGGAGGCTTTCAGGATGTGTTAAATGTTAGAGAAATAAGCGTAGAAAAAGTGATTATATTACATGACTATTTTGACGAGGAAATTGAACGTAGTAAGTACATAAAAAGTGAAATTGTAAATTGCTTTGAGAATAATGAACAGCTTGGTGATAGCGATGAATGATACTAAAACAGTGAAGTAGTATCAAGGGAGTGATACCACAGGGAGTGATACCACAGAGAGTACATGTGGAGATAGAACTTTGTTTCTCATTGTACGTAATATGTACGGAAACAAAAAAAGTAATTAAAAGATTAAATCATAAACCATAATACATTGAATGTCAGTGAGCTATCAATTAAAGCATGGTACCTTGTTTTCATAAGTTTGTGTTCTTTGTCTCAATACAGTGAGTGATAAATATAATAAAACATTTTTTCTCAGTTTCATATCTGAAAGTAAAGTTTAGGTTAAAAAAAAAAAATACTTTTGTTTGCCGTAACTAATGCCATATATTGTAATGTCATGACACCTGTAATATATTTTCAACAATTGTGATAATGATTTAAAATAACAACAATAAAAAAAAAAATTATGGAGAAAATATTTAAAAAATGTGCATATTGATCGCAGGGAAAAATTATTATGTGAAATATACAAGAACAAAGATGCACCAGTGCCATTTAAAGTGTGGCACAGAACAAAGATGAAAATATTGAAATGCATGAAATGCGCATCCTGTGGTTTGTCGGTGTGTTGCTACATTACTCATGGGAGACTTTTGATTAAACCGAGAACTATGATCTGTATTTATGAAATAACCACCAGATGGTTATGTAATGACTTATATGAAATGATAATAATAACAGATAATTATATTTAGAGGTTAGTTATTCAAATCTGGCCACATGCATATGGATTCTTTGATTCTCCTGGTACTAAAAAACTATCGTGAAAAGAATGATGGAAAAATCCTCACATCTCAACTTGCAGCAAATATTATAATACGTTTATTATGATTTAATCCTCTTTATAGATTAAACTTTGTTGGTACATTTTTCTCTTTAGCTATAGGTGATTTATTCATTAAAAGCTTTTTGATCATTTAGATCTTGAATAATAGATTAATTTATTAGATAAGATCATTTAGCACATACAAGTTTTTGAGGCCCAGTGCCCAATACCCATACAACCTTCACTTTGTTGCCTACCAGAAATTACATGAGATCTTTGCTGGCTGTCTATCAGAACCAAACAGAGTTGTTGATTTGAATGACATCGCTGATTACACAGCCAAACAGAGTTGTCGATTTGAATGACATTGCTGACTAAATAGCCAAACAGAGTTGTCGATTTGAATGACATCACTGATTACACAGCCAGAGTTGTCGATTTGAATGACATCACTGATTACACAGCCAAACAGAGTTGTCAATTTGAATGACATCGCTGACTAAATAGCCAAACAGAGTTGTCGATTTGAATGACATCACTGATTACACAGCCAAACAGAGTTGTCGATTTGAATGACATCTCTGACTAAATAGCCAAACAGATTTGTCGATTTGAATGACATCACTGATTACAGAGCCAAACAGAGTTGTTGATTTGAATGACATCGCTGATTACACAGCTCAACAGAGTTGTCGATTTGAATGACATCACTGATTACACAGCCAGAGTTGTCAATTTGAATGGCATTGCTGACTACACAGCCAGAGTTGCCAATTTGAATTCCATCACTGATTACACAGCCAAACAGAGTTGTCGATTTGAATGGCATGGCTGACTACACAGCCAAACGGAGTTGTTGATTGAATGACATCACTGATTACACAGCCAGAGTTGTTGATTTGAATGACATCACTGATTACACAGCCAAACAGAGTTGTTGATTTGAATGACATCACTGATTACACAGCCAAACAGAATTGTCGATTTGAATTCTATCACTGATTACACAGCCAGAGTTGTTGATTTGAATGACATCGCTGATTACACAGCCAAACAGAGTTGTTGATTTGAATGACATCACTGATTACACAGCCAGAGTTGTTGATTTGAATGACATCACTGATTACACAGCCAAACAGAGTTGTTGATTTGAATGACATCACTGATTACACAGCCAGTTGTCGATTTGAATTCCATCACTGATTACACAGCCAGAGTTGTTCATTTGAATTCTATCACTGATTACACAGCCAGAGTTGTTGACTTGAATGACATCACTGATTACACAGCCAAACAGAGTTGTTGATTTGAATGACATCACTGATTACACAGCCAAACAGAGTTGTTGATTTGAATGACATCACTGATTACACAGCCAGAGTTGTCGATTTGAATGACATTGCTGACTACTTAGCCAGAGTTGTCAATTTGAATGACATCACTGATTACAGAGCCAGAGTTGTTCATTTGAATTCTATCACTTGTCGAATTGAATGACTTTGCTGATTACACAGCCAAACAGAGTTACTGATTTGAATGACATTGCTGATTACACAGCCAAACAAAGTTGTCGATTTGAATGACATCACTGATTACACAGCCAAACAAGAGTTGTTGATTTGAATGACATCACTGATTACACAACAAAATAGAGTTGCCAATTTGAATGACATCACTGACTACATAGCCAGAGTTGTTGATTTGAATTCCATCACTGATTACACAGCCAGAGTTGTTCATTTGAATTCTATCACTGATTACACAGCCAGAGTTGTTGATTTGAATGACATCGCTGATTATACACACCTAACAGAATTGTTGATTTGAATGACATTGCTGATTACACAGCTAAACAGATTTGTCGATTTGAATTCCATCACTGATTACACAGCTAAACAGAGTTGTCGAATTGAATGACTTTGCTGATTATACAGCCAAACAGAGTTACTGATTTGAATGACATTGCTGATTACACAGCCAAACAAAGTTGTCGATTTGAATGACATCACTGATTACACAGCCAAACAAGAGTTGTCGATTTGAATGACATCACTGATTACACAACAAAATAGAGTTGCCAATTTGAATGACATCACTGATTACACAGCCAAACAGAGTTGTCGATTTGAATGACATCACTGACTACACAGCCAAACAAAGTCTTTGATTTGAGTGACATTGTTGACTACATAGCCAAATAGAGTTGTCGGTTTGACAACTGAATACTGACAGGTTACTGGTTTGAACAATAACATTAATATATGAACAAAATTAATGTTTGATATGGGTCCCATGCAATGTACACAACACATGTAATGTACATTATTTGCTTACAAGAAATTCAAGCACTGCTGCACAGTAACTGAGGTTCGCACTATTTACATGAAATTTGAGCATGGCTACTTTTGTGATCCAAATCTACGACTTTTGTGATCCAAATCATCATTCATTTTTCAGACTGTGAGACATCCTTCATCTAATCCTCTTTATGGATTAGAATTTTTTTTTTGGTACATCTTCCTCCTAGTTATAGGTGATTTATTTATTAAAGCTGTTTGATCATTCAGATCTTGAATAATAGATTAATTTATTAGACGAGATCATTTTGCACATGCTGGCTGTCTATATCCAAACACTTTTAATTTTATTTTTGTGTGTGATCAACTCGCATGGTCAAGATCAAAAACCTCTCTGGTTAGAAGTGCATTTATATCAAAGCAATAGGGAATGCAAATTAGTATTTTTTACCAAAAATGACAAAAACATTAGAGTTGAAAGTCGAAAATTGCAATTTTTTGAATTTTCATTAAAATTATAGGTTTGAAGAAAATGAACAAATCAAGAAAATGTAAAATTGACGGCAACGGATAATCAGTAATATAATCAACTCTGCTTCGTCTACATAGTCGTTAGTGGTGCTAAAAATATCATCAGTTGTATATTTTGGATCATGTATGGAATTGTTTTGAATGTCAGATAAGAGAGATAAAACCATACCTGACGATATAGTATGGCATTACAAGAATATCGGTTGTAATATATGTATATTTATGCAATGCAAATTGGTTGCTATGATACCTAGTTTATTTTAATCATGACAGTTGTCATGGTGATCTGAAACAGTCAACAGATTGTTAAAGTTTGGTTCATTCCTTTAATTCATTAATAAACTATCAATGTATTTTACTGCAAGTACTTGAAAATAGAGAATGTCAGCTGTATTTTTGTTGTTTAGTTGAGCTCACATCATTCACATATTTATGCTAAAATTTACAGAGTACAGAATTAAAACAACAGAGTTAGTTGCAAGTTTGTGTAATTTTGTTGGATATTATAGATTTTATAATGGACTAGCTGTGGCAGTATGGTTAAATGTTTTACTCTTCACGTCAAACCTTTTAGACTATGTATTGCATAAGTGGTTCTGGTCACCTAGCTGATACTTTAATCCTCAGTTCTCAATATCTCTGAAACAACAAATCCACTTTACTTAAATCTAATGAATATTTCTCCTTCTACAGTGTTTGTGTTGCTGCAATAAATGTTAATATTTGTTGTAGTGATAAACTTGTGATATTATGTATCTTTATATTCTCCCATGGTAGGAGTATCATATCAGGAGAAGATAATTGTGACAGAATTACATGGAAAACCTTTCAACTCGAGTTGTCAGTTGTGTACAGTAATAAGTCTAACCTGTTCACTTCTGCAATCATGTATGTCCTTTTTTTTTTCACGCTTTACTATGAAAAATGTTAAATTATCACCTAGGTGAATCTGTTGATTTGTTTTCATGCCAAATTGATCAGTAATTAGCTGGAAAGCTACTAACACATCATCGTAGATGAAAGAGCAGAGCTGTTCATATAGAGAATTGTATGTTGTCATACCGGGATGTTGACAATTGCATTTTTGACTTCTTCTCAAAAACTACCAGCTCAATTGCTTTGATACTTAGGTATGTATTTACCTTCAGTGGATCTCTGTTAGATTTGTTTATTTCGTGACCAAATCTTCAATCTAAAATTAGCAAATTTATGATGTGTATAACATCATATATGTATTTGTGATGTAATATTTGTTTTTTGTGATGCCATATCTTAATCGGTGATGTCATATTTGTATGTGTGATGTCATATCCATATCAGTGATGTCATATTTTTCTCTGTGATGTCATTGTTTTTTGTTTTTCTAATCAGTACTCCTAAATATTTCCTTCTTCATGTCTTGGATCCTAGTTTCCCCATCACCATTCACATGGACGTGTTTCCATGATTATTCTTACAGATCAAACATTTGGTTAAAAACAAACAAATATTAAAAATCAGTGACTGAAGATTGAGGATGAGTCTGGGTGGAGGACTGTCTATTTATTGTTGACTTCATTAATATTTGTCTCTAGAAAAGATGTAAAGATAAATATGAAACTGATTTAATTACTGTAGAATACTTTATTTTCACTTGGAATTTATTTTCGCTATTTTCGCTGAAGGGATGATTCCGTGAAAATAAAATCCAGCGAATATACTTTTTTTCCTATATTTCACATTAAACTCATCAAAAATCAGTGAAAATAAATTCCATACAAAATGCCCAAAAAGCCTTTTCAGCGAAAATTAATTCCAGTGAAAATAAAGTATTCCACAGTAGCTCTCAAGAATGCAATACTATCAGTGTCATCCTTTAATATTTTGAATATAAAAAATCATCTTAGATCAACATATTTTTTTTCTTTCTGAAAACAAAATATTTGATGAAGCAAACAGCATTTGTAATAAAACAATAAGAGCTCGCTGCTGGTTTTCGATATATTATAGTGCTATTAATGAATGCATACTGAACACATTGATACCCTAGGGTAGCTAGTTCTGCATCCCATCACCATGGTAACTCACTTCATATTTCAATTTGTTATTTTAATTGTTGTAATATTGAGTTGCCCCATGTATCGTTTACAGTATTGTTTTTATAAACTCTCCATGGTTTTTGATAAGATGGTGTGACCATGGTAGATGAAAGTAATCGTATGATGTACGTACAGTAACTGATTGTGGATGTATTGACTTCATGGTATCTGTTATTCTAAGAGAGATTCCATCTTTCCAGGTCAGTGTTACATCTTTTTCCCTGAGGGATTCAACAAAGTTGATTAGGATTGCCGAGAGAGGTAGCAGATTTGTGTTCATCTAGTCGTTCTGTTCCTGGCGTTACTGTATTACGATGCATCTATTTTTCTTTGTCCTGCCGTAACTGTATTATGACGTATGTTATTTTCTCAGTTCTGGCATTACAGGATGCAATTTGTTCACTTTTCCCATAAAGATGTAGATCAATTTGACGATTATTGTGTTTCTTTAATTTTGATCCACAATGCTTATTTTTATGATCACGTCTATATTGCTATAACATTTGTTAAATCATAACGTGCTTTGGTGAAGCGTCACTACATTATCATCTCTAACAACAAACCATGCATGGCTGTGCACACTGTATAATATTGATGTGTGGCTGTTTAATTGATTAGCATGCGATGTCTAAACATTACCTAAATTAGAATTGATTTTCGTGAATTCGGTTGAAAAACACCGCAACGATAACGTGTATTAATGTTGACAGGTCTATTTCAAATTTGCGACTAGGGTAAAAGTCTTGAGAGAACTAGTGGGTGGAATCCATAAGGGAGTTCAATTCTCATTAACTCTTCTCCTGAAATTAAATTGTTATTTGATATTGTGTCTATGTGTGATGTACGTCATTTAATTTTGCAACGGACAAATATGTCCGCTTTTAGAGTGTTAAACATTCTGTATCACTGAAACATACATTGGATTGTCTTTAAAACAGTCAGTAGGTTTTACTGAGTTATTTTTTCGCTCTGTTCTGCTCTAAAATAAATCTACATAAACATGTAAAATAACAATAGAACTCATTGTTTCCCTGCCAAGTTTGTGAACTTAAAACCCAGTGAAATTGCTCAAAACATCAAAATAGTGAAATTAATTCATTGATTTTTGCTTAATTTGAGCAACAGTTTATCAGTAGTCAATCACTTTCACAATGTTCTCATTTGCTTCGTTGTTAAACAACATGTTTTGTAGACAGTTACAATTTTATGGTTTGCAAGGCCTTAAATGTAATGAATTAAGCGACTCACTCAACCAGCTGGTATATTTGTATGGCATCGGTAAAATTGACAGACGACTCACTAGACAGTGTCGAGGGAAGTTATGCATGGGCTCTGGGTTACAAAAAACACACGTCACATTTCTCTGAATATCATGATTGGCACTCATTGTGTCTCAGTATGTAAACCCCCCCCCCCCCCCTCCCTCTCACAAACTGTAGCTGTGCATAGTTTTCAGTTATGTCATCACTTCATGAATATGCATTAGATCATTTAATTCAAACAAATGATTCACTAATCAAAAACTAGAATAGCGACTGACAAATTAAAACTATTTTGGAAAATCTTTGTATCGTGAAATCTTTATTTGAAACCGCATCCCTAATAATAATAATATTAATAATAACTTTATTGCCTCCGTGTAAAAAGATTTACAAAGAATATGTACAGCTAAAAGAGTTTTAAAATAATAACAAGATAGATGTAAAAATATTATAAAATAAAAGACAAACCAATTCTTTTTGAAAAATTGAGAACCAAAAAATCATCATTTCTCATATGTGTAGATGCTCTAATAGAAGCCACATTCCCTCTGTTGCATTGTACCATTTTGATAAAAACTGTGGTTTCTAATACAAATTTTACAGTACATGTTGTAAACTTTCTTAGGATTCATAACAAGCTACCGATACTTGAAAACCACAATGAAGTAATGCATTATGGGATTGAAATATCTTTATCCTCTATTCACGTTGTCTGTATTTGATGTCTGTTACCATGGACACTATATGTAGTAAGATTTACTGTCTGTGGTTTAACGCTGAAAAGTGTTCTATGGTTATGTCAGTTCTATTTGTTGTAATTAAGATATGTTGTAGTCATGAATAACAATTACTGTAAAATCTGTATTAGAAACTGCGGCTTCTATTAAAATGGTACAATGCAATAGAGGGAATGTGGCTTCTATTAGAGCATCTACACATATGAGAAATGATGATTTTTTGGTTCTCAATTTTTCAAAAAGAATGGGTGCGACTTCTATTAGGGATGCGGCTTCTAATACAGATTTTACGGTACTGGTAATTTAGGCAAATCTGGCAGATTGCATATTTAAACGAGGTTTGGTACATTTTAAACAAATGGTTTAGCAATCAGTCACTGCTGTCTTTGATCTGTTAGTAGTGCATACACTTACTAGTACATACTGTAAAATGACTAATTTTCACTGGGTTTAAATTTCACTGATTTACCATTTCAGGTATATTCAGTGGGTTTTAAATTCACGGTTTTATCATTTAGATAATGTGTTCTGTGCTAAATTTTACATATTCACTGGGTTTTAATTTAGCGCATTTTCCGGTCAGCAAAATGAGCAAAATTAAAACCCAGTGAATAATAAACCCCTTTACAGTAAATGACAGAGGTGTGTCTATGGTAAAAATAAGCCATGTCTGTGCTTTTGATTTGAGGTGCAAGGTGTCTATAATTATTTTAACTTTTTTACAGATTTATTTTATTCAGATGTGAACTGCCTTACAAAAGTGTGAAATATATGATTACACGTGGGTAAGCGATATCGCAAATATGCTCTGTAAAAACATTTCTAGCAGTGGAATGGATTAAATTAAGTTGTTTCTATGGCAACCCAGTCTTCTAAATTGTAAAACTATACTATTATTTTGCTGGGAAATAGTTTTTCACTTAGTAGACTGTATATAGTAAGGTTCTTTGTGTCTGAAAGTTGTAGACACTAGATTTATAGTCATTTTCAAAAATGACTAGAAATAATGATTGCCAAACTTTTTAAATGGATGTTATTTCTTATGACCTTTGAACCTCCCTTGTTTTTTGGGGGCAACTTCCACTGTTTCCTGCTGGTAGGTCCGATCCATTAGGCCAGGAAATAGGGGTGCAAGGGGTCAAAATGGAGGGATATATGTGAAAAAGGAAATTGTGCATGTTTAATGATCCCAGTTTTAATTTCCTGACTCATTTATCATCTGTTTTATATTCCTCTAATGTTGGTTATCCATTTTGCTAATGTTGCAGCTGAAATCTGTGCCATCGTTTTTTTCATTTCTGAAAGTGCGTGTACACTAATTTAGACTATACTTAAGTGGCAATTAATGTCGTGTTCATTAATGTTGTGTGTTTTTGGAACTCTTTGAATTCTATTTTGTGATTGATGATTTTAAAAAGCCTGTTCAGTCTTTCTGTAGATAGATGAGTTATGGTAGCAGTCACTAACTTTATTAGTACCGCTGAAACTGAATTAGGAATTACTTAACAGAGAATAGTACTGTAAAATGTCTTATTTTCGCTGAAATTGCTTTTTGTGTGTTTTGTATGGAATTTATTTGCACTGATTTTTGATGAGTTGAATGTAAAATATAGAAAAAAAAAGTATATTCGCTGGATTTTATTTTCACTGAACCATCAATCCATCCCTTCAGTGAAAATAGCGAAAATTAATTCCAAGCGGAAATAAAGTATTTTACAGTAGAGTACAGTATGAGAAGCACATCCCTAAGGCCAAGAAAACAAAGATTCTGGTCATTGCGGGCATCACATGAAAATGTCCACATCATACTTTTTTGTCTCATTCCAAGTTGTAGGCAACGACTGTCTATTCTGACAGTAATCACAAGTGTCAGCTGACGTCAACATTTAGTGAGATTATATATATTAAACACTTGCATATTTCTGCAGTACAAAAGTGGAGTGTTGAAAGTAAAACTATTGCTGAAATACCACCGAATAAAAATACAACATTATGTATGTCTTATATGCTGATTTTGTTGACACTACAGTGTTCTAACTCCCGCTATTTCACGCAAAAGCCTTGCTTACGCTGTGTGATGATTCTGCTCATAATATTTGCTCAAATTTTTGCTTGCATTTTTTTAATAAATTTAAGCGAATTTTTGGAGAGACTAATTAATAATTCTGAAAGTACACAGATGCCAGCTTACCAACATGAAGTATTGTTACCAAAATCCATAATTATCAAATCGAATAAAAGCATGGAAGGAATTTGGCAGTGATTTTCACACTATGGTTTTTGATCTGTCCTCTTCAGTAACAGTATAGGGATCTGCAAGTTATGTGCGTGATAAAAAAATAATATTTTTATGAAAATTTTAAAATAAAAAACAACATATGCATATATGGATTAGGGGAACAAAATTGACCAAAAACTGGGCCCAATGAAAATATTACTTTATTTTTACCATAATGATGTAAGCACATCTACACTACTGACCTTACTGACCATATAGTAATTTCTTTGTACAGCAGTAACAAGATCTTACATGCACATTACATACATGTACCTTCTCATCTTAATTATTTATGACAAAACTTGACTGATGTAATGAATAAAACTAATGGAGTTAAATGGTACAGTGTAGCAATCACTGAAATAAATATAAAGACATAATTCAACAGAAATATTTTTATGGACAAATGAAAAAAAAAATGAAATGCAAATTATTTAAGGAACAAAGGACGTAGCATTGCCCGGATGTGCACATAATGGATGAGATGCTTTTATTTCAATTCTGTATAGAATGTTCACGAACAAACGATATGCAAAAACACACTAGATAAATATGACAATCGATTTCTTGTCATGAAAAAATTGCTGTGGGTTTGTTGTTCAAAAGTTCCTTACAAATATTGCCGAGTCACACACATAATCTTATTTGTCTATATGCATTCAATGCCCTCAAGCACTGCAAAGTTATCATCTGACAACAGAACTGCACATGGTGCAAATCGACCAATGAGAATGCAGCATTTCAATTATTGGCGATAAACGTTATTATTAGCATGAAAAACAATAGAATTTACTGTAAAAAAAGGAAAAAAATCTGAATTCCACTACTTTGCAAGCATTCAACACGATTCGGTTTATGTCACATGCAAACACTCTTCTTTGTTGACATCAGTCATTGCATGATGGGAATAGAATCCTGTCGCTGAATGTCGACATTTGCGCAGACATGAATCTCATAAAGAATGTTGTACTGCCTTCATGCATACTTCATATTATTATAATTCATTGTATATTTATATAATATTTTTTGAAATTTACTTTTCTCTTGAATATCCTACACTTGTTCAGCTCAGTGATTTGTCTCTCTCCTAGCAGTGATTAAATTCAAAAAAAAAAATAAGAAAGTGCTTATTTTTGGTTTCTATGGTGATAAATTATTTTTTTGGCCATTACAGTGGGTATGGATTAAAGTGAATGCTAAAAGCAAGATTGCGGCATTTAAAGCAACCAATAAAAAACTCAAATGTAATCGGGTCTGTCTTGTGTTCTGATTTATTGGCTTATGACTTAAACTGATATTGTGGGTAATATCAAATCAATTCTTATTGTATCGATTTATTGAGTTCTGTATGTCTGCAGTGCACCCTGTGGTTTGACGGTCTCATTTATGCCGTATTCCTTAGGTTTTAATACAAGGCTCGGAATTTCCAAAATTACCAGTTACAATTTACAGTGAATTAATAGCTTGTTTTCTCAATTGAAAATATGGTAACAGTTTATATTATGGTTTCCTGTACAATTTGAGTGATGGCATTTATATTTTGTATTCACACTTTTGTTGTAGCAACAAATTCTGGTGGACTAATCAATATTACCATACAGAATAACTAACAGTGAAGGCTTTGATATGTTTTTTCTTCAAAAAATTATATTTTTTTTCCTTGCGCATATCGTACATTCTAACTTCAACAATTGTTGTGATGTCTAATCATCTTCACAAACTAAAGGATTGGTAATGATGTTCTTTGAATGCCACTTTTTTTCATTATATATATATTCACAAAATGAATCTGCATAACTATTTCCATATTTTATCAACAATTTTAACCAAAACATGTTGTCCATGTTAAATTGTGTCCTTTTGGTCCAAAATTAACAAAGAAATTATGAAAAAAACACGTAAAATTGTCAAAATGTGGTATTCAAAAGGTTAATTCAAAATTCTGGGAGTTTGGGATTAATTAAAAAAAAGAAAGTGATTTAACATCTTTCTTCATGTTCAAAACAACTTGAAAAGAACACGCACATCATGCTGGAGTAGATACCTGAGTGAAAACTTGATCTTCTGAGTATCAAAGGCTTAAATAATTCCCCCTTATGGTGTATTTAGGGTGTGTCATCCATTGTGTTACTGTTTAAGGCGGTACAAAATGTTACGTGACGGCACACTCCGTTTTGGGTGTGTACCTTTCTTCGCTGTCAAGTAGTTCAGTGTTTAGTGCATGAATGATTATGTAGTCCTCTGTCATCATTGGGCATTTACTTTTACTTTTTGTCTTTCTTACTCAAAAACCCATCAGTTAAATCGCTTTGATTATCCACTAAAAGCATTGCATTGTTGGTGTTCATTTCTATCAGTTTTGATGGGATTCGTAGTCGCAAATGTACCTAGGTGATCCTTTCCCAAATTTATTCATACAATATTGATTAGATTTTTATATATAGAATAAGAAACTTCTCTAAAAGCATATGTTTTTATTTATTATTTAACATCTCTGTGGAATTGATGGTGCTTTGAATACAATGCACATTAAGTAGATTGTTCAGGGTTGTTCAGATATGTTCATATCATGGCATCTCAAAGTTGTATTTTTGATCTCAACTCAAAAACCTGAGAAACATGGGCATTGATCTCACTCACAAAAAAATATTGCTTTAAGAGGGAATACTATAGTATATCTATAAGACTTTATTGCTGTACACTGATATAGAAAGGTTATTTCTAAAAATGCATGAAAACATTTTTGTCATTTTATTTTTATGCATATATATATATTATATTTGTTAGCTTCTCTGGAAAACAGAAGATCGTTTTCTCTTGTATGGCATGCTCTTCAATTGTGTACATGTGGTTTATAATTATTCACACCATTTCTTGCATCTATTTCATGGGAAATGTGTGTGGATTTACGATTAGTTTGAATATCATAGTCAGCTTTTGGCACCTCTCATAAAACTCTTTTTTTCCCCATATTTTGTCAAAATTTTAATAAAGTCATATATATCCAATGGGTAATCACATGTTTGTCTGTCTCGTTAAAAATTGTCAAGAAAATTATAGAAAATTACATAGAAATGTACAAAAAGGTGAATCCAGATTTTGGCAGGAGAATTAACTGACATGCAATATAGTTAAATACTGTGTAATACTTTATTTTCGCTTGGAATTAATTTTCTCTTAAGGAACGATTCAGTGAAAATAAAATCCAGCGAATATACCTTTTTTTCTATATTTTACATTCAACTCATCAAAAATCAGTGAAAATAAATTCGATACAAAACACCCAAAGGGTCTTTTCAGTGAAAATAAATCCCAGCTAAAATAAAAGTATTTTACAGTACGTTAATTTCTATAGCACAATTGTAGCTTATGTTGCCATTCCGGAAAGACTTCTGATCTTGTGGCCTACAAACCTAAGTCATTCCAATAGTTGCATAACTTTACCAAATAACTGTATTAAAAAAAGACTGCTTGTGCACCAGAGTGATTCATGTCCCGTCGCATGATACTATTTTGATGCTAATGATGTTTTTTTCCTTTTGTATTTAGGAATCCTACTTAGACTGACGTTAGTCTTACAAGTCTTAACTGTACACTAGACTTCAAAGTGTCACTCCCGCTCTATTCAACTCATCGACTGTGTAAGAACTGTTAGTGTTTCAGCTCCATGATGTTGTCCTATTAACTCAACGGGCGTATACCACCTGTAAAGGTACGTACCAGTCTTCGTTTTTTGTGGCCGGGTTCTAAGAACACCACTTATTGGAAGTTATATATCTAGTCCTGGGCATGAAAATTTCCATGTACATCCAGGACTTACCAGTAATTCCTACTGACAGGTATGTGTACGGGCTTACTTTTAATGTATATACTCAAGTAACTTTGAACAAAAAAGCCTTCTTGGATTAAATACTCGCTGATTGCTGTTTATTGTCGGTACCGGTATTTCAGAGTCAAGTCACGGTACAATTGATTTTTTTTAAGATTACTGTTTAATCTACTATCAAGCTTATGAAAGGTACAATCACATGTTTTATATCAAAGCGTTAACGACAAATCACAGAAATGAAATGTCATCTGACAGCTGTCAGCTGAGCATCTTGATACTCGACAGGGATCAAGCATTCATGTAACTTATTGACAAACGGTATTGGCCGATTGTGCTCGTCTGTGTAATATCAGTATTACCGGTACATACATGTAGGCTGACACACAATAGTACTGGGTACTTATACGATGTCTGCTATTCATGAAATGAGCAACACAGTCAGTGTATCATATTGAAAGTTATGCATCTTAGATCAATCTAAAAAATATAAATTAATTAAAAAAAAAAGAATACATATTACATACTATTAATTAAAGCCATATTATGTAAGAGACAAAATAATTGAATATTAATATTTCAAGGTTGTAAGAATAATGTAAGAAATAATAATGGATGCATTCTTTGACCGATTGATGGCTGTCCTCTCCGCTAATCTGCCCATTATATAGATGTAAATGATTATTTCCAACTTAGAATGCAAATAAGCGCCATCTTTCACACTAATTAGTTTTATTTTGTCATAACTCACTAGTCTTGAGGTATTATTATTCTTGTCTAGACTAATTTGACACTAGTATAAAGTATTGAACATCTTAGTAGTTTTTTTTCAACTGAACTAGCATTATGAATTTAATAGTTTTATCGACTTAACCTTTTCACTACTAGTTCCCTGTTTTCTTAACACATTCATAAAATAGTCCTGTTTATAGTCTACACTTTTCTTCAGATATTTTGAGTAAAAACTGAAAATTTACTCAAATTTTGTCTGTTGGCTCTAAAATAAGAGTTCATTTCCAGAAATAGTGAAGAATATTAGAAAAAAGTGCAGAAGAATTTAGGGGAGAAAGTCTGGTGGTGAAAAGGTTTAAGTTTGACACATTGAAATACTATTACATAACCGTTGTATATACTGTATTATGATATCATAACTGCAGTTACTACTGACTGTGTGTACATTTGAGAATGCAATGCTGATTGAATGAAAGATGGCTACGTTGAACGGTGAATAAATCGCAATATACCACTCAGTTTATGAAAATCACATTATTCTAGGTACGAGGCCATCCAGAAAATTCCCATTAATGTAACATTGATATTCCCACTTTTATGGCGCCAACAACTGACCTGATCGTGTCTATTTGTGTATAATCCCATGATCTCTTAGGTTGACGTCAGCATACGCGAGTGATTACTGCCAGAGTTTTGTACCAATCTGAGCCACAGGCGAGGATTGATGCTACTCTGGCAGTATAATCATGAGTGTCCGTTGGCGTCAACCTAAGGGAAAAATATCATGGGATTATATATTTATCATATGCATATTTCCACAATCCGAAAATGTAAAACTATATTTGCTTAACCTTTTCACCACCAATTCCCTCTTTTCATCACAAAATAGTCCCATTTATTGTCTGCACTTTCCTTCAGAAGATTGGAAAAAAAGTAACCAATTTTTTTGAGTAAAAATTTTAAATTTGCCAAAATTTTGTCTGTTGACTCCAAAATTAGGCTTCTTTTTTAGAAATATTGAAGAATATGAGAAAAAATGTGCAGACAAATTTGGGTGAGAAAGTCTGGTGGTGGAAAGGTTAAAAACACTGAATGCTAATTTTGATGATCTATTTCATGCAAACACTTTGTACACGCTGTGTGATGATTCTGCTCGTTTATGATAATCTTTATGTAATTTCAAATGATTTTTTGGAGGGACTAAATAATAATTTGTTTCATAATAGACAAGGTGTTCAATAGTTGAATTCAGTATGTGTTTTTTTTCACCAGTGGCCATTTTCTTTTGTTCTAAGAGGCCATTACTAACGTGGTGTACGTGCTGCTCAACTGGCTGTTATTTTTACAACACTACGACAGCTTTCAGTTAAACCTCCACTTAACGCGGGTCCGTCAAAGATTGATACCTATACTGTATCTGACTGTTGACATGTCAACTGGTGCAATACATGTAGTTATTATTTGTCGACCACTTAAAACACTGCTACGAATGGTGTCAATGTAAGACTGTCAAAACTTCAATTAGGTGTGTGCTATGTGTGGATGGGGATGCTTAGTGGTGTGTGTGTGTGCTATATGTAGATGGGGCTGCTGAGTGGTGTTGTGTGTGTGCTATGTGTAGATGGGGCTGCTGAGTGGTGTGTGGTGTGTGTGTGTTATGTGAATATGGGGCTGCTGAGTGTTGTGGTGTGTGCTATGTGTAGATGGGGCTGCTGAGTGGTGTGGTGTGTGTGCTATGTGTGGATGGGGCTGCTGAGTGGTGTTGTGTGTGTGCTATGTGTGGATGGGGCTGCTGAATGGTGTGATGTATGTGCTATGTGTGGATGGGGCTGCTGAGTGGTGTGGTGTATGTGCTATTTGTGGATGGGGCTGCTGAGTGGTGTATGTGTGTGCTATGTGTGGATGGGGCTTCTAGCTGAGTGATGTGGTGTGGTGTGTGTGCTATGTGTAGATAGGGCTGCTGAGTGGTGTGTGTGTGTGTGTGTATGCGATAGATAGATAGAATTTTTTATTTGGAACGTACCAATGAAAACTTGAGTAAAGTCCAAAAATAACAATAACAAAACAAAACATTCAGAACATCAAAAACTTTCAGTATTAATACATATCAAGAATATAGAAAATAAATTTTGCAAAAATGCTAAGAATGAAAAAATCATTACTTGAAACAATTCATCCATGCTAAAATCTTCCAGCTTTGGGGCATAGATGTATAAAGCTGCAAGGAATCTAGATCTTTGTTCTTTGATTTGACAATTATTACAATATAAAATGTAATGTTTCTCATCCCCTACTTCATTGCATTCATGGAGATTACATAGCCTGTTTTCCTTCAAAATGCCTTTATGTCTACCGGATTCAATGGGAAGAAAATGTGCAGAAGTTTTAAATTTAGTATAAGCTATTCCATGATTTTTATTTTTAATTTTTTCCAAATAATGTTCAAATTCAAAATTTTCTTTAGCACACCTGTAAAAGTCAAGCTTCTTTTTTTTTTTTTTTATGCCTTTTTGTTCCCTTACTTTTTATGTGGTTATTTTTCTTTTACTAATATCTGATTTGTAACCCTTTTCATCCCCTCCGGGGGATGTTGTGTGTTAATAAATAAATAAATAAATATGTGCTATGTGTACATGTAGCTGCTGAGTGTTGTTGTGTGTGTGCTATGTGTACATGGGGCTGCTGAGTGTTGTGTGTGTGCTATGTGTAGATGTGGCTGCTGAGTGGTGTGGTGTGTGTTCTATGTGTGGATGGGGCTGCTGAGTGTTGTTGTGTGTGTGCTACGTGTACATGGGGCTGCTGAGTGTTGTGTGTGTGCTATGTGTGGATGTGGCTGGTGAGTGCATGGTGTGGTGTGTGTGCTATGTGTGGATGTGGCTGCTGAGTGCATGATGTGGTGTGTGTGCTATGTGTGGATGTGGCTGCTGAGTGCATGGTGTGGTGTGTGCGCTGTGTGGATGGGGCTGCTGAGTGCATGGTGTGGTGTGGTGTGTGTGCTATGTGTAGATGTGGCTGTTGATTGGTGTGGTGTGTGTGCTATGTGTAGATGTGGCTGCTGAGTGGTGTGTGTGCGCTGTGTGGATGGGGCTGCTGAGTGGTGTGGTGTGTGTGCTATGTGTAGATGTGGCTGTTGATTGGTGTGGTGTGTGTGCTATGTGTAGATGTGGCTGCTGAGTGGTGTGGTGTGTGTGCTATGTGTGGATGGGGCTGCTGAGTGGTGTGGTGTGTGTGCTATGTGTGGATGGGGCTGCTGAGTGGTGTGGTGTGTGTGCTATGTGTGGATGGGACTGCTGAGTGGTGTGGTGTGTGTGCTATGTGTGGATGGGACTGCTGAGTGGTGTGTGTTTTGATGCCTCCTTTGTTTGTAATGATAAACTGTGACTCGAAGTGTTTTTTTTATTTTCAAGTGTCACTCTGATCTGAAAATGTATCTTAATTCATCTCCTTTGGGCAAGGTCACTCAAGGTCAAAAGTTTTAAATTTGGTTATTAAAGGTGTTGAGAAGGTTTGAAGTAGCCATGTAAAAATAATTTCTCATTTCACTACTTTTAGGTGATGAAAAATAGGAATAAAGTAAGTGTACTTTCCTAGTGAGTTTAGTTGGAAGTTTGTAATTATGATTCCTAATAATTTATTAAAAAGTGTGTACCTAGTCAGATCACTGGCTATACACTCACTGTGACTGTCAGTGGAATATAACAATACAATAAATCATGTAGCTGGCTATTATTTTAGTGTAACTGACAATCAGAATAATCTACATGACTGGATAACGATTTGTGATAATGTACATTCTAACCTCATTTTGTGAAATTTGACAAAACAGCCATTGATTTGATCAATGATCATAGTTACTTCTTTCTGAACAGTTAAAATGGGCTTTCCACTCCTAGTATTAGTTACTGCATTTTTAAAAAAAAACTTAACTACGGTAGTTTAAGTTTGTTAGACTTCTATCAAAACCTCTAGTATGTATTTACTCAAGTATACACATTTTGGAATATTTAAAAAAAAAAATTCATGAGAAAAGCTCATCAGTCATTGGCAGATGAGAAAACTTATTCTATTAAAAGTAAACCCAGCGTTTTTGAAATTCTTTGTATTTTTGCTTCCAATACACTATACACTTCTTACCGTATTTCTGTCTTATCTTCATGACAATGTGTGTGTTTTTCGTGTTCTGTGATTACTATTGCATTGAGTAGTTTGGTATAAGACTACCATTATCAGTCTATGTAGATGTATGGATTTACCCCCAGGTCTGTTTGTTATTTTAAAAACTGTTAGCACATACCTATTGGGCATATCAAGAAGTGATCTATTGATGCATACGTCGCCAATGTTATTTTAGATTTCTGTCATTTATTGCATATATGAATTTTTGATTTATTTCTTTCAAGCAGTCAATCATGCAGTATTGAATCCAAATATCGTTAGATACATTGTAGATTGTCTATGAACTAAAGCCGATGTGACATGGTATATGCAAAATTAGTTTCTGATGTACAAACATGGTAAATCCTGTTTGATTACGTCAACATGTAATAATCACACACATCAGTCACTGACTCATGTATATAAAGAATTGTACCAAGTGACTTCAACAACTTCAATATTTTCTACAAATACTATTTATTAATTCCATTTTGATAATTTTTCACATGAATAATATTAATTGAAAGTTTATTTTGAAAAGATAACAGAATTGTAATATTTCTGCCAAGTATTTAGAACTGTTGGTGACCACAAGTGTAGACGCGTGCACATTGCCATACTTAGACGCCATACATTATTAGCATACAGTACAATTTCTTTATCCTTTAAGCACTCTTTGTTGATCATTTGATAAAACAATTCCCATAATTGTACCTACTAAAATTCCATATTTAATCCAGTAGCAGCGAATCTCCAATTAATAGCAGTGAATGTAAACCAATTACATGTAAAATTTATACAGTTTTATTAAAATAGTTCTTTTTTTGACCCTAGACATACATCCAGCAAATATGTAAGCACATGGACTACAAATAAAGTAATTTCTTCCCTAATTTTCAGCCAAATGTTTATATTTTCTCATTAGCTAAGCTCTTAATAGATAAAAATAGGTAATGTATGGTCTAACTTTTGACACTGCCTACAAAAGTATTCATTCTTATTAAATTGAAATGCAAGTGTGCATCTTTATTTTTTAATATTAGAAGAAAATATGAATTATTAAGAGTGTGCCAGTTGTAGTTTTAGACTTTCTGTAGTTGTTTAGTTTGTTCATCTTGATGAGTGTAGTGTAATTGGCTGTCCAGTAGGCCTTGACCCGACCTCTAAAGGTCACCCGGTACTTTCTTGGGGACAAGAGCAGTTGTCATTGTTCAAAAGCAAATTTGAACGTTTGATATTGGTAATTGTCGCTGTTATATGACAATATATAATACCCACAGAAAGTGCCATGATATTTTGCATTTAGGGGTCATGTATCAGGTCCCTTAGGGTGAGGGAGATTATAGAATTTCTTGCATGGTGTAGGTGAAAGTGAATGTACCACTATCAGTTCTGTACCGGTAAAGCTAATACAATATCAATATATCTCTTGAGAATCTGTATCATTATAACTGTGATTGACATGATAAGCCTGGTCAGACTACTCCAATGTTTCCTCAAGACTGTATGATTCAAGCCATATTCAAATTCAGCACTTTTATGTATGTGTGTAATGCATTATGGAAGAGCACATATATAATGTATATCATGGAAAACTACTGGAAAATTACTAGGCTAAAAAGTAAAGGTTTGATTTTGAGATGTAAAAAAAAAAATTCTTTAAGTTTTTTTCTAAATATATTGTACACTGAATGTTTGTATTTAGTTCAAGTCACTTCAAAAGAAATATTCTCAGAAACACAAATCTCCATATTAAAGTCTACTACGTGAGGAAAATATATACTCATATAAACCCCAAATTAAAAAAAAATATATTTGTGCCATTTCTGGACATTGAAGTCACTTCTAGCTTCCCTAATTTTTGTCCTAGGTGCTGTTTACAAGTGTATGTGTCCATACAAATCTCTCATAACAAGAATTGCATTTATTCTTTGCTGTAAAAGGATTAATTATTCACTGGGTTTTAATTTTGCTTATTTTGCTGACTGTAAGATGCGCATAATTAAAACCCAGTGAATATGTAAAATTTAGCATAGAACACATTATCTAAATGATAAAACCGTGAATTCAAAACCTACTGAATATGCCTGAAATGGTAAATCAGCGAAATTTAAACGCAGTGAAAATTAGTCATTTTACAGTATGTCTTATTTTGACTACATTGTAAATGCATGTGAAATGCAATGAAATCTAATAATAGAAACTCAGTTAAATAGCATGTCTTTATACATGGAATAATTAGCATATTATTAGTGATAATACGGCTTCTCTTTTTATGATTGATGTATTTTAATATGCAGATTGGTTCAGGTGTGATATGTGAATGTCTTCACAAAATCCTTTTATTTTACTCATTTATGTACAAATTAACCGCAGCTGAAACTCACGACCAACTCGCTACTCTTTACAAAATCTCATTTGAATCACTCTGTCTTCTGCTGAATATACACAATTTTTCATTATAGTCTGCTTATAATTTAATTATCATCGTTTATGTAAATTTAAATGAGGAAGATAATCTGTTTTCAGCGTGGCTATGTTTAATTGTTCGCATACATGCACAGATAATGATTTTCAAACAAAATGGACACCTGCTAGGGAAGCTTGTTAGTTTTACCCAGAATTCAATTTTATTCCTTTGCCATTCCACAACTAACAGTTAAAAATAACACATTGTTTCCGTATTTGTTTTCTTCCTCGTCTTCAGTAAAATGGCATATACAAGCCCAACAAATGCATTTTAGTGACATTTTCAGTTCACCACACTGACTCTGATCCAACTGAACTGGTTACTTTTTGATACCTTCCACAAATAAACGTGCATGATTTTTTCCAGAATTTAAAATCAATTTTTGGTCAAGTCGTGATGGGAAATTATGTCCATTTGGTTCAAAATTAACAAAAAAATTATAGAGAAGTGCATAAAAAAGTGCGCACCTAAAATGATGGTATTCAACGGTTGAATTCTAAACTTGTTAACAGGTTCTTTACGTACTGTATAATACTTTATTTTCGCTAGAATTAATTTTCGCTGAAAAGGCTTTTTGGGCGTTTTGTATGGAATTTATTTTCACTGATTTTTGATGAGTGTAATGTGAAATATAGGAAAAAAAGTATATTCGCTGGATTTTATTTTCACGGAATCATCCCTCCAGCGAAAATAGCGAAAAATAAATTCCAAGCGAAAATAAAGTATTCCACAGTATTATAAAAGTGTGTGCACTTTAATAGTCTGAACAACTACACTATACATGTAGGTATTACCATTTATTATCATGAACATTTAAAATTGTTATACTCATTTTTATTTGTGAATGAAAACACATTGTAAAACTTAAAGGTCACTTTTGACTTCTCTAAATATTCTATTTTTAGCTCCAATAATAAGCTGTTCATAATGTCCTGATTGTCCACTGTTATAGTCTGTTGCTGTAAACATTTTTGCCTTCTTAAAAATTTTCAGCTGTATGGGTGTAATACTCAGATTTGTTCATTTTGCGACAGCAAATGTAATTATCTAATTAGAGCTAATTATTTTGATCAGAGCTGTATCAGTCGCCAGACTGCTTGTCTTGGGATAGCTAGGGTATTCACAAAGCCAAATCTTACAGTAGAATATACCGGTACATGTATATACAGTTAATATTTTTTTGATGTTGAAGAAATAATTTTTGTTTCATCACACAGTGTATGTGTTAAAATGTTGTACAAAAAAGTATTTTGTATGTGTGGGATGCTTATGTTCCATCTATTTTTTGGGGTATATGTATATGAAAGCAAAGACTTTACATATTTCGGCACAAATATGGAAACGACAGACTCCAATGTGAATCAATTTCATAGGCACCGTACTGTCCAGATTTCAGATCCTCAAATTTCACTCTTCCAGTTGGTACATCACTGGTGAAACTTTCTTGGAAGTGTATTTCACCTTTCGCACCTGTAGAATAAAAAAAAGAAAAAAACGTCTTGCTTTATTCCCTTCATCTGCAAAAATGTCCGGAAATAGATGTTTGAACAGTACATATTGCAAAAATATCATAATGCACACAGATTTGATTGAGTGATCATCTTTGATAATGATCTATCTTCGGGGGCGGACATCCGGGCATTTTCACCACCTGGCAACCATCGCGGTGAAAACAAAGGCGGAAAACTGACAGAAAATGGTACTTTGGAATGGTTGTTGAGACTCCCCTGAACAGTGTAACAAGATTAGCCGAGCTTGTGTAACATATATAAATTTTGTTGTTCAGGATTACCGTACTTCAAAGTTGAGTTTGTGTTGTTTTCTCGAATTTTCACCGGCTCGACCGGCGTTCCACAGCAGCGCGCACAGAGCCCATAGAAATACATGGTACAGTGGTACGCGTCTTAGCAATGTCTTGTGACGTCTCGAGGATTGCCATGTTGTACATTTCTTGTACTAGAATATGGATTAAATCAGTAATCTACAACTTTATCTTATATAAACGTGTAAAAATATGTTCCTTTTCTGCTTAAAAAGAGTATTTTAAACTCACCTCTTATCTTTGATTCATGGAACTTCCAGTCAAAAGAACAACACTGTAAAAACCCCAAACTCATGTTACCAATTATAGGTAGTTCAAGTGCGCCCTCTATGTACGTCTTTGAGAAAGGAAATGCTTTTGGTAGTTTCCAAGATGTAGACGGTTGCCATGTGACGTTCACGATCAATGTGTTGGTTTCAGAGTTCATAACATGGTATTCTTTAATGTCGTTCTCTCTGAAAAGATAACAGTTAAACATAAATTGATTTCTCTGAATGATTTCAGGTGCAAAATAATTTGTCAACTTTGAGGGCGCTATCACATATTACCAAACAATCAGTACCTAGTACGTCAAAAGATCGATGTCGGATAAAAAACTTAATTCCTTTATTTTTTTTCCAAACCCCCCTACCCCCCACTGAAAATTAATTGATAAATATTGGTCATGGCGTCAGACTACATTCACCATTAAATACAAATTGATAATCGGACAGTAGTATTGCATAGCAGTTGGTTGTCGGGTGGGTGTAAAATAAGTTTACAAATGCACTCGAACCAAACCATTTTTCTGTTGTTTTTTTCCCTTTTCGGTTATTTCTGTCCATGATTGGATAGAACTACAAATACTCCAAGATTTTTTTGACTTCATTAAAAAATAAAATCGTTTTTGTAGGATGAAAACTTTTTGAGGTCAAAACCCCCCACCCCCCAAACTAAAGGAAATAAGTTTTTTATCCGACATCGATCTTTTGACGTCGTCCCTAAGCTACATGAGTTTATAATGTTCATAACCGTATTTGTTCTATTAGTAATGCATCCCCAACAGAACTGCACATAAACCAATATTTATTGTACCCTATTTGTTCCATTAACCGTTTCACCACCAGACTTTCTCGACCAACTTTTCTGCGCTTTTTTTTTTTTTACATTCTTCAATATTTCTGGAAATGAACCCTAATTTCGGAGGCAAGAGAAAATTTTCAGTTTTATATTGGGCTATTTTTTTTACCATTTTTGTCGCAATCTTCTGCAGGAAAATGCAGACTATAAAATAGGACGATTTTGTGAATTTGTGATGAAAAGAGGAAACTGGTGGCAAAAAGGTTATGAATTGCATATACCGATAAGCATGAAAATGCATTTATATGTACTCAATCAATAAAAAAAAGACTAAATTTAATTTTGAACATAAACACATCTGTCGCGCGCAGTTATCTAACATGAAAAAATTTTACTTTCTGTATGATGTTCTCTAAGCTAGTTTGTAATTTCAGACATTGTTTTGATAACCACGAGTTGAGTCCTGAGAGACTAGATCGGTTTCTGTAGCAACCGTGACGCTATATCCAAACGTTCGCTACATTGTTTCCTATTGCGTTCTCGTGGTACTTGTTTGTTTACCGCCCAAAATTCCCACCAAAGTTCTGCCTCGTGTTAGTCGCGTGTCACTCCTAATATGGAATGACAGCGTTATGTTTCGTTTGTATGCGCCAATCATTAGCGTTGTTTTATTTTCGGAACGTTTTGGCATGATATATTCTAGAGTACAAACACGTGTTTGGCACTTCTCCGATTAGCTGTCACCGAGACAAATGCCGCTCTAACGTTGACAATTACATTAACCAGGCAAAGCGCTGTTGTGAGAAGTCCGATTCAGGCCGTCGCTGTAATTCCTTCTATGGTAGCTTCGCAACTTGATGCTCGTTATGCACACCCTCCTTTCTATGCTCTCTACGATGCCAACTCCTCATGGAGCTATTATTTAGTGATCTATATTTTATACCAAGAAGTATTTGCTGTACAACGTATTGATGTTCATGTTGAGTACAAATAAACCAGTTTGAATTATACCTCACGTCTGTTCAACTCAAGAAAACACAACGCAATCAATGTCCGTTTCAATAACAATTCCGCATGATTAGTCAATTCGTTTTATGTGACGAAAAGAACACCCCAACGCCTAGTTTTGCGATATAAACTTATCCACCACAACATCTCTGTCTAAAAATAAATGGTAAATACGTTACTGTATTAGCTCTCTGCAAAACACATTTTCGAAAATTACATTGCTTTAGTAGGCTTGATCTAAATATGACATATTTTTACCATAGGATGTTAGCGTAAATACTGGTATTACAAATAGAGCAAATGTTAGAATACCATCTGCAAAAATAGTGAAAATGAATTGCCAGTCAGAATAACTACATTTATTATAAATCTATCACCGATATCATTCTGTAAAAAGCCCTGTCTGCATAAGTCCAAAACTAATCTGCACTCATTCGGTCATCGGAATTTTCTCATCACCTACATTGACACATTCAAGATATTGCTTGACAGGCAGTACCTGATCGCATCAACCTCTATTATGTGCTAGTTGATTTGAATCGCCTTATTCTCTCCGTGCATACTTAGCGAGAATTCTCAAGATTACCTCATAGTACATAGATTATGAATGCATGTCTGACTACATATCATAACTCTGATTGCACAGTTAAATATGCAGAGCACATAGCAGTCATATTACATAGCAAACTCTACATATGTAGAATAAATTAAGATATCATCACAAATTCGTTGAATAACTTACACGGCTGTCAGTTGACCTCTGAACTTTGCCAGTCCATACATTCTTCCTAGCATTAGCCCTAATGTGTTGTTAACATAGAGCTGGGGTAAGAATGTTAAAGGTGTCTTCATTTTATACTTTTCTCTCAATTCGGCGGAGAATGTTACATATGGAACTGAAATCAGTGAATAATAGAAAAATAATAAAAATGTGTATTTTTACCTCTACAGCTTTCCTGAAAAAATCTCGGATAGATAATGGAATTCTTTTTAATTGGGATGATTGATAGGATAATTTGTTGGAATCATTTGAATAAACTATGGCCGACTGGTGGTCATTTTGCCCCTGATACTTGAAAACACCACCAGTTTCCTCTTTTCATCACAAATTCACAAAATAGTTCTGTAGTCTGCAATTTCTTTTATAAGATTAGGATATAAATAGCCAAATTTTTTGAGTAAAAACTGAAAATTGACTCAAATTTTGTCTGTTGGCTCTAAAATTAGGGTTCATTTCCAGAAATATTGAAGAATATAAGAAAAAAGTGTGAGAGTCGGGTGTTGAAAAGGTTAATTATGTTAAAGAAAAATTGTGTGAGGTTGTACCAAGAATGTGTAGTTTACTCTAATGACACTACCTGCCATGATGGACTCTAGATATGCTAGAGTTATTCCCCCGAATACAGGCTGTACTTGGGACTGTTCTCCAAATGTGTACAGGACCACATATCTTCCATCTTGGATCATGTCTTCCATAAGTTCTAGGCCCTGTCGACAAATACATAGAATGTATTACATGAATTCTAGGCTCTCTATTATATTGCAAATACAGGATTTTTGATGGTCAACTGGTGAACATATTTCAGGTTACAGCTGATTTCTCTCCCACATGTATGTGTCATTTTTGCTTCTTGTTTGGATTCAATATGGTGGCCATTTTGGTTTGTAGTCCTTGTTAGAACAAATTCTGAAACAGGGACTGTACAGTCTCTATACAACTGGACATGTATCTCAGACTCCCCTTGAACAATTCTCTTCAAAGTTTACACATAGCTAGTACCTTGGTCAAAATCAATGCATCTGGTACATACGCATTGATTTTGTGATTCAATCAAAGAATGGCCGACTGCTAGCCATTTGGGATTTAAAAATGCACTGAAATGGTCCCATTTTTGGACACACTTTTATTAGGCTGTTTGTTTTCAAACTCGGTATGAAGGTTGTAAATGTTGGGTGTCTGACATATATCCTGTTTTTTTTTGGTTTTTTTTGTTTGTTTTTTTGCATTTTGATTCAAAATGGCCAATTGTCAACCATTTTATTTACGTGGTCGAGTACGGTAATGGTTTTGCATATCTGGGATTTTTCAGACATGCTTTGACCAATTTGGTTCAAACTTGTTATAATGACAAGTCATAATAAATTTCAGAGCATGCAAAGATGTTTTTTGATTGGATTGTTTTTGACCAAATTTGAAAGGCGAATAATCGTAATTTCAGTACTTCAATCAAACTTTTTTTTTAGACAAACATTGATCGATCAGTTTTTGTCAGAGTAGTATGATGGTTGAACATGCAGGGTTGCTGATGCACATTAATGTTTTAATTTAAAATGGCCAACTGGTGTAGATTTTTTTTTTTGCATGTTTTTGAAATTGCGCTTCCGTACATAATATTTCTAGCATTCCTAGAGGAACACTTCAGTCTAAGTACTTGTATATGATATGCCATACATATGCACATGTTTGTCATCCAAAAATTGCTGATGACACAATTTTTTGAAATGCACTACAATTAGGAATTCTGAAATGACATGGAATTCTGAAATGACATGGCTGGTGTGCATACAACACATGCAAAACAAACACTTTGGGTTTACATGCACCACTATTGGAGATACACATGCTTCTAATAGTGTAAATATGGTATGTTGTGTCTAGTATATATTCACTAGTTTTATGAAAACTTATGTGCATAAAAAAGAACGTGATGTATTGTTATTTCAATGATTCAAGGTGACCCTTCAATAAAAATACAGTATGTGCACAGTAATTCTGTTTTTGAATAAATTGACTGGATCACCACTGCAATTTGGATAAAACCGAGAAAGTGTATTGAAGTTATTCAAACAAAAAAGTAAATTACTTACATTTGGAAGAAGCGGTTTTATCTTATCGACAGGAACCAACTGTTGAACTACAACTGCTCTGTAGTTACCCGTGGCTAACTCGTAGTGGTTGATGTTGTACGGGAACAGTCTGAGAACAAACTGGAAAAGGTAGTAAATCGCCACCGAGAACAATAAAACTCCAACAAGCCAAGTATTTCTCCGAATTTCCTTCATTTTGTTAAAACCGACTGCTTTCAAACGGAAAAGCAAACAAATTGTTTGCAAGAAGACGTTCAACCTTAAGCTGAATGTGTCTGTTTTCAATATGGTATTTGCATACGGGTTGAAACAGATTAAATAAAATAACATATCCACCAATCACAGCCAGTGTTGCATTTGAATAAGACTGTAATTGGATTTTCCCTCATTCAAGGGCCAGATCAATATGAAGGTACGAGTGTGAACTCATAAACGATTAATTCACAGCATTAAAGCAAGAAAATCTGATCAACATTTTGTTTTAAATAAATTCATATGCACTGAAAATATTTCATCACCCCCCCCCCCCAAAAAAAAAAAAAACTCTTAAAAGTTTCATTGGCATGTTCCTAAGTAGTTAAGTCAAGTGAATTCAAAGCTCAACTTAAATAATTGTTTTGCCCATTTGTACAGAATGATGTTTTTCTGAAATATGATGGCCAACTTGTCAAATACGATGGCCAACTTGAAAATTTGATCCTTACCACAGGTGTTTTTTTCTTTCTTTTTAGTCTGTATTGGTTTTATAGTCTGTATTGATTTAATTGGATAATAGTAGCAAACAACTACAGATTGGACAAACAACGTCATTTTCTGGTGATTGAATCTTTTCATTTTGTGACTGTTTTTGATTGAAATGAATATTAAATTCAGTTCCCTATTTTCAAAAGTTGAACCTGGTAATGCATGTACATTGACTGATGGTGCCTCAGATCTATGGTTGGTATATCCTTAGTTCAAATCCTACCTAGAGCTGAATTAAAAAAAAAAAGAATCACCAATCTATCCTTGATAAGTGTGCCTCAGACTCAATGGAGGAGGTCAAAGCCATTGTCAGAAATATATTCACTAAGGGATGTGATGTGGGGGGAAAAACTTTGAAAAGGTCCAATGTGCGCTGTTTGAAAGAGAGATTGCTATATATACTTAACCCTGTCATCTTGTCCCAGTAGGATAAGGTTTGTGTGGCAAAATACACTATTCTGATTGATAGTTTATTTTATTTGTAACGTACACAAACAAAAGTAAGGTTATATCCAAAAAATACAACAAAAACAAAAAAAGCAAAGTTGGAAAAGATAAACTTGTCACAACTTGAGAGGATTTCAATCAGTGGATCATCAATACTGAAATTTAGAAAGAGTAATTTATAGATAAAAAGAACTGAGAAGAATTTCTGTCTACATTCTTTGACTGTGTGCGGTTAAACATATACATGCAGTTGTGATAAAAATAAAGTCAGAAAAGACAACAGTGATAGTGTCCAGGACTGTCGCCTCGCACAGATAAAAACAAAGCTAATAGTAACATTGACAGTTTATGATGTCATATTTAGTGATATGATAATTATTACCATATTTACCATTTTAGTAATGCATAAATAAATAGATGCAATTGTTTGTTCGCGCGTGTGTGCTTCTATTCTGAGATGCACTTCTAATAGAGCAGTAGTCCAGTATGTAGATATAGCATATTGGATGGACATGTTGCTAGTGATCTAAAGACCAGATTGCGCAATCCCCAGAATTGGGAGAAACTACATCTCATGAATGCCAATGATTGCAAGAACTATACTGCAAAACATCTTGGTTTTACTGATTAATAAAAATGGCCAATCTGGAATTGCCGCAATAGAAGACACAAACAAATGATATGCCTATTACACGTGTAGTTGTGATAGTTGTGTGTACTTTCCCACCATGTGTCAGCCAATTAAGTATGTCTTGTACTCGCTGTGAGTTCACCATTGATCCCAATTGTAACATGACAATGGGGTCAGTGAACCGTCTCCATATATTGTACAACCCTGTATTTAAATGGAACACAATAATGTGAAAGACTGTACTGTGAAACTACATGTTTGTATAGCCTTTTGGACTCGATTCAGTTTATAGTTTTCTACTTGTGTGATGGAAATTGTATTCTCATGCCAAAAAAACCTTTTTTTTTTATTGCACTAAAAAAAACACCTACATTTGATCACAGAGAAAAGCAAACATTTTCAGCTATCTAGTGTCTACCATTACTCATAACCCTCTGATATTAGTTTAAATCTTTGATTAACGTCACCAGCACAGTTATCTGTGCAAATCCAACAGGTTCATGCATTCAGCGAACATACATTTTGTCCAAACAATTGTCTTACCTTCTATTCTAACAACCCTGATTGCTGGAGAGAGAAATACACCAGTTTAGAAACAAAATAATCTCACACTCTGCTCATGTTCGTTCTCTGATTAGGTAATATTAGTCAGATCAGAGTGTACACGCTGAATACTGTCCAGAATACTGTGTAAAGTATACTCCAAAAAGGTTCTGGATTCAATATTAATATTACCGGTAATAAAAAGTGCTGGCGTTTCTCGTGGTGAGGCATTTACTGTTTATGAAGCTATTCTTTTATCGATATTGCATTTATAGTGCCTCCTTGCTCTTGGTAATTATATTAGTGACTCTGGAAAGGCTTGATTGATTGCATACTTTTTTAACCTTGTTGTTTTTTAGTCCCTGTTTGGACAAAGTCCGAAAACATGACTTATGTTTTGGCCAATATCACAAATACATCACATATTTTGGGTGGCATATGCCCAGCCATTAGTTTAATGATCTGATTCCAGATGGTTGATTGATGGCCATTTTTGTGATAAAAATCAATCATTTTTGTTATTCTGGATTTTGATCTCAGTTGTGTATGGATGGATTTTGTTCAAACTTTGTACAAATATCAGACATTATAGGATTTTGATGCACGTCATTTTGTTTTACAGATCAAATTCAAAATGGCTGCCTGTTGGCCATTTTGTTTAAACAAATTTGATTTCAGAGCCATGTATCAGACATAATTTCTCTGACCAAATTTTAGATATACGCCATACATATGCACATATTTATTTTACATATTTTATTAAATAATTCAATTCAAGATGGCAGTCATTTTAATGTCAAAAATTCATAAAAATCAAGCATTTTTGCTATTTCAAAACCAAATTTTGATCATGTATGGATGTTTTGTTCAAACTTATGGGACCCCGATGCACATCTGTTTGTTTTTTGGATTGGATTCAAAATGGCCGACTGGTAGCTATTTTGTTAGTCCCCGTTCGGACGCAGTCCGAAAACGGGGACTTATGTTTTGCCCTGTGTGCGTCCGTCCGTCCGTCGTCCTAACGATAGCCGAATAGTGGCCATTTTAAGGCTGGAAATGCATCAAAATCGCACATTTTCACCATTCCGGACCCGGATCTCAGTTATGCATGGACGGATTTTGTTCAAATTTGGTACATACATTAAACATAATAGGACCTTGATGCACGTCATTTTTTTTTTGGATCGGATTCGAAATGGCTGACTGGCGGCCATTTTGTTTTAAAGAATTCAGTTCTGGATCCGTATCTGAGACATGCTTGGATTGATCGAGTTCAAACTTCACACACACAAGGTACATCATGTCACAAATATGTATGTGCATTTGTTTCATGATCTCATTAACGATAGCCAAATGGCGGCCGCTTTAAGGCCGAAAATGCATTGAAATCGCACATTTTCACCATTCCGGACCCGGATCTCAGTTATGCATGGACGGATTTCGTTCAAATTTGGTACATACATTAAACATAATAGGACCTTGATGCACGTCATTTTTTTTTTCGGATCAAGTTCGAAATGGCCGACTGGCGGCCATTTTGTTTTAAAGAATTCAGTTCTGGATCCGTATCCGAGACATGTCTGGATTGATCAAGTTCAAACTTCACACACACAAGGTACATCATGTCACAAATATGTATGTGCATTTGTTTCATGATCTCATTAATGATAGCCAAATGGGGGCCGCTTTAAGGCCGAAAATGCATTGAAATCGCACATTTTCACCATTCCGGACCCGTATCTCAGTTATGCATGGATGGATTTTGTTCAAATTTGGTACATACATTAAACATAATAGGACCTTGATGCACGTCTTTTTTTTTTCGCATCAAGTTCGAAATGGCCGACTGGCGGCCATTTTGTTAAAGAATTCAGTTCTGGATCCGTATCCAAGACATGTCTGGATTGATCAAGTTCAAACTTCACACACACATGGTACATCATGTCACAAATAGATATGTGCATTTGTTTCATGATCTGCTTAACAATAGTGGAATGATGGCCATTTTAAGGCCGAAAATGCATCAAAATCATGTATTTTCACAATTCCAGAACCGGATCTCAGTCATGCATGGATGGATTTTGTTCAGATTTAGCACAATGTGTTGTACATATGCAAGTGCATTTCGGTCATGATCTGCTTTGAATGTATATGTCACTCAAATATGAACGGAACGGGGACGTGTCATTGACAATGACTTGTTCAACGAATGCACTTTTGGAGCCATATCGCAAACATTATATATTTCTTAAACTTGAGAACTCACAGGGATTATGTAATGCAATTACTTGTTTCTTATTTATTATTATTATTATATCTTGCAATGGATTCATATTGTTCTGTAATGTGCAACCCCAACTCAATCCCGAGACTTATTGTCAACTCGCACAGTTTTGTATCTATACCTCCTTCTCTGCACGAACTTGTGCAGTAAGTCTATTCATAAGTGTGTATGCTAGAGGTTGTATCTGATTGGGTGTGATTTATCAACTAATTTTATTTGTTGTTACAAATGTTAAAATTTTAAATATGTTGATCTCTTCGTGTGCATTTTTCAATGTTAAAACAATCGACAATTTATTTATACGGAGGTGTTTCCAGCCCATACATTCACCATTCAGGGAAAAAAGATAAGACATCTAATTACCTGATTCTGCCGTAAATTCGCTCTGGGCCGTTAAACGGCAGTTTGGGTTTTTGAAAAAAATAAAATAAATTTTTCGACATTTTTCGAAATTTTTTTTTTAAAGTTGTATTTTCAAATATTTTGGCATAATTTTTTGGACATTTCAGTCATTCCTGATGCCTAAAATAGAGTCTATTTAAGTTTTTATTTCATTAGTATGTTTAGTTTAGTGTGACTAGCATGAATTGGTAAGCTTCGTTTTGCCAACGAGCTGTTATATCACTGTAAAAAATGTTAAATTGTTCTTTTAAAAACGGCATGATGTGCTCAGTTTATCTTTTGAAAACAACATCATGCCGTTTTCCCATCAAAATCCAAACCAAAAGATCGTACTACAACATCGGCAAATCTCCAATTTGCATCGACCTGTAGAATCACCTAATGGCAAACGGTATTTTGGTTGTTACCTTGGGTGGTCGCTCTGGACCGATGATCAATGAGTCCTTATGTCAGCCTGGGATTGAACATCTTTCTCTCTCTCTGAATTTTTGATTCACTGTACATGCGAGGTAGATGTTGTGTATTTCATTTCATCCCTTGTACTTGTTTGCACCAACAACGTACACATAGGAGGAGACAATATTAATGTTCAGTGTTAGGAGCTGAAGTCTGACACAAACATGTAATTGTATTGATTCATATGGAAGAGAAAATTCAACACAGGCACTGCCTGTGTAATTTATAGTAATTTTTAATTAATATCTAAGACAGTCATTGGATAGACGTCTATTCAAGAGATTATAGTTTACGGTGCCGTAATCAATTGTGTACAAATCTATTCGTAGATATTATTTATTGTGCAGTATGTTATACAGTGTGAAATTTCGTTTGTGTACAAGTTCGTCTGTGTGTAAAAATCCGAAAGTGCACTTAAAATTGCAACAAAGTTGCAATCAAGTGTCGTGCATCTCATTAGCATATCATTATCTCTTCTGGCCTTTGTTTCCTGAGTTAAAAAATACCCACTGTTACCCAAGTGAATACTCTAATTAAAGCCGCACCAAGACTTCACGCATTTTTTTGGGTAGATGCTTGTTTGTAAACAATGACATTCTATGCCCACTTGACACATGCTTTAACTTTAATTTCAGTGTAGACCGTGATAATGAGAGATAATTTGTTTGGTTGGCATTGATTTTTTTATATCAAAATCTTGTTGTTTTCAGATTAAAGTGGTAATGATATTTATTATTAGCGCCCTCTATGTCAGCTTGTTAAAAATGTTGTTATATGGCCATAGAGGGTGCACTCATACTCTTTTTTTTTTTTTACCTCAAGAAGTAGGTCACTCTATTTTTGAGTTGGAGGTGAGAAATGTGTTAGGAATTTCCAAATAATTATATGCTGTGTTAGTATATTCACTAACTGGAAATTTTATCTTGAATAAATTATCTGAGAATAAGTTTACACCAATTTGACCAAAAAATAAGCTGAAAACATATTTTTTGATCAAAAATCACTTTTTTTTTGCCTTGTAAAGACTGCATATAAATTTTCTCATGCTGTGTAGATTTAGGCTTAATATCTTTATTTCATTAATGGAATAAGACTGTAATTTATGTAACTTTAGTTACTGGTACATGTGTTTTGCGTAATGAATATGGTCAGGTTACTAGTATCATTTTATTTGAAGAATGTCTCTGTACATTCCGTTACAATTGCTTTGGTAATGGGAATATTGTGCAAACTTTCAATGGGTTCTCAATTTTTCTGTAAACTACTTGTATTAAAAATCTACTCTGAAATCTCACATCCACTCCTCGGGTCTAAAATTTCCTGAGGCCTTAATCCTTTGAACGACAAAGTAATTTTTCTTGCCAAAATATTTTGCAACATTTTGAATCTTTTTTCCGATTTTTCTGTTTGGTCCTTGTTGATTCCACATTGCCTATAGGAATCATTCAAATTTTTAGAAATTAATATGTAGGTTAAATTGAAAATGACCCCCCCCCAAAAAAAACCTTCAAAATAATGAATTTTAATTTTATAGTTAATCCTCTGAGCACAAGTCATTTTTTGTTATTATTCACAAAATTAAAATCATAATTTCTTTTTTGATTTTTTGTTCAAAATATGTAAGCAACGTAAAAGTATGTTTGTTTCCAAAATTAACAAAAAATGTGTAAAAATACAAACAATTTGCTAAATAATGCACAAAAATTGTGGTGTCAATAATTTAGTTAAAAGCATTTTTGGAATTATTTTTTTATACAAATTACAGAAGGTAATTCTGTAATCCTGTCCAATGATTTTTAAAATTGAAATTTCAATCAAAATCAAAATATCATGCTGCAATCAGTAGTAATATTTGGAGTGTGATTGGTATCATTTTCATGATAAGCTATTTCTGTACACGCTAAAACACTAGCAGATCTAACACCAGAAGGACCGTATCCACGCCAATTCACCAGCTGAAGCTTGACATGCAGTGGTTTCATAGGTCAAAACTCTTTGTTTTAAGGTGAAATTTACGTCCATCGCCACCTTTCTTTCCTACCAAGGTGTTTTCATCGTCACCAGCTGTCTCTGTTATTAGTCAGATCTAACTGTTCTTGTTCAAATTCACCTCCTCATAAGGAATGCATAATGTACAACAGATATTCAATCAAAAATAGTCTAATATGGTGATAACGATCACAAAACAAATAAACTTGCAACCTCAGCTACAAAAGTAGGAGTCCTTAGGTGTCATGGTTGTTCCATTATATCATGGGGGTCACAACAAATAGAATATTTCAGGGGTATATTGCGTGAAGTTGAAATTAACTTGAAACTAATATGACTTTGTGTTGCCTGTATTCGTTTGCAAAAAGTGAGCCACACTGAGGTGTATTTGTATCCAAATTAAAGGTCTTTTATTCTTGATCATATTCCCCAAACTCCCCGTACACATAATGGTATGGCCCTGATATGAAAGCTCTCCATGTAAAGTACTGAAAATGTCAACAGTTCAAGTTTTTTCCTCAGCTGCTTCTGCTTTTCGGCCAAAACTTTTGTTGTTGTTTATTTCGCCTTCATCATTTTGTTTGTAACCATTCATCCACAACTGAAACAATTAACTATCAAATTCAAGTTCATGTGTTACAAGCTGTGTGTTCACCCATGTGGAAGGATTTCAAATCTAAGTTGGAGCTTGGATATAACCGCAACAGATTGCTAGTGTGTGTGTGTACATATAAGGCTGGTTTTAATGATCTTTGCCACTAGGTAGGTAAGTCTAACAAGGTAGAGTTATTAAACTCGGTTTGTATGGCACTTTTACTATAAACTCTACTACATAATGCACTTAGGTCAGCCTGGCATTGAAGTATTTCCACCAATACCTGCTGAAAATTCACTTTAATACCAAATGCTTCACATCACTTTGTTCATTTCAAAAGATATAATTTGCTTCTGAACCTCTAGGACAGCAAGTGATCAATTTGGTGAATAGGATTTGTGTTTGGCTGCCAGGAAAGGTATTGGTTTTCCATATGGCATTTTTAGTAGGCTGATATACAATAGCGGTGGGTTTGTTGGTATTTAGGATGTTTATTCAGCTAAAACTCCCTTGGTATTTACTGTGATGAGATTCAGCATTATAAAATGGCCCACTCATAGTTTGATGTATAATTGTATGGTTCATCACCGAAACCAAACAAGCTTCCACAAATAAGGTATGGCATTTCAAATGGTATGAATAATTGTTGTGCATGCCATCCGTTTTTTTTTTTTTTTAATTTTTGTTTTGTGTGTGTGTGTAATAATACTTTTACTTACTTAATACTATATAGGTTGGTTTGTTTTGACGTTGAAGTGTGATCGATTCAACAAAGGCTGTGAAAATAGTTCATTTTGCTGTATGTACTCTGGTTAATAAATTTTTATGGAAAATCGTCAAATTTGTTGCTATGAAAGTTTCACGAGAGAGACTCGGTGAAGTTTGCAAATTTTATAGTTCTACAGTCAGCTGTTAAATGAAATTGCAAAATTTGAGATAGCGAAAAGTTGGCTATTTACATTACCATTACTGATGCTGAATACTGTAAAATATTTACTTTCGCTTGGAATTAATTTTCGCTATTTTCGCTGAAGGAATAATTCAGTGAAAATAAAAACCAGCGAATATACCTTGTTCCCTATATTTTACATTCAACTCATCAAAAATTAGGAAAAAATAAATTCCATACAAAATACCAAAAATGTCTTTTTAGTGATAATTAATTCCAGCTAAAATAAAGTATTTTACAGTAATCAGTGCATAGCGCTCAGTGGAGTAAAGAACAGCAAACTATCTTTTTTCTGTCTAATTAAAAGTCACTGTTGTCATGCCGTGTCCTGTTCAATGTGACATATACAGCATGTACAAAATACATCATTTGTTGACGAGAAATTCAAAAGCGAGTTTCACTGCGACTGTTAAGTAATACCGGTAGTGATTTTCTTCTCAAGATATTTTTGCAAATTCGTACATTTAAATGAATCTACTGTATTGTTACAGGGTAAATGACAAGTGGGGTTAATCATGAATTATATTAGAATCCAAGTTTATTACTCAATGAAAAATTTCGTCTTACGTTTCAGAATTATTAAAATATTTGGTGTTCACGTTACACCAAGTACAGGCTAAGATTTGAGCTAATTTCATATGTTATGCATTATGGCTAGACCCAATTGCATCCATGCACGAGAGGAAATAATGATTAGCATGGGTTTAGTAACGCCCAAATTTGTCAAAAATATACAAATATATTGTCCTTTACTCAGTACAGTGCCCACAAGGGTTACACATGTTAGTTGGTATACAATACAAAAGCATATTTCAATAGTGCAGATTGCAAAATAACAAGATTTCACGGTAGTACAGGTGTCCCTGGATGTGCTTGCATTGTCTATCTTGTCATAAATGTTATATCAAAATGAACAGTTATAAATATAATAGTAAATCTTCCAAATGGACATCGAATACAGTATTTTGGATGCTTATCCCAAGCTAAGCTTTCGTGCATACTTTGTTAGCCGATGCTTAGACCAAGTCGGATTTAGCTCATTTTTACTATTTCTTAGCACATACTAAGCGTTAGTACACATTTTCTTATCACAGGCTAATGTTTTTGACCTCTCAGCCCGTGGAGCTGTGCACGAATGCAACTACCGGGGTAATAAAGAATATGTATCAACATCACATTGCCATGGAACACATCAAATCAGCCATCTTAGAGAATATGCTGTTGTGCATATTTCTATTAAGAGAACAGTTTTGTGCTCAGTGATATATTCCCTGTACTTAGCCTTTTCACTACCAGTTCCCTCTTTTCATCACAAATTCACAAAATAGTTTCTTTATAGTCTGTACTCTCTTTCAGAAGATTAGGACAAAAATAGCCACATTTTTTTTAGTAAAACCTGGAAATTGACATTTCATAACTTTTCATTACAGTATTAGTCAATAGAAAAAGCATTCTGTTGGATGATACAATTCTATATTAGAAAAAAATTACTTAACATTATATAAAAATGTTTTTTTTTTTTTTGAGAATGCATTGGTAAAAACAATATTCCACTTTTAACCTACTTTTAAAATTAAGGGTAAAAAAAATAATAAAAAAGTATTGCCAGTCTAGATCCGGGGTCATGATATGAGTCACCATACAGCCATTTGAGATGCAAGATGAATTTACCATATGGGCCAAAATCATACAACTGTTTGACTGGAGTTTTTAATATTAATCAAAGGTCAAATAAGTTACAGATTTGGCAAAGTGTCACTTTCAGTTCAGATTTAAAATCAAGAGTTGTGTAGAACTGTGTCAAGTTGCTCACTTATCATCATTTGGGAAATCTAAGCTTTTGAACTTTACCTAATTGGTCAGATTTAATCCCCAAGCATTCTAGGGATTTATAAATCACTAGTAGCTAGATTAAATGGTTTGTAATGTTTTCTGACAGCCTGGAGTCTGTTTTAGGTTTGAGCAATTGTTTATCATTATAATGATGTTTTTTAAGTGATTCATTATCCAATTAAAGCCAGGCTTGGAGGCTAGGTGCAGTATGGATCCTGTTAAAGAATGTCTTGAAATTTGCCTCAAAGCAACTACCATGGTGCTTGAATTTCACATAAACACACTATATTTTCTAGTGTTGTTACAACATGACTGTTGGTCTTCCCTGTGACTGGCTATATTTTGAATGTCTTAAAATACCTAAACAAGTTTTTTGAATTTAAAACTCAATGGTTTGTATTTTGATAAATTTTCAATACAACATGGCTGACTGAGTAGTGCTTTCTAAAGAAAATCATTGTTTCCATAGTAACTATTTTAAGTAGCTCCACTTTTTTTTTAACTATCATTTACTTTTCCTAGGTACAATATCAAGAAATTGCTGCATTTTCACTTGTTCACCATGTTCTACCAAAAAGAAAAAAAGCAGATGTTTTTAATCCTAATTTTGTTCCAGAGATAGAACAATTTTTCAGAATGGTGATTTAGTATAGTATACTATATTTTATTTGACACTAAATATTTTGTTACATTATGTGTGGTCAAAAGACATTAAATATAATAAAACACAAGTACACACACGAGACAAAAGAAAATACATAAATAACTAAAGTCTAAGTAAAATTACTCATAGTAAAATAATATGCTGTCAATAAATTTGCTAGCACTATTGGCAATGAACGCATCTCTAAAACTTAAAATTTCTGCAAACATTTGTGGTTTTGATAGTTTAAGGATACTTTCATTATGAATGCTAACTGATTTATGTCAGGATCATATCATTTCTATCACAGGGTGGTTGGCTGTTAATAATCTGCAAATTGTAGATAGGATGTGGATTGATATCAGTGTTCTCTCCAGGCATGCTGGTACTGCCATGGTCATTATCCTGGCGCTACTAGTCTAACATGGCCACTATCATTATCATGTTTATTGTGTGCATGGGATTTGAGTGTTTTTTGTTGTTGAGTACATTGTATGTCAATCATTTCTGTTTTGAATAATTATGCAAATGATATGCAGATTAGAAAGCAAAGTATTACTGCCACAGTGGCTCAAATTTGTGGGGGGGGGGGACGCTGTTGAAATAGAGCAACAAGATGAGAAATTAGCACTTGTTTAGAAGAAGAATTAATCTCAAAAATGGGAATACCTATAATGTTAGTCTTTGATTCATAACTCAATCGAAAAACAAAACGAAAAAACTTTTGCATGATCTATTCAACATCAAGCGAAATATCTTCAGCATTTCCCAGCACTTATATCCCAAACAAGAAAACAAAAATTACTACAAATAAGTTGAATACAATCACACTGAAAAACTATCCCACGGTTTATTTGTTTCTATTTAGTTAGAGTAAGATTAGTTAGGACGATTTGAAGTGTCTTGTAACTACTATTGATGGTTACGAATTTGTAACACAATACTCAGAAATATACAATACCTACTTGGTGATTCTGTTAGTTTAAACATCTAATGATTTAAGTACTCAAGGGGTTACAATCAATGCCTAGGAGGCATAAGTTTCTAGCCTTGGCATAACTGTATTTATCTTTCTTCAACTTCGAACAAATTACAACCTTTTGTCCATTCTTTCTGTTGTTATAGCCAGATAATCCATCTTGACATGTTTCTGTTATAGTTTGTACTTGGAGCGAAAAATACACTTATGTCAGGGACTTGTGTTATGTACCACCAATCCTGATACAGAGAGAGGCTGAACCAGGCTAATTTGCTATTTCTGTTGGTTTATATGACATATGTCGGTCCCATTAACCTTTCGAATGCAAAATAAACCTGCTCACTTTTTTCCATATCTTTTCAAAAATGTCGATTGTAACTTTCAGTAAATATTCACCTGGCCCAAATTACCACAGAAATTATTGAAAAATAAACTAAAAAAAAAACATGCAAATTATTGACTTTAATCTTTCAATCTCAGGGATTGCACCATGGAATCATGGGACAACATTTTTGTTGTTGTTTATGCTAATAATTTGTTTTCAAATTGTAATTTTCATTCAGTAAGTAACTGTGGTTGAAATTGGTGTACAAAACCAGCTTTGACTTGAGTTTTGTGCATACATTTTGTTTTTAGTATTTTTTTCCTGATATATATTATATACATAATTTTTATATTGTTTGGTTTGATTTTAGTGATCGGCCTTGGCTTGAGTCTTAGGAGTTTCTAAGTCCCCCAATATACCCAAACCATAGACCCTCTAACAGATTTTAGAGGGTCTATGCCCAAACGCATGAAACTTAATTGTTGCCTAGCACTTTAAAAAAAATGTTCTTAAATTTCACCCATTAGGGTGTAATATGTAATACACATCAGTACATAGGAAACTCACACGGCACAACAGTATACAGTTACACTGATTCCTTCTACTGCATGCAGTTTGCTCTGAGCAGACCAACTTACGTAGTAAAATCTCAATAACTTTTCATCTATGGTTGATCAATACTGTGTCAGGTAACTTCTTTTGAAATAGTTGATATTTTGTGAATAGATTTGTTTATTAGTATGCATCATGTCAAGGTCATTTTAGGGAAGTAATAATTGGGTTCACAGGCCACATTATTTAGTTAAACGTGTTATTGTTTTACACTGAATATGGAGTTAACCCAATATGGAGAAAGTTATGAGTTTATTTTCCTTTTTTTTTTTAGCTCCGCTGTCGACTTTGTCGAGCGGAGCTTATCATATGAGTGATTGTCCGTCGTCGTCCGTCGTCGTCGTCGTCCGTCGTCATCGTCCGTGTCAATGTTTTACTTTTTCGACTTCTTCTTGAAAACTACAAGCCTAAATGCTTTGATACTTGGTGTATATGTACCTTGGGTAGACCTCTCTTAGGTTTGTTCATTTCATGTTGATATCTTTAATTCTCTAATTTTGGTGAATATTTTTGTCATTTTTGGTAAAAACTATATTTTCGACTTCTTGTTAAAAACCGCAAGTGCAATTGCTTTGATATTACATATATAGGTACTACATGTGGACCTCTCTCAGATTTGTTCATTTTGTAATGATATCTTTAATTCTCTAATTTTGGTGAATATTTTTGTCATTTTTTGGTGAAAAGTGATATTTTCGACTTCTTGTTAAAAACCGCAAGTCCAATTGCTTTGATACTACATATATAGGTACTACATGTGGACCTCTCTCAGATTTGTTTATTTCGTGATGATATCTTCAATTCTCTAATTTTGGTGAATATTTTTGTCATTTTTGGTAAAAAGTGATATTTTTGACTTCTTGTTAAAAACCGCAAGTCCGATTGCTTTGATATTACATATATAGGTACTACATGTGGACCTCTCTCAGATTTGTTCATTTTGTGATGATAACTTCAATTCTCTAATTTTGGTGAATATTTTTGTCATTTTTGGTAAAAAGTGATATTTTCGACTTCTTGTTGAAAACTGTAAGTCTGATTGCTTTGATATTACATATATAGGTACTACATGTGGACCTCTCTCAGATTTGTTCGTTTTGTGATGATATCTTCAATTCTCTAATTAATTTATTTTGGTGAATATTTTTGTAATTTTTGGTAAAAAGTGATATTTTTAACTTCTTGTTAAAAACTGTAAGTCCGATTGCTTTGATACTATTCATATTGTTCATTTTCTAATGATGTCTTCACTTCTTTAATTGAAATGTGCATTGCTAACAGCGGAGCTGTCTCAGCCGATAGGCTGCTTGTTGAAACTCACGATAATGGAGCAATGTGAGTGATTAAAAAAGATTGTCTGAGACATGTTTTTTAAAGTTTCAGCAGTTTCAGTAATTTGTCCAATGCAAGTATAAAGGTGAGGGAACATTTCTTGCTTGAAAACTTTTCTCTGCGTTCAGGTCACATGGATGCAGATAAAATTAACAAGGGCATAATTTGTACTGCAAAGAGATTTCAATTTTTCGGTTTTGTAGATATTGCACAAAATAAATGTTGTGATTTGCCAAATTATCTGTAGCAGGAACAATGCTACAATCTCACATTGGACGGCAGTTAAGAGTTGTATTAGATCACGTTTCAGATTCTGGAAATAATTTCTAACTTTCACGGTTTTGGGTTCTGCTATGTTCACATTTTTCAGTGTTTTTATGTCACAGTCGCTTTCTCATTTTCGGTGTTGGATTTTAATACCTCCAAATACCCTGTGGAATGCTGCTGGATTTGGAATGCTTTTTTGGGGGTGCTTAGAAAACAAAAAGAAAACCATTGTCACAGCGGGAGGTTGTGATAGTTGATCTAAGGTGACCCTTAGCAACCCATAAACTAAATCCATGTTGCTAATAATAGCATCAACTGTGTTGTTGGCTTTGACATTTCCACTGCATCTGATACCTCACTGTTTATAATAGCGGTGATTGATCTAAATTTGGCTCCTCAAGTGAAATTTAGGAAGGAATATTAAATTTCGTATTATTTTTCGCTTTGAGGATGGTAATTATGAAACTAATTAAAATAGTTGTGTTTGTTCAAATTTGCTAGAATGCTCATTACTGCTGAAATTCTTAACACATACTGTAGAATAATTTATTTTCGCATGGAATTTATTTTTGCTATGAAAATTGATTCCAGGATATATACTTTTTTCCTACATGTATTTAATATTCAACTCATCAAAAATCAGTAAAAATAAATTCCATACAAAACACCAAAAAAAAACCTTTCAGCGAAAATTAATTCCAGCTAAAATAAGTATTTTATAGTATTTACTAAGGGCAAGGTTTCATATGCCAGGTGGGGGGGGGGGGGCTACTCTTTCCTGAAAGTGGTCTCGTATTGATGTCAGGTCAGTATTAGTTTTAAAACTTTCATCAATCTACAAGATTTATGGTCTATAATCAAGTCCATGTGTTTAATAAAGAGAACGAATCTGTTTTAAATATTGTTTTGTTTTTTGTGTCCAGCCAGACACGGAAATCTGCCATTGTGCTGTCTTTCTTGACTTTTTATGTGCATACTTTTTCGTGTAGACATCAAAATAATGTGGACAACTATAGTGAACAATTTATATGGTTTTTGAAAGTATAGTCCACTCGGGTTTAGTGGTCTCGGGGTAAGAACTGGTAGTTTGTGTGCAGATTTAGCAATTGTAGGGCTTGGACTCCACAGAGGCAGCACTGAAGGCTTTGATTCCCAATGAATTTGCCTTGGTGCATTTCAATATTCCGTCTGTATTCCTACATGAATATGCTATAAAGGACACTTTATAAATTTTGACCGTGAAAATAGGTGCCTCTCAATTCCAGGGTTCACCTCCTCCCCACGCTATCGTCTATTTGCCAATTCTGTATCACAGATTATTGTTAGACAGATAATGTCTACTAAATTGAAAATTAATTGCAAAAAATGAAAATCTTGTTTATTTTTCCCTTTTCACTATCTTCAGTCACCTTTTATTGGCTACTTTTTATATGCAGCCAATCAGTAGATACTATAGATGATTGGACGATTTCCTACATTACTATTTGTAACATTTTAATTTCCACACAATATTTATAGCAATTTTCACCATCATTAAACTCATCTGTATACATGTATGTTGTGGTTTTATTGCAGCTTTAAATATAATTGATGCTCAACGAAAATAGCTTGAGAACACACACCGTGTGGACATTATCGGTACTTTCTCCTCATCTCTGTGTGAAGTCTTCTATGTTTTTTGTGTGTACAAAGCTAAAGTGTATGTACCGATAGTAGAAAACCGAAAACTTTGGGTTGTAGGTTGGAATGCAGTAAAGGAAATATTAAACTTTTATAATCGATATATAAATTGGAATCTCGGAATGTTGTAAAAGTTAATTGAGACACTGTTGACATAGTGTTTAGTTTGTACGGAGATTCTAATTCTCTTCTGCATTGACTGTAAATGGTTAAATTTTCGTCATTAAAATTTTTGACATTTCAGCTTAATTTATGAGATTTCATGAAAGTCGCTGTTACTCTTTGTCATAACCCTTTGAGCATCACATTTCTCTTCTGCTTAAATTCAGGTAAATTTATTCCCATTTTCTCTAATTTTCAGTGAATTCAATCTTAATTTTAGACCAAACAAAATGTGACATTGTTTCTAGTTGTTGATCAAAAATTATATATATATACAACTATTTTGTGTTTGTGTGTGATTTAAATGGAACTATTTTGTGGATGGTGCCTGACACGCTGAAAATATTCACTGCTATAAAGTTTTTATGATCATTTTGTTGAAATGTTGTCGCACACAAAACTTAAACACTTTAGAATGATTTCAGTTATCAAGCTACTTAACAAACTTACTTGCAGTTTATAAGTTGGTGTACAGTGACCATATGGAAACACTTGCAAACTAGTCATCACTGTACCAAGCACTGAGATTATACAGGAATGTGAGTGGAAAGTACAGTACATGATAATTTACCCTTGGGAACACACCCCTAAGGTGGGCCTAAAATTTATATTGCTATTTACTTGTGTAATTTAGAGGAGTGCCAAATATTAATGGAGTGTGTGGGTGAAACTATGTACCAGAGATCTGTACTGGTAATCCCATGTGTCAGCAAGTGAGTGCAAGGGTAGGACATTGCCTCAACATGCGTCATTTGTAATCAGTTTGTATTGAGTGACATGGTGCAGTATGGTCTTTTGCTCTACAGTGGGAATTAATATTGTCCAATTACAACTATTTTGTGTTTGTGTGTGATTTTGCTCTGTTTGAATTTCCTATTTATCAACTTTTTTTAATGTAATCATAAAGTAAATTTCACCACTGATTTTGAATTCATATTGATATTTTTTACTCTCTTGTAATTGTTATAAATATTATATGTATATAGAAACATTGTTTCAAATTGTTTCTCTGTTATAACCTTCATGATCACTAACATTTTTCTGCCTAGTTTTGTTATGTATTTTAATTTGTTTGTTAACTTTGGACTGAAAGGGCCTAATTTTTGATTTTGAAAACTTGTGGTTTTATTCATGTAAGGTGTTAACAGTTGACTTTGGCTCATGTCATGTTTAATGTGAGTCTCATACCACGTATACAACATATGTGAAATATGAATGCACACTTTGTGACGACTCTGGTACCTTAACGACAAATTTTCACTTTTGCACTTATTGTGCTTAGCGCCCTCAATGTCCGCAATAGCAAATATCTGAGAAGTGAGTCATAGTTATCCTACAGACTGTTTTATTCATACACCGTGTGTGTCATCTATATTTACACTTTCAGTGTGGGGTTGATATATATATATATCTATTTTCTAACTGAGTACAAGTCTTTTGTGGACATATTTTTTTGTTTTTTAATCTGAGGTTGTAAAAAATTAAATTGTCATGACCAGCACCTAGAGGTCATTAACCCCTTATCAGAATAAACATTTTTTGTTTAAATGCTGTTCTTAGTTTTCAGAACAGGCTGATTCTTTCAAAAAAAAACAACACTTTTTACAAAGATAACAACCTTTGACCATTCAGAGTAGTTTCACCAAGCTATGATTAATGACCAGTGTCAGACTTCCCTGGTCAGAGTTTGCTGTATTTTATACGGTGTGTTTATGAAAGTATGAAACAAACTCATATACTATAGATACTGTATGAGTAAAAAATCAGGTTATCGCCCTCTGGTGGTGGATTTGCAAAAGAAAAATTACATTTTTTTTTATTTCATGAATAATTGTTAATTTTTTACATAAATTATTTTTTTGTTGTTGTTTACAGATTAACTCAATGTAGCGCTCTGGTTACAAATAATAGATACTGTGTGTATGAGGTACATGTAGGAGGCAATTGCTATGGCAACGTCTGTAAGATGGAGAGATGAAATGGAAGATGGTGGTTCGCTGGAGGAAACTACAATATTTCTTATGGATGAAGATGAAGAAATGGTAAAAATCCAAATCTATATAAGGCATTTATATTTTTTACAATTTAACTTTTTTTCCATTGAAAGCGGTAGCTATCAGCTGTTACTGTTGAAAAACTATGTGGAATACAGTAAACAATTCTATTTTCAATACTTCAAGTTTTCATGATGTGAAAATTGGATTGCATTCGTGAAAACTCGACGTCTCTCCAGCATCAAATCCCCCAAAAATGTAAGCGTCACATTTCACATAAACAATGTCGAATGGGACCCACAATACATCACAACAACTGCAACATTTTAACTAGTAAATAATATTTACTTCTACAGTATATAAAAAAAGTCTGTTCAAAATACTGCTTTGCGAGCACTGGAGAGAGATTTGACATTTATGGGGTAAAAAGCCACCTGTGAGGGGGCTGTTTTAAAACCTGTATCACCTACATTGTACTACAAAGCCATTACTTTTCACTGGTGTTGTATTTACCTATTTGAGAAAACAATTCACTGGGTTTTATATTCATGAATTTTTCAGTGAACAGTGACTTCTTTTGTATTTTACGTGGATTTACCGTAGCAGATTTCACTTATCAGCGAAAACATCAAAATTGAACCAGCTAAGGATAATTAATGCCTTTACAATACACTAAATGTGACATGATTTATACATGGCTATATTTAGATCATTTAGTGTATGTATATATATATAGAAATGTCACCTGTAGAGATCCACATGTCTAAACAATAAATAGAAATTATGCAATTTACCATGGTGTGCAGTTAATTGGAAAACAATTCCAAAAACATTTGTGCTAGTTCCTTTTCCAAAGATGTGCTTTTGGTTTTTAATTTCTATATTTTGTTCAATTTGATCAATATACGATGTGTAGTATTTTGTTTGTTTTGATTTCATATATTTTATTTAATTCTTACCATAGTTGCTTTATTGTCTTGTAATTTGTTTTATTTTGTATTTCTTGATTTAAAAAAAAAATTCCAAAAAAAAAACTATGAGCAAATAATAAAATGAATATGAAATCGATATATGAAAAAATAAATAAATAATTAATTAATATTTAAAAAAAAATTGAAATGAAATAAAAACAAACAATCAAACTAAATCGTATTATAATTTTAATCAGACTGTTGTTTCTCTAAAATGAACTGTTTAGTTTAGACTGATTTTCAGTTTACATGGGGTTTGTGGTACACATGCTTTACAGGTACACAATTATGATTGTTGATGATGACTGGATATTTTCGGATTAAATGATTTTCACAATAACATTAGTAATACAGTTGTATATTTGATAGAAAATGTTCTTAGTTCGTCAAAATCAAAAAGTCGCAAAAATCTGATTGCAGCAACTTAAGAAAAAAAAACAGTTTTCAATTACATGTATATAAAATAATTATCCCAGTAACTGTTTTGATCCCTTGAAAATTATAAGTAAAATAATGTAAAAAAAAATTTATATACTGATCTTGATATTCCGGTATATCTTAATACTTTTTTTTTTATCCTAATACACTATTGACTATTGGCCCTATGTTCCAATGAATACAAGTTAAACGCATTTCAGTCAAAAGATCACACATAGAAAATTACATTTAATTCCTGAGTTCATGAAAAACGTGAATTGTTGACATTGTCAATAACCTGTGCATTTGTTAATTTTAGATAATTATTTTTATTTGGAAATTCATAATTTGAATATGTTGATCGTATCAACTAGATATAAACAATATTGTATTGTAATTCATTTCACATAGATTTTATCCAATGGGTCGCACTGAACAGCGAAAATAACTAAATTAATACCAAGGGAATAATTAATGCATTCATAACCCCCCCCCCCCCCCCCCAACACCACCACATACAGCACGATCAGCATACCAACCTAAGAAACACTGGATCTTAGCAGCAAAGTACCCTTATTGTTATCAGCGATTTATTCCACGTACGATTTGACTGATAACAAGGCAAACAGTGGATGAGCAAACATGTACTGTAGTCTGTTGTGAGTTGATTGATAAAAAGCGTACTCCGACATGCATTATGAACTACGCGAGCCACAGTTACCTCATATTAAACCATGGTGAAATAGGGGAATTATCGAACTCTTTCAAAATTTGAAAGGATACTTTGAGACTTTGTGGCATGCAGCTATGGGTTGCTGCGTGTACGGGTCGCGGATATGCCGTAAGGTAATACTTTAACACCTATAATTCATTTGTAATTCCTTGGATGACCTGTTGATAGTAATTTGTGGCTTATCAATGACTGGACCAAATGTTCCGCTGATTCATTGTCGTTCATGTTTCCCGTTTAATGATCATCCAGGTCAGTATTTTTTATTGTGAACGAGTTATACTCCATTGTTTCTCACATCTATTGTTATGAAATCTATTGTTATGGAGCAACACATTCTTTCATTGTTATACCGTGGTAGTGTGGCTTCAATTCAATTCATATAACTATAATATTTATTATTATACATCTGTCACCGTATCGCCATAAGTTACAGCGTGCCGTAATTTTGCGGTATTGCACTGGGTATTTTCATCCTACTATATTAGGAAATGCGAATTCCAAATATGGAATGATTATGCGCGAAAGCATCCTCTAATAATAAAAACAAACATGGCTGCCACCAGGGTTTGACCGGACTCCACACAAAGAAGTTCGCTGATTCTGTTTTGGATTTCAGAATTCCCATGATGTATCCTTGGATGGAAAAGATGTATAATAATAAGGTTATTACGAGGATACTTCAAAGTATGCACTCAGACAGTACGCCGTCGCATTGACCTCCGCTGCTCGTTGGTCCGCTATACTATCTTCGTGCATACTTTGAGGTATTAACCTAATATTATGACATGCACTAGCCAAGTTATTCCCTGTAGATCAGAAAATATGGCTTTTATATCCAGGCTGTTCTACAGTCATCAGTTCTGCAAAGACAGAACTATTTTCATGAGTTCCGGTTATTCAAATAAACAACAAAATTTTGAAATTAAACAGTGGTGATCGAAAATTATAACACAGAGACATTGTCAATCAAAAACATATGTATATTAGCTCGCAGTAAGTAATCGCTAAACTGAAACACTGCATCCAATGTTCAGAAACACATTGTCAGCATGATGCACTACACCGCATGCCTATGGAAGCCCTGGCCAATTTCTCAGTTTTTCTGCCTGCGTAAAAATAACCCAGGAGAGTAACTCAAGTCCAAATAGTATATTTTATTCGCTGGATAAACATTGTCTTTGGTTACAATCATGATATAAATTTTCTTTGTCACCAAACTGTGCAATTTCGTGCAATGTACAGAGCGTGATTCTAAAAATGCAGTTACGCCAATAAAACAGATGAACGAAAATCATTGTAACAGAGGGATTTCCAGAAAAATATTTTTGAAAGGAAAATTTATGAATCCTGAATTGACTCAAAATTCACGACACTCATTTACACAAAATTGTCAAAGATCACATGTTTCAAAAACACCTTGAATCTTCAACATTTGAATGTAGAAAGTGTGTTTAGCGCATCAATACATGTACATATATTCTTCAAAACAAAGTCCCAAGGAAAGTCAGAAAAAAACAAATAAAAAATGCAGAATTCATCAAAGAAATCATCAACTTAGACATAATAATATATACTTGAGGCGTAAGAGCATCTTTGACTCGTAGTGATACACACTCAAGTCACTCGTATTTCCTCCAGCTGAATGAAGAAAAAAATTAGGGAAGAATATATGAATATTCATATAATAATTAATTTATTACTTTTACAAGGTAGTACATTATGCAGAATCTAACCTTTTTCTGTTTATTCTGATTTAACCTGGACTTGACCTTTGATATACAGGTGTAACATTTCAATGCAAACACAAGTGTACCCTAGGTCAAGGTAGGCTTTACCTTGCCCCAGTGATTATGTTTAAAAATTTTACAGAATATAGCAGCAAACTGCAAGTGAATACAATAGGTAATCAAAACAGGCAAAGAGGTCACAGGTCTAAAGGATACATTTTCACAGCTGATTTTTAATAATTAACATTCATTGGTTTCAACGAGGTACGATGTGTTTGCATATTATCAGCTTGATCGTTGGTTTGCTCATTAGATATATTTAAATCGTCACAGTCGCGTCATGCCGGGCACGTTTAAATTTTACGTAAATAAACAAAGTATTTTATTGCTGTAACAAACAACACGAACACAGTGTGGAGTGATGATCGTGGTGGTTTAATGTTTAATAGGTGTCTCAGAATGCTTCTTGAGTGCCCCCCCCCCCAATTGATCTGATCGTATATCTTCTAAATTTGATATAGGGTGGTGTTAGCCATTGTTTTGAAATGACTGTATGAACACTTGATTTGATCTTGACTTTAAATCTTGATTCAGTCAACGGGCCAACAATCTCATCGTAAAAATATACTTTCTTTAAATTAGCTACTTCTTGAATTAGCTAAATTACAGTTTAGCGCAATTAGCTAATGTGCTAACAAGCTAGTTGTGTTCTTGGTTTCAACCATCTTAAAAGTTGCTGTTTCACTTCGTTGAAAAGGTAGAAGCCGACCCATAATTTTTTAGAAAGTTGTTCTAATATTTTCCAAAAATTGCTATTTTTAGAACATTCCGTAGAGCACCTGATAATACTGTTAAAATGACTCCTATCAACCATAAAAATACAACCATAATTTTCTTAAAAATAAAGCTGGTGACCCCCACTTTTTTTTAAGTAAATATCCTTATAGTGCCAGGAAGTACAATTTATTTGGAAAATGAATTAATTTTCATTCATGACTAGGAATCTACCTTAAGTCAATACAGACCCATGTTATTATAATTTTAATTCTGTCTGAAATTTTTATTTTATTTTTTAATTCTGTCATATATAGTAACTACTATTTTCATTAAAGTAATTTTTGTGAAATTTGAGTTGGAAATGCTGTAACAACGAAGATTTCACTTTGTTTTGAGATAAAAAATTTTGTTTTTGCAAACACTCACTAAAGTTTCTAGTGGCAAAAGTTGAATGCTTTATGCTACAGAACAGAATTGTTTTGTCATTGTCGTCCTTGACTTCACAGTTACATGATAATAATAATAACTTTATTGCATCCTTATAAAATGTTTCTAACAGTTAATAGCAATAAAGATTAGTGATAATTCTGGATATGTACAACATGTAGTTAATGACAAGTCATTGCTACGTCAGTCTGAATCACATTTTTTTTGGTTTGATATATTGTCTGGTATTGATTACCTGGTGTGTATTTATGTTAGATATATAACACCTTTTGAACTTTTTCTAATAAATCAATAATCACATTTGTTAGAATTCTGAATTTAGTATAGGGACAGCGTATTGGTACAAACTGGTTGTATTATTGTATCATACCTTAATTTATGTGCATGTTTTGATTTCTGTATCAATCACACATACTGGTATATGGAAAAGCTCTGAATATAAAACAGTTACAGTATTTGCTCTATTAGAAGCGCATATGTCCTTGCGTAAATGCGCTGTTGAGTTCTACTGTCCATAAATTTTTCAGACTTGTGGATAGTTGACTGTCATTGTAACCAATCCATAGCGGTTCATTGCAACATTCGTCGAATGGATAATATTGAGTTTATATGTACAAGTGTAGGTTCCAATTCCATATGCGTTTCTTACTTTGTAACCCATCATTTCATCTTATTTCATATAGTTGTGTAAGCTACAACTATGGGTATCCAGTACTTGTTTCAACCTTCCCTTCCCTCCAATAGTAGTGTTCGCGCTATACAAAGTACGGGCTAAGATTTAAGCTTATCCTGTATGTTTGCATATCGGATAGACCCAATTGCGGGAATTACATGAAGGAAAAGTGCTTAGCACGGGCTAAGGAACGCCTAAACTTATTAAAAATATACAAAATCTTCAGTCATTTTAACTATGATTGTTCAGTATAGTAGATAGGAAGGTATACATATTAGTTCTAGGTACTACCAATACCAAGTTCAAGTGCAAGATTGCAGACTAACAAGAAGTAGCACAGTCTCATCGTTATTTTATTTCTTCTCAAGAACAATGTCCGTAGATGTGCTCCCGTTGATTGTCATGTCGGGAATGGCATGTCGAAATCAATAGTTGTAAATCGTCCAAATGAACATTGAAAGCAACAGCGTTTTTGGTGCTTAGCCCGAGCTAAGCGTTCATGCGCACTTTGTTAGCCTGTGCTAAGGGTCTGGATCAGGTCTCAAAAACAGGCCAGATTTAATTCGTACTTAGTATCTTAGCCTGTGCTAAGCATTTAGGCACATTTTTTTAGCACGGGCGAAGGTATTTGACCTCTTAGCCCGTGCTAAGGAACTGTGCGTGAACACCACTATTGTAATGTTATATGTGCCTTCCATGTGATAATGATGTCTTAAACATGAAATATGGCTGTTATATGAGGGAACCTAATATTAGAGGTACAATAAAATGAAAATCTAGGTTTGGGAGAAAATGAGATAATAAGGAAGTCTTAAAAAACTGTTTACATTCAGGAGCCATCTCAAAATATTCCTGTAACATCAGTAATTTGAAATATTTGTAACAATTTCATACCTAACATGTGACTGAATACTGACCAATCAGAAGATTTGTTTCATTTAAAACTGGCTATTAAATCATTTTCCCACTTTTGGTATTAAATTATTGTGAACATTTTTGAGATGACCCCTAACTCCTACAGGTACTCAGGAGTTTGAAGTGGCTCTTAAAAGCTGAACACACAGTTATTTACGGCTATGGTAGTTTAAAAGCTATCAAACTGTAATGAAATCCGACCTTGTTGTTTCACAAATAATGACCTTGACCTTGTTTGCATAATGTTTGATCTGCACCAAGTACATGGCCGTTTAAGGAGGCTGTCACATGAACGTGTACTGTAAACCGTGCATGTTTGTGTTCCATTTAGAAACGAGAGATGAAGAGACTGGACGCTGCTGACACTTCTAATCTGACTACCTGGGCACAGAGGGCAGCTGTCCAACATGACGACCATGTCAGGAGTGGTTCGCCAAGCTCGGATCATCGAACGTTGATGTCGGCTTCAACGGTTCCACTGTCGTCACCCTATGCGACAAGGCGTGCTGTGCCATCAGTAAGTATGTTTTACAGAACTTAGATCAATGTGATGTATTCAGTGCACCATGTTTTATACTAAAATATCCAATGTTGATTTTAGTAAGTGTTTTTCTTTTCTTACTGATCATCACAGTGCAACTTTCTCGAACAAATTCAATCTTTAATCAGTTTCTATGGAGTGTCACTTCCTGTGGAACTGTATTTTTTAAGCATCTTTTTATCATAGATATATCCTGGTTGGTTAGAATTAACTGAGTTCTAAATTTCATAATGTCTGTTGAAGTAATATGGAATACTAAAAATGACTGTTGACAAGAGAACTTTGAGCTTTCATTTTCACTTCTAAAAAACACCACAGTCCATTGTGAATTGGAACCTGTAAAACTTGTGTCAATTTATTATTATTAACAATATCATGTTTTTAATTGAACTAGTGCAAAAAATAATATGAGAGAATTAAAAACAAAACATAGCTTTTGCCCTAGTTGATTTTTTTTTTCTTTAAAAAGCATAACTTTAAATATTAAATAATGAATGAGTTTTAAATATTATACTCTAACATGAATATAAAAGTATGACATGTTTCCTACAGATTTTCGAAAACCGAATGTGCATTGTGTTGTAAACTGTTTTTATCACCCACAATGCACCTTGATACAGTAATACCAACAAAAGCCTGCTGAATTCTTCTGTAATTTTCAACACAAAAATGAACATAATTTAAAAAAGCTAGTACTTGTGAACTCATAAAATGCACTTCTGTTTTGGTGCATATTTTTACATTCTCGTAAACTCTTTATATTGCAGTAGGTCATCTAATGTAAACATTTTTGAGCAAAAGAAAACTGGGGCAGTGAATACAGTATTTGCTCTGTTAGAAGTACAAGAATTAATGTGAATAATGTCCTGTTGAAAAAGTTGGCATAGCTTAGTATAAATGTGGTGTATTAATAAAATATGACTTCTGGATATGCTTCTGTTGGAGCAAAAAAATAACGTAAAATACTTTATTTCAGCTGGAATTAATTTTCCCTGAAAACACTTTTTGGGGATTTGGTATGGAATTTATTTTCACTGATTTTTGACGAGTTAAATGTAAAATATAGGAAAAAAAGAATATTCACTTGATTTTATTTTCACTGAATCATTCCTTCAGCAAAATAGCGAAAATTAATTTCAAGCGAAAATAAAGTATTTTACAGTAGTACATTAGATAAAGTGTATCTCTAATAGTAATGCACATGAAACCAAAAATTGTATTGATTGTATACTGGTTAATTAAAATGCATCTTAGTTTAAAATACTTTATTTAAGCAGGAATTAATTTTCACTGAATAGACTTTTGGGGTGTCTTGTATAGAATTTATTTTCACTGATTTTTGACGAGTTGAATGTCAAATATAGGGAAAAAAGTATATCTGTTGGATTTCAATTTGACTAAATCTTCTCTTTAGCGAAAATAACACACATAATTCCAAGCGGAAATAAAGTATTTTGCAGTAGTTTAACGATACTGAGACACACTTAGTTATTAACAAATGCAATACCTGGTGAAAATAAAATTTCATTGCAGGTACATGACACAGGTAGAGGCAGTCCCTTTACATTGTTTTGTTAACACCCACTACTAGATGAAAAGTAGGATATTACTTAGACTATGAATCAATATAATGTGTGGTTTTTATTAGCAGCAACCCCTACCTGTCTGCGTATAACTTTTGTCAAGTTGTCAAGATTACGAGCAGTATACCCCCCCCCCCAAATGTATTTGTTTTGTAGATTGATTGCACCTTTGTAAAAGTGTTGGTTTATGACTGAGTACTCATGTGACCCTGCAGGTATAATACTTAGTATACCCTCAGTGTTGTCTATTGCAGTTCAAAGTTGAAACCAAAGTAGTTGTGGTAGGAGACATAAATGAAAATGCCTAGAATTTATCCATTTTGCAATAAAATGTATCAGTGTAAGAGTTGGGGGGTCATGATACTTTGTATTTCAGTGAATAGTGACATTTGCGTCAATTTTGGAAGACTCACATCATTAGTTTCTATGGTAGAAATAATATGTCTGGACTTACTACACTTTGCTTAGTATGTTTCAAAGCTTGAATACATCCCTTTTTATCACATTTACAAAATAAATATCAAAATCTAAACATGTACAGCAAGCACTCATGTAATCCCATAATCAGTGATTTGAGAAACCGGATTACCTTTTCAAAATTGTGATCTTTTGCTGCGCTGTAGCAGGAGCCTATGAAATCATTCTGCCCTCTAGAGTCGAGCTAAGCATTTGCTTTCACTTTTGTTTTAGTTCAACAGAACTGTATATATATGTCAAGCACTTTAATTGAAATTGAAGTGATTTTGATAAATTTTTTTAAAATGATAAATATATTAAGAATTTATTTTAATTTTCATCATGTATTATTTTTATTTTTTTCAGATTTCAGATAATATCCTAGAATCAGACAATGAACATTCTTCTCCATATGGCTCACCAAGGCTGCTTCATGCACTCTCGTCGTCTCTATCGAATGTATCACCTCAAGTCTGCCGAAAGAATTTACCTTGCAACAATCTCTCACCTCTGGTCTCTCGGAGGACGCCGTCTCCGAACTCGCTATCTCCGCTGATCTCTAAGAATAGCGTTTCACCGTACTCCTCGCTGAATACATCACCAAGTTCATCACCATGTGCGTCACCGAGTGTGTCACCAGGTGTGTCGCCTAGTGCGTCGCCACAGAATTCACCATCGTTATCACCGGGACTAACTCCAGAATGTGGTACAAGACCAAAAGTGAAGGTAACTCATCAGATTTTTATTTTAATTAAATTGACTATCATCCCTTACTGTCGTTTCGTCTCCACAACTCAGATGTTGTGGTATGTGTTAGCAGAATATTTTATTATATATCACAAACGGTATGTAAATATTACACAAACTGAACTTTGAAAACATATTTTAATTTCAACTTCATGGCATTCCTGAAGACAACAATTTTGTGAAAGTCACTCTTATTTTGTGCCATATGATCGCAGAGAAATTGTCATTGATACAAACTTAATTTTGTTTCACAAAAAATGAAAGCAGTATTGTTACTGATAATCTTTTTCCAATGGTGAATGATAATAAAATTAATATGCATAATTAATATGCATAATCTATTGGTCCAAATTGGTGACAGGAAGTCTGGCTTTGCAACATTGTTTTGATTCTTAACTATCAACATATCAAACCCATTCCAACATGAAGTTTCTATACTTTACACTTACTTACTTTACACTTTACCTAAATAATACCCATTTTACACATTTTTTTACTTCAGCTTGCGTTCCAATATTTTATTCAGAGAGACCCCCCCCCCTCCCCGCGACAATAACATTGTAACATTTTCAAATGATGTCATACTTTTGATCAAAAGTCAAATTCCTTACAAAATATTACTCTGGGTAGTATTAACAAATAAAATTAAAAAACAAAACCTTGCAATGGAGACTTTTTTTTTTTTTTTTTTGTGTTTTTTTTTCAATTACAAATTATTTTTGTAAACTGGTGTACTGTAGAGGATTTAATTTTTAATCAGGTTATATTTTCACTGATTGCTTCAAGTTAAAATCCAGTGAATGTTCAAACAGTGAACAATAGGGTGTATTGTTTACTTCATAAACCTGTAAATTTAAAATCTAGTTAATATATCCTTGCAACATCAAATCTGTTAAAATTACATTGCAAATGGAGTAAATATTTCCTATTTCTATGGTAATATTACATAAACACTAGTATTATTTTCATCATTTTTCTGATTATTTTTTCAACTGGTTTGATTAGTTTTTTCCAAAAGAGAAATCAGAGAAAAAGATGAACAAAATATTGTGCCGAACATGTAAATAGTATTAGTAGATTTTTGACTGGCATTATAGAGCACACCATCTGTGGTGGGTACGTAGTCTTTAGTCTTTCTTGATTTTTATTTAAATCGTAGCAGTCAGTGTCACCCATGCAATATGATGATTGCTGCTTCAACTACTCCAGTAGTTGGAAACCACCTATTCAGTAAATGCTTTGCAGATCTGTTACGTTGAAAGTGATGAACTTGAACTACGTGTATGACAATTCTAAACAGTGTGATAAACCCCATGTATATAATAATATGAATGCTTTTAAATGCACAGTTAATGAGGCGTACAGTCAAAATGTCAGGTGTACTATTGACACAATGGCTACCAACACATCAATGTCCTAATATGGTAGTCAGTATTGACAGTGGAGTTGACATAAACAACAGGTGACTGGCACTGTGACCTATTCATGACCTACTGACCATAGCTTTGAATCACCAGTAACTAAATATTATCAATGAAAATAAAATGGACATCATTAGCACTCTAATATTTGCAAACATTAACTTCTCCAGTAAATAGATCGCAAATGGGTAACCCTCTCAGCGTGAAAGAAATTTATTCTGTAAAAGTATAAAATTTTCCCTGGTATTTAATTTCATTATTTTCATATTTAATTATATATTCCCTGGATTTTAAATTCACAGAATACGATTTTCCAACAAAATAATAAGTTACATTGTAATTTCACATGTACATGTTGATTTAATTTTGTGAATTTTTCGAATCGGAAATAGCTATGGTAAATTTAATCCGGTGAGTAATTGCATTATAAAGCAATATTATGCTTACCATAAATGAAGAGAATTGCTTTTTGTATTTTCACAGTGGTAAATCTATAAAGTGGAAATTGTTTTTGGCAAGGGAATTCTTTTTAGGACACTAACCTTTTGGTGATACCACCTAATTATTGATGAGATTCCAAATTGCTAGCAGTCATTAGACTTGTTATCTGTTTTCACGCTGAGATCTCTTGAGAACAAGATTGCCACAAGACTTGTTTTTTACTCGCAAATAGTGTTTCTTTCTCTATCGTCATCGTCGTTCATTGTTCGCGTAACCTATAAACCATGTTATTAGAAACAGTGTAGGCAATGATGGGAATAAATGCAACATTATTTTTCATGGCTCGTAAGTACGCGGCTTTTGCGTTCTCAATGAGATCTCAGCGGCCATTTATGTCTAACCTTTTCACCACCAGTTCCTTCTTTTCATAAAAAATTCACAAAATAGTTTCGTTTATGCATTTTCATTCAGAAGATTGTGACAAAAATAGCCGAATTTTTTGAGTAAAAACTGAAAATTGACTCAAATTTTGTCTGTTGGCTCCAAAATTATGGGCCATTTCCCAAAATATTGAAGAATATAAGAAAAAAGTGCTGAAAAAGCAGTTAAGGTCTATTTTGCACAAATCTCATCACACCACATTCAACATTATCAATTTGCATGAATTCTTGTCATAATATCTTCAAATCAAATCAATTTTTAGAATTGGTATTCAGTGAGGTCAACTACATGAAATCAGAATGTTAATCCAACACTAACAGGAGTGTTGCGTTGGTCATAATGGCTTCATTTTAAAGCATTTTTTCCACTCCATCTCCACCATGAGTCAATCAATGTGGATATTAATATTTTTCAAACCAACAACCCAGAAAGTTGGTTCAGCAACTGAATTTAGTTCTGTTTTGAAATTAGTTTTGCCTGCAATGCTGCAAACTTGCTAAACTTATTATTTATAGTGTACAATAAATATCAATCATCAGAAATATCTTAACCCCTTGAACTCTGCCAAAATCGTGCCACAGCATTTTATCCATTTTTATGTATGTTTTAATCAATTCTTCATAAATTTGGGACAAAGTAGACATAATTCTACATTTTGTAAAGGTCTGGATCAAAATTGTTGAAAAAAGTTAATATGTAGATTTAAATTTGGTGAATGTTGTCACAATTAAAAATTAAACTACTATGATAAATGTATTTTTTCACTATAGCCAACCCTGAACAATTATACTAAACATTTTTCCCAAAGTAACAAATATTCAATTCCCATATTTGCTCTATTTGTGGCATGTGCCTATATAAATGACAGAAGTGAGATTATGGTCGAAATAAGTCATATTTCAATGAGCGCACATAAAATTAATTTATGCATGCTTTTATTAGAGCAAATAAAGTACCCAAAAATTACCATGTATGTGTAAGAATACTTGACCTATTTTTGTGTGAAAAGTAGTTCGATGACCATAGTTTCTTGTTATCATAAAACACATTAAACAACATTGAGAAAGTGAAGAATATCTGATAATCTGTTTTAATGGTAGCCAAGTTGAACTTGAATGTTCAGTCACACATTGATACAGATTTTGATTACAAGTTTAAAGACTTTGAATTATCAATTTTAGTGACACTTAACTTGGTGGAAGGTGACGCTTCTTAGAGGACAGTGAAGAGGCCCTTCCTGTCCTGCTTTAATACCAGGAATCAGTTAGTTAAACAAACTCTGTATTGTAATTACTAAAGTGGGAAAAACTCTCATAGTTGGTGAAACATTTTTCCACCCACTTAACCATCTCAAGGGAGATTCTTTCCTAGTAGTGAGTTATTCAGCTGCCCAGCCTTAAAGATTCCTGGGTGTAATGTAGTATGGCATAAATATTGGACTAAGTGATTTTGATTTCAATAGATGTCATGCTTGCATATTCTCGTATTGGAGCTAACCGGACAGCTACAATGTATGTACTGGCAATTGTTTCTGAAATGAATGCTCCCGTGTATGAGTCACCTTCTCCTGGAGGATGGTGTTGTAGGTCGGATTCAAGGCCAGTTAGGTAGTTGAAGAACTGCAGATCTAAACCATTCACTTAGGTTTTCAGATTGAATCCTTCATCTTAGTGTATACCAGATTTCTGTGATGCCTAAACAGGTCACTGCCCTGGTCCGGTATACACTCGGCATGATATATTGGATTGCAGATTACGTTTTGTTAGAAACTTGGCAATTATTTTATTGTTATTATTCCATTATTTATTACATCCTTGAAAATATTAATTTATTATTGATTTACATCAATAATTCATAATTGGCTGGGATCAAATTACTAGAGACATGTAAGTTTAATACATCTACTTCCCAAACTTAACTTGATGAAATTGACTCCATATGGTATAATTTCTCATAATGAAATTGATACAATCTGAAAAATACACACACAGAAAATTGTGTAGACATTGATCATTTCTAGTAATTTATGATTGATCTTCTAAATATTCAAATGAGAGCTTGGGTAACTTTACCAAAACAGCAATGATACGCTGTACTGCTTTCTTGATTCAGTGAAAAGCATGACATTTTGTAGAAATAAAAATTTCACTACGAGGTGGTGGGTTGGTGGGGGTGAGGGTTGGCGACATCACATGGAGTACCAGTGACTGTTGCCTTTTTTTTTTTTTTTTTTCTCTTCACAAATGCTATAAACTCATCAAAATTCAAATCATGGAACTTCCTAGCAGCGAAAATTAAGTATGGAATGGTAGAAAGATTAGCAAAAACATTATGATAATAATAATTGAGGTTACTTCGGCATAAGTTATGAAGTTTAGAAAATAGTATTCAAGTTAAGAATTAACTTCCATGTATTATTAGAATCACTTATTAAACTTGGAATAAGGTATTTGCTCTATTACCAGTAGTTTTGCATGCATATACATTAAATGACAAGAGGCATATCTATGGTCAAAATAAATCATATTTTAATTATCCAGTATACTGTAAATACAATTTTAGGTTTATATGTTACCTTTAATGGCGTAATACAAAAAATTATCATTAACGCCAATTTGTCCATGCTGTAATCCCATCATAAATTAGAAAAGTACATATTGGAACAATTAAAGCATGCGAAACAAGGATGTCTTGGCATCTGTAGTACATTTTGAAAATTATGAATGATCACATTAGCATAGACATAAAACAACTATCCATAACATATATAGGAATATACTGTCAAATATACTGTAAACATGTTGAAAAAGCGACATGCAATTTTAGCGAATTGTGGTAAAATGACGTAATAGCCAAATTTAGCGAATCTCTGATTGTTGATTGCCTGTTTTCACAATGCTTGTCTGTCGCGTGCCAAAATAAATGCGCAGTTATCACCTCCATAAAAACCAAAAGAAAAACTGTGTAATTAGAAAGTGCCCCAGATTTTTATGTTCGTAATTACTGTATACAAATCCCCAGGCCTTGGCCATTTTGAATTTATAATAATGTCATTAGCGACATCTTGAATTAGTGAATCAGTTCTCTCGCTGAATTCACTAAAAAGACATGCTCACGAAAAAGTCATGTTTTACAGTATATACACTCAAAAACTAGTGGTACTTTATCAGCGATATTTTCAGTGGAACACAGTGAGAAAAATTCTAAAATAATTCTCAAGAATCTCGATAATGGAACACCCCCAGTGTTAAGTTGACATATGCCATCTTGATATAACTGTGGAACGCTGCCAAACTCGTGAAGTATCGCTTATGCCTACAGATACTGTTTATATCAGTTTATGTGCTGTTCAATCCCCATACAAACATATTGTTAAGAAGAGCAAACAAATGTGTACAACGCATGCACAAGTGACTGGTCTACAGTCAGAATACTGTAAAATAGTTTATTTTCGCTTGGAATTAATTTTCGCTATTTTCGTTAAAGGGATAATTCAGTGACTATAAAATCATGCGAATATATATTTTTTCCTATATTTTACATTTAAATCATCAAGAATCAGTGAAAATAAATTCCATACAAAACACCCAAAAAGTTTTTTCAGCGAAAATTAATTCCAGCTAAAATAAAGTACTTTACAGTAAGTCGTATTGAAATAATCTAGCATTCAATACATGTATTTTTCTGATATCGTGCAGCTCTATTGGTGCAAATACATCAGAGATTATATAATCAATGTTTTAAACAAAAAGGAATGTGATGGAATAATTAAAAGTTTATTTATTGAACATTTTGTGAATTAGTTCCATACCTTTTATCAGATTAGTGCTTGTATATTTGTGTACTGGTTGTGAGCATCAAGTAACATTATTACCCTGGCATCTGGTTTCATCAGCAGCTAAACTTTCATGTCTCTAAAATAATAAGATTAAAAAAGCTGTGTGAATTTTTACATGTTTTGTAAGCTACTGTGAAATACTTTATTTTTGCTTGGAATTAATTTTTCGCTTGAAGGAGAGATTCAGTGAAAATGAAATGCAACGAATATACCTTTTCCCTCATATTTTACATTCAACTCATCAAAAATCAGTGAAAATAAATTCCATACAAAACCCCCAAAAAGATTTTTCAGCGAAAATTAATTCCAGCTATAATAAAGTACTTTACAGTATATAATGTTGAACCAAAATGATGTTTGTAGTACCAAATGAATACATATGAAATGTGTTAAAACAATATTGGAACATTTTGTGAGTGTGTTGAAAATGGTTTTCTGTATGAATGAAAATTCATTTTATTATTCATTTGCATACTATTATCATAAATATATTCATGTGTTTACTCCTAAAGGTCAAAGATCATTTTGTTTTTAGTATTACATGGATTAAAAAGTATGGAAAAAACTGGCAAACAATAACTTGGCTCAAGCTCCTTTAATCCCATATTATTTTATCTAATTCCTGATTCCAACAAAACAAATATCTATAGTTGAAAGACAAATTTATTTTGAATTAGTCTTTGAACTTGAAAATCAGAAAAAGATTAACTTCATCAAGAACTTGTGGGTTTGATCATACCCCTATGATCTATGGTTTGATTTCCTGAGGGAAAAATGAATGTCATTGAAATCCTCTAAAACTGTCAAAATAAACACTGGTGACCCTGTATGTTTGTTTTACTATCACTGGTGAAGACTAGTCCTACCCTATCTTCTTTCTGGTGGTCTAGTGTAGTATGCCTCTGTACATAAACACACATACCAGGAATAGCATATTCCATTCAATTCACGGGGATGTAAGGTCCAATTTTATCAGACTTGCTACCCATTCATACTCAATATGAAAAAAATTAATTTCTTCTAATCATATTTCAGACTAAACAGTCATCGGTTATTCATACTTTCTGCATGTAAACTCATTTATAAAGTCAGATTTCAAATCTGCAAACATCTCCGTGCCACCCTATTTTTAACAAAAATGGACTTTTCCTAGAGATTTCCCAAAAGACCAGAGTGCATAGATAGGATAACTTATTGACTCCCTGTTCTTTATGGGTTATTCCACATCATTTGAGCCTTTGTACAAGATAAATTTTTGAAGTATAATCAGATGTCTGGACATTTAATGAGCCATTAGCTGATATACCAGTATCTCCAGTCACATTGAATACTTCAGCTTTCTCTACTCTACTCCTCACTTTGGATCTCAGAGTTACATTTTACTTTAAGGCTCTATGATCTACTTCTGAAATCCAGTAAGTATTTTATAATTGCTTCCTTATTCCAACTTTTTCAAGTCCCTCAATACAAGAGGGACTAATTTACGGGGTGATTTAAAGTTATGTTCAGTGTTATTTGTTTGATTCTTACCATATTAGTATAAAATGTCTCTCAGCCACAGCAACAATTTTCCTATGACAGTACATTGTACCTTAGACTCTGTAATAGAAGCCACACCCCTTCTGAGAACCAAAAATTCATTATTTCTGACATATACGGTAATAGAAGCCACATTCTGTTTATCCTTTCAATAAAGTCAGCCACTTCTAATACAGATTTTACAGTACACGCCATTTTCTTGGTAGTTACTGACTATTTCTGTTTTTCTGTTTTCTCACTGCTGTAAGAATATATATTATCAATATGCTTATATTTTCTGGGATGGAAATTCATTGATTTTCTAGTAAAGCAATAATTTAGTGCCTTTATAGTATTGATTCGGTTGCAAGGAATTGCTTGCCAAAAACAACTTTGTAAGGTATTTGGATATGGACCTACATTTTGAATCACTTTATGATACTTAGAAAGTAAAGATATGAAATAACATTGAATGCAGTACATCTAGGACAATTCTTTACACAACTTTTTCTTCTTAGTCGTTAGCAAGACTGTACATTTTAAACTGTCGTCGTGTCATGATGCCACGTCATGTTCGAAATTGTTTCTGTGCAACCATGACATATGCAATGTGGGTGAAAACATTTTAGCGCTATAAATTTTGCCCACAGGAAAAGTTTACGGTGGTAGCCCATTCATGAAAACTGTCTTTCCGGAAAGCTACTGTGACTCCTTATTTTCGATATTCCCAGTGAGGTATTCACTACTAAAACATTTTTGTCCCGGATGAACAGTGAACAATATTTGTATTACTGGGTGGTACTCTAGAGGCTGCGGCACTCGTAACGCCATTACGAGGGTAATCTCAGTTGAGCTCTAACAAGATATGAACATTACTGTGAAATGTTACATGCTACTTAAACTTTGAGAAGAAATGTACTATAAGCAACGTTAATTTGGTGTGAGTTTCACTCGTCAGCGAAAATCACCAAATTTTGTAGCAGTGAAAGTTTCCTTTGGGTCCTAAAGATACATAGTCAAACTGACTTTTTCAAAATTAAATGTCATTATATTTTCAAATTATGACAATGTACTAGCAGTTCACAGTACAACCCTTGGTATACTCTTTCACAAAGACAAATTTCTAGCAGCAACAATCGCGCAATTTACAGTACCATCGCCCCTTTTAAATAGTCTTTATTCTTTCATGAGTTTTACCTTTTGTATATAGAAATTTCAGCCATGAGTGTTTTGGCTTAATTGTTTCAGTAACTGCTGTACATTATCAATAAAATATTGTGATCATAGCTACTGTACATTTATTATAAATCTCAGATGACCACACCAGTTCACTGGAATATATATACACCAGACTGTATTTGGTTTTTAGAAATGTGTAAAAAACCAACAGTTGCATTTGTTGTTTACTGGATCATTAAAATAATGCTTATTTTTTCCATATTTTCACCTCTATAAATTACGTGAGCATATGCGCTACAAAATAATACTGTATTTGCTGCCCTTGAATCACATCTCCAGTAGAACAAATCATTATTATGAAATACAATCATCATAGAATCACCTCTGTCATTCACATAATAGTATGCGCTAATTACAGAGCAAACACCTGCATCATGGCTCGAAAATGAGCCATGATCAGAAAATCTGCTGTAGAGAAAAAAAGCACAAAGTAAAAGTCAAAATGGCTGGGCTGAACTGCTAACAGTCAAAACCTACATCTTTACTCTCGTTTCTAGTTCTTATTGGCAAATGTTAACTTTGGACTTTGAAATTTGTATTGTTTGTAGTGGGTAATTGAATTGTTTGTATAGATATTTTACGGAGAGAACCTTTACTCCCATCACTCTCAGCAGCCAGTCATAAACGTATGATTAGATATTTTTCTTGTCCTTCAAATTGGGTCTTGCTGTAAATATACATGTACCAATATTGGATGTTGATCATCCCAAAGTGCTGAGGAATCAACATTTTGATTTCCTTGGGGACATTTTGAATAATGTGTTTTCCTTGAAAAGTACGTTTGCCTTCTGTTGCATACCGCTTGCCCTCAGTACAAGGAATTCTAAACAATATGCCCAACTGTGTAACCTTTACCAAACAGTTCACTTGCAACTGTAATTTACTTTCGTATTCGTGTAGTTTTGCACGTATCATTATATTTTCACTTGCCCCATCTGCTGCTACTGTGTCTTCTTGAAAGATAAGGTATTTTGTAGAGAATCTCATGCACGCAACAAATTAAAATGGTCAAGTGGTCATTTGCATATAATTAGCATAACACATATTATTTGCATATCTGTAATTTATGTTAAGTAATTTATGTGGCATAACAATTTGGTGGGTGGGCGGACCAACCCAGTCTCCTGGTGTGACACCAATCATGCTTATCAAAATACTGGTAACACATCTGTTCTCAAATATGTGCAGTTGAGTGGTTTACAAGCCTTAACCTAATTGGTTGCCAAGCACATGTAAGAAGTTCCCTGATTGGCTTACTGGTTAGGTAATAGGATTTACCTGCCAATGAGGGTAAAGCTACTTCAAAAGCTAACCATGTTTGAATAAATCAGGCTCAGGATACTACCTTTTATTTGTGGCGAGTTCACTTTTGATTTTTCTGTTTTTATTCATATGAGAAAAACTTGGTGCATTCATTTATAAGTACTGCTTGATAATTGCTTTGGTAATTTTAGATCAAACTGATAGAATTTCTCATTGCCTATAGATTTTCATCAAAATGTTTGAGAAAATCTGAAAAATCTGATGCAGTTTGTGAAAGGGGATAAAAGATTACTTTTTGTTTAATTGGAGTACAAAAATAGTTTGTTTTGTATTGAATATGACAGACATGATACAAGTTTGATTTATTATAAGGTACTTCCGTAATTATAGTTTTAGTAAACAGATAACTCTTTCCGTTTTGTATATCAAAATACTCCATGTGGTATATGTGTCTCTCATAAATAATGATAATGGTAACAGTTCCTTTAATTATTTCCTTCTCAAATGAAGTTCAAAATTAAATTTTATTTTTTAAAATGTTTTTGTTGTTGTTAACTTGTGAAGTACTGATAGGAAAGTGTGATTTTTGGGAAAACTAACAACTTTTGAAATAGCAGACTTAATTGTAAGTGCATCCGAACCTGATAATTTGTGTTGAGAGGACAGGGTCAGCTATTCTCATATCATCAGTATCATTATTGTAGACATTTAAATTATGTTTGTTTTAAAAACTGCAGGAACCATTTCCTGAACTCATTACAATGACGGATACTCACTTTTCGAGTTTGAAAATAAAGGGAATTTACACTTCGTCTTTCTATGTGACATCATCGTAAGTTGAAGCAAGTTGATTGTTGAGGAAAACCTACATTTGTATAGTCTCCTTGTATCAACTGGTTTATGGACAAGTGGATTGGCATCATAAGAATGTTGATAGCAAGGTGGTTACCATAGTGATTGCCTCTGCATCATCTGACTACATAATGATCCCATCCTTGTTGTGAAGGTGAAACCATATTACCATAGGGGTGGGAAGGTCCACTACAAAGGCTTTAAATCGAGTGAAATTTATTTTCTTATTACCCTCACAATACAACCCCCCTCCCCCTGTTTCAAGGTAGTAAAATGCCAAAGAATTTCAAAGTAAATGGTGTTTACAAGTTAATTCAACTACGGTCAGCTTTGATTTTACCGAAACTGCGGCCCGTTATTTGGGCTAATGTGTGAAAGTTCATTGCTATTGATGAATATTTCATGGGTTGCTGTTGATAACTAGACGTTTGTTTTGTGATATCGTTGTTATGGAGGATCTTTTTATCATACAGACTTCACAGTATCATTTTTGTCAAAAACTTTCCAGTATTTTTACTTCTAATAATTTAAAATTTAATGAAAGTCACTTTAAGAAATTCCCTCGTCTTAAGATGCGAGTGAAAATTTTGTTACGACAACTACAGTATGGCTGTCGCAAAATCAAAGCTGTTTTTACAGTATTGATGGTAATTCAAATAGAAATAGTTGAGTGGGATTTAAATAGTCTGACACAAAGCCTAGCAAGGTTATCTCGATATAAGTGAATGCTGTTATAAAACCTTTCCCAAACCGCTACACTGTTCACACACTCTGTGATTTAACACATCATTAATGTCACTCAGTTCTTTCATTAGAAGTCTTCCGACTGAAAAGCCTTCTTTCATTGCATTCCCTAACACCAATGAAAACAAGTAGATGATTGTGTTTACCAACTGTTGTGGTTTCATATGCGTGTGTGTGTGTTTAGTGAAAGTGTACAATTCATTTTGATTTATTTCTTTGATTTGAAAATAATATCAAGAAATCATTTGCCACTTATTTGTAACAAATTGTCAGAGTACTTGCCCCCTCTGATGTAAACACCATGTGTGATGCTTCACTTCTGGAAAAAATAAAATAAAACAACTTTCATATGTGCGATCCACGAATAAATAAGTTTGCATTTGAGAATCAATTCAAGTGTACATGTATTTGAAGAATATACCATTAAAAGTACATCTTCATTAGAATTGCAATAAATCAAAGGTGCATTTATTTCACTTATTTTGCACATGGTCTACTAATAGAGAAAATATAGTAGTTGAACTTTTGTCAAACAGGAGATGCTTGTAACTATTAAAGTACCTACACTATAGAAAGTCAGTATACATGATCATGATACACTGATGTATTAAAAAACAAAAGTAGAAATAATTGTTCTGTATTACTCAATATAACGTCTACTATACAGACAAAAAGTTTTGTCAAAATGCCTTGGCTGTCAACAATTAAAATCACCATCTTTGCTCTCATCCCTAGAATTTCTTGTTTGTTAAACATGTGCACATGCACTAATATTAGAGCAAATATTAGTATTGTAATGTTCATATTAATGTTTCTCTTATTTTCTACATCTGAAGAAAAAGAGGATTACTGAAAAAACAGTCTGACACATTTCTACGCGAACTTTGCGAACCTTATGTCTGTAGCTTAACTCCAAAAAAGAAAAGCAAGCTTGTACAGGTGTGCAGTGGTTTATATAAGCTCCCAAATTTGCCGACTTGTTTCCTGTTGTTTTTGGCAACAAACATAAGGAGACAGGAAGTTATTCTTCGCTTGGGTTGGATTCTCTGATGGGAAAGAGACTGTTGTAGCTTTTAGTGAAACTCAACTCTTGTTTGGATTGGTTTTGCCTTTTAGAGTAAAAGAAACTAAAATGCCTCAGGCGTTAATCGTATTCACATCTGGAGGGGTTGGGCTGAATTAGATTAATGATTAAATCAAATATAGAAATATCTCTCTACACATTAAACTTATCAAAAATCAGTGAAAATAAATTCCATACAAAACACCCAAAAAGCCTTTTCAGCGAAAATTAATTCCAGCGAAAAAAAAGTATCCCACTGTATATTTTATTATTATGTGATGGGGTTTTATCCTACAGTGAAAATGACAGAAAATCATTTTTCAACAAAAACTTCACATCTGAAAATCGAAAAAACAAACAAAAAACAGAACTATCTTTCTCAAAAATAATAATGTAGCTCCAAATTAAGTGAAAAAAACATTTCATTGTTTCCGTCCATCTCCTCTTCCAGAGTTTCTATGGTGATTACCGGTATTCCTCTTTCATGTCACCTGACACATGAAGGTACATACAGTGTGCAGCAGAAAACCGTGGATGTTATAAATGCTTTATGCTTTATTTATATAACATAAATCCAAAATTGCTTTTGGGTTTCCAGTTGACCAATATAGCAACGGTGTTGTAACATCATAGTGAGCCTAAATTAATAACAATGATTAATAAGTTCAATGTCATCCAATCAGCAAACAATAATTCAAAGTAGGCAGTCACAGAGACTAGGTCATCTGAATATGATTGAAGACGTGCATACAGGGAATGGATGTGGCCAATGTTGAATTCATCAGCCAATCAGAATTACATATTTGCATTTGAATAAAAGCTGAGAGTTGGTGTTTACAAATATTTTAATGTGTTTATAATTTAAGGTTACAGGTTTCTGTCATGCACTGTAATGCACATCATTATATTATGCAATACTGTTAAAGATGGCTGGCTGACTTACACGAGTTCTTGGTTTGAGATTTGTTTCTAATACTGAAGCAAATACCAATTGTCATTACATAATTGATTGTTTGAAAGAATAATCTCAACTTGTCAATGAAAAAAATTAAATAGCTTTTCAATTGATATAAATTATTGCAAATAACAGGTGGAATTCAGTGTAATGGTGTCATATGTGGCTCTCCTCATGGGGACTTCATTGTTGTATTTGGTAGTAAATTTGAGAGCTGATGAATTTTGTTCACTTTCTAGCCCCCCTTCTCATTGAGATGGTCTATCCCTAATTAATGCAGACAGTTGAGAGTTTTATTCTCAAAGGTCTCTTTGTTGCAAACACAGTCTCTGCTATGTCTCCAGTCATTATTTCTAATTACTTTAATTAACCAGGCAGTTAAACTCAATTATTTCATTATGAATACATGCACATGTTGCCATAGTAACAATGCATTTCATTGTTGTCTGATAACCGCAGCTGATTACGATCACATCACATGCTTACGTTAAGTGGTCAGTGATGAATATCATCAAGACATTGTGGTTCTTCTTTAATTGAGGGGAACACATTTTCAAGTGGTATTTTTTTTTCTGAGATACTTGATCCTTGGATGGAACTTGTTCAATGTTGGTGGTATAAGTTATTCAGTAGTTGTGTGATAATGGATCATTTTAGTCTGGTAATGTATCTAAGGGGCTGACCATTATAAACTAGTGGAAATACTGTTCATTATATTTTCTTCTACTTAGTTTTTGAGTTTTTTTTTTCCATGATGATGTTTCCATTACATATTTTAGCGTTTCACTAGGCAAATCATATGTTTGGGGGTTTGTTTGTACTTATTTTTGTGGAATTTTGTTTTTCAAATTCCCCTCCCATGTATAAATGGTCCAACAATAAAGTGGATTTTTTGGTCAAGAATTTTTGCCATGCATTGTAATGTAGAATTAGCAGACTCTTATAATATTTGAAAAAAAAAAGAGTGAAAACAAAAAAACTTCAACTTCTGGAATCTCAAACCCCAGGATAATCGCAAATTATGGTCACCTTTTGCAAAATAAACCTGCAAAACTTTTTCCATATTTTTTTTAAAAATATTTTGATCAGAACCTAGCTGGTCTAAAAGAAATTGTAGATAAATACATAATACCGTAAAATTACTCAAAAATGTTGGCGGGAAAGACTATGCTGTTAATTATTGGCTTCTGAATACAATTTAGAACAAGATAAGTAAAATAAATCAGCAAGAGAATAATTACATTTGAGAGCAAGAGTAACAAGTACTTAGAGGGAAATGCCAAATTGTCATACTCCAGTCGAGGGAGTAAATGTAATCAGGGAAAAACATCAAGAGTTCTTGCAACAAAGCTGCCTTTCATCGGACTGCTAATACATGATGTAGTTTATATTAACCTTTTCAGCCTCTTGCTCACTGAAATCTAGCTGTAATTATACATTTCCCATTTCCGTTCAAAGGTTTTGGGAAATGCGCTTCCCCAGGTTGGTTGCCCTAACGCATGCACGGAACCCAAACATATGGTTGTCAGCATTGATATGTTGTGTATTTTTTTTTTATCTGGTATCATATCAGTAACTGTTGCTAGGTTCATGAATGGGATTGAGAAATAATAGTGAGTACTGCCTTAGCCTTTTCACCACCAGACTTTCTCGCCCACATTTTTCTGCACTTTTTTCAATATTTTTAGAAATGAACCCCAATTTTGGAGCCAACAGACAAAATTTGATTCAATTTTCAGTTCTTACTCAAAAAATTTGCCTATTTTTGTCGCAGTCTTCTGAAGCAAAGTGCAGACTATAAACATGAATATTTTGTGATGAAAAGATGGAACTGGTGGTGAAAAGGTTAGAGAAAAGTACAAGGATAACTGTGATATTTATGTATTCATTACATTGTTATACATAGAAATAATTAATTGTTAATGAACTGAATAACAAACAAGTTTTATTTTAAAACTTTGTTTCTGATAATTATGTGATGGCAAGTGACATTGTAGTTATTTCTGAGATCTTCATCTATAGACACAAACAAGCAATTATACATTGTACATTTCATTGTCAGTAATTATACATTGTACATTTCATTGTCAGTAATTATACATTGTACATTTCATTGTCAGTAATTATACATTGTACATTTCATTGTCAGTAATTATACCAGAGGTGTAGCTGTAATTGAACAATTTTTCTTAATAATATTTGGATTTTCGGTACAAGACCACATAAGGCAGGTAGGTGCAAACCACTGCAAAAACAAAGATGCAGGTTACAGATAATAAGACAAATTAGGCTCATTGTGCATGGTCTGTTTGCTACGCTTGCTTGAACAGTGTGGTCACTCAACTTTTACATCAAGTTTATTGCTTGATGCTGAAAAGTGTTAAATAAATAATAAACGTAACCACACCTACAATTTGTAAGCCAGACAGGAAATATGGTTTGTAGTAAAGGCATAACCTGATAATCTGCCTATGTCAATATAGCAAGTCTGACTGCGTTTGAACTCTACAGTTGAAATCTACAGTGATTGTAACTCATAATGCCTATGTTTTTAGTCCCCATTCTGGATGATGTCTGAATCAGGGATTATTAACTTGGGTTCCATTTGTTTGTCTGTCTGTCTGTCCAGACATGCTTTGATTCACTCAGATATCACATTCAAACTTAACAAACTTACTTAGACATGTTGATTTTCATTATACCGTTTACCGTACCACAAAATTGCTAAATTCTGAAACTTAAACATGTTTGGAGATGAACAGGTCGATTTCATTCAAACTTTGTATCATGATCATGCATATTGGGTTATAGGTGCACATGCATATTGGGTTACAGGTGCACGTCATGTATTTTTCAAGATTCGAACGACAGCCATTTTGTTTTTTATATATGTTCTTGTCAATTTCTCATTCTTGTATATTTCCTGATTCAGTTGCAAGTTGGCACATAAATATACTCATAGGTAATACCAGTTGGTGTGTTATTTTGTATGATTTGAACAAATTTGTTGAATTGAGGACCATTTTGTCTAAACTTCCATCGTAGTCGTTAAATGTGGCAATCATTTGGGTTTTTTATGGATTCCATACTAGTTTCATCACATTTTGTCAGTCAATGCACTTCATTTCATACTTCATTAAAATTGGCATACAGATAATGCATGGAGCCCATTGGTCGGCATGCGTATCTACATGAGATTTGAACTCAATGCTCAATTGACTGCCTGTACCTGTAAAAACAACATGGAGACTGTGCATTGTCAACGCTTGGCCATATAGCTGTTGTCCAGCATTTCATCATGTTCCTTATTGGTGACTTGCAATGAATATAGCGTGTGTAAAAACAGTGTTTGTTTACACAAAAATTGAACATACTCATGTGTAACAACATGCATATGAGTAAGTAACTAAGCAAAACCAGTTTATTCACATAATGGTGTTTTCAATGGGCAATCAGGAACATTAAAAATAGAATTATAAATAAATAAGTACATTGTAAAAAAAATGATAATATATACCTGGTAATAAGTAAAACAACACCCATGGAGTAGATATTACTGGAAGTAAACATTAAGTTAATATCAAATTTACATATGCTAAACACGCATATAGGCCTGTGTGAAAAATGTTAAATTTTAAAATGATTCAACAATATGTAACTGGCATGAGATGTTTACTCCATAGTCACATAGTTAACCACAGCCTTCCCACAAACACAGTCTTTCTGGATAAACTAGACTGAAAAGTACCACAGTCAATAAAGACATGTTCAATGCACATACTGGAGGGTTTTCAAGTGAAAATAACTGCCAATAACAGGGTTTACTGTCAAATTAAATCAATTTTTGGTTTAAGTGAGCTTTTATTGGACTTTTTAATAATTAAAGCATATACAGTGCGTCTTCTCAACTGTGATATGTTTAGCAAATATAGCAAAGGGTGTAAAGAAATATTTATCTCCATGGAAACAGTCATAGTTTAAGTTAATAGTAGCTTTACAGGTGAGTGAAGTCGACAGTATTGGACAAGGGGTTAATGTTTTGGAATTTGTGTTCAGTTGAATAACAAATACTATAAAAATTCCGACATTGTTTCGAAACAATGACTGAAACAAAGCTGGATTCAAATGACGAGAAAGTCTCGGTTTGTTGAGCATAAAGCATTCACCTTTCGTGTTAATGCGTGCGTAATAAACAAACAAACAAACAAACACACCTGCCAAAAGAATGAATACTGTATATAAGGTTTAATTATTAGTTTTTATCTTCGCTTATTTCGCTGATTTTTGGTCATGTGACCTCATGTATACTAAAACATGATTCTAAGTAAACTCTTGCTACAAATATCATTCATTGCTTCCAACTAAAAGTTACTATCGCTAATTTCAGCGAGTTTTATTTTTGTTTTATTTGTGAGTTGTTAATTCTGAAGACAGCGGAGCTTAATTCTGTCCCCCATCTTCTACCCATGTCTGAACCTGAATTAATGATAAATTAAATTTGAATTATAATGTAAAATGGTTTATGTGTCTGTATTATGATTGGCATTATTCTAAAAAAGTGTAGTAGAAGTGGGTCATTCCATTTGATTTGAAGGGGAGTTAAAGTGCCTGTGAAATGGCTGCTATTTTCACGCATAAAATTATCCATTGATCCATAAATATTATTAATTTTTATGTTTCTAAGCATGAATTATTTTTTTAAGTGAAAAAATGTGTTTTAAACTCAATCTACGGCAACTTTATTTTTGTGTATTTTAAAACGAGGCTCCTCATTAGCTTCTTATTTGCATACAGAAATTCCCCTTGTGACGTCAGAAGGGGAAGTCGCATGGCAGCTTGCATTGCCGATACGTGTAAATAAGGCAAATTTCTTGTGCAGTTTTCTCGTCTTTGACTAAATTATCACTTATGTACTTGTTCGTCGAGAAGGAATGGACCATAATGAACACATAGAATCAATTTTTGTTACATGGGGTTGAGTTAGATGCGAAATATGTCCGTTCTGGTGTAGCTGGTCACCGTGATCGTCACCGGCGCACGTTTGTACACTGTCGCTGGACAAAATAGGTTACTAGGCACGTCACTACACTGTTTTATTTCATCGATCGTCTGAGTAAAACTTTCAAAATTAAAATAAAAGAGAACATATTTCGACATTCTAAACATTAGACTATAGTGATCACCATAAAATAATTAAAAAAATGACAAATCACAGTTACTAAATAAATGACAGCCGCGTGGAAATAAATTGAAATTTTGTTGAAATAGGTGAACGCGTCGGGTCACGACGAGGGCAAGTGCGTTAAAAGCCTGGATTCTTATTTCATAAATTATTACGCAGATCAAGCTGCAAGCATGGAGGTAAAAAAAGAACAGAGGTGTGAATTCGACATTCAACACCAATCACCAAACGATTCAGAAACTTTTAGCCTTCGAAAATGAAAACAATTAGCAGTGTGTAAGGGCTGTGTAATTTCCTGTTTGTCCGACGCTTCGTTTTCGTGTCACTGTCAAAATTATTGCTACTCTTTACTTAACAGGGACTAAATGGTCTCTATAAAACGATAATCAAGATCGCAAAAACAGTCAACTCATTTGAAACACTTGCCGTCTCTCTCTCTCTTCTGAAATTCGCCTTGGTGATTATGGTCCGGAATCTATTTCTTTCAAAAGTGTTGCGCCAGGTTTATGTTGTCGGCGTTTCTCTTTAAACCTAGTTGCTTTTTTCATGGACAAGGACAGTTTTTCCAAAAAAAAAGAAGCTGAGGTTAAGTGGCTTTCGTCCACTGATGCATGGAAGGTCCATGACTGATGTCACACTTTCGGATCGATTAGAAACGTGTGAATACTTACACTATGACTATACATTTCACTGCAACTGCCCATAACACAACATCTAAAACTCTCTCAAAAAAAAACGCCGTCCGAAAAATGTATATCGTTTAAAAGTATACTGAATGACCAGTGTTATTACGGCTCGGGTATGACTTCCTCTCACATTTTGGCATTTGGTGGCGCACTTTCGACGAGAGTCGGAAATCCGGAAACAGTCGACCGTTTCAGGATAGATGGGCGTGGCTACAACACGAGAAACATCTCAAATTTACTTGGATACGAGTAATCATTTTCAGCAAAAAAATCAATAACTGCCCGTTTCAGTGGGACACAGATCTAAAATGGGAAACGTGAAGGTGGGCATTGCACAGGCACTTTAAGGGTAATCATGCAGGGACTACCGGGGTATGTGATAGTGTTTTTGATACATAGATAAACATAGTGTTGTGATATGAAAAATAAAATTTCTGAAAAAGCTGTGCTACGTATGACATTAATTACTTATTCATACCATTAAAATCCCATCTGTGTAAACAGTTAGTGAGTCACCCCCGCAAAATCTATTTTCAATACCTATTGACACACACCGTATTATTTAGAGCAACCCCCTCAGTTTGAAATGGACTCAACCAATACATGTCCAAGCACACACTCACTCAGTTAATTCATGAAATACGGTGGTCAATAAATATCTATTACCGTGAAAACACATTTCTCGCATATTGACATTTCTATTTACATTTTATTTTTTTTGGTATTTTGTTTCCCATAATTCATCCATATGCATGTTTCATCTTGTTATTTATTCATCCCACTGTATACCACCTATAAGCATGTGTTATGAAAGTGCCATAGTTTCATCATCTGTGCCCACTCCTCGGCTGATGCAATCTTTCATAGTAAAAAGCAGGTCTGTTTCTCATATTTTGGTATTTTCAACCTGAGGTCTCTCTGGCTGGTTGGTATGACTTTTATATTCTCAATATTTTCAAATAGGAGAATTTGATGCATATTTTGGTGTGTGTGTGATCTAAAAGTTGGACCGTGGGAATATCAACTATTTGTTGAAATTGAAGCTAAGAATGTGTTATGATCATTTTTTGGCATATCTTAACTCATGTTTTTTACACAGAAATTATACTGTTAAAGTGTACCTTTTAGTCGTAGTTCATCGTGTTAGAAGGCGTGGTCCGTGTGCAGCTTATGTTCATATTTTGCGTAAAAATACAATATATTTTACATGTGTTGTGTTGCATGGGACCCATATCGGACACGAAGCATCAAAAGTACTTACACTAAAATATTTATTAGATGATTTCATATTTTATGTTTTGTAGATAGATAGCAATGCTATATGGGTTGGTATTGCTTTTGAGTATGCTGTTTGATCGTATTAAGGTGTCAATCTGAGAAAACATTGCATCCCTGAACAAATATAAAAATTACAAAATACATTTGTTGTTGAAATTAATAATTTTAAGTAATGTCATAAACAACAAAGAAAAAATATGAGAAAAATATTTAATTTTTTGTCCAGCTGAAAAAATATTGAGTCCTACTAATAGGAAAATCCTTTTAATGTTTTATTTTTATTTTTTCTTATTATTACTTTTTTCTTGCTTTCATATTGCATGTTTGTATGTGATTAGCTATAATCGGCTTTCTATAATAAATTCACTAACTACTATATATGAATACTAATTAGTATTCTGTCTATTATTCCCACACTTTTCATGAGACTAACCTGGAGGTAAATGTGCAAAAAAAAAAAAAATGATGGGTGGGTACAATAAATAGACAAATTTACATCAATTTAACATCATAAAAAAAAGTAGTTTTGCCGCTGTGAACATTTTACTGAAACTTCAAGACAAGGAATTGTCATCATTTTTCTCACAGTCAATTTCTCATAAAATTGTGGAAATTTTATGTATTGACAGTTTATCACAGTATGTACATGATATAAATAATCCCCACAGTGAAAACTTACAGGGTCATTTATAATTATTTTCATAATTTGTTTTCATATGTTTGACATTTGTTAAAAAAAATTATAAAAAAAAGCCCCCAAAATGTTGATGGTGTACGAAAGGTTAATAAAATGGAACTTCAAATATGCCTAATCAATTTACTTAATTGACTGATTAATTGATAAATTAATAAACATTGGTGTCTCATGATTCCCTGCTGCAATCCCAGGGATTGACAGCTTTCCCTTTAAAATAAAATTGGTTGTCAGAGTAATTAATAAATACTGATTTAGGAAACCCTAAATAAACATGTCTAATTATTTGCATTTACTTCATTACAGGTGATTGATGCTGTGAAATCGTTGAGAGAACAAGCAGGTAAGAGAACATATCTGAATGTGTGAAACCCTATCTGAGGAATATATGGGATCCCATCCAAATATTTGGGAACCCATCAGAATATGTGGAAACCCATCAGAATATGTGGGAACCCATCAGAGTATATGAGAATCCATCAGAGTATGTGGAAACCCATCAGAATATGTGGGAACCCATCAAAGTATGTGGAAACCCATCAGAGTATGTGGGAACACATCAGAATATATGGGAATCCATCAGAGTGTGTGGAAACCCATCAGAGTATGTGGAAACCCATCAGAGTATATGAGAATCCATAAGAGTATGTGGGAACCCATCAGAATATATGGGAATCCATCAGAGTATGTGGAAACCCATCAGAGTATATGAGAATCCATCAGAGTATATGAGAATCCATCAGAGTATTTGGAAATCTATCTGAGGAAACTCGTTAGAATATGTGGGAATCCATCAGAGTATGTGGAAACCCATCAGAGTATGTGGAAACCCATCAGAGTATATGAGAACCCATCCAAATATTTGTGAACCCATCAGAGTATATGAGAATCCACCAGAGTATGTGGAAACCCATCAGAGTATATGAAAATCCATCAGAGTATGTGGGAACCCATCAGAGAGTATATGGGAATCCATCAGAGTATGTGGTAACCCATCAGATTATATGGGAATCCATCAGAGTATGTGGAAACCCATCAGAGTATGTGGAAACCCATCAGAGTATATGAGAATCCATCAGAGTATGTGGGAACACATCAGAATATATGGGAATCCATCAGAGTATGTGGAAACCCATCAGAGTATGTGGAAACCCATCAGAGTATATGAGAATCCATCAGAGTATTTGGAAATCTATCTGAGGAAACTCGTTAGAATATGTGGGAACCCATCAGAATATATGGGAATCCATCAGAGTATGTGGAAACCCATCAGAATATATGAGAATCCATCAGAGTATGTGGAAACCCATCAGAGTATATGAGAATCCATCAGAGTATGTGGGAACCCATCAGAATATATGGGAATCCATCAGAGTATGTGGGAACCCATCAGAGTATATGAGAATCCATCAGAGTGTATGAGAATCCATCAGAGTATGTGGGAACCCATCAAAATATTTGTGAACCCATCAGAGTATATGAGAATCCATCAGAGTATTTGGAAATCTATCTGAGGAAACTCGTTAGAATATGTGGGAACCCATCAGAGTATGTGGAAATCCATCTGAAGAAACTCATTAGAATATGTGGGAACCCATCCAAATATTTGGGAACCCATCAGAGTATGTGGGAATCCATCAGAGTATGTGGAAACCCATCAGAATATATGGGAACCCATCAGAGTATTTGGAAATCTATCTGAGGAAACTCGTTAGAACATGTGGGAACCCATCAGAGTATGTGGAAATCCATCTGAGGAAACTCATTAGAATATGTGGGAACCCATCAGAGTATGTGGAAATCCATCTGAGGAAACTCATTAGAATATGTGGGAACCCATCAGAATATATGTGAACTCATCAGAGTGTGTAAAAACCTATCTGAAGAAACTCGTTAGAAATGTGGAAACCCATCCAAATATTTGGGAACCCATCAGAGTATGTGGGAACCTATCTGAGTGTGAAGAAACCCATCATGTCTGTCTGTGAGGTACTTAACTCATCAGTGTGTGGGAGCCCATCTGAATGTGTGATAACCCGTCTGAATATTGTGATATATCATCAGAATGTATGGGAATCCATGTGAGTGAACCCATCTGAATGTGTTTGAACCCATCAGATTATTGTGATATACCATCAGAATGTATGGGAATCCATGTGAGTGAGCCCATCTGAATGTGTTGGATCCCATCAGAATATTGTGATATACCATCAGAATGTATGGGAATCCATGTGAGTGAGCTCATCTGAATGTGTTGGAACCCATCAGAATATTGAGATATACCATCACAAAGTGTCAGATAACATCCAGATGTGTGGAATACTATCAGAAAGTGCGAACACCATCAGATTATGTTGGGTAATTGTTATCAGAAAGTGTTGGGTACTACATTTTTTTGTATCAGAAAGTGGGAATAGGATACAGAAAGTTTGGGATACAGTTTGAAAGTGTTGGAGCTTGTCATAGAATGTAGGAACCCGTCAGGAATTGTGGATACTGTCAAGGCTAGGTTACCTTCAGAAAGAATACCATCAGTATAGTATATCATTAGAAAGTGTTGAATACAAATATTTGAAATGGTTCACCCAAACTTCACATTCAGTGATTGTTTAAGTCCCAGAGTAATGCCATGGTTGTACGCACATGGATGCACAATGTATACATACCAGGTATATGAGTTTGTTTCTGATGATACTGATGGAAATGAAGAAGCAGATGCAACATCAAAGGATCCTTACTGTTCCCTATGTACATGGCTTGTTTCCATGTGAATGGTTCACTGCATTTTAAAGTAGAAAATCGTTTCTATGGATCAATGCTTTTTCAAGCTGGTAGTCAACAATCATTGTCTTGTGTTATAACAGTTAATTTCCATACTGTGCTTCTTCTCTGCTGGCTTCAAGTTACACCCCCCCCCTATTGGTAACACCCCTCTGCCCACAAATGATGAGATCACCTAGTCTGATATCAGGACACAAATGAATAGATAAACATGTACAATGTTTTGTTGTTTTGTCATAATATAAATTTGTGAATGTCTTATCTATATTTTAAATGGCGCTGCACATGTGCGACATTTGTAATTGATAAACATTGATTTTGCCACAATTCAATGTGCTCTTCTAATGGAAATCACAAGTATGAGGTTTGACTTGGGGGCGACTTGCACTACTGTAGAATATTTTATTTTAGCTGGAATTAATTTTCGCTGAGAAGACTTTTTGGGTGTTTTGTATGGATTTATTTCCACTGATTTTTGACAGCGAAAATTAATTCAGCGAAAATAGCGAACATTAATTCCAAGCGAAAATAAAGTATTTTACAGTATTTACCACTGATGACTCCTTTAATACCTTCCAAACACCTTAAAAATACCTAATTAAAGCTTGGTAACAACTCAGTTTGTACACGTTGATCTGCCCAACAATCAAAGTCGGCATTTTTGTTTATATGAGACCCATATATCTCAAGACTACCGTCCTTTAATTTTACATATTTTAATTTCTCCTAAACACACACAAACAGTTGTACATATACAGAGTGCAGTGGTCATTCACCTGAAAGTGCAAGTTGTCATCAGAAAGTCTCACTAAATAGTACAAGAGCTGTCTAACCACTGTACATTGTGTGTGTATTATTGACCCAGTAGGCTTTACTGCATTACTAGTATTATCTTTTCAATTACATTGATTTTCATTCATCGTGTCATGGTAAACAGTTTCTGTTTTTCAAAATTAATGTGGATGCCTGTTTTTATTTTAGTTTTAAAATTGTTGTAAAACAGATGCTTTTGTTTTTATTTTTTCCCAAATCCTCATTTTTTAACTGTCCTTCACAATCAGCAGGGAGATGAATAATATTTTCTGGGACTCAAAGCTTGTATACTGGTAATTTATTTGAATACTGTTTTGAAGAGACTTGAAGGAAGTAGTTCCTGCTTTTTTAATAGGGATGTCTCCAGACTCCTGTTTGCTGCTTTGTATCTTTTAGAAGTATTGTACATACTAGAACGTCACATTTACCAGAGAAGTGCTCATCATAGTGTATAAAGATCATGGGAAGAAATGAATATCTTGATTTCCACCACACAGGATGAAATTTGCTTGAATATAATTTATTTTTAATCAAAGATGTGTTATTTTGTATATTCCTACATTTATTTTTCCCAACTGTCCGATGTATCCAACTTGGTTGCAGAATGGTTCAACAGTGGTCATAAAAAAAACTTTGCTACCTGTTTAGCTAGTAGCAAATATGGTCACATCCGGTGTTTTGAGGCACTCATACATAAATGACCATCAAGAACATTAATTTCTAAAGAAGAACCTGTCTGATTAATATGGTTCATAATTTATTAACTGTAAATAACTATGATAGTTTTCTTCAAAGCTAATTGGAGGTAGTTAACAACTATAGACATATTTTCTTGACTTTTATCATTTGGCTTTATTTTATGCTGTTGCTCACAGAATCCAAATAAAAAAGTATGGTCACCACACTACTTTTCACAAAAAATGTGTCATACACCTGTGAAATTGGCTTCTTTGGTAAAAAGGTCTCAAATATCTCAAAAAGGTCTCAAAAAGTGTTATGCTCTTATTGGATTGGTTGATTACTGTGAACAACTTTAAATACATGAACAGTAAATACTTTTTTTTCTTAATGACTGACATTTTTCAACAATAACTATCCAATATCTAAAGTTTTTATCAACTAATGTGGGTACTTATTGCCTGATAAAGATTACTTCACCCCGTATCCCGTGTTCTGGTTGTCTTCACATTCTTATCTGTTCTAAATTGAATGTCTCAACAATTTCCTCATTTTAATTTCAATCAACGGATTTCAATCAGTTACCTTAGAGTATTACCAGTTGGCATCCTGCTGTCATGCCCGCATGATCACACACTATGTTCATTTCACTGGTGTTGACTGTATTCTTTTGGGCAGTACCGTATTTACTCTATTAGAAGTGCATTTCCAGCAGTAGTGTAGATTTTGTGTAATGTATAACAGATCATTAAAATATGACTTATTCTGATTATTTGGAGTGTATTGCACTCCCACAAAAATGGCTCGGACTGTGTACAGTGTTGTTGGGCTTAATTGAACATAATATCTGTCATCTTTTTCATACTTTCGGATTTATGAATTAATTCTCTAGCATACTGAAAATGAAAAATATTGGGGTATTCAAAAAATTATTCAAGTCCGAAATTTTTCAGAAAATGATTACAATTTGCATTTGTTCACTGATTCCCACATCGCCATATTCTGAAGACTATGTGAAAACATAATTTCTGTTTCTTTTTTTGGTCATTTCAATCCTAATTATTTGTTATAAATATTTCAAAATATGATATCTTGGGAAATGGTTTTCTTGTTGTATAGTCTGTAAAGTTTAGGTTGTGATGTAGAAAAATCACAGCATAGCGACAAGTTTTCGCGTGGAGGGGATGGTCATGGAGGTAGGGCAGAAAAAAAAATGATGAGAACACAACATATGGAATTACTTGTTATTAAGGAAAAGTCAATCAAGATGTTCATTGCATCACAGTCTGCGATTGTCTAGATCTAGATCTCAAATTAAACCTGCTTTATTTTTAATGTGGTAATCTACATTCATAGTAGATTTCCTTATGTGCACAACTTCCTGTTTGGAAGACAATGTATTTTGAATATAACTTGGGGGGTGGGGGTGGCAAATGCTTTTGTCTTTCTAAGCTGGGCAGGGGAGTATCCCATAAGTCATCTGTGTGCACTACTTCCTGTTGTGACATCAAGTAACAGTTTATCTCTTTAATTATGTAAATGAGATACAATATTGGAGTACTAGTACTATACTGCACATGAGGTTTATTGATATACTCGCACAGTGACACTACAGACTGAATACAAGACCCAACTACTGTCAATCTGATTAAAATCCGATGTAGGTATGAGGCTCCAATTTTTTTTTTTATTAATATTTTTTTTTATAGCCTTTATATTATATTTATTTGTATTTTAGTTAAAAAAGGAATTTTGTAAACTGGAAGTCATGATTTCATGGATTGTGTATTTTTAAATATGTGTATCTCGGCATGGTCCAATCATGGTCCAATGAATGTTGAAATGTTTAGATAGACGATTATTATTTTTGATGGAATACCTACTGGGTTTAAAATATTGCAATATATAATGTTTTTATTACTGACCCGGATGATAAAATTCAGTTCCCCCTGGAGATATTTCTCAGTAAATGTAAAATCACGACACGTCCATTTTTGGTTTCGTAGTCGTGCAACACTTATATCCGCCCGTTCTGGTTATCCAATCTGGATCGACAGCTGTTCATCGTTTTTCTTTCACGAGGCCGCCACCCCCTCTTCTTCAGAAGGAATGGTTACGTGTTCGTGCACGCGCATTTTCCGGCAATGATCGTCGTGCACGACATGACAAAACCCACCAATCTTCTAATACCCCGTCTTCTGCAGCATTGTAATGCTGTTTCTCGGAATTTACTTGCTGTAAAGCAACCACGAAAAACACCTTGAAGTAAACATTAAAAAACAACAGTAGCGTACCAAACTTTAAACAGTATATGTACGTGCAGTCTGGCCTGTTCTTTCCGTTCTTTATGGGTCGTTTTTAATAGTGTGAGGTTTGAGAAAACCACATTAAACACAGGCTCCGTATGAAATGTTACCACCACGGCGCGTCACAGTGGTAATATAACGTCCCTTTGACATACATACAGCGTCCGGTTGTGGTTAATCGTCCGCCTGGGGAGTCAGGGTCACTCTGATCCCTCCATTGAGGCAACCCATACTTTTCTCAATGCGAACAATTTTGCCTCCGCAAATATGATGCGCTAATGTGTTATGTTCTATGAATGTCGGGGAGAATATATTCCACTCGACTATTTTAACAAAATTCAAAAAGTAACGTACCCATCATTATCATTGGCTCGACCCTCAAAGTAAACACTGGCACGTGTTTGACTTCTAACGGACCCACACACCCCCTAAAGAAAATCGACGCCCCCAATTCCCTGGCAACTTTGTCTTGTCCAATCATAGCCCGTGTTGTATGCTTTGATGTTCCGCTCAAGTAGTTCCAAGTTCACAAAATACTATCACCGTAAAAGATAGTGTGCTGTGGTGAGCCAACGCGAATACGTTCAGTGGAATAATTCGGTCATTTTTGTGACACGAATAGTAATGATAATTTCATTGATATCATGAAGAGCTTTCTTGTCTTTATTTACAAGAAGGTTTCGCTTGGGAGAAATTAGAAGATTTTTTTTCAAGAGTTTGACTGTTTTGTATCCTGGACAGTACTCCTCAATCATATACAGCGCACTGGTTCCCGGTGTACCATGGCCAACCTAGTGCATTCTTTGAGTATGCGGGACCGTTCCATGCGACCACGAGCTTGGGATCGATTTACTTATAAAAGTAGAAGTAGAAAGCTTGCAGGTAATTTTCCTTTGCTTTATATCTTTTAATTTTGGCGCTTTGGTCTTTAGTGTGGATGTGTTAGCGTATACAATACATGATGCAAGCATGCTGAGGGCGTGGGTCGATGCGTGAATGCGTTTGGAAGCACATGACATGAAACTGTAAACTCACTTCACAGCAGTAGGTTGATGAAACTCCGATAGTTTTAGCAGTTATTATACCAGCATTAACATGCGTTTGAAAAGTCCGATCTGCTCTAATTATTATTCACTGAATAATGTTTTGGTCACGGAGGGTTGGCGCTCGCCCCGTGTAGGAATGCAAACAGCGATACGGGAATGTTTAATTTTTAATTCATCAGTTTCACGTGTCTTGGATTCAATGAAAACTTGAGTGTCGATCATTTTGTTTAGCGTTATTCATGTATTAACTTCTCTTTCGTTGAGCATTACAACAAACCATGGCGTTCATAACGAACGTTCATCTTTCCGTGACGTTAACGCACGACAAGTTGTACGTTTCCTTCTTCGCAAAATAAACTCTCCGTCCTTGCCCTGAAATCAAACGATCAACTCAACTCATAAAATAGCATTCCGAAACACATGGTAATAATTTGTAGTGCACAAAAACTAATCAATCATTGCAATTTTCAGAGTTCGTCGATTTTTATTAATCGCGGAAACCCCCCTCTCAAGTTCCAGAAAAGACGGAAATTCGTATTATTGATTCGTTTTTCTAATAAATTGCATGACTAAATGAAATTTGTAAAGGAATTTCGTTCAAAGTAAACATAAACGGATTATGTTTGGAATTTGTTCCAGTTACTCCAGCTGAGACGTCTTAGGTAATCTACATTTCTATAATGAGTTTTCTACAGAACTGTCATTACTGAGGCATATATTTGTATGCTTACGATCGGATGCCCAACTTCCGGTTAAACTGGTATATAATATTTGTCGCTAATTGTTTATTGTTTAGCCTTGTTGTATATCCCCACAACTTCACACCCTTTTATTTACCGATGTTGCCCAGAGAGCAGTAGCCCCCCCCGCAAATGATGAATGGCTCTGTCTTGTCAGGCTACCTGTGTCAAAATTGTGCTGTCGGTAACTTGTATTAAATATACTATATTTACAGTAGGGTTATCATAGGTAATTGAAACTTGTGTCGTGTCATGATGAATTGTATCTCTTGAAATCTTATCTTTATTCTACCCCATAGAAACATACTGTCTTTCACTCCTTCAGTATTTTTATTGGCATACAGTCTGTATCTACTTAGCTCACACAATCTACTTGTATACCAATATTAGGGAAGACGTCAAAAGATCGATGTCGGATAAAAAACTTATTTCCTTTAGTTTGGGGGTGGGGGGGGTTTGACCTCAAAAAGTTTCCATCCTACAAAAACGATTTTATTTTTTAATGAAGTCAAAAAAATCTTGGAGTATTTGTAGTTCGTTTTTTTCTATCCAATCATGGACAGAAAAACCCGAAAGGGAAAAAAACCCAGAAAAGTGGTTTGGTTCGAGTGTAAATTTATGCGTCAAATGAGGTGCATTTGTAAAATCTTTTTACACCCACCCGACAACCAACTGCTATGCAATACTACTGTCCGATTATCAATTTGTATTTAATGGTGAATGTAGTCTGACGCCATGACCAATATTTATCAATTAAGTTTCAGTGGGGGGTTTGGAAAAAAACTAAAGGAATTAAGTTTTTTATCCGACATTGATCTTTTGACGTCGTCCCTTACTCTATTATTTTTGTTATTTTGCCAGTGGATGAATTCACCCTTTTAAAACCCATTGAATACTGTAGAATTCTTTATTTTCGCTAGGAATTTATTTTCGCTGAAGGGATGATTCTGTAAAAATAAATTATACTTTTTTCCAATTGTTCACATTAAACTCATCAAAAATCAGTGAAAATAAATTCCATACAAAACGCCCAAAAAGCCTTTTCAGCAAAAATTAATTCCAGCGAAAATAAAGTATTCCACAGTATTCTAATTCAACAGTGGAGTGTATTGTTTCTTTTACAAACCAGTGAATATAAAATCTAGTTGGGAAAAATCCCTTTAACATTAATTCCGCTAAAATCAAAACTCAGTGAATATTTCTCTTAACACAAATGGAAGAAATATTTGATTGCTGTAGCTTGATAGCTGAATGTCTATTTTGCAATATCTACAAGACTTTTCAATCTGTTTTATTAAATCTGATCACATGTTTATGGAAGAGCCAAGGTCATAATTTCATATACTACTAATTAATCAAACAAGTTTGTCATCTTTGTTTTGTCTACATCCTTTGGTGTTGATTGTGAGTTTTCTTAGCTTTTTGTTAACTCATATGCTAGAAGGATATTGAACAGATGTGTCCACAACCATATTTTCAATCAATGTTTATTCATGTGAATTTACCTATGATGGGTCACAAAAAAAAGACCTTGTAATATCATATCAAAGGACCATTGTTAACTTCCATAAGTCTCTGCACTTTTCTTTCAATTATGTTGATTTAGAAATGTTTTATGACAAAATATTTGTAAAATTGTGTATACGGTATATATTTATGCAATCCGCTTAATTTTAATTTAATAATACAGAAATATAATATTTAATATTATGTTAATTGTAACAGCGAATGCCAGAATAAGCTGATCATAAAAACTGCTATCTCCCTAATACTAATTGGAATATTCCAATACTCCTTGGGAGAATTGAGAAAATTCATATGTTAACTAGTCTAAGCTATATGCCAATCATTAGAGATTGAATTATTAAATTTCAAATAAATCATGGTGTCAAGTTTTAGGGAATTGATATTTAGGAGTTCTCCATCAATGTGATTTTCTCAATTATTTTCCCACCCCAAATGTGGTTGATTGTCATTGAAGTTTAAAAACACGAATAAAATTTATGATTTTTTGAATACTCCATGTCATATTGGTAATTCTATTTAGCTAGCAATACGGTTATCAGTTTTTCAGTTTTCACTACCCTGACTGGTGTTGAGCCATGCTTGTCGGCATGAAAACAAAATATGTGGTGATAAAATTTCAATATTATTGGTGTTATAGTCTGTGTTTCTGTTTCACTATGTTAGTTATTTAGGTCATCTACATACCATTCTTTATTGGGGGGGGGGTGTTATATGAATCTTGTTGTGTGTATATTTTTGTGGTTGAGCTTATTCTGAAATAATTGAATATTAAAAAATAGTCATATTAAATTTATTAGAAATTTAATCTTTCTGAAATGTATAAAAAGATAATATTACGACTGCCAGTATAGCTTCAATTATAGTAAAGTATCATCAATTATGTTTGACAAATGTGTGCTGACCCCTGACCTCTTGTTACTTTTTCCACCAATTTATATGGTGGGTCAGGAAGGACATGGAGCCTAATGAAAGTGAAAGTGGACTGATTTTAATCCTACTTGAGTCTGTTGTTTAGATGGGATTTATCTATTGTATACACTCACTCTTCATCAGTCTCAGTGATCACTGATTGCCAGGACAACTGTGTCAAGTCAGTGGGAGATGAATTGTGTCTAGCACTTGCTCTTTGGTGCGTAGTTCAACTCTTTGATGCATAGTTCAAAATGAAGTGTTTAGATTGTTTTATTTATGGACATATTAAAGCAGTATGTATGGTATTCCCTGTAAAAAAATTAAAATTTGTGTTAAAAAATAACTTGGACTGGCAGCTAATAAAAAATAAAGAATATACATGGTATAAAATCCTGGACACCAGTTTTATTTTGACAGGCATGTGTTGATGCCCACTGTAAATTATTAGATCCTGATCATGCCCTCCCTTATTGATTTGATTATAGAGCAGCATGTGTGCTATAAGGATCTAAGTCTCTTGTTGATATGCACTTGATGGGAATAGTTCATTACTTCTATTTTTAGCTGTGGAATAATTACCCCCTGTAGTCATTGGTATGCACTATTATCAAAAGATTGTAATTGGAGTTATTAAATTATGCGATGCTATGTTGGGATATATCTCTTTGGGCAAAGCATGGAATACCTCCCAGGCTGTCTGGGATGTTGCGTAACTTACTACTGTTGGGTTGTTGATACTTTCATTTCCACTAAAGGGTTGACCATAATTATTTTTTTTTGGGGGGGGGGGGGTGTGAATTTTGGACAATATATTAAAAAGTTAATCTCTTATAGATGCACATTATTAATGCTTATTATTGTATATTATTATACATACAAATATTATTTATTTTAACCACAGAAACAATTAATGTATGCGCAACTAATATGGTACACAAATAACAGTTATGAAAATAAAACCTAAGGTATACATAATTTGATATGGGAAAGCATTGCATCATGGTCTTAGCTTGCTATTGTCTTATTGCTGTGTAGAACTTAGAATAGATAGAGAATGCTCCAATTAGTGATAGAACAAATATAATGAAATCTAATTGAGCTTATAATTCTAAATATTGTTTCAGTAATCATTAACCACCTGAACAGGCTTGTGATTGAATTTGACTTGTCAAGCGGAAATGGCCATTAGAGACTATTTCCAGTTTTTTGTTTGACTATTTGCTCTTAAAAAAAACTCTGTGTAATTACTGTTGTTTACTGTAAACGTATTATTTATTCACATGGTTTTTAATTTCGCTGAACTGAAATTCGCTAAAGAAACAACAATAGAATGTACTGTTTCACTATTAAACTCATTAATTACAATCTTGTAAGTATACGCTCAAAAAAAGTGAATACTTATGAACATTATTGCTTTCACAGTACTCCAGAGTGATGTTATGTATAAGAATTTCCTGTTTTCTCTTTGAAGCCCACCCGCATTCACTAAATTGGCTTTGTTTAAGATATGTGAATCATTGACAGACTGGGGCTTAGAATTTAAAACAAAACTTGTTGGCAAACTTTCAAACTCTGCTTATCTGCCAGAGGAAGAGACTGTGCAAAGGAAAAAACACTTCTGATGGAGCCGAGCGGCTAACATTCTGGAGTCTGCCTGTCCATTTTGGGGTGTACTACCGTAATCTTGTTATTATGCAACTAAAGAATAAACTAAACAAAACAAAGGGTGCATTGGTTCTCAATTATATGCAAATCAATGTGTAGCAATACTTGAAGGGAAATCAAGCTATACTTAGTGCTGTCACTGTTCCTGCACTGTAGTGCTGTTAAACCACAGTTGAGGGACTGTGGTTAAACCAAGGACACTAGAAAATGCATGTTAAACAATTTATTTTATTTGCATTCACTATTGCAGTTCATCATCTTATAAATTCACAAGTTTTATTGTAAAACACTGACTTTATTGGTGTTTTACTTGATCGCATGGATTTATTTAAGTATGTTTTACTTTATCGAGGAATAGCAAAATTAAAACCCAGTAATTAATGTCTTTACAGTACTATGATTTCTCTTGACACTGGAAAGGGCGAGGCCCCTATTCTTATTGTCCGGTTTTTTCTTCTTTCTTCCGTAACTTTTTTCGTCAAGCCGTTTGAGAAAACCGCTGAACGGAATGGTCTGATAATGCTCTATACTGATAGTCCCTAATGTGAACTGGTGCAACATGCTTTCAGAATTTCGATTGGTCAATTAGTTTGGCAGCCATATTGGATTGAAATAAAACCGGAAGTGGCTGTTTGACCACTTTCTGAGGGTCTAGGCGTCTAGATTTTTTTATGGTATATAGTACAACTCATGTGTAATATTATTATATCAGCATTAAAAACTTTAGCGGTCATTTGACTTTTCCCGCCATTTTGTTAGTCCCCGTTCAGGCGCAGCCTGAAAAGGGGACTTTATAATTCAGGTTATGTCCATTTTTCCGTCTCCAACATTTTCTCAGAAATTCTACAGCAGATATCAGTGAAACTTAGCAGGTTGATGAACAAGTCTCTGCTGAGTATGCACGTAATTTTTTTTCCAGATCTGAAAATCCCAAGTGGGTCTTTTTCACGATTTTCATCAAAAATTACCTCTCCCGGCAACATTGACAGAACGTCTGCGCATGCTCAGAATAAATTAATTACTGTAAAATACTTTATTTTTGCTTGCAACATTTTTTTGCTATTTTCGCTGAAGGAATGTTTCAGTTAAAATAAAATCCAGCGAATATATCCTTTTCTTATATTTTACAGTCAACTTGTCAAAAATCAATGAAAATAAATTCAATACAAAACACCCAGAAAAAGTCTTTTCAGCGAATGATAATCCAGCTGAAATAAAATATTTTACAGTAGATTAGATCTGTGAGTAACGCTGCTGTTATTACGGCACGTGATTTCTCCATTGCGTGCAATTTATTATAGTACTGTTTATACATGTATTCTGTTCGGCTCAGTGGTCTCATTCACTCGTTACTAGAAGAACTAGTAACTTTATTTGATTTCAAGAACTTCAAGAAGGCGGCATAAGAGACGTGTTTGCAAAGGTAAGTTCTCCAGTTTCAGCAAAATTGAATGTTTATTGGGGTACGATTGGTGTACATTCTGTGACGTACGGACGTGAATATTATGATGATTGCCAGCTTTATATTCTTGTGAAAAGTCAAAAAAGCAAACAATTGTCTCCAATCTACGAAACTAGTTCGTAAACTGTCAAATTATTGTACATGGGGACATAACTTTCAACTAAATCGTTATCCGGCCTTTTGCTTGTGTCGCGATTTCCAAAATGTCCACACCTCTGGAGGGGGGGGTGTCCCTGTATCGATCAATTTATTCATTATATAATAGTAGGTTGCCTATGATTATATTCGTATTTTTTATGTTGTGAGCATTAAACTGTTAGTTGTAATGAAGATTTTGCCGATCTCCTGCGATTCAACATGGCGGATGTACAGTGACAACACGTGTATGGACGGTCGGTCGAGTAGTCTACAACGGACCATGAAATCGCCCGGCGTTTTTTCGGCAGTTTTCTTTTTAATATTTTGGATATTTCATTCACTCCTGACGCCTAAAAGAGTCTAATTTATATTTTACCGTAGTCATTGACACCTATTCAAGAGTATGATGTTTATTGTGAATAGCCTGAATGGGTACCGTAAGCTTCGTTTCGACAATGAGCTGTTATTTCTGTGAACAATGTTTAATTATTCTTTGAATGCTCAGTTATTTTTTTAAACAACTAATTTTTGGATTAAAAAAAAATCATGACGTTTTCCCAGTCAAAATAGCATAAAGATCTTGCTACAACATCAGTGAATCTCTACAGTACCGCGTTGCGTTCACCACGAGGTCACTAAACCGTCATTAACATATTTAAATGAGCCACGTGTAAATGAAAACATGGCCGATATTGAATCGTATCGAGCATTTACATTCGACCGAAATCATTCGTTTACGATGAAACTAAGTTGAATATTACTTCAAATTCATAAAAATTCTACGAATTAATTTTTTGTGCGTTATTATAATCATTACTGAATAATAATCAACAATTGCAATACTTCGAAAACAAGTAAGTTATTCACTTGCGAAACACAGAATGACCAGATTGTGCTACCGTGATCATTTGCTATCAGTACTAACCACTAAGCAATGAATTCGTGTTTGTATTTATTCGAAACTTCTTTTAGAACATACTTTACTTTTCGTTATCAACAAAATTATAAAAAAATAATGCATTATGTGATTTGGGGGGGGGGGGGGGTTCAATTCCAACATTTCGCGGTTCGCGGAACCAAAGGCCTTTCACTCTTCTCCGAGTGTGACACCTAAACCAGAGGTTTTATGGTGTATAAACTGGCACTAAATGAAAAGGCCGTTGAACCTTATTCAAATTTATAAATACATGTTATTATGTATTTCATTATGAAAACTGACTAAATTAAATGTGATCTTATTTTTAATTGTTTGAACAGAATGATTTATAGCGGTAATGACGTTTTCATCCAATATTAATTGTGCAATTGTTAAAATGCCTACCTACACATTTATTGTTTTTGTTTCTGAAATAGACATTTGTAAAAAAAATTTAAAAATCATGCTTGATTAAAATTCAAAAAAAAAAGATGTAGCCATGTAGCCCCTTTCTGTTATCTGTTTCCAACTTCTTCCAAAGTAAAACTGGCAAAGGCATGTAATTGCCATACAATCATCATTTGTGGGAAAACTTGTATGTTATTGAAAATCTTTATTTTGTTGTCTGTGAATTAATATAATATTTGAAATGGCGTAATGGTGCAAAATATTCTCAAACAATCGGTCTTCTGGTGGCACTACACTGCGCATTTATGCACAGTCAGTATCCCAATGTGCGATCTCAGCTTACTAAGTGATGATGGTGGTTGAAATGGAAAACTGAATACAAAAATCCAGGAACATCTCAAACGAATTTCCGTCTGCAGTGAATGCATGTTTCGTTGCATCAAATAAATAATTCTATGACAGAAGCTTGCGATCTTGTGATTGAGCAATAAAAAATGTGGTTTTATGTATCAGGTCATTGAATGTATCCAAAAACATGGTACCAATGATCTGAAATTTCAGGAGTGCTCGCTGAAGGTTTATCAATCTTGCGTATTGTCTTGTTCTTTTTCAATCCTGCATTTCAGTTACTAGAATTTATACTAAAAAAAATAGTTTCTGTTTTTCTTCTAATAATTAGGCCACTCTCAAAAACAAATATTTTTCCATGGTCGAAATGCAAGAAGAATACAAAACTACATGTACTGTGATTGCATAGCGATACCTGTAGGGCCATTGTCAATTAGTTCGCCTGATCAACACAGCGTTATACATAGGGCTGATATTATTGAATCACGGAGAGTAAAATCTTGTGATACTAATCTCTAGAACCACTCAGATTGGATCATATGTTTTATGAACCCACATGTGTATATCTTGGACAATACTCATTTTAAACTTTTTTTTTTTTTTTTTTACAGTGGTGCTGTGAACTGCTTCATTTTGCAAGACAATTTTTTCTGGGTTCCTACAACATGGAGTGTCAGGGACTTTATTGAAATGTTATACATCACTGCACTAAAAAGACTTCGAACAATTATTGTTACTTCTCCATTGAAGGTTATGAGCAGACCAACCTTTATCACTACTGGCTTTCTTAATTATTACATGTACTTGCTCTGAAAACATAGCTTTTACAATTGTTTAAATTAACAGATGTTGTTCTATGTACAATGAATACATTTTAAATAATAAACCTTACTGTGTTAACAAATTGTATTTGACAACATGAGAATGATTCTGATGCCCAGTGGTGATGTTGAAACAAACTCAGGTCCTGGTAATATACTAAGACCTGATTAACAAACAAGTCATGTACATCAAGGTTCACTCAGATTTATGAATGCAGTTTCTTGAGCAAGTATACATGTATGACAAATAGTTTTGTTGCACTTGTGTACTCGGAGATTCTGAACATGGGTCATTGGAAGTTTTTAGTTGTCAGTATAAAACTAGATTATGGGAAATCACTTGATGATGAGTTGTACCCACAAAGAGTACATATTTATTCACCTGTTTGCAGATGTTCCTTGTACTACCTGTATTTTATAATCAAATAACGGGGACTGTGACATTTCATGTCTTGTTACTTGTGGCCCCTTTCTTTTTTGCATAGTATTTAAAACTTAGCTGTTCATTTTTTCCTGTAGTGACAAACTTCTTCATTTAGATTGCAACCGTGTAATATTCCCCATCTACTTTAAATGTTTAAAAGTTTAAAATGGCCGATTGGTGGCCATGTTTATAACCCTACAAGCTCCAAATTCAACATTTGACACCTGTTAAAAAATTTACTTACATAATTAAAAAAAAAAAAACGATTGATCAAGACTTGTAGCCAGAAATATCAGGTCCAGTTTGAGCAAAAATTAAAATAAAAATGTTAGAAAATATTTTAAATATCTTTGGCATGTAAAAAATCTGGCGTTTGAAGTGTTAACAAATACTGTAAAATACTTTATTTTTGCTTGGAATTTATTTTTGTTATTTTCGCTGATGATTCAGTGAAAATAAAATCCAGCGAATAAACCAAGTTTCCTGTATTTTAAATTTAACTCATCAAAAATCAATGAAAATAAAAACTCCATACAAAACACTTTTGTGTAAAAATTAATTCCAGCTAAAATAAAGTATTTTACAGTAGTTTACTTCAGTTATAAAGTTCATGTAGAATAGATAAAGTTTATTTCACAGTTGCACCATAATGTTTTCACAGTAGCAGATTCCACTTTTATATTGTTATAAACAGATTGTGTTTGTTTAGAGGCAGTAATGTATAACAAGCTAACCCCAGCAGTGCTTTATCTTGCTGGCCAGGGCCATTGATAGCCATTGTACACCTAATTGAATCAGTGATACGTTTTATCATTTCCGCTTTGATAACCTCCTCACCTGTCTACTTCAAATTACCCACGATCCCCCATTGTAGCATATTAGGTGTATATCTGGTGCTATCAAATCACTTTTGACGTGCCATTTAGTGGTTGTACTAGAAAATACAATCTACAAACAGGAGGCGCCAGTCTGGCTCCAGATCATGTCAATTAATCCTTTAATTGCGGTCAATCAGGATTTGCTCTTAATCTGCCCTCTGTGTGTTTGTAAAGTGCTCTTTTCAAGGAAAGATTCGTCCTTAGTATGCCTTTTCCTGAAGATGGTAGCATGCTGGAATTGGGTTAATCCTAGATTTTGTTTTCCGGACCCGCAATATTGGAGAACGATCTCCAAAAGAGTCCCATTTGTAAGAAAAATATACAAAATATATTGTCCCCTTTGTTGTCACTACATGGAAATGCTCACACAATCTCTGAGCATGGACCCATGATACCTACCTATGCCACTCCATTGAAATTACCATATTTACCATAATTAACAGTCTCAACTATCGATCTCAAAGATGTAAGCGATAACACCGACAACAGTTGATCCCAATTGCCACAGTGCAGACCCTGGGACGGGTGTCTTTCCTTTTTAAAACTTAATACTGTAAAATACTTTATTTTCACTTGGATACTTTATTTTCGCTGAAAAAATGATTTAGTGAAAATAAAATCCAGCGGATATACCTTTTTGCACATTTCACATTCAACTCATCAGAAATCAGTGAAAATAAATTCCATACACCCAAAAAGTCTTTTCAGCGAAAATTAATTCCAGCTAAAATAAAGTAATTTACAGTAAATGTCTCAGACTTTGAATGTCTATGCAATACAAATGCATTTAAGGCAGTACAACAATTATAGGAACTGTAGCAAGTAAAGGATTGGCCAGGGTTGCATGCAGGTTTAATTGTTGTGTTTTCTAGGAAAGATGATTGACGCATGTCTTGCTTCCCAAGAAGAATAATTTAAATCGTAATAATTTTTCACGTTCACGCATAATTTAGTAGACTTAACTCATCAGATTTAAAACTTTTAAAATGATGTTTCCATGTGACGTACAATTACATTTCTTGCGAATTAAATACTAATCTCACTGTCGTATCTTGTGCATGTCACGCTAAGCTGTATTTTATCGATTGCCTTCATGTTAGTAATTAAGATAAAAACACGATAATTGACAATAATAGTGTGACAAGGGTTACTGTCATGTATGCACAACTCTATAGTTGTAGGATTCACTGAATTTAAATTGTTGATGTCTTTAGATACGTTATAATGTTAATGTTTATACAACGGGCAATTTATTCAAATCAATATTTGAATTACTAATGAGTTGCAGTACATAGCCCCCTGGATAAACACACCATTTGTGTACTTTTGATCGAATGCTGGACTGCACCAGTTGACAATTTGGCTTGCTGTTGATCGCTTACAAGTCAAACATTATAGTTATAGCTTCGTGAATGCACATGTATAGGCGAGGCATTATCCTGTTTTCATATGAAGTACACCGCTACATTTGTCAACAATTGACGCCTACATGCTTTGTTTCATGTTGAATGCTGCTTAGTTAGAGTCATTTTCTGATCTTCAATTGGACACCTTCAGGGGGAAGAACGTACGTCAAACCATTGTACGTGTGAGTATAACCCTCTGTCAATTCAGTGTGTGTGTGTTTGTGCAAGTTCATGGCTGCAAGTATGATTGAAGTGTTTACTTCATGTCCTTGTTGGCCTCCACTGATCACCAACAAGGTATTATTTTCGTGGGTACCTTGATCATTCTGCTATATGGTTTGACTCAATGTATTCGGAGCATCCAGGGCATTAAAACCTGTGTCAGTGTACTAATTCTTATATTTACTATTTCATAAATATTTATTTTTTTACATTGGTGCAATTTGAAAACTACATGTACAGTTATAAAAATATTCAAAACTTTAATTCAGTTTGTACGCATACTGTTCTATTTAGAGGTCGATATCCACCACAACTCTTGAAATTTCAGTATCTTTGTAACTACACACAGGCCTAGTGTTCTCAACAAATATTCCATTTTTAAATTCTTTAGAGAAGTATGTATTATGTACGTCCTTCTCCCCTTCTTTTAAGAGAACTTGTACTCACATAAATCACAACGCTGAAATTGACCACTTGAACATATTTGAATACCGGTATACACAATAAATTTAGTGTGTTTGGTAGATAAAAAGTTAATTCTAGCAATTGTCAACCTTTAGAAACTCGTAAGGGCAGACTTGAGGATGGGATCTGCACTGCAAAAACAAATTTACAGTGAAAAACACTAAGTTTCTTTTATTTATTTAACAATAAATTTTCAAATGGCGAAAAAAAAATTGTCATTTAAAAAAAATAAATTGGCTCAAAACTAAGCTGAGAAGATTATACATGTACTTCAGAGTTTTACCCATCATCTTTCCTCCAGCAACTCCCTTAGAGAGCTTGGTTAATCAGACATTTTTAGTTATTCCATATTTTGTTATATAGTTTAAAGAGCACATTTTATGTGAAATGAATAAAAAAAAATCATGTCAAGGCTAGGCACAGTTCAGTAAGCGCAAGCTCGAGCTAAGATCACTAAAACAACATAACCACCCCCGTTTCATTAACAGCAATGAAAACTGAACACCTTGAGTCGGATCATTTTATCCACCTTTTGTGGTATAGCCACCTCTTGTTGATTTGAAGCTGTGTGTGGTTAACATCAGAGTGGCCTCGCTGAGTAGTTCTTACTAGGTTCAAAAATTATCACCAGGATCTATGTTTTCGAGTCACTGGAATTCTGTTCATTCTGAGTGCTGTCCTTAGCTCGGCAATTGAAGTTATTTGACCATGTCGAGGCGATCAGTACATCCTAACAATTTCAAAAGAATTGCATCTTGGGGCTGAATATTGAAACATTCCGTCATTCATAAGAATTGGGTATTATCGGTAAATTTATATTCATATGGAAGTATACATTCTAGTGTTTTCATAATTCCAATATCGGTTATTTAATATTAAAAAAACAGAATTGAATTCTTTTTTAAGTAGATCTCCTTGATTTAGAGTCTGCTGTGAGATTATTTACTCTTAAAAAACATGTTGTTGTGGTAGTATTACACAAGTACCGTCCGCTTGTCAATACGTACAAATTAGAGAGTGTGTTGTGTCGGGGAAACCTTTGTGGTTGTTGATCGTTTTCTAAAGGGGATATGTACTATACTAGCACAGTCTCCAGTTGAAAAAGTCTGGTGCAGATTTTGTCGGTTAGTTTTGTTCATAGCTCCAAGCATTCCAACTATTGTACTGTGACAACATCATGACAACTCTGAGCCACTGGCATCTGAAGTATGCCTTTATTCATTGTATTCCTGGATATTCGATACTACGCCATACAGAGCTGTGTAAGTTATTGCTCAAACAATCCAGCCAGGGTTTCAATAGGTCTATGGGTATTGCTGTTTTCTTCGCTTCAATTTGCATGAAGCTTGAGTTTCAGTTGTACAAAATATCTCAACTTCCCTTCCACTTGCGGCTATTCCCGATCCGGGACAGTCCACTCGTTTGGCATTCTCACTTCCTAGAAGTTTAGTGATAGCTGCCAACTCATCATTCTCACCTGTGCCTCTACGTAGTCAATATACCTTGAATTGTGAAAACCTGGCTCGCTGACTAGCTGTGAAGAAACTTTTGACTTATTCGCTTTCAATCTGCTAGATCTGCTGTAAAAAAAAACTGCTCATGTTGGTAAGTTAGACAATATTGCAGTTAATATATAGCCGTGTTAGTATTCATATTTTATGTTTATTCATCATATTTAGCATCATAAGTTTTGTACAATATGTTGCAGTGCTACTCTTCAATTTTGAGCTTAAACTCGATGTTTTAAGAAGTCCTAGCAATTGTCACCTGTGTTCACAACTTATTTCAGTGCTTTGTATAGGTGCCAATGTAATCTGATTACAGATTTGTTATTTATCATAATCTGTTCCATTTAATTAGGATTGAATGAATTCCCATGAAAATTAATTAAGTTCGTCAACAAAAATGCTGGTACTGGTAGTTAGAATGTTATTGTGGCCTGGCATGTTGTGTGAAAAAACATGTAATCTACATGTATAAACACCTCAACATAAAAACCTGGAATAGTCAGTGTTTATAACTGATTTTCTCATAGCATTTAGTATATTTCAAAGTAATCTACTTGTAAGCATCTCAACATAGAAACCAGGAGTTATCAGACTTTATAACAGATTTCTCCATATAAAAGGTTCCATACTAATTACTGTTAATAATATTTTTCATGCTGTGGAATTCCCATAGAAATCTATTATGAATACCTCACTATTTGCAATATTTGAGTTAATGTTATTCATATATGATTCATTGTAGGAAATGTTCCATATTGTTAAAAAATTGAAATGGGCTATGCTATTACCCTGTATTATTTATACAAATGCTCAATAAAATGTTTGTTTTCACAGTTAATGTTGGCATAAGAATCATACTGAATTAAAATTACCTACCTTAGGTATTCGAGACAGATTATGTAAGAAATACTATATTGTCCTTCCTTCCTGCAACAACAATGAATTCTCTGTCCAACTTACTGCATATTTTTCTTTATTTTCATCGTTTTTTTCCCTGGTGTTCAAATAGGCTGTCTCCTGTTTCGATTGTGACCCCGTGTTTGTAAATAGAATTATGTTCTTAACCATTTTGTGCCGTTTATATGGATTCCCCAAAGCTTGATCCAAGGATTTCCTGAAACCAATACTGGATTTTAGGAACACCTTTTTGATTTTTTGCTTACATGGCAAATTGTATCTTTAGTAAATCAGCTTACTCACTTACATTATTCCAATATCCGGTGTTTTCTTAAACATGCTAAGTAACCTAGACGACCCACAGCAGTGTGTTGTAGGGTCTTTGGAAGTAGTTTTAATATCCATTGAATCTACAGTGCCTCGTATCATGAAGGTATAAAGAGATGCTGTATTTGTTTTATTGGTTGTAGCATGTACAACGTAAATGACATAGGTGTGTGTATGTATGGCCAAAATACATCACATTTGAATGATCTGGAGTACAATAAACTAGATTTTTTGGTTATGTGCCCTTCTATTATTGACATGTTTCTGTTAAAGATATGCTTCTAACACTTCTCTTAGAGATATGCTTCTAATGATCTTTTCAATCAAGTAAATATTTGTGGATTTCATTTTATAACACTCGTCAAACTTTCATCAATAAAAACTTTTGCTGTCCTTGACTGGATGGCGATCGTAAGGAAGAAATTTCATGTAAGTAACGAATGAGAAATGAACGCAGTGTCAAAATCTAGAATCCATTTAAAACTAAAAATGAAATCAAGATGGTTTCAGCTGAGCTTGTGATTTGGGAATTAAAACAAAGTTTAGGATTTAAAGATCTCTAGATGTCATGGTACATTTAATGTGCACCTGAATATGGTGTCAGTGAATTGTGACTAGCGTGTCTGGTATGGTTTGGAAATAACTTGTACCATGACAGGCAGTAGGGAAATCCAATCAAATATTGATACAATGTTACCTACTGTAGTTTCACCAAACACGCAATGAACAACAGCTCGGGTTCCTTGTTTTTGCCGCAATCTTTATATCTTTAGTTTTTTTCCAGCAATGCATTTTGGTATGATATGTTTTTAGTGCTTCTAGAATTTGTTTTTACTTATTTTTCGGTGTCATTTAGTGCAAAGCAACCCATTGTTACATGTCTGTCATCACTTCTCCTCGTACGTTTTTTCATATGGGATCTTTGAGGAGAAATGAAGCAAAGCTAATGGAATCACTTGTTTGACATGGAGTGGGATTAAAGTAAAAATAAAATCTCAGACTTTGTTGTATTTGCCTTTACTCTTGTGATTGGTCTTGATCTTGCTACTCAAACAGTCAGGTGCATATTTGTGGTGGACTCAATAAAACCTGTTTCAACCTGCTTCTACTTCACTTGAATTCTCCGGATATCTCAGAGTGCCAATTATTTAAGACTTCCTTGTTTCTTTCAAGTTCTTTGCAAGTTCAAAGTTGTCAAATGTCATATACTCTTCATTGCCCCTCTCGAAATATGCCTTTCAACCCTTCCTTATGAATGGTTTAGCTCATATGAATAATAACATATTATCAGTCAGTACATGTACATGGTATTTTAGTATTTATTCTAAAATACGGTACCGGTAGTTTGAATAATTTTTGCTGTGTAATTTTCCTGTGTAGTTACTGAGAACTCGAACTACAATGTAGTCTTAAAGCGACAAATATTGTTTTAGGCACAATTGCACGTGCGAGCGACTCTATGCATAGCTAATGTCATATGTAATGTGATGTGTAAACTAAGGATCAAGTTGTTGTCATTTTTTAAAATCAGGCACGCAACGGGAACCAAAGAAAATTATGATGTACAACACGTCACACTTAACACATAAAATCATCAGTAAGAGACTGTCAAAGTGAGGCTGAGCCCCTCAAGATGGCAGTGTATTTGACATTTCGCACATGGCCCTTGATGAAGTTGTCATCTTGTAATGTAATCCCCAAGGTTTAATAGATGGCGCCCTCTAGTGACCCGAACACAACCCCACCATAATCGTTTCCCACTTGCAAGTGATTTAATGTACGTTGGTATATAGCATATACGCTATGTTTTCAGTATTCACATTTCAGCGATGGCTGTTACAAATCAACACTAATGACAGGAAATGTTTTGTTGTTGAAAATTTGAAAAAAAATTGATAGTTACAACTATTGTCGCTTTAATAGTTTTAGTTGTCCAAATGTTAGTTTCTCTACCATTTGGCAGACTGAACACACTGCTCATGTGATACCCAATTCTGTTTAACCAACATTAACAGAGAGTACCACACAGTTTAATTAACGCATATATAGATACGTCATAAGGGACTCATTTTGAACAGGACTGCACTGAAGAGCAGCCCTGTTTTATTGAAATCTACACTAATGTTTGACCTATTATAGAAGGGGAAGCTGACCTGAATAGGATTGTACAATAGCCCCACTAACATGGCTATTAGATTTAGCTTGTCTGACAAGTCTGGTAATCTGGAGGAGGGTCACTGGTAAATAGTCAAAACATACTTCCAGAATGTTGATTTAGCTTGGTTTCTATGGTAACCATGTGATATCAATTGTGCATTTGTGAAGAAGAGTTTTTATTGACACAAGTTGACATATGAGCAGTGAGGTAAATGGATTCTCAATGAAGCCTTTTTGTAGAAGGGGGGGGGGGTTGCTATGCCACTATATGCTTCTCTGCAATGGTTTTAAAATGGATCAATATCTTTTGTCCCTAGGATTATCCTGTCATGCTACTATTTATAAAGCAGAACCAAAGTACTGGAATTAATTAAGTTGGAGTCTGGATTAAGTTTTGGAAAAATGTTAGTAAGAAGAAAAATGCGTCTTGTGCGCAGATTAGCGTGGCATTTCTTTATGCTAGGAACGCTCTTAGAGGGCATAGCACCACCAATTAAGTTAAGGAGTGACAGGCAAAGTGCAAAAATCAGATTGAGATTTAACTTGTTATTGTCAGTGACTGTTTTGTCTCTTGCTTGTCATCCACCTCGCTTGGACCACACCAGGGATAACTTAAGTCGTCTATGGTTGCTGCTCCCTCCACACACTTCCTTCATATTAAAACCTTTACTACCGGTATATCGTTTTACTAGCACTAGACCAATCATGAAACCATTGCTGAATTAAAATTCTGTGACTAGCATATAAAATAAGTTCATGAACAAGTTTGGTTACTGATCCTGAGAAAGTTTTAAAATTTAAGCCCTTACCCACCTTCAAAACATATGCATAGTCCCTATAAAGAGTTTGTCATATATATACACACCGATGTGGCTGTTTTTTTTTATTTATATCTACATGGAATTTGTGTTACCCTGGCACTGGGTTGCTATATGCTGTTTCCCAACTGACGACTACATTGACTGTTAGCATGCCTGCTGCCACCTGGCTCTATGTTATTGTGGGACACAACAAAAAGAACCTAGTGTAGCTGTGCATTTTTTCCTACGCAGTCTATTTACTTACTAAGAGTTTCTTTCAATACATGATAATAGGCAAAGTTTTGATAGTGACTGCTGATCCTACCCTAAGGACACCCCCTTTTTAAGACCCAGGTTGTTAAAGAGCCTAATTTTCCGTACCTTCAGCAAACAGTTTAGCAGTTGTGTCAGGAGATGCACGTATAGTACTTCAGGAATGTGTTAGCTTGGTATGTGTTTTTTTAAAGCAACTGGTATATGACAATAGTGAGTCTTAGTTCTGCTATGTAGATATCTAGTTGTTTTCTTGGTTGCTATCCCTCTACATTGCAAGGTAAGCCAGTTGTTCCAACACCATAACAAATTCATGTTATTGAAAAACAGATATATATATATATATATATATATATATATATATATATATGCATACTATTGTGTGTTTTTTTTAGCATATAATCAGTTATCAGTGAAATTGCAAACAAAAAAACATATGTTTTTTCAGTACATTAAGATAGTTAGCTATTTAAAAAAAATTGAATTCAGTCATGCATTGCATTTGTCGCATAGTTGATTGAAGTGTTTACAAGGACTTGGGTCAATCCCTCTTTTGGGTCTAATCATTACAGATTTAGCATCGTAATTCTCTAAAAAAAAAAAGAAGTTTCTTTTTGCCTAGTAGAAAGTGTTTGTATGTTTTAGATCACAGAATATCTGAATTATCACGACTGTATATTGTCATATAGACATACAGACCCAGTGGCAAAGTTAGTGGCCTAGTTTAAGGTAAAGTTGATTTCCGATGTCAACTGTACTTTTTGTATATCCCCCTGTGGTGCGACTTTTATCTTTTAACCGTTTTATCGCCAGAGGGGTTCAAAGTGTGAAATACACCCATGTTCTTATTTCGTTCTTCTCTATAGTTCTATAGCTGATAACAATAAATGTTTACGTGCCTATTTTTCTGGGTGGCAAACTTTAAAGTATAGTTAATTCAACTTATCAAATAACACATAGTAATTTGAGTAAAGTAATCAAGATTTCAAGAGTTTTTCATACCTATTTGTTATTGATGGTACTTACACTCATTTCATTTTAAAATTTTTAAAAAATGTTTAAAAACTTAAATCCTGGCAATAATGAACTTGACATTATTATGACAAGTGTAGATAAATTTAATTTCAAGAGTATCGTTCAATCATCAACCAGTTTCAATACAAAAGAGCATCCCAATTGTGAAACAACCTCTTGTTTAAATTTTAAATGTATAACAACATCCATGGGTAATCTGAAATGAGTTTATTTGGTAAGGTTAAGGGTGGCAGATTCCCTTGTATCTCTATGATGCCTGTTTAATAATTTCTATTTCAAACTGGCAGGATTGGCGTCTGCCCTATATATTCTCTGCATTCGTCATGTAGTGGTGGTTCACTACTTGTATGGTAGTTCTATTTTGATCCTGGTACAGTGCGTGAATGGTGGTCTCAAAGTCAACATTGTTTGGCTTTATAAAATATTTAATAACGTTCCCCTGAGCATTACCTGTAGGTCATTAATTATGTTGTCTTTTGTGCGACTGAACTCTCTTTTCGATAAATGTTCCCCTCATGAGTATAAAGGCTTTTAGTTTCTCAAATTGACCATTTATTAAGAACACGCACTGTATATATTTGTACATTCTTTGCTATATTGTGTGTTTTCTGTGTTCATCAGCTGCTGTACCATTCCCTAACTTTGTGTCCTGAGTAAAGTAGTGTCTTTGTAATGGTAGGCAAACCAGCTACCTGGAAAGCTGTATGGAATTTATTTTCTCATAGTGTTTTAGTTTCATAGAATTTAGTTTTTGTTAAAAAAAAAAAGCAACTGAAAGTGAAAGCAAGGTATTTCGCATACAGTATTTGCTGTATTTAGTATGCTTACATGTACATGAAAGACCTGTTAACAGAGTGGTCGTCATTATAAATGTCTCAGTGTGAGTTTACCTTTCTCATACACCTCTATTGGAGTTGTAAAGAAAGCAAATTCTCCACCGTTCTAGTACATTAGATGATCACTTTAACCATGTTTTTCATCAGTGTGTACCCGTCTAACAGAACTGATTTTGTAGGAATCTTGTGTAATAATGGAATCCCATAAATCAGTTTAGATCAGGTTTGACTGCTTCGCGAAGCAACAAGGCCTTTAAGATGTATATATGTCAGTTCATGATTTCTAAGTTGAGTCACTGAAAATCTCTTCGTCAGCTTAGAAGGCAATCTGCTTTGCATGCTGCTCAGTATTACTGATATTCTCTTAATAGTTTTTGTATATTACCTGAAATTGCAAAGTTTTAAATTTTGAGTGAAAGCTCTTACCCAACAGCGCCCTCTACAGTTGGAATCAACGTAATTTTTGAAAAAATGTTATTGGCTTTGGAAACAAAGTATTATTCACAATTATCATTGTTTTGCAATAACATATTTCATGTACAATTATTGCAGCTTCAAATATTATTGATTATATAATTTTAAATGTTTTGTTTCAAGAATAAATGATATCCAATCATTTGCACTAGCAGTATACTAAGTTAAGCATCTAAGTAGTAATAACAATTAATTAAGTTCCATTTGCGATAGGTTACTAGTATATGTTATTGACATGCGTAAAGTTTTTCGCTGTCACAGCCTTGTGTGTGAATGTCTTATGGTGAGCGATGTCAAGTGGACAAGTCTCACCAGTAGAGTATGTGTGTACTTCTTGAATTGCGACAACTAGTGCAGCTAAGTACAATGAGGTATGTTCCAACTATGTAACATGGCAGTTGTAATAGTGAAACATTGTGCTTAATCAAGTAGTTTGAGTGAGGTTTATTCCTCCTACATTGACATGTGAGCAATGTAAGGGTAATGTACATGTCATGTTTGGGCAGTTTGAGTAGCGTTCTTATCAGCTCATGACACCGTCTATGATAATTACCTGTCTAATTAATGCCATGCGACATCTCGTTAATTATCAGCGTGTCATTTGGTCAAAAAAAAAAATAACCTTATGTCAGAATATTTGTAATTGTAAAAAAAATGAAAAAAGATTGTGTTGATGTAGAGATACGATAAAGCTACGTTAATCGCACCATTTCCGCAGTCTCGTTCAAGTTAGTTGGATCCTAATTTGATATGGTTTTTGTTTCTAGTAAATTCTGGCACATAACCAAAAAATGCATTATATCAAAACAATAATATGACCTACGGTGTTAGTAATACATTGCTTTAATATAAGACAAATACGCCATAGATGCATCTGTCATTTACTGTTCCAATGCACTATACTTATAAAGTCAATACATAGTGATTACATGCCATTGTTTTAAACTATGTACTGTATATGTAAGAATCATTAATTAATTCTAATTGATTTCTAATTATTATTGAACTTGGTTCAATGGCGCAAATCACAGTCGTAACTTTTAGTAACAAATATCGCTTGCTGATTTGGTGAGGTAAATACCAAAATATTTGTACTATTAAAATGGCATTATTTTGCTTGAACGTGTAACCATTTTTATTGCGGTGGTGCACGAATTCAAGGGCAAATAACAATTACTGCAACGATGACAACGACAGAATAGTGATACTACTGTCGGTTAACGATAAACATCGTCACCTGTAACTACAAATGTGTGTCAACCAATGCACTTTAGGCGTCATGCAACCCATAAGAAAAGTTACGATCATCTATAAATTGCGATTTATCTATCTTTTTCGGTACTCAAATAAACTGTGAATATTAGATTAGCAGTGGTGACAGGTAACGATGTGACGTAATACATTCTACAAGGTTATCATGTGATTGATACTGGATTTCGAAGTGTGGATAATATACTCCATGACATTACTCGTTTGAACCAGCTCTATGAACAAGCCTTATCTGCTGATAACTTTATAGAATGTAGTCGTTCATATCGTCATCTGTCACAACTGCCAATCTAATATTGGCAGTCGTGTTGTTTTATATCCTAGTAAAAATAAACCAGTTCTTTATGGTCTGTGTGTCTTGCGTCAGTCGATCTCAGTATGACCGAAGAGTTTCGTAATTGGCAATTTTCCATCGGTGACGAGTGACAGGGTTTGCGCTTGTGTCTCGGCAAGACGAGTCCCACTTACAGAATTTTAAGAAATAGAAATTTGGCCCTGGATAACTTTATTACAGATTGGACCCCAGCTTGCCTGAAAAACTGGGTCCCTCTTCAATAATTGGAGTCTGGGAAGCAAAATATGGGGTTAACGCAATCCCTGGAGTGAGATTACGTGCATTAGTTTATCAAATTTTATTATCATAAGAACTTTGTTTCACCTTTCTACGTGAAAAAAAAAAAATGACGCTTTTGAAATTCCAAAGTGTGATTGTGTCTCTGTCAATATTCACATACATGTAGTTATCGCTTGTTATATCACACTATGAACCCCAGCATGCTGGGTAAAGTACGCATGATAAATAGCCACTGAGCAGACAGAAGTCATACATTGCGTCATTACTAATGTATAGTTCAAGCCCCTTAATGAGAAGTTAATCACTGGTGGTTATTTACCTTTTTATCCAATCAAAAGATGAAGTCATCATTAGTACATTCAGGTTTTATCACAATATACTGATGACGTCTTGCTTATTAGAAACCAATTTACTTTTATACTGATACAATTGGTCTTAATACTTTTTTTTTTTTAATTACTAATAATCTGAGAAAGGCTTGTAAATGTTAAATCACTATGACAGTAAGTACTCTATCCACGTCTCTTTAAGACTAAAAAAAGATTTGATTCCGGTGTTTGGTGCAGGGTGTGTTATATTTTGGCCATTTTCCTCATATTTTAGCCACCATAAAACCAGAAAAATATTTAGGAACTCTTGTGAATTGACTTGTGTGTTGATCAAGACCAGATAAGTTTTTTCGCTTCTGAATTGACCATGATTCAAAAAACAATACAGGCTAATAATATGTTAATCGTCTCATTTGTAACACAATACGTATACACATGAGAATTATTATGCAAATTTGTCACCTTACTCCGACCACTGAGACTTGAGATGAACACATTACACAAGTGTGGCAATTTCAATATGATCTGTCTACAATCTTTATGACTTAAAAGGGTTTGGCATGTAATAAATTAAGGAAAATCAACAAGATGTTTTCTGATTGGCTGGATAGTTTTGGTCACAGTCAGGGTCACCACCGCTCTTAGTAAAGGCTCCCTGGGATTACTGTAAACCCGTCAATTTTGCGTGAGCACAATCTATAGCAGTAAAAATTTCACTGGTTTCCTGAAGACAGCAACTTTTGCAGATTTTTCTCCTCGCAAATGGCCTTAAATCGTAAAATTCCTAAAACTAAAAATAAGAGTTTACAGTATATTGAGTAGTGTAGGTGGGAATGCTTAATTTATTGATTTTGAACCATGTGATTAATTAGTATCGCACCCTGCCTTAATGTACTTTACTCAGTGTTAGACACTCCATTAATTCCAATAGGAACTCCCAATGTTTGAGTTAGTGTTGGAATGCTCTATTGGTTTGTAGTTTGCTTGTATGTGAGGTTAAATCCCCTTATCATAGGATGTCACAGGGTTGATTGGAGCTATGCGTAGGTATGCTGGCCTACGTGATGTTTTCTTAGGTTATTCACTCTAACCTAGAAAGCGTAATTGCTCTTGAAATGAAGCAGCTATGGCTCCAAGGTGACCTCGTAACACACTGATTCTGTTTACCATGCTGTTGAGGGATCCGATGCTGCCTTTAATAACCGTATAAATTGGAGCACTCTCTCTGTATTGTCGTTTTATTCATTGTTCAACCCTCTTTACTGTGTTAAGACAGGAACGCCAGGCATAATTGGCTAATAGCCATAAACGTCAAGTGGACATGGTTAATACCTCGTTTCAATCGTGGTTGTCATGAATTGTGGAGTCTTTAGGAGAATAAAGTTTAATTCTCTCATCATTGGTCTGTTCCTGTATGCATTGCTCTACCCAGGTCCGCTGCATATAACCAACACCAAATGACCAATTTAAGACAGCCGTGGTACAGATATCTCTTGTCAATATACTAGTAACCTATGTGGCTACATATCTTGTTATATATCGTTTTACAAAAGTACATGGCATTAATGCAAGTTATATCCATCCTCACACATGGATGTACTTTATTCGCTCTATAAGCAGTGCATACGCTTGCTTCTGTGATCAAAATACTAGTAAGTAATATTTGATTGATTCAGTATGAAGGTTTTTTGGGTAATATATATACTTCTATCAAAGATACGCCCCATAAAAAAAGTTGTCAATCTCTGTATATTTTTTAATCTGTAAATCTGTCTTGTTTTTCATGCAAATTAACTAAAATGACCCTCTAACTTCAATTGTGACATTTTGCAAATTATACCCATAGACAGTTAGTATGCAAATTACGACCATATATAGAGTTTGTATGCAAATTACAACCTTATATATGTTTGTATGCAAATTTATGACCATATATAGAAGCTTCTATGGTTAAATAAGCCAGCTGTTATTTGCACCTTGAGACTTCACTTGACTGCTTGAACTTTTAAGCTGGACAAGGAGGATTATTCTCCACTCGCACTCGTGGCTAGAGATAAAAATTGTTGTAGAGCTAAGAACTAAGACTGAGAAATGAAAATTTCACTGCTACAATAGTTGATTGTTTTCTCAGTTACTGTAAAAGCATTAATCGTCGCTGGTATTTTATTTCACTATTTTGAGTACCGGTACTGTGTATTTTCCTGGGTTTTAAATTCATCGATTTTTCTATGAAACATAGAGGGCTTTTGTAATTTTGCATGTTCCTATGTCCTAAATTTTAGTATTTTACTTACTAGTGATAATAAAACCCGGTGAACAATTAATGTGTTTACAGTACTACACCATGAGTTTTAACGGCACCCTGGATATTATGTAGATTGCAGTTGCACAGATTCTTACGACTTCTTGAATGGCTCATTACCCTGGGTATTTACCAATTTGTACTGCTTGTTGAGATTAAGCATTCCTGAATTGCTATCATTTGTACTGCTTGTTGAGATTAAGCATTCCTGAATTGCTATCATTTTATAGCTATTATCACTCTTTTGATTGGTCATTACCAGTAGCATGTAGACTTAACCCCACATATACTCCCTGGAAACACATAGCAACCACTTATAGGCACACACAATACACAAAACGCTGCAAGTTACAACATTATAACAACATTTTCAGAAAAGAAAAATAGTGTAGTAGTTATTTATCTATTCAAAATACCTTTTGTTTATTACCATGGCAACCGTGTTTAATTCTTTTATTTACATCTAAAATGTGATCTAAAAATACTTATTATTGCCGCCCTAGTTTATTTATATTTAGAAGTTTAGCAAATTAGATTATGCATTGGACCTTTGTACTAGTTACACCCATACACATAGTGCATTATGATGTATGTCGATTCAATAGCCTTCAATTCAATAGTACAACTATGGTATTTACTCTATTAGAACTGCATCTCTAGTAGATTGTTCTCGGTTGATGTTTATTTGAATAGAACTTGATTGTTTTCAACAGATATTTGTCTGTCTTTGATGAAGTTATAGCCAGAAAATAAAAAGTGCCTTTCTAAAATCAACATTAAAATGCGAGTTAATAGTTGCTGGTCTTAGAATCTATTTTTTGTTGAATATTTATAGCTATTTTGTAAAAACTGGAAATTATCATTTGACAGGTTTGTAGAAATTTAGGCTGTTAAATCAAATTTTGTGCCTTTCTAAAATGCGGAGTGCCTGTCTAAAGTGACAAGCAGTTATGTGCCTGGCTACAATACATTGACTTGTACAGTAGGTTGGAATAGAAGTCTATTGTCTAAATTGTCGCATGTACTGCCTAATCTTTTCACCACTAGTGTCCTCTTTTCATTGCAAATTTGCAAAATAGTCCTGTTTATAGTCTGCACTTTCCTTCAGAAGATTAGAACAAAATTAGCCAAATTTTTGGAGTAGAAACTGAAAATTAACTCACATTTTGTCTGTTGGCTTCAAAATGAGGGTTCATTTCCAAAACTATTGGAGAATACAAGAAAAAAGTGCAGTAAAATTGGGGTAAGAAAGTCTGCTAATGAAAAGGGTAAATAGTGATGCCTGCTGAAATTCATGTTTTTTCACTGGCAAAATTCTGAGCGTGTCTAAAACATGAAATTTGTAAAATCACATGTGGCAATAAGGAATGTCTCTCTCTCTGTTGAACTTTGACTACATAGTTAAATGTACATTGTGTCAGCGGTGTCTCATTCCATTGTGCATGATATAGTTTCCTTGATCACAATCCATAGGAAACCACATATCCACTCAGCATACTCCATCCCTGTTACCATAACAATAAGATAATTAGACATCCTGAGTTATCTTGATATGTAGGGTTAATAAAGTTAATTATAATATTCTGGTTTATTTTTCTGCATAGTGATTTAATATAACAAAACTTGTAAATATAGTTTATTTATTAAAAAATAATATAAATTGTTAAATAGGCTTTTATTTCTCAAAATGTTTGGGTATGTGCTCCAGCTAATAAATTGTTAACTCTATTAATCACCTGGTCCTTATAACCTTTATTAAGTGTCCGTTTTTGAAAAGTCGTATTGAGTACATTATGTCTGTAAGATAGGAAAGAGTGTGGAACAGTGTTTGATGTTGTCCTGATAAGAACAGTAAAAACTGGTAGTCACTGTTAGTCATCAAGAGTGTGTAATTAAATACACAGACCTGGTTCTGATAGAAATGACTGACTTATGCTGATAAGAAAAGAAAAGACAGACAACTGGAAGTCATTGTTTAGTCATCAGAGTGTGTATCTACACAGACCTGGTTGTGGTTGAAAGATACCAGTCCAAAAAAACAGACTACATTGTATATACTGAAGCATTCCAAACAGAGAATGCAGGTCAGAGTGGGAAATAGTTTCACAATGATGTTAGTTGTTGAATCAGATCTATCAGGTCAATCCTAGTTATGTGAATTTGGCGTAATAGGTATATTCTATGTGTTGGTTTTAAATAAAATATAGTTACAGAACTTTTTAAAAAAAAGGTTGGTAAATATTATTTTATATACAGTATATAGTTAAAGGGGTTTCTATAATGGTTCTCGTTGAATTTGTTTTGAGATAAAAAAAAAACAGGGTTTGCACTAGTGTCTCGACAAGACGAGTGCCACTTACAAAATTGTAAAAAAATAGAATTTTTTTCCTGGATAACCTTATTAGAGATTGGACCCCAGCTTGCCTGTAAAACTGGGTCCCTCTTCAATAATTGGAGTCAGGGAAGCAAAATATGGGATTAACACAATCCCTGGCTCAGATTAAAACTTTCTAATAGCACACGTTATGGAATCTGCAAATAGTGGGTATGTTTTATAATGATACAAAAGTTCATCAGATAAGTTGTAAATGCGTGACCCGCTTCACACCTCGTCTAAAGTACATGCTTGACGCTACCCTGCCTTAGCAATCACACTGTTTTTCATAGTAACAAGCAAACTTTGTATTTAGACCATGTAAATTCTATAAATATAGTGTCTGCTTTCAGTGATCGGCTTAACCTCTGACTTGCTATATTATTCCTGCAACAAAGTGTTATTTTCTCCTACTGTTTGCTTGACTGTTCTTTTACATTTTGATACTTCACTTGTATTCAGTTCTTACTTGAGGTGAGTTATTATGATTCTCCCAGTCGTATTCTCTAGTACTGTAAAATGACTAATTTTCACTGGGTTTAAATTTCACTGATTTACCATTTCAGGCATATTCAGTGGGTTTTAAATTCACGGTTTCGTCATTTAGATAATGTGTTATATGCTAAATTTTACATATTCACTGGGTTTTAATTTAGCGCATTTTCCAGTCAGCGAAATAAGCTAAATTAAAACCCAGTGAATAATTACCCCCTTTACAGTATGTATAAACTTTATATTTATTATGATATGTTTTGGATTTGATCATATTTGATTTATCCCGCTGGAGATGATATTCTCGTTCTGATAAACCTTAAAATTGTTGATGTCTTCTCAGGCTAGAGTTACTGAATTACATGTAGGTCAGTTATGTGATAATGTGTGTGTTGTGCTAATGGCTTGTGGCTGGCAGGTCTTGTATACTTCTGAAACTATTCAATTATCACCTTCTAAAATGTTTGTGATGTGACAAGTTGAGTATGTTTATTGAAAAAAAAAAGTAGCAAGAAAACCTCTCTGACTCTATTTCAAGGAAGCCAGTAATATTTTTATCGAATAAAAACTTTGCCAGCCTTGTGTTTTGTAAATGACTATCAAGTTAAAATAGTTCCCTTTGAATATATTAAATGTGAGTAATTAGGCAAGCTGTGGGAGGAAGTAAACTAGGTGGGCTCCAAAGTATTGAGCTGTGCTCAGCTTGATGTATGTATTGAAAGCACAGGCTTATAGTAGCTTCTGAATTGAAAATCTGAGATCTGGTTAGGTTTGGTTAAAGCACAGATTCCTACACACACTTTCCCATTTCCACAATGGTATGACCCAGAAGTGAAACATGAATTGGGCCATGCCAATTAAAGTCAAAAGAAAAGTGGGTTGTGCTTTAGTTTGCACTTGGCAGTGTCATGGACTCTTTTGATCTGATTTGAATAGACATAATAGGTGTCCTAAATATGCAGATGTTTATCACAGACCATTATAATGTATAAGCTGTCATTAATACTGCTAGCTATACAACCAACCAGCCAGCTATACATACAACAACTTCACAGAAGTCTAATTAGATTCTTTTAATGAGTGCTGAAGACATCGTTGCCGCTACATATATTAAATGAAAATAAAGCGTCTGGTGGAAAGACTCCAGTATAAACATGTAGCATGATCATGGTGTGCAACCGTCCCAGTTGGATTAAACTACTGCCTGGCAGATTTTTTGTGGCATGTAAGTACACAGTGTTGATCAATAGGGTTTTTTCAATCGCTTGACCTAGATTTCAGTCTTTTTTTAGGTGTGAATTGAATTCAGTAATGAGTCAGTAATTGTATTCTCTGTTTTCTGGCATGGTGTACACCAGTATGCTAGCTGTCAGACGCTCCACATAGGCATGGATCTTACTAGCAGTATGTATGTTTTCCATTTTATCTTATACACTGTACATAGTTGAAAGCTTTGACTCTTGCCAAATCACTTATGTGCAGAGATAACAAGTTGTCCCATTACTTTCTTGGTTATTGTAATACTTCTTTCAATTGTTTTATGCTTACGATGCATACTATGACACCATGCCTAAGTTGAATATCTGTAACAAGGATTGGTTGGGTGCACTATTTTTACTGATTTCACTCAAAATGCTGTTGATTTTTCCCCTCAATGTCCTGGAAGGAAGCCCTGCTGTCTGAATACACTATCATTGACATTGCTATAACATTCCTTGTCTGTTGCAATTATGTGAAGGTCGGTGTGAAATACAACTGATAGTTTTATCTTCGTTTAATTTCACTGTGTTCTTTTTTTATGTGGTACTACACAGTGGCATATGTTCACTTATAGTTTTCTTGGGATTAAAGTGATCAGAGCTGGTGAAACCCTACACTACTACTTATATGCTTTAACTAAAACAGAGGTCGGGCCAAGGACTTCAAAACTTTTAATGATGTCAGTTCCTAATAACTTAATGCTGGGAATAAGCCGCTCATAACTGAAATCTCTCTGTGTGTAAAACATTCATGCTACTGTACCTGCTAGAATAACTGCTGTAACTATTCACGAACAATTGTATGTTCGTTTACTGACAAAAAAAGATTACAGTCATAAAACTGTTTATATCACAATGTTAAAATGTTTCTTCTTCTTTAGTACAGCGCTGTACCCAAACCTTCAACAAGTTCGTAGTCAGTATTCAGTTATTAATAATTTATTGATTATTTTTAAAAAAAGACATAAAAAGAGTGTGTTTGTTATACACAACAAAGGGAACTGGAGTAAGAAGTGGTTCTGACTAGATTGCTATCTGTTGACAGGCTTAAAAAATATGCTATTTATATGCTGTAGATTCAGCTGGCCACTGCATAAGCTGATATTTCCCAAAAAGATTAAATACTATTATATAAGGAGTTTTGCTTGCTGTAGCCATGGAACTATAAACCCCAGGAAGAACAACGAAACTAAGAGGATTAAAAAAACCTTTGTCTTAGTTTATCTTACAGTGCTTTCGCTTTTGTTTCCACAACATTAGTCATACTCCATGTTAGTTGCCGGCGATACGCCCGTATCAACCGCTTTGCTGGAAACAGAAAACTTGAAAAAAAAAATTTCTTATTTGCTCAGTAAAATATTACGTTCACTACTCATGTGCAAACAAGTCGGTCTGCAGGGTGACCTTCAGTGTACCGGAAATCATGCAACGGGTCGGAGTTTTAGCGAGTTTTCATAATTTTCAATGTCGTTTTTAGATTACTTCTTGTTTTTTTCAACCCTCGAAAAAATAAGGTTGCGAAAGTTTGCGAAACATGGGGTTTGGTATGCTGTTTGTTGTCGAGATATCCAGACTTATTCCATGTTTCCCTTCGATCACCAGAAGTGGCAATGTGTGTTTTTTTCCCCGTTGAATGTCGTTCATGTGTTTTTGTCTTGGCGCCATTGTTTTTTTATGCTCCCGAAGTCGCCCGATTGACTTTGAAAATGACTGATAGTCGGAGATAAACGTTCATTTGCGTAAATCGGCTTATTTTTTAAAGCGACGAAATAAACAGTCAAAATAAACATTCGACATCGCGGCAACTATCATAGTTCAAAGGAAATAAAGTGGTTGTTCTTCCTGGGGTTTATAGTTCCATGCTGTAGCATTTTTTACTGCATCTTTACTTAACAAATACTGTTTTATGATGCTTTATATTCTAATTTATATTTTTTCAGTAGGGAAGCGTTTTTGAAACATCATAATACAAACTATTAATAATTGTAATGAGATAATTTCTGTCCATATTTTTTGTTACATTTTGTTTAAAATAGCTAGGAATTGTAAAATTCCATCTGGTTCACTTTAAACTATGTTTGTACAATATATATGTGGGAGTTTATAAATTTTTGAACATTCTGTTGAAAGTTTTGAAAGTATTTTCCCGATTTAGTTATTTCTCTCAATAGAGCTATCTTGAAAATATGGATACCATACATAGCCTGAAATGTACCCCCTCCCCATGAACTAATGAAAGCAGTTTTGTATCTACGCATCATACTAATAATAAGCGACATATTTTTTAATGTTTGTCAAAACAACCTTTGCCTTCTGGTTTTCTTTGCCAAGACAATTGTCATGTGACTCAAGAAAGAGGTCAGGTCATAATTGTAAAATCATGGGTAAGTTGACCTGACCTGACTTGACTTGGCCAATCTGGGTCATGAATCTTGAAGAGATATTTTATAGCTTTTCAGTTTTATCTCTGATCATTGTTCGATTCTCGTTTCCATACTTCATTGCATATCATAAGAGAACATTATAACCTTCATTAAATAAAGGCGTTGAAGGAATTGCCTAAGGTGGTTTACCATCAATTGACTCAGGCGCACAAGCTTAGACGTGAGTTGCCAGTTGTTTGATTATCTGGGCCGGAACTGACGCCGAAACATAAATCAACATTTCTTTGTTTTATTCACTCAAAAAACCCAGATTCATTGAGTTCCTCTTTTCCTTTTGAAGCCTCTCCGACAGTGGAACGATCACCATCAGGTAAATTTTAAGCTTGTCCAGCGTAAGTTTTTTTTTTTAATGTTTTGATGAATCATTAGTTCTATTTTGTTTTGTTTTTTAACAATTGACAAATTGACGAAAGTATCGCTTGTTTTTTGTTCAATTCCTTTAAAATTGTTAACTTTTCACACTGAATCGTAGAATATTCAAGAAAATATTGAAGGATTGTTTTTATACAAGGTTTCTTTCACATGACAATTTCTTGAAGTTGTTGCTTTTCATGTGTTACATCGAAAGCTTAGTCTACTTCCCCTCTAAGACTAATTTGCTTGTAGCTTGTCCAGTGACCTCATCAGTTGTACAGTATGTCGTCATTTGTGTAAATATATGCACACTTTAACAAAATTAATATTTAACTTGACTTTCCTGGTAAAAATAGCAAAGTTACTCTGTACAGTTAACAAGTGACCTAAGAATAATGTCATGGCATTTATAAATCATTTGTGTACTCAATAACTTAGATAGCTGCTTTCCTTCCCCAAGACATAGTGAAATAATAAGTTAATGCTAACAGAAATATCAAATATAAGCCTTATTTGAAGTATTATAACTTTTGTTCCTTTTCTTGCATTTTCTGGCAAGATAAATCAGTCTAATTACCAAATTTTCTTTGACCTGATTAAATCTTAGGAACTGAGAAAGAAGTCCTTACAAATTTCTAATATGGTCATTGCATTATCATCTAGAATTTCAGTATGATTGATTTGACTTACCAGTAACTCACTAAGTTTTTTAACAAAAATGTTTGAAGATCAACTGAAATAATCTGATAACAAACGTGTTTAGATAATCCATTGTGAATTAAATTTACAAGGATAATATAGGATTTGTCTAATTTCAAATATAGTAATGTTATTATAGAAACTGGATTTGTAGGCAAGGTCAGATACCCTAATAACTTGGATCATACTGTGTGTAAATTAGTTTACTTACTTATCAGTTTAGTTCAGTAGATCACAGCTTTCATCTTACATTATAGCTATCAGGTACTAGTGTTTGCATATCGTTCCAGACAGTATATTGTTACCACGGCCAAACTGAAACTTGTCTTAAAGAATGACATAGTACAAACGGAATTCCATTTATACTAGGTACCCATGGTTTTCAGTGAATTCCCCCCACTGGAATCATTAGTGAATTCGAGCACTGGGTTATGGATTAATTAACACAAATGATGTCCGAGTCAGTTTCCTGTAATTTTGGTTTCTCAGGTTGGTTGAGAGTACCAGTATATGGAGTAGAATTGTTTATTAATTGTTATTTCAGTAACTCTGTGAATTTAGATTTGAATTGTACACATTGATTGATTCAGCTGTTCAGAAAGGTCAGTTTTAAAATTAAGAGGTGACACTTGATATATTGGAAGGCAAGGATATCTGGTACTGATGGACATGTTAAAGCTATGCACCCCACCCCCTTATTAAAAATGGTTGAGTCCATCAAGTCTTGCCTGCTTCCTTCTGTGTGTCTCTGTTTTTATTGAGGGGGTTTACCCTTAAAACTCTGAGAGGGGGATGGTTTTGTGCTAAACCCCCCTCCCCTGATTTTCCAAAAACAGAACAATTGATTTGGCTTTATTCAATCATTTTATTTTCACTGTGTATATTTTATTTTTCAAATTCCCCTTCCTCTTGAGTGTGTCCGGTCAGCCATTTAATACAAAGCTCTGATTTACTTTGTTACCTTGCTTTCTGTCCTCGAAAATTGTAAGTTGTACTTTTGTATGTGGCTGTTGAAATGGAAAGACATCATTACTTTTGTTATGTTAAACACACACTTAAAGCTTCCGCAATGGAGAATTGCAATGTGTGCCTTACAAAGTCACCTTTGAGTTATCTAGAGTAATTACTTACGATATTATTCTACAGTGTACATAGTCACTGCCTTCCGTGTCAGGGGTGTGACTAATCTTGTATTCAAAGAATAGATGTACTAAGTGTGCCATGAGTAGCAACTGGGACACCACCAAATATAGAGTAGCCCGCCTACGAATTCCTGCTGTGTTCTGAGTCTATTATGTACTACGTTCCTCGGCGCCTGTAGAGTCAGACATTTATGGAAATGGTTGTAAGTATGTTTCCTGTGTCTAATGGGGGTTGGTTGATATAAAATAAAAAAGCAGTGATTAAAAGTGAATGACTTATTTGGAGTCTGACTCTCGTTGTGTGCGTGTAGTTCCTTTACTTTTGATTTTTGGCGCCATAGTGCGTATACGCTACTTTCATAATAGTCGCTTCACGGGTTATTACAGACAAGGTGAAAAAAATAGTGTATCATGCCGTCTTACTCGGAAGTTATATGTAGACACCTTCAGCGTAAGTAGTCCTATGGTTATATTAATTGTAATGAAGATTATTGCCAATGGAAATTGATCATGTCTTCTTGCCCTTTTGATCACACCTCAAATTAGACGTTTATTGTGATTATCATGTCTTGCCTTTGAATGTGAAGTCCCAAACCTAGGAATAATTCATGATTGTCATTAGGAGTCAAACATGAAATCATGGCGGGGGGGGGGGGGTGTTGTTGTTTTTGTTGACCAGTTTAATTTTATAGTCTTGTCGGAACATTCTAAGTTTTATGAATGTGCTAACATGTTTTCTCTACCTTGTATGTAATTTTTCTAACTGTAATTTTTTTCCAAATTTTTTCAGCTACCCCCCATGATTTCAATTGGTTGACCCCTTATTATAACTTGCTCCTCAAAACTTTCCAAACTTAGTGCTGATTATCATTATCATGTCTTGCCCTTTCGATCATACATTGAATGTGAACTTGAATGTCCTTTCAAAATGTGAGATTTCACCAGCTGCAATTATGTAAATTCCTTTCGTAGTGGGTACCGCACAAGTCTTTCGTAAGTTCAACACCTACCTTTGAAAGTCTGTTTTTATATGTCAGTGAAAAATTGAAACTGATCGCAATAAGTGTGTATCCTTGGATTGCATGGTCTGTTAGTAGTGTCCATGGATTGCATGGTCTGTTAGCAATGTACATGGACTTTAGGTAGTACCTGACGATTTACCACCGATTTTTACAGTCTTTTATTGACTTCAGTGTTAATGAAAAGAATGTGTAAGTTGTTGAAAGTAATTGGGCATTCCATTTCATTACTTGTCATCATTCGCTATAATTTACATCATTGACTTTCCCCATCATCTGCTACTATTGGCAATTGGCTGTGGTATTTGTAATCTGTCGTAGTTCAATCTGTGATCAGTGGAAGGGGAAATATTCACAGGGTTAATTTGAACTGATTTGATGTTTCAGGGATTTGCACTATGTTTTAAATTCATTGGTTCTAAAGGAAAAAAATATATTCTATGGTTGGTTGGAGTGTCTCAGTCTTGCATTGTGTTGTGTATTGTGTTTGATAAAAGTCACATGCAAAGAATGCATGTTTGTTTGTTTATTTTACTTGTAATTCAAATGTATTGCCTGATGACTGTGACTCTTGAACTTTGCAGCACTGCGACTGCCGCATTTTGCTTTCTGTGTAGGCGAGAAAAGCATACATACCATCTATGATAAAGATAATGGGCCATTCAAAGTTCTCCTTGGTCTGATTAATAATTATAACATTAACTTTGTTAACCGAACAGTGCCTGATTTTCTTCTTGTTAGAGTTCATTGACTAGTAGCGAAATTTAAGTTAGGTTTGTTGGTTCATTCCTCCTACTCTCCTTGTAGAGTTCATTGACTATGCAGATTGTCTGTTTTCTCAGCCTTACAATTAAAGTACCTGATGAGGAGGCACTTCAACATCAACAGTAGTTTTCTTACAACTCCAAAAAAGGCCATCTTTAACTTTTTTTTTCCAGTCAAGGAGTGTTTAATTTCAAACCCTGGGGATCCTTGTCATCTGTATTACCTACTATGAGAGAGTGGATTATATAGGAGTTGTCTTTGTTAACATCGTCCTGATTGGTCACCGGGTCCTCAATATTTATACTTTGAAGCTTATAAGCCAATGAGAAAAGATGTTTTGTTGTTGTAAATTTCCTTGAGGCTATGTAGGTAGATTTGTGCAGTACACCTGTGGGAAAGTAACATGAACTCAGATTTGTTAAAAGCATTCTATTATAAGACACTGTACTTCAGTATTTAGCGTGTAGTGTGTATCTTGGGTAAATTCTTTCACATTATTCAGTACACTGAAAAGTGTTTTTTGACAATATACTGTATTCGACAGTTTAACTGTTACTTGTAACTGTTATCTTGTTTACCCTATTGTAAATTGTTAAAAGGTTCACAAGATGTTTGTCAGACATCTGTTATAACAGTGGATATTGAGAAGATTGCAACAGATAACGCGACTTGCTGCGTACAATAATGCTATTTCCTCCTTTGGTTTTTAACCAGAGGATGTGGTTTGGGAAATATTTTGCTTTTACTGAACAACAAAGTTGAGTCAGCCTTTGTGTCTGTTGCCAGGTAGTTATCTATCTCACCTCAGGGCACTGTGCATGTGTACCATGTTGTTCATTTGAGAAAGATATTTCAAACTGTTTTCGTCTTTTTGTGCGAAAATCACGGAAGTTTGTAGCAATGCTAATTTCCCTGGGGGCCTATGGATACACAACAACTTTTGAAATTGTGTTCCAACGAACGCCTTCAAATCATGAAATCGTGAACATTTGTTGGAGCGAAAACAGTTTACTGTATGAAAGTGACTGATAAGAGGTGAACATGTGTTGAGGCAATCAAGGGAAACGAAGGTGTTTAGAGTGAATTCCGCCCATCAGTTTCTATATTCTATAGGAAAGGTAGATATCAAACAAAGGAAAAGTTGATTAATTGACGTAATTATAGATTGTCTTGTCAACGTAATCACTCTCTTAATAAATCATGCTACATCTAATTTTTTCCCATGATTCTACTTTTCGTGGGTACTGATCCAAAACATTTTGGGTTAACTGAAAATTGATAAATGTATGCACTTGTCATTGGACACTTAGGTAGGGCCGCTGTCTATTCAAAGAAACACACCTTTTACCGCATCACTTCCCCTGCTGAGGTAATTCCTGTGTCGCACATAAGTATAAGATTTTCAGCTGCTTTTACTGTTACTTCTATGCACAATAATAATTCATTAAGATAGATTGTGTATATTATGCATAGGGTTATTAATGTGTTGTTTACTTTAGAAGACTTGTGGGGCATTTGTTTTCTATTGTGTAATTTTCTAAACCATACCCCCCCCCCCCCCCCCCCACACACACACACACTTCACCCCGGCTTGGGTAGGATTAAGTCAAGTTGCAGAGAGCGATGCACACTCATTATTTGATAGGTGCTTAGTCAAGTTAAGATGTGAACTGCCTCTGTCAGATGAACTTGATTTACTTGCGTCTTTCTTAAAGACAGGGGTACAATGTGCTTTTTCGTACTGGGAGAATGCCTGCCCACTAAATTGATGATGGCTAGTGGCCAAGATTCAATGCGGTCTCCGAGGCATTGTACAGCATCAATCACGCATGGCAGTGTCAGTTGGCTATCGCTCTATAGGCTATCAAAACAGCTACTTCAAAAGAAACTTTAGAGAAAAGAAACGGCTAATGATGTCGCATAGATAGAAAATGGGTAACAGAATTGAGGTTACGATTTACAAAAGCTTGTTTTGATAGCAGATAATGTACTCTGAATATTCTATTGAATTTGACCTGACTCTTATGGGGACAAATTCTGCTCCAGTTAGATGAGTTTACTGACGATCACTACCCGAAATAAAGGTTTCTTCTTCTGCTCCAAAATGTATTCCTGGTGCTGCGCCAGTGTGGAACAAGGTACTCGAAAATAATGTAAATTGAGATACTGTGAATTGTGTTAATTTCACAAGAAACAAATTCATGCAAGTTAGTGAAAATGATTTTTTAACATTGGGGGGATTACAGTATTTTAGAAAACCAATGAGGGTTTGTGTATGAATATAAACAGCGCCATCTATGGTGAGTATAAATTGCACGATTCATCTTAAAGTGAATGGCGTCTTGTCACTGTATTGGAATATAAAAACGCATATTATTATATTCATTAAATATTCCAATAGTAATTATCATAACATTGCTAATTAATAATTTATTTGCCACTATTGTATTGTGCCTAAGTCGTTCAAGTATCGGTACATCTTTCTGAAGTGTTTTTCTCCCCTTCAGTAAACACTAGCTATTGCAATGAATTTAAATTCCCGAATCGTATGATGCCACCGCAATAAACTATTACTGCATCAGTGCTATAAATCAACAGAAGTGTCGTAGTCAATAAAACCGTTTGTCCACAGGGTGTATGATTGTTACTATACAAACTCACTCTGATACTCTGATGGTATAACACATATTGTGGGCATTTCGTTGGTGGGGGGGGAGGAGGGGGTTATGGTCAGTGATTTGATGCTTATCTATCGCATACATCTCATAAACTAAAGCCACAGCTTGTACAAAGTAGGTTGAGTTTGTATCTGCGTAATATCTGAGCAGGTCAAGTCTAGGGAGAAATTGTTTTAGTCAGTTTCTCATCACTGTGCATACCCCCCTCAATAATTGAATCATTCATCCCTAAATCATATAATGATATTATTCTTAAGTGTCTAGTTGCCATATTGTCAATGATTTTATTATCAATAATTTCCCTATATAGGTTGTGTACATCTAAACCCTGTTGTTATTTTCACCAGATTTAAATTTATTGTTTTCATTCCTTGTGCTTGTTCATTACATGGCCATTTAACAGTTAAAGTGATTTCTGGCCAGTCTATTGTTTGTATAATTAATTTATGACTGATTAATTTTTTAATGCTTTTATAATTTGAGGTCACTAGCTGTAAAAAGTTTTGAACTGTTTATTTTGTGTTTTCATTTCCTTTCACCTTGTTGGACAGTCTAGGAGGTCAAATTCCGACACCTTTAGAAACCTTCTTTAGCGTCTTGGCCTTATTCTATTCATATGTAAGGTTGCGTAACTTTTGAATTTCCAAGGTGTGTCTGTATTGATGGTTCGTACCAAGGTAGAATGCATAGATCTGATGATTTCATTTTATTTTTAGTCAAGATTCCACTATACAGAGTAAGTAGAACACCACATATATTCTAAGTTAACTGAATATATATTTTCGAAAAACGAATTGATTCATATACGGTTACATTTTAAAATTGTGCTGCATCTGAAATTGTCCTTGTTCAGGTAGTAATATTGATTTTATTTGTAATATGAGTTTTGTTGACAAAAATATATGGTAGGAGCATTAAGAAAGTGAATCAGTATGCCCTGTAATCTGAGCAGATATGACTGACGCTACTGGTACTAATGGTTATTCCCATGTGTGCAAATGACGCAACAGAAAATCATACATTGATATTCTGATCAGCAAGTCATATTTTAAATTTTAGTAATATGAAATTATATAAACAAAATCATAGGGTGAGTGTAAAAACAAAGAAACTTGGGGGCCCACAATATTTTAGTTACGAAATCTGGTCCAACTTATTTTTTGTGATTTAATTTTCATTCAAAATCAATCCTGTTAGACGACACAGAGGTGAAAATGTTGAATGGATGGAGAAATATCGATAGGTCATAAAGTTGTACTATGCTGAAATGTTATTCCAATGTAATGGTAGCAGTAATTAAGGCAAAAAAAAGTCAGTTCAGTGAACTTCCTAAGTGTAAGTGTATCATATCGGTTAACATGAGTTGGACTTGTATGTTAAAAGTCAGTGTGACTGTTATGTTAAGTCAGACTTCCAGAATAAAAAAAATCAAGAATTTGAATACCACTGCCTGGAGGTATTTTATTCAAAGTCTAAATAATTCATTAACACTACAGCTTTTCTAAGTATCACTTTTCATGTGTATTTTTTGTTTTTTTCGGACATTCACCTTTGCTGTTACTTGTGGTTACTGAACTTTCGCGTTGATAATACTTGATGCCGTCCACCACGTGGATATTTGAACTGCCACTGAGAGAAAGGAAGAAAGCAATCTTATTGATTAGTGTAACCCCCTTATCAAGGTTTACAATACATACTTCACTTTGTGGACTTTAACACAGCTTATTTCAACTGGTTGGATGCACACAAACTGTGTTGCGGTCAGTATCCCTGTCTTCTATGTCAGTGTACAGTATTCCTCCTAATTCTATTTAATCTCTAGCTTATATGTAGAAACATGTGAGTTGGAATTCTCTTCTATTGTCTGAGGTGTGAACTATCTAATTGTGTGATTGGGGGGCTCATTGTCTGGTTTCTCTTCTATTATCCTCTATAGTAAACTGGAAGTTTGTTGTTGTTACATTCTTCAACGGATGACCATGAAATGAGATTTCATTAACAGGTGTGTCTGTGGCTTTAATCCCCACTAGATAGGTTTCTAGAGAACACCTTGAAACGACAGGTGTTCTGCCAATGTAGTCACAGATAATGGACAAATCATTTGCCTTTTCATTCACCCTTGAGGCAGTCTTTCATGTTATATATACAGTATTGTGGAGACTGTGCAATATAGTTGTTTTAGCATGTTATTGTGACTACTTCTCTGTTCCTGAGGTGTTGCAAGCCACTTGCCAATTTTGTTTTGTTTTATTGTTGCTTTGTTGGGAACCCATCCCAGGTGTGAAAATTAGTGTATTAACTGTCCTAGTAATGATGCCAACAAAACAATTAACTGGGGGAGGAGTAGTAATTAGGAATCTGTCTGTTTTACTTAACACATGCTTGTCAAGTAGTTAGTGTTTGAATCAATGGTACTTAGCAAACTGGCAGGGTTTCTTTGACTGTGCAGGTAGGTACTGTGCTCACAGAATATTGGCTGGCCGCTTGCCTTGTGTAAACTATGAAGACGTCTAACAATGAGAGACAACCCTTTTAATTACACAGGTGTTAGCACCAATAAAAGAATACCCAAGCTCACTGTTGTGGTATATGCTGTGTACTGTTTTAATAGTGATTTTAGCATCTCTTGGTCAATGCATACGTAGTTGTAGCTACAGGTGTATACAACACACTTTTAAGAGTGCGTATAACTATTGCCTAATAGTGGTAGTTGCAGATACTGTTTGTTTTATGTGTTTGTTTTGTTGAGACCCAGTGACATGAGTCAGTGTGTCACTCTCAGATGTACATCTGACGTATACAGTCATGGATTCCACTGGTAGATTTTCTGTGCATGGGATGTAAGTATTGTATTAACTGTGTAAATTCAATCACTGATCTGCTCGGGAATTTTCAGCATACTGACTTGATTTTTAGTCAATTTGTTATTGTCTCTAGAATTGTCTACAATTAAATAATTTGAGAGTGCTGACATTTCACAAAAGTTGAATTAACTTTTAAGGTTTTCAAGTTTTGTCATTTTCTTTGACCCTGAAAAACTTTCAAAATTTTTTCACTTGTGAAATTAAATATTATAGGCTAAAAAGAATACTGTCTGGAGTCTTGTTAGAGGCTGAGCCAACATGGGGGGTTGCTGCGTAAGTAAGCATTATTTACTTGTTTGTATGAAGTAACTCAAGAACATCTATTCATTCATGCGTGCAATCAATACCTACATAAACTACGGAATGCAGAATTTCGGTGCTGAGCGCAATGTATAGGGAGGGGGGTTCTTATTTGAAATGTCAAAGAGGGGAGGTACCTTGGTGCAAGACTGTGAGACTTGATTCATCATTTTAGGGAGCAGGGTTTACATGCGTAAGATGACTCTGGATATCCTGACAGAACTATATATCAATGCCAAGATATGATGGACTCTGCCACGCCCCCTCATGAAGTCAGTAACGGTAATGAAAGAGGCTGGTATCCAATATTCTTTGCAGTAGGCCTTGCTGAGTCACTAAAGACTTGTAGTACACCCATTGTATTTATTAAATGTCTCTTGAATCCTGAGAGTGGTTTTCTGTTACCCGTGCTACTTCTGTAATAATTATTAATTTCCGATAAAGAAATCTAGCCCCCCACAAAGATGCTTATACTTCCTCACAACTTTGTTTTGGTGTAATAGTAATTGTCCTACCAAGTGTAAGTGTCTTGTTTAACGCTCTGTCTCTACAGACTGTGGATTATTTCTTATCTCGTTACCACCAGGCGGTTACCTTACTCCCAGTGGCGTATGCACCTCCTTGGTGTTTTTTTACTTGGACGTACTCTTTGAATAGGCAGTGGTAGTTTTTCTCACGGGCTTTCATTCCACCTGAGACATGGTAACAATGACTTGGCTACAATGTTTCCCAACGTTTGCATTGCCACTGCGGGTATTGGTGCGTAAGCATGTACCAGTGTGATTTTTTCTGTTATTTCGTTTGTTCTGCAAAGAAACGATAAATTTGAGGTAAGATTGAATATTATGATGGATTTTTTTTTTCTGAAATCCATCCAGTGGTTGTCTGATAATGAGAACTGTTCTGAATTCTATCCAACTATCTGGGGAGGTGGCAGGTCATGGTATGTCTTCTCAGATATAATTTCTCACTGATTTGTCATGTAGGTTGGGCCTAATAAGCTTGTTATAGGTTTTCTTAGACATGCTTTCTCACCAATCTGTCATATACTAGGCTGGGCTCAATAAAGGAACTGTTAGCTATTCTGTGAAATATTTAATGACCGCTGTGCCATTGACATATGTTTTACAGTTTGATGTCAGTGGGAAAAAAAATTGTAACACTTCCATGGGGTAAATTGTCTAAAAATATCAGCTCCAATTAAATTCACCGCTTGAACAAACAAAGCATGATCGTTACAGTACAAAAACACAGGACGTATGTTTATGAAGTTGACGTTTCATCCTTGATTGTTGCCTTGTCAATATAGCTTTGTAAATCTCCTAAAAACACTACGCCGCCAGCATGTCTGGGGGCTGGTACACACTAAAAGGTTACACATGATAAGGCCTATCAAGGCAGCCAAATATGCTGAAATACTACTCATTTCTTGTCTTATCATGTGATGCTACTATCTACTATAGTAATCAACACATGTGGCAACCAGAGAAAGCGACTATACATCATGTACCCTCAAACAAGATGCTTCTCACCCTGCATCTTAATGGTTCTACCCAGAATTTTCTTTTCATTTCGTTTATTACATACTACAAAATGATATTTTATAAATTTACTTTTTAAAATGTTCGCAATGTCTGAATAACTAGGTGTCGGTGATTGTGTATTCGTACATGAAGGATGTTTCCTGTGTCTGATTTTTCAAAGACCCTGGATATGAATGGTTCTAGGACACCCTTGGGATAAGCTTTGACGTAATCACACTAATATTTGTTTATTTTCCACATTAATCTTTAATGTCAGATCTCCCTCTGGGTGTGATTTAATTGACTGTTCTCTAGTTCCATCAGTATTGTGGAAGTCACTGAAATAGGTACTGTATTTGCTCTATTAGGGACGCATATAAACCTATTATTGCAATTATTTTCGGTCATAAAAATAAGTTTTTGCATTGACATATCTCTGAGGTTTACATACAAGTGTGTACTACTAGGGCGAATGCATTACAGTATTGGAAATATTGAAAGTGAGTTTTCCCGTATAGAAGCCAAACTGTCATTTGTGCTTTGTATTACAATGTTGTAATTTTAAAAACTTGTATTATATATGGTGAATGGCCAGCTCTATTCAGAAATTACTGCGTATGTGTTTTTTTTTAAATATCATGCTGGTTTGTATAATGTTTCTTTGACCTTTTTAGTAAAGAATGGGAGAATTCGCAGGTATATTTTATTTAGAGTTCTTCTGAGGGAACAACAAGTAGGCCAATAGATGTTGTTGGAGAATCAGAATTAAAGAGTGGTGATTATTGTATGTATGCGAGAGATATGGTTCCCATAATAACAAAGATGGTGACCTCGATTGTTGCTTAGATCATTGCGTACAAAAAAGATGCTACCAAGGTTTTGCTAAATAATTCCTGGGATGATGGAACACATTAAAAGTCTGTATTTAGTGTGTATCATGACAAGATCAAAACTCTCATTCATGCTTGCTGCTGTAAGCGCACATTGGGTTGTGGGTTAAATGACTTTTTATCAACACAGATCTCACACATACGTCTTTTTAACCACCGTTAAACAATTGCTTTGTATGTCATCATCATCATCATCATGCCTGACAAATCATGAGGGTGTGATGTGTAATAAACAATGTGTAAACCTGCACACTTTATGATATACTACATAAAGATATGAACGGTGCCAGGATTCCTACATGACATAAAATTTAGATTGACATGTGATTGGTATGAAGTATGTATTCTTATCAGGATCATGTGACTATGAAGGTAAACTTTAAAGTAGGTGATCAGTTTATAGTTTGTCAGTATCAGTACCATCAGTATGCAGTATGTGAAGAGTGTATAAAGCATTGCTGACTGACTACAGACTTATTCAATTGAGGTTAGTTTTCCCAGGCTTGCACTCGCGGATTTTTTTAATTGGTTTATGGTTGTGTAGATTTCATCAAGCTTGGTTGTGTGTTGCAGGTCTGTGCAACTCTGTGCAACTGCTTTTGAGGCGTTGTCAACATATCAAGTGCATACCTTACTTCACAAGTTTAAAAGTTAACTTGAGAAAGCTTGTATAATGAGTGGGGAAGGTAGATGGGTCAAAGTCATGGCAGTTGCAAGAGTTGTTTTGATAACTTGTTGGTAAATATCTGGAGGCATTTTAGTCATGTGTTTCTTTACGACCGGGGTATACCAAGGTTAGCAGTCAACAGGGTAAGACCAAATTCTGCTGTGACTAGGTGATTAGTGCATTTCAGTGTTTCACAGGGGCTCCCTGCAAACACAACAGGTGTCGTAAATAAGCTTTTTCTGGAATGCCATATCAGTTTTAAATGTTCAAGGTTATCATCATCATCATCTTGTTCAATTCATTATTCTTAAATGTTGAATTCCGCTGTGCAAGTTTGACTTTTGTGTTGAAAACACCTGGTATATTTCACATTGTGCCCATTTGAATTTGCACTTCATGACTATGCCTGCCCATGGCAGGTATTGGTGAAATGCTGGGTTTCAATTAGGACTCAAAATATATCTCCAAGAATCTCTACACTGATAAGAGCTTTGGACTTCCATACATTCACAGGATAGGAAAATACCTGCTGCGACCTGGTTATCAGTACTTCAATAGGGTGTCCTTCCATTCCAGTGCGTACTACTTTATAGTTAGAACTACTTGTTCAGAGTACAGAGTCCTTGTCAGCGTTAAATATTATTCCATTGATTTATATAGTCACGTAATACGTCAGAATTCTTTCATAGCTAAGACTCGAAACTGTTTAAAAGAGCGTTTTTCTTCAGCATGACTATAAACAACCGATATAACTGTAAGCACAATGACTTGGTCCCTACTTTCCGAAACTGTGCACTTGACATACGTTTCTTTTCATGGACATAAATGTCTGTGTGATAGTAAGCACGTCGGCCACGATGATTGTGATGCATTCTTGATCTGTTACGGGCAACCCCTGTGACCTCCTTTAAACTTTGTAAACTTCCGAAAGTATGATGTCATATTAGATGAATGCTATCTATCAGTAGGTAGTTTCCCCAGCGTGACGGTATCACTCACCATATGTTCAATGCCCAGTGTGTACCACACATCATATTTTGGATACTCATCCTGTGCTGCACATCATGTGTTCAATACGTGCAATAAGGTATTTGAAGAAGTATTTTTTTCACAACTGAGAATGAGTTTAAGAACTTATGTTGATTATGTGCTCATCAGTTTAGCTTGGTTCACATAGTCCATGTTCTAACACAGTCAAGTTCAGAAGTGTGAACTTGTAATCAAGATTCAAACAGATTATTACTGTCCAGTCTATATCATTGTTTTTTGTATCGAGAAATATTCAGATAAGTTGAAGGTGATCCATGGATGGAGTAACACAGCAGTCATTTATAGGGACTTTATCCCTGTACAAGTTTTCAAACTCTTGACTTTGAAGTTGTACTATTATTCATTGTTATCGAAAATCAAATTATGATTAGATAGGCAAGTTTATTCCCTTCTGTTCAATTGACCCACAGAACGGTGAACCACGTTTTTCATCGTTATGTTAATATTTGTTGTTCTTGGTAGTGAGGCCACTATGGCAAATAACGCTTTGACACTGGGGCAAACAATCAAACACACACTCTGAAATGTTATTCATAGCTGGCATTAGGCGGGAGGTATACACTTATCTCCCAAGAATCTGTGTATCAGTCAATTTCATTGCTATGACAGTTGTTTGATATTTACACTATGCACTGTGTTTTGGTGTAGTCATGGTGCCGGTCAAGTGTCCCTACTAGCTTCAATTATTTTCAAATCTTATGCATATTGTGCTGTACATGTACGTCAATTTATGAGTCAATTTGGTGGCTGATCATTGCCAAGCTCATTCCAAGTGTTCCAGTTGTAGCGCCACGAATGCATACAAATATAAGGTTTCTAAGTTTAACTGCTATACCACCTCGGGCTTAGAACATTTACTACCCTTCAACATAATCTCAAAGACCTGGAAAGTCTTGAAATTAGTTTTTTGCTCATTAAATTGAGACTATTTATGGTTGCACGCTGTGAATGGGCAATTTACTGTGATTGCGAAAATACAGGAAATTTATTGTAATTATTCGTTTTTTTTTGATGTGGCTGAGTTACCTTGCAGGCTATATAGTGGGTAGTTGTTAGGTGTTTGTAACTCTACTGTTGTACATATTGTTGCCCCGGTGAAATAGAGTTGATGTTGTGTTGTAGCGTGGTACTTGTAATTGGCTCACCTATTAACTTAGGCTGGTTTTGTATGGTGACCATGGTCTATTCAAAAGTCTGTTAATTGTAATTTTTAAAGATTTGTTCAGCAACACCTGGAATAATCTCAGTTCATCAAGCATTTGTGAGGGGGGGTAGGGGGTAATAAGTCAGAATGTTTTGTTTTCTTATTGTTGCAACAGATGGAATTTTAGTTTATGATCCTAAAGGTAACTCACATTCATTGTGGAGGTCAAGTTTAAATTTGATTTAATCAAACAATATATTTCACTGTATTGTAACAATTGCTGTTGCCCTAATCGGTGAAGATGTGTACATTTAGTCCTTGACAATTCTGTGATCCCCATTTTTAAATGTTTTATATTAACCCCACTGAACATAGTATTCTCTCCTAGCAGCACTGAGTGACTCACCATCGCGTCAGAGGTTCTTATATTCAGGTGTATTCACCTATGTCCCATAATCCCCCCCTATGTGCTGCTGGGATACTGTGTCTCCTATTTAGCGTTTATTTTATGTTTCTTTGCAGAAATTGAAGCAGCCGAGGCTAGTCAGTGGTTGAAGGCTGCAGGATTTCCGCAGTATGCTCAGATGTACGAAGGTAAGTTGTTTTATTACGTACATACATACTTCCTCTGTTCCTGTAGCAAGGTGATTCAGGAGGAAAATACTTCATACTCACCTAACTGGAAATACTACACAAGTGACGTCAGGCCGGGTCACCTGATATTTGTTTAACCTGTTCTTACTGGATCGGTGAAAATAACAACAATAGAATCCTTGGCTTTCGTTCTTTTTTTTGTTTCACTTCTCTTTCATTTACTTTCAACAACAGCAGTAACAACATTTTGGTATTATGTCTGAAATTTAAATATCCCCGAGTTGATATTACTGAATTTTATTCGGGTTGAAAATAGAGAAATAAACATGCTTTCGTTACATATGCTGAGTTTTTTATTGCTATTGTTTCTCTGGCAAATCTATTACCGGGTAATTTAAACTCCTAAATGAAAATACATATTAAAATTGTGAAAGAGTATCTCAGAAAGAGTATTGCTTTCACAGTATTTCAGCAATAATTACATAATCTACAAACATTGCAACATGTTTATAAAAAAAATAACCAAATGATTTTTTTTTTCTATCCTCAGATTGTTTGTTTCCTATAGATATACATTCAGTAGAGACGGACCACGACTTTTTAGACCGTGATTCGATACACTCCTTATTCAGGTAAGGTATTGAAAACATACCACCCCCACCACAGAATGGAATAACCTGAGATCTCACTAAGTTCAGGAGTAGGCGGCTAGATTTATAAAGTAGGAGGCTAAAATGTGACACTTCTCTATAGGTTGCAAGTCTTAAAATTACAAAGTGGCAGTCTGAGCAAAACAAGTAGACAGCTATTTAGCCGGCAGTTGCCTCTTAACAATCACCCACATAAAAAGGTTGGTTTTAGTGAAATTTGCTTTTTTTACCAGTCATTCATCAAAACATTTGTTTGCTTTGACAGTTTTTTATCCCTGTTACATTAAATTATTAATTTTGTCGTAGAAAAGAAAAAGAAAAAGAAATATTGAATCAAGACAAATTACCTGTCTTGTTTTGGCACTGATATTTTTGATGATGGATTGAATATTTGGATTTATATTTGTAAGTTCTGACCTTGATATTATGGTTATATTTGATATTTTATTTGATACTTCCTGTTGCTCAGTTTATCGTTGTTGAGGACCGGTGTAATTTTTTTATGTACTGTAAAATACTTTATTTTTGCTTGGAATTAATTTTCACTGAAGGAATGATTCAGTGAAAATAAAACTTAGCGAATATACCTTTTTCCTATGTTTTGCATTCAACTCGTCAACAATCAGTAAAAATAAATTCCATACAAAACACCTAAAAAGTCTTTTCAGCGAAAATTAATTCCAGCTAAAATAAAGTATTTTGCAGTAATTAATCCAGTGTTCATTATCAACTATCTATTCATCTTTGTTAAATTGTCCACCATCACAAAAATAAGTTCTGTATTTCTGTTTGTGGTTTTTATTACAAAATTCATACCTACTTAGCATTAATGGTATAAACAAAATATTAGGCATGAAATATTTCAGCAGGTCAAGGGGCAAAAAATTAAAAACAATAAAATTACCACTGTTTACAATTTTGTAATTAGTAAAATTGGTGAAAATTCATCTCTCATGGAAATAAAACAAGTTTATAGTATTTGCATGTAATAAAGGCACCCTAACTCTTCTGTGTTATTAGCATAGACCTAATAACGTACAAATATTTTTCAAATTTTGTTTACAACTTATGACATGTATGACTATTACTAAGAATGAAAAATCGGATGTTTTTCTAAATCTTTTATTTAAAAAAAAAATCGAATGAAACTAAAAACAAGATTTCCATTAAATCAAATGTTATGATGTATGTATAAAAAAAATCAATGGATTCTGGGAGGTATCTGGAATCGTACAATGACGCAATTTCCAATGAGAGTAAGATCTATGAAGAGTTTTGCCGAAAATCAATTAAATGCACATTTGACAACAGGAAACTGTTATTTAGGTACCGTGTAAACAAGTTTAATTCTATCGCAAATCGGATGTTGTTGGTTATCCAAGATGTACACAGATCTATTCTGCAGTCCCAGCAAAGTGAATGCTTCCTTATTGATCTGCTTTTACTGATTGATTGATGTACTGTTTTTCATACTCCACAGACGCCTGAATACGCTCAACAAATGTGCCTCTATGAAGATTGAAACCATACCTAAGAAAACTGTAAGTTTGATGAAAACTTGTTGTTAGCTTGCTGTCTGTCTGTCCCCGTCCCTCAAAATACCTAACTTCGTGTCAGATTTGTTTGCATCATTTAGGCAAATTGTCAGTTATGATGAAGATTTTTATCAAATTTTTATTTCTCACAAAATTGAATTGATTCTAGCCTTGGAATTACAAATTTATATTACATGTAAAGAATAAAATAAAGAATGCAACGTTCTATGTATTCTCAGACTCATTATTAAATTTCCACAATCTGTTTAATTTGGTAGAGGGGCTCAATTGTCAGATTTTATGTAAAGTTTCATTTAAACACAAGTTATTGACAGCTTTTAAAATGGCTTAAATTTATGAAAAATTAAAGTGTCAGATGTGTTCGTATTGAGGAAATTAAAATATGAAATGTTTGTTGTATGAAACAAGTAATTCAACATAATGAATTCAAATTGAAAAGATGCCTGGTAAAACAAAAATGTTATCACGTCTTCGCATTATTTGGGGTCATAAATAAGTCAAATCAACAGTAGCGATAAATATAAAGTCATTTTGAAGTTGCCTTGTTGACTTAGTCAACCAGGGAGCTTCAAGTATTGACCCACTTCAAATACACCCCCCCCCCATCTGCTGCCTTGTGTTACATTTATATTTAACTTAATAAATAAATTATAAATTTTGTACTATGCTAACAAATTAAGTATTAAGCGTGATGTTGCTACGTGCAAATAGATGATGAGGAAATGACGGGAATAGGAAATAAAATTTTCAATCATAACTCTCTTTTTGTTTTAGGGTGATGAATCAGACGACGATGATCAGTGCGCTTTAAGCCGAAAGTGGAAATTTCAACGCAGTAGTCGACGTTGGTCAAGGCGATTGAATCCATTAGAGGTGTTTATTTTAGAGAATTATACAAAGAGTGATATCTTGGACGGTTGTGATCAACTGCACTTGCAAGAGTGTGAGAAAGCATTATCTTTGGACAGTAACAGGAGTATGCTAACTGATAAATACGCTAATTCAAGTAGTATTGATAGTCCCGCCACTCGTCAGAAAAGTTATCGTATTCCTAACCCTGAAATCGACACGATGAAGCACAAAAAGAGCACAAAGAAGCAACCCACGATGGGTGATGTGACTACACCCAGGGAAGCAATTATTGAAATTTCCTCACCAATCCTTGTTCAGAAATTAACTCACAGGGACTTGGCAATGAACACTCACGAAAGAATGAAGGGAGCCAAGAGCTTGCTGAAGCGATTGGATAGCTTAAAAGGAAGAAAAAGCTCAAGTTTAAAGAAACGACCAGCCTTGAATTTGAAAGGTGGTATTAATATAAGCCAACCTATCTTGACAGCTAATAGTAACGTACAAGACAAAATTGAACTGTATAACTGCGTTGATTTGAATCCGAGGAAAGACGACGTAGTGCCACGTGACAAATCTATGACTTCACCGTCTGTTACTCGGAGGGTGAAAACTGATCATAATGCAGCTGATAGGAGCAAGCGTGGAGGGGTTGTCTTTTCTAACAATGAGAGCCTCAATATAGCTGATGTATGCGAAAAAATGGACACCAAGGAAAGTCCTAAAATACCTCCCAAATGCAGCCCAGCTTCTGGAAATAGACGCAACACTGAAATAAGTTACAGTAATGACAATGTATTTAGTGCCTTTGATGATCAAGAGTGTGGAACATTTCCGAGACTGCTCTCGAATGGATACATTGAGACAGGCACTGGCAGTAGAATCAACACACGTACAGGTAGCTTCAATTTCGGCAGTGATTCTTGCCATGACAATACTTTTTTTCCAAGACCGCGACGACGGCGACGCAACTCAGAAGATGATAGTGCCTTACGTAGTAGCGTTTATGATAACGTGGCATTCCATGGCAGTCTTGACAGCATGGCTTATACAGATATTGGCTTAGATGAGATTGAGGAACAGCTACGTCAGGAGATTAACAATTTATCAAACTTGGACAACTGCAACTCAACGAGCATGCCTGCGATGACAGAGCATGTTCCCGAGCTACAAAAATATGGATTGTCTAGAAATACTAGCATTGCTAGTATGTCTTCGAACGATTTGGAAACTGAAAAGCAGGATATATTAAATAATATCAGCCAATTGTTGATGACTGATTATCTGCAAGACGAACCAAGCAACAATAATAGCCAGGATAAAAGCGATACAGTATCTATGAAATCATACGACACGTGGCATGATGAGGAGGTTACAGAAGACATCAGTGCAATCAGTGCAGAGGTAGAGGCAATACTGAACGGGATTAACGAAAATTTGTGTCAGTTGACGGAAATTAACATGGACGAAACATATATTGGTAAGACAATGTTTTTTGCTTTTCTAAATAACTTCAAGAATTTAAACAATTGTGTGCCTAGCATTTTAACAAGTATAATTCTTCATGCCCGAATTAAATCCTTATATTGTTTTATATTTTTTTTTATTGAATTTTAAATTCTAATTCTTGAAAATAATTAGGCCTTGAACACAAAAGTTACTTATGTGTAATACATAACATTCATCAGGAAAATGACATGGGCCTTTAATTGGAAAAAAAATTATGTGGACCGTTAATTGGAAGGAAAATGACATGGGCCTTTAATTGGAAGAAAAATTACGTGGACCGTTAATTGGAAGGAAAATGACATGGCCTTTAATTGGAAGAAAAATTACGTGGACCATTAATTGGAAGGAAAATGACATGGGCCTTTAATTGGAAGGCTCAATGTTAATCTACATTAATCTACTGTGTCCATGGCTCCTCAGTGTTAGTTATTCTGCTTGTCTAGATGTTAATCATGTTGTGGTTCATGTGACAAATGTCAGTGCCGAGGTGTGCCGGACGGGTTTAAGAGTGCAGAGGTGTGCCTGGCAGGTTCAGTGTGCTTAGGTGGGAGTGTTGACATTTCACTGGTTTTTTGGGTGTTTTCGTATTTGTTAAGTTCTTCTTGAGAATCAATCTGACATCATCACCTGCTTTCCGTTAAACTTGAAAGTACGAAAGATTGCGACACCTGAAAACTGAACCCTTGTTTGTATAGCATCCCTACAGTAGTCTACTCTTTAGTGTTTACACAGATAAAGGCCATCGTCATAGCAATCCAAGGTTTTATAATAATTAGAGTATGTAACGGTGTGATATGCGATGTAGATTTCATGCGAATTGTAAAAGTCATGCAAAATGAGAGATGTTCACAAATTGACAAGAAAAACTCGACATTTCTAGAAAGCCTAATGCTAATGCAAGTCTGTGTGAAAGAACTGATTTGTGTTCTTCCCAAACTGTTTAGTGCCCTTGTTTATTTGCAAAGCTGGTTAGAACTACGTTTGATTGACGCACACAGAATGTATCGCTTTCAAGCATTCAAAAATCGCAAGAGTTATCTTCTTGTGAGATTTCTATGACGTATCACCATACATAGTTGTGAAAATGACATACCCCCTTATTTTATAAATCCTTTGATGCCACACATATTGCCTTGTGATATATGCGAATAGTATCAATGCAATAAATAATGTTTTTTTTTACACACTTTGTTTATTTACTCTTAGTTAAACAGGGTAGCCCTGGTAAGCTGCAAGCGGTGCTACGGGGGTCCCTGTAAATTATGTACATACAAAACATTAAAAATACATTAAATTACATACAGTACGGTAACTAATATACAATAGCAATAAATAACTCGGTTAAAAGCCGTTTGTATAATTTACGTTTATGAAAACATTAATAGTCGTTTATGTTATTTCCTAACTTGTATATATCAGACATGATGTGGTGTAATGATTGCACCACTTCAATACTAACAATATTGATTAGTGTATTTCCTGGGAAGACAGACAAGGCCTTTAATTGATATTTACTGTTTACAGGGGATGACAGCTCAGTGACATCACCCATTCCATCACCTACTCCCGATACCACCCCTGAAATACCATCTAAGAAGATACACCTTCAGATTGACACAGATGCCGGAATCAGCGGTAACTCTTCCTGTCAGGATACGAGTGAAATTGACACAGCAGGTTCAATGGAAGATCTAACAGGAGTCATGGAAGTCCATGAGAGACGAGACTCTGGCGTGGGAAGCTCATTGTCAAGGTCTGTCAGGTAGATATTGTTGTTCACTTTACCTGTTATTTACCCCCCTACTCTCCCCAGAGGCGTTTGTTTGAAAGTCATGGAAGCTTAGAGCTAAATTACTGAGCAAGGACATTGTGACATTGTGTACGTGATGATCATGGTTTAAATAAAATAACAAGAACGTGTTTTTTTGTGTTTTTTTTAATATTGTTAAGTGCAACTGGTGAGCGTAGGAGTTAATTATAGTATCAGTTCTCAAATAAAAGTGACGTTTTATTTTCTATTAAAAGAGATATATATAAATATATATATATATATATATATATATAAATAAACTTAAGCATTATAAATAAAAGCTGTAAATGTTGTCTTGGTAAATTAATTCTTAGAAACACGTAACACGTAGCTTGGAAGCAGTTGGTGTACCATGGGGGTGTCGTCAACTAATCTTCTTGTTTTCATTTGTATGCTTGGTATTTTTATCAGCTACCTGTCTCTTGATAGATATGTAGATAGGGGATGCTGTACATTACAGCTCTGACGTACTCGCATTGGAAAACATGCATGTTTATGCTGCTTCAATCAAAGTGTACAATATTTATGTGTTTTTTTGTTCTAATAGCTATCAAACGTAGCGACTTTATCCCAAATTGATATGTAAATTCAATGTATTCATGCATAATAATAGCAATAGTGCTTGTGCATGACCCCCAACAAATTTGAGGGGGAGGGGGGTACAAATTTACTTTCAATGAGAATTATGAGTGATATAGTAATTGTATTTTGTTTTGCTCACCAGAGCTGTATCTCATATAACATGCATGTTATTTTTTTTTCATCCAATTGATTTTTGTCATTTATAATTGTCAGATAATTAACTCGTTAATAGCCATTCACAGTGATTACATCATCAATATTAAGAAAAACATATATGTAATCTGATCCACTTTGTAAAATAATTTTAATTATTTACAGTAATAATTGTTATTGAAATGAGACAAAATTGGTTTGCTATTATCACCTAATATTGATCCTAAATTTGCTGTTGTTTTCGTTTTTGTCACAAGGTCAGGGTAATGTCTGATAATTAAATAAACATTGACAATTTGAAAACTGATTGAATTTGCAAGATGTTCTTCTTTTTAGCAAAATAGCAACGGTGCACCGAAATGAGTTCAAGAAAAACAACTGTAGCCGTGTAGATTAGTAATCTAATTATGTGCATATATACTGATTTAGTTGTTATTCCTAATCAAGTGTCATATTTATCTACCTTTCGGCAGCAGAAGACCTCGTATTCGCTGGCACAGTTTCTCCAAATCACACAGACCGAGTCTCAATTCAAGGTGAGTGTGTTTACACTGCTGGGGCTCTCTCTGCTTCACTGTAATGTTATTATGTTAATTATTCAACGTCACACACCACCTGCTTTCCATATAAGGGGCTAATCTACCTACAAGCTAGATATGCTAATGAGTGTAATAATGAATATGCTAATGAGCTCAGCACATATAGATTACTTGTCCATTGTAGTGCGTATGAAAGCAAATTAAAACGATATATAATTTTTTTTTTTTTTTAAATTCAGTATTAATATATACATTTTTCAATTATTAAATTTCAATACCGTTGAATAGAAATTTTTAGTTGGATTTAATATTTATTTTATTTAAAAATATTAATGTGGCTAAAGATGATGTAATTTATTTACATAGAAATTAGCTTCATTAAATAATGCCTTCTTACAATGAAATGTTAAATTATGAATGATGATGATATTTACGTGACAGTTCGGTGTGTTTTTATGTTAAGTAGATTGAGTGAATATTCAATATAAAGCCTGTGACGGCTACACCCACGCTCTCTGTTACTAACAATAGGTACACATCGACCTATTGAAATAGACTGTGTGTCGCACACACCATTTCAGATCTCCTATCTACTGCCTTGCTGAACACACCAATGCTACCATGACAGTGACTAGTTCTCTCATGTCTACCCCTAACCAGTCATCTTCATCCATCATGGTTCCGTTAGATTTCCACTCTGTCACTGCGTATGTATATTTATTGTGGTTATCATGTGCCTGATATTTTACATTATTCTTTATGTTGTCGGGGGAACTGATAAGAGGCGGTATTGCCAAATTTAGCAGTCACATTACATTGTCTTGTTTTAAGCGACACGTGAGTTTGTTTTTTATAAAATGTGTTACTTACTATCTCATTCAGTCTTCTCAACATGGAAGGTCTCACACTTCGTCTGTATACTATTTGCGTTTTTTTTGTTTTGTTTTTTTATAGGCCATTCCAGATTCATAATCTGTCTGCTGGACAAATTATGGTGCTACGAAAACTCTCTCTCTTGAAGCTTACCGCTATGATGGAACGATACTCGATATCCAACAGATCATGGTCGGGGTGGATAAAGTAAGTAGCTTTGGTTTGTTTTCTGTCTACATCCATGACATATTCATTTACAGAATTGTGCATCAATTAGCAATTAATATGTTCCAGTTAATTAAGTGTAGTTTTGAAACTAGCAGACCAATGACGTATTTTTTTTTTTTGAGTTAAGCCTATTATTTGGTGAGTGAACTGGTTGTAATTCAGTGAGAGGTGTCCTTATTGGCTGTCTAGATTTCATTCATATTTTTGTTCCCATATACGGTACCAGTAGTGACTGAAATCACAAAACCATATAATCGGATGACAACGTCACAGATGGTTTCTCTATTTTTAGACTCAAAATTTTACAACAAAAAATTCAATTTCCTGAAAGTTACAGTATCAATTAACCTTTCTGTTTATTCTATTTGGTTTTGAATAAAAAATGTGAATTGACGCAGTTCAACTAATTTCTGTTCGTAATACGAATAAACTGTCTCTACTTGTAATGGTTTTCTATTACCTACATGGATTGTAATGTTGTTTTAGATTAATTTCATTTAATGATACACAATCCCTGCTGAACTTTTACAACTGTAATAAAATTCCTGTTTTAATTTGTTTTGCAATATCTCAATAAAATGAAATAATATTCCCATGCCGAGTACATGCAATATGACCCCAATTCACCCTGCTGTCATCTGTTTCATTTTTAGTAAGAGTAATTTTTTTTTAATTATTATTTGGGCCATAATAAAATAAAAATTTTCTTGTTGAAAGTTTAATCACAGTTTGGAAGGATTTTCATTGTGTAAGATTTTGATTTATTGTAAAAATGATTCAACCTTAATCATATCAGTTATGATTAGCTATTTCTTTTTTGTGTCTCGTGAGACATTCATACTAATACGTGTCTTTGAATGTATTTTAGCGGAATAATAACAGCAATGTTGTGATTTATTGCAGAGTGATGCCTCGCTTCATGCGAAGAATGAAAGCGCCTGATTATAAGGACAGAGCTGTATTTGGCGTACCCCTCAGTGTCACGTTACAACGTACTGGACAACCACTGCCACAGACAATACTTCATGCGATGAGGTATCTCAGGAAAACCGCTCCAGATGCGTTAGGAATATTCCGCAAACCCGGGGTCAGGACGCGTATCCAGCAACTGAGGAATGTTAGTGAGAGTAACCCAGGTAATTATATGCTAAAACTTTTAATGGAGGAAAACCATGCATTTGGTATCTTTGAATATTTCATTTTGGATTTGTGAAATTTTGTCTCTTAAATGCCTTGAAATTCATCAACTCGCAAAAATTGAAAATAAAACAAATTACAGCTATTCTTCATTTTTTTTAGTATAATAATTGAAATTTTTTGATTTGCCTGGGGCACTGGAATTTCTTTGAATAATAATCACTTAACATTAAAGCTTAATAACCATAAACAAGACCCCTAAATGTCAGACAAACAATTTTTCATATTTTTGGTCAGTTAAAAATGTGTTTGTAACAGTTTCTTCAATAAAATAAATTTTTGAAATTCGAACAATAGAAGCACACTTTAAAAAAATAAAGAAAGGCACATATTGATTTTTGAAAAAAACAAAATGACCAGAATTTTGTTGGTGGTACCTGAAATGCCTATTGTTACCATTTGAAGTATTATGTATTTTAAATATTACTATGACTCTCACCTATATTTTGTGATTCCACATTTTAGATGAAGTTGACTACGAAGGTGTGATGGCCTATGATGTCGCCGATATGCTAAAGCAATATTTCCGTGAGTTACCTGAGCCGCTATTAACGAGTAAATTGTCCGAGACTTTCATAACCATTCATACAGGTGAGTAGATTAGCGAACAAAAAATTTACTACATTCTCGCCAAAATATTGAGATGAAAATAATTTTTATTTTACCGAATACATTTCTGGTTGTTTTAGTACAAAAAATTGTATACGACAAAGTCTCTTAGTTACCTTAGAAAAAAATGAATTTTCTGAATTTCTGAATAATAATTTATTGTCACAGAACCAAAATAAAAGCTATTTTACCATCAGTGATGTGTAGATTCCTGGAACTTATTGTAAAATTTGTATTTGCACCCCACAGCCATGCCGAAAGACATACGTCTGCAAGCCATGCAGGCCTCTATTATGTTGATGCCAGATGAAAACATTGAAGTGCTGCAGTCATTGCTTTTATTTCTTAGTGATATAGCTGAACATTCAGACACAAATCAGGTAAATAACCTTTCTTTAGTCTACGCATCAATATGCCCACCGGAGTTGTCTTCATAATGATAAAAGATAGTCACATGAGTGGATGAATTCATACAGAATTCAACGTAGTATTCTAAATATAATGTTAAGAATCATATGCATAAATATTGAGAATACAGCTGTTTTTCAACCTTTAATGAACCATGTTTTTTGTGTGGTTTTTTTGATAACGTTTTGATAGCAGTTTTTAAGCATTCGTGGAATAATATCTTGCTGGGGGGTTAGATCATTTAAATACATGAACATGTATCCAGTTCTGAGGTGAGAGTGTATGCATACTTAGATACACTTCATTTTGATGATTCACAATAATCAAATAAATGTCAGCCGGATGTTTAGTTTGCATCTAAATTTATCGTTTTTTATCTTCACCAAATCTATTTTTAACTCTTTGATAAGAAACCGTACGTTTGAGTTTACATGTGATGATGATTTGAAGATTAATTCTTTATTGTGTTTTATTATTAGATGACAGCCCATAATTTAGCAGTTTGCTTTGCTCCATCATTGTTTCACATGAGCGGGCCACGTTCCGGTTCAAGCCCACAAAGACGTCGACGTGCAAACCTTGGAAAGCCAGACCAGAAAGAATTGAGCGATAATATCGCCGCTCATGAATGCTTAGCAACAATGATTAAAGAAGTCAAAAAGCTATTTGTGGTGAGTAATTTTCTAAACGCTAATACATGAATTTGATGATTTATTCTGCATTCTCTGCTAGATAGTAAGCCATTTGATTGCCAAAATGAAATTTTCACAAAATAAACCCATTTTCATTTAATTTCATTTTTCTTCTTCAAAAATCCGATCAAGACCTGTAGCGAAAACGGAAATTATTGAAAAAAAAAAAATATATATTAAAATGTTGTACTAAAATTTTGGTGGGTAAAATTATATTTTCAAAAAATGTGTAACAAAATCTGAAAACGAAAATTGTAGGTATGTGAAAAAAAGAAATAGAAGGTTGTGCACAAATCTCTTGGTGAGTCATGTTGACTTGGCTATAAATTCAGTGTCTAATGTGTTCAGCAACGGTACAGTTAAACCCTGGTAATATAGCCAGCTTAATTTGGTTACCTTCTCTGAAGATTAAGACTAATCAGGAAGCCTTAAAAACTGAAAAGGCAACCTATCATTGACAAATTAAATCAAAAAAACCTTTCTAGCATCGAGGGTACGAGCTATTTTAAGACTGCAATTAATCTGAAAGCTTTTTTTTTTTCATCTTGTGGAAATTTAGATCGACGTGAAATCTTCTCTTTTTTGTGTGTGATATCGTGCTGTTTTGAGGATGGAAAGTAGCTGGATTGTTATTTTCTTGTAATGTTGATTAATATTTTGTTGGTTTGTTTTAGATTCCTGAAGAGACAATGATGAAGTGTCATTTCTCTTACATGGAGCTGGGAGAGCCTGTCTCTGTAAATGAGCTAGGATCTAAAAAGGAAGATGATAACAATGCTGACTACAAGAGCTACATTGAGTCCTGTGTTCAGGGGCTCCTTAAGGTGAATTTAAATGTCTTTCTATTCTTAGAACTATTTCTGTATTTGTTCGTTTCATCTCAGTTTACCATTCACTGTCAATTTTTCATGTATTTGCCTTTTGTTCTCGTCTCGCGTGGGTGCCATAAATCGTCTCACGGAAATCCTAGCAGGGTACTGGATAATTACATTGTATAGCTCTGCTGCCTTCAAAAGATACAATATCTGCTTTCACTCTCTTTGTCTCGTGGTTTGCGTGGTTTTTCTTTTCAATATCATTCTATTATTAAATTTTCTACAGTCAAATTTTGATTTTGTCTTCAATCTCATGCTATTTTATTATCTTGATGTATGGGTGATTTGTCCTCTGCACTATGTCTCCAGGGAATTGTCAGTCTTGTCATTTGTGTCTATTTTTAGATTCTTTGAGTACTTGATCTGACTTGATAAATTGTCTCAATCACAGTTCATTACATTTCATATAAGAATGAATTTCTCAGACAGTGATAAAGGTTACTAAAGTGCCAAATGAATTCCTCTCTGAAATTTGTGAAATTTACTAATTACTAAAAAAAAAAATTATTTTATCTTGTGATGGATTTATTTTAAATAGATTTTATGTTGATTATTATAGGAGGCGAGAGAGAAATTCAAAGGCTGGGTATCGTGTCCGCCAATGGAAAACGGTACTGAGTTGGCGTACAAGAAAGTGGGGGATGGTCATCCGCTGAGGCTTTGGAAGTGTACAGTGGAGGTAGAAGCCCCACCGACTGAGCTGCTTCATAGGATATTACGAGAAAGGTGAGTCGTATCTGCTACATTATTAAAACACATACTGTTCCTGTTTTTGACAGGTCAAATTGCTAGATTGGTGAAATGAACAACGTTTTACCATGTGCTTCTTTTATTAGAGGCTTTGTGTTATAAATACAAGACTTGATTTCAAGAAGAAAAAAACTTTCACTATTTGTGAGATTTTTAAACTAATGTACCTGTATTCCATTTCAACTAATTACAATTTTTTTTGAATTTCACAGGCATCTTTGGGATGATGACTTTGTTAAGTGGAGGATAGTGGAGAAACTCGACCAACAAACAGAAGTATTGCAGTATGTTAGTAACTCAATGGCGCCACATCCGAGTCGTGACTACTGTACTCTCAGAAGCTGGAGAGCGGATCTACCAAGGGGAGCTTGTGTTCTTGTGTCTACATCGGTTGAGCATCCCGATGCCTCTCTTATAGGTGGAATTCGGGGAACTATATTAGCATCGAGATTTTTAATTGAACCTTGTGGTGCTGGGAAGTCAAGATTGACGCATATATGCCGACTCGATACCAGGTTAGTTTTATTTCAAACTTTGTGACAATAGTATCCAAAATACATATTTGCTCTATTTGTAGTGCATGTGCTTACATAAATGGCAGGCATGTCATTACATGTCAAATTTCAATATGCTGTCATGCAATAAATAAAGTTATTGGTTTATTTAATTTTGCTTCATATGAGAATTGGGCTATTAATAAAACAAATAAAGTTAATGTTTTTCAGTTCTTGTCATTGAGTAAATGTTGATGAGGTAAAATAAGACAAATTTTCCACAATTGGTTTTAATGTCATTTGTGAGTTATATTTAGCTAGTTTTATAATATGTACTTAAAAAAATGGGAGTCGTTCATACTAGGTGGCCGCATTAAATGACGTCAATAAATAGGCTAAGTGTGGGTGGATTCATGTTTTGACGTCACCAACTAAGTCAATTATTACTTTCCCTGGTTCAGATTTTCTTTTTAATCAATTAAAAATATTTTGAAATATAAAACCCAATTTAGTTTTGACTATTTTTTTGCGGGGGGTAGATCTGTAGGCTTGATTTGCTATTCATGAATTCTGCATACTTGTTTTAGTATTGCGCTGTGGTATAACGTTAATATTTTTTTTTTTGTGTTCGCAGGGGTCGAAGTGTTGAATGGTACAACAAAGTATTTGGACACATGAGAGCCAATCTGATTGGCAAGCTGAGGGATTCTTTCAAGCATAATAGTACAGATGGACCTGAAACCAAAGTTTAATTGCGTTGCTAAAAGACAATAACCAAAGTGCCTCAAAAGACAAACCCAGAATTCGTTGATTTGTGTGAAATATGGATTTATACCATCGTACAATATCACAGAATGAACTTTGACAACTGTGATGAACATCATAAAGATATATTAGTGTCATCGCTTTGAATCAAAGTCACCCACCGAGATGTGCTTCTGATAGTGCAAATACGGTATTAACCTGAGACATAAGGCTGCATATCGGACTTCTGAAAAACTGATGTGAAACATCGTCAACTCTGTAATCTGTCAAGAAATCAGTGAACTTAAGACAATCAGTGACAGAGTTCTCAATCTATATTACCACTGGGAATTAAATCCAAAGAGTGGTCAGACTGTAATATAATGAAGACTTACGAAACCAAGAAAAACATGAATTGTTTTGTTTTTTTATTTACAAAGTTGTATGTTAAAAATATATTATTATTTTTATAAGTACTGTAATGTCAGCTGTGGAATTACACTTGATAACTTAGACTTGAAGAAAGTCTTGTAGATTCGTGAGTGTTTTATTCATTGAGCGTCAGTAAATTTTTCTTTACTCAGAGCAACAGCATTATTATGTAGCAGCTTATGTATTCTCTGTTCAGGGATTCAGTTGAAGTGAGAAATACAAGTTGTTGCATATTTATTACTGTACAGATCATTTCTGTTAAATTATATAAAAAGAAACACAGAAATACTGTTTCCCTTTAATATTTATGCCCACACCCCACCCATAGTGGTGTTATTCGGAATCAAAACATTTTTTTATTATTATGTAACTGCTATATACCAGGAAATTTATTTGGTGTGTGTGTGTACTGACGAGATTCTATGGTTCCGGTTCCAGGAGTGATTGTATTTCTGGTGATAATTTTGACATACCAACTAACATATGAATTTGTTGGTTCATTCTTGGTGCTCTTTTGTGTGGGTGTGGTAACTTAGTTGCCAGTATATGCTTTTTTTTTTTTTTAATTTGCATAATACTTGATGACTATACACATGGCTGTCCTGAATTTCTGTACTTTTTAACCTAAGTTTCTGCGACACGAAGATCTTTAATAGAAGCTGATCTCATTTGTTATCATTTATATTTTATTTTATTAATGACCTGCGACATCTTCCTGTCCGTAGTATTTTAGCACTTCTGTAACGAATAGCCGGCCTATCCCTAGTATTAAACTAACTTGGTGAATCGGTATTGACTCCGCTCCCTGCTACCGGGCCAGGTAGAACAAGTTTTAATTGTGCCAAAGATATTGTAATAAAAATGAAAAAAAAGAAAAACATATTTATTTTCTACAGTAACAAAAAATTGTTAATATTTATTTTATAGTTATTTTTTCTCAAAGATATATATACCAAATCAATGTTGTTTTGTTTCCTCCCAGGTATGGTTATTCTACACAGCAGAATATATCCAATATATTTCTGATATTAACGCTGTAATTCTAAAATCATGGTAAACTATTTTGCATTGTATTACTGGCCTTATAACACAGACTCAATGTCACAACAAATTTATTACCCCCCCATAGGGACATTGTGCTATACGTACTCTTGTCTTGTGGTACCACACGTACAACATTACGTACAACAACTTCTGTCATTACTAATCGGTGACAATTATGCAAATGTCTGTTTAAAATGAATACGTGGTCCTCTGCCGAGCTTTATAGCCACAATCGAGAAGTATTCATGTGTAGAAACCTTCATTTTTTTGTTACACTTTTTAATATGTTCAGGTACAAAACATGTTTTTGTTTGTTTTGAAAAAACCCGTTTTCGGTGCTTTTGTTTTGAAAGCAAGTGAGCATGGCTAATATTTTTTGTATAAAACCCAAGCGAAAATTGGTGTTACTGTTTTAACTTATCCACCTCGTTATCTATTCCAGTGTTTATGTACACCATGGTAATTGAAAATAAATACAGTATAAACTTGTTATAAAATTTGTTGTATGGTTCATGTTCTTCCCGTTTGAAAGTTGAGGTACAACTGAGGTTTATGACCAACAAAAACTAGCTCTGTTACTTCACGTTTTCCTTTGAACACAACTTCAGGTGATTCTTGTGTAAAATTTGTTACATCTTAGTAAGTTGGCAATGCATCAGCAAGTTTGATGTACAGACATAAAAATCACACTAAAACTAAGGATATTGCTTTTATTTGCTTTGATTGAAGACTTGCTTCTATAGAAAAATAAGTCAGTTATGGCTTTTTCTCCACCCTTCTCACAATTAAATGTGTACACAACTGCAATCAACGAACACCATTGGTGTTAGAAATTTAGATATACTGATAGTATAAAATGAAGCAAATATGGGTTTTATCATTTATTAGTTTCTGCTAATTACTACACCCACTCTCCCCAGGCAGCTTGTAAACTGATTTTGATAGGGGTTCTTTGCCACTAGAGGGCGCTCATTCTGTAAGATAGCCACCCTCTTCCCATAATAATTTCCCTCCAGATTTATGATACCAAATTCGATATTTGTCTGATTCAGATAATATCTAAAAAACGAATTATTGCAAGTAATTGGCAGAAACTAGTAAAACTTGGATTGTTCAGTTTTTTTAATACGCAAGAGCACCACAAGTGTCAGGATACAATAATTCATTTTAATACTTCATAAAAGGGCGCCATCAGTGTTAGGATATTGAAACACATTTTACTAAAAAAATTTGTAATCATCTAGTGTTGGTGAAACAAACATAATCTGAATGGGAAATAACACATTTTTATACTGCTTTTTAGATACACTACCTTTTTTGCAGGCAAAATTTTTTTAGAAAATACTGTAACAGCAAAGTGACTGGGAAATTGGTATTTTATTTCTGAGCTTCTGTTATTAGGCCAAAGTACCTAACATTGTACATGCAGTTAGGCAACCATATTGATGAGGGGAGAATTTGAGCAAATAACATGAGTGCTCCTATTCAGCAATAACTGCATTTGTATCATCCACAAAAAATCAGAAATACATTTTGACTGGTACATCAGAAATGAACTACATATTACTTTGATTATATTATTTGTAATTATTACAAATTTATTATCACACATACCAGAAATAAGATGAAGAGAATACATCAGAATTAGACAACAAAAAAACAGGTTAGGAACTGCTGAAAAAAACAAAACAATGCACGTAGACAGAAATTTATGAAAACAAAACTCAAATGATCATATCTCAATTTGGTTTGAAAAATAGAACTTTACAGAATCTCATTAAATTTAGTACAACAAATTTGAGAGAGGAAACATAAGTGTGAGGAGGTAGGTATGGAAAAGAAACTGAATTCAGCATTGGTATGTTTGCATTAGGATGTAAAAGGTGTAAACAGAAAGATAAATAAATTAAAGTTCTTTGGTCTATACTATGAGGTAAAAACATAACTGAGATACAATGTTAAAACTAAACAAAAATTACTTTAAAGATGCAATACAGACAAGAACGTGTAGCATTATTTGTTGTTACTGTATATTGATAGACTGGACTATGATTTATCACAAACTGAAAACATTGTTTTTGTAGAACATGCTTGAGTACTGATTCGATGAAACGATTTTCTTCGATGAAATTGTCTAATATGCACGTGCACTGATTGTTTTGGTACGTACAATAACAATCACTGCAAGTGCATAAAAATGGTTTTGTGTTCTGCAAACGCCACAGTTTTAGTTTATATAAATCACAATCGACTTGGTCTACAGCATGGAGTATCTAACAATAATATCTAAAATGTTTTAAATGACATGTTTTTGTCCATATTACATCTTTAGTTCATTAAACACGAGCAACTACTTTAAAATGTTTTTAATAATAATTTGACTTATCCTGCAACAATGAAGGTGACATTTTCAGAATAGCTTGTATGTTTTATTAGATCATTACTGCTAATGGATGTAGTTTTGGGTTTCCTGGTTGCTATGTTACTGAGAATGCTTGTGTCAATTATGTGATACAAATGGTGGTTGAATTTCAGAATTTCATGGCTGGCTTTCCTCAGTCTTGGAACATTACACCAGATTACATCAAATCAACAGAAATCTCTCACACACGTGAGATTGGGACGCAAAACCCTATAAGGGATCTCACGCATTTTTCTTTTTCACGTGAGAACGCACTAAAAAAACAATCATTCTCACGCACGTGAGATTGGGTTCTAACGCAATGTTGCTTTTTCACACGAGAACGCACTAAAAAAACAACCATTCTCACGCACCTGAGATTGGGACGCAAAACCCTATAAGGGATCTCACGCATTTTTCACGTGAGAACGCACTTAGAAAACATCATTCTCACGCACTTTCTGTTCACGTGAGAACGCACTTAAAAAAACATCATTCTCGCGCATTTTCTGTTTACGTGAGAACACACTAGAAACAACCATTCTCACGCATGTTCACACATTTATCTTTGTCACCCTTGAAGTGTACTGTGTTACGTGAGAACACACGTAAAAACACCCATTCACACGCGCACACGTGAGTTTGGCCGATTTCCAGTCTAACTCACATACGTGAGAATTACGTGAACTTAGTCATTTTTTGACATTTTAAATACCAGACCAGGACCATAATAATATCAGTTCCATATCACACATAGTAACATAGCAACTAAAAACTCCACAAAAATATACAGAGAAGCCAAATAAATAAATATAATAAATGAACCTGTAATAAAATTAGAAAAAGCAAATTAAAAATAATACGGGTACTGAAAATTGTTATATTATTGTAATGCTGATATGGTATAGATGCTCGATTGTCACTTAGGTATTTGTAAGGTATTGTAGAATACTTTATTTTCGCTGGAATTAATTTTCGCGGAAAAGGCTTTTCGGGCATATTGTATGGAATTTATTTTCACTGATTTTTAATGAGTTTAATGTGAAATATAGAAAAAAAAAGTATATTCGCTGGATTTTATTTTCACGAAATCATTCCTTCAGCGAAAATGGCGAAAATAAATTTCAATCGAAAATAAAGTATTCTACAGTATGGGTCACATTAAATGATTCCTGGGTAGTTTCCTGTTACCATTGTATAGCTTTGCTTTTGAAACAAATAATCAACCTAAAGCACAGTACATTTATGCTCACTGAAGACCACACAGACTGAAATTATCCAGTTTTAAGCCTCATACTAATATTCTCAGCACTGGTCTGTGGGTCAAGCGCTTCTGTCAATGTTTTGAAAGTACGCATATTATAACAATACTAAACTGGCAGCACTACAGCTCCCTTTGGATCAAAAGATGGGCAGGTAATCAGCGTTACTGTTGAGCCCTCATACATGTATGTGTTGGTAAGAGGAAGACAATACATCAATGATGGACAAAGTTTAAAGCTTCAATAACAACAATATGGCAGTTACGAGTATACATATTCGTTTTCCGTTGTTATTTCAAAGGTTTTACTATGGAGCTATAAACAAGAGCTCCATGGTTTTACCATGCAGCATCACTAGTCTCCACTGATCACTTTTGCCTACAAGGAGGTTGTTCAATTGCTGTAACTTTTCAAAAAGGAAAATGATATCGTGTAACCCAGCATTCAATTAATTAGACCAAATATTTAAAATATAGTCGGTGATAAGTTGCCGAACTAATTTTCATAAACAATTAATAAAGATAAAGACAAATAATAGATAATAGATAAAATAAATAGGGTTAAATGTAGAAATATTAAAAGTTACTACTATACTATATAATATATACTGCTGATAGTTTTTGCATATTATTTTTACATGCTTTTTAAAAAAAAAAAAAAATCTTTCCTGCTGAAAAATAACAAGATTATTTGTACATTTAAATTACAAAATACATTGACAATGTAATTCTTTCATCAGCGATATTGATGGTGTCATTAGGTGAAGTAATAATAGCACACAAATAATGATTATTGGTTAAAATGTAAAGTCTCTTGAATTTTGTTTGGGTTTTCACCAAAAAGGAACAGTATCTGAACACTGATGAACAAAATTTGAAAATAATAATTGAACTTTATGTTAAACCCACAATAAAAACCATAAATTAATATATTAAGGAAATGCAGAACTTTAAACGAAAAATTGATAAAATTTGTTTTGCACCCCCAGCTCAGAAAAATTAAATCTCTCTGTAAAACTGTCTGCTTTGCACATTTATACCATAAAGTGAACATGTCATGCTCATGCTTAGGCAGTCAACCACCCCTCCATCTCATTTAAACCTGTAAATATTACAAAAGATGGGCTAAACCATTATGAAGAAATGGAAACAGAGGGGGGTGTAACTTATAGTCCATTTATTTATCTGTCATGGATAGAAATATTCCAAACAAATTGCAAGTTTAAATACAATGGTTGGGATCTTGATGTTTAAGAATGGTAGAACGTATTTGTTCACCAGTTCCAATCAAGTTATGATATATACACTGTTAGCCAAGAAACAAGATACACCCAAGTGTTACTATTATAAGTCAATTGATATGACATATTACCAGTACATACATACATACATGCATGTTAGATGGTTCGTGTACTGTCTACCCCTGGCAATATGTGTGTATATTTAATATATTGAGCAATGTAATTCACGAGTTTAGTGACTTGGTGATGCCTGGATTGAATATTTCATTGGTAAATCTAGCATTTTATTTTGCAAACAGAATTTTTTGGCATTTAGGTTAAAAGTAGAGTAAAGTTTCTTGATAAAGCTTAATGCTAGACGCAATACATACTCACAGATTAAGGTGCCACATTTGTTGTGCGAAATGCTTTCAATTTTCATGTAATCAAACAATGTATTTTACATGTGTTATATTTGTTGCATGGGATCTTTGATACTGCGTGACGACTGTGAAGCTTTCAAAAACAGAAACTTCTCATAAAAATGCATAAAAACAGATACTTAATGGCAGTATAAAGTTGATTAGAAGTCAACTTTCATGAAAATAATTCTCATTCTCAGTAACTTCTCCATACCATAACAGTAGTATATTAACAATGAATTGTGTACACTGAAGCTATGATACTCCAGATTCTCTCATCTATACAGCAGTGTTCTCCGATGTATTCCTTAAATGTACATCTACTTGAGTGGAATTGCTTTTACACCATTATATTTCCTTTGCCATAGCCATTTTTTGTCTATATCGCAGTCTCCTTCATTATATTTGGCACTCGACTCCCTTTTGCACTTTTAATAGGCTGCAGATTCTTCGGTGGTGGCCTACTACCATCTTCTTTATCTCCTATTTTTAAATCTGATGCAAGAGCATCTTCCAGGTGTTGGCGTGATGGCGTTGACGGCCTTGATGGCCAATTAGGTTGTCTGATATCAGTTCTTTGATCAGTGTCTATTTTAGAATGCTGACTATACTGCTGTTGCAGGGGTTGTTGCTCGTAAGAGTTTTTACGCTGTATTTGAGTATGGAATTGGGAAGTACTATGTTGGTTTGGTATGTATGGTAGTTGCTTAGTTGAGGGCTGTAAGGGTTGTAATCGGCCACCAGTACCTATGTACATACTCTGTAAAATAGAAGTAAATGCAGTTACACATTCCATGGAAACAACCGCTGCCTTGTCTTGGTGCTAGGTGACAGTTATGAGTGGTAAATAGTGAAAGTGTGAGCTATGAATAATGCACTTATATAATTAGCTATTGCATGACCTGGCACACCACAAGACTAAGAATGTTTTTTCCATACATGAGTTGAACTGTAACTGTGTTCTTTGACCTGACAAGTCAAGCTGATTATTAACCAATCAGAATATTCAATAGTGCCAACATGTTCAAATTACTCATTAGCATATGTTAATGAAGGTAAACATTGTATTTCTGAATGGATGTCAATGACCACAATAATCTATTTTGCACTATTTTGATTTAGGCACCAAGAAATATTGCCAAAAATGACACTTAAATTTTTATTTACGGTATAATTAATTAAACTCAAAATAAAAATGGACTGACACTCCCTGAGCTAATATGTGGTTTTGATGCTATACATGTTTGTGTCTTGAACAGTAATTATGTTTACAAGTAACAGACAGGCCTGTTGGGCCAGCATGTTCTAAAACTTGTCAGCATCCTGTCAAGTTGTAGGTTCCGAGTCTGAGGTTGCCTTAAATTCAACTAAACACAGCCTTTAGGGTGATACCATTCAGGTGCTTGATATGATTCAGGAGTTAGATTACAAGGGTCTTGCCCAAGTTCACCTATCTGAGAAAGACATGTGATTACCTTTTCTGAGGTAGGAGTTTGAGATAATTTGCGTAGTGGTTTAGGTTGTCTATAGTCCATGTTTCTGTCCCATTCCCTTGCGGGTCTAGCTTGGCTTGTACCATAGACTGCCTTCTGTAATGCTAATCTATCGCTCACATCAGGGCCCATCAGGAACTACAAAATAAAGAAAATATAGTTGTAAAAACATCAATCATAAGAAAAGAATCCAAGATACCAAATAAACAGGTTAAAAATTATTAACTTGTTCCCAAAATCACAAAAATATTCACCAAAAATAAAAATAAAAATAAAGTCGCAACATGAAGTAATGTGATTCAAGCAGTGTACTTCCGTAAAGTGCTTGCCTCTCCGGTGGACACAGCCCAAATTAATCACATTTCATACTCACTTGTTGGGCTTTCTTTTTCTTTTTCTTCTTGGCTACTTGGCTCAGCTTCCAATGACTTGATTCAACCTGAATATTACTATCCCTATCTCTCAATTCTGTATTTGGTCTCCACGGAGCATTTTGGTCCTGAGCATTAACCCACGTTGTACTACCACTGTTGTATTTTCCATAGCCAGTCTGTGTCATGTGTACTGGCGTTTGCGTCATCAGTATACTGGAAGACTCTTTTTGTATTGTGAAATCTGGAAATACCAAAACAATTATGAAATCAAAATGCAACTTGACATGCAAGTAGACAAACAGCACCCTCTGTAGGCAACATGAAAAAGGTATTCACACTAAAGAGCGCCCTCTTTTGGCAGATTAATATTTTAACCACTTATACGTGAACATGTATTCATAATATAAAAGGCATCACTATAGCAAACAGATCTACATGGCAGTGATGAGATTGGAACATGGAATTCTATACTTTTAGCACATTGTTTTTTTTATCATCATATAAGTGTTTCAGAGTTGATGTTTTCTAGTTTTTAAAATGTTGGTTTGTTTATTGTTCTGTTCTGATTCTCAATTTGATTTTACACTCAATTTTGACAGATAAAATAGAATAGAAGCTTGTGAAGAACTGGAAACAGTAGTAATCAACTACACATTATTATGGATGTCAAATAAAATACAAGTCACCCATAATACATGTGAATTGATTACACTGTAAGTAATAAAAAAATATGTATATTTGGTACACAGGTTGATGCTCACTGTAGACTAGGAAAAGGCTCTATACTGTTATAGTCTGTGATGCCAACTGCTGTGCTAACTTCCAGTGTATGACCACCATGATTATAGACATTTGCATGTTTATTTAGATACAGTTTGCTACATTTATGGAATATATTAAGCAGCATTTTTAAAACCTTTATTGAACACAACACACTTTAATTATTAATTTAAATATTAATATTAATAGAAGAACAAAGGTTTGTACTGAAAATTATTAACACCAATAAATGAGTACATAGATGTGTAGAACCCTTGCTTACCTGGACCTGGTGTTTGCGCTGGGGTGATAGCCCTACCATGAATGTCTGTCAGTAATGTAAAATGGATGAAAGAAGAGAAAGAATAAAGTGTTGATACATGTGCTATAACAGAGAGATGAACATGTATTGAATGAATGAAGAAAATAACAACACCCAAAGTTAGCAATCTAGTCTAGTATTTATTGGTTGTATATACAACTGGATATTGTTGTGATTTCAAAGATGAATAGTTTATGCTGTTCATGTTATTACTTTCTATAAAAATACACTAAATATGTAGTCATGTGACCAAGAAGACATCACTACATTACAGTAAGTTAAACTTTTATCATGTTCTTATTCCAGGAGTTTCACAAATGTATTTAATAACAGGCCATCATCCTATAACAGATCAAAATAAAATAAAAAGGCTTTTGGCAGTGCAAAGCGCTACAGCGAGACAGACGTAGGCGGTCGAGGGCCAGAAAGTAGATGGCCAATATGGGCTTGTAGCAGGCAGGCCATATGGCCGGAGACTGGCTCTTAACGAAACCCCTGCTATTCCATGTAAAAATACACCAAATATGTTTGTTTTTTTTGTAAATTTGGTTCTATTAATTTGTGTCTAGGTTTACTACATAACTTTTCTTTAATAAGTATAATAACATTTATCACAGTAATTTCTTACCAAATCTTAGCAAATAGCAGATAGAGAATGTAGTGAAATGGTAGAAGAGGTTGAGGAAGGGTTGACACATATGCCAGGCTTTAATACAGAAAGTCTATATAGACATATACCGTATATGTTTACTCCAGTATGCTTGTTATAGGAATATAGTACATCAACACAAATGTACACATAATGATAATGAAATAATCAAGATAAATGACTCTCACAGAGCACGATAAGCCATATGTCTCCATGAAGTCTGTGTTTATTTGGCTCACTAATTTGAGGAAGTTGAATTAAAGCCATTTAAAGTTAACATCCATCATGATAAAATACAACAGCCAGCCAAATTAGATTGGTTCAATAAACAAGTTATGGTATTCATATACAATGTTTTGGTTTGGTACAAACTTTGAACAAAATGCTTCATCAGAAAATTTGCAGAGACACAAAAATAAAACAAAATGATGTGCATCAGTTTCACCATCTGTGATCTTCATACTAAGAATATTAAGTATGAGTTCTATGTGATATAGTGGCGTTCAATATGGGTTTCACATAGGCACTCATGTTCGATATGGGTCCCATGATACATATACACCACAGGTAAAATACATTGTTTATTTACACCAAATTTGAATGCATGCTGCATTGTGACCACTACCCTTCAACTAACATTAGGCAGAGTAATTTAGGCTGTGAGAATTAAAGTAAATATATAAACATATAATTATAGCATAGGCGTACCATTATACTGACTTTTAGCTCGTTTCTCTCTTGGTAATGTAGCAATCTGTCCAGGTCCTATACCATACATGACCTTTTCTGCATAGGTTTGTTTATCTGTATGTAGCCCTCTATCACGTTCCCTGTCTTTGTAGTACTTATCTTTCATTTTCATACTTGAATCTTCTTTTGGAGTCTATCAAATGTGAAAGTAATGACACCGAGTTGATAAGGAGCAATAGGGCATAGAGTTCCACTTAAAATGCAGAAATGATTGTTGGATAGGTCATTTTGGTGAAAAAATCATGTATTTATGTTATTTTTGTTTTTTCATTCACTTCAAAGATCAATATTTCTATTTTCTTGGTGACATGGACTGAAACAAATTCATAAATTGTATTTATTCTCTTGAAAGAGCACCACCCATAAGCACACAAAAACATTAAATTTATTGTAAAGTGAATCATCAAAACATTTTATTTTGACCATGGACACACATCTGTAATTTACTAATTGAGTTATTAAAATGAATTGTATTATTATTAATAAATCTTGACAACAAATTGTCATTCAACAGGTAGATATGCGGCTGAAAATCACATACATACTTAATATTCAGTTGTAGTGTGTCTTTTAATGCTCTAAATTTGAATCTACTTAGTCGTATAAACCTTATACGGTAGTAAAGAGTTACAGTCTGCTGCTCTTCAATGTGCGCAGCATTACAGAGACATGAAAATATTTATGTCCAAAATAGGTCTCATTTCAATAATTTCAGTATTAAAACAGATTTATCTGTGTTTCTATATTCAAGATGTGCTTCTAATCAGTTTACTGGGGTAATATAATTATTTAAGCATTTATCAAAATTTAATATGTTGACTATTGGTACTGTGACTTCAAATCATGTCTTTGTAATCATTGGAATTAGGGAAGAAAACATTAAAATATTGAGGCTAACAGCTACAAATCCCAAGCTGATAAGATTACAGCACAATATAAGCAGTAAGCTTTGATGAATTCCACTATAACTGCGATATACTGAGAGAAAAATCACATTATGTGTATTTTTGCGTCCATTAATGAAAAGATACTGACTGAAGATTAGAAGTAGATTAAAGATTACCTACCATTTCAGAGTCGTGAATTTCACTTCTTAAACCCTGTGCTACTGGCAGTTTTGTTCTTTGCTGAATTTCAATATTGTCTTTACTTTTCTTTTTGAATACACTGGATTTCACCCGCCTAACATCCGTCTCCATTGGAGCCCCAGCCATGAACTAGAATGAAAGCATTGTGACGATATTAATGCCTTACACAATACATAATCCATCATATATAGCGATGAAACCTATAATCATTCCATGACAAGAAATAAAAAAATACAAATATGTCACATATTATTCAAGGTAGAAGCTGACTTATAATGAACTAATCCTAAATTTGTTCAAATGTATTACTGTTGTACACTGATCTAACAAGAATTTTTCCATGAAACAAGTTGGATCACCAAACAACGGGTATACAACCTTTTCTCAGTTCTAGAACCATTTTGTCATTGTTTGACATTTCTTAATATCTCAAAATCGTCTCAAGCAGTTTATTGATCTACTGAAAATAAAACTAAGTAACCATAAAACATCGAAGCGTGTAAACTATGGGCATCGATTTATTATTTCACTATGGAGTTGAGCATGATTCAAGATGGTGCCATACACAACTTGTGTTGCCACTGATCAAGAGGGAAAGAAACTGATCTGTCATTAACATATTCAAATGAGCTATGGTAGTTTGATCACGTTGGCACTGACTATCTCACATTCTGATTGGTTAATTAGTGACTTGGCCTGATGGCTATCGCATCACATCAAGCGTTTACAAAAGACCTAAAACATTTGCTTACAATAAAAACTAAGCTGAATTTTACTTGCATTTCATAACAATCCAACAAATTTTACGGTAATACACACATTTAAAAAAACATTGAAAAAATATTCAAACATATCGACCACTTCGGAAACATATTTTCTATATTTATTCAATCAATTCGGCCACCCCAAAAATATTTATTTTAACATGGCCGAATTGATTGAGTTTTTACGGCATATATAGAGACACTTCCGATACTACATATTTTGGAATTTTGCAAGCAAGGCTAAAAAGCACACACAGGCTTCCCTCAGAAGTATTCTGAATAAATAAATGTCTGTAGATGCAATTTCACAAACCACAAGCAGTTTGATTATGGAAACATCACTAAGTTAAACTGAAGAAGAGTATAGGAAACTGCATAATTACAAGTTATTAATGGTATATTACCTTAACATTCCTCCTGTCTGGTGGTGGACTGCCAGCATGTTTACTCCTGGTATCAGCACATTCTATATTCTCAATATCATCATTCATATGTGAATTTATATCACTGTCTCTAGGTGATGTGCTATCACCTTGTGGAAATTTCCTCCCAACTCTATCAGTCATAAACTCAGTTTCAACTGAATGCTGTCTAGGCACTATTTCAATTGTAGTTCTTGAGGGGGCACGTTTCCTATCATCTATATGTTTACTATAATGACTGTTTTCCATGCCACTCTCTGCACCATCAGAAAAGTTTACTCCATAGTATTTGACCTCTGGGAAGTTATTCCCATACTGCTTTGCGTCTGAAGTCCAATAATGTTTGGTATCAGAATTCCCATGCTTTGTGCTGTTTGAGTTCACATCATATTGTTTATTATCAACGCTACACACCGATAAATGTTTATCACTTTTACTATATTTTATAAACGGCGTATGTTTTCCTGACTGCGTATATTCCTGTGGGATAGTGCCATTGGCAGACATATCCACTAACTGTCCATTGTCTCCATTCATCATTTCATGCATCGGAGGTCCAGTAGGTGGTCTCGGAAATCCAGATCTTGGTGTACTACTCTCACTCCTAGTGATAAACGACAAGTTACCATGACTACAGACATCACATATACATGTGTAATGAGTTAAATGTACCCCCCAACAGAGCTGAACAAAATCCCACTAACTTATTAATGATTATTAAACTTAATAGGTAATAGAATCACTGATTACACAGCAAAACAATAGAAATGGAAAACAGAGTAAGCCAACAAAAGAAATACTGAAGTTATATATAATGAAAATCAAGCTAATATAAATATAGTTAGCATGATCACCAGGAAGTATGCTGACATTATCAATAAAATGGAAAGTAATCACCACCAAAATACGCATTATAATATATTCAGATGAATTAAGCACACAGAAATACATGATGCTGAAATAATGAAATTCATTGTAAGTATCGGTAACCCTCAAACTCAGGAAGCTGTAATGGTCTTGTAGATTACATGTATTTCTAATATTAATCATATTTTTGTGGAAATACAGTTTTTAAGATTTTTTTAGTTACTGTATTCACACTATTATGGCTAAAATAAGTCACATTTTAATGATATAGCATACAATAAATGCAATCTTCTGCAATACAATACTGAATTTTCTAAAATGATGAGAAAATATGAGCGAAACTGAAAATCTGATGGTATTGCAATTGTAAATAGATAGCCATGGCGTATAGAAATTCAAAAAAAAAATACTCACTTAGAATCGACCACTGATGCAGCATGTTTCCTTACAGATTTCATCATTGCAGCTCCTCCACGACATATAAGCCTCTCAGTTTCAAACGCTTTATGATCTAAACATTGTTGTATTGTAAACCTCTCTGACGGATCCATCCTCAAAGTATTCTGCACAACAAAACAAAATGTTAATACGAGTTTAAATGCACATTTGATTCTGGACCGTCTGGCTAACACGTCACCAGTAATAATAACTTTAATGCCTCCTTTATTTTAATATTGGGTTAATAATTGTACATTTGGTTATAGCGAAAAGTGATACTTTGTGAAGTAACAATGGTAAATATATTTGGATTTGGTTACAGCAAAGCATGCCACATTCACCAGCAATGGATAAGCCTAATTCTGATAAAATGACGACAGACCCCCACAGAAAGGTAAATTAAACAAAACACTTCTCATATACAGTGTCTGTTACAGTAGCATATTTTTACATAAAACGATAAAATGATTTTTCATAATGCTATCTACTTCTTGTTTGCAATGTCAACAAGATGACAATTGGTAAAGTAAAACAAAGTATCAGCATCAGTTAAAACTAAAAACAAGCCTAGTGGATGACATTTACTTTGGAAACTGATGGTGGTCAAAAAGCTGACATTGTTCAAATATTACCCAATGACATTTGTAACCATATCTGGCTGTGTATAAATTTTTGTATTCATAAATAATTAGTAAAAATGTAACACTACATCATAAATACCTAAATGTATACCAGATATATTAAAAATTTATCTACAAACTTCACATATATACTTACTTTCATGAAATCCAACACAACAGCATTCAAGACACCAAAGTATTTTCTTTCTAAAGTCTGAAAATTACTGACATCTGGAAACTGAAAGAGAGTACGTTGACAGATTAAGAGACAAACAAACCAAAAATTCTCATATTTCGAAAAAGTAATTTAGTTATTAATTTTATAATTCAGCATGATGATTAACTTTCTAATTTGAATTTGTAAAATAATAACCAAGCAAGCCAAACAAGGATAATTTTTAATTTGCCCTGGGTTAATATTAGCGTGAATCAGCTATTTTGGTTTCCAACAAAACCTAAAAGAAGTTCATTAATAATGATTACAGTCATCAATCACAAGCAAACACATATACACATATTTTTATTATTCACCTGTTTAGATAACAGAATGGTTGTCATGGATACTACAGATAATCTGCAAACATGAAATGCATTAATTTCTGATGATTTATTGTTGGAAACAGGCTGAAGTGTTTATAACCTCACACTGACTGTCGTTATCTACAATCCACTGTATTTTGAGTAGTTCTTTACATTTATTGATGGCTCTCCTCTCCATTAGGGCAAGGAATGTGATATACACATGTACAGGTGCTAATTTAATATTCAGTTTTGAAGACAGTGATGTGCACTTTAATCTCCAGTACATGTTTAGGCTTCTAAAATAGCAATAATATTCTAATCATAATGCATGCTGTCAAGAAATCTCCTTTTTGGGACATTTTAAAACATGTATACAGTACTTTAAGTGCATATATTAACATACTGGATAGAGGCATGTCAATAGTCAAAATAAATGGTGTATTATACATCTGTCACAGTAACACCATAAGTTACAGCGTGTTGTAATTTTGCAGTATTGCACTGGGTATTTTCATCCTACCATATTAGGAAATGGGAATTCCAAATATGGAATGATTACATGCGTAAGCATTCTCTAATAATAAAAACAAATATGACAGCCCCAAAGGTTTGACCAGACCCCATACAAAAAGGTTTGTACAATCTGTTCTTAACTTTTTCAATTTCGGCATTCCCATTATGTATCCTTGGGAGGAAAAGATGTATAATAATAAGATTATCATTATTAGACAGTATGCAGTCCCATCGACCTCCACTGGGACTCGGTCGATACTCTTACTGTACTGTCTTCGTGCATACATCCTCATAATAACCTCATACTATAAGCATCCTGCATACAATTTTAGGTTTATATGTGTAAATATTTGGGATGTAATTCTAATAGTAAAGTGCTTCTAATAGTTCAAAGTAAATTTGTGAGAATCTCAAAAATGAGGTAGTAATAATCTTAACAAATTGTTTTTTTAAAATACAAATTCATAAACTATTACAATGTAGTTTACAATGTGTTAAATAACTTGTACACAAATTAGACATTTTATACAAAAAAGGTTTTTCTATCAGAGATTTTCCCTTCTGCTGCTATGTAGCAGTTTCTACAAAATGAGACGATCTAGACAAGCCCTGCTGGGCTTCATATATCAAATACAGATTATATATCTTACTAACATAGCGGTATATCCAGTGGTTTATTTTAACTCATTATGCACATTTTCAAGACTACCCTTTGAGCATCAACCTTTGTCACCAGTCATACAATAAAACCATATTTTTGTTTTTCTTATTGTTAATAATAAGAAAACATTTAATCCCAAATTATCAAAAAAATACCCAGAAATAGGCAAAATATTGCATCAACATAAAATACTACGTGGTTGGGCTGAGTTATTAAAAGGGTACCATATGCTCGTCATATTGCTGCCACAAACATCACAAAATCACTTTGAAAAGAATGAGTATATACCTTCTGTTACCATCATGTATACGCAAATTACTTTACTATATTAAACAGACGCCTGGTAAAAAAATACACTGGACTTTCAACCAACAGAAATATACCTAATCAATAACCATATGTCAGATGAATCACCACTATCATGATAGTGCAAGTCATAGCAAATATAGATATAGACCTTTTCAAATTACAGACGCTTATAATACCAGAACATTTTTTTTTAAATGACCTTTCTCAGAGAGTAGTTGTACATGCATATAGCCATATAATTAAAAATACAAACAGCAAAAACGCCAAGGAAAAGACGGTTTCAATATGTGACTTACTTTAAGACCTGAGAACCTTGGATTATTTCTAAACATGTCCATCTGATCTGGAGGAAGTGGTCCCATCACTTTCTGTATTGTATATAACTGATCAATTTCACTCTCACCAGGAAACAGTGGTTGGCCATCACTGAGTTCACCAAGAATGCATCCTATTGACCAGATGTCAACAGGTTTACCATACGCAGAACTAAAACAATCAGATATTAGATTATCAGACACTAAAGTGATATTCTTGGATAATTACCGGTAGTTTGTTATATATACAGCTAGTACATGTGTGGATTCTTGCATGTAGTATGTGTAACATGTGTAAACTAGCCCTGATGTGATTTCAACATTTTGAGGTCATCTTGAGTGAAACTGCACATATAAAAACATATACACAGGACCTGCAGGCATCACGATACAAAGCGATTTCAGAATTTTGAGGTCAACTACAGTACACATTAAACTGCACATATGAAAGAATATACACAGAAGACGCCCTGCCACTTAAAGCAAAAGGATGTAAGTTTGGTACAAAATCAATAGGAAACATTGTTGCTGACATATACATATATCATCCAATAATAGCGTCTTTTGCCTTTTCCAAAGGATATTTTGTGTTTACAATATTTATTTATTTGAAGACTTAAAGCATTTGATGAGCAATAAAAGTCTGTTATTGCTCCATACTGCAAAATCAGTATTCACAATTTAATAGATGCATATTTTCCATAGTTTTTATTATCACTTGAGAAATGTCCCTGTTTTAATGTAGATATTCCATAGGTGATAAGATAAGCTAGCCCACTTACCCAAGTAATAACTCTGGTGACCTGTACCACCTTGTTGCAACATAGTCAGTGTAATTTGCATTGCCACTACCAGTCAGATTCCTTGCAAAACCTGCAAAATTAGTTAAAATTAACAAATATATTAATATTCTACATACACATGATGCTAGCCAGATTATAGTATTATGGTATATCCATGTACTATATAAAAGATGGGGTTTGAGTGATTTTTTTTAATTTTGATTATTTTCATTTCTTTTCCTTTTCGCCCTCAGATTTCTCATCAATACAGCGATAATACGATAATACAGCTGTGCAGTTGAGTATCAATATTGATTAAAATTCAGCATTTTTTAAATCCCACTACACAAACATTAGGTGTGTATTGCTTTGTGAGCATGGCATGCTGTACACAGCCGGAGTCATGGAATACATGCATAAATTTGAATAAAAGGTGGTAAACCACCTCCGCAGCGATGCACCGCTAGTTTGATTTCCTACTCTAGGAGTTGCGACTAAAAAATAGAATTCAATAAAAATGCACATTCCTAATTCCTTCTAATGGAGGAAATTCTGGAAACAAGAAGTCAATTGCACTTGCTAGGTTATGCAATAAGTGCCACTACAACCATATACTAAATTGGACAGCGTGAAAGTAGACAAATAAATGCTCCATTGAATCTTCAAGAATCTGTTTCCTTTTTGAACATAAAAAAAGGGAGGTGCAGTGAAAAATATTTATTTCTCATGCAATATGGAGTAAATGTGAAATGTAACTAGGTTAAGCCTAATGAGATCTAGAAATGTCACTGGATAAAATATATGCATTGTATTCATTGGGCAAAAACAAAATACATGCTGTGGTGTAAAATATTTATTCCTTGTACAAAATGTAGGCTGCAAAGCAGTAAATTTAACTGAAATGTAACTAGGTTAATGAGATCTAGAAAAGTCACTGAATAAACAATGTTACAACAGTCACACATGAATCAAATCATACACAAATTAGGCTACATTGAATTGACATTCAGGTGAGAGTGATGAGCAAAATCATTAATAAGTATCAGGTTTCCACAAGAATTAACTATTCACTCATTATTGTCTTTTTTGATAAGTGATAGAATTATGCAAATATTTATTATATGAGGAACTCCACAAAACAAAATTAGTAAGCTGCCTTCTTACATATCAGGTTTTGTGAATTCCAATTATTGAAAAGAAAATCAACCATAACCATAAGCAGAACCACAGGGTCTCACCACATTTTGGTATCTGAGAAAATTATATATTATTTTTATTAAAGCTTTCGCACACTTGATATTTGGATATAAGCAATTAGTTCAATACCCAATGCATATATTTATCAAAATACATTTCAATACTCAAGGACTTAAAGTGGCAAGAGAGTGTACTAGAAACAGAGTTTAAATAATTCAGTTGTAAGAGTGACAGTTTGCTTTATTACTTTTAACAAAAAGTCAAAAAGATCACTGGCAATCGGAAAGCGTACAGTGTAGCTACAACCCTTGATGTATTTTCCTGGAATCATGAACATTTGGTTCAACAGATGTGTCAATCATAATTAATCACATCATTACAGTTGGGCTAGCACTGGCCCCATGGGAGCTGATACAAGTTTACTGCAAGTATCGATATAATGCAACTTGATCAATTTGCAATTATAATTTATAAGTTCTGTTTCATTAATCACTAGAATAATGAATAATATATCTTGCAATAAAATATCTTCATTATTCTACAAGTACATTATTTTTGTTAATACTGTAAACAGGGAAAAAATGTGTGAATTTGACAACATTTTGTAGCAATGACATCTCTGAGAGTTGATTTATCATGAAGTCATGATGACTTGCAAGGAATTTAGTCAGCACATGGAAATGCCCCTGAATGGCAAGAATTTTTTGTGGTTTACTGTGCGTACATCATACTGATTGATTCAGTGGATGTAGTAATTTATGTAGAGTATTCTAAATATTAAGATATATCAAATAGTTTTGTATATATTACATAAAGCTCTGTGTGTACATTTACATGTCATGAACTGGCGCTCTATACTCAAGGGAGCATAGAAATGGGTCATCCTTCAATAGTTTTAAAGTAATGAAATTTGATAAATTAATTGACACAAACTTATAAAAAGTGACAGAAATAATTATACATACAATTAATCTGATACACTATGAACAACAGCATATATCCACTATGTCAAATACAAACACCTACTTAGATTTATACCTGCTCTAAAATACTTCAGACATCTACAGACCTCTAACAGCATAAGTTTGACAAGATACTATCACAACATAGCTAATCTATTCTAATTATAAGAATTGATAGACTCATTAAGAAACAGACTGACTAAATTATTCATTATATTTTAATTAAATGTCAATACCGTTCTCAGGATATAGCATTTTTACCAATATGAGACACTAAATAAGTAATGTGAATATCAAAATGTTCAAAATTCAGTAACTGACTGCATTGAAATTACAAAATATAATTTTGTAGTGAACCAAGATTTCACTATAAAAGTGTGTATATATTACTGTGATCCTTTTAACACCATCATTAACATTCTTGATAACCCTGTACAAAATATTTCTGTTTTGACTTTATTTTCACTACATGTATTTTATTTTTATTTATTTTTAATATTTAAATTTTATTCACTTAGACCAAAATTATTTAGTCCTGAAAATTAAGAAGTCATCTTTTGTTACTTGTTACTGAATAAACCGGCTTAATTTTTGAAATTTTTAAAACTAAAAACAAATTGTATAAGACCAATAACCACTCTGAAATTACTTCCATTACATAAAAATGTTGAAAATTGTGGAACCAAGTAGTAGGCAGGAAAGTGAAATGAATACTTACCGAAGTCACATAGCTTGAGGGTTCCATTATTGCTAATTAGAAGATTTTCAGGTTTAATATCTGAAAAGGAAATTATTAATCACCAAGTTCAGTAACTTTAAACTAAGTACACTAAATAATATTTAACAAAGCTTTCAACCAAATTACACTTTATTAATAATGTTTTTTGATTGCTTCTGGGTAGGGGTGGAAGTAGGGAATTTCATTAAATGATATTGAATTTACTACTGCATTAATGATGAAGCGGAACTAACATGTTTTCAATGGTGCAGGAAACAAAGATTGCCAGCGCCTGATAAATCTTTTACAAGCATATGATGTTGAAAGATTCAAAAGCTATTATCGCATTGGATTAAAATGAAAAATTATAATGTAACTAATCTACCATGCGATCTGAATGAATTTCATGTCACATGACGGCGATACTTGATTCCTATTGGATGGGACAATAATCACATGATGTCAGCCATGTTATATGACTGTGTTTAAATTAATTTCTTGCAAATACTCATCATTTCAGAGGAGGATAAAACGTATCATAACTTTATACTACAAATTTGTCAACATTCAGAGTGCAGATGACACAAGTTATGAGTGATCAAAAACAGGAAGATATGGTCATTCATCTCACTTGAGAAATGATGAGTTGTCAGCTACACACACACATCACCCTGTAGTGGTTCACATGGGAATGAAAATATATTGGAGTACATAACATTCTACATTGGATGGGTATACTGTGAGTGGGGTAAAAAATTTATTTATGTAAAAACCTCCTAGAGTGAAAATAAATATTCTTTTGACAGCGAGAAACCCAAGGAATGGAAATTATTGTGCATTTCACCTGTGGTTTAGGTTTGGTAGATGGAGAGTGACATGTTAGCTTTTTATAATTTGCAAATCTGAAAATGACGTCACTTTGCGAGTGAGAATGAAGTAGACATTGGAGAATTAGGCTTGGATTAGGGGGGAAATCAAACTATAAGCACACTATGAATTGAACTGGGACACCAAACAGTTGTACATCTGCTTGAAGGAAATTTGGAAGAGGAAACTATATACATGTATATAATGAACTTCTCACCTCTATGAATGATGTCATTTGAGTGGCACCAGTGTATTGCCTTCACAAGTTGAAAGATGTATGATCTGCAATAAAAAAGAGATTATTAAATTTAATCAAAAATGTATAATCCAATGATTATGTGGTTACAAGTGAAGCACTGTATGATTTGGTTATTGAATATCAACTATTGCATGTGTGTCTATGTGTGTGATAGTAAAGGGCTTAACCCTCTGACCGCTAGATATTTTGCCACCAAAAATTCAGCATAAATCGTTACACATTTTACAAAATTTTCTTTAAATTTCCACATAATTTTGAATCATACAGACAGTATTAAACTAAAATTATTGTATACTTTTTGATAATAACATTTGTCAATTTTTATCAAGATTTCATTCCTGGAACAGACTGTACAGAAAAATGTTAATAATAATAATAATGTTCATAGGCGCTTAACAATATAAAAGAGATAAAGTTATAAACAAACAAAATAAAATCAAAAACTACTGAGTATTAAAAGTCTGTCTAAAAAGATGAGTTCTAAGTTTCTTAAAAATTGTCAATAATGTCTTGAGAGTTTGTAGGGGTAGTTCATTCCATAAGGCAGCATGACAGATGGCTCGATGATCGAAAGATTTGGTATTAGTTTTTAGCACGTTGTTGTGGATGGTGCAACAATTTAACAATGGTGCTGTGCTTAAAGGGTTAATGACAGCACTACTCAGAATGGGCAGCGACAGCTTATTTGGGCAGAGACATATTTATATTTTAGCACAAGTTGGAACCAATTATCAATGGAATACTGTAAAATACTTTATTTTAGTTGGAATTAATTTTCGCTGAAAATTTTTTTTTGGTGTTTTGTATGGAATTTATTTTCACTGATTTTGGATGAGTTGAATGCAAAACATAGGAAAAAGGTATATTCGCTAAGTTTTATTTTCACTGAATCATTCCTTCAGTGAAAATTAATTCCAAGCAAAAATAAAGTATTTTGACTGGTATTGACTGGTATTCACTACAGTAAATGGGCGCCATTTTGAATGAACCGCGAAACAAAATGACATACCAGTAATGTTTTTAAGAATGACATATTGTGGAATTGTATAAATTTAAGCTAAATTTAAGATTACGTCTTCATTTTAACTGAATTCTCATTGATAATGTAAAGGGTAGACTACACCAGCAGTAAAGATTGAGCTCCACCCCCTCCCTCTCTAAATCTAGAACTAAACACCAAAACTCATTGAAATTATATGTTTTTCTTCAAGGTATTAAAGTTTATCAGCAGACTTCTCAACGTAAATTACCCTCAGTATTAACAAACAACCATTAACTGACGTTTTCTACTGCTAATCACATCTTTCAAAAAACATTTTAAGAGCTACAAGATATTTTATGTGGATTTCATGAGGAATTAAGATTAACAGTTGAATCAAAACTTGTATACAAGGCAGAATTTGATACACGTTGAAAACCAACAAATAAGCTACTCTCTGATTGGTCTGACTGTCAGGTGTTAGGGTTGGATAGCCAATTAGACACAATGTTGTAAGTAGCCTCACACTGTTTTGACTTTGAATTTAAACAGGTAGTATGTAATATTCAAACTCCTGTGTGTGGTACAACATGCTATTATGACACACAAACAGTTCTAGAAAGACTGCTGACAAAAGATAAAAATCCTCAGAAAAAGTACTTAAGTCATTGTTATGTCACAGTCCCTCTGTTTTTATACTTTAATATACTGGTACATGTATGACAAATGAAAGGTCAGTATTTTTTGCTCTTTTTTGAACAAGTGCATGGACCTTCTATGCTGTTAACTAAATATCTTGGACTGCCAGACAATTTAACATGTGTTACTTTTTAATGTCTGTGTGGCAAAATGTAAAACAAAATGGCTGCTAGTCTGCCATCTTGCAAATTAAAACTTGCATTAGTATCTAGGGTATATTTCAATCATAGCAACAGGTTTGTTCAGTTTATATGTCACAGATGGTATGGCCTTATACATGTGATGTCATTAAAACTTAACTTCTCCTCCTGGCAACCATCAATCATGATGAAGTTAATTTGTAAGCTACAAGTATCAACAAATTATTTTAGGAAGTATGACTTATTAATATTAAAAAGAATTTAAATAATACACACAAAACAAGTTTTTGGAATATTAATATTGTGCAACAAGTTTCATTCACTGGAACACACTAAAGTTTTGTCAAACATGGTTAATGGGTATGCAAATGAGACACTAATTATGCACAGATTTGGTACAAAACCAGATTGGTCTATATATATTATAGCATAAATGGAGTATCTGTATACCACATTTTATTGGAATTGAGTCATTAAACTTTAAGATCGACCCAAAGCAACAATTCGGTTTCTGAGGATGTATCGAGAAATATGAAGACAATAGGAGGGAAGATAAAAGATTGTTTTTTTTAAAAACACACAAAATATTGGTAGTACAGACAAAATGAAAGACAGAAGCATCTGGTACAACAGACTTAAAAATTACTGTATTTGTTCCATTTTCCAGAAGTGCATAAAAGCCAACATAAACAAAAAAATTGGAATTACAGCATTACAGATAATTAAAACTTCGACCATAGACACACCTCTGTCATTAGATAAGCATATGCGCTACTAATAAAGCAAATACAATCCCCTACTGAAGTATAAGCTGTTGTAGCTGTATACCGAGTGATTGGCAGGATTTTATCACACCCTACACAGGATAATGTTATATTAAATATAGATATGGGCAGCAGATGGTAACACCAATAACCATCATAATACTCCCTAGTAACAGTTCGCATCTGAAATGTTCATTTGCATGTGCATACACGTTACTGAATATGAAATGGCCTCATTTGATAAAAGGAACATGTCAATAACTACAACAATCAGTGAATAATATTATAAAATGAAAGGCAGCAGTGTTGGTTAATCCCATTTGGCAATATTTGCACTGTTGCCGAAACATTCCTTGCAGAATTAATAAATGTTACATTTGAAATGTCAATTAGAATGTTCGGTAGTATCGATGCCAAGTAATACAACTACTACAGAAAGCAAATATTGTCATGTGGTATCACTGCCTCTATTATTCATGTTTACAAATATGATTGATATGTATAAATTTTGTGGAGAAAAAAAATTCAATCCTAAAAAACGAATAAATTTGCAGACAATTTGATTCGAATATATGTCATATGATGTAAATAATTCGACTAATGCGTACATGGTGCAAAGCACTGAAAAAAAAAATTGATTTACTGATACAATTATTTTTTTGGCAACAGCTAGTAACTACTACGAGGATACCGAAAAATTATGCATGAAGACAGTACAGCGACTGACACGCAGCGAGGTCGATGCAACAGCATACTGTCTGAGTGCAAACTTTTCGGTATCCATGTAATAACCTTATTATTATACATCTTTTGCTCCCAAGGATACATCATGGGAATGCCGAAATACAAAAAGTTTAAAACAGATTAAGCGAACTTCTTTGTATGGGGTCAAACCCTGGGGGCTGCCATGTTCCATATTTCGCATTTCCTAATATGGTAAGATGAAAATACGCTGTAAAATACCGCAATAATACTGCATGCTGTAACTAATGGCGTTACAATGAGATATGTATAATAATATTATTTATAGACTGAGAATAACAGTTACATCATGGCCCTCAAAATGTGACTTTTTGGTCATAGCAGCACTTTTGTCATAGAGGGCGGGTGTCATTTCCTTTGAAGGGAAAATGCCAATAAAAAAAAGCTGCTTTTTCCGTTAAAAATTTAGTTTTTATGCCTCATGTGAGTTTATTGTGAAGGGTCAATGATGCCTTACCTGACTTTCTCTGGTGATACACCATTTGGCATTTCTTCAAGAACCTCTAGCATATTCTGATGAAAAAAAAAAAAAAAAATTTAAATTACATACAAAATAGAATTTTGATAATGAATAAATTAATGCCATTCAAACTGAATTGATTACATGAATGAACACCAAACTGCAAAAGCAGGTTTTACAACTTTGATCTGTATAGAAGGAATGAAGTACTGATGGTACTGAACAGTTGAAAAACCAAAAGCTTGTTTACTTTCAGTCCTGCTACATATGCAAGCATTAAATAGGGGTGATTTATACTCTGTGTATGTATAACTTTGCCCTTAAGGTAGAGATGCAGTTTATTTGGCTTGCTTTTTAATTGAGTAATTAGACAATGAAGATGGTATTATATATCCAACATGTTATATATTTTCTGAAAGCTTATTATACAAACTTTGTAAAAATTGTCTTTATTTTAAATATCCAGAATGCGTTTTTGATTTTGGGTCAAAAATATGCTTTTTTGGACAAAAGTGGTTTAAAAAAAATTAGCTTAAAAACTTCAAGTCCATTTGTGGATAAAATTACATCACTGGATACCTTGGTATACTACTAATTCAAATGCGTCCACTCATCTCTCTAACGACTTTCAAAGTCGCACAGCATGACCTCAAAGTTCACTCTTTTCTATTTTTGCATAATTTATATATCCATGTTAATTGCGGACTTGTTATTTTTGTTCCACTCGCCGTAATAAACTGTCCGGACGCATTTTGAAGGGGGAACACCTTGTCAATAATGTGTGAAAATTTCGAGGCAAATGGCCAAAGCGTCTATCGGCTATTTTAATTTAAAACCCAAGAATTCACCAAAAATAGAAGACGAGAAAAAAGCTAATTTGCATATTTGCGCGTTAAACCGGGAATTACTGCTTTGTCATACTTTGTCATACTTTCTAGACTATTGAAATTGAAAGTTGACGTATAGACATAGACATTTTGTGTAAAATCGTTGAACCAGAACAACTGCTCTTGAATATATAAATCAGAAACACGTCATTCATACCAGTGTTTTGATGGGGTCGGTAAAAACACGTGGCAATAGCCAGTAAATGTGACGTCATCTCATGAATTATTAAACAGGGGGCGGTCCTAGGAAGGTGACCTTTTATCACGATCAAAACATCATGGCTTCTCTTCGATGTATTTTCAATAAAAAATCTACGAGTATTTCAGAGCCTATGGTTTACCGTGAAGAGTACAAAGTGGGATATTAAATTATTTATCCTTGATGATTTTTATGTAGTGGTGAGAACCAACTCCAGGAAGCGAACACACAATAATGAATAATCGCGTAATCCTAGAATCGAAACGCGAGGCACAGAAGTTTTGTTCATCCTTTCCAATCCCATTTTTCCCACTGCAACATATTTGTTAAAAGAAATATTTGAATTATGTTCGTTTTTTAAGGAGGCATTTTTTTATTTTTCCCGATTTTGGCAACGCCTTATTCAGGGATTTTCTAAGACAGTCGCAGACAATCAGCGCACGGATGTACGTACAAAAGATGCTGTTGTACTACCGGCGACGGTCGCCTGTAAGGAGAGAGCTCCAGCTCCTAACGTAAAAGTTTTAAAATTGCGACCGGTTTTAAATAATTAAGTGTTGGAAATCTGACATGTTTTAAGATTGCAAAATTAAGGTGCATTTTCGAGCGGTCGAATTTTTCTGAATAAAAATCGGCAAATGAAAAAATAGGAGTGCTAAACAGTGTGCTTCGTTAGTTTAAAAAAAATGGAATGTCCGTCAAATTGACGTAAACTTCCCCATTTTTCACGGAAAAAGCAAAGGTCGTGGCCGAGTTGCAGGCTAAAAAACTCAAAAATCAAAACAAAATCATCAATCAGTAAGTATTATGACAAGGAAAACAAAACATCAGACGCGGAGAAGCGGTCAGCGCGTCAAAAGAGTTGTTACCGTAATGTATCAAGTTACCTCTCTCTGTGATTTATTTTTCATTGAAATTATTTGGTTGTTTTCAATTAATTTTAGCGTACCTCTGAAATTTATTTTAGCATTGTCAGTTGTTTGCTTCATTGAATTAAACGGAGTTCGTCCGGTTACAAACAAAGCTGTCCCGCACCACCGAGCAAAACTTGCGAATGATCGTAGTAGAGGTATCCATTGGACAAAAGATACACAAAAGTTTGTATCTCCCTGACCCAGTGCAATATATCCGGTTAGAATCAAAGCTCACGTGTCCCTTATTTGAGGAACCAGATTCTGCCGTAAATTCGGGATGGGATTTAGAAAAAAAATAAAATGGGACTTTTAAGGTGTATTTTGGCGTCATTTTCGGATATTTCAATCATTCCTGATGCCTAAAATAGAGTCTAAGTTTTACCGTAGTCATTGACGCCTATTCAAGAGTATGATGTTTATTGTGACTAGCGTGAATGGGTAAGCGTCATTTCGACAATGAGCAGTTATCACTGTAAACAATGTTAAATTATTCTTCACATGCTCAGTTTATTTTTTGAGAACAATTATTTAAAAACAAAATCCCTCAGTCAATCAATCAGAAACTCGGATTCATGCCTTCAGGGAAAGTCATGTTTGGACGCTCACATCAATTTTGTTTTTCGTTCGGTGGGCTGATGCCTTTAGTGTAGCTTTTGCCTCTTCCGACATAGAAATCATCTGAATCTTCTTTCTACCTCTCTTTCTTTTCACACCACGCATAATGTAATGATAAAAATTAGGAAAAAACACTGAGGAAATATAATGTTTGGTTTGCTAGCGAGCGAGAACTGATTTGAGAATAATTGCACATGCACGTGAATTGAATGAACTATGACCCGTACAATCTCGATTTGCATATTGTCAATCAAAGGTCCTGTTATTTGGTTACTCATGCAAATTAGGCAATTGGACATAAACATTGCCACGTGTGAGTGTTTTTTTTTTTTAACCAGAAAATAAACAGCAATTTTAACGGTGTTCCAATAACAATTCATTGGTTAAATTTTCACAGAATGTTCTTTAGATAAAAATCTATATAAAAAACGAAAAAAACTATTTTTGATTGAAATTCACAAATAAACTGCATCTCTACCTTAATCACAGATCTATATGTAGGTGGTCAATTTATTGACTTCTAAGAAGGATCAGATGGAAATGAAAATACGATATTATGAGAATATGAACAGAAAAAGAAGAAAACAAACGTTTTTACACATTTTCTCACAAATGTTTCTCAGTGACACAGGTTTAAAAATTTGCATACACTGTATTAGCATTGATATGAATCTAAATGGACATTCAGTTTATTTAATTTAGTAAGTTTCACACAGAATAATAATTTACTATTATTTAATCATTACTATTATTTAATCAATAGAGAAGTTACATAATGTATTGCATATATACTCAATAACATGCTGCGTAATGCAAAATTCAACTCCTTCAACAGGGTTTAAAAGCCTCATGATGTATAAACATACATATGAATAAACAAACTATTATACCTATTAATGAAAAAGAAATATTCCCTTTTCCATTTAAAGTACACTTAAATCTAAGGTCTATGCTTAAATCTAGTTATAATATTAAGTAATATTATATGTTTAAAGTAATTGGCAGAAAGCTCAACATGACATTTAAGAGACAACCTGAATAACTTTAAAGATACACGGTTAAATTAACTACAACACAATCAGTATCACACCATCTTAGACCGGTTCAGTAAAAATAGCTTTGTTGGATTAAAGTGGATTAAAATGAATAATTCATAACTTACCCTTTCCACATACTCGAAGACTAGATAAAGCTTGCCCTTTCTTCTGAAGGCTTCCCTGAGTGGAGAAGAATAAAAGATTGTAATTTGTAAATTTGAACATTTATTTTTTACTCCTAGTTCCCAATATCCCTGATGTAATTAACAAAGCTTTATAGATGTTGTTTTATTTTGAGTAAAATAGAAGGACTCTTGGGATAGCTAATAATTACATAGGAGGCTATATGTTAAGGTTAGTGATGTGTTTTACATACAGGTTGTACCTGTACAGAATAGCTAAGAGCAAATCTACTGACGTCAAGTAAGGAGCTGATTAACAGCCATTGATGACATGGCTAGCAAGGCACAGGATTGTAAATGTATGCACGTAATACAACATTGCTGTGAGATATGCACAAGTACAATGTTTATCACTCAGTTTGAGTATTAGCACACATAAAGCAAACTAAGACTCAAGCAGAGTAGTACTATCCATGCAAACAGTGAATTGGAGATGATTATAATGCTAAGCAATGATAACCTCTCTTGAACCGTACCCCAAGTTGGGGATAGTTCACACACCTTGGTGCAATACTCACAATTGAGTACAAAAGATTAGTTTCAAAATAAGGATCGCCGATTACATCAAGTACTAATATGTTGCCATATTTTGAGTAACTTTATTGTAAAATTCAGTTACTGTAAAATCTGTATTAAAAACAGTGGCTTCTATTAAAGTGGTACAATGCAACAGAGGGGATGCGGTTTCTATTTATAGAGCAATTACACAAATGAGAAATGATAAGTTTTTGGTTCTCATTTATTCAAAAATATTGGGTGCGACTTCTATTAAGGATGCAGCTTCTAATACAGATTTTACGGTATAACCCGTTTGAATAATATAAGAAGTATACTGTGTTCTTTTAGAGCAAAGCAATAACCATGAAAAAATAAATTAGCCACTAAAAAGTCAATTAACGGCTCTTTGATATGTAAATTAGCTGTAATATAGGATGAAGCATTTTGCTGGTCTGTATAAAAATATAAATGAATAATTTATAGAATATTGTAATTATTGAAAGATTTGAACAGCGCAAGTCACTGAGAGCTGGCTAGCACACCTGGTGACAGGCATTGTGCATTCCTGTGAAATCTGATTCTAGATTTTGAAATAATTTGGATTTAGAAATGAAGTATTATGAACACATGTAGTCCTTCCTGCTGGAAGTCTCCATGGATAACCATAATGAATGGGATAACTGTGTCTGCAGGCAATATGGTGACAAAATAGCTATCAAGTCAGTTTATTCAATTAAATGTTGGTGTGAAGTATACCTGAGCTCCACTATATTATCCTGCTTGAGTTGACGAAGCACTTTAAGTTCTCTTAGTATTGTACGCCTTACATCTTCATTTTCTGAAAAAATAAAAATTCAAATTTTTACATTGTGAAGAGAAGTGTGAAATAAACTACTGTTGAATACTTTATTTTCGCTTGGAATTAATTCTCGCTATTTTCGCGAAGGAATGATTCAGTGAAAATAAAATCCAGCGAATATACTTTTTTTCTTATATTTTCCATTCAACTCATCAAAAGTCAGTGAAAATAAATTCCATACAAAGCACCAAAAATGTCTTTTCAGCGAAAATTAATTCCAGCTAAAATAAAATATTTTACAGTATAGGCCTTATAAACTTAATCATTAAATTCAAGTGCTAATATATATTTACTATTGCATATTCTCTATAGTTGTAGAAACAACATAGATTATTGAAATTGGAGATAAATCAATAAGGACGCAGTCATGAAATATACTTTGATAACAGAAACAGAACAAATTGTGCCAATTATAGTTACTGTAAAATATATTCATCTGAAAGATATTATTGACATAACAGATCTAACATGTTATGACATTGTCATGGGTTGAAAAAAACAGAACCATTTAAGAAATAAATCATCATAGCATGATACATGTGTATGCATTCATAAAACTGATAATATTTCTAACAAATTTCCAGGAAAGCAATCAATCTCATTTTATTCAATTTTAATGCAATGCAGCTGTTTTTACTGGGATCACATGAAAACCTGACAAAACTGAAGAGACGCAAGGGTTTTATCTAATATTATTAGGGTTTTTTTTTAACGTTTTTTTATGCCCAGGCGACAGTTCAGGCCGGACATTGAATTTGTATGTGCAAATTGCAAGTGGGAGTGTTGACACAGGAGCTACAGGAGCTATATTCATGTTTGGGGCTACATGACAGGGCTGTGTGGCCATTTCTCTATCAAATGGCAATTTAATGTGATATCCTAGCTTCAACCAGCCTGGAAGAACACATTCACCTGTAAGCCTTAACAAAAGTTCCCCAAAAGTCACAGTTGTTGGTGAATCCAGTGGATTTTATCCACCTCTTTTGTGCCAGACTCATCCATGGTAGTGATCATTGGGTTATTACAATTTATATCAAACTCATAAACATAATATTCTAAGGAGCAGGGATTACAGAACACTAGAAAGTCACCACAATAATAATCTCAGCGTCATGCCTGATTAATGAAAACAGGTGATTTCAATAGTTATATTGAAAGAAAAATACAGAAAAAACAATTATTGATTAAAAATATTTGAAAACTGATAATTAATTTATCCTCTAATCTCCTTCAATTCAACTGTCTTTTTCTGATTTATGAATCTGTGAGTCATGCCTGATGAATGAAAACAGGTGATTTCAATAGTTACATTGAAAGAAAAATACAGAGAAAACAATTATTGATTCAAAATATTTGAAAACTGATAATTAATTTATCCTCTTTCAAATCAACTGTCTTTTTCAACTTTCTGGTAACAATTGTTGATAGAATTGGTTGCTGACTACAGCTTGGTGAGGTCATAGGTCATGGAGAGAACCAGATTACCCATGAGGCTTAGCTACAAATAAGATTGCAGTAGTAAGAAGATAGCAATATGATTGGAAAGGTTGTAGTGAATTGTGATTAAAATAAACTGAAATGTAATACTCTCCGGAGGGTAATCAATAGGCTAACCTAATTTCACTGAAAATGAGACAACAAGATAAATATAAGGTTTTGAGCACATAATACACATGTACAACACTGTGCTTGTATTCTGGAAGTGTAATTAGCACCATATAACTAGAGGAATATATAACTATACTAACAGAGAAAACCAAACACAATCAATGTAATATTGTAATGAAGGAATCCAACCTCCCGTTCAAACAGCATCAGTCAATTGACTTCAGATGTAAAAAGTGATCTCGTAATACACGTGATTAAAGGGAAGCAGGGCAGTGGGCGTCACACGACTGCGTTCAATGCATGGTTCCCACACTATGCATACCAATAAACAAGCACATAGGTCAAATGTGTTATTTGTTGACACAAAATTCATATACTAGTATACATGTACAATATACAAGTCATAGACAACTGCCACCTTTAACATATTGTAGTGTTATACATGTAGTAGCAAATAGGCTGATATAGGAGAACACAGAACATTTTAATGCGTTGTTTAATTTCTCCCCTTAATATTAGTCACATTGTGAAATCATTAAGTCTGGTAATACCAAATCATTACTCCCCTCCATTCTCTCATCAGACTACTGTATAGACTGCCTGTTCTATGCAGGTAAAGGAAATAAGTTCATAGTAACGCCTTAACACTGGACTTCATTAGACAGTGGTTAATCAGAGAGCATAACAAAGGCCATTATCTTCCATTGATTTTCACAACATATCAAAGAATACTTAATGACGCTTTAGGGATATCAAATTACTAGGCGATTGGTGATTCCATGGAAATTAAAATTGACTTGAACTTTTTTTGTTCAATAGAGTAGCACAGGTAGCAAGGCCGGGAAGGTATTGTATGTTTCTATGTACCCAATAAGAACACTTGTAAGTTATAGAGAATGACCTGAGGTCAGTACAAATCAACATGTGTCAATATCAAAACAACAGGAGTTGCTACCATGGCAGCACCTGACTATTTGGCATTTGGCAACTATATGAAATGTCAGCATTCTGTCTATAAATTATTGTGTATGTGTTTAATATTATATGTTTAATCATTCAACACTTTTCTATTAAGCAGCCTAGAATCTATTAATAAATCTACATAGAATCTAACTCCAGGTGAATGAATATTAATTTGTTGACGTTTTGATGGTCTAATTTCATGTTTTGTTCACACCAAAGCAGCTAACAGTTGTTAAACGTTATGATGCATGTTCTAGGTGTGTTTCATATGAGGTACTGGTATACAACACTTGGAAAATTGTTCGTTTACACTAAAAACGCCCTTTCAATTCAATTTTCTTTTTTTTTCAGTTTAAACATGTAGTGCTTAGATTGGATACACACAATTTGACAATTTATTGATCTCTGTTACTAGTAGTTTGTCAATTCATGTAAATACATGCACACAATGGATTTCCAGGCAACAACTTTTCAATATTTATTTTTTGAATACTTGTGCACCAAGTAAAAGTCTTAATATAACACACAGCACATTTTGACTGTGGCAATTATGACAATAACCACCACAGACAAATAAAACAATCCAAATCAAGGTTCTCCAAATTGGATAAAACCTACATAGTCCTTGGCACCTGTCTTTTCTCAACCAGGGTCAAGGTTGATTCAATAAAGTTTAATAAACAAATTGTAATGGGTCTTAGTGAATACATTTTCAAGTGCTTCACTTTAAGAAATGACAGTCATGAAACAAATCACCAGCCTAAATTTGCAAATTTTTTGTTCAGTTTTCTTTTACTGATATTATTTTTCTTTTTTACTCAAACGTTATTATATTTTTATCTAGATCCCAAATGAGAATATGATTTCAATAATAATAATAGTTTATTACGCAACTGTAATCTGCTGTGGATACAGTAAGGTAAAAATAGTGTAAAATAAAGCAACTAAAAGTAACTACAAAAATAGTAAAAAATAGTGTAAAATAAAGCAACTAAAAATAACTACAAATTTAAAAGTTCTAATACTACAAAAAATCAGAAAATAATAATAAATACAGTAAATAAATCAAAGTAAAGGTAATATCAATAGTATTTATTAGTATTACAATTTAGTTGGGGTTTATGACGTAGTTAATAAATTGCCTACAATAAGAGGGGGGTAGTATCACATTTGCTCTGTTGGGTGTGTCCTAAGTAAAAATCAGTCCCATTAATAATCTATGATACAATAAATGCAATTTCATAAATGTTTATGTGTGTGCTAATTGTGTAATATGGCATGTATACTATTCTTTACTACAGCATTATGGTGTGGCAGTGTAGTTATCACAGAACCCGGTAATGGATTGTGCTAAATATTCAAGTTACTAAATACAGTCAATATCAATATAGAAGAGCCTAACAATAGGTGTTTATCAACCTCTGAACCCACTTGACTGAATGATGGAATATTGTTACACTGAAACATTTAACATAGTTTCTACACTATTATAAACAATAATCCAACTTAACCAAACATGGCTATATTAAAAACTATATGCAAACATTTTTGTTTGTCAAATGTTGTCACCAGACTGGAAAGAATTTTTTTTTAAATAAATCCAGTGTTAACGTTTATATGTAAAACAACGGAAATTAAATAATCTACAGTTGTTAAATGATAAATATTTGTAGGACATTCCTGGCATATCAGGTGACTCAATCAGGTTGGGGTTTACATTTATGCTAGTCCTAAAGTCTGAGAGTAGTGAATAATTGAAAAGAGTAGTAGAAATAGCTTGGCTGCCAGTCCCAACAGGCTAGTGAATCAATTCATTACTAGTAAAATCATTATTATAAGTTTACAAATAAAGCATGAAGTTTACAAGAATCACATACATTGGACAATGTCATGCCAAAATTGGCATTTTTGTACTGGTTTCTTTTCTTTCAAATTTTATAAAACAAGCAGCCTGACGGCTGAGATAGCTCCGCTGTCAGCAATGCACATTTCAATTAAAGAACTGAAGATATCATTAGAAAATGAACAAGATGTATAGTATCAAAGCAATCGGACTTACAGATTTTAACAAGAAGTCGAAAATATCACTTTTTACCAAAAATGACAAAAATATTCACCAAAATTAGAGAATTGACGATATCATCACAAAATGAACAAATCTGAGAAAGGTCTACATGTAGTATCTATATGTAATATCAAAGCAATTGAACTATTGGTTTTTAACAAGAAGTTGAAAATATCACTTTTTACCAAAAATGACAAAAATATTCACCAAAATTAGAGAATTGAAGATATCATCACAAAATGAACAAATCTAAGAGAGGTCCACATGTAGTACCTATATATGTAGTATCAAAGCAATTGGACTTGCGGTTTTTAACAAGAAGTCAAAAATATAATTTTTTACCAAAAATGACAAAAATATTCACCAAAATTAGAGAATTGAAGATATCATCACAAAATGAACAAATCTGAGAAAGGTCTACATGTAGTATCTATATATGTAATATCAAAGCAATTGAACTATTGGTTTTTAACAAGAAGTCGAAAATATCACTTTTTACCAAAAATTACAAAAATATTCACCAAAATTAGAGAATTGAAGATATCATCACGAAATGAACAATCTGAGAGAAGTCCACATGTAGTACCTATATATGTAGTATCAAAGCAATCGGACTTGCGGTTTTTAACAAGAAGTCAAAAATATAACTTTTTACCAAAAATGACAAAAATATTCACCAAAATTAGAGAATTAAAGATATCATTACAAAATGAACAAATCTGAGAGAGGTCCACATGTAGTACCTATACATGTAATATCAAAGCAATTGCACTTGCGGTTTTTAACAAGAAGTCAAAAATATAATTTTTTACCAAAAATTACAAAAATATTCACCAAAATTAGAGAATTAAAGATATCATTACAAAATGAACAAATCTGAGAGAGGTACACATGTAGTACCTATATATGTAATATCAAAGCAATCGGACTTACAGTTTTTAACAAGAGGTCGAAAATATCACTTTTTACCAAAAATGACAAAAATATTCACCAAAATTAGAGAATTGAAGATATCACCATGAAATGAACAAACCTAAGAGAGGGTTACCCAAGGTACATATACACCAAGTATCAAAGCATTCAGGCTTGTAGTTTTCAAGAAGAAGTCGAAAAAATAAAACATTGACACGGACGATGACGACGGACGACGACGACGGACAATCACTCGTATGATAAGCTCCGCTCGACAAAGTCGACAGCGGAGCTAAAAATGTGATGAAAAAGTTCATATTATTATTGATATGAATCTTTAAGGGCGGTGGTCACTGCATAGAGTTTCATGTAAACAAATTATGTATTTACACATGTTATGTACGTTGCTATGGGTACCATATCAAACACGATGCGGAGCAATGACGATGGCTCTTTGATAAACAGTTTAAAGAACTTTACTATAATTTCTTTTTTTAATTTTAAATCAAATAGATACAGTTTCACATTGATCTATACATATGTGTATAAAATTCATACGTTCACTTTTCGAATGACGACAAAAATCGACTACTGGTAATCAAAATCTAAGAGTGTATGTGAATTTTAACCAAAGAGAATTGATCACAATTGGACCAATCAAGATATTATCACTAAAAAAGCAAAAACTGTGGAATGCACATATATATTTATTGGTCTCCAACTTGACACAATTGCTTCTAACCCAAGCCAATAAATACATCACAACGTCAAGTGTCTTATAACCAGCTCAAAGTACATAAGATCACCAAATTTTTGATTTTATGATGCACGTATTTCAGAAACAGGCCATCAGTAATGATAATCAACTGGTATAGCAATCTTTCTCCACATATCACAACAGGTGATTTGCTTTTGCTATGTAATAAATACAGTGCAGTAGTCTATTTTAAACAAGTGCAGCATATTGTGGAAGCCCTAAACATGACTGTAAATCCGACATTGTTGATAGTTACAAGTGTGACAGCTGACCAGGCAACTATAATAGAAATTGTTGTTTGGTCAAGCGTATTATCTCCTAACTACCCAGAACAAAAAGTGACCTTATGGGGTGTATAGCCAAACATTTCAATTGAACCAGTTTTCTACAGCTACTGTGTGGCATTTTCACACTGAGATATTGAACTGTGATGATGATACTGAGATTACAGAATAATTTTGTTGTCCTATACAACTACTTCCACTATCAATAAAGTAAGTCCAGGCCTTTATAGATGCAGAGACTCAGCATTGAAATAATAGTGCTAAGCAACATTCCAACTCAAATCAAATGACAAAAAAAAAAATACTTGCATTCAAAAATTTGAAGTGAGAACGTTGGGAATTATATTAAATGAAGGTCAGAATCAAATTAAATGGACATGTTTTCATGCCAACATAATATATATTATATGAATACAAAGGAACATAGTAAAATATTTAACCTGTCAGGGCAATGAATCAGTAGTTAAAACTACTGGTATAAAAACATTTTATTTTTTAATCAAGTCTTTGACTACACTAGAATAATGGTATGAAATCAAATTGTCTTTCAACAGGTTTCTTTTATTAGTTTCAACAATACATGTAGTGGTACTATTTCAATAGATTTCTGTACAACCTTAATATCTGCAGCCAACAAAATGAATACCACAGTCACAATAAATCTATCCTCTATATGCAAAAAATTAACTGGAGAATTTTCAAATCACCCTCTAATGCACCTAGACAAAAGCACATTGATGGAGAGTCATAATGCAGCCATGTTTATTAATCCACCTGTTCTAATGAAATTACCCAGCATTCTTAGGGATAGTGTGTTGAATAATGCTTCTAATTCCATATCTAGACAGGATTAATTTAGCTCATTTGCGAGGGTTCACACAATCAGACAAAGATCTAATATAAAAATCATTCAATATTATTGAATAAAGACAAGGTTTTTGAGCAGTGTACACAATTTAAATCAAGAACCATTGTTATTGCTATGTCGAAACACAAATAATTTTAAGTAATAGACATTACCAGATGATAACACACACAAAGTGCACTCAACTAGGGGCCAATAAATTTACATTATGCTGACCTATCGATGTTACGTACAGCAATATTACCAGTCGGCAACTACTTAAAATCCATTGTGACTGTTTTGCTGGCAGCTTTAAAGTCAATTTATTTCCTCTACCCATATTTTTTTTTTAAATTTCAATAAAATCATACATTCAATGAATTCATTTAAAATTTCAGTAGGATTACACAAAAGAAATAACTGAAAAACAGATATTAAAATAGTAGCAGTAATTTTCAAAAAGTGACAATAAAAGCCACACTTCGCAAATCATAACAATAAAACACATAGAAGACGAGCACTTTTGTGACAAGCAGGGTGGCAATTGTAAACCCCTATATTGATGAATAGCTGGCCAGTCGTCTCTATTGATTTTGGTTTTATTTATTAAGCAGCACAGCTGTAGCAGTCATTTATAACTCTAAATATGTCTCTACGTGGTCATTTTGTTGTCTATACCAGAGATTTAGGAGCACAGGCTGCTGCTATGCATCTCATTCATACTTTTCAAAGAACCTTAAATTGTTACATACAAAAACATTTATAAATAAATAAAGAGTGCTTTTTTGACAAAAAACAAAAAGCACTGCAATACCTTTCATGGTGACTTTCAGTCAAAATTCTTATTTTCACTTGAATGCTCTTTTATTGGTGTTTCTAATGCATGAAATATCGTAATGTTGAATGTTTTTCAACCACCATGCAATAAGGATTGGTTATCAAGAAACAGTCCTTCACACCCAAAGAATGGTATTGTTCGCTGTTGTTTAATATTAATGTGTTTATAATAACATACAGACGATGTTGTAATGCTGATCTGTTGATGCCTAATTGCTGGTTGCCAAAATACAAATGTCACATATATGAACAACAGTATATAAATGTTAATACGTGTTTAATATTCAGTATTTTACAGTTACTGCACCTGATATGTTATATTAATTAATATTGCACCAAATTCACGTCTGATTTGAAAATATTGAAAAAATACAGACAAATTTACAGTCATTGGGTATTCACAAGCTGGTAACCGTGTGTGACATTAATCGACACAGTGCAATTCGCTGACGTAAGAGATTATCGTGAGTACCAGAATACTGCAAATGGTCTATTCGGATTACTGAGGGATTTATAATTACAGCTTCTGTCAATTTTAACCAGAAACACAACAAAAGATTATTCATCCAACTGAAATATACTGCACTGGGACATGAATAATACACAGGAACAACAGCTGATGTCATCCCCATCTGATCGGATGTTGTGCTGTCAAACCTAAAACTGGGTATTAGGAGTTGTCAGCAGAATATACTCCAGATATTACACTGCTGAGTGTGTGAGTGTGTGTGTGTGTGGGGGGGGGGGGGGGGGGGGGTTGAACCCACAGCCTGCCTGATGCGAGGTAAACACGCTGGCCACTAATCCATGCCCAGGTGTATACCATATGGTGCAAGATAGCGTGTAAAGTCAGTTGTAATATTTTTATTAACAATACTGTATTTTCCACTGTTATAAGCACACCTTCATTATTTTATTTATGAGATGATCAGATTTAAATTCCTCTCAATGCTGGACTACTACTAATTCTTTACCAATCACGAATGATGAACTCTTTCTATATTTGGCTAGAACAAAGTATTCTATTTTTGTCACCAGAAACATACACTTAAGAAAGCATTACAGTATCAGCCACCATGTCTAAAACTATTTTATTATTTTCCCTGTCAATGACTAGCATACTAAACTAGATTCAAGCCACTACAAGTACAATACACAGTCACGTTGAGCCTTATTTGAAGATGGATATATTATTCACTTAGGAATAGAGGTTAGGAATAATAATAACTGACAGTAGTTTTGACAATTCAACATCCCTCAAACAAAGAGCCATTTGTGTTTATTAAGTGTTCTTTACATGCAGGCACGTATGGTTCTTTAGTAAAAAAAAAAAAAAAAGGAACTTCTGACTGCATCCAAATCCACCCTGCATTCACAAGTATTTTTTCAGAACAACACTCTAAGACCTGTCTCCTTTTATGACATAATTTAAAGTAAACTATGCAAGGAATGCCTGAAATTGGACAGACTGGTTCTGTACAGAGAGAACCTAAGATCTCCATGGGAAAACAATTTTTACTGTTTCCCTTTGTCTTCAGAGGAAATGGTGGTGTGCGATTGAAGTTTAGTCAGCTGCTTCATCAAAGGCATGTTAGAAATGTGTGTTGAAGGAGCAGAGCAGAACTGTGAGATGCATCACCTATTAACAACACAACACAGATATGCCAGGAATTTACTGATAAATGCACAGATACATACTAGTCAAGCACTAAACAATAACCATACATCCACCAGTGAATAATGCATCATTGGTAGCTTGTTTGCAGTAGGTCACAATTAAGGCCTGTTCACCAATTCTTGTCAGATTTTAGTTGTGACAGGTAAATACAGAGCTAAATAAAATTTTCAATTGTCACAGTTGCTTTTAAAGTACCAAGAGAAAAATATGCTTTTAGTTTTTGTAAACAAAGACGCAAGAACATTTTGATATGAACATAACACGTTAACCAATTTGACTTTTAATAGATTACCTTGCAGCTAATACCTATTCTAATATTTTTATGTAGAGCTTGAATTATTATACTTTTTATAGTGGTTGAAAAAAGTAGAATACTAGTATACCAGTACTTGAATCATGGATCATATGCTTGAATCAAACAGGTGGTTTAATTCACAGTTGAAAGCCCATGCCAAGTCTCAGATTAAATATAGAACAATATAGATTACTAGGATTTAAAATTCAATAGAAACACATTAAGACAAATCTAGAGTGCACACAGCACAAACTGGAATTGTACATGTATCTTGCAATCAGACCACAGGACCTTTAAGATCATCCCTTGCTACGCACCTCTCATAATAGATGGGTACCTTCAGTAAAGCTTAATCTCAAAGCAAATTACATACTTGATTAAAATTAGAATACAAAACAAATGACATAATCAAAGTTAAACTGTAAATAGCTCCTGTGTGATCAGAGCATGTATTATAAAGGTATAGGCTTTGCCTAATAAGTGAATGTAATTGCATGTAGGTCAATCCATCAATAAAATTGATCAAGATGTCTGAGAATCTATGACACACTGTATATGGAAACATATGATTTTGATATGGGCATTTTGAAAAACATGCAAGGACACTATACTTGTAAACAAAGGGCACTAATGAGGCACTCTATGAATGAGGTATTTCTAGAGGTCGGGGTTTGTCTCGTCTGCAGTTGAATAATTTTTGCTTTGATTTTCTTATGGTTTTTTTTCCCAATGCGACTTAAATTTCACTTGTTTTTTTTAATTCTTGGTAATTAGTGTCATTAGCGACGGAGTAGTAAAAACCGCAATTAATAACCTCAGTGCAGCAAATCGAAATAGATCTTCCTGACGCAATGGGCAAATTTCGCTATTTTCGCTGACAAGTAAAATCTGCTAAATTAAACCTACGTGAACATGTAAAGTAACAACAGATTGTTTCCTTGACAGATTCTTGAAATTAAATCATCAAAATAGTACAACTAAAAAGTCTGTACAACATACCTAGAACAGATAAATAAAAACATCATAGTTTAATGTTCGTCCGGACTTTGAGCCCTTGAAAGTAAGTGAACCAGCCCATACATATGCCAACGATTGAAATTTGTTTAATTGCTATCAAATTATCACTCAAAAAAAATATTTCATTTGTGAGACAAACCGAAGATCGCAATTGACCCTACACAAAACTACCGCCATTTTGTCTTCCTTGTCCTCATTCGGCAAAAACAAAAAACTCGCATATTTACTATTTGTTTAATGAGTGCATTTTTGTTTAAAAATATCAAACAAGAATAAACAGTAAGTAAAATAGTAAAGTAAAAAAAGTAAAATAGAAATCAACTGCTTCGTTTTATTTGAGTAAGATGGAAACCATGCGAAAACAAATGTGAAACATTACTGTCTGCTCGAGGAGAAAACACTGGGAGTCGTGTGCAAAGAGATTGTTTACAAATTAGATCACATTGGAAGTGCTTTCGATCACGTTGTGTAGCTTCAATGCGTAAAATAGAAAATTTATATCTTGAATAAAACTGACAAACTTCCTTGCTGTTGCTGTCGGGTGTCTGCCTTATACATGAATTAAGTGTAGACGCGGGGATTCAGCTTTCTTTTTCTCTGCTCGTGGCGTCGCAATAGCGGTGAAGGTCAGTACTGGGTTGAACCGACAGCCATGGCCACTATATTTTGAAAGATCATAAATAAATTTTTGAACCCAATAGTAGTGATCACTGTGATTATTATATAAATTTCTTGCAAAGTCTGGAACGATACTGAAAAAAAATCGTTGATTTCCTTCTATATTCATGCTTGAAAGTAGGCCGAAGTATCCGCAGGTGAATATGAGTATCCAGATAATAAGTTAGGATCGATCAGTTCACACGAATTGTTCTGTTCTGATTCATCATTGCAAAACAATGGCCTGGAAACGGCCCAGCTTGAGGGAAACAGTATCGTGGAAAGAAAGAACAGTATCGAATCTGATACCCTTAAAAGACCTAATGAGAACACTGCAGAATCGTGGGCAAAACGAAAGTTATGCGGCTATTGTCTAAGCGATGCAGGCCCAAGGAGAACACTGTACATGTAACCAGTACATTTACGAATCAAGATTGGCAGAAAGTTGTACGGCATCTGTCTTCGATTTTGTCTATTGATGAATATGACGCACAAAGTGAAATTGAACTTGCGTTCATGAAAATCGGAAAGGGTACTGCCTTTTCGTCAAACTGAAAAAATGGCTGCGTCACTCTTGTAACTGCGCATGCATACTCCCCATACATTTGATGTTTTTAGTTGCTGTATCTGCTCAAATAACATCCATCATGATATAATAAATCATTATTTGCAAATTTGCAGACCTTCCAATGAAATATTACCAGTTTTTTTTTGCGCGACAGAATACGATATTACAATATGCAAATTAGGCTACTCACCCTAGTCAAATATTTGTTAAGAAACTTTAAAGACAGTCCCCGTTAGTTACCAAATTTAAGATAAATAGTTTTGTTTATAGTAATATGGCTGGAATATAACCATGTCAAGAATATGATTTTTTAACATTAAAATTGACATTTGTATCTGATCGTCACACAAGTACTTGTCCATATTGAGAGATATTGCTCTGGAACAGCATTCAAAATCAGCCATTTTTAATACATGTATATATATATATAACGTGATGTATAACGAATATATAAAATTTGAATATAATCAGTTAAAGCATTTCAGAGATATGGCTCTAGAAGTCCATTCATTAAAACAAAATGGCCACCAATCAGCCATTTTGAATCCAATCTGAAAAATAAAATGACGTGCAACAGGAACCCCTAATGTCTAATGTATGTACCAAGTTTGAACGAAATCCATCCATAAATGCCAGAAATGCTTGATATTTGATGATTTTTTAGCACAAAAATGACCACCATTCGGCCATTTTGAATAGAATCATCAAACCAATACATTTGTCTATCCATGACATGATGTATAATGAATATTTAAAATTTGAACATAATCAGTGAAAGCAAGTCAGAGATATGGCACAAGAACCACATTCATTAAAACAAAATGGCCGCCAGTCAGCCATTTTGAATCTTATCTGAAAAACAAAATTATTTACCAAGTTTGAACAAAATCCATCTGTAAACAGCCGAGAAATGCTTGATTTTGATGATTTTTAGCACAAAAAAGGCTGCCATTCGGCCATCTTGAATCAGATCATGAAACAAATTGACGTGCATCAAGGTCTCATAATGTCTAATGTATATACCAAGTTTGAACAAAATCCATCTGTAAACAGCCGAGAGATGCTTGATATTGATGATTTTTAGCACAAAAATGGCCGCCGTTCAGTCATCTTGAATCAGATCATGAAACAAATTGACGTGCATATGTATAATATCATGTATGATGTATGTGTGAAGTTTGATTGTGATTGGTCCAGGCATTTCTAAGATACATATACTGCGTCCGGGGACTAATTAATGCAATAATTGACAAATTAATATGCATGGAATTGCACCAAAATCTAATCAGCGCATCTACTCATCATATATCATTTGAATTGAAATTGTAGATCTTGAGTTATCAGTGGAACAAAATTTAGTCACAGAGTCACAGACACCGGTACCACATATGCTCCGTTTCACGGGAGCTAAAAACAGAGTAAACAACAGGATGATTCCCTGGTGTACAATCCATGGGATTGAGACCTTTCCCTTTAACAGACACTGGTTCCACAAGCAATTAGACAGAGACAGAATAGGTAGTACATTCAACAAGTAGGGGCGATACTACTACATACTGTCTGTAGCTGGATGAAGTTAAGGCAATGTACTGTTAATCAACAACTATACAGGTTTGGGAAATCAGAATAAAAGACCAAACACCACTTCAATAAAAATACAGAACAGTATACTATTTATTGACAGCAATTTCTGCAACAAGCAAGAACAATGATGTCTCTATCACCACTGTTATGATAATAGTCAATCATCACTATTGTACAAACATTTTGATGTTTTGACATGTACGTGTGATGTCGCTTCCCAAACAATGGTCATAGTAAACTCTTGTATGACTTCAATTCATTAGCAGTGAAACATTCCAATATTCAGCTTGTCAGTTGTACAAAGGACAGATGAAAGATGTGTTGATACACCAAGGGAGACAGACATATTTCCTTCCAGTGTACTTGTACTTTTATAATGCATTAAAAAGGGGGAGTTCTCAGTCACTGGTATTGCACTATGAAATAATGGGAGAGGATTCTTCATGTTATTTAATCTGTCTTTTTCTATTCTAATTTTAAACCAGTAAGTAAATTTGCTATTAGATTTACCTGAAGGTGCCCCATTAAAAACCAGTATTAATATTAAAAGATAATGGTTACCAGCAAACACACATCAGTTAGCAGTGTGACATGTTCTAAAACATCACAAGTTTAGCCTATAATTTTCACTTGTGTCTCGCCAAAAACAATATAAAAACATACAAAAAACAAACATTAAGACATAAAGAGACAAGATCTAAACATAAATGAATATGAACGAAAAACTTAATAATTAGCAGATACCGAAACAATCAAGACCTGAAGTAGACTTGCCTCAAACTTCAAAGCATGCAAGAAAGAAACTTCCTGCATGCAATAGTTTCTCAGACATGCCACAAACTTTGTTTATTTTTATATGTCGATTTTTGAATCGAAAAACACATTTTTTGCTATTACATAAAAAAGACCCAATTCCAAAAGTAGGGTTGTGATTTTCAACACAAACAGTAATGTTTAGTGTCCAAATGATGACATAACAAAAATAAACCCTTGTGTTACATGAATCCGAGTAATCTTTGGTTTTAACTGATGATTACTACTCATGGAGGATTACAAAATTAATGGACAGTTGTGGGTCAATGGAAACCATTTATTTCAACAGTGTAGCATGACACTTTCAAAAAAATTTAAATCTATATGTGGCTGAAGTAACTATTGAAAGTCTGAATAACAAATATTATAGTTTAGTTATTGACAAGTTTGAGATCTTTTTGGGGCAAAGTAGCATATAATTATATACTGGTAGCATTGTGTTATAGAACTAAACTTTGAGCCTTGTGCAAGCCACTTTTAGAAATTCAACACTGTAGTTCCATTATGACCAGGAACATTATAGCCTGTTTCACAAGGTGGTATTTTCAGGTAGAAGTCGTACAATAGTTTTAAAAACAAGCACAAAAGGCCAGCTAAATATACTAGCTCCTAATCTAATGTAACGGTAGTCATTGATTTGGAAATATGTAAATGTAGAAATAGAAATTTCCAAGTATGCTACCAGGGTATGAGTCAAAGTTGTCCACTTTCGGCTCTACAAACTATGCTAGTTGTTTTGAGAAAGAACATCAACAATTTTATTTGAATTCCACTTCACTAGGGCTTTTCAATTCAAGAAAGACACACAAAAACAGTGGGGAGACAAAAATGTGTCTGGTATAATACAGCATGTAATTCAATAGCGGGGTTTCACCACCTACTTTGGTTTTCACAAAAGTCAAGAAACGAGTACACCACCAGGTCACATAAACAAATAAGCTTATTTAACGAATCGTCTTCATTATAAATTTCTGTCCAAAAATTATTCAGTAGAACTTTTACTGCACCAGGAAATTGTAATTACATCTTTAGGGAAGTACTTCCACGCACCACAAAACAAACCATGTTTACATCTAAGAATGAGGTCATATAGTGGGATGAGAATACAATCTTGTTTTAGACACCCAGACCATAGAGTCTTGTATTTCGGGCTCAAAGACGTTTGTAGATGCAAACTAATGATGTAAAGTATGCATTAGATCAGACAACACCTTGCCCTCATGGACTATAGCTTTACATTAGCAGAGCCCACACTAGTGTTGAAATAATTTTTGCCAAACTGTTAGACAAATCAAGATTTTTTTTGACAAACTATTTGTTTAGCCAACTGTAAATTACCGGTATAAAAAAAATAGCCATTAATGAATGGGCAAGGTAAGCCCTGATTAGTGAGATTTAACACAAAATTCAGTATTTTCATAGTTCCTAGAATTGTAAATAAAAAGATATTCTGTAGGTCATCATGCACATCATTTAAAAATGTTACTGTTAGTCAGAATTATGAAAGATGCCAAAAAAAAAATATTCAAATATTACCAAAAACCGGCATAAAATCACACTTTTATGACCATTTAAAAAAAAAATCAAAAAAAATCGACCTGTATCAATATTAAGACAAATTGACCAAAAACTCAGAGACTGAACATTGTAAATACTAAGTACATCCTCACTTAATATTTAATGAAAGCAATCAACATTGCAGAGAGAAACAGTTACCAGGAAAACATGTGGCAGCTATCAGTCACATGCATAATGTACTATTTAAACTTAATGTCTCATTGGGTTTTTATTCTTTATACTGACCAACCCATTCATAGTAACTGAAACCATTAGGAAACCAAGAGAAATGCAATGACATTCTCTTTTTGTAGGTTTTGTTGTATTTTTTGTGTAAACACCATTCAGTATGTCCTGGTTACAGAAACATGACAAAGCCATGACAATTGCATATGCACTGAATAACAAAACTAACATTAATGATCACTAAGATATACTTTGTAACAACAACAAATATATATTTCTGTTCATATTAATATTTACATTTTATTTTATTTCCATTAAAGCTTTTGCAAGCATCACAACTGGTTGCAAGCTACTCTCAGCTACGGTCACACACAGACCTGTACTCAATTTAGTTTTAGATTTGTTGGTGACTGATCTAAGTTAACAGAAACCAAGATGTACATGTAAGTTGTGGATGAAATAAAAGTGGATTAATTAAAGATTTTCTAAATAATCGACCTAATTAAAGCAGTGATCGATTGACTCAAATTATTTTTTATTGTAAAACATACCATTCTGTTCCTAAAGTGTATAACCTGGCATTTATTCTGTTAGCATAAGAGAAACTATTTACTTGATTATTAAAACAGAACTTCACAATCACAGTAAACATAATTACACACACAATATATAACCATTGCCAGAATGAAAATATTGCTATATTAAAATCAAGGGCGCAGTGTTGTCAAGGTGATACCAATTATCCACTGCCCTTGATCAGCATTAAACTACATGTATTAATCCTTTAAAGCGATTCAAGTGGCGGCAGCTAGTTATATCCAAAGCCACATATTGAAATGCAGAGTAGGGAATACAAAGGTTGTTGGCTGTATGAAATGAAATGATAGTTTAAACCACTCTTGATTCCCTTCTGGTGGTGACAGGATATCTATTGATGATTGAACAATACTGTTCGACTGTGAACACAGTATTTATGGATTATTGTTCATACTGAAACAGCTGGTATTTGTTGTGTTTTTTTCACAGAGTTGTTGTTTTTTTAAATATGGTACTAGTTAAATGCTGATACATGTATATAGCCCTGATTTTGATTTTTGTTTATAATAACGTGTTTACAAATTTAAAATAAGCTACCATTTTGACAAATTTAAAATGCTGATTTAAAGATGAATATTTTACATTATTTAAGTTTCAGAAAGATCTTGTACAAAGTTGAATTAATAATACCAAAATATATAAATATTGAGATGCAGTATTTTCTCCATTAGTAGCACAAGATTACATTAAAATAACAAAAGTGTACAATATATGCAATATTTGGTGTATGTGTGCTCCTACATGTATGAAAGAATGGAATTCTTCAAAGTGTTTAAATTAAACTATTTTGTTATCAACTATTGGGAGATGAACCTATTGTACGGGCCGCATGGTACTTAAGGAATTCATTAATATAAATCTGTTTAATCTAATTAATAAGGTATTTTAATCTTATTACTACAATTTGGATTCCAAACAAGCCTATCAATGACCAAGGAATGTGGGTTTACTAATCATTCGTATTTACGGCATTTTTCAATAATTCAATCCAGTAAACGATTTCTTTTTCCTCACTTTGCTATTTAATAGTGATGTAATTCCACGAGTAGCCACTGTGACTCCTAGTTTTAAGAACATAGAAAATAGATTGTGCACATCCCTGAATAGAAATGTTTACAGAAATGTTTCTCTTGTGGAATAGGTAGATTGTATTTATCAATATACATGTGTTAGTTATGTTTTGCAGTAAAGTTAATATTGACAATATACAATCCTGTAGTTTTGAAACGAGTAACTTTCAAATCATCCCTTGAAATGAATGAGAGAATCATATAATATTTTTATGAAATTCCGGCACCATAACCAGCTACATTACAAATTGAGCAAACTTATTGGTAGTATGGTGAAATGACCATAGTATTTTAATGTCTCCTTTTGACACTGCTTTTACCCATACAGTTCTGATTAAATAACAACATCAAGATGAATGTCCATAGTAAAGCAGTCAGTGAGTTAGCTAACCAACAATGGGGCTGTTTTAATATACCGATATAGCAATATGATTAAAAAACACTTGGACTGTAAAAACTACAGTAATTTGCAGTGCAAGGCAGCATTAAACTTAAAACCAAACCTTGCAAAAATCATCAATCTGTAAGAGTTCAGTTCCTTTTCTAAAGACTCAAAATTACTTTACAAAGACATCTACAAACTAAACACCTGAACAATAATCTCAGTTCTGTTGATGATCAGAGTGCTTACAATGTATGAAACACAACAAAGAGTGTGGACAGTTTTTCTACAAAAGATATTAGCTGAAACATAACATTTCATATACCCTGAAGGTAAATCAATTCCGAAAGAGACTCTAATCTTACCAGACACTAGTAAATAAGCCAAATAATGGCATCAAGTTCTTAAGAGTAACAGTAACAGTTTGGAAATGCATACCATCACAGTATTGTTGTTTTCTAGTTGAAAAGCACTTGTGAATAGTGAGCCTTCTGGGCAGCAAGGTATCTATCACTTCTATTACAAATACTTGATAATTCTAATAAAGAATATGGTTCAACAAAGCTTTCAAGCAACTGTTTTTTTTTCGTAATTTTGTGAGTAGGTAACCAGATTTAGGGGATCCCCATTTTATATCTGGAGGTGAGCTGGCAGTTTTTGAAGAAGAAAAAAATTCTATGATGAATGCATATTGTTAAAGAACTGGAAAAATCGTCAGGCATATGTAAATAAAATATTTAACAAATAGGTGACCAGCAGTAGCAAGGAGACAAGTATTTTGCTGCCTGACAACTTAAATAAACCTTTTAGGGCTTAATTATTAGCAGGGTTTTATTGTCGCTTATATCACCAGATAGCTAAATGTGCTAAATTAAAACCTAGTGAATATTCAAAATTAACAATAGAATGTATTTAAAACCTTATTAATATATTCCTGTGACAACAAATTGGTTAAAAGAAAATCCAGGTAATATTCCTAAAGGATTTGTTTGAATTTGAAAATTTTAATTAGTACTGTAGGTATGCTATACTAAAATTTGTTATTCACAGTAAGTTACAGTCACCAATGAAAGGATACACCAATAAAATGTTGTAAATAATTAGTAGCTCATTATATTTTAGCTTACCTTCGCTATCTTTAAACTTCTTGATTGCCACCATCTCATTTGATTCCTAAAAGAAACAAATAAAATCTCATGAGAATACTTGCTAGCAATTGGTGGTATGATGCCTAGTAGAATAATGTTTGGCGTGAGAAATGATCACAACTTGATTATTTAAGGGTGTTTAAATGAGAAACAAATATCACACCATTCGCACTGATTGACTAAATTGAAGGTTTACTGTATTTTTTTCTCTCATAAATGGATTTCAACATCAGTTATCAAAACTGTTTTCAGTGTATCTATAGGGAAATGCACATTCTTGTGGAATCATCTGTTCAAACACTGACTGTGTATAAAGCACTGATTAAATTCAAGAACATTAAAAAAATCATATTCCTCTGCATTATACAACTTTAAATAATACAAGTTGTACCATTGATATTTCTAATTAAATTACAAAACATTTTTCATATAACAAATTTTCTCTCTAGTCTACAGCTTTGTTAGCATCTGTAGCATGAATAGTTTTTATTAAACACTGGAGGGCTATTTTGTTAGAAATTTAATGGACAGACAACTGATCAAACACTAACAGAAAGCTTTATGTATAAACTAATTGTAGCCTCTACACGGCTATAAACATAACTCACCAATATACATTATAAAGTAAATCATTATTTTATTTTTAAACTTTATTTCATGCATATAGGTGGTTCAGTGAATGTAAGAGATTCTTAAACTTTTGTAATCTAGCGTCTCAAAACTAAAAGAACTTGGATACCATTGCCGTCTATTCCGTAAAAGGTGAGAAAACTGACAATGGTGGTGAAAGCAAAGGGTTACTCACAATTGTTGTACACAATAATAACAGGAAAATTAAAGGATCAGTACATCTTTGATCAAAACTATTCAGAAACTGAGCCAATGAGTTTAGCCAAACCTCACAATGCTTTAAATTTATTTATACAACCTATATCGAGACTACAATTTTAATTTCAACATAGCAACTGCGAATTCATGAATTATTCTACAATTTGCAAAAAATCAGTACATCTTTGATCAAAAACTATTCGGAAACTGACCCAATGAGTATAGCCACACCTCAAAATGCTCAAAGTCTATTTATACAATCCATACCAAGGCTACAAATTTAATTTGAACATAGCAACTGCAAATTCAAGGATTTTGAATTTGAAATTATTCTCTGATTCACAACAAAAGTTGAGAGGTCAACTAACACACTTTACAGAGAATAGATTCCCAATCAGGCTTTGCTTTATGTAAATATGATGGAGTTTACAACTCAGATAAGACATTTTAAATGCTTGTCGTACATGGTCATCTGACTTCTAGACAAACACTGCCCACATTCCATTCAAATTTTGCAGGTACTTTTTCTGCATGAAAAAAATTTCATGAGCAAATTAGATTGTCTAATCCCAATTTTTCAGCTCAATTGAACATTCCTAGGAATTTTTCGATGATTTCATTTCCACGGTTCACCTCTCCTGGCCTATGTTTTCATCTGTGGGTAAACCACTAAAGACAAGTGGGTGTGGGTACCTATGATACCCTCCAGTGACTCGGACTAGTTACCATGTTACCAAGTCCACATCATAAATAAGCACGCATAGCAAACTGACACATTAAACTTGTTTTAAATTTGTGTAAACAGTACAAAAATGTTCAATTAGTTTGATTTTGTTAATTTGGCAGAATTAAAATAATCAATATATTACGATATCCAATTCAAGCTTCAATAAATAAAATAATGATCATCCTTCTTCTGGCTGTCACACCTCAAAGTTTAAGGTGATAAACTCCAGAAAACGACTATATTCGTATTCAAGTCTGTGACACTGGCCACAGACCACACTAAGAAACAGAATCTTTTAGCTAGATGAACTGTAGTAAACAATAACAGTGTGTACAAGACACGACAACCGGATTATTTAGAAGTTTTTCTCACCTTATGTCTGCACTTCAGCACAACCCCATAGGCACCTGAAAATAAAAATGCACTGATGAGGATACACTGAAAGAACGTGCAGGTATCATTAATAGTGATAATGATCAATTCAGTGTAAGAGAAAATAAAAAGTTTTAAGTCATCATTTTCACAAAAGCAGCAGACTACTCTATGGCAGGTAGGTTCGGGTCAAGGCTTCGACAGTGACATATATTCAACTTGCGTACACGCGAACAAATACTACAAGCAACGGACACTTTTTTTTTTATTGCGGCATAATAAATAAATAAATAAAATTCTTCACAGAAAGGCCAATTGAAAAATATCTACATAAATACATAAAATGCTAGCATGTCATAACAATCAGTCAACGACTCGTCAAAAGTGTCGCAAAGTTTTCTTCGATGAACGACGTACCTTCGCCAACTATACCCAAAACTTCGTACTTATTCATTACATATCAATCATTGCCATTAATTCCAGAGTTTCTATCGATGACTTCCAAGCGCTGTGTTGGACAAAGCCGACTTCAATGACCAAACACGACTCATGGCACTAGATTACTACGATTTGGTCCTAATAATATCCATTGTCGAGCAAGATCGAACGAGCTTCGTGGTACCCGCTGAGGGGGTATTGGTCAATCACACACGGTTTTTGTAGAAATTATAGTAAAATATATGATAAATAACCACAGACCAAGGCCCAGTACCGTAAATAACACTACGGTGACAACAGTCTCAGTAGGAAACGACAACGAAGAAATAAAACCAGCTGTATCTATGAACACACGCACACTGCTCGACGAGCTGACGATGAAATTTCAGTCCTTGCCAACACGTATCCCAGAATGCACCAAGAAATAAACATTTCGCGTGACGTTGAGTTATGCGCATTCCGGATTGCAGCGTCATCAATGTCTGTGTATATTACGATTAGACCACCTGGATGTCAAATATACCAAACTCATTTACAAAATTATTTATCAGATTACCAAACGGACTAGCACCGATGTACTTTGACACTTTTTTTTTCTTAAAAAGTCAATAATCTAAAGGAGTTATTGGTCCTCCTCTGTCTATATGATGGTCGCAATATAAGCAGTCAAATAGACTTTTAAAACATATCGCTGGTCTCACACTACAAAAACAGTTTACGTATGTGACAATGTATATGTGAACTCATAGGAAACAAACACAAAAATAGCATCAAATACGAGCAAAAATAAATACTACCAGTATGTTAATTGAAGTAACTATACGGCGCGCACTTACATGAGTCGGACAACCTTCGTACATCTCAACATAAGCCAATATAGTGAAGAGGATCCACAAAGTAAGATTATTTTACTCATATACAATGAATCGTCTGTATATCTACATTTAAAAAAAATAATCAACAATATCATATCAATACTTACATATGCAAAGTTCTCAAAAAATGAGCCCAATCAACCATACTGTGCTCATAGCGATCGTAGAGGGCAGTAGGTAGCCCCATGTAACAATAAATATTAAAGTTAAGGTGATAGACACTCACTGTAAATACAAGTGGATGGATGTTACTAAATTCCCGATCCCAAATAACAAGTGTAAAACTGTGATCATATTTAGATGGCATTTTGGAATCCTTCTTTACAGAGAGTTATTTGGAGAATAATTTTATTTGAATGAACTACTGAGACAAGTGCGAATATTATATTATATAAAACACATCGTAGTGCGGATGAATAAGAATCAAATATGAATGTAATAAATACAGTATATAAGTCACCACGAATACGTACATTATAACACATGTCACTACGAATACGTACATTATAACATAACACGTAACTACGAATACGTACATTATAACATAATACGTAACTACGAATACGTACATCAAATCATAATATGTCACTACGAATACGTACATTATAACATAATAGGTAAATACGAATACGTACATTATAACATATGTAACTACGAATACGTACATTATAACATATGTAACTACGAATACGTACATTATAACATAATATGTGACTACAAATACGTACATTATAACATAATATGTAACTACGAATACGTACATTATAACATAATATGTCACTACGAATACGTACATTATAACATAATATGTCACTACGAATACGTACATTATAACATAATACGTAACTACGAATACGTACATTATAACATATGTAACTACGAATACGTACATTATAACATAATATGTCACTACGAATACGTACATTATAACATAATATGCCACTACGAATACGTACATTATAACATAATACGTAACTACGAATACGTACATTATAACATATGTAACTACGAATACGTACATTATAACATAATACGTAACTACGAATACGTACATTATAACATAATACGTAACTACGAATACGTACATTATAACATAATATGTCACTACGAATACGTACATCATAACAAATATGTCACTACGAATACGTACATTATAACATAATACGTAACTACGAATACGTACATTATAACATAATACGTAACTACGAATACGTACATTATAATATAATATATAACTACGAATACGTACATTATAACATAATATGTCACTACGAATACGTACATTATAACATATGTCACTACGAATACGTACATTATAACATATGTAACTACGAATACGTACATTATAACATAATACGTAACTACGAATACGTACATTATAACATAATACGTAACTACAAATACGTACATTATAACATAATATGTCACTACGAATACGTACATTATAACATAATACGTAACTACATATACGTACATTATAACATAATATCAGCTGATAATAAATAAGACAAAGCGATTGAAAAATTACATTAGGTCAACTATTACTTATTGACAACAGTTACATAGAGATAATTTACATATTAAAATATTGTAGAAACTTTTAATTTTACTATTTACTAACATTTATTGCATATTTTGAATCATAATATTTTTTCCGAATGGAAGCAATAAACAACAGGACGAAAAAAACACACAAAAATATACATAGAAGCAATATAAACTGTGTACTGTTATTTCTAACACAGAATACTACTCCATTCTGCGTTTAGTTTTCCATGTTGATCGACATCTGTTATACGTGTCATAATAAACACAGTAAACGCCGGTAGAGGGCGCTGGTCTTGACGGTGAGAAGCGCGACGGCAAGCCTTGACGCACGTTTTCAGAAACATGTATTTATGAGAATATTTCAGAAGCAGCACTCTAAAACTGACTTGAAGTTTCACAATTACCTAAGACGAATCATAGGTCATAGGCTTTTCCTGTAATTCGATTTAATTATTGAAACCGTTTTCATTTCCTCCTAGAGTAATACATAAATGAAATGAAATGTCACCTCAAAACGAGGTAATATTTAATTACTAGTACGTCATGTAACCATGGGTTTAGTTTCAAAAGATATTACCGGGCCCTATTTTTGGCAATGAAAAAGAGCTAATAATTTCAGCATTTATTTCAGCAGATTATAAGTATTGTTATAAAATCACCCAAAATCGTTGGTTTATCTTCAAAAAACGCAAATTCTGTAGAAATACGGGTTGAACTTCATAACATACCCATAGTCAGGGTGGGTTGCATGACACGATTGGTTGAAATACTCGTCTCATTTGCATACATTAATATTCATGAGCAATGAAAAACTCGTCTTCTCAGTAAAATTGTGCCAAAATGCTTTCCGATAGCATAAATGTTAGTTCTAAACTGATTGATTCTATCGTTACGAGCTGAAAAAATAATCGGAAAAATGATGTAAAAGTAATTTTTGAGACACGTTTTCGATCAGACTCCAGCTAACTATTGAAAGTAAACACAGGTTTTCTCTTTACCATGATCATAGCAAGTTATGAAATTAATGGAGAATGCAGAGGCACGTTTATAATTCACTCTAGTACTATTGCTCAAAATGTTTTCGGTGACTTTTATCAGTGACAAGTTACCTAATTAGTATGCATTTCAATGAACCACAGTGTGTGTGCATGCGCAGTTTGAAATGGAACAGATTTGAACGCAATAAAATCACGCGTAGTACTCGGGCTCCAGCAAGAAATTGTGGCGTCAAACTGGTTGTCGGTTGAATTGTTTTGAAATAGACATAATTTTGTAGCCTGTATTTGTCTATGAAATGTTTCTAAGTTTTATTGAGGATTATTCTGTAAAGGAATGGCTGAAATTATTTTATCTGTTCGTAAACGGGACGTTGTTGCTTGACGATGGGCTACGGACGACTGACGTCGAAACGTTTCATTCAGATCAGATGGCGCCCTCTCGTTCCAATCCCCCCCCCCGCCCATAGTTACAAAAGTGATATATAGTTTTTTTTTTTTCTGAAGGTATTGTCGTGGCGACACACCCCTGTCATTTTATCAGAGTAGTAACACTCTCTTACTTGATGGCGTAATGAATGAGAAAAATGGAGAGGGCTAGACGATTTGTTCAAAGTCGGTACGAGTCGATATTCTTTTCAAAAGTTAAAATGCGTGCTTTTGGGCAGGAGAAGGGATTCGTTCGATTCTCACACAGCAGCGTGTCTTGTCGTTGCACGTGGCAAGGTAGATGGAATGATGGAATAGTCATGGGAACGCACAGAACACAGTTAGAACACAACACAGCAAAAAGGAAACAGTCTGTTTGCGTTATTGCGAGACTAATCTACTGCCAGTAAATCTGCGACAAAGTTTTATCCGACTATGGGCCGTGGAACCAGAGGCGGTGGTAAGTTATACGGATACATATGAAAGATCACAGTTAGTCATTTTTTATTTTAGGTTAATCGTTTTTTTTTTTTTATAATCAACTCCCGCCCTTTGTCTGACTAACAGTACTAGTACCTCTATTGCGACAAAACCGAAATGGTTAGGTTGGTCCGACATTATGTTGCTTCACTGCACCTATCGACGTGAGTCTTTTATTGTATAGCACTGTACTGAAAGATGTGTTTGAGGGTTGAACTTTTGTACGCTCCGGGAGAAAAGACAGAAAAATCGTGCAAGTCATGTTTTCTTTATCTCATCTAGTTTTAAACTAGATTTGTGTTGCTACATATACCATCAGATGTGTTATAAATAAAGTTTGGTTTTCCTCTTATTTTCTATGTAGACCCCTACCAAATCTTCTTGGAATGTCTAATGTTTGGCCCCTCGTGTGTCGAACTTGGAATTTGGCACGCGTGTCCATATTTAGATAAAAAAAAGAGACGCCACTCTTGTAGCTCCACAACGTCAATATACATTCCAGTGCAGCGTATTGTTGTGCATATGTCAATCACAATCGACAACATTACCCTGAACTTGAGATGGCTTTAGTTCTGAAAATGGTGACGAGCTGTTTTGTCAAGTATTTCAAAGTTTGAATAAACACTATTAAACAAACGCAAACTAAAATATATCATGCACATTGTGACAACACGATATTATGGACCGCTATAATTTTGAAATTTGAAGTTAATAATAAGTCTATTTTTGTTATAGGAAAGAAAAAGAAAAGGAGGTCTACTCCCGATAAGAAAAAGAAAGCCGCGACTAAAACGGGGAAATCAACAAACCTAACAACTGACACATATGAGCTCGACGCAACTGAATCGATTAACAAAGTATTAACCGCTGGTCCTGAGTATAACGAGGCTGAGGAGATGAAAGAGTTGGCCGCTCAATTGACTGCATCCCTCATGAAAAACTTACGCACAGTAAGCGAAGCACAGATGCTTGAGAATCTAGAACGAAGGGGTGAAACAGACTCCCACAGGGAAACAGGCAGTGAGTGTAGTAGCACCGTGGCCGAAGATTGCGACGTTTCAAACGACGAGGTTTCGGTGTATGAGACAGAAAGTGTTGCTATAGCGACAGAACAGTCACAAACACGCGCATGGGGTCCCCTAAAACCAGTGATTGAAAACGCGGATAGCCAGAACTGGCCCCCAATTGCCAGCAATGCAGCGAAACCAAACGACACCAAATGGCCGCGACTGGGAAAGGACGGTTCAAATACACGCGACAACTTGAAGTTACCCATAGTTACGAGGCAGGTTGACACGGACTCAGTTAACTGGCCTGCATTGGGTAAACCCGTCACAGAAACAGAGACACACAACTCCGATAATAACAAGATACTGGGAAACGATGAAAAGGAAACACGTGAAGGGACTGACACGCATATTCCCCAATCTGAAACGAACTTAGTCCTCAAAGAATGCCCCCAAACCGACCCAGTAGCAACCATGTCCCCTCCACATACAGACGTAGAAAAAATCAACTGGTGTTCTCCTCCCATCTCCGCGCACGATAGACGTGAGTACAGAGAGGAACGTTTGGAGTCAGAACTTAGAAGTATGTTGAAACGAGAGAACTTTGATTCACCCGCAGGATGGAATATAGGCGAAATACGTAACATTTCATTGAACCAACTGGCGGAAAAACAGAGCACGCATTTATGGAGCTGCGTACTTGGTGATCAAATTTCAAACTGTATAATGCTGTCACAGTACGAACTACAGAACATACTGCGCACAGACTTGGAGTAAGTATATTGGGGGCGCTATACACTGATGTCTTTTGGATGGCCCTGTAACGTGATTTGATTTACATGTAAACTTGTGTAGCTACTAGCCTGACATGTATAAATAAATAAACGCTGCTCGGACTGATAAGTATGATATATTGAAGATAATATTTGGTAATCGTAGTCCTAAATAACTATTAAAAATAGCTAGACGTTTCGAGCAATGACTCTTTGTATGCTATCGATAAAGAGCCATTGCTCGAAACGTCTAGCTATTTTTAATAGTTATTTAGGACTACGATTACCAAATATTATCTTCAATATATCAGCCTGACATGTAGGCGTGAGTGTCGCCCTCGCCGGCCGAACGCCATCAGACCTCACTGATTGGGTTTGGAGCATCGCGGAGGGCGCAACTCACGCGACCTTGTCCGGCTAGTGTCGCTACCTGCAGTCAAATACTAATCATATACATGTTGTTCTGTTTCCAGGGTATCCAAACTTATGAAATGTGACACCAAAAAGGAAACTTACATGGAGAAGCCAACCTTTTTCATGGACAAGGACTGCAGCGACCCCAACGTCGCCGAAAGCGACCGGCAAGAGAATGAGGATTATTTTCATACACCGAAAGAAACGGATTTTCTGCCCTTAAGTTTGTTAGAAATCCTGTGAGAAAAATAGAAGGAAAGGGTCACGAGGCAGAATTCATGAAATAAACAAATAATAAAAGAAAAGCATTTTTATGATATTTTTTGTAGTTGTTGCTACGAAAGGCTCATTCTTTTGTCAAATCAAGCGCCCTAGATGCAAGTGCCATGTTTCATATTTAGACAGCTAAACCATGCGAGTCGCACACACGGGGTCGCACATATCGAGCCCCAACTCCTTATCACCCACACTGACCAGCACGTACGATACACGTAAACACATCCGATTATGTTAAATCGACTGGGAGTAAATAATAAAACACGCAGTCGGAACCTCTAGGATTATATTTTTTCAGTTAACAATACAGTAATTGCGATTATTCTGGCAGTTTTGGAACCTTGTGAACATTGGTTCCCACGGTAAAACTATTTTCTCGTACATAACATTCCAAGACGGTCTGGAGTGATAATTTACATATCATGTGACTGGTAGAATATTTTTGATTGTCTTTGATTATTTTTTAAATCTGACGTGAAAATCGACAAAACTTTTTTCTTTTTGAGAAGACCCAATTTGTAAGGGCGCCCCACTAACTCGTACATTTACGTGCATAATGCAATGCGACAATGACGTCATTGTAAAGGCTCATTCTTTGGGGTAGAATGCTACACAAAGTAAAAATATTGTCATATTGTTTGATATATCATGTTACAAGGATTAAAGCATAAAATAAAAATATGGGGTCACCTTACTCAGTTCAGAGAAAATTTACCAATAGTGAAAATAGAATATTTTGTCAGCATTTTACCATTGTTTCTGCTCGGTGACATACGAGTGAAAACAGGATATATAGTGTCTTACAAGGTATTTTTTAATGTATAGCAGTATTACTAAATAGACAATATATTTATTGAGTTTTTATCAAGAAAATGTGTTGGCATTGGGGTCTAAGGAAACCGCTGATAAAATTGTATTCGTATTATTTTACCGTTTTTTCTCAAAAATCAGAATGACATTAAACAGAAAAAGTTCACACATGGTTGACTAATACTAAAACGAATAATAATTGTGTAGACAGATTTTGACACAAATTATTGCTACTGCTGTATGCGCTAAAATATGCGCACATGTTAATACAACTCGCGTATAGCACCCTAACTGAAGCCCCAAATCCTGATCCATCATGGCCTTAAGAACAAAATCAATACGTAGCTTTCTGCTGTTATTTTGCTTAAATTTAGTATAATAGTTTTCCCTTCATATCTCGACTGTGAATATGATTATGATAATGATACGAACAAATGATGTAATAATAGTATTAATAATGCTAACTTACTAGAAGCTGAAGTAGGAGGGTGAAGACAATTTGGATCAATGTGCTGAGTACTACTTAATTAACGCTAACATTATTAATTACTACCGCGGGAGAGATGCTATAAAAATGTGCAACTAATCACTTTCTCTTTATGGTGTCGTAGTAAACATTTTTCCTTCCTCAATCGAATGTGTGTGAACTATTTTCTTTTTATTTATTTATTTTATTTTCGTAAATACAGTTCTATTTTGGTAATGTCCTCGTGTACATTTGTTTTCTACAAAATGTTCTCAGTAAAATTCCCCCTAGATTTGCCGCCCCTCATCTTGATTTTCCAACGGTCACCCACTTATCACATGTTCCATCTTAATTTATACGCTGACACCCTTCCCTAGTATTACCTTATTCTGATACTGAATTAAAACTTCCGTAAAGGACAGTTTTTGAACTTCTATGTCACCTGTAAAACGGTAAGCTACCTTCAAGTTCCAATTTACCTACGACATTATAGTATAATTTGTACAAATCTCTTATTTTGAAGAAAACACAATCCTTCGAATGTAAATATATTTCAGGTTGGTGGCAATCTAATTAAAATAAGATCCTGGTTGGCTTAATTTTTTTTAATTTTTTTTTCATATAATTACTACAATTATTATTTATTTTAAATATTTACTATAATTATTATTATTTATTTTAATTATTTTTTAACATTACAATTATTTACCCGGTGGCTTTCACGAACAAAACCATTCTTGCAGCAAAATAATTGTAACGTCAAAAAATAATTAAAATAAATAATAATTATAGTAAATAATTAAAATAAATAATAATTATATAAAAAAAAAAATTAAAAAAAAAATTAAGCCAACCAGGATCTTATTTTAATCAGATTGGGTTGGTGGCGCTATTTACAAATTCAGCTCACCGTCTCTGCTACGTCATCAGCAAGTTTCGCAGCCGAACGGTCACTTTTACAAGGTACAAAACCTGTACCGCTTGCTCACTGCTTCTTTTGGTGTGCTCTGTGGTAAGTATGGTTTATGATGTGTTAATGTTGTGGTACCCTGTTGTATTACCATGCTTTGGGTAACGTTCAACGGGCAAGTTTGAATAAAACTAGTAAGGTCACTCCACAGAAAATAACTTTAGTAACTACTGAGATCTGGGTGAGGCCAGCACAAGGGCTTGCAAAAATTGCTTGGTTCGTTCATTTTTCAGCGGCAAGGGGAGCAACGGTCACGGTCCAAGTAAGTTTACAACCCGGTTTACAATCTACTGCGAGGGCCGAAGTGATGCAGATATGTTGTTTGTGACTGTAGTATTTCCCCATTCTATATTTTCAGAGCAGGATGTGGATTAAAAGAAAAGTATTTAGCCATGTGTGAGGACTCCGTGGTCGTTCTTTTGTCTAGGGCATTTGAACCCAAAGATGATTGTCCTCTTCGCCAACATAAATACTTAGTAATTATAGCGGCTGATGGTCACTCGTGAAGCTCGGATATCCCCTGCAAAAAACACACGAAAATTCGCGAAAATTGACAACAGGCAGATCGAACTGCGGCAGGGAATGGAACGGCAAATGAAAACATGCAACGGAAATAAAAGAACAATATGCAACATTAGAAGTAAAACAAAAATAATTTATTGCTTATAATGTGACAAATAAAACAGAAATGATAAAAATCGACAGTGAGAAATCATTTGAATTACGACAAACACGCCCAATACGCGTGAACTCAAAATGAACTAAAATGCCAGAGGTTAAACTGCGTAAAATTATTTCCGGTCTGGACAAATTACTGATCAACTGTCATACAAGATCAATAATAATTTACACAGTAAAAATTATAAAAATTCATAGCTGTTTGAAAAAACTTCTCAGATCTGTATTTGTACGTTCATTGCCATCTTCGTCAAATTCAAAACTCTCAAAGTCCAAGTCGGCGTCACTGTAGCCGTTGAACAAAGTCCCTACAGCTTTGGACTTAGCACTCTGTCAGCTTGGCACTTTTCATTCATGTCTAATCACAATAAAGAGACAAGAAAAATGGAGTCGCTCTGCTGGGATGGCACATGATGCTTTTGTTTACAGTCTGGCAATCATCTTTGACCTTTATGCATCTGCTTTACTGATTGGCTAGGAATGACATCACTACTAGTGTTTCATCATAAAGGTCAAATTGTGACATTGCTTTCTTATCAGACTCGACACTTATCAATCACGGTGAAAGTTATCATCTCAGCAAGTTCCAATGGTTGGAATGTCTCACTATATGGATATCGCAGTGGGCTTGAAATAGGAAGTTTTTTTGTATCCAACGACAGAAGAATAGTTTTCATGACAGAAATGCAATAGCGGTGATGAAAGATGGTAAAAAAGTTGTCAGTCTTCGGCGTGACTTTATAAAATTGCTGGCCCCAGTTATGGATTCGCAAGCTGCTACCAAATATTTTATAAAGCCAAAATAACGTGATTTCAACCACTCTCTCAGTATGGGCTGCTACAATATTGCAACATTGGTTTAATTGTTGATGACACTACGGCCGACCAAGTGCGACACTTGCTTTGCGGCTCTCCTTATACGAGGTGCTTGAATCGTTTCTAAGGAAGCACAAACCACGACATATTTCCAAAAGAGAACTACTGTTTCTGCTTTAATATTCATTTTGATAGACTTGCTGACTGTTATGATTCTGAAAAAAATCTTGAAAAATAAATGTAAATCAGCGGTGAACGTGCTGCACTGAAGGCAGAAAGCGAAATTACCTACTGTAAAATGACTAATTTTCACTGGGTTTAAATTTCGCTGATTTACCATTTCAGGGATATTCAGTGGGTTTTAAATTCACGGTTTGATCATTTAGATAATGTGTTCTATGCTAAATTTTACATATTCACTGGGTTTTAATTTAGCGCTTTTTCCAGTCAGCGAAATAAGTAAAATTAAAACCCAGTGAATAATTAACCACTTTACAGTATTTTGCGTTCATCCCTTGTTTTACGCAATTAACAATTAATTTTAAAGAATGTTTATAAGCATCACAACAGACTGCAAGAAAGTCAACTGTTACTGTTACAACCACAGTCAACGAATACATGTGACGTCATCATGTGCGCTATAGAAGGAGGTATGTGATTCGTTGACTAAAATCGTCGATAGTGGGTCTCGTTGAAATCTCGTTACATAGGCATCGGCTCAGATGTAGGTAGGGCGGAATTAAAAAAATCACAAAATCAAAATCAAAGTAAAATAATAAAATAAAATAAAAGGGCATTAATAACAAAAGTAATAAAAAATAGAATTAAAATAAGTTTATAGCCAAAATAATTAAAGCCTGTACACTACATCAGATTTTAATCAGATTGTCTATATACCCTAGAAGTTTGAAAATGGTGCACTTTCGGGTAATGGGCGCCATTTTGTTTGCAATCATTTGAAAGGAAACAGCTCATACCTGATAAAACATCCTCACAATGTTGTTCAATGATAAGACAATCAAATCAAATATTATTTCAGCGGTGAAATAACTATTTTTAGTGTCTTGAATGTTCTATGGTTACGCCCGTTCTATTTTTAGTAAATCAATTACCCGCTCGGCAGCGCTCACTGGTCAGACATCAGGTATTGCCTGCTACATATTACGAATATTGCTACATATTACGAATATTCCCCTTAGCAGAACAAAGTTTTCACCAGTTTGCATCCCCCTCCTGCAGCAACTCGTGTGTATACCAAATTGCTTCTATAGCCAAAAAAATCTTCTTCGATCAAAAACTAGAAGGAATGTCAAATTTTGTCTGTTCGTTTCAAAATCAACATTAAATTCAGTGAAAATTACAGGAAATATGAACTTACCCAATTCTGCACGGGAAAAAATGTTGTGCTTCAAGGGGTAAACTGCCACAATCAATTCACTATATATGTAATGTTAGCATTTTTTTTGCAATTATAAAATAATGTCAGAAGGCACAATAATGGACCTTTAATGTTGATGACACAAGCATATTTTGAAAATATTATTTAGTTAGTATATGGATGTTTTTGGATAATCCATGACGCTGATCATTCAAAATCTGTTCATTAAAATAGATTCCCAAATTTGCATAACAATTTAAAACACTTATATTTCAAGAACCCCATATAAGTTTTCAGTGGATCTTTGTGCATTGAAATAGTACACAAAGTGGTCTCGCTTCTAATATGTGTTAATTAATGACATCATTTGCATAATTATAGTACTTTTAATGAATTCTAGATATTTCCATTATGTCATATGCCTTCAATCTATGCCACCAATATGTAAGCGTTTTTGACTCCCGTGTGCGAAGCACAAAAGGGAGTCTTTGCAGTTACCCTGTCTGTATGTCTGTCTGTATGTCTGTCTGTATGTATGTATGTATGTATGTATGTATGTATGTATGTATGTATGTCACTTTTTTTGTTCCACCGTTATCTCAAGAACCACTAATCAAATTTTTGTGAAACTTGGTACATAGATGCTCTGGGATGATGCGCAGAGTTGATTAGGTTTTGGTAAAAATCTATGAATATTAATTACCTAATTTGCATGATAATTAGCTGATTTTTAGCTGTTCCAAGACTGTTCCACTGATATCTGAAGAACCACTCATTGGATTTTGATGAAACTTGGCACATGGATGCTCTGAACTAGTGCGCAGATTTGATTAGTTTTGGGTAAAAATCTATGAATATTAATTACCTAATTTGAATGATCATTAACTGATTTCAAGCTGTTCCATGACTGTTCCACTGATATTTGAACAACCACTCATTGGATTTTGATGAAACTTGGCACATGGATGCTCTGAACCAATACGCAGATTTGATTAGTTTTGGGTAAAAATCTATTAATATTAATTACCTAATGTGCATGATAATTAACTGATTTTAAGCTGTTCTATGACTGTTTCACTGATTTTTGAAGAACCACTCATTGGATTTCAATGAAACTTGGCACATGGATGCTCTGAACTAATGCGCATATTTGATTATTTTTGGGTAAAAATCTGTTAATATTATTAATTACCTAATTTACATAATGATTAATAAATTTTCGGCTTTTCCACTGATATCTCAAGTACTAATCATAAAATGTCAATAAAACTTGGGACATAGATGTCATATGACACTGCACAGACCTGATAGTTTTTAGGGTAATATCAGTACATATTAATTACCTAATTTGCATAATTAATTAATTTTCAGCTTTTGATATTTCAAGTAGTAATGATCATGTTTCAATGAAACTTGGTACATAGTTACTTGAGAACTGTGCAGAGACCAAATTAGTTTTTGGGTAAATATTTGTGCATATTAATCACCTTATTAGCATAATTAGTTAATTTTCAGCTTTTCACCTGATATCTCAAGTACTAATCATCGCATTTCATTGAGACTTGTTACATAGATATTCTAGGACTGCAGAGACCTGATTAATTTTGGGATAAATAATTGTGCCTATTAATTACCTAATTTGCATAATTAATTAATTTTTTGCTGTTCTATGGCTGTTGCACTGATGTCTAAAAGCCACTCATTGGATTTCAATGAAACTTTTAAAGAGTACCCATCACATTTCAATGAACCTAGGACTATACACCATATAAGTTTTTGGTAAATATTTGTGCTTCTTAATCACCTAATTAATATAATTAATTAATACTGATATCTCAAGTATTGATCATCACATTTGAATAAAACTTGGTACATAAGTGCTCTAGGACAATAGACAGCCTGATTAATTTGGGGTTAAAATCTGTTCATATTAATTCTCTAATTAGCATAATAATTAATATTATTTTGGTTCTAATCACATTTCAATGAAACTTGTTACATTGTGCAGACCTTATTAGTTTTACACTTAAATCTGTTCATATTAGTTACCTAATTTGCATAATTAGTTTTCTGCGTTTCCATCAACATCTCAAGTTCAAGTAATTTTGAATTAATTTTGAATGTGTCTCCAATACTCTCAGCACACGGGAGTTCTTTCTAAGCTTTCTTTGATTTGATTTTGTAATATATTTTTTTTATGTCTCATTTGCAGTTTCTGTTATTGATAATGATGTCTTGGCCAGAACAACATGTTGTTAATCCTGTGCATAAAAACAACCATGCTGGAGCCAAACCACCTCGATATACACAAACATGTGGTAGGGGCCGCGGTTTACGTAGAGATTATGCAAATGTGAACTCTCTAAAGTTACCAAGAGATGCTGCCAGTCTGATGCTGGATAAACATCATTATGTCAAGGTAAGGTGTACAAACAAACCACTTTGGCAGATTTCTAGTTGGGTGGTGAGGGTGATGAGGGGAACCTTTTCGGTGATGTTAACCCATGGGTAAACATACCCAATACTACTGCATGATAAACGATGATGGCTTATAAAAATCACCAGGCCAATCATTGCTATATGGTGAATTTGTTTTGTGTTAGTATGGAAAGGTATATTGAACTGGTAATTGTCAATTTGGGGGGGGGGGTGCTGTGGGGATAGGGGCAGAGGCGGCTGTGTAGGAGGTAGGAGTGGATAAAGAGATTGAAAGGGACAAACGTTTCTTTATTTTAGGATTTCTTCATAGACAGTAGAGTAATTTATGTGGGAGAGGTAGGTAGGTCTAGTTTGTCACCGCCACTCCTAACAAATTAACATGGCAGTGCTTGTTGAGCCACCCATGTTTCAGCATTGTTTTTATTTATTTTCCCACAATACACTCTACTGACAATTCAATATGGCAGCAAGTACACATTCCTGGTTTGATTCGACAGAAATGGATGCAGTGCTCATGGCAGTTAACATGCAGTTGATTGTATATAAATGTTTCCAGTCCATGTTTGAAAACAGGACCTTATGATTTGACGTTATATATCATATATTGTGTCAACAATGCATTGCAATCAAGCATTTCTGACTCAGTCCTGGATTTTGGTTATACATGGACAGCCATTGTTCAGACCTGGAATTTACATTGAACATAATAGAACCATAATCTTTCTCGAATTGGATTAAAACATTTCCAGGACGTATGCTGTTCTAGAGTCATGCCTTGAAATTCAACTTTACAACTGCTTTTTTGAACTTCATCCTTTAAATAATGTACTAAAATATCAAATTCAAAACAATCAATGGCAGTAATTTTCCAAGGAATACTCATACAGTGTTGCAAGGGAAACTGAAAGTTTTTTTTAAGTACTCTGTGACTGGCACACTCTAACTTGATATCTCAATACCACCAGGAGACTAACAAAGAACTGGACAAAGTTACAAATAAAATGTCAGCAACAAGTGGTATGAGAAGAGGCAAATACTTGCACAAACTGACCAGTAAAACTACAACAAATCTGATGGTTTCTGAGGTAAGTAAAGTTACTAAGTGCCCTCCAAATGTTACATGGAACTGGTCATTGGGAATCGTTTTACTCATCTATAATTGCAGTGTCCTTTTGTAACTGCTGTGAATGGGTAAATTATCTGTTGACATGACAACAAATAAGTAAACAAAAATTTGATATGCCATAATATACACAAAAACAATGGTAAAACTATTTTAATACCGACAGAATGGTCACCATTCACTGTAATACAACCATTGATCAGCTAACTTCTTTGAAGTCAATATAGATCAATTTTCATTCATGAGTAGGCATCTAACTTTAACACCAATAACAGAATTGGATTTATATGGCATCTCCATGTGCAGATAGATTAATGCGATAATTCATTGACAGATTTGAGTGAATATATACATATCTTCACATTTTTAGGGAGAGCACAATCTCCATTTATCAACATACAACGATCCAGAGATTGATGATCAGAGATGCAAATTAGCTGACATGGACATCCACAAATTTGGTTTTGTAGTACCAATCAATAATGTCCATCCTCATTCTTCTGTAGCATCAATCAGTGCTGACCATCCTCCACTCTCTCCTGAAGTACCAGTAAACAATGGCCACCCTCTGCTTTCTTCTAAAGTACCAATAAACAATGACCATCCTTCACTCACTTCTGAAGTACCAATCAGTGATGACCATCCTCCACTCTTTTCTGAAGTACCAATAAAAAATGACCATCTTTGGCGCTCTTCTGACACATGTTACTATTGTGGCAGTACCAATCCATTGAAGAACCATCCTTTGGTTAAATGGTCTGCAGCTGAGAGGAACAAAGATCCTTTAACCCTGACCAACAAAAAACGCTATGCCTTGTATGTTGAATTGCCTGTAGGAGGAGTGGTTGGTAAATTCATGGTCGACACAGGTGCTACAGACAACATGGTTTCTCTAAGTCTGTACAATGCAATGCCCCATTCCACTAGGGCAAAACTGACCGAGTTCCAGTCAAAAATATTATTGGTATTGCAACCTCAGGGGAAACTGTTGATGTCCATGGAGAGGCCGAACTGTTGTACCACATAAAGAAACAGTGTTTCAAGGTGAAAACTCTGATAGCTGATATGGAGGTAGATGGTATTGTGGGTTTACCTTTCATTCAGATGCTACGTTGCCAGATTGACCCCATTGGATATAGACTATATTCCTCTGACTTTACACTTCTTCTCAGTGAAGGCCCATGGGTCTTTTAGAGCATGCATGGTTAACTTAAAGGCCAAGTGCATGTATGTGGTCATTAGTCCTCATGCTGTTGTTTTGTGTGTGCATGATGATCTTTAAGATTTTTCCTAAATTTATTTTTCATGTATTGTCTTGTTGATTTTTTAATACTAGATGTTTTTGTTTTAGCTTAGACTGGCAAATTATTTCTAGATCAATGGATCATCAGTCATAATTTATCAGGAAGATGTTTTATTCTGTTTATTTTATTTTCTAAACAATTGTTATGTTTACACAACAGCATTTTATCAGAGCCCTGTGACTTGAGCCATGTATACACATTCGGCTCAAGCCAAGTTTGGTTCCAATGAACCCTTGGAGTTGAACTCTGATAGGATTGGGCCTTGACATGGCTCTGACCGAGTTAACACATCGGGCCCAACAATCGGACTGAAATCACGCCTTGTCTTCTTCAAGTAACCTCTCATTTCAATTATAGCGGTGACAACATCGTTTGTAATTTCTGGCTTGATAAAGAGGTACGCGCCCTAATATCTAGTAAAAAGATACTGCGATAGATTGATAGCTCGATGGGAAACATGAAAAATAATGTACAAATTTATGTGACAAAAACAGATCCCATGGAAATTAAAGAAACATTTTAAAGACATCGTAGAAGTGGTCACGGTATGGTGACGTGTCCCTACTAGGGTTAGGTTGACAATTGTTACTCCTGAACAATTAAAATATTGTGAATTTGCATGACAATAATCTAAGCGAATCAGATGTTACACATTTAGCATATTTTAGCTGTTTCCTGTTCATTCGAGATACCTAAATTAGTGTATTGTCTCAGACTCATGACTCTTTTTCTCTCAGCTCAGCAGGATAATACTCTGACATGCATCGTGCCATGTAAAGAAACAACAAGCACGACAAAAATCATTTTTAGCCATTTTGTTTTAGTAATTGAGAACACTTTTCCCGTTTGGCTCTGAAAGAACTGTTTCGAACTTGTACGGATCTTGGCCCCAACCGTGTAAATGCATTGGAGATAATCTCCTGTTAATCGGTCTGAGGAGCTGTAGTTCAGCTTCGATAGGATGCTGTTGTGTAGTTCATATGGTGATTATCATCATAGTGAAGCGAGTGAAAGAGGTTAGTCAGACGTGAACAAATGATTATCAATTATGACTTTGTTGTTACATGCATAATGTATAACACTATACAGAGGCTACATGTTTGTTGTGATCACAAGCTTAAATCCTGTGTATAGTGCTGTAATATATGTATGCTCATTCGCCTGTAATTAAATACAACATTTATTAACTTGGCAAAATCCTGTTGATATTCATTAATATGTAAGTTTATCAAGGCATTTAGGTGGAGCATTAACTTTGATGTTGCCTTAAAGTCTAGTAATTCCTGAACATTTTCATGACTTTGATGCGGTGTCTTCAGCGCTGCTTGGGGAGTGGGTATTCTTGTATGAGATTCAGATTCCTGGTCTTCTCTGTTCCTTCTTCTAAATGCAGAGAAGCCATCTGTCATGTCCATGCAGCGGTATTAGTAGTGACAAGTTTCAAGCATTCGTTTTTCACAAAATGCTACAACAACTCATGTCCAGAAAAGCAATTTATTTAAGATTGTACACACAAAATGAAGAAGTTGATCTACAGTCAGGCTGAAACGGTGGATGTTGATTATCAGAAGATTGAGTTGATTGATGCCAACCGTGTACTTGCATGGAAAGAAATTATTATTGTGTTTCCATATCTCATCAACATTAATAACTACAAGAATGAGAAAGCCAATTATGCACATAGGGCATCATTGTCAAATTCCTCATACAGTGTCCTCATATTGTTCTTGGAGTTGAATAAACAGCTGACTGGGGATTTACCAACAAATTCTTTATTGTTATGTCCTTGTTTAATAAACACCCACTGCAATTGACCAATACCGATGAAGTCCAGTAAAAAGAGACACTGTTAATATTAACCTGGCTGGAATTATGAGTCTTTCCATCAACAATACAAAAATAATTCTATCTGCAGATTATGACTTTGATGTTACCCGAAACACATTATGGACCCAGACCCATACAAAAAGACAATAACTGTAACATGTTGCAGCAAGGATATTACACCACCTCACCATGGGTGTTATTGAACCCGGAAAAGCCTGACATGGATATTATATTGTCGCAGATGATTCAGGAACCAACTGAACAACCTGATAGATCAGAAATTTGCAACGTCTCTTTTAAACAACTCAATTTGACAATGGAGAAAAAATTACAGAAGTGAATAGGGTTACCCCCATTTCCTCTATGGTTACCTCAAAACAATAATATCAACATTTTCATATACATAGGAGTTTATATCAGCTGGGACTTGACATTCTACCAATTGGCATGTTTGATAATGGATAATCGTTCAGGTCAGTAATATCAATTTATCAGATGCCAACTGGTGTCGTAACTACTAGTGTAGTCATTAGTAGTGAAAACTTATATAGGTGTCTTATGGAAGAAGGTAACTGTTTGAACAGCTTGTCTGTTACACTGTATTATGGTTGATAAACTGATTCATAATATTTTATTCTGGCTTTCTAATGAATCAATGTCAAATAAAAACTACTGTACAGTAGCCTTGTAAAACATATAAAAAAGGCTTTCACAGAATGAGAATGTGTTTCTGCTGCTGCAATTCACAAATTGATCCACTTTTGTGGATGAAATTATATATGAAATTAAATCAAGCATTGCCTCTGTATAGGAAGTGGGGACATAATCAAATTGGTGGTGCATTATGCCTTGTGCTGTGGTTATCCAATAGTAGTTCAAGTCATTAACAAGAAGATGCAAAGATGTCCTTGTGTTCACTGATCATTTCACAAAATATGCTAAAGCTGTTTCCATCAAGCTGAAAAGGTAAATATTTGTATGATCAACTCATTAATGAGATATTAATGGACACATGCCAATAAACTTGGAGAATGTTTGTGCCGACAATGAAATATTTATCGAGCTTACAATTATTTATTTATTTTATTAAAGTGCTTTAAATTACTTATTTGTGTTTATTAAGCACTTCATTCAACTAAAAAACAGGATACTTTAGATTACAAAAGGATTCTCCAGATAAAATAATGTACAAATTAAGTTTGCACACAAAGTTAGTTGAACAAAACAAACAGATCAACAGAGAATTTGTTGCTAAGCTATACTCAATATGTGCAGATTAGCAATAAATTTCTAATATGGAGCGACAAGATGTTCCCCAGACAGGTACCTCCATATATTAAAAATTCTGTTGACCCATGAATGTATTGCAGTTCATTACATAGATTCAAACCTGATTGTGTATCCATGTTCACATGTGTGACAGATCACTGTTTGATTTGACTGCATGTACTTGGATAGTGAAATGTGGGACCTAATACATGAATATGCCAATAAAGTTAGGACAACGTGTAATCTACCGCTGTTCTAAGGCTTGGAAAGCTATCGAGTATCTTAAAACAGTTCAACTGAAGAGTGCATATTAGGAGTAATGTTGTGTACATAAGATTTATACTCTATGGCAATAGAGTGTACAAGCTCAGAGAATTTACCAGTCTTTTACAACGCTGATTGTTTTACTTCACAGATATTCAACCATGGAAATAGACAATGGTACACACAGGTAGCCGTTTGAATTGATGGCACCAATGTGCTGATTGTACATCATATACAAAAGGAGTTGTTTATGTTCTTGTTGTTGTTAATTGAGTTTGCATATGCTCTTGGAGTATTTACCACTGCAGAACTATTACTTGACATTGGAGGTGAGGTTAATTTTAAAAATGATATTAGTTTTTTTATTAGCAATTTAATAACTGTGCTTATTTACGATCATATTGGTGATTATTATTATTTTTTTTTACTCCAAACAGGCAGCTACATTGATCTTATGTTCGACCTGCAAGGCCTTCGATGAATAACCCGAAACGTCCAAGTATTCTTTTAAACTTTTAAAAGACTTTTAAATAAATTGAATTATGGAACTGCAAAAATGTGCTTCTCATACCAGGTATATTATTGCAACACTTGAATGAATAAAACAACCTTGTTGCAGTCGCAAGATCAATAAAGATATTAAGTTGGAAATGTCAAATAGGAATCCAAATTAAAGGTGAAAACTACTTGATCCAACGTTTGAAAGAGACTTGCAAGAACTGAGCATCAAATGTCGTTTAAGCTTCAGATGCCGCAGGTAAAAAATAATTGCATCATAGTCTATGCAAATTTAAAAGGCATCATAATTGCCATCGATTGACAGCTGTCACATTTAGATCAAGCTGTTTCTTATATTTTAGTGTTATGATAAAACAATTCCAGGCATGTGAAAGAATGTAAGAGATGTACCATTTTGTAGTTCATGTTCAAGACTTTCAATACTTCTTTGTTATAGTATTTGGTTTGTATAAAGTAGCTCCCTGGTGAATATACTGGAAACGTGCGATAAATATCTATTGTAGCCAATTGTCGGATATCACAACTAGTCTTATTCTTGATTATTCAGCTACAGAGGCGTGGAACACATCGTATTCTCAACTGTTACATTATGCAGTTTCATCTTGATTCTTGAGCAGCCTTTACCAAGTTAAAGATCGATCTACTAAATGTTTTTGTGAATGATATAATGCCACTTGTTTTACAGTGCAGCTGCTTATAAATCAATGATAGAGCATTTCGTATACTTGTTTTTCAAAAGGAAGTTTTGTTCATATGTGTGTCACATATCCTTTTTGGCATTGGATGCCGCACTGTAACGTGTATATTATATTGTACTTTATTGTGGATCTGAATTGTTCATCCAGCGTGAGTTAGCCACATATTTGTTGTTTGCTGTTTTATTTATTGTGTTTTTGTATTAAAGATACAAGGCCAATATTTACTTGTGTATTTAAGTAGGAGACAAGGCGTCTCATCAGGCGTTCTACCAATAAAGTTATTTTTTACAGTTCATACGTTGTCTCATTCATGAACTTGAGCCTTCTCTTTTAAACAATCCAAACAGGATTCTGATACAACCTAGAATTCATTTTTCGAATTTGTTGGCATAATTGCCGAAGGGGGTCGGCACTGGAGCCAATTTTGCAACAAGTTAGCACATTTTCTTTCTACCAGTATTGATCACTGGCAAGGGAGCAACAAGAAGGAGCAACAAGATTTATTTTCGCCTCTCAGCAATGATGGGAGAGAAACATGAGTTTCATGGCCCTCTCCTTCTAAACAAGATCTTGTCGACCATTTGCATCTGAGGTATATTACAGCAGGTGCAAGATATTTACATACCGGTAGGCCAAGGGACTTTGCAACATCCCAGACAATTTCCCTGACACTCCAGCTTAAAAGTTACATACCCGCCCCAGTTGAAGTTAATCAAAATCGACGCGGTCTGCCTTTGATGTCTGGCCAGGGGGTAGTTGAACTGTACGACACTGGGAATGAATATCAACAAGAAATGAAAAATGTAAATTCCTTTGATTTATAGTTTGTTGAGATGTTGTCAATAGGTTTATATTTCTCGCATAATGGCAAGTCCCATTGCCAGTTTGCCTCGCCCAGTCAATCTTTGCCTGGAATCTTCTACTTAGTTTCTCCTCCACACCGTCAGCATATACCAGTTTTAAATATCTTGCATCTGAGACGAAATTCGATAAACTCAACGATTTCTTATGTAGACTTCTGTCAACGGTGGCCGCTACTCCTGTCAACGTACCCAACCAATGATACATAAATGCCGCAGAATTCCTTGAACCGTTGCCCTCGCTAGTCCAACTTCCCCGGCGACCGTTTGCAAGGGGCGAATAATCTCCATCTGAGTGTCTTCGTATACACACTTTGACATAATAGCAATAATTGTAAAGTCAACGATGAGTTCAAATCAGAAACTGCATTCAAAACTAAACTGTTCACATGAGCGTAATTTTGATAATTTCATTACATATTAGGAGCGTTTTTAAATATTTGTATCAACGAGATATATTATTTTCGCGAAACGTTCAAAATAGAATTTGAACCCATCTGAATCCCTTGTCCGTTGTTTTGATTAACTGTCATGTAGGCGGGTATGTAAATTTATTTCGTCTAGGGAAGTGTCTGGGGATGTTGCAAAGTCCCTCGACAATTGCCTACCGGACGCGGGGTGGGTATATATGTGTCCGCTGTAACTGCACCCCCCACTCTCCTGTTTGTCGAGCTCTCCTGTCCAGATGTGCTGTGCTGTATATAGGTGTTAACATCACAGTTAATTGTTTATTTTTTTTATCTATGATGAAGTACGCATGATTTTTCTGCTTATTATTAAGACAGCCAATTTTGTGAAGTTGAGTTTGACAGTGAAGTCAACTTTAACTTCGTTGGTTATACAAAAACTTTCCTTTCATAGATATCATAGTTTACTTAATCATTATGAACAGATTTTGTTGTGATTCCCATTTAAAACATTTTATTGCAGGCATCTACATGGCACAAATAAACGAGATTGCTTCACAGGAATGTTGTGTTACTCACAAAACCAGTAAATTGTCTAACCAGGCAGTTTCTCACAGTCCCACAGAAAGAATCATTACTTATGTTTGTTATGAAAATCTAATTTCATCTCAAATGGCATTTTTTTCTTTCAGATTGATGGCATTCTCAAGAGTGCCATCAACATAAAAATAACTACACACTCTAGCAAATAGTGAACCAACTTGTGCAGGTTATTGACATTAATATCACACCTCCAATCACCTGGAAGGGTAGGTGACACAAACATAATAAGTGAAATACGATTCTAATACTAAGTGACATTTGTAGACTATGTTGGAAAATGTGCCTGTCATTGCGACCCTACTGTCAAAAAATTAGGCACTTTGTTAAGTTAGCAATAATAGTACGTACACATCACCGCGAAACAATAGTTTTATTCACATCAATAAAAGTTAAAATTAACACAACAAGGGTGTACTTCATTTAAGGACTTGCTAGCTACTAGTAATGTGATTCAATTAAAATGTTTATTTTACAGTGCGAGTGATAGACTTTCTTAGTAAATATATATTCATTGTGACATTATATTGGTTGAAAAGGAAAACAATTGATTATCAGAACTTGTATATTTTAACTTGGATATGCTGTTTGATGAAGCAATGTTTTTGAAACAGAATACAATACTTTCTAGTATTTTGTGCACTACAGCCTTGTTTATGTAAGAATAATAACGACATGTTTAAATAATCGGGTAGATGGCAGCTGTCCACAGGACCACTGCAGTAAAATATATTATATACAATCTTATAATAAAATTAATTTCTTCTGCCAAATAGATTATGTTTGCGTTTGGTTTTCAAGCGTACAACAATGTTCATCGAAAAGTTATGGAAGAATGTTCATGAAATGTTCAGAAGAAGGTCGGAGGGGGTGCAACCGTTTGGATTTTGAGAGAGATTTTTCGACACATGTACAACAGGGTAGTGGTATCAGTGAGAATAAGTGTTGTGGCGGAGATTTGTCCCCTTGGGAAACCTACTTCGTATTTTTGCGGGCAATTCAGTGAGTGCAGCAAGATTTTCATCTTCTTCATCTTCCTCATTTTTCATCTTGTATATCTTGACTATGCAAGTGTTGAATTAATATAACAATTTATACAATATATTATATGAAGTTATTCAGTGCGTGTTCGACATAGGTTCAGTAGTTTTACCAGTTAACCAGTAGGTCTTCAAGCAGCCTTTACCCTGAAGATAATGTTAAAAATATATATATATATTTCGAATGCATGAACAGAAAATGTGTTGTTTTGACCCCAATTTGTAGGGAAACAAAATGTTCAGATCACATATTAGTTGGTTTTATTGAGCCCCAATGTTAACCATCTGTGTTTTTTGCGAGCCATTCGCCGCGGCGTTCGGAATTGACATGTCCTTTAGGACTCTCCAAAAGAACAGACGGAGTAGCTATTTTTGCCATGGCGTTCACATCAACATACATAAACAGTGTTGCGAAACTTTTCTGCTGAAATATAAAGACTCTGAGACAGCTGAGTAAAGAAGTACCTGTATGCCCTCCCTTCGAATACATGTGACACTAACTGTAATATTCTCGTATGCGTGGTGTTATACACGACGAGGCCAAACATGCGCAAGCTTACAAAATATGCGAATAGCGTTAATGGTTGTGAGGTAGGCACATCTCATGTTATATTTTTAATCAAAAGCATTGATCATAAAGCACCGCAACAACATATTATCGGTCTCGTGTTGCAACCTGTCTATGGTGTTAATTAGAAAGGTGTACACGCTTCTACAACACGGAACTGTTCACCAAATTTAACTACTCCGTTTTTTACTAACACGAAGTAGATATCTGGGACTTTTATAACGACACCAACGGTGACTGTGCCCGGTCCTATGCGTCTAGACAGATTGAAGATCGCGTTGGTCAAAATATACTTAATCACTTTTACTCATTATTAAATAAAAACGCTGTGTACCTTTTTAATGTATATTTATACGTCGTTTTGTTAATGTAAATCTGGAGAACAATGATGCAGAGCACATGTAACTGAATTATTTTCAAGCAAGGAGGCCAATATGTGGTCACGTTTAACACAAACTTAAATTTTACAAATTGTACTTCACATCATTACATTCAGTAACCGTTTGTTGCGTCATCTCTAGTTGGCACACATTTATTAGAAGAACGCTACTGATTTTCGATACTGATTATGGCATGAGTGCAGTCTAGCATAAGGTTCAGTAGAAATACTTTCCGTCACATAATAGAAATGCCTGAGTGACACAGCAATATTATGCCGTCTGTATATACTTGTATATTGTACTGATTTTTATTATTAATTAAATATTTGCATTGAATGTGGACCGAGTGAAAAGATTCCTTATTTTGATTTGAGGAGAAATATTCTGCTGACTGAATTTTTCTCACTATTTACCTAATGCTATCCCCATTTTAGAAGATTGAAATCGATGTATGACCAATTGCATTGTATATGCTATGTGATCTATCAAGCTAATATGCGGAGCAATAACACAGTCCTGACTTTAAAGAGTTTTTTTGTAGTCAGGGACCAGTCAGTCAATCGGGCCGATTTGTCTGACAGACATCATTGGCGATAATATGCTTCATCCTAGCCCAGCTTGAAATATAGTACGTCAGCCACAATATATGTATGCTGAATTCCCCACCAACCAGTGGCGGATCCGGGGGGGATGCCCCCCCCCCCCAAACGCATGACGATTCATATCATCTGGATTACACATAGCTTCTCTGCGATTTACGCTCTGTATATCTTAAGCGAAGCTTGGACCCCCCCCCCCCCCCAATACATTTTGCTGGATCCGCCACTGCCACTAACGTACCTCTTCAATTCGAACGATTCTGCGTCCATCACAATACACATATAACCTCTATGACATATGTGACATTGTTTTGTGTTACGGTAGCATTAATAAGAGCGTATCGAGTTCTACATGTACATTCGCACTTGAATATACAATACTACAATCAATCAACACATTACCTTCAGCTCCATCTTTCCTCTCTCTTCGTACGTATATCCACCCAGTATATTTAAAGCACATACCACCTCATTACTGATGTGTATTCGAAGCGCTAACAAAAATCAAGCATGTAATATGGAATTACAAAATTAATTGTATCACTTCACGCATTGGTCGGTGAAATGACATGTGTAAACAATGTTGAGTGGATTATTAGATATGCTTGACATGAACTAATGGTCATTTGCGAGATTCTGTATCACGTGGTATTTTTTCCGAATACGTCGTAAATAAATACAGATTGTTTGCAGGTGGACATTCGGCATATAGTACCATATACTTTTGGAAATATGCAATCGCTTTAAACAAATTTGGCTACAACATGAGCCGTTGATGATGCGCGACTTGCATAAACTTCGAAACATACCACGCGCGCTTGGAACCCGCAAATTGTCCATTACAAAACGACTGACCAACAAATTCACAAAGACAGAGACTGCAGACAACCGAGAAGCACACCAATGGTCGAATGATCAAATCAAGACATGCAGCTAAAAGGTGATGTCGTGTGTTTCAAAAGGAGAGACACGTCCTGTTTCATGTCAATAATAATATTGATAGTTTATGTTAGAGGTGATATTGAAATTTCTTAGACCATCTTTGTAACAGAGTTATCGGGTTTAGATGCAAGTTTATCGCAGACATTAACAATGTTAAATGTATTACCCAGCATGATAACACCCTGAAAAACACACCCCAAACAACAACAAATATTATATTATATGGGCAATGTGATATGTTCATGAACACACAGAAACAAATCACATAAAGTAGAGAGTTACCCCGAAAATATAACAAAATGTAAGACACTTTGTGTCTCTATGGAGTTAAGCTCAATCATGAACAAAAGGCCGATATTAACAGCTATATAAACCTAAAATTCAGTTTTCAAATAGACATTATGTATTGAATTACAGAATTGTGAATGAAAGTACTTTTCATTTATGAGTTATGTTCAAGTTGAAAGGTAGATGGAAGGCGATTTTAAATTTGCTCACCGTTTTTGAGTTTGTATGCAATTAACTGAAAGTACTTCAAGTTATGATGCCCTGCTTCATTTTACAGTTTGCGATATCTATATACAATGGATAATTTCTCTCAGACAAACTAGTATGGACCTGAGAGAGGTCAACTACAGCAAATCGTCTCAATTAGTTAGAATACCCAGCAATGGTTTACATTTTTTCAGATACCAAACATTGTCTATTAAGCTAGAAGGTGATATATAAGGGTTTCATTTGTAATTTATACCTTTTGTATATATCTGTTTCATTATTGTACATACATGTGTTGCGTGGCTGTATTAAAATTTCTTTTCTGTTCCAGGATAAATAAACATGCGTGGTTGATTGATTCATTGACACGCGACAACTTTTGAATACCGGAATTCTTTAAAGTGGCTTTATATCTCAAATACGATAGAACTCTATAATAGTAATCTCACCTTGTCCACTCGATTCAAATCTTGATGCAGTGTTGACAGTGTCACCAAACAAACAGTATCGCGGCATTGCCAAACCGACAACTCCTGCAACACATGGACCTAATAAAACGGAAAGGAGATCGCTATAAAATAAGCGTATATCAAATACAATTACATGGACACACACATGTAAATCTAAATTTGATATATTTAATTATTAAAACTACTTTCCTGTGTGTATACCAATTCTAAGTTTCAGTTTTTCGTCCGGCATGTGTGGAATGGTAAACGAATTTACATGTTTCAATAACTCCAAAGACATAGTGGCTATTTCACTGGCATGCCTTGTTCCATTGCGTGTTGGTAAACCACTGACAACCATATAAGCATCACCGATAGTCTCCACCTAACAAAATAAACACAATATACAATACGTCACATATTTATATATCCTATAGCATAGTTCCATTCACTCCCGCCATCATGGTTACGGCTACAAATACAAACATATGGTTGTATAGATCAGAGGAACATTGGACCCGATAACGGGAGGGAATAGAATACTATTTAAGGGGACAAAACAAGTCTCCTGGCTCTCTTTCGCTCTCGGTCATTTGTTGGATTATGATATTTATCAAGTCTTACCTTATACACGTCGTAATGTTCGATTATACCATCAAAAAGTATATATAGTGAATTCAACAGATTGACAACCTGATGGTATAAGAACAGAGCAAGATGCATGATTTATCGTCTAATATTATATTGATACAGTTTGGTTTTCAGTTTGTGAGCAAAGCATCGTTAATGATCTCGGCGATTGTATGTTTGGACATACATTGTGGAACTTTTCTGTATCATGAGATTTATTGGTATAGTAAAACATTGAAATTTGCTTTGATGCATTTCTTGAATTCAGTTCACTGTACAGGACAGGGTTTGTGGCGACTTTTTTATGCAAATTATCATACACCTACCTGCATTGGGTCACTGACAGCAGATATCGCTGTGAAGCCAACAATATCAGAAAAGAATATGGTAACTGCTTCAAATGCCTCTGCGTCTACTGGTGAACCATTCTTCAATTTCTCAGCAACAGATCTAGGTAAATTGTAAAGTATAAAATATATCATATTCTCCCATAACATCTTTTATTCAAGAGACCAGAATATAAATCTAAACCTCAACCAATGTTCCCCAACTCTCGCAACTATTGGTGTAAAATGGCTTTCGTCTCCCCTTCAAGCTGTATAGTTCGCCCTAGATAGGATTATAAACTCGGTTCTACTGATCATGAGGCCCATACAACAACAAATACGCTACCCATGCATGTAACACGTATAAAAACAATCACCTTGGCATCATCCGGTACAGTAGCTGTTCAGTTCTTCTCTTCTCATCTGACAATTTCGATGTGCGATCGGTAACAATATCCTCCAAGTTGTGAGCATATGTTTCAAGCATGGCAACCATGTTATCCATAATACTCGCATTTCTAGTAGCAGATAATAACACAGTGAAAATCTAGGATCATTATTCGAGACTTGGCTTACAAGAATTGACAGGGAACATAACAACGAATGTGCGGTTATGGTGTAAAAATAGCTTGAAAATAGATCTTGACTCAATTCGTTCTTTTATCATTCAGTGAATCTCCAGTCTGACATACCTTGAACGATTTGATTGAACCTTGCTACATAGTAGACATTTCGTACATTTACTACACTCGTACCTTAAATATGTTAGTGTATTAAGCTGACTCTCAGGCATGTTTGAGCTCTTATAAAAAATGGTGTCCTTACTTGTTCGGACTTGCATCCTTAATGACCTTCTTTATGTAAGTTAGATCTGGCCGCTTTTCCGGCAATTGTTGCCAACACTGGATCATCAACTCACGTATTCCATTTGGACAAGATATCGTGTCGGTCTCTGGGCGATATGGCTCCACATTGCAAGAATCTTTTACACGATCAATAATATCTGTAGAAAGAAAAGACACATTTCCAGAACGAGTATTTCAAAATAAAGACGCCATGGTTTAAATAAACTTACACTGAAAGCATAATAAAAACGTCTAATTAGTTTGCAAACCTTCTGCAGCCAGATCAGTATACCCATACGGTCCATCCCTGTACACTATCTCCCGTAATACAATTCCAAAACTGTATATATCACCCTTCTGCGACATAGTTTCTCGACAGGAGGAAGTATTACTACCCACTAGCAGTTCAGGTGCTGTCCATAGCAGCCCTGCAAAACATGAACACGTTGAAAACAATTTGTTTGTAGTGTCAGATCACTTGCACAAATTAGGATTATTTCAAGTACGATTAGTAACTGTTCATCTAAATGTTTCATATCTTAACCATATCTGTTTATTGGCTCTTCACCTTGATGAATTGCTACTTCCGTTCTCTTCTCTCTCTGTCTCCTGTAATTCTTGAACTCCCATAAACCATAATCTGCAAGTTTGACGACCCAGCGTCCATCCACCAAACAATTCGACGATTTCAAATTACCGTGTACTTTCAAAGGACTCTTGTGTAACACCTGGAGACCCTGTGAAAAAAATCAGTTTTCTACGTTTGATGTGAAGACTGCTTAGCATAATATATATCCTAATACCCTGGGAATGCATTTTATTGTAACTGTGTGTCATTAGGATTCCATACCTAGTAGAGAGACGTTTTGGTAAATGGTCTTATTTATGCAAAAAATTTAATCAGTTTCGCCCTCTATGGCCAAATCCTTCTGTAACATTAGAAGTGCCGTTAACAACTTTGATATTGCTTTGACCTATGATAAATACTAATACTGTATTCAAAGAATTCATATAATCTGAATGTCGAACCACAACACGGTGAAACTGATTTGACAAAAAAAGTATGTGAACGTGATTGCATACCTCCATCTACGTCATTTTTACACCACAGAAGCAGTGGATCGCGAGAGGGCGCGACTTACTGTAAAGGTATGTAGATGAATTAAAGTTCTCCTACTGTACTTGTCAAACCACGCATTTCAGGTTGGTGTGGGACAAATACGATGTTCATACTCTGTCATAGGTTATTATATGTATTTACGAATTTCAACATTGCGTAATATTGATTGGTATTGGATTGAGAAATGCGATTTGCGCAAAAATAATTAACTTGTGCTCACCGTCAATATGTCACTGGCAATTGACATTTTAAATAACCAATCCAGGCTGATTTCGTCGTTTTCCAAAATGTCCTGATAATAAAACAAAATAAGTTACCATATTTCAACATTTAATAGTCAGGACATGACATCGAAATTGTATTATAAACACGTGATGAGTAGCAACTGACCTGTAGACTTCCCTTCTGACAGTACTGTTCCACGATACAGATGTTTGGGGGATCCACACAGACACCAACGAACTGATTAAGATTGTCATGGCGAATGTCACGCATCTATAATATCGATAACAGAAAATAATATAAACTGGTAACTGACTACCCACACTGCTATATTTATTGTTCATTGTCCGTTGTTCGTACATCTCTTGACCATCTAGGTATTTTACAAAATGTGGCCAATTTGCACAACCAGCATATTGTATATTCTATTATGTTCGCCGGGTATTCAATGTGAAATTCAGAATGAAAAGAGTTGTAATATACACAAGTATTACACTTTTGAACTCTTGCCTGACTGAACTGAGTGTTTGATCTGTACGCTTCATTGTGCGTTGTATTGGTGTGGAGTTGCAGTGTTTAGTTGTAGCGTTGTGGAGGTAATGTTCTATTTCCAATGCACTCTTCGAAAAATTGGATAAGTGATAATGTGTTGACCTTTATACACACATATATTGCACTATTTCAACTTGAACTTTTTACTGCCTGATCAATATTTTTATTACCTGCATGATTGACGTTTGAAATCTTTTGGGGTAGTTACGGGAAAGTAAGTTTGTGTATTTGTCCAAATTATTTAATCAAAACGCAAAAATGCCAATATGTAACGTACAATGCTTGTGTGACCGGAGGTTGAAATGTGTGATTACACTGACAACTGATACATATGGTATGTGTTTCAATAATGTTGAAAATTCACCAAACATGTAAATATCTTACATATATGGCATTAGTAATACATTTTATTAAAGCAAAAGGAAGACGCGTTTTGGAAAATAGTAATACATATATAATTTGTGTAGGCAACAACCGGTATTACATCGGGAAAATTGTTTCAGAGTTTGAATCATTTATGTTATAAAGTCATAATTCGACGTCTATTGTAATTTAAATCAGTAGTATCCATGACTGTTCGTGGTTTTCGACCTATAATTCAACCCCTTTCATCAAAGTATATTCAATATATACAACACGTGGAAACTTATACTGAAAGTTTGTGAATAACAGTATGTGATCTCGTTTGATGTTGGATGCACATTTTTGCTAAACTATTCGCGAATTTAATTACATTATGACACAAAATGAACAACATGCGTCGACCGTTTGTAAGTCTGACCAACAAAAATGACCAGTATGTTAACAAGCCGGTAGGCTGGTTGGCGATCCGCTCCGCTCAAAAACAAGCAACATGTTTTTGGCTGTTTCCATGGTGTGACATAAACGTGAAGCTAACGTCGGTTTATAACTAATACGAAGTTCGCAAACATCATTCAGTCTTTAGAAGTCACTTAGTTTATTACTAGGACCACAGTCAATCTCCTAGTAGAGTGACTGTGCTAGAACGTATTCTGCTGTTACATTTATTATTTCCAACCGTTTTGCGATAGGATTTTCTAGAATGAAGCGTTTCCAGTAAATGCTGGAAAACGAAATAATGAAATAACGAAATGATAAATATTTACCTAAAATACAGTGTGTTGACCTTCATAATAATATACTTCGTAATGCAAAACACTAGTCACGGTGAGTTATTTAAATATACGACTCCTAATCGAAAAATATCAGCTGATCTGCACTGGCTCGGAAGATGAATTCTGATTGGCTAAAAAAACAAAAACACTTGTGGCGTTGAATGCACGTTCATTGTCAGTATTGTTATGCAAATTCAAACTAGCTAATCATTTACAACCTTCCCAGCCAGTCCAGATTAGCCCAAAAATATGACCACAGTCCAGAATTTCAGACGGATATTAAGCAATGTAAGAGCATATCAGAAGCATTTACTCTAAAACATAAAAAAGAACTGCAGTCAAAAGTCAAGAATGTCAGCAAATAAAGAACTCTGTTCCACAATCCTTTGTGCGCGTTATTATGGACACGCGCAAAAAACTGTACCACGCTTGTCAAATCTGGGTAAAATATACAGTACGCTAATATCTTGCCACAGATTGTTTAGTAGTGGAGTGTTCGGTGACCATTGAATTAGCCCGTGATTCATATTTTATGTGTATTAATTTATTCATCAATTTTCGTGACTGACAGTACTGCCCAAATTTTAGTCAAAAAAACGCAACTGGTGAAACGGAAGAGCATCGCCAGGCGATGGACGCGGGCTCTTTCGCAACGACCGCATAGAGGTCAAAATACGCGTTCTATTTTTACGCGTTAAATTTGGCTCTTCCGTTTCGCCCCCTCCGGAATTTTCTACTTTCGCAGCCTAATCGCAGGTTTTTCGAAAAACGTCGAAAAAACACAAGAATTAGTAGAAATGTTCCTGTTTTGGGCGGATTATTGATAGAGAATAATGTCTTTATTACAAAAATGCTGAAAACCCGTGAGTTGTTGCCTTAGTTATTTTTTTATTGGCGAAAAACTGCGAACTCGGCAAATTTGATTGCACAACTTCCCTTTATCATATACACCCAGCGACACCAATGCCAGCTGACTGTGTACAAAACTGGTAGGAGGTAATACATTTGGGGCGAAAGTATTCAAAAATAAGTTTTTGGATGTTGCAATGGCAGTGGTGGGCCAGGATTTTTTTTCCAATTAGTGACGGCACGACCTATCTGTGAAGTATGAACAAAACCAGCCGAGCCGTTGCTGGTGAAAAGTTACCCCAACTTTGGGGTCAAATTTCTCGGTAATGAAAACAGATATCAAAAATTCAAATAGTAACTTTGTGCCCACACTCAAGCTGAGTAGAATGAGCTATGTCTTAAGTGTTTTATCCCAAATTTGTAGGAGGAGATACATTTGGCGCGAAGCTATCCAAAAATCAGTTTTTTGGCTGTTGCTATGGCAACAGTGGGACAAAACATTTTTTCAGATTTTTCCTTATAACTAGGGTGAAGGTGTGACCTACCTGCCAAGTTTGAAAGAAATCGGCCAAGCCAAAAAAATCACAGAAGAAATCATACGTGAAAACACTGGAAATGTACACACACAGACACACAAAACAAGCCGGTAGGCTGGTTGGCGATCCGCTCCGCTCAAAAACAAGCACCATGTTTTTGGCTGTTTCCATGGTGTGACATAAACGTGAAGCTAACGTCGGTTTATAACTAATACGAAGTTCACAAACACCATTCAGTTTTTGGAAGTCACTTAGTTTATTACTAGGACAACAATCACTCTCCTAGTCCAGTGACTGTGCTAGGACGTATTCTGCTGTTACATTTATTATTTCCAACCGTTTTGCGATAGCATTTTCTAGAATGAAGCGTTTCCTGTAAATGCTGGAAAGCGAAATAATGAAATAACGAGATGGTAAATATTTACCTAAAGTACAGTGTGTTGACCTTCATAAAAATATACTTCATAATGCAAAACATTAGTCACGGTGAGTTATTTAAATATACGACTCCTAATCGAAAAATATGACTACAGTCCAGAATTTCAGACGGATATTAAGAAACCTAAGAGCATATCAAAAGCATTTACTCTAAAATATAAAAAAGAACTGCAGTCAAAAGTCAAGAATGCCAGCAAATAAAGGACTCTGTCCCACAATCCTTTGTGCGCGTTATTACGGACACGCGCAAAAAACTGTACCACGCTTGTCAAATCTGGGTCAAATATACAGTACGCTACTATCTTGCCACATATTGTTTAGCAGTGGAGTGTTCGGTGACCATTGAATTAGCCTGTGATTCATATTTTATGTGTATTAATTTATTCATCAATTTTCGTGACTGACAGTACTGGCCAAATTTTAGTCAAAAAAACGCAACTGGTGAAACGGAAGAGCATCGCCACGCGATGGACACAGGGCTCTTTGGCAACGACCGCATAGAGGTCAAAATACGCGTTCTATTTTTACATGTTAAATTTGGCTCTTCCGTTTCGCCCCCTCCGGAATATTCTACTTTCGCAGCCTAATCGCAGGTTTTTCGAAAAACGGCGAAAAAACACAAGAATTAGTAGAAATGTTCCTGTTTTGGGCGGATTATTGATAGAGAATAATGTCTTTATTACAAAAATGCTGAAAAACCGTGAGTTGTTGCCTTGGTTATTTTTTTATTGGCGAACAACTGCGAACTCGGCAAATTTGGTTGCACAACTTCCCTTTATCATATACACCCAGCGACACCGATGCCAGCTGACTGTGTACAAAACTGGTAGGAGGTAATACATTTGGGGCGAAAGTATTCAAAAATCAGTTTTTGGATGTTGCAATGGCAGTGGTGGGCCAGGATTTTTTTCCAATTAGTGACGGCACGACCTACCTGTGAAGTACGAACAAAACCAGCCAAGCCGTTGCTGGTGAAAAGTTACCCTAACTTTGGGGTCAAATTTCTCGGTAATGAAAACAGATATCAAAAATTCAAATAGTAACTTTGTGCCCACACTCAAGCTGAGTAGAATGAGCTATGTCTTAAGTGTTTTATCCCAAATTTGTAGGAGGAGATACATTTGGCGCAAAGCTATCCAAAAATCAGTTTTTTGGCTGTTGCTATGGCAACGGTGGGCCAAAAAATGTTTTCAGATTTTTCCTTATAACTAGGGTGAAGGTGTGACCTACCTGCCAAGTTTGAAAGAAATCGGCCAAGCCAAAAAAATCACAGAAGAAATCATACGTGAAAACACTGGAAATGTACACACACACACACACACACACACACACACACACACACAAAACGACAAAAGTGATTATAAGGGCAATCCTAGCGGAGCGGATCGCCAACAAAAGTGATTATAAGGGCAATCCTAGCGGAGCGGATCGCCAATACCCTGGATAAACAATTTACCGCCAAGTCAGCTAGCTACACACACGGAGCGCCATGCTACTAACATCTTCTCCGCAAAATACTGAACTAACAACATCATTCTTTACACATGCAGTAGTGGGGCATATGTTTCATATAACAGATACGTTATATTCATGTACATTTACAATATTGTATCCACAGAGAAAATAGCAACATGTAAAATGAAGCAGAACATCATGGGTATTTTCTGCTTAACTGCTTACAAACTCCAAAATGATGAGTGACTTAGTCACTTTAAAATCGCCTTCCACCGACCTTTCAACACAAACACATAATTTACAGCACACATAAAGCAAAGTACATACCTTACAATTATGAATAAGTATTTCATTGAAAATGTTATAATTTGGGTGTATTTAAGTTTGAGCTTAACTCCATGCACAAGGAACACACAGAAGAACACAGAATTTCATATTTTACATCAGACAAAGCTTCGAAAAGCGTGAGTGAAACAGGTCAAATTGAGGCCGGGCACACCCATAATAGATTCCGCAAGAAATGTGTGGATATATTGAGATGCAATGACAGCTTTATGTTATGCATTTGGAAAATATGCAAATTGGTGTAGTGCCTTTCAAATTAATCGACAACACTCGTATAGTTTCGAGCTAACCACCGACAAATATCGGTACATCGGCAAACAACTGCTGATTATAATCTGTCATATAATTTTATCAGTGCTGTAAAACTATCAAATAGTCGTTGTCGCTCTGAGTAATAATTATTTTTATCACTGCGTACACAATTAAATTGACCTTGTTATTTCAAAATGTTCCCTTTGGGGCTCTATCTAAAAACTCTTACAGTGGGTGTCGTGCACTAATCTATGCAATCAAATAATATTGACCTATGAACTGATCATGATGACGTCAGTACACGTCTGTTTGTCTAAGGGGATGCGTGTCACGACGAAAATACTTTAAATCGCAGTGGTCGTCGCACAGCGCGTGTTTGAATTTCATGTAAATAAACAATGTATTTTGCACGCATTGTATACGTCGCTATGAGTCCCATATCGAACAGGACGCGGTACGACGACTACCACCCTTTAAAACGCACCACAGATTATTCTTCATTCAGAGAAATTTGCATAAAGATATTCAGCTATTTTCTGGTCTTATGCATACATAAAACACTATTGGAATAATACACAACTATATAGTCGTCGAATCACGCAAATATATTTTCATGTAGTTATCAGCGCATTTTCAGAGAAGGAGAAAGACGAAATCTTGGGAATCACTTGCCATAATTTAGCTGCGTCTATGTTGTTCAATTATTTATTATTTTAAGAGAATGGACGATAAACGAAATGGTTATAGAAATGCGATCAAAGGGCAAGTCCTGAAAATTAAATTGTGTTATCTTAATATAATCTAAATAACGGCACGTCTGTCAAGGGGAACCGCGCCATTTCAAAGTTCTTTTAATGGCAAAATATGCTGACGATACGTGTACGGAATCTAATTGTAAAATTGCAGGTAAAACAACTTAACATCAGTCATTACTTGGAAATTGCAGGATTCGTATGGCGAAGACAAGTAAGTTTGAGAGAAACTACGCATGCGTATTAACTATTATATAGTTCACGCCAAGTTCGTGGCCGCCAACACTTAATTATATTGACGCACAAATGCACAAATCTGTTTTGCTGTCTTGGTTCAATGAGGGTTAATGAAAATCTTTTGTTCGCAGCCTAAGGCTGAACCGTGTAATCCCACGCACGATCGCATTTCGTACTGCGTGACATTGTGATGCGGTCTATCGATGGTGCAATGTCATTGGCTAACAAATCGCGAGTGGAAATAACATACGCCAGTGAGGGTTATGAATAACTTAATACAATGTAATTTTTTGTTATTCTTCGATGGTTTATACATTTTTAGTTGTGACACTATATCCTGGTAACAAAAAAGAGTAACTTGATAACACATTTCGAGGCGCATTATATGTAGATACAATGTTGTACCAACTTTTGACCTTTTTTTAATGTTTGATTTAAAAGAACGTCTAATACTATCGCATTTTCTCCGTGATTGTATTTGCAGTTGCTAGGGCGCATTCTCTATATGAAATATATGACCTTTATGTTTGCAAGTAAGTATTCATCAGAGGGTAATTTGTAAATGCAGTTCCCTTACCTGTTTTAATTCCAGCAGTAGACTTGTGCTGAGATTGACAGCAGAACGTTCCACCATTTTTATTACTACGGATGATCCCTATGGGTAAAATAAAATAACTCCCATAAACAATTGCCATCACGACAGCAGCATTTTACCGTGGTACATAGAAATTTAAATTAATCATTAAGAAAATCATGTCAGAAATCCGAATATACAATTATCGCATAATTCCCAAAACGATTCGTTTTTTCGGTCGAGTAAATTGCCTTTAACAAATAGCGAAGATGTAGAACGGTATTACTCACATCATAAGTGCCACATACTGCGAACACTTGTTGTGGGCGTTCGCTTTCAGTAATCGAACTGTCAGTAGCCGAATTCGAGGATCTTAATCGTGATGGTCCAATACTCCCGGCTATAAAACTACCATGTATTGACTGTGAATAAAAAAACACATGCCTCGGTTGTAGGCACTTTTAAAGTGATGCGAGGTGTAAAATCAAATAGATGTTACTTCAGTAAACATTAATTCTGAAATCACATTTGCTTCTGTAGTGCACGAGGAAGACTAACTGTTCCGACAGCTTTGAGTTTCATATCACACAGCATTTAAATCTCCTGTTTCATGTCTCCATAGTTATTTTGTGGTCCGTGTTTCGATGGAGATTCAATAATTTGGTGTTTAAAACGTTTACTTAAACATATATACAACGCAATAATTATAAATTGCTGTTTCGTTCTGCAGTTGCAGATTCAACCTCAAACAGAGCATTAATAATGAAGAGCTAAAAAACAATATAAAATTATGGAATCGTAGGAAAACAACATATTCCCAATGACATGCATATATTACGATATGACAGAACTAAGACTTTTTCAATTTACTTTTGAAATGTTAAGTCATTTAAACACACACAAGTGAAATTCGAACCCATGACCACGGCAAAGCGCCTTCTCAATGCAATTATACGGGCACCCCAGTCCCCAGAGTCACCGCTTCAAAAAAAAATGATTCGTCCTCACAGTGACTAGATGAACATGCATAAGCCGAACTTACAACGTCATGCATATGAAGCCAGATATTTGTGGTCGATATGACCTACTCAGTTACGGGGACATGTTACAGGATGTCCACCAGCAGTGTGGAGCATATAAGCTCAATTACGGGCATATTACGAAACATATGAACACGAGAATCGAAGTCCACCCATGTATGGTACTATATTATGCATTATTCCAAGAATCAACTGTACGGCGTAGCTGTAACATTAGAATCAAACTAATCATAAATTCGGGCCTATGGTGTGCGGATACTGCGTTCCTGCATCGTTTTCTTTCTATCAATTTTCTCAGTTGGAACTACCGCGCACCCCAAGATTAATAGACAGTAAGATACTGAGTACTGCCGACTTTTCAATTCTTTATATTTCCTGTCATATATGTTACCAATTTCAAAGCGGATCTGCATATAAATGAAATCTCCAATGGATACTGTCGCCATGACAATGTCGATCAATATCTACCTTCCAGTTCTTGTGTATGATGATGTCTTGATAATTTATCTTCCATGATGTATCCAAGAGAGCGGATTTGATTTTTTCTCTTCTATAAACAACAAACGCAATGATCGCAGCAGCCAAGAAGAATAACAATAACGGCATAACGACTAATATAATGAAAGTCGTTCCTGAAAATAATAAACACTAAAAGTACATACAATGGAATATACAACAAAAATCATGTACTTTGTAAATTTGATGTTTTTTCGTCATTATTATATATTCATTCCGAATCACAAAATGTGGGTCATTTTTTCAATGATTCCTCGATAATTTATATTAAACGAAAGCTTTCAACGACTACAGTTACTGTGTGTGCACTTACTCCTGATTCGGATTATTGAATTACACGTACATTGACGTTTCCGCAGGTAAATATCCTAGTCGCACGACCACGAGTCAAATAAACGAATATTTTGTCCCTGAATTAAGGTATGAAAAGCTGGCGGGCATATTTTTTAAATTCCTAAAGTATCAGTAAGCAGGCTGCCATAACCTGTATTCATGTCCCCCAAAAACATTTATAGTGACACGTATGTGGACGAGTTAGACGAAAGACTCTTTCTGTCCATTATCGTTTAAAGTGTATCACTCAATGGATGTAGTGCAGAACACGGAACTACGTAGTAAACATCTGTAAAACGATTACTTAATTTGAAACGAGCCATCAAGGCATGTACACTCATATTTACATTACATTATATATTCGATTAAATATTACACTTTAAAATTTTATTATTGCTGTTTAAAACATTAGTAATCAAACAAAATTATTATATATTTACAAGCACAGCTTACGCACCATGTCGCAGAAGTAAAATAGTATATTTTAAAACGGTTGCATTTTGTTTAAGAAATGTATTAGTGTGTATCGCAACAAAATATCAGAAAAGCGTTTACGTTGGAAATCATATTTACACCATATTTATCAGTTTTTTTCTTTTATTTACTTCTGTCTTTGAAGTTGTAGTCGTCAACTTTTTGTTAGTGCACTGCTTTAATTACAAATATATACTACGATATAGTCACCACAAATAGCCGAACCTATATAGGGATGTGTTACCTTATTCGATGCTGAGACTTTTTTAATTGAATTTTTCAAATCTTACGCGGAAAATTTATAACCTCAAAATAGCTCAATATTCTAAGACAGTTGCTCATTGTCCTGGAGCATTTATACAACTTAAAGAGACCAATAACATATGATGTAATTACATCATAGTTTGCCACATATCAAACTACATAATTGATTTATCAGTGCAGACACATTACGATCATTGAACACACTAGACTAGAACTGTGACTACGACAAAGCACCTCGAAACACAAACTGTTCCAAAACCGACGGTTCGAAATAGCACGAATTATTGCCTTACTGTAACTAAATAGACATGCCATATACAGAAACTAATTTAGCTTGCACAGACTTGCCTTTTTCTGAATCTATGCAATATTCTCCTTGGAAACCACATTCTGGTATGTCACGTGGTGGCACTCGTCTTCCGGCTGGCCACGTAATGGTTGCATTGGTTACAAATCGGAGCATCTTCCCAGAGCTGTCGTACCAAGCGACCCTGGAGTACTCATCTTGTGCAGCATCAAATCCGAATAACCAAAAATCTTGGTTTCTATCACCATTTTTATCTATCGTTACACGGCCGCTAATGCCTGGAAGATGATAATTATTGCTGTTAGCATAATGATCGGGACCACAAAGATAATCGATCGATATTGTACTACCCTATATATTGTATATTGTATAAAACATCTAATGTATATATATATCATATATTATATAATATTTACGATATGATATATCGCTGGTTTTTCATTGACAATATGAATACATACCGTAGAAATCAATATGCTGCATTTCACGTAAGAAATTTGTGCCATTGTATGGGTTTCCTCCATTACTGACTACCCTTTGTAACGTAAGGGCATATAATATAATGGCGTCATAGAGATAAGCTGATAGTGATCCAACCTGGTAAATGAAGCATGTACGTATATGGTCATGACCACTATCCCTTGAGCAGGCAAGAAATCGTGATATTGCCCGTATCACCACGTGTAATTTATTTTATCACATCGAATATCATGCATAACTACATCTAACCACAGTCCCTCAACACCGGAACTGGGATCTAACATACATCTCTCACGACCGCTCTCCCACAAAATAACACTTATTTTTGAAGTATGAAGTATTATATTCAATGGATTATAACAAGTGACTTGCAGTCATACATATATTGTACATACATTGTTTACTGAAAAAATAATCTGCGAAATACACAGTAAATGCTACTTTCAGCCACAGTTACTCTGTTTTAGTAACCGCATTTCAGCAGTGTGAATCACAAAATTTATCCAGTATAAAATTATTGGAATGAATTGAGAAATTCACAAACTCAACGTATTTCACCAATCGTCAGATAAAAATGTCAGAGTGCCGTGGAAGTGACTGCAATGACTTTCTCAACTTTCTCCAAACACTTTGTTTTCTGATTTTATTCCAACAAATGGACGTTATTAAAAAAATAGCATTCAAGTTAAATAAAAAAAAAGCAAAAAAAGATATTTATTTTATTAAAGTTTTACTTACGCTCGAAACGTCTGTCATATTGTAATACCAAGGAGGTTCTTTGAATTTTTCCTTTACCTCTTCTGCAAATGCTTTGTAGGTGTCATCTTCGAAATTTATTCTCTCTACTACAAGGAGAGATTCATACGCCTTAGCTACATCGTCATCCCTTCCGTCGTCTGCCCATTGCCACGTGGTGCCCTGCAATATTAGCACATAGTCAATACTGCACCAACAGAGCATAATACATAACTTTATAAAGCATAATTACAAATATAGAATTCCTCCAAATTTAATGTTAAGATTAAGCCAAATATACATAATTAAAATCATATACTGGTCTTTGGTTTTGTTTTCAAATCTATTGAATTTTCAATTTGGATCAACGACATCAACAATTTGGATTTTACTAACACAAACAGAAATGAGTCGAGAGGATCACCATTAAACAGATGCTTACCTCATAAGATCCAAAGTTCCATGGTTCGACAACAATGAACATGTACTCTCCTCTTGATAGGTATCCTTTGTCATAGACCATCAACATCAAACGACGAACTTCATATGAATCCAGAGCTAAAATTATAACTAATACATAACAAATATAAAACATAAAACAAACGTCGATTACCCCCTAGAACGGTTGTATATTTTCTTGTATATATGTACATACTGTGAATGAAATGTACCTAGATAGAATCTAGAATAAATATTCAAAAAAAGACTATACTCGGGGACGGAGCTACGCCACAAGACGTTCCACGTTGCTTAGACGCGCACCACTGTACCAAGTATTTCTATATGCTCTGCTCGAGCTGGTGTTCAACGTCGGCCGAAGAGCCGGTGAAAATAGATAAATTCGAGAAAACAACACAAAATCAACTTTGAAGTAATCTTGAACAATCAAATGTATGTATGTTGAACATGCAGGGGTGATCTTGTTACACTGGGGGTGAGTCTCAACAACCATCCCAAAGTACCGTTTTCTGACAGTTTTCGGCCTTTGTTTTCAACCATTGCCAGGCGTTGAAAAAGTCTGGATGTCCCCCCGCCCGAGAATTCTCAGATTGTTAAGAACATTTAGGAAAACAGAAATTATTTATTCCGTCACATAATCCGAGAAACTAAAAATGTTACAAAGAATGTCTACGAGTTCTCGTACAGCCCTGCATGCAAGAGAGAGCAACGGGACTTGTCTTGCCACGCCAAAAAGTGATTTTCTACCGTAACCGCATACACTAGTTCCCTAATATATTTGACCATAATATTTAGAACATGTTACGCAATGACAATATATAAAGAATGAAACACTAATTGAAGGACCAAGACAATTCACGTGCTTTACTCATCTCAACGAGACATTTGCGAATAAGGTCGACTGCTAATTGCTACATTCAGCCTTTTAATACAGTGGAAGTAACATACTCACTTCTCGCTTTCGAGAGGATCTCATTCAATATGTCTTCATATAAAGATTCATCATAGACATTAAACACAATTGCTTCAATGGAAAAGTTTCTTCTCGTTAATTCTTGTTTCAGTGATTCAAAACTATTAAGCAGGTGACCGGTGTCACCCCCTACAACGCCCACATGCTTCCATCCGAAGACTTCAATAGTCTCTATAACAGCTAAAGAGGATTTAGAGTAAGGTGACGAAGTCCGACTGTATGTATCGTATACTGTTTTATCGGACAAATAGGATGTTGAACCAATGTATCCGACCATTGGGACGTTCCACTGCGAGGCCAAAAGTCCCGCTGCTAGAGCCGCCGATGAACAATCAGGTCCGATTATTGCCGCAACACGGTCATTCAAAACGCAGTTGACAGTCTTGTCTAAAGAAACCCTGCTATCGCAACCACTATCGTAGAAAATAAAATCCAGCGTAATGTTGGTCAGTATATCTGAATGGATGTTGTCTAAAGCAACGTTGACGGCACCGCCGATTCTGTAAACACTGAAGGGTAGGAAGGTGCGAGTCGTGGCTAGTAGACAGAACGTATAATTGTCAGTATATACTGTACATGTATTGATGAATACAATGATAGCGATGAGCAAGATCAGTCTGTCTGTACCCATAGCCATTACGTACTTATCTGAAAACGCAAATAGAAAAATTATAACTAATATGTCACTTGATGCATCAAATAAAGGTGATGGAATGTAGTTATCTCTTGTCCTATTACACTTTTAGTCAGTGTATCTGGGCGGAGTTAGTTCTTATAGTGGAGAACTGCACCAATTAATTAGTATGAGGATAATTGTGACGGTCACGGATTTATGTTAAATCAGTGCCATGGTTACTAAAAAATAACCGTGCCCAGACTGAGACAGTAATTCAACAACTATGAACGATTCAATAATATTAAAGATTTGTTCCAACAACCTTTACGGACAAATGCTGAATAATTTACTCAAGCAATGTTGTTTAATCCTTGGTTTTAGTCGACCTATTTCTGTTTGGTATTTCGATTTTAAATCCATGACGTATCGCGCGAAAGCAAGTAAAACAAATTTTGTAGATTTTCGTTGTAGACGCAGGCAAAACAATAATATATGAATAAGGAATATTCAACTTTATTTGCTTTGCATCCATTGTTTATTTTACAAACGTTTTAAATAATTCGTGTCTTTTTAATTTTTTTTTTCAAATATCGGTAATACAAATGTTTACTGAGTTTATTGTCAGAAGTCACAATTTTTCATAACAAAATGTCACTTGTTTGTTAGTTTACTTAAAACATCGTGGTAAACAGCTAAAATTATAATATGTTAACATGTTACGTGTTTTACATCAGCTAGTAATTTTTTAAACATCCTCGTTAGTATTTCAATGATGCTTACACGTTCAGACTAAAACAACTTAAGCATCTGAGCAAAGTCGTACCCTTTAACTCCGAACACACTTCGTACATCTGTATACATATTTAAAAAAATCACAGGCAGCGCAGTGGTTGTTTGATCGGAATTACAAACACAGAAATAGCATCGACCCCTAAGAGGTTAAAGCCACTGACAAAGGTTCTACCACCAATGAATGAGACTTTGGGAGGCCATGGGTGAGGTCTAAAGGTGATATTGTTCGATCTGGTCTGGTTGACACCAGGATGCTGGTGCGAAACATTTTAAAACTGAAAATCATTTTTAATAAAAATGTTACTTACTTCAGAGTGTGCATAGACAGAATATAGATGTACGACGACAAATCAAAACACTATGAAGGCTGAAAACGGCACAATAATTGTGCCATTAGTTAATATCAGACAACGACATATATCCTTTTTCTGTACACGAGGACAATCTATATAACATTTTGAAGTATGTTAATTGCACAAAAGTTTGCTAGTGAATGTGCACGCTCATTGTAAAAGGAGCATTGTTTTAATAATCAATGGACAGATATTATGCGCTCTAAATTAACGGTTTTGTAAACAGTACTCTACAGTACATTTATAACTACTATCCATTGAACAATTTCATGATTACTAGCACCAATTTCATAAAAACTACTAAATTATGAATAAAACATCAAATTCTCCGTAGAAAACAAATAGTGAAAAATTTTATTGATCATTTCATTAATCACCAGATTGTAATGTTGATCGATTTGTGAGTTAGTGCTACAAGCGCTTAGATCAATACCGGAGCTGTTATAGAAATACTATTTTGTCTTCTGAAAGAAAAGAAAAAGTCTCTTTTAAATATTGGCAATTCAAATATTGTCATTTGGTATTCATGATGATCTGTTTTATAGACACAATAACGACATCATAAAAATAAATGAGTCGCGGTCCATGAAAAAAAACATATTTATATAATTAAAATTATTTAAAATTTTCATCCATGATCTTGATGAGACAAACGTCTGTAACGTATTACATCTAGACAGAAACAACAACATAAAGAAACGAGTTTTCAACAACCCACAAACACAAACCTACAGATAAACCATGCACGAATTAATGGTCAAATCCGAAAGGAAAAGGTACATTGACCGCATGAGATTGTTGAGAGGTGACGTTTCTAAAATGGACATTCTGCTCAACATAAACCTCATAATCAATGTTTTTTAGGGAACTCGTGGTATGCATTGAACAACTCGTACTGACGCCCTCCGAAATTACCTGTGTATCATAGTTATAATATTTGCACAGAAGCGCATTACGTGTACAAAGCAAACCCTTTGGCCGTTATAATTGTAAATAGTAGCAAATTCTGATCATAATCATAGAACTGTTCTACTGCTTTCAGACGTTACCATGACAGCGTCAAATGTATTTGCCTGATCCATTCCAAGCACTGTTTACATGTTTCACTTACAGTGTCCGGCAGAACATTGAGTAAACTGAACCAGCGACAGAGAAAATAACAATTTTTGAAAAATGCTTACCGTCCTGAACATCCAAAGTTACTGAAGAATAAATAACACCTGCCTGATGACACTTATATCGAATGGAAAATAACACCACGCAAGAAAAGATTCCTAGAAAACGCGAGAGAAATAGTTTCAGGTTACTAGGCAGAAAATGTGCTATATCTCCTATCGGAAGATGTAGTAATGAATTGCAGTGCACTCTCAATAGATCGATGCGACTATAACTGTCACTTTGTAACTTGTGTGTAGTAATTATAGCAACAGGGAGTTTTCATGATGCACATCATCACAATACCCATGTATTGCTAATATATGTAGTTGACATATGCAACAATGTATAGCGCCATCACAATCAGCATCATTATCATCAATTTGAATTGTAATTATAGAGTGATTGCCATGACAGTAACACGTGTTTTATTTAGACATACATGTGAGTACATGAAATGCCTGTCTATCCTAAAGTGTGAGTATCCCTTCAGTCTTCGGCAGAATGATTTACTCCAATCAGACCCAGAATATAATACCACGCAGACGATGTATATACATTTGGATATTTGAATTTGAATGCCACATGAGAATAATTAAAATTTGAATCCCATATGACAACAATTAAAATTTGAATCCCACATGACAACAATTAAAATTTGAATCCCGTATGACAACAATAAACATTAGAACAACATGTTAATTTTACTGCATATGGTAATGGTAATTCACGTCACAGAATCCCCTCGTCACTAGAGAGCGCAAGTTATAAATTCTATGAATTAACGAAGGTATGGGAACGATTCCACACAAACCATTTGGCATACGTTTCCATGTGCGGAGTTTGGAAGGGGTGAAGGAGTTTCGTTGAAAATGTTCAGCAGAATGTATATTGATTTTTAATCATTCAATTGGAAAATAACGTTATTCTAAAATTTAAAGTTCAATTGTGCTGACATATGCTTAAAAGTTGAACAATTATAATCTTAATTAGACAATATAAATGGAAAATGTGGACTAAGGGCAAAATCAATCAAAATTCATTTCAACACTTGATGAAAGGCTAAATATACACTAAATTGCATCTCGCACACGGCTCTCGTAAACTACATATAGTTAAACCATATAAACAACCATTATATATGTAATAGCATATATTGACATGGCTTCATTCGCGTTAACTAATTCACGATACAAGTTGATGGCGTTAAATATATTGATACTTAATAAGATATATTTGTAAACACTATTTGTCCAACATTAGACAAATCTTGTTCTCTTCCAACATTATATATTCACATGACAGCGTCAAATGTATTTGCCTGATCCATTCCAAGCACTGTTTACATGTTTCACTTACAGTGTCCGGCAGAACATTGAGTAAACTGAACCAGCGACAGAGAAAATAACAATTTTTGAAAAATGCTTACCGTCCTGAACATCCAAAGTTACTGAAGAATAAATAACACCTGCCTGATGACACTTATATCGAATGGAAAATAACACCACGCAAGAAAAGATTCCTAGAAAACGCGAGAGAAATAGTTTCAGGTTACTAGGCAGAAAATGTGCTATATCTCCTATCGGAAGATGTAGTAATGAATTGCAGTGCACTCTCAATAGATCGATGCGACTATAACTGTCACTTTGTAACTTGTCGTAGTAATTATAGCAACAGGGAGTTTTCATGACGCACATCATCACAATATCCATGTATTGCTAATATATGTAGTTGACATATGCAACAATGTATAGCGCCATCACAATCAGCATCATTATCATCAATTTGAATTGTAATTATAGAGTGATTGCCATGACAGTAACACGTGTGTTATTTAGACATACATGTGAGTACATGAAATGCCTGTCTATCCTAAAGTGTGAGTATCCCTTCAGTCTTCGGCAGAATGATTTACTCCAATCAGACCCAGAATATAGTACCACGCAGACGATGTATATACATTTGGATATTTGAATTTGAATGCCACATGAGAATAATTAAAATTTGAATCCCATATGACAACAATTAAAATTTGAATCCCACATGACAACAATTAAAATTTGAATCCCACATGACAACAATAAACATTAGAACAACATGTTAATTTTACTGCATATGGTAATGGTAATTCACGTCACAGAATCCCCTCGTCACTCGAGAGCGCAAGTTATAAGTTCTATGAATTAACGAAGGTATGGGAACAATTCCATACAAACCATTTGGCATACGTTTCCATGTGCGGAGTTTGGAAGGGGTGAAGGAGTTTCGTTGAAAATGTTCAGCAGAATGTATATTGATTTTTAATCATTCAATTGGAAAATAACGTTATTCTAAAATTTAAAGTTCAATTGTGCTGACATATGCTTAAAAGTTGAACAATTATAATCTTAATTAGACAATATAAATGGAAAATGTGGACTAAGGGCAAAGTCAATCAAAATTCATTTCAACACTTGATGAAAGGCTAAATATACACTAAATTGCATCTCGCACACGGTTCTCGTAAACTACATATAGTTAAACCATATAAACAACCATTGTATATGTGATAGCATATATTGACATGGCTTCATTCGCGTCAAATAATTCACGATACAAGTTGATGGCGTTAAATATATTGATACTTAATAAGATATATTTGTAAACACTATTTGTCCAAAATTAGACAAATCTTGTTCTCTTCCAACATTATATATTCACAGAAAGGCAGCACTGCGCAAATAATACAAATCTAACGTTCTTACGACATATATAAACGAAAGTATGTGGCAGTTAAATACATTTTAAGATAATGATAAATATGCGAATAGATAAATCCAAACTGGGAAACAAGATGATCTTATGCAAAACTGTCACTATAAGTGATACAGCAATACAGGATTCATGTCCCAATGTGTTTTCATACGGAGAGGTGAATTCTTTAATTAACAGATCAGATAGCTGAACAATTGATCATCAAAGGATAGATAACATGCTGTCACATTCAGTGTAGGTCATATTCATGTCTCACGAATGTGCAGACTGATTCACAAGTATACAATTATAACAATCCTACAATCAATCAATCAATCAATCAATCAATCATTCAATGTTTTCTCGTATGGCACAGCGATTCCTTCATGTCATATTGAACAATTACGAATACTACGCTATATAAAAGCATTTCCCTGTGCGACTAACGAGGCTTCTAACACGATCAGCAATAAACGCAATTTGGTAAACCACTTTGATAGGCGTGGAGCAAGCAAACTAAGTCACCCGTTTAAAAAAAAGGTGTAGTAAATGGTTTATCTTTAGAATTAAATATATAGAGTGAAATGCGTTTAATATTAGGTTTGGCAGACACATACAATACCTTCAAGTTATTGATAATAACCTTGATTGAATCAGCTTCGAAACTCTTCTAAATTTCTGCGTGCACCTCAATGTCTTAATATACTATTAGACTCGGCGGGAAATTCTGTGTTGTCTTTTTGTGTATTTTATACTGTCGATCGACTACTATAACACTGCAAGTGTCACGTGTATTGGTGACACGTATTGATACAACAAGTAGATACAACAAGTCTAGCGACTCCGTAATTTATGAAGGTGCCCAACATATTGTGAATAACACAGAAGAATGTATGTACTTATACGTGGATTACCTGTTGATGACAATAGTAATTGTATTAAAGTGATGGAATCGTAACCTGCGCATGCGCCAGATGGCCATAGAGTGCCATTGTTTACAAACAAGCGTCTACCCACGAGCCTTTGCGTTTTTAGCGTGTTTTGTTATCGTCGTTTGGAACTCAATTCCCGCGCGTACGCAGGTGACGACCCTCCCGCTTTAACGACTAGCAATATTATTCGAAACATCTTGCATATAAATAGTTTTCCCATTTGAATTATAGCCATATAGAGGTAATATTTAAAAGTATATAGAAACAACAATTTATTTTATAATGCTAGGTTAATAAGTGAAATTAATATATTTTAAAGTAATTAATATGCTAACGTGTTTCATAAAAAAACGTGTTTTACGTCAGTGTGTTATTTTCTGAGCCGCTTATTTAGTATAGATTTACTAACAATTAAATCTAAGCGGTTAAAATACGCTTCAAAACACACGACCAGACAGCTTAAAATCAAGCACATAAAACAATTCTTATTTTCTAACACCGAACACATATCTGTGTTCAATATATATATAGATTGTCGTAATATATTATTTTTTTCTAGAAATCAGACGAGCTTGGCCGTTTTAGTATATAATAAATTAAATTAGGAGAAATTTAAAGGGCACCATATTATAAAACATAATTTGTTCATATTCATGGCAACTAAGCATCTTTATATACACACGGAATATACGGCGTGTATAAATTATAATCTTTTCTGACGCCAATGTTACGTGCCATCAGTATTATATGTGCATTATAGTTTTTTTATCAATTGTCTGTGGTAAGATTGATTGTTGTTAATAAATGTAACTTCAGTTCGTGGATAACTTAAGATCACCTGTATACATAACACCGGCAGCAAATAGGTTGTTAGATGGAATAATAAACACAGAAAGGGTATCGACCCCTACCCTAGATGGGACGTTGGTATCCACAGGTTGTAGTGATTGATCGGACATGCACTGTAAATCTTGGAAGCACTTTCATGTTTTTCATTAAAACACACCGTTTTAATTGAAAGCACACTGATGTAATTAAAAACATGTGTATTATGTTATAAAACACCTGTATCAAGACATTGACTAATGCTTCAACTTTATTTATGCACGCTCGTGAGTAAACATTATGGTATTTATGCCAATTAGAGAATCACCGAAGGAGATGTAATTCAACACAAAATGGATTACCTTCAACAAATGGTTTTATATTAAGCACGAGGTTATGGAAGAATTAATTGAACGAACGCTTACATGGTCTTACCAACCTATAAGTACACTATAAATCTTGATAGCACTTTAATGTTTTTCATTAAAACACAACGTTTATAGTTTTAAAATAACAAATTTCCCGGTGAAAGATGAATGAAATAGAATGGATTGGTTACTCTCATTTACGTCAAAGAAGAAAAGGGTTTAAATATGTTATTGTTCGTTGTAGTCCAATACTCATCTGTGTCAATGTTCACAATAATTGGGTATTGTTTCATGAAAAGTGTGAACTTCAGTAAACACAGGTACACTTATTCAGTTCCACAAAAGTCGAGGACACTTATTCTTGCAATTGATATTATTCTTTCCAACAACTATAATGTCTGTTTTTTAAATGTAATATTTAAACTTACCTTATAATGTTTATATTTAGAAATAAATACTTACTTGAATAAGTGTTTTGTTTATCGTATGATATGATTATTGTACAATAGTGATAACTTTCCAAAATAATAATGATTTGTTTACCATGTTATCGATGGAAACACATTTTAAAATGTATCTGTGGTACAATCACTTGTCAATATTCGGATTTTGTTTTCAAAATGTATTTCAAGTGAAATCACTTTTCAAAGACCTGGGGTAGTAAACAGTTCATTAAAACCAGTCCTCGTTGAGACCCTTTTCGAGGTCATAAACACTTGTGTGTGTCTACTAAAAGCACTTTTAAAAATGTTGTGATAATAAACCCTTTTTATACAATAAAATCATTGACTGCTAGTGTTATTGTATACACTTTTCGTAGTTATGCACATTATATGTTTTTAAAGTGAGGACAAACTCATAAACGCTTTAAATGTTTTACCCCAAAACAGTAAAAAAAAATTATTTTAAAACAGTACTTGTAAACAACACTTAATGTGTTTAATTATAAAACACAGAAAGTGATTTTAAAGTGGGACAAAAATGTGTCATATTTCAAAACACTGAGCTTTACAGTGTGGTTGACACCGAGATGGTGTATCATATTACCATAATGGCATTATGATAGGAAGATAGTTACACGGAGCTGTTGAATAGTCCCGTAGCTATATTTATTTGTCTACATATTTAATAATGTTGTATTAATATTTTTTTTAAAAGAAATTGTTTAAAATCGGAATCAACGACAACGACAAATTCACGCCTCGTTTACAAAGACTATCCTAATGAGACAAAATATACTTAATTTTATTCAGTTTATCAGATCAGTTATTGTTGATAGAGACGAGATGGGGGATTCTTGAAAAGGAAGATGTAAAGAAGATGCTTTGATACCATTAAACTGTTAAAATTAAAATAACAATGACGCGAGTCAATTGAAAATAAATTATAATTGTACAGTAACTATATGCATTGAAAGAGCGTTCATTCATACGACGTACACAGCGCAGGTAACATACATTGTTTGTTTAATCGAAATTCCAATGCATATTGTACAACGAACACCCTTTAAACCATAAACAGGAATATTTTTACATAAGTAATTGAATAATGTGCAACATTGGACATATATATAAATAAATCAAAATCTCTAAATATATCTGACATTGATTAATTAGATTTGATATACCTTTTCTATTTTCTTTCGAATCTGTAGACAATGACACTGTCTTCATACATGACTAACGCTTATATTATTCACCTCTTAGACAATGTAGTACGTATCAGTTAAGTGTCGTAGGTCGATGAAGCTCTTATGTGAAGTAACTATATATGACGAAGATAGATGTAAGCAAGCACAGTTTATAGAGACAGTTCTGTCATTTAGAATATTGGCAGTTATCTAACAGGTTTTTATTCTGGCATGATACGATTTCTTGAAAAAAATAGTCAAAGAACGACAGACAAATGTCATCAATATATTCCTCGAATACTTATCTTGCTGCAATATTGCATCGGAAGAGATTTGTTTATCTATATGTTCAGATTCTGACAATTGTGCTTCAAGTGTGTACATCGAGACAGAAATAACAACACAAATGAAACAAACTTGAAACAACCCACAAACGCAAATCTAAAAACAGTTACCATACAAGAATTGTTGGTCAAATCTGAAAGGGGCAGGTATATGGGCTATCAAGTACTGACGCTTCCATAAAGGAAATTCTGCGCAACGTAAACCTCATAATCAAATACAAGGAACTCATGGTGTACACCGAACAACTCGTATTGACGCCAACCGAAAGTATCTATGTATCATAGTTATAATACTTGCATAGAAGCGTATTACGTGTACAATCATATAACTGTTCTACTGCTTTCAGACGTTACCATGACAGCGTAAAATGTACCTGCCTGATCCATTTCAAGCACATGAAAAAGAAGTCATGCATGAATCAGTTGTATTGTATTGTTGTCGTTATTGGCGATCTGCTCCGCTAGGATTGCCCTTATAATCACTTTTGTCGTTTTGTGTGTATGTGTGTGTGTGTGTGCGTGTATGTGTGTGTGTGTGTGAGTGTGTGTGTGTGTGTCTGTGTGTGTCTGTGTGTGTCTGTGTGTGATTTCCAGTGTTTTCACGTATGAATTCTTCTGTGATTTTTTTGGCTTGGCCGATTTCTTTCAAACTTGACAGGTAGGTCACATCTTCATCCTAGTTATTAGGAAAAATCTGAAAATTTGTTTTTAACCCACCGTTGCCATAGCAACAACCATAAAAATGATTTTTGAATAACTTCGCGCCAAATGTATCTCCTCCTACAAATTTAGAATAAAACACTTCAGATATAGCTCATTCTACTCAGCTTGAGTGTGGGCACAAAGTTACTATTTAAATGTTTGATATCTTTTTTCATTACCGAGAAATTTGACCCTAAAGTTGGGGTAACTTTTCACCAACAACGGCTTTTAACTCTTCTGTGATTTTTTCGGCTCGGCTGATTTTGTTCATTCTTCACAGGTAGGTCGTACCGTCACTAATTGGAAAAAAAACCTGGCCCACCACTGCCATTGCAATATCCAAAAACTGATTTTTGAATACTTTCGCCCCAAATGTATTACCTCCTACCAGTTTTGTAATAGCAGTGTTCAAATGACCATGCTTTCTATTTTGGCTACGTTGCCCACTGGTAGGAGATCACCGGCGCCGACATTGTTAAACTATATCAACTTAATCCCAACGCAACTTTGAACTTTGAATGAACTGTAAATGCTGCCTTAATTCTAGAAAATCCTATCGCAAAACGGTTGGAAATTATAAATGTAACAGCAGAATACGTCCTAGTAATAAACTAAGTGACTTCTAAAGACTGAATTGTGTTTGCGAACTTCGTATCCGAGCCCATTTAGTTATAAACCGACGTTAGCTTCACATTTATGTCACACCATGCAAACAGCCAAAAACATATTGCTTGTTTTTGAGCGGAGCGGATCGCCAACCAGTCTACTGGCTTGTTTCAGTACATGTCCGATGAGAGTTGGAACACACTTCTAGACCGCCCTGAGTGAATATGAAGACGTCCATCATTGAGGATATACACGACAACAGATCAAAATAATATCGAAGCTGTAAACGGTGTTCCGTTTTAAACTGATCTACGTCACGTAATTGCTTCGTCACTAGAGGGTGCGAGTTATAGGTTGTATGAATGATTTATTTAGTTATTTATCAACTATGTGGCAATTGAAAAAAACAATAAATTTTAAGAAAATGATGAATATGCGAATGGCAGTGTACCTGGCAAACAACGTGAACGTACACTAAACTGTCACTATAAGTATACACGCAATGCAGAATTCATGCCCACATGTGTTTTATATGGAGCAGTGGATTCTTTAATTAACATATAGTATCACAGGATAAATAACAAGCTGTTCTGTGTCGACTGAGTCGCAATTATAAATATCAATCATTCAATGTTTTCTCGTACGGTAGATCGATTCCTTTTATCACATTAAACAATTACGGCTACTGTGCTATTTACACGAATTTTCCCGTGCAACTAGCGAGGCTTCTAACACGATCAACAATAAACGCAATTTGGCAAACCAAGTTGACAGGCGTGAAGCAAGCAAACCTTATCACTCGTTTTTTTTAAAAGGGTGCGGCAAATACAGTAAGTTATTCATCAGAATTGTTCATCCCGAATGTAATATGTTATAGACTAGGTTTGTCAGAGAGCAAAAACATGCAAAATCTCAAAGACAAAAACTGATACAATACCTTTAACTTATTGCCGTTATCATTGATTGAATCAGTTTTGGAACTCTTCTATATTTCCAAGTGCACCTTGAAGTGTTGATGAAATATTGTGCCCAGCAGGAATGTCTGCGTGATACCATGCTAGTACGCTGTCTTTAAGCAGGTCTTTGTGTAATGTATACTGCCGATCAACTAGCTATAACACTACGAGTGTCACGTGTATTTATTACACATATTGAAGTAGATTCAACAAGTCTAGCGACTCTGTAATTTATGAAGGTGCCAAACATATTGTTAATAATTTTAAATTCATAGTTGCTGTTGGCGTGTAGTGGCGTGAAGCTAGGCGATTTGGTGCCGTACGCGAGCGCCGGTTCGAGTCACGCACGCAGTACGTGTTTACTATAATTTGACGTAGTATTTACCTTGCCGTTTATTCGGTATTATTTGCTTATTATATTGTTAATAACACAGAACAATGTATGAACTTATATATGAATTACCTGTTGATGACAATAGTAATATTATTCGAAATATATTGGATATACATTGTTTGCACCATTTGCATTTTAGCCATGTGTTGCAATATAGAATTATTTCAAAGTGTCCATGAAAACGGCAGTAACCTATTTCCATTCTACTTAGTGGGCATGACGAATAGACACGGATGTCTTTATTAGGCTGTTACTTCTACTTGAAAATTGACAATAAATAGAAGCGAAAACACAATACTGGAAATGTCAAAATTTATGATAATAGGCGAGACGTAGAATTTTTTAACCTGAACAAATAATAGAGTTTTTTTTTTAAACTATCAATACAAATGTGAAACGGAAACCCTGAGCATGGCTGAACCAAGCACATTCTTGTTTGTAAGTTCGTGTATTGACCTCGCCACTAACAAGTTAGCATCTGATATCAGAGCTGTACGTGATACCGAAAAATGAGAATACACACTAACACACACACGCACACATGTTATTATTATCACATTTATTTGTAAGATTCCTGTCTGTAGTTAGAATAATGAATGGATCATGCAGTATTCATGAAAATCATTGTCGTCATCTCTGTAATGATGTGACTGCATGAAACTGATTTTTGTTTTCCAAATTCTCATTTCTTTATCTTTAACTTTTGCTCATACTAATCTAGTCATGGTAAGAACGCATTTACTAAACACTATTTCAAGGTGCCTTTTTTAAGGACAGTGTAGTGTAGCATAACAGGGGGTGCATATGCTTACAATGGCAATTTATTTTACTTCCACTCAAGTGTTCTTCACTGCTGGTGAACAGATTTGTCCTGAGGAAGTTTGTAACCGGGTAAGTCGTTATGATCACGATTTTACAGGTTATTTGTGCACAGAATTACATTATGCTCCATGTTTGTAACGTCAGAGATTCGAATTGCACATGTGCATTCAGTCATTGTAAGAGATATTACAAGCTGGACAGTGTGATGTTCGAATCCCGTGTTTCAAGTTTATATATTCGTGGTGTGCCCGTAATTTTGATTTTACACATTATTGTATTTAATCGACATTATTATATTATAATTAAACATTTTATTTGGATTGTTTGTGTAACACAAATTATTTTGGAATGTTGTCATTAGTAATGAATTATCTCATATTGTTAGACTGAAATGAACAAGATTCATTATTACATTATTACATTATTCATTTATACATTATTATAAGTTATAATATGTGAGTTTAACTGAATTTGGTAGAGGTAAGACAAAATCCCTAGACACCAGGGTGTTTGATTGTCACATATCCTGAGCTAATTGTCACGTAACCTCATTGTTGCAGATTCCAGGCATTAGGATACCTGAATGTTACGGAACCTGAATACCAGTGTGCCTGATTACCATACATCATAAATGCCAGTAAAAGTCATTGCCACAGTTCCAGCATACTAGGACACGTGATTGTCACAGGCCCTGAAAACCAGGGCCTTTGATTTCCTAATGCCCAAAATACCTGGATCTTTGATTGTCACAGTCACCAATACCAGCATATCCGGTCATTGACCCCAAATGCCATGTATCTGATTAGTACACGCCCCAAATACCAAGACACATAATTGCCACAGGGCTAAAATACCGGGGTACATGATTGTGATAGAATCCTCTACAGTTCCCAAATACCAGTGTATCTGACCAAAATACCAGAACACCTGCTTTCCCACACGACCCAAATTTTATGGTATACGATTTTCACTGACTCCCAAATATGAGGCTATCTGGTTGTCAAATGCCATGATATCAGATTATTACAGGTCCAAGATTTTTGACTACCGGATTGTCAAAAGATAAGACACCATCATGATGGTACCAGTTTGTAACAATAGACCATTTTCCGTTCACTGCGAGAATCATGCGTATGCGTGAAATCGAACGTAAAAACAGTATTTTGGGGAACATTTCCATGTCAATAATGTGCTGTACACATTTGATGATGGGCAATTTCGATTAAGTGAGGATATTCGAATGCAATATTCCTCTGTCGAAGATCGGCCGGTCGATGTGCGCTACGAAATAAAGAAATTCGAGTTCAAAATCAAATCGTTCGATTTTTGCGGCAGACGTTCGACGCGCGTCTTTCATGCATCTCGCGAGATCTCGCAGTTGTACGGAAAATCCCCCAATCCACATATATCACACATTATTGATGTTCTTGTCATCTCCAAAGTGAACCCAATTGTCACACATTCTATATACCTCTGTACCTGACTGGTAAACGTTCTGGACTTTGGGCACCAATCATTGGTCATAGATGCCACGTGTACCTGGTCAGTTCTAGGAGCTATTATATTTGGCTGCCACAGGTCGTAGGCTCTAGATGCTAGTGTACCTGATTGTCATATGGCCCAAATATCGGGATATCGGATTGTTACAGAACTGACATACTATCTGACATGATCCAGTACCTGGCTGTCATAGGCTCCATATTCCAGTGAAACTGATTTACCCATGCAATCTAATACAAAATATCCAAAACTAGAACTAAAAGTGTCCCATTCATCCTGAGCCTGCATAATAAAAGAAAAACAAAAAAACTAGATGAGCTTACATTAAACATTGTATTAGGCAGAGCACACAGAGCACATTGAAGTCCTCTATAGCCAATCACAGATTGAGACGCGGTTCCCGAACACAGTAAAATTGTGATCCAGACGGCTAACAATTTTTATGAATCCATCAGCCATGTTAGTTCAGATAACGAATGAAGGTACTAGTTTCAGTCAGTAAACTTTCATCGCCGCAAACATAGTTTTCGGTAAGTTCTTTTGGTTGTTTGTTGTTATTTACCACGTTATATTTTGAGAAGTCTGTAATCCGTGCTATAAGTAGTTGACTATTAGGCGGGATTTGCTCAATAACGGCAAGTAAAGCAAAATTATTCAAAAAAAAAAAAAAATATACAAAAATGGAGCTTATACCTAAATCGGACTTTAGTTCATGCACAATTTACTAATCTAGTTCTTCAGCCCTTTCCAATAAGAATACTATTACACAAACCATGCTAATACTAACTGAATGTTCTGATCAATTGTTAACCAGAGCATGCTAAACGGTTAACAACCCGTGATTCGATCTGTAGTTGTTCTCATATGAAGTATGCACGAATATATGGATGTGAAAGAAGTACATTATCTTGATGCCCTGAAGGAGCGGTTCAATTTTGATAAAATTTTACACGACATGTTACTCTCCAAATAGTGACTGGTTGAGACTTTAAAATAAAATGAGGCGCCTGAACCAATATTCCAAAGTAACTCCAATTATCCGATGTTTTAAACTCTCTAAGGCGACTACACCGAATCACATCACTCATGAGGTAAATCCAGATATCATTAATGCCATCGAAATAAGCTTCATTTGCCTTTCCCCAGGTTGATGTAACATATTGCTACACAGCTTCCTCAGTGGTGTGCGTGATTTCTTTTAAGGTCACGATTTACGTGATTTCACAATGTGTTCATTATATCCTCTTTATTTGACTATTTTAAAACCTCATGCTATTTTTCTGTTTTAGTTCTCTGGTGTTAGCATTTCACAAAGGCTTGTTGAGAACCATGAAATAGATGTAAGTAGAAGTCATGTGATGACTCGCAGTGAACGTGCACATCACTAATGACTGCTGACACATTGTAGGGGATACTGCGATCGCGTAATGATTATATTTTGTTTAGCCCACTTACACTTACAGTACTGATCCATTGCAATTTGATCTTAACAGAGCGATATCACTTCAAACTCACACTACTGAGACACGATCGAAGTTTACCAAAGCAACATTCAGTAATTGCATTTATATGTCTATTTACAACTAACAATATAATTTGAATCATCACCTTAATTGCCAAACAATATCTTGTGTCTTTTGTATACATATGTTCACAGTGATTTGAGAGAATTAGTTTATATTAGAGAAAGATTGCTAAGTTTGCTTAGAGTTACTTTGCTAAGCAGATAGTATTTGCATAGTTGTTCCAGTCTGGAGCGAATAACACCAGACAGCTGTCTTTTCAAAAAATCCCTAATGGAAGATTTTAAGACTCATACATCTGTCAAAAACATCCCAGCGTTATCGATATGTCTCTGTATGAAACATGTTTTGTTTATTTTATTTAAAGTTTGAATATTACATATTACCAACGATTGCAACGTTTTTACGAAATAGTAGTTAAAATCAAATCATCAATGCGTTTTACTGTACAACATCAAATACCAGGATTGCAAATTTAATTTGCGAAGTACTTAATATTGTAGAAATATTGGTTGACAAAACTTACTAGGAAGTATTTGAATTTAAAGCAGTCATGACATTAATGTTTAGATTCATTGTTCAGTAAAAAAAATTGTATGTTTGACTTAATGACAGGCGAGGCGTTTTTGAAAGTCTTAGAGTTTAATAATATTGCTATTACGGCAGTGTTATGTAGTGAGAATTTAATAATGTACAGACTGAAAACTAACACCCACAGTTATTTTCTGGTTTATTCCCCATGTTGTCAATACAAACAGGGAGGTTCCTCTGTATAGATTATTAAGACAGAAATTACAAAGGTTAGAACATGATGATGTATGTCTAAGGTCAGTGAGCCTACTTAATTTTCTCGTAGTGCCGGTACATGAGAAAGCTACAAATGGAGATATAGTTGATTTTATAATTTGTGTAGATTACACAAGATTAAATAATGATTTGAAAACTGAGAAGTATATGTTTTCCAGTGTCAATCAAGTACTGCATAGACTAATTATACTACACTATGAACCGACTAGATGGCGTTGAGTGATTGTTGGCTTTGATAGCTGACAACCCAATGCGTTGAATGTGACGTGATTTGATTTACGATTTGTATTAATCGGTATATTCTCTGATATATGTAATTTCTTGATAGTGTTATATTCTGCTATCAGACAGTCGTTTTGTTTACCTTATTGTTGAGTGGTTGTCCAATACTGCTAAGAAGATGTCCTTTTTATACACATACTGCTTCCGTCTCATACACAATCTTACTAGTAAATAACATTGAGCCCGAGTAAACATGCGATCCGCCAATTGCGAAATTACCACAACTGAACAAATTTGGTGAAAAAATGTATTTGTAAAATTTCTATAGTATATGTTCATAATGTCTAGTTGTTGATCCTAAATAATACTTCAACGTCGTGTTAACCAAACATGCGTGTGTGATGTCATCTCCAAAATATTTGTTTATGTAGCCACCGCGTTTATTGAACTCTATAATATTGATTTGTTCAACCTGACAGTGTTCCATTTACTGCAGTCCTTTGTCAGCACAGTACCCGGAATAATGACTGCAAGTTATACGAGCTTATCGCAGTTATGTGACATGCTGTGTTCTGAACTAACAAAAATAACCTGATTAGAATACATATTATATTTCCTTGCAGGCATCCAGAAAAAAAAGTAACTGTCAAAATATTTTATCTTCATGTTAGTAGTGTATGTTGTATATAAACTTGGAATTGATTGCTTTACTGCAACAGTAATTGAGTTTATGATAATAAAATAATAATAGCAAGTTGTTCATATAAGTGTCTTCCACCCGGCGACAAATAAGTATAGGCTAAATTCGGAGTACGAATAGTGGACACTGTGCAAACTTATGTTCGAAAAAATATTGGGTTCTGTCGGACTCGCCGAACCCATCTATAAACACACGCTTTAGCATTCTTTTGGTTGCATTAAAACTTATCTCTATACGTTCATTGCTCTTGTTGGATATAAATTCTTCCATGTAGATTATTCAAGAAGAGTTCTCTTGTTTCAGCATTAAATAACCATGTATATTTTGTGTGTAAGAATGCTTCATGTCATTACTGGTTGTAGAAATTCGTGTCGTGCACGAGCGCCAAGGGTGTCACATGATCGTTTCTAGTACGTGCTTCAAAACAAGATTCAGGATTCCTTTCACAGCGATGCAATTGCAATATCTGCGTGTTTTTATAGAAACCGAATGTCTAATCAGACCACTTTGAAATGTAATGATATACTGTGTCACATAGTATTGATATGATGTTATTGAGTGATGTTTGTTTCACTCGTTTCTCCTTTATATTAAACGAGGTTCATGAAATAAAAACAGTTTTATGATCTCATCGTATTTTGTGATATGTAAACGGGAGCGTGTATTATCCCCTTGTCGACATTTGGCGGCAATGTACTACTTGATTTTAGGAGACGAGTGTTTCATCGTGATTGCAAGATACCGACTCGAATACTCAAGGAAAAAAAAAACGGGTGAGTGGGCCGTCTCTAACCGTACTTTCTTCCTACATTAAAACAACTTAGACGGAAATAGCCGCCGAGATCTCGATGAGAGCGAGGATGCCACGAGATTGTTTGTTTTGTTCCTCAAATACTGTTTACATCATTAAGTATATAGTTATGCTGATCGACAATCCAGGCTATTTAGCACAGTTGGCGGGGGAGAAAGAAACGTGCAAAAATTATATATATTATATTATGTATATTGTCGCAGTTCCTTTTGCAGGATATTGAACTAATGAACCGCGTCTGTTTTATGAATGCACATAAACATACATCGGAACCCATTAAAATGTTTGACAAGTACTGGCAAGGACGTCTAAAACGTCTTTAATTAGCATATACATAAGTTTGATAGCGATTTTCTAAATATTCTCTAAGTTATTGCGCCCACAAGAATAGTTTACAACGGCGGACGACATTTTGCCACTACTATGACTTTTCCTTGACTTTATAACGGGCAACCGAAAGTCGTCCTACTAATTGAAATTGAGAGGCCCAATGCCTATTCTGTAAAAAAATTAAAAGTGAGAACACTACGAAAGCCGAGAGGGGCCTTCCTACTTCACAGTTCCAACTTCCGAGTTCCGACTTCTAACTTCCGAGTTCCGACTTCTAACTTTCGACTTCGAACTTCCGAGTTACTATTGTTGCAAGCCACAGAAGCAAAAAAGTACCGTCATCTGTAGTGATGAAACTACATAGTAGTCTATCATTTGTGCACAGAATTGTTTTGCATACAGGTTATGGGGCGAGATCAGCGCTAAAATTGTTTTTATTTTTATAATGCATTGATATATTCCTAGAGGCCTGCAATGAGAAGCACGGAGTGGCAAATCTGAAGAGAGAACTCTCAAGTTCGAATTCAGAAGTGAGAAGTGGAAATGTGAAGTTGGAAGTGAGAAGTCGGAAATTGGATGTAAGAATTTGGAAGTAAGAATTTGGAATTGAGAATTGAGAAGTCGGAAATTGGAAGTCAGAAGTCGGAAATTTAAAATGTGTAATTATAGGAGTCTTGATATGTATATACATAAATATATAAGTTAAAGCATAAAATCTGAGATTTCGGAGAAAACATGAAACATAACATTATATTTGTACCCTTAAAATAAAATGAAAGTCAATTTCATGATTAATAATATATAAAATAATAATTAATGTCATTTAGTGGAACCAACGATCCTTGCGCTTTCTCCATACCTTATGTCCGAAAAAAATAAGTGAATGTCAGTGTCCGTCAAGTATAGGTGAGACTTATGATTAATCTGTTTGGGTAGCAGTTGTCACTTATATTTGACTCACAAGAATAAATGAATTACCAGGGAACGTGTCACAAAGTAGAATAATCAGGGCATATAATCAGGCAACTTGTCCCCAGATAGATCATAATCAGTGGACTTGTCTTAACTAAGGTAGATAACAATGAATGGTCCATGGGTAGAATATTATTAGGTCACTTTCCAAGGTAGAATATATTCAAATGCAAAGACAATAAAAATATGGTTAGACAATGCCAGTCATAATGCAAAGATAATATAAAAATAAAAATAATTTTAGCGCTGATCTCACCCCATAACCTGTATGCAAAACAATTCTGTGCACAAATGATAGAAACTACTATGAAGCATCATTACTACAGATGACGGTACTTTTTGCTCCTGCAGTTTGCAACAATAATAACTCGGAAGTTAGAAGTTGGAAGTCGGAACTCGGAAGTTAGAAGACGGAACTCGGAAGTTGGTACTGTGAAGTAAGAAGGCCTCTCTCGGCTTTCGTAGAACACTTATTACCGGAAGAAACATATTAATTATCGACCAAATTCTAACTATTGTCATGCACTCCCTCTTTAAGAGATGGTGCCAAAATAAATGCGACCCAAGAACGAATTTTGCTTTTTTTATGTCCCAGCTCAAAACAACTATTAATAATGAACAACATCTAAATTATGAAAAGGCAAGTTAGAAATGGACAGCATCACTAATTGATATGGTTGAACCCGTATAGACTGTTCTTCTGCAGTGTATACAAATATTATTATTTAAGTAAACTGATAAGACGATAATAAAAACAAATAAATAAATAAACACCGTGCAAAGAAAATGTTGGCGAAGCTGATTGTATATTTAACCTAAGTCATTGTCATGACAACCCCGCAGTTAAATTTCGAAAACATTTAGTAAATGTTCCGAGAATGTCTCATATCTAAGCAGATTATCGCAACAGCCAACCAAAAAATCAAGAACAAACTGATTACAAATTGTGAAAAGCGATTGCAAAGTTGGTAGTTTCATTCGGGATTGTTACCTGTGATATCATATCAACAAATCCAATAGTTAAAAGTTCGAAAATGTGAATAAATGTGTCGTTAATTGGTGTTAAATTACCGCAGTGTTACTCCAAGTAGGTAGAGGTCATATGTCAAATATAGAAGGTACATGTGAAAGCGATATCGTTTTAAAAACATTCAAAAACATGAAATAGCCGCCAATTCGGCTGAATTTCAAATAATCGATGCAGCTGTGTGGTTAGGTGATCGGTTAGTACTTGCATGGGAGACTGCTTGCCTAAACGAGTTGTTGAATTTATTTGTTTTATTTCATCACGCATATCGAAAATATATAAGGCAACGTTCCTGCAAAAAAAGTCTACCTCGCAATTCAGACTAATCTTAATATAAAATGCTTCAGAGAATCCCACGTGTGATTCGGTGATTTGATGACACCCTAAAGTTACAAAAAAACAATTATACATATTTCTTAACACGTCAATTACCTCAAACAAATTTAATGTATTCATCTCTTGATTTGACACTGCGAGTAGGTCATGTGACGTTATGAGCTGTGTTATCTTCAGTTCGTAGATACTACAAGCCCATGGCGTGATTCGATCAACCAACTCCACGAACAACTGATATCAGATGATAACCTATACTATACCTGAATACAACAAACTATCCGTGAATATGGTACACTGTCCCTGAATAAGGCAGACTATTCTAGAAACGATAAAGTGTCTCTGTATACGATACCCTGCCCTGCTCCCGGCCTGAATACGATAAAGGATTTGAATGCTGTACACCTGAATTTGATAGACTATCCCTCAATAACGTGTATCACCACCAACATTGGCGCGTTCCAGGTTATTGTTACATTCGAACCAATTCCTTTGTTTACATTGGAGGCAGAAAGTGGAATAGCGCGCGTTCAAAATATTAAAACGTTCGCACGGCGCAAAACGTTTTTTCGTTCTCATTCCGGCCTATAATCTCTCAATAAAGTCTGACTACAAGCAGAAAAAATAAAAATGTATAATACTAAGGTTACCACGAGAATAGAACAAAGTATACGCGTCGGTCGATACAATCATCGTACTGCCTTCTTGTGAAAAAACACAAAAACAATTACCCATTTTTGTAATACCCTATTTATGTACTTAGAAAACGGGTTTTAATAATAAACCGAAATTTACACACCAAATCTACGCACACTGATACCCATAAGTTAAACAAAAAAATGCTATGTATAATGTTACTCAACCAGCTATTTCTGTCCAAAAAATATGTTGTCTTGTATTTTTCTCTCTCACTACCTTAATATGCTACTAGACTAACCAAGCCATAGATTTGATCAAATTAGCTCGAAGCAGAATTGGTGTGTCAATACTGCTTCTCGCAACACCGCGTGTTATCTCCGGTGTTAGCCGTGAATCGCGAGACAGTATTACGTATGTAAGGTGAACATAGATAAAAATCTAGCATTCGTATCCTATTACACAAATACACTCTTCTTCTAGAATTCTCAAATATAAATCAACATCTCTTGACTACCATGCCATTATCCAATGTACTCAACTGGGTCACATTGGTCATGTTGTTATGTATTTTGTTCATCGAAATTAATGTTTTTACGGCACGCTAGGTCAGAAACTGGTTCTCCAAGGAGTCCGCGCTCAAAATATTCATCTGCATACCTAGGTTCGGTTCCCAACTGCTTATAGCAAATGATTAAAGGGTGGTAGTCGTCGCATGTGAGAGATATATGGGTCTCATGTAAACAAAGATGGCGACTTACAAACTGTACAAACTGAGACCAAGCTTTAATTAAGTATTTTTTAGGTGATTGAAATGCATCGAAGGAGTCACGCCAGGGTCAAACCTCATACTTGTGATTTTCATTAGAATAGCGCATTTGGATCAACACAAATGTCGCACATGCACAGCGCAACGACCACCTACCTTTAAAAATGATTGCACATACAGGCAAAGTGTGAAGTGAAGACGCTGACGTTTAATCTCATATGAAACAATGCAGTTTATTAAATACACACATTGTAAAATACTGTATAATATAGTACCCAAAGTTATATAGATTGGGAGTGACACAAACCACAAGACAATACATAGTGTCCAAGATTCAATTTAGATATTATCTGCATCTGTGGTATCGAATTTTCTTGCAGTTCTGCCGTGTCAGGTTTCCGTTTACTTGGAATCCAGAATACGAAACTTTCTATGCATCGACAATTTGCATACGACGAGGAAGCAAGAATTATCTTGTTGCACATTACAGAGAAGAGTAATCCGCAGTCAGTTTGAGGCAAACTGCGCCATCAACAGAAAAGAGTTGTAAATTAATATGCAGGGCTATGTCTGTTCACACAGCAGTCAACATACGAACCCACGGTAATGTTTCGGACGAAATCAAAGATGGTCGCCGGCAAATCATCGATAAATACTTTCACGCCACATCACAAACATCAGCCACATTAAAACATCCTGACATTTCATTGGTGTAAACACATCTAAAAAAATCTCAATAATGTAATCCACCCTGCTTTCCAGTCACCCAACGCTATATCTGAGAACACTTTTAAAATTACCAGAACTCTTTTTGTTTGCAGACAATGAAAGCCGGAAGTTGATTATTGGTCTCTTCCAATCTGTGTGACACACCTTCTCTCCTACCTGCCTAGTTCATATACATAACAAGGGTAACCATCAGCTGCATTGCGACTACAAGCTAATCAGAGTGGACATATCACTGAAGCCATATGTTACTGCACACACGTCTGACACACTCTGACCTTACATGACCTGCATAATAATCATAAGCAGTGTGTATTACTTATTAGCTATTAGCTGCATTGCAACATGATGTTATACTTTTACGAAATACAGCATTTTTTTCACTAAAAGTGTTAAGAAAAAGACATCATTTGGTCTGAATATATACAATAAATACATCACTAATATGACATAATTATTATGGTTACAACAATGAAAAATCACGAAAAAAATAAAATGATGGCACGTATAACGTATACAATAAATATAGAAACAACTACTCAATTCATCAGTACGTGTTCTTCTTGTCTATGAATTGACGAAAAAGAGCCTAGGCCCTAATATACACATTTAGAAAATATTGCTTGTTACAGTGAAATGCACAATACTAAGACTTTGATTTTTAATTGTTCAGTTGAATTCCAACATCTAAACAATTTACATTTGTATATTTATAAAACGTTTGCAAGGACTTCAGCTTTTATGCATTACATGCGTCCCAACTGCCCTATATTTGAAAGACTTTAAAATACACAAATTCAAATATTATTATTACAAATATGAGATGGGCGAACGTTACCAGGGCGTGGGAAACATTCACAAAGTAATCACTCCTTGAGTGAGTCCGATGTTTCGTCACGTTTCCATAGATCTAAATGTTCTTACTCAGTAACCAATAAGTTGTCTGGACACCTTTGCCCTGCAAATAAAGACAGAGAAAAAGGTACCAAAATTATTTAAATAAACTACATTAATATACTCTTAGTTTCGTAAACTTGAGTTTCTTTATTGCGCCCATGTTGTTGTACTCTTTTTGACCTTTGACCTCTCCACCTGATCTAAAACAGAAAGCAAATCGTTTGAGGGCGCACTATTATCTTCCTGATAATGCATCTCATTCCTATGCCATCCGGAGCAATGCAATTACGAAATGTTTTCCACAATATTTATTTATTTATAATTTCTCATAGTATATGTTATTTTAGGGTATTAACATTCTTGGTTGTTTACTGTTTTGTAAGAAATATTGCTATTTTGAACCAGTCAGCACTCGAAGGAGATGCCAACCTATGCTGACTTAAATTACTTCAATATTTATATCAACAATGCAACAGAAAATAATAACTTTTATTATGACCCCGACTTTTCGCTCGAAAGTGTAACCAGGTCATACGAGTCGTACATGAAATCTTTCGTGTCAATATTGAATCACATATTGTGAATTTTACCTTTGACCCGAAAATATTACCTGGTTGTGTGACTCACAGGGAACGTGTGCCAAGTTTGAAGGCTCTAGTCATTTAAATCCTGTAGTTATATAACAAACGTTCATAAACCAATACTTGTGACCCCAAAATGTAGCAAGGTCTTGTGAATCTCGCGGGGAAAAAGTGTGCAAAAGTTGACGACTATTGCTAATTTTTCAATGTAGTTATAGTATTTAAAGTACATAAACACATGCTTTGACCTTGATCTTATCTTTACGCCCCCCCCCCCCACACACACACGTACGTCCTGGACGCTTCGTAAATCACGGTAATAGCTTAACATAATAGAGTTTACCTTCATGTGAACCTCTCCTCTTTCCTCGCATACGTATCCACCAAGTATACTTAATGCTTCCACTACATTTTTACTGACGTGAATACGGAGAGCTGTAATGCAGACAACGCATATTTAGAGAATATTCACGCTAAAACTTTGAAACATCTGATACTGATTCTTCGTTAGTATGTTATTATGACCTACCTTCGCCATTTGATTCGAATCTAGACGCAGTATTGACTGTATCGCCAAACAAACAGTACCGAGGCATCGCTATTCCGACTACACCAGCCACACACGGACCTACAAAACAAAGAAAATACTCAATAATAAAATGATAAATAAAATAAAGTTTAATAAAATGTTTTCCTTCGTAACTTGGTTGCATTTTTGACTTCAATACTGATAATCGCAAAGTCGTAATCTGTGCATGGTGTTACCCCTTATTAGTCAGACATTAGGTATGTTCACGATGCAAAGCGGCATATACGCGAATTAGTACAACATCAACTAAATTACAGCTTATAAAATACCACCTATACTTTGTATTTCCTAAGTTCCTGACCAACGGAACAACGTGAACACGTGACAGTATGGCTGCCTCGAACGAAAGAATTGTAGTTATTATTTAATGTCATTCATTTACAAATTTGGTAATGTCATACAAAGAAAGGTATCAAATATGAGTACGACCATTTTATATTTTTAATCTGCAGTACACTGAGTGACATCTACGTACAATGAAGTAAAGGTGTGAATTGTTGGCAAATAAAAATAGACATAAACCTGTCTTGAGATAAACAGATAGTTATGCGTTCCTCGTGTGTATATTCCTCATGTGCATGATATTGAGAGAGGTTACTTACTTGAATTGAATACATTGAATACGTTTACATTTTGATTTCGATGATAGTTTGTTTGTGGAACGTCATTATATGATATTCTAACGTAATTATATAGTGGCAGTGCACCATATTTCTGTACACGTTCAATATTATATGAGGTTAATCGCCTTTCCTCTTATGCCTGGTGCCTCTCCCAGAATTGATCGGGATATTGTAAAGAATGACCTACGTTCACGTAAAATATCTCTTCTCAAATTGAAGCCGTGGCCTGTCACACCGCCAGTGACGTCATTAACAGGAGTATCGCTGATACTGTCCTTAACCTCAGTTGCTGCAGTTGAGCAGACGCGCCCGATCTCCAATAACACGTACTTCAAGGCGACGATCCAATAGTCTATTCGTTAACTATTCCACAACAACGGGGTATATGCGTTCATCTACAATTTTTTCCAATAAATTACCGAGGCTGAACTGCCGTTTTAGGTTCTCCATTCATTTAGCGCTTTGCACTCAACCTCACGTAATACAGACTTTATACATAATAATAAAGGTGGACTGTATAATAACCGTATAATCCAACCATAAAAACATGTTGGCATACCACACAATTATTTCAGGATATAATATAATGACATCACACAAACATAACGATGTTATGCTAACATATGACATGTTGACATTTAAGATGTTTCATAACCCTATAATCTTGTTAATGTATAATATAATGACATTACACCAATATATAATATTGTGTGACAATAATATAAAGTTGAACAGTCGGATTTAAAAAAATACAGCACGAAATTTGATAAAATGCGACTTCACAGGGCATCAAATTGAAAATACTGTAGACATCTGAAACGAGTTTATGTGCTCACCTGTATGTATACCTATACGTAGTTTTAATTTTTCATTCGGCATGTGTGGAATTCTGAAGGACTGAATGGAACTTAATAACGCCAATGCCATAGTGGCTATTTCACCAGCATGTTTATTTCCATTACGTATCGGTAATCCACTGACCACCATGTATGCATCGCCAATAGTTTCTACCTAATTAAATCAGAAATGCGGAAGTCTCAGTCTGTAGCATGTATATACTGTAATGTGAAGTGTTATTAGTTTAACATGTTATGTTTTTGGCCATTGTTAGCGGTAACATCAATTAGGATCAACTTGTCTTACCTTATACACGTCACAATCTTCGATGATACCATCGAATAAAGAATATAACGAATTCAGTAATTGAACTACCTGTAGATGGAATCAACATATTTATTAATATTAATATTAATATTTCGAGCATCTGTTTATTATGATACATATTATATGAAAGGTTAGCAAAGTGTTTGTATCTGAAAACAACGAATAAGAGGTTAGTAAGTAATAATTACACTCAAATCAAATGAATTCACAAAAGTAACAAATGAAGACAACAACAACTTTGACAATGCTGCATTAGACTTGTTAATACTTACAATCGACCACACTGTTTGCAGAATACGGGAATTATTTGAAAAAACGCAGAGCCTGACCGGAAAAGGGGTTGTGGTACACGGTTGAAACTGTACATACATTTATTTCAACCATCTTGTGTATAAGAAGTACATTTTTATTTGATATGTCAAACGCTTTATTTGGGTTTGAGGGTTATTGACAAATAAATGACGTAAACTTCATTTATCTCCACCACACGGCGTATATGCCAACCCCCAGAGATTAGCCTGTGAGTGCTTCAGTGTGACTCAAATACAAGTTCAATTAATACGTGTAAGGATGATACCCAGATTCGAGGTCACATATTTGTTCACATGATATTTGACAATACACATATTACATATATTGTATGTTAGCCCTAATCCTATGTTTTATGAAACTTGTACAAGTAAGCACATTTTTTTCTTTGAAAATATGCTTTAATGCGTGTTTTTTTTTATTCAAAATAAACGTCCGAAAACTAGTCAATATTTAATACCAGCATCCTGTCAACAACAGCGACAATGTCTGATTTTTTTCCTGTGTATGTTTGTTTACTTGAAACTAGTGTTCGAAGTTGTACTTTCAGAATTCATGCGTTACAAAACGTGACAACTTTCCTATGTAAACAAGGAATCTAGTGGTTAAGCTATCAGTGTTGTGTAGCTAATCAAACGTGCTTAGCATAATCTTAAAGATAATATAATATAAATACAAAAACGCTAGTCAACCTTGTTGACATTATTTATGTTATCACCTATTTTTAGCATTTCTAAAAATAATTCAAAATAAAATGTCGTACCACTGTTGAGCTAATAACACAAAAGTGTCGAATCTTAAGTATATTATGATATTTTTGAATAATATAGTTATCTTTTTCAAAATGTCCATTTACTAAATATTGTTGAAAGCCTTGACATAGTGAAACACATTTAAACATATCACATTGTCATTTGTTTACATGAGCGTCACGTGACTGACTAAATGCCAGATTTAATAATTTAGTCAAAACGACTTAATCCACGTTTTCCAAAAATATTTCTGGCTGAAATTTACGAAATTTACTTAGTCCATGTGCTTTTCTGAATGTTTTCAGAAAAGTGTTTATAGCCATTCTCGGCATTGTATTTCAAAGCCCAGACATGTTTACATCTTTCATTGTCTTGTAAATTATTGGAGTAATTTTATAACATGTTGCACTAACGTAGTAGATTTGTCAGGTTCCAGTGAGATAGTTTAATACATTTTTCAAAATTGAAAAAAAGAACAAAAAGTGTAGCGACTACTAAACACGAATGATGTGTTCTAATATTACAACAAAAACATATAAGGCCAAACTTTTTTCTTCCTTGTTTCGCGAGTTTTTAAAAGGCAGGTGGAAAAAAACTAAAATTAATTCTTTTTTTTTCTATTAGATTTGTGTAATTCTCAAAGAATTGTAAGTGAGATCATTGATCGGAGAGAAGAAATGAAATAAAATGTTATTCTATGTATAACCTTGTTTCTCATCTGCGCGAGACTTCGGTACTTTGATTGTGATACTCCCACGAAAATGCAATTTTGATTTGTTATGCGGCGGGCGGTAAAAAATGAAGATAAAAATAATATTTTTTTAGCATTTCTTTGCGCTTACAAGTCGGCGGGCGCGAGAAATTACGATGAAATAAAATTATATTTTTATTTCATTCTCGGTTCCTGTTCATTCGGCGGGTTCGCGAAACAAGTGATAATAAAAGTCTGGCCTAAATGATGTAATTCATTACCCAGCCTGCTACAGCAGAACATATTAATCTATTACTAACCCTGGCTAGGATATGTGTGTGTAATGTAGTCTCGTGTATGATATGGTCGTATTTGTGTTTAATGTTTGGGGTATATAATGTTTATTGTAATATGTCACTATTATAATATTCACCTATGTTAAGTGTCCTAGTATATATTGATACTATGGCCATAGTGGAAATCATACATACGTAGATGAAAATAACGAATTTAATGATTCCACCACAATATAAGTTACCACAATACAGCTTACATTGTGTCTATAATTATACATACAGTATTACATACCTGCATTGGATCACTTGACGCGGATATTGCAGTGAAACCTACAATATCTGAAAAGAATATAGTAACAGAATCAAATGTCTCTGCTTCTACTGGGTAGCCATTTTTTAGTCCCTCTGCCACTGATCTGTACGAAAAAAGACACAACAAAATAAACTGAGGGCGCATTACATTTGTCACGTTGCTTATATGCAGTTTTAAATTTGCACATTTGAGATTCGACTAAAAGTGCAGTGCAAATTATGCTTGCGATGTCACGTGATATATATTAATTTATTTATTATCTAAACACAGGTTCCTTATGTAGATGTATGTAGATTGACCGAATACTGTAGAAGGTTATTTTTTTCTCCAGCGTGTTATTTAAGGATAACACCTTGCGACAATTTGCAAATTTAATTACAAAATCAACGTTAAATTGATTTATTTCCAAAACAAATATAGTAAAATGGTTGCTCACCGTGGCAACATGCGGTATAGTAGTTGTTCCGTTCTCTTCTTTTCTTCCATTAACTGCGACGTTCGGTCAGCGACGATATCTTCTAGATTGTGTGAATATTTTTCCAACATTGTCACCATATTGTCCATTATATTTGAACTGCTAGAAAAAAAAATAGATGAACAATGCAACCCAAAGCAACAAACTTACAGACAATGAACAAAATATATTAACCAAAACAGAAATGAAGAATATATCAACTACACAAAAAATGGTACTCACGTGTTCGGATTGATATCACGTAAGACGCGCCTTATGTATGACACGTCACATCTTTTTTCCGGTACGGGATGCCAACATCGCTGTACCAATTCATTTATATCTTGTGTACGGGATCCACTCACTAATTCGGGACGGCAGACCGTAGTTACGTTAATATTCTTTACCCGTTCAACAATTTCTGTAATGTTAATAACAGATGGGTCAGATGTGCAGAACAAACCACACAATACCACTACGGAATATGAAACGGCAGTAAATAAGTAGTAATCTATTATTATCATTTGACAAACCTCGTGGTGACAAAGAAGTGTTACCATATACCCCATCTCTGTACACTATCTCGTGTAAGATAATGCCAATACTATAGATGTCACCCTTTTGCGACATTTTCACAGTTGAATTAACAATATCTTTATCCGGTAAATGTTCAGGAGCAGTCCACAACAATCCTAGAAGGAAAACACGGGAAAGAACATTAGTATGGGAAACGCCACAGGATAGAGGGTGTTGTGTGGCTTTGCTATTGTTACTATGATGCCTTTTTCGTAATGACACATAACTTTTTTGTGAGTTCCTATTGTGTATTCGTTTGATTCAACGTCTGCCTCTCGCGTATTAATCCGTGTTATGTTTCTGTTCTTACCTTGATATGCAGCTTCTTCACTGACTTCTAAACGGTATCTTTTATAATTTTTAAATTCCCAAAGACCAAAGTCTGTTAATTTTACAACCCAACGTCCATCTAATAAACAATTCGACGATTTTAAATTACCATGTACAGTCAATGGACTTTTATGAAGGAATTGAACACCCTGTGAAAAAAAAATATTATCACATCATATGCATATATAATTTGTGTCTGCATTAATAAAGATAGTACATGATAATATGATCTTAACCATTTTTGGCATGTACTACCAAACAACACAAATAAATATTTGTATTCAAATGTATGCCTACTTAATAGACTGCGATCTCTGATTTTATTTGAAGTATAAACTAATTTCTGGTTAGATATGCATAATGTTTGAACATTTGTAACTACTGCTACAAGCTATTCAAATGTGTCTTACCGCAGCAATGTCATTTGCAAACGACACTTTAAACAACCAATCCAAGGCAATCTCATCATTTTCCAGAACATCCTAAAAAAAGAGCGTCCATAACAAAACGTCATATATATAATATTGACAATATTGTCAACTAGATAATATATATTATTATACATCTGTCGCCGTAACTCCATTAGTTAGAGCGTGCTGTAATTTTGTGGTATTGCACTGGGTATTTTCATCCTACCATATTAGGAAATGCGATTACGCACGTGAGATCCTCTAATAATAAAAACAAACATAACAGCCCCCAGGGTTTGACCGGACTCAACATAAATAAATTAAATAAATAAATAAATCTGTTCTAAACGGAATTCTCATGATGTATCCGTTGAAGGAAAATATGTATAATAATAAGGTTATTACGAGGATATCGAAACGTATGCACTCAACATCTCCCGCTGTACTGCCTTCGTGCATACTTTTCGGTATCCTCGTAATAACCTCATATAATTCCATGGTGTTTTTTCTTAGGTTAAAGCGCGGTGGTCGTCGCACAGCGCGTGTTCGAATTTCATGTAAATAAACAATGTATTTTACACGCGTTGTATACGTCGCTATGAGTGCTACATCGAACAGGACGCAGCGTGTAATGCAAAAGAAGAACAAACCCATCAGCCAAAACTCGGTTAATGTCACTCTAAATCTTACGAGTAATATGTTTTCCAAGTTTGAAAGCAATGGCTATTTCCTTTGGTTATATAAATGTATGAACTTATACCATGAACCTCACCTTTGAACTGAAATTGTAATAGATTATGTAGTTGTGTCGTCACCGTGAGGAAGCGCTGTTCCAGCACAGACCTTTTGGCTAAAATAGCTCCGGTGCCTCTTTACACTAGTGTTTATACACGGAACTTGATAATTTTTTTCAATTTAAGTTGCTTTTTAATCACACATTTTAGTGAAATATTGTTAGTGAGTGAAATATTAATGTCACAAATAATCCCAGCTTTGAAACAACAGAAACAAACACATAATAACGATAATCAAATTTGTGTGTGAAGTTCGAAAGTACTTGCGTAATTTCCGGTTTCAACTAGTTCGAAAATAGAACGTCCTTGAACGCGATAAAATCACGCGTAGAACTCCTTCCGAACCAGACACTAGCAGCATAAACCTAGTGCAAACTTGCACAATTTGGATCCAGTTTGTTCTTACAAGTTTTCTAAGTTTCATTTATCATTATTTAGTAAACTCGCCCCTGAAACGATTTAATATATCCGTAAAATACGTGGCAATCGACGATTGACTTCGAAACATTCGAAATATCGAACAAACTCCCGACACTCCTGCGTGATATGCGTCAAATCAGTGTAGAAGACGCCGACCTGCAACGTCAATGCAATTATGTGGGTTGTAGAAAAAAACTGTGTTAAGTTTTTAGCCATTAGCCGCATATGGCCAAATACTGAACACACGTACTATGGCCATGACCTTTGTTCAAAAATGAACCCCATTGTTTAGTGACACGTGTGTCAAGTCCCTGGGTAATTTCCTTTGTAGGTAAATAATTAACATCATAATTCCATACTGTAACATTGATGTTTGAATCCAACATGCGCCAAGGTGTTGGGCATCGCATTGGATGTATGTGTGTAAACTGCACGGGGAATTCGGGAACACGGGGAGCATGTGTGCCACTTTGATGGCTCTGGCTATATTGTGTTCCACCTGTGTCCAATCATGTGTACATTTGTGTCAAGTTCTATATAGCTGTCCATTCGCGTTATAACACAGAAATGTTTATTCACACATACTGAACGCCCTATCTGCGCGCTGCCTCCAACGAACGCTTGTAAAATCGTACCCCGTGATTTGTCTTCTAGAATAATACATTACTGACTTTTCCAAATGTATGAAGCTATCTTTGAAAAATGTTCTGACTACATAAACGACAATACGAAATTCAAATAATATAACACTAACCTGCAGACTTCCTTTCTGGCAGTACTGTTCCACGAAACATATGTTTGGGGGATCCACACACACACCAACGAACTGATTAAGATTGTCATGGCGAATGTCACGTATCTATTTATATGGAATTAAAAGAGGATATCATAGCTTATTTTTTGATTTAGAAATGTTGAGTTTTTTTTACCATATTGTCCATTCATACAGTAATAAATAAATAAATAAATAAATAAATAAATACAATAAATACTAAAGCAATAATATAGAATATATATAATGTGCCTTTTTCAATTCCAACAACTGACTCCGTGTGATATGTACTCCCGAACGGTCAATCATCTTTATAGCAACCAATGCGCCCTGCAATGTATAAAATAAACACCAGAAAATCAACTCAAATGATACCAGTAATACGGTTTCTGATGAATGTTTTGTCCCAGGAACCCCCCCCCCCCAAACACAAACAAAACAACAACACCACACCCCCCGGAAACAAGAATTGTTGACAGCATTATTTATCATTTGAAAATAGGAAATTGTAATAACCAGTAGTTTACACTCTCTAGTTAAAAATGTTATTTATATTTAGATGAACCAGTGGTATTGTGTAAAATATTTGTACACACCTGATATGTTCCAATCGCAGCGAAAACCTGTTTCTGGTATGTGTCAAGAAATCCCTCCATTGAGAGAACACTTATTGAATTTCTTCTGACTCTGTTTTCACTGGAACAACTGTCATGAAATGACTGCAATATTATAAGCATATCAGATGTAACATTATTTATATGCATTCTAGATGAAAGCTGGAATAAAAGAAGACAGTTTTACCCTAGCAATGTGGTATACATAGTTGTATTACCGACGGGGTATCTGGGAGATATTTGTGTGTGTTGAAACATTGGTATTTGCTTCTAATTATATATTTATTATATATGCATGTAAGACAACATTTAAATCAATTACACAGTGTTACAACCAATGACAGGTATTACATAAATTATTAGATCATTGTTAAAATGGTAATGGTAAAATAACCACGGTAAAGCCAGAAAAACTTCTAATTATAATTGTCCACACTGTATTAAACAATACCATAACAAAGTTACAATAATTGTTTGATGCATTTATTGGTTATGGAAAGCAAAACAATAGAACCATAGCTCGAGCCATTTCATACAGTGCAATCTTTGCAATCAGGTGATAATGTCATGTGATCAAATCAGGATATGCAAGTGATCAGCTGACCAACTGGAAAATGATATAACCGCAGATCCAGTCAGGTTTAGCGAATTTTCCGACCTTCACGAATAGCTTTGCTCGTTCAAACCCCGTGTTTTGTAAATGCAACAACCTTGATTTATTGTTTTATTGTTTATTTTCAAAGTTTCTCATGTTTCTGTCGCTGTTGAAGTGAGTGAGTTGAATAAAATACGTTGCAATCTTGCGTTTTTGACGACGATCATATAATAGACGCACATATTCAAGTTCTATTTTTTTCTGAGACACATAAGTGATTCTTACTTTATATTATTGCACACCATTCCCATTATTTACATCGCTACACAGTCTTTTCATTCTATTAGAAACATGACGCCTTTGACTTCCTTACGGGCTAAAGTGTCTGTGTGTCATTTATTTGACACGAGTTAAAGACTATTTGCAATAAAATGCTTTGATATCGTTTGGAAAATTGGGTCATAAATCACATAGCAACGTTTATTCGATTAGTGTTGTTTGAAGCATATTTTCGAGACAATGAAATCATGCGCAAATTATAACCACTGTAATAATTATTCATTCAATACGAACGCGTTTGTTTCGTTGAAGATTGTTTTATTAGCAATTAGAAAGCCCGTTTTTTTGTAAATGCGACCACCGTGTTTTTACCACCGCGTCTTCCTCTACACGCTCGGCTAATGGTGGTTGGAATGAAATGCACCCAATGAAATCCAATGAGTTGTTATCGGTGTTGATGCGGGGGAATGAATATCCCAGGTACATAAATAATAAATCGGAATTAATAAAGCTATATAACATTTGGCGCTGCAATAAATACGAAGGATAGTAATCCTCATATAAAACAAATCAATCACGAAAAAAATCAACTAATAAAATTGCAGTGAAACTGCAAACTTCATGTGAACTTTAAAATAAGATAACTTCTGACATTCTGAATCAAATATCTTTTTTCATTCATCTATTTACCAGGTGTAACTATGGGTTCCAAAAGACGTGAGCCTCAATATTCTTCCGTTGAAATGCCTAAAGCTGTTTGAGATCACAGTGTTAATTACGATCCAGAAAATTGAAAGTTGACAATAGTATTAAAATAAGATACAACAAAAAAGAAAAAAAACATGTCATTGTACCGTATATATAAAGTTTTAGGCTACGTATGTTTCCCAGGGCATCTAATTTAAGAACCCAAGTTTCTTTGAGAACCGACGAATGGTTCTGTATATATCAATGGAACATACATTCTATGGTTGCACTAATAGTACCATAGTTTTGCCAATGGGTAAACGAAGTCAAATTTTAAAGATTCGAACATAATACGTTCGTACAGGTAATTGTAAATATTTCTGTTCTCAGAATGTCATTTTTTTACTAGTGAAATGTTTATTTGTTTATTTGGACTTCGAAAGACGACGCATTTGTTCACCAGGACAATATCAATAAATCATGTTACAGGATTGGTTGACAGGACAATAAGATATTATAATATGTTATACCTGATATTGTAAATTGTGACATATGGGGAAGAATATATATATCATGTTTGATTGGGTACCTTCTATTAACCGGAATTATTTAAAAATTCAGGATTTTAAGAAGCGATAAAAATAACCATTTTTGAGCAGTATGAATTAATTTTATTTTATTGAATAACTGTTTGTAAGAAGCTTCGAGTATAGATACTACATGCCTAACATCAAGTTGACTGATCAAAGCACTCATGAACAATAAAATGCTTCAGATTGTCATATTTGACAGAAAACCTAAGATGGAGGCCAAATCACATGACTGTTTCGAATACCTTTCTGCTGTCCGAAGTATTCAGTATAGAAATGCAACAGCTATTAGCTAACTTTAGTATAACACTACTTCCTGTTTAGAAAAAAAAATCTATGTTGGCGGTCAAACCACGTGACAAACCATTCAAAAGTTTGCAAATACTTTTGCCTAAATAACAAATTTCAGACCAAAGTTTTTTGCTGTTTGTCACCCATTTTCGAAATATTCAGTGTGACAAGAAGAGTTACGTAACTGCTAAAGTTTTTATTCGTGAAATACCCCAGTAGTGTTATAAACAAATCAGAAAGCCCATATACGCATGGGTTAAAATGACCACTGTTGGGTTGTCAAGATGATCGATATGGTATTGAATTCACATAATTGTCCGATTAATCGTCGTTTCTTAAATTTGAATAAGTAAATAATCCATTGAAAAATGACATCCGTTAGTAGACCTGAACAAAACCATTCAGCTCAGATTAATGGATTTTGACTGTAATTTGAAATCATAGATGAAACAACTACCATCTACAGAAAATAACAGGTAAGCTACATTTACAGGCCTACATAAAAACATAAACAAACAAAGACACAAACAAACAAACAAACAATAGCTTTATACATCTTCAATCCTACACACATGACATTTATAAAATATGTCACCTTTAAATTTGTCCGCATCGCTATGTCACTGTAGTTAATTTTCCACACTGTTTCCAGAAGAGCTGCTTCAAATTTTTGCCTCCGATACACAATAAACACAAGTATAGAAGCGATGAATGCTACAACCATTGATGCGACAACGGCTATTACGAGATTTGTCAAATCTGAAAAACAAACACAAAAACACCTGAATATTAAAGACAAACACTAACAATTTCTCCAAATCCCCATGCCACACAAACCAGGTATGTGAACACACTGATGAGAACTTACTTTTCTCCGGTTCTATGCAAAACTCTCCTTGGAAACCACATGTCGGTACTGACAGTGGAGGCTCATCTTTCCCAGAAGGCCAAGCTATCTTTGTACCAGTAAACAGCCGAAGCGTACTTGTGGCACTATCAAACAAACCGGCCTTGATAAAAATACCATCGATAGCATCAAAACTGAGAAGCCGAAAATCGTGATTTCGATCTCCATTTTCATCTATTGTAATACGACCCGTAATGCCTATGAACAGATAATCCGATGAAATAAGAAAAGGTTACATATGTTTGTGTTTGTCTTAAAACAAAGATGATGTAATAATATAATAATCCAAAGTCGTTATAGAGAGATAGGGGGGATTTGTCAATCAGTGGAAATGGTACATATAAATGATCACAACATATTGTACAAGCAGTAATTTGTATATAATCCCAGTATTTAGTATTTAGCATACCTTGGAAGTCAACTCGTTGCATTTCTTTGAAGAAATTTCTTCCATCGTAAGGCTCACCTCCATTACTACGCACTTGATGTAGAGCGTGTGCATACAGAAAAATGGCGTCATACAAATATGCCGCCGCCAGATGGACCTAAGACATATAAATAATAAATTAACAACCAGAGGCACTCAATTCTTTCGATCGAATAAAACACTATAAATACACTTTGTGGCCGAATTCTACAAATCGCACCATCTTCTATGACGTCAAAAGGCAATGTTGATTGTTGTGGCACTCGGTTTTATAGAAAAGATGTATTCTGATTATTTGTTTAAATCGTAGTACTTTCACTCTCACAAAGATCCAATCCTGATGATGATGAGTGATTTATCGGCTGCTTTATTTTTTATATTTGTGGAATTATTTTGTCATGTTTTTTTAAAACTTTTTCTTCGTTTACAACATATTGCAAACGATTCTGTATTGTTTTCGGGAACTGTATGGCTTTAAGAACATTTACAAGTACCCTTTCCGAATATGACTATGAGGGGCTGTAAGGGGGTATTTTCGTGTGCCGTAATCAATTGATTTTATTCTTGTAATAATAAAATAATAATAACAAACGTAAATTCGTAGACATGGGCAAGGTCTAAAATGTAATCAGCTATTTTATTCGTCCGTAATTTGTACAAAGATCTTATTTCTCGTAAGCGTATAAAGCATTTTCCACATTAAATGTCGCAATTCTTACGCAATTTCAAATTTTGATTCTTAAACATAAATTATCAAATATATTATAAAAATGTAAAATCTAATTAGAAATTTTGCTATATCTGTAAAGTGTAAATATCTATTTGTTATTGTAAATGAAACTTTTATTTTATTTCTTGTAAAAACATTAACGTTAAATGCCTTTTTTATTTCCTGTAACCTGTACCAGCTACCCCCTTGCCCCTTTCGACTATCAATATCAAAACTTACCCCAGAAATATCCGACATATTAATAAACCATGGCGCTTCCAAAAAACTTTCCTTAACCTCGATGGCGAATTCATTGAAGACGTCCTCTTCTGGAGCTATCATTTCTAGCACAAGCAAAGACCTTAATGCCATCGCCATATCCTCAACACGGGCGATCACGTCTGTTTGCCACGCTGTACCCTAGTGGTTTTGGTAAAACAGATATTAACACTGTTATCTATTGAATTCAGAGAAATTGTTTAGCATGTTATTCAATATTTAAACTTTCGTTGACAAGAGGATTTTATGTAAACTTTCAACGATATAATTTTAACCTCGAGAATTATGGTGCAAAATGTTGTGAAAGTAGGCATTCAACTAGTTAATTAATTAGATACGAATGCAGGCCGAGAAAGATTACTCGTCGCGGTTATAAATTCTGACGCGACATAATTTATGGAGGCTGTTGGGAAAAACGACAGACTTAAAACATGTATTGTTCAATGCGTGAATACAGTACACATACGCATGAGCTTTGGCCTTGCGGAATTTGTAATCAGTGCTCTCATTCTATTCACATAGTGGAATTATGGTTGGTGAACCCTATACCCAAGAGCTGCAGCTGTTATGATCAACTTATGAATATCCATGATCTAAAACACTCTCATGCCCAACAACCAATGACCAATATCGTGTTCCGATATAACCATGAGTTCAAAACCAGCCTTGGTGCGTTCTTCTCGTGACAGCAACACTTATACGGCGTATTCAATTCGAAGGACAAATTTTGAGAAGTAATAGTTCCGGCTTTAGAACCGAGTCAATGGCGGCGATATCACTTAAGCAATAAATTCCATTCCATAAACAGTGATAATTTTCACAAAGTCTTGAATTATGTGCCGATACAATACACAACATACAAAATGTATCTATCGACTCACCTCATAATCACCCATTGTTAGTCGCTCCACTGTTATAAACATATACTCTCCATTGAGATACCCTCTGTCGTATGCAAGTAGCATATAGTTACGCACTTGTTCAGAATTCATTATTAAAATAATTACTATAAAAGCAAATTTGAGCAATTGATCAAGACTGTTATCATATCATTATATCTTTGTGCGATGAATTTACAACAACATTTCGATAATTATTGTTTCAATTTCAATGAATAGTGAGTGAAAACCACTCATAAAATATTTATTCATGTTTTTTTTATTATTAACTACTGAATAATAATAACTAATTAATATGCATAACTTTTACTGACATTATGGTGCTTCTAGTAGTGAATAATATATCAATATTTATTTATGTATAAATTCCATATCTAATCTCTCATTACAATATGCATACTAGATTAACATAGTACCATTTTTATTGGGCACATTGTTGATATTACTCACTCAAATCATGCATGTTCTACATCGAAATAAATAGGGGGATTTATAAATTAACGCGATTATTGTCAGGAGTTTGGGACGATTCAATAAATTTTGTTAATATAATTGCGGGTCTGTATTGCAGTAGTTTGTGCACAGGCAGGGAATGTTTACATTAACATTGCACATGTTTGTTTTTCAACAAACAGTGTCGTATTTATTCAATTTAATTGTACAATATTTTAATTGTATCAGTACTTACTATGCTTTATTTGTTTTAGACATTGGAGTTTCGTATTCAGCCCATTAACTTCACGCTATATAAGGTTTTTTCTTTTGGGGGGGGCAGTGCAATGTGGTATAACGGAACTTGCATTTGCTTAAACTGGCGAAGCGCATTTGCAGAGTTGTAAGATCGGAACTTGAGTTTCATGTTTATATATTCGTATGCGTGCCTGTAATTTCTATTATTACCCTTAGATGTTTTCACTGCATGGTTGACATATTTGTCCCCGAGGAAGTTTGTAACTGGGTAGGTAGTCATTGTAATTGCTTAATAACTACTCGCCATATCGAGCTTTTTTTGGAAATGCCATTTTACATAATTCGTCAATTCGAAACTCGTGCTTCATGATTAATGTTTGTCTCTGTGCATGTAATTTCGAAAATTCAAGGTTATGGTGCTCATACATTTCACATTATTGTTACAGATATTTACAAATAAGGATAAACAACATGAGCCATACACCTGAACTGTTTTACCACGTTGTTGTTGGCAATAATATACACTTCTAATTGAAAGTAGGCCGGTTTGAAGATTCTGGGGCGGATCTAGGATTCTGGAATAGGCGGGGGGGGGGGGCGATAAGTTGGCCGAAGGCAAAGTTCGCAAGCGCCGATGGCGTGTAGCCCTGTTGGTTGTTAAAAATAGGGGGACCGCGGGACACGCATTTTGGAGATGGTACGCAATACACAGCTAGACAACCCACCACTAACTTTGAACTGAGCACGTCACAAACAACCCACTCATTATCAGGAAGGTTACGAAGCATGTACAGTCCCGCGGGGAAAGTTTCAATTATGGAGAATGTTTACAAGTCGATTTAATGGTGTAAGACAGTTGAGCAAAGAAAGCAGTGGCATAATGTGGTAGAACAGTAGTCATACTGACACGCTGTGAAGGCATTGTTCTTCCGACGTGACTTATCTGATGTGAAACATTTAAAGTATCTGGAATGTGTTGTCATCATTGTCGTGTTATGGGGAGTATGTCTTGTTTGATGAAATTGTGCATGTTGTTATTTTCAATGTCAGTAGTTTCACGCCAACAGTTAAATGTTTTGTTGTCTTAGTATAGTTAGTTGGCTTCCCAAATTTGGCAGTGCACCACAAGGTTTAGAGACATGTCCAGATAGTAGAGAAGAAATGAACTCTAATTTTCAGTATTTAATTTTTTTGTATGTTTTATGAATTGATTGGAAAGGTGCAGAAGAAACTGTTTTTATTGGTGTGCATTTCAAAATGGGTGTAGCGGGTGCGAGAAAGGTACGATTGATGCATAGAATAAACTTGATTCTGTAATATCGTTTTTGCGAAAGTGTATGTACACTTAGTAGCAACAGTGTACTGATCATAGCATGGTATTTGCGTTGCCTGGAAATATGTTGACCACAAGATGTGCTCGTTTGGGACGGGGTTTTGAAGGTAACCAACATTTTAGATTATTAATATATCCAGAGTAATGTTCTGGAAGTGTAAACTAACTCAAATGATGTGTGTGGTAGATTGTTTTATTGATTGTGGATTGAGCTATAAGTAGATATAATGGACATTGCTGTAATTATTAAATAGGGTCTCATGTCACAAACTGTTTTGGAATGCCATGCATTGCTAAAACCAATTCACCACGTTAAAACGCATGAATAGAATAAAAGTTGCAGCAGGCATTTCGGGACATCGAGATCGACTGAACAGCTGTTGACGTTCGGTAAATATAACTTATATTATAGCCTGCTGTTGTACAACAGTCCTTATAATAAGCTGCAACAAATATCAGTAAATAAATAGTTATCTTATACAGAGGCAATTATATGCATATTTAACAAAAAAATAATCCGGCTGAAATAAGTTAAAAATGTAATTATGTTGCAGACACCTGATTGTACTTTCATGGTAATCAAAAAGCTGACATATGAGAAATAATAACTTACCCCTTGCTTTTTTAATCATATCATCAAGCCTTTCTTCATGAACTGACGCGTCCCATGGATTAAAGCGATTTATTTCTACAGTAATATTTGTTTTTATTATCTCCATCTCTATTGCGTCAATGACTAAGGACGAGTGACCGGTAAAACCGCCGCCAAACAGGCCAATATGCTTCCATCCAAACGCTTCTATGGTTTTGATGACAGCCCAGGCAGTTTTGGAATATGGCGATGACGTACGACTGTACGTATCATACAGGTGTTGAGACGATAATTCAGATGCAGATGAAAAGTGGCCAACCATGGGAACGTTCCACTGAGACGCTAAGAGCCCCGCTGCCGTCGATGCAAATGTGCAGTCAGGTCCTATCACAGCAGCAACGTGGTCATCACGAATGAGTGTTACCATTCTATCCAAAGACACTCTGCCGTCACAACCACTGTCATAATATATGAAGTCCAGCGTATCGTTAGGAAGCATGTTCGGATCATTGTGGATGTGTTTTAACGCCACATTAGCTGCAGCGCCAATTCTATCAACTCTGAATGGGAGATAGTATCGTGTCGTGATGAGTAAGCCGAATGTGTAGTTGTGGGCACAGACTGAATTCAACTCAACAAGTAACCATGTGATAAGATGGAACAGAGTTGTCATTTTTGTTTGGCATCGACAACGTCAATTCTGTGGGTAACAACGTAAAGGCAAATATTCAAAACTGTGCATTATTTTGTCGTTAATATAATAACGCTTTGGCTTATTCCAAACAAAACTTCTGTGTTGATAATTCACCATGAACATTCAACAACCAACTAATGATAAATTATAATGATTTTCTTGCGACTGACTCATTTATGAACCGACAGTAAATTCTAACTAAATCTGTTGTAACGTGAATTGGTCTGATATACTCCTAGTTGTATATACAATTATTCGAATACAGAAGCTATTTTGAAGACCCAGACAACATATTTATACGGAATTACAGTGAACATTTAAAATTTTTGGAATGACGGCATTTATGGTGTCAGTTGCTTTGATATAATCATGGTGAGAATGAAGTACTGCCACGTCATCATAGATTTGCTTGGAATATTTTGGTATAATATTGATGTTAATTCGGTGTGATTCTGTATTATTTGCCAATAGAGAATATATATAAATATATTGCCAATATATATATAAACTCCCATCTTAAATCAACTAAGGGCGCTGTGTTATACATCTTGTAAATGATACTATACACACCTGCAGTCAATGACGTACTTAGTATCTCAAACAGGTAAGGGTATACTTGTTAGAGTAATAGAACCAGTGGGTACATTATAAAATTTCCGTGTCGTGTTACAACTATGAGCCTGCAGCCTTACAAGGCGCTATATACATATACTATATACTGTCGAAGCCCGAATGAAACGGCGTGCATAGATCTTTGATAACTGGCTTTTGAACAATTTCAAGTTTATAGTATAAATATTCGTAAGCTGGTCATTATGCAACGGTTAAAGTATTCCCCTGCAAATTTTAAAATTGTATGGCAGGAAAAGTTACATACACCGAAAGGTTCATGAATAACGCATACATGTAAATCTGTTAAATAAAGGAGGACAAAAGATAGAGTAATATATCACAGTCGTTAATTGTAGAAGATCAAGGAATATGCAGCGACTCGGTGTGCCAAGAGGGTAAGATAACACTACCAACAGGCAACACTAATTCGGAGTGGTTCTAAACGTTATATAAACACTACCGGGATGCAGTCATCTTTTCATTTCATCCTGGAATTCCAGTTGAGAATAAGTTAAGTTATCCAAATATTGCTACTGTCTGGCGAATGCCCTACGACATTAAGTAACTTCAAGTGTAGTAATCATAGTGGAAACACGGAACGCGACAATAAGAGACATAACTATAATTATAGCAAGTTATTAATAACAATCATTGATTCCCACGAAGAGGAGGGGATGAGATTGTTTACAAATACTAGTGGTGTTATGTGTGAAATTCAAATCTCTTCGACGACATGGTCTAGATCTGTTGTGATGAAAAAGGCAGTAGCCAAGTAGTAGTAGAAATAGCTTTGGATGAAACAATTCTTTGATTATCGAGCATAGCAAGCATTGTGAATATTCAAATTCGTGGGTTCGTTAATATGAATATGCAAATTCAACTGTTAATTACACGGCGTCGCAAGAGTTAATAATAAATGTGTTACTTACGTTGATGACAGTGAAGGACAAGGATGTTACCAGTCACAGCAACAAGTATGAGACTGTGAGTCAGCTCAGTGAAGAGGTAAAGAAGTAGGTATCCGTGTTGCCTGGCAACATGCTGAATTACCACGTGATCAAGCTTTGATTTTCCATGCAGCGAGGCACGTCGTTATACATAACGACTAAAGCATTACTATCGAACGTCTATTGTGTGTCAATTGTGTAATTGTATGGCTTCTTCGGTCCCTATGTTACCACTATATGCCAGCGTGCTAACAAACCTACCAACCAACCAACCAACCAACCAACCAACCAACCAGCCAGCCAGGTGCCAATCCAGATAATACATTAATTATGGTAGTATTATATGAGATTGGAAAATTAACAATAATTTCACCGACATGAATCGACGATACGTTTAACCCACAATTCTGATGTTGATGTGACTGTTACATGTTAGTAAAAACTGATATTGGTTGAAATGAGATATAGTAAGAGATATTAGTATATTAATAAGTATTATTATACATCCGTCACCGTAACGCCATAAGTTATTGCACTGGGTATTTTCGTCCTATCATCTTAGGAAACGCGTATTCTAAATATGGAACGATAACGCGCGCAAGTATCCTATAATAATTAAAAAACAAACATGGCTTTCTCAGGATTTGACCGGACCCCACACAAAAAAGTTCGCTAAATCTGTTCTAAACGTTTTGGATTTCGGCATTCCCATGATGTATTCCTGGGAGGAAAAGATTTATATTAATACGGTTATTACGAGCATACTGCAATGTATGCACTCAGGCAGTTCGCGATCGCAATCGCCTCTGTCGATACTCCCGCTGTATTGTCTTCGTGCATACTTTGCAGTATCCTCGGAATAACCTCAAAGTATATCAAGGACTTGGAATGATTTTTATACAAGATTGGAAGGTAGAAAAGATGGTTGTATAAAAGTTTTAGATGCGCGATGGACCAAAGTGATTGATGATTTGTAATCACAAAACACAGTTAATAAAATCGGCAGAATTGTTGTTGAATATATAAGTACCAAACAACTAGAATTGGGATAACAATATTATATGTTGTACCCTGCACATATAAAACTAGTACGAACAAATCAGAGAACGTTTTACAGAACAGTTTCACGTAGAACTATTTATTTTTAAACTTATTCGAAGCATACTTAATTCTGGAAAATGTTGTTACTAGGCGGAGTGGTTTTAAATGCGACATTATGTTTTCTTTAGAAAAACATATTTTGTGATTGGTATAGAAATGTGTGTAAACCGGTCTTTATTTCTGCTAACTAAGATAACTTATAGCAAATTTAGCATCAGTCTAATGATTTGTAGTCCCGAGTTTATTGCCTTGGATTTAACGCCAAAAAAGATCGACCCCCTCCCATCCTTGGCTAGTACTCCACAGACTCAAAGAAAAAGCCACCGGCCGGGATTCATTAGCGGAGGCGACTTAGATGGAACACTGTTTAAGGACCGCAGGTTTTTGTAAATGACCGGAACTGGATGACTCAATCTTCCATTTGATAGAGAGATGGCCGCAGAGTCCTGTCACATAGTCTCAAACATAACTACGGTTTTTGTGTCTAATATGCACTATATGTCAGCACTTTGAATATAAAACAAGTCAGAAGATACTATAGTGACATCCAATGTCCGAAACTATAGAATAATTGATCGAATGATATTTATTTATCTCACATTTTTAACTGTCAGTCAACACTTGTACACACTGAAACATATTTCCTTAGCATATCTGCAGTTTCAAATATCATCACCATTCACTATACCGTATACTATATACGAAAATGAAGTTTTCATCCAACTCGTATTCATAGGATATTGTTGTGTTGTCGACCGTGTCGAATTTCGTCGTCACTCCATATACAGTAGTTTCTAACCGATACGAAAATAGCGTATTCATCCGATATTTGGAGATTGAGGCTACTGCCGTTTATGTGACCAGAGAAGTCGTTGGAGTTTCCTTTTAAAACACAGTCGCGAAAATACAGCTATATTCAGTATTTCGAAAGCGTGTACATTCACAAAACGCATACAAAATGATTGAATGTAATTCAAAATGTTAGTTCTGAACACTTTGTCTCCCAAGTCTTGTCAGCGTGAAAAGGTTCGTTTCTGCTCGCTGTGTTAAGATGCAAAGGTTCCAGTTTGGGGTTTAGTGTAATATTTGTCATAATGATGATTCTTACCTATTTGACGAATACTCATTTATATATATTCACGAAAATTTAGAACTAGCATATATAAACAAGAATATTCGTATGGAAGTTCACAAAATTCTACGCAATGTGGTTAATACTACGGCAAATATTACTTGCTATACGACTCTTCGAATCGTCTCCATTCTTCTAACTATAACTTCTAACTATCGTATATCGTATCGTAACTGACAATATCCGCTAGATCTGGGAAGTTTCTTCGTTGATAACGAACTCGGTTTACTGGTCAGTTAGTTTTAAACCTAGGTTGTTCGACAATAACATTTTGTATTTACCGTGGCAATAACCTTGTAGTCAATCTCGCCTGGCTTTGTTCCTTGCGAAATAAAATATTTCCTTTTATGTCCACATATATTTTTTCATTTATTTCACCTTATAATTCAGATTGAATTGAGTGTTGGTTGATAAGTCGTGGCTTATTTTATGACATAGATTGGTAGTTAGTCATCGAGTAAATATTTCACGGTATACTGCAGACCTAATTTAATGGTAGTTAAAATTTCAGGTGACATTGTGTGCTCCATGACTAATGAAGTGAAGAACCCTGTGAAGGAAGACCTTCCAAATACACAATAGAACCAATGACACTGCTGTTAATTGTAGATGTATCTGTTGTTTACCTTGTACCAATGTCCTTAAATTACGCCTTTATGTAACCACTTGAACGTGAAAGCAAAGTTATTTTTCATTTAAAAAAAATGTTCAATATTGGTACATGGACAAGTCCCTTAAATCCCACCATCAATCGTTTCCCAAGCATACTTGATGCTAATTGAAGTCAACTCTGTATTGACATCACTCGTGGTGTGTTGTGTCCTCAGTAATTTCCATGGCTGATTCTGTTCAAAGCAAGTATACAAACAAGACATAATGGTATTCATGTTGACTTGTTTTCTATTCCAATGCCCTTTGCCACTCTATTTTGTTCCAAAGAAACTAGATATAAAGATGCTTTTATTAAAACTGGTAATAAATATCAATCATGGTATGTTACTAATGCAATTTATCTTTCGCGATTTTATTAAAAATGAACGACTTTTTAAATGGTTACACTTACAGACAAGACATAATGGGTAACATGATTTCTGAACCTATGCTGGTCATGCGCTGCTTGTGTAAAACTTGATATTCTATCATATTCACTTCAGTACGATATCATACCGAGTTTTGTCCGAGTTTCATTACAAAAACGTGTAATTATCTGGGTTCATGTCAGTGAGCAAAGTTAAATTGTGTTTTCCTCGGTTCGTTTCTTTCAGAAGAAAACTGACCCGTTGTGCGAGCTCATTATCAACATACATCGAAAGCTATACTGATTTTCGAAATCCCCGGAAATCTGTACACGTTCTCCCGACCGGACACCCGCTTGGTTCGCGGCTTTGCCACTCCAGTAATTTCAGACAGTGACATTACTAATAAATAATTACGATTCATCTTCTGTTGATTATCATCTAGACATTTACGTCATTTTGAATCAAATTGGCACGTTTATATTAGACTGTATGACAACAAATTGTCAATTTTACACTCCACATCATTAATTTGTCAAAACCTATTCACTGACTACTTACTTATAATTATTGTACTGGCTATTTCATAGCGACAGTCTTTCCTTCCAGCTATACAATACTGCAATTCTTTGCGTTGAATATACAGATAGCACATCATCGTGCGCCTTTAATTAATACGCATACCTTGCAGACATACGTTTGAGTACAGTGAGTTATAAAAAGAAATGCCACGAAACATCGTTGCTATCAGTATCAATTTCACTTCTTTGCATTAATTCCTTTCAAATCAAATGCAATACCTTCTGACGACAGTGATAGAAGCTAGTTATTACTACCGGGAGAAACTACACATTTTGACCCGTAATATATGCAGTTATTGCACATACCGTCAACCTGGAGGCATCTTACGACATCGTGAATTGATTTCTCAACAATGCAGTAATCTAAAGATCGAAAGATACTGAATAAAATTGTAATATTCTTTATGTTTAAAGTTTCGAAACATCAACATATTTCTGAAAATTAAACCAATACAAATGGCGTTACACTAAATGAAGAGTTTCCAATTCAAGACAGGATGAACAATACTATATTTAGGTTAACTGAGAGCTGTCTATTGAAGAAAAAGTATTGTCTAACGGGCGTGAATAAAAGTTTATTCGAGAGCTGGAGTTAAAGTGTAGGGGGTCTCCCTATTTAGTGTACGTATATGAATATAATCAGATTGAGAGAACAGGGACGCAGACAGACGATTTGTTTTTGTTATGTTATGTTACGTTGTGTTGCTTAATATTCATATAATTTCAATTGAGAGAGTTGGATGTAGCGGAGCTACAAATGGAAATAAAATTGTCTCCCAAAGGCACTAGGGAAAGGGAAATGTGAAGGACGGTATTCAGGAAACAGTTGGTATTGCCTCTATTTGATTAATCTCGATTGTACATAACCTAACACCTACTTCAGTCTAGTGGAAACTTAACATAAACAGCCACCCATGAATGTGCATATAGTGCTAGAAATAATAGGTAAACCAGACACGTAGATCAACACGACCAATAACGCACGAACGTCTCAGACTTGTTCTGTTCATGAGAGGCGCTTACGTTTTGATTAGATTTCGACCAATCAGATATGACGGAAAGATTTTTGAGAGTTCTCAGTTGTGTCTGGTTGTGTCGGTTCAAACACCCTGGAGAATGTCCATTCTTTCAAATAATTATGTGAAATATTCAAATGTTCAGTGAAATAAAGTATTAACTATTACATACCCTATTTGTCAGTGAGTTTTCTCGTATAATAGATTAATTTAATTAATAAACCAATTTTATTCACCCAACAAAATATTCACAAAATTACTACAACAAGCGCCCAAGATAACAATGACCTAACTGAACTGCAATAAGAAATTGCTAGAACCTAGCCAAAAAGCAAAATATGCACTTATCAAAAGTTGAATTTCATGCAGTTTAACGTAGAATTCAATGATTCAATATACAAATAAAATAATGAAACACATGGATCATGAAATAATTTGATCCACGTATTAAGTGTTTTAATACAACAATTAAACGATCTATTGTTGTTAGAATTATTTTTTATTAGACAAATTAAATAATGAAATACATGAATAGTGAATAAATACATAGTTTCACGTAAGAATGTATTCTTAATTTTGGCATGAATACAACGCTTTAATACATTGTGATAACCTATAAACGGGGGTGTTCTAAAAGAATGTCAATCTCTGGAACTCATAACTGAATAGTTGTAAACATGCGTATATAAAAATGTATTCATTGTCCCGTTTAGGTTAACTCTTGGTGTGTGAATTACATTTATATGATTAGTTATAATTCCCCAAAATTAGAATCACAAGATGCTGAAATATTACAACCCAACTTCTTCATTATATTCACTGGCACTATTATATTATTTGAAAGTGGGATATTACACAAACTCCCGTACACGCGTTCTTGTGTCAACGTAGTTTTTCAAAAATAAATCACACTTAATTTGGAGAAACGTAAACAAACACTTTAATATATAACCAAATTGCCCTAGTACGAGGGTTGAGTGGGGTGTAACCAATGTATAACGCCAATTGTCATTGGAATAATAATGTTACAATTATAATAAAGTAACCCAATAACAGATTAAGGAACAATATATTTATAAAATATAGTTGATGGTACAAACTCCTTAATAGCCTGACCAAACTTCGTCTGTCAGTTTCTTGTCAACATCTTTGTTGCTTCATCGGTTGTTATGAAAATTCAAAACGCATAAAACGGTGATCCCCAGTAATATGGCACATCAGAATATTAGTAGGAACAATGTGACAGGGCGTGCATTCAGTAATAACTGAATAGCTGATCCAGGTTTCCAAAGGTCACGTGGTTGATTATCAAACCTGCAATGGCTATGTAAATATTATATCCGATCGTGAAATTGTGTAGAACATGAGTGTGCAATTCGGTACATGACGTCATTTTGAATATAATTATTCTTTTAAGGTATGATGCAGGTTCGGTTTTTTTATATTCAATGTTGGCTTCATACTGTTATTTTGGAGCTCTTCCGCAATTATTGAAACACTAACGCACCCATGATTGTTTATGTTTTAAAATGGGAATTATCTACGTTTTGGGTGAGTGGATTTCAAACTTAAATAGTATTCAGAGTTTTACGTTAATTATATTTGACAATTTCACTCTATGTAGGTGGTGTTTTTTTTGTGCGTTTTGTATTCAACCAGTGATAACAGAAGTGATAAATGCTTAAGTAGACATAATTACGAGGTTAACATCCTGCTCTAAGAGAACAAGACACGCTATTAACAATCCCAAATATACCCAAACAAGACACCAAAATAGTGTATTAAAACAATAATACAGGAGCTATTTAGGTTTGAACTTCCTCTTTTCAAAGGTAATACTAAAATGTAGAGAGTGGAAAATTTTGAAAATTGTATTTTAGTTCTGTATTAAATTTTTCTTGTGGTAGAGCTTCTACATGTTAACGTTTTGAAGTTCATCATCTAAAACAAAATACAGAAAACAAATTACAGGGCGGCGAATGCCCACATAGCTTAACAATTGTTCGATCTTCACAATAAGCCTTGCACTATACGAACCCCTCACCTACCAACGCCTTAACCCCCAATTACACTTGTGTTATATGTAATTCAACTATACCAGTCTACCATTTTACGCTAATTTTACGTATTAATTATAATATTAGGAAACGATTATTTAAATATTATTGCTATTTGTTATCCACATTTCGTGAATGTTCACAACCACTACTGTACACATTTTTAAATTAAATGGTAGTGTCCGAAAAAATCCACTTTATTATGGGGGTACGAATATGATACGGTATCTACCCTGTTCCATAATGAAAAAGCCTTACAATGTATATATACGGTTCATGTGTTACATAACTAATTGTGTCTTGTGATAAATACACTATCTAGAACACCATATATATTACTGTAACAGTTCGTATGCGACTCGACTGAATGTAAACAATAACAACCGAATATTCACACGATGTATCACTGCTGCTAAATACACACATTAAAGTCATGATATAGTACTGTAACTGTGTAAAGTGAGCTTTTACTATTATAAACATGGGTTGAGCAAAATTATATCACGTACACATATAACTAGGTTTTCTTTCTGGTCAACCAATATGTCATCAGAATGCCTTTACCCTGAAAGTAAACAGAAAAAAGTCATACGATCATGTTTCACAAAAATATTTCAAATTACAATAATAGAGCGACTCAATGTTAAATCCAGTATTGCGAACATTCCATAATTTACCTTCATATGAACCTCGCCCCTTTGTTTACATACATATCCACCATGTACACTTAGAGCTTTTACTACCTCTTCACTGACGTGGATACGGAGAGCTGTAATATAGACAACATATTTAGATGATATTCACTCTAAAAGTTCACCTTGACTGACTTACATATCGCAAAAAAACACACACAAAAAAAACACGTAGAGATCATATTACAATCACACTTTCAAAAGACAGCATTGATTTTGAAAGGCAGTGCTATTTTACATGAACACAAATCCAATATGTTCAGAGTATTGTCACAGGAGTTGAAAGTTCCATGACTAAACCTGATGCCACTACACCACTGATGGTAACATTTGAACTGTTGATCCAGCTGAAAACTCTCTCTTAATTAATGTGACCGTCTACAATTTCAAAACCAGTTGATATTCGCTAAATTCCCACTTACTAATCCGTGGCTTGGTTATTCTTGTTTTACAATAAAACACTTCGTAATACAAGCATGCAAAAAGTTGAAATTGAGAGGTTAACATTTGCGTGTTTTGATCACGTGACTTGATAAAATTATAGTTGTAGTATAAAGCACCTAACCTGAAATGTCGACAATCCTCGAACCTAATATAATTGTGTTTCCTAGACATTCGAACGCCGAAGGCGTTTGATGGGAAATGCGAACCATTTCACTCGAGGGACTTTAGTCCCGAGAGACTGTCGCCGTCTGCAGGTTTCTAGTTGATATGAATAATTCATAGTTGATGTTGACCTTATAACATAATGTATGCACATACATTCTAAATGACCTCTTGAATGCGTTGGTTGTTCACGTTATGAACATGATGAATACAATCACTCCAACCAACATAGCAAAGAAAACTATTAAATCGCCTAGAACCAAGGAAACAACGTGCATTGTTTGTGGAAGTCAAATAGAAAATATAGAAAACAGGAAGAGACTGATTCGCGAGATCAACAGAACTACGACATGCGAAGAAATCGAATTTGTTGTGGCAGAGACGATCGATCTACATATTGTCAGTTCGTATGCGTGCAGAAAACTGTGAACTGAGAGCGTCGACTCTGCATAAAAATATGGATGAGTTCAGGAAGAAATTTCAACAAACTAAGCGAGAGGTATTGGAAAGGTCGCTGGCATTTTCCTCTAAGAGAATGGAAACTGAAAGTGGGGGATCTCTGGTTTCGAAACGAGTTTTTTTTGACAAGACAAATGTCAACACGGCACGCTGACGAACATATCTCCCCCTTCTATGTAGTTTGCGATAGTGTCTCGCTAGTATTCTTTGCAAGAAATATCATGGTAGTCTAAACGTTCCAGCACTTTTATAATGCATTTGTCAAGATTTTTTTGTGTCATGATATGAGAAATTGCTGTGGAAAGTGTCGCGATCGCGCGTATAGTACAGTCAAAACAAACTTCGCGTAAGTCGTGGGCGATCCTCGTAGCCAGCGACCCCTGACCCTTTTCACGATTGGCCACGATAAAATAATAGACATCTGCGCAACTATCATTTGCATATGAAATTACCCGGATCTGGTAAGAAATCTTACCAGTGAATTGCAGCACCAGACAGTTGATCGTGCCTAACGGCACTCCATACTTTCTGTCCCGGCGTTCGCAATTTATTTACGCCTATTACGTTTATACATAATATTTATTAATAATAACAGATAATATTAGGTACGACCGACTGTCGACAGTCTACACTCAACCATACACTGTGCATGTAATACATAAGTGAAGATATATAACCACGAAAGCTTGAATAATTATTAACCAAATAGATCTTATCGGGAATCACCGTGGAGCAAAATACGACATATTTTAAAATGTATTTCGACCTAAACACGAAACATTACATGGAACATATGGCTTGACGTTGAAACCTCAGTTTACTTGAAAAGGTTAGTCAGCATCTTGCATATAATATGCACATCCCACAATAAGCAACCGCTGCTATGTTGGGCATATGTGAGTACTAGTGCCGGATACTATGCAATAACCCACCTTCACCGTTTGACTCGAATCTAGACGCAGTATTGACCGTATCACCAAACAAGCAGTACCGAGGCATCGCTAACCCGACTACACCAGCCACACAAGGACCTATAAAACACAAGCCATGCATGACACAGTCTCCGTTAGTTATCAAATCTAAGTTATAAAGTTTTGTTTATTGTAATATACGGTAGAATACTTTATTTTAGCTGGAATTAATTTTCGCTGAAAAGACGTTGCTTTGTATGTATTTTGTTGAATGTAAAATAAAGAAAAAAAAGGTATATCCGCTGGCTTTTATTTTCATTGAATCATTCCTTCAGCTAAAATAGCAAACAATAATTCCAAGCAAAAATAAATTATTTTACAGTAGTACAAATACTTGTTCATATATTGCTCTGGAATAGCATGAACTAAAACAAAATGGCCTCCGATCAGCCATTTTGAATCGTATCGTCAAACCAATACATCTGTATATCTATTACATGATGTATAATGAATAAATATGAAATTTGATCATCAGTAAAAGCATTTAGAGATATGGAGTTGTAGGCGTGGCCTGTTCAGAATTTGTCAACAACCAATCTTAAGGCTGGTTACAAACCACATCGAGGTTACGACTCTGTTAGCCTTGCTCTACTGGTTCGTAACCAGTCTTGTGATTGGTTCTTCGTCTCCAACTGTGCCATGCGTTCGGGCCAACCGTTAGTTCCTCATAAATGGAGTCAATTTGTGTAGTTTCCTTGATTTATTCTGCAGATATAGGTAAAATATAGGTAAAGCTTTGGCGAAATTTTAAAGCGCAACTAATATTCTTCAACCTTGTATTTTTATAGATTTTATTTTTAGTTCTGTTCGTCTGTTTTTTCCAGTTTAAAAAATATGAGCTCACTGGAGCCTTCATCCCTTGTCTATTTCTTACACTAGATACCCCCTCTCCCCGCTCATAGGGAGTGCGTACAGTTGCGTATAGTTCCTGGGCTCCCTGTGGTTTGTCTTCAGTTGTTAACCAAAACAGGCAGACTTCCCAGCAATCAAATAGACTATGTTATCTTATATAATTTCCAGGATTGAACATTTATCGGCAAACAGATTGGATGACGCTATCTGGCGACATTACGCCATCAATTTAGTCATTTAGTGACTTGACAATATAAGTTTTCAACAAATACAGTATATTATACACTTATGTATCAATACATAACTATATAATTGTGTATTACATGCAGCAAAGCGTATTTCTGTTCTATTGTTGTTTCGCGTAAATGTAATGTCCTCGACAAGTTTATCGGTCTTAGTGAATGTACGTTAGTCCCAAGTAGTTCGCTTGGCGTTTATCAACGGAATGTGTAACGACGGTGGATTCAGTGTCTGTTTAATTTAGTGCGACTATAGTGGAATGTAGCTTTAAATCGTTAATACAGATAATCCTTACAAAATAATACATTTTTGCAAGGCAGAGCTTGCCAACTGTACACATGATAGCAACGCCCACTGACAAATTGTGTCTACAAATAATAAATTCTCCAATTCGTGATATCAGATGTATTAAACTCGCGCAGCAATTGTCAATATTCCATGGTCATTGGAAACTGTTGAACCCACAACACGAGTGTAATAAATCCGAAATCACATGATCACGAAGTGAATATCATGTATATATCGAAACAATAGACTCACCTGTATGTATACCTATCCGTAGTTTTAATTTTTCATTCGGCATGTGTGGAATTTTGAAGGACTGAATGGAACTTAATAACGCCAATGCCATAGTTGCTATTTCACCAGCGTGTTTATTCCCATTACGTATCGGTAATCCACTGACCACCATGTATGCGTCGCCAATAGTTTCTACCTGATTAAATGCAAAAATCAGAAATTAAAATCAGAAATGCAAAAACAAAAAATCAGTTTGCTGAACGATGTCTATATTTTGACGTGCGAAAAGGAATTACGGGTACAGTTGGCGATTGCGTATGAAGACTGACAATTGTGGGCGGTGAGATAAGAAATGTTTACATAATTTACCTTGTAAACGTCACAACTTTCGATAATTCCATCGAACAGGGAGTATAACGAATTCAATAGTTGAACTACCTGTAGGTGGAATCAGTATAATTATATATCGAAATTCCTAAGGAGTTAGCAAAAACATGGTTGTCGAATATGGGAAAAAAGCAACAACAAATCACTGGACATGAATGCAAGACGTTGAGCAACAAATAGTTAGGACAACATTCAATTGTCGTAATTAAATGCGTATTAAGTATTAATTAGTTACATACAAACACAGAAAGAAAACATAGATGTAACTAATCTATTAACTTACATACTTATGCAGCCAGCTACAAAGTCATCGCAATATCTCCAAGTGAAAAGAGTGCATACACGTACCTGCATTGGATCACTGGACGCGGATATTGCAGTGAAACCTACAATATCAGAAAAGAATATAGTAACAGAATCAAATGTCTCTGCTTCTACTGGGTTGCCATTCTTTAGTTTCTCTGCCACTGATCTGTACAAATAAAGATTATGAAATGAATTTATCATGATGGGGTAAACGTATAACGTACGACAACATATATGTATGATTGCAAAATAACAATCATTTAGTTAAAATGTTGGGTTTTCCTCAGAGTGGTATAAATTATCACTCACTGTCTTAATTAAGTGTACAAACGAATATTTTTGAACATAACCTTCCGAACATTACAATGGTTATGACCACGCCGTATTCACAATACACAGACTAAAAGCATACACTGTTACCCACTCGTGCAAGTCACTAAGCAAATTTTGAAAATACCTACTAACCGTGGCAACATGCGATATAATAGTTGTTCCGTTCTCTTTTTTTCCTCCGTTAATTGAGAAGTTCGGTCAGCGACTATTTCTTCCAAGTTGTGTGCATATTTCTCCATCATGGTAACCATGTTGTCCATTATATTTACACTTCTGAATGTGGAAAAAGATAGTAATATCTGATGTGCTCGGTACGTTACAGTTTTCCCACGAATGGGAGAGGGGTCGATCAACCAACTTGTTGTTGCAAATGCGTGTAGCTTAATTTTTTAGTCAACTTGTCTTTTTCGAATTCCTATGAATACAGAAATGTCGACAGAGGTATCAACGTGTTCCCATAATGCCTTTGTCATCCGCCTGTAGAACTTCAAGTTGATTTATTCTCTCAGTAGCAACTGCGCGTAATAATATATTTTTAAAAATGTATCCGTTAAATCAAATGCATCAATACATGTGTTAGACATTATTGATAGCTTGCACCAAAGCGTAGGAGAGTGGGTACGGCCATTTATTAGGCTCCGAGGTAGTAAAAAACAAACGCTATGCATTTGTGATAGCGAAGTGCACCGTGTGGCGCGTCTGAATAGACAGTTTTTTGAATACGCCACTGACAGCGACTGATAACGAACCCTAAAAACGGTAGTTTAGATGAAGATGTATAATAGTAAGTTCAATAACAAAATAGCGAATGTTTGTTCACTGTACACTTCAACACAGCACGTCTCGATCAAAAACCTTCGATGTACGATGTAATTGGACATACATTTTGTTATTAACCTTATAATAAGGTTACCGAAGAACATGCCGTGAAATATATCTTAACATGCACAAATATAAGTAGTAACAAGGAACGACGTATACAAAATAAAACAGGTAATAATTGGTAGAATAGTTGGCTGACATGGGGTTGATCTGTATTCTAAGTATGCACAACATGCTCTTTTCAGACCGATACTTCTGTATGCGTGCTTACTTGTTCGGATTAATATTACGTAAGATCTGTCTTATATATGAGACATCACATCTCTTTTCCGGCACAGGATGCCAACATCGCTGTATCAAATTAGTCATTTCTTGTGGACAGGAATCACTCACAAACCCAGGGCGATATACTGTAGATGTTTTAATGTTCTTCACCCTTTCAATAATTTCTGAAAATTCAATAACAAATTTTTCATATTAACCAATCAGTTATGTGAATAAAATTAACTGAATTGTTATAATTACATAATTCTGTAACTATGTCATGCTACTACTTATGAAATACACTAAAGGTTAATTATTGGTTAACACGTGACAAACCTCGTGGTGACAAAGCAGTGTTACCATATACCCCATCTCTGTACACTATCTCGTGTAAGATAATGCCAATACTATAAATATCACCCTTTTGCGACATTGTTACAGTTGAATTGACAATATCTGTGTCTGGCAGATGTTCAGGAGCAGTCCATAACAATCCTAGAAATGAACAAGATATTTTGTGTGTAGAACAAGTATATTTTATATTTATACGCTTGTTTTATTGTTATTGTTCCCCGTCAATTACGTTCGACTTGTTGTATACAGTTATTTGCTTCACAGTACATATTCATCTCATTCACACGAAGATAATAAATGATTTACAAATTTTGACGGGATATTTCTCATCTTACCTTGATATGCAGCTTCTTCACTCACTTCTAATCGATATCTTTTATAATTTTTAAATTCCCAAAGACCAAAGTCTGTTAATTTTACAACCCAACGTCCATCTAATAAACAATTCGACGATTTTAAATTACCATGTACAGTCAATGGACTTTTATGAAGGAATTGAACACCCTGTGAAGAAAAAAAAATTCCACAATTAGTGAAATATTGGTGTAGTAACATCAGCTCAAATTATATTTTCTTTATCACTAAAGAAAATATAACTAGTTTCCTGATGATATAATGTTGTATACAAATAAATGCATGGTAATATTATTATAAGTTTCTAAAGACATTATTTGATAATCGAATGTTGGATTGGAATAAAACTTCGAACACACACTCGAATATACGAAACATTGTGGGGAAATTACCAAAACAAACATTCTTTTAGGTTGTCAAATTTAGGGAACAATGATGAGGGAATCAGTGTAGGCGAACTGGCGACACACGTCGGGAAAAGCGATGGGGGAATTCTTGACGTACATAAATGCACAAATTGATACAACATCGTGAATATATAAATAGTTTTATCCAGTACATGTATCTTTTTTGACGTGTGCCCAAAATGTTTTGTATGTTTCAAAAGATTTCCACCTTGTTTAAAATAGCGGCAAACGTGATTGCGTAAACTCTGAAAGTAGTCCAGTATATTTATATCATATAGTGTTCGTGATAAAAAATAAATTATGGTTAATTAGGGTTACATCCTATTCGAAAAATCCTTACCGCAGCTATATCATTTGCAAAGGACATTTTAAACAACCAATCCAAGGTGATTTCATCATTTTCAAGAACATCCTGAATAGAATATAAAATTAGATTATTGTGACGTAAATTGTAACTGGGAAGTACTTGGAAAAGGGAACAGAGCCCTGGATGTGTGTGTGGAAAGCACACATGTTTGGATACTTTGCCACAACTCATTGCACATGTTTATTTTTAGACTGCTGATACAGTAGCTGGATTGGGGTGTCAGCAAAATTTGATATACATACGTCCTGTTTCCCCTTTGGGATAATGGTATGTCCCAGATAGTGGTGTGGTGATTGTGAAATACTTTGGAATGTGCTGAGCCCAGTGTTGTTGGCAATGAAAATAGATATGACATCATTGACCCGAGTCTCCTACTTTAAATTGGTAGAGCTTGGATTAAGAGTGGTTTATTCCACTACCAAAATTGGCATCCTCTGTACACTGATTTGTCGACTATTTCGAGATAACCAATCATTTCGTTATATACATTTTATTATTTGCATGGCCATAAATTAGCTAGGGTATTTAAGTTGAGACATAAGGGAAAATCTTTAGTCAGGAAGGTAACCTGACTTGGTCCCACAACATCCTGAGACGCTGATTCCTGACTCCAATGAGCTGTACCCTATACTGTGGTACACATGCAGACGTGCTGTGCAGTAACCCCTGCTGATCAACAGGAACCACTGAAGCTCACTGCCTGAACTACTCCCGTTGTACCGGTGCTACCAGTAGCAGCAGATAGCAGTGAAGTTGCCGATACTCCCTGGACACAGAGCACGAGTTTAAATTGTAGTGCAGCTGCTGAGACAGTGTGCCAGATACGAAGGAACGCAACCAGGTACATTGCTGTTAACCGGAGAGTGGAGTGTTCCTTGCAGCCTCGATCAAGTCTTTTTAATTCTATTTATGTACTGTATACCCCCACCCCCTGCTGTTATTTGTTCATTAAAGTACAGGAAACCGTATATATGGTGTTGTGTTAATTTGTTATAATCGTTACTGGTATATTTCTTTCTCTGCACAGTCTCAGTTGTGGTGATATACATTCACCAAACGATCCCCACCCCGTGACAGCGGACGAGCTGAGAGGGAGGAGAGTTATTAGATAAGCACGCTACCAAAGACAAAGACTATTAGACCGGTATTAAAAACAAGCTCCCCGATCCTGAATACGGTGTAGCCCCATAAAGGCCCCCCCCGCATTTAACGTCACATTGGTGGCAGCGGTGGGATACAACTGGTGCAGAGGAGGTGAACCAGAGAAAGCAGATCATGGCGACTCCAGATACCGATCCAGATATGGCAGAGCAGATTCCAGTAGAGAGTATCCAGATTGAACCAGTAGCTGATACAGAGCAGGGAGATGATCAGCAAATTTTTGTTGATACATTAGGAGAAATAGAGTTTGCACAAGCAGCAGCTGGTGATATTGCAGAGTTTAAAGAACCAGAGGAGACTGAAAAGGAGGGGGTTGTGCAGCCAGAGGGTAGAGCGGATGAGCTGCCGCCACAGGTGACACCAACCTCTGGCTATGGGACCCAAGAAATTAGTAAAGCTGAACTGTTGACTGGCAGTAGAGTTACAGCGGAAAAGCGGAGTAAGCCAGCAGTAGCCGAGAAAACAGATATACCATGAAGGCTGGATACAGCCACACCACGGTACCGATCAGCACTGAGAGGGAGACCAGCTGACAGAGCAGATGACCTCTGGCTTGGGTACCCCCGGGCACAATCAACTGGCAGACGGCTGACAAACCCCACCTCAGATTTATTTGGGGGAATAAAAGAGGATCCAGAGCCAGTTGTTAGACCAAAGCTGCGCAAAGAAAAAGCACTGAAAGGAGAGGAGGCTTTCCGGCAGAGGGGCATGTATCCTGTGACGAAGCCTAATATAATTCCAGAAAAATTTAATGGGAAAACACCATGGAGAGATTACAAGGCCTATTTTGAGCAATGTGCACTTGTAAATAATTGGGATATGGCACATAAGTCCAGGTATTTGGCAGTGAGTCTGTCCGGTCTGGCGCAAAAAGTGCTGACCCAAGAAGCAGATGGTGGAGAAATACCGTACCAGGAGTTAGTCACCAGACTGGACAGGAGATTTGGTCCCGGTGGGCAAGCAGATACATATGCGGCAGAATTGCGGATTAGACAGCGCAAGAAAGATGAAAGTTTGCAAGAATTGGGTGAAGCTATACGGGAGTTAACAGAGATGGCCTACCCAGGTATGGATCTGGCTTCCCAAGAAAGGCTAGGCAGGCAGTATTTTAAGAATGCCATCCCTGAAAAGGAAATAAGAGACGGTATATTCAGAGCAAATCCAAAAACATTTGACCAGGCGATACAGGCTGCATTGGAGACTGAATCACACGTGATGTCAGAGAAAAGGAGATTGGCTGAGCGGTGCCCCAAATTTGGCAGGGTGCTGAATGCTGAAGGTGACTCGGAGATGGTAGAACTAAATGAAGGAATAAAAGAAATGGGGGTCGGAAAATTCCAACCAACCCAGATAGGAGAGCAGTCATTCGGTGGAGGGAAAGATAAAAGACCAAGAAGGTGGGGCCAGATGGGAATTGAGTGTTACAGATGCGGAGGACGAGGGCATATTAAGAGAAACTGCGCAACTCCACCAAACGGGTATGCGGAAAACGAATCACGACCAACCCCAGGGGCCAGGGCTGGGTCGGGAATGCAGACAGGCCCAGGCAACCCCAACAAGCAGTAAAAATGGTGCAGGGATGGAGGGGACAGGGTACGCAGGCAGGGGAGACAAAACTAGAGGAATCAGATACAGCGACCCCCCCAGCAACTGAAAGTAGACCCCTGCCTACTGTACATGACTATACAAGGGCAACAAGTGGTATATTTGTGGCAGGCAGAATAGGAGGATTACAGGGATATTTTTTAATAGATACAGGGGCATCAGGAACCCTGTTGTCAAGAAAACATTATGAGCGTATACCTGAGATGCAGAGACCTGCATTGGAAGCCATGACGACTCGGATCCGGCAAGCAGACGGTACCTTGATGAAACAGCATGGTGGAGCTAATATGGAGGTACGCATAAGTAAATACAAAACCACAGCCGATGTGATTGTAGTGGATATGGAGACTGATGCAATATTGGGGATGGAATTGCTGATTACCTTAGGCTGTGTAGTGGACATAAAGAATCTACAGCTGAAATTTCTGGATGAAATAGTCTCATGTTATGACTGGAAGGCCCGTACTCTTTGTGCCAGAGTGGTGCTGAGAAAAGCCGTTGATATTCCTCCTGGCAGTGAAATGTTAGTACGATGTGATGCTAACAGAAAGATCCCAGGCTCTCGGCAGGGAATGGTGATACCGACAGATAGAAACCCGATTGCGGAAAGAGGAATAATGGTGGCAAGAGCATTAGTATCAGATTGTAATGGGGTAATACCAGTACGGTTGTTGAATGTAACCCCACACCCGATACATGTAAAACAAGACACTGCGGTGGGGATGTTGGAGCCGCTATCAGAGGGGGAAGGTGTGGTTACAGCAGAGAGGGATAAAGAAAATGAGGTACCACTGAAAGAAAAGCAACTGCCAGAATATTTGCATGATATATGGAGGCGGAGTACAACAGAGCTGGATGACGGTGAAGCAGAAAAGGTAGCGGCATTGCTGATGAAGTATGCGGATGTATTTTCCAGGGGTGATGATGATATGGGGTGTACCAATCTGGTTAAACACTCCATTAATACAGGTGAGGCAGCTCCTATTAGGCAACCCTCAAGAAGACTACCAATTTGGCAGAGAGAGGAAGCGGGGAAGCAGGTGGAAAAGATGCTGAAAGCCGGTATTATTGAACCAAGTTGTAGTCCCTGGGCTTCACCAATTGTGTTAGTAAAGAAAAAAGATGGTGGGACAAGGTTTTGTGTTGACTACAGGAAGCTGAATGATGTAACAATTAAAGATGCGTATCCAATTCCCAGAATAGATGACTCTCTGGACAGTCTGTCAGGCGCTTGCTGGTTTTCTACCTTAGATTTGGCTAGCGGTTATTGGCAAGTCCAGTTAGATGAAGAGGCACAACAGAAAGCTGCTTTTGTGACCCGTGGTGGTCTGTATAGTTGGAAAGTGATGCCCTTCGGCCTTTGCAATGTGCCCTCTACGTTTGAGCGGCTTATGGAGCGAATAATGGCTGGATTGCAGTGGGAAATACTCCTGTTATATTTAGACGATATTATTGTATATGGCAGAGATATTGATGAGGAGTTGGAGCGTCTGGAAATAGTGCTAGGCAGATTGCGGGCAGCCGGACTAAAACTCAAGCCAAAGAAATGTGACCTATTCAGAACCAGTGTAATGTATTTGGGTCATATAGTGTCGAAAGATGGGGTAGCCACGGATCCAGACAAAGTTAGGGCCATAAAAGAGTGGCCAACGCCAACAAGTGTGAAGGATGTAAGAAGTTTCTTGGGGACAGCGTCCTATTATCGCCGATATGTAAAAGGATTTGCCAAGATAGCAGTACCTTTGCATAGATTAACGGAGAAGGATAGAGTGTTTAACTGGGATACCGAATGTGAGATTGCTTTCCAGGTGTTAAAGGAGTGTCTGATGTCTGCCCCAGTACTAGCGTATCCACAGGAAACAGGAGAATATGTGCTGGATACAGACGCAAGTGAAACAGGTATTGGTGCTGTCTTATCACAGGTCCAGGATGAAAAGGAAAGGGTGATAGCGTATGGCAGCAGGTCGCTTAGTAAAGCGGAAAGGAATTATTGCGTCACAAGGAAAGAATTGCTGGCATTGGTGAATTTCGTGAGATACTACAGGCAGTACTTGTATGGCAGGAAGTTCATCATAAGGACTGATCATGCAGCTCTAAGGTGGTTGTTGAATTTTAAGTGTCCAGAAGGGCAACTCGCCAGGTGGATCGAAGTCCTTGGGGAATATGAGTATAAGGTAGTACACAGGCCAGGGAAAATCCACGGGAATGCTGACGGGTTATCAAGGAGACCATGCAGGCAATGTGGTTGGCAGGGGAAACATAGCGCTGTGATTTCCAGGGCCGGAGAGTATAGCAATGAATTGCAGGATACTCCCACTTGCATGAGGGACACAGAAAAGGTGAATATGGGAACAGGAGTAAAGGAAAAAGGAATAGTGGACACCAGGATGGTGGACACAGAAATGGAGACCCAGATACGGTCTGTCAGAATTCAACCAGAGGTGAGCGGTGATCAGATAAGGGAAGCCCAGGAGGCTGATGCGGATATAGGGCCAGTAAAAAGGGCGAAAAAGGGCGGAGTCAGACCAGGTTGGGAAGAGATTTCACGGTTGGCGCCCGCCGTGAAGGCATACTGGGGAAGCTGGAAGCAATTGAGAATAAAAGAGGGCATTTTATATAAGTATAGAGAATCAGAAGATGGGAAATCGGGTTGTTACCGATTAGTCCTACCGAAAAAATACAGGAAAATGGTTCTGCAGGCTTTACATAATGATGTGACAGCAGGACACCTGGGTATTACAAAGACTGCGGAGAGAATAAAGCAGAGATATTATTGGTATGATTTGGGGACTGATGTGCAGTTATGGTGTCAACAGTGCACCGTTTGTGCAAAACGTAGTGTTTTACCCCGAAGGCATAGGGCACCACTGCAGCAGTATGGGGTAGGAGCCCCAATGGAAAGAATTGCCCTAGACATAATGGGACCATTGCCAGAGACCCCCAGGGGGAATAAAGTTATCCTGGTGGTTGGTGATTATTTTACTAAATGGATAGAGGCATATGGGCTCCCAAATCAAGAAGCAGAGACAGTGGCGCATACATTGGTAACACAGTTTATTTCACGGTTTGGTGTTCCTAGAGAAATACACTCTGACCAAGGGCGGAACTTTGAATCCAGGTTATTTGCAGAAATGTGTCAACTATTGGGTATGAAAAAGACACGCACAACAGCCGAGAATCCGAAATCTGATGGTTATATTGAGCGGTATAATAAGACATTGATAGATATAATTGCCAAGTATATTAAGGTGGATCAGTCCGATTGGGATTTGTATATTCCCATGGCAACAATGTCCTATAGGAATGCGATACAGGAATCTACCTCATTTACACCAAATTTGCTGATGCTGGGAAGAGAGATTACACTCCCTATCGACTTGACGATGGAAACGGATGTACCTGAGGGAGAAGAGACAATAACAGATTATGTGGAAAAGCTGAGGAATAATTTGCAGTGGATACATGAGAAAGCTAGAGTTAGGTTGCAAGGTAGTGCAAAACGCCAGAAACGACAGTATGACCAAAGACTTGCTGGGAAGCAGTTGCAAAGAGGCGATTTTGTGTGGTTATTTGACGCCACGAAAAGAAAAGGGCGCTCCCCAAAGTTACAGCAGAGATGGCAAGGGCCCTTCATAATAGTGGAAAAACTGTCAGATGTTGTTTATAAAATACAGAAAGGAAAAGGTGGTAAAACGAAGATAGTGCATTTCGATCATATGAAACCATATAAGGGGGAGGAAATAGCAAGCTGGCTGACGGACAGTGAACCCGGGAAGGTGGCAGAAGCTGAAATTAATTTATCCGAGTACCCTGAATTGGTGACACCGGAAGCGATATTTACTGACTCGAGCAAGGCAGGCCTAAATATAACTCAGTTAAATGCTGAACCGGAAATACGACGCGAGGCCCAGGAAGGTGGTAACGGGAAAAATGACATGATAAAAGATGAAGAAAAACTCACCCCAAAAGACACGACGAAAGATGCAGGTAGTTCAAAGCAGCCAGGAGAAGCAGAGACGCGAAGGAATCCCCCCAGAACGAGAAAAATACCTCGTCGGTTTCTGTATTAGTAAATAGGAAAACCAAGATGGCACCCGATGACGTAGCACATCGAGGGCGCCCTCGGAGGTGAGTTAAAAATAGCCCAATTGCTACGTCATTCATGCATACTTAATTTATAGAATCCGCTGACAGAGGAAAAAGTTTTTAACTTTCAAAGTTGCACACTTGATGCATCCTGGTGACCACTGCTGAAAATTGGAGACCCGCTTGCATTGCTAACGCGGAGAAAGACGTGAAAGGAAAGAACAAAAGAAAGAAAGAATGTCCGGCGGCAGGAAAAGAGATTGGGATGGCGAAAGGAAGCGTTGGGAGAAAGAAATGAATTTGAGGAGGTGGGACAGTCAACAGCCTGATCCGGACACCGTAACCTGTGAGAGATGTGATGCAGTTTTTAAGTCTAGGAGGCGAATGAGAGACCACATGGAGCGGCATCATGGGAATGCAACCGGCAGGGAGGCGAGCCGTAAAACTAGGAAAGAGAAGACGGATGGTGAAAGAGATGCAGAAAAGCCGTCTACATCGTCACTCGGGGTAGCAGTTGTTGGTGTGGGAAAGCTGCACAGTTATACTATACCCCGAATCCGAAAGTCCCAGGAATGGATGCAGGGTGGGCCCCAATGTCGGAGGGTAAGGAGAGAAGAAGAGAAAGGAAAGTCTGGAAGGACGCCGCCAGAAAGACGTCCGACAGTCAGATCAGGGGGAAAGGATATAGAGGCAATGAAACAAGCGTACGTGAATGCCTGTGAGCGAGGGGAGGTGGAACAGGAATCTGACGGGGTGTTGGTATCGTCGGACTCGGAGTCGAACCCAGAGGCGACGCAGGGTGAGGAGTATGCAGCGGGAGTTAAATATCGAGACGTGAGCACACAGACCCCGGAATTACAGAGATGCTGTGCTGGAGGTTGTGGGGGTGGAAAATTGAGAGTAAAGATTAGAAACCGGTCCGAGTGCGTTTTTGTTGATTTGGAAGAAAGCACGGACTCAAACTGAACTGTGATAAACTGTGAAGTGCACTGCCCTGTAAAAGTATTTTTAACTATATTTATAATCTGTTTTTAACTATATTAACAATCTATTTTAACTATATTTATATGACATATATATTTCTATTTTGATATGACTAAAAGTTTACAAGTAGATAAATCGCACTTGTGCGTGAGTAGAAAACAAAGTTATTATTTATTGTTCTATACTTGTTGTTATTCGATATTTATTTATTTTATTCTTTTGTTATACCCATGAAGTACAGTCTTTAGTTTGTTTTGTAACCAGAAACCAAAGAGATCTCAAACCGAACTCGTACTGCTGGGCTGCAGACCAGCATTGGGAGTTTGGGGAGAGTGGACAAATTTATCAATAAAGTGGAAGCCGAAGTTAACTGGACTGTGACTTTTTGTCCTTGATTTTATGTACTACTTCAATGCCACACCAATGTATAACCCCTTTGAATTTCCCACAACAGTTTACGTCTGTTTAAAATGCTATGAAATCAACCCCGGTGTGTTGAACTCAGGGGGGGGATAATGTGACGTAAATTGTAACTGGGAAGTACTTGGAAAAGGGAACAGAGCCCTGGATGTGTGTGTGGAAAGCACACATGTTTGGATACTTTGCCACAACTCATTGCACATGTTTATTTTTAGACTGCTGATACAGTAGCTGGATTGGGGTGTCAGCAAAATTTGATATACATACGTCCTGTTTCCCCTTTGGGATAATGGTATGTCCCAGATAGTGGTGTGGTGATTGTGAAATACTTTGGAATGTGCTGAGCCCAGTGTTGTTGGCAATGAAAATAGATATGACATCATTGACCCGAGTCTCCTACTTTAAATTGGTAGAGCTTGGATTAAGAGTGGTTTATTCCACTACCAAAATTGGCATCCTCTGTACACTGATTTGTCGACTATTTCGAGATAACCAATCATTTCGTTATATACATTTTATTATTTGCATGGCCATAAATTAGCTAGGGTATTTAAGTTGAGACATAAGGGAAAATCTTTAGTCAGGAAGGTAACCTGACTTGGTCCCACAACATCCTGAGACGCTGATTCCTGACTCCAGTGAGCTGTACCCTATACTGTGGTACACATGCAGACGTGCTGTGCAGTAACCCCTGCTGATCAACAGGAACCACTGAAGCTCACTGCCTGAACTACTCCCGTTGTACCGGTGCTACCAGTAGCAGCAGATAGCAGTGAAGTTGCCGATACTCCCTGGACACAGAGCACGAGTTTAAATTGTAGTGCAGCTGCTGAGACAGTGTGCCAGATACGAAGGAACGCAACCAGGTACATTGCTGTTAACCGGAGAGTGGAGTGTTCCTTGCAGCCTCGATCAAGTCTTTTTAATTCTATTTATGTACTGTATACCCCCACCCCCTGCTGTTATTTGTTCATTAAAGTACAGGAAACCGTATATATTGTGTTGTGTTAATTTGTTATAATCGTTACTGGTATATTTCTTTCTCTGCACAGTCTCAGTTGTGGTGATATATATTCACCAAACGATCCCCACCCCGTGACAGCGGACGAGCTGAGAGGGAGGAGAGTTATTAGATAAGCACGCTACCAAAGACAAAGACTATTAGACCGGTATTAAAAACAAGCTCCCCGATCCTGAATACGGTGTAGCCCCATAAAGGCCCCCCCGCATTTAACGTCACATTATAATAGAAAGTGAGCAACACGGTCATCAAGTTAAAATACAGGAGGTAACTTCCGTTCTGTATTACATTGTAAAATGTTTGAAAATTGTGTGTTAGACGGGCAGACCACGTGTTTTCAATCGTTATGATTTGACTTTTGTTTAAAGTATTGATGGTTGAACATTTCTCTTGGCAGTTCTTTAAATAGATACTCATAATATGAAAGATTTTAACATGAGTATCAACATAGCATTGTCCACTGTCGAAAAGCATGAATAATTACCAATAGGTGCGGAATAGATGAATATACTCTTACTAGCGTACACTATCTAAGTGTCCCGCCCTCATCCACTTGTCGCCAGGCAACCAAACACAAACAGACTATCGGACCAATATTTCGAATCCGAAGTGGACGAAGGGGGAGCATACATTTTTCCTCACTGTATAAAAGGGGGCCAGCACACACAGTCCCCAGAGAACGGTCCTCTCAATCCAAATCAAGGGCAATGGATAAGTATTGTGTCGAACCAGCTCTAACCGTACCCACAAACACGCTAGCACAAATAATGAGACTTTAATAATTCCAAACAATAAACGGTAAATTATCAAACAACTAGCAGTCATGCAATACAAGATCAGTAAACTGCAATACATCAGCAGCAACATTAATCATAAATCACAGCTACTACTACAAAGTTGTGGCTGAAACAGCACTCAATGCACAAATGTATCTCTACAGTTCAGTGACAACAAGCAATCAAATGTCTCTTTACAAATGTCACTGTACAAACTACCAGCCAGCACTATGCTCTGCACCAGTACAGTCTCGATCAGCTACCAAGTGCGTGCAACTCCTCATATGGCAATAGCAATGACGTCACAATATTTACTAATCGCAATAACACGCAACGAAACAGAAAAATAACATATCACAAGTTTAACAAAAATCAATAAATGTGAAAGCTTATACACATCAAACTGAATCAGTGGAAACCAGCAACCATGTTGTTGACATATCTTCCGTTCAACTTGAGCAAAATTCGCGCACTGGTGAATACAATTTTTGGCGGCAAACAAACCACAAATCAAGATTAACCCGGGGAAACCGAAACAGGAGCGGTGGGGAAATAACCCAGGGAGAGAGTCATTTCGAGCTCGCTAATAAACGGTTATTACATCACGTCAAACCCGTCGTCGACCTGAGTATCACTACAGTTTATTATCCTGACAAATGTGATACTCGGTTATGGCGAAGTCGGTCTTTCACACATGAATCAGACGGTTTACCTCAGAGTCTTCTCTCGACTTACTCGCCTACCAGCACATCCCACGCCGTCTTGATCACTCGTCGATGTCCCAAGTTTACCACACAACAGCAGGCAATCGATCAAGATTCGAACGTCAGCCTCGTGGTTTGTAGGAGCGCAACGTCTTTCAATCATGGAAAGTTCGTATCACAAGATCCAAGACTCCCTCAGTCTCACAGCTGACTCCAGCGGCGACTCGAATGAATCCCCTCCTCTGCCACAAGTGTTCAGTCAGGAATCAATGCAGTTATTCGCCTGATTTAGATGAATCTTCACTCCGCTCACTGTAACCAAGTTCAGATATTCCGGCCATGTTCCAGTCCCCTTTCTAGCGCGTTCCTTCAACCAATCCGACAGCTCGCCTCTTCAGGTCAAAGGTCGGTCACCCTCAATTAGCATAAAAAACTCCAAATTTAGGAAAGACATCCCCAACCCGTGTCTCGCTCCTGTACACGGTGAATTCTAACAGTCTAAAATAAGCCACATACCATGGAATCGGGCAAACACCATGGCAACCAGTTTCCAAATAAATACTAACCCAAAAAGTGATCCACACTCGGTCAATAAACCGGTAAATCAGCATTTCGTACATCACTCAAATACTGCATAATAGTACACTCAGTTACCTAGTCAACGCTAATACTACGTGTGACATAAACCTATACTGTTTTTCATTATGAAAAAAAGCTGTCAAATGAAAATAATTTCATCACAGTGAAATCAAATTAACTTATAATTAAGAAAGTATTTAGTCAGCGCATACTGACGATGATTGGGCGGTTATGTTCAGAAATGCTATCACTGAATTGATGTAGAAATCACCAGAATACATAATTGGATGATCGCTAGATGGCGCAACTGTACGATAAACCCCAAATGGTGCATACGACAATTCCGCAATGAGCAGTTGAACAGTTTCATGCTAATTTATTTACTTCTGATGATTTATAATAAATTGTATTTAACAATATATGGATAACAAAATGCAACATTCAACTACGGACTGTCACCAATGCACGGTACTACGTCTCTCACTGTCCCCAAATAACAGAATGCTTGGTTAGTTTCGAGCACGTGCTGCCATGGGTTAGATGGCAATATATGGCGGAATTCGGAACATAGCGATAGTTTAAGCAGCATGTTTATGCCTTATAGGACGCATAGACAATTGAAATTGTAGGCATTGCAGTTTTAAACACTATCACAATGATTAGATTGATCAGTGGTTATGTACTGGATGCTAATACACAAACGGTGTAACAAGATTAGAAATAAAACTTATGAATTTATGACGATGGCGCGCCACACTGCAAATATGCTTCATCGAACAGATAGTTATGTTCAAAATAGAGGACGCACTACATTGACACCATCGAGTGTCAGAGTAATGTTGCACATTGGCTTATCATCATCGTATTAATCTGCCATTGAAGCTATTATGTTACATGGCATAATTCATCCAATCACGAAAAACAAAATCAGAGTCAAATATTAAATACAGGTACGATGGTGTAAATAAAAACATGTGTGTGAAACGTGTTACACTGTTGTGCACTTTTAACGACATGGATGTGCGAAACAATTGGTTATTTCCCACATGAAAATGACCCGGATAGCTTAATGACAATGGATCAGGTTTATTGTTCAAAACGTTCCATACAATTGACAATGTGGGGAAAACACACACTTATTTGACCTCAATCACTAGCCCAGTCAGTTTCTGAAAACTGAGTTGCACGTGGTACCGATCGACCAATGAGAACGTAATAACCATCAGCGCACGGTAGTATAATAAACAATGACAAGGAAAACAGAAAAAACAGTAATCTAAGACTAACCTGCAGACTTCCCTTCTGACAGTACTGTTCCACGATACAGATGTTCGGAAGATCAATACAAACCCCAATAAACTGATTAAGATTGTCATGACGGATGTCACGCGTCTTTTGATGAGAATAAAAACACAAAAAAATACCATAACCAATTATTTGATTTGCTAAACTAGTAACAGTAGATTCGTATAAGGTACACACATTCTTATACTGTTTCTGCATCAAAATATACGTTTGATCTTAATATATTGCTACAAAAGTTCAGTAAAAGGTTGACCAACTCTAAGCAACGCGAATATAGCAACATATAATAAATAATAGCAATGGTACAAAAGATAGAAATACTGTGCCTGTTTCAATTCCAAAAGTTGACTTCGTATGATATTTATTCCGGAACGATTCACCCTTTTTATGGTTACCAATGCACCCTGAATGGTATAGAAAAACACAGTGCACGCATAAAACGACTGCAATAATGGATTTGTTGAAAGGTGATGAATATTCAGATGATAAGTTTGAATGTCATCACGTGAGTTATCAGTACGTACCTGATATATTCCAATCATAGCGAATATTTGCTGCTGGGAGTTGTCATGAAATCTATCCATTGAGAGAACACTCCTTGAGTTTATTCCGGTCCTGCTTTCACTGAGATAACTGCCATGGAATGACTGAAATGCCATGAAATGATTGAAATTATATAAACATTGAAATAACGAATTGTAGCACTATAATACTGTCTACTATGAAGGTTATCAAAACATAATGTACCATACTGTATTATTATACTGTACCAGGATTTAAATTGGCAAGGGAGTGTAGTAATTATGCAAGCTGTTGTTAAATAGATGATATATCACGGTTAAATCCTGCTATGAAATAGTATTTTGCGTTACAGTTATTTAAAAAAAAAGATGCCTGAGGAATTTTTTTTCAGTATTGAGCTAACAACGCCAAACAAATGATTGGTGTCTGCAGTTGGTCTATCGCAGCCATTGCTCATTACGTCATCGGGCATACGTCATTTATTGTTGTATTTTTTTGAAATTATGTAGATTGAGAAAATTCACATACTTAAATAGCCAGGTATTCATGGTCAGTATGACCTACTCAGTTAAGTTTCCCCTCGGGGACTAGTACGTGTCTGTCCACCAACGATGACAAAAATCTGAGTGGAACTTATTTAAGTACAAACTAAACAGACAAATTACAAACATATAAATAAATAATTTCGCACATAATCCACTCGCGCCACGCGGTCGTGGTTTATAGCCATCACATGACAACAAATAGTACGCAATAATAAGGTTATCACGAGAATACGGCAAATTACTGAAACTCACACAGGTAGTACGACATCACATTCGTACGTACTTTGCATAGAATGAAAAGTACACAAATACTGAATACCTCGCCCGACATTTTTTACTCATATATCTATCACCTTAAAATGTTTCTGCGTTGCAATGTCACTGTAGTTTATTTTCCACACCGTTTCCAGGAGTGCAGTTTCGAACTGCTGTCTCCGATACACGACGAATGCTATGATAGAAGCCACGAACGCTAGAACTAGAGAAGCAACAATGGCCAACAGGAGAAACGTCGAATCTGAAAACAAGCAAAACAAAACTGAAAATATCAAATACTGCGCAGGTTTTTTTCGAACCTACTATCGGAATTATTGTATGAAATAGTACTGGTATTTGTTGAAGGACGTAGCGAGGGAGGGGAATATGTGCAACTTCACCAGAAAGAACATAATGTCACTGAGCAGTCGAATTCGACAAGCATAATGCAGCCTGTAGCCTAGTAGTTTTTTTGAAATGTTATTGTTAGAACTGAGTTCTACATGAAATTAAACATCCAAAACGGGTCGCCCTCTCCACTGAGGTAAGGTGATACAGACCGATATTCTTCCACCAATAGATGTTATTTTGGGAAACCTGAGTAAAAGCCGCGATAAGCGCTTTAAAATACCATTATGAAAGGAAGATGGTCATATGGTTTTGTCATGTATTCCCACATATGGAATTAGGTTTCTATAGCAACATGTACTACATGTATCCTCGGCACTTGCACTTGAAATCTGAATATAACATTCATTCATGTCATTGTCACAAATATATCAACCAACAATTATCCTAATATTTGTTTACAAGGTTGAAGGTCACGATTGTTAAGTTTACAAAAATGAATGTGGCCATTTCTGGGTTATCCGCATAAGGTAATCAAATTTTTCGGGATGTTGGTACTATCTCGACTATTACTTCTTTAGCGATATTACAGCTCTTCACCTGGTAGAACTCCCGTGATACCTTCTCTGATAGTATTTAGATATTGTGTGACGTACATCCTCGTGTCGGCAAATATCCAGTTTAGTTGAAGCATATTTGATACGTCCCCCAAAGTCTGATTGTTCTGACAAAAACTTTCGCACTGACACCGAATATTTGATGAATCTATCTTGTGAATCGCTACGTAAATACGTAGACTGCATAGAATTCTGTATCATCAGTGATTGGCTGTCTCCATAACTTCAGTACATTGGGTACTCGCATACACAGACTGTCTTGCACGTAAGTTCCGACCACAGACTTCCAGACCGATCCACTAGTATATTATAGTATCTATTCACAAGCATGCTAAACACTTTCCGTTAAGTGTAAATCAACTAGCTAACCATTAGTGTTCGAAATGTATACCCTTAACAAATTGGTGGTCACGTAAACATGTACATGTATATGAACCAACGTTTACTTTGGATTTTTAGTAATGCTCTGTAATTTTTAGTAATGACAGTGTGTGAGACAACAAAAAACGTTTTCATCCCCAACTGCCTTATTTTGCTGTGATTTTCGGTGAGTCCCAAGCAAGTCTTTTGCATGAACAAAATTATTGAATAATTATTTCAATGCCACAATACGTCTGTCACTATTTCATTGTTTTAAGTTTGTGCATGTGGGACTTTAAAACCTTGCATGTAAATCAAAGAGGGGACACAATACGGGCTGAGTATGTCCAGCCTGCCCCATGATGCAATACGCGGGAGTGAAACATTCGGGTTACCATCGCCTGTTGCTCCTTTAGCAAATGAACGGACCCGTAACATCTCGTAATATCATGATCAATGAAATTTGTTATTGAATAAAATCTTTTACACTACAATAGCCGGTGATGTGATGATGTGAACACTGGTGCAAACTCACCTTTCTCCGGTTCTATGCAAAATTCCCTTTGGAAACCACATATAGGTACCGACAGTGGAGGCTCATCTTTCCCAGAAGGCCAAGCTATCTTTGTACCAGAAAACAGCCGAAGCGTACTTGTGGCACTATCATACAAACCAGCCTTGATAAAGATACCATTGATAGCATCGAAATTGAGAAGCCAGAAATCTTGATTTCGATCACCATTTTCGTCTATTGTGATACGACCAGTGAGGCCTGTGGACAGATATGGAGTCCAACATTCATTTGTATTAATGAAAACTGTGACAACAAGCTTTGATCTCTCGAACACCAAGAGCATCGATTCATTGGCAAAAATTAGTGAAATATCGCGAGTTGGAAATCGGACAGTATAAAGTGCCCGGTGTTTTAAAAAAAGATGTTATCCGTGGAATGGAACTCGCACTCTCACCCTAAGACAATTGATGTTCAAATCAGCTCTCACGAGTCTGAGAAGGATATTATGATATATGTTGCATCCTACATTCAAGTTTATAAACTAGGCTATAATGAACGCTATATATTGTTCATTAAGTTAATAATATGTTACGTAATACTAGATGTAAAATAAGTGTACATTACTGATAATTTTTTGTTCCAAAAGGCCATTTCAAAAACAAGCGAAAGCTAAATATATCATTTTTATACACTCACGAATACGTGTGCTTCTAAGTTATGAAAACAATTTCTTCGATATTGCAAAATATTTTTTTTTATCAATAAAAATGTCTATTGATGAAATACGATATGCTGTATGTATATGGTTATATGTCCGAAGTCATAAACAAAAGCTCCAGGAAGTGATTTTTTGATGAAATTACCTCACAAAGACAATGTTTACAAATAGCTGAAAACAATATCATTACACAATTTTTGTGTGGTACTGGACGCAATATACGTGAATGAAAACAATGTACAATACTGAAATCTTAGCTGCCGTGATAGGGAAGATACTTGTTTGAGCTTACTACAAGTTTCTTGTCGTCTGCCACTTTACGAAGGCAACCAAATGAAGCCATTATACTGGCGCTATCTTGGTCTGAGCTATGGGACAATCGTGTGGGTATAGCAATGTGTGTATTATGTTGCCTAATTTAAACTGTTGACAATCGCTGATTTATATGGTGCGTTTGTAAGAGAGCAGTAATTGCACAATCTATTACGTTGGCATAAAACTGTTATATATTATGTATGTCTTCGGAAAACCGGAATATGTACTTGATTTAGCTGGAATGTACATTGCTAAAGATAACGACCATTCCAGCAACGTAATATTGCATTCAAGACCGAACGTATAGGGATTGACTCACGCCCTCTTACACTCAGCTATCAATTGATTTTGCATAATTCAACTTTGTATAGTTAATTGTATTTATGTGTGCTTATTGGTTAAATTTGCATGAATAAATCATTAAACAGTGAGCTACGAAAGTCTATCTAATGCACATCGCATATCATTCGATATAATTATTCAATGATTAGGAACATTGCCGGAGCATGATAATTATTTTCATGTCATACGTATTCAGTAAAAACATACTGCTATATTAAATAAAACAGCACAGTATGACACAAAACTCATCCACACTTAATATTAAAATTCGGCTTCACACGATTGTAAATAGTGTTTGATATAAAGTTCATTACATGTAATTATGAAAATATTATTACGAAATACCGAAAGGCAATATGCTAACGGACATGATAATTGTATATTAGTTGTTCAACAAATGGTTTAGTTATATTTCCTCTGCGTTTTCGTTGTTTTGTATTATAAAGTCGTTTTGAAACTTTTGAACAGAAATGCGGTGTCGGTAGATACATATCATGAACACCTGAAACACACCATGTTGTATACCTTGGAAGTCAACTTGTTGCATTTCTTTGAAGAAATTTCTCCCATCGTAAGGATCACCTCCATTGATGCGTACTCGATGTAGTGTATATGCATAAAGAAGAGTAGCGTCATACAAATATGTAGATATTGAATTAACCTGAAAGAGACAACGTATCAGTGACTAAAGCTAGGGTTGCTAGTAAATGTAAAGCAGATAATAATCAATGCCATAAACCAAACATTGATTGAACAATTCATTTGAGACTGAAATGTATGACTGACTTTGCGAACTACAGAGTAGACAGAATACAAATCTCAAATCATTTAATCCATGCTCAAGCATGCGCACATTATTAATTTTGATATGATATCGACATCTAACACTACTATCGCTCTCACCCCAGAAACATCTGTTATGTTCATATACCATGGCGGTTCCAAGAAACTTGCCATCACTTCCTTGGCAAATGTATTGAATACAGTCTCATCGGTATTAACCATTTCAAGCACAAGAAGAGATTTTAAGGCCCTCGCTAGATCATCTCTGCGAGTTTCTACGCCAGTCAGCCATGCCGTACCCTAGATGTTTTTGGTAAAAAAACAAAACAAGTATTGACATTTTTATCAAACTTTAAAGATGTGTTAAAACATTAAAAACGTAATGGGCATTATGTGGCATGCCCCATAGCTACACAATTGCACGACAATGTGGAATAAATTAGATATAAGTAGGTTGAAAATATTTTTAAAGTGACACAACTACGTTGAACAAAGATGAAAGCAGGACAAATCAAAGTAAGTAATCAAAGGTCCGGCCAAATACTAGTCTTATAAGGTATTATGAACAAAACAATATTTATATAGGCGGATGCTATACGTCAATAGGCATCGAAAAAGGAAAAAAAAAGAAAAGAAAAACAAATATTATTGACATGAAATATGGTGTATAAACCGTGGCCAAGAAATCGTTCCAGACACACAGAGCTATGACAACACACCGTGAAGAATTCGAATGCGTGAAATAACACTGAACGCCAGTATAGATAGAAAAATGGCTGCTCGCAACTTTTGACATTGAGTTCAACAGTGAGTATATTTTGGAAAATAAGTATACAGATACAGTCTCCAGTTGAAACCGCGCAGGCATATAAAGCATAAATTCTGTGTCTTCAATGGTTCGCATATCGCACGGCCATACAAAAAGAATTATTATTATCAATTACAAGAATTGTGTTTCATTTCGAATGTCAAAATTACTGCATTGATGCTACAAGACACGTAAAAACACACTTTCTTTTCAACCACCATGGCAGATAAGCTGAATGTGTTTCTTTCAGAGAGTACATTTTCTATGTAGTTGGAAATTTCCAATAAGACCCTGACTTGTAGTACGCACCAATAAAATGCAGCGGAAAACAAACAAAGGACATGTCTCAATAACGATTATATGGCTTTAGGGTTAACGTGATAGAAAATTATTATGTATCCACTCACCTCATAAGCACTCATCGTCAATCGCTCGACAACGATGAATACATACTCTCCACTGATTAAATATCCTTTGTCGTAGGCAAGTAACATAAGTTCACGTACTTTTGCAGCATTCACTAATAAGATAATGACTAGAAACATACAGAATAAAAATTATATGTGTAATAATCGCTTCGATGGAAGTCAACACAACATGAAAGATAGAATTTTCACACTATTTGATTCAAGGTAACTCAATAAACCATTGTCCCTACTTTTTCTATACATTTGATTTTCATCAATTTCGATAAAAATATATTTCAACCAACATAATGATTCCCATAATGTGTTAATGGGATGTTAGATATGAATTAACAACTTACTCCTTGCTTTTCTTAACATATCATCCAGCTCTTTTTCATATAGAGAAACATCCATTCGATTGAAGGAAGTAGTTTCTATAGTGATATTTGTTGTTGTTAGTTCTAACTCTATGGCATCCGCAATATACGTCATATAACTAGCACTAAAAATACCAATGTGCTTCCATTCAAACGCTTCTATGGTTGTGATGACTGCCCAGGCGGTTTTAGAATACGGCGATGACGTACGACCGTATGTATCATACAAAGCTTTAGACGATAATTCCGATGCGGACGACACATGTCCAACCATGGGAACGTTCCACTGAGACGCCAACAATCCTGCAGCCATTGATGCCGCCGAGAAATCAGGTCCTATTATACCTGCAACGTGGTCATCACGGATGAGAGTTACTACTCTTTCCAGAGAGAGCCTGCCATCAAAGCCGCTGTTGTAATAAATAAAGTCTAGCGTGTCATTGGGAAGAATGTCTGGGTTATTATGGATGTGTTTTAGTGCCACGTTTGCTGCTGCGCCAATTTTATACACATTAAACGGTGCGTAAGGTACTTCTGTTAGAAGTAAACCAAATGTATAGTTGTCAGCATTGACGCCGGGATTCAACAAAGCGAGTAAGCATGTGATGCGAAGAAACGGGGATGTCATTCTCTCCATTCGGAGTCAGATCTGGTGAGAAACAATATATACATTTACAAGTAAAATGATAGAAACAACACTTTAAAACATGATCAGTACCGTACACGAACCGTTTACAATTGCAAGTCGAATGATAGAAAAAACACATTGAAACAAGTTCAGTTTCGTACACGAACCACTTACAATTCGAATGATGGGAACAACACATAAAAAGATATTGAAAGATGATGTCGAAAGATATTGACGTTTTACATTTATACAAAGATGGCTGAATGCATGAAATGGAAAATGTGGGAAATTTCAAAACAGAGAAGCTTGATTTAGACATTTCGGATATTACTCCATGCCTGTATAAGCATATTACAGGCTGATCCATGAATACATCTATTAATTTAAAACATGTTTATTTGACAGCAACATTTATATAACAGTAACAGTACCACGAAATAGTTAATACATTAAGGATACACCGAGTAATAAGCCAGTAACCGAGTATATGACAATAGTAACAGTCAGAACTATTGTTACGTTAATTTCTGATAGATTTGCTGGTGAAAGAAATAAGTATATTTGAATATCGTTACCCTGCTCAAAGCAATAATATCATTCGAAATATTAGTCAGTACATGTGTTATTAAATGTCTCCTTCAATTTCAGAGACGTTGTTATTATTATATTAGAAACCTACGCTTATTCCATGAGAATAAAATGCATATATATATGTTTGTCGCTTCAAATGTTTTTGATATTCCCTATATTTATTTACTAAGAGTTCAAGTTCTAAGCGCTCATAGCATTTTATGTTCTTTGAACGATTATATTAAAACAATACATGTTGAAACAGGAAATAAATAGTTGAAATTACTTGTACATCATGAATTATTCATTAGTTACTATTAAACTGTAGTCCAATGTGTATTGTGTACTTCATAATGATCTTTCCATGCACGATGCTGACTGTATTATGACGATGTGTTTTATATTGATTCAATCCCACATAATGGCTACATTTTTTAAATATAAACTGCGTACGATGGCAAAACAACGAAACAAGGATTTGATATCCCGTAGTGCATTGTTGTTGACATGAAACGACAAGATATAAAACCGGGACACTAACACGTCATGACCTAAAACTCGGCGTGAGATCGGAGGTATCAGTAAATTTCTCTCGGTGCTAATTTTTCTCTATGAAGTTTTTTTTTTTAACCATGTAGCATACCGGGGTGTTGGCAATATGCGTCGTAAGTTCCATGTACCAATTCATCAGCGCAAAACGCATCAATTGTTTAAATAGTAAACGTGGAATAGTTTACTAATAAATATGTGTGTTTATATGAGAAAATGTGGGTATAATCAACGGTGATACTATATTATTTTAGAAAAACTTGTGTCCCGGGATGCATAATTCATTATAATGAAAACGAGACCATGCGGAAATAATTATATTGTAAAACAAAATTAAAAACAAACAAACCACGATTAACAACCTATTCAGACTAACAGTGAAATGTTCTGTTTACAACAACGTAGAAACAGATACATGATCAATTACCGGATATACACGCTTGCGCCTGCTTATTATTTCCATTATGCTTTCTCATCTCAGTTATGCAATAGTTATACTTCTGATGTACTCTCATTCAAAAGGGGTTTAAACTCCGATCTGTTAGACACCATTCCTCTTACCGTGGGTAAAAAGATTGGAAAAAATATTCATATGTGCATTAAATATATAACGGTTATGTTTCCATATAACATAACCTCAAAATCGAAAACAACAAGTAGTTAGTTTTTTCACCAATATTTGAGAGAATTTCGTTTACACATTTAACGTAAAACCTTCCCTAAATAGAATTCCCGGCGCTACAAAATTCTGGATGAAAGAATTGGTGATTCTGTACATGCGACTTTAAATCGAAAACACTTTGGCGGTTGTCTGAATCAGCCGTTGTAGAGTAAATGATATGTAACCGAATGTTTGGCATATTTGGAAATTGCCGACTGTAAAACGGCATTTTAAGCGTAAAAGTAATTAATGTGTTACTTACGTTCCTGGGTGTCAGCGTACTTTAATGAGAACTAGGATATTAACACTCACATCGACAACCGTGGGACTGTGAGTTAGTTCAGAGATTTGATGATATGGTTATCCGTGTTGCCTGGCAACATGATAATCTACCACGTGATCAAAGATTTTGAATTCATTCAACAGTTAACATCTATGAATTATTCAAGTGAAATCGCTTGTCGTAACTTTCAATCAAAAAGCCGATTTTATATTTACGATTTTCCACCCCTTCAAGAGGAAGACAGAATGTTCAAATGTTCACAGCAAAGGAATAATATTCTGTATCATCAAAACGCACTTTAAGAATGTACATTAAAGTTGCAGAGCCGTGTGCTTTTGCATAGTGACCAAATCATATAGTCAATATTTTTCTTTCTGTCTTTGGCTGAATTTACATTGGATGACAGAAAAGAAACAAAATGATATCCAGCAACTACCTCATGGACCATATTGTAGTATTGTAGTGAATAAGCTTAGGTTAACAATTTATATTTGCATTTCAACTTAAATAATTAATTGCGAGTATCCAATTGTTCATTTAAATATCATTGTACATTGTTGGGCAAATTCGTTACTTTTGTACCACATCGGCTAACATGTGTCTGAGAAATGTTTAAAGAAATACAATGTCCGTCATCTGTCCATTTTAAAATTATGAAACAAAATTACGTACATTGGTTACATACTATGCATTACGTTCATTCAAATTCAATTCAAATGCAATTGGCTTAATGTCTACGAAAAGGTGATATGTTCAAATTGGTTATCAGTATGTATGTAGAAAACTACACCCAGTTGCTCAATTTGTATGGAAGCGCTTTTATTTGAATATGATAATCATACTGCTCTGCATTTGTTGTGAAATTTGTCTAGAATTGTTCTTCTTGAAAAGTAAAATGCCCACCAGTTGTCTAGTGGTATGTAGCAAAACAGTCTGAAGAGTGACAGCAAATTTCATTGCCTGTCGATAGCAAAAAACATTTTCATTCCGATTAAGCAGTATTACATATCTCAAAGAAGAACCGTAGTAAGAACGTTGTGAATGATATTGTGGATGTATCATCCAAAACGCAAAAAAGTAGGTTAATTACATATTAACGTAGGAGTATATATTCTGTTATTTTGTGCTGAATAAGGTAAAAGTAAAAGACTAAACATTTACCACGGAAAGGTAGTCACAGTGTTTCACTACTTCAATTGGTTCTGTTACTTATGCCTAGAGTGATGATCGTTTTGGAAGTAACGCAATGAATTCCCAGAAACTTTTTGTAAGATTTATTCTGTAGGCTGAATTCTGAAATTAACTACAAATACTATACATGTGGGTTCTAGTTAATCCCAAGTAGTATTTGACAATACACAAACAGCGCACATTGATCTGTTCAGAATGTTCTATACAAACAGTTGCGGGTATAATCTTGTAAAACCTAACGAAGGAATATATAACAAATTCCAAATAGAAAGCCTTGGGTAATGTATAAGGAATACAAAATGCGATGTGTTATTTTCCTCTTCACCAAAATAATATTTTCGTAGTGTTGAATGCTGAATCATGTTCATATTTTAACTGATTTCATCATCGCGTTCTTCCAAAGTTCTATAAATGAGCTTAGAATTATCATGAAAACACCAAACCAATACGAATCCACGATACAATGCCGATTTTATAGGCATAGCTGTCAATTCTTTACACGATTTAGGTGATTTCAACGGTTACTCCCTCGAGCGTTTTTTCGAGTTTTTCTATAAACATAATCTAGAATGGAGAGAAATACAATTTACTTAATTTATAAATGTGCTTGAATGTAATTCAAAATGTTATTAAAGTACATTTTACCTCCTGGAATTAAACGTCTATTGAACTCTTGGGAATCCCCCGCCATCATTGGTATTTGTAAAGAGGGGAGATTTATGTTAAATTGTAAAATTGCAAACGTTTATTAAAGTTCGATGTCAATTGTTTTATAGCTGGCACTTGTGACCTGCAGCAACATTTACAGTACTCTGCTGGCTTTCGCCACCTCCACCGACATTTTACAGTATTTTGCTGGCACTCAGCACTTTCCATGTCATATAAGGGATCTTGCTGGCACTCGCGACTTCAAGAAACATTTATGACACTTTGCTGGCACTTGGCACTTGGCACCTCCGACATTTACAGTATTTGCTGGCACTTACCACCTCTCATATCATTTAAGGGATCTTGCTGGCACTCGCTACTTCAAGAAACATTTATGGCACCTTGCTGGCACTTGACACCTCCGACATTTACAGTACCTTGCTGGCACTCGCCTCATTCAGCAACATTTACAGTATCTTGTTGGCACTCACCACCTCCAGCAACATATACGGTGCCCTTTCAACCTTCTGTGACATAATCATCAGTGTTCCAATAGATGTTTAAGGTAGAGATGCAGTTTACCCGACATGTATTTTAATTAGTTAATTAGGAAACCAAGATGAACTCCCTTGTCCACAAAACTATATATTTTCGGAAAGCTTATTGTATGAATTTTAAATTTTTGTTAGTATTGTTTATGGACACTGTAGTTTGAAATGTGCACAAAAATTGGCTTTTTGGTCAAAAGTGATTTAAAAAAATTAGCTTCTAAACCATGCTTCAGTTTCCTGTCAAAATTGGTTTATGGGTACATCTGTTTACTATGAAGAAAGTGCCGTCTTGAAAACTGTCTACCAGTTGTCAAATTTTGCAGGGCAGCAGCTCAAATTTCGCTACTTCAAGTTTATGCATAAATTAACACCCATGCTAGTTGTCTGTACGATTGTTGTAACACTGTTCAACCAAAAACAATGCCCGACGGCGTTTTGAAGATAAACACATTGTCAATCATTTGTGAAAATTGCAAAACAAAAGGTCAAAACGTCTAGGAATGTTCTGGAATGTTCACTAAAGAAGCTAAGATAATTGCTAATTTGCATAACAATTCACTCAGTAAGACGTTTGCTAATGCTCATAATTAAAATGGCTGTAACAGTTCCAAATTTGAATGTATTATCATTTTGTAAAAAGTTAAATATAGTGCATAATATGGAGATCCTGTCATTTTTTTTCACCATGTTTCTTTTTTATTATTTATGTACAGCCTTGCTAAATCTTGCTAAGCATTCAAAAAATAGAATGTTTGCACCTGTTATCTATATTTTAAAATCGTTTTTTTTATGTTCCACTATTCACAATTCTACAAAATTTTAACAGTCTATAGCCGAAACTGTTAGAATAATAGAAAGCAAAAAAACCTGCATCTCTACATTAAAATCACTTTAATGAGGATTGTTTTATCATATGTACTGCTAAAGAAGTGAAGATGCTGTACGAGTATTTCATTGAACACTATATTTTATTGTTCTGATAATAAACTATTCATCTCAGTTACAGTGCATAAGATCCTGATCAATGTACTCAGTTCCACATGATTTGATTTTAGCTTTTTATTTGTACTGCTTCCGTACATCAGAATGTTTATAATTTAGTTTGTTTGGGTTCTAGGCTTTTGAAGTTCTTCCATCAGGTGAGGATCGTTCTGCCTATCATAACAATACCTTTTCTTGTGACATCATGGAGTAAGTGTTTCTCATCCGCAAGAACAATACATTCACATCATGTATTGAGTTTTAATTGTTGTTACTGCAACATCACACAATTGTCAAAAAAAAACACATACAGCAAATTAATAAAAATGAATGAAGGAAAAACAAGAACTGTGCACAATTTTCCTTTCATCGAGCCACCCAGAATTTTGTGACGTTAGGCTAACCAATTAGGTGCCGTACTCGAGCGTCGATTTGAGTCACGTACGCAGCAGTACATGCTTACTTTGATTTGACATAATATTTTCCATGCCATTTATTTTATATTATTTACAAAGTTTCTAAAGAATCGCCACAGCTACTATATATAAATATATAAATTCCGAACGGAAAATATATATTTCCCCCAAAGCTAAAGCTAACAACTACTATTTTCATTAGAAAAGACTGTTATGAAAACTTTCTTATAGAGTAGCTATTGTATATGATCACTCCCCCACAAGGACAGTATTTAACTTAGGCTGAATGCAACACGTGCACATTTTTGGTGACAACATATTTTGTTGTAATTAATATGTACACATTACAATGCAGTTGCCTCTCTATTATGTGTCTAATTGTTGTCACTTGGAATGACAAGGTATCTCCTCGGACAAAATTGTTTAGTAGTTCTGTCTGAAAAGTTTAATCAATTCATTCGAATCATATTTTGGTAACCAATGTCAAAATGAGGCAATGGTGCTCATCCAGTTCAGCCAGAATACAAATGCTCTACGCCTTAAATCATCCCATCTCATTGCAGTTAAAGTGGGCTAATGTCAGAATACATTTTTATACTCCTGTCAAAATGAAATTGTAAGTAAATAACTTTCAACAAGCAATTTGTGCATAAATATTTAAGAAATGAACTTACTTATTATTATTGCAATCTTTATTATTGCTTCGATTGTTGCCTTCATTGAACATAAATTACTCTATTAGTTTCCATTCTTCATAGTGACCCGTGATATTTACCCATAATCTAACACATATCGTCATGGTCTTTTTCTTCTGCCAGTTTGACAGACAAGTCGGACAAAACTGAGCTAATTACAACATTGCTGATCTCTTGCCATTAAATATACACTGAAAGCACACAACTGTGATGCATGACAAAATGTTCTACTCGACGACGATGAATAAGACTTGTCATTTACACAATATAATTCCCACGAGTTTATTGACGCATTCATTTGCATATTGTGTTCAACATCATCTTTTCATCCTTTTACTCACTAGGCACTACAATCCCTTGTCTCAAAAGTATTGAAAACGCGTACGCATTTAGCAAGCAACATCAAAATGCTTTGAAATGGTTACATGGTATACACAATCAACGTATACAGACACTGAGTACGGGCATTAACTTAGTCAATGGGAACATCTATTCACGTCTTTTTGAAGTAAAATGATTCATATCTCTAGCAATCCTTGCAGGCCTCCAAAACAATGATATTAAACATTTCACTCAGTACATCTGAACCAAAATTCTTTTCAACTAACAGTCTTAACCGCTGTCAGAAATATAGTTGAGACCACATTTATAATATTTCTCAAAAACATTGTATGTATGTTGGTTGTTCAACTGTTTTGCACTATTAAATTTGTTAATGATTATTATTTATGCATTATTGAATGATATCCTATTGGTTTTATTATTCCCAGCGTTCTCTCGCATAACACAGACTGTAATCAAGTGGGAAGCTTATTGTATCTTCCTAGTATCAATATATTTCTAAACATGTATAACAAGTACTGAATTATGGAATCAAAAAACATACAATCAATGAAGATGGTTATAACATTTAGGGGTTCAAGTTGGCATTCACACGGAGAGTACATTAACTGTCGTCCATGTGAGTCGACCCTGTCTCAGTTCCTGTCCTAAAGGGATAACAGAGCATATCTAGGGGAAAGCTTGTCAAAGGAATGGTAACAGCAAATACAATACTGGAAAAAAGATGTATGTGAAATAATTACCTCTTGCTGTCTTAAACATATCACCAAGTTCTCTTCATATAGTCCCATTTTCTCAAAATCAAACGAACAATTTTAGTAGTGATATGTGTGTCCATTCCATTATATGAGTCACCATGACTACAACCACTAAACGCGCCAATGTTCTACTATCCTTATTCCTCTATGGTTCTGATGACTGGCAAGGCAGTTTTAGAGTATGGCGATAACCGCATGTATCATAGAAAGCTTCAGACGATTAACGCTATGTGTCAAACCATCGTCATATTCCACCCAGATCCCAGCTGCAATCATCAGGTCCCATTACACTTGCAGCATGATCAAGTGAGAGTTATCGCTTTATCCTTATCACTTTATCTTTATCTGTATGTGCAAATTAGAAGGGTAAGTGCTAAACACAATTTAAGTGGATATTGACTGCTAAAGTTTTCGATAACTGGGTCTATATGGCGAACCAGTGTGTCCATCTGCTTGGCACAATTGCATTAACGATATGTGCTGGTGTCGTTACTGCGCAACACATTCTGGGCATGTATTAATAATATATTACAAATATGGCGGCTGCTATTTCTGCTAATATTGCCATCGATGTAAATTTGACACTTTTACGTTTATTGAGGTATTATTATAAACCACTATACCGTAGGTATAATAGGTCAAATATATTTTACTGTCATAAATTTTCGTCATTGAGTGATTTTGTTCTTCTTCATTTGTGAGTTTTAGTAAAAGTTGATCTATCGAGAAAATATTGTTTCGAAACAGAAATAACGATTATCGGCACGAGAAACATCTGCCGTCAACCATAGTCAGAAAACCGGTCAGACTAGTGACAGGTAAACATTTTCAAATATTCTGTATATAGATTGCAGTAAAATTGTATTTGAATGAATATAACATCAAAGTTATCAAATGTACATGAGTTTTTTCACTGAATTTTTAAAAAAGGTAGTTATTTTAAGTGTGAATGGATTTCTGAGATTGTTTTATGTGATGGCCAACATCGAGTCGGTCAACAATCTATCTTGCTCTTATGACATGATGTGACAGAAGCGAGGACCAAGTTAAAAATACAACAGTACAACTGGTGTTGCAGCAATAAGTGGCCAGACAATTGGAAAAATATTAAACTATGCAACAAAGAAATAAATGGTGTCAGTGTTGTGATGTAGCCACTCACCGGAACATTACAGCTAAAAGCCATGATTGCAGAAAGAACTGGGATGGAAGTGTTTAGCTTATCACAAATATAACTATGATTCATGATGAATATGTTAAAATTAGACCAACCAGTGTGCATATAATAACACTACTTATGTTATAAACCATTTTCAAAAATGTTTTATGTATGCACTGTTTATTATAGTATTTCTGCATCTCTCAATGCAATAGTACCAGACAGTTATGGTTATCAAAGTGAATGTGGTCAATGTTGTTATTTGACAGACCCGGTCTCTTACAAACACTTACCATATGTTCAGGATCTAACAGGAGATGGTAAATCTTTGTTTTGTGTCCTCGCTGCTAATTATGTAAAATGTACACCAATTAACTCAACTTAAGTCAAGCAGTCATAATACTATTAACAATAAAGCACCAAACGTTCATCATTGTGGAGGCAGTGAAAGCAGTGATGTCAGTGTGAGTGAAAGGGTCTGTCAAATAAAAATAAAAATAAAACGTTGGACAGTGCTATGTTGAAAGGGACACGAACATTTTGGTCTGTCACCTGGTAGAAAAAGAAAAACTTAAAAACAAAACTAAATAATTTTCAATTGAGGAAAGTTTAATAATTGCATTGGCATGTGTTACCAGGAAACGCTGGAAAGAACATTCATACCAACAACTGAATTTGCACAATTTCTAATTCTCTTATTTGCACTTTTAAGTAGTAGTAGTAAATTATCTGCTTCCCATGTTGTTTTTGGTTAGAAGCCAATCGTTGGACTAATTAGGCATAATCATTTACATAAATTATTAATTTACATTCCGGTCATATCAAAATATTAGGGAGCTATTATAATTTCCACAGCTTTACGCAAAATTGCATCTCGAAATTCTTAAAACTATATTTCTAATATATGCATTATAGCTATTTTTTATTTTGTTATAATATTTGTCAGGTTGGGAGGTCACTAGACACACAGGTGTTCATTCAAGGGTGATTTTATTGCAACGGTATAGCGCCCTCTAATGGCGGAGCATTATATATTCCCTTGTTTATATAGCGATTTTCAATCATTAATGATAAGGCTAGTTGAACACATATGCCATAGCCAATATATACGGAACATATCTAGAAACGTTGTACATTGTCTATGGTGTGAAGTGTATCTTTTATATTAAGCATATAATTACTTATAAATAAAGAAAATATTTTTAAAAAATCATTAAATGTATTGAAAGACCAGCACCTTAAAGCCATGAAACACGGAACATACTTTTGCTGACAGCATTTGCTATCAACAACGTCTTTTCTATATCAACTTCTGACATTTATGCGTTATACTCAATTTAATGTGTACAAACTCCTATACTTGAAATGCATTTTCATAGCATTGTAATTCCTTGACATCAAACGTGTGATTCATATTCATATGAATACCACTGTATCCTGCGTTTATTGGTGGTTATATCAATAATTCATACGAAATTGTTGAATGATTAGTTGGATGAACCACCAAAAAGTAGATCGTTTCTTCAGTTTGTCAGATATTTTACAGGCGCTGTTGTCAGTAGCGTGTAATGCCTATCTTTCCTGAAAATGTTTGTCCTGTCTGTTGCAATGGTCTCGCTAATCCTCCATATTAAGCGAAGGAAAACAAGACACTTTCAACTGTAATATAACCTGACCAATATACCATCTGGAAAAAGCTTTTTTAGACATGTTTATCACATCTCACTTTTGTTACGCATGCTGTGGTTGGTTGAGACTCGGTCACATGACATTGAATAAATATGAATATTAAGTGGTATATTGCCCGCCAAGTGAATCTTACATGGGTATATCACATGGATGACGTCACTCAAACTACTGCGCAACGATACTGCGCATAACAAATTGTCGTTCGCTGAACTGATGCTGCCCGGCCGCCGTTGTTGTCGGGGTTGCTTTCAAGGTTTTGGAAGGAACTTTAGCCATTCAAAATAGCCGGTGAACGTGCCAGAATGGATATTAGGTAAGATAATCTGTTTTGATGTTTAGAGTATTTTTTATATGAAGCAAAATTGTACGGCAAAGCCGCCACTGAAACGTCGCAGCCGGGGTCGCTGCAGCGCGTTCTACGCTGTGAGCATTTCTACGTGTTCCACGCCGATGCTAACCGAAAACATTCTAAAGCTGTGTTGGCTTGTGAATAGGTGTGGTACGTTCGTTAGAGAGTAATTTCAGTTACTTCCACGGAACTCTGACATTTTTATCTGTAGAGTGATCAAATAACTTGCGTTTGAGAATTTCTCAATTCGCGCGCAGCATTTCTTGTTTATTAATGCATCTCATGAATAAATTAAATGCCCATCCGCTTTACGGTTGGGCTCATGCCAGTCCTGAGGAAAGAGTGGTATGAACAAAGATCAGTGATTACTTGAAATCGATACAAGGAAAGGGGGAGGGTGTTAAAGAAAAGTTATATAACATTTTATTATTTATTAATTTATTAAAATACATAAGTTTGTCCAACTCCCTGTGCTCTTACGTACAAACACACCATGTGCTGGAGCAGATCGGTTACTCAGATCAATATTATCAGCGAGTGTAATTAACCTCTAACCAGTCGTTCGTGTCTTGCTTACAACAATTAGAACCTGTTCCATCTAGAGTCATCAAAATAAAGTTCAAGCCGGAGAGTTGTCACCTGCGCATGCGCGGGAATTGAGTCTTCAGCGACGATAACAACACACGCTAAAAACGCAAAAGCTCATGGGTAGAAGTTTGTTTTTAAACAATGACACGTTATGGCCATCTGACGCATGCGCAGGTGACGATTCCCCCGCTTTAATGACTCGAGTGAATGCAAGAACGTATAGGTGAGAGAGAGAACAAGAAAGAGGTAGAAAAAGAGATTTGCACAGGGTTGTATATGAGCCAAGTAGTGTTATACAAAGAAACGTCAATGCAACGATGACTAATCGTGTAAATTTACAGCATTAACAATGTTCTGTTACACAATGAAACTACGATGCTACTAGTTATAATTGGCAGATAGCAATACAATTAATTGTTTCAAACAAAGCATACTCACTATAATGGTAACATGTTCTTTTTTAATAGTACATACTATTTTAAAACCAGGGTAGATTTGTTTCTGTTTGGTTGCAAAATTACAAATAAATTATGTATTGTACATAGACGATAATAGCAATAAAACTCGTGATTACGGATATACTGGTATTTAGCTGATAACACCTAACCAGTCTCGCAGTTGTGTGGATAAAATCAGAGTGTAGGGCACCTATATACAAAGTTCTGACTTATGTAAGTTTTAGAGACTGCAAAGCAACGGCTATATGATTTGTACATATTTATAGAAACTGCCATGTCTTCAGTTACGCTCATAAAAGAAACGTGGGGTCAAACTCAGAACACCAAGCTCTTACACTAACATATGAACAATTATAAGTAGATAACTATACATCTATCTGAAAACATTAATATAAAAATGTCCTGAGAACTGAGGAAACACAAGTACTTAAATTATTTATTCCAACGCATTCAGTACAACATGATGCGTCAATTCCAACTGTTAGTGTTATTGTTGTGTTGAAAGACGTATGTTGTATTATGTCTTGCAATCGTTTATCTCTATACGATTGGGATACACATACTACTACTATTAATAATATATTCCAAGTATTCAGCAGCACACATGCGTTGAAATACGGTGGAAACAGAAGACAACGTACATCCAATATCAATACATCAAACATCAAACATGACGTCACAGTCTATATACGTTGATTAGAAGTCATTTAAAACATGATGAATTAAGAACATTTCACCTATTCACGCAGTTCGAATTCGATTAACATCATTTTTGAAAATAGTTTCGTTGTACTGGTGTAATTCTGACATACTCTGACTTTTACCACAAAAATCACATTCAATGTGCAAGATATATCATCAGCTTCGGGTTATGAATCGAATTATGAATTATGAAATTACTTTGAAATGCCAACAATGAAAATTACGTAAATAAGATTTAAAACAAAAAAATAAAATGAAATAACATTTTGTCTTCTCATCAGACTGTCATACAGCCTTGCCGCTTAGTTACAAACATTGAATGGAATCACTGGCAGAAAACACTGTATGTGGCCCACAAATTTTCTTAAATTATCAAAGATTATCAATGATATATTTTTAAACGTTGGAATATTTCGTTACTGATCTTGTGTCAACGTTTTTTCCAACTGAATGACCTGTCGAGTATGTCTTCATCCACGCGTGTACTGCAGTTGTTTATTGTCTGCAACACATATATTTGTTGCAAAATAAAGTTATAAGGCGTAAAAACGATCATTGCGGTCCACGTAGTATCGCGGGGAATAGACTATTCACACTCACGCCGACAACTACGAGGTTTTGAGCTAACTCAATAAAGATGCATGATGATTCAGGTATCCGAGTTGCCTAGTAACCTGGGAATTAACCACTTGATCGTATATTTTAATGGTCACACCTCACAACTAGTAATTATCCTCAAACTGTCAAACAGTAAAAATATACAAGTAGCACAAGTATCAGGCTGCGCTCAGAATAACTGTTTTGTCTGCTCTGATACCTGTCATGTACCAACATTGTGACTGGAGTCGGGTAGGCAGCCAGTCAGTAAAATAACATGATGCCCATCGCCTACTAACCAGATATCAATAATATTGCGATACTATCAGCAAGTTAATTAATTGCATACTATATGTTAGACCCTAGGATATGAATGGCAAATATTATATCAAATTTCTTTTGAAAACTGGTCTTAATTCTGTTTAATGCTGAAAAAACTAAAATAGTGGACATTAAGTTATATAGTAAGTGTTAATAGGGGAGTAACTTTAAAAAAACGAGTAAGTAAACCTTGTATAATTGACAGTACCCGTTCGCCCAAGGGACTGCTTTCCATACATTTGCTGTGTCTGTGCGGCGTGATGTAGTAATATGTAGGGGTAATATTCTTACAATTTAACCGTCACGTATCTGTAATCATAACAACTGTATTTAAAAAAAAATATTTAAATAGAAATGTATTCATTATTACATGCCTTCATCCGCCCGTCAATCACACACATATTTTAGAATAAAAACATTCGGAGATTGTTGTGGTCCAGTGAGCCATACACGGATCCTCGTCAATAGCAACAGATCATTTATCGCGAATGATCACCTGCGCTCGGGTACAAACGCCCATATTCGAGCAGTAATATATATTACGAAGATATACACCACCGGTCGAGTTGAATGAGCGACGATTTCAAAGTCATTAATAGGACAGGAAAATGCTGAATAGACTGTGTGACTGATTCTGTAGAGTTGGCAAGCATTATAATATTGATTGTCAGTAGTCGGCTCGTCGGTACAGTTGTTTTACCCTGACAAATCTCTGCTATTATCGGTAATTTTATGTATACAAAATGTAAAGTATATTCAATTTGTGTCTTCTGTGTTTTACTTCGTGACAACAAATAATTCATAAAAAAAATAGTCGATAAATGTAGGTATGTTTCTGACAGTTGTATTAATACTAATGTAATCTCCCACTAGGTACATCCTTGCAAAGGAATTTTTTTCAAGAGCATCTAAAATGGAATGACACGAAAATGCAAATAAAATATGCAAATTATGTGGCATAATGATGGCCACTCAGATTTTTGTTGTCAGATTGGCCAATACAATTCACTCGCAATTGAACATCTTTAATAGTTTGAGACTGAAATATGATGTTCAGTTATGATTACATTGATCTATCCAACTTGTTTAATAAATAACATCATGTGCCCATTAGAAAATATCGTAATGGAAATAGGTGTATGGTAACCCTACTTAGCTTACATGCTAATACATGCGAAGTGCATTTGGTTCAATATAAGATTTGTTTTATATTTGTAGTAAATATCTTTCAGTTACATATGAATTATAAATTTACGAAATCTTTGATCTTAGTATTACACATTTGACACTTTAATCTATATCATTTCAAGTGTTACACACACATATATATATATATATATATATATATATATATATATATATATATATATATATATATATATATATATATATATATATATATATATATATATATATATATATATAAATATATTTAAATTTATAAATACAATTGCACATGAGACCACAATTTACTTACAAAAGCAGATATACTTTTAGGCTAGTAACGCATATAATATATATATTTAAATAAATATCAAACACTCGAATTACCCGAAATATACAAACATGTTATACCATGTATACCATGGAAAGCAGAAATATATTATATAATGTTTGTAAAGTGAATAATTACAGATGTCTCAAATATAAAACGTCAATACTGGTAATGCAATATATGAGAGTTCTGAAATACAACTTCCAATCACAATGCTTGTTAATTTGACCACATATAATATTATCAATAACAGCCGAATGTACATATAATAAAATTGTATTATGAAAATTTAACCATATAATACTGTTAAGTTATAATTAATTTACTTGTAAAGATGTATTCGTGATTGTGAATATCATACATACATCAGCGCGAAGTGACCTTGAAAAACATGTTTCATGTCAAAATTTGAAAATTTGAAAGAGTTAAAACTTGTGCGATATAAACGTGTCACATATGGTAGATTAATTAGGCAGCTGCAATAAAATCTGAACATGTGGTGAATTATATAAGAATCGTAATGATAAATAATCATAGTCGACAAAAATAGTTTTTATATTATTGCTTCACAGAAAGATCAATGAAATCGTATGCAAACAAACATTACATGTATGATAATAAGGGTTGGCCAATAAATCTTCAGAAACATTTACGGATGCGTCGTTCAATACACTAAATTTGTTATCTTTTCTTAGTTGTTTTTTCTGATCAACCAATATGTAGTCAGTACGCCTTTTCCCTGCAAATAAACATAAGAAAATCATCAATCTCACCTGGTGTGTCAGAATAATGCGACCATTGTAAAGGCGATACAATAAACATGTCGCTTAAAGTTGAAACAAGTATATCTTATAAATACCTTCATGTAGACTTCACCCCTTTCTTCATATACATATCCTCCAAGTATATTCAACACTTCCATTACCTCTTTACTGATGTGAATACGGAGTGCTGAAATAAACAATACGAACTTACATATAAATATATGTATAATTTGAATAGCCATAATTGTGGTAAATGTTATATAGTATCATGTGACAGTAACACCTCACGTACTTTACCACGAATTGATTTAACAGTACAGAAATTAGTTAGCAAAATAGACCCGCCCTCCCATGTTTACATTATATGTCCGTACAAATGCACACTCATCAGCCAACAAAACACAATTGATTTCCGTTATGGACACTTTGGATACGTACAAGTAATTATATATATATATGACCCACCTTCGCCATTTGATTCGAATCTAGACGCAGTATTGACTGTATCGCCGAACAAGCAGTACCGAGGCATCGCTATTCCGACTACACCAGCAACACAAGGACCTACAAAACAACCCACAATGAGAGTTAAGTGGCCACAGAGCTAAGCACAGCATGCATTTTCAATCGTTGCTACTATGCCTCAAATGTAGATAATTGATTAATCTATCATATATACCATATTATTTCTATTGGTCTTTGTCATAATTGGATTTTATCGCGTCCCTAACTGACAATTGTAAGGTATGGTAGCATTTTAAATAACTGTAAAGATCAATAACATTTTAATTTTTTTTAGACATCCATGAAAATTCGTTTGCACATACAGGAACCATAGTTTAAAATTGTTGAATTACTAATGCACATTATGTAAAAGCTGTGAAACAGATACAGAGGGTAAATATGACTACGATTGTAATATTCCCTCACAGACACGATTTGGTTTTTTGGAGACATCGAAAGAGCGAGAATGTGTGCTCACCTGTATGTACACCTATCCGTAGTTTTAATTTTTCATTCGGCATGTGTGGAATTCTGAAGGACTGAATGGAACTTAATAACGCCAATGCCATAGTGGCTATTTCACCAGCATGTTTATTTCCATTACGTATCGGTAATCCACTGACCACCATGTATGCATCGCCAATAGTTTCCACCTAATTAAATCAGAAATGCAGATGTGTGTGATTACGCTTTGCTGTGAGACGATTGTGGTTAATGCGTTATGACATTTTCTGACTATTATAGTTTACATTGTAAACTATATTGTTGTCTTACCTTATACACATCATATCCCTCAATAATACCATCAAACAAGGAATATAACGAATTCAATAACTGAACAACCTGCAAAAAAAAATCAATACATAAACCATTTTTGTGATATCCCTTGTTATGCGTGAAATCGAACATAAAAAATGGACAAACAAACGTCATAGCGATGTGGCGTCCACATCGCGTGAATCTCAACAAACGAGAAACTATAAGTAAATGATAGATTACAGAGTTAACATTAATAAATCTTATTTAGAACCATATCTAATTAGCATAACAATCATACCTGCATTGGATCACTGGACGCGGATATTGCAGTGAAGCCTACAATATCAGAAAAGAATATAGTAACAGAATCAAATGTCTCTGCTTCTACTGGGTCGCCATTTTTTAGTCTCTCTGCCACTGATCTGTACGAAAAAAGACACAACAAAATGAATTGATGGCATCCATGCTTAATAGCATGGCGGATTTTTTAATGCCGCTGAAATAATAATCCAATATATCTTAATGAGCAAATTACAAAGGCTGGAATTACCCTAGCCTAGAACCTATGATCATGTGTCTTCTATAAACAGTACTGAACAAAGTAGTTTAGCCAATCGCAATCGTTTCCTTTCTCATGTCTCTCATTTACCGTTGTAAAGGTATTTTTCAGAGTTTAAACAACGGTAAACATACTCAAACTGCCCGATAAGAATTATGCTTGGCTAACCGTGGTAACATTCGGTATAATAACTGTTCCGTTCTTTTCTTTTCGTCCATTAATTGTGATGTTCGGTCAGCGACAATCTCCTCTAAGTTGTGTGCATATTTTTCCAGCATGGCTACCATGTTGTCCATTATACTTAAACTTCTGGAATAAACGAAGCGGGAAGACATTTTAAACAAATCCTCAGTAATTCGAACGCTGTAATATACGTGAAATGTGTTTTTAGGAAATGCAGACCATAGAAAATGTTCAGGGACCGAATGTAAGCAGAATACAACACTAACTAGTTTAAAAAAAGGAATTAAAGACAAAACATCAGAATAATTATCATCTATATATACGAATATCTAACGTAATTCTGTTTCTTTTTTCAAAATCATCTTTACACGGACAATTAGTAGTAAAACATACAGAACTCGTATTTTAGGTACGCGATTAACACAGTTAATGACTGTGAACAACATATATTTGAATGTACTCTTACTTGTTTGGATTTACATCACGTAAAATGTGTCTTATGTATGACACATCACATCGCTTTTCTTGTACAGGATGCCAACATCGCTGTATCAAATCAGTCATTTCTTGTGGACAGGAATCACTCACAAACCCAGGGCGATAGACTGTAGAAGTTTCAATATTCTTCACCCTTTCAATAATTTCTGAAAGTTCAATAAAATTGTTTTCATATTAACCAATCAGTTATGTGAATAAAATTAACTGAATTGTTATAATTACATAATTCTATAACTATGGCATGCTACTACATATGAAATACACTAAAGGTGAATTCTTGATTAACACGTGACAAACCTCGTGGTGACAAAACAGTGTTACCATATACACCATCTCTGTACACTATCTCGTGTAAGATAATACCAATACTATATATGTCACCCTTTTGCGACATTTTCGCAGTTGAATTGACAATATCTGTGTCTGGTAAATTTTCAGGAGCAGTCCATAATAATCCTAGAAATACAAACGATAGATTTGGTGTATATTAACGACACCGTGCAAGTTTTATTACTTTTTTGAAGTTGTTACTGAAATGTTAAAAAAACTGCGAAAAGATATCTTTGAACAGACCAGAACCACTCGAGTTTCTATTTTAGAGACAGGATTGAGGCTTTGGTCATGCATTTACTGAAATTCTCTATTCGAGAGCGTTCTCTGCCTATCATATCAGTGTGGTTGATTTAATGCTGGGAATGTCTGGTATTCGAGAGGGTTCCCTGTGTAGTAGATCAGTGTGGTTAATCTAACGGTTTTAATGCATGTCATTCTGGCATCCTCAATAAATAGCCTAGATTTGTGTGGATAGTCTAATAGGGATAAAACATATTATTCGAAGACGATGAACAGGTCAATTGGTTGTGGTTGGTGTAATGGCGATAATGCATGTTATTCCGGGGCGTCATCAATTACTGGTATGTGTGCTTGTTCTAATAGCGGACACAATTTATTTTCAAAAGCGTCCTCCGTAAATAGCGCAGTATGTATGTATTGGATATAATGGTGGGCACACATGTAATTAAAGAGTGTTTATTGTCAATGACGTGGTAGGTCTTTATTGAGCACAATATCCGCCGACGGCGTTCTTCGTCTGGTCTCCATAAATGGCGTACTATGTGTGTTTTGAGCCCGTGTTTTTCGAAGGCGTTCTACGTCAGTGGTGTAGTATGTGATATCATACATTATTTGGGATTGTTACATAATAATCGCAAGCAATAAAAATTTGTATTAATGATCTGATTGCATCTGTAATAAATGTTATTCATGCAAAAATATATTCTGAATTGTGCAGGGTTATTTTTTATTTCACCTCGATAAACAGCTTCTTCGCTCTCTTCTGATCGGAATCTTTTATGATTTTTAAATTCCCAAAGACCATAATCTGTTAATTTCACAACCCAACGTCCATCTAATAAACAATTCGACGATTTTAAATTACCATGTACAGTTAATGGACTTTTGTGGAGAAATTGAACACCCTGTGAAGAGATGATATCAACAAAATATGAGCTTTATTTCTTTATGAAGAAAACCATGTGATGTACGTTTTGGCTGTTTGTGAATTCTATTCTATTCGAATACCAAAAATTATTTAGTAGTCTATGACACTAAATGATATGATTCTGCACAATATATATATAATACAATGTATATACTTCGTTAGTGATTAAAGAGAAACTTACCGCAGCAATGTCATTCGCGAAAGACATTTTAAACAACCAATCTAAGGTGATTTCATCATTTTCCAGAACATCCTAAGTAAGACATAAATTAAAAGTATATAACAGTAAGAGAATAAAACATAAAATATAAGTATAACAACGTCATGACTAATAATGTATGCCCAATATCACAGTCAGTATAACATTTTATAATACTGACCTGAAGACTTCCCTTCTGACAGTACTGTTCCACGATACAGATGTTTGGGGGATCTACACAGACACCAATGAACTGATTGAGATTGTCATGACGGATGTCACGCATCTTTGTGTGGTAATTAAAACAGAATAAAATAGTTTATATTTTCCGTTTGGTTTATAATACGTAGATGAACATGTTGTTGGTATTATCGTAATGATATATATAGATGGAGTTCATGCATTTAATTTTGCACATATATAATCGCTAGTAATCAATCACACTGACATTACATAATAAGGAAAAACATGTAAATAATATCACTTGCCTGTTTCAATTCTAACAACTGTCCTCGTGTAATATTTATTCCCGAACGATTCACCATTTTTATAGCTACCAATTCGCCCTGGAAATATAAACATCAATAACAAAATAATTATGCGAAGTATCACAGCTCAATTATTAGAAATATTGTTGGTATTCGGGTAAAATAGTATTTTATAACTATATGTGATTTTTTTTATTACAAACCTGATATGTTCCAATCGTTGCGAATACCTGCTGTTGGTACATGTCTTGAAATCTATCCATTGAAAGAATACTTCTCGAGATCACTCTGGCCTTGCTTTCACTGACGCAACTGCCGTGAAATGACTGCAATATTATAACAGATGTAACATAGTCAATTAAACAGTCATCCTCTCATCGTGGTATTTTTTCATATTTTATCATCGTGGTTATAAAAACAAGAATGAGTGTCAATAATTTGTTTTATACATTAACACTTCCTCTAATTATATGTATGTATAATTGTGTCGAATTTGCATCAAAAAATGAATAAAAACAATAACGACACGTATATTATCAGTGAAAAAAAGTTAAGTGATCAACCATAGTGACAATAATGTGTCAACAATTTCTCCATATATTACAAATGTTTGTATCATGTGTACCCTTTAAAACATGACCTAAATATAAGCGTTCAGATAATATACCGGTTGTTAAAGTAGCGTCTTAAATTGTTATGAACAAAATACATACTGTATGTACTAGTTTTTTCCTGTATATTTTTTTACATTAATGTATGATATTAAAAAATAATGATTATTCGATTTATTTGGTTGGCTGGTAATTTGGATGGATTGATGGTGGCTTTGTTTGTTGGATGGTCATAGTGAATTGGATAACACGTTGAATTGTGCAGAAACTATTGGAAAGACAAATGCATTATTATTAACTGCTGATTGGGGCAAGGCAATCATGGGAACTCACATGCACATTCGTTAAATATGAAATATCCAAATATGGGTTGAAGACTGCCCTCAATAAAACCTGCTGGCATTGCTGCCTTCACTTGTGCGAGTCTATGTGTCTGATTTGATATATTTGGGTGTCAATTGAATTTACTGGGCGGTGGTAGTCGAGCCACACATGCGCGAAATATAGAACATGGCGATATTGATTGTTGTTGCAGAACAACGAGTACAAACTGTGACTTTACTAAGTCGTAACTATATAATTTATTTCGTGATTGGAAGGTATCCAAAGAGTCACCGTGGGGTAATTAAGTACGTTGCGCATTGGTCGAGACACATACTCGTGATTTCCAATAAAAGAGCGCATTGGATTGACAGAAAATCAGTGTTTATCAGTACAATTGTCGCACATGCGCCGCGCGACGATCATCAACGGCTGGACCATAATTCCTAAGTTTATAACTGACCAGTTTATGTGTCGTTAAATCCTGTTCTGGACTGTAACATAATTGATAAACATTTTTATTATTGAATTCTGTTGACCATTTCTCTCTGAACACGCACTTCAAAATGATACGATTAAACTGTACTATTAATTCAACAACTCTCAATTATTTTTGCATTTTTGCAAATTATTGAACAATTATCCAATATGTACTTGAATGCACCATTCTAATTAAAGGAGAGTGCCAAGTACCTCTCATACAAACATACATACAGTTTTGAATCATATATCACCTTCCAGTTTTTCTGCATCGCAATGTCGTTGTAGTTAATTTTCCATACTGTTTCCAGTAGTGCAGCTTCGAATTGTTGTTTCCGGTACACGACAAACGCAATTATAGAAGCCACGAACGCTATAGCCAGGGAAGCGATAATGGCTATTATAAGATTCGTCAAATCTGAGAAAAAAAATATGAAAAAACACACATTAAAAAGCAGCGAACACAAATTGTTGCACATATTGTCTAATGTATTCGTCGATTATATAAAAGTCATATCTTTGTAAATAATTCAGCTAAGTTATTTTTTTTAAATAACAATTGATTTTAGGTAAAGACCTGTATGGTAATTTCTGTTGTCAAGTGAACGAGTGCCATGTAGCAATATATAAAATAATGATTTCTTACAGCGCACCACTGACATGGCGTCACGTTCATGAACAAAGTGCCCACCGACCATGATACGATAATAACCGTCACTCCGACCTGTGTACAAGCATACATCGGTATAAACTTACCTTTTTCTGGTTCTATGCATAACTCTCCTTGGAAACCACATATCGGTACTGAAAGTGGAGGCTCATCTTTTCCAGAAGGCCAGGCTATTTTTGTACCAGAAAGCAGCCGAAGCGTACTAGTTGCACTATCATACAAACCAGCCTTGACCAAAACGCCATTGATAGCATCGAAATTGAGAAGCCAGAAATCTTGATTTCGATCACCATTTTCATCTATTGTAATACGGCCTGAAATACCTATGCACAGATGATGAGTTCAAAGTTATGCATGCAGCTGAACGACGTAATACCATTTGCACATTTAGGGGATTATTTGCATGGAAAGGTAAAATCCTGCGCTATCTTTCTACTACCGGTAACACCTGAGCGCAGCGAAACGACCACTCGGCGCAGTCAACAAAGACGCTTACAGTGAGAGTTAAGTAATAATATTATGATTGTTTCCCCGATAAGCACCGCGTGATATTCACAGTTGTGACAATGTTTCTGTTTATTTAAAACTAGTGTTCGATTTCAACTGTAATTTTCGCCAATATTGCCTAGCGTTGTAATTAGTGAAGAATCAATGCAAACCAAACCCAATCGTAGAAATGCAGGTGAATCAGCTTGGGAGAGAATATCGTTCTGGCAAATAACAGGGAGCCCAGGAACTATGATCAACTGTACGCGGTCTTTATAATTGGGGGGGGGGTTATCGGCAGGTATCCGGTGTAAAAATACACAAAGATGAAGGTTCCAGCGAGCTCATATTTTTTAAACTGGAAAAAACAGACGAACAGAAGGAAAAATAAAATCCATAAAAAATACCAGGTTGAAGAATATTAGTTGCTCTTACAAATTTCGCCAAAACCTTGAATATATTTTACCGATATCTGCAGAATAAATCAAGAAAACTACACAAATTGACTCTATTTATGAATAATTAACGGTTGCCCCGAAAGCACGGCGTAGTTGGGGGCGTGGCCTGTTCAGAATTTGTCCAGAACCAATCACAAGACTGTTTACGAACCAGTTGAGCGAGGCTAACACTGAAGCGATCGAGCGAGCGATCTATACTTGCATACCACAACTTGGGCGTTGCTATTTATTCCGCTGTGGAAGAGGTGTTCGGTGCAGATGTACGTGGATATTTTGAAACAAACGGATATTTGTTTGTTCAGTGAAACTTTTGTTCATTTTAGGAGTTGGCAATTAGAGTTTTTTTCCAGTTTCTGTGCGATTTTTATCCGTGACGTCTGGATCGCGTCCACTCTAAAAAATATTCTACCAGACCACAGGCAAACATTGTAACAAAACTGTAAACATCACGAGGTGCTTAGCGGGGAAACAATCATAATATTATTACTTTACACTCACTGTAAGCGTCTTTGATGAGTGCGCCGAGTGGTCGTTTCGCTCCGCTCAGGTGTTACCGGTAGTACCTTGATACGCCACAGATACACTACAGACAAATTGCACTACAGTGGCGAATAATGTCGTTGCCGCCTTTACAGATTTTGTCCATATAATGTATCCTATATTAGAATTCCTGCTCACGGTTAATACAAAAACTAAGTGGCATACACATGTTACCTGATTAATAATTTGAAAGCTTTAAAATTATTTTGTATCTCTTCGATACATCGTATTTTGAATCTAATTTAGTTGCAGTGAGTCTAACCAGACACATATTTTGAATCTGAATTACATGCATACGGTTTCTGGTGCAACTATAAAGATACTTTTTTTTTTTTTGCAAATTTTATATACTTGACAACATTTGTATGTGAAAGTGTTATCACTTTTCGATTGCGTTGATTGCACATCGATTTTGGGGTCTGAAGTTTCCACGTATCTGGTAAGAATGTTACTAACCGTTTTTTTTATATCTAACTATGATCATAATATGATGATTTGTAACAACTTTGCAACATGTGCATACAAGTGAGACCCAACACGGGTAAATACCTTGAAAGTCAACTTTTTGCATTTCTTTGAAGAAGTTTCTTCCGTCGTAAGGATCGCCTCCATTACTTCGTACTCGATGTAGAGTAAGTGCATACAGGAGTGTAGCGTCATACAAATATGCAGCCACAGAATGGACCTGGTAAATATATAAAGTGTTAATTTTATTCATTTAAGTGATAGAAAGGGTCGTATTGAGCTTGGATATGAGGAATAAAAAAGAATGTTATATACTATTGAAATCACCGTGAGGTTCATAAATATACGTCATTAAACAGTTACATTGGCGGTCTTCTTTCATATGCCACCCAAACATCTAATTCTAGTTTGTCTGTTTTTTTTAATGGCTAAATAACTTGACATCTTACAGGAGCACTTGCATCGCATCGAGTACGTCCGTGGGAGGTGAGACGCTTGTGGTAAGAAAAGAAATAAACGTCCTTCTCTACTAAGAACTTTTTAAAGTAGGCATCATAAGGACTGAATAAAGTGCTCTAACAAAAAAAACTAAACAAAAAAACGCAACTTTTGCCCCTAAGTTAAAAAAATATGTTAAGAAATACGATAAATTATATGTTTGTTGTTAATTATTTTGATTTTTTTTATGTCTCTAATAGAGAATAAAATAATCGTTACTGAGTTAATGAATAAATAAGTATGTATACACGAGTACTTTCAACTAAACACTATATGCGTTCACTACTCTCTATCTCGAGCTGACTTTTTGCTGCACTTATAGTGTGGGAATGATTACATCTATAGACAAGACTCTTGCTATGTTTCTGAGTCGAGACTTTGTACAACAAAGTAATAAATATGTTTGTTATTCTCGATTGCGTATTCTCAATTACTTCCATGAAAAGTTTTTTTCTTGAAATTAAATTTTCATTAACATGTATCATAATATTGTATGGGAACATACACGTCCAGCGATGTTTTACTGTTTATATTATTATTAGTATTATTATTATCTTATTATCATATTCAGCCCCGTCAATCTGTCTTTGTAATGTAAACTAGTTCGAACGTATTAGAATAGTTGTGATTTAAAAAAAAATGTATGCAAGCCTTATGGATTCTGCTTATCATATTTAAATTAGTAAATCATTACGGTTAGTAAATTGTGCCTTAAAAGTTTACATATTTATTTACTTATTTACATAGAATCGTTGTGTGATACAGTAATAAATGAAGACCAGTGATTTAGTGAAGTAAAATTACAAATTAAACTCCTGTATTATATCTTACCCCAGAAACATCAGTCATGTTCATATACCATGGTGGTTCTGAAAAACTCTCCTTAACTTCCAGGGCAAATGCATTGAACGCCTCCACATCGGTATTAACCATTTCTAGTACCAGAAGAGATTTGAAGGCAGTCGCCAAGTCGTCAATCCGAGTTTCTACACCATTCCGCCATGCCGTACCCTGTAGTTTAGTAAATGTGTTTTGTAAAATTATGGTGTTAGTTAACTTAGTATATTTGTCGACGAATTTTTTTTCAGTTGGACCACTGATGTATCAATGGACATTGTCATTTTGTCATTTAGCTTATTGCAAAGCTAAAATGATAGAATAGGCCGGCGTTGGGAAGTTTTTATTTGAATGACAACCAGATGCACCTCGGGGTACATTAATTTCAAAAGGGTAAATGCTTGTTTTTGCAAAATATTGGTGTTTTTGAAAACCGCATTTGGAATTCATTAATGTGTTAAACAATAAAATAAACGAATGGCCACTATATGCCGCGGATTTCATTTGGCTTGTAGAAACGATCTATTTATATGGTGAGACACAAATCTTCTTTTAAAGCGTTTTACGGTCATCTTCTCATGCTGTGTGGTGTTATCCAAAGACCATGACTGCATATATGTCTCTCTAAATATGCTATGCAATGTGATCACTTTCATCCGATCATAGATATCGGGTAATTGAAACACGCACTAATATATTGTATCTGATATGGCAGCCGAGTTTTGCAATATTCGTAACGCTACATTTATATACATTTTCCGTATATAAATATAAAAAAGTTGAAAATTTTTTTTTCAAATATATATAAAAAGAGGGAATATAAATATTGCAACACTGTCATAATCCTGATTTTAGGGTGAACATAGGGGTAAGCCTGTTACATACATACTCACCTCATAGACGCCCAGTGTTATTCGCTCCACACTTATGAACACATACTCTCCATTAGATAGGTACCCTTTGTCGTAAGCAAGTAGCATAAGTTCACGAACTTGTTCAATTTTCATAACTAATACAATGACTGTAACCAATAATAAAAAAGTGGTCAATGGCCGTTTTGACCAAGAATTACAAATAATGGTGCGAACATTTCTGTTATGTGTTCAACGCCACATTCAAAATTGCGCTTTTAAGATATGTTGCCGGGTTTGTGTTAACGACTAAAATTTTGTTCATAGTTTTCCTAAAACTAGTATTGTGCCTGGGTATCATTCAACCATTTTCTGGAATACGTAAAACGTGGACTTACTACAATCCTAGCTTACACGTTTGTTCCACCACTACACAGTACATTCTACGAATTTAGTATAATCTTGTCGATTTTTATGACACGCTTTAAAAAAAATTAACTTACTTCTTGCCTTTGTAACCATATCATCCAGCTTCTCTTCATATAGAGACACATCAGCTGGATCAAAGCGAATTATTTCCATGGTCATATTTGTTTGTTGTATTTCCAATTCTATTGATTCTATAATATTCACCAAGTAGGATGTAAAACCACCACCAAAGAGACCAATATGTTTCCAGTCAAATGCATCTATGGTTTCAATGACTGCCCAGGCGGTTTTAGAATATGGCGAAGACGTACGGCCGTACGTATTATACAACCTCTTAGACGATAATCCCGATGCAGATGAGATGTGTCCAACCATGGGAACGTTCCACTGAGACGCCAGGAGGCCTGCAGCCATTGATGCCGTCGAGCAGTCCGGTCCGATTATAGCAGCCACGTGGTCATCACGAATGAGTGTTACCATTCTATCCAAAGACACTCTGCCGTCACAACCACTGTCATAATATATGAAGTCTAGCGTATCGTTAGGAAGAATGTCGGGGTTGTTGCTGATGTGTTTTATTGCCACGTTTGCTGCAGCGCCAATTTTATACACATTGTACGGCAGGAATGGTAGTTTCGTGAGGAGTAAGCCGAATGTATAGTTACTTGCATTAACTTGGTTCAACTGAACTACAAACCATACAAGTAGAAGAAACGGGGATATCATACTCTTTTATCATTCATTGAAGATTTGTTTCTGTTGGTTAAAACATAAACAGTTATACCAAATGGAAACAAATTCAGTTGATCTGTTGGTTGTTGTCGCGCGCAGTTATCTAACATGAAAAAATTTCACTTTCTTTATGATGTTCTCTAAGTTAGTTTGTAATTCCAGACATTGTTTTGATAACCACGAGTTGAGCCCTGAGAGACTAGATCGGTTTCTGTAGCAACCGTGACGCTATATCCAAACGTTCGCTACATTGTTTCCCATTGCGTTCTCGCGGTACTTGTCTGTTTACCGCCCAAAATTCCCACCAAAGTTCTTCCTCGTGTTAGTCGCGTGTCACTCCTAATATGGAATGACAGCGTTGTGTTTCGTTTGTATGCGCCAATCATTAGCGTTGTTTTATTTTCGGAACGTTTTGGCATGATATATTCTAGAGTACAAACACGTGTTTGGCACTTCTCCGATTAGCTGTCACCAAGACAAATGCCGCTCTAACGTTGACAATTACATTAACCAGGCAAAGCGCTGTCGTGAGAAGTCCGATTCAGGCCGTCGCTGTAATTCCTTCTATGGTAGCTTCGCAACTTGATGCTCGTTATGCACACCCTCCTTTCTATGCTCTCTACGATGTCAACTCCTCATGAAGCTATTATTTAGCGATCTATATTTTATACCAAGAAGTATTTGCTGTACAACGTATTGATGTTCATGTTGAGTACAAATAAACAAGTTTGAATTATACCTCACGTCAGTTCAACTCAAGAAAACACAACGCAATCAATGTCCGTTTCAATAACAATTCCGCATGTTTAGTCAGTTCGTTTTATGTGACGAAAAGAACACCCCAACGCCTAGTTTTGCGATATAAACTTATCCACCACAGTTGTTCTCCAGTTCAGGGTCCTGAAAACACAGCTTTGAGAGATCAGAGGATATTGACGATGTCTATGGAAAATCCTTTGCGAATGGATTCGTATGGGATTTTGCGACTAGGATATCTTACATATTACACAACAAAGACAATTTATGTTTAATTTTAATTATAAGTTCATATCAGTTGGAAGTTCTTGGTATTCACTTCACTGACATTTACAGATGTACATTGAGTGGATAGCCGGCAAGAATGTGCCATATATACCATAATAGAATAGTTTCGACCACAAAATATCGTGTTGAATCGAGTCAGAAACTTTTGCGAAATACAATAGAAACGACCTTTGGCTTTGTTAAATAATATATCTCCATGGTTTGGAGTGTGAAAACGTTGTCAATTGTACTACAGTCTCGTGAAAACCACATTGAGTTTCAGATAATATATTATTTTTACGACACCACAGATCAAGACGATCAATCAATCAATATTTTTGTTAAAATCTTACTTGTTACAGATAGAAGGGAATGGCTTTACACCATATTACTGGAAAGTTACAACCAGGGAGTATGTTATTAAATAAAAGCAGTAAGACAGGACCAATGTGTGTCCAGTTATGTTTAAATAGCTCTTTTACAAGGCCACCGTGACCCGGAATCTTTTTATTTGGCAAGCTTCTGATCTTAATTTCCAATATAGTTATATTTGCATTTGAATCACGTGGCACATTATCAACACACCGGTCACAGTGCTCGCCGTGTAGTTCCAAGTTCCTAATTCCCACTTTTTAAAATTCATTGGCAAGTGAGACTGGATTGCTCAACAGGCCATGAACATAGTTGTACAAATGATTAGATTTAATTGCACTGAGAGTGCATTACAATTATTATTAAAATGCCATAGTCAACAAAACTTCTATTGGCCTCCGTATGAAAGGAATTGATGAAAAGCTAGTTATCAACCCTAACCATTCATGCTTGCACATTAACCCCGAAGTACTTCTATACTAATTGTGATTGATTTTGTATAAAATTTGGCACACATAACCGGGCGGACAGACAGGGACACAAAACTCATTACCTTCTTTGTTTGTTTGATACGCAGGAGCTAAAATTTGCTAAACAATAAACAAATTATCCAATGCCGGAACATTCATCAAAAGAAAAAGAAAATGAATCAACAAGGCCGTGTATGAGTGTGACGGATTGTATTATTAGTTGCCAGCCTTACATGTGCAGAAAAAACTCCAAACACTACTGATGTACCGACATATACATTGTAATTTCACTTATACTGGTCTTGTTGAAATGCGTGAACCATGTACTATACGCAAAACAAATCAGTAAAGGTTTTATGGTTCCCTAGAAAACGATGAATATAGTGGTTCCACAATTTTTTTCTCATTCATCATTCCAATAAAATTCCATCTCAGTTTGTTGGGAGACATTCTCATAACGAGAAAAATTAATAAACGCGGCATTAATTGAGAGACAACAAAGCTGCACAGGATAAAAACCGTTACGGTGCTCATTTTCTGTACAGTTTACTGGACTGTGTACAATTTACTGTTTGCCTAGTTGTTGTCACTGAGGACAAATAAAAACACGCACATTTTCAAAAAAATCAAAACTATGCTTCATTTATACAACATGAAATGAGTTTTTTTTAACATTCATATTAAAATGTACGTAATCAAATGCCATTTCCATTGTGAAATAACCTTGATTTTATTTTTATTTAAGCCATCATTCAACCTAACTCCGATACCAACGGCAATATCAAATTACATGTGGCGCAACAAAAACAGAAAATATAATAATATACGATAGCAATTCACTTGAACTTTATCCCATCGATATTCGAGTTGTGTAGACTTAAATGTGCCGTTTCATGTTTCTGCTGATGTTTCTAAATGTTTCTAAAAAAGTGTAATTTAAACCCGTTCATTAAAAAAAAAATAAAACACTTAATTGTAAACACACCGTTGTATCTAGGGCGTAAAAGTAAAAAATGAGTTACTTACATTTCAACGTTGTATCACAGGGAATAGGATATTAACACTCACGTCGACAGCTATGAGACTATGCGTATGTTCAATGAAGATGTAATGATATATGTATTTGTGTTGCCTGGTAACATGCATATTTACCACGTGATTATCATCAAATAGGAGACTTTGCTCAGCTCTGATTGATTGATTATTTTGCAAAATCAGCAACTTACGCTTGCTAAAGTGTGAATTATGTCAACGATTCGTAGCAGTCAGTCAAGCGACTGTCAATTACACAATGACGCTGTATAGTATGGAGTCAGATACACCTAACTGATAGAAGTCAAATGTGTATTTATGCTAAAATTATGTTCGTGACTCTATCGTATTTGAATGGAGAATCACTGGTTGTATTGGAACTTAACTTCATTACAATATATGCAAGATAATTAGCTCCCATATGTCGAATATATTAACATATGATCATTTGTAGATAAAAATGGACTTGAACAAAACGTATTCACTAATATAAAAGATGAACACGACACAACATTTAAATACTGAAGAAGTAGAATTCAAAACATGCTTTGAAAGAAGTTTAGTGTGCAAAATATTTGGGGCATGAAATGAATAAAGTATTTAATAAACTGGTTTGCTTTATTTTTCGACGTCGGTTACTCAATACACTGATTAATTAACGTGATTAACGAACATTTTGAGCTTCATTTGTCACTATACACAAGTAATTACACAAGTATTATTTTTTTTAAGATCTATCATACATTATTAAAATTCTAAGGCAATAAAGCTGGATCTCACACTTATCATTTTTTTCTTGGGTTGGGTCATTAGCGCCGGCTTTGAGAATGCTGTTGAAAAGATTTTCTTCTTTCGCAGACGAAGAAAGTTGAAATTGAACTCTATACAAATGAATCGCCGCTGGTGTGGCCATAAGGAACAGTATAACAATACTGCCAACATACTATGCAATTATAATGACGTATTTGCCATATGCGCTACCGGTGTGAACAAATAAAGTAGACTATTTCAACAATGGGGCTAAGTAAGCACTGAAATCGGTTGTTAAATTTGATTTTAGATGATAATTGGGAGACAAATTTATAGTTCCTGTAATTGGAGCATTTCATTCTGATTGTGGGGTATGGGTACATTAAAAAGCATTTTTTTTTGTAAACAAAACTGCATCGTAATGTTGAAATCATAATGTAACTATTGTGTTTAGTGGATTTTACTTCATTGGTGAGAACTAGACATTCTGCAGTGTTGTGCACTTTATTGAATTGTATTTTATTGACAAATATATTTTCCAATGTTGAACAAAACAATTCAAATGAACAGATTAAGTTTCATTTTCGGCGCTATCTATCTCGCAGAATCATCGTTTTACTCGGACTACTAATTATTTAATTTAATTAAAAACACGAACAGGTAGACATTACAGAGTAAGATTATCATACATGTTGACTTCAGTGCGCAAACTGACAATCATTTGGATAATATACGTGTATGTATTGTGCTAGCGTATGTCACTATTTTCGCCATCACTTTAAAAGCCCGCTTGTCAGACAAAACACACACGGCATGTGTCTAATTCATGAAGTATTTTTATTAATAGATTTTTGTAAAACGTTACAATTGTCATGGACTTACAGGAAAAAATAACCGGTAATAATAACTAATTTCGATTCAATTAATGGCTACAGTGTAGATAGTAGACCAGAATCGGATCACTAAGTACATACGTTACAAATGTTATTTATCAGCCATGTTATTTATGTGCCGTGTTACAATACTGACACACCAATTAAATCACGCAACGTATTATAAAAATCGTCATAGGGAAGGTTTGTTAGAATCTTTGAAAGTATTGCTTTCGACGAATTTTCGGAACAATTCTACACAAATCTCGGCAATAACCATGTTAATAAGTGTTTAGATAATGAATGTTATATACATTTTGTTTTGTAACCTGACTTCATGGAACGTAATAAATTCAAACAGCATTATAAGCAGGCTAGTATGACACCGAATTTAGTGACAAAAAGATAACGTGTTTTACGCGTGTACGACATGATAGGTGCTAGAATAGCGCATTACATAGCCATAACGTCATACGATAGGAAGGCGCTCACATAGTCTAAAACTGGTCTGTGTGTCTGTACTGACACTTACAAATTTCACATAAAAAGAGAGAGGAGAAACAAAAATGGTATCCAATGTCGGAAAATGTCGCCTGGTAAACAAAATAACTCATTCACATTTATGGTTGATGTCCAACATATGGTATTAATACCCCATGGGCTTTATTAAAATGTACATGTGGTCATCTCACGCACCACTGGCAAGGAATCGTATTCAAAATGGATATCTTTATTTTTGATTACTTAAAACAGTGTCCTTTCTACAAATATTATACCAGGTTTTCAAGAGACAACAGATCGGTTACTCCAATAAAAAAGGCCCGACATTCGTTTACCAATGTTTTCCATGTGTTTGTCCGAATACTAGCTCGTTAAAAAATAAGAAAGTATACTTTTTATCAGATTAATCATCTCTGCTCCGATTTATGATGACAATGTAAAAAGCACAAAATACACACAATTTAAAAAGGTCTGATACAAAACGCATAATTAAGTCGCATTGAAAGTAAATATGCAAATGATAATCCCGTTACATCAATACAATGTACGGTTTTAAGTCAAATCTGAGTAATTACGCTCGTTAATTCAAAACGTGAAAAAAATAGTAAATTACAGTCACGCACCATTTTGTAAATGAGCACGTTGCCAGCGGGATCGTGACTATGACCAAATAGTTTGTTAAACGACTGTTCATGCACACCTATAATGACGCGTGTACAGAGTTGCTTACAGCAAAACCTAAAAGTTTACAACACTTTTGTCTACACTATACTTAAGAAATAGGTTCATCAAATGATAAATACCATTTTTGTCACTGGATGACTACAAATAAATACAGTGTTGATACAAAAGTGGTAGTTCATGGCGAAAATGTCAAGATATTTACCATTTTGACAAACATAATTTTATCATTAATATCTTTCCAAAACGACATAACATATCCGCGATAGATCCGTGGTCGTTTGTAGGAGTACACTGTAAAAACTGATATACTAGAAAGAATTAAAAAACTAAACAAATTACACTAAACATTTCCATTGATTAAACCAATGATATGCAAACCACACGGCAAGTCACATGAGAATTTCAATCAATGCATTTGGTCGTCTGCTATAAAATATTTAATTTTATTCAGAGTTTACATTTGTAAAAAGTAGATGGAGCTCAAAAAAAATTATTGTGGTCCTCCTATAAATATTAGTCAAATTATTGAATTTATGAGAGTTGATTCAAACAACCTTCACAACCTTTTCCCAGAAACTACTGAAAACTATGTGACGTCACAAATTACTGAAAAATATATTTAATCGCATTTGTATAATCATTAGATTAACGTACATGAGAAATTACAATGTTTGACATTTCAGAACAAAGTCAATGTCACTCTCTGAAGTTATGCAATACTATAAATATGCTCACAACTTACAAATTCATGTTTTCAATGCAGAGGCATACATTGCTGGAGTCATGAATTATTAGATGGGAAGATCAAATCACAGTTTAAACAAATAGATTTATAACTTAACTGTACCATTTAAGCATATTAACATAACCCGTCTTTCACATAAAACAATATTAATTTTGTATGTGAATATCAAGATTTCATACTTCACTATCACTATTTCCCAAGGTTTTCAATTTATTCTGCCCCGATTCCATCCCAGTTCTATTCTTTGACATTAAGGGTTTCATTGCTGTAAGCAAACTCTGGTACAGATCGGGAAATAACAGCTCTTGGGCTGCTAGAAGTTGTTTCGTCCGGTGCCGCTCCTGTTGACAAGATTGAAGCATTAGTGCAACTTTTAGTATGAACAAACAAGGAGAATGAGATACTCGAGGCAACATGTATCAAGGCATCAGTGAAAACAGTATATTCATTTACCCAAGTGAAATAGTGCATTTCGAACAATTACAGTAAATTTTGGTATTTTCAGCAAGCACTCTCATGCCTTTTTCGCTGTAGTAGTAGACTTTTTTGAATGGATGTTCTAGCTATATTTGGATCTTCCATGACAATTTCAGAGTTCTATCATAAATTAAAACATGTTATGATGACTAAATCTGTGTATTTACATGTATAATAATAATTAAGTATGGAGCACTAGCATCTTTAGATGCTTACTAGTTCAAATTTTGCTGGACATCAAAACGATGAACACGTAAATTGTAACAGCTATACTGTTCATCTATTAACATTTAAATTAGTCTATATAATCGTTGCCATCAAAAATGTTCTTTAAAGAAATCGAGACAAAGCTATTTAGCCTACAGCATTTCAAACGCTCTGTACAAATCAAAGGTCATTCACGTGACAGTTTCAATAGTCGGAATAGTAGAAAAGGCACAATAGCGAATTTGGCTGTCAATTGAAAACGTATCTGTACAAATATACACAACTTATTGCTTTTGAAGTATTATTTGTTGCCATGAAAGTATTATCAAAGAATATCAAAAGGGTCTATAGCATCCTTACATCACAGCAATTGCATACGTGAAATGAAGGTAGTAAACTATGACATATTGAGTTAAGTTACAAGCATAATTCTGTACCGAATTTGTTTAATTTAACCATATATACTAGAAATAACATATACAGATAATTGCAGAATGTTACCTTATTTAATCCGTGATTCAAAATAACAACTATCATGTACTCAACATTCTAAATAATACTAATGCCTATCAGCAGCAATGAGATTTATATACTGATAAAGACATACATTCGATAATTGGCAGAACACTAAGAGGTGATTTTGGATACTTTAAAGGAAAATGAGTTTCCAAAAAATACAGCACCATACAGATAAGTGTGAATTAGTCTTGACTTGAATGTCAGTAGCAATTCTCCATTTGTCCAGAGAATCAATATGCCCCACAAAAATGTTGGATCACTCGCACCGTAACACACCTTGGATGTAACTAAAATCCACGAACACTTATGTATTAGATAGGATAATAGCCAAATATTCAGACATTGGACAGATTAGACTGGACTTAATTCAGATACACCAATAGAATTGTATTGATTGCCAGTAGTCGGCTTGACAGTATAATTACCTTTGGTGCTTCAAAACAAGCAGGACAATTTTCTGCTATCACTGGCAATTTTACCTACAGAACATATAAAAAAGAAAGAACATAGCCAATTAATATTAAATTCGTAGTCATCAAAGCAGATTAAAAAATCCAATAACATAATGCAAATGACTGAAAAACAAATAAAAAAACTGATAAGTATATCACAGAATATAGTCAAGTCAGTAAAAAAAGAATGTACAGATATCACAGTACACATGATGTCAGTTATTCCGAAAAACCTGCTTCCCATGAGAGACTTTATTCTGAACCATAATCAAGAGGTTTCTGTTAGAAATCTGAGATCTACCCGATCCAAGTGACATTAATGCCATCTGAGGATTACATATTTAACTACTAGTGATAAAGTTTATTCAATCTGGGCCACCTATTGTTTACTCTGTTAACAGATAATTCATACAGAAAACAGTTGTTTTTGACAGTTGTATGAATTTTATTACAATCTTTTATAAGTGGCATCATTAAAAAAAAAAATGCTCCATGCTTTTTCCCCTGACTCAAATAGAAAAAGCAATAATTACCTGCTCAGCAAAAGACCTAGTATCTGTTTCCCGTACATAAACTAATGGTCTGATTACTCTCAAATCACCTTCTCTGTGAATCAAATGTATAAAACAAAATAGTAACTGGCATAACTGGTGTTGTGGTTAATTTCTGTGGTAAATTTTCAATTTGTCTCATTTTTGATTTAGTACGGAGTGGCATAGCTCCAAAGAAATCAGATAACTATACACTGTGGTTTAATATATTTACAGAGTTTCTTAGAGTTGTGAATTACTGGAATGATCCAAATATAATCAATACGTTGTCTATTCATACCCTATGTAATTTGTAAGTCAGGGAAATGCCATGTGCATGTTCACAGTAAGTCATCACATGTGTTCTACCTACTTGACGCTATAATTAGCTTTCATAGTTCTCAACAAGCCATTGTGAAATGCTGACATCAAGAAACTGAAACAGAAAAACTAGCATGAGATTTTAAAATAGTCAAATAAGGAGTAAAAAAATTGTGAAATCAATTACATTGTGACCTTAAATAAATCATGCATGCCCCTAGAAAAACAAAGTAGCCTGTAGGTTACATCAAACTGACAAAATGGATAGGAACCTTGTTTCCATGGTTTTAAAGTTTTCCATATTTCTTCAATAAAGATTTAGCAGCTTTATTAAAATCAAAAACTTTGAAAATCAAAAATAATTGGGCTGATATTTAAAAACTATTTCAGAGACTCAAATACATTTCCCATAGTCTCAAATAATCACGTTGTTAAAAATAAAATGACATGTATTAGGGCAATGCTGAAACGAAACCATACCTTTCAGTCAAATCATCAAGATGTTGTCCCATTGCAAGTACATTGTAGCCTTCCCTTCGTGCACAGGCATATATTCGCCCACGCTTCATACGAGAACAAAAACTACAAATCGATTCACAGACTGCTAACTGTTTGGCTTGTTCAATAATTCCTGTAATGTGTGATGTAACAATTAACTAAGAATTGAGTTATTATTATTATGGTATGGTATGTAGATGTGTACCTCACATTTTCAGTCATACATATAACATATTTTACAATGAATTGAAGATGATGTGGTATTTTCTTCATACTTTCATTAATTGTTAAAAGCTAAGTCAAAGCTAACAACATAATATCCCAGATAAAAGAGCTTGGCAAATGTAAGAAATGCAATTTACAGTTTTTTTTAAATCACTTTTTATTCTCTGGATATTCAAATTTTCATCAGTATTATGTATTCCGCCATCTTGATTCTTCAGCAAAGGATCATGTATGACATCATATGCACTGTTGTGAGAAATTGAGAAAAGTGATATAAAAAAACTGTAAATTGCATTCTCTTACATTTGCAGAGCTCTTACATTATGTTGCATTATGTTGTTTGCCTTGACTTCCCCTTTAATGTCTTAGGAAAAAGAAATGAAAAAAAACAAGTCATTGTCAATGACACGTCCCCGTTCCGTTCATATTTGAGTGACATAAACATTCAAAGCAGATCATGACCGAAATGCACCTGCATATGTACAACACATTGTACTAAATCTGAACAAAATCCATCCATGCATGACTGAGATCCGGTTCCGGAATTGTGAAAATACGTGATTTTGATGCATTTTCGGCCTTAAAATGGCCATCATTCAGCTATTGTTAAGCAGATCATGAAACAAATGCACATATCTATTTGTGACATGATGTACCATGTGTGTGTGAAGTTGGAACTTGATCAATTCAGACATGTCTTGGATATGGATCCAGAACTGAATTCTTTAAAACAAAATGGCCGCCAGTCGGCCATTTCGAACTTGATCCGAAAAATAAAAATGACGTGCATCAAGGTCCTATTATGTTTAATGTATGTACCAAATTTGAACGAAATCCGTCCATGCATAACTGAGATCTGGGTCCGGAATGGTGAAAATGTGCGATTTCAATGCATTTTCGGCCTTAAAGCGGCCGCCATTTGGCTATCGTTAATGAGATCATGAAACAAATGCACATACATATTTTTGACATGATGTACCTTGTGTGTGTGAAGTTTGAACTTGATCAATCCAGACATGTCTCGGATACGGATCCAGAACTGAATTCTTTAAAACAAAATGGCCGCCAGTCGGCCATTTCGAACTTGATCCGAAAAAAAAAAATGACGTGCATCAAGGTCCTATTATGTTTAATGTATGTACCAAATTTGAACAAAATCTGTCCATGCATAACTGAGATCCGGGTCCGAAATGGTGAAAATGTGGGATTTCAATGCATTTTCGGCCTTAAAGCGGCCGCCATTTGGCTATCATTAATGAGATCATGAAACAAATGCACATACATATTTGTGACATGATGTACCTTGTGTGTGTGAAGTTTGAACTTGATCAATCCAAGCATGTCTCAGATAAGGATCCAGAACTGAATTCTTTAAAACAAAATGGCCGCCAGTCGGCCATTTCAAACCCGATCCAAAAAAAAATTACGTGCATCAAGGTCCTATTATGTTTAATGTATGTACCAAATTTGAACAAAACCTGTCCATGCATAACTGAGATCCGGGTCCGGAATGGTGAAAATGTGTGATTTTGATGCATTTTCGGCCTTAAAATGGCCGCTATTCGGCTATCGTTAATCGGATCATGAAAAAAATGCATGTGCATATGTCACATATAATGTGTGATGTATGAGTGAAGTTTGAACTTAATCGGTCCATGCATGTTCGAGATACAGGTGATCACGGACGCACGGACGGACGCACACAGGGCAAAACATAAGTCCCCGTTTTCGGACTACATCCGAACGGGGACTAAAAATGTAAGTCGACATTGGAGAGCATGTGGACATATAAAACATATATTTGTTACACATTATAAATATAAAAAACAAACTATATTTAGTAAGTTTGCAGTGTAATAACTGATTATGTCTAAATGGGAAGTTCCTATATTACAAAAAATGCATAAAATTTAGTTCAATATTGTGCTGCACTATTAATACCTTGTTCTTCATAGAAGTATGGCACATTTAAGGCTTTGAGATAGTCTTTCAGTGGACTAGGATCAAAGGAAGGAGTCTGGGGATCAACAGTCACAGCTCCTAAACTGTAATCTATACCCTAAGAAAAAGAAGTGTATTTATTATATATAATTTATAATTTATATATAATGTTTGCTATGTGTTATAAATGACATGAGTATGAGAGTTACACAACTTACTTTACTGTCATATTGGTGCCAAAATTGCCAATTAAACTTGTTAAACAACTTTTCTGGAGTTCAGTGTGGCTGGCCAGTGTTCTTTTTCATCTCAGAATAGAATTAGTAGTATTCAATAGCAATGACAAACTATATTTTTTTTTATTTCTTGATTTCATTTGTTTATATATACTATGTGTTTAGTCTTGATCTTTTCATTCCTAAGAATTTAGCACAGTGTGTTTTTAATATTTTAGAATTATTTTAGTAAACTTGCTTCACTTTACTTTATGCAAACATGTATGTCCCAAATAAAGCATTGCATTTTACCCTAGTAAATAAACAAGCAGCCTGTTGGCTGAGCTAGCTCCGCTGTTAGCAATGCACATTTCAATTAAGAACTGAAGATATCATTAGAAAATGAACAATATGTAAAGTATTCAAAGCAATCGAACTTGCTGTTTTTAACAAGAAGTCGAAAATATCACTTTTTACCAAAAATTAGAGAATTGAAGATATCATTACGAAATGAACAAATCTGAGGGAGGTCCACATATAGTACCTATATATGTAATACTAAAGTACTTGTGGTTTTTTACAAGACGTCAAAAATATCACTTTTTACGTAAAATATTGACCAAAAATAGAGAAATTGAGATTTTGACAAGATATGAACACAGCTGACAGTTGATGCTGACAGCGGACGATGACGACGGACAATCAGTAATATGAACAGCTTCGCTGAGTCGACTTTGTCGACAGCGGAGCTAATAAATTTATATATTTACCTTCTTGCTAGCATAAAATTGATATTGACGCAGCGTATGTAGTAGTGATAAACTATCTTTCCCTCCCGACAGACACACCAGTACTTTATCTCCATTTTCTATCATGTTGTATTCTTCTAGTGCCTAGAGTATAATATAACCTACCATGTTAACTGTGGATAATATATGGTAATCGTTGTCCTAAGTTTATTTATTAACATGTTAACTGTTTTGGGTTAAATGAGGAATTGCAATAATATGAAGTTTTGCATACATTCTGTGTGTAAAGGACTATTTTAACAAGTCTAGTCAATTTGATTAAAAATATGGGGTCTCACTCACAAAATAAATAACTGCATTGTATGAGAATTATTATTTTTAGAGTTTCATCACAACTGTTAATTAAGGATGTTCAGTATTCACACGTCAGTAAGTTACGAGTAATTGAATGCCTCTCAAAGTATAGCTAATGATTTGTTGTATCATGTATATGATTGGCCAATAAAGAGTCAGTGTGATGGTTCCAGTGTCATTTAACATTGCTCTGTGAATTACAAAAAGTGTTTGTGGCTTGTTCTGATCTTTAGTTTCCAACTGTCTAGGCAAAAGGCTCTCTGCCTATCCTTGATAAGTGGCGACCCTTGACAAGTTGCTTTTTTTTGCTTGGGTCCCCACTCGCAACTTAAAGTGGTGAACCAACCACATAAAATATAGCTAACACCTGATATCTGTTCAAGGTATCTGTTTGAATCCAACAAACTTATTTGGTAGCCTGTTCAAAATCTAGTCAATTTTGAAAGCTGGTTTACAACTTATGTGAAATTTATAATCTATTAAACAGACAAAAGGTGGTATAAATTGCTAACACGGATAGAATGGATACATTTTGTGTATCACCACAGTACTCATTCTTGAGAACATGATATCTATATTAGTTACATGTACATGTATCTGTAAGTATTTAATAGTGGTAAAACTAATTTCAGAAAAAAAGTTGTTATTGGGCTGATAGTGTAATTTTTGTTGGTGTACCTAACAATATATGCAGAAATACTGAGAATAATTTCAATTCGATGCTGAAAATAAAATTTATGTTAAATTCTTCTAAAAACATTTTAGCATTTGGCTGGAGATTTTTTCTACACAAAATAACTCCATGTACCAATGAGTACGAGTTGATAACATAGGACCACATAAATGATATTATAAATGACTTTTTCTGAAGATCAAATGAATTTCCAAAATTATACACTATTTTCTATCATCTTACCTGTACAGCAGGTTTAAATAAATTCTTTGGTGGTGCATGGAATCTTGGCTTGGATGGATCAATCTTGGATTTTTTACCTTCTGCCTTTTTTGTCTCTGTCTTGCATGGATGCTGAATAGCCACTGACATTTTTTGTTCCTGTTTCACAACAGTCGTTTTATCTGGCAATGTACATGTAATTAATTCACTGGAAGGTAAACTTAAAGCAATTTCTTCTTCCTGTAAAGTACTTATATCTGCATTGATCATTGATTGGGTATTTCCAGTTTTACCATCATTTACAACTTCATCATGCTTATTGTCTATTCTATTGGCTCTCTCAGATAACTGTGGCTCATATGAACTAGAAGAAGATGTGGTCAAGCCATCTGTTTCAGTGTCTGCTGAAATAAGATTTGCTGGGACTGGAAGATGATCTAGAATGTTAGAGATGCTAGCTTGAGAATCAATTTGGTTATCCCTGATGTTTGTCAGACCCTGGGAAGTTATGCGTCCTTTCACATCTCCAGGTTTATGCCTATCACCAAACGCTGTAAAACCATCCTCAACTGATGCAGCAAATATGTCTGTGTTTGCATAAACTATATCACAATTTCTCCTTCTGCTGAATTCATCCTGATCATGAATGTTCATGTCTGTTTCAGGACTCTGCGTCTGTTGCTGCTGCTGTGAAGGAGGATGAAACGGAACATGTTTCTCATCAAAACATGAATCTTTAATCTTGAGAATAGCTAAGGCTTCACTTGGCAGCATGAACCATCTCAGTTTTGTAGCTTCTTGATCGAATAAAAGACACTGATCTGGAAGCTGAACTTTAACCTTTATGTGCAAATAAACAATAACTCACATTGAATAAAACACAACAAAGAAAAAAAAAATTATTTGAACACGAAACAAATCATCATGGACATGCATCTCCAAATGTATAATATTTGTATCAAATTGAATGAAAACCAAAAAATCCTGTCCAAGATACAATATTTCAAAAACAACAAGATGGATGGCAGTTGGCAATCTTTGATCTGATTATGAATCAAACTGTCATGTTCATGTATTCCAATATGTATGATGTATATGTCAAATATGAACAAAAATTATCCCTAAGCCTTGAAGTTTTTGTAGTAGCAAAATGGCCACCAGTCAGCCATCTTTGATCTGCTTGTAAAACAAATTGTCATGGACATGTAATCTAAAATGTACAATGTATGTACCAATTTGAACAATAACTGACAAAGCATGCATAAGATACATGTACCACATTTTCAAAAAACAAAATGGCTGCCAGTCAGCCATCTTGGATTGAATCGGTATATGTCCCAGAACCACAAGGTACTGAAATATGACTCTGTATGGACTGATGGACAGATAGATAGACAGACAAAGACAACATTATAAGTTCACATTTTGTATAGTCACTTAGAATAAGTGGTTATAAGATTTATTTTTTGAGCTGCATGTACATACTAACAATGGGAGGGGTGTTGACATGTTTTTTTTAAATTAGGTAAATTTTATCTTTTAGTCTTAACCATTGGTGATCAAATTTACATAGATCGCCTCAGTGAATATGTGTATGTTCATTTGACTAATGCGGTATCATAGTATACCAATGAAATCATTTACACATTATGTAGGGTTGTGTATAAAACATATAACCAGAAACCAGAATGGCATGACTGGGAAATTATAAGTCAATTTAAAGAAATATGCATTTATTTTGATGTACAATATACCTATCTAGACACGTTAAATTAAAAATTGCCTTTTCATATATGAGACCCATATCTTGAGCAAGTGTGGCTGGACGACCACTTCCCTTTAACTAAATTGTTATCCCATTTAACTAAATTGTCTTTCTACATATGATTTTAATTTCATTGATTTTTAAAATTTGCATTTTTATATACAATTACCATTTATTTTAATTTAGTTACTAATATTCTAAATGAAATGCCTTACCATATAAATTTGCAATTTTACTTAGTTCTATAAATGATAATTATAGAACTGTATCCCTATATAGGATTGTAATTTTATTGATTTGAATTGACTTAAATTGTGATTATACACTTCCCCTGTGTTTTACAAGTTTGTATTTTGTGTTTCATTTTACTATGTTTGTATATGTTCCTGTATTTTTGATTACCTCCACTCAGGTGGACAGATTGCAATTGAGTAGATTGTTCTGACATTGATTATGTCAAACATTTAGATTGTACGTGTCAATCTATTCATTGTAAGGGAGCACTTACTACATACTAGTTCAAGTTGTCTTTCTTGGGACAGTGTGTTGTGGTGTAACAGAAAGAGCATCTGCTCAGCTGCAATTCCATTAAATTTAATAGAACTGCGATGTAATTGATTTCTCCAAAGATTCAGATTATGATTTCAAATCAATGTTTTATGTAACATCTGCCGCTGAACTTTAACTGACAACTGTCCATATATTAGAAAAATAGCAGACAAATTCCCAGGAATTTCACAACTATCAGAAAATTTTGAACATTTATAACAGTAAGCATATCACAGGGGGTCATTTATAGAGAACATCATAGTGACATCAATTTACAAAATTTCATCCACACTAATGTCCTGAAAATCCTCAAATCACTAATATTTCCAGCAATGAACATTTAACATTGATCTTGTTCAACTCACCTTTATAGCTTTGACAAATATATCATTCGCAAATATCAGACACTCCTACAATAAAATAAAAAAACTTATTTTTTCATGGTACTTTGACTCGTCATTTAAAATGTGAATTATTTTAACTGTAGACACACATCTGTCATTTTGGTAAGTAGATAGGCATATAGTAGAGCAAAAATACAGTACCGGTATATATGTATTTGTCTGAAAACTGAGGTTCATTAAATTGTTTTACTTAAAAAAAAGCTTACATAGACTATTCCAAATCTCAATTTACGAATGTTATGTAACATTTTTTGAGCTTTCAAAGAAATCAGTTATTTTATGTCAGTACTCCATTCTGTCTGAATCACTTTAATGTCGAACAGTGTACAAGTAGGTTAGGTTCACTCTATTCAAAATCTCCAATTACAAATTTTACATTTTGACTGTATCACCTTAACCTCAGTGCACAAGGCAGCTGCAGTCCATTGTAAAACAAAATAAATGTAATTATCGCCATAATTTGTAATAGATTTGCTAATGAACAGGGATGCATTTCTATTGTCTGAATTGGCTATTTTATGTAATTACTCATCCTTTGGGAAACGCAATATAACATCACAGCTGATCGAAATGTCTTTCTGAAGGAGGAAGACTCCCTTGATATGTAAAGCACACACACCACGCAATGAATTCATTGCATATATTGTATACATTTTATTTGCTACTTTAAGGTGTGTGATTGTCGGTATCCACACTTTATTCAGCATTTTGCTGATTGGTCCACTCCAGCACTCTGAATTCACCATGGAGAAATATGGGGAGAATTTTGCAGGAATATATATTTGGATTGTTTCTGTGTAATTTTTACCATCATTCTCCATAGAGATATTCTGTACAAAATAATAGTTGACTATTCAAAGCAATAATTTAAAAATGTTTTTTTTTTTTTTTTTGCAAAATGAAAGTATTCAGCATACTCACTAGATGTTTATTGAATGTTGAAAGATAACATGCAGTCTCTATCAAAGATTTTGTAACTAAGTCTACTAATAAAAGTATTAACTGTTTTGCTCACGTTTATTCTATTTGAATTGGTTTAAAACGTGACACTGCCTCCATACCCTAAAGCAATTCATAGGAATCAATAGGAATCCTTTCTTCTTTATTCTTATTAATGGGTGCTCTGAGGGTTGAGTTGTTGTGGATATGCACGTACATCATTAAAGCTAGCACAAGATACATGTACTTCAGTGCATTTTTATTATCATAAATATATTTCATCGAAAAGTGCATCTTGGGTTCAGTATGAAAATTAGTAATTCATTTACCTACACAAAAGTCACTGTACTTACAAAGTGAAAAGTTGTCAAAATGTAACGATAGATGTTTACTAGGGAATGTAATTGTTGGTTGTCTTCTGTATGCCAATTAATAGAATGATGTAATACTTATCTAATGCATTTATTCATTCATATTGTATACCTGGGGAGCCATGTGTTCAGGGCGAAACGTTGTGAATAAAACAAGGAATAATGTGTTAAGTATATACCAATATGACCTTTTGATTTAGATTTGAATTGGACCTAATTTGGTTTTCAGCACTAGGAATGAATTGAAGGTAGTAGTGTTTTTTTTTTTTTTTAGTAACAATGGTTTTCAAATATAATACGATCAACAAATATTGGCAGAAGAGCTGTCACAAAAGCCATATTCATGTTTAAGACTACATGACAGGGCTGTGCAGCTATCTCTATATCAAATGGCAATTTATTGCACTATCTTGGCATCAACCAGGCTCGGTCAAATACAAGCACCTATGAACCTTAACAAAGATTCTCTTTGTAGAGTTGCATTTGTTAGTGAATGAATCTTGTTCAGTGAAATTAGCCTACCCATAGAGTCTGTGGCACACTCACCCTAGGTCCATGATGGTTTTTTTTTTGTTCAGCCGAATTAAGGTAGGATTCAAACTCAGTTCTACCGATCACAACCCTAAAGCAACAACCACTGCCTTTGCTTGCTGTACTTGCATTGTTTTATTCTATAGATTATATCTTAAAAGAACACAATTCAAATGAAATATAATTATTATTGTATGCCTGGTAATAATGTATGCGAAAGGCGTTAACAGTGCATGTGCGTAAAATTGCATAGATACCCAACTTCTTCCAAGTGAAGTCCTTCATATTTACCTCACAGCTGTTTGGTAGCCTTCCCTTTTCTTTAAATTGCATTGAATCTGAATATTGCATTCGTCCCTCACTGTAGGTTATATGACCAAGCCATCTCCTGTCTTGAAAGACTTGGTGGCCTCTATTTTTCCATTCTCCAGTTTCAGGATTGAACATATACTTTTGTGAATAAAAGAAAGAAAGTGATTATATAACTAAATGCAATCAGAGATAATTCAGAATCAAGATAAGAACAAATCATACCAACATCAATTCGTCAGGTGACTTGAGGGTATGCAGGTCCTGTGATAGGCATAGAAGGACACTATGATTTATTGCTATTATAAAATAGGGTTCGCAAACGCACGTTTCTACAGATCGATGCCAATGAGTAATTCCTTGAAAGAACAGGTTTGGGTTTATCTCAAACTATTTTGCTAGTGTACCTATAATATCTATTACTGTAAAATCTGTATTAGAAGCTGCAGCTTCTATTATAATGATACAATGCAACAGAGAGAATGCGGCTTCTATTAGAGCATCTATACATATGAGAAATGGTGAATATTTGGTTCTGAATTTTTCAAAAAGTAAAAATGTGACTTCTAATACAGATTTTACAGTACATACATTTTCTTTGACAAACTTTTTTCTGTACTTTTCTGTGTACACAATCAAACTATATTTCTGTGCATCTACAACATTCGATGATGACATATTGGTTACAAATGAATTCCATTGATGTGGATATCATTGTACCCTTATCGTACAATTCCATGTCTAGATTTAACAATTCACAGCAAGGCAAGGTAATGTAATCAGATAATGACAATTATCAAATGAGCAAACGTGATATTCATTGTGTCTTGTTTTAACTGTGGCAGTATATTCGTATACTGACCCCAGGTCAAAAAGTAACAACACACTGGACACAAATCCGAATCCAGAGATAACATTCATTTCTTTCTGCACCTATCGTTGGCCACTTTGCAGTATACACTCACATAAACATTACCAGAATTGACAATTGATGAATTTATTGCAATATTTTTTTCGACAAATAACTAACGTTGATAGCAATGTCAGTATGCATGATTTTGTCTTGTTTACTTTAGACCATTCCATGGCAACAGTCTCAGTCGATTCGCTTGAAACATGTACACTGGCATCCAGCTAGAATTGTGCGACAATAAGGTACATATACTGGCATTCAGACATGTGACAATCAGGTAAATTGGCCCGGGATCTAGTGTGAGTGACAATCAGGCATCTATGACATGTGACAGTTATACACTGACATCCAGGACCTATGATGACAAACAATCCAGAGCATATATGAAAATCAGGTACACAAGCATTCATACATGAAGCCAATGAGTAACCTTGCTTGAATTTAGACAATAGAGTAAACCAGCCTTCATTAATGTGGGAATCAGGAACCCCAATGTCTATTACCTGTGACAATCAGTAATAAAGATAGACAGGCATCTAGAACAATGATGTACACTTTTACTTAGGACATATGTGACAATCAGATACCCTCGGCTAGAAACCCTTGTGTCTAGGACAATCAAGTGAACTAAAATGTTTAGCATATCTGGCACTCAAATGAACTTGTATCTTTACTCATACACAAAACATTATTATGAACAATAATAGTAATTTTATTTCCTGAGGGTTATTTCTATTTATTTATTTATTTGTTTATATTTATTTATTCAGTTTCCGGCCAAATATTGCTATGGTCCAAGGAGCTGACTTTTAGCCAATCACTGATGCTGCATAGCATATTTGACGCAAATCAAAACATTGTTGTGCCATCCAATCATATGTGTCAATTCACACTATTTTGGTACTAGCTTTGTCATTCAAAATTATTCACCAGAGAATCCCAGATTAGAAATATAAAAAAAAAATGTTATGTTAGCCCAAATTTATTCATAGATACAATTAAATTAGTCTTAGTTTAGTTGTTTCACTAAATTATTCACACATATAAACATCTGATCTCTCCTCTGTTATATTTTCCTGGGACATGCATCTGCCATTATGTTTTTTGCAAGAATGCCCTTACAGTCAAGCCTCGTAGATCAAGCCCAGCCACTAATCATTAATCTGACTTTATTTTGAAACAAAATTTTACCAGACTGATGTGACTGTGGCATCATTATTTATATGGTCCTCATTTCCCTGCTCGAGTCTGCATTGCTTTTCTCACAAAACTGTCTGGATACTAAATATCGAGAGAAGCAGTCCTGAATTCTAACAGCAGCATGTAGTCAAAAACACGCAACAAACATGAAAGCTCAACACAATGTAGATGCATTTTATCAAGGAATTTTCAACAATTTAAGAGCTGCATTTGAATTTTAGCTTCACCTAATTTCCAGAAATACACTTAGATGATATTTAATACTCTCTGTATCCTGTCCTCACCATTACAACCATTTTGACAACTTACAAAAATGTACATATTATGTTTGTACCAGAGAATGGTTGGTGTATTCAAGTGGCACAATTCTTGTTAGGAGATGCATGAACTTGAATGTACTCGCTCTATGATACACCCGAAGTTCAACACTGGAATTAATTAAATGTAAAAAGTCTAAGGCATAGTAGAGTGGTTATTCGTGATTTCAATCATAAATGTACTCTGCATTTGTATTTTGGTTTTTGCAAATGTTGGTACATGTAGCCATGAGGCCAAAATCTCTATCTATTCAATACAATTATACTTTTGGTAAAAGGGTGGCAGTACATGTAGTTACTAATGAGAGTAAAGCATAAAAAACACATGAAAGGAAAAAAAAATAGGCATCGCTGTCAGTCATGCACACATGCTATATCAAGGAAACAAACATTAAGTGTACATACAACATGTATCTACAATGTAGGACATACTGTAAGGATTAATTATTCACTGAGTTTTAAATTTTCCTTATTTCGCTGACAGGAAAAGTGAATATGTAAAATTTAGCATAGAACGCATTATCTAAATAATAAAACCACAAATATAAAACCCACTGAATATGCCTGAAATATTAAATCAGCGAAATTTAAACCCAGTGAAAATTAGTCATTTTACAGTATATTTTTGATTCTAAATATCACTGCTTAAAGACTGTATAATGATAAAATACATATATTCTCTTTTAAATATTGGAATTTGTGCTATTGCAATTTGTGCGTCGTTTAATGACGAGGCTGGGCCAATAATGCAATTTGTGTTGGATTTAGGGCCAGGGCTGGGCCAATATTTCAATTTGTGCTGGATTTAGTGACGATGATGGCCCAAAATTCTAATTTGTACAAGATTTAGTGATGGGGCTGGGCCAATATTGCAATTTCTGTGGGATGCAGTGCTGTGTCTCCGTCAATATTTCAATTTGTGTGAAATTTAGTGCCGGAGCTGGGTCAATATTGAAATTTGTGGAGGATTTAGTGCCGGGGCTGAGCCAATATTGTAATTTGTACAGGATTTACTGCTAGGACTAGGCCGGTATTTCAATTTATTCGAGATTTTGTGCCGGAGCTAATTTGAATATATTCACATAATTAAAATTTGTATATTCTCCTATCATGTAAATCTTTCCCTTGTATAACAAACCCAATGTATTATGTGCTTCATTATAGTGAACACTTCACTATAACAAACCCAATGTATTATGTGCTTCATTATAGTGAACACTTCACTATAACAAACCCAATGTATTATGTGCTTCATTATAGTGAACACTTCACTATAACAAACTCAATGTATTATGTGCTTCATTATGGTGAACACTTCACTATAACAAACTCAATGTTTTATGTGCTTCATTATGGTGAACACTTCACTATAACAAACTCAATGTATTATGTGCTTCATTATAGTGAACACGTCACTATAACAAACCCAATGTATTATGTGCTTCATTATAGTGAACACTTCACTATAACAAACCCAATGTTTTATGTGCTTCATTATAGTGAACACGTCACTATAACAAACCCAATGTTTTATGTGCTTCATTATGGTGAACACTTCACTATAACAAACCCAATGTTTTGTGTGCTTCATTATAGTGAACACGTCACTATAACAAACCCAATGTTTTATGTGCTTCATTATGGTGAACACTTCACTATAACAAACCCAATGTATTATGTGCTTCATTATAGTGAACACTTCACTATAACAAACCCAATGTTTTATGTGCTTCATTATAGTGAACACGTCACTATAACAAACCCAATGTATTATGTGCTTCATTATAGTGAACACTTCACTATAACAAACCCAATGTTTTGTGTGCTTCATTATAGTGAACACGTCACTATAACAAACCCAATGTTTTATGTGCTTCATTATGGTGAACACTTCACTATAACAAACCCAATGTATTATGTGCTTCATTATAGTGAACACTTCACTATAACAAACCCAATGTTTTATGTGCTTCATTATAGTGAACACTTCACTATAACAAACTCAATGTATTATATGCTTCATTATAGTGAGAACACTTCACTATAACAAACCCAATGTTTTATGTGCTTCATTATGGTGAACACTTCACTATAACAAACCCAATGTATTATGTGCTTCATTATAGTGAACACTTCACTATAACAAACCCAATGTTTTGTGTGCTTCATTATAGTGAACACTTCACTATAACAAACCCAATGTTTTATGTGCTTCATTATGGTGAACACTTCACTATAACAAACCCAATGTATTATGTGCTTCATTATAGTGAACACTTCACAATAAAAAGTTAATTATATGTCCTCCAAAGAATTTGTTACACTAAGTGTACAGTGTATTACCTTTAATAATAATGTTATGTTTTGAGTTGTTATAATGTACATGTTTCATGAAAAGTTTGCCTATAGCCTCAAAGCCTTAAAAACAGTCAAACACTGATGTCAAATTGTGTTCAAAGTTCAACTTTAGGTGATAGGGAACTGTATTCTCTAACTATGACACACACAAAAAAAAATGAAACATTATTATCATGTATACCTGTGGTAGAAGCTTCCAGCCATGTTCTGCAACCATGGCAACAGCTTTGATAATGAAGTCTACACATTCATCTGACATGAAGTAAGGTAAGTTCAGACGGGCAAACCCAGGCCTGAAAATTGAACAGAATGGGATTAAAATATCTAAGGGTGCATGAATACAATTGAATATCAGATCTAATTAAATGGATTTTATTTTCAGACAAAAAGGTATACTGTAGAATACTTTATTTTCGCTTGGAATTTATTTTCGCTATTTTCGCTGAAGGGATGATTCCGTGAAAATAAAATTCAGCGAATATACTTTTTTTACTATATTTTACATTAAACTCATCAAAAATCAGTGAAAATAAATTCCATACAAAATGCCCGAAAAGCCTTTTCAGCGAAAATTAATTCCAGCGAAAATAAAGTATTCTACAGTATTTGCTGGATTTTATTTTTACTGAATCATCCCTTCAGCAAAAATAAAGTATTTTACAGTTTAAGAATTCAATTTGATGCAACAAGTCCCTAACTGTCTATATCTCAATTTATCCAATTTATTTATTAATCAATGAATAAATAAAATAGAATCTCTTGATTTTTCACTTAAAACCTTTCAGCCCGATTGCTTTGATACAAACATGGAACTGCAATTTCACACAGTGCGTTGCAGTCATTGACTGTTTCAAATATAATTTACTACACATTTTTTAACCACTAACTGTGTCAGCTCAATATTATGTTTTTTATTTTTGTGAATTATTAATTCTAAACTCCACAGTAAAAAATTTCATCAGTTTTATATCTGTCTGCCACTTATCAGATAAATATTGCCTTAAAAGACGTCTATACATGTCAGAGCAGTTTCTTCTAGTATTATGATATTTTGGGAACTGGAATGAAGGGATTTCAAATTCGCAATTAATATTATTTCATAAATGTCATTTACCTCAGGATTTCTCTCTCTGAATATTCATGATATCTTCGTAAGTGAATACGATCCAGACGGCTGCAAAATAAAAATATTTCCACCACATGAACTTTTACATGTAACTACAACTGACGGTTAATTAGTAAAAATAATGTAACTTTTACAACCTTGTCCGTTGAAAACCAAGATTAAGTAAAACTATTGTGCATGGATAACAAACTAAGGATACAATATCTTTATTTTCATGTCAAGAGTGTGTGTAAAAGTCTTCAAATAATGCAATAATTATTTAAGCACTTTGTGTGAAAAGTACTGTAAACGGGCTAATTATTATTCACTGGGTTTTAATTTTGCTTAATTCGCTGACTAAAAAATGCGCTAAATTAAAACCCAGTGAATATGTAAAATTTAGCATAGAACACATTATCTAAAAGTTAAAACCGTGAATTTAAAACCCACTCACTAAATAAGCCTGAAATAGTAAACCCAGTGAAAATTAGTCATTTTACAGTACTTGCTAAACAAATCATATTTACATTTTAAGAAAAGTGAATTAATAATCATGTTTCTCAAATAATACTACATGTACTGTATTAATCTCAATGTATAGGATAATAGGATAATACAACATGAATGGTATAAAAGTTCCTAAAAATAATAGGTCATCATCATATTTTATCAAATTGTAAAAAAGTACCCAAATAATAGTGGAATAATATATTAAAGCAAAATAAAATACTAGTCAGATTTGAGAAAGTGGTAAACACTGAATTTTTTGGATTTACACTCATCAGAATATATCAGTTTAAAACACGTATCTAATTGACAAATTTTGGAGAGAATATTACTAACATCTGGTTTGAATTCTAACCAGTATAAATGTCTTCATTTTTCTAAAAAGGTTTATTTTAATCAAATTTTACTCCATCATGAAAATTGCTAGGAACACCAAAATTAAACTTGGTTGACCTTTCACAGCGATTAATAAGATTCCCAAATTTGAAGATGAAAAGATTATTTTGGTTATTGTTTTCATTGCATTAAAAATTTAATAATTTGAAAGCTACTGTTCTTCTATTTTTTGTTCTTCAGACTTTCAAAAAAGCCATGCATGCAGTCACAGAGAGTAACTTGGTAACATTTCAAGAAATTCCTGTATCAAAAGTCTAGCCATGTCTAACCTTAAATGAATATGATTACAATTCCATGTAGGAATAGGCTGCAATTTTTTTAGTAGCCATCATGTTGCATACGTTAGAAGATAGACAATTACCTGACTTCATATTTAGATCAACATTATTAATTTAGTTACTCAGTTCTTATTAAAGTATTGGAACTGTACTACATTGTGTAGCACTGAATTTGTGATTGAAATATACTCAATTCAGTATGGCATACAGTATCCTAGTTCTAGTGTGTTTGTTGAACCATTATAAATTTATTTACTCCAACCACACCTGTCACAGACAATATACATGTACATGTATATATTTCTACATACAAACAATTGGGCAAAACACCCACTCTACCACATGTCTGATTTTGCTCAACCTGGCAATGTCTAGTAGGTAATCAAAGGACCCCCCCCCCAAGTAATTCAATATTTCCATTCCATATCACTCAGTCCTGAATTCTGTATTGTTTTTCTGAGTTAATATTTCACAGCAAAATACTGCAATAAAAAAACACAAATATAAGACAAAATATATTTTAGATCACTGTAGTTACCTGTTCTCTAATAACAGAGCTTCAATTTTCAATGATAAATCCTCATCAATCCCAAGTAAGTCCTAGGCAAAAATAAAAGTATTTTAAGAATGTTTTGAGTTATGATACAATTTTCATATATGGCACCCTCAAACCTTGAGCAAAGATATATCACACTTTCAATTACAATATTTATTCAGAAGTGTATCCCTAGAAATGTATGTAATCATGGTATAATTTACAGACAGTGAATTAGTGAAAAATAAAATTTACTTGCACTTTCACTGGACATCAAGTAAATGTATAGTGATTGTACTTGGCATGAGTGCTCTTATTATACACATCATTGTCCAGATGATGGTGGCAAGTAAAATTCCTTGATCACACGGCTCTTTATCAGGCCTCACATTTTTTTTTTTTATTTCCCCAAACATTTTGTGACATATGCAAAGAAGTGAAAGTCTTGCTGTACCATACAAGAATGACTTTACGTATCCCGACATCATTTGGAATGCTTAAATGTGATTGCTTTACTTAAAGAGGAAGCAATGTTTGTTAACTTGCACAATTATCTTTTACGGCAATTTGGTAAATTTCAAAAGAACATATTAACACAACATTCATGGTAAATCTGATGATCCAATGAAATTTTCAAGGGTCTATCATAATTTTAAAGTTAGTAGCTTGGTAACAAAATTTATTTGTCTGCGATCTCACACTTTTTAACGCCTGATACTATAAATACATAAATTGCACATTGAGTTTTAATTTCACAATTAAATCATCACCTTAATAAAGTAAAAAACAAATTCTAATAAAACACAATGCAACTAGCATATTACTTTTAACTGTGTATTACATACATGGAGAGTCCCACTCAATGACAATTCACACCATAGCGATACATGTAAAACACAAGCATGCATTGACTTATTAGATATATAAATGTTGCAATACCTGTGCATAAGGACCAGCACATGCACATCCACCTCTTGCCTGGACTCCGAAGACATCATTAAGTATGGCACAGATGAAATTATGATGTAAATATTGCCCTGTTGTAGGGTGGCGGATTAGAAAAGAGAAGACAGGTAATCGAGGCACATCAACATTACCAAGAATAATCAAGTTGGAGGCGGTTTTCCAAGAGTCAAGTGCTTTCCTACAAACAAACACATTTTCAAAAGTCCCTTTTAACAAGCCAAGTTCAATAAGAATGGTAGGGATGGAAGTCGCAACCAATCAAATCGAACATTTATATTGTGAATGACAACAACACAATGTATCAACTATGGGTCCCACGTGATGGATAAAACTCGCATGAAATATTTGTTAATTTACATGACATTTTAATGTATGTGCTGCACTGCGACCAGTGATTTTTATATTAACACTGATGGTTTCATTTGAACAAACAAATGAGTAAATAAAAATTTAAAATAGCGACAGTATGTATGTATTAATAACTGTTGTGACATTGAAAGTTATTTTCCAGGGCTTTAACTGTTCAGCTGGTAAACTACTTTGGATGTAAAAGTCTTATTGTTTGTAAACATCGTCCTCATTTGATCTGTTGTACTACATTCTACGATTCATCAGTTCTTTTATTTGTAAGATTATTTATATGTTATGATTTTGACAAACTCTTTTAAACCCAGTGAGTATTCCCCCAATAGTATTTATGTTTATGAAGATTGACATGATACATACCTACACAGTATACTCTCTCTTTTCATTATAACGTCAGCTCCAACAGCCTGTAAATAAGCTGGGTATGAATTATAATAAATTAAAAACACAACATGCAGTGTTTGCTTCCTGGGGTAAACACATTCAAACATGACTTTGTGTGGCATACATGTACCTCTTTGAGTTGAAACACTAGACCTGCTCTGATGGATCCAACTATATCAGGAGTTCCTCCTTCTTCCCTCATTTCAACTTGTTGAAGATAACGATGTGTTTCCCTGGTTACCTGGTGAAGAAAAAAAAACAAGGGCAATCTAGTAATGTTGACCCTTTAATTATGTTTGTCAACTTAGCCCCCCCCCCCAAAAAAAAAACCTGCTTCAACAAAAATGACTAACTGATTATGAACGACAACACATTCAAATAATCATCATTGAACTATATTGTTTTAACTTTTAACATCCCTGGAATCATGTTTTCATCCTGAACATACTGGAATCATGTTTAATTCTAATCATACATGAATCATGTTTTCATTCTAAACATACTGGAATCATGATTCCATTTTAAACATACTGGAATCATGTTTTCATTCTAATCATACTTGAATCGTGTTTTCATTTTAAACATACTGGGATCATGTTTTCATTCTAAACACACTGGAATCATGATCTCATTCAAAACATACTGGAATCATGTTTTCAATCTAAACATACTGGAATCATGTTTTCATTCTAAACATAATGGAATCATGCTTTCATCCTTAACATACTGGAATCATGATTTCATTGTAAACATACTGGAATCATGTTTTCATCCTGAACATACTGGAATCATGTTTTCATCCTGAACATACTGGAATCATGTTTTCTTTCTAAACATACTGGAATCATGTTTTCATTCTAATCATACTGGAATCACGCTTTCATCATTAAAATACTGAAATCATGATTTTATTCTTAACATACTGGAATCATGTTTTTATTCTAAACATACTGGAATCATGTTTTCAGCCTTAACATACAGGAATCATTATCTCATTCTAAACATACTGAAATTATGTTTTCATTCTAAACATGTTGGAATTATGTTTTCACTCTAAACATACTGGAATCATGTTTTCATTCAAAACATACTGGAATTATGTTTTTATTCTAAACATACTGGAATCATGTTTTCATTCTAATCATACTTGAATCGTGTTTTCATTTTAAACATACTGGGATCATGTTTTCATTCTAAACACACTGGAATCATGATCTCATTCAAAACATACTGGAATCATGTTTTCATTCTAAACATAATGGAATCATGCTTTCATCCTTAACATACTGGAATCATGATTTCATTGTAAACATACTGGAATCATGTTTTCATCCTGAACATACTGGAATCATGTTTTCATCCTGAACATACTGGAATCATGTTTTCTTTCTAAACATACTGGAATCATGTTTTCATTCTAATCATACTGGAATCACGCTTTCATCATTAAAATACTGAAATCATGATTTTATTCTTAACATACTGGAATCATGTTTTTATTCTAAACATACTGGAATCATGTTTTCAGCCTTAACATACAGGAATCATTATCTCATTCTAAACATACTGAAATTATGTTTTCATTCTAAACATGTTGGAATTATGTTTTCACTCTAAACATACTGGAATCATGTTTTCATTCAAAACATACTGGAATTATGTTTTTATTCTAAACATACTGGAATCATGTTTTCATTCTGAACATACTGAAATCATGTTTTCAACCTTAACATACTGGAATCATTATCTCATTCTAAACATACTGAAATTATGTTTTCACCCTAAACATACTGGAATCATGTTTTCATTCAAAACATACTGGAATTATGTTTTCATTCTAAACATACTGGAATCATGTTTTCATTCAAAACATACTGGAATTATGTTTTCATTCTAAACATACTGGAATCATGTTTTCATTCTAAACATACTGGAATCACGCTTTCATCCTTAACATACTGGAATCATGATTTCATTGAAAACATACTGGAATCATGTTTTCATTCTGAACATACTGGAATCATGTTTTCATCCTGAACATACTGGAATCATGTTTTCATCCTGAACATACTGGAATCATGTTTTCTTTCTAAACATACTGGAATCATGTTTTCATCCTGAACATACTGGAATCATGTTTTCATTCTAATCATACTGGAATCACGCTTTCATCCTTAAAATACTGAAATCATGATTTCATTCTAATCATACTGGAATCATGTTTTCATCCTTAACATACTAGAATCAAGTTTAATTCTTAACATACTGGAATCATGCTTTTATTCTGAACATACTGGAATCATGTTTTCAGCCTTAACATACAGGAATCATGATCTCATTCTAAACATACTGAAATTATGTTTTCATTCTAAACATATTGGAATTATGTTTTCACTCTAAACATACTGGAATCATGTTTTCATTCAAAACATACTGGAATTATGTTTTTATTCTAAACATACTGGAAAATTGTTTTCATTCTGAACATACTGGAATCATGTTTTCAGTCTTAACATACTTGAATCATTATCTCATTCTAAACATACTGTAATTATGTTTTCACCCTAAACATACTGGAATCATTATCTCATTCTAAACATACTGAAATTATGTTTTCACTCTAAACATACTGGAATCATGTTTTCATTCAAAACATACTGGAATTGTGTTTTCATTCTAAACATACTGGAATCATGTTTTCATTCTAAACATACTGGAATTATGAACTCATTCTGAACATACTGGAATCATGTTTTCATTCTGAACATACTGGAATCATATGTTTTCATTCTAAACATACTGGAATCATGATCTCATTCAAAACATACTGGAATCATGTTCTCATCCTAAACATACTGGAATCATGTTTTCATTCCAGACATACTGGAATCATGTTTTCATTCTTAACATACTGGAATCATGTTTTCATTCTAAACATACTGAAATCATGTTTTCATTCTAAGCATATTGGAATCACACTTTAATCCGTAACATACTGGAATCATGTTTTCATTCTGAACATACTGGAATCATGTTTTCATTCTAAACATGCTGGAATCATGTTTTCATTCTAAACATACTGGAATCATGTTTTCATTCTAAACATACTGGAATCATGTTTTCATTCTAAACATACTGGAATCATGTTTTCATTCTAAACATACTGGAATCATGTTTTCATTCTTAACGTACTGGAATCATGTTTTCATTCTAAACATACTGGAATCATGTTTTCATTCTAAACATACTGGAATCATGTTTTCATTCTAAACATACTGGAATCATGATTTCATTGTAAACATACTGGAATCATGTTTTCATCCTGAACATATTAGAATCATGTTTCATTCTTAACATACTGGAATCGTGTTTTCATCCTGAACATACTGGAATCGTGTTTTTATTCTAAACATACTGGAGGAGTCCTGTTTTTATTCTAAACTTACTGGAATCATGTTTTCATTCTAAACATACTGGAATCATGTTTAAACATACTGGAATCATGTTTTCATTCTAAACATGCTGGAATCATGTTTTCATTCTAAACATACAGGAATCATGCTTTCATTCTTAACATACTGGAATCATGTTTTCATCCTGAACATACTGGAAACATGTTTTCATCCTGAACATACTGGAATCATGTTTCCTTTCTAAACATACTGGAATCATGCTTTTATTCTGAACATACTGGAATCATGTTTTCAGCCTTAACATACAGGAATCATGATCTCATTCTAAACATACTGAAATTATGTTTTCATTCTAAACATATTGGAATTATGTTTTCACTCTAAACATACTGGAATCATGTTTTCATTCAAAACATACTGGAATTATGTTTTTATTCTAAACATACTGGAAAATTGTTTTCATTCTGAACATACTGGAATCATGTTTTCAGTCTTAACATACTTGAATCATTATCTCATTCTAAACATACTGTAATTATGTTTTCACCCTAAACATACTGGAATCATTATCTCATTCTAAACATACTGAAATTATGTTTTCACTCTAAACATACTGGAATCATGTTTTCATTCAAAACATACTGGAATTGTGTTTTCATTCTAAACATACTGGAATCATGTTTTCATTCTAAACATACTGGAATTATGAACTCATTCTGAACATACTGGAATCATGTTTTCATTCTGAACATACTGGAATCATATGTTTTCATTCTAAACATACTGGAATCATGTTTTCATCCTGAACATATTAGAATCATGTTTCATTCTTAACATACTGGAATCGTGTTTTCATCCTGAACATACTGGAATCGTGTTTTTATTCTAAACATACTGGAGTCCTGTTTTTATTCTAAACTTACTGGAATCATGTTTTCATTCTAAACATACTGGAATCATGTTTAAACATACTGGAATCATGTTTTCATTCTAAACATGCTGGAATCATGTTTTCATTCTAAACATACAGGAATCATGCTTTCATTCTTAACATACTGGAATCATGTTTTCATCCTGAACATACTGGAAACATGTTTTCATCCTGAACATACTGGAATCATGTTTCCTTTCTAAACATACTGGAATCATGTTTTCATTCTAAACATACTGGAATTATGAACTCATTCTGAACATACTGGAATCATGTTTTCATTCTGAACATACTGGAATCATGTTTTCATTCTAAACATACTGGAATCATGATCTCATTCAAAACATACTGGAATCATGTTCTCATCCTAAACATACTGGAATCATGTTTTCATTCCAGACATACTGGAATCATGTTTTCATTCTTAACATACTGGAATCATGTTTTCATTCTAAACATACTGAAATCATGTTTTCATTCTAAACATATTGGAATCACACTTTAATCCGTAACATACTGGAATCATGTTTTCATTCTGAACATACTGGAATCATGTTTTCATTCTAAACATGCTGGAATCATGTTTTCATTCTAAACATACTGGAATCATGTTTTTATTCTAAACATACTGGAATCATGTTTTCATTCTAAACATACTGGAATCATGTTTTCATTCTAAACATACTGGAATCATGTTTTCATTCTTAACGTACTGGAATCATGTTTTCATTCTAAACATACTGGAATCATGTTTTCATTCTAAACATACTGGAATCATGTTTTCATTCTAAACATACTGGAATCATGATTTCATTGTAAACATACTGGAATCATGTTTTCATCCTGAACATATTAGAATCATGTTTCATTCTTAACATACTGGAATCGTGTTTTCATCCTGAACATACTGGAATCGTGTTTTTATTCTAAACATACTGGAGTCCTGTTTTTATTCTAAACTTACTGGAATCATGTTTTCATTCTAAACATACTGGAATCATGTTTAAACATACTGGAATCATGTTTTCATTCCAAACATGCTGGAATCATGTTTTCATTCTAAACATACAGGAATCATGCTTTCATTCTTAACATACTGGAATCATGTTTTCATCCTGAACATACTGGAAACATGTTTTCATCCTGAACATACTGGAATCATGTTTCCTTTCTAAACATACTGGAATCATGTTTTCATCTTGGACAAACTTATTTATTCATTTATTCAATACACAGTCCAACGGGCAAATCCATTAACAGAAGTGGGAAAAAATAAACAATACATAAAGAAAACACAAACAAATACAAGATATAAGCAAAGATACTGTTTTCATTCTAATCATACTGGAATCACGCTTTCATCCTTAATATACTGAAATCATGATTTCATTGTAAACATACTGGAATCATGTTTTCATCCTGAACATACTGGAATCATGTTTTCAATCTAAACATACTGGAATCATGTTTTCATTCTTAACGTACTGGAATCATGTTTTCATTCTAAACATACTGGAATCATGTTTTCATTCTAAACATACTGGAATCACGCTTTCATCCTTAATATACTGAAATCATGATTTCATTGTAAACATACTGGAATCATGTTTTCATCCTGAACATACTGGAATCATGTTTTCAATCTAAACATACTGGAATCATGTTTTCATTCTTAACGTACTGGAATCATGTTTTCATTCTAAACATACTGGAATCATGTTTTCATTCTAAACATACTGGAATCACGCTTTCATCCTTAATATACTGAAATCATGATTTCATTCTAAACATACTGGAATCATGTTTTCATCCTTAATATACTGAAATCATGATTTCATCCTTAACATACTGGAATCATGTTTTCATCCTGAACATACTGGAATCATGTTTTATTCTAAATGTGCTTCACAATGAAATTGCTTAATTTTTCTTTTTTATATTACTTTTTACTTCTTTAAAGATAAAAATAATAATACTAAATGTGTTTTTCCCCATCAAAATTTTGAAAAAAACACTGATTATATGGTTGGCTTGACAGTACCTAGATAAATGTTTCATAAGCTGTACTTACAAAAAACACAGCACCTCCACCCCCACCTGATGGCACAGAATTCTTAAATAAATTCTTCTTTGCAATAAGAATACCTGGCGTTTGAACACCACCAACAAACTTATGCGGAGAGAGAAATATTGCATCCTTATAAACAAGGGACTGGTCACAGCTGAAAATCATAACATATAATAAATAATATATAAAAATAGTATAAATACAATTAAAGCAAATTTATTGACAATCGTTAAATTGAGTAGCAGTACTGAATTTCTGCTGCATGGATTTTCTGTCAAGTTTGACTGCTGAAGTTTTACAGCACCAATGACAAATCACTTTACTCTGGAATCAATATTTAAAAAAAAAATACTTTCATATTATGTCGTAGAATTTTCAGCCCTCACCATGGTGATCTGCATCTTTTTCAAAGTGACAGTGGGTGAATATAGGGTGCTGCCAATCTGAATATGTTGATTTTCCAAACAAATGGATGACAGTTATACCCCCGCCCCCGATACCCCCCTATCAACTGACAGTTGCTACAAAGACAAAAGTGCTATGGTCCTTTCCTTTGTGGCGTTTGAATAGATTTATATGGTTAATCAGCAATATCACGGCAGCAATTTCTGACCAGTATAGAGAGGATCGCAAAATATGAAGATAACCAGGCTAGAAACTGTATTGATTAATCCTAATTTCGTTATGGCAACCATTATTTTCCATAATTCAAAATTCCACAGGAGACCTGTAACACAATCACTGTTACAGTATATATAGCCATTGAAAAATATGATGATCACAACTTGTTCTTTTCATTTCAATCTCATTTTGTGCCTTTTACTTTCCCCATGCAGTGATTTGCTACGTATTTATTATACATTCTTGGTACATTTTTCAGTAATCTTTATTTAGTAGTAAGTTCATTGGAGCGTTTCCAACAAAACAACTTTTGAATACACCTTTCCTGTAAACAGCGCCCTCTAGCGCTGAAGCATGTCTGTAACAAAAGTGAGTAAAAAGAAGGCTATTCACAGCATTGATATTATTTCGTGATCTGTCATAAAAAAATTAATAATTTTAAAAAACTTAGTACTTATATTCAAAATAACACATTCAAACATGTTTTGAATTACATTAATTATATTACTTAAAACCATCCATGTCGTTTTCGCATCACATAATCATTTTGTCACTAGAGGGCGCTAAAACAGTGTATAGTAGTTATATTATCATTACCTTATTGCGACAGGATTCATATCAATGTTGACGTATGGACCTGATAAAATTAATTCAAATATAAAGTCACAATTATTAATTATTTAAGAACAGAGGTTTCTAATCTGGTAAAATGCTCTGATGCGTTTCCATGGGAATCAAGCGTGTCAAGTCACACGTTTTCTATCATTTAAGCAAAGATGTAATGGATGATAAAATCTATTCGTTTAAACTTGAAATTGATGCTAGTTTTGGATACAGGAACACTGATTTATCCTAAATATATATCCAGAATTGAACATCAATGCAATGGCGCTGACCAATGGATCATATAGGGAAGATAACTTAAAACTTTGGTTAATGTGATCATAGTTGTTGTAACTGCAGACACATGTGTATAGTTGAGGTTCACAAACAAATGTTTACATAATGATAGTAGCCATTTTTTTTTTTTTTAAAGTTTTTTTTTTTTTAAATGTTTTCGTGCCAGGCAACAGTTCCGACCATTGAATGTCACTGTTGTCTCTTCTGACTTTAGTGCTGACACATAGATAGTAGCCAATTAAAAGGATTTGCTAAAAGCCATTTTCGCATTTACAGGCAAGCTACTAAATTACGATTTTTTTCAAAATTACATATCTGGGTTTTACACACCAATAGTTATTAGTTTTTTGTGTTGATAAATAGCCATAGTTACAATCATTAGAAATGTTTATGTTTTTAACTGCAAGTAGTGTGTAACATAAATATACAAAACAATCAAAGAAAAGAAGAGACAGAACAGACTGTGTATATGCATAACTCTGATGACTATGGCACTTTAAAATCAACAGATGCTTGTCAACCAGGCCTGGTTGATGTAGAGAAAGTGACTTAATTTGCCGTGAGTTCTCCTATCTGTGGCAAAATACCTTGTATGCACCAGTGTTGTTTTCTCAATTGGCAAAAATCAACAGTCTTTGGTAGATAATAATTTCAAACTTCAAAGTTTGAAAACCGAATGTTGTACCTTCAGGAAAGTGTATGAATCATGAAACACATGCATTTTCATATGTATCCTAACATTTCTAAGGTGTGTATGAAATTTGAACAAAGTCCATCAATGCATGAATCCCCAAGATCAAATTCCAAAATGGCAGAAATAGTGGAATTTTTTTGTTGTCAGCTAGACAGACGTTTATGGATTGAGCTCAACCCACTTATCGCAGTTTCCTGAGTTCGTCCAAATGTTTGACAGTCATTTGTCAGAAAAAATTGATACTTATCAATATAAAATCTTGTCATACCTGCTGTTGCATAATCCCAGAATGCTAACGCTCCATACTTGTGTAGACATATGGTTATTGCAATGGTGTCTGATAAGATGCCTGTTATGTTGGAAGCAGCAGCAAAGCAACCAATCAACTGTCTGCTTGAATCATTCCATTTCTGTGAGGAGAATATTTAAAAAAATATTTTAGTGTTAATTTTTTTCTAAAATTTAAAATGAGCGATACATGATTTTTATAATCCATCGATATGAAAAAGTTAATCTTCTCACCACCAGTTCCATCTTTTCATCACAAATTCACAAAATGGTCCTGTTTATAGTATGAACTGTCCTTCAGATGATTAGGACAAAAATAGCAAATTTTTTTGAGTAAAAAACGAATATTGACTTAAATTTAGTCTGTTGGTTCTAAAATTAGGGTTTGTTCCTAGAAATATTGAAAAATATAAGAAAAAACAACAGAGAAATTTTGGCAAGAAGTTTAGTGTTGAAAAGGTTAAATAATGAAATATACATAATTGAAAAACTTGCAAGAGAAAGAAGCTAGATATTATCAATTTAGCAAAACCATAAAATTAATTACTTAAGTTATCAACAAAGCAAATACATTTTACATATTAAATAAGTTAGTTTTCATAGCAATTTATAAATGTAGAATTCTAAAAATTAAAAAATGGCAGTTAGAAAGTGATACCAGTTGACTAATCAAGCAACAGTAATGTGACATCAGAATAATTGTAAATTAATATTAATGAGGTAGTTGAGCATCAGCCAATAAGAAAGTGCTGCATTTGAATAAATTAGCAGTAGCATACTGGTACACACAATGCACAGGTAGCATATCAGACTATCATAAAGTCACATACCTTTAAATTCTCCTCAAGGCATTTCATATCAACTATTCCATTAGATGTTTCACTTATGCGTATAACCTATAACAGAAATAGTATATTCAGTAAATCCATAGCTAAGATTTTTCATATCTTTGTTATCCAAAAATGACTAGCTAGAGTTGTTTCACATGTTTTAGCAGCAAACCATATTTCTGATTACCAATATCACTGCTGACCACACTGCGATAAAATCTAGTGATTTTTTTTTGTACCAGGCATCAGTTTTTGAACGCCATTGTTGACTTTCTTGACTTTTCTTTAAATTGCACGTTTTGAGGATACATATAGAGCATTACCACAGAAACTTTTGAAACTGTTTCTTGGTTGGAACTACCGACATGTACATAAACTGTGTTACTACTCTCTTATCATAATGGCATTGTAACAATTTAATGCACTACACCAGCATTAACGAATCCTGCTCAAATGCAAGCACCCAAGTTGCATTGTTTGGTGAATGAAGTGGCGTATTTTGACCTCTCACACTGGGTATTTTGGTATTCAACCCAGGGTACAGTCTGGTGCAAAAAGCTTTTTGAACCGTTGAAATGAAGTGAAGTAAAAATATTTGCAGTACATACCTCAGCACCCAGTTCTCTCCAAGGCAAAATATTAGAATGGTGTTCATATGGACCAATAAACACAACCTAAAATAACCATTAGAGATGAGATTACCATAGATCATGACATGTATATGACTAAGCACATCATTTCTTTCAAGCATTCAACATAGCCAAACTACTGAACTAGGTTTGCATTTTGAGCATTTTTGTGAAAGCACAGTACCGGTAACTAATACAAACCATCTCTTTATAATCCTTGTCTGCTAAATTTTTATATTCAGAGTGTAATTTTCTTTGAAAACAATTTACAGTAAAATTTCTATATCAAAGCTTTTGTATGGTCGACAGGGCTCATATACTTTAGACACAGACATTTTGCTGACTAATATGATAGCCTTCATATACAACCAAAATGATTGGTATCCACAGGTGACCAAACTACATGTAGATTTTGAAATACAAATTTCAAGACGCCTTTCTTATAAGTGACACCCTCAAGCGATGTAAATATGTGAACCAATTGTTGTACACAATTTCAAAATGGCCACTACGGGGAAATCACAAAGTCATTGTATCTATGGAAACAAGTTTATTTACTTGTTTTTTACAATTATTTAATGGTTATTTCACAAACACAAAAATATTGTGCATATGAGGTTGTTTTTAATTTTCACTATTTTGGGTCAGCCTCATCCATACTTACATATTACAAAATTTCTAAGAAAATTCAAGTTATCCTTTTTTTTAAATTGTGATAATAACAAGCATAAACATTCATATCATTGTCATGAAACAAGGGCATTCAAAACTCAAGATGTTGAGTTTAATCTAATTCTAAACCTTGTTTTTGGATGTCATACACAAGAAATAAAATTAATTTAATTAAGTGTCATCACATACCGGTGGTTGTTGCAAATCAAGAGCATTTATTAATTTATGTATGGCTGCAGTACATCCACTTCCAACAAATATAACTGCATCATGTTCACTGGCATTGACTGCATTGCGGACGATGTCCCTGTGAAACCAAACAAATCAAGCAAAAAATTATTCCCAGGTGCCATGCATACTAGACATAAAAATGTGAAATTTGATGCTGACAATTAGTGATATGTACAGTGCTTAGTTATCTGTGTTAAAACTTTTTTTTCTAAGTAAGAATTTTAATGAAATTTCTGGGAAACAATCTTTGGTAATCAAAACAAGCAGCCTATCGGCTGAGATAGCTCCGCTGTTAGCAATGCACATTTCAATTAAAGAACTGAAGATATCATTAGAAAATGAACAATATGTATAGTATCAAAGCAAAGGACCTTGCTGTTTTCAACAAGAAGTTGAAAATATCACTTTTTACCAAAAATGACAAAAATATTCACCAAAATTAGAGAATTAAAGATATCATTACAAAATGAACAAATCTGAGACAGGTCCACTTGTAGTACCTATGTATGTAATATCAAAGCAATTGGACTTGCGGTTTTTAACAAGAAGTTGAAAATATCACTTTTTACCAAAAATGACAAAAATATTTACCAAAATTAGAGAATTGACGATATCATTACAAAATGAACAAATCTGAAAGAGGTCCACATGTAGTACCTATATATGTAATATCAAAGCAATTGAACTTGCAGATTTTAACAAGAAGTCGAAAATATCACTTTTTACTAAAAATGACAAAAATATTCACCAAAATTAGAGAACTAAAGATATCACTACAAAATGAACAAATCTGAGAGAGGTCTTCACAAGGTACATATACACCAAGTATCAAAGCATTCAGGCTTGTAGTTTTCAAGAAGAAGTCAAAAAAGTAAAACATTGACACGGACGACGGACGACGGACAATCACTCATATGATAAGCTCCGCTCGACAAAGTCGACAGCGGAGCTAAAAAAGTATGAAACTTATTTTCATGAGTGATGCATAGTAACCTGCAATGCGAAGTGGGAAAAAAAAATTTTTCACAGCTAAACATGTACATTTTTAGGTTGGATTTTACAGACAGGTTACTGTAAAAATGAATTGAGTGTTCATCTGTGATACACCAACTGATTGGTGAACGACACTAGAGATCGTTGTGATTCACCAAGCGACTTACCTTGCCTCATGCCGGTACAGCGTTGTTTGGAGTGATGTCACTGTTGTTGTTGTGTGAGTATTACCATACACAGGAAGCACTTGACTGTTGATATAATCTTCAATAAACTTTAATGACCTAAATAAAGTTTTTTTAAATGGGTTAGATTCTTCAACAAGGTCACACAAAAAACAAGTCATTGTTAATGACACAGTCCCTGTTGCAATTAGAGGAGATGTCATTCATGCCTAAAATAAAGTAATATTGCAAAAAACGTGATGGCTGCAAGTCTGTCATGTTCTATCGGCTCAAACTTCAATTGTTATGGATAGGTATTGAATATGAAAATCAAGTCACTCAAATTGGATATGCAAAGCACTGGTCATGTGTAGTGCATGGTCAGTAATTGAAGGTGAATAATAGACTAATGTACTATCAACACGAATTAGATTTATTAAAATAACTTATAAATTTAAAATTTAATATGAGGACACAAAGTTTATATTTGTAATTTCTATTTCTCAAATTTATGCAAAGTTTTGTATCCAGTCCCCAGCTTGTGCCAGCTTATTTGTTACGGTATTACCCAATAAAGGAACTCTTCCTAACAATGGTAGGAATTTAAGGCACTTCACAATTTAATGAGAATGAAGTGTAAACCAAACATAAACATGTATTAAAGTGAGTAACATACAATGCGCCGGTAGTATTGAGTATATACAACTTGAGGTGTCACACCCACAGTCATAATCCGTTGTATGATCTAAACGCATAATCTCAGGAGGAAATCTTGCCATTCATTCATTCATTCATTTGCAAGCAGACTCACTCATGTTACGTTTTTTTTTTACATTTATCGCGACAATTAGTATGAAATACCAGTTTTACAGCAAACGTCATAACTGATATGAACTGTGGTTATGTGATAACTGTATACACAGCCCATACATACTTGTATAAAATAAATAAATCTTAAAATCTGAACTCACCTGCCTGATGCTATATAATCACAGTATATCACTAATGGAAGAAGAAACATAAATTAGAAAAGTGCAAACAAATGTATTATTATGGAGTGCTAAGTGTGAATTGAAGCTTGTAAACCAGACAGCGACTGCTTGCTACATACTGCATCCCATCTTGCTTGCGAGCTGAAGCGTAAAATTCCTGCAGCAAGTCGGCAAGCTCAACAACAGGAAGGTCTTCCAAATTGGTGGCGCATGCCCCTTGTTTTCAAGCCATTCTAGGAAGAAAACATTTAGTCTGCTGTGAAGTATTTTTTTTGAGCATATTTAACTGGGATTTGTCGACATAGATAAAATGGACCATCATGTTTGCCTTTGGTGAGCTACGTTTATTTACACGTTGGGCGGCGATACCGAGTGTTTCTCGCGAAGTTGGGATTGGCCAGACAACAATTTGTGTTTGTTGTTATGGGAATGGCATTTTTCATGTAAATTAAAAACAAATATAGCTCAGAGTTATTAATTTTCAGTTTTGATTTTAATCGTTTTCAACCCACAATTTCCTTCATTATGTCTGTATCTTTATTTGTTTTCCAAACTCAACATTATTTTCATATGCATGGTATGGGGCCTTGATGCTCAATAAAGCAATACATTATCGCGAATAATCTGTGGCAATAACGTCATAAAATTTGCTGGTATTGACAATGCTATAATTGTGAATAATAACTTTGCCGATGTAAATGTATGAATAGATAAGATAAAAGTTGATTTATATCTAAGCTCTGTAAGATTACTCGCTTATCAGCCATACCATAGACCTTCAAAATACATGTATTTTTAAAGGGTATGCCCACACTAACATGTAGATCATGTACACCAGGCCATGTAGTCATGGTGATCGTCAAATATTCAATGTCCCCAGTACAGCCCAACACTATTACATGTACATATTGTCATGGTTACAGTAGCCTCTACTGCTCCTAATAATACTGTTTATCGTCAATCTGCACAGAGATATATCAGTAATACAGACATGATGTGCGTACCTTTGCGTCTTCCGTACGGTCCAGAAAACGTGGTTTCTCTGCCGATCACACTTTCGTCGATATACTGGAAGAATTTAACATCGTCACGTTTTTTATTTGATTTCCGGTCATGGGCACTGTGTTCATCGAGCTGCTCCGGTATATTGTAGAACTTGCGGTCGCCATGCTGTCGAGATCTTGGAGAGAAATCCTCCAGATCTTCACCCGGTGATTCCGTCACGGAAGCCGCCATGTTCACCTGAAAACGAGGCGGGGATGCCTCTTTCTCATCACGTGATCTTTTCATCGCTCATCAATTACGGTTGAATATATAAACTGTGAGACGCGGAGCTGCATGGGACATGAGCAGAAATTGTCTACATCTAACAGGTTTGTACAATTTTTTTGTATTAATGCGTTTTTACTGAAAATGTATTAGATGCCACGAGTCCCGTGTGGAGTCAAGTCTACAGTCACGCCCATCTTTCACGGTGTTGGAATTCCCTCGAAACTGGTATTAATTTGTTCGATTGGGTGCCCCGAGTGTTCGCCTGGGGATCTCATTCTTACGAAGTTTCTAGATCCAGATTATTATTTTCGGTCGAGCCGAGAGATTATGACTGCTGGATTGTGTTCGAACACTGATGCTCGTATTGACGTGTGTACTATATAAATTCGCTGATGATCATAATTCAACATGAAGTTTCTGCCAAAATATTATTCACCGATTCAGCCGAGTACTTCCCTAGCCCAGAATACAGTCATGTAGGTTGGCCTCCTTACGCTGATCATTTGGCCCCACAGAAAGGTTCTCCGCCATAAATGTGTAGCTGGGTGTTGAATCCCCGGTGTATGTGACTTCTCAGGACTGTGGGGGCCGAATGATCAGCGGAAGGAGGCCAACCTACAGGACTGTTGTCAGGGCTAAGCACTTACAATACCCTACACGGTGTGTCTTGTGGCGTAAACGATTACACATACTCTGGTCAAATGAACTCCCCCGGCACAGGGTGACACTATTGCTCAAGCCATGCCCTTGGTATAATCAGAATAATCATCGACGAACAATATATTGCGTGTTGTACTGAATTTTATCATCAGATGAAGCCTATTTAACATTATACTACATAATGTACATGCAATCTAAATATGTGACATCCATTATATATTATTTTACAGACATTAATCGTTTTGAATTTAACGTAGTCAAATGTTATTCTAATTTCAAGAAAAAAAGAGAACAGTGGGAAAAATATAATAAAATGGACAAAAATAATAAATAAAAATAAATATATAAATTATATAGATTATATAATAATAATAATTTGTAAATATAAATTACATAAATTACATTTATTACATAAAACCACTTTTTTATGTATTGATCTAGGTATAATAGTGTTGATGCATTGTATTTGCAAATTTGGCATCGCTATTAAATGAATTAAAAGTTGGGTTTGCATATTTAATTTTACTGTAAAGTGCATCCTTGATTTCACTATAAAGAGCAGTTCATTATGTAATGGTACTCATCCTAAATTGCATTTCTATCACATTTCAATTCGTTATTATTGTTTTCTTGCCCTGTCGCAGTTTATCTGCCTCACATTCTCCTTTCAACTGTTTTACATAATCCGCTTGTACACGTATGCTGTATTGTACGTGGCGTCCCTGACCCGTGTATCGCCATTGACATGGTGATATCATGTTTCTATGTATGTGACCTGTACTGTAGCAGAGCTATAACGTTGCTAAGCAGAGTCTGTTTGAACGACCTGCATCGCGAAATAACTAGCTTGACACGTGGTCCCTGGGTTGCACTAGTGCTGATATGGTAAGCTAAGTGTGTTATCCCACCAGGTTTTACATATTGCCACTAGACGGCAATGACCAGCCGCGGCATTGATGCAGTACATTTGCTGTCGTGCAATATGTGATTAATCAGACCTTGGGGTTGACGCCAGATCGGTTTATAATAATTGACAGACCTACATTTTCTGGCGTTGATAATATATGTTAGCCGGGTGTCACCGGATAATCGCATGAGTGTTGCCACAGACAGGTTTGTTGGACAATCAGGGTTACGTGCTTGGTAATCGAGATGGTATTGAGTCTGCTTTAAGTTTAGACTGGTAGAAGTAAAATTTCTGATGCGTACAACAGTAGCAGCAGGACTATACTTTTTGTAATGCCATTTATAAACGCCGTATCTTGCACGTGTCTACCCCCTCCCAATAAACAGACCTCTGCCGTACTGAACTTTGAACCCCACTGCTTCAATTAATAGGCCTATTCATGCATGTTATGTGCATTTTACAATGTATATTGTGCTTTTGGTCAATATAAGGATGTTGAATGGGGAGAACGTGTTGAGTGTCCAGCATATTGTTTGAGGAAATAATGACTATATTTAAGTGACTGATGGCAATGTTGGTATTATTATAATGCATTTAGCATTGGTTAGTGTGGTACCATATCCCAAATTGTCGACTGGTAACAGATGGAAAAAGAAATGATGGTTTATACTATTTAAGTTTGAATTATTTTAAACATTGATTTATTTATGTATTACATTGCTTTAACATTGAAACTGGTTTCTACCTTAAACTTTATTCTTATCATTTCAATTTTCGTTATCCAGATTTCCAAGTGAGGGTATAAATAACCTAATCACTACCAACATCGTGTGATAGTAAGATGGAGTGGCCAACATACAGGAACTCGTTAGAAGAGTACCACAGACGAAGTACAGAGAAGAAAGAGTTTGAGCAATGGTTACAGTCCAATCTTTCTGGCATCATTGACAAGATCACTTTACCCGTGGATGAAGATGGATTTCGTCATCTTGATATCGGATCAGGCGATGGTGGGCTATTATGATTATTAATATAAATGCCACTGCTAGTTTATACTCACGCGTACATTGTGGTCTTACGAAATCCCCTCTAAGCCATCCATTCATGACAGTGGCTTAGAAATATTTTAGAAGAGAACAAGTACATGTCTACCAACATTGACAAATATCAAAGTGGGACTAATATATAACAGGCATAATTAAGGAATAACCACATCCAAGAGGGGAGTATGCCATGAGCTATTGCTTGTGTTTATATGTTGTGAAACTGGTCAAAATCTAGTAGCATACTCCAGTCTTGGTAGTTATTCTTATTATGTTATACCGTTAGATACATTGATTAATTTCTTGTCGTGATATTAGGAGACATGTGCTGCAAGCTGGTCGATATCATCTTAAACCACCACCATAGTGTTATCTGCAGGAGCGTCGAACCAATCGCTGAGGAGATTGAGAAATTCAGAGAATTGGTAAAAAAACAAACTCGTGCAAATGCCACATTTGACATGAGACAGGAAACTACGGAAGAATACGAGGTGAATATTACTTAAAACTTTGGAAACATTTTTTTTTTTGAATACCAAGTGACCTAGCACTAAGACCAGATTTTTGTTATTCCTTGTATCTCGAGTTTTTATAATGCGATTTTTTTGAGGAGGGCGGAAAAAAATTAAATTAATTCTTTTTTTCCATTAGATTTGCGTGATTCTCAAAGAATTGAAAGTGAGATCATTGATCGGAGAGAAGAAATGAAATACAATTTTATTCCATGTATAACCTTGTTTCTCATCTGCGTGAGACTTCGGCATTTTGATCATGATACTCCCACGAAAATGCAACTTGGGTTTGTTATGCGGCGGGCGGAAAAAAATGAAGATAACAGGTTTTTTTTAGCAATTTTTTGCACTTACAAGTCGGCGGGCGCGAGAAATTATTACGCTGAAATAAAATTTTATTTTTATTTCTATTTCGGCTCCTGTTCATTCGGCGGGTTCGCGAAACAAGGGATAATAAAAATCTGGCCTAAATTATTTTATTTTTTGCAATTGAGGAGTATACAAATGAGGTTCCTGTCCAGTAACACGTTTATTGATAATATGTTATACAACCTGCTAGGGCCAAACTCACGTATTTTTTTTACCCAATGTTTTACTGAGTGGTTCCCGTGCATTCACACACATTATCATATACCTCGTACATTCCCGGCCTCGTAACGCTATGGAAAGTGCGCCCTCACATCAGGTCAATAATTTCCAGCGTGTCCGGTTTTCATCGACCAAAACTAAACGCGTCAATCTGAATTACGTCGTGTGTTTGAGGTCACGCCGTGTAGTGGTAAAATTGTAATTACACCTATAAGGTATATGATAAAACCTTACGAGCTCGGGTGCTTCCGCCGCACGACCTCGGGCCGCAAAAACCGTATCCAAAAGTCCATAAAGAATATTTTCAGAAATTGAAGAAAACATTCACAGTACTAGTACTAGTACTTGTGTTAGCCTGTGTTTAAGTGGCAGATCCACGATATAACTAAATGTATTTGTACACTCGATAAGTGCGTTTGGGCAAAAGTGTAAAAACACGGACGTATTTATAATTATTATAGAATACTGATTTCTTAGGATGAAATTGCCAGTCTTTTGTTTTTCCCAGAAACGACCCGAGGTTGTTGTAGAATGTCTATTTCATCTTGTTACGATTTTGCAAATGATCGTTGCGGTGGATGATTTGGAAAAGACGATTATGCATCACTATGAAAACGAGATGGGAAAAGGATCGGCCATGATAATTTCACTTATATCAGGTAAATGTTATTGCTTGTGCTACGATACATGGGTATTTAAGGCAATGTGTTGTATTATATAACTGTAATACACACTTGTTGTGGGGGGGGGGGTATCATAATTTCGTAATTTGGATGTGCGCTGCCTGTACTTCTTAGTGCTTTTCGTCCTCATTCGCCTGCAGGTACTTTTTTTGAACACAGCTGAGGAACTTTTTTCGATAGTTTTCCACATGTGATTAAATTTGCAAGTAAAGACGCAAACATCTAGGACCAATCTAATTGCCCAATAATTGGATACGAGTATATTTCTCATGTTTCAAGTTAGCGCCCTCTATGGATAAGCCGAGTCCAAAATAAGCTCACAGGCGTCGTATTTCTTACAGACAAATCACCCGATTTAATATCAGCGGTGGACGCTAGCCATGGATTCAAATGGTCATCTGCAGACGTCCGTAGAATGTTACAAGAGAAAGATCTCCATTATACGGAACAATTCGTCCCTTACACAGTGGATATCACGCAGTGTTTCGATGAGACTAGCCTGAAGGGGGCGCTGTTAATGGAGATGTTAACTATTACGCCCGGTTTCCGCGAATGCGTCAGTAAAGAAAAACAAAAAACAATCCTCGATATACTTAAGTCAAAGTCATTTAAAGATGGTGATGACATTTTAGCGAAATACGGTTTTGATGTGTATATTGTGTTTAAAACTTGATGCATGGAAAGCCTCAAAAAACAACAAGCAAACGTTGTTTTTCGTCACGTTGGACCTACTCATTTAGCCTTCCGAAACCCAGATAGCGTCCTAGCTAACTAATAGTGATACATGTTACAAAAAACAAACAGATTGCTGGCCATAAAAAATCTTACATGTGTAATATAATGTAGTATACAAAATCCTGTTTGTACATAGTGCTGTATTCTCGTAAGAGTGGTTGATATGAATTCTCAAAGCGCGGGAGTCGTCACCTGCGCATGCGGGAAACGGCCACAGCGTCTACCCATGAGCCTTTGCGTATTTTGCGTGCGTTGTCATCGTAGCTTAGGTCCCGCGCGTGAGCTGTTGACGACCCCTACCGCTTTAAGCAAATGCAGGATGATGATTTAATTATCAGGTAGAATAGTTTAGGTGCATGAAAGCGCGTCTAATTTGAATTAACAGTACATATTACCAGTAATTTTAAGAGCGCGCTTATGTGCGTCATTATTTCATCAAATCCAATTAAAGTTATTCTAGCTGTGGGTCCATAGCTCTTCTTGTGCCAGTCTTTGATCCCTTTGATTGTATTTTAGTCATCTCTGATATACAAAGTTAACCATACTGTACGTCTTTAGTTGTTACAGTAGTGGCCATATTGCCGGGTTAGACTGTGGATAAAGAACGCCAACATGTATGTTTAAAGGGCGGTGGCCCGCGCCGTACAGCGCGCTCAGATTTCTCGTATTAAGGTAGAAGCCTACTCATAAATTAAAAAACCCAGAATTTATTCATTTTGCAATAAATTGTACTCCAAGGCAATATAAGGATATTGACCGGAAAAAAAGTTGGGTGTCACCAGCCTTTTTTTCGAGAAATTGATGGTTTTATTTTAGTGGAAATCGCCATTTTGACACTATTATAACGCCTTTACCACAGGTTTCTATGGCAGAGATATTATGCAATATCTCAAAATCTAGCCTGAAAAAATCATATATTGTTAATTATGGAGTACTTTTTGTTGTTCTGAATTATTTAAAAAATCTGGGTTTTAAAAAGTGTCAAAAAATGCAGTTTTTCTTTAACATTGTGTTCTATGGAAATGTTCTAAAAATAGCAATGTTCAAGAAATATTAGGACGCATTTCTCGGAAAGCATAACTGTAACACACAAAATAATGCTATTTCATTGTACCATGAGACATTAGCTTCATGATTGTACATAATAAACTAATGACCATTGTCATGTGATTTATGACCAATTTTGTCAAAAATTATGACTAGGCTTCTACCTTAAGCAAACATTTTACACGCATTGTATACTTCGCTTGGAACTCGTGTCGAAAGCGGCCCGGCGCCACGATCACGATCACCGTCTTATAATATTTTACAATGAGAATACAATGTATGTATAATATTTCTTGATTGCGTCAATTTACTCGTCACTAAAGTATTTGTAACATTCGCGATATGTTCCGTATGTATAACGCCTGTAGCAATCAAGTAGTTTAACTAGGCAGAATAATTCGCAACATGTTAACAATATTACCATTATATACTCACGTTGTTATCAATATCTGTAACAAATTGTGAAAATAAATACGTCACATAATATACGGTTGCTTAGAATATCTAATAAGTTCGATTGACTTCTTCTGCGTTATGACAAGGGCAGTGGAGAAGATCGAACTGACGTATTCGGTGAAGAGTCACGGTTATCATTACTTAACAAAAAATACTGCAGAATATACACAATTTGTCGTGTATTTTAGCTTCCATTATTGCTATTTTTTCAATTCACAGATTATTAAGAATTATTTCATTTTCAAATATCATTGACTTTTGTCATGATTAAAATTATATAATCTATCCAATCGTATCCTCGGGGGCGGATATCCGGGCATTTTCACCGCCTGGCAACCCGCGGCGGTGAAAACAAAGGCCCAAAACTCGAAGAAAACGGTACGTACTTTGGGATGATTGTTGAGACTCCTCTGAACAGTGTAACAAGATTAGCCCTACGTGTGTAACATATATAAATTTGGTTGTTGTTGTTGTTTTCTCAAATTTTCACCGGCTCGACCGGCGTTCCACAGCAGCGCGCACAGAGCCCGTAGAAATGCATGTACAGTGGTGCGCGTCGTAGCAACGTGGAACGTCTTGTGACGTAGCTCCGCCCCCGAGGATACAGATGTTTATCGACGGAAATGTGTAGCGCCCTCCACGCTCGTAAAATCAGCACGATCTACATTATAATATCTGGTCGCGGGGTTTCATTTCGCAGTGATACGATAATGGCAATGGTTCTACAGTTTTGCTTTGCGCTTTGCGTTGTCATTTTGTGTGGACAGTTCAGCGAAGCTTGTTCTATAGTTGGCGAGCCCAAACCTTTTATTGAGAGGGCACAGGAAGCTAAAATTGTCGTGTACGGAGAGGTAGTAGCTAAGTATCCAGAAGATGGGATGGCGCATTTTTTCCCAGATGCATACAAAGCCTCGCTCGAAGTTTTCTGCATTTTCAAGGGTAAGCACGACATTTGTTTTGTCTGCATTTTTAAAATAATCGACCTGCTAATATATTGGTTTTAAACACTCAAATTGGCGTTCAAATTTCACAATCTACGCTTTTACGTGAGCGATTCAGACTGTATGAGCAATTACAATTGTAGGTACGGTTTACGGGACCCGTGGAATGCCGTTTCCAAAGTTCACAGTACCCTTCGACACAGGGATTCAATTATTGTCCGTCTATGAAGAGTTCATATAGTATTTGGTGTGGTCGTTTGTGTTACTACTCGCAAATCATGCCGACTGTGACAGATCTAAGAGGGACATTCACAGAATTCCATTGTAGATTGGAATTGAATACAGCTGGATATGATACAATACCCGGAGCCGTACGCGTACATGCAAATCCAAGTCCGTAGTGTGTCAAAGCTTAAACAGTCACATATATTTACGGAATAACTTGAACCAGTTCCCACGGCCAACTCTCAGTGATAGCTCTGTTACATAAACATGTGTGTCGTAATATTTGAGGGAAAATGGCAGGGTTTCTATCTAATCCTAGAATTCTTAGCTTCATAACGTATACTGTGTTAGTGCCAAAAGAGGAAGGGGACTTGTCACGGATCGGGATACGAATAAGCTTCCCAAATACTGCGAAGGAAGGAGTGTGTTCTGCTAAGTTATTGTGTAAACGAAAAATGTTGTTTTTTTTAAAAAAACTGACAGCGCTATATTTGTGTTTATACTTGCTCTTTGTCCGTTTCTTTGTTGCCTTTCTTGCGTTATAATAGCCTTTTTGAAAGGGAAAATACATCACATCTGGGTGGAAATAACCACATAACAGTACTTTGGCGAAAAAAAAAGCTGTGTTCATCTGAGTAATTATTAAATTAAAAAATTAGAGAGTCACATTTTCAAATTTTGCAGAATACTGATACAATTTGCATTTGCATTGGTTACGTTAAAATCATCAATATATCGTCCGAAATCTATCCCTATTTCTTAATATCCGTTCAGTAAGATCCTTAGACTTCGTAGCATTTGGAATGTGTGGTGTATATAGTTAATATCTACACTGACGTGCACTGTATATTCGACATAATATCGTATTGTAACAGCTGACAATTCAATTTGTGTTATCCATATATACTTCAAATTAACTGGCCAGCCCACATATTATAGTAGCGTATTACTGAATCAATATGTGATTACACTCTACTCCTTGTAGATGGTAGATGTGCATAGAATGCCATAAGGAACATGTTAGTCCCTCGTGTGTCTACACCTGCGTGCCTATACCGATCACATTCAAACATAGATCATACATATGTACGTACAAAAAAATCGACACATCCACATTGATTTGGTGGTACGTACAAGTAATTCGACGCGTATCCACATTGATTTGATGGTACGTACAAGTAATTCGACACGCGGTTACATTGATTTGATGGTACGTAAAAGTAATTCGACACGCGGTTACATTGACTTGATGGTACGTACAAGTAATTCGACACGTGGTTACATTTATTTGATGGTACGTACAAGGAATTCGAAACGCACCAATATTTTTTTGATGGTACGTACAAGGAATTCGACACGCGGTTACATTGACTTGATGGTACGTACAAGTAATTCGACACGTGGTTACATTGACTTGATGGTACGTACAAGTAATTCGACACGCGGTTACATTGACTTGATGGTACGTACAAGTAATTCGACACGCGGTTACATTGACTTGATGGTACGTACAAGTAATTCGACACGTGGTTACATTGACTTGATGGTACGTACAAGTAATTCGACACGCGGTTACATTGACTTGATGGTACGTACAAGTAATTCGACACGTGGTTACATTGACTTGATGGTACGTACAAGTAATTCGACACGCGGTTACATTGACTTGATGGTACGTACAAGTAATTCGACACGTGGTTACATTGACTTGATGGTACGTACAAGTAATTCGATACGTGGTTACATTGATTTGATGGTACGTACAAGTAATTCGTCACGCGGTTACATTGATTTGATGGTACACGTACAAGTAATTTGACACGCATCCAGATTGATTTGATGGTACGTACAAAAAATTCGACACGCATTCACATTGATTTGATGGTACGGTTTTATAATGTGTTATCATAACAAAGGTCGACATTTCTCCTCTTAGCAGTACATCAGTAGCGTTCACTGGATAAGGTATTTGACTTCTTTGCCCGTGCTAAGAAAACCTCCGTGAACGCTTAGCAAAGGCTAATAAATGGTTTAAATATGGTCCGCTTTAAAGACGCGGTCCAGATCCTTAGCATGGGATAACGAAGTGTTCGTGAACGCGTAGCTCGGGCTAAGCGCCCAACACGCCATTATATTCAATGTTCATTTGGAAGATCTACTATTATATTCATAACTACTCATTTTGATACGCCATTTTCGACATAGCGATCAACGCAAACACACATAGAGAGATTGTTTTCGAGAAAAAATGAACTGACGACGAGACTCTGAATTTACTTTGGTATTGTAAGTAATCATGATTGAAGATTTGTGTATACTCTTAACCAGTTTGGGCGTTCCTTAACCAGTAATAACCGCGTTTCCTCGCGTGCATGAACGCGTTTGGGTGTATCCACCTTAGCCCGTGAACACTACTCTATGGAGTGTGTCTCTCCTCGGACAGTACTACTTTATTTGTCATAGTGCAAGTGGTACCTTTCCACGGACAATAATGGGTATCAGAGTGTGCATTTATTTTGCGCTTTCGTCGGAGTATTTAGGTACAAATCACGAGACCGAAGGCCAATAGCCGAATGACGTTTGCACTGGATGTTTTTTACCCGTGTGATTACCTATACTTAATTAATTGCGAATGCGACGTCGTTGTTTTATGTTGCTTTATATAATTTTATAGATATATGTGTTTATTTGTGTTCACTTTAGTTCGGTAACTGCACCGCTGCGTTTTGGTGTCTATTCTTCGAACCACATACAGCCAACTAGACCTAATCCCCAAATTCATGTCTAAATAATATTTGTTGCTCTTTTATTGACAATAAGCAAACCGAATCATGTAATGTTCCTTCATTCAACTTCCTCAATACGACATATGCATGTACCGATCCCGTACTGATACGTCAGAAACACGAGTCAAATTACATTGAAATGGGCTACTGCTCTTATAAATGATGGGTCTGATTTAGATTTGTTTTGTGGCGATCTGCGAGTGTCTTCAAAGGGGTCAACCACCACAACAAAATGTCTCGTTTTCACAGTGACTGTCACATGGGTATGCTTCAATATTCTATATTTCAGTTTCTGGTAGGTTAGTTATGAATTTGAGTGTCAGAATAATTGTAGTATAATTGTGAAATAAGAAGCAAGTCAGCTTGAACTGGAAAAGTTAGTTATTTATCAAAACATCTCAAATTTCATTGATTTACAATGGTGACAGACATAGGCCAAGTGACACATGTCGGCCTAACCAACTTTTGAACTAATATTTTCAACGTGTGATTTCACAAGAACGGTTCAATTACTATATAGCAGTTCAAAACTAGTTAAATCGATGCTGTGGACCACGAAACGGGTACATGATGACCTAATTACAGAAAGATCCTATATCAGAAACATGATTAATCGAGAAGTTTCCTTTAAGAAATTTGATGGCATTGCACTTATTTACATGCCATTAAATTTGATGAGTGCTAAGTGCGCCTCCATGTGTGTGCCTTGTCGTTGAACGCACATGATTTGCGGGCCACACAGCAACTGGCGACCCCGATCACGGTATTTTGTCTATAAACCATGCTGATATATTTGATTTACCAGAGATAATAAACAATCGTTTACTGTTTCTTTTGCGAATTTGACATTTTTCGTGCAAAGGGTTGAAATAATCACAGGATAAAGTCCGAGTACGCGGGAACTTCTGGGGTGGACCGACATACCGAGATAAAGTGCTGAGGACAGGAGAGAACTTTATCGTGTGGATGGCTTTATATCCCCGATTGAAGAGTGTTGCATATGAGACATGAGTGGTCGAATTGGTGGTTTTGATAGTAAAGTATGAAAATATTATTATTAAATTTCGAACGACACTTCAAATCTATAGTTGTACGAAACTTGTATCGTTCGAGAAAGCAACTGCACTGGAACCTCCTGTTAGGTGATTTGGGTGCTTGTTCTAAATGTAATATTTTTATTTTATTTTAATGAGACAGTCACGTGAAAAAAAGATAGCTAACTCCTTTCGACAGAGCGAAGAAACGAGGAGAATATTAATGATTAATTCCAAAAATAGCGATACCAAAATCACGCCGGTCCACAGGCGGTTGGTATGGTAACATTTGACATTCAATTTTCAAAATTAAGTCACGATCAGTGTCGTAAATTATTCCCACAAAATAATATTTTCGAATAAAACGGCCACATGCCCTGGAAAAATCGAACAGAGCTTGACATGTATGAATAATTTATTGGGCTTCAGAAAAAAAACGTGTCAAATTTAATTATAGTCATAAATATTTGGTCACCAGTCGATGAACAATTCGGAAAATCATGATTCACACGCGAAAGTCCTTCGGTACTGAAAATCATCGACCCTACTCTGGTTTACCTTATTTCAAAACTTGCAAATAAAACTGATTCGCCGTGAATTCTAATATATCTCAGCCTATTTTTTTTTCTTTTTGAACTGTGGTCAAATCCCACCCGTTTGTCAAAATATAACGATGTTTTTCATTGAATATTTTTAAAGCCTGTCACAGCACAAAAAGTATGTGAATCGACGTCGGAGATTGGATGGTACGACGACCCTTCAATTAACATCAAATATGCTTGGTTACAACATCATTGATTGGCTGAAAGTCACCTGATCGGAGCGCGACCTGGGTCACAGAACCATATTTGTCCGTATTATCACAGGATAGAAAGAACGACACCTACATTTTCAACCATTTTTAGCGCGGAAATTGCCAGAATCTGTCGAAAAAACTCGTGAATGTTATGGATCCGAATAAAATAAAGCTAGCGATTTCTAAGAATGGTTATTAATATATTCCCCGATGCTCTTCGAATTTATATATTTTTTTATTTCAAGGTAAGGAACTGAATGGCAAGTTGAAGTTGCATCGACTTCAAGGCGGCGGTTTCACTGTTGTAGTTTCGCGATGTAAAATAAAATATATATAATAATAATAATACTTAGCTTGTTTAATTATTTGGGTTTTCAGCCCCCAAAATACGGGACATGATCACCACGAATTACGGTCAATGTTTGTCCTGTCTAGGACCAACGCCCGTCCTAAACTCAGTATGGAGAAACTAACGGGAATCGATATTCCGAACAAATTATTGGGACACGTTCGACAGACATTCCAAACAATCGAAATTATTAACGAAAGACGAAATTTTTCTAGATATTTACAAACATACTGTCATGACAAACATATGTAAAATTAACAAATACACAAAGAGGTGTAATATTAGCTTTTATTTTAGGTTTTTCTTTCACTCAGTCCATGTATGGAACTGCCATTTAGCTTTGTGGTCCTTTAGCTTGTCTTTGCCTTGAGGAAAACAACAATAATTATACAAGTCTTAAACACATTACGAAGACTCAACAATCAGGAATGAAACACCAGACAATCATGTCGTACGTTCTTGTGTTGAAACACATTTTGTATTTTACGTCAGAATATTGTTTAAAATAAAATATTTAATACCAGCCAAATCGAGGTCAAAGAGTCAGATTGCGTGCATATAATTACAAATAGTTAAAACAAAAAGTATTTGAACTTTTGTTGGCTGTTCAACATCTCTGAAAACCAGAAAGACAATTATAAGACAATGTGAACCTCGGAAATTTTTTGTTAGTCCGAATCTTAAATGCGAGCGATATTTCGGGGTTTGCGCTTTCGAAAATAAAGCGGAAATTGTCTGGTCGAATTCAACAAGCGGTCACAAAAGCGAGCGAAAAAAAAGCGATTGGAAAGCGGAAGCGGAAGCGAGCGGGAGGTTGGGCGAAATGAGTACTGTACTATGGGTGCTCAAATGAACTAAAAAAAAACGCGAGAAACGACAACGCTCTTCAAAAATATAAACCACACACTGCAGTACTCAATGAACTCACTATGGCTGCCCCTCAACTGAACCTAGCCTAAAACGTCACAGAAATGCCCGGATGTAGTATGTTAGTATGTTAATTCTTAGCTATTGTTCGTTGTTTCTTACCTCCATGAACGGCGTCCATGGGCTAATTCAGGACATGTTTAAAAGTCACCCACAACCACAAGAATAATGAGAAAAAATTAACATAGCTACAAAGCTGTTGGAAATGGTTATTAAGATCTATACAGCCCACAATTTCTGTCACCTTGACCTACACTTTAAAGGGCGGTAGTCGTCGCGCTGCGCATTTGCGACATTTGTGTTGATAAACATTGATTTTCCCACAATCCAATGCGCTCTTCTAATGGAAATCACAAGTATGAGGTTCGACCTGGGCGCGACTAGCACTAATACCTTCTAAACACCTAATACTTTGTACTCGTTGATCTGTGCAACAGTCAAAGTCACCATCTTTGTTTATATGAGACCCATATATCTCGCGCATAATCTTGGAATTTACAAATGCATTTTTTGAGAAAGTACCATACTTTGAAATGTTTTCAGGTAGTCCTGTATGAATTTCGTTCTGGTAAAAAAAACACCATGCCTCTATTGCAACATCATCGCCAGCCAAGGACCACTTATTCGGCCGAAGCCTCAACATTAACCCTTGGCAGATTTCACCACGATTTACTGTATGTCGCACGCCTTCAAGCGATTATAAGATTCACTTGGGCTCATTTGCATTACCCATTCAGAACTCACGATATAAACGACACATACTAGTACTTAGTAAAATTAAAATGGTGGAATATAGAAATCAACGTGTTGCTAGCTTTTTGCTCTTTGAACGAGTTTACTGACCATCTTAGGCAAATGATGTATTTGTTGTCACGAAACTGGGTCGGGCAAGTCGATATGTTACCAGTTTCGACAGTTTTGTCAGTTTACTAAAACAAGGTTTGCACAAATATATATTTAGACATTCCACCGTCTTCATTCACTTGCCCACAAGCAATTTCCAAAGTTGGAATAAAACATTTTGGAAACGTGTCAACGAATATAGACCTTCTGTTCTTGACTCCTGTTGAATCAGCGCAAAGCCTGCACGCCGCCATTGTTTTAATCTGTGCTGACCCCAGACGTTCACATTTATGATACAGCAACGCTGATTGGTGGCGCCAGCTTCTCGGCGCACCCAATCAAATAACTCAATTTAGCTGCAGTGAAATACAGCTTTTCCTAACACGATCACGCACGGGTTCGTGGGCCGGTTATAAATGGCCGGCTTTAGCGAAACCGTGCGATTCGGACGATGCTATTGCAAATGAAATACGCTAAAACGCCCTAGGGATGACTGGTGGTTATGTCGTGTATATAATTCAGGGGAGGTTGTTTACGCAACATGACTTGATTCAGCTGCTTCACACTGGAAACATTTCATGATTTTACACCAATGTTCAACCTACCTAGTAATGCGGCACTGAGGGCGCTATATCATTGTGATGGATACACGTAAATGAACAATCCTACATTATTGTCTACGTAATACCACACGGCATGGTCAATAACAGTCTTTAACGATACACCAATTACTAGAACGACTGATAGGAATTAAATTCTGCAGAATAGAATCAGATATCCTGACTATCTTCCATTCTCTTGAACGTTTGTCCGAAGGCTGGCTCGATACACAGTCCCTCAACGTTGAGGGACTGTGCTCGGTATAAACCTCAGATATTCGTAATACACTTCAACTTTATTGACTCTTCCCTGTGATTGTACAACGCTATAAATAATAGAAAATTCATCTTAAATCTTACATTACATTACAGAAAGAACATTTTTTTTCTTCACGTTATATTGCATACTGTGGGAAATTACACATACAACTGTATATTCACAAACTTCACTTCAATTCAAGTCAGCGTGCATCTAGATCAAACGAATTGGCGTATACGTTGTGTGTCCTACTGTAGTTAGTTTTAACCTCTCTTCAGCACTAAGACATGGATTTGTGGAGACAGACAGACAGACAGACAGGTAAAACGTTATGGTCGTCACGAAGCGCGCGTTCGAATATCACGTCAAATAAATAATATGAGTTTTACATGTTGCGTGGGACCCATATCGATCACGACGCGGTCTTGTCTTGCTAAACTATGAATTGGACAATAATTTATATCATTTGTTCAATTGTAGGGGGACCTTTGCAGTCCAGAATAAACATAACGGATATGGGGATTATGATGTCATGTGATATGACCAACGTCGACGTATTTGTGAAGTATATTCTACTATTGGCCTATTCGCCTGAAACCGGTAAACTCGTACCAGATGAAATAAATTTCGAAACCGCCGCCTTAGAGGTTACTACAGACATACTTGGCGCGTTGTCCAACTTATGTGATGTCACATTCCAACCTCCCCATGGGAAAGATACATGCCCACCCGAGGTGCCAAGTAAAGACAATCCCGACTGTGACTCCCCAACTATTGAAGTACGAGTGCCACCTAGCGACGAGAACTCCCTGACGACTAGTAGTCCACCCGAAAAGAAAGAAAATTCAACAAAAACAAAAGATAAGGACGGCAAGGTGACGTATGTTATGATTACTGAGTCATCTGACAAACTACTCGATGCATCTGCGAACACAACCAAGGTGACGCCAAACAAGGGCCGCCTAGTGTCGATTTCAAGTACATTACTCGCCCAAACGTGGGCCGTTGCTATTGGAGTATTTGCCTCTACCATTGTATTGTGCAGTTAAACGGTTGATGACTGGCGGCGGTAATAAATGGTGTACATGTATATTGTCTTCATTACGTTTGTTGAGATCTGCAAAGCAAACTACAAAGTGTTTTCTCCCCATTTTTTTTCTTGCAAACCCTATTCAAATTAAAGAGCGGAAATCGTCGCGCAACGCATGCGCGAGATATATGGGTTTCATATAAACAAAGATGGCGATTTAGACTGTTGCGCGGATCAACGAGTACAAATTGAGACGTTACCAAACTTTAATTAGGCATTTTTAGGTGATTGGAAGGTATCGAAGAAGTCGCCGGCGGTAATCAGTGCAAGCCGCGCCCAGGTCAAACCTCATACATGTGATTTCCATTTGAAGAGCGCATTGGATTGTGGGAAAATCAATGTTTATCAACACAAATTTCGCACATGCGCAGCGCAACGATTGCCGCCCTTTAACTAAAACTCGTCTCAATTGATAATAATTACATAAAAGTATTGCAATCATTTAAATCGTGTTGATCTTATTATTATGAATCAATACAGTATCTATTTTCGTCACTTTTACAAAGTAACACAACAATAAGATGACGTGGCATGAAAACGACAACCGCGGCTGGTTGTAAAGTCGTTCGTAATCTGGGACATGGTTACTAATTGTCTCAAAAACATTATTTTTATAGCCGGACCAGTTCCTGTCATATTTTACGCAACAGAAGCAGTGCGTTGCCAGCGAATGCTACTTTATACGAACGTGTATAACTTATATTACGATTTATATAACAGACAAAACAGATAACACATGTATATCAAGTGTTGGTGCTGTGAATTTGAAATAAATAGTTTGTAGCGAAATAAATTAGCTAGTGCGTGAAACCCCTCAAAGTGTCACAGACGTCTTGTTAGATAGTGGCCCAACGCAACGTGGTAAAATACATTTGGTGTTTATTTCATTGTATATAAGCATAGGTGTGAGCCAACTATTTACAATATTGTGTGAGTAATACAATAATCTAAGCTACGATTTTAGTAGTAATGTTAACTATGGAAATTCAATCATTTACTCTTCCTAACAATTTTGTTATTGTTCAATCATTTGAAAACTTCAAACAGATTGTCCAACTAGAGACGAAAAGGAGGTTCTTATTTCACCGTTATCCAATAATAGAGATTATTATACCGGCATGAGGTTACCACGAAAATACAGCAAAGTATGCACGAAGGTAGTACGGGTGATCGTATCAACCGAAGCATAGTAATCATTGGTACGAGTGAATATACAAACGACGACAACCCATAAAATTCGATAAATTATATTTATTTGAATTATTTTGTGATTTGCTGAAAGGTTAATAAGGTTACTGCATTAATGTATGACTATTACCTCCGTTTGTATATATTGATTTTAACTGACTCCCTCACAAACATGTACCTCACACACTGCAACCCTGATTTACTTCCTGCAGAACCTAGTCCTATCCATTAGTAAGAGTACTTGTATATCAACGTAACTATTATCTGTCACGTATCACTGCATCGTCCGAATTTCACGCGAACTCGATGTAAACACCCCCCCCCACACACACACATACATGTCTTACTATCGTTGTGGCGCCGCACATTGGATTAACTTTTAATAAAGTTGAATTAACATTTAATTTAGTTGCGATATGAACTCGATTAAAACGCTTTCCTATACAGGGTTGCGTTTTAATTGGAGTTTAATTAAACTCAATTACAATGCAATACAACGTAGAATTGCGTTTTAAAAGTTTATTTAATTAAAAGTTGAATATCCCGGGCCCGTGACTAAACACAGAAATGTTTGCGAAGCTTAGGTTTAGTATCGGGGGAAGGTATGGTACAATTATATTAATATTAATATAAACTGAACCATACCTTACCCCGATACTAAACCTAAGCTTCGCAAACTTGACTTAAATTCGATTAAATATTAATATAAATTATGAAACAAAGTGAAGGGGTCTCACTATTCACTGATGGGCTCACTTCGTGGGTGTGCGTCCATGGATTTGGCGTCACTTGGATAGGAAGACCTGACTATAGATCTGCACCCAATCTCGCACAACCAGCCAATCTGAGACCCAATTAGAGTTAGCGTAGCCCATGGCAACGGAAATAACAAAATGGCGAGATGTCAAATTGCTAAAGAGGGCGCAGTCTAAAACGTCCTCGATGAGCATGGTTTTCAAAGTATAGAGGAGAGGCGGCTGTCGAAAAAACTAGCGAAGGTAACATCAAACATGCTTTCCATTGAATTATTTCTTGATTGGTATATTTACATAACAATTGATGATAATAATAATATACATATTTATTCACATATTTCTGTTTATTTATATACAAAAATCTGTTTTTGAAAAATGCAGTTCCCCACATCTTGCCTGTTATCACCGATTTTTTTTATTGCGGCGTAGTGATTCACATCCTGAATATTTTTTGTGTGACTCTAATAAATAACTTATCTAACCAGGCTTTATTTGTGTTATAATGACCAAATATAGAAGGCGGTCTACGTTTGCAGTTCTCATTTTCTGTGTGTAAAAAAATATCGTTTTGGCGGACGGCGACGGCCGACAAATAGTTATGGTTCTGTTGCTCTTGACACACGAGAATCGCAGATAGGACCCGAAGATACAATCAACAATAAGCAAAGCATATACTGGTGCCGATTTTTATTAGAATTTACGTCATTACAATCGTCTGTCTCCTAACAATTTCTGCAGCCTAGATAGGCAAAATTGGTAGTCGTGAAATTTAAATCCTATTTTTTTCAAGATATATAATAAATTTGTTCAATAATATTTGATTATTTTGTGGGTGTACATGCATGTACTAAAATTGTAGTACATAAATTACAAACATGGTTAACGTGCAAAGTAGAAGTAAACAATTTTGCATTTGTTTACAATTGGTCCGAATGCTGCGACACTAAATCTAATTGGTTGTGGGAATTGCAAATTCTGTTATAAAAGGGAAATAAAACTGTAAACAGAATTTTTCGCAAACATCACTGATCATGAAAGGCGTCAAACGAAGCTCATATGTCGTATAGAATTTTATTTTCGTTATATGCAAATTTATGTATGAATTAAATCGTTCGCCATAGCATCTCTCTACCGTGAATATATTACAAATCATAATTTTCTATTTCTGTGTGGATAGTAATGTCATTAGTGTATAGGTCGACCTGAATAAAATACACCCCCCTTCAAATAGTTTTACCTAATACAGCTGTAATCGCCGTGGTTGTTTATTAGCTCGAATAATGATGTCATTTCTCATCATCAGTGTCAAGATCGTTACGAATATAACCTGCATTCAGGTCATCTTCATCGTCACTCATCTGAAAATGAAATGAAACATCGATTTTAATATAGCGACTTTAAATCTGTTTACATTACGAACATTGATAATAATTTTACAGGTAAACGAAAACACATATATTGTGATTCACCAAATTCGAATTCGCGATATTTGCACCGAAATATACATTTAACGTTACGTGGTGTTTTGATTTAATAGTGTACGATAGGTTTCAGTTTGATGGTACAGAGTAAACCTCACCTCACGGTCATCGAAGTTATCAGTGTCTTCGTCGTCATCATGCTCAGACTCTTCGTCACTGTCGACATCATCTACATCTATGTTGTTATCACTAGCCTCTGTTAAATCGACCATTATTACATTGTCTGGTGATTAGACAAATTATACACTATTAATTACACAAACTTGTTTGGTTTGTGATAATCCGAAAATATGCTAATGGAAATTGTGAAATGTATGGGTATTTAGAAGAAAAAAAAATAAAAATATCGTTTTGCATACAAAAACAGAAAATCTATAATTAAGAACGTAGTAGAGGTTATCTGGAAGTAAAATACATAGTAATTATATTCCCAGAAAAGTCGTTTTCCACCTATATATTTCATAATAGCCTAAATTAAACTTGGTTGGGTAAAATGTAAAGAATTTGGCTCTATAATACATTACGTCACATACCGACATCTTTATAGAAACTGTGTCCACCAGTGTCAAGTTTATCAACATTAGGACCTTGAAGATTAAACGTTACAATGGCGCCAATACTGTTGCATCCAACCGCCACCATGTCGCCACCGTAGACTAATACCATTTCAGCATTCTAAGCACACAGAAGATATATATTCAAAAGCACTGGTAATTGAAATTCAAAGAGTAATCAAATAGAAAGCCGAAACTACCACCAATGTTGGAGGATGCTGAAAATTGAACATTACATATTACATATTGTAAACAATTCGGACAATATATAAACTACAATATATAAATAAATGTAAACAATTTCAATGAGAAAAAACTATATAAAGCGGAGGGGTCGTCACCTGCGCACGCGCAGAAATTGAGTCCAAAACGACGATAGCAACACACGCTAAAATGCTTAGGGTAGACGCTTGCAAACAAAGACACGCTATGGCCCTCTGACGCATGCGCAGGCGACGACTTTCCCGCTTTAATTGTCATTATTGTGGTGTAATCAATCTATGCATTATGGTTGTGTAATCAATCTATGCATTATGAAGTAGAACGGCACTCACATCTTCTTGTGTGAATCCAGCTATCTTATTTCCAGTTTGTATATCCCATAATATAAACTCCCGTTCCTCTGATCTGGGTGTATAGGACAAGAGCCGACGCTCATCTTCGGATATTATAAGTTTATCAACTTCGTAATTTTGGTGACCGGGAAATTTCAGCAATATCTCCGCTACAATTCAAAATGTTGTATTACTACACAGCGTTAATGAAGTGAAATAAAACCAGATAATGGGTTATCTTCAACCAATTGCACTAAATCGTCAAGAATAAAGTTACCGGCTGGAACTTTGAACATAAACGATGTTACGATTTACCTGACAATATACTCCATATCCAGATTTCCTTCAAACCATCCCAGTAACTAACGACAACTTTGTTTGATTCGATTATTTTCACTGTATTCGGCTCGCCCTCACCGTCATTGCATAGAGTACACTGGAATACACCTTGATGTGGAAACACGTGACAATAAAAACGAAAGTAACGTATAACAAATGTAGCTGTAAGATGGCTGAATACCCGGATGTAAAAAGAGGAGGAAATGTCTACAACATTGGGCGCAACCTTACTGGGGGGGGGGGGGTCCACGGGCATGTCCCCCGGAAAAATGTTGAAATCTAGACCCTCTGAAACGCTATTTCCTGCATTTTGAGGGGAAAATGTTGCTGACACTCATAGCTGAGTTTAATTTAATAGTGCCGCACGCTCTGGTCGTACACAGTGATGCTTTATCGTCATTTGCGGTGGTTTTAAAAAAACACATAAAGAGTTACAGCCATTGTTACCGTTGTAAACGTATCGTATATCGTAAACCTGCAATTATATATATATATATATATATATATATATATATATATATATATATATATATATATATATATATATATATATATATATATATATATATATATATATATATATATATTATTTTGAGCGCGAAACATATTAAGGCATTGTCTCGTACCGCCTCAAGTTAGCCAAAAGAATACCGAGCGTGGGTACTTCGGACCGTAGTGGTCCCATGAACGAATGAAACATAAAAACATAAACAATGGTCTTCATTTTGATTTTATCGGGACCCGTTTGTAAATAAGTACGTGATACTCGAAAAGCTGCCGAGACTGATCAAAATTAACTAATTATATGTTTATTTGTTCAAATTTATTAATTATTATTAAATTGTTGAGCTATTAGTATATGTATATTATTATCTTGTCTATTGTCAAATTAGATGAAAGAAAATCGATCAAGTATCAATATTCATTTTTTTCCCGAAGTTGTCTTCCTTGCTCAGTAGCTGCATATAATCCAGTTATAAAGTATGGTATAACCATCCACCTGGTATGACAGCCAACATATGAAAATGAAGGCACGACAAATGAAATGATATCATACCTGTTTTAAGATTCCACGCTACAATCCGAGATTTCTCGCAGTGTAAAGACTGAATGGTGCAAATATAAGTTTCATCTGCGGAAATGTCACTGTCTGTCAAGTCGATGTTATAGTCAAACACCTGACCTTTTTCATTGGAATACGTATCTGGTAATTTCATAATGTGCTTCAAAGAACGCTTTGGTATATCCCACACGTAACATTTCTGTTCATCCTCGTCCAACACAGAGACAGCGACAGTTCCTTTCCCGTCAGATTTCACTTTTACGTCAATGACCGATTTGGAATCTTTTGTCTTCTCGTCACTCTGTTTTAATATTGTTACAACACTGCCAGTTTGGATGTCGTATAATTTTAAATTTCTTCCGTGCGACGTTGTGGTTAAGACTTCGCGGTGATTATTGACGATGCATATCGAACCACTATAGGCAAGCTGTCCTTTGAATACTCGGACGATTTTCCCATTTGTATAATTGAGGAGTTTTAGTTTGCGGTTGACAAAGCAGAGTGCCTCGTTATTATTGAGTATGGTGAGATGAAATTTAGATCCACCGCCTTTTCCTTCTCCTGCACGCGATTGTATTCGCAGAACTGGTTTGGTAGTGGCGCAATCCCAGATGGTAATGCTGTATTGCTTATTGCGTTGCGATTGCGCCAGAACATATCTCTTCTGACCGGGAATACTCCACAAATCAGTAAAGCTATCCGTGTTGTCATCATCTTTGTCATTCTGTGTCTTCGCAGAAGACTGAGCTTTGCTGACAGTATATGATTTGTGTTCTTCGTGTTGACCTCTGTAAAATTTCCAATCACGCTTAACTATATATTGGACAGAATCGGAACGTGTTGCGTCCCATACTCGGACTAAATTATCTCCCCCGACAGTGACCACTCGCTTGTAATCCAAACTAGCAACACGCTCCACCGAGTTTGGATGTTTTAGTCTATATTCCTTCGTTTCTGTCTGAAGGTCCCAAATACATACATCCGAAGAGGAATTGGGAAATAGCAAATATCGATCATCCTGTGTTATGTAAAAGTGTTGACTAAAATCACTCTTGGTTCCTTTTAGAATTCGCAACAATTCCAAGGATTTGGTATTATATATTTTTAAATCATTGTCCATCATATTCGAAACGATAACTTCGTCGTCACATGTGAGGGCCAGTGCACCGATTGACGTGATCTCCTCATATCCATCTTCGTATGTCTTTACATCGGGGTAAACATTAATAGTGTCCGGGGTAGGGGTGTCTTGAGAGAGATCAACAATTCTCAAGAGATTGGAGTGTTTCTCCACGTGTTCATTGTAGTATGCTATGGTATTTCCACGTGCCTCGATATGAGTTTCTTCGAAATATTCCCTTAACAATTTTGCATCTATTATCCTACAAATGCGCGACCCTGTCGTGATGTCATAAACCACTACTTTTCGGTGGCATGGAATCACTAGTTTATCTTTACAGCTCCCAGCCATCGCAAACGGCACTCCCGAAGTCTCGTCGTCGTCGTATGGTTCAATTATCCGTACTTCAGCGAGAGTGTCCGTGCGGAATATTTTAACGATATTATTAAGTGAGACGGCAAAAACTCTGTCACTGTCACAAAACCGTACGCACTTTATACTTCCGCCATCGTTTTTGGTGTATTCCATGACACTCTTGATGAGGTAGCCGCTTTCCACATCCCATAGTTTCACATTTGTGAAATCATCGCCTGAATAGGTAAAATGTTGGAAAAATATTACAATATATATTATTATCATGCTACTGTATCAATGAACAAATAAACATATATTACACCCGCATTCAGTTACTCTTCATCAGCGATGTAGTCTTACTACCAAAATTAACAGTAATATGCTCTCTTGTTCTCGACATATCACAAACTCAAAAGAGGATATGGCATAAAACTATTACAATATTATAGTGTCATTTCGCCCCATCACAAATAATGCAAATCATTAAGAGTTTCAGACATAATTCATAGCAAAATGAACTTTTATAAATGAGTTCACATGCACACAAAAAATGTACGCAGCTCGGCATTACAGATGACAGCTATCCAGATTTGAGCACCTCATATGTAACACTGGTATACCTCATATTTAAGACCGTCACGTTGATTAATCAGGACGCAATTATTCTATGGCGATTGAAACTCAATTTTGAGTCAGAATGTATATTGGAAATCTAGTGACCGATATCTTTATTGCGAGGGCGCAGTTGTAGTCTACGCGGCATATTTTGACGATTCGCGGAATCATCTTGAAATTGGACAACGTTCCAGCTTAATGTCTCCACTTATTAACTTGGGCTGTGACGTATGTTGGTTGCGCCACCATAATTAAAATAAAGAAATGTTCAGCCAATCAAATTGCTCCTTCTATCTATCATAGCAAACACATAAATTATGTTTCGATTGCATGTAAATGATTATCAATATTATAATTTATTTTGATTTCCGATGGAAGGGTTTTGGGCATACGACTGTTGGCGATTCTTTGTTTTAAATTATTATAAATAAGTGACCTTGCTGTAATGACAGTCTTGGATACTGTATAAAATGACGCAACCAGTGCCTGGCAATTAGTCAATCAGTATCGACTTTTCTTTTCCATGTTTATTACGAATTAATACAATTTCATAAATTATATGTTTGTGCCAGACTATAGATCACGACGCTGTAAGCACATGCCAGTATATGAACATATCACACCGTCAACAAAGGCACGTATACAGTTCCACGACACAACCCCGGGCAACATAGCTGAAATTTTGTGGTTCTCATGGTGACCACGAAAACAAGGGGACTAACAGAACTGCAGCTACAGACACCAATGACCGTATTACCGGTGTTATCCTGGTGTCATCATCGGCGTTACCCTGGTATGTATAGATCGAATACGACAAAACAGTTATGACAGAAATAATTAGACATCACATCTTCTTTTCAAAAGTTCCTCGAGCTGCACTCATGAGGATGGTTAAAGTATGAGCTTGAACTTGAGACCCCTCGGAATAAATGAAATAAATCCCGAGAATGTGATTGTTTATAATCATCGACATCTCCCCAAGAATCGCCATCAGGATAAACATTTCAATATTTATAACGACGCATCTGATTAGTCGACAACTTTGCTAGAGCGCCCAATCAGACAATACGTCCAACATGTACGTTTATGAACACACGGGTTTGTGCGGAGAAGAAAGAGCAGATACGAAACCATGCGAGCGGACAATGCATGAAAGTGAATTTACCTTAGTGCTAACATTAGCTGTGCAATACAACATGTAATTACCGTAAATTTTTCAGTTTTAATGACCCTGTATCAGTTATAACCTATATCACATAAAGTATTGATATCTTAAGTATATATAAATCAACATACCTGTTAATGCTAGGCAACCATCTGATGACACGTCGAATGCGCTGATCGTTTCTCTGTGGCCAGACAAAGTGTGAAGAAGCTGACCCCCTGGTGGCGTCATGAATGGATGGGACGGCATAAAGCACAATGCTGGTGAACGTTTCGCTTGATCTAGAATGTCTTCCAAACCTTGCGTCTGTGATTTTCCCACAGTGAAAAGACAATCATTCAACAAATTAAGATAAACATATATTACCATATAAAGGAAATAAATATTAACCCGACTGTGAAACAAGAAAGCACGTGAAATATAAAAGCATGTCTTACATTTGGAAGTCTTGCTACTAGTTGCGACGCTAGCTGGGCAGGGTCATGTAGAAGAGCTTCTTGGGACAACTGTATCACTTCGGCTATTGTATTGATCTGTTTGTCATTGGCGTATTTCAGCCTTGTCGTTCGGAAATCCTCTAAAACGTTCCTTCGAAAGCAAATAAAAGATTGAAGGTTGCATGGAACCCATATCGGACACGACGGACTCAACGACTGGGTGCTTTGGCTGAAGATGTTTCGCTGTTTAACAACATGTTATACATTAGTTTGCGGTGTGTAAGAATTGGTAGTTCATACTTACTTCAAGGAGGTCGCCTTTGTTTTTGTGTACAACCATTCTAGATTACAGAGAACGGTTTCCTTGAGTGTATCCCATCGCTCACATTTAAGTAGGTGATATGGCATCTCACTAAGTTTGCGCAAATTGTAAGTCCCCGCATCAAATAACAACGGCTGTGCCGCTACCAGTCGATCGCTTTCACAGTGTTCGCCTTTTCTGTTTGTGTACGGTTTTTTCACACCTGCGATGAAAAGATACCTAAGTCTTTTAGAGGCGAAATTCTACGATACACTGGCATATATGGAGGGGTCACAGAATTGTGTTTCTGCCAGAGAGCGCTACCAGTGGAAAGGTCTATTGGAAGTATTTGAGAATATTGGCCTTATTTTTTACATACTTGTGCAGGTCTGCTCTATATGTCCAAACAATTTAAACTTATTATAGTAATTACCAGCATCAAACATATCACACATACCAGTCGTGTTTAAACAATCACTCACCTTTCGACCATCGTCCAAGAAAGTAATCAGCCATATTGCTGTGTAGATTCATTGTTGTGTTAGTATCAGACATATACCTATCATTAGCGGCTTCTATAAACTGCCTATGGTACCAGTAGACTACACGAACACCGTCAGCGCCGCGATCCACAAGATAATCGGATAGCTCAGCTCGGATTCGTACCCATAACAGTGGAGGGAGGCGGCGGATTGGTGGCGTCCAGTATTGATATACATCGTTCAATACATCATCGTCGAGCGAAAGCAGATCTTCTAGTTCGTTTTCAGTCAAACCACTTTTCCCTATGGTTGAAAGTTATTATGTATTATGAATATACAACGGAGGATAGAATAACGTGTACATCGCGAGTCTGGAAACGCGTCAAATAGTATATATAAAACCGTCTTAATAATATATATCATTATTATATATACCATGATGTATCATTGTAAGGAAAAGATGTATAATAATAAGGTTATTACGAGGATACCTCAAAGTATGCACTAAGACAGTACGCCGTCGCATCGACCTCAGCTGCGCGATGGTCTTTACTGCTGCTGTACTGTCTTCGTGCATACTTTGAGGTTTCCTCGTAAAAAACTCATATTAATTCCCACCATGTCTTACGTACGTCATTGCTGTGCAAGGCGGCAATCACGCAGACATAATGCACCATCTTTGACTGCGTTCATAACAAGCGTTATTTATTTATTTATTTATTTATTTATTTATTTATTTATTTATTTATTTATTTATTTATTTGTTTGTTTGTTTGTTTGTTTGTTTGTTTGTTTGTTTATTTATTTATTTATTTATTTATTTATTTATTTATTTATTTATTTATTTATTTATTTATTTAGTTAGTTATTTAGTTATTTAGTTAGTTAGTTAGTTAGTTAGTTAGTTAGTTAGTTTTTTTTTTTTTTTTTTTAATAAAAACGATTAAACGATTACAAGTGATTAGTGGAGGTTACAAACAGGTAAACAAGTGACGAGAGGTGAGTAAAAGACATGTACGACATTGAACAATAAAAATAACAAACGGTTGTACACTCAAATAATTACAATTCTAAAAATACTTAAAAGTACAATAAATCTAATAAAAAGCAATTGAAAAGGCGGGTTTGTACAATTAAAAAGGATATTATTCAGCCATTGTCTAAGATATTGGGGATTATCAGAGAGTTGTCATCCAGGATTGCAATGGCGTCATTAATACACCACTGTGTTTCAAAAACATCTAGAGACTTTGTGAGCAGGTGATAGTTGTATTCATTAGTTACCCGATACCTAATTTTGGATTTAAAACACTGTAATACATTTGTTTGTACCCGATCGTTTAACCTTTTATATCGTGTTACGTGAGTTGACACTTTCATAGTTGCAATTATGTGACAGAGCAAACGATGTGTAGCGGTTCTTTTGCTTGGTGGGCCTAGTACGTACCAAGAAAGTGGTATAGTGTCAATATTTATAAGCTTATTGGTAATTAATTTCAGCAAGTTGAAAAGTGGTGCGAGCCTTGAGCATTCAACAAAAATGTGGGCAAGGTCGTCCCTTTCGTCACAGAAGGGACAAGTATCAGTGGGTTGGGCTTTGGTTTTTAAAAGAAACCCGCCAGTTGGGTAGGCGCCGTGGAGCATGCGCCAATTGAGATCGCCGTCTTTCTCTGTGATTGGGGTCATATAACAATCTCTAAAGACGGGTTTAGAGTTGGGAGAGAGAGAAAGCAAGTCGTGCCATATAGTGTTAAACTGTGAGTTATGGTTGGAAAAATACTGCGACTTTATCAGGAATTTGTAAATTTCACCCCTCTCGAATTTGTAGAGCGGAGTGTTCAGAAGGACGTCATTATCGTCGTCTCTATAGGAAAGTTCGATGTGATATTTGATTTCAGTTGACTCATCGGTCACTTTTTGATTGAGTATAATTCGTTGCCACTCCACAGGTATGGCCCGGTGTATCACATCGAGTGCCATCCCCGCTAGCCGCCTCGAATACACATTTATTTTATTATGAATGGCGTCAACGCCTAACCATGTACCATTATTAAAAAGGTCACCGACCTTTGTGAGGCCAGCCTCACGAAAGTGTAAAAGATTCAAAGGTGTGTTTTGAATTGGGTGAATAATTAAAGGATTAAAAAATAACGGCTCTTGGGCAATCTCGTGCAGTGCAGTCGGTCTGTCTTTCCTGATTGTTGAAAGGGAAGACCAGACCGTCAGCAACTCAGAATAAAACTGTGGTAAGTGAACACTGGGTGCCGGAACGTCGACAACAAATAGCTGTTTATCATAGTTTAAATGGTTGAATTCTTGTAAAAAGTGATCAGTAAAAGCAAAACAAGGATGATTAACATTGGAATAGAGGTAATGTTGAATATAGTGAATGCGAAAAGACGCAATACGACTAGGCAAATGTACCAGGCCATGGCCGCCATCAGTAGCTGGTAGATAAACTGTTTCAGCCGGGATCCAGTGCCGTCCCTGCCAGAAAAAGTTCAAAAATAGTTTCTGTAAACTATTAACAATATGTTTGGGTGGACTAGTGCACATGCAAGAGTGGAGAAGTTTGGACGCAATGAGTTGATTAATTACAATAGTGCGCCCTCTATAGGTCATTGCAGGCGCATAGCGTGACCACCAATCCAGCTGAGAAGGGTTATGCGCACGCCACATTGGGTCGTAACTGGGAGCTCTCAAATAGGACCTCACGAATACGACCTACTTTACATATTACCCATATTGCATTATACAAAATGGCTGGTAGGTTAGTTGTTAGTTTTTTTCGGTTTCTTCGCAGTGTGTACTCGATGTTTTGCGTTTACCAGTAATCGTACGTTTTCCTGACGCAGTATTTGAACCAATATCGCCTCGCGAGATAGCGATTCAGTTTGCATGTTTATTCATGTTTATGAACGTAGGATTTATTGACATTTATTGGAATATTTATTGGCATCGGACTCGTTGCGTTGACCCGAATCTTCGACAGCTTGTTAAACGGAAGAATAACAAATAGATTTCCATACTCTTCAGGAGTAAAACAGAGCTGTAACTTAAGCCCAACATTATTTAATCGTTTTTATTTTATAAATGCTCTCCAGACATTTTTGCTATGAACACTTGTGACCCAATCTGATTAAAATCTGATGTAGTGTACGGGCTTTAATTTTTTTGGCTATAAACTTATTTTAATTTTATTTTTTATTACTTTTGTTATTAATGCCCTTTTATTGTATTATTTTACTTTGATTTTGATTTTGTGATTTTTTTTAATTCCGCCCTTTTAATTCCGGGCATTAATAACAAAAGTAATAAAAAATAAAATTAAAATAAGTTTATAGCCAAAATAATTAAAGCCCGTACACTACATCAGATTTTAATCAGATTGACTTGTGACCCTCCAACCAGTCGGAGCCCAGGAACTTTGATCAACTGTACGCAATCCCTATGAGCGGGGGGGGGGGGTTATCGGCTGGTATCTAGTTTAAGAAATAAGGGATGAAGGCTCCAGCCAGCTCATATTTTTTAAACTCGAAAAAACAGTCAAACGGAATGAAAAAATAAAATCTAAAAAAAAAATTACTGTATCTTAGTGTAGTTTATTTTATTTTATCTTATCTATTTTTATTGTTATATGGACCATAGAACAACTCACTGTAGTTCGTTTTAGTGTTGAATAAATAAATTATTTGACAAATTAATTTATTTTTTAATTCAGCTAATCCTTGTTTGAGGTAGTGATGTCTGGGGGCATTGAAGCATGTACTGTTCCAATGTACTATTTAACATCTAGTATGTTAGCTTGTAGCATTTAACTGGTACAATTGTATAAAACCAGTTTAATTCCTCTCCAGGAATTTGACATGTTTCAATAAATGTAAGGTTATCCTGATATTACTTGTTCTAGACCTGAGTGTTTTTGGGTAAATTTTTTTTCTAAGATTGGGGAACACAGCATTAAAGAACTGGGTAATATTCTTTCCACATTAGACGTAAACAAATTTCACTGGCTAACTCAGGTGACTGTGTATTATTGTTGTCGTTAAAACAATACTTCATACCTTTGTAATTTTTAAACATTATTATCTTGGTATAGTAGTGGTTTATACCCCGGTATAAGGAGCAGTATAAATTTGATATCTTAGAACATAACATGTTTCTGTTTTAGCATGTTTGGTCTTATATTGCTTCAGTGATCAAAACATTCAATCCCATTCCTATACACAAGACAGAACCTATATTTCAAAACTGTGATTGGAATAAACATTTTTCATGATGTTGAATAGTTCCTTAAAATAAAAGGAAGACAGTGATTGGTGTGCTTACTACAGGCTAATTACTGCAATGTATTTTACAACAACTTTCTTTTTGTAACCATCAGGTGCTACAATTTTTTTCTCAATAATGATCAATGTATGTTTCTAATTTGTGTTTATTGAAAATCAAATTATTTTACTAATAGATGTCATCTCTATTACTTATAATAAATAAAATGTGGCTAATGATTTTTATCAAATTTACCGCTGCATGTACATAAATCAGATTAAATTATTACCAGTAGCTGATTTGGATGGCTGATAGACAGTATGAACCTAATAAAATGGTCCATGATTTAACAGTAGAATGTATAGTTTCCTTTCTCAAACAAGTGAATTTTTAATCTAATGAATATTTCTATTTAGTATCCACTGGAATTCAAACCAGTGAATGTTTTTTAAATACACAGTGCCCTCTATGGGTTGCTTGGAGAAAGATACAAAATAATGTGAACTACCCCCGGTAATTGAAATTGAAGATTGCATAGCAATTGTTAGTTTTATAGAAGTTCAAGAAAGATTAATGTCTGATAATTGTAAATGTAGTTCCACCTTGTTCAAATTCCACCATTTAAAATCATGAAGTGAAGAATATCATTTTTCAGGCATGCCTTAATATATTGTGTGCACCATAGTTTTGGAATCAGCTGTCCTGAAAATTCATTTATTTAATATTTTAATCATTCATATTGTGAAAGGTGCAGCATTTGAATATTGCATAATATTGCATATATAAATACAATACTGTATCTTATTGTTCACATTTGTCCAGCCATCCCTTTGTGCTAGGCAGCATTATTCAATTTTTGAGACTAATTGAATCCCACATCCCAAATGCCTGGGTTGAGATTTCTCATGGAAGGAATATTGTTTTGAAATAGAAAAGTGATTGTGTTTACAAATCATTAACATACCATTGTAGCTATATAAGGGGATTATTAGGTTTGGGCCAATTGATATTTAAGGTAGAGATGCAGTTTACCAGACAGGTATTTTAATTAGTTAATTAGGCAACCAAGATGACCTCCCTTGTCCACATAACTATATATTTTTAGAAAGCTTATTGTATGAATTTTAAAATTTTGTAAGTATTTTTTTTATGGACATTGTAGTTTGAAATATGCACAAAAATGTTTGTTTTTTTGGTCAAAAGTGATTTAAAACAAATTCGCTTCTAAACCATGTCTCTGTTTCCTGTCAAAATTGGTTTACGGGTACATCTGTTTACTATGAAGAAAGTTTCGTCTTGAAAACTGTCTACCTGGGCAGCAGCTCAAATTTCACTAATTCAAGTTTATGCATAAATTAACACCCAGGCTAGTTGTCTGTACGATTGTTGTAACACTGTTCAACCAAAAACAATGCCCCTACGGCGTTTTGAAGATAAACACATTGTCAATCATTTGTGAAAATTTCAAAACAAAAGGTCAAAGCGTAAAATTTATAAGAGACAATTGCTAATTTGCATATTTTATAGTTACCGGTAAGTAAAAATATATGCTGATTTACATTGCTATTGGATTTAACAGAGTTCCACTAAAAAATGCTCGGCACCATCTAAAAAAAAATTGTTATATATATATATCTGTCAGATTTGTTAAATTCGTGTAAAAATATGGAAATTTAGATTTTAAGTGAATATTTTTGTCATTTTTGGTAAAAAATGTTATTTTCGACAACTAGTTCGAAACCATAAGTCCAAATGTTTTCATATTTCCAGCAATGATACGTTGGATGGTCAGATTTGTTAAACTGGTGTCAAAATAAGCAAATTTGGATTTTTAGTGAACATTTTTCTCATTTTTGGTAAAAAATTTTATTTTTGACAACTGGTTCAAAACCGTAAGCCCTATTCACAGAGAGCTTTCAACTAAATATAAAACATAATACAGCTTTAAAGTATACTTTGAATATGTAATAGCACAAGTGAGTTAAGTAACTGGTATTTTTGATGAAAAATGCGATGATTATTCTGCTTATATCAGGTCTCTTAAATTGCACACATAATAATTTGGACGGTCATTATAAATAGAACATTGATACAGTCATTAGAAACAACTTTTAGATCTTCTCAGCTTATTTCAGAAGCCACCACATATATGGCACAACAATTGATCTTGCATTCAGCAATGTCTTATGTAAAACTGGAGTACATTTGTAATTGACTCTTTTATACCTGATCATAAGATTATTACTGCACAGATTTATTGAACATTTGTTCTTGGGTGTAACAAAACAATTACATATATGTACAACGTATCAGGAAAGATAACATTTCAAAAACATGACCACAATTTTCAAACAAAAACATATTTTTTTTTTCTCGACCATTTCTCAGGTTTTTGCACATCCTTGATTTCTTAAGTTTAGCCTCAATGATGTTTGTCCAATGAAATGCACTATCCTTATGAACACTATAAAAGTTCATAATTGCAACTGCAAGAAACTGCAACTGCAATGTTTTCTAAATGACTGACTATGAATATTACAACCACAATGCCACTTCACTGATTCTTGTTCCATGATAATGAAGACAGCGGACCTATTTCGACCGTCAGGTCGCTTGGTTTTCAGTAGATTAATGATTTATTTCACAGCACAAATCATCACTGTGTACATGGTATGCTATCAAATCACATATGCAATCTATAAACGACAACCATTACAAGTTCTGAATATTAGGGTAACATCCATGTGAAATATAGGAATCTGAGTCTTTGATTTGCACAGAAGATCTGAAGTTTGTGGACTCCTAGTGATACGTCACTCAAAATAGGGAATACTATATAATAGCTTGTGTTGCATGCTCGTTGAATTATGTTTCTTTATTATTTTACCTTTTGATCTTAAAAATTATATTATGTTGTTCCTGATAATAAAATCAACGAAGATCCCATAAATTTGCATGCACAAAGTTTCTTAAAAGTGGGAATAAATATAACCACAGTTTGGCAGTGCCATATTTACAATTAAATAATTGTATTTAATGTATTCATGGTCATTAAAGCGTTGCTGCGCATTCCCTGTAAACAAATGTGTATTTTACACGTATTGTGTATGTCATGAGTTCCATATTGATTAGGACAAGTAGTAGTTTGACCAATCATTTTCATAAACGGATTAAACAGCAAATACAGTGTTTATGTTAGCAACATATTTCTTAAGAACATTTCCCATCATTTCCAATGCTACTACCAGTACTGCAGAATTTACAGTTGATGGAAAATGTTACTGATATTAAAATATACAATCAATACAGTTTTTCTCTATTGGTGCATTAAAATTGTTGTTCTCTATTTCTTTTCTCTAATTTTTTTGGAGTATAAAGAAAACTGGTATTTTTTTTTTACAAAATTGACCATCACGTTAAATGTTTGCAGTTTTCCCCATAGACCACCATGTAAACTGAAAAAGGGTGTATAGTAATGAAACATTTTATTTAGCCATTTCTGAATACAGTCTTGAAAATGTATTGGTCACCCTTAATTTCTGTGCAAATGAATTTATTCACTGATTTCACCTCAAATTTGGTTGTTTTCCAGACTTTTACAAAATTGTTATATAGGCTTGTACATATGACTTACATATGAACATCCATTTGTGATACAGACTTATTTAACATGGACAAACAGTGGCAATTTTAGTGCTAAAAATACATCAAAATTCCCTGTTTTGGCCATTTCAGAAACAGATCTTGGTAATGCATAGACTGATTACATTCAAACTTGGTACAATGAAAACGAATGGGACCTTGATGCACGAGACATGCAGATATAATTAAAAATGGCTTACTGGTGGCCATTTTGTTTTACCAAATACAGTTCCAGGTCTCTATATTGGAAACACTGGAATGGTCAAGTTCAAACTTTATACAAACACCATACAACATGTGCTACTACTTGATTCAAGATTTAGTACTAAAAATGCATTAAACTTATTTAAATTGGCCTTTCTGAACTAATATTGAACCTTGATGCGCGTCCTTTCCTTTTGATTTAACAAATATAATTCTGGTTCCATATCTTGAAAGTACTTGGATAGTTAACCTGAAACTTTAAACATGCACACAACTCGGGATGCATATTTTTTATTCATATTTGTTTTTTATTTGTTTTTTTATTTTTAGAATAGTGTGTTTTCTTTTTTGTTTTTTTTAAATTATAGTTTTTAAATTTCTTTTTGTAAGACCCTTTTTATTCTTCCCTGAGGATTTTATGCATCTAATAAATATTATTAAGATGACTGCAGAAGGCCCCTTCTTGGATGGATTTTGTTTTTTATGCAATGACTTAAACTTCATAACCAATGAGGACTGTATAACTTGTTAATAGTATTTTTGGGCAGGCAATACAGTAAAACTTGGGTTTTATCTATTTATAGCAGTTTAATTGTACCACAATAAGTCAAAGGTGACATTGTACACTCTTTGCCCAAAAACAATGTTTCTGGCCAAATTATTTTTTCAAAATTGATGCATTTCTTTACTACCATGGCCAACTACAAAAAAAAACATTTGACATGTAATCTTTGAGTGATGTGCATGGTGATCTGAAACATTATTTTGTTTTGTTGAGCTTAAACTATATATAAATCTTAAAAAACATGGCTAAGAAAACAGAAATTCTGTGGAACCACAGATAAATCATCCTTGTATATATCATGTGTGTTTGACATTCTGAGTGCATGCTTTTCTAGTTTGTATGTTACATTAGTATAGGAAAATGCAGAAAGTATTTGATGTCCCTTGATGCCCTATTTTCACAGGTTCGTACAGAGTCCTGTCAGGAGCACTAGTGCATATAGAGATAGTCACACAGTGTTATAATGAAGACATTGCACACTAGACCTGATTAACCTATTTAACAAGTTTATAATTCCATAGTTTGTAATAAAATGTTGAGATGACGATGACATAAGTATCCACCACATTCCAGTATATTACTTACATGCACTGTAGGCAACTTTAATACAATTATGAGGGTATTAGTGACAACTGATTTTCATTGATGTCAGTTCAAATTTAAATAGCTAATTATTGCTACTGCAGAACTGACACTTGCCATATTAGTCATCTAGAAGGCAGCACATTTACAGTTTTCAATTTTTTTGGAAAATTATCTTTACCTACTTAAGATACTTGATGAAATTTGTGGTGCAAATTTTCACTGGCCCTTTAAATTAGTTGCTCATAATTGTGGATGTACAGTTATTTATATTTTGTGGACACAAATCTCAATTGTCAGTTTTGCGCCTAAAATGTCACACAAATCATATGGACATTCAGAACCAAGTTTATTTAGTATGGAACAACACTGCAACCATTTACAATTATTATAAAACAAATTGTGTTTTATTAGAGAACCTATATAATATAACTGAGGATGCTGATAAAGAATGCCATATTTTTTCCTTTATATTCTTTAGAACAAGCTGTATGGAAACCAACATTACTGCACTGTATACTGGATATAATATAAATTAATGCTGGCTAACCTGGAATTATCAACATTGTATAGATGTGGGTGCAACGTCAGGACAGATATTTTGCCAGATTATTTCAGTTTATAATGAAAATATTTTTTTGATAATCATCTTATAAGTTATTTTCATTTGTTAACTTGAGTCTCGAGTCCAGGAAATATCCCCCCCCCCCTGGATGGGTTAAATCACAGTCCCTCTAGTGGTTAAATAAAGTGACACTGAAACATTACAATGAAAAGAATTTGTTTCAGATATTTAAATGTTTTTCATATTAAAAGTGTTGATAATACCATGAACTAACAAACATTCATTGTCAGCTGGCTACACATGAAACTCCATGCAATACATAACCCCCAAAATAGCTTACTGCGGAAGCACCCAACACTGTTCTGTACACTGTTCTAATACATTTGGAGTTATTGCTATATACCGGTACTGATAGAAAATTGCGTATTTCTAAAGATGCAATACAGTACAATTTATTAACTCATAACAACCTAACGAAGGAGGTTAAAGGTTACAACAACAACAAAAATTACAGAAAAAAAATTAATCAAATTACAATGGCTAATAGTTTAAAGACAACCAAAATCAGACTAAAAACAGAATAAAAGTTAGTAACGGAAATATATAATAAAGTAAAATAAAACACCAAAAAAAAACTATAAACTGAATATAAAAACAAAAACCCAATGAATAGGTGTAAAAAAAAAATAAAAGAAAAAGTGAATGACTAAGTACCAGGGGTAGGTGCTGCTGTCTAATAGCAAAGCTGTATTTCAGATATTGTGCCAGAGGAATTGCTAAGTTATTATTTGACATTATTTTTATGAATTTATTTTCAGGTGTGAGATTAGTAAAGTCAGGAATAATCTTTTCAGCTTTATTGTATAAAACGACCCTCTCTTTACTATATACTGGGCATATTATGAGGAAGTGATGTTCATCTTCAATATCATTTTTATTACACAATTTGCAGATTCTGTCGCTACTTTTGATTCTGTTTTGTCTTTCTTTTTCAATTTCTAAACTGTGATTGCTCAGTCTGAATTTAGTTAGGGTACTTTTCAGTTCTTTATTTTTTAGCTTAATTAAGTAGTTTTCCAAAATGAAGTTTGTTTTAAATTTTTTGTAAGTCCTCAGTTTCTTTTTTGTATTAGTATTTTGTCTGTTATCATCATTAATTGAGTTAATCCAATGCTTTATAAATACATTTTTTATTTTATCGTATATCCGTGACATTTGTGACGATTTTAGCTCATTATTGTCAATATCTGATAGTGTTGTATTTGTAGATTTAAATACAGTTATTATTATTATGCGTCTTATATCTACTTCAAACAAAAGTAGCCGCTATTCGTGATGAGAACTGGAAAACCAACTGTAACTTGGGTAGCTGGTAAACTGACCTAGCTGATGACAAACCACTATCAAAAAAACTTTCGACCCCCATGTAGCCACGTACGGCCGTCAGCTATATGAACTGTACTCCGTCTACAAATGTTCATCTGCCGACACGTTATTGGACTTTCCCACCCACGATGACAACCAATAAATCATGTTTGTAACGTCTGGTCTGATTACACCCAGCAGCACAAGCTCTAAATCAGGGTCATATATTGCAGATTTGTATTTGAACAAATAATCGTGCATGGGCATCCTGTCTTCTAAGCTTTGTGAAAGCATAAGGTTTTGAAAGCATTGTGCATATTTACAACTTTCTAGCATTTCACACGTAATGCGCCATATACTGTAAAAGGATCAATTGTTCACCGGGTTTTAATTTGGCTTATTTCGCTGAATGAAAAATGCGCTAAATTAAAACCCAGTGAATATGTAAAATTTAGCATAGAATACATTATCTAAATGACAAAACCGTGAATTTAAAACCCACTTAATATACCTAAAATGGTAAATCAGCGAAATTTAAACCAAGTGAAAATTAGTCATTTTACAGTATGTGTATCGATGTCGCCATGCCAACGTTTCGTTTCGTCCTAGTTGTGATATTTATCTGTAAATGTCAGACCATTGGTCTGAGGTTCATCGCAGACTCTATTTGAAAGGCTGCGGTTGAGGTTTCATGTTGATCCGTCGAAAATGGCAGTTACTTATCACACAACAAAAACTTATTAGTTACGACAATATTGTCTTAACATTTTATGGAAACAATTCGTAGTGTGCATAAACCTTAAAGAAACATAATAGACAAAACAGTAAATTTTAATATTACTTGTTCGTGCTGTTTTGCAGCACTGCGAAGGAAAATGAAAGATTACAACAATTAGCACATATGGCTGGAAGTTACATTTGCTCCGTTGTGTAGACAGGTTTCAACATTTCATCAGATAATACAATTTATATCCAATCATCTAGAACAAACTTTTCTAGAGAACACACGCGCACAAAGATTTTGTGGTCTCGTATTGGGGGAGGGGTCACAGTAATATAAACAAGGATACATTTTGCCGAGATATTCAAATCAGTCGCTATTATGATTTACAGAGGCGGCGGAACGAAATATCCCATGGAGGGGCGAGATCTGCTCATCACCCCTCGCTTACTAGGAGGACCCAGGGGCATACTCTTCCTTGAATTTTGAAATCTAGACCCTCTACAACCTAAGCTATTTCCTTCATTTTGAGGGGCAAATTGTGCTGACACAAAAGGTTTCAGCTTGATTTTCGAGTGGCGGCATATTTTACGTGCCCCTGAAGTGGTTCTCGTTTTTAGAATATTAGAAATAAGTATCGGTCTTATTTCTGATCAAGATAGGTATGAATATCGGTAGTATTTTCCCAATTTGGTGTATTTATGGTTCCGTATATGAGCGAATATCTCCACCTCAGATTTCGGCCTCATATCCCTAGGTAACTGTTTTATTCGAAATAAACAGTGAGGACAGAAATGGTACTTTGGTATAAACATGGATATAGATTTTGCCACTATCCAGTTATAAAATTGGCCACACTTTTGAGCACTCAGGGGCACTTCCCTACCCAGCTATGTATCAACTGCCCCCCCCCCCCGCGTGCATGCCCGTGAATGTGGTTATGCAATAGAAAGTAATGTCTACACGTAGGTAGGGTTATTAAAATCGAGAAAACAAAATACGGGTATATTTTTTCCGACATATAAGATAAACGGAAAAGAGGTTACTAATCAATCTTCAAGTTTTACATTTTTGTAATTTCTTCTGTGAATCTCTCCGGCGAACCTACCAGCGAATCTCCGGTAAGGTATACTTAGTAGTACGTGACGTTCAGAATTCCCCGCCCCTGAATAATCGCGAAGAACAGACTGGCGTGTTAACTGCATAAATATGTATAATTTCCTTCCTGAATACAGAACTTAGTTGATCTAATCGTTAAGGCGTATGATACATTTTGATGTGAGTTAATTTGTAATGAATAGTTCAGCCAAACACTGAATTATATCATGATGGTGGTATGATGAATTATATTTTTTTTCAAAATGATATTTCTGGATTTCATAGAAGTATATTTTCATTTTTTGGCCGGCTAATGTTGGATGTGCAAACCTCATTCGGGGACATGTATATTCGGTGTTTAGAATAAAGATGGGCAAAATGCTAACAGGGCAATCGTTTTTATTGATATGTTGAAATTACGCCAATAGGGTATGCTTTTGATGTTTTTGTTAATTGAATGTTTTTGTTGTTGTTGTTGTTGTTGTTTTTAAAAAATTGTGTACGTATTGGAAATTTATTTAAAAAGCTGAAGAACCCTTGTATCATCAGAGGGACTGTGCATCATCATAAGAATAGCGGATTTTGCAAGGAATAATGTTTACTTGCTCTCTTGACTGAACACTTAAAACCCAGAGTAAAGAATAAACTTTATAAAATAGTCGGATGGTTGAGGTGATATACTAGTATCACATGGATATGTGTAGTTGTAGTCGGATAGTTGGGTGATATACTAGTATCACATGGATATGTGTAGTTGTAGTCGGATGGTTGAGGTGATATACTAGTATCACATGGATATGTGTAGTGTAGTCAGATGGTTGAGGTGATATACTAGTATCACATGGATATGTGTAGTTGTAGTCGGATAGTTGGGTGATATACTAGTATCACATTGATATGTGTAGTTGTAGTTGGATGGTTGGGTGATATACTAGTATCACATGGATATGTGTAGTTGTAGTCGGATGGTTGAGATGATATACTAGTATCACATGGATATGTGTAGTTGTAGTCGGATGGTTGAGATGATATACTAGTATCACATGGATGTATGTAGTTGTAGTCGGATGGTTGGTGATATACTATACTAGTATCACATGGATATGTGTAGTTGTAGTCGGATGGTTGAGATCATATACTAGTATCACATGGATATATATAGTTGTAGTCGGAAGGTTGAGACGATATACTAGTATCACATGGATATGTGTAGTTGTAGTCGGATGGTTGAGATGATATACTAGTATCACATGGATATGTGTAGTTGTAGTCGGATGGTTGAGATGATATACTAGTATCACATGGATGTATGTAGTTGTAGTTGGATGGTTGGTGATATACTATACTAGTATCACATGGATATGTGTAGTTGTAGTCGGATGGTTGAGATCATATACTAGTATCACATGGATATGTGTAGTCGTAGTCGGATGGTTGAGGTGATATACTAGTATCACGTGGATATGTGTAGTTGTAGTCGGATGGTTGAGGTGATATACTGGTATCACATGAATATGTGTAGTTGTAGTCGGATGGTTGAGGTGATATACTAGTATCACATGGATATGTATAGTGTAGTCGGATGGTTGGGTCATATACTAGTATCACATGGATATGTATAGTGTAGTCGAATGGTTGAGGTGATATACTAGTATCACATGGATATGTGTAGTTGTAGTCGGATGGTTGAGGTGATATACTAGTATCACATGGATATGTATAGTGTAGTCGGATGGTTGGGTCATATACTAGTATCACATGGATATGTATAGTGTAGTCGGATGGTTGGGTGATATACTGGTATCACATGGATATGTGTAGTTGTAGTCGGATGGTTGAGGTGATATACTAGTATCACGTGGATATGTGTAGTTGTAGTCAGATGGTTGAGGTGATATACTAGTATCACATGAATATGTATAGTGTAGTCGGATGGTTGAGGTGATATACTAGTATCACGTGGATATGTGTAGTTGTAGTCAGATGGTTGAGGTGATATACTAGTATCACATGAATATGTATAGTGTAGTCGGATGGTTGAGGTGATATACTAGTATCACGTGGATATGTGTAGTTGTAGTCAGATGGTTGAGGTGATATACTAGTATCACATGAATATGTATAGTGTAGTCGGATGGTTGAGGTGATATACTGGTATCACATGAATATGTGTAGTTGTAGTCGGATGGTTGAGGTGATATACTAGTATCACATGGATATGTATAGTGTAGTCGGATGGTTGGGTCATATACTAGTATCACATGGATATGTATAGTGTAGTCGAATGGTTGAGGTGATATACTAGTATCACATGGATATGTGTAGTTGTAGTCGGATGGTTGAGGTGATATACTAGTATCACATGGATATGTATAGTGTAGTCGGATGGTTGGGTCATATACTAGTATCACATGGATATGTATAGTGTAGTCGGATGGTTGGGTGATATACTGGTATCACATGGATATGTGTAGTTGTAGTCGGATGGTTGAGGTGATATACTAGTATCACGTGGATATGTGTAGTTGTAGTCAGATGGTTGAGGTGATATACTAGTATCACATGAATATGTATAGTGTAGTCGGATGGTTGAGGTGATATACTAGTATCACGTGGATATGTGTAGTTGTAGTCAGATGGTTGAGGTGATATACTAGTATCACATGAATATGTATAGTGTAGTCGGATGGTTGAGGTGATATACTAGTATCACGTGGATATGTGTAGTTGTAGTCAGATGGTTGAGGTGATATACTAGTATCACATGAATATGTATAGTGTAGTCGGATGGTTGGGTCATATACTAGTATCACATGGATATGTGTAGTTGTAGTCGGATGGTTGGGTGATATACTGGTATCACATGGATATGTGTAGTTGTAGTCGAATGGTTGAGGTGATATACTAGTATCACATGGATATGTGTAGTGTAGTCAGATGGTTGAGGTGATATACTAGTATCACATGGATATGTATAGTGTAGTCGGATGGTTGGGTCATATACTAGTATCACATGGATATGTATAGTGTAGTCGGATGGTTGGGTGATATACTAGTATCACATGGATATGTATAGTGTAGTCGGATGGTTGGGTGATATACTAGTATCACATGGATATGTGTATTATATGTACATGTCGGATATTTTGTCTTTTACGCCTTGATGAGTCTGTCACAGGGTTCACAAAGAATCACGTGTAACTGCCCCTTAAAAGAAAAATAACATTGCATACTCCGAGGTTAGTATTAAAGCCAATCGGCGAATTTTGCAGGGGCTTATTGCCAGTAGCCCATATTCTCAAAACCGTGGCGAAATGAAACATTAAGCTCAGTGGTTAGTTTACGCATCTTTTAAATGTGTTTTGATTCACAGTGCATTCGGCAATCAACTGCAAGTCAGTTATGTGAATATGAATTGCATTCACTGGCAGCCGTACTAATGAACAAGTTGAAATCGCATTTAACGGTAGAAATATGATAATTCTTAAAACATCTACATTTCTATGAAAGGTCTCAGTACTCTATATTGTTTTAATTTGTATGTAGCTGTTGTTGTATTTTCTGATTTAGTAGTAAGTGCAATGTATATTTCATTAAATGAGTGAAACAAAGACGTGGAATTCATCACCTAAACTGAGTATAATAATTTGTCAAAATAGCAATAGAAAATAATATTTCTTTGGCATTACCCAATCTCATTTAATATACTTATTAGACAACAGAAAGACAGACAATATGCAGGGTTACATCCTTAAATGACGATTCACCGTGAATGGAAGGGGTTCACTGCCAAGTTGAAGCTCCTTGTGTTGGAGAGGTATAGGTACATTCTGCGCTACGGCGTTCTCATTTCAAACTGTTCAACCCCTCTTTTCAGTGTAATGTAGAACTATGTCTTATTATGACAACACATCTTCATCAAAATGTCGAAATTTGAATATCCATTTTAGTAAAATTTACCCAAAATGGAGCCTGAGTTTTAAGACCTTTTCTAATATAAATAAGAAGTGGAGTTTAGAACACCTATTAAAACATACCATCTTACATATTTCGACATTGATTTTGCAAATAAAACATTTGCTTGAATGGTATCATCACACTGCTGTCATTTGAAATAAAATTTGCACTCTGAGAGAATTTATAAAGCGTTATTAGTGTACTGGAAAATGCCATTCTCTGTAATAGCACGGACTGTGACAAAACGTGAAACCGTGAGTTCTATATAAGTTTGTTGAACGTAAATAATTCCATTACAGCATTAAAACATGAAACTTAGTGCTGATGGTCAATTCAAATAATGGGTCAAATATTTTTTTAGTCTATGAAGACGAATCATGTATATTTTATGTAATAGATTGAGAGTTTCCTGTCACCCAGATTATTTGGAAATCTGTTTTTCAAAGCTAAATTTAGATAGCACCGCAATTCTATTCAACCCACACATTTATAATTATAAGCAAACGCTGTTTTATTTTAGAATTATCTTGCGAGCATCATTGTTTGTTGTCATCAGAGTACTTCGCTAGGACCTACAGGACTCTATAGTAAACGTGTCGCTCTCCATGACCAACTTCTACAAAGTACCGAAAAATCTAATTGTTGAAAACATCACTACCGGTAAGTTGAAGATTATGAACTGGAACTCGAAGGCCTCAAAACACATTCTGTGCCCAGGAATATAACGGCACACGGCGTTTGAATCAGTCACAGTACCGACCGTTACATCGCGAGTCATCGAATAGTAGCACCGCAAACCAAGGGTCATTCAATAACCAAACACTCCCTTGCTCCCTTGCTCTGTCCGACTGTGTGCGACCCGAGTCCGCGACCCGAGTCCACGTCGCGAGCTCAGTTTCTATTTACGAAATACCAAATATATTGATACTAATGGGCCCGGCAACGTTAAATTATAATGTGCCACAACGCCATTGAACAATCAATACGTCACTTCCTGAGTCCTATTCGTGAGGTCGTATCTGTGAGGTTCTATTCGTGAGGTATATAGCGTGCGCATACATCAATTGATCCAGCTTGGCCTCAACGTTTCCAACAACACCATCCCAGTTTTGACTGACAAAGGTGGCGCTATTGCCGAGGTAGGTACCAAGAATTTTTAAACCTTTATTGTTCCACGCTATATTTAAAGGATTGTCAGTCCTATCTTTCCACTTGCCTACCCACAGTCCCTTTGATTTGCCATAGTTTATTCTAGAGTTACTCGCAGACTCGTACACACGCAACCAGTGTTCAAGCTTGTTAAAGTCATTGTTTTGGGTTAAAAAGAAACTAATGTCGTCTGCATAAGCAGATAGATTAACAGGTTTGTGAGTATACACCCCATGTATTTGACTTTCAGTTCTTACTTTGTGTAGAAGTGGTTCAATAGCCAGTGTATATAGCTGACCAGATAAGGAACAACCCTGACGAATACCACGTTGGAACAAGACTGGACTGGTTATAGTGTTATTAACACGAACAAGACTTTGCGTACTAGAGTAGATTAGTTGAATGTACTTACAAAATTGATCTCCATAGCCGAACGCTTCTAGGGTTTTGAAAAGGTAGTCGTGGTTGATGCGATCGAAAGCCTTTTCCTGGTCTAAGGCGACGATCCCAAGTGGCAATTGGTTGATATTACAGTAATCTATGACGTCACGCACCAGATGGATGTTGTCAAAAATCTGCCGCCCCGGAACACAGTAGGTTTGGTCGGGGTGAATTAGTTAGTTAGTTATTTAGTTATTTATTTTATTTTAGTTTTGGTCTTACCTGCCGTAATGTACCCCAGTGCCCGGCTAACCATAATCGAGCCGTGGTTCTTTTCAATTCGTTCAAACAGAGTAATAATGGCGTCACGGACAGTCTCCTGCAGAATAGTCTCATTCATATCACTATAGGAATACCACCGACACGATTCGACAAATGAGATCTTTAAAAATAATGGAATTGGACATCGCTGGCAGGTATTAACTAGCACTTGCATCTGATTGTCAGTCAACGTTTTGTTTTCATTGGAAAACCATTTCTGGATGATATCCTGCACATCTTGCTCAGCCAGTTCGGGTACTCCCACAAAGTTGTCACTAGAGGGCAGTATGGTCTGTAATAATAGGGGAAACCCAGATGTTATGTGCACTACTGTACATTACATGATTTGACGTAATGATAACGACTGAGTATTATAATTGTGTTGAAGCACTATATTAAAATAGTCTATATTAGCTGTAACTTTCCTAATTTGCAACTATCTGCTGTCCCGTGTGCTTACTCTGTCGCATCCCATCAAAGTGGGTATAGTTACGATCAAGAGAGCAAAGACATTTTCAGCCTATAATTACAAATTGTTCGTAAATTTTAGAAATATTAAAGATTGACAATCGACTAGCCTTTTTATATTTCACATTAACCTTTAATTTTTCATCCCCCAAATCGTGGACAATTGTCGCCCGCTTCCGCCATGTTCAACTATAATAACAAAGTCATGATTCACTAAAACGGAGATACTTCGTGACATCCGACACTGTTTCCCATGCTGTTTAATGTGATGTAATGTATTGTAATGTAATTACCTTTAATCTAGGATAATATTCGTACTTTTCTTCTGGTAAAGTCGACAATACTATCTTTACATTATTGGGTAAGTCTGTTGGTAACCATGCCAACTGTTGGGCCCCATCACCTGTATCTAATTGATCCAACGAATCCAGGAATATCACAAGTGGACGCTCCTCGCTAGCGTTCGTCAATTGTTCGCGAAGAGATCGAATTAACTGTTTAAGATCCTGTTTTGAAACAAGTATAAGTGGTTACGTGCTTATTGTGAAGAGAGATTTGACAACTATCATAGCAGTGTATACATCAATTTCAATTAAACACAAAATATTAATGTGTCTATTACCTATTGTTTTTATTTACATAAAGCTGAATTTATAAAAAAATGACAAATGGTACGAAAAAGCTAAATTTTTCAAATTCCATGATATATATTGATGATGTACTTTTCATCAGCAATCCTGAATTCAGTGGAAAATATTTTATATTTGCCTGTAATTTTTTTTGTTCATTAATTTATGGTGGGTTATTTCAATTTTACACGTGTCGGAAATTAACAGTATTAAAACATTTTCGCTCAATCAATAGCTATCAAGATACACGATATAGTATTATACATAATGTAGATCATAGTGTTTTCCGGGAAAACAAATGACAGCTTACAAATCAATATATTGCGTACTCAAATTGAGAGAAAAAAACATAAAATAATCTCACCTCTGGCACCCTATTGTCTAACTTGTATATGATGTTTATCTGTTTGACAAGACCGTAAAGTACACTTCTTATACTGGAGCTTGCAGAAGTCGTACCTAAGAATCTTATTACGATTGCGGTATTATCAGTCGTCCATTTCCGAGTCATCTTGGCTGCCATAGCAACGATGGACGTCTTACCGGAACCTGAGGGTCCATGTATAACCAAAGGCAGTTTGTGTGCACTGTTCTTTATATAACTTTCAATTATCTAATAAAAGATCAAGTACTAGTATTATAATTTATATACAACCTACGCAACCTAACCTCTGATGTGTTGTTAGCTATGATTGTATGGGTAGTGAACATCAATGTATGATAACAGTAATCGTTAAGCACTTTACAAGCAATATACACAGTAGCTGTGTGGGTACCATTGATTTGTTACACGGGTTGATAATCTATTTATTTTATTTCGTGTATTTACACCATTCGACCAAATTGAATAAGTAATATAACTTCTTCTAGTTCGACGAAATCGAACAAAGTTTCTCCTGGTAGGAGGGAGAGTTATTTCTCTCTCTAAGACATGGCGAGATCATGCCCAGTTCATCTACTGTCGCGTCCCGATGTCTTCTCTTCTTTTATTGACCTATTCACTTCTTTTTTATTATTTATTTATCTTTTTGTTGGGGTTTGTATACTCTAAACTAGAAAGGGCGCATGCGTAGTAATTTACGTATTTTGAGAATGGTGACAGTAACCAATAGTAGTGCTACACATTGGGGAATCCCACTTATAAAATATAATATATGCTATACATACTGAAAGAGTATCTTCCCGTCCTTGAAATGCTTCACATTTATTTTGACAAAAGGAGACGTGTTGAATAATGTCTTCGTACAACGGATCAAGCGAATCGAAGTGTACGCGTTCAGAAATAGCCTGTACCACTAACTCCTGCATTTGATGTTCGAAATCACTACAGAACTGCTGGATGTATTTTCTGTGGTCATTGACTGCTACAGGGTCAAATCCTACAGACAAAAAATAGTGAATAAACTAAGCGACAGACACACACACACGCGGAGACAAGCACAGACATGGACATAGCAACTGTATTTACCTTTTTTGCTCCATTTCAAATTGTACGTTTGTATGTTTCTATCTGGCAAAACGTTTGCAAGTTTGTTCTTCAGGGAATTTAACAAGACTGACGAATCGTCTTCCATAGTATCGACATGTCGGCTCAACTGGGGATTGTCTCTGTCCATAGTAATGTGATGGAATACACGGTGATACCATATAGTCGACTGTGCTGCGTCACTAGATTCCAGAATTCCGCGACAAATCTCGTTCTCCGTAACTGTAGAATATAAAACTTATAAACTAATATACATATGTCACTGTTAAAACACACAAGTGTTACACAAGAGTTCAATGAAAGTGTGTTATTAATGGGAAATCCGGTAAAACACCACTATTTCGTGATCACATTGGTGTCAATCAGCCCAACTGAAGCAAGTCTTTTGTACGAGAAAATATATTCAATTGAACAACAGCTCAACATTTTGCGTGTTTATAACTGCTCTAGGTCGTTGTCCCAGAATGCATTTCACTATACCCGGCCGAAGGCAGTCGTCAAATGAAAGTGTCTCCGTCGGGCTGTCACGTGACTAGGAATGCAATATTTCCGTAACTGTATTGTCTTTATTTACAGAAAAGCAGATCATATAAGGATAAGCAAACAAAACTCACGTAATGAATAGAGCGAACTGAAATACATTCACTCAGTACACACACCCACCAGAAAATCTGTATTTATCTTTGAGTGCACCATCAACGTTTCTCATAAATATTTGTCGTAATTTCTGCATCACATTCCACCATTGTGACTTCGCTTCTTCATTTCTCTTTTGATCCCCCGTTATAAAGTCTGGGATGATACGACTGACCGGCTGCATTACATACATTGACGGGACATGATTTGTATCTTTTTTGTACCATCTGCAAAAATTAGTACGTCATTAACCATGACATTTTTCCTGGTATACTATAACACATCGTTGACACTGGTACACGTAAATACCGGTAGAGTTTCTAAAATGAATACCTGAAACGTACGCACCTTTCTATGAGTGACCGTTCATCTTCATTCACTTTTATAACAACGTTGTCTAACTCGTCAATTGCTATCATTCGAGGCATCGGCCTATATCCATATTTGTGTGAAAGAAACGTCTGCGAAAACACGGTGGCAGATGGGATATTTTTTACCGAGAAATACACAGAATTTATAAATAATGTAATTAACTAATTGTTTCTGTTATTTATATTCCAACAAAAGCAGAATCATTCTTAAAGCGGGGGAGTTGTCACCTACGCATGCGTCACGTGGCCATAGATGGTCTTTGTTTTCAAATAAGCGCCTACCCATGAGCCTTTGCGTTCTTAGCGTGTGTTGTTATCATCGCTTGAAACTCAATTTCCGCGCGTGTGCAGGTGACGACCCTCCCGCTTTAAGTATGTTGTTAAAAACACAATTCACGACATCAGACGCAAATGGTTGCCGATATCTCGTCAGGTTCGGAGCGAGAATCAGTCACGAGACTTGGTTTTGCTTCTCAGATAGTCAGCGAATATTGACCCACACTCCTCCGTCACAGCGTTCACTGGTCCCTTGACCTATGTAACCGTGGTGTTTAATATACGCGATGACTGGAAAGAATAGAACGATTAAATGGGCAAACGTAAGTCTCGCGACTGTCTCACCCTCAACGAGATTTCGCCGGATATTCGCGTCTAAGTTCTATTTTCTCAGTGTGACCTACTTACCACAAAGTTTGGACCAGTAGACACCTTTTTGCAATCCAATACTTCTTTCAAACATAACTCAGTGGCCATGTGATCATCTGTAGCTTCGTCCCGTACTCCCCATCTCATGTCAACCACTTGGAATTCGTATCCTCGTTCCTGGCAAAAAGCCTTCAGTTTTGGGTAAACCTTTTCCATCAAAGCGTTGCGTTCGTGCTGAGTATCTGAAACATAAAGTATGACACAGAAAAAACTTATACATATATATACATATTTGTAGTGCATTAGTACCGACTATCCGTTGAATTTATAATAACAATCGGGCTCCCACCTGTAAATGTGGAACTTGTGAAGATGCGTACAATTTTTGCATTCGATGGACATGCTATTTCCATATCACCTGCTAAGATGGCGTCTAAGGTTTTCCTCTGTGCCTCACTGCAACGTAAGAAAGAACACGTGAATACCATACCTTTGTACAAAATCCACACATTAGTGCAATGACGCTGCGTCACATAGGACTAGTACGTCACAAAAACAGTGCAGTATATATATATATACATTAGCCCGTACAGCGTAATTTGCAATATATACTTATATTTCATCAAATCAACAAACGGATATGTTATACACGTACGAAACAAATTTCGATTACGAACATTGCTTATCAATGTCCGACATACAGCCTTTGTCATGTGTGTGACAACTTTTAGTGCGCCATCACAGTGATGTAAATATTCGACTTTCGTTTGCCACCTTGCATTCAAAAAATGTCAGTCAATGCAGTCTTTAGCCTTACACGTTCCGCTTGTATTTCAGATTCAGGTAAATATGCAGATATATGTGACTGGTGTACATAACTGGGCGTTTATTATATCTTGGATATGCTACGGGATATTCAACATGTAACGAATATTTGTGCAAATACTATCTTACGAGAATGCCTTACGATTATTGAACCCCACCAGATGTCAACACTGCGTACAGACTTACAGGTACTGCATGTGTGGTGAACACTCATGAACTGTTAGGTCACGGGCGACTACTCTCTATAACCCCATATCAAGGTTACGCAAGGGCACCCTCAATATGTCGATTAGCGTAACAACAGGAATACTAAGTGTATACACGTACCTAGGTACCGCTACATTATGCGTATATCCAGGATTAATTCTCTTCGGTGACAACGTCCCTCCCGGGCTACCGCCTAGCCGATCACCGACCTGATTACTCAAACCACAACCCATTGATGCGAGTTAATATCTTCTACGCACCGTGTGATCACATATTAAAAGCGGGGCACGGCGACACACACAACGCCGCCATGTTGAATTGCCGTAAGCTAGTGTGGTGAAATGAATGAATGAATTAATGGACGGTGTCCTTAACGACCGTTACCATAATAATAAACAACACTCGTTTCAATGAGATATACGTAGTATTGAACATCTGAGCGTATGTACGTGTCTACTTCATGATTTGGTTATTTATAGAGTGGGACAATTAAAGGAGGACGGGCTGTAGTCAATAATAGCCTAGAATAATATGTAATTCATATAATTGCAAACTCTTGGTAAACACTTATACTCTATGCTCTCTGGTGTCTCCACACAAACAAAAACAACTTAAGGTAGAGATGCAGGTTTGTTGGCACTTGGGAGTGAAATTTTCTTTTTGCTTTTTATTATCCAAACAGTCTTGGCTATAGACTGTTAAAATTTTGTAGAATTGTGAATAATGGAACATACTAAAAAAAACGATTTTAAAATATAGATAACAGGTGCAAACATTCTCTCTTTTGTATGCTTAGCAAGATTTAGCAAGGGTGTACATAAATAATAAAAAAGAAACATGGTGAAAAAAAGAAATGACTGAATATCCATATTATGCACTATATTTAACTTTTAACAAAGCGATAATACATTTAAATTTGGAACTGTTACAGCCATTTTTATTATGAGCATTAGCAAACTTCTTACTGAGTGAATTGTTATGCAAATTAGCAATTATCTCAGCTTCTTTTCAGTGCACATTCGAGAACTTTAAAAAAATAGCTCCTTTACACTTTGACCTTTTGTTTTGAAATTTTCACAAATGATTGACAATGTGTTTGTCTTCAAAACGCCGTCAAGGCATTGTTTTTAGTGTTACAACAGTGTTACAACAATCGTACAGACAACTAGCATGGGTGTTAATTTATGCATAAACTTGAAGTAGCGAAATTTGAGCTGCTGCTCTGCAAAATTGACAACTGGTAGACAGTTTTCAAGACGGCATTTTCTTCATAGTAAACAGATGTACCCATAAACCAATTTTGACAGGAAACAGAAGCATGGTTTAGAAGCTAATTTTTTTTAATCACTTTTGACCAAAAAAGTACATTTTTGTGCATATTTCAAACCACAGTGTTCATAGAACAAAAATACTAACAAAATTTTAAAATTCATACAATAAGCTTTCCGAAAATATATAGTGGTGTGGACACGGGAGGTCATCTTGGTTTCCTAATTAACTAATTAAAATACCTGTCAGGTAAACTGCATCTCTACCTTAAATATCGATTTAATTGCTGTACAACATGTTTGTGAAATAATAATCAGCGAACAAATGAAGGAAATGTAACAATAAATAATAGTTATACTAACAAATTCAGCTTCAATGGCGTCATTGCTTTGGTATTTGATAACTATTGATAAGAAGCTGATATGTTAGAGATAAGGACGGCGAGTTACGAAATTCAATTTTACCTAAAACATCTTGTTTGAAAAATGACCACACCCACTTTTGCAAAGCCACGCCCAAATTATAACAATTAACAGTTAACCGAACTTCTAGTGACGGTCAGCATAGATGTGTTTGATTGTTTAACTTTCATTGCTGCGTTCACAGTATATGATCTCGGGATCGGCACGTGCCGAAATTGTTAATTATTCGTGTTTGCAGAGATTACTGTGACAGCAGTTTGCGTTCACGTTTATAGTCGGGACCCACTTGGCTCGTGCCGAAATCACGCCCTCATTCTTCAATCCTTATTTGACATAAACATGGAAAACTATACGCACATGATGATAATAACAATTGCTATATTGAAATTATATCCATTTGTGGCTATGGTGTTTATTGCGAGTCATCGAGTACAAGAACGGCAAAGAAGATTCGAAAAATATTTTTTTTTTTACGTCGACAATGCAAGAAAAAAGGAAAAGAGCGGTTGCTGCATTACATAAATATGCGTCGATGGCGACGGTTTGCATTCATTTCATTCATGACAAAAACATTTGACCATATATAGCTGCACTTACCTCCAACCCCTTGTCATACTAGTATGAATCAGTATATGTTCTCTTGAAATTACCAATGAGGGCGTAATTTCTGTTCGTGCCGAGCGTTCAGGCACAACATCTCGCCTTGTAACTTCGAGATGAAAACTCCTATTTACGCGCTGAATGGTTTAAACAATGGGTGTTTATTTTGCGCGAGCGAACTGTTTTTTTTTCATAATTCATTTTTATGATATTCTTTTATTTGTCTGTTTTTAAAACACGTATTTCCAATAGTGAATAAACTCGTGACCTTTTTTTTAAACCGCAGATGATTAAATTTCAAACGAATTAGCTCACCGACTGTTTATTTACCGTGATTCGAAGTTAGTCGAAGTGGTTGAACATGAAATATGAGAAAACACCAGTTTTGTAACGAACAAATACAGTTTATAATTTACTGACACTAATGATTTTTGTAAAATTCATTGATATTATTCCCGATTTACCTATACAGTTCTATTTGTAAGAATATTCAAAAATGTTCTATTATGGCGGCCATTTTTAATCTCTTATAAACACGCCCGTGTAGTTTCAGAAGATAATCTACACTTCATCTGCAACGTGTCCGCTAAAAACGTTGTTGTTGTAGGTTCATTCGATTATCTAGAGTGTGTAATTCACTCGCTTGCTAGATATGAATTCAAGGCAAAGACATCGTGATCGCTTGTTTCGGTGGACAGTAAAACACGAACCGAATAATGAGCTTCATAGAACATTTCGTTATCCTTACCGAAATGGGACTAGTGTCATTCATGTTTGAGACAGGTTTCTGTGTCTGCGACATACTTCAGATGTGTCTCATACATGTTTCAGACACTTTAGCTACTATTTTAAAATTAATATAATTTCGGATGACTGCATGCGCATACATTTGGGACATGAGTGTTTTTGCTACAAAAACAAACATGGGCATGTTTGGAGCTTGACTGAAATATTTCATGTAAACATATCATAATATATATATATATAATGTAAACATGTTAAAGCACATTTCAAACATGAATACAATTAGTGGCCACAAAGAACAAAGACACTCTAACATCTATGTGAAGATTCAGCATTTATTCCCACATCTGTTCAAAAAGTTTTCAAATAAATCTCTTGACAAAACCCAATTACAATAACAAGTGCATTAATACAAATCATATTGACACATTGTAGATTGCATTCATCAAATAAATATAATAATTAGAACATAAAAGTGAGCACATGTTCATCAACAGAACGGTTTTTAACAAAAATTTGTGATTATACAAGGTACACTTGGCTGAAAGTATAGTTCATAGAACTTTATCCAAGATAAGAAGATTATTGTACCATGGATTAATCACGAAATTATGTGATACCCCGTCTTTTCTACAAGTGAGATTATTTGACGAGGCGTGTCGTGTCAAAAGACAAGCACAACGAATAAATCAACACATATGCAATGTAAATGCAACGATTTGTCTACAATCATTATGTAATCATACATATTTCCTTTGTTACGATATTGTGATTCTTGTAATCATGACGTATATTTTTTTTCTCCAACGAACTAGACGTTTTAACCCCACTGTACTGAACACTGACAATGCTGAAATACATGTACCTCTTGGTCAAGACTGGAATGCCGAGCTACAAACCCAATCCCTACTATCAATACGGTTAACTGGTTTGCACACTGTGATTGGAGATTTATTGGCCATTTAATTTTTTTGTGTTTAACCAGGTTCCTTGCCAATATTTTGCATGTTGTTATTTATAAAAAATTATACAAGGTAAACTATTCTGAAAGAGTTAATTCACCAAAAGTTATTGAAATTAACTGGCGTTAAATAAAATGCATGTTTTACTCTCATTGGCGAATCCAAAATTATTAAAAAATCACCTATCTTCAAAATAATATATCTAATGTGCATGACCAATGCAAACAACTCCCAGGTGAACACTTTGTTATATTTTTAGGAAGCAGAATAGATAGAGGTCCTAATAATATAGACGTACATATTCATTTTAAATGAAAGAGTTAATTCACCAAAAGTTATTGAAATTAACTGGCGTTAAGGTAGCTAGACTATTATTTGTGTTGAAAATTACGATTTTCACATTTATTTATTAATTGATGAAATGCACCATAAACTTTCATATGATAAAGATAATATAACATAGAATGTCATGTAAGTTGGTTAAAATATAGATTTTCTGAAGGGAAGCAAGGCAACCTCAGTAGTGTTTTCCAAAATCAACAACACAGGTTTAATCTGTGTGCCTATAAGTTTCAAAGATAAACTCAAGACAAAGCAATGTTAGGATGTGTTATCAGTAGCTATCTGACACACAATGAGTGTTTCCAAACATTTGAGTGGTTTGTCTCCGCCCCTGTTTGTTTAACAGATTAGTCATTTGCATATGAATGTGTCAGACACAAGGTCACACAGCCACTGGAAAAAAATCATTGATTTTGGTGTTTTCATATGCCGAATTTATCCAATTATAGCTATCCCATTCCTTTATTTTTTTGGTTTCCAATAGCCTTACACATTTGGATGTCCCTACACATGGTAAAACAGACCTTGGTGGGAAAACAAATTGATTGTGCCGATAAACAAGCTTGAAAATCTTTGCTGTTACTTCATGGACGTTTTCTAGGAGTTTATGTTTTTCAAAATACAAGGTCTTTAACAAACAATAACGTATACTTATTGTCGTCGGATTAACACCAAATTTTCACAGCTTTAAGGTGACAATGAGAGGAACTTGAATGTGTCCAGACAAACCATTTCATCGATTATTTACCAACGAGTTGTGGTTTGAGTTGGGGGCAATGCGACTAAAACAGTAATTGAAATTCAGGACACTATTTTTTAAAACGCGTTGCTTGAATAAAACTAACCAGACACATTCAATTTACCAGACTATTGAACAACTAGGAAAAGTGAAAAAAATACTTCTTATCGCCAGCATAAATGCGTAATTATTTTTTTTACAGAAAAAGTAATTTTTCACCTTTGATTGAGTAACGCGTCGTAGATTGCAGATACGGGCATGCAAAATACACTTGTGAAAAGCTTGAAGTCTGGCGATTCTAAAAATATATACTTTCCCGGGTCTATTTGTAGTCATTTAGCTACAATTAGAAGATGAAAACAAGTATGCAAATAATAGTCCCGCTACCTTAAATAAAATGCATGTTTTACTCTCATTGGCGAATCCAAAATTATTAAAAAATCACCTATCTTCAAAATAATATATCTAATGTGCATGACCAATGCAAACAACTCCCAGGTGAACACTTTGTTATATTTTTAGGACGCAGAATAGATAGAGGTCCTAATAATATAGACGTACATATTCATTTTAAATCAAAACAACGAAGATTGAAATATTCGAACCTCACATTTCATCACTTGTTTTTAGAATTAATGTTTTAGACAGCTCATTTCATTTTAACTGTGAATCCCTTCCTATCATGTTATCTAATTTTCATCAAGAAGCTCTTACCGCCGGCATCACGTGTATCAACGATCTTTCGAGTTTCAACGAGATTCGTTGTTGAGTTCCTCTATCAGTTTCTGGTAGCCGGCTGCTACATTAATTGATCAATTGAACCGGTGGTTGCAAACTAGTTGACATTTGTATAATGGCGGCCAAAGTCACATGACTGCTAAAGTTTGTTGATACACTCATGTGGTACAGATGCTACACACAAAAATATGTTCCAGACCGCCAAAAAGTTGTGCAATTGCGAACTTGTGGCTTTTACAAAATCAAAGAATGTAGCCGAACCACAATATCCCATGTAATTATACATACACGAATAAACATGCATGCAGATACACAAATCCACACATGACATTGAATTCGAAATGGTATTTGCAGTGAATGAATCAGAGAACTTTCTAATTCATGATACCATCATACTTTGTACGTATTATTCCTAGATATTTATATGCGCTAAATTTATTTTTGTCAATGTCAATCTGATTAAAATCTGATGTAGTGTACGGCTTTTGAATATAAACTTATTTTAATTTTATTTTGTATTACTTTTGTTATTAATGCCCTTTTATCTCATTATTTTACTTTGATTTTGATTTTGTGATTTTTTTTAATTCCGCCCTACCTACATCTGATCCGACGCCTATGTAACGAGATTTCAACGAGACCCACTATCGACGATTTTAGTCAACGAATCACATACCTCCTTCTATAGCGCACATGATGACGTCACCGGGTGGCAAACACACTCAAATAAAATGGCGGATTATACCGACGTTAGCGACCGTGAATAACACGGCTTTTCGGTAAGTTTATCATTGTCAATTGCAACGAAAGTCATTTTTATGTTAATATTGTGACTCGAATGGTTCGACTTTAGATCGTTATTCCGCATAGTTATTCTGGGAGTGTTGATTTTGTTTCCACCGGTTCGACCGAACACCAGTGTCTTTTTCCAGTCGCCTGCCCTGGAGACGGGTGATGTTTTGTTGGCGATCGGGCCAAAATCGTCTACGGTATTGAAGCTGTAAATATTCATCAAATTGTATCAACATTTTGTACATTATACAATAACTCTTTATTAAAGTAATTGAGCTGATTTGGACTGGAATAAAATATTTTTTATTTGGAACACATCGCAATTGATCAGGAAATATTTGTTTGCTCCAATTTTCTGCGTCGATGCCGTGGGCCGGTGACCGTTATACAATTTAAAATCAGTTTGCATTGTTTACTATAGCTGTTTACAGTGTTCTAATCATTACGATTTACTTATTTTTTTGCTTCCATTCTAGATAATTATGCTCAGTGATGTAAAATTGAAGCGATGACTGAATGAACGAACCTTGGCTGGCGAAGATGTATCTGGAAGTGTACACATTTGTTGGAAGTGAAAAAAATATTCAATGTAATAACAAAAATTGTAAAATGCTGTGGAATTTCTTTTGCAAATAAAAATATACTAACAATTTTCTATTAATGGTTTATTCAAGTGGGCAAAATATAATGTACAGAAAGATTGCCCGTATACACTGAAAAGTAAGCAACCGACAGCCTGTATAAAAGGGGGGCTGTGATTGGCTGTTACTTACGCGAGATTTGAACGGGACTTACATAGGCGTCGGATCAGATGTAGGTAGGGCGGAATTAAAAAAAAAAATCTCAAAATCAAAGTAAAATAATAAAATAAAAGGGCATCAATAACAAATATAATAAAAAATAAAATTAAAATAAGTTTATAGCCAAAATAATTAAAGCCCGTACACTACATCAGATTTTAATCAGATTGTGTCAATGTCTGCTTTTTACGAGATTTTCCTTTTTAATCATTGTGAATTTAAATCTTGTTTTAGTATGGTGGTTGTTCATCTGAAAACACAATATTTGTTGATGGGTGAGCAGTAAAACCAATTGGAGTTGCAAACTGTCTGTCTGGTCCGACAAATAACATCTGCAAAATGATAAATATATAATATTACATTTCTATAACATATCCATGATGGACATTAATCCACATACACGTGTAAATATAGTGTGCTTACTTGGTGTTTTAAATCATGTCTTGTCTCATTACATTCTCTTATAATACCAAATCTAGTTGTTGCTATAGATGGAAAACACGACATCATTATTTTCATGTGCGTGTGTAATATTAATACTGCTTCCATTGTTGAATGGTTTATCTTTGTTTTACATTTTCAAGTCTGATGAGTCGGATATAATTAGTAGTAGTAGTAGTGATTTTTGAATCGCAGTTGGACAAACACAATAACGTTTACAAATACGATGAAGGGAAATCAATAACGTTAAGCTATGGGACCATGCAGGTAGGCCGGTCACACCGGTTCTCACCACAAGGGGTTCCGATCCCCCTACCCGTCCACACAGTAGAAATAAAACACACGACATTGAATGAAACTACTACGTAATACATATATTGAAGACAGACTTTTAATAAACCGAGAAGACAAAGAAAAGGATCGGGAAACCGACCAAAACTTGAAGTGAAAATCAACGTGATATACATAAAGTATGTCACCCAACGAAGCTGACTTTAAGTCGGGTACACCAGCACCTATGGGTCTTCTCAACTGTGACCACCTTACCCGTGAAAATAATACCAATACAACAGACTGATCCAGGAATATAAATAAAGATGGGACATTAACGTGTAGCAGACTACAAGCGTACTTCTAAGCAAGCAGCAAGCTCTTTATTATGCACAGTACATAGCGCATCGTATATAGTCCACTTATTGAAAAAATAACTGTAATTTTGAAAAAGTAAAATTCGGCTTTTAACCTTGAAATGAAGCGCTGCTTAAAGATTTCAAGTGGTTCGATCACGCCTATTTCTTGGCGTTTGTTGCGCCTACTGATGTGGATCGAAATCTTAGCAGTACAGGCAATATAACTAAATAATTTACGTGCTTGACGAAATACGAATAAACGAGATCTACCAGGAGGCAATAAAATAAACCACCACACAGGAATGTCAGCATCGGATACAACAAGATTTTTTATTATTGTTTTGATACATTTGTACAGTGGAACAATAACAGGACAATCAAGAAATATATGACGTAAGGAGTCGTTGTCCCCGCAAAGTGGGCACGTGTTTGATTGCGAAAAATTGGCATGAACCAGAAATCTGCCAGTAGTGTATGCTCCATGTATAATGCGCCACTGTCCCCTTCTAACTTAGTAACCGGGGAAGCATAGCAAGCTTTGAAGTTCGGTTTATCTACGTCCGAGAGATTCAAGATTTCCCGCCACACTGTGTCACATTTATCCGGATGCCGTTTAATATGAAGCAATGTAATCATGTATTTATACACTGGCCCTTTTTCTAGTTTATATAGGGGCAAGTTTATTTCATAAGAATGATGAAGTTGGTAGTAGTCCTTCCAGGGTTGGGGTGATTTAATCTCGTTACTATTTAGGTAAGTGTTGATTGTTACTTTCCATTTCTCAGGAATACTTTGATGTAATGATTTTAAATGGAGATGTAGTGTGCGTTCCGATCGGATATTAACTTTGTTGTATATCTCCGTACTCGAAGACCATGCTTTACTCTGTTTATCGACTAGGTCGTGTATCTTGGTGATCCCGGCGGCCGCCGGGAGAAATGTCATCAAAAAGTCTCATTGAAGGTAAAAAGATAAAGTAAAGGATTATTAAAAAGTGGCTCATTAAGGAGACTGACCGGATTAGTATCATTGATTTTACGCCTTTTTGCAAGCGAATCCCAGCAGTGTAACAGTCCAGCGTAAACTCTAGGTAAGTTTGGAAGTGGTAATGTTATATTATTTTCATGCAGACGCTTGGTGAGCATCAAATTGCCTACTTTACTGAAATAGTAATCTGTGGATTTGAAACTGGGATGATCATAATCACTATACAAATATCTTTGAATATATTGAACAAGATTAGCATTAATACGTGATTGTAGGTGAATCAAATTGTGTCCTCCGTCCTCAAGTGGCAGGTAGAGCGTCTCAGCAGTTATCCAGTGACGACCTTGCCACAGGAACTCAATAAATAATGACTGGATATAACTTATTGTTTCAGAGGGAGGAGCAAGACTGATGAGCCGGTGTAAAAGTTGTGATGAAACAAGTTGATTTACGACGAGAACACGCCCTCTATAGGACATTCCTGCGGCGAATTTAGACCAGAAGGCGATTTTGCCTTCAACTTTTGTACTAGTTCTGGCCAGTTTTTCAAGTTGTCCTCGTATGATTTCGTATTACCCAGATATAAGCCAAGCTATTTTAGTCCCACATTATTCCATTTAATACCTAGTGGTGACTCGTTACGATTGCTCCACCCGCCAGCCCAAAGTCCTTCGTATTTTTCGTAATTTATTCTTGCATTAGATGCTTGTTCATAGACACGAAGCCAATATGCGAGCTTATTGAAATCCTGATCACGTGTCATAAGGAATTCAACATCGTCAGCGTAGGCGGTTAATTTGCATCGGTATTTGAAGGCCGAGAATACCATCGTCATTTCGAATTTTGTCTAGAAGGGGTTCAATCGCTAAGACATAAAGTTGAGATGACAGTGAACAGCCTTGTCTAATCCCTCTGGAAAACATAACAGGAGACGTGAGCATTTACGACATATTTATTCACTTTTTCTAACTTTTAACGATGGGTCTCGATAATATACCAACATAGGTCAGATTTCCATGTAAATATGCTAACTTTGCAACCACTTTTCACTATTTTGTAAGCAGTTTGTTTATCATTTCACGCACTTATAGTGGTATAATCTGCTAATATAAGGGGCTTTTCCAACACATTTGCTATTTTTTTCTATATTTTTAACTGCGGGGTCGATATTACAATGACTAAGGTAAAATATATTAGCATACCCACCTACTTTTCTAATGCTTTTTCTATCTTTTTAGGCTGTTTTAGAACATGTTACGATCAGATGATAAGGTACTATGCTAATATCTCGTATACTTTCACTTGCATTTTATTCACTTTTCGTACTTTATAATTTCAAGGTTAGATATGACAACAACTTAGTTCAAAAATACAAGCAAATCTACCAACTTTGCACTCACTTTGCACAGCTTTGCACGCCATTTTAATAGCTTACATCCATAATAGCCGACCGCAAATGGCAGTTGTGTATTGAAAATACGTGCAAATTTTAAAACATGCTATAAACTTAAAATATCAAAATAACCAGCACGACTTTCTACTAAGAAGGTGTTACATTACAATAATAAAAATACCAACAAATGGTTATGTCTTTCCATGTTTGTGTCGGAACCAAATAAAAGTATTTCACCAGCTTGTTTGCTCAAATAGTCTCCCATGCAATTACTAGCCACGCCCGATTGATCTTAACTTTTGTGATAGGTCCATCACATGACCACTCGACTATTAGGATCAGTTGAATTTAATTCGAATTGGCGGCCATTTAATGTTTGGAAGTGTTTCGAAATTGCATTCATTTGCACTTATGTCTTTCGTAAGTTGACCTATGACCTCACCATGCTTCGTCAATCAGTACGATAAATAAAGGCCATGTTTGAATACATTATATTACATATATTTTATAGCTCCCATGTCAAATAATTAAAAGTAAATTGGATGACGTTAGTGGGTTGTTTGGGTCATACCGTCCTGTAATGGAATGACAAGATCGCTTGGCCAAGTGAATAATTGAAATGCTCAAAACTGTTTGAATACATTGTTTTAAATATATTTTATAGCCCCCATGTCAAATCAAGTAAATAGAGCGACGTTATTGGGTGTTTTGGGTCATACCATCCTGTAATGGAATGAAGAGCGACTCGTCTATAATGGAATGAAAAAAAATGCTTGGCCAATTAAATTGAAATGTTCAAACGATATCAAGGCATTGTATTTTATATATTTTATCGCTTTCATGTCAAATAAATGAAATACATAGTCGTCAGTAATCGTTTATGCCACGACATGGGCGCATTTTACTCCGCCCTCTAACAGTGTGAGTGCGTATGGTGCCAGGGAAGATTGTGTAAATGAATAGTGTATCGACCAAGGCTGTCGCTTTTACAAAAAACGGCATTCGATCGAGCAAATCCATTCGTAATAGTAGTTATAAATAAATAAACGCTGCTCGGACTGATAAGTATGATATATTGAAGATAATATTTGGTAATCGTAGTCCTAAATAACTATTAAAAATAGCTAGACGTTTCGAGCAATGGCTCTTCATCGATAGCAACACTTGCTTCTATGCTATCGATGAAGAGCCATTGCTCGAAACGTCTAGCTATTTTTAATAGTTATTTAGGACTACGATTACCAAATATTATCTTCAAAATCCATTCGTAACGGTTCGTAAAGTCGCTAAACGTTATATGGTGTATCCAGCAATGGTCTCGCTGAATTGATCACATGACATTGTCACCTGATCGCTAAGACCGCTCTCCAATGGAACGAACGCGCTCTAATGGAATGGCTCGAGCTAGGTCTCTCTCGCAGAATCCGGTAAATGTATACGTAAAAAAGAAAATTACAAATCGACATGCAATTTATATATTTGTAATTTCTCCCCACTTAAAAATAGATGTACATTTGCAATTTTAATTTTCCTTTTGAAAATGGATTTTAAATTGTTGTTATTGGCAATAATTTATCCATATAATTAGCTCATTTTATATGGACATTTATACTTTTTGTTGTATCCTGATTTGGGAATCTATAAATGTATGTTAGTATATGTGGTGTATCTCCATTAAATAACATTCTGTTATTTCAAGTTCAGAAGATCTTGGCATTTGAATGGTCTGTGAAATAGTAACGAGTATTATTAAAGCGGGGAGTCGTCACCTGCGCATGCGTCAGATGGCCATAGCGTGTCATTGTTTACAAACAAGCGTCTACCCATGAGCCTTTGCGTTTTTAGCGTACGTTGTTATCGTCGCTTAGAACTCAATTCCCGCGCATGCGCAGGTGATGAACCCTCCATTTTAAGTTATTTCACACTGCTATATATCACCTACTCACTAATTACACCTGTAAGATTCGCTCATGGTTTTATATTCCCTGTGATATGTGTTTCAAGAATAGAATAAGTTTTCAAAGACCTTCATATCATTAGCACCAAAGATGTATCCAGGTTCTGTACCGTATTGATATGAATATCTGTGCAGTAAAAATATGAATATTTATATTATATTATGCCCATCTTGATACTAGATATGATTAATTGAAGAATAGACTAATGTACTAATATAAATGTTCCAATTGACTTATATCTCCAAGTTCTATAACGGGATTGATATCGCTCTCCAGCAGAGAGAACGTTTTATATCAGTATACGCACGCCGACTTCCTAGCGTGCCGTCGTGCCAGGAATATATGTACATTTCCAGGCGAATTGTATGACTGCCCGACAATCACTGGCAACAAGCAAAATACGATCAGTCGGTGTAGACACAATAGGTATGACAGACATAATTAAATATCTTCACATTGAAATTTTACTCTAACTGCATGAAATTGAATTTTTTTAATAATCGCAAAGATTTTAGAAATATTCAAATATTCTCTTCCTTTTGAAGCCACCCACCTATGATATTTTTGTTATAAGTGCAACAGAGCACGTAGACGTCTTTAAAATGATTTTCTTTTTTATAGAATGAATGTTATAGAATGGTTTATGTCATATACCGCATTGTTTCTGAATGAAATTATCTACATATCAAGTGATTTTAAATGTTTCCTATATGTTAAGTGTTTCGCTTCATCAATATGGGTGCTATACATTATTTCGGAACATTCAGCTAACTTCAGTATATAGTATGTTATTTGAAAAAAAAACAAGGTAGAATGCGAAGTTTATTATTATTATTATTTTTCTGACCAACAATATATTTTTCTTGTTTACATAATTTAGTATTGCAGAAATATGTGTTTTCTACTGCTTTTTAAGTATATTACAGTAATTAAGAAAAAAAAAACGTTTTTTTTTTATAACAAAATATACATCAGCAATGCAATAAAAGATAAACAAAATGACAGAAAAGTATGATGTCATCATTGAAAAATGAAGTAAACATATCTCCGTTTATACATGTACTACTCAAACCGGTTGTTCATTTTATAGGGTAGCGCATTCAAAGCAGATCAATACGCACACAGTTCACATATGCACTGATTACGTAATTAACAAATTCTTCCCCTCTAAAATAAACATGTGATCAAATAAACCATGCAAAGTTACTGGGTATTACGATGAATTGTCATAATAATCATTTGCAGGGGAGTTAGACTAATAGCATGGTATTGGAGGGACACTTTGACCGTGGAATACAGGCTTCTTCGTGTAAAACATACCCTGCGGGACATTGGCACTTCGGTACACATGGCTGGTTGTGACATAATGGGTCATGTTCTTCTAATCCTTCACATGTCTCTGGGCACGGGGGACCGCAGTGATCATATATCATATCCGGTGGACATGACGAGCCTGTTAGTACAAGGTAGAAAACGTAAGTACACAAATAGGAAAATGAGTGAAATAAAAAAAAAACACATTGTCGCATACGGCTTGTTTACCACTTCCGTGTGACTGAGAATGTTCTAGAACCGTACTGTGTCTGGGTGGAATTTTTAGAAACTGGTTGAATAGGTAATGGAACATTCTAGAAATTTGTAGTAAGTTCCAGACTCATTATGTATGCTGATGTAATGGTCTATTTATAGACAGTGTGGGTATATATAGGGGAGTTGTTCAGCACTGAGTTCAGATCGGAGATCTCGTTGAATTGTATTGGAGTTTAAGTATCTAGTTATTGGAGTAGTGGATTTTTACCGCGTTATTGTATTTGATGTTTGCAGAGTACAATAATACCAGTACCAGTTGAAACCTCATCTGTTGGCTCCGTGTTCGTATTTTATCATCGCCGCCAGGGAAGTCTTTTTGTTACTGTTGCCATTTTGGTATTTGAACCATCACGCCTGTACTATACCAATTACGGTAATATTACGTTGCGTGTGACACATATGTTATTTTAATTTTCCACCAGTTACTTCATTAATATATGGCTACCTTCGGGCACATAGTAAGCAGTATTTTTTACCAATATTTGAGCAAAAAGCGTATAACAAATCGCCATTCGTCGGAGACTAAGTTACTGCATATTTACCTATCGCTGCCGATACATTTCATTTACATTAAAGGGCGCTAGTCGTCGCACTGCGCATGTGCGACATTTGTGTTGATAAACATTGATTTTCCCATAATCCAATGCCGAATGCGCCCTTCTAATGGAAATCGTAAGTATGAGGTTCGACCTGGGCGCGACTAGCACTAATTACCGCTCATGACTCTTTCGATACATTCTAAAAACCTAATAAAATGCCTAATTAAAGCTTGGTAACATCTCAGTTTGAACTCGTTGATCTGCGCAACAGTCAAAGTCGCCATCTTTGTTTATATGAGACCCATATATCTCGTGCACGCGTGGCGCGACGACTACCGCCCTTAAAACCTATTTTTTAAATGAATATGCACAACAATTTATTAAAATAGTATCTTGCAAACACTGCATGACAAGATTTCAATCCAATGTTGTAATTTATACTAACCACACAGCTCCTTGTCTTTCCATTTTCTTATAATAATCCCGTTTCTTCGACATTCATGTACGTATGCAACAACTGCCTCACAGTAACAAAGTTCGTTTTGTGCGCAAGAGCACACTTCTTCGAGACACATTTGGTAATAACTTTTAGGATTAACCACATCATAGCACGGGTGGAACGCAGGTTTCCGTAACGCACTGCACCTCGCTCTGGCCTCTCGTTGTTCTCGGTATGTTTTTCCAGCACACACATCTACATTGGTGAATCTAACACCCCGAAATAAAGAACGTGATGAATGAGGATTCCTGCAGTGTTTGTATCCATCTACTTTAAAGCTGTGAATAAACTCATTTACGGTCCTGGCAGGAAGATACTGACGTGTTATTTTGTCATCTCCGGATTCAGAGTTCATGTTGCCACACAATCCACATAGTTTGTTTGTGTACTTGCGAGGAGCAAACACCACAACGTCCCCATACATATCCCAATCAATCGTTACTCCGTATGAAGTTTTGACGAAAGTACTGTTTGAACTTGTCTTGATTATTTCAACGACTTTCGGACTGGCATGAACATAAGGAAGATTCACTTCTCTCTCGGCAACTGTCACTCTGCCGTCTAAATGAATAACAATGTTCACACAGCTAATATGTATGAAAAGTGCTTTGCGGTGAGAAATACTGCGACCAACGCTGCCATTTTCTTCCTCGATCTGAATACTAAAATCGCCACTAGAGCAATCCTGGGCAAGTACATAACGACACCGTCCTCGAAATTGAAACGCATACCAGTCAAAGGTACTGTATTGGCCAGTCACGGAAACGACACATGTCTTGGAATCTATCATACAGGAAGGTAAATATAGACGTTACGTTAGTTATAATCGCATAATACCGAATAATACGACATATTAAAATGAATATCGAATCAAGACCCCTCCGCCCTTTAAAATACACACGGTTTGCTCTAGGCCATAACATTTGTTTAACTAGGTTTAGGCACGCATCCCAATTAAAATACGACACAGCATTACAGATACATATATCAATTGTAGATGAGACGCACAATGCTAGGCCTACAGAAATATTTTTGTCCACTGCCACCACAGATACAATCGACCCAGTATATTAAATATTAATAGAAAATATCAAACATTCAACAGGGCCACGAACCACATACTTTATGAAAAGGAGAAATAAATGTAAGTTACCTTCGACACATGAACTGCAGCATTTGTCAGGTCCATGATAAGGATGTTGACCCTGTGAAGTAATTAAATATAAACAATTATTGTATCATAATACAAAGCTCAAATTAAAAAAAAAATGTTATCCGGAAACTAAATGCGTTCGTGTTGATTTCTGACTGTGATAGTATACCTCTGGACAAGAAAGTGGTGGGCAATACTTCCGTTGGCACACAGCTAAACCATTTTCACACTGGCAGTCTTGGCAGTTTTCAGTCCAAACCTCTTCTGCCTGTAAAATTATGAATACGGTCAGTTATCGTGGATCTTTGGCATACACACAAAATAGAAGAATGCGAAAGACAGAATGACTGTGCATAGGAGCGACCATAACATATCATTCTATTCTACTTACCGAATACAACACCCCACGTGATGAACAGTATGAGGTATCTGGTGATAAACAATAAAAATGATATTAAAAACCCGTAAAAAAATGTACGTTCCCCTGTCAAATTATTTTGCTTCGAATGTTCATTGTTATGTATTTATTAAGTTCTCACCCATGCATGTTTTCCCATCTGTCGTCAGAGCAAATCCATCAGGGCAAGTACAGTAGAATGATCCATTTGTATTGTGACACTGATGACTACAACCACCGTTACTATGGCGACATTCGTCAATATCTACAATAAAAAAAGTGTAAAACAATCAGTCAATATATATACCGAAAGTGATTAATTAATCTAGCTGGGAGTAGTCTAAATCGTTCTCTTTGTTCCTCCATGTCGGCATTTCGCATGAATAAATTTTAAACTAAATCATTGTCATTGATATCAAAACTCACCATATTGACACTGTCTTCCTGTGAAGCCATTATCGCATGTACAAACCGGATTTTCTTTCAACATCTCACAGCTACCACCGTTTCTGCAAGGATTTTCTGAACATTCGTGGTTGAGTTCACAGTGCACACCTGTGGATAGTATAAATGGTAAAGGATTTTGAGTGGATGAAGAACTCATTTTCATTAAACATTGTGCCTAACATGCGCCCCTTCAGCCCGAAAAAATTGACAAATCAATTGACAAACCCAGCCCAATTCAATAGCAGCACCCCCCTTGCCGAATTTATGGATCCGCCAGTGCTTATTGTTGCTGTGATGAACGGCTAATGTACGAATCGTTGTTTATCGTGTTAGTATGTGTCAGTGGATTATCGCTGAATTAGATCATTCATTGTATAACTTATAAATAGATTTTCACCTGAGAAACCCTGTTTACATATACAAGTGTTATTCAGTCCTTCCATGAGACATGTACCACCGTTCGAACAAAGTCTATGTTGACACGACTCTAAATATTCTTGACAATGCTCCCCGGTATACCCTGTGGCACACTCGCATGAAAAGTCGTCAATCAGGTCTATGCACGTTCCACCATTAAAACATGTGTTTCCTTCACAGTTACTTTTACCTATATGTATATATGACACGGGTGTTAGTAACGAGAAATGAAATTACAAAGAAATATATAATACACTATGAACGACATTCTGAGCAAATATAAGGTTGACTTTACGTACCTGCACAAAGTGTGGAATTCTCTTCAACTACAACGTTTCCATGGATATTATGTTTCATCTGTATCCAGGCAACAACATTGCCTTGGTTGTCGCATCCTGCGTACAAAGATGAAACCTCAATGGGTGTCATTGCAAAATTCCATATGTTGACCTGTTGGAGGGATCAGATATATCAGATTCTTGAAATTCATCTACCCACAGAATATATGAGAACGAGATTAATGTACACATACGCAATGGATTGTGGGAGATAACCTCTAATAGTGTATAGAATTAAAAACTATAATCACTCTGAAACTCGCAAAATTCAATGTCAATTCATGTCAGTAATAATGAACGATTTGACATCAGGGAAAATCTCCCAACAATGGAAACTCAGTGTAAATATGTCAGTTTTCACTGTTTCCCACGGCATTTTGGAATTCCGTATCTCGAAAAGTTATTCGATGACTCCAATTATCTTTTATCACATTTGGTATCTCGGTTGCATGAAATCATAATAATAAGTATATTGAAAATGATATATAATCTTTACTTATTTCGAACTTATTCCTAAACAGATTCCAATATTCATACTTGCCTGTGACAACTCTCCCACAAAGCATTCAGCAGCGTTGAATTGCCCACCTACACTATCTTGATCTTGACCAATAACCAAAATACCCCCACCCCTAATAACCGCTGCCTGCTGAAAACTGACTCCACCTCTAACATATACATTGTCAAAGTACACTGCCCATGATCCAGTATCGCTCTCCCATGTCACAGCCACGTGATGCCAGTCACTGTCTCTGTAAATACATAAAACATGTATGTTTAGAACAATGAAAATAGAATAGCAATAATGCACACTGTGGTAAAAAAAATCCAGTATAATTATTAGACCCTATTGCTATTAGAAAAGTATCTTTTGAAAACGTTTGTGGATTATAAGTCGTGCATCTGTGCAATAAATCGTGGTAGTTGATCGTAAATGGCTTGAATAACCGATATTTAATAAGATAAGATTAGAAAACTTACCCATTAGCCTTCAAATTAGTATAAACTGGATCGTCATTTATATAGAGAACAAAATTGTTATAATCCTGCAGTGTGAGGGCGTTGTCGGTGACAGCGCCATCACTAGACTGGGCATAAGAAATAGGCGTGCCATATGACGAGCTGTCAGAAGTCTTCATCCAGAATGATATGGTACACTCGTACATATCCGATACACGGTCGATTGATGCATAGTCCGTGGCCTGTGAACTTGTAAAGAGGAGGTTGAAGTCTGTAGAAATAACTAAACGAGAAACAAGTTTATGTTAATTTATTGGCATGTGATTACACGAATCGAGTGTTACAAACAAGTAAATAATAAGGTTACCGTACTTGGAATATGGCAATTAAAGATCAACGGTAGATAACGAGTAGTATTGCTTGAAACATATTGCACATAGTTCATGACGCCTACTCGTCATTGTTGTGGAATACGCTAAAATTTCATGCATGAAAACGATTTGCTTTGCCAAATTACAGACTCAAAATATATCTGAGACTAACTATTGATAAAGATTTATTACTGCTACTTAAATTTGAATCTGTAATGCTAAAGCGGGAATTGAATCCCAAGCGACAATAACACGCAACAAACGCTAAAAACGCAAAGACGCATGCTTGTAAACAATGCCACACTATGGTCATTTGAAGCATGCGCAGGTGACGACTCTCCCGCTTTAAATTGGCGAACAATTTTGAATGCGCACATCATCCAGAGTTTCATTGTGAATATCGATATAATGAGTATGTTAGTTGCTACGATATGGCCAACATTGGAAGGTCTGTAGAAAAAGGCACGGTTTTTGTTGAAATAGGATTCATAAAAACAACACAGGAATCACAAGATATCGCTTGGTATCAATTGAATATCACAAATCTCGCCGCAGCTGAAATAAGGATAAAGCGCCGAGTACACAGCTGCTCATATGAAAATAATAGCTTAATTTGCTATTTAATTCTCATTAATTGAACTAGCAATTATATCTGCTAGCTGATAATAGCTAACAGTTCATCTGTGGTTTAATATACCAGATATTATTGTTGGCACAAATACTAAATCTGATTTTGACGTTATTATATACTCACATGTTTCACAATTATCTCCAAGGTAACTAATATCACATTCGCAAAAATATGAATCTATGAGATCAATACACGTTCCTCCATTACTACACGGATAACTTGCACATTCGTCTATATTTACATCACAGTCTTCACCTATGAACCCGGACAGGCATTCACAAGTGTAGTTTCCCAGTCCAGATATACATAATCCACCATTTTGACAGGGCGATGATTGGCATTCATTCACTTCTTCCTCGCAAAAGCGACCAGCATAGCCGGGAGGACAACAGCATGTGAAATTCTGAAAATGTAGAAGAATTCCACACTAAACGTAGGGTTTAATGTGCGCATGATATTTTGTTCGATTACGTCAGTGACGCTGCAGGATCTTTCGCGATACATACATGATGCGCGCCGTCAACGGTTTTAATTTTTCCAAAATGTTCACAATACGAATGCAAATTACCCGGGTCAGTGGGTCACGGTACTTTAAGTCAAAGTTTACCTGCAGATATTTGTTGATATATAAAATGGATACTTGAAAGATTGATTAGTAGTTTTATAACTACGATCGAGGACGACAAAATGGCGGATAATTATTACGTATTCGGCCAAAAAATACCACGTGACATGGAAACCCGCAAATTGACACATTAGACCCATAAATAAATCATATCTGAATTGATATATGAGTGCTTATGATCACACGTGACGCAATATCCGTATACTATATTATATCCTTGGCAAACCTAACGAATCTTACCTGTGCAAGATCAAAACAGGTTCCTCCATTTTTACACGGACTTGACGCACAGTCAAAATAATTAATTTCGCATTGTGCCCCAGTATAACCATCAAGGCATTTACACATATACCCACTACTTCTGTCGTAGCAACTTGCACCATTCAGACATGGGCCTGTCGATAGGAAGAATGAATGAGACAACTCAGAAGACAAAAACTTAGAAACAAATGATCTTCATTGAAACGAGTATGTTTTATCTCGAGCATGCCATGGCCATTTTTAATTGATTTGTTTTAAACGCGAATTAGAAAAAAAACTTACTTGATTTGCATTCGTCAATGTTTATCTGGCAGTTTGCCCCAGTGAAACCTATTTGACATATGCAGTGGTAGTCGTCCACGCCATCAACACATGTTCCATTGTTTTTACATAAGTCTTCTTCGCAATCGTCGATGTTAATCTCACAACTCTCCCCGCCGTACCCAGGAATGCATTGGCACTGACGGGTTTCGTTCATGCTTACGCAGGTTGCATTGTGTTGACATGGAAACAGTTCACAGAGATCAATAACTATTATGTACAAGAAAAAAATAAGAAACAAACAGTAAATTCATTTATAGATTCCGCAGTGAATATACAATGGATAAAATGTATTTGTTGCTTTTTCATCACGAAAGATATTTTTATTCAGAAAATGATTAAGTGAAATATGTTTTTTGATCACTGAAACTAAAACGACTTTTTATTCCCCCCGTAGCCATTTTTATGCTGTACGTAATTAATTAAGATATAGAATACGATATATAACAAAAAATGCGTCGATGAACAAAGTAATTTAACCAGTATTTATTATAAGTCGCATACTGCAGCAATTAAACATCGTCATTAAATCATAACAAACAGACGTATCATTGAGGTATAAACGGATGTCCCATACCTTGGCAATACTGTATGGCATGCGCTCCTTGGAAATGTGTTGTCTTGCCATCCTCGCATGGTATACAAGATTTCTGACTACCACGTGGCTGGTAAGTTCCACGCTGACATGGTATACATGGCATAAAACCAGTTTCCGAGTAGCTACCAGAAATACATCCAACTAAATGAAAAAAAAAACATGTGTTAAAAATATTTGTTTAGAAACATATTCAAGACATGGTTGACTGATAGTTAAACTGCAAGCATGCTAAAGTGTTATTTGATTATCAGAAACTTGAGTTTGGTTTGTAATTCGTTTATGCGATTGTTACCAATACAAATCACAGGGCCGTTCCACTTATATGTTATTATAATGAGAACAAAGCACATACCTTTGCAATAATCGGCCGATACTGCCCCATCAGTCCATGTTGACAGATTTTCCTCACAAGATATGCATGATGTACTTCCGTTGTTTGGCTGATAACTTCCTCTTGGGCACAAAATACATGTTTCCAGGCCAGTTTTCGAAAAGGTGCCCGGCTGGCAAAAACCTTAAAGCGGCAAAGTATTTATGATTCTGTTTAACGGTGGTATATCAAATTATCAGGCCCACGGGGACTAAGTATATAGAACGTATTTTTTTAAATTAAAGAGATTGATTGATTGAAATTATACACATCTGATTGTACATACCAACGCATGCGCTGATTGTCTTTGATCTTGTCTTGGTCGTCAATGTGTTCGGAGGACATTGCTGGCAATATGTAGATGCTTCAGTGTCTTGATACATACCAATAGCACATGCAGTACAAGTGTTGGTGGTGACGTCATGGTATGTTCCAATAGGACACGTAACTAAAATATGAGGCATGTGTGAAAAGAATATGAAATGCTTTTACAGAAATTATACCTGTCCAGGGGTATTATTCTGAAGCCCCATAATAGTTTTTAAGAAAACACAAAACATACATACATAACAGCATATTCTTTATTTACAGAGGAGTGTTTGATTTATATAATTTACTATATAGTGTAATCATTTTATTTCGACAATACAGTTATTAAACATTCACTAAAGTTGAATTCGTTAATAAAACTTATCAAATGTATTATACGAGACTCATCCAAATTCGATTTTTCACACAATACAAACTGACAATGTTCGTTGAACTATCGCTGAAGACATGTGAACGAAATTTAGGGTTATTTTAATACACATTTTATTCAGCATATTTGTCGCAATGATTGAAAAATGTTCAAATGTTGGTAATCACCAAAAAGAATGTTTGCAATGGAACGATATCAACGACAGCATGTTTAATTTGTGACGTAATTTTGGTGCGTAAATATGCATGGCGCGGTGCCACTTAACCAGATCTAAATGTAATAAACTCGCTACACAGATAAATGTTTCGTTGTGTGGGGATATTATCATACGATAGGCTAGAGATTACTTACGGCATGAATCGTTTCGCCAAATGTGACCAACTGGGCATTCGACTACAACATTGGATTCTTCTATTAACTCGGGTTCGTCGGAAGGTACGGTATTGATTCCAGTGTTAGTAATGATTGCGCGGAATAATCCCCGAGAAGCAGTTACTTGAACCTCATTTTTCAACTGCCGTAACATGTCGATAGGTCTCAGTGCAGGTTGTCCGTCGGCTGTGGATTCTTCACTTCCCCCATCAGTCTGGTAATTTAAAATGAGTTAGAAATTATAATGTTATTTTTATCTCTCGTAAAACTTTCGTTTTAACATCGATCGTACTGAAAAAAAATGTTGTGCATAAATAATGGTGTTATAAATTCTACTAAGAACACGTTTTCACAAATTCAAACAAAAAGTGTGGTCTATATTATCGCGAAACAGTTTGTTCCGAAGTAGTCAGCATATTATGAAGTTATTACGAGGATACCTCAAATTATGCACGAAGACAGTACAGCGGAGTACCGACGCGCAGTGGATGTCGATGCGACGACGTACTGTCTGAGTGCATACTTTGAGGTATCCCCGTAACAACCTTATTATTATACATCTTTTCTTTCCAAGGATACATCATGGGAATGCCGAAATCCAAAATGTTCAGAACAGAATCAGCATATATCTTAGTGTGGAGTCCGGTCAAACCCTTGTGGCAGCCATGTTTGTTTTTATTATTAGAGGACACTTACGCGCGTTATCATTCAATATTTGGAATTTCGTCGACAAACAATTATATGTTCTGTAATAATTGATTTGTTTCGTTTCCAACGACGATTATTTTCTCAGTGGAGACAAAATCAGGGTATGAAATTAGTCGAATACAGTGAATACTGCATTATTATAACCCCAATCTGACTCATAAACATGTGACCAGTATTATCGTTTTAGAAGAGTATGTAAAAGTGCACGTGATAGGCTTGATCAAGATGAGATATTCTAAAACAATAATACAAGTGATTGTTCTTACATCAGTTGAATCTGGGGAGTCTGGTTGAGTCTCTACTATAAGAGTATACGATACTCTGATGACATTTCTCGATACGTCCCTTTTATGGACTGATGACGTAGATGACGACGGACCACAGTATACTGCAATGTTCTCAACAGCACATCGCTCATCTAAGCAAAATCCGGAGGCTTGTTGCTCTAGCTGTTGAAACTTTGTAATAAAATTCCTTCGAATTTCCTCCTTGCCTGTTTCACCAAAGCAGTTGTCGACGTAATATTGTACAGCAAGTCCAAGTGATAATTTGGATGGTTCTGTCATTCCTGAAATATAGAAATGGATCCGTCATTAATACAATGTAAACGTCATAATACTTTCTTGCATATTTGTTTCCAAATTCGATCGTCGCTGAAACCATAGTTAGTATAATTGACAATATGTTAATTATGAAATTTAGATCTTCTGTCTTTTTCGGGTAAAAGTGAAGTAAAAAAATTGAATATCACCATTTTATGTTCTTTATTACGTAATATCATAATGTATATAATCACGTATTGTGATTTTCAACTTACTTGCACAGTCTGGCCATGGGAACTTAAAATCACGGTCACCTCTGGATACGATCGGTGCAGGTGCCCATTCCCCTTTATGAGTTATCCTGTTCTGTTTGCAGTAATAAATGTCTTCCGGGTCAAATACAAAGTCGTATTTTACTTGGCATGATACCATACAAAACTGACCACCCAGCCAATTTTCACATGAAAGCGACCCATTCTCTGGCGGCGATGCATGCTCACAATTGTGTTCTGTATGCATAGAATGATAAAAATGACAACAACCGATCTTAAGTATGCCTTTCTTCAACAGATTCAAAGAGATTAAACTGGAATAATTATTTAGGACCTTAAAAGTCAACTATCAATATCAATATGTTATTGGATTATAACAGTATTTTCTGTATATTCACTCACGTTTTAAATTCACTTCAAATTTACAGAGCGCAGTGTTTCCCGTCCAATCCACTGCCTCGTATGTTACACTTGAGCTCCCCCAATAAAACGTGGAACCTGGTTGTCTATTCATGTACACAGTCACGTCTTCGCCAGAGTTGTCTTGAAATGTCGGCTCAATCCAGGTTACATTGCTTGACCTGCTCGCACTTTGAATCTCTATGTCGCCAGGACATGTCAATACGCTAGGAGACTCTTCGTCTGAGAAAATAGAAAGAGCATATCACGTCGTTTGTGAAGGTGTTAATGGGCGATGATTTTCCCACAATCCAGTACGCTCTTCTAATTAAAATCACAAGTATGAATTTTGACCTGGGCGCGACTTGCACTAATTACCGACGGTGACTCTTTCGATACCTTCCATCAGCCTTAAAAAATACCTAATTAAAGCCAGATAACATCTCAGTTTGTAATTCTTGATCTGCGCAACAGTCAAAGTCGCCGTCTTTGTTTACTAGTATATGAGACCCATATCTCACGCATGCGTGGCGCGACGACCACCGCCCTTTGACAATCATCCTGGGTTATATCTATTACATTATTGGAAACACACAAGGTCGAATTCAAATAATAAATCTTAAATTAGTTGTGAATTAAATAATATATATATATCACATATTTCAGGTTCATACCTATCACGGTTACAATGAATCTGCATTCATCTACCAGATGTTCGCCATCCATAGCGATGTACGTCACAGTTGATTCGCCTATTGGAAACCAAAATGGCGGACCTTGGATGTTCGGAATCATAGTGATAGATGGCGCTATTCCACTATTGTCGGTGGCTGTGGGTTCTTCCCAGGTCAGTTTACCCTTTGACATGTGGAGCTCAGCAGTCACAGTGACATCTGATGGACAATTCAGGAATTTGGATGGCTCGTTGTCTAATAGCAAATAAAAATATGACAAGAACATGAAGACGACCCAAAAACAAAATCGGGTAACAGTACTAGGTACTAGAGTAAATTATCGAATTTTGTTTGAATTATATTGAATTATTTTTTCCTATCATTGCTAAGTAACCGAACTTTTGATATATTTATGTATTCACTGTGAATCGTAAATTAATCAAGTTTGTAATTGCCTTGTTGGGTTGACACAATAATCGGGAAACAACATGGCGTTAAAAGGGTTTTGAACTAGAAGTAGAAGATCTTACATGAATCACTATAATCCTAAACGAAATCTGCTGCGAGAAAAAGCTTTGTCCTCCCAAAACAAGTGCATGAGACGATGAGACGACAGTATATAATCGATTGCTTTGACCCCGGAAACTTTACATTTGTTTTTTTGATCGCCACAACTTTGCGGGTACTCCACACTTGGCGAAACACGATGAGTCGTTTTTGAGTTACAAACTTATTTTCAATTTGTTGTGGTGTCTCGCGTTTCAATTTGCGATAACCACCATGACCAAGCATGTCTAGCCGTTACGTTGTTGTTTTATACATATACATTACGTCACTTCATGGCGCAAAAAATGCTCGTACTATCTGCATAGCAACCAAGTTTAATTGTTTCCTGTATAGCTTAGTGACATGCGCCCATAAATTGTGACTTCTGTCAGACATGAGTCAGCGAAAGTAGGGCAGAAATGAAAATGCTAAACAAAAGCAGCACAAACTATATATAATATAATAATTAAAAAAAAACGTTCTTGATCAATGGCATATGACTAGCACCTGACATACACTGATACTCACCTTTGCAAAATCGTTCAACGTTTACATTTGACCATTCCCCATCGGCTTGGCACTCGGATGTCTCTGCACCGTGTAACATGTAACCATCTTTGCAGGAATAAACACACACTTCCATATAAGGTATGTTGGTTTCCTCGCACGCAGATGGTCGTAATCTCATATTTTTCTTTACTTCAAGTGGTTGGCATGATCTGACTATCAATCGAAAATATAGTATATGGTATGTGTTATTATGCAATCGTTGATGTACTCGACGTGTCAGATGAACGTGTTTATTATACTTAAATACTAAATTTTAACTACGATTCGCTTACTTTTACATTTAGGCTCTGCATCAGTCCATCTTTCATTACCGCCCTCCTCAAGAACACATCTTGTATCCTCGGATCCAAGTATGTCGTATCCATGGTTACACGTGAATGTACACCACGTGTCAATACTGTTGTCATCAGTGTCACACAAAAGATTACCATTACTTGGTTCAGATAACGCCTCACACGTGATCTCTATCGATATTAAACATTAAAGTTTATACGTTATCTACACATAGACATATGTCAAAATAATTTCGAGTGTTCGTAAGTTTCTTGTTTCGAAACTGGCGGTAGATTGGAAGACTTGACACCGTAAAGCAAAAATAAATAACATTTCGACGATGCTGTATATATTGGTAAAGAATTTGTAAGAGCGGGAAAATTTGCCAGGCATATGTGAATAAAATGTCTGTCCACAATTATCGCCATCTATTCAGTGTTTTAAAGCGGGAGGGTCGTCACCTGCGCACGCGCGGGAATTGAGTTCCAAGCGATGAAAACAACACACGCCAAAAACGCAAAGAATCATGGGTAGACGCTTTTTGTAAACAATGACATGCTATGGCCATCTGATGCATGCGCAGGTGACGACTCCACCGCTTCAACTGAAATACTACACTTACTCCGACAAATGAACGGTTGTCCAGACCACTGGCCATTTTCAAGACACTCAATTCTATGTGAACCTCCGGGCATCGGACGATAATTGCTGCTACACTTGAATTCACAAGAACTTCCAAACGTATTAGCACATGGATTCGGCATAATATATCCACCAGGGGGCGCTGTCAATCTAGCGCATGTCACAACTGAAAACAACCATACGTACAGTTCGTTATCAAGTAATAATGGACATTGTGTGTGCTGTACGGAAAAACAAAATGTTGTTAAACCACATTCAAGCCACACAAGAGCTAAATACAGAGTTTAGTGCGGTGTACTTAACATTAATCGAAATAAATACGTCACACGCCATTTCTGTATATTGCCATGCATATAACGTGTCGGGTCAATAACGATATATACCGGTAATACAGTATTGTCATTGTGATGCAAAATAAAAAAAAAAACGATTATTAATCCAGCCACTAGGTGGCGGTGTGCAGACGTGGTTAACTAATATTGCTTAATTTAATTAATACTTTGAGAAATGTAAATTAAACATTTACAATATACACAATGATTTACTCACTAGAACAACTGTGATCCGGCCGTTCAATGTATCCTGCATTGCAGCGACACTGATCAATTGAGACGCTTCCAGTGTCCTCAGTATTTGAGTTGTCTGGACAGGCCACGCAGTCTAAATTACCAACCATTTGCTTGTATGTACCACGAGGACAGGCTATAATATAATTAAATGAGTCAGTGATAAATGTGTACTTGAGTATGCGTACATATAGTGAAAATAATTGCACCCATCTTGCTTGTTTTATTTGTCTGAGAATAAAAACGGTTACAATTATAGAAATAATTATTCAATGGATTATTGAATTGAAAATTGGACGGTGAGGCGATTTCTTTTTCCCCTTAAATACTTGACCAGAAACATAATTTGTTCAGTTGTTGGTTTGCGTTCCGAGTCTCCGACAACTATTAAATATTAGTCGTCTGAGGTTCAGTTACCCTCCAAGGTCTACGGCGTTGCTGTAAACATGGGTTCAACCACTGTGGTTAACACTACATATACGTGCACATGCATTATCAATCGTAAAATCTAATCTGTATTTCAACTTGTATAGTTTGGCATGTTATTACAGCACTGTGTTCACAACTGAAAAAAAAAACATACACAGAAGGTCAGTCAGAAAAACGCCATCACTGGTTTGTTTGAACGAGCATCGCCAATTTTGAAGGGGGAAAACATCTCTCGCTACCGGTGACTTATTTTGTTGTTACCTGTACATTGTCCATTCAACCCATTTCCACTGTACCCAGCTTGACATGCGCATTGGTGAGTGCCGCTACTGGTACCACAAGAACATCTGGCCTTGTCATCGCAGCAGTCGTTTCCATCCGTACACAAGTAATTGCACGAAGATTCAAGAACAGACATATCCCAGCTTTTCTCTTTTACGTCTGAAAATGTAGAGACCATATTATATATAATTAGTGTTACAAAACTGGCTACACACACACCAGAACCCATGGGGAAAAAAAAACAGAAAGTCACAGCGCATTGCATCCCAGAAGTCTGCTACTTTGCGTGAGGATTGCTGCAAAGTAATGATATAATATTTTCTTGACAAGACCCTGACGCAGAAAGGTACAGCAGTATGGTCTTAAAAAAAAACTAAGACATACAGAAAGTGAACCCAGACGTATCTCAGTACTATAGATATCACATATCACTTTTATATGCAAATACATATCCTAGAAACCAGCCAATCCAAGTACACCCAAGATTAATATTATTCGTATACTGTTCGAAATCTCACGTCCATAGACAGCATCTCGCCAACAAATTCGTTGTACCTACATACTTGTATATAGCGCCCCCACAGTCATGGAAACAATACGTGAAAGTGACGACAATGTTCCGGGTTATTTTGTCTCGAGAAAGATGAACTAGCGTTGATTATGATCTTAGAAATGACACACCGAAATGAAATGAATCTCCCAAATAAACATCTCATGCCACCAATTCAAATCTTATCAGTGTCTTATGATTGGCTTTTCTTTGACCGCGTTTTATCTGAAACGCGATGTATGAGGGTGTACTCCAATTACGTCAGCTGTTAGACTTGTGTGTGCAGCTTTGTAACTCTCAATTAGACCATGGAGCTAAATGATTAGACACATCCAAACTGGCTGCGTTTCTGAGAATATTGAAGGTAGAAAGACTGACAAATCTGTGTGTTTTGTTTACATCCATTTTGTATGATTTTGAGCTGGCCAACATGTGTTTTATTGGCCAGAATTCTATCACATACATGTGGTTATGGAGTTCTAATTAGTGGTGTGAGACCTGTAGTGTGTAACGTGAATGAGCCATTGTACTAGTGTGACGGTATGTTTGCTATGACTCACCGTTCTTAATGCGGGTTGCCAAGTCAACCACGTAAGAAAGTCTATCCAGTATGAATACATACTGTGCCGTAGCTATCGACGTCAGTTCGTCCATGTTTACATTGCCCACCCCTATTGCTACAATTCGTATGCCTTTGTTGCGGATTCTCGTTGCTATGCCTACGGGGTCACCTTCGGTAGACTGTCCATCTGTTAACAACACTACTAATCTAAAACAAAACGAGAAGAAGAAAGCTTTGGTTGAGGAGTTTTAGCGATTTTTTTTAGTAAATAATAATTTCAAAACGTTATTTTATTATTATTTTGCAACAGTGAAACAATCTGAAACCCAAAGGAATGGTGAGTTATGTTAAGGAAGCGTGAACACGTTATTATTATTAATTCCAGCATTATAATACTGTGAACAAACAACTTGAAACAAGTCAGTCTCTGCCAAGTCAGCGAGCTACTAATAGCCTCCCTCATTATCAATATCTTTCTGAACCAACCAACACTGTTCAGTAGTCATGCAGTAACTCAGACCCGTAACTCCTAAAGAAATGTTTACCTGTTTGCTCCTGATCTGGCATGTTGCAATACTCTGTCAGCCTCTTCCAAAGCACCCTTTGTGTCCGTCCAACCTGCTTCATATCGAATTAAACTTAATTCTCCTAGGAATGTACACTTGTTTTTCCCAACAGAACTACCAATGTAATCAATCTGACGGACTATCTTCGAGCTATCTGAATACGTAACTACGGAAACTCGGGCTTCGTCTGGCGACATACTAAAAATCGTCGATATTTCTCGAATAAAATTGATCTCGAAATGAAAATTGGATGCACCGATACTCCCTGAACTGTCCACCAAAAAGACGATTTCTGACTCTCCATGCTGATACGGTTCCAATGATGAGAGTAGGAGACGGCCTTGAGTGTCGATTTCCTCCTGTTCTTCCGAAGAAAGGTCAGGTGGAAGACGTTGAGCTAGAGCGGATATTTGTGACAGAACCGCAGCAAGAACGATAGCGATGTTTCTCGCGTGCATGGTTGCATGTATAATGTTCGGGAACTGAAAACACTGCTGATAGATTCGTTTAAATCCAACAATACGGGAAATTCCCCTGACGTTCCGAGAATTTAAAAATAGCTGTTATCACTCATCGAAGTTGTATCACATGCCTCTTACCGAGTAGCAAGCCGTAATTCCCGGAATGGTGAGGTATATCGTAGTGCGCAAAGGAAACGACCGGCATGTTTATGTTGACACAGTGCCATCTCAGTGAATCATGTAATATATCTTCGGCGGCTGGTTCATGTTATAATCGCACAGAGCTCGATTAGTACTAGTCGGGTTGACATCTTGCCAGTGTCCTCCACATGACCCATTTTGAAACATGGGACGGGCTTGGCCATTTTTGGAGGGTAGGGGTCAATCAGACTTTTCTGAAAAGAAGTATATCGACAGCTAAGTGTACGTGAACTGTTAGTTGACAAATACGAAAAAATGTAAAATAAAAAAAAAATAAAAAAAATGCCTTTGACAAATTGAAACACCTTCAAGATTTCAAATCATCGACCAGAGATAAGTATCATCACAGTCCTTCTATCAGACAGGAGGACTGTGGTATTATAATATGACTGTCACCCGTAACAACGCCGCCAAAGGAAGACGTGCATAATCGATCCTTTATTACTGTGAGTAACGGAAATTACATTTATATGTCGCCTTGACCCAATGTTTAGAGGACATGAAAACACTGAGTGTGTTCGCTTTATTATTCAGTGGTCTGGTATTAGTCACGTGAAAGCGTCGGCTGTTTTGACGCCGCATCGAAACTTACCGCCCGTGGCTGTCGGGCGCAGCATGAGTCTGAGTGTGTCTTTCGTTCCGGGTTTTCAATACTGGTCTTGATTTTTAAAAAATGCAAGACGATCTGGTAAACTCTCAAAATGTGCTTCATCCGGGTCGGGAAAATAGGCAATGTAATTTGCGATATGTTGAGCCAACCAGGGACATTGAACTAACTGTCAGGGGGAAAATCTCTTTTCTCTGGGGTTCTCCACACTTGCCAGGGGGGAAACTCGTCTCGTCTCTCTATCTCCTCCCCTTGAGGTACGGGATCGGGAAAGTCACTTTAACTTTACAGTCAAATAAGACGCACACAACGAAATACGTTTCAGCTCTCGTCTTAGTCGGTCAATCGAACACTCTATCAGACACAGCGCCCTGGGGAAAAGATCCCCAAGACTCTCGCAAGGCTGAACCAAGACTCGCCCAAGACTGGACTGCGTCAAGGCTCGCCCCTGGACTCTCTCGGACTGGACTCGACTGCCCAGGACTGCGTCTGTCGTGGAGTATTCGCCAAGACCAACTCAAACTCTCTTTATTCATTTTCAAAACTCTAACCAATTACAAAGCAGTAAAAAGACTCTAAGGCGTAAACTTCAATCATAAAGCCAATCAAACTAAGTACTGAATACGTCATATCTTTTGATTAATCGTTCACTACATTAATAACTACGGATGTCAGAATAGCGACGGTATCTTGTAATTAGTTCCAAATCACTGAGCCAAGTTCCGTCCAAAACTTCAAATAGGCCTACACGATGACAGACATAACACAGCAATTCGCTAATAATCAGTTAATTAAGTCGGTCAACAGATACGCGAAAACAAATTCATGACACATCCCTTCACCCAAACTGAGATATGCCTCTTGGCATAACACGTTCATAAATCAAAGATACCGTCAGCCACTCATCGTCATAGGGTTAAATACAATACTAATAATAAAAGGTATAAATCAAAAAGAGTAAAACACACTAATTAAGTACAATGATTATAAAGTCTAAATACAATGGTTATAAAGTTTCAAATATCAACGGTTATAAATCAAAAACAAGGGAAAGGCTACCAAACGACTCACTTTTCTCAAACAGGTCCGCTGAGGGTAACCCTTCGCTGCACTGTCTCTATTACTAAGGTTACAAACTCTATATCAAAAGGTCAAAAAACTAAGGCGTGGCGGTGTAACCAAGCGATCAGCCAATCGCTGCAGTCGACAGCATGATCACGTGATTACCAGGGATGCGTCTCTCGGTTAAAGCATTGCAAAGCGGTAAGTAATAAACAATGAATAAAAAGCTATTAATCAAACTCCTGTCATATACGCTTATAAACTTCAACTGAACTCACAAGTCGTTAATCTAAACAAAAGTCATACGGCGTGGAAACAGAATGCAAAGACAAATTCGCTTTCATAATACATTACTCCTCTGGCAAAAAGACGGAAAAGCAAAACGATAGAAACTACTGAATTACATATAAACCTGTCAATCGTGAACAAAAGCTTGCGTTATCAAACAATACATATATAAGCGCACCAAACTCCCACCTCAAAAAGACATTAAAAAACGTTACAAAGGTGCTATCAACTCAAAAAAGCGTCAGAAGTATTCCGGAAACAACACATAAACAAAAACAACTCTTGAAACGTCGATATCTCTGTACTCGACAAATCTCAAAACTCTTAAAAAAAACACGTGGGGGCATCACTCCTCCCATCATATTCCGTACTCATAAACTCATAAAAACTCCATTAAACTTCACAACTCATAACACAGTGTTGCAAATACTCGTCCACTGAAGCGCGCTTAAATCGTTATAAAGGACCTCGAACGTCACTAAATATCAGTTCAAAACAAAAATCTGGGCGCTCACGTACATACAATTCAACATCACAAAAAAAAACGGTAAAAACAATAGGAAAAGCAAGCAATACATTACATTACTGAGCAATAGGGTTAGGGTTGTGGAAAAGAGTTCAACGTCCTGAGTTACACAGTGTCAGTTACAGTGTCCAGCGAGCGGTTCTCTAAGCAATACACAGATAGCTAAAGTCAAAGTCTATAAGCGTCTCTTCTCTTGTCGCGTTATTCCGGGTCGTTCTTTGTCATCTTCTTGTCTTTAATGTCGCTCAATTCTTAATTATACAGTCCTATTCGGTACTCGTCCTTCATAAGGGGTTCAGAAGTCTTCATTTCTTCAGCGTTGTACATCGGTGCCATACTGTTAACGGTGTTAGTCGTCAAGCGCGGTTTCGTCTCTGCCATCGAGCCAGTTAGTTCGGTTCACAAGAAAGACACCTCTTCGTCATTTCACTTCTCTTCACAGGATGTCAATGTGCGTAAGACGCAATGCCCAGGGTTCTCACACCACGTGTCAGGGGGAAATTCTCTTTTCTCTGGGGTTCTCCACACTTGCCAGGGGGGAAACTCGTCTCGTCTCTCTATCTCCTCCCCTTGAGGTACGGGATCGGGAAAGTCACTTTAACTTTACAGTCAAATAAGACGCACACAACGAAATACGTTTCAGCTCTCGTCTTAGTCGGTCAATCGAACACTCTATCAGACACAGCGCCCTGGGGAAAAGATCCCCAAGACTCTCGCAAGGCTGAACCAAGACTCGCCCAAGACTGGACTGCGTCAAGGCTCGCCCCTGGACTCTCTCGGACTGGACTCGACTGCCCAGGACTGCGTCTGTCGTGGAGTATTCGCCAAGACCAACTCAAACTCTCTTTATTCATTTTCAAAACTCTAACCAATTACAAAGCAGTAAAAAGACTCTAAGGCGTAAACTTCAATCATAAAGCCAATCAAACTAAGTACTGAATACGTCATATCTTTTGATTAATCGTTCACTACATTAATAACTACGGATGTCAGAATAGCGACGGTATCTTGTAATTAGTTCCAAATCACTGAGCCAAGTTCCGTCCAAAACTTCAAATAGGCCTACACGATGACAGACATAACACAGCAATTCGCTAATAATCAGTTAATTAAGTCGGTCAACAGATACGCGAAAACAAATTCATGACATAACCATGGAGCTCCATGAACTAACACACATTATTAAACACCGATGCCCCTGTCTATCTGTAGTCTAAAGTTTCATACCACCTTGAACAATATAAGTATAACTGGAAATTCCCGCGGATGACAATGGTAAATAATCCAAATTCAAATCTGTTCGGAATTATTATATAGCTAATTCCATTGTATTCAGTGTCTATCGCGTAAATAACACACGGTCGTCCTGAGATAAACGTTCAAACAGTGGCATTGAAAATGGGTAAAATTGTGTGGACTAATGTAAAATCAATTCGTGTCATCGAGTCGGAAATGTTTTAAAATCTTCGGAACTTTAATGGTCCAGAAAAATGCATAACACATACTGCCCATAATTACGATTTGCATCAATGCGCAGTGTAATGTAAAAACGGGTGTAACTTTTTTCTAATTTAAAACCATTTTTTGCAAAGATTGGCATGCTTGTATCTTAACTTATTTTATTTAAGCAAGCCTTAGATTTGGTTGGATAAATCTCTTGAAACAAATAAGGGTCGAAATAGAGAGAGGAATCTGTTCACGTACACATTGTTTGCAAAACTGTCACATACTAGTGCGCATGGAGGTATCTATTCCTGTGCACCTTTAAAAGAACTTTTCAAAAGATATAAATGTTAATAGCAGCTTATCCTTGTCAAATTTATTTCAAAGTGCCGGCGTTAATCTGATCTATTTCATCGGGGAAAATTTTCCCACTTTTTACGACTGCGATTTTTTATCCGATTCGGAAAAAAATAGTTTACTCACCAGTGTCTGACTACACTACGAAGCTAAAAGATGACTTCACATAAAGTTGGCATGTGTCGAAGACGAATTACATGCATCCTAACACGTAGCATAGTGAAATAAACAGGAAATTCAACACATGTGTTGACTGAACGAAAGTCAGATACCGTCCTCAAATTTAATTAACAGCTTATTCTATTTCGTGCTCTCAACTCAATATTATATCATCGTTGGTCTCATGCCGTAATGTTTGACATGATTCTGTCAACAAGATTTGTGTGTTGATGTTAGCAACCGTCTTACTTATACTAAATACCGTTAATTGATAACAATGTTTTTTTTTAAAGTCATTCAATCCAATCCATCGGTTATCCGATGAAGTTTCTAATCGTAAAAAATCAACGGTGATGTTGTCAGAGTGCCAGTGTATACTAACATCGCATCGTTGTTAGCGTTATTTAAAACATTGTTATGAATTGGAATAAAACGCAAACGACATACTTTAACAGTCTACACACTCGAATACGACAATTCAGCATAAACATTTTTCCGATTTTTCTAAACAAAACTAGGAATATATTCCAAATACCGTCCCACATCGAGTGACTGTGAATGGAGATAACTTGCAACAGGGATTATTACATTACATAGGTATAACATTAAAACAACACTACTGGAATTAATGTTGATGATGTTTTGAAAAGTGTGACATTATTAGGTTGCATATTTTGATACTCGCCGACATTTTCGTTATGAGATCATTAAATATGCCCAATTTTAATAACGTCAAACCAAACCCCCCTTGTATTAGTTGACCTCAATGACCTATTCCAACCATGACCTTACTTTCTCCCCAGAACTGTATAATCAAACAGCGTTGCACTTGAATCCTCGTGTAATTAAAAGTTGGCACGTTCCTTTCCAATATTGCTTAAGGTAGCAGGATAGTTTTTTTGCATGAAAAATGTAAACACCTATAATCGGAATAAATTTTACAAGAAACCATACAATCTATATATGTTTAGAAAGCTCTTGTCTTGTATTTTCCTACTATTAATATTTTGTGAACATTGTGTTTGTTTTAGCGTCACGTGATTCTGAAAATCAGCGGGGCTGATAATTTAACTAACGTGAATAAAATTTTAATTGTCATCTCTACAGTCATTCATGCGATCAAAAACTTTACACTGTTTTGAAGCAAAGGTCATGAAGTTTAAATCCGTATTTCTATTTTTTGCATTAAGTTTTTTTTTTCTTTCCGAAAATCACAAATTTCAAGCACGTTTTTTGGTGTTAAAGTTAGAGTATACCGGTGGTTTGCACGAGGTTTGTGAAAAAACGCAATAGAATTTTGCAAATATGCAAATACGGATATGAAGCCAACATATCCAAGAGTAGGAAAAGTTAAACGGCGACATCGTAGCGCTATTCACTGAAACGCCATTTAAAATTAGGTCAACGGTAATTGCCAAAAACCGAACACCGAGAAATCGGCACTTTTATGATTTCAAACTTCAATCAACGTTAACTCCCGTTTTAGGAGCAAAATTTACATGGGCTAATTGTAAATGAAATGCTTTGAAAGTTGTTTTCGGGAAAAATCATGAACCGATATTTATATCTGTGAAAAACTTTGTTTTTTTGCCGTTTTCTTTCACGCTATGGAGTTTTGTGACGGTCTGTGCTGATAACGAACGGTGACGTCATTCATTAAAGCTTGGATTATGCAAAGTGGGCGATTCTGTTTGCGAGTAACAAACAATACAGACACTACACTTGGCAGTTGAAGTGTTTTCAAATACAGTGTATTTATTTTTGGGCCGTTGTGTTTGTAAACTTATTAGTTCAAGCATGATGCCACGAGTTTCGAAGTCTCCTGGAGGCAGCTCGTACATACTGGCGAAAGGGCGGACCCGTTACTGGTTGAGGTAACCCCTAATAGCTTGACAGTTTCACCAGAGCGCGCCGTCCCTTTCCAGTCGCTCGCATTCCAATGGCAGCCTTTCTATTTATTTCGAAAACTGACCCCTTCTTTCGGGATGACGGGAAGCTAGGCTGGCTCAGTTGCGATCGAATACAATCTCCTTGCGTTCAAAGAAATTCAAACTGACTGCCTAGACCGTGACGCCTGCGCTCCACTATTGAGATATTGCCTACTTTGCAAAATTGACAAATCTCTTTTTCTAGGGCGCCATTCAACAGTGACATGTCAACGAGTCGAATCTCGCCGTCTTCAAACGATCGGCCGTGACATTCACTCTCACTTTCTTCTTCTACGTCGGAAGGTAACAATATTTTCCTGCGAGATACAGACATCTCTCGAACGTTTTGAACAGGACTCTCAGTGTCACGGTAAAACTTTCTTCGCCCACTTCATGGCTGACACTGGTTTCGACGGGGAAATCCGTTCTGTACGAACCCAGCATCGTCTCTTTCTTTTTTGACAGGAGTGATCATTCTTTTGACGTTTTTCTTCTTTCTTCCTCGATTTCTTTTTATTGGAAATTTTTGCGTGCTTACTATCTCGTCCATAACTAGTGAATGACAACTAAACTAAAGAATTACTGACAACCATCTCCTTCTTTGCATATTTTGCACATTAATGAAGGAAGCTGCCCTGTTTTTTAATTGGTGTGAATAGAATAATTGTAAAATGTGACCCAGTGATGTATGCCGGCATGTAGGATTTCCTGTGCTATTAAAAATCAAATCCCGCAAAACAGAGTTGTACCGTCGCAGTAACCTCCGGTCTTATACTTGTAGATGAATCTCTTCAAAATTTAATTGTAACCGGACTCACTGTTATCATCTATAAAAACTACCTAGATTTTAAATGATACTTTTATTTTTTACCGAAGTCGTACAAAAAAGTCAACCCTTGCCTTGCGTGAAACACTGGCCCACTATCCGATGTCAAGACGTCGGCTCGGGGGGGGGGGCACGCTACTATTTCGTTGCCGTGCATTTTGTTCGCATGAGCACATTAGATAAAACAACCAAGTATTTATCAGACAGATTTATTACATGTAACATAATTTACGAATTTAGAAAAACCTAAGCATGCAAGTATGCCTACTTGGTGAAAACTCCTCTGAAAAATGGATTATATAAACCAGGTCCAAGCATATTCTTATCATTGATCAACCTTTACATGTAGTTTGTGGCCTGTTACCAGAATTTTCATGCAATGCATAGCCACCACTAATGACCGTATTTTATTGTTTGCAACCATATTTTGTAAAAGGGAGCCCCCTCCTCTAATGTAACTGCATTACTTCTGGACTAGGAAAGTAACCCCGTGGTCAGACACCTTTCAATGACAAAGCCAAGAAAAAATATTACAGAAATTTATTGTAAGTTTTTATTCTGTTAACATATAATTACATTGAAGTGGTACATTCATGTACTTTTTTGTTTATTCAAAATTTGTTGTTCAAAAGCGATTGTTTTGTCTTTGCTGTACTTCCTGTCTAGAAAGGCAGCAGTGCACACATCTTATCAGCTGTGTGTAAACTGTTTGTAAATAGCAAATAAAGAAAGTGGCTCAACTTAAAACTATTTACCCTCAGTTCAGTTATGTTTGTAAACCATGCATATTAATGAGATGCACTAGTTGGGTGTACACTGGATAAACAAAAACTTGGTCATTTGTTTGCACACAAGAAAAAAATCAGTTTACTTGTACAAGATATTTTTTTTTTCAATAAAATAAAAACACCAATGTATGTAGCATGCCTTAGGGAGCTATTCGTGTGATTTTCAAAAAAAAATGTGAAAAGTGCCCAAAAAACTATTCTGCTACCTTAAGGCTCTTGTCTTGTATTTTCCTACTATTAATATTTTGTGAACATTGTGTTTGTTTTAGCGTCACGTGATTCTGAAAATCAGCGGGGCTGATAATTTAACTAACGTGAATAAAATTTTAATTGTCATCTCTACAGTCATTCATGCGATCAAAAACTTTACACTGTTTTGAAGCAAAGGTCATGAAGTTTAAATCCGTATTTCTATTTTTTGCATTAAGTTTTTTTTTTCTTTCCGAAAATCACAAATTTCAAGCACGTTTTTTGGTGTTAAAGTTAGAGTATACCGGTGGTTTGCACGAGGTTTGTGAAAAAACGCAATAGAATTTTGCAAATATGCAAATACGGATATGAAGCCAACATATCCAAGAGTAGGAAAAGTTAAACGGCGACATCGTAGCGCTATTCACTGAAACGCCATTTAAAATTAGGTCAACGGTAATTGCCAAAAACCGAACACCGAGAAATCGGCACTTTTATGATTTCAAACTTCAATCAACGTTAACTCCCGTTTTAGGAGCAAAATTTACATGGGCTAATTGTAAATGAAATGCTTTGAAAGTTGTTTTCGGGAAAAATCATGAACCGATATTTATATCTGTGAAAAACTTTGTTTTTTTGCCGTTTTCTTTCACGCTATGGAGTTTTGTGACGGTCTGTGCTGATAACGAACGGTGACGTCATTCATTAAAGCTTGGATTATGCAAAGTGGGCGATTCTGTTTGCGAGTAACAAACAATACAGACACTACACTTGGCAGTTGAAGTGTTTGCAAATACAGTGTATTTATTTTTGGGCCGTTGTGTTTGTAAACTTATTAGTTCAAGCATGATGCCACGAGTTTCGAAGTCTCCTGGAGGCAGCTCGTACATACTGGCGAAAGGGCGGACCCGTTACTGGTTGAGGTAACCCCTAATAGCTTGACAGTTTCACCAGAGCGCGCCGTCCCTTTCCAGTCGCTCGCATTCCAATGGCAGCCTTTCTATTTATTTCGAAAACTGACCCCTTCTTTCGGGATGACGGGAAGCTAGGCTGGCTCAGTTGTGATCGAATACAATCTCCTTGCGTTCAAAGAAATTCAAACTGACTGCCTAGACCGTGACGCCTGCGCTCCACTATTGAGATATTGCCTACTTTGCAAAATTGACAAATCTCTTTTTCTAGGGCGCCATTCAACAGTGACATGTCAACGAGTCGAATCTCGCCGTCTTCAAACGATCGGCCGTGACATTCACTCTCACTTTCTTCTTCTACGTCGGAAGGTAACAATATTTTCCTGCGAGATACAGACATCTCTCGAACGTTTTGAACAGGACTCTCAGTGTCACGGTAAAACTTTCTTCGCCCACTTCATGGCTGACACTGGTTTCGACGGGGAAATCCGTTCTGTACGAACCCAGCATCGTCTCTTTCTTTTTTGACAGGAGTGATCATTCTTTTGACGTTTTTCTTCTTTCTTCCTCGATTTCTTTTTATTGGAAATTTTTGCGTGCTTACTATCTCGTCCATAACTAGTGAATGACAACTAAACTAAAGAATTACTGACAACCATCTCCTTCTTTGCATATTTTGCACATTAATGAAGGAAGCTGCCCTGTTTTTTAATTGGTGTGAATAGAATAATTGTAAAATGTGACCCAGTGATGTATGCCGGCATGTAGGATTTCCTGTGCTATTAAAAATCAAATCCCGCAAAACAGAGTTGTACCGTCGCAGTAACCTCCGGTCTTATACTTGTAGATGAATCTCTTCAAAATTTAATTGTAACCGGACTCACTGTTATCATCTATAAAAACAACCTAGATTTTAGATGATACTTTTATTTTTTACCGAAGTCGTACGAAAAAGTCAACCCTTGCCTTGCGTGAAACACTGGCCCACTATCCGATGTCAAGACGTCGGCTCGGGGGGGGGGGGGCACGCTACTATTTCGTTGCCGTGCATTTTGTTCGCATGAGTACATTAGATAAAACAACCAAGTATTTATCAGAGAGATTTATTACATGTAACATAATTTACGAATTTAGAAAAACCTAAGCATGCAAGTATGCCTACTTGGTGAAAACTCCTCTGAAAAATGGATTATATAAACCAGGTCCAAGCATATTCTTATCATTGATCAACCTTTACATGTAGTTTGTGGCCTGTTACCAGAATTTTCATGCAATGCATAGCCACCACTAATGACCGTATTTTATTGTTTGCAACCATATTTTGTAAAAGGGAGCCCCCTCCTCTAATGTAACTGCATTACTTCTGGACTAGGAAAGTAACCCCGTGGTCAGACACCTTTCAATGACAAAGCCAAGAAAAAATATTACAGAAATTTATTGTAAGTTTTTATTCTGTTAACATATAATTACATTGAAGTGGTACATTCATGTACTTTTTTGTTTATTCAAAATTTGTTGTTCAAAAGCGATTGTTTTGTCTTTGCTGTACTTCCTGTCTAGAAAGGCAGCAGTGCACACATCTTATCAGCTGTGTGTAAACTGTTTGTAAATAGCAAATAAAGAAAGTGGCTCAACTTAAAACTATTTACCCTCAGTTCAGTTATGTTTGTAAACCATGCATATTAATGAGATGCACTAGTTGGGTGTACACTGGATAAACAAAAACTTGGTCATTTGTTTGCACACAAGAAAAAAATCAGTTTACTTGTACAAGATATTTTTTTTTCAATAAAATAAAAACACCAATGTATGTAGCATGCCTTAGGGAGCTATTCGTGTGATTTTCAAAAAAAAAATGTGAAAAGTGCCCAAAAAACTATTCTGCTACCTTAATGTCGGGAATTCATTCTTTTATTTCGATTGTTTATACAAATGTTTATGTCAGAGTTTATATTGATCCTAAGCTCAGGTAATCTTCACCCTTGGTCACACACCTTAATCCTTGCAGCTGGCCACTCAGTAATTAATATTTACCTTGTACATTCTTTGTTGCGCAACCATACCGACACATTATATCACAGTCCCTCTATAGAGCAGTCAAACCGTATACCTCGAGTTGCCTAAGTATTTACCACTTATTCCTTTAACCTACCCGCTACTATACGATCTACCCATACGAGCCGCACACTTACAACACAAATTTGAATTAAAAAAGATGGCGACTTTGACTGTTGAGAGTTAGGTATTTTTTAGGTGATTGGAAGGTATCAAATTAGTCACCGGGGGGGGGGGATTAGTGCAAGTCGCGTGCAGGTCAAAACTCATACTTGTGATTCCCACTTGAAGAGCGCATTGGATTGTGGGAAAATCAATGTTTATCGACACAAATGTCGCACATGCGCGGCGCGACGATCACCGCCCTTTAATGCATTTATATGAACTGAATATGAAACGGACAGTTTTTACCGGCCGTCGCTTTTGTTGCTTAATTTGGCTTGTTATGCAGGGTTGGCCATGCTGCTTGACACACGGTTCCGTCAGCTGCTTCTTCTGTCATTATTCCAAATAAATAGCGAAAATCCGACAAAACAGTACAGTTATAAGTATTATAAAATCATTTTAATCTGGTTTGTATATCTTTCCATGTACCGTAATTTGGTTCCATATTACATGCATTTAACGTTATAGATTTCCCTTTCTTAGTAATAAAGCTCAGACTACTACTATAGTAGTCTGAGGGAAAAGGCAACAACATTTCACGCCATTTTCTGTTTACAATAATTAGTGTACATGCTATATAAGTTATATTGACATTTAACGGTTCACGTTGTCTCGTGTATGTGATTCAATCAATGACATCTCTCCTCTTTGTTGTACGTATACGATAACTCGCGATTTTCAAATATTTACTTCTTTTTATCGTCGTAGGTTTCAGTGATGTAATGAGTTACAGGAGTACTTTTAGTTACATCCGGGTCACTTTTCCCATATGCTTCAGTCGTTATGACGGCAGCTATTGGAAGCAAAGATAAATTAGCAAGATCAGCTACTTTAAATAATACAGACATTGGCATATTAGTTTATTATGAATATTTATTGCTTAGTGAGACAAAGTGCACGTTATTTATTACTACTCATCTTGTTTTGATTAGTCTAAATATCATTTGTGCTACATAAGGCCAAAAAAAAAAACTTATGTTGCCCTGAAGTCGGAAAATTGAAAATCTGGGTCAGTCGGACGATTTTTTTTTTAAACTCATGAAAACTATGGGTATCGTAAATAGCCGAGGTATATGGGAATCAATCAAACGCATGCTAGATATTAAACACAAAAATCAAAGTGTTTCTTTCAATCTTTTTGTATTTAAATACAGATCAACCCGATGTTCAAAGTCGCTACTTATCCCCCCCCCCTCCCGGGGGACCCCTGGGATAGAACAACGGTCCGGGATAGTTAATTTTTAGAGGAAATACTTTTTTACTGCTTAAAATGGTGAGTTTTTAATATTTGGGCCTATTAAAAAAAAAAAAAAAAACGCGACCCGATATTTCATACTTTTCGATCGGTCGCTGAGGGCAACAAAAATTTTTTTTGGCCTAACGTATATATCAATATAATTGGCCCCAAATTATAGATAACTAATGCAATGTGTAAATCGGTATCTATTAATTTAAAAACACATGTCAAAAAAGACACGGGGATATTGCTACCGTGACTAGCATCTAGTTCATGCTGCGCAACAGCATATTTTAGCGTCTCCTTTCAATGTATCTATCAGTTGATGCTGTTGCCATTCGGGTTGTATGATATCAGTAGGACTCACCTTTGCAGTCACTGAGATCAATACTGCTATTGTGATATGTCGTGAAACCACTTGGACACAGTTTACAATCAGTTGATCCGAACTCGTCTTGATAATATCCCAACTGGCAGGCAATGCAAGTAGTCTCATTCTGTGGCATGTACATCCCTCGTGGACACGTGACTTAATGGGGGGGTGGGGTAATAACATGGATTGAATTATACAACATTTATTATGTTATGAATATTTAGTATGTTGCGACTGATAGTTCAACACCAACGACTAAAGTAAATAATGGGCAAATTCATTGTGATCTTGTTATATGATTGTTGTTATCGATTTAGAATCAATGCAGTAAAAACACAGTAATGTCATGATAGTCATTCTCTGTGGTGAGGTAACCAATCTAGTTTTTTGAATTATGAATCTCGGTTGTAAAGTATTTTTAAAATTGTTTTAAATTACCGATAATATAAATCTTCAAGCTACGCGGAAATCGCAATGTCGTTGTTTCCAATGAAACACGTGTGGTTCCTTTCTTTGAACTTTACACATTTTCAAGTTTACACGTTAACCTCGGGTCATTTTATTTGAATCACACTTACCACATACTTCTTCCTCAAACTGCTCATACGATTTCAACTCTGTGCCAGGTGGGCACACGCCATTGCTTCCCAGGTTTGAATACTCTGTAGAAACAGTGTGGATATACACTTATTAAAAACGACGCTTGTCGTGCAGACCAGGACAATTCGAGTTAGAATGGCCAAACACGTTGGGAATGTCAAAAACCCGATATATTGACACAAATGAATAATACGGATGGATCGGAACAAGTACAAATTGACGGCCTAGTCACATGGGCGCAATATTTAGTCCATGTATGTCACACAAGCTTAGTTGATAATCCTGTATATAACACACAATGATATCCCGCAGGAAACAATATCATATTATGGCTGGTCACCCTGTGTGTATATCGTGTTACCCTGTGTCTACTAGTATATCGTGTCACCGTGTTTGTATACCTTCACTTCTCGGATCAGAGTAGTTTCTGGGGACATGATATATGTATGTGTATGTGTGTATATCGTGTTACCCTGTGTCTACTAGTATATCGTGTCACCGTGTTTGTATACCTTCACTTCTCGGATCAGAGTAGTTTCTGGGGACATGATATATGTATGTGTATGTGTGTATATCGTGTTACCCTGTGTCTACTAGTATATCGTGTCACCGTGTTTGTATACCTTCACTTCTCGGATCAGAGTAGTTTCTGGGGACATGATATATGTATGTGTATGTGTGTATATCGTGTTACCCTGTGTCTACTAGTATATCGTGTCACCTTGTTTGTATACCTTCACTTCTCGGATCAGAGTAGTTTCTGGGGACATGATATATGTATGTGTATGTGTGTACATCGTGTTACCCTGTGTCTACTAGTATATCGTGTCACCTTGTTTGTATACCTTCACTTCTCGGATCAGAGTAGTTTCTGGGGACATGATATATGTATGTGTATGTGTGTATATCGTGTTACCCTGTGTCTACTAGTATATCGTGTCACCGTGTTTGTATACCTTCACTTCTCGGATCAGAGTAGTTTCTGGGGACATGATATATGTATGTGTATGTGTGTATATCGTGTTACCCTGTGTCTACTAGTATATCGTGTCACCGTGTTTGTATACCTTCACTTCTCGGATCAGAGTAGTTTCTGGGGACATGATATATGTATGTGTATGTGTGTATATCGTGTTACCCTGTGTCTACTAGTATATCGTGTCACCTTGTTTGTATACCTTCACTTCTCGGATCAGAGTAGTTTCTGGGGACATGATATATGTATGTGTATGTGTGTACATCGTGTTACCCTGTGTCTACTAGTATATCGTGTCACCGTGTTTGTATACCTTCACTTCTCGGATCAGAGTAGTTTCTGGGGACATGATATATGTATGTGTATGTGTGTATATCGTGTTACCCTGTGTCTACTAGTATATCGTGTCACCGTGTTTGTATACCTTCACTTCTCGGATCAGAGTAGTTTCTGGGGACATGATATATGTATGTGTATGTGTGTATATCGTGTTACCCTGTGTCTACTAGTATATCGTGTCACCTTGTTTGTATACCTTCACTTCTCGGATCAGAGTAGTTTCTGGGGACATGATATATGTATGTGTATGTGTGTATATCGTGTTACCCTGTGTCTACTAGTATATCGTGTCACCTTGTTTGTATACCTTCACTTCTCGGATCAGAGTAGTTTCTGGGGACATGATATATGTATGTGTATGTGTGTATATCGTGTTACCCTGTGTCTACTAGTATATCGTGTCACCTTGTTTGTATACCTTCACTTCTCGGATCAGAGTAGTTTCTGGGGACATGATATATGTATGTGTATGTGTGTATATCGTGTTACCCTGTGTCTACTAGTATATCGTGTCACCTTGTTTGTATACCTTCACTTCTCGGATCAGAGTAGTTTCTGGGGACATGATATATGTATGTGTATGTGTGTATATCGTGTTACCCTGTGTCTACTAGTATATCGTGTCACCTTGTTTGTATACCTTCACTTCTCGGATCAGAGTAGTTTCTGGGGACATGATATATGTATGTGTATGTGTGTATATCGTGTTACCCTGTGTCTACTAGTATATCGTGTCACCGTGTTTGTATACCTTCACTTCTCGGATCAGAGTAGTTTCTGGGGACATGATATATGTATGTGTATGTGTGTATATCGTGTTACCCTGTGTCTACTAGTATATCGTGTCACCGTGTTTGTATACCTTCACTTCTCGGATCAGAGTAGTTTCTGGGGACATGATATATGTATGTGTATGTGTGTATATCGTGTTACCCTGTGTCTACTAGTATATCGTGTCACCTTGTTTGTATACCTTCACTTCTCGGATCAGAGTAGTTTCTGGGGACATGATATATGTATGTGTATGTGTGTACATCGTGTTACCCTGTGTCTACTAGTATATCGTGTCACCTTGTTTGTATACCTTCACTTCTCGGATCAGAGTAGTTTCTGGGGACATGATATATGTATGTGTATGTGTGTATATCGTGTTACCCTGTGTCTACTAGTATATCGTGTCACCGTGTTTGTATACCTTCACTTCTCGGATCAGAGTAGTTTCTGGGGACATGATATATGTATGTGTATGTGTGTATATCGTGTTACCCTGTGTCTACTAGTATATCGTGTCACCGTGTTTGTATACCTTCACTTCTCGGATCAGAGTAGTTTCTGGGGACATGATATATGTATGTGTATGTGTGTATATTCGTGGGATAATATTTACCTGTACAGTCTGGTAGTTGCCTGCTCGGTGACCACTTTGCATCAACACCACATACATACACGCTTTTCGCTGTTCCCTCATAAAATACATATCCTTCATTGCATGTAGGGTTGCATATTTCACCATATAACCAGTCCACACAGTCTGGGACACCATTCAGTGGACCATCAGGTAAACCGCAACTTTTCGCTGCAAAATACGAAAACCAAATTTATAACGGAATCGACCCCTTGCCGAAATAGTTACAATATGCAATAAAGGTATTCTTGTTTCATACTGTAGTTTGATTTCGTTTAGTATTTACCATAAAATTAAGGTGTATGTTTGTAGTAAGTACAACAGTATGCTCAATCACTTTGAATTAATGATACGTACTGATAATTAGAGGTGCGCATGCGCATTGATATTTAAATTATAATCAGATTAAAATTCATAAGGTAAACTTATTTTTGCTGTCCAAAGATAACACAACATACCTGAATCACTTTGATTCTTCAGAAGAACATTTAGATTTCGTTTATAATGAACTCGTTGAATTTGGTCATTTTGTTTGTGGCGAATAAACAATGGCGGCATCGTTTCAAGCGCTGGTATTGCTGATAATCGCAAATTTTTAAATTATTCTTGTCTTGACAAATGTGAAAAAAATCTGAAAACCGGTAATTAATGTAGCCAGTTTCTTTAAACTTACGCTCTATAACGATATTGAAAGAACATTCTGCTGCATTGTTAGCTGCATCTTTGGCAATGTATTTTATATGATGAATACCCCAGGTAAGTGTACCACCGGGATTCTATTGAAGAAACCAGAAAATAGCGAAACGTGTGAATATACTTAACGAATGCAGGTACTATAAAAAATACGACAACATGCAGGTACATTGATTTATGTTCATTTAGTCATTGGTCGACATCATATAAAAGCCTCGCCGTCCGCGTTTAAGCCCCGGAGCTCCATGTATGCAACTTGAACTATTTTTGTTCGCGAGACGAATGTGCCGCTGTTAATTAACTGATTAATATCGTTACGTGTTATCACAGTCCCGGCTGTCTCTATTTAACACTTCTGAATTCGCTATGATTTGTTCCATTAGAAGTAACAATATGTCACTAACCCTAGAAGGGAGAATATCTTTAATCCCTACGTTGTCTGTAAACGTCGCGTCTTCCCATTGTATATCTGTTGGATACTGTTCAGCCGTTTCAACGAACATCGACTCTGGACAGTGAAGTACCTTTGGTGGTTCTTTATCTGAGAAAGAAAAAAAGTACAATAATTTATAAATTGTATTTGCGTAATAAGAATTTATTATGCAATTATTATACGTCTTTACGAATTCAATACATGGTTTAGAATAGAAACCCCGGTATTTATCAGTGAAGCGTGCATTGATCTTTGCCACTTGTAAAGGCCGTTGCTATGCAAAGAACGATTTTCCAAGATGGCGGCGCTCGCAGAAGTTTGGGTGATTATTTTGTTAACCGGAGATGTATGCGATTGTTTTGACGAGTAAATTTCATGTATTCCTGAGAGGTTTGTAATACAGACGGATCATTTAACGAAGCTACGGGCAAACAAATATGAAGGTTTTACTGAAATTGAAATATGTGTATATAGGGGAGAAGGAAGCGGGTAGATTCGCATTGAGGAGACACAGGAAGCCAGAGCGAGTAACGAAAGGATGGTAGTAGTGGGGAAAAGTTACTGGAGGGAGGACAATTCTTCTTCAATGGGAAGGGGGTTACGAACAGCGTTACTTCTCCCTCCAAATTATAATAAAGTCACGTCCCACGTCCAAATGTTGATGTAGTGGTCAAATGTAGCCTTTGCGATTTTGCGCTAGGTTATATATACAAATGTATTTTAATTATGTTTTTTTTGTCTTTGGAAAGGTATACATTCTATGCATATGTTTAAAATGTATTTCTGCATTTACCTATAACATTGACCTTGGTGGTGCAATTAGCCGCCTTCTTTTCATCCTCGTCGCTCACGACTGTGAAGTACACCAGAGTAGTGCCGGCGGGAAAAGGTGCATTGTGGGTAGGGCGATTCACTCGAAGGCTCCCGTGTTCGTACACTGGTGTGGGAATAGATACAATTGCAGTTGAATTCCCCTGGTCCAGGTCAACCGTCACGTCAGGGGAACAAGTAATCACTGGTTCCTGTACATCTAAGACAAGGGAAGGCATGATGAAGAAAATATATTACTAATACTGCAGCCTTACTAAATACTTAATGCATCTATTGAAGTACAATGCATCTTTCTAATATATCGCTCCCCCTAGTGACGAAGAGCTTCTCTGACGTTAAACGGCGCAAATGGATGTAATCAATGTCTTTCAAATGAATAACAATGTTTCCTTGTGAATTAAATTCTGTATATAGCAAGCTTAAAAAAAACAGATCAACACAATATGGACGGCGTTTCGTGACTCATCGCGTCACAGAAGCACCTTGTCGCTAGAGGGCGCGATGGAAAGATGGCCACCTCTTGTCAGCAATGTATAATTACGTTATTACATGTAACACATTTTCTCTATAGTATATATCGATTATTCCACTCAAGCCCCAACGACTTACCTTTAATACACATAGGTTCCCTGTCACGACTGTTCCATTTTTTGTTGAAAAGACATTTAGTTATTCGAGGACCACTTAACCGGTATCCTTCATCGCAGGTAAATACACACTGGGATTGGTAAGGGCTCTGACTGTTTTGACACGACGCTGGCAATAAACGCCCATTCTCCGGCGGAACAATTGCTGGACAATAGACAGCTATGAAAGAAATTATTATTATATGACGTCACTTGTATATTTTGTGGAAATAATTCACTATTGGAATATATCGTGCTGTCTGATATTGAGACACGGTACTAATATAGAATAGACTTCGGGTGCAAGTGGGCGCCGAGATTTCATTGAGAAATGAGAGCCCCAAAACTTGTTGTCGCCCCTCAATTAGGATTAAAATCGCTCCTGTCATGGTGTCCACTGTCGTGTAATGCCACCCACTGTTCCACTAAAATAACCATGAGTATTCGGAACATTGGATGCACCGATGAGAAAAAATGGAACACTATTTGATCAAAACAATATCGACGCTCTGAACGTTGTATGTTTATCCTTTATGTAACAGAAGCTTGCACGCGATGTACATGTTGACGGAGCTAATCACACGATGACTGGTTATTTTCATGATGTTTATTATACAAGATTGCAGAGTGAACTACTACTGTGGTGGTAATCACGATACTCACGCTTGCAAGACGTCTCTGAACCTGACCATCTGCCATTAGGCTCACAGATTCGGCGATCAGATCCTTCCAATTCATATCCTTTCAAGCAATCAAACACGCATTCCGTTCCAACTAAAGTTGAGTCCAATAAAATAATACACAGTATTTAAACGACGACATATCAAGTAATACAAACGGAAAGAAAGTCAATATGGTGTACATGAATGTTTGAATACTAGTAAGTAAATATACTATTTGCTTCATTGTCATGTGACATACGTCATCGACTCCGCCATATTTTTCATCTTAGTGCATTGCTGCTTGTCTTCACTAAATCACTAAAATAAAAAAAAAATTGCAACTACGAAATTTTCTCGAATTTGTGAAATAAGTGGTCATGCATGAGATGAGAACCGGGAGCGTTGAGAACCAACTTCTATTGAGCCAGCTTCTCTAACAACACGCTGGCGAAATCGAATACAATATCGCGCGCGCCGGAAACCCGCCAATGGTGTCAGTGTATTATGACCACCGTCACATAGCTGTGGATTTAACATACCCTCTAATAAAGTGTCTGGATTGCTGCCAGTACATTTGCCCCGAGGTTTCACTCGTCCACGTGCCGGTATAGCAAGGGCACTGCACACCACAGCTGCAACAAATATAAATTACAAACAATAAATATATACACACGTTGCACATACATAAGATTTATTGCATCGCCTTGGTCAGATTTAATGATAAAGTCCGTATAATTTTATGGTGCCAAGCACCATTAAAACTAGTTACTAGGAATTTCCTAAGACATTTCCGAAAATGTAAGCAATACTTCATGTAAAATCTAAAGTTCGTAGAATTATTGGTCGATGTTTGTTTTTTTCGGTAATTGAAACAGAACGTGTTGTCATGTCCATAATTTTCAAAGAGAGAACTTCCTCATGTGAAAATATTAACATGCACATGCATTGAGCATATATCAATATAAATTGCGATTCATTTGTCGCTTATTTCTTAGAATTCAAGTTATAATGCTAATCGCATATCGGTAAGCTAGCGAAGTAAAAATCTCGAGCAGACCTACGTTTGCAAGTCTTCCTGTCATCGTCCACGATCGATGCTCCGTCACATTCACACAGATAGCCTCCTGGGTAGTTAACACATCGTTGATCACATCCTCCATTATTATGCAGGCATTCGTCAATATCTGGTGGTATTCACGGGAAAACATTCATCAATAATGTGCCAGGGTTCATTTTTTATTTCGAGATTAATAACTAGATATTTGATCACGTACCTGCACATAAATAGGGATCTAGTGGATCAATAATATATCCGTCTTTACACGTGCATGCAAAACTACCATCTGTATTATTACACGTGTGTTCACATCCACCATTACCCAGGCTACACTCATCAATATCTAGTGAGAACCATCAATATACAATGTAATAACAAATCTCGCATCAATTAATTTTATTATGTTTAACTCGAAATCATTTCTCCGCACTGACACCAACTCGTCCAGGTGCGACTACTTCTTATAGCTGGAACATTTGTGGAAGATCTCACACACGTATTATCGATGGAATATTAGACTCCTAATGTTTTACAATATTGTACTATAATTGTAATATTACATACCAATGCACACCTTCTCATTTTCTAAGCGGTATCCCACATTACAGACACAGTAAGCACTCCCCGGGGTGTTAACGCAGTTATCAGAACAGCCAAAGTTGTCTGTTTGACACTCATTTATATCTAAGAAAAGAAAAGTTCGCAATTATTATACTCCCAGCGCAACGAAGGCATCCATTCATCTTAATACATGTAAATATGTATAAATTTCAATGCCAGTTACACAGTGCGCAACAACGTCATTATTTTGAAAACGTTAATATGTTACTCAATCGGCCAATAGAAGACTCGTTTCAGACTGAATTGTAAAATTTATTATAAATATCTATAAATAGAAGGAATGCATTTGTTGCACTGAGAGTACAGTGGCGCACTTGATTCAGATAGGTTCTAAACTCTAAGCACGCACTAACATTATCTTCTGTATATTATTCATCATGATGTAAGTTTTATGCATCACATAATTAGGATGTTCGTCAGGTACTTACATTCTTTCCAATGATAACAACAAATAACGATAATAAATAATCGAATTTGCAATAACCTAATGGAGCATACTACTGTTTGAATTGATTGTCGGTCTTTGCATGTAAAATATTGCTCATATTTGGTGCAGTGTTTAAGTCGTTTTGAGATTTTAAAAATTGTTACGCTAAATCTCGTGATGTAACGCTGTGTTGCACGTTGATCTGGTTTCGAGTACAAGTGTGTTCTAAATGCTCGTGTTATATTTAAACTACTTGCTTACATACATGGAACGAGACAGACCATCATCTCGTGTACTTTGGCCTGCTGGTTGACAAGCTTATATCCATGGGTTGAAGTAGGTCCATGCTTATACTCACTATGTATTTTCACAGGTCAATGCATAGGGCATTCATTGTATACACACCTTGACAGTTAATACCATTACCAGGGTCCCCAGTAAAACCACTGTTACAAACACAGTCATTAAGAGAGGTTTTGCCTGTCCCCTTTGTGTGAGAGTTTCTTGGACATTCTATGCACTCGTTGGTACTAGAACTTTTGAAGGAATTAATTCGACAACCTGACGAAAAAAACACATATTTTGAATTAAAACTGACCTTTATAATCATCGTTCATCGGGCGACTCGAGTGTTATCGATACTATTTGTTTATGTTTTATCTGTATATTATTGGTCACTTTCATTATTCATTGAGTTTGGAATACATACAGCGACCATATGTGCAGTTGGATAGTGACAACGACTGTATTTTGATATATGAATCCAAACGAAACAAAATTGTGCACGCTTCTCATGTCGAACTGTCAATTTCCACTGTATATGTTGCAGGAGAGTGAACTTCCACTTACCATCGCAGGTTTTCCCATCGGGCATAATGAGATATCCATCATGACAAGTACATTGATAACTGCCTGGCAGATTTATACAGTTATGGTGGCAAGTACCCTCAATTAAACACTCGTTAATATCTACATGAATCAAATGGATAGCGGTAAATATTTTGTAGGAAAAGGAATTTGGAGTATTTATTTGTGTATAATTTACTTTCAAAGCGCAGTAAAGAAGCGACATAACATGGAGGGGGGAACTGTAACATGAGATATTGACAATAGTCGAGATGAAAAAGCACATGTGTGGTTCATTATTTGTATCAAATGGCATGGGTATTTTATCCATGTAATACTGAGCAAACATTGCTAAATTTAAGGATTTAGTTTTAGCTGTTGGTATGTGATATAAAGCATGTATTTGCAATGAAATTTCAAGTTCTCCCAACCTAAACCTTTCTGCGCAAAGAAATTAGATTCATCCACGCATATAGCGGCAATTTTTCATGTATTGTGAAAAGGTTAGGTTGGAATGATTAACTCCAAAATTAGTTACCGATGCATCCCTGACACATTGAATATAGTGATGGCTCCAAAAATAAATCGATGTTCATGAATGGCGATCATTTATGAAATTAGACAGGATGCTCTGTATTGTTTTGAAAACCCGCTCACTGAAACCCTCGATCACAGCGCTAGTCTCTTGTTTCAAAAGGACATGAATGTCATAGTCCCCGTCATTTAAATATAAAATACTCATGTTAAAATAATACTTCTGCAAACAGTTGAATTAATATTTACTCTATGAGTTGTACTCATCATAAAGTGATTTCCCTTACACAAGTGCAACCAATTTATGTCTCATACATGTATACAAGCTCAACAAACTGCATTCATAAACCAGAGTAAACCTTGATGAACAACTTGAATTTGTGTTAATTCAGGTCTTTGTATATTACCAGGACCTGGACTTGTTTCAGTATCACCACTGTAATTCCCATCAAAATGTAGCCCTGACACCAATCTACAGTTCCCATTAAGATTCGTAATGGTACGAACCATTTGGACAACTGAAGCTATATTAGGACCACATGTGTCAATTTGCCTGGCCAAGATTTATAAATAGTAACTGCAAAGTGTTTTCACTGATCTTCAACTTTGTGACCCAGTATTTCAGTGATGGCTTTTTAGTTTGGAATGCAATTTTTACAGTTTAAAGATATAGTATACAACAACATTTCTGACCACTGTTTTCATGATTTCAACATTAATTTTTCATAAAACCAAACAAAAACCAGACTGTGGTTCATTTCTGTCAGTGATTCAGATCAAGGTCATGCCATCATTGTAAACCCTAGCATTACAATCTAAGCTAATTATTTATTCTGAGCATGCCCAGTCGCGTCTTCACAGTGTTGTAGGAAGTGATAATTTTGGATGAAAATCATGAAAAAGACTCCCTTAGGATTTTCAGATTTGGACAAAAATACGTGCATATTCAACAGAGACTTATTCATCAACCTGCCAAGTTTCATCGATATATGCTGCAGAATTTCTGAGAAAATGTGGAGATGTCACGGACAGAAACCGGAAATAAGAAACTATACTACCCTTTTCAGGCTGCGCCTGAAACGGGGACTAATAATCTGCGAAAGATATACGCGGAACGGGATATCAAATTCGTAATCCTACAATGTTAAACTTATTACACGTGTGTAGTCATTTTCATTTGTTGATGGAAATTACTAGACCTGTTTAATAAATCTGAAATTAAAGGGTCACTCATGAAATATTCTCTACATGTACAGAGAATGCACAGAATCTGAAAATGATTATCAAACTATATTGCATTCGAATTTACTTAAAGGGCGGTGATCGTCGCGCAGCGCGTGTTCGAATTTCATGTAAATAAACCATGTATTTTACACGCGTTGTGTACGTCGCTATGATTCCCATATCGAACAGGACGCGGCGCGACGACCGCCGCCCTTCAAGTAAACGTAATTTATATGCATGTATCTTCAATTACCGTCACATCCATATCCGTCATCTGCCAGTTGATGTCCACGATGTGTACAATAACAAACATATGATCCATGAGTGTTGACGCATCTGTCGGCACACGGACCACGTCCATTATTTTGCAAGCATTCATTAATATCTAAATACAAATGATCATGGTAACGATTACATCGTGTACGTTTCTGCGAAATTATTTATTAATATATTCGGAAATAGATGTTTATTAAAGTGATGAACATTACGTCTCACCTAAACATTGTATGCCGTTTGGAGCGGTGATGAAACCACGTGGGCATGTACATCTAAACGATCCATAGGTATTCTCACACCCAAAAGAACAGCGACGAGAGAATTGCTGCAGGCTGCACTCGTTCAAATCTAACGATAAAGAATAGTTTTTAATGTAATCGCTTCAACAGAGAACCAGGCTATAACAATGTACTGTATAGAAGACAATCACAACAAAACATCACTTACCAACACATGAATGTTTGTCCTCTCCCAGAACTAAACCAATTGGACAATGACATAGATAACTTCCCTGTGTATTAGTGCAGTGATGGACACACCCTCCATTATTTTGTTGACATTCGTCGCGATCTAATAACATGTATATATAAGTAGATATATATATAGTATATGCAGACCATACTGCTGGTCGTGATAACCATCAGAGTAATTCAACAATTTAGTAAATTATAATTTATAACACAATGGCAAATATATAATTACCTATACAAGATCCATATGCAGTCCTATAAAAACCATCTTGGCATTCACATGTATACGACCCAGGGGTATTTACGCACTTGGCATTCGGACAAATATATCGTGTTGCCAATATACATTCATTAATGTCTGAAATAATAAAGTCAGCAAAATAATATCGCGGAAACGTATTTTTAATAAGACGTTTAGTAATGGCACTAAACGCCCATAGATAATTAAATGTTAATATATTATTATATTGTATATATGATATTAGTCTTGATGGAATGGTTAACGTTTCCTTATTACTGAAATATGTTTCTTTACGTACCAATGCACGTCTTCCCATCAGCCTGGTCGATGTAGTATCCACGGTAACAAGAACATACAGCCTGATTATCATCATTTGTACAAATATGTGAGCATCCTCCATTGTCATCCTCGCATGGTAAAACTGATAAAAGAGTTACACATAACAAATAATAATTTTTCGAATTACACCGTTTTAGAATATATTAGCTAGCTCCACAAATATATTTACATTTATATAACATAAAGCGTTTAAAAACTGCACTTCCGGTTTATCGGCGGTGCCATATTTTGTTTGTTCACAGGTTATGCGAAGCGAGAGAGCTTATTCTTGATGAAACATATTCAGCATGTTGATCAATTGTATAATGCAATCGATTTCTGGCAACGGACTGAAAATAATTTATAGTATAGAGTCATTTTGAACAACAGCGACACACGAGTCGTGCGTGGCGCCATCTTGAATCCCGTTTAAGTCACGCGTGAAATAATAACTCGACGCCTGTTGTTTATCGCGCGCAGGGAAAAGAATGTTGTGCATAACTTGCGTATTTATGGAAAAGAATGTGGACGCGAATGTGAATGTAGTGCTCTTTCGTTCTATAGGCGCGCCATTTTGTTTGTTGTTTTGCAAGTACGCAAGCCGAGACAGCTCATTTATAACAAGACGTCTTCGGAGAGAGCGTCAATCATTTTCTAACAGTCATCTTGACGCCAAGATTTGTGTAGCGCCACCTCAAATCCGCTCAACTCCGACGTGAATATATAACTCGACGTTCCAGTTCGTCGAGTCCTCAACGTGTCACACTCAGGCATTTGGGACGTGACATATATGGCAATTCGAGGACCACCAGATTTGATTTTTCCCAATCGAACGTTAACACCGTCGCAAGTAGGGATAGTTAGTCCTTGACAGTTACCTTGACAGTTGATACCATCCTCCATGAGTATATGACCAGTAAAACAGGAACACGAATATCCACCATTAGTATTCGTACAACTATGTTGACATGGACCATGTCCTTTACCATCCAAACACTCGTTAATATCTATTAAAATAAGGACAATATGTACAATTACATGAACGTACGTAAATCCCATTTTTATGTGTCTCTTTAACAAAGAAGTCGAAAATATCACTTTTTACTAAAAATAACCAAAATATTCATAAAAAATAGAGAATTGAAGATGTCATCACGAAATGAACAAATCTGAGAGAGGTCTACCTGTAGTGCCTATATGTTTAATATCAAAGCAATAAGACTTGCGGTTTTTAACAATAAGTCGAAGATATCACTTTTTACCAAAAATGACACAAATATTCATCAAAATCAGAGATTGAAGATATCAACATCACAAAATGAACAAATCTAAGAGAGGTCTTTTCAGGGTAAATATATATCACGAGTATCAAAGCAATGAGAATTGTAGTTTTCAAGAAGAAGTCGAATAAGTAAAAAGTTGACACGGACGACGGACAATCGACAGCAGAGCTAACGAGTGGTACCGTGAATTTGCAAGCAATCAAATGTTTACAAACATGTCCTACCTATGCATTTGATACCATTCTTCAGTTCATACCCTTTATTACACTCACATTGAACTTGGCCATTAATGTTCTTACATTTATGTTCACACCCGCCGTTATTGACTACACAAGGATCGTCTGGAGAAAAAATATATAGTCAGTATGGTCACAGATTTTAAACCAGCCTGTGTTGGCGATTACAAAAGATATCCCAGCTGCATGGCTGATAGTCAACCGAGGCGAGACCGAGGTTTTTAATGTTTTTTGAATAACTTTAAAACATTGCTGAACAAGAGGAAAATTCGACCCCGTGCTTCTTTAGTCATTTCCATGGGTAATGTGGGAAATGTGAACAAAAACTGTGTGAAGGAATTAATATTGCACGAAAGATGAACATTTAGTCACTTATCACATCTCATTACCTGGGCTGCACACGGGAAAATCGCCGACCCATTTACCATGTGTGCAAATCAGCTCCAAATCACCTCCTATCAATTTATAACCTTCTGCACAGAAATACTTAACAACACGATAGAAACTACCATAACTGTCTCGTTTGGTGATAATGCCATATCCAGAATTGGGTTGCCTGACGTTTGTAAAATCGCAGCGCATTCCATCGTCAATTCGAAACAAGCTGTCGTTTTCATTGTCCGACACACCGCTCGGGCGTGGGACAGCAACGTTGTGTGTTCTATCACTTTCGGATTTTAGGTGGACACATTGTGGAATGGAATCGTTCCAGTTTCTACCATCGCAGTATATTATCGTGGAACCAATGATCTCATAACCCGAATCGCATTGGTACAACATGGCTGCACCGTCGTAGATCGGAATCACTGATGCATTCATTGGAACTGATAATTCCACGCACCCTTTTTCTAAAACAATAGCAAAAAAACAATTAAAACAATTCAAATTTGCAAGCATTTTACTACACTAAAGTTACGTTGTTGGAGAAGACAACACAACTCAAACTATCTGGCTAACATATTAATTGATTCGTTGGTTGATTGATTGATTTTACTGATTAATTGTGTGATATCATCGTCATGCAGGCGTTATATCAATCCTTTATATTCCTTTATCGCTTTTTTATCAACATTTTTGACTTACTGGCACATGTTGGTTTCGATGACGACCATTTTTTATTAAACTGGCACTCTATAACCTGGGAACCGAGCAACTTGTAATCACCTATACAAATATAACTGATAGTGCCATGGAGTGGGTCATCATTTCGTACAGCGTTATCCACTTCCCCTGGGTCATGGCAATTATACAATGGTGCGGACGATACCCTAGCTGTACTTCTCACGCATTCCGGCACCGTGTCATTCCAGGTGGCGCCGTCGCAGTAGATTAATGACGAGCCTTTCAACAAATAACCATCGTAGCACTGGTATGTGATGATGCTGAACGATTCGTAGTCTTTCTGAAATCCATTTACAATTTTTCCAGGATGAGCACATCCACTATCTTTCAAAAAAAACAATCGTTATATATCAAAACAAGTAAGAGAATAGAATTATCATTATTTGCTGATTGTACAGTTATATGTTTCACATACAATCACATAAAAGATGTATATTGTCAATTGCCCATTAAAAGAACCGGTAGTGTGTACACTTAATCATTTATTCATTTAAATCACTGCTGTAAACGTACTATAGCGTATTGTAATACTTCGATGTAATCTATAAATAACATAACATATCCCGCAATTATATATGTCGATGTTCATATTTAGGGTATACAATATTGTAAAACATCTGTAATGAGTATGTGTTTATTCTCAAATTGTTGTGGAAGACATGCAGAGGAAAGAGTGACGAATGCGAACAGATGGTACACATGATTATATGTAACTGGAATCGCGTCCTGTTGCCACTGTTTATAATTAGAAATCCACTTCCGTCATCATTATGAAGGTTTTTATAACTGTTCCACAGATATCTCACGGAAACATTGAGAGGAAATCGCGTTGGGGAAATTACAAAGGAAAGCAGCCATATATTCTCAGTAGTTTAAAAACTGAAATATAATTCGAACCCATGACTGGTATCGCGACGGTATAAAACTATCCCGGCTATGGAGGTTAAATATTCTTCATCTCTCATCTTCCCTCAAATTACATCATTTTATTACATCATAATTTTCAGGGCTTGTTGTAAATTGCCTAGCATTTAAATAAATTGACAGCATGAAGCTATTCGGAGAATACTCCACCGATTATGCCGAAAGTTGAAAATAAAATTAATGATTGACACTCTTAATTATTATATATACGAACAGAATTGTGTCAACAACATTTCAAAAGACGAGTGAATAAACTGATATATAATTGAAATTTAATTAATAATTATTTAACGTACATACTTTCTCCACTGACAACAATATGATTTTTTTGCCATTGTATTTTCCTACTTTCTAAGTAGGGACAATTACTATGACTGTTCAAACGAAAGAACTACAGAACCAACAATGGATTTGAATAATCAAGATTTGTGAAGGACGGCATTTCAGGTCACCGTTCGAAACTGAGCCGGGAGATCAACAAAACTGACTGGTGATATAGGCGGAGAGATAGTAGTCGGACTAAACCTAGTTGCTGATTTACAATACTATCTGAGTTCTCATTGTCTTGCGAACTAACTGGCAGGGTTTATACAAGTCATGTATCGAATCTTTTGTATAAACCTATTCTAAGCGTTGTATACTGGACTACTTATATCACTGCAATGTGTAAACTTATCGCCTGGCAACGATTCCTGTACGTACTCTAGCCTACCAATTTATGAAGGAAATCTTCTAAATTGCACCAATGAAATGCTACCGCGGACCTTGACCGTAAATTCCAAATACATGTCATGTGTTCTTTATTGAGCGATAAGTCAAGTTTGAAATTTGAGACAACGTTGTATGATTTATCAACAAAAATGAAAGGCGTCAGTAGACGTCTCAAATGTCTAATAATCTAAAAAAGCTGAGATAGCTCCGATGTTCGCAATGCATATTTCAATTAAAGAACAGAAGATATCATTAGAAATTGGACAAATATGAGAGAGGTCTACCAGAGGTACATATATGTATAGTATCAAAGAAATCGGACTTGCTGTTTTCAACAAGAAGTCGAAAATATATTTTCCCCCCAAACTGACAAAAATATTTATCAAAATTAAATAATTGAAGATATCACCAGGAAATGAACAAATCTGAAAGAGGTCTGCCTGATGTATCTATACATATAGCATCAAGGCAATCAGACTTAACAATGAGTCGAAAATATTACTTTTTACCCAAAATGACAAAAATATTCATCAAAATTAGAAAATTCAAGATATTATCATGAAAAGGAACAAATCAAAGAGAGGTCTTCCCAGGTACATATACATTAAGTATCAAAGAAATAGGTATTGTATTTTTCAAGAAGAAGTTGAAAAAGTAAAAATTTATAATACATCGAAGTAATCTATAAATAACCTAACGTATACTACAATCATATGTCAATTCACTTAAGAAATATAATTCATATTTAGGGTAGATAATATTGGAATACATTTGTAATGAACATGTGTTTATTCTCAAAAGTTTGTTTGAAACATGCAGAAGGAAGAGCGACGAATGCGAAAAGACGATAACAAGTAACTTGAATCGTGACCTGTGACCACTGTTTATAACAAGAAACTCACATCCGACTGGATGTGAGTTTACAACTGGGTTCAACAGATATCTCACGGAAACATTGAGAGGAAATCGCATGAGACAATTCCAAAGGAAAGAGGCTATATAAATAATTTATAGTTTAAAAACTGAAATATTCAAACCCATGACCGGTATCGTGGCGCAGTTTTTTTTCGAAACTTTGTAGTAAGTCATGAGATAGTTGCGCGCACGATAACGACACGGAAACAATCCCATGGCTAAAACTATCTCGCCCGTGGAGGATATGAAGACTACTCTCTATAACTATTCTTATATTCAATTCTTATAGATATGTACCGCATTTGAACCAAATCCATCCATGAACGCCGGAAATTTAGTTTCATGAAGGCGGATCTTGAAGTATTTCACTACAAAGGGTGGTGATCTTTTTTCAGAACATGGCGTGAATGTTAATTCATATATATGCAAGGTGTGCATTAGTATGTATGCACGTTCGTATGCAGACTGCCAAGCTAGAAATAACGCCCAGGAAAAAATCTTTGAAACAAAATGGCGACCAATCAGCCACTTTGAAACCAATGTACAAAACAAAACGACACTCATCAAGGTTCAATAGTGTTTAATGTATCTACTAAGTTTAGTAACCATGACCCAGTTTCGAAATAGCAGAAATGGAATATGGCAGCTATTCGGCCGTCTTGTATCTGGATTAAGATAAGCATGTGCATATTTGTAACATGATGTATGATGCATGTGTAAATTTGAACATGATCAGTTCAGGCATGCCCGAAATATGACTCAGAAACAAATTCTGATCAGTAAAACAACAAGACGTGTATCAAGCCTTTTAGATGTTTTTTTTTAGATGTTGAACGTAATATACCGTAATACGGAGTTTAAAGCGCGGTAGTCGTCGTGCTGCGCATGTACGAGATATATGGGTCTCATATAAACAAAGATGGCGACTTTGACTGTTGCGTAGATCAACGAGTACGAACTGACACGTTTCCAAGCTTTAATTAGGTAATTTTCATGTGATTGGAAGGTATCGAAGGAGTCACCGGGGGTAATCAGTGCAAGTCGCGCCCAGGTCAAACCTCATACTTGTGATTTCCATTTGAAGAGGGCATTGGATTGTGGGAAAATCAATGTTTATCAACACAAATGTCGAACATGCGCAGCGCGACGACTACCGCGCTTTAATTTGGACATAATTCGTTCATGCATGACCGAGATTCGGATCCGCAAGTGAAGAAAAGCTTGATGTATTTGTAGCAGACAAACTGGCTACCAAACGGTCATCTTGGATTGTAAAACAATAATGCATGGTAAATGTATGAAGTCTGAGTTTTAATTGACCCCGACATTCTATGAGATGAAAATGCGGAAACATGTATGCGTGGATAAAAGATGAATCTGTATGATTGCCCGATTTTCGGTTTGTACACTAGAACAAGGACTAATGGGTGGGCCATGAGAAACTCGGTTGCGATGGCACAATCTGAAAAAAAAATGCACCGGAAAAATCGTGAAAAAATCCTGCCGGGATCAATAACATAAAAAACTGCACGCTTTAATCTTTGAGGCGGTGTATCACATAGTGGCAAAAATGGCAAAAAACCATGCAAAGGAAAAAACAAACATATTTTGCACAGTGTATTGTCATTTCCCTCCAAAGTTGTTAATGGTTCACCCCTAACATGCAGCGTTTCTTTTCGCTTGCGGGCGTTTCAAACAAACTATAGCACTACGCTGCAGTGAGACGACTGTATTGGATTTCCCCTTCAATGAATAAATCACACTTCATTATTGACGTTCATCCTGATGAAATTACTGAGCAGGTTCAGGGATAAGGGTCAAATTTAACGAATGCCGGGGTCATATGTCAGAAATGCACTGGGTATATGCCTCAACGAACTATAAATCATAACGTAACATAAATATATTTTCTATTATAATATTCGATTCATTTATTTTATTTTTTAAGTAGCGTTTAAAAAACACATATTCTGAACTGTCGTTTTTCATTACCCGTTTTGAAGTGGGCGTATATGTTTAATGCGATGTGCCGACCCCCCCCCCCCCCCAGTTTCACCGATCATGATCATGTAAAAAAAGTTTAGCTCCATGGTTCAAGGTACTTGTAAATCCATACTACCTCCTCTGAAATATAATATCCAGTAGTAATTACAACACTCACCTATGCAGATAGGCATTGGTAGGTCCCAATCTCCATTCCGTAGACATCGTAACGAGTTGCTTCCATACAACTTAAGCCCAACGTTGCAATAAAAGCTTGCGTACATTCCTCTACTGTATAAAACTTTAGATCCGTGGCGGAGCTGTCCCAAATCTGGACAACTATACATAACACTAGGTTCGTCGCCTTATTGGGGAAAACATATATTACGATAAATTTTACGCTATCTGTAGTGATATTTTGCCGTGATTATATTACATTGTCCATTACTCGATCGAAACTACGTGATTGAAACTGTAGTGTATTACAGTGGCTGTCCACTGTAACGCATCCCATTCGTCATATATATGAAACACGTTACTCGGGAGAATCGGTTGACGCTCACTTCGGTCTTGATGACAAGACCAGGACGTTGAGATATAGAATTAGTTCAATACATACCAATGATGACCCGGCAATCTGTCGTTATCAGCAGCCCCGACAACTGAATGAACAAAATAACCAACCATTTCATTTTGCAACTTAACATCACTTGACAACGGCTGAAGCTCGACGAATGTTGAGCGCTGATATAAACAATTGTTACCAGAGGTCAAAGATCACTTTGCGGGTTTGTCTTGAGTTAGTATTATATAAGCTAAGCTCCTACATACAGCATCAGAGCGCATTGACATCAAAGATGTTGTCCTCTGCTTCGAATCAGACACTTATTTGATTCCTTTCGTTATACGTCTCTCGTCTTATATTTTTTGACAAATCTCGAATTGTGAATATTGCTAGTCTTGTAGATTGGAAATGCACTAACATCGATTGTTTACAACATGACTGGATGTCAAACGGAACAGCGCAATTTTTCTTGGAATTATAATCTTTGTGATCTTTCTCCGAAAGATGTACAATAGCAGGAAATTCAATTATTGGAAACCGGACGACGTGGGGAGTTCGAGAACTAGGCATTTGGTACCGATAGTCTCGTATTATATTCCCCGTCGTCTCACTAGTAATGTTCATCTATTTATATAAACTTGCTTGAAAGTAAACACATGTAACAGACGGCTCGTAAGGACAACCAACATGTGGCTATATCTCGCAATGTTTGCTTTTCATTGCCATTTTGTGAACGCAAACGATATTTTGAATTCACCTCTGAGCAAGGAGTACCCGCAAGGGAAGTCCGATTTGGTGTTTCTGCTGGATCGCTCGGCCAGCGTCGGATCGGCGAACTTTGAAGCTGAAAAGGGCTTTGTAGAAAGTCTACTTGGGCAGTTCTCGATTTCTCCAGCATCGACGCGAGTCGACGTCGTCAGTTACAGCGAAGATGTGGTGCGACATATCGATTACATCCGGGAACCGAAGAACAAGTGTCACTTCAGTCAGGATATTCGGCATGTGACGTATAGAAATAGCGGGAAAACGAACACAAATGGCGCATTGCAAGAAGCTAGAAATATTTTTGTTGGAAGTAGACAAGATGTTCACAAGGTAATGGGTGTCTGTGAGTGGAAATACAGTTGCAACACATCCCCGTCCAGGGTTGTCTTTAACATGGTTCAGTCTTTGTTCAACCAATTCAGTGGTAATATTCTTGGGACAACTCAGGGATAATATTATTTCCCTTGTTGTTGGGACCACTCAGGAATAATATTACTAGTATCTCTTACTTGTTTGGGTCACTTAGAGATAATATTATTTCTTCTTTTCTTGGGACTATTCGGGGATAATATTATCTCCTTCGTTCGTGGGGAAAACTCAGAGATAATATTATCTCCCTTGTTGGGGCCACTTTGGGATAATATTAACTTCTTCGTTGTCGAGACCAGTCAGGGATAATATTATCTCTCTTGTTCTTGGGACCACTCCGGGATAAAAAAATATCTCACCAGTCCTTCCCGTGGGGAGCAATAGTGGGGAAGATAAAGATGGGATAATTTATCTCACTACAGCTCTTTTAGCAACAGGGTCCGCAACAGGGTCTGATGTTGAAAGAGCTGTTGGCAATACGTGGGACTAGCGAGATATGATTCGTTTAACGGGGCACTTCTAGTTAAGCCTAATCTCACAACAAATTTACTTTCTGGATTCAAATTACAATGGATAACAAAAGATAGATTAACTTTGTAAATAACATAAAAAATAGTGTCCCATGATTCTTTGGTGCAATCCCTGGGCTTGGAAGGTTCCCCTTTAACGGTAATGAAAAGTTCATGGAGTAATGAGATAATATTATCTCGCCCGCGATGACAGTACATGAGCCGAATGAGATAATATTACTCCCAAATTGAAGAGCGAGTTGCGGGAATACAAGCGATAATATCTACGTGGCGGTAGCGAATACTTCCCTCTTACAGCAACCAGGATTCATTATATTATTCAGTGAAAGAGCTGGAGTGTGTTTGATCGATTGGGTAATCCATGTTTTTGTCCATCCCGCTCTCAGTGGTCTGAGCCTGCTATGGCTTGGTACAATAGTTGATCACGCTGTTGAGTAAATCATGTGTCTCTACTCGTGTAGATTATCTTTTGTTTTTATTCGCCTCTTTACGTGTGTCATTTTACGGCTTACGTTTTTTGTACTTAATACATACACACTGCTAATTCTTTGTTCGGGGTTGTATATGGGTGTAGTTTGCCGATATTTAGTGCGAATAACACATGGTTCAGTTACACAATTATTATGTCCAGGGGCTCAGACTAGCCTTACTCACACATAATTTCACGACCTCTAAAAACATGCTGTTCCTCCGTAAGTTGAGTATCTGTTTACGTGCACTGTTATCATGCGGCGTGTATACAATCATGGAAGTAGAAAAGAGCAGGAGTGAGGTCGCTATTTAAGCCTGTGTTAATAATCCTATAAACATCCTTTGTCTTCGCTCTGGTTGAATCACTCATCGGTTTCTATTTAGAAGTTGTTTTATCTACATGATTATAGAAAGAGTCTCTTTTCTACCTCCATGATACAATCGAAGTTATGGCAATCTTGAGAGTTAGAAATGTATTTTTAATTTACTGAATAATGGCATATATTATTCTCGTGACGAGAAACTTTGAGACACATAAACAAATGTTGATATACAGTTAATTCGTTTTTAAATACTCAATGACTGGCCACGATTGGTCAATATGTACATGTAACATCATTGTCCAACGCTCATTTGCATTCTTATTTTTTTAAATACATAAAACACACACATAATATATACTTCGGTGGTACCATGGCGATTTTTTTTTAATTTGGAGGATAATTTTAGAACAGATGATCTCAGGTTCCTATTGCTTACAGGGGATGATAAAAAAAACAGATTTTATTTTGTGAAAAAGAGAAAAAGAAAGACTTTGGTTTTTAAATTGTAATCAGTAGCAAGTGCGTGCTTGTGATAACATGTGAGAAATAGACAAGTAAGTAACGAAGTCAACGTGTATGTGAACACTAAGTCATATGCCCAGATGAAGGGGGGTCACTAGTAGAAACTTACCAACGTATATGCGAAGCACCCATGAATGTTTATAGATCAAGGGATTTTCTTTTCAGCTCCGCTGTCATCAAAGACGACAGAGCGGAGATGTTCATATTGGTGAATGTCCGTCGTTGTCCATCGTCCAATCATCGTCTGTCGTCTGCCAACAAATTGACTCGTTCAAAACTATCCGCCCAATTACTTTGATACTTTGTATGTAGGTACTTTGGGCAGACCCATGTCAGATTTCTTCATTTCGCGACGATAATTTCCAGTCTCTATTTTTGTCGAATATTTGTGTCATTCTTGGTAAAAAAAAAATGCTTGTTTTGACTTCTTCTTGAAAATGCCAGCTCGACTTGAATACTTGGTATGACACTGTGACCTCTGTCATATTTTTTTCTTTTCGTGACTATACTTTCAATTCTCTATGTTTATACAATTTTTGATAAAAATATTATTATTGACTTGTTCTTGAACTGCTAGCTCAATTGCATTGGTACCTTGTATGTAGTACCATGTAAGGACCTCTGTCAGATTTGCAACCAGATGATAACAATTGTAGTTGCCATGGCAACATCATCTTTGTTTTGAGTAAGACCCTGCAAAACCAGCGGATCTATTTCGACTGTGAGGTCACTTGTTGATGGTCGAGGGGTCCCGAATCGATGGCGTTTTATTTTTGTTGTGTTGATATATATCGCCTTTTTCGGACCAACGTGCAATTAATGAAATAGTTGTGTTCTTGTTAATGCTACTTATACTATAATAATTTAACGAATGTGCTATTTATTTAAGGTAGTTGTTCTCTTGAGTGACGGTCAGTCTAACACTGGCGGCGATCCTACCACTACCGCTGAAGAACTTCGTCAAGATGGCGTTGAAATCTTTACAATAGCAATTGGACTTTTCAACAAAGATGAGCTGAACAGCATCGCAACATCAGATCATCATACATTCGAATATTCGAGTTTTAGAGAATTCAAAAAACTGGCTTCAAGAATCAGAGGAGGTAATATCCAGGGACGTTATAATCCAAATGTCACTATGTGTTAGTGCGCCACCTAGCGAAGGGAAAGCAATGCACTTTCAACAACGAAGACAATAGAGGGCGTAGCTACTTTGCACTTTCAAATCAAAGAAAGAACAAACAAGTGCAGATTTCCATGTTTGTTGAGCCCATTGAATCAATTATATTGTATGTTGTGTGTTCACAGATGCCCATGAGGTGAAGTGGGATGCCACAGTGTCTTTAGACATGTGTAACAATCTATGCGCTCACCCGTCCATGAGCTTCGGTTGCTGCGACATCGATGCCAAATGTACCTGCGCATTGATAGGCGGTTTACATGACTGTGTTTGCGGACCTGGCTATTACGGAAACGCCGGCTTGATTGGTCAGTGCTCAGGCAAGTGAAGTAACTACTGTAATACATGAGTACTTTAAAATTCAGTTTCAGGATTCTGTTCGATAAGAGTTTACGTAAACTGTACAACATCCAAAGTATCCATGGTGCTCAAAGGGGCCATTGAGAGGTTTATAGTATAACATGTTAAACCAAGTACACAATTTTACGAAATATATACATCTGTCGTTTTTTAGTTATTTCATTTTGATGTAGACTGTAAGATTATAATAGCTGCGACATGTTCTCTCACGTACTTTCTATTATTTTCTCTGTTTAGTATGTCCCCGAGGTACCTATAAGAATTCATATGCACCCAGCGTAGCGTGCACTGACTGCCCAGAACATTCCAGTACCAGCAGGGACGGAAGTACTTCAATCAGCGACTGTCAGTGCAATCAAGGTTTTGAGGGAAGTCCTGAGACTGGACAACCATGTACACGTGCGTTTAACAATAGTAATTTGTAGCCCATGACGATATAAATATTTGACCCCAGGGATTTAGCTTTGTCGCAGAATGTAGTAACTTTGTCACAGAATGTAGTAACTTGGTCACAGAATGTAGTAACTTGGTCGCAGAATGTAGTAACTTTGTCACAGAATGTAGTAACTTGGTCGCAGAATGTAGTAACTTTGTCACAGAATGTAGTAACTTGGACGCAGAATGTAGTAACTTGGTCGCAGAATGTAGTAACTTTGTCACAGAATGTAGTAACTTTGTCACAGAATGTAGTAACTTGGTCGCAGAATGTAGTAACTTGGTCGCAGAATGTAGTAACTTTGTCACAGAATGTAGTAACTTGGTCGCAGAATGTAGTAACTTGGTCACAGAATGTAGTAACTTGGTCGCAGAATGTAGTAACTTTGTCACAGAATGTAGTAACTTATGTGCAGGATGTAGTAACTTGGTCGCAGAATGTAGTAACTTAGTCACAGAATGTAGTAACTTAAGTGCAGAATATAGTAACGTAGTCACAGAATGTAGTAACTTAGGTGCAGAATGTAGTAACTTTGTCACAGAATGTAGTAACTTATGTGCAGGATGTAGTAACTTGGTCGCAGAATGCAGTAACTTAGTCATAGAATGTAGTAACTTAAGTGCAGAATATAGTAACGTAGTCACATAATGTAGTAACTTAGTCACAGAATGTAGTAACTTAAGTGCAGAATGTAGTAACTTAAGTGCAGAATGTAGTAACTTGGTCGCAAAATGTAGTAACTTAGTCGTAGGACGTAGTAACTTATGTACAGAATGTAGTAACTTATGTGCAGAATGTAGTAATTTATGTGCAGAATGTAGTAATTTATGTACAGAATGGAGTAACTTATGTGCAGAATGTAGTAACTTATGTGCAGAATGTAGTAACTTATGTGCAGAATGTAGTAACTTAGTCAAAGAATGTAGTGACTTATGTACAGAATGTAGTAACTTGTGTACAGAATGTAGTAACTTAGTCACAAAATGTAGTAACTTTGGTGCAGAATGTAGTAACTTTGTCACAGAATGTAGTAACTTATGTGCAGGATGTAGTAACTTGGTCGCAGAATGTAGTAACTTAGTCACAGAATGTAGTAACTTAAGTGCAGAATATAGTAACGTAGTCACAGAATGTAGTAACTTAGGTGCAGAATGTAGTAACTTAGTCACAGAATGTAGTAACTTATGTGCAGGATGTAGTAACTTGGTCGCAGAATGTAGTAACTTAGTCACAGAATGTAGTAACTTAAGTGCAGAATATAGTAACGTAGTCACAGAATGTAGTAACTTAGTCACAGAATGTAGTAACTTAAGTGCAGAATGTAGTAACTTGGTCGCAGAATGTAGTAACTTTGTCACAGAATGTAGTAACTTGGACGCAGAATGTAGTAACTTGGTCGCAGAATGTAGTAACTTTGTCACATAATGTAGTAACTTTGTCACAGAATGTAGTAACTTGGTCGCAGAATGTAGTAACTTGGTCGCAGAATGTAGTAACTTTGTCACAGAATGTAGTAACTTGGTCGCAGAATGTAGTAACTTTGTCACAGAATGTAGTAACTTGGTCGCAGAATGTAGTAACTTTGTCACAGAATGTAGTAACTTATGTGCAGGATGTAGTAACTTGGTCGCAGAATGTAGTAACTTAGTCACAGAATGTAGTAACTTAAGTGCAGAATATAGTAACGTAGTCACAGAATGTAGTAACTTAGGTGCAGAATGTAGTAACTTTGTCACAGAATGTAGTAACTTATGTGCAGGATGTAGTAACTTGGTCGCAGAATGCAGTAACTTAGTCACAGAATGTAGTAACTTAAGTGCAGAATATAGTAACGTAGTCACATAATGTAGTAACTTAGTCACAGAATGTAGTAACTTAAGTGCAGAATGTAGTAACTTAAGTGCAGAATGTAGTAACTTGGTCGCAAAATGTAGTAACTTAGTCGTAGGACGTAGTAACTTATGTACAGAATGTAGTAACTTATGTACAGAATGTAGTAACTTATGTGCAGAATGTAGTAATTTATGTGCAGAATGTAGTAATTTATGTACAGAATGGAGTAACTTATGTGCAGAATGTAGTAACTTATGTGCAGAATGTAGTAACTTATGTGCAGAATGTAGTAACTTAGTCAAAGAATGTAGTGACTTATGTACAGAATGTAGTAACTTGTGTACAGAATGTAGTAACTTAGTCACAAAATGTAGTAACTTTGGTGTAGAATGTAGTAACTTTGTCACAGAATGTAGTAACTTATGTGCAGGATGTAGTAACTTGGTCGCAGAATGTAGTAACTTAGTCACAGAATGTAGTAACTTAAGTGCAGAATATAGTAACGTAGTCACATAATGTAGTAACTTAGTCACAGAATGTAGTAACTTAAGTGCAGAATGTAGTAACTTAAGTGCAGAATGTAGTAACTTGGTCGCAAAATGTAGTAACTTAGTCGTAGGGCGTAGTAACTTATGTACAGAATGTAGTAACTTATGTACAGAATGTAGTAACTTATGTGCAGAATGTAGTAATTTATGTACAGAATGTAGTAACTTATGTGCAGAATGTAGTAACTTATGTGCAGAATGTAGTAACTTATGTGCAGAATGTAGTATGTAGTAACTTATGTTCAGAATGTAGTAACTTAGTCAAAGAATGTAGTGACTTATGTACAGAATGTAGTAACTTATGTACAGAATGTAGTAACTTAGTCACAGAATGTAGTAACTTAAGTGCAGAATGTAGTAACTTGGTCGCAGAATGTAGTAACTTTGGTGCAGAATGTAGTAACTTAGTCACAAAATGTAGTAACTTAGTCACATAATGTAGTAACTTATGTGCAGGATGTAGTAACTTGGTCGCAGAATGTAGTAACTTGGTCACAGAATGTAATAACTTAAGTGCAGAATATAGTAACGTAGTCACATAATGTAGTAACTTAGTCACATAATGTAGTAACTTATGTGCAGGATGTAGTAACTTGGTCGCAGAATGTAGTAACTTAGTCACAGAATGTAGTAACTTAAGTGCAGAATGTAGTAACTTAAGTGCAGAATGTAGTAACTTGGTCGCAAAATGTAGTAACTTAGTCGTAGGACGTAGTAACTTATGTACAGAATGTAGTAACTTATGTACAGAATGTAGTAACTTATGTGCAAAATGTAGTAATTTATGTACAGAATGTAGTAACTTATGTGCAGAATGTAGTAACTTATGTACAGAATGTAGTAACTTATGTGCAGAATGTAGTATGTAGTAACTTATGTACAGAATGTAGTAACTTAGTCAAAGAATGGAGTGACTTATGTACAGAATGTAGTAACTTGTGTACAGAATGTAGTAACTTATGTACAGAATGTAGTAACTTATGTGCAGAATGTAGTAACTTATGTACAGAATGTAGTAATTTATGTACAGAATGTAGTAACTTATGTGCAGGATGTAGTAACTTATGTGCAGAATGTAGTAACTTGTGTGCAGAATGTAGTAACTTATGTACAGAATGTAGTAACTTATGTACAGAATGTAGTAACTTATGTGCAAAATGTAGTAATTTATGTACAGAATGTAGTAACTTATGTGCAGAATGTAGTAACTTATGTACAGAATGTAGTAACTTATGTGCAGAATGTAGTATGTAGTAACTTATGTACAGAATGTAGTAACTTAGTCAAAGAATGGAGTGACTTATGTACAGAATGTAGTAACTTGTGTACAGAATGTAGTAACTTATGTACAGAATGTAGTAACTTATGTGCAGAATGTAGTAACTTATGTACAGAATGTAGTAATTTATGTACAGAATGTAGTAACTTATGTGCAGGATGTAGTAACTTATGTGCAGAATGTAGTAACTTGTGTGCAGAATGTAGTAACTTATGTGCAGAATGTAGTAATTTATGTGCAGAATGTAGTAACTTATGTGCAGGATGTAGTAACTTATGTGCAGAATGTAGTAACTTATGTGCAGAATGTAGTAACTTATGTGCAGAGTGTAGTAACTTATGTACAGAATGTAGTAACTTATGTGCAGAATGTAGTAACTTATGTACAGAATGTAGTAACTTATGTACAGAATGTAGTAACTTATGTGCAGAATGTAGTAACTTATGTACAGAATGTAGTAACTTATGTGCAGAATGTAGTAACTTATGTACAGAATGTAGTAACTTATGTACAGAATGTAGTAACTTATGTGCAGGATGTAGTAACTTATGTGCAGAATGTAGTAACTTATGTACATAATGTAGTAACTTATGTACAGAATGTAGTAACCTATGTGCAGGATGTAGTAACTTATGTGGAGAATGTAGTAACTTATGTACTGAATTAATTGTCCACGATGCACACGTTATTTCTTTGCCCACTTGCTAGAATAATAGCAGTGCTATAAACCGATACAATAGGTTGTGTATCAGGTTGTATGGTTTCCAAATGTGTTTACATTAATGGGAAATTGTACATTTATCTGATTAATTCACATGTTTTCAACATAGGAAAGTCGTGTCCAAAACTGCGAGCGCCCTCACACGGTAAGATATCTCCGACAGTTTGTGACAATGTATTCAACGCTGTGTGTGAGTTCAGTTGCGATGATGGTTACGAATTAATAACCGACCAATCAAAATCAAGGCGTTGTCTTACTACCGGCGAATGGTCTTCCAGTCAAGCAGTTTGTCAGAGTGAGTTAGAATTTTTAATTTCACTCCAACATTTTTTTTTTCAATTTGTTAAAAATCTTATAAGTCGCACCTTTTTTTGTCGTCAATATGACGTCACTTGTGAAAATAATGTTTAGTTTTGTAGCCCTTCGTCACAAATCATGTCGCGACTTATTGCAAAGGCGTATACATTTTTTCTCCATTTAATCCTGTGTCCATTGTAAATTGTATTGTATATGTAATGCTATTTACTAGTCATAGTAAAATTAACTAAAATAATTGCCGAGATAACCTTGGATTAAATCATGTATTTAGTATTTTATTTTTTTATTTTTTTTTCAAGAACGGCAATGTCAAAGTCTACCCCGTCCCACGAATGGTGATAAGCAATGTAAAAACGGTAACGATAATGAATTTGGAACTGTGTGCACGTTTTCATGTAACCCTGGTTACGTACTGTCAGGTTCAATACATCGTAAATGTACTGAAAATGGGCAATGGTCTGGAACAGACACTTCCTGTCAAGGTAGGCATATGTCAATATTGATTTTGACATGTAAGTTGCTTATAGAACGATATGTACTAGTATAGTAAACCTGGTAAAAATCTGATATTATTGAAACACTGTGTGTATCTGGTAATTTAGATAATCCTCGGAGGCGGAGCTACGTCACGGACATTCTACGATGCTAAAACGCGCACCACTGTACCACGTCTTTCTATGGGCTTTGTGCGCGCTGCCGGTGGAGCCGGTGAAAACTCGAGAAAACAACACAAACTCAACTTTGACTTCAACTCAATCCTGAACAACCAAATGTATATATGTTACACACGTAGGGCTAATCTTGTTACACTGTTCAGGGGAGTCCAACAAACATCCCAAAGTACCGTTTTCTGTGAGTTGTTGGTCTTTGTTTTCACCGCGAGGGTTGCCAGGCGGTAGAAATTGCCCGGATGTCCGCCCCCGAGGATATAACATTCATGGAGATTTGTTCTGATATTTCAAAGTATGAATATACTTCTCTGAAAACACAAATACAAATAATGAACAACTTATTTAATATTCATACGACCTGATACACTACTATGTAAAGAGATAACAATAAGAGATTATAACAAGTTTGGATTAAGGCTGGATCTAGCGAGCCTCAGGGCGCTTAGACAACTAGATAATTTATCGTCAATTCAGCCGTTTTTACGAGATTTGACAAATATTGTGAAGTTGTTTTGATATGGTTTACTCTATCCAAAATATCGATTCTGAAAAAAAAAAAAAAAAAAAAACGCCGGGGAAAATGCACCGTCCTCCCGGTACCACGTGTAGAAAGACAACATTGCTGGCTATCCCCGCCCACCCGACATAGTTGCCAGCGTTGTGGTTGTTTACAAATCATAGATTGAAAATAGTTATGTAATGATTGTGAAAAACGCCATGGGATATAATGGACTTAATGGCATGTGGTGACTGCGAGTATTGGTCGCAAAATATCTGGGCTTGCCCCCCCCCAAAAAAAAAACGCATGACGATTCATATTATCTGGATTACGCATAGCTTCTCTGCGATTCACGCTCCGTATATTTTAAGCGTAGCTTTGACCCCCCCCCCCCGAATACATTTTGCTGGATCCGCCAGTGCAAGGAAAAATATTTTGTTGTCAGCGATTCTTCAATAATGCTCCACTACCTGGAATAAAACATTTTTTTTTCTCCAAAACGAAATTGATATTGATGCGGATGTTTTGCCGCCAACGAAACACAGATTTGACAGCCATATTTCCACTATTACTCCCGCCATTACTCTTGTCACAGCATAAGACTGGATAGTCTACCGACATCATAATGGACCTCTATCCACTGAACATCAATTCGAGTGATCCAGTGACGCGTTTGTCTGAACAGTACAGGGCTAACATTGTCAGTAGAGTGAAAATGAACAATGAAATCCGCTAATGCAATGAATAGTTGGACTGCCATCATCGTCTTTGTGCCATCGGCCCAGATAACCGCTTTAAAATATCGATGTGCTTATAATTTTAACTAATCAATCCTTTATCTTGGACTGCCCAGCAGTGGACAGTAGTTGGATGATTCTAATCATTTATTAGCATTCTGCAATATCGCATACCTTTTGACAAGATGGCACCATGGTTGGCAGATAGTTTTTAATATTCTGCTGCCTACTTGGATGAGCTATCCATGAGCTATCAGTTGTATTGCCCATTGACAGAGCTCTTTGCGTAGCCATACCTTATCTCTGAACCGGCGCTGTTTCTGTCTGAGGCCAACATGTCACCATCATTTATTTCAAAAGATAAAAAAGATGCGTTTTTGATTTATTTACAAGGAAGTTTCCATGATTCAGAGAATACTGCTAGATGTCATTGATCATTGGAGAATATATGAGTTCTAAATTTGCATGTTGATAAGGCTGTTCTGCAAAACACTCCACGGCTAGTTATCGGAGTGAACGATGCCATAAGGTAGAGACAATGAAGAACCAAATATCCAAGTCTCTAAGTGACGACAAACGCAGATGAATTCACCGTCACGCTGTACCGAATGCAGGATTGATAAATCAGTCCGCAACGTTTCTATGGGAATAGATAGAATTGAGTATCAGAATCGTAATGTTGCCAAGCAACCGCTGTCAGCAGTGCTAAACTCCTTCAAAAAGCCCAAATATGTAACAATGACATGGCTCGCCTTTCCACGTGGTCCCATATGATGACGATGTAGTAGATCCAGACGCCATCTATTTCCCATGAATCTATTTGGGCAGATCAAAGGTCATATTCTTGACTTTGTTGTAGATCGTTAACCTCTGTTTTGTAAACACCATACAAACTATGGAATGCAGGTACTGTTAGTAACACATCTTGGTCTTAATTTCCTCGAAGGCTTGACCTGTCCCGCTTTGAGAGCTCCGGACAATGGGCGAATATACCCTAAGTCGTGCACCCAGAAGAAGCAAAAAGTGAAACGTATATGTATATTGCAATGCAATGACGGGTATACTCTGAATGGACCTCAATTACAGGCCTGCACCATAGAAGGAGAGTGGTCTGATGATGGTATAGAGACAACATGTATTGGTGAGTATTGCAATAAAGCGTGTGCTTGTCCCACAAAACGTGTCGATCTATAAACGCCCTACTTTGCAATACCCCTTAGAGAACGTGAAACCCGCGGGACTTGTTTTAACCAATTAAAAGTGTTCTATTCTCCCTCGTCATTGTATTATGTTTCCAAACAACACTATTTGAGGGGCAACATTTAGTCACGTCGATGTCACGCTCTCAATGAAATCTCGACAATTTGCATCGAAAGCTAATATATCACACCCGGAAAATGCTGTTCTGCCTGCATTCACGCTCTATCTCTCTCTCGCTAGCGCGCGCACGCGCTTACTCATACGCTCACAGTCAACTGTACGTTTCAGGGAAAAATTGTCTGCGCACATTCACTTTGAGTTACAGTTACTCACTCTGAATTGCATGCTTCTTGAAACATGAGAATGTCATTTTGTAATCAGGCTAGATATGGCCAGATATATATAGGTTGGATGTAATGCGAGTTACAGATAAAGCCACCATAATACGATCTGTTGTTTGTTCGTTCGTGCAATCATCCCGAATTCACAATCATTCGTTATGTTAATATTTAAATATACATTATGCGTACTATTCTCATATGTTTGTTTTTACGTTAATTTACTTATATACTATCTTTCCCAGATGACGCACCACCAGATATAGAGTGTCCAGCAAGTATCACAACTGAGACAGATCCTGGTCTCCCAAGTGCTCTTGTGCATTGGTCAACACCAGTGGTGTTCGACAACAGTGGCAAGGAGCCTGTACTAACTGTTGAACCAGCCGGTTTAAAATCGCCTCACAGATTCACTATTGGATCCACGATAATAACTTACACAGCAACCGATGCAGAGGGCCGACACAAATCATGCAGATTCAAGGTTATTGTACAAGGTTAGAGAACCTAAATAAATGTAAATTTAAAAATATTGTTTGATAATCGGTTGGTAATGTGCCCGGGTAATGCAATGTTACTTATGCCGTGTCCGTAATTTTCAAAGCAATTTGAGTGTTTAAGGTTTAGGTTAATCAGTTAATCTTAGTAGAACTGAACATTTGTTTTTGGCGTTTGTTTTGTTCAATCAGATAACGAACCACCGAGATTGATCACGTGTCCAGACAGCATTAAACTTCAAAATATAGTCGAATCTGAATCACCAGTTCAGTGGGAAGAACCGGTTTTTCGAGACAATTCTGAAGAAGATATGAAAATTACACAGGTGAGATTGTTGCATACAGCTAGAAAGGGTTACAATGGACCCAGTCTGAATAAATTAACATCCTATTTCGGATTTTTTTAATTTATTCTTTTTTTAAAGAATACGTATTTATTTTATAATTGTTTGCTGGTAGTTTTTTCTCAAGTTTTGTGACTCAGTAAGTGTAACGCCAAATAATATATATTATCAGACATCTGTCACCGTAGCGCCATATGTTACAGCGTGCCGTAATTTTGTGGTATTGCACTGGGTAGTTCATCCTACCATAATAGGAAATGCGAGTTCCAAATATGGAACGAGTACGCGCGTAAGCGTCCTCTAATAATAAAAACAAACATGGCGGCTCCAAGAGTTTTGGACCGGACTCCACACAAAAGAGTTCGCTAAATCTGTTCTAAACGTTTTGGATTTCGGCATCCATGATGTATCATTGAGAGGAAAAGATGTATAATACTAAGATTATTGCGAGGATACCGCAAAGTATTCACTCAGACAGTATACACCATTGCATCGGCCTCCGCTGCGCGTCGGTGGCACTCCCGCTGTACTGTCTTCGTGCATACTTTTTGGCATTCTTGTAATAACCTCATAGTACTATTAAACTACGTCTATTTAACAAAATATGAGAAATGCGCCCACCTGATAATGCGTATTCGACTCGTCATGTTGTTCACACGATGAATATTATACGAGTGGATATTGATAGAATTATAACATATTTTTAGAGTCATGTATCCGGTGCTGTCTTTGTTTGGGGCCAACACACGGTACGATACTCTGCCGAGGATATGACTGGCAATGTAGCAGTGTGCGAATTTCAAGTACATCTTAGTCGTGAGTTTTTATAATGAGAACATTGCAATATTTAAATAACGTATATTTAGAACGTCTGTGACGCTTTACGCGTAATTTGAATACATGCTGCGCTTTTACCACGGCCCTTTAAAGATGCAATTTGATAGATAACATGTCTTTTGAATACAAATTTGATACTGTATATTAATGAATACATTGGACTATTTATATCGGCTGTTTTGCAGCATGCATCTGAGTATTCGTTCGATAATATCACATCTAATTGTCTAATACGCGTGTCTGTTGGTTGTTTCCGTACGTACAGTATAAATCACTGGTGGTTTTGATTTTTCGTTTAAAGAATACTGTTGTCTATCCTACAATCGCAACATTTTCAGTTTATGATCAATCATAGCCGGATCTGGTCTGGTCAATTAAAAAAATATATGTTTTCATATTCCATCTTTAATACATTATATTTGTCTTACGTTTTCAGCTTCTTCGTGTCCCTCGTATCCTGCGCCTGTCAATGGTGCCACAGCTTGTGATGACTGGTTGTTCGGTCAGTTTTGTAGTGTCAGCTGCAACATAGAATATGAGTTTGCGAGTAAACCAGCGGAATGGTATATATGCGATGCTACTGGAAATTGGAGGACATCTCCCCCGGCTCTCACATTACCCTGGCCTGACTGTTCAAGTATGTGATTTCAGATGACTTGGTGACAATGGCTTACGTTTTAAGAATGGGGTTACTTATCTCTAAACTTCCATAATGAAGATAGAATTTGACTATACAATGCTATATATACTTTGTGTTAACAAACTGAAATCTGAGATGAGACAAAATGCGTGATTGGTTGGCAATAAAAAAAAATAAGCACCTGTGTACAATGAAACGCCTGACCTGCTTTCAACCAATCATTTGCGACTTGCAGTTTTGTGTGACGTCGGGGTGGGTAAATTGTTGTATGGCGGTAATTTTTGTATATTTTTGGGGGATTTGGTTGACATTTTTTTTATTTCAATCTCTTATTTTTAATGCCACAAGGTAGGTAATTCCGAATATATATGATTTTTGCCGAGCCACAGGATTCGACATATTTTTGGCGTGAAAACAAGATATTAAAAATAAATAGAGAGGGGCCGACAATATTCCAATGTTTGATAGATGTTACAAATCTGTATGTTACAAACGACTGTGCACACAAATGCGTACTCAATCGAGTTGCCTTTATTTCTATATATTTTCACCATTTTCTAAATATAATTCCAGGTCTTATTTTACCATCTTTGTTTACCATTGCTAATAACACAAAAGTTTGGTATCTCTTTAGAACAAAACAAACTCAGGTCTGATCTCTAATAGAAATGATGGAATGAACCGTTATTTGTTGTTGTTATTTTTATTCCTAGAGCGATATGTTGCTAAGGCGGCTCACAAAGGAATGAAACACCAATATTATACTGGTAACTGTAACAATCCAAAGACACAACAAATGATAAAAGAGCAATTCGTCAATGCTTTCAAGTTATCAGTTTTTGGAAAAAGTGGCGGTTGCAAAACCGTCGAGAACGCATGTGAAATTTCGGCTGTGATTGTCTATTGTGGTGCCATTGACAACACCCTACGACGACGACGACGACGTGATGTCAGTGACCTGGACAATGTTGTTACGATTGAGTTTTCCGTCTTGGTTAAAATATTAGAACCGACGGATGTAAGTATGATAAAGATACAATATGGACGAGAACATGTTATTTTTAAAATTGTTGTTTGAAACATTGATTTTAATATTCGGTCGATGAAACGTTGACATTCTCTAATACGCATGAGCATAGGCTGTACAATACTAATCACTACATATGCATATTAGAGGATTTGATTGTTTATCTAACGAACACTGATGTATGTCCCTGGTATGTCCTGCAAAAGCAACATTTTCAGTTCATTGTAAACCATAGTCCGATCTGGTCAACAGTATGGAGCATCTAACAACAATATTAAATTATTGAAATATATATACAGATTGATCCGTGATCGTTCCAGTTCCATTTATTTCATTGGCTCGAACTAAAAAACAAAGTGCTTAGAACTTTTCATAATTTTGGTCGTGATTTATTTCTCCCCATAGAGTGCCGTGTATTACCTCCGCAGTAAGTGTCAAATAACACGTTTGTCTAAAAGCAAAAATGTATTTCTTCGCATTATATGGCATTGTGGAGCAAAAAGTACCATATTCACAAATTATCAGCATTTTTAGAATATTTATGAAAAACATTATTCACCATTTCCCAAAAAACTGTAGTGGTCTTAAAGCGCCACGCGTCTCACATGCGACTCACTTCAAACATCGAACACTTCGAACATCGTCATCAATTAAAACGCCGCTGTCACCGAGAAGTGCGCGTTTGAATGTATTTCACACGCGTTTTACACGTGGCTTCCACGTAAAAACCATGTACGTAGTGCGTATTGTGTACGTGCGTGGTACGGGACCCACATCGAACACGGCGCGGCGAGACGTTTATGGTGCTTTAATTTGAATGTATAACGATGTCTATTTCTCAAGGATGAAGAAGTCGCTGAGGAGAAACTAAATATAGTGTTTGACACTATACAAGACATAACGGTGGAATTCCGGAACCAAACTCTACAAGGACAACTAAGTCTAGATGTAGAAAATGAAACCCTGGTGGCGAATGATGATTATTTCGAAACCGAACCAACTGTACCAATGTGCGAAGATGGAACTATTCTAAGTGGGAAACGATGTGGTCAGTTTGCAATCATGTTAATTTACTAGCCTGACAAGGTCGCGTGAGTCGCGCCCTCCGCGGTGCTCCAAACTCAACACACTCAGATGCCGTTCGGCTGGCGAGGGCGCCACTCACGCCTACATGTCAGGCTAGTTAATTTACATACTGGATTATAATCGAATAGTAAAAACTTATTCGCACAAATATCGTTTTAAGTTGTTACTTTCTGTTATTTCAATTGCATGTGATGTATTTAAATCTAACTCTGTATTGTCGTATTCCCTCATTCACCCTAACTACGTGTTTTATTTATACATTTGTGCATGTGTTAGTGAATTGTCCGGTTGGTACGTACTATGATGTCATCAGTGGTATGTGTAGTCTATGTTTCCCTGGTTATTATCAAGACGAAGAAGCGCAATTAGAATGCAAAGCCTGTGACAACGGTACCTGGACTGATGGAGCGCATGCTAAAAACTATACGTCTTGCATAGGTGCGTATATTCTTAAAGCGAGGGAGTCGTCACCTGCGCATGCCTCAGATGACCATAGCGTGTCCTTGTTTACAAACAAGCGTCTACCCATGAGCCTTTGCGTTTTTTGCGTGTGTTATCGCCAGTTGGAACTCACATCACGCGCGTGCGCAGGTGACGACCCTCCCGCTTTAACGTAATGTGAATCACGTGTCGAGCTACGTGTATGTTGCCATTTTGTTAGAAAGAGTAATGATTTTCGGGTAATGTATATTTTTCAATCTCAGACGTTTGTAATCCCGGTACGTATTCCGTAAATGGATTGATGACGTGCAAGTCGTGTCCGATTGGTACATATCAACCAATAAGTCGACAGACCGAGTGTATGCCGTGTCCAGAAGGCACAACTACATGGGTAGAGGGCGCCAATGCTCTGGAGGATTGCCAAGGTTAGTAGTTGAATTACTGCAATCGACAATTTGCGCCAAATTGGATGACGTATTCAGACAAAAATAATATGTGATATGCGCAGGTGCGATGCGTGGCAGCTGCATGCATTTTACATTTAATTGTTTTTGCAACAAATGTTGTGATATCATGTTTTACCCACAATTCCTTGCTTGAAAATTAAAATGGTGGCCGACGTATACTATTTAAAAAGTATTAATAAGAACGAAAAGTGATTGAAAAACTGTAATTTGCATTCCCCTTGCATCTTTCATCTGAGAGCACCATGCTGATAATCCAGTACATATGTACAGTGAGTACTTATCGCTCCCTCGGCGTACATAGTATTTGCATAATCACATACACAATTACTTTTAAGTTTTACTTAATTTCAGCAACCTGCTCCCCTGGGACGTATTCTGTGAAAGGTCTCGAACCATGCGCCCCTTGTCCTATCGGATTTTATCAGACATTTCGTGGACAGAAATATTGTCTTCCATGCGATGATCATCTAACTACGTACGGCATGGGAACAGTATCTGCGGAATATTGTCAAGGTAAAAACAACTTTGAAAAGCTGCATGACTGTGATGTAACAAGTTTGACAACATTCGATTTATGCATGCGTTCGATAAAATATTTTATATAGATATGTCTGTAAGACCAACAATGAAACAATAACATGATTTTAATACCAATAATTCTACCACGTCATATATTCACTCATACATTTATATTCCTTCTTTTCATTGTTTTAATTAGTTGTCGACTCCTGTTCTTCCAGTCCATGTCACAACAATGGTGTGTGTGAGAACCACGACGTGTCATATACATGTGACTGTGCCGTGGGTTACACCGGAAGTAACTGTGAAATTGACGTAGATGAGTGTCAGTCAAGTCCATGTGCGTTCAATTCTACTTGCCTTGATAGAGGTAAGAACTGAATAACGTTGTATACAATGGAATATCTGTTTTTGCTGATGGAACCATTGCCAATCAATGCAGAAATGTGACGTCATACAACGAAGAAGTGTGACGTAATAAATGCAGAAGTATGACGTCATAAAATACAGAAGCGTGTCGTCTTACATTTTAAATGGAGATTTCAAGTTTGGGTCAGATATTTTCGTCGATTTTTGGAAATGTGTTCATATTAAAAACATATGAAATATACAACAATTCTCTTCCTACAGTGAATGGTTTTCAGTGTGTTTGTACACCTGGCTACAAGGGACAACATTGTGAAGTGGAAATAAACGAGTGTTTAATGGCTTCGTGTTTGAACAATGGACAATGCCAAGACGAGGTGAGCTTTTTTTATTACACTTCGTATTACATTGTGGTTATACATTCATCATATCATGGCAAATTTAGTTTTGTTAACTCCCATTTATAATTGCCGCATTCTGACAATATTGTTACTGATATTTATTGTCAGATTGATGGGTACCACTGCATCTGTGTCGAAGGTTTCACTGGTGAGTTTTGCGAGATACAACCAGACAACTGCGCCAGCGATCCATGCCAGAACCAAGGATTGTGTATAGATCACGCTGATGGATTCGTCTGTGTATGTCGAGATGGTTTCGATGGTTTGCATTGTGGGCTCAACGTGGACGAGTGTCAGTCAATGCCTTGCCTAAATGGAGCACGGTAAGTGTCAAGGATTTAACAAATTGTAATGTCGTTTCCATCCTAATAATAAGTTTGAATCAAAGAATGTCAAATATATATTCATATATAGATATAAAATATTTGCACTGCGCTACTGATATTTAGATTGATAAAAGATGTAAAATATTGTGATCATTTACTTAGTATACGTTTCTCAACTTTGTTCCATATGGTTAGTCCAATGCTAACTTATTGTTGCTCTTGTCGTCACTTGTAGCTGTATCGATCTCGAATTCGACTATGAATGTGAGTGTACACTCGGCTATACAGGGCAGAACTGTGAAGTAAACATAGATGACTGTATTCAACATCAATGTGAAAATGGCGCGACGTGTCAAGATGGCGTTAACACCTATACCTGTCGGTGTTCACCAACATTTTCCGGCCGATACTGTGAAAATAGTGAGAATGAACATTTACTGTTTGCATGTTTTTATTACTAATTACTGACCGGCATGCCACTTCTGATTGACTAATTGGTTCAACGTAATTTTATATAGTAGATATTCTTTCTAAATATATATATATATATACAGTATATTGGTTTGTGAGTTCTTGTTTCCTGCTTTAAAACTACGTGGGGTTACGCGTTCAATATTCAACGTACGTATTCCAAAACGATAATTAAATCATGTGGGATAAGTGCAGTCTGATATATGTTTATCTTTCTCTCTGTAGAAATGTCCGATGACTTTGATCTGTTGTTCACCAGACCGGTTACTGCTGATGTTGCAATTCTGCGTGACAGAGTGCCATTGCTAGAAGCATTCACAGTAATGTTCTGGATGAAAACCAACGATACCAGTAACTCCGGGACGCCTATGTCATACGCTACAATGGATGGTAATGACACTGAGTCTGACGCCATTGTGTTAACTAATTATGCAGGATTCAATCTGATGGTCAACGGGGAGACGGCGTACACTGATGTAGCTCTCAATGATGGGACGTGGCATCACGTGGTAGTCACGTGGACAAACAGAGGTAAATAATGACACTATATTTTACAGGTTTATTTCGAATGAATTGTATGATGTATATATAGTGAGGTAAGTGTAACTGTAGTTATTACGTTAATACATGTTAAAGACATGTGCCAAATCAGTCACGTATGGTTGGTTAACAGGTGGTGCTTGGCGATTCTACGTTGATGGTGTTTTGGCATCTACAGGAGAGCATCTACGCGACTCCGATGTCATATTTGGAGGAGGTGTCTTGGTTGTTGGACAGGAGCAAGATGAGCCATCTGGAGGGTTCAGCCCAGTCGAAGCATACATAGGCCACATTAGCAAGTAAGGCCAGTCTATTTACTGATGTCAGTGTTGTCTATATGTAAACTAAAACTAAATGTGTTGAAAAATCGTTCAATTGCATTTTCGTATACAACAAAAATATTACAGGCACATTTACGAAGATATCATTATGAAACAAAAGATTCGAACTCGCAACTCAGGAACTGCGCCTCGTCAATGCAAGCAGACGTGTTCCCTGTTACGACACATCACAACATCTCTACAATAAGTTCACGGGCGCACAAATCTACACAAAATTCAAGTAGTTCTATCAGTTGTATACATACTGAGCCTATGAGTATTGACACTCTGTCTCTATTTAGACACTGACTAAACAACATTAAGACATTTCCAAAAGTCCTTATAATTCAAAGCACGGCAGATATTTGTAGCTGGACATACGAGATTTATGAATGATGTACACCAAACCTACAATATATACATGGTATAAACAGATTTATACACACCGACTGTTGGTAATTCATTGCTGCTCTGTGTATTCAGATCACGAATGCAGATTGATACAGTACACTAATGTAGATTAATACAGTACGAAATGTATTCATTATCTTCTCAATTTCAATTATAGATTAAATATTTGGGACTATGTCATGTCTGCTGAAAGCATTGTAATCATATCCGGTTGTTGCTATGGTACACCTGGTAACGTTGTCGCGTGGTCTGACTTTAAAAATAATATTTATGGTAACGTCGAAATAACAAGTCCATCAAAAGTTTGTACAGGTATTTGATTTTATGTGTTTATGTCTACATACTTAAAGCGCGGTAGTCGTCGTGCTGCGCATGTTCGACATTTGTGTTGATAAACATTGATTTTGTCACAATCCAATGCGCTCTTCAAATGGAAATCACAAGTATGAGGTTTGACCTGGGCGCGACTTGCACTGATCACCGCCAGTGACTCCTTCGTTACCTTCCAATCACATGACAATTACCTAATTAAATCTTGGAGACGTGTCAGTTAGTACTCGTTGATCTGCTCAACTATGATGAAATTGTTTTTGCGTATCTGTTAATCGACTTAATTAACGAATGGATGTGTTATGTCTGGCATCGTTTGGGCCATTTGAGTTTCCAGACGGAACTTGGTTCAGTGATTTGGAACTAATTACGAGATAACCGTCGCTATTCGGACTATTATTTCTGACAGTTCGTATTCGCAATTATTAATGTAGTGAACGATTAATCAAAAGACATGACGTATTCAGTGCTTAGTGCGATTGGCTGTATGATTGAAGGTTACGCCTTATAGTCTTTTAACTGTATTATAATTGGTTAATGTTTTGAAAATGAATAAAGTTGTTTTTAGTTGGTCTTGGCGAGCACACAAGGACAGAGGCAGTCCATTCCTGGAGAGTCTTGGGGCGAGTGTTGACACAGTCTTGGACAGAGTCTTGGGGCAGCCTTGCGATAGTCTTGGGGACTTTTCCCAAGGGCGCTGTGTCTTATAGAGTGGTCGATTACCGACTAAGACGAGAGTTGAAACGTATTTTGTTGTGTGTGTCTATCTGACTGTAAGGCTTAAGTGACTTTCCCGATCCCGCACCTCAAGGGGACGAGATATAGAGACAGAGACGACATTCCCCCCTGGCACGTGTGGAGAACCCAGAGGAGAAGAATTCCCCCTGATACAACAGTTAAAGTCGCCATCTTTGTTTATGTGAGACCCACGACTCACACGGCAACAACAGATAACTCAATATTTTCAATTATACAGTTAACGGTTGACCACGGTCTTGTGAAATACACTGTTGTTTTCAATCATGATTGATTGCCTCATCTTTTTACAGGGGACAGTTGTGGTTTCGAAAATGATAAATGTCATTCGCAACTATGCCACCATGGTGGGACATGCTTGGATGAAGCTGGCTATATCGTATGTGTGTGCCCAACAGGATATAGTGGACTACTCTGCGAACTCGGTAATGTTATTATTAATCACATCGCATATTGTTCTTGGTAAACAAGGGTAATGGAAAGAATTGCGTCTGTCTTATGTGGAGGGCCTTGATTTCAATTATGAGTGGAAAGTTTTCATTCATTTGAGCATATGTAGTCTAAATGTTTTTATCTAGGCCGGCGTTTTTTTTCTCTCAACGGACACATATTTATTTTCAATATTGCTTGCATGTTCTGACAACTTTAACCTAATAAGATTTCTAGTCCCAATCCGCACATTCGTTTGTTTGTTTGAATGATCGATGATAAAATGATTTGCCATATATAATATAACTTGCACCGCAAATTATCGATCTGCCACACTCAATGTCTGGTGTCGTTCAGTGAATACTTTCGATTGCTTTTCCGATCACGTAATAAATAGACAATGCTATTCCTTTCATATAAGTAATTATTGGATAGGACTGTTAAATGTATTAAGTAGAATGTGTTTCTGCTAATCAGAGACAAGGTGTGGTTCACCACCTGAGATAGAACATGGCAATGTGATCACAGATAACGAAGACCTACTGGTTGGAACAATTGCTGACTATACATGTGACAATGGATATGATCATTCTGGTGTTAGCTCTTTATCGTGCATGAATGATGGACACTGGGAAAATAATAAAGTCGGATGTTCAGGTAATTTACACATTTTGTGTATAAGATGTACAATATTTATCTTACATACATAGATACATTGCAGTATTCACATAATTTATACAATTGTGTGCACATGCCTACCATAGGCTTACATTGGTCTCACTTCTTCTGTGTACACATTTTCAATGAAATGCGGGTAGTTCATTCCCCTGGTTTTGTGTTTGCTAAGATTTGCAGTTGTTCATTTACTATATTATATTGAACTGAATATTCCAAACGACTGTATGTAACAGTCCCTCGTGATGAATAAAATGATGAAATAAAACGTGTCATAAATTGACATACATTTCAGATTACAATGAATGTCTATCGGATGACTCAATGTGTCAGCATCTATGTATCAATTCTAATGGGACGTATGTGTGTGACTGTAACCAGGGATACCAATTACATTCCGATGGCCATACCTGCATAGGTAGGTTAATACGTCGTGATCCAAATATCAAATTATATCCCATTGAATCTTTGCTCTTAAAGTTAATATACCATTCAATGTAATTTTGTAGAGCACGTGTTAATATTACATTATTTGTAATTCTTTGATGGTATTGCTGTGCTGTATTGAAATGGTAATTTCATCGATCACCGTTGCATATGGGTAGCGTAGCGGCTACTTCAGTTCAGGGCTCAAAACTCAAAAATAGAATAGTTTTATATTCAATTGGATGATTTCGCCACAAATTCAATGTGGAGGAAAAACCTATTCATTCCTCAGTCCACACGTGTTTGGGATTTCACCTGGTCTAATTGCGTACCGATTTAAAAATACAAACTCTGCATGATACGGTCTGCAGTTGTGTTTATTGTTTTGTTTGCCACTGTGAATTTATTTCGATGACAATTGATGATAATGAAAATAATTCTATGAATAATTACAGATATCAATGAATGTTTGACTGATATGTATGGTTTACAAAATGGAGGCTGTGAAGACACATGTACAAATACACTAGGGAGTTATTTCTGTACTTGTCCGATTGGATATGAACTTACACCTAACGGAATTCACTGCAGAGGTGAGAAATATTACTGTGTGTGCCAGTATAGCGCATGCTTTATTGGGGCGTAACTCATAGATATAGAGTGTCGTGCGTAATAATAAATGTATAATATGGCACATACAAAACGAATAAAAAAGCATATATCACAATATTTTCTGTCACGTGCTTAACGCACTGAGAAGACAATCTCGTTTGAATACTACGACCACTACGTAACGTACAATGCACTCACATATGATAAGGCAATATATTCATTCAAGATAACTGCAAAACAACTAGCCGAGATCAGGATTATCTAAAAAATGACGATGTCAACTATCAATCACATTATTTAGTAGTTGAAGTTTATATGAACATAAACCCAGTTTGCAGTTCAATTGGTCAATTGTAAGGAATATACAATGTACACTGTTTCCTGATCCCAATTTTCAGATATTGATGAGTGTTCAACTGGGATGAATGACTGCCAACAAAAGTGTAGAAATACTCTCGGCAGTTATACGTGTGAATGTCATCCGGGGTATTATCTTCATTCTAACGGGAGACATTGTCAAGGTAATATAGTATTATTCAATGGACTGACCACCAAAGGTTATTTGCTAACACATTATTAAACATATTAATTGTAAAGTGTATGTACAAAAGCGTGTGACAAAACGATCTATCCCATGTGCGAGCCAAATGAGCTATGTGAAAAATAGTTAGCGTTTTAATGAGTTCATCAAAGCAATACACCATGGAATATATACGTTCCCTCGTCAACATTGCTACGTCGTTGATGGCAGAACTGAGAAAGTAACAGATGTTTTGTTTTATTCTGGTCTGGGATTCTCATTTTCAAATATCACATGTAGGGAACATTACTTTGATATTGGGAATAAAAATGAATTGAACATTTGTATAAGTTGCAATATACAATATTCTCTGTTGAAACTTTTATTTTCGTGTTTGTAATTTGTAGCCATGTCGTGTCCACAACCTCTCAAACCAAACCACGGTACACTGGTATATCCGGAATTTGATGAAATTCAATATGGAACTATGATGACGGTTAACTGTTTTCCGGGCTATCATCTGATTGGCGAAAGGTTTCGAACATGTGACATGACAGGAAAATGGACTGGCTCTGATAGTCAGTGTATAGGTATGTAAGAACGTTACAGTGCGACGATAAGTTGAGATAGGATAATTTGATATCGATTACTGTAAAATACTTTATTTTAGCTGGAATTAATTTTCACTGAATAGACTTTTTGAATGTTTTGTATGGAATTTATTTTCACTGATTTTTGATGAGTTGAATGTAAAATATAGGAAAAAAGATATATTCGCTTGATTTTATTTTCACTGAATCATCCCTTCAGCGAATATAGCGAAAATTAATTCTAAGCGAAAATAAAGTATTTTACAGTACTCTTGTGTATGAGGCTTGAGCATTGTTATGTATTAGCTGGTATCCGAAACTACCAAAAATATATGAATAATTATAAATTCAAACAATCCTCAAGAAATATGATATAAAACAGAATGTGAGATTGCATTGACAAATCAGTTTATTTTATATTATAATATATAGTATGGACATTTCGAATAATATGAGGTTATTACGAAAATACCTCAAAGTATGCACGAAGACAGAACAGCTGGAGTATGACCGACGCGCAGCGGAGGTCGATGCGCGGCGTACTGTCTGCGTGCATACTTTGAGCTATTCTCGTAATGACCTTATTATTATACATCTTTTCGTTCCAAGGATACACCATGGAAATGTCGAAATCCAAAATGTTTAGAACAGAGTCAGCTAACGTCTTTGTGTGGAGTTCGGTCATGTTATATTAGAGGACGCTTACGCGCGTAATCATTCCATATATGGATTTCGCATTTCCTAATATGGTAGGATGAAAATACCCCGTAAAATACCGCAAAATTACGACACGCTGTAACTTAATATGGCGTTACGGTGATAGATGTATAATAATATATTATGTTCGTGTAGGCTTGCTTTATTTTCACTTGATTGTTATCATTGTGTTTAGAGGTCAACTGTGGAACGATTGGATCTATGATGGAAAATGGAAATGTGGTTATTTCCGGAACTGGCTTACATGACACCGCCTCTTTCACATGTAACGACGGGTTTTATTTGATTGGCTCCCAGGCTATGCAATGTCAAGAAGACGGTATTTGGTCTGGGTCCCGGCCATATTGCGGTTTAAAACTCACCTAAACACGTGTAACCTCGAAAAGCTTGTCCATAATCATTTACCGTTGTAATCAGCTATATTGTGAATGACTTCAGTGGGAATGTTGAATTGTCATTGATGCAAGTATTTACATTAGCGTTCATATCTCAACGTAGTTTATGCTTCTCATTATAATCGGAATTAAATTTAAATTATTATTTTCTGGTTTTATATTGTCCTTGTGCTGCCTGTATGAGGTTATATGTAAATGAATGTAGCTACAAATATTATGCAACATATCCATGCATTGTGTTCGAGTCAAAACGCATTCACAATAATAATTTGTTAAAGAACTTTCGCCCAAATGTGACTTCTTAAGTGAACTGATGAATAAATATGGCCATAATTTGCTATATGCATTTTAGTTTGTTTTTGTTTCAAAAATACATTTACCGTTGCCATAGAATACATTGGGGTTTTGCCCGTCCGTATTTGGCATATATTTGTTTGCAACATTTCGTTGTTTCCGGCGTTCGCAAGTGATACTGATGGAATGGAATGGTTCTTTTGACTATATAGGAAACAATAACACACTTTTGCCGACAACACAACTTTAATTTAATACTCACTACACAACACAACTTCCATGATAGAGTCGGCCGACTATGATAACGAGATTGGAATCAGTAAGTAACACAACCCTAAACACAGAGATTTCACGGCGTATCATCGGGTGCCGGCCCCATTCATATAGGAATTGGAATAGTATACACTGCTCGTCATAGTGGGTTAATATATGGCACACAACGACACTAACTCATACGGTTTGGCTTCGGCTTAAAATTTGCGTTGTGACACAGGCACACGGTAAAAAACACAGCGATTTTTTTAAATAGTGCGATGTTAATTTCAGGGTGAAACCAAGATTCAGTTGTTGGGGTCGGTTACGTTTAAAAACTAATCCAAGTAAGTGGTTTTAGCACACCAATAATCTAGATGTTAATGTTAATAATATTCCACGGAGATAGTTATCCAACCCATGAAGATAATGGTACACTCCTTAAATGATTAACCTGCAAGTCACCAGTCTCGCAGGTGTATGTGGTACTGTTACACACGATGAATACAATTGCAATGTGCGTGATGCGAAGAAAGGTTCGCACTTCATTTACAATCACAATATTTGTGGGTCAAATAATTTAGATCGACCATATCTGGGCGATTTCCGACGATTTTGGTATCCATTAAGTCCCTGTACCTTTAATTCACTTACTTTGTTGAACTATGACTTTAAGCTCGGGAAACAGATACGACTCAAGCTAAAATGCGAAATATGTGCCTTTCAATGATGAAAATATGTTGCTAGTTGGGCGAACAGAACTACTTCATTCAGTGGAGTCCATTTAGTTTGTACTTCGGTTACGGGTGTTAGTCGAGAATGCATACCGCATTCCCTAATAGCTGGGGCGTTAAATCTATTAGTGTCGGTGCAGTTTGGTTCATCATCTGAAAGAATTCTTACATTGTATTGAGGTGTACAGTACATGGTAGGTTATGCTATATTTTCTACTTTTATTTGTCTCGTCAATAGTTGCTGAATTCTCAACTAGTTGAATATATGTGTATTCAATGTAGATTCTGGATATGTTCGAGATGATTGCAATTTCTCTTACACCATGCCGGACTCGTGGTCGTGTTCCCACTGTGGAACTAGCCGGAGTGTTTGAGGAACCTACAGTATTTAATACTTAATTCAAGTATTTCCGTTGTGGGTGTTTATGTCGCATCTTCCGGGACCTCGGACGACTTTCCTTAGAACGATTTTATCGGTTATGGTTACTTTATATGTTGAGAGCAAGCGATAGACAGGACCCTGTCGAGATTAGTTTTAGGTACACAATTGAAAAATGGAGAGGGGGTTGTATTAAGTCATTTCGCAATCAAGTCGCCAGATTTTTAATTGGAAAGTCGGTCTAGGTCAAACGTTTTCATAAAATACACTTTTCCCAACACTTATCGAATGGATATGCGGCAGATTTATATACGGAATCGCAATTAACCAGGTTGCATATTAAATCCTTATTTAAGGGATAAATCGTTGCCGCAGTTCGACATACTACACGACGTTACACAATTCATGACGTATATGCACCCAAAATACCCGGGCCGTAATGGAGAACACTGCTATATGTCCGTAGCACAACACATTATTTTTGCCGATTTTAGTTGACACCAAACCCCTGCTAAGTATTATTCACGTGTTGGCCTATTTCTAAATACGAAACAACATAATCGAATAATTATAAACAGACTCCTGTAAAATCAGAACGACGTATTCAGACAATTAAAAATACTGGTAAATATAATCAAGAATATATGTCAAAAGATATCACCTATGTTTACGTTCAATATTTAACTTAACTTACAATTTTACACATTCCCCGTCCTACACGATAGGTATATTCGGCAATAACTATGTATTGATTCGTGTAAATGGTATCAAATTTGAAGTAGGGGCATGTTTAAAAAGGCGAAATATAAAACCAAAAAGAAACTAATGTGAAAGAGATTGTCCATATTTAATAGCAGTAAATTGTATGCTACTGATTATTTATGAATTTTGTACAAGTTACATTTTTTTTCGCCAACAACCCATTGTGCTGGTTCTATTCTCATTGTATTGAAATATTAAAATGTTTAACAAGTTTACAGGCAAATTCCTTTATAAAAGTGTTTCCATTGTGATTCTTGACCACGGAGCAATGACGAAAATAATTTGTATGCAAATTCCTATTTTTAATATCGCTCTAATAATAGTAATATACGTTTTGTAGTGCCATAGCGATTGTTTTTTTAATTCATTCACATAATAATTCGAGTATACCATACCAATAACATAAATATATATATTTTAAATGCACATTTATAATTAAAAAAAGGAACTTGAATATGCTTTGTGACGTTGAGCTGTACTGATGGTATTGCAAGCATATGAATAAAAAATAAGAAATATCAGAAATTTATGATTATCTTTTCAAACAAAAAAAGTTTGTCGGCTAATATAGTTCTTCTCTGGCACACAATGTATTGAAGTTTATAACATTAAGATCAACAGGAATAGTTTTGTGGTCTATTTTATCCCGGATTCCCCTACATGTATGAATCAATATCAGAGATTCGCTTAATTTATTGTTTAATTCATGCAAAGTAAGTATTTAATATTAATGGATTTTAACCCGTCTGTTGACGATTCGAGACATCGTATGCATCAAGTTTCATTGATTGAGATATAATGCGTAGTTTGAGATACCTCGAAGCTAATTTATGCGAAGTGAAAATAACAAAACCAAACAATGATAGATCATTGAACACAAGTCGTATAGGGTAACTACATGTGTGGAGTATTCCAAGCGTCTATGTTTAATTGTGATAACCAGTTCCGAAGATATCAGTAAAACAGACATATATATACATACCAGTACATACAGACAGGGTAATCGGCAGGATTCCATCGTGTGCTTCGCACCTGGAAAGTATAAATCACATTTGGAGCTAAGGAAAAATATACAGAATGTGTATAGAGCATTTCATTGTGAAATATACGTTCTAGTTCTTGATGTTGATATCATGACAGGTATGCAGTTAATTAACTTCTTCAGTCAACTATGTCGACACACTCGATTGTTCATACAAAAAACTGTTAAATTTCAGGTGATACCAAACAGATGTAAACGGACATGAACAAAATCACGACAGTCAATTCTATACTAGCTATACTAACATTATTATGGTTCATCCTGCAATCTGGAGAAGCTGGCGACAGCATTATTGTAAGTATTGTCTTGAATGTACTTTTAGTAAATAGCTAACGTATTACTATCGTATTATCCATTCCTGACGACCCCCATACAAGGCATAACAATAACGTATGAGCAGATTACAAGAGAATAAAACGATTGCCGAAACGAATGCGGAATTGCGATTAAGAATATCGCGACCAATGTTGTGTCTTTCAGGGATTTTGCGGAGGACGCCATACAGTATGTTTCACGGATAAATGGTGCGCAAAACGAAGCCACTGTAAAGACAAAAGAGAAGAAATGAAACACAGAATTGGCGAAGATGGCGCTGTTGAGATATATTGCTACAAAAAGTTCTACTTCCATAAGTGCGCCATCAGGTGGCAAAAGACAGACAAGAAATCTAAAAAGTCGAACAGAAGTAAACATATTCATAAAGTGCGATTTGTAGACTAATGTGTCAATCACATTTTGGAAATACTAAAATCAATATACCTAATATGAAATAAAATTTTACTTTCAATTATACCAATGGGAGGAAAACAGCAATTTATGTAATATGTATAATTTAGACAAATTGGGTTTATTCACCAGAAATAAACCCTGCTTGGAACTACTAGGAATTTTAGCTCTATAATACCCAAAGCGCCCTCTACTGACAGGAAAACGCTTGGGTGACTGCTACTGAATGACTGTTCATTATCACCCAAGGTACTGCAAAGTGTCGCTTAAACTTGTATTTTCACCGAACTTGTTTCATCTTATGTTGACTGGAGTTCGTGAACATTGTTGCGGAGAGCTACTTTGTCTATTATTGATTACCTAGAAAAAACTTACACTATACTTCAGTTCATGTTAATTGCGTCGCACTGTTTTCTTTTTCAACATGGCTGACACACTCAATCTAATGGCGGGAAGGCGGAAAACGAGACTTCTTTATGAGGCACCTCGTTTTCATTGTCTTTTTGTTGTGTACTAGTTTCCAATGACGGCCAGTTGTCCGTTTCAGATGGCGTTGGACTGGTGAATGTTTAATGAAGGTTTGGCATTGAATTACAAGACTAAACAGGGAGTATGTCTGTTTTCTTTGTTAAGACCATCACGTAAATGTTGTATTCATGTATGTGCAACTTGATCATACTGTACACTATGTCCGGGTGGCGCCTTTTTGTCTCTACTCTGCCAATAGGCTGCTTTACAGATCATTGTCAGTGTATTAGTAAATTGTGAATGTTCTCTTCTTGTTTCCTAGTGATGTGTGCATACTACCAGACTGTATTGGCCGGTACAGCAATGCTTCAATGTCGTGCTTTTAGATTTTCTCTCTCCAACAGTCTTCAAAGTTCATTTCTAAGTAATCAGACTCTATTCTTTTTTTTCTAACTATTCCCAGTCAATTCAATTTCGATCAAGACTCATTGCTCAAAGAGTCTATTTTGAATAGTTATTTAGGACAAGGATTATCAAATATTATCTACTATATATTATACTGAGTGTTAGCATCGGTTTACTGGTTGAAAGAAATAGTGCCTTGATTTCCCTGGTGTATTTATATGGTCTTCCCGTTCCTACCATGTAGTGTTGTAAATATTATATTTACCACGGTTTGTTATCATGTTGCAAACTCTCACTCTGAAATTGAATTTACAACCTTTCATGTGTATGGTTGTCACAAGTCACATTACTTTGGGAACATTGTTTTGCTTCAGTTATTTTAAATTTCACGATGTGATTTGGCTAGTTCATCCCCCTGTGTTTTCAAATTTTTTTGGGTCGTGAATTTATGTGTTCCATTAAGAATACTACCACATGCATTCCACATAAGTGTGATTTGTTTGTTACGCAGAGCTAGTGGCAGAATTGTCTTTGGACATTGTGCTTCTAAGAGATAACACTTGTCAAGACTGATCAGCAGCCTTATATAATCTGGCAGTGTAGCGCCATTTCACAAAAATATTTTAACATCAGTTTGGAATTCTACATACACAAGAACAATCAGGAATGAAACTCAGATCTCCAGACACATAAATTGAAAGGAACTTTGAGGGGGATAAATGGGAACTAAAATTTACCAAGCAGTCACCTTGTGTCTTGCTTATCATCAAACTGATTTTTTTAGACTCGCGCACGATTAATCTATGGTGAATAAAACCCAATTTGTTGAAGTTCGAGATCTATAATCACACAAATCAAGTATTTAGTGAAATAATGAACAATATGGCCAGCGAGGTCATAGCCTCTAATATTTTAGGGTTTACTTAAAAATACAAATTCGTTGGTACCAACAAGCATCCACCGCATTGTGTGATGCTAGAGAACGTGTGCAAGATGAGATCTTAATTACAAGTGCCCACAATACATGAAAATTGTATTCCCTTATTATCTTGTACATTCTTCACAAGATATGCTATTGGATTGTTTAAATACACAAATAGTGACATTGAGGATAGACAGTAACTGTTTTCACTCATGAAATCTGAAAAATTATGCTTCTTTACGTTATACATCAAGTAACAGAAGTATGATTTTTTATTAGTGTAATAATATATTCAAATGTTTGTAAATCAATAAAATACAAAAATTTGTATAAATTGTATTATATAAATTATTTACTATACTTCATATTTACTGTATCAATATAATATAAAAAACAGCAATGGTTTTTGCTTTATTATTAGCATATGTAAATGCACAGGTGAATATTCTCATGATCAAAAGGAATCGTATTGTTAATGAGCCAGCAACTGAAATGAGCAAAACTGGATGTTTATTTTTAAACAGAACAAAACAGTCAAAACTCGGTCAGACATACACATATAAATTGAAACAAAATACAGAACTGTGATAAGAAGAAATATATTGAGTAATGCTCTCTCCGACGTTCGCAACATACATACGCGATGTCAGTGGAATTCTCTTTAGATACTAAAGTGTAGTAGAAGTATATTTACGAACAAACGAAATCAAAGAAAGCTTAGAAAGAAATCCCGTATTGAAGACACATTAAAAATTAATTCAAAATTACTTGTACTTGAGATATTGATGGAATAGCTGAATACTAATTAATATGTAAGTTTTATTCAAATGTGATGATTAATACTTGAGATATCAGTATTAATTAATTATGTTAATTAAGTGATTAAGAAGCATACATATTTACCAAAAACTAATATGGTGTATAGTCCTAGGTTCATTGAAATGTGATGGGTACTCTTTAAAAGTTTCATTGAAATCCAATGAGTAGTTTGTAGACATCAGTGCAACAGCCATAGAACAGCAAAAAATTAACTAATTATGCAAATTAGGTAATTAATAGGCACAATTATTTATCCCAAAATTAATCAGGTCTCTGCATAGTCCTAGAAAATGTCACAAGTCTCATTGAAATGTGATGATTAGTACTTGAGATATCAGGTGAAAAGCTGAAAATTAACTAATTATGCTAATAAGGTGATTAATATATGCACAAATATTTACCCAAAAACTAATTAGGTCTATGCACAGTCCTCAAGTAACTATGTACCAAGTTTCATTGAAATGTGATCATTACTACTCGAAATATCAAAAGCTGAAAATTAATTAATTATGCAAATTAGGTAATTAATATGTACTGATATTACCCTAAACACTACCAGGTCTGTGCAGTGTCATATGACATCCATGTACCAAGTTTTATTGAAATGTTATGATTAGTACTTGAGATATCAGTGGAAAAGCCGAAAATTGATTAATCATTATGTAAATTAGGTAATTAATAAAATTAACAGATTTTTACCCAAAACTAATCAAATCTGCGCATTAGTTCACAGAGCATCCATGTGCCAAGTTTCATTGAAAACCAATGAGTGGTTCTTCAAATATCAGTGGAACAGTCATGGAACAGCTTGAAATCAGTTAATTATCATTCAAATTAGATAATTAATATTCATAGATTTTTACCCAAAACTAATCAAATCTGCGCACTAATTCAGAGCGTCCATGTGCCAAGTTTCATCAAAATCCAATGAGTGGTTCTTCAGATATCAGTGGAACAGTCTTGGAACAGCTAAAAATCAACTAATTATCATGCAAATTAGGTAATTAATATTCATAGATTTTTACCAAAACCTAATCAACTCTGCGCATTATCCCAGAGCATCTATGTACCAAGTTTCACCAAAATTTGATTAGTGGTTCTTGAGATAACGGTGGAACAAAAAAAGTGACATACATACATACATACAGACATACAGACATACAGACAGGGTAACTGCAAAGACTCCCTTTTGTGCTTCGCACACGGGAGTCAAAAACGATTAAACACATTTCATTAGAGACGCACTTCTAACATATACACTACTATAATAAAATACTTTCGTTTGGGATTAGTTTTTGCTATTTCCACTGAAGGAATGATTCAGTGAAAATATAATCCAGCAAACATACCTTTTTTCCTATATTTTACATTGAAACCAAATTGCATAGAAAACACCCCAAATGTCTTAGCGAAATTAAATTCCAGCTAGAATGAAGTATATTACAGTATATGGAAAACTAATATAATTAATATATCTTATGTTTTAAAAACTAATATATTGCATGTAATGTAATATTAAAATGAAAAAATCAATCACATGTACAAGGTAAAATTTAAATTAGCAAACAATAATTACAAACAATTGTGTACACTTTTAAAAACCAAAGACAACTTTAATCATTGTTCATAAAATGGGAATATGGAAGCTTTTCTAAATAAACACACTTTTTGAAAATATTGCACCAACATTTTGGTTGGATACATTATGGCATTCAAAAAGTTAATGACAGCTAAAAACACATTTTTTCTGCAGAATACTAACAGTCATTAGAACTAGAATTATGTTTATTTAGTTATCAAAACTTGCATAATATTCATAAATTAAATAGAATATGATTATCATTTTGCACTTTGTTTTGGATTCCAGAGATTCCAATAAATTGTGCATTCAACGTCACAGTAGCAAATACAGTATTTTGTAACCAATGGATCTGGTAACATCACTTCCTAATGACGGCTGGAGAGATTTTTGAAATCGATGAACACCCTCATAAAAATAAAAATAACAACATATCAGTGTCAGAAAACAAAACAAAATGATATGCGGACTGGGTTGAACATTCATTTAACAAATTGTGTTTATATTCATGTAAATGGAGCCTTGTTAAAATAAGTCAGGTTTTAATAATTTAGCATACAATAAATGCAAATTGTAGTTCAAGGGCACTAGATCCATTATAGAGATGTACTTCTAAGGTTAAATGATTAAATGCGTTCTTCCTGTTATAAGTTCAAAAACACAAGAGATACTAAGGTTGGTTGCAGAGTGGTGGTCTTCCTGCAGCAAGTTTGAATTTAGTGAAGCCATACAAATTATTTTACATGCATTGTTAGCATCGCGTGAGACCCATATTAATATGGAAAACTTACCTGTGTGAATCATTGCAATTCGTAATTCTTCAGTTAGTATATTAAAAACCTTTTTGATACCTTCTTCACCCTGGAAGTAATTTGAATGAAAGCTCAGCACTAGTTAACTTCAATTTCCCTACTAAATATATATCATATGAACAAGAAATCCATCAGAGATGACAAATACATCTTTATTAAAATCGCTGGTTGAACGCCTATAACTGCAATAACTCGAAATATGATATTTATGCATTTGTAATTAGGTAACTAACCAAATATGATTATTGAACATGTTTATTATATCATGAGCCCAATGTGTGTAACAAACAGCATTCAATATCAATGCTTGGTGGTCATCAAGCAGCATGTGTTTGAATTTCATGTAAACAAATGAGTTACCCGGTACATGAGTTGCGTACATCCCATTATTATACTGATGGAATATGATAATAACAATAATATTTAAAACAAGATCTAAGTGTGCAAGACATACTTTAATTCTATCTGCCTAGGGGAATCATTGTTCTAAAACATTGTTCACTGACCTGGTAGCTTAATCCATACAAAACTGGTCTGCCAATAAAAACACCCTTAGCACCAAGTGCTAAGGCCTTAAACACATCGGATCCAGTTCTAATGCCACTATCAAAATACAAATCAACATCATCCCCAATAGCTGATTTGATTTCAGGTAACATTTCCAGCTTGTTGAAAAATATATGAGAATAACATTTAATACATCATGCTTTTCAGTAATTCGTCAAATTAAGTTTAAGTAGTAATTTTTGCACAAGTTATTTACAAATATAGAGGCAAATTCCTCTCATTTATTTTAAAATTTCAATTTCAATTTCAATATAAATGAGCTGCAATTAAATATTGGCAATTACTAGTAATATTCACAATGAAAGTTTAATTCTATTTGTATGGTAACATTTCCAGCTGTGTGGAGAAATATACAAGAATAATTTGAAAATATTCAATACACTAGACTCTTCCGCCATTTGTCGAATTTTTGCACAAGTTATTTACCAATAATGACACAAATCCCTTTTCAGACACTTCCCTTTTATTTCAAAATGTTCAATGCTGGAATATAAATCAGCTGCATTTAAATATTGCCAAATACTAGTAAAAATAACACAGCAGTCAAGAAGCTGATTCAAATTTTGAGTTTAAAACAGTCAATGCATTACTCACCGATGATGGAACACCATCAAGTATTCTACCACCATGGTTAGACACAATAATCCCCTGCACACCGTGCTTAACAGCCTCAATGGCATCATCAGGATTTAAGACACCTTTGAGTACTACTGGTAACTTAGTTTCAGATATGACATCATCCAAATCATGCCATGAAACACAAGGCTCTATCAGCTGCAATGATATAAATAATTTAATTACACAGTTTATTTATGCTGATCATTTTGAAACCATAATGGACTTTTATCACTCGTGAAATCTAGTTGTGACATTGCTGCAATATGAGAATTTCAGATTGCATAACAACAACAACAATTATTATATATCTACCGGTAGCACCGAAAAAAAATTCCCTTGTATGGAGAGATCTTAATAATGTCACCAAAACTGAACCAATTCTTGTTATTAATGTCACCATTCAAACATTTATTTTGTTTTTTGGTGTGTGACATAGAATATTACAGAATAGTAAAAACATGTATCTCATATTATAATTTGATGGGGATCTTGGGGAGAGTATTCCCATAGTTGAAGTATTTGGGTATGCACCACTGTTTTTCACAATCAATTTCATGGTCGAATTGACCGTTCTGTCCCTCAATTTTAAGAAATTCGAAATTTGTGTGCCAAAACAGTACCATCAACGCCATGTTCTTAACTGGCAGTTGAGCACTCCCACTAAAATTCCAGATGAAATGTATCAAAGTAGTACAAACAAATATATGTCTGGAATAGAAAATGGCTGCCAGTCAACCATCAAAATTATCAATTTGTAAATTTGAATTTACAAATTGAAGTGGCATACATCAACTGCCCATAATTATTATTCCTTCCACCATGTTTGAAGACATAATTCGTCAAAAATTAAAATGCCTGACAGTTGGCCATATTGAGTCGAATTTACAAGTCAGAGTGGTGAGCATCAAATACCTTTTATGATTTATAATTCTATTCACCAAGTAAGTTTGAAGTAATTCAGCCAACACACGTCCAAGAATTTTATTGTATTTTTACAACAAAATGGCTGCCAATATATGCATATGTATCAAACAAGGTTTAGGAAGAATCGGTAAAGGTATACCTGAGATACAGTTCCGGCAGCTGAACACATGAAGACTAAACTATAAGTCGCCTTCAGTTCGTGGATAATAGTAGCTCATTACATCATTCATTCATATCAACTATCTCTACTAACAAGTGATATCAGGTGATAACCCAATATAATATGGTTGTTGAGGTACAGCAAATAAACAAACAATAACAGTCACTTGTATTGAATGTGTCACATTGAGATGACCACTACTTTTTAAAATCAATTTTATGTCAAATATACTTACTTGATCAAGGACGGTAGTGACAGATTTATAATTAAAGTTAGGACATTCAGTATTCAATTTTGTTGGAAACTTGTGTTGCTTGCAACGCAATCCCCTGGCGCCATCAGCAGACACTACAATAGCTTCAAATCCAGCGTCTTCTGCTCGATGTATGAGTGACATATGAGCATTGTCCTTACACAGTCTTATTTGCAACCAATGAACTGCTGAGGGAGCACTTTTAGCAATACTTTCTATACTGGCAGAACCCAACATTGGTAAGATACTAACAATTTTCATATCATCTGCAGCTGTAATTATATTATAATAGAAGCAAAAAAATGAGAAACAATGATAGAAACATGCAGAGATGGTAAATTACAGTGAGATTGTATTTTTAATTAATTAAACAAGTCAAAATAAAGTAGTGTCTAACTAGTGACTTAAAGAAAATCAGAGACAACGTTGTCTAAGATTATTATAAATATGCTTGATGTTGATTAGCGATACTCTAAATGCAAGAAGTCACATCCAGTGTTGATAAACAATTGTGCGTCATCTGTTTTATGACAGACATAATTATACTGGCTGTACAAGCAACATAGTGTCTGACATGTCACATGTCATGGCATCAAAATGAGAAATTTAACTGTAAACATTTTTGGAATTAAAATAACGAAGAACCTATATTCAACCTGAATTCAACATCCACAAAATTCTACTTCAATATATACACTATCAGCAGTATGTGTCTGTATGTCATCAATGTGGTGAAGGGTAGTGGTTGCCACTGCACGCTTACTTCATGTGGGTTCCATACTACACATAGCAACATACACATGTAGGTCAAATGGGTCATTCATTTACATAAATTTGAAAAGAAAACTACCGTATTACCTACTGCACAACTACCACTACCCTTTAAATATTCCTGGCTCAATCCAGACTGTCGGTCTAATTTTCTACAAGTATATCAGTACATACACACACTATGTGATATCACTTAAAGACGAGGAAAAGTAAAAAGATTGAAGTGCTTTAACTCACCTCTTGCAACACATCTTTCTCCATCTGGCCATATGACAGATCTGGCTGAAGAGGGCGCTATTCCAATAGGCAGATCAGCGACACGGCCTAAAAACATTGTACGAAGGTCCACGTTTATTACTGGATGGAAAATCTTGGTCATGAGCTGAACTCTGATTAACATATGAAAAAAAACTATTATAGTTGTTTATTTCACATTGTTTAAGGTCTATCAACCTTAAGTCATGAAATCGTAACTCAATTATACAATCTTACTATCTCAAATCAGCTGTTTGACTGTTTACCAGTGATTATGTGACATTTAAACCTCCACCACATCTGAATTTCTACAATTATATCTTCTTGTAATTGATGTTACTGTAAAACATGTCATTTAGCTTGCATGTTATTTTAGTTCATTTAGCTACCCTGTAATGTTTATAATTTGAAAGATTCTCACAATGATAGTAATGGCACTTAGCTAAATTAAAGAAAAAGTCAAGACTAGGAAAAGTTAAGACTAACAACATAATGCTTACAGATAAAAGAGCTCAACAAATGAAATAGAATGCAATTTTTTTTAAAAGCACTTTTCATTCTCTAGATATTCAACTTTTCATCAGTTTATGTAGTCGGCCATTTTGATTTTCAGCAAAGGATTACGAGTAAATAATATGACATCATATCCACTGTTCTGAGAAAATAATTTCATCTATAACTTCAAAAGTTAAACTTCAAATTGGTTGAAAATTTAGAACATGGTAGCATATATGTACCGATGCTGAACATGCATATAAAATAGTTGTCATGGCAACAGTACTGAAAATATTATTTTGTGTGTTTTCTACCAAATACTAAATTTATTGTATATTTTACACAATTTATCGATGCATGTAGGTTATATAGGTGATATCTATAACCTGTTGACCAAAAAAAAAGGGACAAAAAAGTGTAATTCTTTTTAACGACCAAAATATCTTTATTTTTTGTGTATTTGTAACATTCTAATTTCCATTATTATATTTTTACACGAGTAATATGCACACCGAAAATTTGAACTCATTTGTATCAGTATTCCTCACACTGTAGATGAAAGCATCATTTCAATATTATGTCACACTTTATCCAGAATCCTTTGCTGGAGAATCAAAATGGCGGACTACATATTACTGATGAAAAGTTGAGTATCTGGAGAATGATTTTAAAAAACCTGTAAATTGCATTCTCCTACATTAATGGAGCTCTTTTAGCGGGGAGTTTTATGTTGTTTGCCTTGATTTCCCCTTTAATATTCTGTGAACTCATATGTAAGTTTGTTGACCTTTCCCATGATGCAATGGTCAAAGTGAAGTGATATAGTGAAAACATTCCAAATACATACATGTTGAATATAGTAAGAAACTTACTTTTTGAATGCCTCAATATTGGCAGGAATGGTTAGTCTTTTACCAGTTCCACCAGCAATATACCCAAAAAGATCAGCGGGTACATGATCTCTGGCATACTGCTCAAAGTCATCACAGCATATCAATTGTGAAGACTGTGACCTGAAAAAATATAACGATTATAAATAAATTTAAGTATAGAGTAACAGTGAGATATGAATGAATGAATGAATGAATGAATGAATGAATTAGTTTATAATAACTTTATTGAATCCTTGGAAAAATAATGTTTCTATCAGTTAATATCAATAAAGATTGGTTGTGAATGAAATAAAAAAATAATGAATCTTAAATACAAATTGTCGGAGGCGGACATTCAGGCATTTTCAGCGCTGGTGACTATTACCGGTGAAAACAAAGGCTGAAATCTCTTAGAAAACTGCACTTTGTGAGAAGATTCAGTCATAGGAATTTAATTGTAGTGTACAGACAACGTTACATTTAGTCTCTGCCGGTGAACGTTTTACAATTTTATAGAGGTCACATATAATTGTGAATATCCAAATACTTACCGAGGCTCTTTTTTCTTGAATAGGCGATAAATATACACTATAACAGAAATGCACACAAGTAGAAATACACAATCTTCAAAGTACATGGTCTACAAAAAATAACAGAACCAGTTGTTATAGAGGGGTAATTTTCATTCTTATATAATTGTGCAACCAGCTGGTGTATCAAACTTACACATCAAATTATATATTTACCCTGTAGTTGTTCAAGAAGTTCAAAGTTCGTTTTACTTATAGCCGCGGTTCCAACGCTCACATGTGCCAACGTTTAAACTGCTTTTGAATTTGACGTGTTCAAGATTGTATTTTGTTTCCCGTTGCAAGCCACTGACAAGTGAATACAGATCCCGGGATACGGCCAGTCATGACACAACCGATCACAGCTGACACGACCATTTTTGACCTCGCCGTTGGTGGCGTTTTCACAATTTACGTGCCATTCAAATAAACATGCAGACGTTTCCTTTGGAAATAATGAACAGCTTGTCGTGGGGTGGGGTAAGGTAGCAAGTACGGGACATCTAAACACATAGGGGTTGGGTATTTTGTAGTAAAAAATAGTGCATAGGTTATTTCACGAGCAGATATTTAATGAACACAGATAGTAAATTACGGTAGAGCCCGGGGGTACTTTGAAGTGCTATATTTATGTGTATATGTGCCGCCAAAAGGGAGTCCCGAATTCACCACTTCTGTCTTAAAAGGGTATGTTATTTTACCCTGTCTGTCTGAAAAGGTGAATCCTTTTTTCATTATTTCTGTCTGAAAAGGGGTCCACAATTTCCAAAGACTGTCTCTAGAGCTTGAGTGATCCAACAATCAGGAGAATTCAAGCCCACCTGCTTTTCCCTTGGTGTCATTTATACTCACTGTCTGGAAAAGGTGTCAAATATCCACAGTTTGTCTAAAAAAGGAATTTGAGTTTATTTCTGTCCGATAAGGGGTAGAGATTTCAAACAACCAGCTACACACCCCTGTCAGTATTTTTTGCAAGTACCCCCCCCCCCCCGGCGGTAGAGATTGTATGCTGGTATATCAGTTTAGAATGTATCGCATAAAAACTTTCCGAGTTATTGTCACACGCAACGTAATATTACCGTAATTGGTATAGTACAGGTGTGATGGTTCAAATACCAAAATGGCAACAGTAACAGAAAGACTTCCCTGTCGGCGATGATAAAATACGAACACGGAGCCAACAGATGAGGTTTTAACTGGTACTGGTATTATTATACTCTGCAAACATCAAGTACAATAACGCGGTAAAACTCCACTACTCCAATAACTAGATACTTAAACTCCAATACAATTCAATGAGATCTCCGATCTGATCTCAGTGCTGAACAACTACCCTATATATACCTGCACTGTCTATAAATAGACCATTACATCAGCATACATAATGAGTCTTGAACTTACTACAAATTTCTAGAATGTTCCATTACCTTCCATTGCCTCCTACAGTGTTCTATTACCTATTCAACCAGTTTCTAAAAAAATATAGAATATTCCACCCAGACACAGTACGGTTCTAGAACATTCTCAGTGACACGGAAGTGGTAAATAAGTCGTATGCGACATGCCTTAGTAGATCACTCAGGGGTGCTGCAATAGTTGCGAATAAACCGATGTGGTCTCTATAGTAATTGACCAGCCCAAAGAATGATCGGACACCTTTCTTGGTCGCTGGACTTTGTGCTTCTCGAATTTTTGTGAATTTTTGTGACTCTGACTCACCCAATTGTGTCCACTTTCATGACCCAGGAAGTCTACTGGCGTTGCACCCAGAACACACTTGGATGGTCTAGCTGTTATGTCCGCTGCCCTCAGTCTTTGTAACAACTCAGATAATACTTGAACATGTTCATCCCAGCAGCTTGAATAAACTATCAGGTCATCTATATAGCTTCCAACTCCCTCCAAACCTGACAATAATTTCCTCATTCCCCGCACCAGAGTAGCTCCCGAATTCTTCATTCCAAATGGCATCCTTAAAAATTCATAAGTTCCATCGGGAGTAACAAATGCTGTCTTTGGTATATCTTCTTCAGCTACTGGTATCTGCCAATAACCCTTACTTAAATCAATTTTTGACAGGAACTTACTATTATGTAGCCTCTGAAATATGTCCCCTGTTGTTACCATTGGCTCAGGGTCGGTTACAGTGATCTTATTTAATTTCCTATAATCTACACATATGCGATTCGATCCATCCTTCTTTTTTACAATCACCACCGGTGACGCATAGGGTGATGTGGACTTCCTGATTACTCCCATTTTTAACATATCTTCAATATCTTGCCTAAGGTTCTCCCTTATTGCATATGGTAGTGAGTATGGCTTAGATCGTATTGGTGTATCATTTGTCAGGTCAATCTTATGACTGATTATCTTGGTCTTTCCTGGCAAGTCAGTAAACATCTTATCATAAGTATTGACTAAACTCACCAGTTCTTTTCTCTGGTGTTCTGTCAGGTCTGTACCAATTTGAACATCTTTACCTGACTCCTTGGGTTTACAAGTTCCTAGCTCTAGAAGATCATCTTCGTCTACAGCATTCTCTTCATCTGACTAGTTGCACCCCACTGTAGCTGTGCGCACAACATTCATCAAGTCTATGGCTGTATTTGGTGAGTAACTTGTCTCACATCCATCTGGTTGAGGTGACGTCTCCCGCTCAACATACAACTTTAACATATTTACATGATACGTCTTCACTTTGTCACCTACCTTCACTCGATAATCGTTTTCGCCTATTACCTGCTCCACCACATAAGGACCCTTCCACTGCATCAATAGCTTGTTGTTGCCAGTTGGCAGCAAAATTAACACCTTATCTCCTTCCTTAAGCACTCACTTCTTCGTTTTACGATCATAGTAACACTTGTATCGGTTCTGTGCTTTTTGTAATTCCTCTCGAGCAATCTCTAAAGTCTGTTCTAACCGATCTCTCAACTCAAACACATACTGGTATCTATTAACTATCTCAGGAGTATCGCTCTCTTTGGTCCATAACTCTTTAAGGATCTTCATTGGGCCTCTATCCGTTCGACCATATAACAGCTCAAATGGGGAAAAACCAGTTGACTCCTGTGGTACCTCTCTATATGCGAAGAGCAAAAGCACTAATATACCGAAGACATTGCCTTGGATGTTCATGGCACAACCGCTTTAACATCTTCTTTAAAGTACCATTAAACATTTCCACCAGTCCATTACAAATGGGGTGATAGGGCGTAGACATCAGTCTCTTAATGCTGAGCAATCTTGATACTTCTTGCATGCATTCTGACACAAACTGAGACCCCATGTCACTTAGTACTTCTTCTGGAACCCCCAATCGGCTATAAAAGTCAATCAACGCCTCGGCTACAGTCTCTGTATCTATATTTTTAAGTGGAACGGCCTCTGGATACCGTGTAGCATAGTCCACCATAGTTAAGATGTACCGATGACCCCTGTCACTGGCCAAATCTATAGCCACATGCTTGAATGAATCAATTAAAGGCATCTATACCTAATGGGGCCTTCACAACTGATCCTTTTGATACAGTCTTCTGGCACACATCACACGACCTACAAAAACTGGTAACATCTTGATGTAGCCCAGGCCAATAAAAATTAGTCACAATCCAGTCTTCTGTCTTCTTTATCCCCATGTGTCCACCAAATATTGAATCATGGGCAATCTCCATAACACGAGTCCTCAACAGTTTCGGCACAACCACTTGACGTACCGTCTTGCCTCCTGGAACTGAACGATCCTGATACACACAATATAGCAAGCCTCCATATACCTGGAACTCGGTTGTATGGTGCCCTTTCACTTCTGGTTCTCTCTTACTATAATATTTCTTCAACAATGTGTCTGCTTGCTGCATCTCGATTAATTTGTCTTTTGTTACATGTGCTCCAGCCTTTACATCACACACTTTGAGCGGCTTCAGCTTACCAGATTTCTTCGCTTGCGCTCTGGTTGTTACTGCTCCACTCACATTCCACACTGGATCCGGGTCATCTGGTGGTCTTGCTCCGGGCACATTCCCAACAATTAACTCATAGAGAGGGTCCTGCACACATAATGCTTCAACCGTGCCTCTCAAATATGGCGTATCAATTTTCACCATGGCGACTGGAACCCTTCTTACAGTACGATCAACCATCAATATATGACCAATCTTTTTTGTATACTGGTCATCTGGTACCAAGCTCTTCTTGACTATAATGCCATTACACCCAGTGTCTCTCAACATGGTCACAACTGTGTCACAAACCTTCTCTTGACCCACAGGCAAAGTCCTGTCCTCCACAACGCCACTCCGTTCCAAACATGCACTAAAAACAACCTTTAACTGCTCCCCCGATGCTACAACAAATGGTCCTTCTCAATCATTTTAGGCACATCACTGCTAATTTGAACAGCACAGCTAGCACTGATATTAGACTGCTCTTTAACCACTGCAGCTGCACCAGTAGTAGTGCTGGGTTTGACACTCTTTCTTTCTTGACCCCTGTGTTGTCCACTACGGCAGAACTTAGCCACATGTCCTATGGAACCACACTGAAGGCACTGTCCACCTTTGTCATGGTTGACATCAGTAACGCGGGATGGACATTGTACTGCTCGATGACCAACACCCTGACATACATAACACCGGATACTACTACCCTGTCCCACAGCAGTATTTCTAATGGCCGCCTTATTATCGTTACGCCTCACCCGGTCCTTTGTGAATAACTATCGACCATGTGCCACTAGGTACTGCTTTGCTATTACTGCCAACTCATCTAAATCTTTGGGTGCTCTTTCTTTAAGATAAACTGCAAGATCTTTTGTACAGGCACCAATAAACTGCTCCTTCACCATCAAGTCGGTAACACCATCATATGTTGCTGCAGTGCCTGACAACTCAACCCATTTAGCAAAATAATTCCTAAGCCGCACAATTAACTGGTCAGGACTCTCGGAACTTTCAGGTTTAATTTCACAGAATCGCTTCCTGTACCCATCTTCTGTGAAATCGTATCTTGTCAACAGCGCCACCTTCACACGATCATAGTCAACTGCATCAGTGTCGAACATCCTGGAATATACTTCCAATGCTCTACCAGTCAAAAGCGCACTCAATTTTGTGGCCCATCCATTTATTTCTATGCCAACTCGCATTTGTTGCAAACCTCTCAAACCGCAATAAATAACTATCAAGTTCGTCCTTACCATCAACAAATGCAGACAACTTTGGTGACTGTGCATCACTGACCACATTTCGTTGACCGCCAACATCAGCCTGTTGGAGCCCCGGCATTGCTGCTTGAAGCTCTAATTTCCTCAACTCAAATTCTCTTTGCTTTGCTCGCTGTTCTGCTTCCATTCGCAATTTCTCTCTTTCGCCTGCTTCCACTTCCAGCCATAACTTTTCCTTTCTTTCCTCAATCTCCATTTTCCTTACCTCTGCTTCCCTTTCCTTTTCTCGCTGTTCTGCTTCCGCTTCCAGCCGTAACTTTTCCTTTCTTTCCTCAATCTCCATTTTCCTCACCTCTGCTTCAATTTCCATTTTTGCTTTCCTCTCTTCCCTCACCGCTTGTCTGTTAGCCTGCTGAGAACTTAGTTGCTCCAAAATAAATTTCCTTTTGTCTTCTCCAGTCATTCCCAGTTCATCCGCCCATTCCATCAACTCTTGTTTCGACATAACTTTTATCTCGCTGGCCATGTTGTCTTCTATATGTCTTCACTGATCCCGGACGAGCCCCCAGATGTCACACGCAACGTAATATTAGGGTAATTGGTATAGTACAGGTGTGATGGTTCATATACCAAAATGGCAACAGTAACAGAAAGACTTCCCTGGCGGCGATGATAAAATATGAATACGGAGGCAACAGATGAGCTTTCAACTGGTACTGGTATTATTATACTCCGCAAACATCAAGTACAATAACGCGGTAAAACTCCACTACTCCAATAACTAGATACTTAAACTCCAATACAATTCAACGAGATCTCCGATCTGATCTCAGTGCTGAACAACTCCCCTATATATACCCGCACTGTCTATTTATAGACCATTACATCAGTATACATAATGAGTCTTGAACTTACTACAAATTTCTAGAATGTTCCATTACCTTCCATTGCCTCCTACAGTGTTCTATTACCTATTCAACCAGTTTCTAAAAAAATATAGAATATTCCACCCAGACACAGTACGGTTCTAGAACATTCTCAGTGACACGGAAGTGGTAAATAAGTCGTATGCGACAGTTATCAAGTTCACAAAGTAAAACCTATTTTTTATCATATCAAATATAGTTATGTATGTGCAGCAGATTACTCAGGAGTTCCAAATTACATACTAATACATACACTCATGGAGAGCTACAATAGTAAGATAGAAAACTGTCAGACAGGATGTATGAACTTTTTTTGCATAAAGTATAATTCTGTGCCGCTAGCTTGTAGTGTATTTTCTTGACAATTACAAGTATTGAAATTGTAGGGTCTATGGTAAGATGCATTTGTTTAGAATCAATCACACGCCAAAGGGCGGTAGTCGTCGCGCCACGCGTGCGCAGTATATATGGGTCTTATATAAACAAAGATGGTGACATTGACTGTTGCGCAGATCAACGAGTACACAGGTTGTACACACTGAGACGTTACCAAGCTTTAATCAGGTAATTTTTGGGTGATTGGAAGGTATCGAAAGAGTCATCGGCTGTAATTAGTGCAAGTCGCTCACCGGCAAACCTCATACTTGTTATTTTCATTAGAAAAACGCACATGATTGTGCGAAAATAGATGTTTATCAATACAAATGTTGCACATGCGCAGCTCGACGACCACCACCCTTTAATTTGCACAGTTGAGTTCATAAGGTACCAGAGACGATGAAAAACTTTTGCCCATAATACCTTGCCAGGAACATTTTAAAGCAAGACAAAAACATTTCATAAAAATTAAATATTTCATTTTCTCTAAAATTTAGAAAAAAAATCCCAAAGAAAGATTAGAAAGAACTCCCGTGTGCTGAGAATATTGGAGACATATTAATAATTAATTAGCCTTTCATACAAGTTTGGCAACTAATATTTTATTCGCTATTGGAGATGTACAATGTGAAAACCATGTGATCCACATTATTTAGGTTTATAATACTTACAGAAAATTTTAAAATTTTTGATTTTACATCTGTGGTTTTCAGTCGAATTTATTCCACAGCATAAAATTTTTATTTAAATCTGATTTCTTAGACATATAAATCCGATATTGACTAATAATAATTAGATAATCAATATGCATGTTTTTTCATTAATAATCTCATTAATATGCTCGAATTTCAATCCACTTATATACAAAGCCTTATTGAAATGCAATAATGTAAAAAACATGGGTAATTATTGTGCAAATTAGGCAATTGTTATGCATATGTTTCAACCTTAAACTAATTAGGTCTGTGCATTGTTCCAGGGGCCATATGTACCAAGTTTCATAATAATGAATAATTCTAGGTAATTATTATGAATGTTTATAAACCCCAACCTAATTAGTTACATTGTCTTATATACCAAGTTTCATGGAAAAAAGTACTTGAGATATTGATTGGAAAGCTGAATACTAACTATTATGCAAATCGAGTAATAAATATTCACAGATTTTATTGTAAAACTAATAAGGTCAGCGCAATGTCACAAACCACCAATATCGACAGAAAAGCCAACAAATTATGAATTATGCAAATTATTATTTTGTTATATCATGTTATTAATATAACAAGTTTGTCCATTGTTCTAGAGCATCCATGTGCCAAGTTTCATTGAAATGTGATGATTAGTACGCGATATATCAGTGGAAAATTCAAAAATTGAATATTAATTATGCAAATCAGGCAATTAATGTGCATGGATTTTTATTCAAAACTATTCAGGTCTGCAAAATGTCCCAGAGAATTTATGTACCAAGTTTCATCAAAGTCCAATGAGCAGTTCTTTGGATATCAGTAGAACAAACACACACGTATGCACACACACTAAGACTCCCATCTAGTCAGCTGTGTACTGAGTGTCATTGAAATACAATGATTAGTTCTTGAGATATGCATGTTAAAAACTAAAAAAAAATACCTCACAGAAACTGCTCACAAGCGATTGCTTACTTTCGAGAAAAATAAAGCTTTAGATGGGCGTTGATCACAAATGTAATCACGCACACACTGAACAAGTAAATGCTATCGGCCACAAAAGCCATAAACTTTATTACAAACACTTAACGAAATACTTGCATTGCACTCAATCTTGATACAACACTAACCTGACTTAACCAACATTATATTTAATAGAACAAGCTTACCTACATATACACTACTACATCTGTCATCATGACTTAAGGGTGTATAGAAACGCAATGTAAATAAATGTTTCTTCAAACATGTATGGATGGTATGAATTGGGTTTACCATACATAAACCCGACTTGGAACCATAGCTTGTTTGGTTCTACATTTACAATGCGCCCGCAATAGGGGGCATGGTTTGCTAATGTGCTGCCAGCACATGGTGTAAGGTTTTAATATAGAGTGACCCCCGGGAGGAAACCCTAGATATTTTAATAATTGGACTGGTGTATGTTCAATGAAGGTTTGGTATTGAATTACCAGTCTAAACGGGGAGTCTGTCTGTGTTCTGTGTTAAGACCATCACGTAATGTTTTAGTCATGTATGTGCAACTAAACCATACTGTACACAATTTCCGGGTGGTGCCTTTTTGATTCTACCCTGCCAATATGCTGCTTTACAGATCATTGTCAGTGTATTTGTAAATTGTGAATGTTCTATTCTTGTGGTGTGAACATACTACCAGACTGTATTGGCCGGTACAGCAATGCTTCAATGTCATGCTTTTAGATTTTCTCTTTTCACCAGCCTTCAAAGTTCATTTCTAAGTGATCAGACAGGCTGGCTCTATCCTCTTTTTCTAATTATTCACAGTCATTTCAGCTATCGGTCAAAACTCATTGTCCAAAAAGTCTATTTTGTTACTTAGGACAAGGATTATCAAATATTATCTACTATATATCATACTGAGTGTTGGTATCAGTTTACTGGTTGAATGAAAAAGTGAAATATGAAGCAGCCATTCGCAAATATACATGGCAGTGCCTTGATTTCTCTGGTGTTCTCATCTTTTTGCTTTAGATTTTTCAATTTTATAATGAACTTTCGCTTTGTGATTTGACTAGTCGTGAATTCATGTGTTTCATTAAGAATAATACCATATGCATTCCGCATAAGTGTGATCTGTTTGTTACGCAGAGCTAGTGGCCGAAGTGTCTTCGGACATTGTGCTTCTAGGAGATATCACTTGCCAAGACTGATCAGCAACCCTATCTTATATAATCTGGCAGTGTTGCGCCATTTTTTTATTTTCATCTCACAGACATATTTTAATATCAGTTTGAGGGGAATAATTGGAAACTAAAATTTACCCAACCGTCACCTTGATTTTTTTAGACTCGAGCATGATTTATCTCTGGTGAATAAAACCCAATCTATAATCATACAAATCAAGTATTTATTATCTTGTACATTCTTCAAAAGATACTTAATTACATAAAGAGTGACATTCGGAATAGACAGTAATTTTTTTCACTCATGGAATCTGAAAATGATGCTTCTTTACGTTATACATCATGTAACAGAAGTATGATTCAAATGTTTGTAAATCAATAAAATACAAAAAAATATATAATTTGGATTATAAAATTATTTGCTATACTTCATATTTATTGTATCAATATTTATTGTATACATATATAAACAGCAATGGTATTTGCTTTAGTATTAGCATACGTAAATGCACAGGTGAATATGCCCATGATCAAAAGGAATCATATTATTAATGAGCCAGCAACTGAAATGAGCAAAATTGAATGCTTATTTGCTGAACAGAACAGAACAGTCAGAACTGGTACACTGCGTAAATGGGTTCTTTATAGGAACTGGGATTAGAAGAAATATATTGAGTAAAGCTCTCTCCGACATTGGCACAATACGTATGCGGTGTCAGTGAATCCTCTTTATATACTAATGTGTAGTAGAAATATATTAACGAACAAATGAATAAACGATCAAACACATGTGATTATAGACACACTTCTAACATATACAATACTGTATTAAAATACTTTCGCTTGGAATTAGTCGCGTGGGAATGATTCAGTGAATATACAATCCAAGAGTATATCTTTTTCTCTATATTTTACATTCAACTCATAACAAATCAGTGAAACCAAATTCTATACAAAACACCCAAAAAGTCCTTTCAGTGAAAATTAATTCAAGCTAGAATAAAGTATATTACAGTATATGGAAAACTAATATAATTAATATATCTTATGTTTTAAAAACTGATATATTGCATGTAATATAATATTAAAATTAAAATAGGAAAATGAATCACATGTACAAGGTAAAATTTAAATTAGCAAACAATAATTACAGATAATTATACACTTCATAAAAAAACCAAAATGTTGGTTGGATACATTATGGCATTCAAAAAGTTAATGACAGCTAAAAACACATCTTTTCTGCAGAATACTAACAGTCATTGGAATTATGTTTATTTAGTTATCAAAACTTGCATAATATTCATAAATTAATTAGAATATGATTATCATTTTGCAATTTGTTTTGGATTTCAGAGATTCCAATAAATTGTGCATCGAATTGAGCAAATACAGTATTTTGTAACCAATGGATCTGGTAACATCACTTCCTAATGACGGCTGGAGAAATTTTTGAAATCGATGAGCACCCTCATAAAAAAAATAACAACATATCAGCGTCAGAAAACATAAAGACAAAAGATAGGCGGACTGGGTTGAACAGTTACTTTTATTCTTTCTGACGTTTAGAGAGAAGAATTAAAATAGAACAAGTTTGAACAAAATCCATCTGTAAACAGCCGAGAAATGCTTGATTTTTATGTTTTTTTAGCACTAAAATGGCCGCCATTCGGCCATCTTGAATCAAATCGTGAAACAAAATGATGTGTATCAAGGTCCTATAATGTCCAACGTATATACAAGGTTTGAACAAAATCCATTTGTAAACAGCCGAGAAATGCTTGATTTTGATGATTTTTTAGCACAAAAATGGCCACCATTCGTCCATTTTCAATAGGATCGTCAAACCAATATATCTGTATATCTATGAAATGATCTATAATGAATATTTAAAATTTGAACATAATCCGTCAAAGCAGGTCAGAGATATGGCGCTAGAACCAATTCATTAAAACAAAATAGCCGCCAGTCGTCCATTTTAAATCTTATCTGAAAATAACAATTTTGAACAAAATCCATCGGTAAACAGCCGAAAAATGCTTGATTTTGATGATTTTTAGCACAAAAATGGCCGCCATTCGGCCATCTTGAATCAGTTCCTGAAACAAATTGACCTGCATATGTATAATATCATGTATGATGTACGCACGCACGCACGCACGGACACACGGAGGTCAAAACTAAAAAACATGACACACACACGGAGGTCAAAACTAAAAAAAACATGACTCCTACATCAACTCAACTTTGCAAATATTTGGATGGGCTTAAGGTGGCACACTGTCAAGGAACACAACATTAAAATCGAATGGTAACCAAATAGTAATTAAATTCAAAACATCAGATCGCATTGATATATTCTTCTGTAAATTATTGCAATGATATTACTTACAGGTTAAAACTACGTATACTATAAAAGCTCTGATCACAAAGAAGAGACCAAAAATGGTTCTTACAAAATTGTTGTCAACTTTCTATGGCAATTCTTCGGAATCTCTCTTATTTAGTGCTTAAATTTCATTGTTTAAATTTTGACACAATTGCATGATAATGAAATTATTGAATTTAAGGCATCAATATTTGGGTTTTCATTTCGATTTATCACTGCTATGTACATGTAGATTTATATAGTTTCGCAAGATTTGACAATTTTGCCCAAGCAAAAATAGATATTAAAATGGTTAATTAATTTTTGTTATAAAATTGTATAATATCATATTCGATATCAACTTATATTCAAAATTTCATTTCAATCAGATATTAGATTTTGTAACAAGTGTTTTGAAATGACCACAATGTGTGTTAATTGACACAGTTCATGGCACCCATGTACTTTACAAATAAACATTGATTAGCATTATTCATTTCACAAATTGTGTTTATATTCATGTAAATGGAGCCTTGTCAAAGTAAGTCAGGTTTTAATAATTTAGCATACAATAAATGTAAATTGTGGTTCACATGAACTTATAGATCTATTATTGAGATGTACTTCTAAAGAACAAATAAGGTTAATGTGATTAAATGCATTTTTCCTTTTATACGTTCAAAAGCACAAGAGTTACTAAGGTTGTATACAGAGCAGTGGTTTTTTTGTAGCAAGTTTGAATTTAGTGAAGCTATACAAATTATTTTACATGCATTAATAGCATCGCGTGATATCCATATTAATATGGAAAACTTACCTGTGTGAATCATTGCAATTCGTAATTCTTCATATATAAACAAGAAAGCCATCAAAGATGACAGATCCCCCATCATCTTTATTAAAAGCACTGGTTGAACACTTATAACTGCAATAACTCGAGTTATGATATTTATGCATTTGTAATGAGGTAACATAACCAAAAATGTTTATCAGATCATGAGCCCAATGTCTATAACAAACAACATTCAATATCAACGCTTGGTGGTCATCAAGCAGCATGTGTTTGAATTTCATGTAAACAAATGAGTTACATGAGTTGCGTACATACTATGAGCCCCATTATCATACTGATGGAATATGATAATAATAATAATATTCAATACAAATCTAAATGTGCAAGACATACTTGAATTCAATATGCCTAGAGAATCATCACTAAAATATTGTTCACTGACCTGGTAGCTTAATCCATACAAAACTGGTCTGCCAATAAAAACACCCTTAGCACCAAGTGCTAGAGCCTTAAACACATCAGATCCAGTTCTAATGCCACTATCAAAATACAAATCAACATCATTGCCAATAGCTGATTTGATTTCAGGTAACATTTCCAGCTTGTTGAAAAATATATGAGAATAACATTTAATAATTTTTGCACAAGTTATTTACAAATATAATATAAACTATAATAATTATAAACAAAGTGTGAAAACAATGGAAATTAGGAGCCACAATGTTTTTATTTGTGTCTTCAGAAGTCAACTACAGCCACATACGATTTTTTTCTTTAAGACCTCTCTTTTTTTCTCCAGCAGTCAATAAGCTGTTCCAAATTTCGGGTTTACAACAGTTACTCACCGATGATGGGACACCGTCTAGTACTCTGCCACCATGGTTAGAAACAATAATCCCCTGCACACTGTGCTTAACAGCCTCAATGGCATCATCAGGATTTAAGACACCTTTGAGTACTACTGGTAACTTAGTTTCAGATATGACATTATCCAAATCATGTCATGAAACACAAGGATTTATCAGCTGCAATGACACAAGTAATTTATTTATAAAATTTGCTTGTGCTGATCATTCGAAATATTTCAATAATATTTTATTTTCCTGTGTTACCACTTGGCCATGGTAAATAGATGATATGCTATGGTAATTATCAATAGATGATATGCTATGGTAATTATCAATAGATGATATGCTATTGCAATTATCAATAGATGATATGCTATGGTAATTATCAATCGATGATATGCTATTGCAATTATCAATAGATGATATGCTATTGCAATTATCAATAGATGATATGCTATGGTAATTATCAATAGATGATATGCTATGGTAATTATCAATAGATGATATGCTATGGTAATTATCAATAGATGATATGCTATTGTAATTATCAATAGATGATACTAGTATGCTATTGCAATTATCAATAGATGATATGCTATGGTAACTGTCAATAGATGATTTGCTATGGTAATTATCAATAGATGATATGCTATGGTAATTATCAATAGATGATATGCTATGGTAATTATCAATAGATGATATGCTATGGTAATTATCAATAGATGATATGCTATTGCAATTATCAATAGATGATATGCTATGGTAATTATCAATAGATGATATGCTATGGTAATTATCAATAGATGATATGCTATTGTAACTATCAATAGATGATTTGCTATGGTAATTATCAATAGATGATATGTTATTGCAATTATCAATAGATGATATGCTATGGTAATTATCAATAGATGATATGCTATGGTAATTACCAATAGATGATATGCTATGGTAATTATCAATTGATGATATGCTATTGTAATTATCAATAGATGATATGCTATTGTAATTATCAATAGATGATATGCTATGGTAATTATCAATAGATGATATGCCATGGTAATTATCAATAGATGATATGCCATGGTAATTATCAATAGATGATATGCTATGGCAATTATCAATAGATGATATGCTATGGTAATTATCAATAGATGATATGCCATGGTAATTATCAATAGATGATATGCCATGGTAGTTATCAATAGATGATATGCCATGGTAATTATCAATAGATGATATGCTATGGTAATTATCAATAGATGATATGCCATGGTAATTATCAAAAGATGATATGCTATGGTAATTATCAATAGATGATATGCTATGGTAATTATCAACAGATGATATGCCATGGTAATTATCAATAGATGATATGCCATGGTAATTATCAATAGATGATATGCTATGGTAATTATCAAAAGATGATATGCTATGGTAATTATCAATAGATGATATGCTATGGTAATTATCAAAAGATGATATGCTATGGTAATTATCAATAGATGATATGCTATGGTAATTATCAATAGATGATATGCTATGGTAATTATCAATAGATGATATGCTATGGTAATTATCAATAGATGATATGCTATGGTAATTATCAATCGATGATATGCTATTGCAATTATCAATAGATGATATGCTATTGCAATTATCAATAGATGATATGCTATGGTAATTATCAATAGATGATACTGTAAAAGGGGTAATTGTTCACTGGGTTTTAATTTAGCTTATTTCGCTGACTAGAAAATGCGCTAAATTAAAACCCAGTGAATATGTAAAATTTAGCATAGAACACATTATCTAAATGACGAAACCGTGAATTTAAAACCCAATGAATATGCCTGAAATGGTAAATCAGTGAAATTTAAACCCAGTGAAAATTAGTCATTTTACAGTATGCTATTGCAATTATCAATAGATGATATGCTATGGTAACTGTCAATAGATGATTTGCTATGGTAATTATCAATAGATGATATGCTATGGTAATTATCAATCGATGATATGCTATTGCAATTATCAATAGATGATATGCTATTGCAATTATCAATAGATGATATGCTATGGTAATTATCAATAGATGATATGTTATTGCAATTATCAATAGATGATATGCTATGGTAATTATCAATAGATGATATGCTATGGTAATTATCAATAGATGATATGCTATGGTAATTATCAATCGATGATATGCTATTGCAATTATCAATAGATGATATGCTATTGCAATTATCAATAGATGATATGCTATGGTAATTATCAATCGATGATATGCTATTGCAATTATCAATAGATGATATGCTATGGTAATTATCAATAGATGATATGCTATGGCAATTATCAATAGATGATATGCTATGGTAATTATCAATAGATGATATGCTATGGTAATTATCAATAGATGATATGCTATTGCAATTAGCAATAGATGATATGCTATTGTAACTATCAATAGATGATTTGCTATGGTAATTATCAATAGATGATATGTTATTGCAATTATCAATAGATGATATGCTATGGTAATTATCAATAGATGATATGCTATGGTAATTACCAATAGATGATATGCTATGGTAATTATCAATTGATGATATGCTATTGTAATTATCAATAGATGATATGCTATGGTAATTATCAATAGATGATATGCCATGGTAATTATCAATAGATGATATGCCATGGTAATTATCAATAGATGATATGCTATGGCAATTATCAATAGATGATATGCTATGGTAATTATCAATAGATGATATGCTATGGTAATTATCAATAGATGATATGCCATGGTAGTTATCAATAGATGATATGCCATGGTAGTTATCAATAGATGATATGCTATGGTAATTATCAATAGATGATATGCCATGGTAATTATCAAAAGATGATATGCTATGGTAATTATCAATAGATGATATGCTATGGTAATTATCAACAGATGATATGCCATGGTAATTATCAATAGATGATATGCCATGGTAATTATCAATAGATGATATGCTATGGTAATTATCAAAAGATGATATGCTATGGTAATTATCAATAGATGATATGCTATGGTAATTATCAATAGATGATATGCTATGGTAATTATCAATAGATGATATGCTATGGTAATTATCAATAGATGATATGCTATGGTAATTATCAATAGATGATATGCTATGGTAATTATCAATAGATGATATGCTATGGTAATTATCAATAGATGATATGCTATGGTAATTATCAATAGATGATATGCTATGGTAATTATCAATAGATGATATGCTATGGTAATTATCAATAGATGATATGCTATTGTACCATTTTCATTGCGGCAATTCTCAGGGGTAAAGCTAGGTCAAAGAACGTTCTATAATGTAAAATATAATTCTATGGGCTCTGTGCTTCCTCACCTTCATCAGTTCATGATTAATACTATCCTGTCAAATAATTAACTTATATCGACTATCTCTACTAACAAGTGATATCAGGTGATAACCCAATATGATATGGTAGTTGAGGTACAGCAAATAAATAATTACTAGTAAAAAATAACATTCACTTAATTGTATTGAATGTGTCACATCATGTGTTAAAATCAGTTTCATGTCAAATATACTTACTTGATCAAGGACTGTAGTGACAGATTTATAATTAAAGTTAGGACATTCAGTATTCAATTTAGTTGGAAACTTGTGTTGCTTGCAACGCAACCCTCTGCCATCAGCAGACACTACAATAGCTTCAAATCCAGCGTCTTCTGCTCGATGGATGAGTGACATATGAGCATTGTCCTTACACAGTCTTATTTGCAACCAATGAACTGCTGAGGGAGCACTTTTAGCAATACTTTCTATACTGGCAGAACCCAACATTGGTAAGATACTAACAATTTTCATATCATCTGCAGCTGTAATTACATCAGAAGCAAAATGAGTGAAATTCACGGTATTCGACAATTGGATAGTAACATCGTTTGTACTTTTAGTATAATGAGCCAAATAGTAGTACTCTAGATGATATAATCGTAGTATCTAACATGACACACTGACTCAAAGAAAAGTAGCTGATGATTATTATAAACATGATTGACGTTGATTACTCTAAATGCAAGAAGTCACACTGGTGTTCATCTAGTATTGTAAAACAACCATCATGTGTCGATGTGTGCTATATTGTCTATAAACTACTTTATTTTGACTTAATTGATTTAATTTTTGATTTAATTGAAATATGAACAATCCCACTATCAAATTTCTAAGTATAATGTATTGTCCTGGTTTTTATCAGTAATTTATCTGGACATCTATATTTATAAACATACTATATTATACATCACATGTCAACACATTACAACATACTATATTACACATCACATGTCAACACATTACAACATACTATATGACACATAACATGTCAACACATTACAACATACTATATGACACATCACATGTCAGCACATTACAACATACTATATGGCATGTCAGCACATAACATACCACATGGCAACATACTATATGACACATCATATGTCAACACATTACAACATACTATATGACACATCACATGTCAACACATTACAACATACTATATGGCATGTCAGTACATTGTAACATACTATATGTACATCACATGTCAACACACTATGACACATCACATGTCAACACATAACATACCACATTACAACTTACTATATGACACATCGCATGTCAACACATTACAACATACTATATTACACATCACATGTCAACACATTACAACATACTATATGACACATAACATGTCAACACATTACAACATACTATATGACACATCACATGTCAGCACATTACAACATACAATATGGCATGTCAGCACATAACATACCACATGGCAACATACTATATGACACATCATATGTCAACACATTACAACATACTATATGACACATCACATGTCAACACATTACAACATACTATATGGCATGTCAGTACATTGTAACATACTATATGTACATCACATGTCAACACACTATGACACATCACATGTCAACACATAACATACCACATTACAACTTACTATATGACACATCGCATGTCAACACATTACAACATACTATATGACACATCACATGTCAGCACATTACAACATACTATATGACACATCACATGTCAACACACTATGACACATCACATGTCAACACATAACATACCACATTACAACATACTATAAGACTAATCACATGTCAACACATTACAACACACTATATGACATATCACATGTCAGCACATTACAACATCCTATATGACACATCACATGTCAACACATTACAACGTACTATATGATACATCACTGGTCAACACATTACAACATACTATATGACACCTCACATGTCAACACATTACAACATACTATATAACACATCACATTTCAACACATTACAACATATTATATGACACATCACATGTCAACACATTACAACATACTATATGGCATGTCAGCACATTGCAACATACTATATGTACATCACATGTCAACACACTATGACACATTACATGTCAGCACATTGCAACATACCATATGACACATCACATGCCAACAAATTACAACACACTATTTGGCACATAACATGTCAGCACATTGCAACATAATATATGACACATCACATGTCAACACATTACAACATACCATACAACACATCACATTTCAATACATTACAGCACACTATATGACACATCACATGTCAACACATAACATACCACATGATAACATACTATATGACTCATCACATGTCAGCACATCACAACAGACTATATGACACATCACATGTCAGCACATTACAACATACTACTTGGCACATCGCATGTCAACACATTACAACATACTGTATGATACATCACATGTCAGCACATTACAATGTTCTATATGACATATCACATGGTAACACATTGTAACATACTACATGATACATCACTTGTCAGTACATTGTAACATACTATATGATACATCACATGTCAACACATTACAACATACTATATGATACATCACATGTCAGCACATTACAACATATTATACGACACATCACTTGTCAGCACATTGTAACATACTATATGATACATCACATGTCAACACATTACAACATACTATACGACACATCACATGTCAACACATTGTAACATACTATATGATACATCACTTGTCAGTACATTGTAACATACTATATGATACATCACATGTCAACACATTACAACATACTATACGACACATCACATGTCAACACATTGTAACATACTATATGATACATCACTTGTCAGTACATTACAACATATTATATGACATATCACATGTCAACACATTACAACATACTACATGTCACATCACATGTCAGCACATTACAACATAGTATTTGACATATCACATGTCAACACATTACAGCATACTATATGATACATCACATGTCAACACATTACAACATACTGTATGACACATCACATGTCAATACATTACAAAATACCATATGACACATCACATGTCAATACATTACAACATACTATATGACACATCACGGTCAGCACATTGTAACATACTATATGACACATCACATGTCAACACATTACAACATACTATTTGACATATCACATGTCAACACATTACAGCATACTATATGATACATCACATGTCAACACATTACAACATACTGTATGACACATCACATGTCAATACATTACAACATACTATATGACACATCACATGTCAATACATTACAACATATTATATGATACATCACATGTCAGAACATTGTAACATACTATATGATACATCACATGTCAACACATTACAACATACTATATGACACATCACATGTCAACACATTGTAACATACTATATGATACATCACTTGTCAGTACATTACAACATATTATATGACATATCACATGTCAACACATTACAACATACTACATGTCAGCACATTACAACATACTATATGACACATCACATGTCAACACATTACAACATACTATATGACACATCACATGTCAGCACATTACAGCATACTATATGACACATCACATGTCAGCACAATGTAACATACTATATGACACATCACATGTCAACACATTACAACATACTATTTGAAACATCACATGTCAACACATTACAACATACTATTTGACATATCACATGTCAACACATTACAACATACTATTTGAAACATCACATGTTGGCATGCATTCACAAAATGCTACTTAATATATAATATATACACTATCATTAGTATGTGTCTCTATGTCATGCAATGTGGTGAAGGGTAGTGGTTGCCACTGCACGCTTACTTCATGTGGGTTCCATACTACACATAGCAACATAAATATGTAGGTCAAATGGGTCATTTATTTACATAAAATTTGAATAGAAAATATGCACACTGTCCAGACTGTCAGTCTAATTTTCTACAAGTATATCAGTACATACACACACTATGTGATATCACTTAAAGACGAGGAAAAGTAAAACTATTGAAGTACTTTAACTCACCTCTTGCAACACATCTTTCCCCATCTGGCCATATCACAGATCTGGCTGCAGAGGGCGCTATTCCAATAGGCAGATCAGTGACACGGCCTAAAAACATTGTACGAAGGTCCACGTTTATTACTGGATGGAAAATCTTGGTCATAAGCTGAACTCTGATTAACATATGAAAAAAACTATGGTTGTTTATTTTACATTGTTTAAGGTCTATCACACAAAGTAATAAACACTGTTTGATTTGGCATCGCTTACATGACACTTAAACTCCCTCGACATCTGATGTTTCACAATTAGTATAAAATTAAATATATGTTTTTATAATTGGCATTCCTGTAAAACATGTCATTTAGCTTGCATGTTAGTTTAACTCAATTAGCTACCCAGTAACTTTGATAATGTAAAAGTAATATTCACCAAATGATATTATTGGTGCTTAGTTAAATTAAAGACAAAGTCAAAGCTAACAACGTAATGTTGATGCCAGATAAAAGAGCTCAGCAAATGTAATAAATTGCACTTTATAGTTTTTTTATATAACCATCTTGATTCTTCATCAAAGAATTATGGGTAAAGTTTTTTCCCTTTTAAGATTCTGTAAATTTATGTGATTATAGTGGGCATACTTCACTAAAACAGCATGTACATGTAGTTATATAAAAGTGTTTTACAGTATGTCTATCATTTCATGTAATTATGTGTTCATTAAACTGCGGAAATACAACTTAAAGTTTGTTGACCTTTCCCATGATGCAATGCCTGAAGTGATATAGTGAAACATTCCAAATACATACATGTTGAATATAGTGAGAAACTTACTTTTTGAATGCCTCAATATTGGCAGGAATGGTTAGTCTTTTACCAGTTCCACCAGCAATATACCCAAAAAGATCAGCGGGTACATGATCTCTGGCATACTGCTCAAAGTCATCACAGCATATCAATTGTGAAGACTGTGACCTGAAACAATACAACGATTATAAATAAATTTAAGTATAGAGTAATAGTGAGATATGAATGAATGAATGAATGAATGAATTAATTAATTAATTAATTAATAACTATAATGTATTACAGTATCCTTAGAAATGCAACGTTTCTATCAGTTAATAGCAATAAAAACTAGTTGGGAATGAATTGAAAAATAATGAATCCTGAATATAAATAAATACTACTAATAATACATTTTTGGTGAGCGATCACAGAGTTTATCAGAATTAATTGGGTCTGTAATCCCTGTATACATAATTTTATGGCTTAATAAAATAAATATTAAATAAAAAGAAAAATAATAAAGAAAAATATTATAGGGAATTTTTTTTTAACTAATGATCAAAGTATAAAAAATAAATTATCAATAAGAGACCCTCTATGGTTAACTGTTTCCAGTTTTACACTACAATTTAAACAATTTTCCTGACATAAGGCCTAATTATACCAATTCTCAGGGGCAGACATTCAGGCAAACAAAGGGAAAACAAAGGCTGAAATCTCTTAGAAAACTGCACTTTGTAAGAAGACTACCCCCCCTACAAGTGCAACATATAGGAATTTGGTTGCTAAGGATTACCTTAAAATTGAAATTGTTTTTTGACTTTAGCTGTTTTCATCATCTCTTTGATCTGCGATGCAAATCAGCTCTCGCAGAGCCCATACTAGAAATTGATGTGTACGTTATGTGATGTACTTCCACCCAGAGAATAATAATACAAACTATGATACCAGAATAACCACTTATAACCTTAGATATTTGAGTGTGATTTTGTGCAAACCAATCTACAATAAGAATCAGATAGCTTTTTCAGTGATTTCAACAACAAAATAGATGACGTACTGTTTTTTCTTTTATTTTTACAATATTTTGCTAGAAACCAGAAAAGTTGTGAGAAACAAATATATTATATAAACACCGGTTTCCTGATTGGCTTAAAAGCAAACTTGCCTTTGATGTTAAAGTGGGAGGGTCGTCACTTGCGCACGCGCGGGAATTGGGTCCCAAGCAATGTTAACAACACAAGCGAAAAACGCAAAGGCTCATGGGTAGACGTTTGTTTGTAAGCAATGACACGCTATGCCCATCTGACGACATCCCCGCTTTAAACATCTCGTTTGTAAACAAGCCCGCTTTAAGTATTTAATTGTTTATGTTAACAATTAAATTGTGGTGTACAGACATCGTTAAATTCAGTCCCTGCCGGTGAACGTTTTACAATATTATACTTACCGAGGCTCTTTTTTTTCGAATAGACGATATATAAAAACTATAACAGAAATGCACACAAGTAGAAATACACAATCTTCAAAGTACATGGTCTACGAAAAATAACAGAACGAGTGGTTATGGAGGGGTAATTTTCACTGCTATATGGTTTGTCCACAGTAGAGGGACTGTGGTTTGTCATACATGTAACCAGCTGGTGTATCAAACTTACACATCAAATTATATATTTACCCTGTACCACAGATAGAGGGACTGTGCCTGTACTGTAGTCGTTCAACAAGTTTAAAGTTCGGATTAGTACTTTTATAACTTATAAGCTGCGGTCCAACGCTTAAACTGCTTTTGAATTTGACGTGTTCAAGATTGTATTTTGTTTCACTTCGCAAGCCCCTGAAAAGTGAATAAATGCATATCTCGGGATACGGCCGGTCATGGCACAACCGATCACAGCTGAAGTTTATACTGAGAGGTCAGATCAGATCACCGACTTCCGTAATCACCGTGCTAGTCGAGTCACGCCCTCTAGCTAGCTGACACAACGACCATTTTTGATTTCGTCGTTGATGGCGTTTATCGTCAATAGGACATCTAAACACATAGAGGGTGGGTATTTTGTAGTACAAAATGCATTTCATGAGCAGATATTTAATGAACACAGATAGTAACTTACGGTAAAGATTGTATGCTGGTGTATCAAACGAGATGACAAGATAGAATATATGAACTTGTTTTGCAAAATTTATCATTCAGTGCCTCTAGCTTTCAGTGTATGTTTATAGCTTCCTGGCTGAATTCTGCATTTTCTTGTGATTACAAGTATTGAAATTGAAATTGTAGGGTCTATGGCAAGATGCATTAGTTTAGAAACAATCACACGTCAAAAGGCCGTAGTCGTAATTCATTCCAGAGCACAAGTTCAATTTAAGACTAATTTTCGCAGATTTCAGAAATTGGCTGATAATAATTAGATATGCATCAATATACATGTTTTTTCATTACTAAACTAATCATGTCTGTGATGATTATGCAATTAGTATGCTCGAATTTCAATCCAAAACTAATGCATTGTTCTCAGGCAAGGTATATACAAGGTCTTATTGAAATGCAATAATGGATATGCGAAAAACATGGGTAATTATTATGCAAATTAAGCAATTATTATGCACATGTTTCAACCTTAAACTAAATAGGTCTGTGTACCAAGTTTCATAATAATGATTTTTTTTTTTTTACAAATTAGGTAATTTTGGATGTATATAAACCCAAAACTAATTAGTTACATTGTCTTACATACCAAGATTCATTTAAAAAAGATAATTACTTGAGATATTTATAGGAAAGCTGAAAACTACTATACAATTAGGGTAATTAATATGCACAGATTTTATCAAATTACTTTGAAATGTAATTAGAACTTGATATCGATAGAAAAGCCAAAAAATTACGCAAATTAGGTTATTAATATTCACATATTTAAACCAAAACTAACAAGTCTGACCATTGTCCTAGAGCATCCATGTGCCAAGTTTCATTGAAATGTGATGATTAGCACCAAGATATCAGTGGAAAAGGCAAAAATTATTATTCATTATGGAAATTAGGTAATATGCACCTTTGTCAGAGGTCAAAATGAAAAACAAATGTACATATATAGTATTGGAAGTAAGGGGCACCCATCTTCCAGGAATAAAGTTTATAAAAGTAATAATGGCTCATTGTGGCACTTTGTTTTGGAAATTGTTTTATGAATTTCGAGAAAGTTAAGTGTACCAAGTTTCATGAAACGGCTGCTGACATGTAACAATGACTTAGCACTTTCTCATCAAAAAATGGTCGGCCGAATTACATCATAAAAAACGTTGGTGTCGATGTATCCAAGATTAAATAAATCTATGACAGTATCCGAAAAAATGGGGGAAAATGTGTGAAAAAAACATAATGGTCACAAGTTGGTGAAATTTGTTTGAATCATGGGAAAAAACCAAAAAGACACTTATGTTCCAAGTTTCATTGAAATAAATGGTTCGAGATATGGGTGGAAATTTGCTAATTATGCAAATTAGGTAATTTTAACTTCAAACTAGTAAGATATATGCATTGTTCTTGGGCAGCTGTGTCAGAGTGTCACAGAAACACAATTAGTTCTAGAGATATTGTTAAAAACTAAACAAAATCGCCTCACAGAAACTTCTCACAAGCAGGTGCCTACTTACTGGAAAGATTAGCTTTAAATGATCACTGATCACAAATTTAATCACGCTCACACTTGTCGCATACGACTTGTTTACCACTTCCGTGTCACTGAGAATGTTCTAGAAACGTACTGTGTCTTGGTGGAATATTCTAGATTTTTTTTTAGAAAATGGTTGAATAGGTAATTGAACACTGTAGAAGGCAATAGAAGGTAATGGAACATTCTAGAAATTTGTAGTAAGTTCCAGACTCGTGTATGCTGATGTAATGGTCTATTTATAGACAGTGTAGGTATATATAGGGGAGTTGTTCAGCACAGAGTTCAGATCGGAGATCTCGTTGAATTGTATTGGAGTTTAAGTATCTAGTTATTGGAGTAGTGGAGTTTTATCGCGTTATTGTACTTGATGTTTGCAGAGTATAATAATACCAGTACCAGTTGAAACCTCATCTGTTGGCTCCGTGTTCGTATGTTATCATCGCCGCCAGGGAAGTCTTTCTGTTACTGTTGCCATTTTGGTATTTGAACCATCACACCTGTACTATACCAATTACGGTAATATTACGTTGCGTGTGACAACACTGAACAAGTAAATGCTATCGGCCACAAAAGCCATAAACTTTATTACAAACACATTGCATTCAATCTTGATACAACACTAACCTGACTTAACCAACATTCTATTTGACAGAAGCAAGCTTACCTACATATACACTACTACATCTGTCATCAGCTGATTTAAGTGTGTAAAGAAACGCAATGTAAATAATTTTGCATATTTTGGAGCATGTTTCTTCAAACATGTATGGATGGTATAAATTTTATTCAAACAAAATGTTTCAACAGTAAACGTACCAGTTTTTCGTTGGTTGCAACAATAAAAATGTTCGTGTGTATGCAATTCAATTACCTGAAGTTAAATCCGAAGAGCATTTCGTGTTTTGCATTACTGCATCAAACAAATACTACCACGATAACAAAATATGGCAATCAAACAAAAATTCAACATGCTCTAAAATTATCAAAACTTATCAACATTGCTTCTTATGGTCACTAATTAATCATAATAACATTAATAGTCAGTGGAATACGTTTCAGCAAGATTTACAGAGCTACAAGCCGTATTATAGAACATAATTAATACAACGCATACATGGCATTTACACAGTTTACCTGATGATGCAGAATGTCTCACGATGTAATGATAATGTAAACTTTTTAAACAGAAGACAAGTGGAATATAATGGTACTGATATGTCAAGCACAGGATTTTTGTGATGAATACTCAAATAAATAATACTATCTAAATCAAAAATCCATCACAAGAATTACCTTAATAAGATTTGCATATTTTGTTGAGGAAAAAAAAAATTATTTATTAAAGTGCATACAACAAATAACAAAATGAATGATTTAAAATAAAATCATCTTCAAAGAAAAAAATATAATTATCACCGAATTTGCAAGCTTATCATATATGCAAGTATTTTGGGTACCATGATATCAATAGTCTGGATAATATTTTGCCTTTTGCTGATTGGCTAATAGATAAAGCAGGCTGCTCATGTGTAACAGTTACAAGATTTTCTCATGCACGCTACGCAAGTGTGATCACCTCATACTTCATGATGTTGCAATACATTTACATGGTGAAAGAGCAAAATATTAGCAGGAAGTCCAATGTGGAATGTTGATAACAAGCAGTATAATCTGGTAGCCTCACTAACAAAGATGACACTGGCAGTTGCCACACATTAATACCAAGAAACTGCACATGTTCTACAAATATTACATAATCACAGAAATGTGCTTCTTGACAGTAATTATGTTAAGTTGTACAACATTAATTGAGATTTATTGAGCTTTTGCTAGAGCTACCACTGTGAAATGAAGTTCAGCTGGATCTCGTGCCATAAATGCCTTGCATGCACCAGCAGCATCCTGAAATTCAAAACAAACATAATCAAGGAATTGATACATAGACAACAGGCAAAGAGATCAAACAAGATTGTATTGTAGACTGACAGAGGTCAAACTAGTTTACTTGGTCAACTGACGAGGTCAAACTAGTTTACTTGGTCAACTGATAAAGAGGTCAAACAAGTTCACTTGGTCAACTGACGAGGTCAAACAAGTTAACTTGGTCTACCTGAGGTACCTATATATGTAATATTAAAGCAATCGGACTTGCTTTTTTAACAAGAAGACGAAAATGCCACTTTTTACCATAAATAACAAAAATATTCATCAAAATTAGAGAATTAAAAGGAAACATCATGAAATGAACAAATCTAAGAGAGGTCTACCCAAGGTACATATACACCAAGTATCAAAGCATTCAGACGTGTAGTTTTCAAGAAGAAGTCCAAAAAGTAAAATTGTGACACGGACGATGACGTACAATCACTCATATGATAAGCTCCGTGATAAGTCGACAGTGGAGGTAATAAATAAAGTATTTATAAATAATAAGAATTTTGTTTTCACAGACTACATTACCTGCAGTAAAGTATCCTCAGCAGTCTTTCCATGATTAATGGGGAATGGTTTACGTCCATCTAACTCGTACAATTCACCGTCTTTGTGTACGAAAGCTATGAAATGTAAATTAACATTTTCTTCCCGGGCTGGAGCCTGCAAAAATAAATAAATAAACAGAGAACCTTAGAAACCTAAGAATCATTTTTGCTTTATACTACATCTTCATTTTTTTTTAAATTGTTAGACAAGGAAATCATTTTTTTTTTTTAGTCACAGCAGCATAACATAATGAATAGAAAAGTTAGCCTATATAGTTGAACATGGTTTACATAAAATTAAACTATTTTCAAAATTATGTTCTACTGAACTTCAACATTTTTTTTAATTAAAACCAAATTCAAAATCTAATAAAATGCATCAGTCTCTAGACTGCAGTCTGGAGTCTGGAAACAGGTAGAACTATTTGTAGTATTAGTAAATGTTTTGGATAGGTTGAAGTTGGTTTAATATGGTGGGGTAATGATTTTTTTACTTAAAAATAATCTCAGTTATGAATCATTTCATTCCCTGTTCACTGTCACTTTTTTGTTTGTATAGTTGGGTGTTCTGAGCAGCATTAATGATATGCATGGCTACAGTAATTGTATTATTGCATTAATTATTTAATAAGTTTCAAGTTTGCAATTTTCGCTAATAATTAATATCTAAATTAAATCTACGTAAACATAAAAATAAAACTCATTGTTTCCATGACAAGTTCATGAAATTAAAACCCAGTGAATATGCTCAAAACATCAAAGTAGTGAAATTAAATGTCAGTGAAAATAAATGGTTTTTCAGTTTATTGTCTAAAAGGTGTGAATAATTATCTGTAAGGTCAGTGCTAGAAGGAAATTCAGTCTGTTCCTAGAGTGAGACCGAATTTAAAGGTCAAATTTTTTATTTCAGAAATTTTGTTAGATATTCTGTTGACACTCGTGTATCGTCTGATTAGATTATTCTTGCATTACCTCAGTTTGGCCTTCTTGGGCACTACTTTCATGAGCAGCAGATATGCTTTCATCTTTTTCCAAGTATTCAGCACGCTCTGCAGGACTCATCTTTTCAGTATCATCTATAAATTTCTTCAAACTACCATCTATGAGGTAAAAAAATATTTTAATAAAATATATGTCAGTGGTAAATATTCTATAATTTTAATTCTGAGAATGTCACTCTGATAAAACATTTAAAGACCAAGGCATTGTCAATGAAATAGTCCCCATTCATTTTTGCATCCCCATCCATGAGCGTGCAAAGAAAAAAGTAGAAAGATTACAATTAAATGTCTTAAATGCATATTACTGTGGAATACTTTATTTTCACTGGAATTAATTTTCACTGAAAAGGCTTTTTGGGCATTTGGTATGGAATTTATTTTCACTGAAAAGGCTTTTTGGGCGTTTGGTATGGAATTTATTTTCACTGATTTTTGATGAGTTCAATGTAAAATATAGAAAAACAAGTCATTGTCAATGACACGTCCCCGTTCCGTTCATATTTGAGTGACATATACATTCAAAGCAGATCATGACCGAAATGCACCTGTATATGTACAACACATTGTACTAAATCTGAGCATGACCGAGATCCGGTTCCGGAATTGTGAAAATACGTGATTTTGATGCATTTTCGGCCTTAAAATGGCCATCATTCAGCTATTGTTAAGCGGATCATGAAACAAATGCACATATCTATTTGTGACATGATGTACCATGTATGTGTGAAGTTTGAAATTGATCAATCCAGACATGTCTCGGATACGGATCCAGAACTGAATTCTTTAAAACAAAATGGCCGCCAGTCGGCCATTTCGAACTTGATCCGAAAAAAAAAATGACGTGCATCAAGGTCCTATTATGTTTAATGTATGTACCAAAATTGAACAAAATCCGTCCATGCATAACTGAGATCCAGGTCCGGAATGGTTAAAATATGCGATTGAAATGCATTTTCGGCCTTAAAGCGGCCGCCATTTGGCTATCGTTAATGAGATCATGAAACAAATGCATACATATTTCTGACATGATGTACCTTGTGTGTGTGAAGTTTGAACTCGATCAATCCAGGCATGTCTCAGATACGAATCCAGAACTGAATTCTTTAAAACAAAATGGCCGCCAGTCGGCCATTTCAAACCCGATCCAAAAAAAAAATGACGTGCATCAAGGTCCTATTATGTTTAATGTATGTACCAAATTTGAACAAAATCCGTCCATGCATAACTGAGATCCGGGTCCGGAATGGTGAAAAAATGCGATTTTGATGCATTTTCAGCCTTAAAATGGCCGCTATTCAGCTATCGTTAATCGGATCATGAAAACAATGCATGTGCATATGTCCCATATAATGTGTGATGTATGAGTGAAGTTTGAACTTAATCGGTCCATGCATGTTCGAGATACAGGTGATCACGGACGCACGAACGCACACAGGGCAAAACGTAAGTCCCCGTTTTCGGACTACGTCCGAACGGGGACTAAAAAGTAAATTCGCTGGATTATATTTTCACGGAATCATCCCTTCAGCGAAAATAAATTCCAAGCAAAAATAAAGTATTCTACAGTACAAGGGTAAAAATCAAAATTGTACAATGTAGGATTCTTATGCAAAAGGCTTCAGAATGCCCAAACGAAATCATCAATGTAACACGAATAAAAAACATAGTGGAATTACTGAATACCTAAGTAACCTAAAATTAAAACATTACCCAAGGCCAAATTACAAGATTACAGTTTTTACTGCCTTTTTGTATGTACAATGTAATATTTGCATGACTGGAATACAGCGATCATAATATATAATTGTGCACATTCCTAATTTGGAAATAACATATTTAAATGAACTGAGGTAATTTGAACATGTGGGCACCATCCAGCATTTTGATTGGTTAATTAGCACCGGTCAAGTAACGTCTCGTGTGCATTCAAACTACATGGCTGATGTTGTATCACATCGATTGTTTACATGTGACCGAAATAAGTCGCTTATGGTGAAACTAAGTTGAATTTTCCTTGCATTTGATAACAATTCAACGAATTTATTTTTGTGCGTTATTATAATCACTACTGAGTAATAATCAACAATTTTAACACTTCGAAAACAAGCAAGTTATTCACTTGTGAGCCGAAGCATGGCCGGATTGCGTTACAGTACCCACGGTACCATACTTTTTTAGTGCCGTACCATGATCATTTTCTACTAAGCAATGCATTAATATTTGTTTTTATTTGATACTCCTGTCAGAATATACTTTCCGTTACAAAGAAAATTAAAAAATAAATGCGTATTACATTAAATATACTGAGTATATTTTTTTTCATGGCAACAGTTTTTTTGTGACGTGGCGCTTATCACTCTTTCCTGACATCTAAATTGGAGTTGCGCTTATATTCAAAAGATTGTACGGTGTATTGTTTGTTTTGTGCAAGTGATGTGGGGGAAAAATGATTGCAATATGTACATAATAGAAACCGCATCCTGAACTTGAGCTGTTGATCCCAATTTTTTATTTGATACATTGTAATATAAACCGCGGTTTATAACAGGATTTTAACAGTACCATATATACCTTCAAGTTGACACTAAGATAGAATTTTGGTGAAAAGAATGGAAAAATATACAGATAACACATTGTACTGTCACAGCTAACACTGCTATTTACACTGTCTCCTCAAGCATCGTCCCTTGAATATCAAATAATGTGTATGACTCATCATCACGACAATCTCTGAATTACAATAAGATGTATATTCCTATGTCCAATAAATTAGAACAGTAAATTTGTTTTTGCAGTCTAGCATGAATATAGATGATGACATCACCAAATTGTGATGTTAGTCAAATTAATATCAAACTACAATGCATGTAAGTGATAATAGCCATTGACATGTCTCAGTTTTAGATAACATTTGACACAAGGATAAGCTCCAAATTACACGATATAACAAATTAAACTACTGTAAAATGGGTAATTATTGACGGGGTTTAATTTTCGCGTATTTAACGCAAACTAGAAGTGCGTGAAATTAAAACACCGCCATTTATCATTGTCGTCATTGGGACAGGAAGTCGAATGCACCAGTACATGTAGGTACTAGTACTAGTATAGGGTATTGCGTGACCAATTTTCATTCATCCACACATTATAATAATAGTAAAATAAGAAATATTACTATTCATCTTGCTTTATTGTACATACAGAAATAAATTATAACAATGTTAAATACTAGTAGTAGTATTTTTAAAATGTAAATAATGGCGAGGACGTCACTGTAAATACAATACTAGTACGAGAAAATTCAGTTCTCTTACTGAAAACAATTCAGAATTCCAGCTTGTGCAAAGCCTTCTACAAGTTGTTCACGCTGTTGGGAAACTTGCTGTACTGCACTGACCAACCATTTTGCATGAAGTGGTTTCATTGAACTTAGCCGTAGATCTAACGTTGATGTTGGATCATCAACAGAATTGCCCAATGCAGAGCATACGCGATCTCCGTACCATAGCTGAAATTCTCGCTTCATCTTGTCCTTGAAGACTTTGTTTGCTGCTAAATCCAAGGGCTGCAGGCGATCTGTACAGCATGCTGGAACAAATACGACAGAGATGTTACTTTCACGGAGTTTATTCAGCAGTTCTTCACCCCGATGTGCCTTGTACACATCAAAAATGGCGACGGCTTGTTGTGTGGGCGGTAACTGCAGCCTCGCTCTCGTCGCCTTAACGTAGGGGATAAACACCTTGTCGATGTATCGCATCATAGAATCGTGATTAGACCAGTGGCTTTCAGTGTGGAAAATGTCCCAAGACTCGGGAAATTTGTAGTTAGCATGACAGCGATCGGTTTTTCCCTGATAGAGTAGCTGTGGTGGTAAAAATTCTCCCGTAGCAGACGCGGCAAATACAGCTGTTATTTGACGCTTGTCATCGAGGCCGGTTATTGACACTTGGCGACTCCCCTCTGCTTCCATGGTCCATTCTCCCGCGGGAATAATGGCAACACCAGTCTGGTCCCAATTGATGACAAGCTCTTGGGGAACGTTGTATTTTTCCACAGTCTCTTTTATACGGTTCAGAAACTTTTCTTTAACAGCTGGAAAATCATTAACCACTTTTTTCACTGCCTTTGTCCCTTTTCTCTTGACGTACCCCATACGATGTAGCAATGACTTTGCCCAGTCCACGCTTAAACTCACATGGCCTCCATATTCACCCAGCAAACTTCGGTTTTCATGTAGCAATACACCTCTTGCAATAGCGATACTAACTGACGAATTTACAACACCACCTTTGATGCGAAGTTGACGTACATAGGATTGCACTTTAGAGTCGAGTTCATCACCTAACATTACAGGACGCCCACGCTTTGCTGGTAGTTTGTTGATGTTCTCGGTTCCGTAGCGGGCCTCTTTTAGGTAAGACCTCTTCATACCACGAACGGTACTTTCGCTGATCGGCTTTCCAAATTCCTTACTGAATTTTCTCGTGGCATTCATCACTCCATTGTTGATTGCAAACTTTGCAATTTTTGCTCTGGTTGTGTCATCGTAGTGCTCATAATTACCACGTTTTCGTTTCCTACTTGCTACGGTGATTTCTTCGTTTATCACGGAAATGGCATCCTGAGGCAGCTTGCTTTTTTCGATGTCTTGTGTGTCGTTCGGATCGAGCAAACCTGGTTCAGTTTGAGCAGGCAATGGTGCTTTTTTTAACCAATGCATCAGGCTGCCAGCCATGATTAATTGAATTGTAGTACTAGTATAACTATTAGTGAGTAGCGAACGTAATGCGTAGAGCGATCTCCTAAAAGTAAAGCGATGCGTCTTTCACAGACACTCTACTTTATACCGATTTAAGCTAAACTTCCTGCTTGTGGTTGGTTGTTTACAAAAAACATTAGCACATTTATTTTCATCAAAAAAGTGTGAAAATCGCAACAATAAACAAAAGGCCAAACAACTGAGCAGACAGGACGTGAAACAGATGAACATTTACGTAGCTGGACATTGTTTTGATTTTGTACTCAGTGCGTGAAATTTAAACACCGTTAAATTGTCAAAATCACGAATGCGCTAAAATTTAACCCCGTCAAATATAACCACTTTACAGTATACATTTAATTACAGACTACTATACTAATGCTTAGTTTTAAATGTTCCACCAACTTGCTCAACAAGCAGTCTGTCGGCTGATATAGCTCTGCAAAATACACTGTACCGGTAGTTAGACAGTCGAAAATAACACTTTTTTTTTATGTAAAAAATATTCACTAAAATTAAAGAATTTAAGGTATTGTCACAAAATGAATAATCTGACTAAAGGTTAATTCAAGGGGTCTACATATAAAATATTAAAGCAATCAGGCAAGCTGTTTTCAAGATTAAGTCGAAAATAACACCAAAAATGACAAAAAATTTCATCAAAATTAGAGATTTGGAAATATCACAAAACTAACAAATCTGAGAGAAGTGCACTACCCAAGGTACACATATATACCAAGTAATAACAAGTCATTGAAAATGACACAGTCCCCGTTAAGTTCTCTTTGTGCTTGTCATATGAAAGCGGAGGGGTTGTCGCGAGTGTGTCCTTTAGTTCCAAGTGGCGTATACAACAGATTGTTTATTTACATCAAAACGCGCGTTTCGTGTCATAGTAATATGGCCAAAATAAAAACAGCCGTTGTTCGGCCATCTTTGATCTGATTATGAAACACACTGATATGTATGATGTATGTGCCAAATACGAATGAAAATGGTACATAAATTGTGGAAATATAGTAGTAAGGCCAAAAAGTCAGATGGCTGTCAATCGGCCATCCTTGACCAGATTTTGAAACAAATTGTCATGGACATGCATCCTAACATGTATAAAGTACTTGTAAGTGCCAAATTTGAATGAAAACTGACAGAGCACGTCCAAGATACCGCATAAAAAAACAAAAACAAGATGCCTGCCAGTCGACCATCTTTGATCCAATTGCGAAATAAATCGTCATGGACATGTATCCTAACATGTATAATCTATGTACCAAGTTTGAATGACAACTGACAAAGCATGTCCAAAATACAACATTTTCAAAAAACAAGATGGCTGCCAGTCGGCCATTTTGAATCAAATCGCTAAACCACTGCATGTGCATATGTCCCACATAAGGTACTAGGCACATGCAAAGAATGAACGGAATCTGTCAATAGGATTCTGAAATATGACGTTGGACAGACTGACGCACGGACAGACGGTCAGATGGACGGTCAGACGGACAGACTCAGGAACTCACGGACGGTCGGGGACATGTATCTTAACATGTATGATCTATGTACTAAATTTGAATGAAAACTGACAAAGCATGTCCAAAATACAAGATTTTCAAAAAACAAGATGGCTGCCAGTCGGCCATCTTTGATCCAATTGTGAAATAAATCATCATGGACATGTATCCTAACATGTATAATCTATGTACCAAGTTTGAATGAAAACTGACAAAGTTTGAATGAAAACTGACAAAGCATGTCCAAAATACAACATTTTAAAAAAACGAGATGGCTGCCAGTCGGCCATTTTGAATCAAATCACTAAACCACTGCATGTGCATATGTCCGACATAAAGTACTAGGCACATGCAAAGAATGAACAGAATTGGTCCAAGGGATTCTGAGATACGACTCCGGACGGACGCACAGACACACAGACGGACGGAGACCGAATTATAGGTCCCCGTTTTCGGACTTTGTCCGAACGGGGACTAATAATAATAATGAACTTTATTGATATCGTACCCTTTATAGGATCTTGAGTTAAATTACAATATAGTGTATTATAGCAAGTAGCAGTTTTCAAGAAGTTGAAAATGTAATATGAACAGCTCTGCTCTGTCGTGCAAGTCGACAGCGGAGGAAATAAATGCAAATTGCTGTGCTGAACACGTTTAAGACATTTACCAAACTTGAATAAGGTGTCTGTATACATTGAAGCACTCAAAGGACTGTGACTGAACAAATATATACTGCACCCAGACATGTTTTTAGGGAAAAATTTAACCCTGCCAACAAGTTTCAATTTATAGATGAAACTAAACTGAAGTTCATCATTATCAGTCAATTAATCAAAGGTGAACAAACATTTTGATGGGAATAGGCAATAAGTCAATAACAGCAAGTATGACAAATAGTTCAGCAGAAGGTGCATTAAGTATAGTTAATCACATGAGTTGGCACTCGTGAGTTTAATGTAAATAATGTCATAATTTATGTCAGCATCTTGTAAATGCACAAGGCCAAAGGCAAGGGGTAAAATCTGATTTACAATAACGATTTACAAAATATGCCAGATTTATGTACCTAAGACAATGTCGGTTAATAAAAAATGACAATTATTTTTAGTAATTACACTTAGCATACGAGTGCAACCGTTGTAGTTACACTCTGCATACGAATACAAGTACGGTCAGTTTACAAATTAGCATAATGACAAAGAGACATGTTTCGATTTACTAAAATAAACCAATGGCCAGAACAATGGAGTGATATAATTACTTACAGAAGCACATTTATGACTTAGCAGCAGAGATTGATTAAGCGGGACATTGCAAGAAGCAGTATTATAACATTGCGTTTGGGGAAAATATTAATTACATGAGCTCGTTCACTAGAAAGTGACCAAAACAGGTAAAGGAGCAGTAAAAATGATGTTATCTTTGGATTTGTATTCTAACTCTTATTTGCTGATGGTTTAAAAAATACCATAGGGGCAAAGGATATCACATAGCAGTTTTCGATCCACACTAATTATTGCGGCAGCACAAACAGGACAGCGCAGACATCACAAAACTGTTTTCTGCCAGTACATTTTTTTTTCAAGGATGTATATAGTGTTATAAATAAATGTACTTACCAAGTTCAATTCTGTGTTTGTTGTTTGCAATAGCATGTAGCAGTCCAATTGTGCCACATGCATTACCAATAGTCTGTTTCATGTAATACAAATTAGAACTAACAGTCTGACCATCTTTATCAATTTTCTCTTCCTCTTCTTTCTTGAAAGTTTCATACTGAACCATGATAAAATTAGCGATTTTAAAATTGGTATGTAAACAAAAGTATTTATATAGTGCATATACCTCTATGAAACATTTGGTTAAAAGGCAATGGTCGTTGTGCTACATATGTGCATGATTTGTGTAAATAAGGGATTTTTCCTGCGATTTCTCGCATTGACAAGTAAAAATGAGAGTTTTTCGATAAATGCCAACTTCAACTTTTTTTTTTTTTAAAAGGGCAGCGGTCTTCACACCATGGATGTGCAAGATTTGTGTTAATAAACAATGATTTACCTGCAACCCAATACACACTCCCAGCGACAAGCATGAATGGGAGTTTTTATCTGATCGCAAAGTGCACTAAACACAGACTTTTTTTTATTTTTTTTTTAAAGGGGCACCTTCCAGTTAAGCCTAATCTCACAACAAATTTACTTTCTGGATTAAAATAACAATGGATAACAAAAGATAGATTAACATTGTAAACAACATAAACAATAGTGTCCCATGATTCTTTGGTGCAATCCATGGGATTGAGCGATTCCCTTTTAAATGTTTTTGTGCCAGGCGACAGTTCTGGACATTGAATGTCACTGTTTTTTGTAAGTGCAAATTGCAAGTGCTAGTGCTGACACATAGTGCATTTTTGCCATAGAAGTCATATTCATGTTTGGGACTACATGACAGGGCTGTGCGGCCATCTCTATCAAATGACAATTTTAATGCGCTATCCTGGCGTCAACCAGGCTTGGACGAACACAAGCACCTGCAGACCTTAACACATACAGACTTTGACTCCATAGTGTCCTAGGATGCATTCAAACCATTCCAGAAATTATGAAATTAACACATTACTTGCTGAAAACCTCCAGAAATGGCCAATGTGAATGATGTATACAACAGCGTCAATAAGTGGTGTGTTTAACCTCAAAAGTGTCCACGACTTAAAATTAGGTTTTAAATTCACTCATCTGAAATGATGGCAATTTGTTCTGTTCTGTACTGTAGGACTGTACCCTTAGTGGCTGGTGTCTCTGTTGTACATGTTGATCAACGCAACAAATTCAGCATCTTCGTAATACTGAACTCACATGGGTGACACAACACCCACCATCATTTTTAAGACGGTATACACAAGCCATACGGCATTTACTATACACTGTCTACATATGTCCATAATGTGTTTGTCTATAAAGTGCAATAAAGCCTATAAAACACAACCTTTGGTTTATAAATAGGTGGGCACATGACATTTAGCTTATATAATCCAATGCCAATTATCAAATCAAAAGAAGAATGATGCTATGCAACACAATGCTGCTACCAGGGATTTTTTTAAACAAGGGAACAGGGGGCACAGCGCCCCTTTACCCTGGGGAACAGATTCTCTGGCACCCATAAAATTCTGATTGACCAGGGATCACATGTGGCCAGTCTTCAACTGGAATCTGTCCAATAGTAATTTTGGCCACAAGGAAGCCATAAAATGCTCCATTTTAACTTAGAATTATCAAAAACTTCACACCCTAATAGGGAAAACCCTATCTTCCCAACCTGGTTGCACCGCTGAATTGCAGTACTCCCTCTTGCAGTTTTTTTCTAGAAAATGGACTCCCTCAAATTTCTATTGATCCCTAAAAATCACAAACCATTGTAGGTTAGAGGACACACTGTAACAACCCATCTTCAACAAAATTACTTCTTTTGTGACTACATAATACAATTTTGAAATATAGTTAATCGGAATGTTACTGCTACATACTAGTAATTTAAATATTCTTCGAAGTTTTTTGGTTTTTAAATTAAAGTAGCATATGCAGACTTTACTGTTTCTAATTCTCCAAATGCATAGAATCTGCTTTATAACTGAGCCACTTGTTGATTACCCATGAGACGGGTAAGAATGATACTTGATTTTAATTGCAGATAAACTGTATGCAAAAAATCACATTCTTTCATTGGATGCGTGCGTAAACATTACAATTCTGCAGTTTGTTCTGTTGCATAATACATGAGGCGTTATTTTCTGCTCTGCTTAATGAATATATTAGATCCTTATTATAAAACGGCAATATAGACACTGTGGCAATTTTTAACACTAATTGTCAATTACAAAACAAATAATAATGCATTTTATTCAAAATAAAAATGTCATTCCCCCTTAAACTACCTGACACAAATCACTGAAATAAAACAGCAATGCTAACCAAACAAATGAAGAGCATAAAAACATAAACAACCTCTTGAATATAATCCAAGCATGAATCACTTGAATAAAATGTTCTAAATATGAACAGTATACATACCTTTTCATTGATAGGAAACAATAATAAAACAGCTGCTACTGGGGACGGTACCATACCAAGTAAATCTGGGTCTAAACCATAAACATCACAAAACTGCCAAGATTTGGACATTCCTAGTTGATGAACAAACTACAAACATACACAAAAAGATAAACGATACAGATATATAATTCTAGGCATCAAACGGATTATTATTTAAATATTAATACTATTTATGTAGCAAATGCATGATGCTTAATTCAATATTAATAATACTGTTAAATACTTAATTTTCGCTATTTTCACTGAAGGAATGATTCAGTGAAAATAATTAAAATCCAGTGAATATACCCTTTTTCCTATATTTTACATTCAATTTGTCAGAAATCAGTGAAAATAAATACCATACAAAACACCTAATAAGTCTTTTCAAAATTAATTCCAGCCAATGTAATTTACAGAAGTTATAAAGTCAATTTAAAAAAAGAGTAACAGTCAACAGTTACATCACAATGCAATGATATTACAAATAAAGAAACAATGTCGCTAAATATTTCTTTACATCCACATTTGATAAATTTGTTCATAACAATTCCACACAATTATATGCATGATAATAGTGAATTTATCACTGTTTGTCATGCAGATTGCTGCTAGATGTAAAGTCATAAATATTTGTAAACACCTGAGACTTCGCTGTCAGAGCAGACAACTTTACAAGGGGTGATTTGCAGTTTACATCTTTTATTATTCGACATACTTGACAAACATAAGTATCAGTTTATTGAATGTAATGTCAGTTAAAGCGTTAATCATTAGAAATTTTGGGAGATTTCGAAAAATTCGCCACTGAAACTTTATTGAAAAAAAAAGATATACGAGAAAAAAAATGCGGACAAAAATAGTCATGAACGCGTGGATTTGACTGAGGATAGAAAAAGCTGCAACAACATTACGAGAAGAAAATTGTTCTAGTTTTAATTCCACGGCTTCTAATGGTCAATCCCCTCAACAGCGCTGTGTTACGACAATTTCATTTTGCTTTTGCTCGTATTTTGGAATATTTAATATTAATTCAACTTCCGTTATACGTGTAATTAGCATAACAGACGAAGTATATCATAATAATGAGTTCTTCGTGTCTGAACATTATAAAGTTCTCACATTTTTAAAACACTCAAACTAGCAAAAAATATCGAGTTTGCTCGGTCATTTTTCGTATAGAGTCACATGTACAGTCAATAACATTCTGGTTCAACACGGCAGCGTGGTCTAGACATTATAATGAATGAAACGTGCGAATTCATTTCGATTTGAAAGTGACTTGACAGAATCAAGATGTCGGTTCTTACCTTGTTCATCACCTGAAATTAACAGAAAAAAATAAAATAAAAATGTTAGTGCACTAAATGAGAACAGCATATGGTACAGTAAATACGACGGGTACGTCACTGTGAAAATAAATAAGATAAAACGCTTACATCTGGATTGGATTCGAGCGGTAACCATCGTGGTTTGGAAGCCATGTTGCCTGCTAACTGAACTACCTAGGTTACTCTTTATTATTCACAAAGTTTCAGGACAGTTTCCGGTTAATAAAGTAAATTTGCATTTGAATTAAAGTAACAAAACCCCAACCTATGATAAAATCATTAATTCATCATCTAGCAAGAGTTTTTTTTTTAGTTTTTGTTGTTGTTTTTTTAAATAATTTAAGTAATGTTCTTGAAAAAGCTGGATTCAAATTTGAATGTTTTGGTGTAAAGTAGAAAGCTTCCTCTAAAATTTGAGTGAAAGCATGATTATTATATTAAACAAAACATAAATGTTAATAATTTATTATCAATAAATTCTATCCTTGAGACAACCATAACAATATTAGGTACAAGAATAATCAAATTGAAAAGCTTTCTGGATGACTCCAACCGAGGGGGGTGGGGGTGGCTAAGGTATGCTTGTCTATAGGCCATTCTTTCTATAATCTCCGAATTCGTTTATAGAATTAGGGTGATATTTTTATTCATGGCTGCTTTGTAATGATACAAACATAATTTATTGCAAACAGAATAATTTCAAATTAATTATTTTAATATTCATGTTTTACATTTTAATGTGCAACAATTTGGGCCATGTCTCAGTCTTATAAATCCCATTTGGTGAAAGGTGCCCATCCAATAATCATCAAAATTTATGTTACAAATGGTATTAAACTAGCGATGTTGAGGCCAATGTGACATTTGGTGTTATGTAATTTGTGATGCATTTTTACATATACTGTAGTAATCCCAAACTACTAGATGACTCATCTGAATTTAAATAATTCCTATCTTGTGCATATTATTTATGTTTCCCTTGCATAAATGATGCACACGAGTTGAGAACACGTGGTTGTACATTACCCAAGGCGACCATGACAACAACTGCATGTAATTATACAGGAGAATGTTCTAGATTATCAGACTATATGTCAACTCTCAGTTCATGGCTATAATTTTTATGATTTTGCCACTTTAAATGAATACAAATAAAATAGTAAACAAATCAATAATTATTTATTTATTTATTTATCAATCAATAAGTCTTTGCTGAGAATATATTATAAAACACCTTTTCTACAATATGTAGTCATATATTAATCAAATACTTTATTAAAACATTTTTGTGAATAATTTAAATATATTTTACCAACATCTCAACTGAGCCATACTAAATGTACATGGCTTAAAACATTAATTGCATTAACCCAATGAATTGAACATTATAAACAAACATAGTGAAACTATGGCAAGCTTTCCCTGATAACACAATGTTAATCATTAATATGTTCTCATGATGTGAACAGCAAAAATCATTGGAAAATATCTCAAATCGTCTATCAAATATGATTGCAATAAATATTTTTCAAATATATAATTATTTTATGACTATTATAAATTTTCTTTCAAATTACTCCCCACATACAGATACTATATTATTGTATTATGAAAACAATGATATACCAAGCGTTCTCTATTAATTCGCCCATCTAGTGCATTTTCAAAAAATAATTATTCATTGTATCAATTAAGTTCACACTCTAACTTTTTATGCATATGCATATTTACAGAAATTACTTATATCAAGAGAATTTAAAAAAAATTATGCATGTTGCAAAACTGGTGCCAGCATCATATTTATTTATTACGCTCACCATCATAATTTGTTGAGTTCGTAACACATTTTACTGCAAATGATTTCAATAAAATCATATCTTTACACTTCACTCACGACATATTACTATTGACATGTGGCAAAAAAATTAAAATAAATAACATTTCCTCAACAATGGACAGAAAACATCGTCATGTTGAAAAGACTTTGGTGAACATAAGGCACCATGGTGTTGATAGGTCAGGTCACAGGGACGGATACAGGATTTTTTTTATGGGGGGGTCCAAACTTTAAAATCGCCAGACTAACTAATGATTTTTTTATATTATACAAAAACAAATTGAATACATTTTTCAACCCGGACCCAAGAACCCCCCCCCTCGATCCGCCACTGGGTCAATCTTGAACTCATCGTCATTTTATATGATATATTGAAGATAATATTTGGTAATCGTAGTCCTAAATAACTATTAAAAATAGCTAGACGTTTCGAGCAATGGCTCTTTATCGATAGCATAGAAGCAAGTTATTCATTTTATATGGCTGCTGTGAATTTAAGTGTGTGGTCCAAGCTTGCCAAATGAATGAAGCTAACTCTTTTTGTGTGACAACTTTTTTAATTCAAATCATACATATTTTAAACTAATTTCATTTCATTCAGATTTAGGACATAAAGTTATGTTATTAAACTAATTAAAGTAACCAGGTGATTTGAACATAACTGTGTTAACCGACAGGGACTTGTAGTTTGAACATATTTAAATATGCAAATGAGTGGTAAGCAAATCTGCTTTGTGTAGTGAAGATATACCAGTATATATATATATTGCAAATACAGTAATTATTGCATTTAGTATACAGCACATAATACTTCATACATCAAATGCCACAAACAAAATATATAAGGTAATACATGTACATTTTGAGTTTTGGCAAATTCATAAATCTGTATATACTTATTTTAATAGTTGAGACGATATTGCCAAATATTTAAATTATAATATTAGTTCCAAACTATTAATTGAAGGAAGAAAATGTACAAAATTCTAAGTCCATAAATACGCAGCTGCCACCATTGCACCTGAAATCAATAACCCCCGACCAGAAAGGAGAAAGTTGAAAACTCGGCCTAGTCAGGAACCTTGACTGGAGACATCATTTAATGCTCTACGTAAAGCAATGAGTCGTTCTTTCAGTGTTGTGGTGGAAAGTACAGCCATCTGAGTGTTACTATCTAGTGGAAGAACACCTAATAACCACCAGGTCCATTTAGGACCATGTGTCGCTTCTTGTGGATCATCATCACAGGCCGGCATATTACCAAGATGATTTCGGATCTGGTGTTTAATAATTAGATTCAATCCATTAAACCATTTAGCTGATTCTTCATAAACCTCAAGATGAAGTGATTTTAATTGCTGCAATTCATCTTCATCTACAGACAAATAATCATTATATTATATTATTATACACCGTAACGCCATGAGTTACAGCGTGCCGTAATTTTGCAGTATTTTACAGGGTATTTTCATCCTACCATATAAGGAAATACAAATTCCAAATATGAAATGTTTACGTGCATATAAGCGTCGTCTAATAATAGAAAGAGATACTTGTGCTGTCCTGCCTTTGTGCATACTTTGAGGTATCGTCGTAATAACCTCATATTATTAAATGCATTTACATTCATTCATATCATTTGGTTGTCCAAGATGGCGGCCATCACTCTGAAAGAATTTGGTTAAACATTGATAGCTGTGAATAATTTTGAGAAATGAAATGATCTCCTGAGCTTGAGGCACAATTATTTCTTATCCTTCATTTGGTTAGTAATATAAACCGCAATCAATTATTGTGAAAGATTTAGAGAAAACAACACAGTTCAACATGTTTGATTTCACCTTGTGTGCACTGGACATGAATATGTTTTTACAATTGAATTATAGAGTAACAAGTTGACATAATTTAAAGGGCGATGGTTTGATACTTGTAGCATACTGGGAATTAGAACACATGCTATGGGATAACCTTTAAACAAAGAAGGCATAGAAATAATTAACTCTCATGCACTGTGATTAATCAGTGGAAGCCATGAAATAAATTTAGCAATATTTAAAATTAATTGAATATTAAGACTATCCTATTAAACAAAAAATCTTACTTTTTAACATGCACAATGTGAAACAATATGAACTACAAAATTGAATTTGATAATATACTAACTAGAAGGGTTGAAACAAAAAATGATTCTACATTTATGATTTGTGGTCTGTGGAGTATCCCAAATCACCTAATGTTCGAAGCTAATGTTCCAAGTTGTTTTCCAGTTATGGTCTAATATATGTAAATTAGTTCATACGGGCAGATTTCATCCTAGAACTATATACTTTGAAATACACTAGAAAATATATGTACCAAGTTTTAATAGATATTTTTAGAACAATTGGCTTATTATGTAAATTACCTCATTAATATGTACATATTTTAAAACTACTGGTAAACTCATCACTTCTGTGGGGTATAACCCACGATATTTTATTTAATCTGTTAAGTAGTTTTTTTAGATATCTAGAAGTTGCTTAATTTATGCAAATTAGGTAATTAATGAGCATGAATTTCAACAAATTTGCATTTGCATTATCCAAGTCCATGTATATCTCAAACTTTATTGACACTGGACATTGGCCATATTTTACCTTCAACTTTAGCATCTTTAATAAACACTACTTTAGCTGTATGGTAACCGTCTCGCATCCCACGTTCCAGAACTTTGAACCGCCTTCCACCAATGCAATCTACTATGGAACGACCATCAGGGATATGCTGAACATCACGAATTTCAAGCATACACCCATAATCCACAAAACTGCAAAGAAAAAAAAACAATGGAATATTTAACTTCTTCCAGACCAGGATCTTCGATCGTCAACCAACATCTGTTTTGCACCCACCACCTATATGTTTTAATAATAGATCAAATTTACAAAACTATGCAATTCAGTTTTGACTTATGGATGTTTCTTTTAGTTCATTATCGATAAAATTGTTAAAAATAAAGGTAAGTATATTTTAATCGTATTCGGATTTTCATATTTATACATATAATGGTTCTGCACATAATAGGACCAGTATTATAATCCATGAAAGGAGTTCCGAGCACAAAAACATAATAATATATTACTTTTTGTGAATGCATTAATTTATTTGTTGTCAATTAATCTATTTATGGGACAGCTATGAGTATGTTCAGATTGTTGGCTGAATGTTTATGTTTCAACTGAACACTTCCCTTTGTTTATGCAGCTACAATGTAGCAGATGACACACAAAATTAAATCCTTTCGCAGATCCTAAACAATTGTACCAGGACAAACGCATTTTTAAATATCATATTTTGTCTAATGACATTAAGGTAGAGGCCTACTCTAAATGGAAAATACCCAGAATTTATTACTATTTCATTGCACTATGGAACAATAGCTCCATGATTGTAGATAATAAATCAATAAACACTGTCATGTGATTTATGACAAACTTGTTGAAAAAATTATGACTAGGCTTCTATTTACTGCATACAGTGTTCTTAAAAATTAACCTCATACTATTCACAATATCATTATTTTGAAGTTCAAGTCGAACTGATGGGTTAATGTCATTAAAGATACCAAAAAGATAATAATAAAAAAAAAATTTTGAGAAACAATGTCATGGAAAATAGACAAAATTGTCATTTTTGCAATGGTATCTATTGTAAAATTATTTTTTCACATCTCAAAGTTTAGCTCAATGACATTGGATGAAAAAGTCATACCAGTATGTTATTATTGATTTAAATTGATTAATGATTAAAAAATTCAAAATAAGACATTCAATTTTAATAAACATTAAGGACCAACCTTTAGTGCATGGTAGACAAGCTATTAAAGAAAGACGATGGAATAACTATAAATTTTTGTTTTTCGGAATAAATTTATGAAACTTACCCATTTTCATCAGAATTAGGAAGACACATTCCAAATTGCCTTGCCCCAGTCTCCATACACTGTCTAACCATAAGACGATACCTTGGTTCAAATATATGTAGTGGGCAAACAATGGATGGTAGGGCCAATGTACAAACAAACACAGGGATTTCACTTATACTGTCACTTCTGGCATAACTGTAGAAAAAAAATATGTTGTTTTTGTCATTTTCAGAAAAAAATAGAACTACTTCATCTGAAGAAAATTCCTTTATGACATACATAAGATAAAAATGAAGCTTTATACCGGTATTAAAGTTAATTGTGATTTCTCATAGTAAACTAATACAGTCATGCTAGACTTGTAAAGACTGCTTTACGCAATATTCTTTCACAAATTAAATTTTTTCTGTGGATAATTATCATGAAGTGCAGACATGAATTTCAAATCAATAATGACTCACATAGTACAACCACTGTTAATTGCATAATTAAAACACACACATGCACGTAAGAGATTTGAAGGGCAGCAGTTGTTGCTTGGAAACTTAATATCTGCACCCAGCACTGAAAAATTGACAATTGGAAAAAGACCACTCATACCAGCCCCTGTATACATAGTGCCATTATTTACAGGATAATTATATTAGCATTTTGATAATTACATAATTATATTATTTTCAAGACAAATTATTTTTTTTTTCAACTTTCTCTGTGTTAGACATACTGGTATTCAAATTAGTACATTTGTAATGTAATGTAATGTGTATGTAAAATCTTCTCATGTAATCACTGACGAATGAATGCCAGTATAATTAATTCAATTGACTACCCCTCTCCCCATTGACGCTGCAGGTTGGCGTTCTTTCAACCCCAATCTGAAGCATATTGCGCAAGGAGTGTCGAGAGTTTGTTCGAAATTTTGAATGTTTAGAAATCAAACGTCGCCCGGCACGTATTTTACAAATATAATAAATCGTTTCAGAGACCTGTTCACTAAATAATGATAAACGAAATTTAGAAATATTGTAAGAACAAACTGGCCCAAAAATTGCGCAAATTTGCAATAAGTTTACGCTGCTAGTGTCTGGTTCGGAAGGCATTCTACACGTGATTTTATTGCGTTCTAGGAGGTTCTATTTTGGAACTAGTTGAAACTGGAAATTACGCGAGTACTTTCGAACTTCACACACAAATTTGACTATCGTTATTATGTGTTTGTTTCTGTTGTTTCATAGCTGTGATGATTTGTAAAATTAATATTTCACTCACTGAACAATATTTCACTAAAATACGTTGTTAAAAAAGCAACTTAAATTGGAATAAAAATTATCAAGTTCTGTGTATAAACACTAGTGTAAAGAGACGGTGGAGTGCTATTTTAGCCAAAATCGGCTAGTAAGGCATCATATGACACATATGATGCTTCCTGTGACAACACAATGCCCCGCTCCCACTATACACCTAATATCACACATCCTTACTTTGCTAATGCTTCCATTTCAGAATCGTGTAGTTTCTTTCTTTCTTCATATTCATTTGGGAAAATCATTTTTATAAGTTTCTCCATGACAACGGTTATGTTTTTTCTTCTTTCAGCAAGATACTGAAACAAAACAAATAGTGATCATATTTAGTTTGTGGATAACACAAATAATTACCCAGCATTAAGTTAAATCATTTTTTCAACAGAAACAATGGTATGCAAATATAATTATGAAAACAGTTGTTCAAGACCATCACAACTGGATTTTGTAAATCGTCAAGGTATTTTAAGTAAACTTGATGTATATAAGCTGAGAGCCAATAAATAATTATTATTAAATAATAACATAAAATATTAACAATGCACAGTCCTCGTTCAGTATAATGGGTAACCAATCTCAATACCACACGCTTCATATGGATCATCTGGGTCCCAGCATTGAATAGAATCATGAATGCATTTCAGAGGTCCTAGCATGTATAGCATAAAAATGGCTACCAATTGGCCATTTTCGTCCAAATCCAAAAAAGAAAATATGATCTACACCTGCAATCCTAATATGTATGATCATGATACAAAGACGGTTCTGTGAACATGTTTACAGACTGTGATTTTATGATTTTTAGGCAAAATGAATGCAAATTCAATAAATTTGAACAAATCACAAAACAACACAACCTGTGGTATTACCTGTGTACATACAACTGAATCAGGTGATATATTAGTGACATGGACGTAAATACAAACAAAATGTTGGCCATTTTTGTCAAAAGCTCGAAAAATATATAACATGCACCTGTATAACCCAACGTACATGATCATGCTACAAAGTTTGAATGAAACTATTCTGTACATTTTTAATAAAAAGACAGAAACGTTTAGGTATCAGAATTTAGCAAATTTGAGGACCAAAATGGCCATTAGTCAGTCATATTTTATCAAACGGTAATCAATCAGTATGCATAATTATGGAAATCATCATACATGGTCTTAACACCAATATTCAGGGAGGAATATCTGATATATTAAAACATGTATGTCAATAGATACTGACAGTCACTCACTTCAATTAAAGAATCTTTACATAAAGGACATCGATTGCTGTGATCCAGACATCTGTCTAAACAGTGACAACAGAACATATGGCCACATGGAGTCGTCACAGGTGCATACAACAAACTGTATCAAAACAAACAAACAGATATTAAGTTCTAATCAGTGCTAGAAATTGTGAAAGTTAAAAGTTTTGAAAAAATCCTAAAAAGGAAAATATAACAAAGTTATTACAAGATGGTTATTACAATTACGCACTGTTCAAGTGCACATACAGTAATAGACTGACATGTAAGTGTGAGTATATAGGCCCTTGCCGATTGAACGGCATCAGACCTCACTAATGCCTGACAGAATAGTATACGTCTCATTGGCAAGATCAATACTGCGAATTCGCAAAGTTCACGCCTTCTTGCAATGAGTTTCAATGAATATTCATTTTGGTGGTCATGGTAACACCGTCAATCAGAGCCATGTTTGAATTGTCAGCAAAAATCACAGACTGTTTTCAACAAGATGATAAACATTAGGTGGAAATAAACTGGTTACTCTTTGATCCTGCATTGTGATTGGTACCGAGAAAAAATCGTTGAGGGAAGTGAAAAACTACATCATTCTGTCAGGCATGTGTTGGGTTTGGAGCACCGCAGAGAGCGCAACACACGCGACCTCATCAGGCTAATGCAGTAACTGTGTGCAGCATTTGTGTTTATTATTATTTCTTATGATGTCTGTGAGCAAGGACTACATCAAATACCAACAAAAAATAGTTTGCAGTGACGTGGTTCTATTTTCAACACTTACTAACATGGTTGCCGTTTTTTAGCTTTTCTTAGTAAGCAGATGCATGCAGTAGTTGGCATGATTGTGTTCATAAAATTAAATTTTCCATTGGTAACAAGCATCCTTTGTGCTGTGTAATACTATTGGTTGGAACAAGTATGAATGACATACACATAAAACTGACAATCTCAATCACATATCAATATATATGATATTAAGAAAGTCTCACACCCTTACCGGTATTCTTATTAGCTATTGAGGTTATAAACAACTTACCGAAAACATAAGCTGCATTCAAAGTCGTCCTTATCTATTTTTTCCATATCAATTTCTCTATTTTTGAAAGATGTGAATTCAGCTTCTACAAAAGAAATTCATCTTAACTTCCTTGTTACAAGTACACCTAATATTGATTGAGTTACACACAAAGGTTTTCATGATTTCGAAACTTTTTTCATGCAGTTACAGACACTATATCTGTTTATACCTACAACTAATTCTTTATAATATATAAAACATCTCCAAATGCCAAGCCAATGTTTGCCATAGCTTTACAGCAGCGTGAAATTTAATCTCCTGAATCACTCCTATAGCATTGAGAATATATAATCATTTTGTAACTATTCGGTAAAAAAAAGGTTCTTATTATCATGTATAGTAGTTTCAAACATGCGATTTTTTATTTTAATTTTGTGTACCAGTAAAATATCCCAATTCAGTAGAATGGAAAAATATTTGTTTTATGTTTCAAAAAATGTTCTATCAATCCAAATCAACCTTTAATGCATGTATCTTCTTTAGATCAAAAAGCAAAATATTTGTTTTATTTGGATTAATACACTGTTACTGTAGCTACAATTGAATTCAGTGACATACTGTAAAATATGTCTTTTTCGCGAGCATGTCTTTTTAGAAAATTTAGGGAGAGAACTATTCACTAGTTTAAGATGTCGCTAATTATAAATTCAAAATGGTGGCCAAACAAAGTCATTTTACCACAATTCGCTAAAATAGTATGTCGCTTTTTCAACATGTTTTACAGTAGATATGACATATGGAAGAGAGAAAACAGTGTTGTTCACTTCAACAATACCTATGGCCTCCATTTCATCCATCCACGTCATAGAAGTGCTGTCACTAAATGTCCAACAACATATTGTATATGATCTGCTTGTAATAATAATTATCCAATAATTAATATTTCTCACCATTGAGTTTATCAACTTCAGAATTAGCCATTTGTATCATTGTGTAAATGGTTTCAGAGATAGCAATGTGCTCATCACAAGATGACTTGTCTCCATCACTACATGACTTGTCTCCATCACTACATGACTTGTCTCCATCACTACATGACTTGTCTCCATCACTGCATGACTTGTCTCTATCACTACATGACTTGTCTCCATCACTACACGACTTGTCTCCATCACTACATGACTTGTTTCCATCACTACATGACTTGTCTCCATCACTACATGACTTGTCTCCATCAATGCATGATTTGTTTCCTCCATCTGATATGTTCGCAGTACTACTCAAAGAGGCCGCAACTGATGGACCATGCATTCCAACATTTTCTTCACTAGTCACTTGAGCCACGATGGTGTTGCCTTTCTGAGAAAACAAAGAAACAAATACAATTGTAAACCACACATCATTATTTAATGATTCATCCATACATTGATTCAGTTTCATTTATTGATTCATTGACTGATTCAAGCATTGATTCACAGAATCAGATTCATTTATTGGTTCATTGTCTGATTCATGCATTGATTCACAGAATCAGATTCATTTATTGGTTTATTGACTGATTCATGCATTGATTCACAGAATCAGATTCATTTATTGGTTCATTAACTGGTTTATGCAGTGATTTACAGAATCTGATTCATTTATTGGATCATTGATTCAAACATTGATTCACAGAATCAGATTCATTTATTGGTTCATTGACTGATTCATGGATTAATTCGCAGAATCATATTCATTTATTGGTTCATGGACTGATTCATGGATTGATTCATAGAATCAGATTCAGTTATTGGTTCATTGACTGATTCATGCATTGATTCACAGAATCAGATTCATTTATTGGTTCATGGACTGATTTATGGAATGATTCACAGAATCAGATTCAGTTATTGTTTCATTGACTGATTAATGCATTGATTCACAGAATCAGATTCATTTGTTGGTTCATTGACTGATTCATGCAGCGATTTACAGAATCAGATTCATTTATTGGTTCATCGATTCATACATTGATTCATAGAACCAGATTCATTTATTGGTTTATTGACTGATTCATGCAGTGATTCACAGAATCAGGTTCATTTATTGTTTCATTGACTGATTCATGCATTGAGTCACAGAAACAGAATAATTTATTGATTCATTGACTGATTCGTGGATTGACTCACTGATTCATTAATTGGTTTATTGACTGATTCATGCATTGATTCACAGAATCAGATTCATTTATTGGTTTATTGAATGATTCATGCAATGATTCACAGAATCAGATTCATTTATTGATTCATTGACTGATTCGTGGATTGATTCGCAGAATTATATTCATTTATTGGTTCACTGACTGATTCATGCAGCGATTTACAGAATCAGATTCATTTATTGGTTCATCGATTCATACATTGATTCATAGAACCAGATTCATTTATTGGTTTATTGACTGATTCATGCAGTGATTCACAGAATCAGGTTCATTTATTGTTTCATTGACTGATTCATGCATTGAGTCACAGAATCAGATTAATTTATTGATTCATTGACTGATTCGTGGATTGACTCACTGATTCATTAATTGGTTTATTGACTGATTCATGCATTGATTCACAGAATCAGATTCATTTATTGGTTTATTGAATGATTCATGCAATGATTCACAGAATCAGATTCAATTATTGATTCATTGACTGGTTCGTGGATTGATTCGCAGAATTATATTCATTTATTGGTTTATTGACTGATTCATGGATTGATTCACAGAATCAGATTCATTTATTGGTTCATGGACTGTTTCATGGATTGATTCACAGAATCAGATTCAGTTATTGGTTCATTGACTGATTCATGCATTTATTAACAGAATCAGATTCATTCATTGGTTCATGGACTGATTTATGGATTGATTCACAGAATCAGATTCAGTTATGGTTTCATTGACTGATTCATGCATTGATTCACAGAATCAGATTCATTTGTTGGTTCATTGACTGATTCATGCAGCGATTTACAGAATCAGATTCATTTATTGGTTCATTGATTCATACATTGATTCATAGAATCAGATTCATTTAATGGTTTATTGACTGAATCATGCAGTGATTCACAGAATCAGGTTCATTGACTGATTCATGCATTGATTCACAGAATCAGGTTCATTTATTGTTACATTGACAGATTCATGCATTGAGTCACAGAATCAGATTGATTTATTGATTCATTGACTGATTTGTGGATTGACTCACTGATTCATTAATTGGTTTATTGACTGATTCATGCATTGATTCACAGAATCGGATTCATTTATTGGTTTATTGAATGATTCATGCAATGATTCACAGAATCAGATTCATTTATTGATTCATTGACTGATTCGTGGATTGATTCACAGAATTATATTCATTTATTGGTTTATTGACTGATTCATGGATTGATTCACAGAATCAGGTTCATTTATTGTTTCATGGACTGGTTCATGGATTGATTCACAGAATCAGATTCAGTTATTGGTTCATTGACTGATTCATGCATTGATTAACAGAATCAGATTCATTCATTGGTTCATGGACTGATTTATGGATTGATTCATAGAATCAGATTCAGTTATGTTTCATTGACTGATTCATGCATTGATTCACAGAATCAGATTCATTTGTTGGTTCATTGACTGATTCATGCAGCGATTTACAGAATCAGATTCATTTATTGGTTCATTGATTCATACATTGATTCGTAGAATCAGATTCATTTATTGGTTTATTGACTGAATCATGCAGTGATTCACAGAATCAGGTTCATTGACTGATTCATGCAGTGATTCACAGAACCAGATTCATTTGTTGGTTCATTGACTGATTCATGCATTGATTCACAGAATCGGATTCATTTATTGGTTTATTGAATGATTCATGCATTGATTCACAGAATCAGATTCATTTATTGGTTCATTAACTGGTTTATGCAGTGATTTACAGAATCTGATTCATTTATTGGATCATTGATTCAAACATTGATTCACAGAATCAGATTCATTTATTGGTTCATTGACTGATTCATGGATTAATTCGCAGAATCATATTCATTTATTGGTTCATGGACTGATTCATGGATTGATTCATAGAATCAGATTCAGTTATTGGTTCATTGACTGATTCATGCATTGATTCACAGAATCAGATTCATTTATTGGTTCGTGGACTGATTTATGGAATGATTCACAGAATCAGATTCAGTTATTGTTTCATTGACTGATTAATGCATTGATTCACAGAATCAGATTCATTTGTTGGTTCATTGACTGATTCATGCAGCGATTTACAGAATCAGATTCATTTATTGGTTCATCGATTCATACATTGATTCATAGAACCAGATTCATTTATTGGTTTATTGACTGATTCATGCAGTGATTCACAGAATCAGGTTCATTTATTGTTTCATTGACTGATTCATGCATTGAGTCACAGAATCAGAATAATTTATTGATTCATTGACTGATTCGTGGATTGACTCACTGATTCATTAATTGGTTTATTGACTGATTCATGCATTGATTCACAGAATCAGATTCATTTATTGGTTTATTGAATGATTCATGCAATGATTCACAGAATCAGATTCATTTATTGATTCATTGACTGATTCGTGGATTGATTCGCAGAATTATATTCATTTATTGGTTCACTGACTGATTCATGCAGCGATTTACAGAATCAGATTCATTTATTGGTTCATCGATTCATACATTGATTCATAGAACCAGATTCATTTATTGGTTTATTGACTGATTCATGCAGTGATTCACAGAATCAGGTTCATTTATTGTTTCATTGACTGATTCATGCATTGAGTCACAGAATCAGATTAATTTATTGATTCATTGACTGATTCGTGGATTGACTCACTGATTCATTAATTGGTTTATTGACTGATTCATGCATTGATTCACAGAATCAGATTCATTTATTGGTTTATTGAATGATTCATGCAATGATTCACAGAATCAGATTCAATTATTGATTCATTGACTGGTTCGTGGATTGATTCGCAGAATTATATTCATTTATTGGTTTATTGACTGATTCATGGATTGATTCACAGAATCAGATTCATTTATTGGTTCATGGACTGTTTCATGGATTGATTCACAGAATCAGATTCAGTTATTGGTTCATTGACTGATTCATGCATTTATTAACAGAATCAGATTCATTCATTGGTTCATGGACTGATTTATGGATTGATTCACAGAATCAGATTCAGTTATGGTTTCATTGACTGATTCATGCATTGATTCACAGAATCAGATTCATTTGTTGGTTCATTGACTGATTCATGCAGCGATTTACAGAATCAGATTCATTTATTGGTTCATTGATTCATACATTGATTCGTAGAATCAGATTCATTTATTGGTTTATTGACTGAATCATGCAGTGATTCACAGAATCAGGTTCATTGACTGATTCATGCAGTGATTCACAGAATCAGATTCATTTGTTGGTTCATTGACTGATTCATGCATTGATTCACAGAATCGGATTCATTTATTGGTTTATTGAATGATTCATGCATTGATTCACAGAATCAGATTCATTTATTGGTTCATTAACTGGTTTATGCAGTGATTTACAGAATCTGATTCATTTATTGGATCATTGATTCAAACATTGATTCACAGAATCAGATTCATGGATTAATTCGCAGAATCATATTCATTTATTGGTTCATGGACTGATTCATGGATTGATTCATAGAATCAGATTCAGTTATTGGTTCATTGACTGATTCATGCATTGATTCACAGAATCAGATTCATTTATTGGTTCATGGACTGATTTATGGAATGATTCACAGAATCAGATTCAGTTATTGTTTCATTGACTGATTAATGCATTGATTCACAGAATCAGATTCATTTGTTGGTTCATTGACTGATTCATGCAGCGATTTACAGAATCAGATTCATTTATTGGTTCATCGATTCATACATTGATTCATAGAACCAGATTCATTTATTGGTTTATTGACTGATTCATGCAGTGATTCACAGAATCAGGTTCATTTATTGTTTCATTGACTGATTCATGCATTGAGTCACAGAATCAGAATAATTTATTGATTCATTGACTGATTCGTGGATTGACTCACTGATTCATTAATTGGTTTATTGACTGATTCATGCATTGATTCACAGAATCAGATTCATTTATTGGTTTATTGAATGATTCATGCAATGATTCACAGAATCAGATTCATTTATTGATTCATTGACTGATTCGTGGATTGATTCGCAGAATTATATTCATTTATTGGTTCACTGACTGATTCATGCAGCGATTTACAGAATCAGATTCATTTATTGGTTCATCGATTCATACATTGATTCATAGAACCAGATTCATTTATTGGTTTATTGACTGATTCATGCAGTGATTCACAGAATCAGGTTCATTTATTGTTTCATTGACTGATTCATGCATTGAGTCACAGAATCAGATTAATTTATTGATTCATTGACTGATTCGTGGATTGACTCACTGATTCATTAATTGGTTTATTGACTGATTCATGCATTGATTCACAGAATCAGATTCATTTATTGGTTTATTGAATGATTCATGCAATGATTCACAGAATCAGATTCAATTATTGATTCATTGACTGGTTCGTGGATTGATTCGCAGAATTATATTCATTTATTGGTTTATTGACTGATTCATGGATTGATTCACAGAATCAGATTCATTTATTGGTTCATGGACTGTTTCATGGATTGATTCACAGAATCAGATTCAGTTATTGGTTCATTGACTGATTCATGCATTTATTAACAGAATCAGATTCATTCATTGGTTCATGGACTGATTTATGGATTGATTCACAGAATCAGATTCAGTTATGGTTTCATTGACTGATTCATGCATTGATTCACAGAATCAGATTCATTTGTTGGTTCATTGACTGATTCATGCAGCGATTTACAGAATCAGATTCATTTATTGGTTCATTGATTCATACATTGATTCATAGAATCAGATTCATTTAATGGTTTATTGACTGAATCATGCAGTGATTCACAGAATCAGGTTCATTGACTGATTCATGCATTGATTCACAGAATCAGGTTCATTTATTGTTACATTGACTGATTCATGCATTGAGTCACAGAATCAGATTAATTTATTGATTCATTGACTGATTTGTGGATTGACTCACTGATTCATTAATTGGTTTATTGACTGATTCATGCATTGATTCACAGAATCGGATTCATTTATTGGTTTATTGAATGATTCATGCAATGATTCACAGAATCAGATTCATTTATTGATTCATTGACTGATTCGTGGATTGATTCACAGAATTATATTCATTTATTGGTTTATTGACTGATTCATGGATTGATTCACAGAATCAGGTTCATTTATTGTTTCATGGACTGGTTCATGGATTGATTCACAGAATCAGATTCAGTTATTGGTTCATTGACTGATTCATGCATTGATTAACAGAATCAGATTCATTCATTGGTTCATGGACTGATTTATGGATTGATTCATAGAATCAGATTCAGTTATGTTTCATTGACTGATTCATGCATTGATTCACAGAATCAGATTCATTTGTTGGTTCATTGACTGATTCATGCAGCGATTTACAGAATCAGATTCATTTATTGGTTCATTGATTCATACATTGATTCGTAGAATCAGATTCATTTATTGGTTTATTGACTGAATCATGCAGTGATTCACAGAATCAGGTTCATTGACTGATTCATGCAGTGATTCACAGAATCAGATTCATTTGTTGGTTCATTGACTGATTCATGCATTGATTCACAGAATCGGATTCATTTATTGGTTTATTGAATGATTCATGCAATGATTCACAGAATCAGATTCATTTATTGATTCATTGACTGATTCGTGGATTGATTCACAGAATTATATTCATTTATTGGTTTATTGACTGATTCATGGATTGATTCACAGAATCAGGTTCATTTATTGTTTCATGGACTGGTTCATGGATTGATTCACAGAATCAGATTCAGTTATTGGTTCATTGACTGATTCATGCATTGATTAACAGAATCAGATTCATTCATTGGTTCATGGACTGATTTATGGATTGATTCACAGAATCAGATTCAGTTATGTTTCATTGACTGATTCATGCATTGATTCACAGAATCAGATTCATTTGTTGGTTCATTGACTGATTCATGCAGCGATTTACAGAATCAGATTCATTTATTGGTTCATTGATTCATACATTGATTCGTAGAATCAGATTCATTTATTGGTTTATTGACTGAATCATGCAGTGATTCACAGAATCAGGTTCATTGACTGATTCATGCAGTGATTCACAGAATCATATTCATTTGTTGGTTCATTGACTGATTCATGCAGCGATTAACAGAATCTGATTCATTTATTGGTTCATTGACTGACTCATGCATTGATTCACAGAATCAGATTCATTTATTGGTTCATTGACTGATTCATGCAGTGATTCACAGAATCAGATTCATTTATTAGTTCATTGACTAATTCATGGATTGATTCACAGAATCAGATTCATTTATTGGTTCATTGACTGATTCATGCAGTGATTCACAGAATCAGATTCATTTATTGGTTCATTGACTGATTCATGCAGTGATTCACAGAATCAGATTCATTTATTGGTTCATGGAGCCTAGGTTCATAGATTGACACACTGATTTATTTATTGATTTGTTCATAATTGATTTATTGACTCACTGGTTCATTGTTTAATTCATTTTGATAATTTTTTGATAGCAATGCATCGCAACTCTGAGTTATTTGACTCTAATGCTCTTGATGCTTGGTGTCAACTATGGTACTTTGCAAAATAAATTGGTAATGGATTTACCTGTGAATTCAAATCACCAGTGATAGATGATTGTTCAGGTCTCTCTTTTCCTGATGATGCTGGAGATAAAATATGATGTAGCACCTGTAATACGAAAGATATTTTTTTCATTATAACCAAGTCGGAATTGAAATAAAAGCTGTCTAACCATAAGATTTTTGGGAGAATACAAGACTCTGTTAAATCAAGAAGCACTTGACTACAAATATCAAGATATTATTTTTATCTTGGTTCATTATATTGAATCACAATCTTTCAAAAAATAACAAAATATTCAGAAGTGAGTGAAAACTTAATATTTAATCAAATATTCTACCTAAAATCTATCTGTCTCAATAAGTGGCATTAAACTAATGTGCCCTCATCAGTGGATTCAGTTTGTGTCTGAATCTGTCAACGAGGGCGCACTAACACATGCCAACCATGTCTGGCGAGATAGAAGTCAGGTATGCAGCAACCCTTAAATTTGAGATAGATATGAGTGATTATGACGCCATTTTACGTAATTTCATGTATGTGTCAATCAAATTTAAATTTAAGTTGCGTAAAGAGAAATGAGCAATGTTATTGGCTTATTCAAAAAGACAATGTGCTTTGGAAATACACATTTTATTTTATTTTGATTTATTATTTATTTGTTGATAGTTTTTTAAAGTTTTGGTAAAAATGTACTGAATCACAAGTACATAACAAAAAACATAATACATAAAATTTTAATCAGATTGGGACCCACTCATTTTGCAATACAACAGTGTTTTTTTCCTAGGAATATTAAAATGTTTATTTTGTGATTTTGTGACAATCTCATAGTGCACATGACTTCATATACAAACATAATCGCACACCGAGTGAAATAATTCTTGGTTACACACATACATGTATAATACCGGTAGAACACAGTAACATAAAAATAAGTTAGCATACTCTAGCGAGTTCTCGTTTTGCTGGTATATAATTATGGTCTACTGCTAGACACAGCAATAGCGTTACACCCGCATCTTGGTATCGGCCGAGACCAATCAGAGCAGTAGCTTTTCTATAATAGCCCTAAAATATAAAAAAAATATATCTTAAAGAACATTCAGCTATAAAACAAAATGGTAACAGCAAGGAATTCATAAAGGAAGTTGCAGATGTGTTTTGTTTGTTTTTTAAAATTCAAACACAAATTTGACTGTAATGGTTATTCCATTCCTGAGTTGTGATTGGCTTAAGGAGGCCTAGGTACTGTATTTATTCTATCAAGCCAATTAAAAGAAAGCTTGCTTCTCTTCCCAGGGAGAAATTGACAAATAAAGCCGTTTAATTTAGTTCGACATTTATTGAATAATGCTTGGAGAATTAAAGTTTAATTTAAAATTAACAAAACCAAAAGCATTTACTCATTTCACCATGTGGCACACTTAAAAAGAATGCAATGTGGCAAAAGAAAATGAGTAAATTTTGTTTTTTGAACTTAAAAGGCATATATTTAATAAAAGGGCACATAAATACAAAATTACATTTATTACATGTGTATGCTGGATTATAAAACATTTGAAGTATGATCATAAACACACCACTAAAAAGATCAATTAAAGGCACATACACTTTTTTTATATACATGATATATTAACGTGTAAGTGCCTTTAATCTTTTTTTCATTTTTTTTTATTTAGGTTGCAGAGACAAACGAAAAAAAAAAACAAGACAAAAAACAAGCTCTGAAAATGGATAGAACTAGCACTCAATAAAAGATAAAAAATCAATGAATTTGCTTAGTTCAGGTATGGTGATGAGTGAGGAAACTCTTTTTAATGAACTGCGCCACATGAATGCGTATACGTTCATCACTAAGTAATAAAATTAACTGTCCATCCATTGGTTTGCCATCAATGTGAATGGTACTTTGCAATGAGTTTTATAGTGATGACATCCCATTAGAAAATTAAATTCATCTTCAATATGTCCTTGGCAGTTGGCTGCACATGCTACTGCCGCAATTTCTGTCTTTTGAAAGGATTCTTTTGTGTCGTTTTATTTCAAATTTAAGGTATTGTTGAAACAATAAGGAGAATACAGAATTAAAGAAATGTACATGTACAGAATCAAATAGTGGGTGGACATAGTGGTTTTGACCGAATAATGAATAACATACAGTAAAAATTGCTGTCAAAAAAGAAATTTCTACAACATTTATTTAACATGAAAATAACATTTTGTTTTGTTAGCTACATACCCATAATTACATTAGGTTAATAGTACGTATATAGGGGAATTTGTGTTACCTTTGGCCAGGCTGGTTTAAGTTTACAGGCTTCATTTGCATCAACAAGGGCTTCTTGTAACTTGCCTTGAGTTGCATAGACATGGGAACGATTACTAAACAGTAAATGTTCAGTTGGTACTGCAATATAAAGACAAAATTGTCATCGATGTCCACTGCATTATCATGGTTGTATAAAACTATACATATACTGTAAAATACTTTATTTTAGCTGGAATTAATTTTCGTTGAAAAGACTTTTTGGGTGTTTTGTATGGAATTTATTTTCATGAGTTGAATGTAAAATATAGGAAAAAAAAGTATATTCGCTGGATTGTATTTTCACTCAATCATTCCTTCAGCGAAAATAGCGAAAATTAATTCTAAACGAAAATAAAGTATTTTACAGTATTACAAACGACTGAAGGGTATATTAGACAGCCACTGAAGACTGGTAAGATGGACAACTCCAATGAGTGTTTACTATCCCAAGTAGCATCTGGACATTCAACATTTTGTCTGGATTGACTGATATTATTATTATCCAGAGTGAGCATGATCAAATCATATTTAGTACACATGAAATAGAATATATCAAGGAAGTATATGATAAGAATAAATAACTTTTCATGTGATACACTTCACAATGAATATATCAAACAAACTAGTTTTGACTATCTTCAATTAGACTAGCTACAAATGGCCACAGTGATTTTGTTGAAAGCAAGATAGCCACATGAATTGTTTTCACAGTTCCATCCTCTCCCATCATCAAGTCCACTATTCCAAATATCTTGTTTACATAGATCTTGGGAAAAGTTGATGCGATGACACTATTAAGGGGTAATAAATTAGTCTTGCGGCTCTCTCACTGTCAATGAAAACTTGGAGACCATTTGATTTAACATTTTTGCATGAAAGAATGCCATAGATGTTATTAGCATGAATTAGTTATAGCCCCATCATATTAGTAACCATCATAACAGTTTGATTGAAGTTCAAAATCTATTTGACCAATCAGAGTGATTGTACATCTTATGTTACCGAGAAATAGAAAAGTACCAAGAGACATTGCTCATAGCCAGTTCATATCTAAAATTTGAATAAAACTCATTTATGGAAATCATAACAGTATTAAGATGTATTAAGGTAGAAGCCTACTCATGATTTCAAATACCCAGAATTTATTCATTTTTTTCATAAATTGTACTTTCGGGCAATATAAGAATATTGACTTAACAAAATTTGGGGATCACCAGGTTATTTTTGAGAAAATCATGGTTGTATTTTAGTGGCTAGCTGCAATTATGGCAGTATTATAGTGCTTTTACCATAGGTTTCTAGGGAAGAGATATTATGCCATATCTCAAATTGTAGGCTGTTGATATACTGTAGGCTGAAAAAATAATATATTGTTAATGATGGGGTACTTTTTGTTTTACTGAATTTGTTCAAAAATCTGGGTTTTAAAAAATGTTGAAAAATGCATTCTTTTTTAAACAGTGCGCTCTATGGAATTGTTCTAAAAATAGCTCAAAATACATCACTGTAACACACAAAAGAATGCTATTTCATGGTGCCATGGGACAAAAGCTTAATGATTGAACATAATAAACCAATGAACATTGTCATGCGATTTATGACCAACTTTCTCAAAAATAATGAGTAGGATTCTACCTTAAGACACTTCATAATATATAAAAAAAAAAAAAAAAAATTCAATACATATTTCATTAAAAACAGCAATAGCATAATTTCATTTCAAACCTGTGATAGTGAAAACTGGTTTATTTACCAAATTTTATGAGCCAGGGAACAAATCATGACATGATATAATCAATAAATGAGTGCATGTGTACATATGTTACATGATAAATGTCATATATACATCACTGGCTGCCAGACGATTAATTTGAATCCAATCTGCAATGCTTGATTTTGATGAATTTTTGACACTGAAATGGCCACCTATTTGGCCATCTCAAATCAGATCAAAAAGCAAATGAACATTTGTATTCCAAGATGTATGCGTGGACGAATGCATGCACGCATAAACATAAAGATGTGTTCATTGTAAAATTGTATGTATATTTAATACAATAGCAAGTCATTCAATCTTATGTAATCTTGGGGGCAGAGCTATGTCACAGAGTATTCTATGTTGCACTGTTCAGAAGAGTTTTAACAACTAGCCCAAAATAAAGTTGTTTTCACTGGTTGCCAGGCAGTGAAGGTGGTGCCTAGAAGTTCGCTCCTGAGAAAAGACAATCTGATATACCATTCTATTTTTAATTTAATTTGTAATTATTTTTATATAATTTATATTTATTTATTACATGTATTTATTTATTTATTCAAAGTTGTGGTTACTGTAAAGGGGTTAATTATTCACTGGGTTTTAATTTTGCTTATTTCGCTGACTGGAAAATGCGCTAAATTAAAACCCAGTGAATATGTAAAATTTAGCATAGAACACATTATCTAAATGATAAAACCGTGAATTTAAAACCCACTGAATATGCCTGAAATGCTAAATCAGCGAAATTTAAACCCAGTGAAAATTAGTCATTTTACAGTATCACAAAAGCCAATAAATTAGCATTAGTTAAAATAAGATATAAAATTATTTATATAATATATAGATAGTTATATTTAAATAAATTTTGGCAATTTTAATATTTGCTTTCTTTGAAAACATTTTCATTGTGTTAAACTGTAATGGTCGATGCTGGCAGGTTCACGCTTGTCGCACAGAAACTAAACATCAGTGTACATTGGATTCTGTAAGACGGCGAAAATCAAATGGTTTACAGCATATTCTTGTTAAAGCAAGTGATCTTACCCAGGGTAATCGCCTCTGTATATTTATCTAAAGCAGCTTGTAATTGTCCATCTGCAAACAACCGATTACCTTCAGCTCTTATCCTACGTGACCTTGTCTCCTCTGAAAACAATTTCTCGAATACCCGAGACAATCCTACGTTGATCTTGAAAGTTGAGTGCTCGATATTGGATACGTGAGTACTACACAGTCCACATGTTTGTGACTTCTGCTTCTGACTGACACACTGTTTACAATACGTATGGCCACACGGTATGGTGACCGGTTCATGGATCAGACCGTTGCACATAGAACACGAAACAAGGTCGGACGGAGTGTCACGATCCCGTTTGCGATGCCTTGTAAATAAAGTTAAGTGTTTACATTCAGTGTCAACAATTCCTGTAACAAGGTGAACGAGCCTTTCTGGTGATACATGTCCTATCCGTGTAGCGCGAAGATAAGCATCCACCGATTCGTTCAATTTACCAGAACGAACCAGAGCATCTGCAAGGCACAGGCACAATTCCTGATCATTATTACCGTGCTCGACTAACACACTAGCGTATATCTGTGCAGCCAGGTCGTATTTGTGACTTAGAAATGCGGTCTTCGCTACGTCTTCCATGATTAACACCAGCTTATCAAATGAAATAACCCGTGAGACTACCGGTAACACAGGAAACTAAAACCATCTGCAGTAAGATTTTACAGGCACAAACAACAACACTGACTTTGGTCAAATTGCGGTCAAAGGTCATTCTCTCCAATAAACGCCCTCTAACGTAATTTATTGAACATGCCACAATTCCTCAATTATTACAGACACATGTCAGCCATATCATCCAAAATTGATATAAAGTTACTTGACCTATGAAGGACCCTGATCAATTTAACGTTCATGTATAACAAACATGCCGCCAAAAGATGATGAACACCAAAACAAAGTAATGTAAAAAAAATACTATAGGTGGCGCTCTAGCGATATAAACCGTCACAAGAACAATAGTTAGCTTAACATGATTGAAGTTGTTTTTTTTCTACCGCACTGGATCAGCACTGTCTTTACTGAAGTCACTTGTAATTTAAGTAATTTATATAATCGTGTGTTATTTGTCGTGAATAACACTCTGAGGAGATTCCAACATTCAGAATTCGAATTCGCTTGAAGAATTCTTTTATAGCAATGATACATGTGTTATTAAAAGTTCGTTATTAAAATGACATGTTTTAATGATACAAGCCATGTAGTAGTGTTTGGTGTATTTTGGTATCTCCGTGTAATTCAGATAATACTTGGTGTTTCCAGAAAGTGGCGCAGTGATTATTTGCACCACAGACAAGCTTGTTACTAACCGATATTCTAAGATCACGACACACCCAGAAAAATGTCTTACCTTTGTTTGAACCCATTCTGAAATTTCCGACCCTTGCATTTGCCTCCCCATTGAGAGATTCTGGGCATTGTTGAGAGAGATAAGCGTTTTAGAAGCATACACTATGCTATGAAAAAATTCTCCATATGTACTACATGCACGGGAATGGGGCCGGGAACTTAAATGTATACCCCATAGGTAAGAGAGAATGCGGGACAAAACTGTCACAGTAGAAAATTGATGATAGTAAATTTAAAATCATTTCTCATCCCATTTTTATGGTAAATACAAGTCCAGATTCCAGGGCCCTTATGTAGAGATGTCAGATAGACTTCGTACTAACCCCATTAGCAGCAGCTCTGGAAACTCGACAGAGGCCTGGGAAAAGCCAGTCACACGTGTTTATGCATTTCATTTTATTTAGAAATATTCAAAGATACACCGTTGTTATTTAAAGAGTGACTGACTGTGCAAAAAAAAGACAGGGGACCAGGAGTGTGGTATGCAGATAAATTATTTTTACGTTCCTGACAAATTTTATGCTAGCTCTGCTGGGAGCCAAGGGTTCATGGCAGCTCCAGAAGGCGCTTGTTATTAGCAACGGTCACCCATTGCAACTACTGCCAAGCATAATCGTATTATTAGGTTAATCGTAATGTTTAATTTGCCGACAAATTCATCTCTCACGAAATATTACTGATATTAAAAATGTACTTTTCATATATCTGTGGCGTCAACATGATGCATGCAAGTAAAAGCAATGTTCTTCAAAGTGAAACTAGAATTATGGCTTTGTAGACATTGACCATTTCCAATATACAATGAAACCTGTATTAGTTATCCGATACCTAACACTTCTGTGCAGTCCTAGTGCGATTTGAATGTAAAGTGACCTGTATATAGAGACCACCTGTGTAATATGACCAGTAATCGCTCAGATATTGTCCCCTCATCACATACATCATTTTACGTCCATTCTTTCTTTTAGTGAATGATTTACATGCACTTTCAGTCAGAATTTGTCCCTAACAGCATACATGATTTTTGTATATATTCCATGTTTTAGTGAGAGTAAACATTATTGTCCCACCAAGTGAACGATTTTACAGAAATTATCGTCCCTCGAATGATTCTCTAGTGTAAAATAATGTGGGATTGAGAAACCCATATTTTTAAGAATTAATTTCATATTCTCACAATACAATCAAGTACTTTTTCGAAAGCATAACATTTTTAACTCCAGATTCTGATAGAATTGATGAGATACATAGGTAAAACAAAATGACGAATGTTGTATGCACCCCTCTACTAATTTGACTTATGATAACATATATATGCAACAGCGCCATCTTGAGATAAAAATGAGATTTCTCGCCGAAAATACTTAGGAATAATTCAAGGCAGTAAATATCTCTATTGTCTTTGGAAACAACAACTTTTATCAAAAACAATCCTCAGATTACTTTGACTGGGTTAATATTGCACTCATGTGTACATGTGGGTGTGGTTTCTAGTGTTCAGAGCATTTCTATAGCAAATAAATGCTTACTTAACATTACATGTACAATTTCCATCCTAGATTAAACTAGCCATTCTAAAACCAAGAATAAAAAACTCGAAAGACTGTATACATCAATACACCATATTGTCACCGAGAAAAATGGATGTGTAACAGGTTAATTTAGTTTTCGGACCCCAAAAATGTCATGTAATGTAAACGTAAAAATGCGCCGATTTTCAATGGTCAAATAAGTCGAACAAAGATTGACTTTATCAGTAAAATTGGAGCAGTCTTAGGGTAGCTTCTGTTCATATAATGTACATACGTACGTATGTACTTGAATTCTCTATTTGTCTAGTAATTGTTGACCAGGACTGGTAGACGCACTACCCCCCCCCCCAAAAAAAAACATTCAAATAAGAGAATAAATTTATGTTGCTGAATTTAAAAAAAAAATTCCTTTTCATTCTAATACATATAAAACGTAAAATGCGCCGATTTTCATTGGTCAAACAAATTAAACAAAGGCTGTGTCAATGTCGGTGAATATTCTTTTTCTTCTATTGAATTATTAACCACTACTGCGCCTCGCACAATACTTTCTACTCCGAGTCTAGGCTCCGGTCGAGTACCCACAGGCATGTTTAATGTTAACTTCACTACACCATATTGTCACCGAGCAAAATGCTGAGATATATGCATATATAACTTGTCAATTTAGTTCGGACCACAAAATTCCATGTAATGTAAACGTAAAAATGCGCCGATTTTCAAAAGTACACGCATGCTCATTCGATCGAAACAAGGTAAACTGTTTGTTCCGGGTACTGTACAGTGACGTCTTTTACCGACAATGCTGAGTTGTATCATCTGTGGATTTCCCGCAATGCGTTTACCGTTCATATACAGTGAATCTGGCTGTTATGTCATTTCCTTATCTTCAATCACTTTCACACCACTGTCTGTCTGCTACCACCCAGGAAAATCTAACAGAAATCAAAATATATTCATTTGTTCAATTTTTACCCACAATGGGCAATTAAAGACCCGCACCGTGTGAATTATTTCGACTATGGGACAATATGAGGTATGCCAACAAAAACTTACCCGTCCAAGCAAGCGTAGATTTCTGGTGTCTGTTAAGATGTCATATTGACGTACATCTGATCTCCATGAAACCAATTGACAAACTAGAGATATTTGTCATCCAATGAAAATAACATCTCTGTTACTAAACCTAGAAAATGAAAAAAATAAACTAAAAGTTAAGTATATAGCTTTATTTCTTCACGGGTGCTATATTAGAATGTTTAGACAGAGTGTTCGTGTGCTGGGCAATGCACTTAAGTTAATTCTCTCTAGCTGACAGCGTACATGCGCCCTCTAGCGACGAAGAACTGCTCTGACGTCACATACATGTAGGTGAAGGTATGTCAAATAAACAACTATGGATACTTATATGATGGCTTAATTATCGAGTTATTAAACCTTCAAGTCAGGTAACCGGTGATCGGGAAGTTCGCCACCCATTCAATCGAACAAAGACACACAGAGAACTGTGTGTTACATTTGGTCTCAGCCGTGTTGCTTCTCGGCCGCATCCCCGACTGACTCTCTCGTGCCGAGACCACTTTATTCACTTTTCCAACTGTTAACCAATTACAGAGAAGTTAAAAGACTCTAAGGCGTGGCCTTCACACATATAGCCAATCACGCAAAGTATTAAACACGCCATAATGTTAGACTAATTGCCCCGGATACCAGAACATAACTATCATATTTATCGACGTCTTGTTACTTGTATTTCAACTAACATTCCGTATTCGACAATTATAACCGCCAGTTTTCTTTTAGTAATTTCAATAACATGCCATGAACGCTACCATGATAAATTGTAAGCAGATGCGGATTATTCAGGGGTCACCATTGGAAGCCGCAATGACCACTGGAGCGATCTCTGATAAACACATGCAAATTTAAATCATGAAAATTATATTGACATATTTCATTGATTAATCTATTGTCGAGTAAAAGCCGTCGATTGTACCCAGGTTCTTGAGCAAACGCTGTTATACATGTAAAGAGAAAATACAGTATGTTCATTACTCTATTGTAGTTTCTTAATAACAAGTTTGTGTTCAGAAATATTAAGACACGCGCAGTTTATCACTTGGTTGTTTTACACTCATATTGCTACACGAACAATGTCTGCTCACAAACTGTAACAAGACAATCTATCATTTTCAAAATGAATTGATAATTTTAAATTTCAGAAGATAAAATAAATATTGAAAATTCCTTCTTTATTTCACCCAAAATGTTCTCTTTTTAAGGGCGGTAGTCGTCGCATTGCGCATGGGAGGGGGTATATTATCCTGATTCCTGGGATGATTGTAACGCATCGAGGGGCGTTTAGGATTCAAAATTGCATTCATACTTGCCACTGGGAAAACAAATCGGGTTGTGAGAATATGTTATCAATACAAATCTAAGACATATTATGCTTGGAGCGACGACCATCAGAAAATAAATACCATACACACTCGCAAATGTTCTCCTGAGCTCCATTAATTGTAAATCATTCCTGCGCAAAAAGTACAAAAGTGTGATCCTATCCCCAAAGTTATTTCAATCATGGAGGTATAAACAGATACCTCCATGGTTCAATTATGTTTTATGTACGTAATTCAACACAGAATGATTCCCACACTGAACGACGCTTGAGAATATTCCCACTGAATTGAATATTGCCATTGTAATATATAACAATCTAATGTCGATTCAATAATAAGCCAATCCTATTATCGACCTATCAGCATACATCAGCGTACCACAACATGTTTCAATTAACCAATTAACATCATGGAATGATAGAATATCAGTCGTATTTAAATCTGTTATGTGTATCTCACTGTATGTTCGATATCGTACCACTGGGAGCACTGTGACAGCAATCAATCTCCATTGCAAGCTAAGCCCAATAAATCTGTATCTGATAACCAGCGTAATTCAATTATTATTGGAGATTCAAGTAGATACAACCAAAGTTATTTCCATGTCAGGAGCGGTTTTCCCTGATGTTTCCCAGGTGTATTGACTATATGTCAGACTTTATTGCAAATAGCAACTTGGTTATCATTCAGTGTAGTAATAATAATGTTAATGTTAAAATAGTATTTTTAAACACGATATCGTCAATTAGTGTACATAGACATTATTAAACATTAACAGTTATTAATCCAGCAGCCAAGATTTTCATTTCAAGTGTGTGCCCACGTGCAGCTGTTAATTCATTACACCGATCACTTCGGCCCACGGCAGGAAACAATGGTGCATCTTTTATTGACAATGACGTACATTACGTAACAATGTTAGCTCATAACATTGGAAGACATTACATAGAAGGCAAAGACACGTATGTTTTTGAAATAGTAATCACTACTTGTTTAATCTCTTAGTTGGTTTTAGGTTTTCTCAAAATATAAGTGGTATTACACGGCCTGTGTCCGGTAAATATCTGGACTATGTTTATGGCAATTATAATGAAATTTTAATTTGGTCTTCATTCATAATTTTTGAATTTCTGACAATAACCCAATTTTTGTGGTTCGTAAACTCCGCTCGTTCATTCAACCCAACAACCATGTTTCGATTCGTTATAGAAATTATAAGGTGTTCATTGAGCCTTTATTTTTGGCCGACTTTCTGAACACGTCTCTACTTGACAAGTTGCGACCCCATGTTCCAGTGGAAGGTTCATATTTTACGAATTTGCGGAAAATTATTTTTCCCAAATTGACCAATAATCTACCATTTATTACACCGCCAGTCATAGACCAACTTTTCTCACAATGCATTATAAGTCTGCTGGCCTAGACAAAACATCTTCTAGACATTTGCGTATTTCTGTATTTTTTTATTCGTTAAATTTTTGCTTAATTTATTCAACCAGAATATTTCATGACGTGCATGTCAAAGTTATTCCATTACACAAAATTGAAACCTATGACCTATGTAAGTTTCCAATTTTGTTATTTCAAGTAAGACAGACAGGTGTCATTGAATAAGCTCTTAATTTAGGACATTTCACTAGTTTCCCTAAATGGTTTAGTTCTTATTTATCTGCCAGAATACAAGTTGTGCATTTGTTGGGTAAATTGTCGAATACTGTTATTATTAGATCTGGTGTACCGCAGGGCCATTATTGTTTATTTTATTTGTAAGTGACCTTTCATTATATTTTAACAGTTTTATTGATATGTATGCTGACAATCAAACACTGGTCGTCTGGAACAAGCATCAATATAGTGGCATAAATATTAATGATGATGATGTTGGTTGAATTGTACTTACATGTCAATCTAAAATCTAAATCTAAATGTTCAACCAATCAACGGCTCGGTGCCTTTATATTTAAGTGAAATGTTCAGACCTATTTCCCAAACTCATGATTATAGCACACTTCACTCTCGTTACAATAATTTATGCTTTTCTAAATTGAAAACATATATAAGTTAGTGGACATTTCATTCACTACAGAGGGATAACGCTAAGGAATAACTTGCCAACTTATACTAGAAATTCAGCCTCATTAAGCATCAGGTACAACATATATCTTGGTGAGACGATTGTTGCCAATGATTCAAGCGTGCAGGGTGCAGATTATTGAATTTTTAATGCACACTATTTAGCAATTTGGTCTACAGTCTTGGAATAAAAATAAATAATATCACAATATAAAAACACACACATAGATCGAGGTCGCTGTGTTTGTTATTTTAATATTTTCTATGATTAAAACAGGCATTTTTGCATTTCGTTGTTACAGTACTTGCTGCTGCCTGCACCGCAGCTCGAAAAAAAGATTTCTCTGGCCTTATACGACACGCGCAGCGTTTGTTCACAGCGCTCAAACTCTATTTGGAAAATTAGGAAGATTGATAGGTTTGGGGTATCCTACCCCATTAACCCCCCTCACATATGATATTGCATGGCCTCAATGTAGCTATCGACATACTACGTCACAATGAATATTGTTCACTTTATGTTTGAGTACAAATTGTAATCTTCTTCCCCGAGGACTAAATGATGACTTGCACTGTCAGACCATGAAAAAAAACACGTTTGCTCAACTTGTGAGGTTTCATGCTTCTTGTTAACCTTTCCAAAATGCCAAAAAGTTACCGTTTTATTGGCTGTCATGCAACGAAATCAGTTTCATTTAAAAACAACCTCTTAGGCGAATATTATCATATGAATGAATCAGAATTGTCTCTGGAGAGTTATGTTCTCTTCTGATGGATGTATACGTGCAATTGCCATGGAGAGGATACAGTCAGCTGCCGAGGGCCCATGCAGATTCACCTGTCAATCATTGTTTACTGACGTGCTCTGTTGGACAACATCCCCCTTAGCGAGTGACTGAATGAACGTACGTGCTACACCACCAAGTAGACATTCCTTCAGGTTTTAGTTTTCGCTATGTAGTAAGTCATCCCACAGCGTTTTTTTTGTTAACATCACGAAAAACAAATTCCTCAATAGCAAAACACATGGAGTGATTGCATATGTTTTTTTTATTGCGAAACAAACCATTGCATGCTAATTTCCCGAATTGCCACGACATCACTAGTCTGTTACCCTCAGTCTGTTTACTACATGATTACAGAGTTCGTTGGACAATCGTTCATGACAAAGTTCGACCACACACTATATATTAGTCACTGCACAATGACAAGGAGAAAACTTATTCATTCAAAATGTGCTTTGAAAGGCCAAAGGACGGGGATGGTGGTTGGATTGACGATAATAAACTGTGCACTGTAGCGTAAAAAATTTCTGAATGAATGAGCGGTAACAATGGAAACAAAAGAACTGGTTGGCTGCCAAATGAATTAAGCGCTAACTAAAACAGGGTTGCAAAGACTAAGGGGAACTAAACAAATCCTCCTAGCAGTGAGCTACAACACAGATCTCACTTTGTAAACTCACACCGCACACGGAAGATATACATTGAATTACATTTAATAGCAAAGCACATACATTATCAATACATACAAACCAATAAACTTACACCAATTATGCAATAATAAAAAACAATTATCTCTACAATAACTAAAAATTGATTATTTCTAATAAAACTAAAAATTGGGCAAGGGGTCCTTTCAGTCTAGCTTACCAGGTCCAAGGGCATAAGTGAGCCCAACATCAAGGCGTCGGAGTGACCTTGTAGTTGAAGGTCACTATGCTGCCCAGAGGATGAAGGTCACTGTTCCACCAAGGTCGTGTGTGACCGTGAAGGTAACCGAGCAAGTGAAGAGTAGCCTGGGGAGTGGCTAATGAGAAACTGAATGGGGGGGGGGCAGGATGAAATCCTTGGCCCAAGGTGACCCCATGAAATAAGGATTGGGTAGTAGGTTGAGTTAGTTGATGGAAGGATGTTCCAGCCCAAGGGGTATATAAAACATGCGCGGCTTAGGGAGCAGGATCCTGGGTGACATGTGCGCATGTGCGACCCAGGTGGGTATGGCAGGGTACTCCAGCTCAAGGGACATATGAAATATGCACGGCTTGGGGAGTAGGCACCTGGGTTCCACATGAGCGTGCGTTATATAACCCAGATGGAAATGAGCATATGATATGATGCTCCAGCCCAAGGGGCATTTGAAATATGCGCGGCTTGGGGAGCAGGATCCTGGAAGACATGTGTGCATGTGCATGCCAGGTGGATATGGTAGGTTACTTCAGCCAAGGGGCATATGCAATATGCACGGCTTGAGGGGTAGGCTTTGAGGTTGCATTTGAACAAGTGCGACCCATGTGGCGAAGAGTAATGCTAGGATGCTCCAGCCCAAGGGACATATGATATATGCATGGCTTGGGGAGTGGGGTCATGGGTGACATGTGCAAATGAAGAACCCAGATGGATGTGGTTAGATGTAGAAATGACAAAACGAACCAATTACAAATAATAAGCCAACATACTAGATGTTGCAAATTGACTCAGATACCCTGTATATGTCGGATGCTGTACATGATGCAATAGAAAAGTTCTGCATACTGTAAATGTTGGATGCTGCATATGATGCAATAGAAAAGATCTCAATACTATAAATATCAGATGCTATTTACGATGTTGCCATTTTTTGAAAGGCATGTTGTAGGAGGCTCTCTGGTGTTCTGATGGAGGTATGTTAACAGTTGCTGGACCATCTGCCTGATGTGAGCACTTGCTGCGATGATAGCTGCTCCGATGCAGAAAAAGTGTCCTGCAAACATATGCGGTTGTAGTCCAATCTTTGCGAGCAATGTACAAAGAGACTTTGTGAAGATACAACGATTAAGGGGTGTTCGTTCGGGAAGCAGAAACAGTGGTTCGGTTGCAAGGGGAAACATCTTATGTCGCACGTATAAAAATTGCTGCAGCATTGTAACTGGACAAAGAGGGGTTCCTGTTGGAAAAAGCCGCAAGTCGAAACCGTTCCGGAACTGATCTGTTTTAAATGCCTTGATATGAATAGTTATATGGGCTGCATGATCTGGTTGAAAGTTGAAGTGGGGCAAGTAAACTCGCTGCAGCAAAGGAAACCATAACATGCTAACAGAAATACTTATTCCAGCATGAGATCGAAATAGGGACCAAATACCACCTGACGGAGTAGTTATGGGCAAACGTGGTTGGGTTCCAGTTGCTTGGAAATGTAGAATTCCGCAGAGTACATAATTAAAGCGAAGAGGTGACTGACCTTGTAGTGTAAGCAGGATTAGGGTAGCCACCGAATATGTAGTAATTTCGTATGCCTGCCAGATATACCTTAATATTGGTGTATTTAAGATCAAGTTTGTAGCAGAGTGCGTAACAAAATATATCAGGATATATCTTTGTAAGGTGACCGGTGCTTGGTTTAGCTGAACATTACTACAAAGAAAATCAGGCACGGGGCCTTTTCTGTAAGTGGAGCCTCTTCCCGGAAACGTTGTATCTGGAAACGAGACAGAGAATCGACAATTGTGTTAAGCTTCCCAGGGATATGTTGAGCTTGAAACATGAGACTGTGGGTGACTTAGAGCGGCCTTTATTGATAATGTGAACGGTCGCCATGTTGTCACAATTGAATATAATGCACTTGTGCCCCCATAAATGACCTCATAACACTGATGCTACTACGATTGAGTACAGTTTTTTTAAATGCGATGAACAGTGCTGCATCAGAGTCAAGGATAAGTCCGTGCTGCCAGCGTTCATTAAACCAATGACCGCAGAAATGCCGCCATGCCCTATGCCGCTGGCATCTGTGAATGGCTGCATATCCGATGCTAGGGTTGTTTTGGCCTCAAGAAACATTGAAACACCATTCCAATTAGAAAGGATTTGGTGCCACATCAGCAGGTCTTGTTTACTTTCTGGCGATAATGTCACATGGTAGTTTGAACTCTTCACTCCCTTGGAAATTTCAAGTAAGCAAGAAATAAATGTCAGGCCTGGAATGACTACCTTGCATGCGAAATTCAGGTGTCCCAGGAGGCTTGGTAATTCGCGCTTTGTGCAGGATTTACGGGCAAGGAATGAAACAACCAAATTAAGCATCCTATTAAGTTTATCCTTTGGTAGGGGTGTCTCCATGGCAATAGTATCAAGTTCAATTCCCAGATACTCTAAACATTTGGTTGGACCCACTGTTTTAGTGGTGCGATAGGGATATTTAAGCAATGAAACAACAGTCAGTAGAGTCAGTAGAACCATTGTACGATCAACATCACATGATGGTGGGTCAACTGTTAAAAAATCGTCCAGTAAATGAAAGACAGTGTAAAATTGACTATCCCACTGGATACCATACAAATTCCATAAAGAAGGATGGATAGGGATTAGCTTAAAAGCATCAACCATGCGCCTCTACCCATTGTCTGAATGGCTAAAATTGCCTCATCAATTTTCACGTAAGAAAGTGAAAACTGTTCCTTCTCCATTTATACTGGGAGTATCTACATTATCATGGGGTGATTGTAAGTACATGATTAAACGTTTCTTGTCAGAGTATTTTTATTCTGCCACACCAATTGGACAACGATAATTGGCAAAAGGTGGTGAAGAAAAGGGGCTAATTTCTTTTCCATAACAACTTCTGTTTGTTTGCGAGCAGATACCAAATTACGGCTAATAAAGGTAGATAAAGGTGGGTTATTAATCCTAGTATCAAAGCCTTCCTGTAAGCCAGAAATAAGGTAGTTCACAACTGTTGAGTCTGGGATAACAGCTGACTAAGAATATCAATGTTAATTGGAGTAGAGGCTTTATTAAGAAGTCAGGCTCTGCGTTGCTGTCCCTTAGGAGCACATTTCCCTTGACTCAAATTGTGGTCAGATGAATGGCAATTATGGCACAAATGGGAAAAGGCACAATTGCTCTTTTTGCAGCCGAAAGATGCATTACAGTTATTTCCTTTCCCTGGTAGAAAACACGTTTTCGGTCAGATCTGTCATGGGATGCTGAGGCTCATGTATTACCAGGGGTATATAAATTAGGCTTCCTGGTGGTTGAGGCAAGCTGAGAGCACACTTCGGTTACATGAGCGACACTACTGCACAGATTGCATGTATTTGCACGAAGCCCTGAGAATATAGAACAGTATAGCGACTGTATCACGATGAGACCAATCCACTTTAATGTTGTGATTAAGAAGCAATGCTGCAGCTCTGACAGAAAAAACACGATGATACTCGTAAAATGCCAGTTAGTTATAACGTTTAGACATGTTCACTATGTCACGTTCATATCCATCTAATTCCCTTCGTCGCTCAGGGTAGACATAACATTTCTGTATACCGAAAATGCCAGAATGAATTCCTGAATCATAAGCAAATGAGATATCCTATTATCTTGCAAGGGTTATAAAGTAAATGCCTCATCGCCGACGACTATGTGACATTGAGCATCGGTGCATGTAACTGTAGCCTGGTACTAAGACACATGCTAGATTTATGTCCTTACCTGCGATAATATCGCGTCGAATGGATAGATAAACCAGTTCTATGGCAAATTTTCAGGAGTACAACGTGAGCAGAGAAAGTTGTTCTCAAAAGTAGCACTAGCGTTGATAGCCTGGGAGCCGCCAACTTGAATGTGTTCAACAGAGTTGTTATGGTGTGACGTCATGGCTTGATTGTTGACCTCTGACCTATGGGCGTTTTGCAGTTGAACCATGTGGGTCAGGTTAGCGATCGACGATTGTAACTCCTTAAACATAACCATTGTAACGCAACCGTCTAGACTATGGGTTGGTGAATTCATCACCTGTGAAGTGCTTGCAGTTTGGTACTTGGGCGTCCTGAACTTGCTGTGGAACCAATGCTTACCGTTGTGCTGATAGAGAGATCGTGGTTCCTTTAATGCCCACATTCCTTGTTTCGGCAGCGAGTTGATCCAAAGAATTACGAGTTGCTTCTCTAGTCACTGGTCTGGTGCAAGGCTGGACACGGGGCTGAGTAGATTTCTTTGCACGTCCAGGCCTAGCTGGAATTGTAGACTAATTAAGTAGTGTTCCTTAACAAAGAATGAAATGAACGTAATTGACGATAATGCACTGTAGCGTAACAAAAAAACTGAATGAATGAGCGGTAACAATGGAGACAAAAGAAATTTAGGTGACTCTAAGTGTCCTGTGCAAGTGAGAAATGATTGGCTGCCAAATGAATAAAGCGCTTAATTAAACAGGGTTGCAAAGACCAACTAAGGGGTACTAAACAAATCCTCCTAGCAGTGAGCTAAGTGTCTTTACAAGATATATCTGTGACGTAAATAAACTGTGTTGTTGTATGTGTAATGGATTCGAAATACCAAGTCGGGTTTAGTGGTTGAAATTCGTTTCCACAGCCAACAACATCCATTTTTCAAATATAGTTCTGCCCAATTCCGTTAATTAACTCAAAATACCTACAATACGTAATTCAGTCCAACAGTAGAAAACAAAACTTCCGAGATACAAATGAAGCAAAACATTTGAAATTTGCGAAAATTTCAGATTTGTCGACGAAAGAGATGACAACCATCTGCTAAACATTGGAATTCTGACAGCTTATGGCCAATCAGTTTCAGTCATTAGTTAAAGTGTTGAAACACTGCAGTCAAAACGCCATAGCTCCTTTTGTTCTATGGACATTAAATTGAAAGCATTACATTGTCATGAATTAGTTTTCGCGTATTTGTTGACCGATTTGTTTAGTGAATGGTTTAGTGAATGGTTGTGTTATATCTGTCATCGTTTAGGCTCATGGACGGAACTTGACTCAGTGATTTAGAACTAATTACGATATAACCGTCGCTATTCGGACTACTATTTCTGACAGTTGGTATTCGCAGTCAGTAATATAGTGAATGATTAATTAAAAGATATGGCGTGTCCAGTACTTAGTGTGATTGGCTGTATGATTGAAGGCCACGCCTTAGAGTCTTTAAACTTCTTTGTAATTGCTTAAGGTTTTGAAAGTGAATGAAGGTGTTTTAGTTGGTCTTGGCGAGAACACCACAAGAGACGCCGTCTTGGGTCAGCCTTGCGATAGTCTTGGGGACTTTTCCCCAGGGCGCTGTGTCTTATAGAGTACTCGACTGGCCGACTAAAAACGAGATTGATACGTATTTCGTTGTGTGCGTCTATTTGACTGTAAGGCTTAAGTGACTTTCCCGGTCCGGTACCTCGAGCAGACGATACGTGCTGGAGATACCCCAGAGAAGAGAAATTTCCCCCGTGATAACATCTACGCCACCCAAACAACTACCGTATCTCCCACCACCACGCACATGCGCGTAAACATTGCTAGAACAAAGGATTTCCGGCGATTTCATCTATTTCTTCTAAAAACTGACATTGCACCGATGTCAATTCTATTTTATTTGATGAGGGTTATCACCCAAGGCGCCATGGTGAAACTCTGCACGAAACACGCCAAAAAAGTAGTCACAGAACTCGTTTGATGTCGTAAAATTTATTATACGGACCACCCATCAATCATCAGTGAAAGTTCCCAATATCAGATCACATATGACAAATGTGATGACTCAATATAGAGATTACCCAACAGCAATCTTGAAACAAAATCCATTTCAGAAGGATTGCACACCACACGTGCATTATGCCATACTTATAAACGCAACATTGGAAAGGACACAATATGTCTGTTTTGTTATTTATATCATTTGCCATTTATTGCTCATACAACACAACAGTATATGCCTGATTGTATTACACCAAAACGTGCTGAGAGTTACTAAGCAAATGTGTAGATATTTAAAAAAAAACGCGATTGGCCATTTACAACTATGGCAGAAAAATCTATATCAGTACTTGGTTTGGAAGGCAGGACAGACTGTATTCGAATTTCTACTGCTGAGTAAATAAGTCAATTCAAATCACACCACTTAACATCAGACCCAGGGATATGGCTAAACATGTCTAAGTAACTCAACAATGAAGCAAAAGTTAAACTTTTGTAATGAACGTTGCATACAAATCATGCGAAGACACTCTGGAAATGTTGACGATGCGCGTGTATTGTTATATTGGGTGTCAACAGATTTTTCTACATGTCATCAATACTCTCAATCAGGAAACTCTCAATTGAAGGACAACTCATACACTGCAATGTCGATTTTACTTAGACTCCATAAAACTCAATGACATTTGCACTCTTTTCATAACTCCGATTATTATGCCGTGAGCAATAGAATTTTTCGATTCTGGTCACCCAGAAAATAATTAATTTACAACAAACATTTAATAACATCTAACTGTCTAGCTTTAGAGCGTCACACAGCTTTAGAGCGTTTTCGATTCGCATCGGCGTGGAACGCGTATAAATGCTCACAGCGTTGAACGCGCCGTAGCGACCCCGGCTACACGGCGTTTCAGTGGCAGTTTGCTGTACATTTTTGCTTCACATAAAAATACCCCAAACTTCAAAATAGAGTATCTTACTTAATATCCATTCTGGCACGTTCGCTGTCTATTTCGAATGGCTAAAGTACCTTCAAAACCTTGAAAACAGCAGCCCCGAAAACAACAGCCACCGGGGCATCACCAGTGCAGCGAACGACAATTTGTTATGCGCAGTATCGTTGCGCAGTAGTTTAAGTGACGCCATCCATGTGATATACCTATGTAATACCCACTTGGCGGGCAATATACTTTTACCCACTTTTATTTATTGTCATGTGACCGAGTCTCAACCAATCACAGCATGCGTAACAGCAGTGAGATGTGATAAATATTGTTATCGACTGGCACAAATTACTCAAAAAATTTTGTAGTAAACCATCAAAAATAACATAGTAGTAGCTGAGATAAAATAGTCCAGGATGTCGGATCATTACACATGTTACTACATTGTTAAACACATGGCAAACATATGTCCAGAGTCCAGGGGATGCCATCATGTACACGAAATAAAACTTGCAGGGATTGTGAAATAGAATACATTCGTTATATCCACGAACAGTGTATATTGAGCACATTGTTTGTGATTCCATTTCTGCTCATCCTGATCCAGTCACTGTGTATTTGCATTCATTACACACTATAATAAGCTTTCTTTTTGGAAGACCTTTAGTAAAGCGTAGTAAGGTGAGTACTTTACCTTGGTCCTGAGTTCGAATCTTCTGTTACACGTTTATATGTTCGTAATTCATATAGACTAACGTTTTACAAGTCATAGCAATTGTGTTATTGTAACGAATGCTGAATACGAATGTAATAGATCATGCAAGTACATCCAACCAGACCTAGAGTGTTCGTTAATGAATTACTGTAGAACATGTCTTTTTTCGTGAGCATGCCTTTTTTCGCGAATTTAGCGAGAGAACTGATTCGCTAATTCAAGATGTCGCTGAAGACTTTATCAAAAATGACAAGAGAGATTCGCTAAATCAACACTTCGCTATTGCGTCATTTTACCACAATTCGCTAAAATTGCATGCCGCTTTTTCTGACACTTGTAATTAGCCGGAATCATCAAAAATGTAATATTTTTTTTTTCACTAATGAGACGCAACAGTTTCTCGGTTAACAGTGGAAAGGCTCAGCACACTTTCTTGGAGTGAGCGCAACCAGACAATTGCTTTGCTTTTGTAAGTGCCCTTATCACACAGAGTTTTTAAAAATCACAATCACAATATGAACTATAATTTAAACACGCACAATTTAAAATTGTCATTTACTTAAATCGTCATTTACAATTTAAAATCGTCAACAAATTTAAACACGCACAATTTAAAATCGTCATTTACGTAAATCGCCATTTACAGTTTAAAATCGTCAACAAATTTACATGCACAATTTATAATCGTTATTTACTTAAATCGTCATCTACAGTTTAAAATCGTCAACAAATTTACATGCACAATTTATAATCGTCATTTACGTAAATCGTCATTTACAACTAACAGCGTCCGGATTACTTTCGGAAATTCCGTCGCTCTTCGGAAAGTTTTAATTTTCACAACTTTTGAATATTAATTCATACTTTTAGGTTAGTGAGGAGGTTATAATAATTTTTCATTTCACTTTAACTCTGTTTTTTCACCCCTCAGACCCCTTTAAAAAGTCACTTCTGGCCATTGTAATGGCCACTATTTTTTTAATGGCCAGAATATCAACCAGAACTTTTTTAATCGTCAAAATATTGACCAGTAATTTCCAACTGGTAGTTATAATGAGCACTATTTTTACACTGGTCAGAATAATAGTTTTTTTTTATTTAATGATGGAGTGGGTAACAATCTATTTTTTTAATGGGTATTATAATGATCATTTTATTTTTCATTACATGATTAAAATGGTCATTTTTTTTTTCATGACACAGATATACCCAGTAATGGCACATAGGGATTGACAGCTCTCCTCTTTTACCTCCCTCGCTTCAGTTTGCTTCAATTTTAAGCCAGTAAAATTGTAGGTAAACGTAAAATACAAGATTTTGAAAAATTTGAAATATGGAATTATATATCTTGAAATAATATGAAGTTTTGGGTTAATTTGTTTTTGAAATCACAACAGATCATGTACTTGATACTGTTGACTTAATAATATACATTGTATAGTGTAATGCAATAGGTTATTAAACATATAAGATGACCTGTTTCAAAATACGGTATAGACCCTTATCACGGGCGCCAACGAAGTTTGTGCAAACATGAGCCCAGGCTAATCACCCAAAATACCATTGTACTTGATGTCCATTCGAAAATTTGACTATTATATTCATAACTATTCTTATTCATAACTATACTAAACTTGACAATCATTACAAGCACATTCTGTGACATTATTCTTGAGATAAAAATGGACTGACTGAATGAGACTCTGTACTACTTCCTGTTCTTATAAAGGCAATGGCTATCATTATAATACCTTGAACAAACAAGCAAGAGATTCACTACTGAACATTCGAACAGTGTGCAACCCCCAAAATACTCAGCAACTGACTTTCCACCAAAAAAAGTCACATAAACAGCTGGTTAATCCAAAAAGTCACAGGGAGTTACTCCAAAAAGTCACATAAACAGCGAGTTATTAATCGAAAAAAGAGGCTGTCTTTATGAGTGGGGTTAAGCTCAAACACAAACAAAATTCCCATTTTTATAATGACAAAAAACTAAAGCTCAGTCTTCAAATACACCCAAACTACAACATTTTACATTGAAATACTTAATCAGTAACTTTTCATAATGTGTGTTATAAACTGTAGAAGTTTATGTGGAAGACCGGGTCGATGGAAGGTGATTTTAAAGTGGCTTAGACACAATCAACTAAAAAATACCCATGATGCTCTGCTTCATTTTTATATTCTGCTATTATGAATGGTTTAATGCGATATGAAAAATATCTGAAAATATTCCACGACTACTGCATGTGTACAAAACGGTGTTGGGTGGTTCAGTAAGTATAATGCTGGACAATAGTAATGTTCATGCTACATGAAGTACTGGCTAAGATTTAAGCTGATGTTTGCATTTTGACTAGACCATGCATTGGGAGGGCCAGTCCTTAGCACGGGCTAAGGGGTGCCATCAGTCGGTGATTTTGTTAAGCAACTGTTTACGAATGCAAAATTTCTGCTGCTGACATGTTTCGTTCAAATTTATGAAGCGACGTGCACTAAAAAGCGAGCAAAGACGGACCGATTTATTTGGATGCACAGAAACAGTATTATTAGTGCATGTCGTAGACAAATTGGAGTTGTTGTATGCTCTACTACAGCGACCCAATCAGTGTGGAAGCGTGTACGGAGTGATGACTGGTGGGTTTTGGGGTGTAATGTAAATTTGCACATGTGATGTTTTGATTCTGAGTGTACCAATCAACGTCACAAAAATTCCATTCTATCAACTATCAGCAAACTCGTATCGGAAGCACCACAATGGTTTAAAAAAAAACAATTGAAAAAACTGGTGATATTAATAAAAAAAAAAGCATTATAAATCAATAAAACATGGAAAAGGAATGAAAAAACAAATATTAAAGGAGAAAAATATATGGTGGTTGGTTTATTTTGGTTAACAGCGTAGTTATGGCACTGTACCATTGCTGTTTATTTGTTTGTTCATAATTGCTGCCTCCCTTGGGAAACAAGTTTGGGTGTTCTTAGCCAGTGCACAGACCCTCAACACTGTGGCCTGTGCTATAACTGTTGGGCCCTCCTGTGAGTGAACACAATTGCGTATAGCTGATATGCAAACATTTGGGATTAGCTTAAATCTTAGCCTGCACTTGGTCAAAGTCCCTCTAAGGACTGTGACTTGGTGTAGCCTGAAACCAGACTACTGTGGATCAGTGATGTTTTGTAATGGATTACCTCCCTGATGAGTACATTTAAATAACAATGGAAACTAGCATATCACTGGCAACAGATACAAGGATTTTGGCAAATTTTCACTGTTTTGTATAAAACTATTTTCACAACAACATTAATGTTTTACAATAAATTATACCAAACATATGTATAATTTAGTAGCAGTAAAACTTTTTAATTTTTTTTAATTAAGAATGCACCAATCTCACTAGGAATCTATTCAAATCTAACCCTTAGTGTGCTATTAATAATGGCTCATCAAAGGTATTGAATTACTGAACTGAAACACACATCTTTGTATAGTTTCCAAAACTAAAATATTATTTCATGCTCTGCCCCCTCTCATGTAACAGTTTGTTAAGAATACGTACATTATTTAAAATCATTTTAAAAATGCGACTGGAATGTCCAGGCCCAAACTTCTGCTGCTGCAACATCCGTCTATTCCTGCATGTACATGCAATTGTTTCTCTGAGATTCTGCATGCAGCCAGTTTATTTTTTGAACTGAATAACACATTTCTAGAAGTTTATTTTTACATTTCCAGATAACACTATCTATAATTTAACAATTTCAGGAATAGATTAGATTGCTTGCTATTCCATTAGAACATCTTACTTCCAAGTGTGATTTTTAACAAGCGTTTAGGTTTAGCTAACCAAAGGGAAACAAAAGCATAGTGACAGGAAGTCACCACAGCCGAAAGTATGACAAAGGCTTACGCTTCAAAAAATGACTGGAAAGTAAATAATTTATAACCAAAGACAGTCTATACATAAACAACTAAAGATCTGGGAGGTACAGCTTTGCAACGTAAAAAAGTCATATGGGGGAGGGAGGGGGTTAAAACATTGCTTCAAAACATCATCTTAATTATTCAGCTCAGTGTACAAACACATGAAGTACAGAAATTGAATAATTAATGAAAACATTAAACAAAACAAGTATATGTAAGCAATACTAAAAATATGCCATGTTTTGTTTTTGATGTAGTGCACAGCCATAGAGACTGTTTTAGTGGATAATAGTATTTTAGGTTTGCAATGTCATACTCCTCCAGATATTTATCAAGTTTTATTGAGAGGCGATTAGCTTAAGGAGGGGGCTGTGCAAAATTTTTTTTCTCCTCTTTGTTTTTGTGCTATTCTTTTTCTAGTGTAAAATATTTTTTTCTCCAAGATGTAGGAATGTCAATGTTTTTCCGATTATTGATCTCTGCAGGATTTTTTTAATATTATGGAAAGCAATGTACAGTGACTCTACACACTTGGAACTTTCAAAATCTGTGTGCAAGCGTAAAACTGATAAACATGTAAATGTTAAACCATTGCATCCATCAATACTGGTTAAACTTTTTTCTTCCCTTAACGTCCATAAATCCTGGTTCTTCAACTTCTTATGTCCCATATATCTAGTTTTTTTCCTTTTTATAAATTGTCATTATCTGCAAAAAAATAATTCAGTTTGCTATTAGCTTACAATGACCAGTTTTTAATTAATACACTTTGTAACCAATTTTGGAAACAAATGTTTGTGGTGTCTGTGTATGCTGGCATTCTTCTGTCCTCACAAATAGCAATGTCGATAAAATGACATCTTGTTATATGTTAATTTCTCCCCTATGCAACTCGGATATACTTCCAAAAAATGATACCCGGTACATTCTGATTGAAAAAATATATATATCGAAAAATGCATCTAGACAACAGAATAATATAAAATCAAATTGTTTCCTAACCGAATATATTAAGGGGTTGTGCCATATATACACACAGTTTGTCTTTTGAGAGACTAGGACAGTACATTGCTGTACTTGGGAACCTAATTTCTGAGAACAATATGGGGATTTAACTTCCTACAAGACAAGAGACAAAAGAATGTTATGTAACAATGCAGCTGCATGATTTTGTCTCTCAAAAATAGGAAGCTGTGTACATACAAAATTATTGAGTCCCTCCACAATGGGAATGCCACCATGAATGTACAACTTCATCGATCCCCTGGTACTTTCACAAAATAAATAATTGTATTATAATTATGATCCAATACAATACCATATTTGCTCTAAAATTACACTTGTGGATACTAAACCATGAAAATAATACTTATTTCGACCATTGAAGATCCCTGTAATTTACCTAAGCGCATGTGCTGCTAATAGAGTAATTATAGTAAGTGTAATATTGTTTCTATATTTTTTTTCAAAATCAAGAAAATGATATTAAAAATATAAAAACAGTTTAATTTGAAAAATGATATAATGGTATTCAGATGGTTATGATTTAAGCATAGACCTTAGAAAACAGGGACATGCAACTTCTGTCTGAGACAAAAGAAAATCCAGTATCCTATGTGCAATGTGGGTTATAACCTCCCTAGAAGATTTATACATCTAAAACAGTTTTTACTAGTATTCCCATTGGTCAGTGTATAATGAGTGCACTATGCTATATATCTGTTCTAAATATGATGAAAAATCCACTTGTTATAATGACACAAATTTTCACAGGTCATTGTTTACTTTTAGCCAGTTTTGTTTCCTTGCAGAGAAACTTGCCATTTTTGTTTCCCTTTCCTGATTTCATAGTGGAATAAAAACTTAATTTTTAATTTCACTCGCATCAATAGAATGGACTTGGCTATTTTGATCAAATTTAATTTTTCTGATTATATTCCAACCACAAAATTGTCTCATTTTGTGTAGCTACACCCTGGCAGCCATGTTTGGCTTATGAAACAGGAGAGGATGTAACAGTGGTGTTGACATAGATTTATTATCAGTTTCTCTTAGGTGTTAATTTGGTAGAGGATTATAACTAAGCTTACTTGAAAGGGATACCCATGGTAGCATGCCCCTGTTCCTGTTATATAGACTAAATATTTTTTTGTCCAAGTTGAGCCAGAGTACCCATGATCAATTTGATGGACCCAGAAACGCCCAGGACTTTTACTGACTTGTTTAATTTTCACCCATTTGCCCCCTGGATCCCCAATAGTAGTGTTCATGCTACACAATGTATGGGCTAAGATTTAAGCTAATCTCGTATGTTTGAGTTCATGCACAGAAGGAAACGATGGTTAGCACGGGGTAAGGAACGCCCAAACTTATTAAGAATAGGCAAAAGCTGCAAGAATTTTAACTATGATTGCTCAGTTAGAGTAACTAGGAAGGTTAGTTCTACAGCTATAAAACAATACCAAAGCAAATTCAGAAAGTGCAAATTGCAGAATAACAGGAAGTAGCACAGAGTCTCATCATCAGTTCATTTTTTTCTTGAGTAAATTTCTCTATAAGTGTTAACGTTGATTGTCATGCAGGAAATGGCACACCGAAATAAAAAGTTATGAATATAGTAGTAAATCTCCTAAATGAACATTGAATACAATGGGTTTTTTTAGCCGAGCTAAGCTCTCATGCATGTTTTGTTTTGCCTGTGCTAAGGCTCTGGACTGACCAGATTTACTCTGTACTTAGTATTTCTTAGCCTGTGTTCATGCAATTTTTTTCTAGCACAGGCTAAGGTATTGGACCTCTTAGCCTTTGCTAAAGAGCTCTGCGTGAATACTACTAATAAGTGTCTTCTGTTTATTCCTTCCTTAGGCGCATACATTTAGGTTCACCTCCCTTTTATATTGATCTCTACAACTCATTCAAATCAAATTAGGCTCAAAGATGGGCAAAAAATATTAGATTTAATTGAAATTTAGTTTAAATCCACGCTAAATTAAAAGTTATTTTGAGTATGGGAGTTTTTTTTTGTGCGCAAAGAAAATGAACTGTTGCACACTGTGGGCATGTATCATCTTATACTAGTTTACAGGAAAAAGGGATTCTGTATGGTATTTGACGTTATGGGCATAATATATATAGTTCATACATGGTTACTAAATTAGATTTCTCAATGTACAGTACACTATTGTTGGTATTGTCTGAAGAGAAAAAAAAACAATATACATAATCTTTGAAAATTAAAAAAAAAAACATTTTGCAGTCAGTTAAATTATAATAATAATTTGAACACATTGCCATGAATGGAAACAAATTTACGTTGATGTTTTTTGCAGATTTCAGGAGTTGGAAATAACCTTTGTTTATACTTTTCTTGTATTAACAAACATAGGAGCTAACCCTCATTAACACCTAGGTACTTGAGCTTGTTGTTTGACAATTATGAATGATAATGAAACAGTACTTACACAGTGAGCCATGACTGAACAAAAAATTGCACATTTATTGTTTCCAAAAAATAGGTATGATAGTACATAAAGCGAATGCCACAGTGTTTTTTAATTTATATAATTTTTGAAAAACAAAAACTAAAGCCCCAAAAGATTATCCTGCTACATAAACAGCAACAACAGTATCTAATATTGTATTGAAATCATTGTAAAATAATTACAAATTCATACCTTGATGTGCCAGTTGCAGTACTGCAATCATCCTATGATTCAACACCATCTAAATACTCTGCAGGTTATGTAGTCCACCAGCAGTCACTGGCATCAGCGTTACTATAAAATTTCACTGGGGATCGAGGCATTATTCGCGAAATTTCATTTAAGTGTACTTGCAAGCGCCAGTAAAACTTGGAAAAATAAATTCCCACACGTATATTGACTCACACGAGGTAGAAGGTTTTTTTCTGGGCCATTATATTAGTGACATGAACAAAAATACTGGTCATTTTATGTATGTAATGAAAAATAAAATGACCATTATACTGCCCATCAAAAAAAAAATGTCATCAACTCCATCATTTAAAAAGCAATTGTAATTATTCTGACCAGTATAAAAAACATGGGTCATTAAAACCACCATTTTAAATACACTGGTAAATATTTTGGCCACTTAAAAAAATCTGGTCAATATTCTGGCCATTAAGATAATAGTGGCCATTATAATGGCCAGAAGTGACTTTTTAAAGGGGTCTGAGGGGTGTTAAAAACAGAGTTAAAGTGAAATGAAAAATTATTATAACCTCCTCACTAACCTAAAAGCACAAATAAATATTCAAAAGTTTTGAAAATTAAAACTTTCCGAAACGCGACGGAATTTCCGAAAGTAATCCGGACGCTGTTAACTTAAAATCTTCAACAAATTTACATGCACAATTTATAATCGTCATTTACTTAAATCGTCATTTACAGTTTAAAATCGTCATCAAATTTACATGCACAATTTAAAATCGTCATTTACTGAAATCGTCATCTGCAGTTTAAAATCGTCAACAAATTTAAACACGCACAATTTAAAATCGTCATTTACTTAAATCGTCATTTACAACTTAAAATCGTCAACAAATTTAAACATGCACAATTTAAAATAGTCCTTTACCCAAATCGTCATTTACAATTTAAAATCGTCAACAAATTTATAGACGCAAAATGTATAATCGTCATTTACTTAAATTGTCAACAAATTTACACGCACAATTTAAAATCGTCAACAAATTTACACGGACAATTTAAAATCGTCAACAGTCAAATGATCTACGGAGGAATGCCATCATAAGAAAGTAACAAATATATTTTATTTAACAGAAGTAATTGAGTCGTACAATCTGCTCTTAACCATCGGTTGAATTATTGGTCAAATTCTACACCAGGAGCACTTCCCCGCATTTATGTTAAACATTTCACAGATTTGATGTAACGAAACAGTTTACAGTTCTTAATCCAGTTACATATAGGCAATATCTTTAAAATGAACAAGACCACAGTTTTTTCATGGTTGTATTGTTTTTATTGGGATATTTAAGTTAAGTTTACTGATAATTGTCGATGTAGGGTCAATTAAAGAAATGAGGAGTATTAAATGAGGATTTTGCCGAGTCGCTATTACACAAGACAGAATAGGAAGTCAGTATTTCACTGTACCAGGGAAAAAGGTCAATGTATTGGGGTGTTATCGGTGTTTACAGACATTGTTTGATCTCTCAAATCCTGCTATGTCTGAATACAGTCTTTATACGAATTTCGAAAAGTTGAAAACAAAAGTACAGTGCATTTACACTGCCAGGCTGACGTCTACGAAATACAATATACAACATAATTTGCATGTGACCTTTTTTGTACGTGGACAAGACAGACATGTTACCCATGAATACATAATTAAAACTAGCAGAGACCGTTCCTTGCTTTATGCAAGCCATGTTTAAATGTAGCATAATGCACTGTGTATAAGTTATGATTTTCAACTGACCATGGGTAGGATATATGTATACATGTACTAAATCAGTATCTTCCGACTATTATTATTTCTCTGGCTAAAAGGGAAACCAGTATAATGGACTTCCGTCTCAAATGTTTCGCCTGAGCGAGCATCAATGACATCAACCAAATTATTAATCCTGTGCGATGTAGCAATACTTTTCACTATTCGAGAAATAACGTGTCGTACTTACTTAATGAGTAATCAAAATCCAGAGACCCTGGACAAGTTCATACTAGTAGATAACCTCTGTATCTAAATCAAACGCAGAAAACATCATTCAATTTTAAACACACAGTGTACGTGTCGCGAAAAATTAACTTTTCTTTTTTCACGAAACTCCTATCTTAATTCGTTCTACACACCCTCGTATTATATTCGAATACCCTACCTCTGCGATGTATTTGTGTGTTATAGAGATCTGCGTGATTTTGTCAAGCACCTACCATCATCTTGGAAGATAGACACATCAATAATACTACATTTCATAGTTGCCACTATAATTTACTTTATCTCTCTCGCTCAAAAATAAAGGCGGGTCACTTTATCAGTTTGAAATATAATTGATTCAATGATTTAACGAGAAATAAATAACACGTGTATGGTCCTATGCCATCCTAATTGTGGAATATACGTAAATTCGACCTTGGGACACATTCGTAAGACTCACGACTTTATACGTGCACGGGCATGGGCATATAAAACGATCCGTGCCGTACACAACACGTCGTTCGAATTCAAGTATTGGGAGACGTTTAATACTGCACGCACGAATAATAATTTAACACTTACAAATATTTGATGGAGCTTTGAACAGCCTTGCCATATATATATACAGACTTCACGGTCAATATCTGGAGGATATGGGTGTTCCAGCATCCTGTGCCGGTCAGCGCAGATTACATTGTCGAAAAAGCCAAGCCAAAAATAAAAATGATGATGGGGAGATTTAAAAAAAGTTCTAAATGATTTGAACTGTGCTATTATTTCAAAAAATAACGCCTGTATTATGACTTCCTCTGCTGAGTAAACAGTCGGCTCCATGGCCCACAGCAAACAAACACACACTCTATCTGATGCGAGGGCTTGACTGGTTCCCGCCTCAAGTGTCATGGCGTACCAAGCCACAATAGGCCGGTAACTAGTAACGTTTCCGGCAGTCTGATTGATCCATCACATTCTCGTTGCTTGTACTATTTCCCTTGGTTACCTGACGTCAGCGCTTACGTTCGTGACCCTAGAGCAGGGGTTTCCTTTTACTCTAGAAAGTTGGGCGAATATAAAACTGTGTTTGTTTTGTTATAAATGTGCACAGAAACAGCTAGAAATGCCAGAAACATCACAAATGTGTATGTCTAAGCAGGCAGAATGTATGGGCATGGCGCAATGAAGACTTGTTTACATGTAGTAGTGTCTTATCAAGCTGCACTTACACCGATGATCCAGCTAAATATTTCTAAGTAGCTTCACCATGAAGCAAAAAATAAACTTGTGTACATAGTGGTGTATACAAATAGTACTGTGAAGGCACAATAGCAATGGCGACGACACATGTGTTTTTGCTATATATACTCGGCCAACGTTATTATGAATGTTTGTTTCACAACAAAATACATAATTCATGAAGTAATACAATCATATACCACAATTTAATTATGATTATGATGCCATGAGCGTCAGAATTATTCAATAACTTATACTTTCCAACTAATAATTAACATAACTCGATGAGCGAGCCGTGTAATGATTTTCCGTATCACAGTGCGGCTCAGTTTCTTTGGACAAACATATTTCTGTATAGTTCTACATCGTCACGCACCCGGAACTGGTTTCAGTCAGTTACATTATATTGCGTTGCCGAAGATGCCATTGTTAGCTCGTCTGTATTGATTTTAAAGGGCGGTAGTCGTCGCGCTACGCATGCGCGAGATATATGGGTGTCATATAATACAAAGATGGCGACATTGACTGTTGCGCAGATCAACGAGTACAAACTGAGACATTACCAAGCTTTAATTAGGTATTTTTTAGGTGGTTGGAATGTATCGAAGGAGTCACCGGCGGTGATTAGTGCAAGTCGCGCCCAGGTAAAACATCATACTTGTGATTTCCATTAGAAGAGCGCATTGGATTGTGGGAAAATAAATGTTTATTAACACAAATGTCGCACATGTGCAGCACGCCGACTGCCGCGCTTTAAAAAAATGTTGCCATTATGTTTTATTGGAATTTAAGGATAGAATTAATCTGCAATTATACGTTGACATTTTATATATTCCAAAATTAATGGATTCTTGGAAACTGTCCCCTCCCAATCCTCCCCAATTTCACAATGCATGATGGGATTTGTGTGTGTGTAAAATATGATCTTCTATCTATTACAAATTTTGTTGAATTTATGTTTGTAGATTTTATCGTAAATTTTGCTTATGATGATTGCATGACGTGAAAGTTTCAATTGCATGGTGGAATTTGTTTTGCTTCTAATTTAATGATGTTTGGTTTTACTTATTTCCAAATTATTCCGTGCCCTGTATTCTGGGAAAATTATATGTGCACATTGCATGCTGGGATTCATTGTGATTTCAGGTCAAAGTTAATTTGTTGTTGTTGAAGATACTGGCCATAGGTGATTGTATTTCAAATCAGTTCTTGTTCAATTTACGTGGTGACAGACATTTATGTGATATGTCTTTTTAAATCAGGTAGTGGCTCGGCCAATAAGTTTGATTTATTTGCCTATTTGTCACTCTATGGTTAATAATTATATATAAACTGACTTAATAACATTGAACTGCCCCATATCAAATTTGATGATTGCATTGCATGAAGGGACGTTTATAAATGCATGCTGTTTTTGTGTTCATTCACAAGCATTGGGAATATGGCAAATGCTGTATGCTGCCCTCTATGTTTTACCAGTGTCCATGCTGTGTTACTTTCGTTTTTGTCCTACGAGTAACGCCTATGAATTATAGAAAATGTGAGTCCGGCTGTTCAAATAGTTTTTCTCTGATAATCTATAATATGAGGGTTTCATTGCAATATCAAGATTTTGCTTTAATATTGCAAATTTTGTATGCTGCCCTCTATGTTTTACCAGTGTCCATGCTGTGTTACTTTCGTTTGTGTCCTACGAGTAACGCCTATGAATTATAGAAAATGTGAGTCCGGCTATTCAAATAGTTTTTCTCTGATAATCTATAATATGAGGGTTGCATTACAATATCAGGATTATGCTACTTTTATTACTTTTCACTTTAAGGAAGATTGGTACATTTTGAAAGATAAAGTGTGTATCAACCCATGACGGCCTATAGTTTCTTCCAATCAATGATTAGTTTTTGCTAGGAAAGTACCAACTTACACAAGTTTTCCAAGTAGAGCTTGCATGCATGCAGGCAAGTACTTGTAATTAGAGTTCAATATTTTTTTGTATGATTAAATACAGTGACTGCTTATCTTTGCCAACTATTCTCAATGTCAATTCAGAGATAATATCGCTGTTCCGTGTAATTGGATGTCACACGCAGCGTAATATTACCGTAATTGGTATAGTACAGGTGTGATGGTTCAAATACCAAAATGGCAACAGTAACAGAAAGACTTCCCTGGCGGCGATGATAAAATACGTACACGGAGCCAACAGATGAGGTTTCAACTGGTACTGGTATTATTATACTCTGCAAACATCAAGTACAATAACGCGGTAAAACCCCAAACCTCCAATAACTAGATAGTTAAACTCCAACACGATTCAACGAGATCTCCGATCTGATCTCAGTGCTGAACAACTCCCCTATATATACCCACACTGTCTATAAATAGACCATTGCATCAGCATACATAATGAGTCTGGAACTTACTACCAATTTCTAGAATGTTCCATTACCTTCTATTGCCTCCTACAGTGTTCTATTACCTATTCAACCAGTTTCTAAACAAAATCTAGAATATTCCACCCAGAAACAGTACGGTTCTAGAACATTCTCAGTGACACGGAAGTGGTACATATGTCGTATGCGACATGCCTCCTCTCTCAAGAATATTATAACATATAATATTACATGACTAGCAACGACGTCAATAATACGAATACGATAACAATTTCAATTAAAACAACAATACAACATATCAAATCGAACTGAATAAAGCTCTGAGTACATAAATTCGAAAATCACATACAGTAGAATATAATAAAATATGAAATATAATCATAAACGAAAAACATTCTACGATACTGTTCAAAAGTTCCTCAGTCCATCAATCCACTCAGGTAGTCCGCTACCACATTGTCCCGTCCAGGAATATCCTCAACACGATAATTATATCCTTGCAGAGTCATCGCCCATCTCATCACTCGGTCATTTGCAAACTTGGCTTTATCCAGGTAAGACAATGGTTTATGATCCGTCTGCAAAGTGAACTCCACACTGGCTAAATATAGGCGAAATTTATTCACGCCCCATACAATGGCTAAACATTCCCTTTCTACAGTTGAATATTTCTTTTCTGCATCGGATAACTTCTTACTTGCATACGCAACTGGATGAAGCTTCTCACCATGATTCTGCATAAGTACTGCTCCAATTCCTACCTGAGACGCGTCCGTCCGCAACACAAATGGTTTCTGTGGGTCTGGCAACTTCAAAATTGGTTTGCCCAATAAGTATTCCCGCAAAGTGTTATATGCTTTCTCCTGGGCCTCTCCCCATACAACTTTGTTGAGTTGTCCTTTCCTTAGTAGATCACTCAGGGGTGCTACAATAGTTGCGAATAAAGGGATGTGGTCTCTGTAGTAATTGACCAGCCCACAGAATGATCGGACACCTTTCTTGGTCGCTGGTTTTTGCGCTTCTCGAATTTTTTCCATGTTGTCGAGACTCACCCAATCGTGTCCAATTTCATGACCCAGGAATTCTACTGATATTGCACCCAGAACACACTTGGATGGTCTAGCTGTTATGTCCGCTGCCCTTAGTCTTCGTAACAACTCAGATAATACTTGAACATGCTCATCCCAGCAGCTTGAATAAACTAACAGGTCATCTATATAGCTTTCAACCCCCTCCATACCTGACAATAATTTCCTGATTCCCCGCACCAGAGTAGCTCCCGAATTCTTCATTCCAAATGGCATCCTTAAAAAATCATAAGTTCCATCGGGAGTAACAAATGCTGTCTTTGGTATATCTTCTTCAGCTACTGGTATCTGCCAATAACCCTTACTCAAATCAATTTTTGACAGGATCTTACTATTATGTAGCCTCTGAAATATGTCCCCTGTTGTTACCATTGGCTCAGGGTCGGTTACAGTGACCTTATTTAATTTCCTATAGTCTACACATATGCGATTCGATCCATCTTTCTTCTTTACAATCACCACCAGTGACGCATAGGGTGATATAGACTTCCTGATTACCCCCATTTTTAACATATCTTCAATATCTTGCCTAAGGATCGCCCTTATTGCATATGGTAGTGAGTATGGCTTAGATCGTATTGGTGTATCATTTGTCAGGTCAATCTTATGACTGATTATCTTGGTCTTTCCTGGCAAGTCAGTAAACACCTTATCATAAGTATTAACTAAACCCACCAGTTCTTTTCTCTGGTGTTCTGTCAAGTCTGTACCAATTTGAACATCTTTACCTGACTCCTTTGGTTTACAAGTTCCTAACTCTAGAAGATCATCTTCGTCTACAGCATTCTCTTCATCTGACTCGTTGCACCCCGCTGTAGCTGCGCGCACAGCATTCATCAAGTCTATGGCCGTATTTGGTGAGTAACTTGTCTCACTTCAATCTGGTTGAGGTGACGTCTCCCGCTCAACATACAACTTTAACATATTTACATGATACGTCTTCACTTTGTCACCTACCCTCACTCGATAATCGTTTTTGCCTATTACCTGCTCCACCACATAAAGACCCTTCCACTGCATCAATAGCTTGTTGTTGTCAGTTGGCAGCAAAATTAACACCTTATCTCCTTCCTTAAGCTTTCGCTTCTTCGTTTTACAATTATAGTAACACTTGTATCGGTTCTGTGCCTTTTGTAATTCCTCTCGAGCAATCTCTAAAGTCTGTTCTAACTGATCTCTCAACTCAAACACATACTGGTAAATATTAACTATCTCAGGAGTATCGCTTTCTTTGGTCCATAACTGTTTAAGGATCTTCATTGGGCCTCTAACCGTTCGACCATATAATAGCTCAAATTGGGAAAAACCAGTTGACTCCTGTGGTACCTCTCTATATGCGAAGAGTAAAGCACTAATATACCGATGCCATTGCCTTGGTTGTTCATGGCACAACCGCTTTAACATCTTCTTCAAAGTACCATTAAATTTTTCCACCAGTCCATTACAAATGGGGTGATAGGGCGTAGACATCAGTCTCTTAATGCTGAGCAATCTTGATACTTCTTGCATACATTCTGACACAAACTGAGTCCCCATGTCACTTAGCACTTCTTCTGGAACCCCCAATCGACTATAAAAGTCAATCAACCCCTCGGCTACAGTCTCCGTATCTATGTTTTTAAGTGGAACTGCCTCTGGATACCGTGTAGCATAGTCCACCATAGTTAAGATGTATCGATTACCCCCGTCACTGGCTGGCGTAATTGGTCCAACCAAATCTATATCCACACGCTTGAATGGCATATCAATTAAAGGCATCTTACCTAAAGGGGCCTTCACAACTGATCCCTTTGATACAGTCCTCTGGCACACATCACACGACCTACAAAAACTGGTAACATCTTCATGTAGCCCAGGCCAATAAAAGCTAGTCACAATCCGGTCTTCTGTCTTCTTTATCCCCATGTGTCCACCAAATATTGAATCATGGGCAATCTCCATAACACGAGTCCTCAACAGTTTCGGCACAACCACTTGACGTACCGTCTTGCCTCCTGGAACTGAACGATCCCGAAACACACGATATAGCAAACCTCCATATACCTGGAACTCGGTTGTATGGTGCCCTCTCACTTCTGGTTCTCTCTTATCATAATATTTCTTCAACGATGTGTCTGCTTGCTGCATCTCGATTAATTTGTCTTTTGTTACATGTGCTCCAATCTTTACATCACACACTTTGAGCGGCTTCACCTTACCAGATTCTGGTTGTTACTGCTCCACTCACATTCCACACTGGATCCGGGTCATCTGGTGGTCTTGTTCCGGGCACATTCCCAACAATTAACTCATAGATTGGGTCCTGCACACATAATGCTTCAACCATGCCTCTCAAATATGGTATCAATTTCCACCATGGCGACTGGAACCCTTCTTAAAGTACGATCAACCATCAATATATGACCCATCTTTTTTGTATACTGGTCATCTGGTACCAAGCTCTTCTTGACTATAATGCCATTACACCCAGTGTTTCTCAACATGGTCACAACTGTGTCACAAACCTTCCCTTGACCCACAGGCAAAGTCCTGTCCTCCACAACGCCACCCCGTTTCATACATGCACCATTCACAACCTTTAACTGCTCCCCCGATGCTAACAACAAATGATCCTTCTCAATCATTTTAGGCACATCACTGCTAATTTGAACAGCACAGCTAGCACTAATATTAGACTCCTCTTTAACCACTGCAGCTGCACCAGTAGTAGTGCTGGGTTTGACACTCTTTCTTTCTTGACCCCTGTGTTGTCCACTACGGCAGAACTTAGCCACATGTCCTATGTCAGCATACTGAGGGCACTGTTTACCTTTGTCATGGTTGACATCAGTAACGCGGGATGGACATTGTGCTGCTCGATGACCAACACCCTGACATACATAACACCGGATACTACTACCCTGTCCCACATCAGTATTTCTAATGGCAGTCTTATTATCGTTACGCTTCACCTGGTCCTTCGTGGATAACTGTCGACCATGTGCCACTAGGTACTGCTTTGCTATTACTGCCAACTCATCTAAATCTTTGGGTGCTCTTTCTTTAAGATAAACTGCAAGATCTCTTGTACAGGCACCAATAAACTGCTCCTTCACCATCAAGTCGGTAACACCATCATATGTTGCTGCAGTGCCTGACAACTTAACCTATTTAGCAAAATAATTCTTAAGCCGCACAATTAACTGGTCAGGACTCTTGGAACTTTCATGTTTAATTTCACGGAATCGCTTCCTGTACCCATCCTCTGTGAAATCGTATCTTGTCAATAGCGCCACCTTCACACGATCATAGTCAACAGCATCAGTGTCGGACATCCTGGAATATACTTCCATTGCTCTACCAGTCAACAGCGCACTCAATTTTGTGGCCCATCCATCTCTATGCCAACTCGCATTCGTTGCAAACCTCTCAAATCACAATAAATAACTATCAAGCTCATCCGTACCATCAACAAATGCAGGCAACTTTGGTGACTGTGCATCACTGACCACATTTCGTTGACCGCCAAAATCAGCCTGTTGGAACCCCGGCATAGCTGCTTGCAGCTCTAATCTCCTCAACTCAAATTCTCTTTCCTTTTCTCGCTGTTCTGCTTCCGCTTCCAGTCGTAACTTTTCCTTTCTTTCCTCAATCTCCATTTTTCTCACCTCTACCTCTATTTCCATTTTTGCCTTTCTCTCTTCCCTCGCCGCTTGTCTGTCAGCCCGCTGAGAACTCAATTGCTCAATTCCACCCAGACACAGTACGGTTCTAGAACATTCTCAGTGACACGGAAGTTGTACATAAGTCGTATGCGACATTGGAATATGTTAATTTGGTGATGACAGTTTGAAAATGTAGCTGTTATCTGCTATAACACTATTTGTTTACGTGAGTCAGCTGTCAATCAAGCTGCAGATACGTTGACCTACATATGTAATACATGATACAACTTAACTAATGTTCATATTCATCGTTAAAGCTATTTCCTGTCACAACATTTTAACTCAATAAATTTTGGCCTGATAAATAAAGTTTGCAATATGGGATTTCACCCATGACCTGACCGCGATGTGTGAATGACAAGTTGTTGTTTGGGAATTATTTGTGTTGTTAATCGGCTGTTTTGAGTTCAATGTGTCACGATATGTAATCTACAAAGCATGTTAATTATTAACATACGGCAACTGACTCTGTACACACAGGAAGTCCGCATTATGAGTAGTTAAGTAGGGACTATAGGGACGACCATGAGGGCGCTGTTCGTATGACGTCATCGCATCCAATTATGAACAGCGCCCTCATGGTCGTCCCTATAGTCCATACATTAGCATAAATAATGACGTCACAATGGGAATTCGTGCATAAATTAGCATAAATGAGGAGCAATGCCGTAAAGGGGATCATTTGAATGAGGATGACGTCACAATGGGATATTGTGAATACATTTGCATAATACGAGGTCGTGTCGAGGTCATCGTGAATACATTTGCATAAATTACCATCATTTTTTTAATTATTTTTTAATTATTTTTAATTATTTTTAATTATTTTTTAATTGGACAGGCGTGGACGAAAGATTTTTCAGAATGTTTCGTAGAGGGCGCTCACACACACACACACACACACACGTTAATAAATACACGTCATTTTGAAAACTAATGGAGTTTATTGCACAAAAGAAGTAAACAAGAATGAAATATTGACATGGAGTATATATTTATGACATGGTTGAGTATTTTTTTAACGTCACAAAAAAACATACGATGTGAGTAAGGAAAATAGTTGCGTAGTGTATAAATGTTTAGCGTGATTAAATATTTCTTTGTTAACACCTCGAAAAATACGTAGATACATGTAAATGTGCGGCGTGGTTAAATTTATTTTTAATGCCACAAAAAATACGAGTACATAAACGATTCGATTAAAACACAGAAACGAGAAAAGCCAATAATAGTAAACATTGATCAATAAAAAATAATTCATTCTATATATACATATGTTGTTTATTTTTACATTTCTTACTTCCTTTCAATGAGTCAAGCAGTCTGTACACTTTTTTTTTTATTCCATCACTATAATCAGAATCGCTCATCTGTCGTACAAGAAAGAGAGAGAAAGAGAGGATAATATTAAAAACCGATAGTTATATAAAGAAAGTATAAGTTATGTGTTGAAAATTTAATAGTATGAATTATCCCGTAAAACTGCGGTTATCAATCCGCTAAAATGCAAAGTATGCAAAATCGGTTGATCGACGTACAGTTTGTTTTTCAAAAAATGGCGGACTACGCTACTATGAGTTAAAATGTATAATTACCTGATCGTTTCACAGAATAACTTTTGACATACATAATCATCACACGGAATGAGTTTACGGTGTAATGTAGCGATTTTCGTTTTTCCCCCCGACGAAGAAAATATGTCCTCGCTTCTTGCCAAAGATTCAAAGGCGGTAGACCAAGTTTGACCTTCCGTGAAAAGTTCATCTCATGGACACTACGAGTCATACAGAACGTATTGGCAACACATGGCTTGAAAGTATTTGATGATTGTAGATCCACGTACGAGAAATCTTATAAATTCCATGACATGACTACCGTACGAGTCATAATAGTCTTCGTGGTAAGGGTATTTCAGACAGAAAGTGGCCCAACGCGTTCCACTCGCGAATATCAACGGTGTTTGATATAAGCGATGTGTATCATTCCGAAGCACACTTGTGAATGCCAGTCTGAACTCAATCACAAGATTAAATGTAAGGCGTGTCTAGTCCTAAGTGTTCCCAACGTGAAATAGACCTCCCACGTAGATGATAAACAACAGATGTTGGTATATTTATGTTATCTAAAACATGAACACTCACAAACAGCCTGAGGGATATCGAGTTTCAAGTTGAAAGCGTGAATTTCGACCTGCGTGTATGGGATACTGATAACATGACTCGACATTCTATTGACCCCGGCACTATCAGTCAATTCACTGACTTAAACCACAGTCACTCTACTAGGACGGTTAGGAAGCGCCGCGTCATTCTATTGTACCCACCCTTGTCTCCATAAACATTGAAACAAGAGAGGTGTTAACGAGTTAAGAAGTCATTAGCATTAAACAGGCGACGGAAAACACGCGATAAATCATGAGACAGTGCGAGAGTTGCGTCATTTTCCCCCACAAAGCATTGCAATACATGGCACTTTGACCTTTCAACGAAGAGCAGTCTCAAATGCGGAAATGAACATGCTTTGTATATACACGTTTTTCGCGAGAAAATCTTGCTGTCTTGTATGGCATTCTGAAATTATAAATAGTTAATAGAATACTATATTAGTGAATTTCCCCCAAAAGTCGCCCCTGTCTCGACTGAATCAAAACATGTTGAACGGGATTTGTATCAGTCGTCAAATAAAGCGAATGGAGGGATATGAAAGCACGACAATCAAAAATCTCTTTTGTCCAATTACCTCCTATGAAAACTATGCAATAAAGCAACACGGCGACCACCTCCATAGACGAAAACATGCAAAACTTCGCCATAAAGTGACTCTAAAAACACACAAAAAATACGAGAATGGACAAAGGAATATTGTAAAGGTTTGCAGACATCAATGTTTTTAGCGATAAAATTGTTTCTAAACTGAGTGAGGGGTTTATTTTACGGACCGAAAGACTGTTAGAGATCAAGACAAAGAGACTGTCAACAAAACACCGTTTTTCTCGAGTAAAGCATCTTCAAGATTGCAAAAGAATGCTCATCTGAAAAATACAATATCACTCCTAGTCACAGTTCAGTTGAGATTGTAGTTTGATGTAAAAATAAAGCACAATTTAAAAAAGTTCACGGTCTTCTCGAGGGTCTTCTCGAGCAACATCGAACGCAATAAATAATGGTGAAAAATAGTGCATTCCAATGACAAATACGTCATAGTTTTGAGACCAGCATAGGTTCTCAGAAGCTGCTCGTTCACACCTTTAACCAATAGAGCTTCCTAACCGTCCTAGTAGAGTGACTCCTAGTAGAGTGACTGTGCTTAAATTATTTTTATCAATTAGCCTTTGCTAAAATACTACCGTCATTTTCCACGTCATTAAAAAAACATGGCCCGCAGCGGAGGGATTTGAAATAAAACACGTTCAATCTCGTAATGACGCGTTCTCCGTGTCAATGTTACGATTATACTCGAAATTGACTATTTGGGGGATAAAAACTGGGTCAACTTGATTCAGTCAACATGAATCTGACCCAGGCAGTATGATGATTCCAGTCCGTCACCAATTCACTTGTCTGAAAAGGCACACCCCAAGGGTGTATGACGCCTTGTCTCAATTCAGGCCGAATCAAAGACTGTGCACGCCGTCGATCTATATCTGTGATCGATGTAGACGAGAAACATTCCACCACTCTGATCGTTTTTATATCATCGGTAATTCAGTGTACCGCTCGAATGTAATGCATCAATCAATAGTTTAGTTTTGAAGGTTTATTTTACAATAACTGGAAAACCGACCGAAATCGCGAAATTTTAGGATTCAATCTTTACTCAGTCAAACATCAAAACTAAGTATTCAGTTCATTCTCTCTTCACTAATAAAATAGCAGTACTCAGCAAACTATCATTCATCGTTTTTTTAAACATCATTTCGAGTATCCACGATTTCGAAATACTAGAAGAGGCAAGAACGAACGTTACATTTGAATGGTCAAATGACAAGGGGCTGACCCCGCTCGAACGTGCAACAGAATGTATTAAATACATTGACCCATTTGAAAAACAGAGTCAACCTCAAAACATTGAGAGCCATAGCCGATGCTTCAAACAACGAGTTTCTCTTCAAATGGTTCAAAACCAAATTAAATGAAGCACTATGATTCGTCACAAATTACGCTGACATCCTTAGCAGCCTGGCAAAAGAAATCACTCAACTAACCACACCACCAGATTCAAATTTCCACGATCAACGACAAAAAAGAAACATTATAGGCGATCTCCTGTTCGAGGTAACGGCCTTGGCTTGGCTACAAAGAGACAATTGTAGTTACTAGCTCGAGAAATTGACCCATATTTCTAAGACAAAATTAACCAAATTTTGAAATTATACATATTTTAATACCAAACTTGTTATTCTTACCAACAAACTACTGAATCACAGTACGTATAATAACGTATACCATTGACAAATTCAGACTCCGCTTATAAATTATACTCGATTATGTCTTTACCACTAATTTAAAATAAACAGATATATTGGAAAGAATGAGATGAAATTTTATTATTATCATTGTAGATTCAATAAGCAAACTGGAAGCGCGTCAAGAAATCGTAAATGTTTCATATTATAGAGATGGTGCGTAGTTTGTTCTTTGACGGTAAACACGTACGCATTTTCAATGGCGAACATCGACCAGTAATAATGGCATACACTTTGTATGCTAATTCATGTTTAATAAAATGCGCTAAGTTTTGATTATTCCCAAGATGTACAGAGAGCACTCGCTTATCCATTAGACAGATTCCACTATACAATTATAATATCCTGACCGCATTGTTTAAACTCTCGTAAATCGACTGTTTGATGTGACTGGGGCACCGGTGGACGAGAAATGCGTGCACATTACATTTCGTTAACACTTTCATTCATAATAGTATCACTTGCAATATGGCGTAATATCAATCGACGATCCTCAAAATACTGTATGTATGTATGCACGTTGTAGTTCGAATGATTAGATATTTCTTTTATTTTGCCATTTTTGTCGATTCTTTCATTATGAACAGTGTTGACTTGCTCTCGAAATAAATACTTTACACCGATGTTACCGTTTGTAATGTTTATAGTGTATACGTGAAAGATATTCGCCTTTGAAATAATAATTGAAGACACAACTATATAGTCTTCAAATCAGCTGGGTGTTATTATTGAAGTAACGCACGATGCGTGATATTGTTTTAATGGGGTCTGATCGCGTTTCATAACTCCTGTATTGAATAATGCCATGAATCAAATTGTCCTAACAACATGGTAAACACGGGTCAGCAATAAGTAGCTATTTTATCGGTGAGGAAAGATCTGCTTCTTGATTGCGATTATGATTATGTCTAATATAATTTATAATAATCTATTACTCTACGTACACAACTTGAAGCGGGCTTTTCAATTCAACTCACTGCGGCCGTACACAACATGGCTAGTTCCCCCTTCGAAAGAGTGCGTGCGTGTGCTGCGTTAGCAACACTATCTGTGACCACTGAGCTTTTCAAATATTTACAAAGCACGATGTGATAACTGAGGTGGTAAACTGACCATGATGTCAATATCCAACCATCTAATTTGCACAATAATAATTAAAATTGAAACCGTATTCATGCGTGGGATCTTGGTTGGAAATACAACGAAGTAACAAAAAACCAGCAAAGTGTAACAATAATAAAATCACAAACATGTGAATGTAAAGCAAAAAAAAAAAAAAAAAAAATATTTGGTGGTTGGTTTAGGCATTTGGCATTTTAGGATTTTTTTTTTCTTATCGTGCCCTGAATCAGATGTGGACGAATGTTCCTAGCTCAATGATTGTTTTGTCATTTTAACTTTTTTAGTATACCTGTTAGGTGTTCATCATCTGTCCTAAAGTTGATTTTATTGTATTTAATATTTTAATCATGATTTTTTTTTGTTTCTTATTGTATAGATTACAAATGAGAAGATATTGTTTTTCGTTCACTGTTTTGTCATTTTAACTTTTTTAGTATACCTGTTAGGTGTTCATCATCTGTCCTAAAGTTGATTTTATTGTATTTAATATTTTAATCATGATTTTTTTTTGTTTCTTATTGTATAGATTACAAATGAGAAGATATTGTTTTTCGTTCACAATTTTCTAGTTGTCACAAACTGAGCAAATTCAGTCTTCAGCTATAAGATTATATACAATAAAGTAACAAAAATAAGCAATGTGTAACAATAATAAAATCACAAACATTTGAATGTAAAGAAAAACAAATTATTTTGTGATTGGTTTAGACATCTGGTATTTTAGTTTTTTTTTCTTGTCGTAACCTGAAACAGATGTGGACGAATTTTCCTAGCTCAATGATTATTTTGTCATTTTAACTTCTTAGTATATCTGTTAGGTGTTCATCGTCCGTCCTAAAGTTGATTTTATTGTATTTAATATTTTAATCATGATTATTTCGTTCCTCCATGTATAGATTACAATTGAGAAGTTGTTTTTCGTTCTCAATTTTCTAGTTGTCACAAACTGGGCAAATTTAGTCTTCAGCTATAAAGTTATTATATCTACCCCTTTCCATTTTAAGGGTATGAGCCCTTATTTCAAGTTTCGCCTTAGCGCAGCACTATGTTTTAGATTTTTGATTGTGGTGATATATTTTTTTATATGCAAATTCTGTTTTAATTTTTCTGTAAGTTCGTAACTTGCTTTTATGATGTGTACTTTTATTTGCATCGTGTAATGTTTCTGTGCTATGAATTCCTAAAGGATTGTTCGAATTACCTGTCAATATTTCAATGATTTTCTTTTTTGTCATCCTGAGATTTATGTGTATTCCAAATATTATTTTTTCCATAGTCAAATTGTTTAAAATCTGATTCATGTCTTTTACAAGGATATTTTCTCAACTCTAGCAGGCTTGCCAAATTTCTTGGTTTGCTATTTACTTTGATCCATGTCTTTTACCCAGTTGTCTTTTCCCTTTTCGTCAATATGTATTCCATTCTTGTTTTACGATGAATATTCCTGATTTGTGTGTTTTTAGTATGCAGGTATATGTAGGTTTTTGTATATTCAAGTTCTCCCCCATCAGCATAAAATTTCGCTTCATAAAAATGAAATTTGTACGAGGGAGAACATCCACACACAAAATCCCGTCTTATGGCAAATCTGTCTAGACCAATGGAAAAAAAATGAAAATAAATTACTGCAAATACCTTCTAAAATTAAATAGCAAAGCAAGAAATTTCGCTAGCCTGCTAGAGTTGGGAAAATATCCTCCCCCATAGCAACTAGATTGAAATATTGGATCAAAATAAATAATTCTAACCCAAACTCGCTAGTTCACGAAGCTCACAAACTTGGAATACATATTGACGAAAAGGGAAAAGACAACTGGGTAAAAGACATGAATCAAAGTAAATAGCAAACCAAGAAATTTGGCAAGCCTGCTAGAGTTGAGAAAATATCCTTGTAAAAGACATGAATCAGATTTTAGACAATTTGACTATGGAAAAAAATATTTTGGAATACACATAAATCTCAGGATGACAAAAAAGAAAATCATTGAAACATTGACAGGTAATTCGAAAAATCCTTTAGAAATTCATAGCACAGAAACATTACACGATGCAAATAAAAGTACACATCATAAAAACAAGTTACGAACTTACAGAAAAATTAAAACAGAATTTGCATATAAAAAAATATATCACCACAATCAAAAATCTAAAACATAGTGCTGCGCTAAGGCGAAACTTGGAATAAGGGCTCATACCCTTAAAATGGAAAGGGGTAGATATAATAACTTTATAGCTGAAGACTAAATTTGCCCAGTTTGTGACAACTAGAAAATTGAGAACGAAAAACAACTTCTCAATTGTAATCTATACATGGAGGAACGAAATAATCATGATTAAAATATTAAATACAATAAAATCAACTTTAGGACGGACGATGAACACCTAACAGATATACTAAGAAGTTAAAATGACAAAATAATCATTGAGCTAGGAAAATTCGTCCACATCTGTTTCAGGTTACGACAAGAAAAAAAACTAAAATACCAGATGTCTAAACCAATCACAAAATAATTTGTTTTTCTTTACATTCAAATGTTTGTGATTTTATTATTGTTACACATTGCTTATTTTTGTTACTTTATTGTATATAATCTTATAGCTGAAGACTGAATTTGCTCAGTTTGTGACAACTAGAAAATTGTGAACGAAAAACAATATCTTCTCATTTGTAATCTATACAATAAGAAACAAAAAAAAATCATGATTAAAATATTAAATACAATAAAATCAACTTTAGGACAGATGATGAACACCTAACAGGTATACTAAAAAAGTTAAAATGACAAAACAGTGAACGAAAAACAATATCTTCTCATTTGTAATCTATACAATAAGAAACAAAAAAAAATCATGATTAAAATATTAAATACAATAAAATCAACTTTAGGACAGATGATGAACACCTAACAGGTATACTAAAAAAGTTAAAATGACAAAACAATCATTGAGCTAGGAACATTCGTCCACATCTGATTCAGGGCACGATAAGAAAAAAAAAATCCTAAAATACCAAATGCCTAAACCAACCACCAAATATTTTTTTTTTTTTTTTTTTTTTTTTTTGCTTTACATTCACATGTTTGTGATTTTATTATTGTTACACTTTGCTGGTTTTTTGTTACTTCGTTGTATTTCCAACCAAGATCCCACGCATGAATACGGTTTCAATTTTAATTATTATTGTGCAAATTAGATGGTTGGATATTGACATCATGGTCAGTTTACCACCTCAGTTATCACATCGTGCTTTGGAAAAATATTTGAAAAGCTCAGTGGTCACAGATAGTGTTGCTAACGCAGCACACGCACGCACTCTTTCGAAGGGGGAACTAGCCATGTTGTGTACGGCCGCAGTGAGTTGAATTGAAAAGCCCGCTTCAAGTTGTGTACGTAGAGTAATAGATTATTATAAATTATATTAGACATAATCATAATCGCAATCAAGAAGCAGATCTTTCCTCACCGATAAAATAGCTACTTATTCCTGACCCGTGTTTACCATGTTGTTAGGACAATTTGATTCATGGCATTATTCAATACAGGAGTTATGAAACGCGATCAGACCCCATTAAAACAATATCACGCGTCGTGCGTTACTTCAATAATAACACCCAGCTGATTTGAAGACTATATAGTTGTGTCTTCAATTATTATTTCAAAGGCGAATATCTTTCACGTATACACTATAAACATTACAAACGGTAACATCGGTGTAAAGTATTTATTTCGAGAGCAAGTCAACACTGTTCATAATGAAAAAATCGACAAAAATGGCAAAATAAAAGAAATATCTAATCATTCGAACTACAACGTGCATACATACATACAGTATTTTGAGGATCGTCGATTGATATTACGCCATATTGCAAGTGATACTATTATGAATGAAAGTGTTAACAAAATGTAATGTGCACGCATTTCTCGTCCACCGGTGCCCCAGTCACGTCAAACAGTCGATTTACGAGAGTTTAAACAATGCGGTCAGGATATTATAATTGTATAGTGGAATCTGTCTAATGGATAAGCGAGTGCTCTCTGTACATCTTGGGAATAATCAAAACTTAGCGCATTTTATTAAACATGAATTAGCATACAAAGTGTATGCCATTATTACTGGTCGATGTTCGCCATTGAAAATGCGTACGTGTTTACCGTCAAAGAACAAACTACGCACCATCTCTATAATATGAAACATTTACGATTTCTTGACCCGCTTCCAGTTTGCTTATTGAATCTACAATGATAATAATAAAATTTCATCTCATTCTTTCCAATATAACTGTTTATTTTAAATTAGTGGTAAAGACATAATCGAGTATAATTTATAAGCGGAGTCTGAATTTGTCAATGGTATACGTTATTATACGTACTGTGATTCAGTAGTTTGTTGGTAAAAATAACAAGTTTGGTATTAAAATATGTATAATTTCAAAATTTGGTTAATTTTGTCTTAGAAATATGGGTCAATTTCTCGAGCTAGTAACTACAATTGTCTCTTTGTAGCCAAGCCAAGGCCGTTACCTCGAACAGGAGATCGCCTATAATGTTTCTTTTTTGTCGTTGATCGTGGAAATTTGAATCTGGTGGTGTGGTTAGTTGAGTGATTTCTTTTGCCAGGCTGCTAAGGATGTCAGCGTAATTTGTGACGAATCATAGTGCTTCATTTAATTTGGTTTTGAACCATTTGAAGAGAAACTCGTTGTTTGAAGCATCGGCTATGGCTCTCAATGTTTTGAGGTTGACTCTGTTTTTCAAATGGGTCAATGTATTTAATACATTCTGTTGCACGTTCGAGCGGGGTCAGCCCCTTGTCATTTGACCATTCAAATGTAACGTTCGTTCTTGCCTCTTCTAGTATTTCGAAATCGTGGATACTCGAAATGATGTTTAAAAAAACGATGAATGATAGTTTGCTGAGTACTGCCATTTTATTAGTGAAGAGAGAATGAACTGAATACTTAGTTTTGATGTTTGACTGAGTAAAGATTGAATCCTAAAATTTCGCGATTTCGGTCGGTTTTCCAGTTATTGTAAAATAAACCTTCAAAACTAAACTATTGATTGATGCATTACATTCGAGCGGTACACTGAATTACCGATGATATAAAAACGATCAGAGTGGTGGAATGTTTCTCGTCTACATCGATCACAGATATAGATCGACGGCGTGCACAGTCTTTGATTCGGCCTGAATTGAGACAAGGCGTCATACACCCTTGGGGTGTGCCTTTTCAGACAAGTGAATTGGTGACGGACTGGAATCATCATACTGCCGGGGTCAGATTCATGTTGACTGAATCAAGTTGACCCAGTTTTTATCCCCCAAATAGTCAATTTCGAGTATAATCGTAACATTGACACGGAGAACGCGTCATTACGAGATTGAACGTGTTTTATTTCAAATCCCTCCGCTGCGGGCCATGTTTTTTTTAATGACGTGGAAAATGACGGTAGTATTTTAGCAAAGGCTAATTGATAAAAATAATTTAAGCACAGTCACTCTACTAGGAGTCACTCTACTAGGACGGTTAGGAAGCTCTATTGGTTAAAGGTGTGAACGAGCAGCTTCTGAGAACCTATGCTGGTCTCAAAACTATGACGTATTTGTCATTGGAATGCACTATTTTTCACCATTATTTATTGCGTTCGATGTTGCTCGAGAAGACCCTCGAGAAGACCGTGAACTTTTTTAAATTGTGCTTTATTTTTACATCAAACTACAATCTCAACTGAACTGTGACTAGGAGTGATATTGTATTTTTCAGATGAGCATTCTTTTGCAATCTTGAAGATGCTTTACTCGAGAAAAACGGTGTTTTGTTGACAGTCTCTTTGTCTTGATCTCTAACAGTCTTTCGGTCCGTAAAATAAACCCCTCACTCAGTTTAGAAACAATTTTATCGCTAAAAATATTGATGTCTGCAAACCTTTACAATATTCCTTTGTCCATTCTCGTATTTTTTGTGTGTTTTTAGAGTCACTTTATGGCGAAGTTTTGCATGTTTTCGTCTATGGAGGTGGTCGCCGTGTTGCTTTATTGCATAGTTTTCATAGGAGGTAATTGGACAAAAGAGATTTTTGATTGTCGTGCTTTCATATCCCTCCATTCGCCTTATTTGACGACTGATACAAATCCCGTTCAACATGTTTTGATTCAGTCGAGACAGGGGCGACTTTTGGGGGAAATTCACTAATATAGTATTCTATTAACTATTTATAATTTCAGAATGCCATACAACACAGCAAGATTTTCTCGCGAAAAACGTGTATATACAAAGCATGTTCATTTCCGCATTTGAGACTGCTCTTCGTTGAAAGGTCAAAGTGCCATGTATTGCAATGCTTTGTGGGGGAAAATGACGCAACTCTCGCACTGTCTCATGATTTATCGCGTGTTTTCCGTCGCCTGTTTAATGCTAATGACTTCTTAACTCGTTAACACCTCTCTTGTTTCAATGTTTATGGAGACAAGGGTGGGTACAATAGAATGACGCGGCGCTTCCTAACCGTCCTAGTAGAGTGACTGTGGTTTAAGTCAGTGAATTGACTGATAGTGCCGGGGTCAACAGAATGTCGAGTCATGTTATCAGTATCCCATACACGCAGGTCGAAATTCACGCTTTCAACTTGAAACTCGATATCCCTCAGGCTGTTTGTGAGTGTTCATGTTTTAGATAACATAAATATACCAACATCTGTTGTTTATCATCTACGTGGGAGGTCTATTTCACGTTGGGAACACTTAGGACTAGACACGCCTTACATTTAATCTTGTGATTGAGTTCAGACTGGCATTCACAAGTGTGCTTCGGAATGATACACATCGCTTATATCAAACACCGTTGATATTCGCGAGTGGAACGCGTTGGGCCACTTTCTGTCTGAAATACCCTTACCACGAAGACTATTATGACTCGTACGGTAGTCATGTCATGGAATTTATAAGATTTCTCGTACGTGGATCTACAATCATCAAATACTTTCAAGCCATGTGTTGCCAATACGTCCTGTATGACTCGTAGTGTCCATGAGATGAACTTTTCACGGAAGGTCAAACTTGGTCTACCGCCTTTGAATCTTTGGCCAGTAGCGAGGACATATTTTCTTTGTCGGGGGGAAAAACGAAAATCGCTACGTTACACCGTAAACTCATTCCGTGTGATGATTATGTATGTCAAAAGTTATTCTGTGAAACGATCAGGTAATTATACATTTTAACTCATAGTAGCGTAGTCCGCCATTTTTTGAAAAACAAACTGTACGTCGATCAACCGATTTTGCATACTTTGCATTTTAGCGGATTGATGACCGCAGTTTTACGGGATAATTCATACTATTAAATTTTCAACACATAACTTATACTTTCTTTATATAACTATCGGTTTTTAATATTATCCTCTCTCTCTCTCTCTTTCTTGTACGACAGATGAGCGATTCTGATTATAGTGATGGAATAAAAAAAAAAAGTGTACAGACTGCTTGACTCATTGAAAGGAAGTAAGAAATGTAAAAATAAACAACATATGTATATATAGAATGAATTATTTTTTATTGATCAATGTTTACTATTATTGGCTTTTCTCGTTTCTGTGTTTTAATCGAATCGTTTATGTACTGTATTTTTTGTGGCATTAAAAATAAATTTAACCACGCCGCACATTTACATGTATCTACGTATTTTTCGAGGTGTTAACAAAGAAATATTTAATCACGCTAAACATTTATACACTACGCAACTATTTTCCTTACTCACATCGTATGTTTTTTTGTGACGTTAAAAAAATACTCAACCATGTCATAAATATATACTCCATGTCAATATTTCATTCTTGTTTACTTCTTTTGTGCAATAAACTCCATTAGTTTTCAAAATGACGTGTATTTATTAACGTGTGTGTGTGTGTGTGTGTGTGTATGTGTGAGCGCCCTCTACGATATATTCTGAAAATCTTTCGTCCACGCCTGTCCAATTAAAAAAATAATAAAAATAATTAAAAAAAATTGATGGTAATTTATGCAAATGTATTCACGATGACCTCGACACGACCTCGTATTCACAAAAAAAAAATAATTAAAAAAATTGATAGTAATTTATGCAAATGTCACGATGACCTCGACACGACCTCGTATTCACATATATTTTATGTATGCAAATGTATTCACAATATCCCATTGTGACGTCATCCTCATTCAAATGATCCCTTTACGGCATTGGTCCTCATTTATGCTAATTTATGCACGAATTCCCATTGTGACGTCATTATTTATGCTAATGTATGGACTATAGGGACGACCATGAGGGCGCTGTTCATAATCGGATGCGATGACGTCATACGAACAGCGCCCTCATGGTCGTCCCTATAGTCCCTACTTAACTACTATTATGCAAATTATGTAACCTTGTTTACTTATAGTTGTTGGGAGTTGAATAAATCACTTCTTAGTAGTATTAGTAGCTAGAGACAATCTTTGTCAATTACTAAACATAACACAGTGTTTTTTATACATGATAAGAGTAGATTGTGCTTGCTCTTTCTTATTAAACTGGGTAATATGGTATCGTATATAGTGGTTCATAACGAGCCATATTTGATAAAGTTATATTGTGTTGGTGATCAATTTTGACTTAGCAATTATACTTAACTCAGTACACAGCATTTTTGTAATTTTATTTTAATTTTATTTTTCTTATTGTTGTTCATTGTTATATTTTTATTTATGAATAGGCAATTGAATCTTTTTAATAAGTTAAATGTTCAGCTTCCAGAAATGGGACATTGCCAAACAACAATGCACTCTGTCGTCTTCGTAGTTGAATCAAAGTTAAAATGCAAAACCATAACCTGCCAGCCATGTGTCAAAGAAATGGTAACATTCTATTGCTTACACCACTCTGAACTCAAATGCTTATAACAGCTTAGACTTGAAATCGTTTTCAGTGTTGTGTCATGAATTTGTTTTTGCGTATCTGTTAACCGACTTAATTAACTGATTACGAGCGAATTGCTGTGTTATGTCTGTCATCGTTTAGGTCTATTTGAAGTTTTGGACGGAACTTGGCTCAGTGATTTGGAACTAATTACCAGATAACCGCTGCTTTTTAGACTATCGATTCTGACAGTTTACATCCGTAGTTATTAATGTAGTGAACGATTAATCAAAAGATATGACGTATTCAGTACTTAGTGTGATTGGCTTTATGATTGAAGGTTACGCCCTAGAGTCTTTTTACTGCATTGTAATTGGTCAGAGTTTTGAAAATGAATAAAGAGAGTTTGAGTTGGTCTTGGCGAATACTCCACGACAGACGCAGCCTTGGGCAGTCGAGTCCAGTCTGAGAGAGAGTCCAGTCCAGGGGCGAGCCTTGAGGCAGTCCAGTCTTGGGCGAGCCTTGGTTCAGCCTTGTGAGAGTCTTGGGGACTTTTCCCCAGGGCGCTGTGTCTTATAGAGTGCTCCAAAAGATCGACTTGGACGAGAGCTGAAACGTATTTCGTTGTGTGTGTCTTATTTGACTGTAAAGTTAAAGTGACTTTCCCGATCCCGTACCTCAAGGGGACGAGATATAGAGACGAGACGAGTTTCCCCCCTGACACGTGTGGAGAACCCGGAGAGAGAAGATTTCCCCCCTGATAGTTGGGAGACCATCTGTACACTTTTTACATGCTGTCAAGTGCTCTTCAGGAACAGAATCATCCTAATCATATTCAACTAGTGTAAAACTTGCTTTCTTAATAAGAAAAATGATGCAGCAACGCCATAAGCATCATAAACAGGGGCTATGAGGGACAACATCTGCCGACCCATTTCTTCTTATTATGCTCAACAGCCTGTCGTGCATTCATTTATAATACTTATAATGACTATTTAGGTAAATCATTTGAATAAAAACAATGCTCAATTTAACATATTGCCCCACAAGGTATTAATCGGACGACATTTTATTATTTCCATGGCGGTAAACTGAATTGTCGGTGATCACATGACAACCTAGTTACGTGAACCAACGAATTACATTCACTTGGGATCATAGGTCAAATAATGTAGTCGGGCTTTAAAAGCTTTATTTTTATATCAGTTGTACAGGTAGTTTATATTGAACTTTAACAAAGTGGACGAGAATCAGATAATATTTTTCTATAAAGTAAAATTTCCATTATTGAAATTTGCTAACAATTATTGTTTCCGACATTTTGTTTATTTTTTGAATTCAGAATCTGGGGATCGTTGGGAAATATTAGAAAAGTTTTTGCTTTGCTTTTAGGTTGAGATTGTTTATTATTATTTTTTTTAAAGGAATCTGATTTTTTTAAATTTTATTTTCTGTAATATGTGCTTCTCAATTTCACATATTAACATGTTTTTTTTATTTTCTCGTTTCCTCACCAGCTGCAAAAATAGCAAATCTCCAGCTTTTATGCCACACGTCTCTCGGAATGTACACCTCGACAGGTCTGAAAATAAGCATGTCTTTCTTTCGCTTGTTACGTATAAAATCTGCAATGTTTGTGCTCACAACAGTAGTTGTATTTGCTGTTATAGGGCTTGATTTCGTGTTTAAGAAATACCATTTGGAATCTAGGAAAGTTCGCTACCGATTGCATGGAGCCAATCAGAATATTTCACTGTATGGCGACAATGTTAATATGACTCGCGGGAATCAGCACGATGAAGACAAACACGGAGTGGTGGAACGATATGGAGGAGCACAGAATATACAAGAACCAAACAATTCAGTTCACGGTGAAAATCACAAATATCAAAGCAATCTAGAAAACGAACAGTGGTACAATGTTATATATCGTACAATTCCTTGTGGAAACGCAGAAATAAATACTATTCTGTCACCCCGACGACATTATCTGAAAATACGCAACCGGACTGTAGTGGAAGATTCAATCTATTGGTCCAAAGAATTTGAGAAGCTTATTCCTGAAGGTACGTTTCAGCTATAACTATATAATTTAGATATTAATATTATTATAAATTGTAGTAATATGTAAGGAGAACCGAAATTAACAAAGGCAGCATACGCTCAACAAGAAACATGTTCACTTTAGTGCTTATTTTTAACCCAGCTCTATGGAAATGTTTGTGTTTGAATCACACAGTCAAATTCATATAACTGGGTGTCAAATGAAATAATTACGCGTTGGAATCACTTGGGGGGGGGGTTGTCTTCAAATAATGTTCACAGCACCACTTCGACCATCACTTCCATGTAACTGATAATAGTGTTTTAGGTTCATCTCATCGAAGATTAGTAGATCCCAACTGAGATCGTTGCAATGGTTGTAGCCCATCGTAGTCTTGTCTAGAATGCCGAAATAAATTACGACAACAACCAATGCAGCCGAGGAGGGTCTCTGTTAATAGACACTGCTGTAATGATGACACTGCCAACTAACCAACAAATGTGCAATTAAATAAGCTGTCTTATAAAAAAAAACATATTTGTTTATCTATTTAATCTAAACATCTGTACTTTACTGAAATGTTAGCGAAAAGTGCTGCAATTCACAAATACTATCTGTAAATTGACATGCTTGTTAAATCGGAGTGCATTAAACTGTCTAATATTTGTTCATTTTAAGTATAACTGGTGTGTTATACTCGGAATAAATATCATGAATACATGCGGCGTCACGATAACATGTACACTAACAACAGTTTTTCTCAGCTAGTATATTATACTGCCCGACTATGGGGTATGCTTTTTTTCATAGGCGACTAATATTTATTATTCATGCGTGATCAACAAAACTGGCCAGGGACCATATATATTATATATTGTCAATTTAACAATGTTATTGAGTGATTTTTCGTATGGTCTAAAAATTAAATAAGATACAAAGTGGCGGAGAGTGAATAAAGCAATAACACAGTATGGATATGACATGTTTCAATCACGCGAAAAACAAAACGTGTCGAAACATAATGACGGTAAAGTTATTAATTGACTATTTGTGAGGAACTTCTGCTGCCACAGCGCGTTCCCTGAATAGATTCACCCATCTACGCCCGCACCACCCACACATCAAACCCAGATTAAAATTCAGAAAGATGGGGGTAGACATTATAAAACATGGAGATTTCAATTTCAGAATGAGTAATTTGTGTGATTGTATATTCCTGACAAATATATGGACAGTTAATGGACCAAATAGTCAATTTGTACGAAAACAATCTATGCGACTTTAGTATTTCAACAAATTCAAGAGGTCCTAATGATATAACTGTAGGCTATACCTTGGATGTCAGTGTCGTCGATTACATTTTTAGTGATGAAACTGTTATCATAATGAGATCACGTACGCACATTTAGTTCACACGCAGTATTGTTTAGGATCAACAACTTCCATGTTTAATTGGACATTGTAAACATATATTATAATTTCATAATTAGTAGTTGCCACTTCGCAATGCTTCAACCGTGAAACACGACCCTGATAATCACATGTTAAGTTGTATTGTAGAGTTTGTAAAGGGAAGAAGGAGAGAAGGGGACAGTGAGGCGTGACGTCAGTAGACGTTTAGACGAATAAGGCTGGTCTATCTGTATTGAACGAATGTGTATTCCTTTGGATCAAACGTTTTTTTATTTTTTTTTATTTTTAAGCGTAAACGTTACCAGCTAAGCGAGTTGAAGTTCTCTGAACACAAATATTGTTGTCAAAATTCTTCCTTCTTTTTATATTTCTACTATTAACCTGTGCAATAACCTGCGAACATTTCTTTGAGAAACTGAAAGGCATTGACAGAAAATTAAACGATTCGCCTCCAAAATTTAAATTTGGAGTTCACAGTACAAAAATATTATATTTGATCTTTTTAAAACAATAAATTATGATAATGATATTGAAATCGCAGTTTAGAAATATTATCCTCTCAGTTGCAATAATGACGACATCAATATATCATAAATGATTGCACAATTATTTTCAAACATAAAGGGAGGCTTTACAAGCAAAATAAACAATGAAAACCCGAAAGACCTGAAAACTGACTTTAACATCTCCCCTCTCGCACTTCTCTTCATACTCCTGATCACTTATCTACACAGAAATTATTTTAGAGGAAAAATAAACAATGATAATGTTTTGTAACAGTAATATTATGCTTTTAATGAAGAAACTATTCAATCTTGTTCTGAAATCAGAAATGTTTCCAAGGTTTTGGTCATTTAGTACTATAGCAGTTTAACGCAGAAAAGCATCTTTATGTGGCAATTTATTGATTTTAAAAAAAACGTTTAACTTTCAATTATTTATAGAATTATGCTATGTTTTGCACGGCGCTCAAAGCTTATATTATCTGGCTTGAAATACGATAAAATTTGCAATGGTGTTCAATACTCGTGTTAATGATCTGGTAGACTTTTTGGATTGAAAGCAAAACTAAGTAAAACACTTTAGAAAAGTTTGCATTTAGTAATAAAAAATAATAAAAACAAACAATTTATTTGTAAACGAATGACAAAGTTAACGTCACTGAGTGTGAGCCCAAATCATGGGTGGGAGGAAGGTAAAATGATTATTATTCCAACACTTTATCACACTAAGAAAAATCACGTACGTGCCAATGCAAGTGGTATCTGCCTTGCAGTGGAGAGACGTAACACCACGCGCATTAAGGAGTGACGTCACACTACGCACATCAGCACCGTTGGTGGCGCACTACCACTTGCCTCCCCGGCTCTGGCTATACGTTATTTGTGCCTGGAACCCATGCACACAATGAAATACACCTGTGTTTGGCTGAACAAGGAACACAAATGGGTAACCCCAACTTCGATATCCCAGTTGGGGCCGGTTTATTCAAGAACACTAACTATCAGGTAAAGTGAAAAATCCTAAATAGAACCTAACATATCCAGGTGATTGAATAAACAATATAGTGTTTTTAAAATCCCTAACTCTAGACTAAAAGTAGCAAGTTTGTTAAGCAAATGCCACAAGACCCACATTTTGTCAGCCTCATACACAAACTATGTAGAACAATCTTTTGCAAAAGTGAAAAGTTACCTTATATCCAGGGTTGACGCAAGGGCTGCCCATGATGACCCAACCATGATATAGCCGAGAACTACGGCCCTTGCTAATAGCTTTACTAAAATTGTTCATTTTGACGGGTGTAAGGTTTAAATGCATCCGATTTCCACCTTCCCAGACGTCTGATTCGTATACCGTTTTTGTTATCCCTGAAAAAAAACAGCGAAACACTATATGTACACATGTCGATTGTCCCATATCACCAATACTCTTCCCTTTACAGTGATGGTGAAATGAAACACACATTGTATTAACAAATCAGACATAGTTTGAGTAAAAAATACTAATTGTTCAACCCAGAATTACATCTTCCTAACTTGAGGTGTATCAATTAATAGTAGTTGTATTTCTATTATCTCCAGAAAAACGGAATAAAATGGAACCGCCAAAGTCTCAACTTGGTCGTGCTAATGTAATGTACATTGCCAGATCTGATGATAAACACAAATGTGGGGAATTCGGATCACAGAACAATGCTTATGTTATACTAGATGACGGTACTGAATGGTGTGCCCGTTACAAGAAGCCATGCTTTATTTTAGGTAAGGCACTACATATATATATATATATATATATATATAACAACCATTCATTCGATGATAAATGAAGATTTCAATTATCATGTGTACATCTCCATTTCTCTGTATCAGAGCGTTATAAATATATTTTTTCCGCCAGGGAATATTAAGTGTCTATTCAGCAAATGTGTGGTATAGGTATAAGCGTGTTCTGTTCATATTCTATTCTAATTAAAGTCTAATGTAACCATGGATTATATAAAACAAATGTCCAATCATATTGATGTATCCTTGAGACTGACATAGTAATGCACAATACGGTTATCCCTAATATTCAGGTGAAGTTATGGCTTACATGTTTACTAAGTGGATGTGCATGAATTATATACCACCACTGATTCTAACGAAGCCAGATCCAAGAACCCATCTGTGGGGTTCCAAAACAGTGAAGAAATTTATGAAAGAGCACGAATGGAATTCAAATAATACAATTAGCATGACTCAGTGGCTTCCAAGTATTAAACGAAGGTTAGTTATTAATGTTGTACTTCTACATCTATGGATTTTGTAGTTGTAGTATTAATTATTATCCGCTTTCAGTCAGGTTATGAGAGAGCTCGCACACAAGTAATTGGAGTATTTAAAGAAACATTGATATCTTGCTCCCATGTTGTTAATCGAAAAGCGTGGGATTTTACACACTGATGATGAAACATCCATAAAGCATATGTCAATCAGTGTGCGTCACGATCGAGGGCCTAAACATAAATTTTAAAATGACAAATGATGGGCTTCATCTTCAACAAATTCAATTGTAGATTTGCTCATTAAATATCATCTCTCTATTGACAATGATATGCTCCATAGTGTGGGTCAAACATCTTTTTGTCATCTTCCGCTTCTTTTTTTTTCAGCAAGGCACCACCCATTATAAATACCAATAATGGTCTCATACACGTGGATAACCCCGCATTTAAAAATATCACAGAGCAACAAATCCTGGATTTGATGGTTTACAGCGACACTGTTGTTATTGACAACCTGATGGGTGTTACTGATAGGTTAGTGCCTTACGTGGTATTTGTTCGATCATTTCCCTCGCCACAATCAATATGAGCCTTATTCCATAACTTCATTTGCATACACACTTTTCACCACCCCCAATATAATTACTATTATACTAGTTTTCTTTTATTTTAGGGTGCTTGCGATGTACTTACAGAAACCTTGCCCTCAACGGTCAATTCGAAACTGTTTTGTTGATGAAAATAGAAACACCTGGTGGCTAGACAACGAAGCGGCTTTCCTCATTGGCTACCTTAAACAGTATGTGCATTATGTTCAATTGAATGAAACTTTGAAAACTGTCTGCATTTTTCGGCGCCAAACAGTTTCAAAGATTATACAACTACATCAGATAAAGGACGCGCCACTTCTACTCTGGAAATTAGTCGGAAAATACAAAAACATTATTGGTATTGACTGGATTCCGGGAACACCGATGACCTGTGAATCTAACTCTTATATAAGATGGGCCGAGCTGTTTAAAGAGAGAATAGAAGATGTATACAGATGGATTGTCCGTTGTTCTAAAGATAAATATGAATCCTTGTTGAATGAGTATCAGACAAATCTCTAAACACATAATATCCCCATCTCTGCATAGTGTATATTATTTAACCAAATATTTCAATAAAGGCAACCATACTGCAATACTATTGAAAGGCAATTTGTTTTCCAACTGAATTCGTTTGAAGAGATTCATCAATTATACGGAATATACTCATTTCAATTATTTCATTTATTGTTAATTGATGTCTCATACTAATGCAGAACCCTTGTGCATGAAATAAACCCCTAGGTTTTTAGGATCTATAACGTTTGCTACTGTTGCATATACGCATTTATTTTTCATTTGGTATCCACTATCATAAACTAAATCAGTTATTAAGAATTGTATTGCTTTGGATGTGGTATGTAAGTGTTTCGTAAAGCCGTTTCAACAAGTTTGTCAACGTCTGATGGTATAAGCGTAACCCTATCTCAGCTAGCTGAAGTATTATAGAGCTACACTATTATAGTGATATTTTCACAATATAATATTTTCTCATTTATTTGCTGTTGGATATTGTGCAGCACAATTGCGTTTCGCAATATTATATTATTAAAATACACTTACTTTATTCCAGTGCCATTTATGTGTGTTGTTTATAGTGTATAGAAGAACATGATTGATTAGTGTACTTGTCTAAGCGGTTCAAATTGGTCTACCGTGATTATGGCCGGAAAATGTTGAATGGTATATGGCATTAGTTTACTATATTTTGATTACGAAATTGAATTATTTTTGCAGCCATCACAATAAGTAGGGTTTGGGGATGCATTAGTAACTTAATTATTCATTTTAGGATCAATTCTAATTGTAGCATGTCTCACGGCCATGTCTTTATCAATCATTTCAAACATTGTCGAGTTCAACTCCACAACCAACCCGCGTGACGTCAGACTCGTCGGATGTGAATGTCATTCGCCGTGAGTCCAGTTCGATTTCCGGAAGGTAAATTTAATGTACGTGTATATTATAATAAAACCAAAACCAGCAGTCCAGCAAAAAAGACGAAGAGTGTGTGCAAACAATTCTTCACAATCTCAACTGTGTGAGCGTAGGCAAACTCCTACTGCCATTGGCGCTTGAATATCATGATTCGATCCTTCCAATGCATGGCCAATCATTCGGAGTTGTAAGAATGTAGGCGAATAGCATTATCACAATCTTGAATTCAATATTGCAGTCACGTTATCGACTGTTGTAATGTATTGTTGTAAACGCCATAATATTAGAATTACAATTTAGTTTGCTTTTATAATGTCAACTGCATTACGCCTCTCTCAACCGAATCACCCAGTTTAAAACGTAAAAGGATGAAAAGCAACATTTTAGCGTTATTTACGGATAATAAATAAATACGAATAATATGATTTCCAACTCGTGACCGTGTGATATCAAATGTATTAAACTCATGTAGTAATATATGCAAATTCGACACTTGTTTAATAAATTCGGTTATCAAGTGATATTTCACGTGAGATTATCTATACATCATCAGTGTGTGATTAGGATTGAAGAGTTTAAATTAAAGTAATTAAATGTTCGAGACACGTTGGAGCTTAAAACTAGCCGTAACCAAACTCCCACGAATTGAAGAATGTAATGCGCAGTCACGTGACGGAAATAGAACACATAAATACTGAACACGCAATTATCAGATGGAATAAATTTGATAATAAATCTCAACAGACTTAAAATTACAATAAATCATGAAATATAAAAATACTATAATCAATAATCGGTAATCCCGGGAATAATAATGCGAGAGGAAGGTCAATAGATCACATGGAACATTCTGGTGTCATTACACTCAAGAGATTCCTTATTTAGTATTTATGTTACTTTGTGCTGCTCGATCAACTTGTCCACCAATGTCGGCATTCCAGGAGCTGTGGCCTTCGTCATTTTTGAAGGCATGTCATTGACGGCGCCTGCTCACGCAGCATCTCCGGCTCGTATATTACGCATCGCGCCATTCGTACTGTATTTTATACGTCACTGTCGACCAACTAATATTAACGAATCAAAGAACGTTTTACAATACACGCGAGAATACATCGATGATTTATTCTTGCACTCTCAGCGGACGCACGATGGGTAACAGACCATGATTTATATGCAGAACCACGCCCTCAACTAGAGGAAATTGAATGCGGAAATAGTTTGACAATTTCCCGCGTAGTTATTATAAGCAATTTTAGGGCGAAATCTTATGGTGTTTTTAGGAGTAAATATGAATAGTATAAAATATAGTTTTAGCATTTCAAACAAATTTGACGACTCTCCTACTTCATGACATTTAGGGCGAGAATCATGACAAAACATGATTTCGGGGTAACATTTATCAAGAATGATTTAATATTCTAAAACTCGCAAAATTCCATTATTGAAAAGAAGAATGTACATCTCGTCAAATCCATTGAGATGAATATATATAATATATGTCGATATACAAATAAGCACGTTTTAGCCATATTATGTATCTATGTGCACGGAGACATTGAAAAGTACCACGTTACCATTGCTTTATAACAGCACTGGCATCTTGATTAATGTCTATTTCAGGTAGTCGAATATATTTTGAACGTAAGTTTAATTTTGATTTGAGGGAATATTGGTGTTTCGAACGATCGCATTAATGCTAAACAATAAACGAAAGCGTCGAATATGCGGACATTCTCATCAATAAATAACACACAATTACTTAATCCAGTACACGAGTACTTGTAATTATATATTCTATTCGAGGTAATGTGATCAGAATCCATACCTTTCTCTCCTATTCACAATTATGCAAATTAAGAGTGAAGCATAACGAACCCACAGATATTAATATTCTCAACATAATTACATAAAATATACATAACACAAAGTCTGTAAATCTGAACAATGTATGTGACATTTTGGACGATGACTACTTCCTTATGAAGAATCAGTTGGCGGAAGAGTAGTATTTAAACGCTTCTAAGATCTGGTTTGTGGTCTATACTGGTAGTTTCTGGTAGAGGTACATCTCTGTAGGATCAATGGTGTCCATTGCGAATCATTTTCAATTTTTATAGTAAGCGAACCCCCTAGTGTGCAGACTTCCGCAGTTCTACGTTGTCATTTCCTGTTCCGATACAATTATATTTTCAGCTGGCCTACCGGATAATTTCACCATGATCGCATTCAATATATTTTTGATTGTAGCTTACGCACAAATCTCATTCATTGGCATGCCATCTGCATCACCGCACTTTTTAACCTTCAAACTTATATTTTTATATTTCTGTATTCATGTATTTGTTCAAACCCATCCGCCATATATAATAACATATATCGTTTATGCCAGTATGAATATATCATATGTCAAGGTGTGACCTCTAAAATTATTATAATCCTTAGTTGATGTGTCGCGTAGAGGTTAGCGTGTCCAGTGGGTTTGATTCCCATGGAACCCAGCTGTACTCTCATCAGTGAAAAAGAATACAATGTGAATATCACTGTTTCAAAATACAACAAATTTTAGTCCACATTTTAATATCACTTGAAGTGTATTATTATAGTTGAACACATTAAGTGTTTGTAAATGCAAAAATGTTGTATTACGATAATACAGTTTTAAAACATTACATGTTCACTGATTTGGGTAAAATATTTGAAGTTTACAAGCTTTCTCCCACTTGAAAAAACACTCGAAGTGTTTACAATTTTCATAATTATGAAAAAATGTAATATTTATAGATCATTGGCTTATGTGTAGCTGAATAAGTAAGTTAGTTGAAATTCAAACTTTTCGTGAAACTGTAGAACAGATAGATGTAAAACAGATGAGTAATGAAGTGAAACAAACATTAACGTCTTTAAACTATTTTTTTTATTGATTATATATATATATATATATATATATATATATATATATATATATATATATATATATATATATATATATATATATATATATATATATATATATATATATATATATATATATATATATATATATATATATGAACGCGCCCAATCTCTTCTTCTGAGGTATTATTGCGTTGAATGCAGTCTCTCCAAGCAAATTCCTGGGAAAAAGAAAAAAATAGAGGGACAACGTGCTCACTAGAAATAAATTTACTCTGTTCAAAATTGATCCCATTCTCACCCAATTCACGAATCTGCGTATATGAATTTCATTTCGTTCACCTTTTACTTTTCTATCCGTCCAATATTTTGATTTTTTATTTATTTTTACTGTGTTTAAATATAATTTATGAAACCGAACTGTGTGGTATATTAAAGGTATATTTACCTAGTGCGGAGGACGATATTTGCAAAATCTCGACCGCTCTAACCAAACCAAACTAAACCTTAATTTTTCTCTTAAATCTGAGAATACGCTCCGAATGGATTTTAATTGTATCCGACATATCAGCGGCCTCCAACCAAGTTTTATTCGTTTCTGAGACTAAATCAAATACATTCCCGCGTCAACAAAGTGTCTGAGTGGGTTGTTAAACAGTGGCTCATTAAGAATATCAGTTACGTTATTATCATTGAATTTACGCACTTTATCTACAGATTTCCAACACTGGAGAAGTTCACAATAAAATAATGGCAATCTATGTAAAGGTGTTTTGATAGTGGACGTGCATAGTAGTTGACTTGCATATGACATATTGCTCGCTTGCATAAAAAAGTAGTCTGTGAACTTAAAACAGAGGTGGTCATGATTATTATATAGATAACTTTGAATATAGGAATGTCGCATGGTACTTATGTGCGTTGGAAGATATGTAACATTTTGTCCACCCTTTTCCAAGGGGAGGTACAGTGTTGCGGCAGATACCCAATGTCGCCCTTGCCAAAAGATATCGAGCAGCATTTTCTGTACCTTCAGAACTACGTCCAATGGCGGCACAATGATATTAAAGCGGTACAATAACTGCATAAAATCAGATTATTAATAATAAAAGCGCGCGCTCTGTAAGACATGCTGTGAACAAAGTGATTACAGAATTGGAAGTTGGTCTTATTATTTACTTTTGCAACATGTTCAGCCCAGTTTTGATTCGTAAAAGTTGGATTATTCCCAAGATAAACACCCCACAGTTTCAACCCATCGCTGTTCCATTTGATATTGAGAGGGGAGTAGGTGGTGTTGCGCCAGCTACCTACCCATATCTCTTCTGATTTTTGGAGATTGATTTTTGAGTTTGACGCAAGCTCATAGACATGTAACCAGCGACTCAGTAAGTTGAAAAGCTGCTTGCAAGTTATGAAAAATTCCACGTCGTCAGCGTAAGCAGTGAGTTTAGAATGTTGGTTTTTGCTGTGAGGTATAACCAACCTTTCAATGTTTTCACCATTCCTGATTTTATGAAGTAGTGGATCAATGGCAATGACGTAGAGGGCAGTGGACATTGAACACCCTTGCCTAATACCACGGGCCACTGTGATGGGTGTAGTAAGGGCGCAATTAACTCGGACCGGGGACTGGGCATTGGTATACTCGAGGCGAATGTAAGAAAGAAAACGGTCACCAAAACCAAAGGCACAAAGTGTATTAAAGAGGTATCCGTGATGTATTCTATCAAATGCCTTTTCCTGGTCAATGGCAACAATAGTAACCTTATTTAAAAAGACAATAACTGATCGGTTCATACGGAATGCAGCCACAATATTACTGGCCCCGACTCCACATAAGTTTCTACCGGAATGCCATCAATGATTTCACATCGTACCGCATGGTTTCTAGTAAGGTGACCTGTTGGTGTTGAAGGTGGCCTTGTGTGAGTGGCAGCCATCTTGGTTGCCGACCAAAAAACACTCCAAAAAAACAAAAACAAAAACACCAAACAATGTTAAAATACAACAGAAAGTTACTCAGGTAGTGACTATAACCACCAAAAAGAACGCCTATAGTGAAAATAATAACCCAGACGGAAGCTAGAGACCAAAACCGGGCGAAAACGCACGGAGCGCTGGAGACGACGTGCTCACACGACCGGTATTATATTATATCATATTCAAAACATTTCTAATTAATAGTGAAATTGTTATGTATTAATAGAGAATAAGAGGCACTCATTTAGATTATACTGCATACAAACGTGTCCTGTACATAAAAATTTCATGTATAGTCGAATGTTTTAAATTGAACAGTTTTCGAGAAAAAACAACTTATTATGCGTTAAATTAAATAACGTCAACATTGTCGGTTATATAGTTAGGTCATTGGCATAAATACCATAATGTTTACTAACTAGTCTCCAGTTCGAGTCCCAGACTATAGTTTAATTACTTTTCACTCAATGTTGTTTGTACTGTTTGCATAAAGATAGTGTTATTAATCCATAAATGTCATATAAATAAACACTTTAATGTCAGTGAGAGAAAACGCGGAAAATATCAGAACTCGCATGTTTGTTAGGTGAGACTCGTGGCACTTCCTGGGTAACTATGACGTTACTGACACTTCGAAAAGGCAGAACACACATCCTGGAACAGCTACAACAAAGTAAATTTTCCTCGCGACGTGCCTGCGTGGTTTTCTACACGTTATACACATAAGATATTTTGACGTCGTCGCACAAAAATCACTGGACTAGAAAATCGGTTAGCAAATAATCGAACAAAGTCACACCAGCTGTGACAAGCTCTCTGCAATTATTGAATAAATCAGATCTTCCTAAGCCATATGCGTTGTGGATAGATATATATACATACTGTCACAGAACGCTATAACAAAACCAGCACGACAGATCACTCACCATCAGTCCTCGCTAGCTACTCCGCCATCTTAGCCACCGCCTGTGTGTTTTTATCCTGCCACAGAGGGCGCACCTCGTAAAACCACTTATGCAAATTAATGTAAGAATAAATAATAAGAATTCATGACACATACACACGTCTTAAAAACATGTCCATACCCGACATATTTCGTCTAAAATGCGCTATGTTTGTATGTATTACAGTTGTTGCGATTGGTGTTGTAGTGTTTGATTTAGTGCGTTATGGACGGGCTGGACCTATATATCACAGAAATCTACAACAAGATACTGATTACGATAGAACTCGTGGAAATCAGCAAGCTGGAGATGAATTATATGTGACGGAAAATCAAACTCGCAATAGAAATCAACAATACAAAAGTAATGAAACTCAACAAGATGAAGATAAACAGAATGTAATGGAGCAACTTACACTGACACAGAATTCAACTCAACAAGATGCTGCAATACAAAATGAAAATCAACAGTACGAAAAGAAATCAGCAGCGAACGAAGTTTGGTATCAGGTTGCATTTCATGGAGCATCGTGTGGCAACACAGAGGTAACTAGTACGCTGTCAACCCGACGATATAAACTGAGAATAAACAACCGAACTATAGTGGAGGATGCAATATACTGGTCCAAAGAATTTGACGATCTTCTTACAAACGGTACGTATTAACAACAAAATAATTCATATTCATGTTTGTTGGAATATGTTGAAATGGCGGCCACCAACCGTGTGTTTGTGTCCGTTTTTTACTTCAAATGGAAAACATTTCAAATAGACAGAAAACATTAAAATGGCAATCAATTTCATAACATATGAAGAGAAGTTACACAGTGCAACAGCTTAGGGTAATATTATATAGTCGATACATATAATTTTGTGCAGCAAACTAACCAAAAATTACGGTTAGTAAATGATCTTGGAATTTGCTTGAAGGGCAGTCGTCGTTGTGCTGCGTCCTGTTCGATATGGGACTCATGGCGACGTATACAACGCGTGTATAATACATTGTTTATTTACATGAATTTTTAACGCGCGCAGCGCGACGACCACCACCCTTTAACTACAGCCTACTACGAACATATATAACATAGTTACAAGTCTAAGACATGGGAATATAGGCAAATTACTAGAGTAAGCTATCCAGATCCACTCATGCTTTCAGCCGACATTGCGTCAATTATATTCGTCATGGTCAAATAGTGTGATAGACTTCTGGTTCGCAGAAGAACAGTTAATTTCGAGGTAAAACGTTCTCTAATACTCGTGATGTAATAGTTTGGGATGCGGAAAGTGATAAAGCTTAAACCACTCGGCATCTACTGAGCCCTGGCACTGTGAATGTATGACAATTAAGATGAACATGGATGGAAATCAACATTATGATCAATAACAATGATCCACAAGACAATTTCAGTTTCAATATGTTACCAAGTGGGGTCAAATGCGCTTCACATCGTAATGGGTTCACATCCCATTAGTTTTTGTTATTTCAAATCTGAAAACAAAAGAATCCATCTGTGGTATATGTGCGTCAATGCGAAACGTGCTTGATTATAATCGTGTCACTGAACGCAGACGATCACATAGGCACGTACACTTTTCGCTGTTATTTCCGGTTGCTGGTAGTATTTTACAAACTGGTAACCAAGACTACATGTTATCCAACGCAATCACTGATAACATTGGCAGCAATCACATCGGCCTCCATGATCAGTTTCTCGAACACAGTATGGAATTTAAGACAAATATATTTATAGAGATATTGACCAGTAAAGTACAAAACATCGATAAGTACAAAAAAAACAGCGTGCGTTTAATAAAAAGATCTAAAATGAAAAGTATTACATACAAAGATGGGCGTCAACGTTTGTGAAAAAATAATTAAATACATTTTAAATGGCTGTAAAACATTAGTGTATCATTGGCGAAACTTACTATACGTAAGTGTAGGAAAACATTCCTCGTGTACAGTTGTACTTCATAGTATACTTTATACTTTAACTCAAATAAGTACAAATCAAGTCTTAAAGATGTATAGTCAATCTCCCACAATGTCAATTGTCATTATTGCATTGGTTACTGGTTCAACGAACACTTATCACTGGACATACCTTAGGAAGTAAAGTACATTACATTCCCATTATTTAAACATTACCGACCGAGCCCTGCCACGCAATAATATGCAGAGCTAAGTCCTCTATATAAATTGTAACACCCCGAAATGTCGAAAAATTGAATATTGTGGTGGGAGCTTGAAAAGAAAAAAATCGCGCGATGAGTGCGTAAACTTATGTCGTAAACTCATATTTCAGTCATGCGTAGAGCATTTACGAGCAAACGGCAAGCGAAAACATGCTGTTCTTGGTAATGCTCTAGATAAAAACTACCGCGATTTCCAAACGTGAAGGTAGCATTGTCGATTTTTTGTTAAAACAATTTGTACAGAAAGTGAAGAAACATTGAATATTGCTCAGTCATACACAAAGTCGTTTTCGTATCCTCGTGCACTGTTCTCAAACACAGCTCAGATTACATCGGATAACAGGACTACACGTACATAATAATACATAAAAACATACAGTATTCTAATTGTTTATCACGGATATGCATTGACAGACTACAGAACAACATTTTTATAGAAGTGACATGACGTGTTCTAGAAACCTAAATACCACATGTTGTAACAGAATGTTGGTACAAAATATATACGTCATATTCATGACCTATCAAGCTGTCACTGTGTATGAATTACCGTACTCAGCGCCCCCGCTTTTGGGGCATTTTTATTACTGGTTCACGTTCGGCTAAACGCCCATTCCTTTCAAAATACTCCAAATTTGACTGTCTAGTTATAAAACCCGGTCTTTTAGTATTGTTTGACTTTTCCGAATACCGAGTAGTTAAATTATTTTGTATGATACAGCGTGGATATCGACCGTCGTGAATATTGTGAATTTGTAGACTGCGGTGGCCGTGCGTAAAATACGCTGAGAGGTGGTAAACACTAGCTAATTACCATTTTGTTTTTAAAAATCATACTGTTTTTGTCTGAATCAATTGCAACAGATCATACTTAGACAATGTACGCAGTTCCCAGACAAGTACAATTGTAGGTTATGACCATATAGCTCATTTATATTTTTGTAACGTTAATATTTAACGAATCGGCACAATACTGTATTTTAAAATATGTTTTATGCATTTCGTCATAAGCTTTAATGAATTTAACAAATCGTCCTCCGCTTCTGGATTTCCGTGAAGCAAGTGTTTAAAATATATATTTTAATATTTATTATTTACATCATTGTTTTGCCTCAATATTCAAATTACCATTGTGCCATTCCAATATCATATTGAACCAAACGAAATAATATACATGTAATTTTATACAGTAATTATTTCGTATTCGTGGCAAATATCATTTTGTTATTCAATCTTTAATCTATTTTATATCATGTTGTGGGGAGATATATTGGTATGTATTAAGTTATATGGTTAGCACGGGCGCCATATAAGATTTTCGAGGTTGAAAGGTCACAGATAAATGAATACACTGTTTTTCTTGTTCCATATTTGACAATGAATTATTGCATATGATACCACAATTTACTTACACAAGCTTATAAACTATTGGGCTATAGTATTGACCATGTTTGAACCCTGACACAAAATATATAAAGTGTGCTTTAAATTTATTAATAGGATTAACAAATAGTTCAGTAGTTTGAAATCTGTTTTAGGAATGTAATTCCGCATATGTTGGGATATCACTGCGGGGAAAAGTATAGTATGAGTAATTGACATCAGTTTTATGTTGAAATGATTATTAAATAATCATAAAATTGCAAAAAATTGATAATGATATCTCGAGTATTAATCCGATCTATGATTGTATTTATAATTTGAATTCAACATTAAAATGTATCCCATGATGTTGTTGAGTGGTTTGAACAATTCATATATGAAAATTAAACAGTTAGAGTAATTAAGTCATTTCCTAACATAAGTATGAAAATAAGGTAATTTTGGCTTATAATTTATGAAATCCCATCACTGGTTCAAGGTTCATATTATGAATTGAACTTTTTGTTGACTTGTTATATATATATATATTTCTTCATCAAATTATAGATTTTGTAGAAGAACAGACTAAGGGGTCATCACAGTTTACACTTGGACATGCAAATGTAACGAAAATTCGGGGACCTGGAGAAGAACACAAATGCGGTGAACAGGGATCACTCAATAATGCTCATATTACACTCTCCGATGGTACACAATGGTGCGCCCGTTACAAGATATCATGTTATATTTTAGGTAAAGCATTGCTTTAAAATTCAGCTAACCAAGGTGCTAAGAAGAACTCACTCAGGGTTCTGACTATTGCTATTGTCCAACGGTAGGCTGAATAATTTATGTATTGGGGTTAAATATGTTATTGTTATATGCCATCTAATGAAGCAGGTGCCGATTTAGAACGGAACCGATTTTTTTTTATAATTGTATACAAATTGAGTATGCTGCTATTGTTATATTATTTTTTTATTTATTATATGTTTATTTCAGATCATAAAAAATCCATAGCAAAAAAAGAATGCAAGTCAAAAAATCCTCTTCTCCCATAATTTCCATGATAAACTCTGGGAATGAATTGAAATGTACAATGTTGTTGTTACAATGGGATTAGATGAAAGGTGCAGTCTACCCATAAAACTAAATGTCTTTTTCCGAAGAATTTCATCAAAAGATCTAATATAAAGATTAAAAACAATGCCCTATTACTCTGTACAACAGAATGTGAATACCCAGATAATTTACGAAACACAAGTGAGTGTGCTCTCCTAATAGAGTTAAAACTACAAAGTGTAAAATTAGACCACAAAAATGCACAATATGGAATATCACAAAATACAGAAAATAAATGACATTTAACAGCTAAGGACGCAAATTTAAAATCGCGAATAATCGCGTTACCTCTTACATAAAAGAGACGAGATTTGGCCTGAATATCAACGTTGTCATTAAGGTCACTAGTGATCAAGTGTCCCAGATATTTATATACAGTGACGTAATCAAGTAGTCTACCACTTAAATAAATTGACACATTCCTTAACCTTCGAAAACGAGGCTGAATTAACATACATACGGTTTTTTTCTCATTAAAAAAGATAGAGTTAAGTTTGCCACACCGTCCGCAAGTATCAACTAGTAATTGTTGACCATACGCTCCTGTACTGAATACTACAATATTGTCAGCGTAAAATAAATGATTAATCATCTGACTCCAAATGGAAGGGAGGATAGTTCATTACTGAGGTTATCAAGATAAACTGTAAAAAATATAGGTGAGGAGATCCCACCCTGTTTCACACCGTTTGTCGAATTAAAAACACCAGAAAAACAATTATTCCATCTAACAACAAATGTTTGGTGCTTGTACCAACAAATTAAAACTTTCATTAAATAAGTCTTAACACCCCTAAGTAATAACTTTTCAAAAGGAATATCATGACGAACATAATCGAATGCTTTTGAGGCATCCATAAACGAAACAAAAACAGGTGTATTCAATGTCTTATAATATGACAAAACTTCTTTTAAAACGAAAATAGACATGTCAGTACCATGATCTGGCTTAAACCCAAACTGATAATTACTATTAGAAAGGCAATCAATACATCTATTGAGCCAAACTTTCTCTAACAGTTTTGATGACACAGTTGCAACAGCAACCGGACGATAAATAGACTGGTCACAGATATCGCCTCCGGGATCTTTTGGAATAGGGACTAAAACAGTAGACATAAGCCGATTAGTAAGTATAGACTTGTAATGACGTTGCCACATATCTGACACAGCAATGTCACCAGTACAATCACCGACAGTAGTAGGTGGTGTCGATTTTGTTTTTCGTAAGTAAATTCTTTTTCAATAATGGACAGAGTCATTTTTAAGACTCTCCGCCAAAGCATTGGCTCTAAGCTCATTTTCCGTTTTTCTACATCTGACAAGTTGCCTTTTAAATTGGGCTCTAGACTTACGCATAATTTCAAAAAATGGGCCCGACTTAGGGGATCCTTGTTCCTTCCAAATTAGAAAATCAGAAAGTGCTTTCGCATGGTAATCGTTAACAATGGTATTCCAAGCTGGGACAGCCGGCTTGTTGGGTTTCTTTGTGTGCGGAATACTCTTATTGGCAGCAGCCCGTAAAGCAGAAGTTATATTACAATAAAAGTTATCTATGCTGTCCTTATGAATACAACAACTAGGATTCTTGCAAACGAGGGCTCCAGTTGGAAAATGTAATTCAGAAAGCAATTTATCACACAACAGACTATAATTAGAAATGTCAGCAGTGGAAGCTTTCCCCCAACATGGCGTAGAAACTTTCTCACACAAAGGTGAAATAAGTGTAGGCAGTAGATCAGCTTTAAGAGAAACCACTATAGGAAAGTGGTCAGACGAGATGACCCCGTATTTGATACCAATATTCTCTATAATTCTATTCGTAGCCTCAGTACATACGATATGCAACCTAATTAAGCAGATGCCGATTTAGAACGGAGCCGATTTTTGTATAATTGTATACAAATTGGGTATGCTGTTATTGTTATATGCCATCAAATGAAGCAGATGCCGATTTAGAACGGAGCTGATTTGTGTATTATTGTATACAAATTAGGTATGCTGTTATTGTTATATGCCATCTAATGAAGCAGATGCCGATTTAGAACGGAGCCGATTTGTGTATAATTGTATACAAATTGGGTATGCTGTTAATGAAGCAGATGCCGATTTAGAACAGAGCCGATTTGTGTTTAATTGTATACAAATTGGGTATGCTGTTATTGTTATATGCCATCTAATGAAGCAGATGCCGATTTAGAACGGAGCCGATTTTTGTATAATTGTATACAAATTGGGTATGCTGTTATTGTTATATGCCATCTAATGAAGCAGATGCCGATTTAGAACAGAGCCGATTTGTGTTTAATTGTATACAAATTGGGTATGCTGTTATTGTTATATGCCATCTAATGAAGCAGATGCCGATTTAGAACGGAGCCGATTTTTGTATAATTGTATACAAATTGGGTATGCTGTTATTGTTATATGCCATCTAATGAAGCAGATGCCGATTTAGAACAGAGCCGATTTGTGTTTAATTGTATACAAATTGGGTATGCTGTTATTGTTATATGCCATCTAATGAAGCAGATGCCGATTTAGAACGGAGCCGATTTGTGTATAATTGTATACAAATTGGGTATGCTGTTATTGTTATATGCCATCTAATGAAGCAGATGCCGATTTAGAACGGAGCTGATTTTTGTATAAATTGTATACAAATTGGGTATGCTGTTATTGTTATATGCCATCTAATGAAGCAGATGCCGATTTAGAACGGAGCCGATTTGTGTATAATTGTATACAAATTGGGTATGCTGTTATTGTTATATGCCATCTAATGAAGCAGATGCCGATTTAGAACGGAGCCGATTTGTGTATAATTGTATACAAATTGGGTATGCTGTTATTGTTATATGCCATCTAATGAAGCAGATGCCGATTTAGAACGGAGCCGATTTTTGTATAATTGTATACAAATTGGGTATGCTGTTATTGTCATATGCCATCTAATGAAGCAGATGCCGATTTAGAACGGAGCCGATTTTTGTTTAATTGTATACAAATTGAGTATGCTGTTATTGTTATATGCCATCTAATGAAGCAGATGCCGATTTAGAACGGAGCCGATTTTTGTATAAATTGTACACAAATTGAGTATGCTGTTATTGTTATATGCCATCTAATGAAGCAGATGCCGATTTAGAACGAATCCGATTTTTGTATAATTGTATACAAATTGGGTATGCTGTTTTCATAATTTACAAATAATATTTCAATATTTATCATATAATTGAAAAAATGAAAACTATTTCTACATAATGATGACAATACAATTTCTTGTATTGCATAAAAATAAGTTAAGCAGTCTCTTTTATTATATACACATAAATTTAGGGTTACTTAATATGTTATACTAATAATTTGTAATAACATTTTACTATATATATAATTGGGAATTGGGTATTCATTACAAATAATTTGGTTATTACAATGACATGACAATTTTTTTTTATATGTAATATATTGGAAGCAAAATTGTATATAAATAAGCAATGTGCTATTTTTTATTATATGCAAATGAGTTCAATAATTCACTTCATTATATACAAACAATCGGTATCACAATTGTATTATGTGTATATAATAAGGAATCGTGTTATTATTACATATATATATGCAAATGAGTTCAATAATTCACTTCATTATATACAAACAATCGGTACCACAATTGTATTATGTGTATATAATAAGGAATCGTGTTATTATTACATATATATAGTTATACCTATAAATGCAGACGAAACCCCATAACAGAGCGCCCAATTCAATGTTAGAGGAGATACGTATAATAATATCCAACATTGTTACTCTGAATATTCAGGTGAAGTAATGGCTTACATGTTTACAAAGTGGATGTGCACAAATTATATACCACCACCGATTCTAACAAAGCCAGATCCAAGAAATGAACAGTGGGGGTCTGCAACAGTGAAGAGCTTTCTAAAGGAGCATAAATGGAATCCCAATGCTATAGTAAGCTTGACACAATGGATACCAAATCTGAGACGTAGGTTAGTTACCGACTCTGTGTCTATGCGTATCAATTTTATCGATATTTTGGCTTAATAATGTAATGTGTAGTCAGTGTGAAAATGTTGATTTGGGGGATTCGTTGCTAAATACTATATTTTCCTTCCCTTTCTTTTTTTAGTGAACCACCGGACATCATAATGGCCGGCAATGGTATCATACACGTGGACAACCCAGCATTAAAAAATCTCACAGAACAACAAATCTTAGACTTGTTGGTATACAGTGATACTGTTGCTATTGACTACTTGATGGGTATGACTGATAGGTAGGTACGATAAGAACTGAGCGATTTGAAAATTGATATTGGATGTTGATTTCATAAGATACCGTTACCTTTTTTATATTTATATCGCATCGCGAGAGAATTGAAAGGGTTTACAGATGACTATATAAACTAATTGTGATACATTACAAATCAATATGAAAACAAACGAAAAATTCCAATATCATCAGTTGACAAACTACTAAAACTTTTTGTTTTGTTGTATTGCAGGATAGTTGAAATGCATTTGCTAAATTTCAGTCCTCATTACAAAATACGGAACTTGTTTGTTGATGAACATAGAAAAACCTGGTTGCTTGACAACGAAATGTCCTTTATTATGGGATACAAGAAACAGAGAGGTTATTATGTTCGCTTGAATGAAACTTTGAAGTATGTGTGCATTTTTCGACGCCAAACTGTTTCGAAGATTATACAACTGCATCAGATGAAGGACGTGCCACTTCTACTGTGGAAACTAGTGGAAAAATTCAAAGACGTTTTCGGTGTCGACTGGATTCCTGGATCACCAGTCACATGTTCTCATCCATTCAAGTTCGAAGTCAGATGGGCCGAGTTATTTAATGAGAGGATAAATAATTTATACAACTGGATTTTGCGTTGCTCTAAAGACAAATATGAATCATTGTTAAATGAGGTGAATTTAAGACGACATTGATTGTTAGTCTCCATCGAATGTAGTCCGAAACAGAGACATATGTTTTGGGACCCGTCCATGCGTCCGTCCGACATTTTTCCGACATGTTATGACCGATTTTGCTGTCACTGATTTTGTTTAATCTTCATCCAAAGGCAATTTTAAGAAATATTGTGTAAATATTTTTCCTCGGTTGTATTGGGGTGTTGATGACATTTAATTGACTGCCACCGTGTGCGTCCCGGACTTTATTTACCACAATTACATACCATCAACTTTCGTCAGGCATGCCTGGACCAATTTTATTTAAAACAATTCAAAATGTCCAACAACTTGTAGTTTAAGTGTATATTATGCACATGTTGGTTCTACGGTATGACAATAGCAGGTGATATCAAAACAAATCCTCATTCTATGCCCAAGTGTGAAAAGTTGCAGAAAGGTAAATTGTTAATTGATGTTAATGTTCATCAAGAATTTGTCATTCCAAATGTAGAGACTATAAATTATCTTATTTGCCGGGAATGACATTTACTTAGTTTTGATTATACATGTATGTTACTACCCCATATATACATGTATGTCACTACCCTATACATGTATGTCACTACCCCATACATGTACGTCACTACCCCATATATACATGTACGTCACTACCCCATATATACATGTACGTCACTACCCCATATATACATGTATGTCACTACCCTATACATGTATGTCACTACCCCATATATACATGTACGTCACTAACCCATATATACATGTACATCACTACCCTATACATGTACGTCACTACCCCATATATACATGTACGTCACTACCCTATACATGTACGTCACTATCTTATACATGTACGTCACTACCCCATATATACATGTATGTCACTACCCGATATATACATGTACGTCACTACCCCATATATACATGTACGTCAATATCCTATACATGTACGTCACTACCCTATACATGTACGGCACTATCTTATACATGTACGTCACTACCCCATATATACATGTACGTCACTACCCCATATATACATGTACGTCACTACCCTATACATGTACGTCACTATCTTATACATGTACGTCACTACCCCATATATACATGTACGTCACTACCCCATATATACATGTACGTCACTACCCCATATATACATGTACGGCACTATCTTATACATGTACGTCACTACCCCATATATACATGTACGTCACTACCCCATATATACATGTACGTCACTACCCTATACATGTACGTCACTATCTTATACATGTACGTCACTACCCCATATATTCATGTACGTCACTACCCCATATATACATGTACGTCACTACCCCATATATACATGTACGTCACTATCTTATACATGTACGTCACTACCCTATACATGTACGTCACTACCCCATATATACATGTACGTCACTACCCCATATATACATGTACGTCACTATCCTATACATGTACGTCACTATCTTATACATGTACGTCACTACCCCATATATACATGTACGTCACTACCCCATATATACATGTCCGTCACTACCCCATATATACATGTACGTCACTATCCTATACATGTACGTCACTACCCCATATATACATGTACGTCACTATCTTATACATGTACGTCACTACCCCATATATACATGTACGTCACTACCCCATATATACATGTACGTCACTATCCTATACATGTACGTCACTACCCCATATATACATGTACGTCACTATCTTATACATGTACGTCACTACCCCATATATACATGTACGTCACTACCCATATATACATGTACGTCACTACCCCATATATACATGTACGTCACTACCCCATATATACATGTACGTCACTATCTTATACATGTACGTCACTACCCCATATATACATGTACGTCACTACCCCATATATACATGTACGTCACTACCCAATATATACATGTACGTCACTATAATCTGTCTAGATCATTCATTATTCGCTAACAACTGAACATTACTTATTGACAATGAATAATTGACGATTGGAAACCGACCACTGGGGGCTAGACGATTTAGTAAAAATATTGTTATGAGTGAAGGAAAATAAATCTAAACGACTGAGTAATTTTAAACAAAAAACCGTGAATACATACATTTGTTAGTTATGTGAGTTAGCATACTTGGGTTCAGGGTCTTAGCTAATAACGTGCTGGAGTTTGTTGGGTCTTTTAGTATCTTTTAGGGAAATGTACCAACTGTTCAATTTGACTTTTATGTATTTTGCTTGGCTTTGGGTTGTATTTCAGAGAAACGTATAGACCAATAATAAATCAAACGAGTCGTTAATATAGAAGACATTTCTTTCTTTATAAAATAACACATATAACAAGTTGGACCATTGTGTTGTTCATTGACACCTTATTGTGGAAGTATTCTTTGGGTTATAGCGTGTCACAGCTGACGCCAAAATAAAATGATCATGAAAACAGCTATCCTCCCTCAGTTTCGCTTGGAATATTCCAATATCACCTTGGAGATTCTAGACGATGTTTGTTTCCACTTTGACACTTCCAATCTTGAAAGCCGGCGTCCTTCGACACAACCATTGCGTGAAATATTACTGACATTGACAAATATTAGGAGCGTTCCACACTTTATGTTATCACAGGTACACAATTTAATTTCAAATTCAATCACCCTTATCAAATCAAGTTTGTAATTTCGACGGTTGAATGCAAAACAAACACTACTAAGAAGGTTCCAAGTGTTATTGCAATGTTCCAAGGAAAACTAATAGGAAGCGTTTTTTATTATTTTGGCTCCCACTGTAACAGCGCCCTCGCGTGGAGACGCCCGCTGCGTCAAGAATAGAATAAACGTATATTTTGGTTGAATTCAACTCGTGATGTCGTCATAATTTCAAATGTATTTTAGTGCAGCTCAGACTGGTCTCATGGAGTGACCTACTTCCATTAAAAGGAAGGGTTGAACGCCCAACTTTGCAAAATATGATATGCGTTTTAACCGAAAAATTAAAAGAAAAGGGAAATACAGAATTTATCAATGCATACAACAAATAAATCTTGATGAAAAATCGTCATAAAAACAATGTAAATGTGATTAAGTATAGCAAAAACATTCAATAAAGCGGACATTAAAATCATTGTGATAATTTGTTACAAGTCGAGCAATATATATTGCTACGGACAAAGTCCCAGTCATTAATTTAACATTCATTTGTCTTGATGCTTCAGGTTTAATGAGAATATCCACATGGGTCTTCATCACTACAACTATTATATATAATCATCGAATTATTACATGTTCAGATCTTTCTAGTTGTCGCTGTTATTATTACAAGTACGAAATTGACTTTTGTAACTACATAAACTCATTTAAAAAAAAATATAATTCAACACCCCAAATAAACCTGGGATGAGATTCCTCACAAGAACCATAGTCTCTTACACAAAAGGTCACGTCGAAATGGTCTGATGAATACGCCCAGCAGTGACTAACTGGAAATACACAAGCACGGGGCTCGGGCGATACAAACGCGTTTAGTATTTTAATAACTATATGCAGCGAGACAGCCTTAAATGGCCCACATACATGCGTAAACTAGAGACTTACAGAAACAAAGAAAATTGTCGACGTACGACTCGCGCGGCACACGTGACCTTGGGTTTGTCCTACGATCCATTGGTCATACAGCATATACTATTTATAATTGTATGTACTGCGATATAATTCCATCTCCAACTAGTTGTCTTGTCTTGTCTTGTAAGGATGTTCGATACAGTTTTGTGCGCTCAGAACTCGGTACCTTAGAACCATTTGAAGTGCGTTTCCGATTTACCTTCGGCTGATTCCAAACATTAGACTCGACTTGATTGATACATACGAATCTTTGTGAACACTTTTTTCTAGGGTTTGTGTGGATTGTTTGGGAAAATAATAAGTTTACATTACACAAGTAATTATTTTAACGAATTCATATAATGCGTTTACGATATGACCACCCGAATGTACAATAACTTCGAGAATCACTGCTAAAATATCTATATTGTGATTAATTACCGCCAATTCATTAATTTTAATATGTCACGAAATCTAAATGTTTTTTTTCCAGAAAGTTCAGAGAAATGACTTAAAGACAAGGTGTCGTTCGACATACTTAATATATAACATATGGATTAAAATGTAAAATATAACTATTCTCTTACAAACGTTAACGTAATATAAGATCAATAACTGTAAACTATATTATTCAATTAATCATTTACCTGTATTATGGTGTCTCTATCTTTTTTTTAAAAAATAGCTTCCGCTGTAAGCCACTTATTGACAAAAAAATTACAATATTCTATTACGCACAGTTAAAATAAAGGTACAGTTTCATATAAACAAACTAACTCAACAAACGTTGATTGCTGCCAGCATCCTTTATTTCATGTTTTGTCATATTACCTCAAACCCTGCAAATGAAAGTGTGCATGGAATCATGAGAAGAAACGGTGTGCATTGTGATAACTGTCATAGAGGTGATTGATATTTGTTTTCAACTCTGGAAGAACAGTGGGTTCTACCAGGTGTGCTTGTGATTTACATAACAAAGAGTGTTTACAACTTTGGAAGGAGAATTGGAATCTGCCAGGTGTGCTGTTATTTGAATAACAAAGGATGTTTATGATCTACTGAGTTGCCTACGTGACACAGCTGCTAGCAAGATTACATTTGGATTGGCTCATGTGGAAACCCAGATGGTGTCACTGCCTATAAATTGGTCAGACTAAAGGCAGTTTGGGTCTATCTTTTTAACTTTGTGTCCGTCACTTTAACTTGCTTTCCTGTGTGTTCTGCTACGATACGATATTACAGGCTACAACCATCATTCTGTGAGACTTGTATGAACTGCTCTGCGATCTCCTGCTTCCAGAGGTGCCCTCCAGAATACCAGCGTTTCTCTGCAAGCACGACTCCTGTATTTCTCCGTTGTTGTGTTGCAGAAGCCATTGACTGTCGTCTATTATTACATCCTGGAGCTGCGAGTTATCACCAATACACTAAGCATTCCCTTATTTTAGTGACGTAATTCATTGTAATTTTCTGTGCTTTATTTCTTGTAATTATTTTGAGAGGTATTAAAGCCAGGAGCTTCAAATCGATATTTTGGTGTATGTGTATTTCATTCCTAGTACTAATGTCTTGTTTACCCCATACTAGCAGTGAAAGAACCCCCTGTCCAGTGTGAGTTCTGTGGGTGGCCCCGGGGTGGCCCTCTCAATTGCGATAAGCAGGCCTTACACTGTGACAATGGCGATCATCAAATCATTCAGAATATTCAACACTTGAGGGCAGTCTTTCGCTGATGTAAATATTTTGACGTCATGTTAATATGATAAGGTCGTTCAGCAAAATAAACGGTGACATACGTAAAGGTTTTTCTTTTATCAACTCGTTTGCATAAATAACTACAATGACCCTTTTGCTTGATTACACATCTATATGAGGTCGTTATATTAAAATGCCTGCAATTCTGATTTCCTAAGATTTGTATAGGCATTCAAACATTGGCCTATAATATTATAATGACTCGTACTCTTCATAAAATTAAACTAATTGTAAAACACTTCCCTTGTTTATTAATTATTAAGATCATTTCAAAATTGTCACGTGATAAACATTCCAAACAATACACACATAACTCTTTGGTAGAAACCGCCTTGTTCAGTAAGATCACACAGGTTTAATCACATGTTCAAAATGCCATCTGGACGTAATTTCACAGATGTCTATTTCAAATAGTACTGTCACCCGTCACGCCATTACACACATTGTTTATTTGTCACAAAATAAATCATCACACAACTTAAGATTGCACCAAGCATGGGTAATTAATAATACACATAGTATTATGTCGTATGAAACTGTCCTATAGTCTTGTCTTCGGGTGACGGAAACAAAACGTATCAGTTGATTTAGTTTAGTTTCGAAATGCATCTAAACGGGTACTAACATTAAATCTTGTTATTGGCGATCCGCTCCGCCATTGTGTTCCAAACAATACACACATAACTCTTTGGTAGAAACCGCCTTGTTCAGTAAGATCACACAGGTTTAATCACATGTTCAAAATGCCATCTGGACGTAATTTCACAGATGTCTATTTCAAATAGTACTGTCACCCGTCACGCCATTACACACATTGTTTATTTGTCACAAAATAAATCATCACACAACTTAAGATTGTACCAAGCATGGGTAATTAATAATACACATAGTATTATGTCGTATGAAACTGTCCTATAGTCTTGTCTTCGGGTGACGGAAACAAAACGTATCAGTTGATTTAGTTTAGTTTCGAAATGCATCTAAACGGGTACTAACATTAAATCTTGTTATTGGCGATCCGCTCCGCCATTGTGTTTCACTCATCCCAATAGCTTCGCAACTAAACGAAGTATCCCTATTACAAGAAGGCAAACGACTACCTATGGTAAGTATGTATGTGTAACTATACATTAGCCCCAAGTCGATATTTCCCTGTTCAACCTCAGTACCACTGTGACAACAATCTCATTTATAAAATGTATGACTCCCAGATGTACATAGTCGGAAAATATAAATGCATATAATTAAACATTTGGTCGATTTGAATCAAAATATAGTGGAGAAACAGGTAGCTACTTTTGTTTGACATATATAATTTGTGGTTTCTTTCAGCCCACTGACTTAACTGGCTCTCTAAATGATAACCTACCAGCCCTCAGACAAACCATTTGTAAGGTTTAAGCTGTGTTTAATACCAGTTTATGTCACGCCAATAAAACGTCGTTATTTTAGCTCTCCCACACATCACTGCAAACCATCAATAATTTATGCGGCTTTCCTCGCAATTCACTTGTTAATTATCGCTCAATTGTTTATTTGGATACCCACAATGTACTTGTTTTATTAACATGGTTTGCTGGAAAGGCTATGAACGGATTACCCACAACTGATTTGTTTATTACATCTTTGTTTATTACATCTTCCCTCAAAAACATCTTCCTTCAAATATACAGCTATTGTTTGAGACAGTACACCAATAGCCAGTAAAAAATCTGTGACGTCACTCTTGACACTGGTGTTTTGAAAGAATGTTTGCATGATGTGTTACACCTCTGATTCTATTCTATCGGTGATAGCGAAATAACCAGCTATACACCAAACTGTTTTCTTGATTTCTTGTATCTGGAAAAGTATGCTAAAAACATTGAGCTACTGAAAATTTAGTTTTACTGTTGAGTGCGTTTGTGCTTGCATGCGTATGTGCAGATATACAGTGGGTATGCATAAATTATCTATCCGTGATACGATGGTGTGTCACGTGTTTTGTTACGTATACAGGCAGCTGGTTAAAATTCAATTTAGCACGCGATGTATAGCTAATAATCCGCAATTTCGACTGTAGCCTGAAGGTTGGATACTAATTTCAGCATACGAGACAGATCAGCATTTTTTTATGTGTAACTAACTGACTAACATTTTAAAGAAATGTTAAGTGTAATCACGCTAATATTCGTTTGTTTGATAATTCTATTCTGGGCACTGTTTATAAAATATCAGTGTATTAGTTTGTATAGAGATGTACATTGACGTTTCTTAGTTGAACTCCAGTGATTTCGAAGAAAGCTGATAAACTAGTGCCCATATTGGAAGAACAAGTCATTGGAAGTCATTAAAAGGTATTGTGTCAAATACGTGATAAAACAGAACCATTCCAATCAAGCATTGAGTATTGAAATATTTATTTGAAAAAAAATTAATGAATCGGTCATTATTATTAAAAATTGATGATAATGGCATGCACAATTTAAAGCATTCATGTCCAGAAATGTCCAGCCTGAAAACCATATATTACAGCGGTTAAAAATATAATTGAAATTGTTGTCGAAATAATGAGACACTTAGGGACTAGAAACGACTTAAATTCCGGACGTAAGATATAAATAGAACAGGTGAAAACTATTTATTATACAAATTAGGTACTAATTAATCTAATCAGCTCCGCACAATGTCACAGCATATATGTGCTAAGTTTTATTGAAATGAGATGCTAAGTACTTGAGATATCGACGAAAAAACTGGAAAATGGCCACATCTGTACATTGATGTTGAACATCTGTGTATACAATTACATTAAAATCTGACCACCAGATATATCCGTGGAACAGATTTACAAAAACACAGAGTAACTGCAAACAACATGCCATAAATACAAATACACAGTATTGCATTGCACTTCATGATAAATTACCTTCTAAAATAATAAACTGAAAAAATCAATCATTAATTGTTTGATTGTGAGCATATCCTAATGTGTACAGATTCACCCTTGTTTTAAGTTTGTAAATCGAAATTAAAATTCGATTATTTTAAAGATATGTTTTTAAGGACCTAGTTTGAACTTTCACTCCAAGCGTGGGACTATCGCTTTGTCGACATGTATTTTCTGTTGATTGTTAATTTATAAAGCATAAATCATTAAAGCATGTACAATTAGCTTGTCACCAGATAGCGTTGACAAATCGGGAAAAAAATTATAATATTAAAATATTTCTAATCGCATTATTTGGTTTTTCACACTTCAATTGACTGTGAGAACATGCATAAAAATGTAAATAGTAATTCAAATGTCTTGATGAAAAGATGACACAGTTATATTGTGATCTATGTAATTCTGAAGAAAGCATTATTAGTCGCGTGTTTTATTATATCACGACTGTCATCACGGATATAATAGTTTATATTTGTATACAAGTCTGAACATATATTGTGGATTAACAGCTACATCGCATTTTGCATTGAGTTTGAACAGATTCGGCATTGCTTCTAACAGCTGCCTCTATATATGTAGAAAAAACATGTGTCACACAATCGTATTACCGATACATAATTTATGTATATGAAACTACATACCTGCTAATTATTAACGCGTACACGCACAAACGCACTCAACAATGAAACAAGCGTTCCAGGCTCTAGTAGTTTTTAGCATAATTGTCTGTGTTTTCCAGATACAATCAGTCAAGGAAACAGTGCAGGATGTAGCTGGTCATTTGCGGCCAAGACAGAATAAGATTGTAGATGTGAACCAAGCTGATGGACCCGTCGTCAGTGTAACACATCGGGCACAGTATTCCAACGTCAGTGTCAACAGTGACGCCAACAATTTATTGAATCTGTCGCAAATGACAACAGTTCATAATTCAACCCATATGGTAAGAATTACGTTGCATATACCCATTATAATTACATTATTTTAATTTATTCCAAATATCAATTCAGTTTCATATATCTGATAAAATGTGTGTGAGCATGGCACTAATTCTAAATCTAATTGTTAATTCTCCTAACCCAACTCACCCCCCCATTCTCACAGAATATCTAAAGATTAAATTTACATTCGAACCAGTAAAAATGTATCTATGATTATCCAAAACTGTTATCATTTTAATGGCTCGAAGGTAACAAGTGTTGAAGAACGGTGATCATTTATACTAGATAGACGACTTGCGAGTTTACATTTCTGGTGAAACAGCCTATGACGCCCCAATAACCATCAGCTGTAGTAGTTGTTTTATCACCTGGCCAAATTCAAAGCCAAAAGATGATAGAAAATGTAATTAATATCAGTTTATTGGCATTGCATAATGCGACTATTTGTTGTTATTCAATCTGAAATTCTTATATTTGTTGCATTCAAAACGGTACTGCGGCACGGTCTGTTGTTTGCGTTCTATTCTGATAGGCATACATTGGTGACGTGCACGTTTGCCGTACCATATCAACTAGTGATATTTCACACGAAACTTCACAACTGTGAATAATAAGCGCCCTTGTCATATGACATTGTACGGTCACTCATGATATACTATATAATTATAACTCCTGTGGTCGGAAGGCAACGGGCCAGATTCCCTTCCATATCACGTATATTTATTGATTGTCGGGTTATGGAACATGCGTGTTTGTTTTCTGAAGTGCTTCAAAATAAAACTTTTTGGAAGAAAAATGTTTTAGTTATTCTCATAAACACTTGTGAAACATGTATAGTCGGGCGTTCTAGGTTGAGACATTGCATTTGTATTTGTTTTATGAAGTGCTTCAAAATAAAACAGTTTGGAGAAAAAGTGTCTCATGGACACCAATATTTTATTACATTAGCACTTTCTGAAACATTTGGTTTAGAGAAAAATGTTTAAATCACATATGTGAAAGTTCAGATGTGATTATTTCTTTGACAGCATCATGCCTTGTTACTGAAATGTTGATAACTGATGCTGTATTTGAATTTATTAAAGTCGTGACATCATAACTCATAAAACTATTCTCTAAATAATGTAATATTATGGCATATATACCATACTTGCGAGTCCCCCGTTCGAGTCATTGTTGTTGTACTACTGGCATAACATTGGTTGCCCAATAATATAAATGTCCTATCAATAAACACTTTAATGACGCATTTATGTTCCAGTAAAACACGCAGTGTTTTAATTTGAAAAGTGTATTTTTGTGTTTTTTTTTAATGTACTTAATGAGTAAAACATTTTGCTACAGCAACGGCGTGTGAAATGAATCAAATCAGTTTGTTGTTCTCCTGAACAAATACCATTATCGGAGAGGGTGCAGTAACGCTCGATGTAATGTGTACCCGTCACCCGTTGTCTATGATCACATTAAAATCTTCATCTAAACCGGTGAACAAGTCGTCTACAGAAAATTATAAAAACAAGGAAATGCACAGATGAAAAGGGTAACACGATTTTCTGAAATTAAACTATTAGAAAATGTAAAAAATGGCCAAAAGACACCTGGTTTCCATGTAGCTGGAGAATACGCTCTATCTACGGTGATACTTGTATAGCATATAATGACCACCCAAATCATTTCAAAACATATTTACTCATGATGATTTCCACTTTTACAGTAAAAAGCAAATAACAAAACAAATTAGAAGAAAACACGTGGAAATATGTATACAGGTACTGTGATGTTAATTAATGGAGCTTGTATTATCGTTGTTATATAAAGTTATTAAAATGAACCAGATTACAGCAATTTCATTTTCCATCTTAGTTTTCAATCAACAATAAACTACAAGTCGGTAAAATAGTTTATCTGACATGTGACATTCACAAATAGAAATTCGTCAGATTCCTTACAACCAAAGTTTGCACACGTTACACGGATGCAGCCTCCTACAACACCTCCAGTATCAATAGTATCAACCCCGGAAACACATATACCATCAATCTCGTCGTTCTGACATCCACGTATTTTAACATTTGCAATTTATTTCAATAAATAATTATATTATTATTTATGGCATAACAAACGTGCTAGTTTACACACATATAAGGGAACACTGGAAATCATTATTCAATATTGACGTTTGTGTTGAACCAAACAGATAAATGTATCAGTCTATCATTTTGGTTTAAGTTTTGACCATTGTAATACCACGTTTTCATACCAGTATTTAATTTGTTCAAATCTATATTGACCTTCGTGTCAACCCACACAAATATATTTATAGTCTGGCATTGCTATTGCGCCCTCATCGGCAGATTCACTCTGACGCTGTTCGTCGCCATAATGTGGATGGGGTCGAGTGCACGATTTTATTTCATTTGATTTAAACAATATACTAATATGTGGTTCTCTCACCTCGTAGTTGTAAATCAGGGTTAGTAGTTGTCTCGGCATTTCACCAAAGTTGCCAATCGGTATCAATTATCACTTTAGAATATACAAATATAAACAACACGTATCTAATATAAAAGAACAAAACACTGGAAATAAATACTTCTCAAAAGCAAAGAAAACTATAAATAAGAGAGTGATTTCTTGACAGAAAAATAAGGATGGCATTGGCATATAATCATATTTGTATTTTGTCATATATGGGTTGGATTGAAGAAGATTGCTTTTTGTGGAAATGCTGATATGATTCCTCGGCATGCTTTGCATTCATATTGTTTACTCTGTTTTTTGTGGTAAAACAATCACTTTCAGAGCAGAGTCAATGGAATTCTCCAGCATGCTTTGCAGATTACACGCTTTATTCTGTGTTTTTTTGTGCTAAAACACTCACGTTTACAGCAGAGACAGTAGAATCCCCAAGAATGCTTTGCGGATTACAGATTTTACTATGTTTTTTTAGCTAAAACAATCACTTTTACAGCAGAGACAGTAGAATCCCCAAGAATGCTTTGTGGATTACAGATTTTACTATGTTTTTTTAGCTAAAACAATCACTTTTACAGCAGAGACAGTAGAATCCCCAAGAATGCTTTGCGGATTACAGATTTTACTATGTTTTTTAGCTAAAACAATCACTTTTACGGCAGAGACAGTAGAATCCCCAAGAATGCTTTGTGGATTACAAATTTTACTATGTTTTTTAGCTAAAACAATCACTTTTACAGCAGAAACAATAAAACTTTGTGGCAAAACAAAATGTGTGTGTAGGCTATACAAATAAGATATTTCAGGGGATTTTCTGGCTGTTGGCATGCAATGGTCTGAAAAAACAATGGCTACAATGTTTACCAGTATTGTCAAACTTACCTCGAGGTACTAGTACTTAATCCCATGTTCACGAGTTGACTGGCTTCTTGTTACAACCAGCCCAAATAAACACATTATGTTTGTATTTACTCCCAAGAAACATAATATCCACACGTAGAGTCTCATGTTGACATGAACTTAAGGTAGAGAGAGTGGAAAAAACGTGTAAGATAAACATTTTCCAAAAAATCGAATTGTTAAACATTACATCGTATATTTTATTTGTATTTGAAGGCATGCATACATATGCTGTCATGACAATCCGCCCTGTGTCGAGTTGAAGTAGTTTAACATAACAAAAGAACTTGAATAAATTAGTTGTGTGATACGCCATCTTGTTCAAGTTAGCATCTACTTTCGTTATAAATACTAAGTGTTGTATCTTTCTGGGAGACAGTCGTGTCAACTAATTTTTCACGATATAACAGTCTTTGATAGATCGAATACTTGTATGTTTATAAAGTCTGATCGAAATAATAGATATTTGGCAATTAGTTATCTGTTTATCTATCGAAGTTTTAAGAAATGTCATCTTTCAACACTTTCTTACAATGCAAAAATTGGAGACGTTCCTGTCGCCGTTGATTTTGAGTTTGGTCATACGATCTATTTCGTAACTCAGTTTCAAAGCAACAGTGACAAAATCAAACACAAACGCCCTATTTTTAGGAGGTTCGTGGGAATGTTTGTTTTAAGATCGTATTCCACTATATATCTCAGTTTTTGGAAAACATGTACATTGCTGCAGGTGCATGCTTAAAGGGTGGGAATCGTTGCGCCACGCATGCGCGAGATATGGGTCTCGTATAAACAAAGATGGCGACTTTGACTATTGCGCACACTTATAAGTACAAAATGAGCGTTTACCGAGCTTTAATTAGGAATTTCTTTGGTGATTGGAAGGTATCGAAGAGGTCACTGCTGGTATACGTAATTAGTGCAAGTGACGTCCAGGTCAATACTCATACTCGTGATGTCATTAAAAGCGCATTGGATTATGGAGAAATCAATGTTTATCAATACAAATGTCGCACATGTGACATTTAATAACGAGTCATAATAATGAGTCATAGTAAACAATTACAATTTCCCTTCTCTCTACCTTAAGTAACTCCTAACCTAATACAACGTGTTCAATGGTTTGGGCAGTATGTACTCTTAAACACATTCTTACAAATATGTCTACGATGATCAAAACCACAGCCTCATTTACAGTCTCGGCACTTACACATTACGTATCGTGCATGTACAATCGATTTTAAGTGACAACAGCTTTATTTATCGATCTTGTTTTCGCCAATTTATGTTTTTAATAAAACATTCCCTGTGTTATCGGTGTTAGTTTGTAACGGCCACTGCCGAGATGTGTAAAGTAAAGTTTAAAAATGGCCGCGAGGCTGGGCCAAGTTATATAGAGGGCGCTATATTGAAATACAATTTTGTCGAGCGAAAGCTGGGGTTACGGGTGTTCATGTGTAAGGTCAATTTGCGAGTAAGCAAAGATCATTTTGTGCAGCGTTTGAATTAGAAACGTTTGTTTTTGGCCAAATTATTGTTGTACAATTGATGGCGATATTTATAAATATTTCTTAACAAACTAGAAATTTAAATTGTATCGAACAAGTTAACTGACATACCACAGTAGGTCGCGTGTAATTTGAACGTATATATGGTTAAATAAGACATATTTAACTGGCACATAGTATGCGATATATTGTTTGACTTGACTGCTGTGTAAGATGTGTAATCTTTCAAATCTGTGAACATGGACAACAGATCTTTACATATATTATACATTAAGGAGGCTGAAACATAACCCGCGCATAATCGTGCCCAGTCAAAACAAGCTGCTGCACATATAACCCCCTGATGGCGTGAACGGAATGTAACAATTGCCAGTACACTGAAAGGGAGGGGGTGTACCAATTTGCACAGCTGATGCGTAGTTATACACAGTTCAGTGTTTTTAACGGTGGAGTCAATACGTCGCGTAGCCGCGTTTTCGATTTGTTACTATGAATTGTTTTTTGAAACTATTTATCACGTGTTGTGTTTTTGTTGCCTTTTTTGAGTTCTTTGTCACGTGGGATTCTTTACAGACAGTTCTTGACTCCGTGAAACCGGTCGCTAGAGTGACGAAAGCAGGCAATGGGACGGGTCTGAATAGTGTTGAGGTGACGGATGCGGATGGAGACATACAGACGACTAACACTAATGAGGTGAGTAACATTTGGACAGTTAGTTTACCATTGAGATACCGATATTACGTCGCATGTATGAAAAGATGTATGGTGTGATATTAAAGATTTTGTAACTAGCTTCGTATTTCTAATAGTATGTGGCATGTCAACGTCATTTCATTGACAGTACACATAGTACTTAACAGTTTGGTTTGGAATCAAAACATTATTGGTGTATTCGTCAATTAAAACACTGAGTTTAAGCAATTGTAAAAAATCTGTTATGTTATTATTTAACCTGACATAACCGAGTATCGAAACCGAATATCATTAAGTTTACATGATTCTAGCATATGCTTCTATTCGTATAATAGTTGAATATTTGGAATCAGAATACATTTTTCGACTATATAAATGTGGTTGTATTGTAATTAGTCTGCATTTTAACATTATGATAATCCTTTTTCATAAAATTACAGATTGATACTTAAATTAAACTATGCATGATATTCAATAATATCATAAGCGTAGTTGTATTATAATAACTATTTCGAAGTCAATATCTCTTCAAGAGGAGATTGCTATCTTCGGCGACGTTTTAGTTATATAATATTCTTACATTGGCACTAAAATGCTTTTATGATGTAATTTGTCATCTACGAAATGACAACATGCTTGGTATTGTCGCATTATAATATTAGTGCTAATACAAATCATCTTAGTTGTATATAATCAGTTATTCCGAATATCTATCCTGCATATGTGTTCTCGCATGAAATAGTTTTATTTCCAGCGATACTATCTGCATACCAAATTGCACACTATCATATTTATTCAGTACTAAATGATTATACACTAGTATAATCTTGTAATTGTAGGTTATTCCTTGATACACACACGAATGCTACAAATTGTTGCCATTTTTGCCACAAATCCAAGATGACAGCCAAACCATGTGACTGGTCCATTTTTCTCATGATAATCAAGTTGATGCGAAATAACATACTCCAAATTTTGATAATTTTTGCTGAAAATCCAAGATGACGACCAAACCACATGACTAACATAATTAATGTTTCACTGTGCAAATGAGTTCAGTTGAGACATGAAAAATTTCGAAGAAATTTGATATCTTAAGCAGTAGTATAAAAAACTCCTTCCAATATGTCGACCAAATCACGTGATTATCACAAAATACTATCCTAGAACTTCCATTATTTGTCATGACTTTCATTGAAGGCACAACATTGTGGGCCACCATTTTGTTGGTATAGGAGGGGCTTCTGTGAGTATAATATTAACAAAGGTGCTGCCTTCTTTTATATTTGGATTTATAAACAATGATAATGCTAATCAACTGCAGTGTTGATATCTATTTGAAGAGTTATTGTCGATTGCTACAGATTCGTCAACTTTTCTTGGAAACGTTTTACAAGACAATCTCCTCATAGCATTTTCTTTTGTTTCAAAACTTAAATTTGAGCAAAGTCGACCGTATGATTTATTTTCAGAGCTTAGATTTAGCCAATTAATCAAATGAAGGACGCAGTTTGGACCAACAGTTTCGCTGCTTAAATTTAAGCTTTTTTGCTGCCATAGATTATTTTATCCCAGGAATGGAAGCATATTATTAGAAATATTGAATACAAATGATATATGAATGCAATCAGGTGTTCTGTGTTTTAATAAATTTCCCTCCTTTACCGTGAAAGTATTCCTACGTAACAAAATGGTTGAAATATACCTTGTTCTACCATACCACAGTGCGTCGCGTATAACTTGAACTTAAAGGGCGGCAGTTGTCGCGCCGCGCCGCGCCCTGTTCGATATTGGACTCATAGCGACGTATACAACGCGTGTAAAATACATTGTTTATTTACATGAAATTCGAACACGCGCTGCGCGAGGACCACCGCGCTTTAAATATGGTTAAATAAGAAGTATTCAGCAGGCGAATATCATGACTTGGTGTGTGATCTTTTTAAATCTGTGAACATTGACTACAGTTCTTTTTATATATTATATATTTAGAAGGCTGAAACATAACCCGCCCATAATCGTGCCCAGTCAAAACAAGCTGCTGCAGATATAACCCCCCTGATGGCGTGAACAGAATGTGACAATTGCCAGTACACTGAAAGGGAGGGGGTGTACCAATTGGGACAGCTGATGCGTACGGTTATACGCAGTTGAGTGTGTTTTCAACGGTGGAGTCAATACGTCGCGTAGCCGCCTCTCTGATTTGTTATTATTTGTTATTATTTGTTATTATTTGTTATTGTTTTTGAAACCAATTAGTATGTGTGATACATATAAACAATAATTTGCATTTTAGTTTAGTTTTTATGATGTTGTTTTCAATCTACAAAATGACAAATTTCTTGATATTTCCGGAAATATAATATTAGCGCTGCGACAAAACAGCTTACTACGTAGTCAGTTATTGAGATTATCTATTCTACATATGTTTTCTTGCATGAAACCTTTTTATTTCTAACGTTTTATTTCAGTACTAAATGATTATACATTAATTGTGATTGTATGGGGAATTACAGATACTAACAACGTTGGTTATTCGTGTGCACACTCGCAAAGATCCAGCATTATTTACAAAAAAATAAAGGAACATAGTAGCTTTTTTGTCACGTCCAAGTTTGATGGCTGACAGTAAAATATACTTTAATATGTACTCACTAATATAATATATTCCTAGAAGATGATTTGGTCATACATGCTACATTCAAAGCATTCATGAGGCAAAAATGGTTCAATGTGTGGTAATATAAAATTCGACCATTCGAGGTGGTTTTCTTCCTAACATTTCCCAAACGGCGATTTGAGCTGGCAGAGTTCCTGCTCCAACAGCAGTCATACACAACATAATATACTGACAATACCGCCGTTACAAAGGTGTTCTGAAGAAACATAACAGCAAATATAAACATAAAAGCATGAATTTTTAATAAATTTTAAAATAAATATTTAATAATATTGAGTCAGGGGAAATGTTATGAGATATACGTAAACTAGTCGTACGCTGCCGAAAACTGTTCATTTACGCTGGATTGAACATAACGCTTCACTCAAAACACAAGGTTAACCTGGTCCGTTGTCATTAGCGTTCCAATTGGTGATACATCGCGTACTAACTAACTAAGATTAACATTATATTTTTTCCAGGATGAACAACTGAAATTGACAGGTAGTCAAAACCCATCAAATAATGATTATGCACTAGATGACGGTGAAAAAAACGAAACAGAAAATGTAGGAAAGAAATACTATCTATTTGCACTGCACTATGACTACAACGGCCCCAATGTACAATACGGCGCATTTGTGAATGGAGCCGCTTTTGCAGTTGCGTATAACCGTACTCTTGTCGAGATTTGGTTTTCAACACATTGGACGTCAGGAGGCAAAGAGACCCGATTCCTCAATGAGACATTCGATATGGCGTACCTCAAAAATTTAGTTGATGTAGCATCTGTGGAAGAATTCAAAAAAGAATGCAACAGTACAGTCAGGCGACTGTTGATGCATCCATATTTTCGCATGGGGGATATCAAAAAAAAAGAGGATTACTTTAAGCGTTACGAATGGAAACGCGCAGGTTTAGAAAAAAGATATAAAATTAAACTACCCGATACTTCTTTCATCCCCGAAAACAGTCAGAGAGCGGAGAAATTGTTGTTAAATCCTCCGAGGACAAGGTGTTTGGGGATATTAGATCCGGGTATAGACACGAGGTGGGAAATTCCTGGTTTAGTAAAACATCGCAAGAATATAGAATCTCGTCTGCGATCAGCACCAAATATATTGCAAATGGCTGATGATGTGGAGAAAAAATTGTGTGGCGGCGACCCGTTTATGGCACTGCATTGGAGAAATCGATCAGGAGAGTTGTAAGTAATGAATATTTAATTTATTTCATAAAAGTGTGATGTTGTCATCAGAAAAAATAATAATTGAAAATACTAATATAAAATGAAACGCACTGCATGTGATGCTTAGTGTTCGATATGGGTCCCTTGCGACTTTTACAAGGCGTGTGAAACAAATCGTCTTGACACTGTGGCTTTTAATTTGGATATCTGAATTTAAATTATACAAACGTTCACAAACACAAATACGCTTGCATATTATTCATACAATATGTGGTCCGCAAGATGTTGTTCACAGTATGCAAATCAGCCACCGTGATGCACAGCAAATTAAAGGCAGCCGTATTGCAAAATATTATGATATTCTGTTTTGGCAGAATTTTGTAAACACCTTGAAAAATACTCTTGATGAGTTAACTATAGATGAACTGTCTGATTAAACACATTCAAAATTATCATGCGACTTAAAACATCATTTTAATTATGTTTCCGTGACTACAATGTAATATACGTAATTACAATTGCACTATTGTATATAATTCATGTTGTAAAAATTGACAAATTTGGAATATCGTTTCTGATTTATTGATCATGTATTTCAGTTTTGTGCAAAAATGTGACGCAATAAATATGGCTGGCTTTACTACATCTGAAATTTAAAATGAATTTTTCCTCATTTTAGAACGTCACCAAGTCCACTGAATTTTCATACAAATGATTTGAAATGAACAATTTTACGGAAACATTTCAAACAAGTTGAACATACAAAGCGGGGGACTACATTTTGCGTTTCCGCGCAGCTTAATTGAATGTTTACAAACAAGCATCTACCCATGAGCCTTTGCGTGTTTAGCGTGTGTTGTTATCGTCGCTTGGGTCTAAATTCCCGCGCGTGCGCAGGTGATGACCCTCCCGCTTAAAGTGATTCAATATTCATTCATACAAAACCAGCATTATAACTGAAATATGTACGCTTACATCATTCACAAATAGAATTTAAACAATAATGATACATTAAACCGCATAGAGCAATGATTTATATGCATGTATTATTGTGCAACCGCCTACTGTCTTAAACATAGTTAGATTAGCAGTACGTTGTAAATAATTGTGCGAGGCCTCATTAATGAAAGTAGCAGCGTGTTTGGATTGTTCTCGTATTTTTTAAAATTAATATCTAGATATGTTTTCAATGTAGCTATTTCCATTACAGCTTCACCCATTATTATTCGTGTTTCTAAAGGTTTCGTCATTTGATTGATATAATAACCCTCACAGAAGATACACAATATATAATACCGTATTATATTTTCCAATCTCTCTGTAATCCACGTATAATGTGTCTTTCTCTGTCCAGCTGTGGTCGTAACAATGCACCATGTGGTAATATGAGCAGAATCATTGACGTGAATCAGACGGCAGAAGTTGTCGCAAAAGATATTTTCCAAATTATGCAAAAGCGGAACCTCTCGTGTTTATATGTAGCAGTGCCTTCTTTTTCAAAGGTAGGTAGTCCTAGACTACATTTATTGTTATACGTGTTATATATCGACGATGCTTAGTTATCCCTTCTAATCTAAAGCTTGTAGCAATACACCGTTTCCATTCTACCTAAATATAGTTGTCACTGCGTCTCGTACGGCTGTTTGTACATTACACGTATTTACATTGTACACCACGTGCTAAAATAAAAAAAAAACGTCGTCATAATTAGATCATGTTTTGTTTTGTTTTTTTAAATTTGTTGGTGAATTTTAAAATTCTTGCAGAACATGATAACAATATTGAAGAACGCGAAAATCCCCCGAGTCATGAGTTTCTCTGACATAACAACAGACGTTTATCCAAAAATTGTGAAGATAAAAAATGATGGATATATAACGTCTCTACTGGAACAAGAAATTTGTGTTCGTAAGTATATGGTATTAAACTAACTTTCATCGATTAAATTTGAAATTTGAACTCGTTTTTTTTTTCTGTATTCTAATTTAAAAAAAATCAAAATTGTTATTCTCATTGTTTTCTCTGCGCTGCAAGAGAATTGTCACTGAAATTGAAAATGTGAAAAGTAATAAAATATTTTATTAGCAGCACGCACTCTAATTATTCATGCGCACACCTAATTTACATAATCAAATAAATTAAAAACGTCTTACGTAATTATGGCTGTTAATTCTATTATTGTAAAAGTATTTCCAAAAATCAACAATAAATTCACCGACTATCCGATCTGATAGTAGTCGTCCACCATATTTCATTGAGAATTCCTCTCCAATTATGATACACTATACATATAACGTGCTCAGTAGTGTACAATTTGAATCGACTCTTGTACGTGTTGGCAAGATTTGAATTTATTTGATAATTTTACTACTTTTGTTTTTTTTAACTTGTATTTTAGGCTCAAAGACCTTCCTAGGGACGTCACATTCATCGTGGTCGGGGTTTGTCGCTCGTCAACGTTCAAAAGAAACACTCTATTTAGAGGAGGTTGCGAGTTGGATAGCTCCGGGTGTTATTCTCAAATGAAATACACGGTACACTGCCATGCAATTCCCAAAGTACAATATCACTAATTAAACACTCTCTTTGGGACTTGTGACTGTTATGTGTAACCTGGATATTCATAAGTTTGTGAGGTAATTAGCAGAGAGATTTCGCGTACCAGCTCAAAAAGAAAATCACGGTACTCTTTTTGAGCGAAATCAAAGATGGCGGCTGCCAAATTATTTACGGATTGAATGCAACTCATATCACAAACATCAAACTTTCAAATACATTTCAAAAATTTCACTCAGACTTTTAACCGGAAATGTTTATGAAACCGAAAATAGATAACTAAGTCTCGGTTAGCATTAAAAGAAAGCAAAGCAATGTCGGCAAAGAATGTCAGCATCTTTCACAGTTCAGTTCTATGTAAATGAGCTTCCGATGCGTCATACTTGGGCTGGCTGTAGATAGAACATTACATATTGTAGTAAAAGATACTTTGTATGTGAGCAATATAAGTAAGTAGATCATGAGACATTTTGTCATAATCTATGTTAATATTTCTTATAATTTCATTGTCATAACTATTATACCGGTATGTACAATTCTCAAACGCACTTTAATAAAATGAAAAAAAGTATTGATCATTATTATTTCAATCTTTTGTTTATTGATCTATTTTAAAATGTCATTCTCTCAATAACTACCAGTGGACATAGTCAAGGATAGAGCAGCGGACGATGGGAACTTTATATATGCAGTCTGCGTAGACCAGAGACTAGACCGTACAGTAACACAGTGACACGTACTACCAAGAACTTTGCCTCGACGAATGATATTATGCATGAGAAAAATATATAGAAACAATTTTTCCTGAGAACGCTTGATTTAAAAATTACTGTTTCGGATCCAAGGTCGTAGTTTTCAATCTGTACACGTACAGCTGAACCAGTATTTCTCAACGTGTAAAACGTGCATTAAGCTAGGGCGATAATCACCATTGGATAACCACATACTAAACATACTTGTAGAGAGATATTGCACGGACTTTTGCTTTTACTGTAATATATACTTCTTTGTTTTGGAAAAAAGAAAAACATATACAAAAGATGTCGGCAACGGTGGACTGTTATTGAGTACTGTAAACTGCTTTATTTTCACATGGAATTCATTGTTTTTGATGAAGGGATGAATCAACTAAAAATAAAATCACCAAAAATTAGTGGAAATAGACTTTATCCAAAACGAATCTTATTTTCAGCGAGAAACTAATTCCAGGTAAAAGAAAGTTTTTTTTCACAGTAGTGTCATTAATGCGTAACAGTGTGTTCACAAAAAAACGAGGTCCTTGCAATGTGTGCCCAATTGTAAGATTGACCAATTCCTGCATGGTTAAACATTTAATATAATATTCCACTCTATTAGCATTTCAAAACTCGAAGACTTATGATACACTCACAACAACTCGCACTTATTGGATAAACTGACCATAGGTTTGGTTTTGATTTAAGCCTTAGTAGATATAAATGTATAAATTTAAGTTATATCCCATCTCTAAATGCTTCTCTTTGTCCATGTAGATTTATTTTCTCTGTCAATCGTGCAGGCAATGAGCTATCTGGTCATGTCACAAACAATTGCTTGTGAAGCAGCTGACATGATATATTAATCGACAACACACCATGGCAACATTTCTAACACAGGATTCGTATATTTTTATTCACAGTTTCGAAATGTAGTGGGAACATGATTACTAATTTTGAAGTCAATACAATCCGTTGTTTTTTATACATTCCGTGAGGAACATAGGCCAGTAGATATGAGTGTGTGGACCAAACAAACAGTGCTTGGTGGAGTGAGAGATTGATAAGAGTTGCAATGGTGCATCGCGTGAAATCAACTTTTTAACAGGCGCGACTTAGCCGACATTTGAAATTACCAGAAATATTCGAATTAATGCAAATCACACCTTATGTAGGCATCGACAATTATCACACACTTTTTATTTGTATAATGGGGGAAGCCATGATATGTTCAATGAATTGTGCGTGGGAAAAGCCCCACTGTTATAGAAACATCCATGTAAAACAACGAATATACAAGGAAACTTAAAAAGAAAACCAGGTCATACAAATGAAGGTTCCAGACCACAACTAAGACAAACACAAGTAATTTAATTGTGCAAAATATTGAAAATTGTAAATCCGACAAACATATTGTTGAGAACGAGAACAATATACAAGTCCAACCGAGAAAAAACAGAGAAGTCGGCAAAATCAACCAGGAGATATCTATGCCTGATACATTGGGATTACAACGGGCCCAATGTACAATATGACGCTTTCGTTTTCACTGTGATCGAAAATTGATTTGGTACTCACTGGAAATCTGGAGAAATAATTGATGTAGCATTGGACAGCCATTATCTTAAAATATACGCTGATTGCCCGTCGTCACTGCACCGGAGCGGAACTACACTGCAATAGCCGGGAGGTGGGTGACAACTGACCAACTTGTGTTCACGTTCGTCACAAGCACGTTCACAAGCACAAACAAAAGAATATTAATTAGCAATGACAATACATGCTGTCTATTCTGATTCCGCAGCTAGGCAAGCCTCGCTAGCTAACTGGGCATTATCAAAATACATTTATATTACAGCAACAAATAGAATATCACAGCAAGATATGGAAGGGACTGTAACAGTACTGTCATGAATTAGTTTTTGCGTATCTGTTGACCGACTTATTTAGCTGATTACTAGTGAATGGCTGTGTTATATCTGTCATCAGGTCGTGTCGAGGTCCTGGACGTTGTGTGCGTCTATTTGACTGTAAAGCTTAAGTGACTTTCCCGGTCCGGTACCGCAAGCAGACGTCATAGAGACAGACAAGTTTTCCCCCTGGCAGTACTATTGAAACTTTACTTGTGCATTCCTATTACATATTGGGGAATTTCAAAACAAGATCTAACCACTTTAAATATTTTAAATGAAAACGCGATGGACTAGAAAATTGGTATGGAATCATTATCAGCAGGCAGTAAAAGCTGCTTTCAAATCCACTAGATACAAGATGTCCTGGAGTATTAGATCCGGGCATATAAAACGAAGTCGGAATTTTCAGCTCTTACAAAACAGTATTACGAAGTGGTTTCTCATCGCAGGGCACCCGGACGTCTGTGATGAAAATGGCCGAAGATGCGGGTGGTAAACTCTGTGACGGTGATCCTTTCATGGCATTGCATTGGAGGAACACATTTTTTTTGTTTTGTTTTTGTTTACAATCTGATTTATTCATATCATATTTGCACTGAAGTTGAGGTTGGCAGTATCTTTAACAATCGTTAACTGTGGTTATTTGAATTATATTTCACTAATTTTAACGACATATGTAATGTAATGTAGCAATATTTTATGTGTTTGCAACCCGATTACCCCAATACAAAAAAATGGCCAGCCATTCGATTTAAATCTACAGATTAGTGTGTGAACCCTTTCTCCGATGTGTTCAAAGTAAGAACAATTGGGAGATAATAAATTTCCTTTCTTTTTTTATATATTCACTTTCTGAGATCATGTTCACGTAAATTGACGTTCTGTTTGAATTTTAAAATTTGTGACGATAGCGCGGGCAATCAACAGTGGCACCCAGCGACCAGAAACTCACCTGGACAAATAATACTATATAGAAAGGGATAAACGAACAGAACATTCGTCTAATGTACACGTAGTCTGAACGAGTTCAATGCTACGCCCTCTAAAGAAACAGCTCCCGCTCGTTTATACATTATAATGCCATGCGTTAGTGTAAATAAATATATTGTTCAATGAGCAGTTGTAGAGTATTTCTCGATTGGTGAAACGTACACTGAAAAGAGGCAATATTCACCAATGGTCAATTACGTTGTAATATTCCGTGGAGCCTTGCTGTCACTATAATGTACACTCCTCAAAAATTAGTTTGTTTTCCAAAAAAACAAACATATACACTATATATTGACTACGGTAGGGTGTTATTGTGAAAAGGTGTCATCATTGTGACAACGTATACACAAAATATCTGTGTACTTTCACTGTGTGGCCAATTGTAAACTCAAACAATTGCACTTGTATTAATAAAAAGATAATAATAAGATAATAATTATTTTATTGGTTGTTTTTTTAAGTTCAATATTTTCACAGATCCATTTTAAATCCAGACAACTCACGACACATAAACACAACCCCCCCCCTCACACCCCCAACACGGTCTAGCAGACACAAGTTGTTGTTGTAACGAGCTGTTTGCATTATTCTGTACGGCCGATTTGAATCAATTGCAACTACATAGATGTAAATCGGCGATATAATATGCTGAAGCATATGCCATTTTCTGTATTTTCATTCCGACAATACAAAAAGTGTGCTTTACCAATGGCAACGCGGATTTTATGCTGCTTTCCATGTCGTATATGCGATAACATGTGCATCACACGACGACAGTATATGATTGAATTAAACGTCTACACACCGTGCATAGCAGTGAATTCATACAAAATGTTATTTCTTCGCAAAGCATGGTGGTCGTTGCGCAGCGCGTGTTTGAATTTCTTGTAAACAAATATTGTATTTCACACGAGTTATGTACGTCGCTATGAGTCCCATATCGAACACTATCACAATTGAGAAGGAGCAGGAAGCACGCTGGGTAGAACACTTTAAAGAGGTATTGAACAGGCCAGAGCCACTAGTTGCATTGAAGGCTGTCCACAATATGATGCCCTTGAAATAAACACAGATCCTCCATCTAAAGATGAAGTAGTTGCAGCAATAAAAGCCATGAAAACAGGCAAATCGACAGGCATAGATGGAATTTCAGCCGAGCTCTTGAAAGTAGATATTGAAACAGCTAGCAATGAATTATAGACCCTGTTCAATCACATCTGGGGAAAAAACACCAAGATCCCAAGTGACTGGGCAAAAGTCTTGATTGTAAAATTACCTAAGAAAAATGATCTTGGGAACTGTGATAACTGGAGTGGGATTACCTTACTCTCAATCCCAAGCAAAGTTTTCTGAAGAATCCACAATGAATCAACAAAACACTTGACCTGACTTTGAGGCAAGAACAGGCGGGATTCCGGAAAGGAAGAGGATGCGCAGACCAGTTATTTGCTCTCAGAAACATCATTGAGCAGTGTATAGAGTGGAAATCATCTCTATACATAAACATATAGATTTCAAAAAAGCTTTTGATAGCATTCATCGAGACACCCTCTGGGCAATCCTTGGATCATATGGAGTACCAGACAGGATGGTTTCCCCCATCAAATGCTTCTACACAGAATTTGAGTGTGTAGTTCTACTAAACATCAAAGCAACTAACAGTTTATTCTGGTGTAAGACAAGGCTGTCTTATTTTTAGTAGTCATTGACTGGGTGATGAATAAGACCACCAGCGATCTTAGGAGATGGATCACCTTGTCTATGTTCTCAGTAATAGAAGATCTGGACTTTGCAGATGACATTACGCTCCTGTCATTTAAGCAAGATCAAATGCAGGAGAAGACCAAACAAATTGGACTCCAAATTAACACAACGAAGACCCAGGAAATGAGGCGCAACACCACATGCAACAGTAGACTGGTTATTGATGGAGCAGAAATTGAGCAGGTTGTCCAATTTACCTACTTAGGTGCAGTCGCGAGCAATGAGGACCCCACACAAAAGGACATTAAAAGCAGACTAGCCAAAGCAAGGTCTGCATTTCAAAGGTTGTGGCCCATATGGAAATCTAGCCAGTATAACATCAGCACTAAAGTCAAAATTTATAACAGCAATGTTATAATGCAATTTAACTGTATGGGAGCGAAAGCTGGAGGGTCACCAAGGTTTACATAAAAAAGCTATCAAGTTTTCACCAAAACTGCAAAGTTTTCTGGCCCTGTCGAATATCCACCTCTGACCTACTCAAAATCACTGGAGCCACCTTCATCATTGCACAAATAAGGCTTAGAAGACTCAGATGGCTTGGGCATGTTCTCAGAATGCTCGATTCATACAACACCAAGATAGCTCTCCGCTGGACGCCACAAGGAAAACGACCGAAGGGCAGGCCGAAGAACACCTGGCGGAGAACCATTGAGCAAGTACTCAGGGAAATGGGTTTAACATGGGGAGAGGCAGAAACCAAGGCTAAAAACCGTGTTGAGTGGAGAGATATTGTGTTAACCTTATGTTCCAGTGGGAGCAACAAGTATTAAGAAGACGTTCATGCAGCGTTCCCCCAAAAACATGTGTTAATGTTCTTTCAATATATCTTTGTTTAATCTTTATTCCGAACCCCAGCCGATTGATAGTTATTACCGGGTGGACGAGTGGGTAGCGTGGAGAAAAAACGCCGACAGCCATACGGAGTTGCCGTGTGCGTTGGTTTGAACGTGGTCTTGGATATGTGTGTTTGACGGTTTATTAACAAGCCATCTAGAAGTAAAGAAATATTCTGTGAATTTCGAATAAAACTTGTGTCAATTTTCTTTTTTAAAATTGTACACAATTTAAGCCATATTAGTGATATGTAGTGCGTTGACATGTAAAACTCCTTCAGTTGATTGTTTATTATAACCATTTTTCCATTGGGTCACACTCGTATGCTGCATTTTGGACTGATTTTCGCAAAGTTCCAAATCCCATGTCAACTTACTTCAACCGATCGTTGATTCCTAAAAGCAGTGTCCTCAAATCAAACCCAAACCCAAATGTTGACATTATATATCAATCATATAACCACCAGTTCGCTCTAGCGAGTATCACGAGCCATCAGAACAAATTTGTCTTGACTGTGTGGAAAACCCAATTCAAAAATAACATTAATGAGACTACAGAATGTTAGAATGTACGCTGCAACACAAATGACAAACTGCTAGTTTCAGTGCCCATTGTTAGTTTTTTTTATCATGGACTCATGTATTTGACATGACACAATGTACTTGATATATGCATTCACCATGCATGTATGCCGTGAATTGTGCAATTCATTGTGGTATATTTGCTTGGGCAGGCGGGAGTGAGGTAGTGGGCCGGGTTGGGGATTTTATTGGTGAGATTATTCCAACTTTTAATTAATTAGTCATTTACTTGCTCCACGGATCATCGGGTCACAATGTCGCGCCCTTACGATGAATTCCCCATGGTCATATATTTGAACAATTGGTCTCATTACCAATATTGGACACCTGTCATTCCTAATCACGTGACAGCTTGTGCTAGCATTCATAGTACAAACGTTCATTTATCGAATTGGTGGTCGGTAAGCCGTACATCATATTGCACCGTAAAGTGAAGAAGAGACAACGACAAATGCTGTTGCTATGAGAGTAACTTTGTACTTATTCACGTGGATGTGTGTCGCCATTGTCGGCTTAGAACTGTATATGATGCACGATTCGGTGAAAACGTTTGTTGAAAGAGTGAAACCAGTAGCGAGGCAGACTGCTGAAAGGATTCTCGGCGTTAATCATAGTAACCAGAAGGATGGAATTACAGATGTGGCTGAGAATATAACTGGTCCTAACAAGAAATAAGAAGTCGTCGATCAACAGCTGAACAGGACATTAGATAAGACGGTCAAGGGCAGCACTTCGCATAAAGGATCATCTATTGTAGGTTTTGATGAGAACATGCAGGGTGAATAGATGGACGTTATGCCACATCGTGTATTTTTTGTCGGTGTACACCGCAGTGCTGATGCTTCCTATATCAGTCGTTCAGACAGAAGCAAATAACAATACACCGTGATCAGCTTGCCACACATCCGTGCTCGCAATCTGCTCCTGTTCTGAAAATCTTATAAATTTAGTCTCGGCTGCAATTCGATGGTGTCTCAGTAACGTAAATGTTCAGTGATAAATGCTATCACAGCTTATACGCAACAAACTAATGATAACGCGTGAACGTGTGTTCACAACTCGTTCAGCGCCCTATAATATTTACATAATTGGTCATGATTTATGAACACGTACCATGCGATTAAGTAATTGTTCTATTTTTGAGACCATCGGTTGCAGGGAAGTTTCTTTCATTTTAGTTTACCACAAATACCGTAGCTGACATCACATACTACCATAAATATTCGAATTAGTATTATTCCTAAACATTCTTCAAAAGATATATCATCAAATCAGCAACCCATTGCGATATTTTGGCATGATGTCAAAAGTGTATTCGCTTCCATTGATATTGCTAGGATTTTTCCTACACAGTATAGAGATTCCAATAAATATGACACTGCTATTTTGCATGGAACAACTAATGTATAAGGGGTAGATCGTGATACGTCTATCGAAATGAGTTTTAAAAATCCACGACTGTTATATGAACTATCCCACATAAAACAGACTGTTTTAGTTTGTCCATGCCAAACCAATTTTAATGAGATATGACAGGTCTATTGTTTAGCATTACTTGTATCAACATAAAATTGTGTATGTTGTTAAATGTATTCCTTATACATTGTTGGTTCAAATTAGTGTCGGACCTATTAATTTAATTATTCACAAAGCTGTTAATTATATGAATAATTACAGCACAATATATATATATGAATCGATTGTTATTGGTGACATATACACATATGATCATTTCGAATACATTTGAAAGTGATTATTATTTACATGGTATCAGAACAACATTATTGACCGGTGTATCCCGTCTCTACGTACAAAGACATGTTAATAGAAATGAATGGCAGAGTAGTACAAACTGCAATAAGAACTATTTAACTTATAGAGTAAATGGTAGACCTTTATAAATGTTACTCGAGATATGAACACATGGGTTAAAACATGAAAGGACTAGTTTTTAATTTTTGAGATCATTATGCATAATAAAACAATATGTCATTTTAAATTGATATGAATAATAAATAAGTACAAATTATATTCACACGACCCAAAGTGTGTTTAGTATTTAAAATATATTTGTACTGACATACTGACTATCATGTTCAGGTAAAACAACAAAAGACGAATATACAAGAAAACTCACAAAGTAAGCCAGGTCAGGCAATAAAGGATCCACAGAAAATATCTCATAAAGCAAACGAGAGCCGTCCAGTTGGGCAAAAGAAACAAGGAGTTGTAGATCGACAGCTGAACAAGACATTCGATAAGACGGACAATGACACCACTGCACATGTTGGACCATCTATTGTAGGTTTTGATTACATGTTATAGTAGGGTGAATAGATGGACGTTATGTCATATATTGTGTGTTTTGTCGCTGTACAACGCATTGTTGATGCTTTTTGTATCAGTCGCTCAGATGGTGAACTGTTTGGTATTCACAGAAACAATTGAACGTTCATTAGCTGACACAGTCCTTGTCCATACACCGTGATCAGCTTGAAATCCATGCTCGTGTTTTGTTTTGTTTAGTGTTCTGAATAGCATATACGTCCAGTCCCGGATGTGTGACAGCCATCGTAAATTTATTATCTCATAGTACCGTGAATATTTTGTGATAAATGAATGCAATCGTACATTTCAGAATCCGTTTTAGAGCACTAGGACAACTAATGTCAAATATATCTCATGCACAATTATATCGCATTCATTGAACTCGTGTACTTATTTTCGTGTTTTATCCTGCTCATTCCAAATATTTACGTCACAGATTATAAAACATAAACTACTATATTAGCAGCTGTATCTCGTACCTGCATAAAGAGCAATGCCATTATAAATGGATGGTAGACGATTATAAACTGTGATCAATATGCGATAATAACGATCTCACAAATGAGAAACACATGATGCGGAATATTTTCCAGATTCAAATGAAATTTTTACTGACTTACTGACTTTTATTTCCAGATAAAACAACAAACGACGAGTAAACAAGAAACCTCAAAAAGTGATAAAGAATCAATAAAGGATTCACAGAACATAACCATTAAAGCAAACGAAAGTCATTCAGTTGGGCAAAAGATTGAAAATAATAAACCTGACAAGAAGCAAGGAGTTGCAGATCGACAGCTGAACAAGACATTCAATAAGACGGGCAATGACAGCACTGCACATGTTGAATCATTTAATGTAGGTTTTGATTTGAACCTTGACGTTATGTCATATTGTGTGTTTTGTCAATCTACAACGCTGTAATGATGCTTTCTATATCAGATGCTGTTTGGCATTGATAGGAACAACTGCGTGTCCATAACATTGTTTATACATCGTGATCAGCTGGAACTACATCCGTGTTCGTGATTTCATATTGTATAGCATTCTGAATAGCATAAACGAATGCCTGAAACTAGAACAACTATATCTCATGCAAATATATATCAATCTCATTGAGCTCGTGTAATTATTTTCGTTTGTTGACCCATTTATCACAAATATCCCCGTTGCAGCTTACAATCCACAAAACAGCTTGTATAAGAATCGCAACTTTTGAACGCGTATTCAAAAGATTGTAGAACGACTTGTCACATTTGCGTAAATGGTCACAATTCATGAACACGTAATCCTATGTGATGTGTAAAGTAATTGCTCTAGTTTCAGACCAATACATTTACGGTTTCTGAGAAGCTTTTCTAATGTTCAATCTGTGTTTTACACAATCCTCAAAGGTACAAATACCTAAACCATTCTAAACCACCAAAAATGTTCGAGTTATTACCATTCCTAACAAACCTTCAAAATATATAACACAAAATCACATATTGAGATGCTGACGTATTTTGGCGTGATGTCAGAAGCTCATTTGCTTACATGAACCTACGATTTCTCTTACGTAGTAAAGAGATATCAACAATTTTATACTGCTGTATTACACAAATTGTGATATGTTCATTGGAATAGGTTTGATCAATCCCGTGACTGTTATTGAACTCATCCCACATAAAACAGTTTGTTTGAGTTTGTTCATCTCAAACCAATTGTAATAAAATGCGATAGTTTTATTGTTGGGGTGACTCGATAATGGCATATGTAGATAAATCTATTCTTAATGTTGTTGGTACGAAGCACTGTCGGTTTTTCCATTTATTCAATCGTTTATATGACGGTGAATTATATAACTAATTATTGCATAACATATACATGCGCAGGTGTACCTCGTCTGTGCGTAAAAATAAATGTCTATACAAATGGTTGGCAGCTTAGTAAAAGGTCTTATAGAGTAGTTGGTAGACCCTCTTATGAATTCAATGAAATAAGTGGGAAAGGAAAATTAAATTCGTATGATGCAAAATGTTTTCAGGATTTAAAAGTAATTTGTACTGACATACTAACTATTATTTCCAGATAAAACAACAAACTACGAGTAAACAAGAAAACTCAAAAAATAAGCCAGGTGATGCAATAAAGACTCCCAAGGACATAAGCTCTAAAGCAAATGAGAGTCATTCTGTTGGACAAAAGATTGAAAATGGTAAACCTGACAAACAAATTGTCGGAAACAACGACAAGCACAATACACAATCCCAGCCGGGAAGTGACAAAAATAATAAAATAGACGCACCGGCCAAAAAAACACGAAGATATCTGTTTCCGTTACATTGGGATTACAACGGGCCCAATGTACAATATGGTTCTTTCGCTAAAGGAGTCGCATTTGCTCTGGCATATGGACGCACTGTGGTCGAAAACTGGTTTGGAACTCACTGGACATCTGGCGCAAAGAGTATACGGTTTCTCAACGAGACATTCGACATGCAGACACTCGGTGAAATAGTTGATGTAGCATTAGTCGACGAATTTAGAAAAGACTGTAACAGTACTGTTGAGAGGTTACTAATGCATCCCTATTACAGAATGGGTAGTGTCAAAACAAAACCAGAATACCTCGAGCGCTTTAAATTTAAACGTGATGGACTAGAAAAACGGTATGGAATCAAGTTACCAGATTCCTCCCATATTCCGGAAAACAGCCAACAGGCGGAAGAGCTGCTGTTGAATCCGCCTGATACAAAATGTCTTGGAGTATTAGATCCGGGTATAGACACGAGGTGGGAATTCCCTGCTCTTACAAAACAGTATTACAAAGTGCATTCTCATCTCAGGGCACCGAAGTATATAATGAAAATGGCCGATGATGTGGCTGGTAAACTCTGTGACGGTGATCCTTTCATGGCATTGCATTGGAGGAACAGATCAGGAGAGGCGTAAGTGTCCTTTAGCTAAACTTTATTTTGCAGTCTGGGCACTGTTAACCCACTGACAAGTTTACCATATGATGACACTGGCTTTGGCACCCATTAACAATTTTTATGTGACCCATATCTCGTGCATACCTGACGCGACGACCATTGCATTTTAAACACACGTGGCCATTACATCCATCAGCGCAACTCATCACGGGCTCACTCACATGCGCTCAACAACATCATATTTACACTGAGTGGTTTCAGTGGCATTTACTAATGGAACGACTTTTTCAGTGAATGAAACACTTCACTAACTGCGAAGTAAGAACATTTTATCTCGAAACACATAAAACTAATCCTTGGTCCGAGTGAAAAGGGGTAGGTCTGCACCAAGCGTGTGATAATCATGTATCTTTGTAATTCCTTCGCAAGTCCACATTTGTTATATTCACCCAATTATTGACAGTCTAACATTCTAGATGTACTTTTAGATGCAGTCAAATATTTGGAAATCATGATAACATACAATTATCTTCATTTTATCCACATTAGGTATTAACACACTTTTAATAAACATTAGATACACAAATACTAATGTTTTGATCGGTTTAACAGAACATTTTTTTTATCTTCGGAAATAATTATTTAATAAATTAGTGAGAATTTGATAATGCACATTAGATCACTTTCGTCTTTTTGATCGCGTGGATATACTGTAACAGTTTCAATTGTAGATACTAAATGTTTGACTTTATTGCAGATGTGGTCGAAATAACAAACCATGTGGGATCATGGATCGTATACATAATATCACTCGCACTGCTGAAGTTGCTGCCAAAGATATATTTAAATTGATGAAAGATCGTAGTATTTCGTGTTTATACGTTGCTGTGCCTTCTTTTTCAGTGGTAAGCGTCGTAATTGCTTGATACTTGTTATGTTTTTGCGTTCAATTCAATGTTCGGATTGAGCACATTCCGTGCTTATAGCAAACAATGTACTGTTAGAATTTTATAGAATCATTTCAGTGAACGCAGACGATGACGAAAACACTTCAGTCTGACGTGCATGACACGATTTGCTGAAAAAAGAGTCTCATTTACATAAATTAATATTCATGAGCAAGGAAAAATTCTTTTCAGTAAAACTGTACCAAAAATGCTTTCCTGTAGCCAACATGATAGTTATAAATTGACTCATCATCACAAGCTGACAAAATAATCGAGGAAAAACTGATGTCAAAGTGTTTTTGAGACACATTTTTGATCAGACTCCAGCAATCTGTTGAAAGTAACCACAGTTCATAGCAAGTTACGGAATTCATAGAGAATGCTGAAGCACGTTGATATTTCCCGTAGTACTATTGCTCAAAAATGTCTCAAAATGTTTTCAATAATTTTTACCAGTGACAAGTATGCATTTCGAGAAATCACTATTTAAAATGGAGCAATTTTGAACGCAATAAATTCACGCATAGAACTCACTCCAGCAAGAAATTAATGACGTCCAATTTGTTGTCGGTTGAATTGTTTTCAATAGACATAATTTTAGAAACTGTATATTTCTATGTGATGTTCCTATATTTCGTTAAGAATTATTCTGTAAAGAAATCGCTGAAATTATTTCATATGTTCGTAAAATTATTGTTGTTACTTCAACGATGGGCTACAGACTGACTGACTGGCTGACTGACTGACTTCGATACGTTTCATCCTGATCGGACGGCATCCTCTCTTGCCAATCCCCTTCGACGTCACAAAAATAAATGCCCTTCTATCGAATATCAGCAAACTGACACGTTTCTATTTTCCGCCATGACAAAGCAGGAGTATTTTTGCACCCCAGTTTTGCTACTTCCTGAAAAGTTATCTAGTGTAATATTCCTGATAATAACCATATAGTTAAACGAGCTTTCATTGCCATCACAGTGTCCTACTTATAAATAAATTGCGAAAAATTAATGCATTTAGGCGCATTTTACTACTGGCTAATATCTTTATTATTGACCACTGTATATGAAAATATTGTTGGTGAAACATCAACATTATGTTGAATTTTGAATGTATGTAAACGATGACGAAATCAACATATTATTACGCAAGGGGTCAAATTACGTATCTGTCGTTTACGGTGGCGATCACACAACATGAATACGTTGTTTTTAACGTTTTCGGTCTTTGCATGTATTATAAAGAGGTTATTCATGTAAACCTCTAATTATTAACCTCTAAGGATCACATACATAACGTGACGTCATACAGAATATACTGAAAATGAATATCACTAGGAGTTTAGTCCCGGGGGGGTACTTGCAAAAAATACTGACAGGGGTGTGTAGCTGGTTGTTTGTAACCCCTACCCCTTATCAGACAGAAATACACTCAAATTGCCTACCCCTTTTCAGACACACTGTGGTTATTTGACACCCCTTTCCAGACAGTAAGCATAAATGGTACCAAGGGAAAAGCAGGTAGACTCCCGGAGATGGACTTTGACGATCGAAATGAAGTTACAGAAAGAAAAAAAAAATCAGCTTCATTGCCCTGGTTGTTGGAAAATATGGAACCTTTTTTAGACAGAAATAATGAAAAAAATACCCCTTTTCAGACAGACAGAGTAAAATAACATACCCCTTTTCAGACAGAAATGGTGAATTTGGGACCTTTTTTGGCGGCACATATACATATAGCACTTCAATATTAGTACCCCCCGGGAGTATGGTTCTACGTATTACCGAACTTACTTCCAGGAGTTCCAGAGTTCTATGCGGTCTGATAAACCACACAGAATATCTGAGAAGTGATAAATAGTCCCACGATATATTCTCTACAAACGTCAGTATATAGTCATCCGTGATTAACCACAACAGTAGCATCAGTAACCCACGACTAATAATAATATAAATTAAGGCTTGAATTTATACAAAACTTTGGTAATCAACCAAGACTGATTGGTCAAACTAAGAAGAAAAAAAATGTCGTCTGGTTATATGCAAGTATATGCAAGACTCAGCGAGGATGAAGGTGAGTCCAGTCTTACGCTTGCCGATATAATGATGGAATTGCGTGGGTTTAAAAAGGAACTGAAAGTACAAATTTCAGCACTAGATGATGTGGTTCGTAAGCTTGCTGATGAAATGAGAGCCTTGAAATCTGGCGTTGATAACAACCGACAGAAAATAAATGAACTGATTGAGCAAAATAAACAATTGAGTGATAACATTGACACAATGGAAAATGCAGGTGATAAAACTAAGGCGCACATGTTACGGAACAATTTTATTTAATTTTCCACGGCATTCCACAGAGTGGTTTGGAAACATAGGAACAGGCGGAAGAGTTACTACGTGGACTTATTACTGATAAACTGAATATTGACGGTTCACAGTTCACGGTTCACAGAATTTCAGATTGTTCACCGTTTAACTTATGCCCGTAGCCGACCACAACCAATAATAGGCAAGTTTCTTAGGTATAAACAGAGGGATGAAGTTCTACGTGCTGCTGTGAAATTAAAAGGAACAGAATTCCGTATTCGCGAGGACTTCACTCCTAAAATCAGAGATCTACGCCGAAAATTAGGTAAATTTGTGGTGGATGCAAGAGCAGAAGGTAAAACAGTTAAGGTTTTGTACGATAAAATTAAAATCGATGACACTGTGTATATTTATGACGAGGTAATGAAGAACATTAAACCACTGCGTAGCCTGAATTATTCGTCGCCATTGCTACCATAGGAAGGAGGTCAAAGCCCGAGTTTTGACAATGCAGTTGCTAGGTGTGAAACCACAGATTTCAAATTTGTATTTTAGAATATCAATGGTTTATACGGAAAACTATTAGACTCTGATTTTTTGAACTATGTTAAGTCTTTTGATTTTGTGTGTCTTCTCGAAACACAATTTTCAAATTGAAGGGTTTAAAACCATACATAACGCTGGTGTAAAGAAAAAGAAATTCGGGAGGGCCTCGGGGGGGATATCCCTTCTATTTAATCAAAATAATATTGCTCAATTTGATATTGAATATATATATAAGGATAGTTATTCAGTATGGTCTCTAATTAAACATAAGGAAAGCCCAGTGTTAATAGTGGCAAGTGTATATAGGCCTCCTGAAGGTTCTAACTTTATAAACCCATACTTCTTTGATCAGTTAGAAAATAATTTGGTTACTTTTTACACTAAATATGATTGTAAGGTAATAATTGGGGGAGATTTTAATGGTCGTACGGGTAATAAAAGTGATAGTTTTGATTGTAATGTGAACCACTTACCTATGGGTGATGGGTTTACTACTATTAATGATATTCCACAAAGGGAATCTATGGATAATGAGTGTAATATATATGGTTTAGAGTTATTGGAATTTTGTAAAAGTACCAACTTTAAAATTGTGAATGGAAGACTCTTTAAACAAACAGGGAGTGGAAATTTTACTTATGTTTCAGGTATAGGCACTAGTGTAGTTGATTTTATTTTAACAAGCCCAAATAATCTCTCAAATTTTACGGGTTTTTCCATTGGTAATAGAATTGAATCAGACCATCTATCACTTGAACTTACCATGATGCTGTCTTCCAATCATGAAAATAGTACTATTGATACTGTCCATCATAATACTGAGAATCTGAACAAACTAAAATGGGATACTAAAAAAGCAAATGTTTATAGAAATATTTTTAATTCAGAGGGCATTAGAAATCTAAGTCATGAGTTTTACGAGAATGTGATTGAAGGAAATACAGATGACCCAGCTACTAATTTAACTAATATTATTTATACTTGTGGAAAAGATATGGTGTGCAAGTCAAAACAGTTAAATGAGTGTTTTCGAAATTTTTGGTTTCATAAAGATGTTTAGTCACCAAACGTGCAGTCAGTAAAGCGCTTAATCATTATAGACATACAAAAAGTCAGAACAGTCTTGAATATTATTACCTTCTATCTAAACAATCCTATCAAAAACTCATTAAAGAGAAAAAAGCAGAATTTCAAAAGCTCAGAAAAACTCTCATAAATTTTGGCAGAAAGTTAAGCAACATAAAATTAATGTTTCAGAAAATATTACTATGGAGGAATGGTCACATTATTTCACTAATTTGTTTACCCCGGTTCTTGTGGAAAATGAAAATTACAATGATGTTTATGCTTCAATCAAAGATTATATGACTGATTTAGATATAGAGAATATTGGTATACCTGATGTAGATTTGGAATTAGTAGAATTTAACCAACTAATTACTATGACAGAGGTGAAGAAAAATGTGGATATACTGAAGGCTAATAAATCACCTGGCCCAGATGGAATTCCTTCTGAGTTTTGGAAATTTGCACCTTTAGACATCTGTGTTCTGTAGTACAGTCTATATAACAAAGTTTTTGATCAAGGGGTGTTTCCTATAGAATGGAGCATGGGATTAATTTCCCCAGTGTACAATGAGGATTGCAGGGATGACCCAGCAAACTATCAAAGTATAATGCTTTTGAATACTATAAGTAAAGTATACACAAGTATTCTCAGTGATAGGTTAAGTTATTGGTTGAATCGATATAATAAAATAATTGAGGAACAAAGTGGATTTCAAATAGGTAAATCAACTTTGAATAATATTTTTGTTCTCTATACCCTTGTAGAAAAATATTTGTACTCTTGGGGTTAGCTTCTATTGTGTCTTTATTGATTATGAAAAAGTATTTGATAGAGTACACCATTGTTCATTATTTTATAAGTTGTCAAAAATTGGGATTAAGGGGAAACTGTTTAAATCACTTTATTCCATGTATCAAAATATTAAGGCTGCTGTGAAAAACCCAAAGGGAGTTACTGAATTTTTCCATATTAATGTTGGGCTGCAGCAAGGTTCTGTTATATCACCTTTACTGTTTTGCTTTTACATAAATGACCGTAAGAGTGCCCTCCAACAAGGACAGGAATCAGTTGTGTATATAAATAATTTAAAACTTTTTTATTTGTTATATGCGGATGATTTGGTGTTGTTCAGCAGCACACCTGTTGGATTACAAAGATTACTTAATAACTTAGTGGATTATTGTCTAAAATGGAGACTGAATATTAATCTGAAAAAATTAAAAATACTTGTTTTCCGAAAACGGGGTCGTCTGAAAAAAATATGAAAAATGGTTTCTGAGGGGTAAAGAAATTGAAATTGTAGCAAAATATACTTATTTAGGCATAGTTTTTTCGAGTTCGGGAAAATGGTTTCAAACACAGAAAGATATCTCGGAGCGAGCTAGAAAAGCACTATTTTGTTTGGAAAAAAACATTATGGGGTTGGGGGACTGCAGCCTGATCTTGCATGCAAAGTATTTGACTGTAAAATACTGCCAATTTTGTTATACGGTAGTTGTGTGTGGGGAATGCGGGGTGTAATAGCTGACATAGAAAAAGTACAAAATAAGTTTTGTAAATTTCTATTGAATGCTGCAGTAAGGGGTGAATTAGGGAGACACTCAGTTAGAGTTTATGTTAATATTGAAATGATCAGATTTTGGCTGAAACTGATTCAAGAGGGCGGCTCAACTATTTTAAAGGAATGTTATAATTATCTATACCATAGAGCAGAAGGGGGGTCTAGGTGTTGGGCTTTAGAGGTAAAAAATATTTTATGTACATCTGATATGGTATGAACAAAGAATTGATAACAGCGAGATGTTCTTCAGAGAATTTAAAAGAAGATGTTTTGATATATCTAGACAGAATTGGTGTGCAGAAATTAATAAAAATGTAAAGCTTCAAACATATTGCATGTTTAAACAAGATTTAATATATGAAAGATATCTTGCTGCTATTTCGTTGGCTACTCCTATCTATTCATGTGCTATAACTAGACTTAGAATTTCCTGTCATCCCCTAGAAATTGAAAATGGTAGAACATTGGGTATTCCACGTGATCAAAGATTATGTCCATTTGGTTGCAGGGTCACAGAGGACGAATATCATTTTACTATGGTTTGTCCAAAATATGAAGCACTTAGACAAAAATTCGTACCAAAATATTATTTTTCACCACCAACCAAGATGAAATTCATTGCATTGCTACAGAGTACTAACTCGTATATTTTACTAAGTTTGGGTAAATATTTGTTTAAGAGTTTTCATTACAGAGAAACTGAAATGGAAGTATGATTTGAAGTACATGTATCTTGTAATTTTAAAGCGACCGTGTGTAATTTAAGTTTTGAAATGTAACAGTACTTTAGGCCGGTGGCCATATAGTGCGGAATAAAGAAATAATAATATATGCAAGTATGCTCTCCTGCAGTACGCTTCGATCTGTGCGATGGTTACACCGATTTTATTGTGCATATTTATTTTACTACTGCACTCTAAAGCCTACAAATAAAAACTGGATCGGGTTTCAATCTTAAAAACGAATATTAGACAGGTGTTCAACGCCAATAAATCACACTGTTATTGTTTATAGGCTATGATTAAGATCCTGAAGAACGCCAAGATCCCTCACGTTTTCAGTTTTCCAGATATATCAACCGATGCATATCCAGAAGTTCTAAAAATAAAAGACGATGGCTATATTGTATCTCGCTTGGAGCAGGAAATTTGTTCTCGTGAGTATTAGATTGTGCGCACACGAGTCATTGGTCAAAATACGTTCGATCGACGTGCGTGGAACTCGCGAGATCATGACGTCTCGCGACATTCTCATCGCATATCGTCGTACATAAATATCTTTATAACAAAAGTTATCTTTCGTTTTCTTTACAGGGTCAAAGACATTTGTTAAAACGTCACACTCATCTTGGTCATCGTTCGCCAGTCGGGAACGGATGGGAAAAGAAACTTTGGAATTAGAACAAGTTGTTAGTTGGATTGCACCGGGTGTGACTCTTAAATAAAAAGTTGCGGCTTACGCTTGACTTCGTAGATCATAGTAATGCAATACAAGTAAATATTGAATACGTCTATTATGTATATAATTAACAGCTGAACAATATTATTTTTATTTTTATCCGAGCAAGATGCTAAATACGGCTTTTCTAATTGTTATTTTCTAATTGTTACATTTTGGGATGTTTGACTGTCCTGTCATAGACAATAGCGTAAGTTGACATGTGCGCTGTCATCAAATTTGATCTAAACGGTTTGATCACGTGTTGACCCCGGTGTACTCATTTTATTGTTCGATTCGGTACTAAGAGATGAGTGGAATGTTTGGATACCCAGGGTTATTACAGATCATGAGTAAGCGAATAGTGGTACATTACAATAACAAGTTCATAGATGATTTAGAATTACAACTCGAGAGATGACATCATTTGCCATTCGTACTGTCAACGGAAGTGTCTATGATTGGCTTAATGTTGAGAAATCATTAGCATTTGAATGAGTGCAACTTTTTAGAGGACGAGGTTTATGTCAGAGACTTCCAAATGTACAACGTTATATGCTTTTGCTGGTAGTTGAATAAAGAGCTTGCGTTGGTTGGACGGTGGCTTTGGTCACAGCTCTACTCGTAAAAGACATTAGACTGAAACTCTCGTGTTATGTGTATTTATGGGAATGAATGAGCGTTATACCCGAAAACATATCCCCAGTATTGGCAAGATGGAGAATCCTTTCCCAAGTGTATAGTGAGACGATTTTTGACCGTCACATTATGGCCAGCTGCTAGGTACTTATTGTTCAAATATGATTCCATTAAATTACTACCTTGAGATTTGGCATTATATCACTGAATAGCATAATTATTTACTGTATATTCAACACAAAGTTTCAAAAGTGAAAGAACAGTATTTTTTTATCTTCGTAAAAATTTCTTTTTTCTCAATTATTTAAGAAGTGATCCTACATATATATATAACAATTATTTCCTGACACTTGAATTAATACAGTATTGTTCAACGCTCAACGATCATGTGAACTGAAGTTTATGCTCATAAGTCGTTGCCCGAAGTAAATGTGCTTAATACGTTTATGTTGTAATGGTGCTTAATACAAAGCAGTCGCTAAGTTGAGGAAATGCCCGGGCGGTCCGGCTAGGTTTAGAGGGAGCGACGAGGTCATGCCCTCTCTCTTTTTGACAAATCAATACTTTTCGTAGTTACAGAGCATTGTCGTGTAAATGTAATTGTGATTTTTACATTTCATTTCGTAATATAAAATATCGCGATTCGCCCACACCAGTATTTTTCAAATCTTATTTCACAATCAAAATTGTATTTTAATATACACGCAGCTTATTTATATATATTTTGTTTGCACAAAATTTAGATTGTTGTTGAGAAATTCATTGTTTTTTTCTATATAGCATATTTTATCAAAAAGCATATTCTGAGTTGCAGACTGTGTATCGACAATATTCGACCGGTATGCCTTTGTTTTATCCCAACTAGAGAAATCGTTACTTCAGAACGTATATGCAAATTAGTTTATGTAGACCAATTACAGGCACATTTGAATAATACTTTTATCAAACTTATATTTATTTATGTCACGTGATAAAGTCAAATCGCTGACTGACCCAAACCCAAAACGGACGGAACATGATTTTTTTTCCAGTTCTTACAGATATTGTTTCTCTCCATTATTAAATTAAAATCAAATAATACGTTTTATATATATTAGTTATATATGTTTGAAATGTATGGTTACGGTAGCCACAGAATAAAACATCATTTTTTTTAACATGTCGTCCTTTATAGTTAAATTTATATTTCATTTAGTTTTAGTTGTTCCTGCCTGTTTGCATTCGATTTGATACACAATTCTATAGTTCATGTCGATTCCATTGCATTGCACAGAAAAACAATATGGGTTTTTAAAAGTTAAATATCACCAATACTATTATTTTGTACACATATTTAATAACGTAAAACTATTTCTGTAACATACGAGAAAATGAAAAAGAAATAGAAGTTGCTGAACTTACAAATGGCCGCCTGACTATATCCATATTCAACATTTCTCTTGGATACTCTCAACTTGTTTGGCTCCGGGCACAACATAATTTAATTTGGACAAATTCATGGGATTTCTTTCAATGGATAAGCTTATTTATTTAAAAAAAAAAACTTCTTTGACATTACATGTTGATATTTGTTGTGAAGATATTCTGAGTTGTTTTAGATATATTATGACACTATTGCTGATGTGTCGAAAATAGTCTAGTTCAATTATGAAAAACTGGTATTTTTGACTGCTTCTCTGCATTTCTGCTTTTGCGATAACGCCTAATGTAACTAAGATCATTAAATCATTAAATCTTAATTTTGCTTTCATATTTGATGTGTAGTTTGGAACATCTATTTCGACCACTCTTTGAAAACTGTTGTTAACATAAATTCTTCGATATATAGTGTGTAGGCTCTTTATCATATCCCTCAATCAGATTTATTCATTGTGTGACATTATCTGTTTTCTATGAATATTCCAATAATTAGAGGTCAATTAAAATATTATAGTTCTTGAAATATTTTGTTCAAATTTCAATTATATTGAACGTGTTCGGGAAAAGCTAACACTCTCGCTACATATGCGCGCTATATGTATGCCTGGTCCGAGTTGTAACAACTACCTTAACAATGGGAACACTACATGGTCCCTCGATGTCACCACCCGTGTCGTGTATGTCATGTGACGCCTAAATCCAACAGTCAACACAATAGCTGTGATGCACAGCCCATATGGAAATCGTCAGCGTTGTTTTATATTCAGCAGAGCGAGCGAGCTTTGACCATTCCCCATAAAGTTGTATCATCACTTCCCATTATGTCTATCACCATGAGAACCGTTTTCAAAGGGTTACTTTTGTGTTGTGTTACTATAGCAGCATGGGAGTTATATGTATTCAGGGATTCATTATCGTCAGTTCTTGACTCAGTCAAACCAGTTGCTGCTAATGGGTATCAAGCTGGTGAGAACCGGCGCACAGTCATCGTGACTGAATCAATAGGGAATATTACCACAAACAAGTCTGGTATAAAGGATGCTCGTGACCCAAAGGGATTGGTAGTGATGTCTCGGGTTCGTGACCAGAACCCAAATGAACAGAAGTTGAATGAGACGCTGGCAAATGCCACGGACTCTGATAGGGTAAGTAAAATACGAGTCACTATCGAAAAATGCACTGTATTATCATAACAATAACGCCCTCTGGTGTCAAGGCACTTCTGTGAAGTAAATTGGTTGTATTGGGTGTCCTTAACAGTGATAATAGTTCTGTGTTGATATTCCGCCGAAATTGAATGTAATGGTTAATTCACGTAAAAACAATAAATTGACAGATTTTATAGATTTTAGGAACCGAACGAAACATTTGACGCCTCAAACGTGACAATTCAACAGTTTCGAATGTATTTCCAGTCTCTCAAACACTTGCAAAAAATATCGTTCTAATGCAACACAGCACAACTTACACAAGCTTTTCACATATTTCAGACTGTTCGACTATTTTAGAAATACAAAATAAAAAAGTTAAACATGCCAGCCTTCCAGAAAATGGTATGGTTTAGGTTAGCAATGCGATAGTCCAGACAACAGCCGGTTCATGTTTTGAAAAAGAGCAAAAATATGACAATTGAAGCCCAATGAGAACAGATATATCTGACGAATAATAAATTTATACTGACGAAAAATGAACTTAAAGTTTAAATTAAGCCAGCTAGTCAAAGGTCAAAAATCTGATAAACTTCTATCAGTAAACCGGTTTGTTGCGAGTGACGCGAGTATTGCGGGTCCTTAGCTTGGTATTTTTGTTTATAGCGATAATAGGTCACGTTGCTCGCCGGATGTCGCGTAATCCTTTGAATTATAAGCCAGTTGCCCGTATTCCCTCATTCTAAGGTCTGTCCTAGTATATACTATATATTATAATATATTCCATGTTGTCTGTTAATAGGAAAAAGGTGACACATGAAATAAAGATCGTAAATTAAAACTATCGAATGTGTCTTGATTGATTTATCGCAATAAGTGATAACAACTCTGCACGCGTAAACTAAAAGAGGAACAGGATAGACAAAGGATCGTTCAATTTAAGTCGCGACCTCCTTTTGAACTTATTTTGTTGCATTTATCATAAATATTTTACCCTATACGATATTTCGCATTATTCAAAAAGTCAGATGGTTGTTTTTCATTATACAACATAAGTTTAACGACCGTAACATAAGAATAGCTAAACATCCATGACGTCGTCATGTAATAGCAAGCCCATCGTAGCATGAACCATAGTACGTTTACGCCTTTTTAATATAATCAATCTGTGGTATATGTATACTTATAAACTGTGTTACCTAAGCAACCATTGTGAATACTAAATAAGCTTTGTAAAAGTCTTGGCGAGATAATATTCCAGGTTGATCAAATCGTGGAACGAACTCTAAGAATATGGGTCTAAACACAGTCAACTGGCAATAGTATAAATTATTAGTTTGGACTGAGTTGCCGTCACCATCAATCCACTTAATTATCAGTACATTATTCGTACTCGCCAAATGCAGCGTGACCGATCAAACAATCTGACGATTCATTGCAAAATGTAATATTCCGAGATATGCTTCTGCCATCACATGGGACAGTATAGAGTTATAAATCTTTCAGCACGAGATCCGGGCGATATTCTGCCGGGACCATCAAACACGCGGTGCTTAGTCCCGATGAATGACGTTTTATTCGACAATTAAAATACATATATCATCATCGCAAAAAGTAGCGGATATCAGTAGCATATTTGGCTCTTATATGACACAATGTGATCAACACGATGTGACATAATTGGTTCATAAAATGACACAATGTGTTCTATACGACGTGACATATTTGGCTCTTATATGACACAATGTGTTCTACATGACGTGACATATTTGGTTCTTATATGACACAATGTGTTCTACATGACGTGACATATTTGGCTCTTATATGATTCAATCTGGTTTACACGATGTGACATATTTGGCCCTTATATAACACAATGTTTTCTACACAACGTGGCATATTTGGCTCTTATATGACACATCATGATCAACACGATGTGACACATTTGACTCTTATACGACACAATGTGGTCGACACGATGTGACATATTTGGTTCTTATACGACACAGTGTGATCAACACGATGTGACATATTTGGCTCTTATACGACACAATGTGATCAACACGATGTGACAGATTTGGCTCTTATACGACACAATGTGATCCACAAGATGTGACATATTTGGCTCTTATATGACACAATGTGATCAACACGATGTTACATACTTGGCTCTTATATGACACAATGTGATCCACACGACGTTGAAGCGTTTTTCATTCGTCTCAATTCGTCCTATCCGCTTTATGTCGGCCTGCGCTCAGAAGTAAAACCCGGACAACGTACTGGGCTTTAACATAAACCATGGACTGATAATTAAAAATCCTAATTCTTCATCGTGGCTAACTATGAGTAAAATTGAACGTAAAAACAGGACAAACAAAGGTCATAGCGTCGTAGTGACGACAATCATCGCGTGAGATTTGACAAACCCGAAAATATTTGGGGGATATTTCCATGCTTAATAATCTGCTGTACACATTTGATGATGGCCAATTTCGATGAAGTATTATATAAGGGTATTCAAACGCAGTATTCCCCTGTCAAAGATCGGTCTTTCGATGTGAGTTACGAAACAAAAAAATTCAAACTCAAAATCAAATTGTTCGATTGTGGCGGCAGACGTTTGGCGTGCGTCATTCACGCATCACGCGAAATCTCGCAGTTGACGCCCTTATATTAGTGAAATTTACATTATTTATAAATACACGAATATATAACACATGCCCTAACCCTCGTACATAACACATTTGAATGCGTATGAGGCGTGATCCCGAGCATATCGTATGATAATCCCATACATCGCATTGTAGACCACGCAATCATGAGAGCCGACTTAGCAGACGAACAATAACACAAATGATTCAGAAGCACAGCTAAAGTACTGAAGACAATTAAACATTGATGGTAAAATTCATTCAATAATCCGATAAGCAACTTGAAAAAAGATTGTTCGGAAACGAGGACTTATAAATTCACCTCTTGTTCGTGCGTCCATGTGTGCCTGTGTCCGTCCGCACTTGTGTCTCCAACATGCCTGGGACAATTTAATTCAAACTTCACACCAACACACATTGATAATAATAATAATTGACCTAATTGTAGCCGGGATATCATTCCATATTTTATGCATGTCATCGAAAACTGGCCAAAAGCTGTACGGGTATATTTTGATTGTGGAGTTGTCTGGTTTAATATGAATGATGACTAGGTTTGAAATAGTCATAAATATTATGGACAGAGTTATGGTGGATTAAGTCATGAATGAAAGTACAGATGACTAATTTGTGCATTTTATAGATATCAAGGATGTTTATTTTTTTGAATAATCGGGCCGAGTGTTGAATGAATGCTAATTTGGCCCGCCACATTAGGTGATTTTTTTGCTTGTACTAAAAACGATATAATTCCTTTTCTTTATTGAAAGTTTGTTGGCAGCACACCATAGCAGGCAATCATTTAAATGGGCGGTTATATCATGTAAATTGAGTATGCCAATATGAAATAGTCGTCAACAAAAAGGCGAAAATAAAAAAAAATAGTCGAATTGGGAATCGTAAAAGCTTCGCTTTGGTTGACAATGAGCTCTTCGGGTCGCTAAAACTGTATGTCCATCTGTTGAGGTGAACATTTGTATAATAAAACACACCGAGTATTCCTACTTTTTACAAACAAGAAAACAATTCTGTGGTTTGGCGTCCACTGAGAATTGTTAAAATGCTAATCGGTAAATACCTATCGTTCAGTGACACCAAGTACACACAATAAAGCTGTTACTCATAATAATATTAAATTGGACAGCGTTGTTTTCCAGATGACGTCCATCTATATGTTCTCTCTCATCCTCAATAATAAAATCACCACATACAAATAAATTATACAGCTAATATTTATTTATTTATACAATTTTGTTTATATTTTATATTTTTTTTGTCACTCATTTTACATACCTCTGCATGTTATTTAACTTTCATCTCGTTGACTCTCGTGATAAACACAAGTTTAATAGAACACCAAATATTTGACTGAAATAAAGTAGAACCTTATTTTAATGAGATTGTAACCCTACCTGAAAAACATACAAAATTCAACATAGTATTCCCATATGTATCCCAGTTTGCTCCACTGGTTAGCATATTTGTTCTTTATACTGAAGGTCATATTGCGACTTTGACTAAACATTTATATATTTGATTGAATAATTAATGTTTAAAATTTCTTTACTAATGTTTTTTTTTTAATTCCTCCGAGCAGATGACATCACATGTGCAGTCATCAAAGTCAGATGAAACAAACATTGAATCGAACGATCACCCAAATGATCAAAGAAATAGGGCGACCACAATACCGAAGAACAATGAAGAAATAAAAGTAAATTCAAAAGATCGATTATATCTATTCCCATTACATTACGATTACAATGGCCCAAATGTGCAATACGGTTCGTTTATGCGAGGAGTGGCGTTTGCACTGGCATATAAGAGAACGGTTGTAGAAAATTGGTTCCACACACATTGGACGTCGGGAAGAAAGCTGATGAAATATGTGAATGAAACCTTCGACTTAGGAAAGCTCAAACAATTAGTTGATGTGGCAACTGTGCATGATTTTAAACGCGATTGCAACAGTACAGTTGAAAGATTATTAATGCATCCGTATTATCGAATGGGAAGCACCAAAACGAAAAATGACTATCTGCAACGCTACGCGTTCAAGAAAGAAGGTCTTGAAAAATATTATGGAATAAAATTGCCCGATAATTCACATATTCCCGAGACTAGTGCCCAGGCGGAGGAGCTGTTGTTAAATCCACCAACGACGCGATGTTTGGGAGTATTAGATCCAAACATAGACACCCGATGGGAATTTCCTGCTCTCAGGCAACAGTATTATAAAGTAGACACCCATTTTGTATCACCGCCAATTATAAACAAAATTGCTGATGATGTGGAAAAGAAATTATGCGATGGCGATCCTTTCATGGCATTACATTGGAGAAATAGAACAGGCGAAGTGTAAGTGCGTAGTATAATAATTGCCTTCTGTTCAACCAAATTATGATTCTATCCGAGAAAAATGTTTGCTACTAGATCCATATTCGTTATTTCTTCTTGTGTGAAATGTATATTTTTTCATACGCTGCCAAGGTAGATGGGTAATGACAAGAAATGAGTAATTAGTAGGTTACAAGTAATTGCATAGATAACATTGAAACATACGCGTGTTGAAGTGTGACTGTCCACTAGTAGTATTAGTATTAGGAGTTCATATATGGGAAAAGTTTGTATTTCTTGCTACCCACTTGGCATTGTACAAATACCTTGTTTACGATTATGCTTAAGATCTTTGTGATCTTGTTGTGGTTGTTCGTTTGCCAGAATAGGTTTGTCCTTATAAAGTTGCCGCAGTGTATTGTCACATTGGAATGTGCCATGATTTCATTGATAATACGATATGGGGGATCTGCATTTAATGTCTAGCGGTATTTTCTGCATCATTCTTAGTTTATCTGAATTAAAGAAAACTATCCCTAGGAACTCTTCTAGCACGGTTATTCAATCTGTTCGCTAAGTTTACGTAGTGTGTATTGAAGATCTGTAAATGTTTTGTGCAGATTATTACAGTGTTCCGGTAATGCTTAATTGTCAACTATGGATACACCCGTAATGCCAGAATGGAAGCTGAATGAGTGGAAATAACCGCCGCAATACTTTCTTTGTATAGGGTTGTTTGTAATTTTTCGTTATTTACCAATGTACCAAAGACGCTTACCTCTTTTTCGGAGTATTCCATGGTAAAATAGTGTAGTGCGTAATGGATAGTAGGATGGAACTTTTGGTGGAACTTTCCTACGCTTTATTACTTTGTGTCCATGTTATTAAAATATCATTCATGAAAATGTCATCAATCCCAGTAATGGATTGTTGTTTAACATTCTGTTTTATGGAATTATTTTATATATAGCGATTTACAAGAGAATAGGGCAAGATTCTCAAAATGCATCACTGTAACTCCATGAATGCTATTTCAAGTTACCATGGGACAATAGCTCAATGATTTAACATAACTGCTATGACCAACTTTCTCAAAAAACATGATTGGGATTCTACCTTAACTGTCATTGCTGTTTGATTTTGCCTAGATGTGGTCATCTTACGAGAGAATGTGGAAATATTCCACGAATTGCTGCTGTCAATAAAACCGCCGAGGTGGCCGCAAACGATATACTTAAATTGATGCAAGCTCGAAATTTGACATGCCTCTATGTCGCTGTGCCATTTTTCTCTGTGGTAGGTCTTCAATAATTGTATGATGGGAACCTATAGTCTTCGTAACTGATATGTTGCCATAACAAAAATATTCATAGTCCACTTGACTATAAATATTGACAGGATATTGATATAGATGAAACGCGGGTTACAAGTTTTTGTCACTCATTTATCGACTACTGTTTCATTTAAGGAGCATGTGATGGAGGCGACGTGACATCATACTATTATATATTGTGGAATTGTTTTCATCGAATACATCAAGAGAGTGTAGTTTCTCGGCAATAAATCCTGTGAAATGAGCACACAAATGACCGCTGACATCTCGTTGTGAGCGACAAAATCACATAGATCTATGGAACACTGGAAATTATCAAAGGAAGAGATCTAGAATAAAACCATATTTGTTGGACGAAAACAAGTTTCGAGGCACTCTCGCTTACAACGAGATAGTGGCGGCCATTTTCGTCAAAACCGTCACATTGCGACACGTTTTCCACTTGTTTCTACTATCGTCTCAATGCATATCTTTCCTTTTTTTATTTCCTGCAGACAATGATCACAATACTGAAAAACGCCAAGATTCCTCGAGTAAAAAGTTTTAGTGATATAACAACTCAAGATTATCCAGATATTGGACAAATAAAATACGATGGTTACATGGTATCACGTTTGGAGCAGGAAATCTGTGCCCGTACGTATCACAAGTGTGTTATCACATCTGATGCTCGGTCACTATGACTGCATGTATAATGATGTCTTCATAACATGTGCATTAACATGCTCTATATATGTCACTTATTTGCAGGGTCGTCCACATTTGTTAGAACGTCCCATTCGTCCTGGTCAGCTTTTGCGGATCGGTGGCGTGTAATTCAAGGAAAGGAAAGTCTTGGTTTAGAGACAATTGTTTCCTGGATTGCACCAGGCGTAACTCTGAAATAAATAACCGAAATGCTTTTATTTGCACTGATATTTTCATCACAGCTTTATTTATGCACAGTATGAACCTTACAAAATCAATGGAATGAAAAAAATAGTTCATGTTAAATTGTCCGTACAAGCATTCGTTTAGATAGAAATAATTTAGTTCATATGAATTTATGTGTATTTGAACTTGAAATTCTCATTGAAGATTACAATTGATGTTATCAAGATTTGACATGCCTCTATGTCGCTGTGCCATTTTTCTCTGTGGTAAGTCTTCAATACTTTCTTCACCGGGAACCTGAATACTTCATACCTGATATGTTGCCATAACGACAATGATCTTCTGTATGCCATACATTTTCTGTTCGCGCTTTTGTCCCGAAAAATGGACGTTTGGAATATTCTAACACAATAGACTTTTCACTTGGATGAGTTATCACTTGCGCGTTGTTTATGAAAAGTATATTTATGTCTCAGAATTGTTGTATTTGTCTTCATTTTGCAGCCATAATTATTGTATCTGTTTCTGAAATGTTTGAATAAATTACTGATTTTTGTCATTAGAAACACTTTCTTTCATTTAAATTGTAGCGGGCAATATATACTTTCATATAGAGAACAGTTTTTGTTCAGATATTACTAGGAAAATCTCTTCCTTTTTTTAAACAGTGCCCGTTTTGTTCTGAATAATGCATGTTTACTCGGAAATTAGCTTCCTGTGTCCCATACAGTTGCCGTTTTACTTGTTTCCTTCTTCTCAACAATAACCCATTAATAGGAATGGAGTGTTTTTAGAGTAGAGTACAATTTTCCCTTTACTATTTAAAAATGTGTTGCCTTCTTGATAAGCAACATGCTGGAATCGGCCCAACGATTCCCAGATCGACGAATAAACTCAAATGAATGAGCTAAGCAGGTGGTTTGTGGTTCAATGCAACATAGTTCACTATGAAATGTACATAAATCAGTAGGTACGAGGGGCGTTAATAAGTAATGCCCCTGACCCATTTCCCGTAGCAGGAGATTAATGAAACTTGGCACAGTTATTAGTCTTTCTTTACATAGGAACCACCCAGAGTCATGCGTTTCTCCCATCGTTTGATGCAGCGTTGGACACCGTTTTTGTAGAACACCCCAGGTTGGTCTTACAACCACGTTGTAACTTCAGAAATCAAGGCTGCATCATTTAGAAAACGCTTTCCTTTCAAAAACAACTTCATGGCTGGGAAGAGATGAAAGTCAGGGGGTGCAAGGTCAGAAGAGTAAGGGGGATAAGGGAGGATTTCATAGCCACGCGCTCGTGCTTCTGATCTGGTGACATGCGAGTTGTGGGCCTGAGCGTTGTCCTGCAGGACGAGGATAACTTTGCTGATCTTGCCCCGCCTCTTGTTTTTTATAGCTTATCTTAATTTCATCAAAAGTGAAGTGTAATAGGCTCCTGTAATTGTGGTACCCTATTCCAGGAAATCTGTCATCACTACTCCGTCCTGGTCCCAAAAGACTGTGAGCATGACCTTGCCAGCGGAGGGCTGCACCCTTGCCTTCTTTGGAGGTGAGTCCAAGTGCTTCCACTGCATTGACTGGGCTTTGGTCTCTGGATCATAGTGATGGACCCAAGTTTCATCCTGTGTAATCAGTCTTTTGAAAAACGTTGACGCATCTTCTTGGCACATCTCCAAATTCATCCTCGAGCACTCGACGCGTTCTTGCTTCTGGAAAGTTGTGGGTAACCTGACACCTCATGCATATGCAAATGATCATGAATGATAGTTTCCACAAACCCTGTACTAATCGTGACTTTTGGGCTATTTGGGGAACAGTAATGCGTCTATCTTCTAAAATGGCTGTTTGAACTTGACGGACAGATGCCTCATCAATGGCAGAAGAGGGACGACCAGGAGCTGTTTTCACAGACTGCCGGCCATTGTTTGAATTCACGTTTTCAAGGTCATATGATGGGTCATCATCACCATAAGTTTCTTTCATTTCATCAAAAGTCTCCTTTGGTGTGCGTCCTTTCAAATACAAAAACTGGGTCACTGCGCGACACTCAACTGGCTCCAATTTCACACCTGACTCAGTTCAAACACCTGTAAATCAGAAACCACAATTAGTTCAGAGCTGTTTTTGCAACATAACCCATATAGATGTAAATGATTACACATCCAAAAATTCATCTAGATCAGACAACTGGAAGTGGGTCAGTGACATTACTTATTGAACGCCCCTCGTATTTGGCCTATAGTCTACAAAGGTTTACTAAATATTTGTGATCACATTCTTCTGTATCAAAACTTTTTTTAATTGTGTAATTGCCATAATTACATGCTTAGTAAATTCCGGAGAATGCCCCAATTACAATTATACTAATTCTTGTTTTTTTTTCCTTTTGGTCACCTTAAAAAGCGATACAATTGAACTATAAAATGAGAACAGGGCAGATTTGATGAGATACATGTTGGACACATTATGGATCCAAATTCGAAGCTTATTAAGTAAGCGGTTCTTTATATTAAATTCATTTAAAGATGGTATTTCATAGCATGATTAGAACTAATTTGCATAGCGGTTTGTTTCAATTTAAATGGCCATAAAATTCATTATAGTAATAGAGGTCTGAAATTTGTACGGATTGAAATAACTAAACAACCGTTTTTGTTTAAAATACCTAGAAAACGTGTACAGTATCATTCTATTATAATGCACGGCACTGGCATAATAATCCTAATGTATTGTACATATACGCAAACACACAATACGAGGATGCCGTACATAATATGGTCGCATATGTTTTTATTATTTCATTCAAGGTGATCCACGTCTATCGCATCATGTTACTACACAACTACTACTGAAAGGAATCAAGAAATATTTACAGTTACAATTCGACTTTGCTTTACGATTTGAATGTCGAGGTAGAAGATGCTCAAACTAAGCAAACACCAGACAAGCAATATTTAATTTTAAATATTCAAAATGACCGATAACCGACATGTGACATTTACATGTCCCAACTCATAGGACGAATACGAGTGACATGACAGCTTCAGTAAAAAAAACGCTTTTTTTTATTCTTATTTCTCAAATGAGACAAATTAAATTGAGAAAGATAAAAAGTTTGGGAATAATAAACATAATAAAAGACATTTTTGCTTTTTCTTCAATCCGCTACCCCATTTTATACGTAGTGGCCGGAACAGCAATCATCACTCACCACAATTTGAATAGTCCAATCACAATTCACCATTCATTTTCAACATAATAATAACCAGTAAGTGAAGTCACCAACAAATCAGTGGACAAATCACCAACCACTATAAATTAAACATAGCCAATCATTAGAAATTCAGTTTGTATAATTAACATATTGATATACACACAGCATTTTCAATCGGTATATTTCGACATGTGAGTACAAAATAGGTTTATTTCAAACATTTCGCGTTAACTGCTTCAGACGTAATTGTTTGGCAAGCAATGTAATGCTCGTTGTCGGCATAATATCCTGTCTCAGAATCACTGTCACTGTTCAATCCTAGCTAGCGTTGTTTCCTTGAAATTCCATGCTATAACGTTTCCACAAAAATAGTAAAACTACATTTTTTATTTCTCTCTTCATGTTAATCTGGCATAATCTTTTATCAACTGCTACTTCATTTGTGTACAGGTACAAGGAGTGTATTTGCCTTATAATCTCCTATAGTATTATCAGGGGTAAATTCTTCTCCACAGGGTTCTCCACACTTGTCAGGGGGGAATCTCGTCTCGTCTCTCTATCTCGTCCCCTTGAGGTACGGGATCGGGAAAGTCACTTTAACTTTACAGTCAAATAAGGCACACACAACGAAATACGTTTCAGCTCTCGTCTTAGTCGGTCAATCGAGCACTCTACCAGACACAGCGCCCTGGGGAAAAGTCCCCAAGACTCTCGCAAGGCTGAACCAAGACTCGCCCAAGACTGGACTGCCTCAAGGCTCGCCCCCTAGACTCTCTCGGACTCTCCAGGACTGCACTCTCTCTCTCTTCTGCGTCTATCGTGCTGTACTCGCCAAGACCAACTCAAACTCTCTTTATTCATTTTCAAAACCCTAACCAATTACAAAGCAGTAAAAAGACTCTAGGGCGTAACCTTCAATCATAAAGCCAATCACACTAAGTACTGAATACGTCATATCTTTTGATTAATCGTTCACTACATTAATAACTACGGATGTCAGAATAGCGACGGTATCTTGTAATTAGTTCCAAATCACTGAGCCAAGTTCCGTCCAAAACTTCAAATAAACCTAAACGATGACAGACATAACACAGCAATTCGCTAATAATCAGTTAATTAAGTCGGTTAACAGATACGCAAAAACAAATTCATGACAGTATAATCTCCTATAATTATTCCCAATGGCTTTATTTGCATTTATTTTATTTATGTTTTATTTATTTTTTTCAGTAGTGAATATTATTACATTTATTTGGAATTTGTGACGCAAAAAATCTCCCGGGCGAGCACATTTAATAATTGCTGCACTCTCCATTATGAGGAAGATACAAGTCAACTTATAGTCTAATTAGTAGCCATTCTTGTCTGATTCTCACACCGTTTACTTACTTTTATGAAGAAATATGGTTAAAAGTATTACTTTTTTAAATTACAAAGAATGCTCAATACTCAATATATGGGTTGTTCTCAACGCATCCTTTCACATGTTTACTATCATAGCGCAACATGTGTTGATTGTCTGTTACTTTTCAACTCCAAACTCGAAAAAAAAAATCAAATATACGTCAGTTCTGTAAAATGTCATGTAATATTGAGATCGCATTACTCTGTTTATGTTGTCGTATTATTGAACTATGTATACATAATATACGTTAGGTGATGGAATAGTCGTTTGCATAGGTGTGTGATTAGTGTCCATGAAGTTGGGAATTACCTCCAATCAATCTAGGTGATTAATATTAAGTGTTATTTGTTAAAAAAAATAGTAAAAACATTTTAACTGACACATAGCTTGATGAAATTATTTCAACTAAAAAGCTCTAACCCTAATCATTAAGAATAACTCAAAATGACTTCTCACCCTCCAACCAATGATACTATCCATTCCACATTGCCTGTTTATTCGATACCTTGCTAAAAACATAATAAATTCTTTATAAACAATGATAAGTACGTTTAGCCCCAACTTTTGCTTTCAAGGAGAGAAAGGCCTCATTTTTTTTTATCGAAAACGGTCCTTCCTACATACATGTTTGAAATGTAAACAGACACTGTAATACTCGCGTTCGTTGATGTCGTTTTTGAAAATAACGGGACGATGATCGTAATAGAACTATAAGGAATTCATAAAATAATACACACAACGTGAAACTGCACTGTTTATGCATCAAGGAATTTATCACAAGGATTTTGACAACACGAATAACGGGAAAAAGTCTAAACTGTCTTTGATGCATGTACACCGGTCACAAGCTGGTGCTGTGCAGCTACATATAACATGTAGTAAAGCTAAAAGACTCAATTTTATATATACTATACAGTATATTGACCAAGGCGTGGGGTACAGCTAGATTCTACGCGGCATTCCTATAACTCGTCAGCTGATTTGGGGAATCATGTGTCACAGATCACGGTTGTACGGGCATAAAAATATAATGCAAACAAAAAAGGAAAGCAAATTTATTTTGAAATATAAACTGAATTTGTGAATATATTATATATGAAAATTAGTAATACTAATTTAAAGTCATTTTCGAATAAATGTCAAGTTTTATTTATAATATTAATTAAAACATGGATGAAGCGGCAAACACAAACATGCTAATTCCCGGCTTTTCTTGGTTGTCATATTTTTAATTACTCGTAACACAATAGCTATCTCACCTCTCCAACAAAAATAATTTAGAGGGAAAAATATTCACTGGTTTTAATTTCAGCGGGTTTGGTATTCACTAGGTTTTAAATTCTCTTGTCTGTGAAAGCAGCAATACATTATGCGACTACATTGTATATTGCCTGGTTTATAATTTAGCACATTTTCTTGTCAGTAAAAAAATAAATAAAACGCAGCGAATAAATAATACGTGTATAGTACTACGATTTGTTCGTGCGCTATGAAGACAGGAACATTGTATTGGGACTGATCGACAGCAAAGGAATCGGACTCACAGCCTCCATGGTGCCACGCCAAGGTATCAAATTGAAACGTCTTCGGACAATGACATCAACATGACACAAGGTTCACATATCATATGAATGAATGGCAATAATATTCAACGTACAATATCAAAACTGACCTCTAACCTCTGACTCTTCCGGGAAGTCGCGTGCGATAGTTGTATTATACTCAACTGTACAGTGAATTCAAGATAAATCTAACAATCTCTGTGGACAGAAAGATATTATGAGGCGTGTATTTCAAATTGGGATTCTATGTTGTCTGGTCATTGCGTTTTGGGAGATACATTCGGTTCTGCACGCCTTAGCCACTGTGCTTGTTTCAGTGAAGCCAATACGACAAAAAGCAGTCAGTACAACCCACGTTAGTACAATCAACAACAAAACAGTTGACAATAACTCCACTCATAGTACCATATCCAAGGATGTTTTTTATAATAACACAGCCAAAGACAAACAAGTCGCCATACTCAACGTCACAAAAAATAACGTAACGGCTACCACCATTCTGGAAAATCGCGTGATAGAAAAATCCAATTTGAATACGACGATAGACAACGTTTCAGTGAAGAAGTTAAACAGTTCGGTTAAAAAAACAACTCTTGTCAATGTTACACCTAAGGTAAGTACTCTCTGGATGTGTTTGTAATATTTTATTGATGGTTTAATTTGTTTTAAATAATCTCCGATTACGCAATAAGGTTAGCTAACGTCGTTGTTACGATACTGTCATTATGGTTCGATTCATATGCTACCATGATGGCAGTTAGCGCGGTTCCTAGTATTTGCATGAGGGGTAAAGGAGAGCCGTTAGTTAAACGTATGAAAGTATATATTGTCACCGGGCGTCCATTAATGAGCACAAATTGGACACATCTCGGCTACATATCTACCCCCATTCAGAACAGCGGGACTGGCACCAATAATCCGCACACAATACTTGTTGTCGAGTCACACAATACACTGAGGGCACTATATGCATGGTTGCCATAGAGATTGAGATTTCTATTACCAACGCTTCGATGAATTAAGTCGCCAAATGTCTAAAATTTTATCTGAATGTATATTTAACGATATCTAATAAAACAATCAACTATTCTCACCGTGCTGACGTATTAGCGATAGACTGGAACCTTCAGAGGGCGCTCAACGATTATTCGATGACATGTTGAGGCGCCACAGTCCCGCGTCGTCACGGTGTTCGATTACAGAGAAACTAGAAGTCGGAAATCAAGCCTTATCTTAACATATCAGCATGTAGACCATTTTTTTTTTTTTTTTTTTTTTTGGTAACTTTGGAATTTATTTCCAATCAGGAGAAACTGCAAATTTACTGCTATTGAGTATTTTCATTCGTGAAGAGGGCTTTCGACTTGGTTCTAAACAACGTATTTTACACGCGCTGCAGACATGGTCATGGGACAAATACATCACGAAGCGTCGTGATGATCATCGCATTTTATCCAGTAGAACGGTTATAATAAATCATTATTAAACATTAAATATATATCTAAATCTATAAATGCACATACAATTGCTTGTAATTGAGTCTGTCTGCGGCAATTTGGATTTTTCTCTTTGTATATTCATAGAGTATAGGATCGGGACTAGAGACTGACACCAACCCCAACCAACCATCAGGAAAACGTTATCTGTTTCCCTTGCATTGCGATAATAATGGACCGAACGTTCAGTATGGTGTATTCAGAATGGGTATTGCTTTCGCCATGTATTACAACCGCACCGTGGTAGAGAACACGTTCGGCGGACACTGGACATCGGCCCAGGCCGGAGCAGAAGTAGTTACCAGAAGGCGCTTTGTCAATGAAACATTTGATCTTCCGAAGATTCAAAAGTTAGTCGACGTTGCGACCGTGGAAGAGTATCAAAGGGAATGTAATGGTGTAATCGACAATGTACTCATGCACCCTTTTATCAAAAAGCCCAGTCTAGATGAATACAGCGCCATCTACAGTAGAAAACGAGGCTGCCTCCAAACGCGTTACGGCGTCAAGATGCCTTTCCAAATACCACAGACTCGAGAAGAAGCAGATGCTCTCATGAGTAATCCCCCAGACACTAGGTGTCTTGGGATTTTTGGACCAGGTCTAGACACAAAGTGGGAGTTTCCTGGGCAAGATAAATATTTACGAACTGTTGATCAGCATCTTCAAAACCCGCCAAACATAATGAAAATGGCCAAAGACGTCGGACAGAGAGTATGTGATGGCGACCCATATATGGCATTACATTGGAGAAATAGATCAGGAGAGACGTGAGTGCTAAAATACAGCGTCCTCCAGCGACAGATAACCGTGACGTAATTGATGGTAGAGGGCGCCGTTCACATCACTGTGGTCGTTCGTAAATGAGAAAAAAAAACTAGCCAGAGATTTGCTATATTCGAATCGTCAAACGACTACAAAACATAATATATTTGTGTACTTGAAGCACATTGCTTACGTCACGGAATCGCTTCGTCGCTAGATGACGCGCCTTATTGAATAAGTGTTTTATTTCAACGATTTTGATTTTAGGTTGTTGGGCCGGTTGCTCAGATAAATCAGCAAAATAGGTCTTATTTAAATTCAGAATGCACATTTAAATGATAATGTAAGACTGCCACAGTGGAGTGTGCCTCACTGCATAAACGCTTACACAGTTTTGCTTTAGTTGAAAGCCATAAAAACGGCCTTCTTATGTGATCTGTGATCTGTCGAAGTGCGGCTGATTTGTGTCAGGGTCAGTATCAGCATGGAGGTAGATACCTCCATGGTATCAGGCAACCGCAACAGTAAAGCCCCGTCACATAGATACGTCAGCGCCATGCTTTATCGCGTGTTAGACACAAAACAAAAGGAATTAGACTTATCTAAATTACCCACTGCTGTCATGGTGCATGTGGTCTCTAATTTCTAAACCTCATTTCCATACATGCATTTTTCTTCTCTTGCTAATACGCAAAAAGGTATAATACTAGTAGCTGGATTTTATTTTGACTGAACCACCCCTTCAGCCAGCGAAAACATTTTCCATGCAAACAAATATTTTAAAGTAGTGTTCGTCTCAACATTAGCCTCATGGTCTCAGGCAGCTATATCGGAGTAATTACTTAAACCGCGGGTCTGGGTGTATAAAAGGAAAGATGGCCGCCACTTTTCAGTACGCAAATGACATTCAAGCGTGAAACGTCTCTTCGGGGTGCTCCGCAAAATCACTCTTTTCGGCAATCTTAACGCCTGTGGTGCTTTATTTTCATGTCGTACACAAACATGAATATGTCCGCGATACAACTGTGATGTTAATTTATGAGTTCGGTGCGATGTCAGTGCGATTTCCGCGTAAAAGCGACAGAAAAGCATGATTCAAACAGTCGTTTTGACTGCTCAAACTGGCTGTCAGTCATGGGTTTATGCAAATGTAAGGTGTTAATCCCGAGTTATTTGTTCCCCGGGATTTGTTCAATCTCTAGGTATGTTTATGTAATTACGGAGTTGATCATGTAAGTGATATCGTGGAGCTAATAAGAAATGATATGCTGTGAGCTGTTTGTCCGTCCGTGTACTTGTGTTCTGTGCATTTTAAATTGTTGAATACAGTAATAATCTGGTCACGGTGTTCGGTGACGCTGTTGTTTAGGAAACGTTCGGCTGACGCAAGGTCTTCATCGCATATCACCGTTCAAATGCCCTTTTCTTATACTTCCCACGGATTAATGTAAAGATATATCCCGAGTATTGGTGTGCGCGGCATTCGCGGATTGATTCTGGCTGGAAGTGATACTTGTATCCATTTAGGTAGAACGGTTTATTCACATGACTTATTTATTTATTTATTTATTTATTTATTTATATATTTATTTATTTATTTATTTATTTATTTATTTATTTATTTATTTATTTATTTATTTATTTATTTATTTATTTATTTATTTATTTATTTATTTATTTATTTATTTATTTATTTATTTATTTATTTATTTATTTACGAATTAATTAATTATAAATGCGATTACGTATTAACGTCATCCGCATCACACGGTTCCGCGAACTCGATGTCAACGTATTCCCTCGCATGCGCAAATCCGCGATGTTACCGCGAGAAGCTTTTGACCTCGATGGCATAGAACAATCTGTATGAACGCGCCTGTATGCAATGCGCCTAATCAGATTTGGTGCAGCACATGATAACACACATTGCATGTTGAATATGATTCAGCATGTTCGATGATCTACAAGGCACATACGTTCATTCCACTTGTGTGATGTCAGCTGTGTGTTTTTTGTTTTGTTTTGTCAGTTTATTGAATCATTCATAATACTTGTTTATGACGAAAAGTCGTCGAATCGTTAGTAACCAAAATAGAGGATCAATACTACGGAACGGATCAAAAAACAAGAACAAGTGGATAGCCTTCATTATATCTCACTCGATATCGGGGTTTGATGTATCGTTGACTCATTTTATGCTGATTATGAATATTCATGTCGTTTCAGATGTGGGCATGCTGCATGGGGTTGGAAGTGTGCCGATATTCCAAAAGTTGTAGCTGTGAATCTGACAGCGGAGAGCGCTGCCATAGACATTCACGAGTTGATGAAAAAGCGTAATATTTCGTGTATCTATGTAGCACTGCCATCCTTCTCTGGGGTAAGTTTGTGGGGGTTACAAATACATTATATCGCGTTATTTGGGTTTTATATGTTGCATTTGTTGAATAATCAATACATGGTAGTGAAATATTAATGACCTAAAACGTAAGCTTAAAACACTTCGAGAAACATATCAATCACATGTCATAATCGTGTTCATGTTTTACTGACAAATATATCGTACATGCAAATTACTGCCAAGATCAATCTGGTAGCGAGATAGCCCAGCTCAAATAGTGTTTAATTTTCTTCAACGAGCGCGTTAACTGTTCTACACTCCTTGGTTACATAGGAGGAATGATGGACGCAATCGACGATAGCAGAAAAAGCCGTATTGTGCTCTTGTTGTCAATAGGATCTTGGTGGCCATCCCGTCAAAGATCTATTTCACAATATTTTTTATAGTTTTATTGGTATTCCCACGCTCCCCCATAAAGCGTGTTCCATGCCCCATTACTGCAAGCCAGCTTGTGTACGTGTACATCAACACAGCACTTTAGGGAAGCGTATGGCACATTACATAATCCACCAACACATATAGTACTGCTTTTATTTCCTCACATATATTTTGGAAATGTTGATTTTTTTCATGCAGTCCATTTTAAAAATACTGAAAGATGCTAATATTGCTCGTGTGAAGAGTCTTGTTGATATCACCACCGATGAGTATCCTGACATAATGAAAATTAGCCATGATGGTTATCTAATATCTCGTTTGGAACAAGAAATATGTTCCCGTGAGTATAATGTGAATTGTCAGATTTATCAAATTTAGTGTAGTGGTATTGTGTATGAGCTGATTTGAACATTAAATTCGAAGCGAATTCAAATGTACAGCATGCAATGTATGAATTGCGCCCCCTGCTTCGAAGTAGAACACGATGCCATGCCTGTTACTGTAATTGTAATTGAGAATATACTACTGTATATTTTCAGCGAAAATTAATTCCAGCTAAAATAAAGTATTTTATGGAACCATGTTACAGTATTGACAAATTCCATTAACTGATTATGGAGAAATAATTAATGATAAGATATACTCGACACACTAAAATAACCTATAATAGCTTGTATTTCCGATTACTCATTGAACAGTACTTAACTTACAACTACATTAAACAAAACTCGTGAATATTATGAGGTTATTACGAGGATACCGAAACGTATGCACGAAGACAGTACAGCGGCGACCGGCGCGCAGCGGAGGTCGATGCAACGGCGTACTGTCTAAGAGCATACTTTGCGCTATCCTCGTAATAACTTTATTATTATACATCCTCTCTCCGAGTGATACATCATGGGAATGCCGAAATCCAAAAAGTTTAGAACAGAACCAGCGAACTTCTTTATATGGAGTCCGGTTAAACCCTGGTGGCAGCCATGTTTGTTTTTATTATTAGAGGACGCTTACGCCCGTAATCATTCCACATATGGAATTCGCATTTCCTTATATGGTAGGATGAAAATACCCTGTAAAATACGCACGCTGTAACTCATGGCGTTATGGTGACAGATGTATAATAATGTGTTATATAATGTAGACAGGACTAGTAATAGTTATTTCTTTTTTACAGGATCCAAAGTGTTTATGGCTACACTTTTCTCATCTTGGTCACGTTTTGCTTATCGTCTTCGAGATTCACTTGGACTGGAAACCCAAATATTACACAATTTCGTCAGGTGGAAGGCACCTGGTGTGAGTCTGAAACGAAAATAACACCATGTGAAATAAAAACTTGTGCGATTCAATCTTATAATACGTAATAGGTGTAATATTAATAGGTGTCATCATTTCCTATCTTAGAAAGTGATTGCACTTATTTTCTTTCTTGGACCATAATGTAATCACTTCATGTCTGAACTAAGTAGTGCAATCACTCCCTGTCTGATGTGACCGATGACGATGTAATCACTCCCTGTCTGTTGTGGTCGATGCGATCACTTCTCTCTATGTGGTACGCAGTACAATAACTTCTCTCTACGAGGGGCGTTCAATAAGTAATGCCCCCGACCCATTTCCCATAGCAGGAGATTAATGAAACTTGGCACAGTTATTAGTCTTTCTCTACATAGGAACCACCCAGAGTTATGCATTTCTCCCATCGATTGATGCAGCTCTGGACACCGTTCTTGTAGAACACCCTAGTTGGTCTTCCAACCACGTCGTAACTTCGGAAATCAAGGCTGCTTCATCTGGGAAACACTTTCCTTTCAAAAACAACTTCATGGCTAGGAAGAAATGAAAATCAGAGAGTGCAAGGTCAGGAGAGTAAGGGGATGGGGAGGATTTCATAGCCACACGCCCGTGCTTCTGATCTGGCGACATGCGAGTTGTGGACCGGAGCGTTGTCCTGCAGGAGGAGAATACCTTTGCTGATCTTGCCCCGCACCTTGATTTTAATATCTTCTCTTAATTTCATCAAAAGTGAAGTGTAATAGGCTCCTGTAATTGTGGTACCCTATTCCAAGAAATCTATTATCACTACTCCGTCCTGGTTCCAGAAGACTGTGAGCATGACCTTGCCAGCGGAGGACTGCACCCTTGCCTTCTTAGGAGGTGGTGAGTCCAAGTGTTTCCACTGCATTGACTGGGCTTTGGTCTCTGGATCATAGTGATGGACCCAAGTTTCATCCTGTGTAATCAGTCTTTTGAAAAACTTTGAAGCATCTTCTTGGCACATCTCCAAATTCATCCTCGGGCACTCGACGCGTTCTTGCTTCTGGAAAGGTGTGAGCAACATGACACCTCATGCATATGCAAATGGTCATGAATGATAGTTTCCACAGACCATGTACTAATTTTGACCTCTTAGGCTAATTGGCGAACAGTAATGCGTCGATCTTCCAATATGGCTGCCTCAACTTGACGGACAGATGCCTCATCAATGGCAGAAGGGGACGACGAGGTCTGGAAGCTGTTTCCACAGACTTCCGGCCATGTTTGAATTCACGATGCCAGCGTTTTACAAGATCATATGACGGGGCATCATCACCATAAGTTTCTTTCATTTCATCAAAAGTCTCCTTTGGTGTGCGTCCTTTCAAATACAAAAACCGGATCACTGAGCAACACTCAACTCATTCGTTGAAACAAACAAAACTATCAAATACGCATGTGCAATGGTTGTTTTAGTACGTACAATGACAATCACTATGCATGCGTATTAGTGGTTTTGATCTTTCATAAAACAAATACTGCTGTGTACATGTGTCCTGCAAACTTAGCATATTCACTTTATGATAAACCATAATTCGACTATAGGTCTACAGGTACCGAACAATATTATAAAATATATTGCCAAAAATATGATTAGACAAGTCCGCCACTACTTCTCGGCTACCACCTCTGCCAAACAGTCACAGGGCAAAAATGAATATGCCTTACACACGTAAAAATGTTGTTACTTGAATACATGCAAGATCTGCTTGGTATGTGGTATATGAGTTCGTATCTCGTTGACAAAAAGTTTGAATAACATTTGTCGTTGATTTTAAAGCGAGGGGGTCGTCACCTGCGCAAGCGCGGGAATTGAGTCCCAAGCGACGATAACAACACAGGCTAAAACGCAAAGGCTCATGGGTAGACGCTTGTTTGTAAACAATCACACGCTATGCCCACCTGACGCATGCGTAGGTGACTCCCGCTTTAACATCAGATATTTAGATATTGTTAATAAGTTTTGTGTTGACAGTCAAGGACTAGTTCAAGCTACATGTGCTAAATTACTTTTGTTTATATACACTCTGTGTAATCTTCACTTCAAAGGTATAATAAATTTATTTGCATATTTGTCAGTCAAGCTGTTTTGTTTGCACTGCACTATTAGGCAGAATTTAACTTTTGGTTAAATTTAACTGTCTTTTTAAATATTTGATTAGCGCGAATTTCTTTGTACAAAAGACGATTTTTAAATTGTTTCTTGCTTGGGACACAACATTTGGCGGCATTGTTCGAAAAGTTGCAGTTTGAGTTTCACCGTCTTTCCTACAGACTACATTGCAATACTATCTCGGTGATTTCTTTTAAATTTGCACATTCAAAACGGGATATATTTTCTCAATGCGAATGCACTGAGAAGCATTTTTGAATTAGTTTAAATAATCTAGGTATTTAGGTAATTCACTATGATTTAGTGAACCTCAAAATAACAATCGATCATAACAAACCTAGAAATCTTCTTCCAATGTGCAACTTTTTACACAGGTTGTAGTTTAGCTTTTACTATATAAAAATTGGTGCGTGTATAATAGCTAGCTCAATCGGGAAACCGCAACGCTAAACAAGCTTAACATATTTTTAATTTAAGTTCTCAGATAATGTTATTCGTATCTTTCTCTGATCATCTAACGCTTGGATAGCCAAGTGTATTCGTTTATTTGTTTTATATAATATTTGATAAACTCATAAGATCGATCGAAATTTAGTAATTATATTCAAATGATGTATCAAGCTGAACTTGAAATGAGAAGTCTACGCGTGACTGAAATATACGCGTTCACTACACGTGTATTTAATTTCCATGACAGTTCATGGTATAATTAAAAGACTCCGCACTGCCCATATAGCGTGATAACAATGCTCGGACAGAGATACTGACTTAAATATAATTATTGCGTGCATTCCCTTCCTTGCTTAAATTGATATTTAAACAATAATTAATTCGATCATTCACAGCGCCATCTTGGATGAGTTAGTTAGTTATGCCTATCATCCCTCTTGGGACATAGGCCACCAACAAGATTCCTCCAACCAGGCCGGTCCTGTGCCAGTTTTTCCGCTTCTTCCCAGGTATAGCCCAGCTTCCGGACATCATCCTCTAGGTTCCGTTGCTAGGTGTTTTTTTTTTTGGAAGGTCCCGTTTTCTTTTTTTACCTGTGGGTTCCATGTCAGTGCTGCCCTTGCGATGTTTTGAATTGGTTTTCGTAGGGTATGTCCCAGCCAACGTCAACGTCTTTGAAATATGGGCTGTTGACTCATTCTTTCCCACAACTCCTGGTTGCTGATCAATCATATCTGGATACCGTATTTTCAGTATTCTTCCTATGAAAACATTTATGAACATCTGGATCTTTCTAGAAAGTGTTTTACGGTGGTTCGCCATGTTTCAGCCCCATACAGCAGTACCGGTTTAACAATAGACCATTTTCCGTTCACTGCGAGAATCACGCATTATGCGTGAAATCGAACGTAAAAACAGGACAAACAAAGGTCATAGCGTCGTAGTGGCGTCAACATCGCGTGGGATTCGGGGACATTTCCATGCTTAATGATGTGCTGTCCACATTTGATGGTAGGCAATTTCGATTAAGTAAGGGTATTCGGAAGCAATATTCCTCTGTCGAAGATCGGCCGGTCAATGTAAGCTACGAAATAAAGAAATTCTAGTTCAAAATCAAATCGTTCGATTTTTGCGGCAGACGTTCGACGCGCGTCTTTCATGCATCTCGCGAGATCTCGCAATTGTACGGAAAATCACCTATTGTGTTGAAAATCCTTATCTTGGATGAGGGGAATGTGAAAATAATGTATGAGAGGAAGCCGAATATCCTACTGCATCTAATCCCTTCTCTGAATTTTATTTTAGTTAGCACAATGGGCAGCGTGTCTGTCAGACTGCCGTTATGTGAGCCAGAGTTCGAACAGTAACACAGTAAAACTTTATCATTGTTTCATCGTACATATCAGTGATCTACATTCAAATCTCAGAAGTTCATGAGAACAAGGTCGTATGCACATAGAACACTTTATAAGAACATAGAAATTTGACTTGAAACATGATATTTAATGTAGATTGGTCTATATAGACACTAAGTGGTTTTCAATTGTTATAAATCTGCACCAAGACATCTAGAATTATGCAAATTTCGTTAAATAAGAGATCTTTTATTGAAATGATTTTTCGAATAGAGGTTTACGGTATATTATCGTGTAATAAGATAAAGCTATGACGTCATGAAAACCTCCAATTCTGACAGTGGTGATTTATAACTCACAATAATGGGCAGTGAAATACGAAAAAAGTGACCGAGGTTGAAATCAGAAGACCGTGCCTTTGTAATAGGAAACAACTCAAAGGTCGGCATTTTATGAAGACTGTGCATAATTACCCCTGTAGTGAATTCTACGGTCTTTCTGACACTGGGGTGTAGCGAACTAAAATTAACGGTCACGGTAGCGATAATAACGACGTCAGTCTCTAAATAAATAGTTATGAACTTGTGATAGCGTATATCTTTAGGATATGCTCGCAGAGCACGTCCATTCCACCAGCGATGTTTACAGGCCTGTACGTGGGATTGCCCTGCCGCCTGCAAGGTGTAGCAGATGTACGACCTTTACCACGCGATCTGACACATTGTCATAGCGACCAAGATAAAGATCATTAAGGTCCCACGCCTACCCAAACCGAAATAGAGATCTGTGTAAAAATAATTAAATCGATTTATAAACATATTCAGTTATATTAAAATATATATATTACATTAATATATTATGTTAAAAATAACTGAATGTACAGTATAAAATCGGTTTCTGTTTATCCGTGTGCATTTCTGTCATATGTGCGCATGTTCTGTTACAGCTGCTTCCCTCAAAATAATAAACTGTAATTCCTCAACCCAATATCAACGTAATTCGTTTGTAATAACAAAACTACTATTATAACGACACATGATCGACACAATTAGAATTTGCGGTATATCCCAATTTACTTTTGTACGTATAATATGTTAATCATTTGTTATGCTAATTATTGGGTTCTTCCTGTCACGTGAACACGGGACGTGCTATTCAACAGTACTATATTTGTGTTAACACAATACACGTCGAAATACACGCGTATCAGAGCTCGGCAACATGCTCGGTTCGTGGGCAAACTGCAAATGTTCAGAATTATTGTTGCCGTTAACTTGATCTTTGTAAGCAATGTCAGTTATGGGATATTCAGTTGGATAATGCTAGTATATGTGTTTGCAGTAATTGTTTTGGTATGGCATAAACTAGAGCCATAACGTGTTTAATATATTTTAAAAACTGAAATCACAAAAAAAAAAAACGTTTTGAATCAATGAGAATAAATGTGTATTAATGAGTTAGTTCAATAGTGAAATTGCGTCGCGACCAACGTGATAGTCGTATTCTAATATAAATTGTCTTAACAAAAACATACCTGTTGATACACCGCTCGTGCCTTTTAATGCACGTTGTGTTTATTTAAATACACATACAAAATATGTAATTTAGTTGCCATCAGTATTGACGAGAGTTAGTATATTTTGTTAAAACTAAATTTAGTTGCTGCTGCTGGCTTAAATATAAACGATGTTGATGTTGATGCAGACTGCCGCTAACAGCTAGTGTGATTATTGGAGCGAATAATTTGCGGATTGTATTATATTAGTTACCGAACAGAATCGCTGAGCAATGACACGGGTTCTACAGCTAACACTCCTGTTTTTTGTGTGTTTCTCAATACTTGAGATACGTGTTGTCATGGATATACTGCAGCCGTTTCTGAGTTATTTTGCATTGAAACCGGCGTATAGCATTACTAATTACCAAAACAACGAAGGCAACAGACAGACGAACATTAGCGGTGCCACCATCCGTGGCACAACAAACGATCTGTCAAATACAGCAGCCCACGCCAATATGACCGGTGCCAACGTGGGTGAGAGAGATTGGCATTTGGTTTATGTTAATAGAACGGAGAAGGACAATGGAAAGCACAACGAGTCCAACCAAGACTCGGTATCCAGATCGTCAAAATACGAAGACATTTCTCAGGTGAGAACACGTAATAACGCAGTGGGATAACCTGACGCAAGGCTACCCATATAATCTCAGTTTCCTCAACACATTGCCGTCCAAATAACGATGAGTATATCATCCTATCTAGGACTATTTATAGGGAACACGTGGGCTATTGAAAGTGTGTCTGGTAGCAAAGCTATAAACCTTTCCTTGTTCTGTATGGAACCAGTTGAGCGACGCTATAAATCGAGTCGTAAACTCGGTATCGTTCGTAACCAGTCTTGGGATTGGTTCTTGACAAATTCTGAACAGGCCACGCCTCCAACTGTGCCGTGCGTTTGGGCAAACCGTTAATTATTCATAAATGGAGTATATTTGTGTAGTTTTCCTGATTTATTCTGCAGTAATCGGTAAAATATAGGCAAGGCTTTGGCGAAATTTGAAAGAGCAACTAATATTCTTCAACCTGGTATTTTTTATAGATTTTATTTTTCATTCAGTTCGTCTGCTTTTTCCAGTTTAAAAATATGATCTCGCCGGAGCCTTCATCCCTTGTCTATTTCTTACACAATATATCAGCCGAACCCCCCCCCCCCTCCGCTCATAGGGACTGCGTACAGTTGATTATAGTTCCTGGGCTCCCTGTGGTTTTGCAGCCATTTTGAATATTGTCGTGGTGATTATAATTGCTATTTACGAACACATACCTTCGGATTGATTAATTATCCGAGTCATTTAGTACAATGCATAGTTTGTTCTGTAATCCATCTATAATCTGTATACCGGAGTATGTTGCTTGCAACAAATTAAATTATTAAATTTGCATATTAATAACTTGCTATGACTATGACCATTTTCGCATAATGATCAACTTATGATTAAATTCGGGATAGCCCAAAGATCTAGATGCGTACTCAAATACGCTTTCAGTGTTTCGAATTCGAAGATAAACTCTGAGTCTTTGACGAAATATCAAAGTCACATGACCTATATAAATACCCCGGGATGTGCACATCATAGATGTTAATAAAACAGATCTAGATACAAACCCGGGAACTTGACTTGATTTGCAAGTCATAGTCTAAAACCAGGCATTTACTGTTGTTAAAGCCTGAAAATGAAGCATACTGATTGGCTGAGAAGTTTTGGACAGGTTTTAATTAATGTTTGTCAACTATCCATACACAAAAGAGCGATTAGTTCGAGAAGAATTTGAAATGCGGGTATGGATATGAACAGCATAAGCAATAAGTGATCACATACACTTAATATAAAAGTTCGGACATTTCGGACAATAGGTTATTGTACAACTCATCCTTGTCTTCCATTACACTCACGGAAAAAAATAATTTAACAAATTGGAACGTAGAAGGACAAACGGTCCATTTTCTGACGGCGATGAAGTGTATATATTTACCACGCTTCTCAAATACAAGTTTTATATTTCAAAACATCCACAAACTTGATTTCAATCAAAATAGTAGTGTATTAATGTTTTTGAAAATATGGTGACAATTAAGAACACTGTAAACACAACAAAAAACATATCACTTAACGTTTTACGGTGATACATGTTTCATTAAAGTGAATATCGAACTAATAACTCGTTTGTAAACATTACGGTATATATGCAATTTGTCGAACTAGCCGACCCTCGAAGGTGACGTCATTAAATGCATAATCTGACATGACATCGCATCACTTTATTCAGAATATAATTTTATGTTTTTTGATTTTACCAAATTCAAATATTTAATCAGTCAACAGCATATCAATACCATCCCATCTACCAAATTATTTAATTTATGTACTACTCTCAACCTGGTAATGTTTCAACCTAAAAAATGCCATATACCTGTCATAAATTCAGGGACAGTAGCAACATTTACGGTGTTGTTATCAATAGTAAACTGAAATACACATTTCTAGACAGGTGTCCATTTCCCATGACCAAACCAATGGGCTCGTCGTCTTCATAGCTCTTATTTATTAGTAAAGCCTTGGTGTTGAATTGTCTCGGTGTTCAGCGACACACCTGTGTAAATTTGCGTATAATGTAAACGAGCTCTTTTAATGATCTAATGATACAAAAACATTTAATTATTATTTATAAATGCCCGAAATACAATCACGGCCTAACAGTGACTAATTAAAAAATGCACAAACCGAATTATAATATTGTCTCGACACATAATACTTGTATGTTCAATAAATGGTGTTCGCGGTTTCTATTAACTATTAACTGTTAACTCTGTAGGTACGTGGTACTTCACCCAAGGCTAAACACACTCAGAGATATTACATTTTTCCATTACGTTTTGATTATAATGGCCCTAATGTATACTACAGTACTTTCCGTAGAGGCGTGTTCTTCGCGCTTTATTATAACCGAACTGTGGTAGAAAACTGGTTCAGAACTCACTGGTCATCGCCGGCAGCCAGGTCAACACGGTTTTTGAATGAAACGTTTGACATAGAGAAGCTAAATGAAATAGTCGACGTGGCAACGGTAGCAGAATTCAAAAGAGATTGCAACAGTACCATTGACGTTTTATTGATGCATCCTTTCATACGAACAAACCTGGAACTGTTTGTCAGTAAATATGCAAAGGTGAAAGAGAAACTAGAAAAAAGATACAAGATTATTTTGCCAGATTTCTCGGCGATTCCTCAAAGTAAACAATCAGCAAATGCATTATTTACAAACCCGCCTAAGACGCGATGTTTGGGATTTCTAAGTACGAGATGGGAACCACCTCGAGTACTCAAGCTATTCAGGAAGGTTGATAGTCATCTTGAAAGACCTGCTCTTATTAAGAAAATTGCTGATGATGTAGAAAAGAAAATTTGTGATGGTGATCCATTTGTGGCACTGCATTGGAGAAATAGATCAGGGGAAATGTAAGTTTTTAATTAATTCAATGTTACAGGATGTCAGTGAATATATAAACTCGGTTCGGTCTTTAATGTACGCATGTCAGCCAATCACAAACGATCTTTTATCTATCATGAAAATGGTGGTTTGCTACTTATTACCTCGAAGCTCGAAATGGTTATCAATTACATGAGGATATGAGGATGAGAATATCTAAACGACAAAGCAAACAAAAAACCTCGACTATTGGGAATTGAACACATGGCGGCGTGGAAGAAAATGTAAAGCGTTGAGAAGTATTTTTCATGTTTTACTTTAAATTTGTATGCGACGCTGTGTACAAATTGATAAAAAAAAATATTATTTAAAGTTTGATTTCTCGCGCAATAAAGAAGATTTACATGAAACCCACGCAGAAGTAACCAAAAATACGTAAAAATTCAAATTCGGCTGAAACTAGGTATCACGTACATGTAATGAAATGCAATTACTGAGACATAGAATCGAAAGTGATGCAAGCTTGCAAGCAGAAGAAACTTGTACATTTTTGTAATTACACTGTACTTTTATTGTATACTATATATTTAGTTTATATTACTATAATTATTTAAGTAAGTCAACTAGGAGACCATGCCACCACAATTTGCCAGAACAATGCAACACATATACTTTGGCAGGAATCGTATTAGGATTATGATATTATTACATACATCACTGCTACAATTATTTACACATATTCAACTGCATGGCTCATCTTCGTTCAGTTATTATATTATATGTGGACATCTGACTTGTTGCACCACTGCATCACTACATACAGTGTGGTATGGGTGTTAAATTCCTGTTCGTAGCTGGATATGTTACGCCAATTTTACATTCCACCAGTCAATTCTTAACATAAATCGGAACCATCTGTTTCCGTAGGAATACAGACACCCCTTATATAATTAAAACCTACCACTTCATGATTACCCCATTGTTTTTGTTTTTATTGTCATGATTTAAATGTGATTGATTTAATTATTCAAATATGAAAAAGAAACTTATCCCAATTTTACCATCCATAGTAGATGTGTGTTTTTTTCACTATGTGTTGTTAAGTAACACAATGCAAAAAGGATGACACCAGCAATTGTTTGTTTTGAAGATGCAAGGTTTAAATTTCGGGTCGTGTTGTAATTGAACAAACGTGTTTCTAGTTGACGAGGAAAAGTTCTAAACAAATAAACAAGGCAACAGTTTAATTCTTGAGAAAACTACATAAAAGTACTCATAGGCATGACCCGGTTTTTTTTTTAAACGCGCTGAATGCATTGAAAATAGTAAAAGAAATTATAATACTTAAGTAACAAATTACACACGGTAAATAATGGAATTCGATCAGGAGCAGTTTCTTTCCCTTTGAAATATCATTCGAACCAATTATAGTTATTACCACTTTGCTTCACAGAGTCCTTCTTAAGTATAACCTATCATCACAATATAATAAACCTGAAACTCTCTAGTGTTTCTTTTGCGGACCATCTAATTCAAATTCACTTAGTTCAAAACTCGGAATGTAGCTGCGTACAAAATACTTAAAACAGGGGAGTCGTCACCTGCGCATGCATCAGATGGCCATATCGTGTCATTGTTTACAAACAACGTGGTTGTTATCTTCGCTTGGGACTCAACTCCCGCGCGTGCGCAGGTGACGACCCTCCCGCTTTAATAATCTAAAAAAAATCAAAAATAAACGTCGTGTTACAGAACATCTTATATACTTTTATGTTCATCGTAGTACATAGTTTATGTAAATAATATACAAACGTAAGTTTGTTTTTTTCTAGATGTGGACGTGATAATAAACCCTGTGACAACATAGACAGAATAGATGCTGTCAATCGCACGGCACAAAGTCTGGCCATAGATATACGCAATTTTATGGAAAACCGTAGTATTAGTTGTATTTATGTAGCAATGCCGCCATTTGCTCGGGTAAGATAGAAATCTTCAAAGTTCCCTTCCAACAATCTATCAATCAGTTTTTCTTCAGTCAGAATCATATAAATTCCATCCGTTTTTACATAATGGTGTTGTCATCCATCAACTTTCTGGCATTTATGTGGCCAAACCAGTCTGTTGGGCGGAATATGTATCACTTGACCGCTATCAAATATCATCTGCGTATTTTGTGAAGACTAATAAATACATATGATTATTTCTGAAAGTTTCAGGTATAAACCAATAAATAGTCGCGCATCGTCATATATACAGGCTCAAACTATGGATAACAACATATGTCAACATTATACTGTTCCTAATGACCATGATTACTGATCTATCTGTATTGATTGTCGCAAAAATCAGCTTGATTATATATTGACGTCACTAGATTACAAATCAATTGAAGCTACCAGCAATTGATTGTTGTTGTTTTTCAGAGGATGGTGGCCATTTTGAGAAAGGCCGGTATTTCAAGAGTGAAAACCCTATCTGACATTTCAGACAAGAATTATCCAGACATAGTCAAGGTCCATGATGATGGATATATGGTTTCTATCTTGGAGCAAGAAATTTGTTCTAGTAAGTGATTAACATATTATGTCGGTGACGTTATGACAGTGCAATCAGTTATAGGGTCACTAAATGTGACTTATACATAGGCTTGAATGAAGTATGTTGAAAACTAACTGAGAAAGTATTATTATAATATGTGAGGAGTATTATTTTAACGTTTATATGTTATTTATTCACAGGAGCTAAGGTGTTCCTGGCAACACAACACTCGTCTTGGTCTGTGTCTGCTGTTCGTTATGGAATTCATACTGACCAAGAGGTTATACAATTAGAGGAATTTGTCACATGGAAGGCAGATGGCGTGTCGATTAAATGAACGCATTAAATGCTAAAAATAAAGGACAGATTAGCATTTGCTGAATCTCTTCTCGGGCGTAAATTTCTAATTTGGTTCGTTGGGAAAAACATAAACAATTTGACTCCGTCAGTGAAAACAGTATTTAAAGAGATTGAGAAGATTTCCACGACTCGTGTCATGTGAAGGCGGTAATCGACCAATGATGGGAAGACAGTGTATATTGATATGCGTATATGGCTCACCTAAAATTGTACCAAAGATATCAATTAATGTAGTTCAAAACGGCGACTGCCTTTGTTATGCATCCGTCCAGAATGCGGTAAATTTCATTGGTTGGTGATACACGAATAATTATCGACATTGTGGTCGGCCATCTTGTCATCTATTTACGTCACAAAAGTGTTTTGTCGTTAGAGGCACTAGGTTTTGTCAATGTCACGGTCACATACATGTCTGCTAAAAATCATGAATTTTAAACGTTATATAATTTGTTTTGACGCGTACTTTGAGTTATAAATAAATATGTTATTTTCCATGACACAATATTGGGTATATTCATTTTTTGCTAATTGGTTCTATTTCCTAATAATTCGTGTGAGGTTACACACATATCAAACGTGATATCCACAGCTAGCGAGCAGATGATAATAATAATAATAATATAAATGCGATTATTTACTATACGCGGACAGCCATTTTGAATACGTCTTAAAATATAAATAAAGAGACAAGTTGAAAAACTACAAATCCGTTTCCTACAAATCTGGGGTAAAAATAACAAAATTTTCGTTAAGCCATCCGCTAATAAAATTCAACCGTGCTTGTCGTTTGTGTGTGAAAACCCCTTTGCATAGGAAGACACGAAGAACCTCGAACACTTTCCCGGTTTTTGTGAAACGTGAGGAGTCAATCAGCGATTACGGATTACTTTAACTGAAATTAGCTTTGATTTAACATAATCTTCCTCTCAGAGAGACAAGTGGACTTATTTCCCCCCCCCCCCCCAAATAAACATTAACGTCCGCCGTCGTGTGTACCACATCGAACGCGTGATATTTACCCGGGGACACTGCGTACAAATTACCTATTGGGGCGTGCCATTGAAATGAGTTATTTTTCATGATTGTCGTGTTATAAATATGATTCCTATTTCCTGTCCAAAAAGGTATAACTTCAGGGTATAAATATCAGTAATAATATTTGCTTATCATTTATCTATATGCAAGACCTAAATTCCCGCCCGAATTCGTTTAAATGACGTTATTTTTTTCCTATTACTTCCAGCGACGTCATTCATGTAGCCCAGACAGAAATATACGATAACATAGAGGGCGCAACTCCATTAATGACTAAAACAATATCGCAGCAGTTGTGTTATATTGAAACAATATAATATTGAATGTTTAAGACCCTTTTTTTGTTCGAATGACTATTTCAATCAGTGACTATTTTAGTCTGTTATATTTTGAACTACAGTATAACGTAAAAACACATCTTAAAAATTGCTGTCAATAATAAATATTAAAAGTTTCCAAAATAACAGTGTCACGATTACGCCTATTGTATGCAAAGATCATATAGCAATCCCATCCAATATATTTTTCATAATTGAAACCCCGCTGTTATACAGAAATGGATTAGATATCACGTGACCATACCGGATAACGGAAATATTGTCTATACTAGCTGTGGTTCATAACTCGGACCATATTTTAACTAAATATTTGAGGTAAGTTGTCTTGGTATTTAAAATAACGTATCTGATCTATCCGTCTGACTTTATTCAGTCAATACACTTTCTATAAACACCAGGTTCGCCTTGTACTACGTTCATCGAAGACTTTGCATTTCAGTTCGGAACCGTAATTCAATCATCCGACATCCCGACTTCGTGATCTGTCTGTCATAGTACTCATATAGATAACATTTTCCATAACGAAATGCCGAGTTTTTGACTTCCCGCTTGCTTGACTCCGAACATGTTACAGACGTTGTATGTAGATATCCGGGCATTGAAAGTTTACGAAATGCCGTCGTAAATTTTGAAGAAAAAAACATATATTTTAATTACACGCACATAAAGCAAGACAAAGGCATCATCAGAAGCCATTGACAAAAGCATCATTGCTAAATCACTGTGCTTATAATAAGTTTTAGTCATACTATATATTTTTAATTTATTTTATATACCTTTCTAAAGTATGCTACAGTGGGTGAATAGATACGTCTTGTGTGTGGTGCCAGTGTTATTCTGTCTATTTTACAAGGTTATGTACGACATCTCAAAACCCCAGCTGCTGTCGCCCAAACCACAGCAGCGAAGGACTGGACCATCGAATATGCTAGCAAAAGGAATCGATACTACACTTGAAACGTTACGTGAAGTTCCTGAAAACTCCGTGGAAGAAGATGCTTACCAAGATCATCATATCACCACTGCAGCAATGACCACCAAGATGACGCAGCCTATCAAATTGAAAGCAAACCACTCATCTGAAAGTTCAACCATCCATGAGGTAATCGAGAGAGACGAGATTTAATTTTGCCCTTCAAAACGTGTTCTATTCCTATCATTATCGTGCCCACTATTTGCGTAACCATTATCCGATGGTTAATCACAAGTCTCGTGGCTCTCTCGCTGCCAGTGAGATTTGGGTGGCCATTTGCAAATAAGGTTTTTTTGTAATGCACACTTTTCTATTTCTGTAGGATTCAATGCCAGAGATGTTAGACTCACGACAACGTTGGGTAATTGCCATTCACGACGACCCAAATGGCCCAAACTGTCAATACGATGCTTTCAAGGGACTTATTAAGTACGCTATCATGGAAAACAGAACTGTGGTGGAGATGTGGTTCGTAAGTCACGGGTCGTCTGGTAAAGAATACGCGCGTCAAACAAAATTTCTCAATACTACCTTTGATGTTGATAAAATAAAAGAAGTGGTGCCAATTATTTCAGTGGAAGAGTTTCGCTTTAAATGTAATAGTACGGTTGATACAATTATAATGAATTATCCGAAGGAAACACCGAAATTGTCAAAAGATGACTTCATTAAACAATACAGGCTACGAACTTCTAGATTCTCATCTCGATATGGTATAACACTTCCTGGTATTGAGGCGATTCCACAAACTCCCGAAGCAGTGGAAGAACGTAACCAAACTGCTAGACACGTACGTTGTTTGGCGCTCTTTGAACCTGAGCGAATGACGAGAATACGCGCTCCGAGGGACGTCATCAGTCTTGTTGAGAGACACCTGGTAAGAACCCCTCAAATGAGACATCTAGCCGATCTGGTCTCCCACAGTATCTGCAATGGCGACCCTTACATTGCAATGCATTGGAGGAACAAGTCGGGGGAAACGTAAGTAACGTGCGTATTTCATGTCTGTGATCACCTGTCCATGAACATTAACAGTCAGTTTCGATCATCAAGACCTGGGGCAGTCATTGCATCGCGTTACTATTTTAGAAGCATCTAGAGTGGCGATTGTTGGAAAGAGATATCCGGAAGCCAAAATTAAATAACGAAACCTCTTGCTCCTGATCGAACTTTTTGCTATCATAAATTTTGATCAAATGTATTAGAATAAATCTTGTATCTCGGCTTTAATCATATAGTTATGTCGCGTAGTAGCCAATTTCTTTGTGATGTTACCTTTAAGTTAAAACAAGTTCGTGTAAATTTGATAAAAAAACTTTCTGTCTTGAAATGAGCGAATTCCAGATTATATTGTCTTGTATGAATTTGGACATAAACTATCTCGGTTTCCTTGTATGTCAGCCTGCCAGTATTACGAATATTGACCACCAATCGTTATAAAAATACGTGATATATGTAGTATCATATTAATATTTCGAAACGTCGTGCACATACATTTACGCTCGTCTCTCGTGTGAATATTGACATTTTAAAAATGTATTTTGGCGTGTAAAATGTACAAAACTATTCATAAAGATATGTTCCCCACATATTTGTTGTCCAATACCAATACCCGTCAACCAATTTTAGAAAGCGATATCGCAGTGTTCTCTCTCATCATAATAAAAAAAATGTCTCTCTGACGTAATCTAAAATGTTTTTTTTTATTAAAATACTATATTTTGATTAAAAATAGATTTCGGAATTATTGTATTTGGGCTCCAACTCACAAGATTAGTTTATATATTTAATGAAATAAATTTGTTGTCGGGTTGTCCGTGTACCATATGGCTACTGGATTTTCCGACACAACCTCTACAACAGAGTAATATATTTTAATGTACAAGTTTGAATTACGTGGAGTGGGACGTTATTGTTTCACCCTCGTACGATTACATTGATATCACACGAAATTCAGGACCTCTTCATGATTTTAATGCGAAATTGCTGATAAATTCATGATAAGACACATATGTCAAGGGCCATTTCCGTCATTATTGGTAACTAGTGATATGAGACAGAAATCTACTACACTAAACTAAATAACCTTGCAAAGTGATTACTGTCACTTGATTTGTGTAAACCATGACTTAGTAACCTAATATTATTATTGAGTCCTTCGCCTTTCGAAACACGATTTCTATTTAATGTCAGTTTGTTCATGATAATATATTCCTATGTGTTTGTGTTTCAATAATATGAACAACGTGGTATGCATCAACGTTTTTTTTTATATTTTGTAGTGCTAATTTACACAGCTGTCGACGAATTACTAATAGTTATGCATATCATAACAAAAAAACATTATCACTGGAATTGAATAATTGAAATACAAATTTTGGTGCACGCAGAGTGTGGTTCCATTTTGTCGATCTTCGGCCCTATGAGATAATAATGATACATAGTAGAGCTGTATTTTGTTATTTACTAATAACAATCATACAGTTTTACTTTTGCTACAAATAAGAGTAAACACTGGAAACAAACGAAATGCGAGTACAGTACACATCCTCGTCTTCAACACCATTTCACAAATAAGTAGCTCCGCTATGTCTCATTGCCACTAGATCGACGTGTCCCTACTTTAATTTGTAATAATACTTTTCTGCAATGAAGATGTCATATTCATTCACAGGCACTACCGAAATAGCTCGACAATCGAGAACGTAGCCAAAACAGCTGCTGTTCTTGCCGGTGATGTTAAAAAATTTATGGTAGCGAGAAACGTGTCGTGTCTGTATGTATCGTTTCCCCCATTTAGTAAGGTATGTATATATTTTATTTTATTCTGTCTATTACACTACTTCGCTTGACCAGTCTGCATATACACTAATGATAGATTGTTTGGGTAATAACGGCCATTTTAGTGTGTGAGACGTATTAAAAACCACATTGGTCAATCCGTGTCGTGTTCGACATATGACGTATACAACACGTGTACAAATGTCATTACAATATGTTTTGGGCTTGAGGACGTATACAAATTTCATTAGGCTATGTTTTGGTTTTGAGGATGCGATGTGCGCATGCGTTACCGAGCTTTCCAGATGAGGTGATAATAGATGATGTAGATGGCATATAGGATATAACATGTTGATAGATATTCAGATATGAATATGGCTGCTTATCAAAAATTGATTAATGTTTGTTATTTGTAAAATTTAAAGGCTTAGTAGCATTCTGATTTTGAGCGTACAAACTACACTTAAAACATCTGATACCAGAAAATGCGTTTCAGAAAAATAAAACATTAGAAAGCAAAAAGGTTCAGTGCCAAGAAATAAAAAGAGCTATTTTTTTTCATAACTGTACTCTTTGCGCAATAGTTGTCATCTACTCTTTCCAAACGTTTCTAGCATATATCTTATTGAATTATATCAGTATCTAAATCACTTATAGATTATGTATAGTACGAAGACATGTTTCATGTAAAGTTATAGTTGTTTGCAGCCATCATCAGTAGTTATGTGAACTACATAAACAAACTTCAAAAATTAACATTTTCCAAATCTCGACGGTATTCGTCTTCCCATTATACCGGCTGTGTTACTGAAACTGTAAATATATTGATTTTCCAGAAAATTTTCGATGGCAATAAACTTCGCAGAATGTGAACAAATTCATCGGCATACATGTAGTGAGAACACATGCCATCTATATTTACTGTGAACATATCGTCATATATTCAAGTTGCAACATGGGATAATTCATAACACTTCATCGATTATAGTGACAAATTCGTGACGTATTTAATTTCGAGCATATTCAGACCATCAAATATATCTCAATTATAGCTTTATGAATGACGTCAGAGTATAACACTAATGTATTATCATTTGTATCTTCAATTGTAAAGTATATGACGACGGTTTTAGAAGAAGTTAATATTCCTAATGTGGTCACAGTAGCCGACATAACTGACGCATCGTATCCAGTTAAAATTCCCGACGAAGTCCGATTCGACAACTATTACACCGCTCTCCTCGAACAAGAAATATGGATACGTAAGTTACTTAACTTTTCTGAATTACAATATAGCATAAATACTGCTTTATCATTGGACAAGTATGAATATACCATAGCATATAAACATACACTACCGTTTTACTTGTGGATGTTTGGTTATTACAGGGTCCGAAGTGTTTCTATATGGTTCGTCATCAATGTCCTTCATGGCACGAAACTACAGGAAATTGGCCAACAAGGAATCGATATACTTGATGCACTTTATCAGTTGGCTGCCGCCAGACGTATACGTGAAGCGAAAACGATAAAAGATATCATGAAAATAGAAAGAAATGCTACATCATTAGTTACGATATTAATATGTTGTACCTTTTAACGTTTTTTTTTTTTGAAAAATAAAATTTATATCTCAACATCAAACTATTATTCTCTTAATAAATATTTTTTTCAGTGAATGAACATGCTAATAATATTTGTTTGTCTGGCAGTGGACTTTAACACAAACTGGCATAATTATACTGAGAAACTTGTCTGTAGCCGCAGTTTGATTTCAGACTTCCCCCCCCCCTGATTTCATCCGCTTTGTATGTCTTCAAACACGGAATATGTGGGTTTCAAATTTGTGAATTGATCACTCAATTTACCAAGTAAATGAGATGGTAATACATCCACTGAAATCAATGTCTGACAAAATTAAGGATGTTATGTTTTTTTTAGAAATTCTATACATATGTCACGTGTGACGGTAATACAATTATATTTGTTAAGTTATGGATTAGTTTATTGCTTGCGGTAATGTAAAATGACCGAGACGCCAGCTCCCGTCTCTATGTTGTATTACTGTCAAATATCACTTGAGTACATAACCCACACGGCCACTTAAATTATTCTCTTGGTTTTGCGATTTCATGTTACATTTGATACAAACAAAGACTAATAGCATTTGGTAATCACATCGACAGCAACTCGCAAAAGTAAATATTATGACATGGGTATTTGGAGATATATATTGTCACAAGCAACGATTGCATGTCAAATCAAGCGATACATTCGGTTCTATGTTATTCCACCCAAAATTGTCAAACATTTTTTTTAAATAAACAGTTATTTAAAGTTGATAAATCTGATAGAAGATCAACATTTTCATGGTGTGATTGCTAACATTCATTTTTGTCCTGTCGTAATTTGTTAACGCTCTGATTCTCTGTAGTAGTACCAGTGGAAAGAACGGTAGTGAAATTGACATATCAAAACTGGGACTCACGCGGCTGTAATCAAATGAGCAGATAATTGGGAAAGTAAAACGAACTTAAATTCATTAAGCATTATTTAATCTGTAGAAAAATATAACAAAAAAAACATATTCAAGCAGAATAATCGAATTACAGGCCTTTGTGATTATTTGGATCTCTATCATGTGTTTTGGATGTAAAGACAACATCGTTATCTTATGCACGAGTCATATGCACCCCATGACCCGGGAATGTAGGAGAATGTAGGTGTGCACTAAGCTGCCATACTACCCCTGCTCCCGGGAAATTGAAATACAAAAACCCAGATGTTACAGATGCTACAGTATTTGTGTAGGTTTTCTCGAGAACAAGCCTGGGCTATAAGTAAACGAACTTCAAGGTCAAATTCGAGCGATTCCAATTTCACTAACTGATGACGACACTTTCGAATATTCGTGAATCCTGGATGCACCATCTCAGTAAAAAAATAACGATTTACCAGTCGCTAGGCTATTTTTTTGCATATTTCTCTAAACTGTCATTGGTGGCGCTATATCACTAGATAGTTACCTCTTTCGAAAAGTTATTATGCGCTGTCCTGTGCTGTAGTAACATTTTCGAGAATTATAGTAAAACTTCAGGTGGCAAGATACAACGCTAGAAATAAGAACGAAATAACAATAGCGCAATTTACTACATAAACAATTTTACTTGTTACAATTAAATGCAACAAAAACAATTAATTAACATGAATCAAAGAATAAAATATAATCCATTGAAGTTTTCACATACTGTATTGCCCGTCACGCGAGATCTCGCAATGCATTGGAAATGATTTCTAATATATTATATTGCCAATACTAAGCTCATGTTGCGTAATTTCTCACGTATCCTTTGGTACGCTTTCTTCGCGCGAACATTCCTATTATGATAGTGACCAGCACACCCAGAACAAAAGTGCCGACACCGATCCAGATCCATACAACCGTAGATATAGAATCCGAATCAACCTGGCAACTTGATTCACAGATGTCGCCGAACTCGTCAAGTGGAATCGAGTTGATTGCTCTCTTGTTGTATTCTTCTGGGGTGCTACAATAATGTTCTAGGTTTGGGTTATGACATCCAGTCCAAGCACGGAACTCGATCATGTCACAGTCACAGTGGAGAGGGTTCTTGGTAACCACGAGGTAACTCAGGGAAGGTAAGACGTGGAACAGTTCTCCTGGAATTGTTTTGATCAAGTTGCCGTGAAAATCCATGTTTACTAATTCAGTCAGGTTGTAGTAAGATTCAGGATCAATTACTTCAATAATGTTATTGTACAGTTCGAGATTTGTAGCTTTTGAGCAACAACCACGAAAAGCATTTTTGCTAATTTGATCAATTTGGTTACTCCCAAAATGGGCGACATCAACTTCTTCAAGTCCGATTAGCATGTTCTCAGATATGGACATCAGCTTATTGAATGATAATGTCAGACCTCTCACTTTTTGCAGGTCATTGAAAGCTCCATGCTGAATAATACTTATTTCATTACGATTGAGTCTGAGTGATATTAATTTGTTCAATCCTTGGAATGAGTTTGCTGGTAATTCTTTCAATTGGTTATTATTGAGGTCTAGATCTTCCAGTTTTCCCAATCCTTTGAATGGCTCAGTCGTGTTTATTCGATTTGACGCCAGATCCAGTTTTATCAACTCCTGGCATGAGAGGAACGTGTTTTTGTCGATGATCTCTATTCTATTCTTACTTAGAATTAGACGTTGTAATGAAAATAGCCCTTCGAAGGAATCATCTGTCAGCTGTGTTAGTTCATTTAGCGTTAAGTCTAAAACAATCAATTTTTCCAATCCGTTGAATGCACTCGGTTCGATGGAACTGAACTTATTGGAATCTACATAAAGCTTTTGAAGATTCTTTAAATCAATGAAGGAGTTTCCATTTACACTTCCGGAAAGTTTGTTGTATGACAAACGTAACTCTTCTAGTTTAACCAAACCATCGAACATTTTGATGGTAAAGGTTGTTAACTGATTATAATCCAATCTAAGTTCTATCATTTCGTTGCAACTGTTGAATGTTTCATTTTCAATTGAACTAATGTTATTTTTGGAAAGCCTAAGGTAAGTAAGAGAATCTAACCCTTCAAACATCTCATAGTATAGCGAGGTAAGATCATTTTGTGATAAATCTAAATCTTCCAACTTTTCCAAATCTAGGAATGCATTTTGCTCCACTGTGTGAATCTTATTGTCATCTAATCGCAGTAAAGTCAAGTTAGCTAAACCAATAAACGAATCATTGGCTATAATCTCTATTAAATTTTCGTGTAAATCCAGTACTTCCGTGTCGATTGGAATATCAGTGGGGACTTCAGTGAGATTTGACTTTGAGCAGTCAACTGCAAATATAGTGGAATTACAGCGACACTCTGTTGGGCAGGTTGCTGATATGCTGATTGGTTTGTAGATCACAAGTAAGGCAGCAATGACCAACCAGTTTTTCATGTCCATGGTCGACTCGGTTCCTGCAAAATTATAAAGACAATATAGCCGCTTTATTCACAAATGCAATACATTTCCAATTTCACTTAGATGAATGTACTATGATTGAAACTGATTTGCAACTCTTTTAAATCCATATTCAGGCGTTATATGTTACGAGCATAATAGAATCAGATACAACTGGCAGTGTAATACCAGATACAGATATCAGCAAACTCGAGGAGAAATCGAGTTGATCGCTCTCGTGTTTTATTCTTCTGGAGGGGTATATTTTTCGTGTATTGGATTGTGACAAAGCTCACAGTCGCAATGGTGAGGATTGCCTGTACTACACAGAAGGCGACATCTGGAATAATTTTCTTAAAATCCGTCTGATCTAGTCAGCTTGTTGTATGATTTATGGGTCAGGTGATTTAATGTCTTTTCTTTCTTAAAGCCACACAGAAGCAAACAGCAATTTGTTTATTAATATCATTAATTACTATATCAGTATAAGGGGAGTTAAGAAATAAAGACAAAGTAACAACGAAAAATACTTCCCATCCCAAGAAAAATGTAATGCATTTCACTATATATATATATATACTATATGCGTCACTGTTACAAGACTGTTACAGCTTTGCTGATATAAACATACTGATCAGGTTAAAGCGTTCAGCACCTGATGTAATGGTTCAAGGTAAAATTACTATCAGCCCATCTAAAATTGTCGTTTCTTTCGGGAGGGAGGGGTTCTTTCATTGTTTTTCTGTTTCTCGGTTTAATGAAACTGACTATAACATGAGTTCCAGAGGATAACTAGATGAAAATAAACATAATAATAATATTAATTAATAATATAATAATATGTTGTTGCAATATGTCGGTGCCATGTACCACTCTTCTAGTAATATAACTACTGGACTTGTCATCATCTTCCATTTTACTGGTCTTGGGGTGGTGTGGGGTGTGGGCTTCTCGAGTAGAAATTCACCAACGGATGTGCAAGACATCCAAGGGGCTCCTTTTACCATAATTTTGAATTAGTATATATGTGCTGGTGTTATGTTTAGTTGACCATAAATTATGTATAACTACGTGACTTGGCCGGGTGGTCGTTTCACTCCGTTCCAGAGTTAGTATATATCTGAACACAAAAATTGAATAAAAACTTGTTTTTTAAGTCAAGAAAATAGGATCATCTATTTTTGGTAGTAGCCAACTACCCACGCACTAATTACTTAGTTACTTTACAGACTGTAATTTATCATACTACTTATCTAATTTATCATTACCTTACAACACTTCCTGTCTTGTTACCAGTTACCATGTGTTTACCTTAAAGAGCGGCAGTCGTCGTGCCGCGTTCTGTTCGATGTGGGACTCATAGCGACGTATACAACGCGTGTAAAATACATTGTTTATTTACCTGAAATTCGAACACGCGCTGCGCGAGGACCACCATATATGTAAGCCATGTTATAACTCATTTTCAAAAATACATATCGAAATGTGGTGAAATTAATTTGTTTCAGCTTAGAGAACCGACTATAACGGGTAATATTTGCGTTATTTCAAGTGGTTATATCAGTACTACCAGTAACACCTGGGCAAAGCGAGACGAATGCTCGGCGTATTCACCAATGGCCGTTGCAGTGTAGTGTAAATATTATGATTGTTGCCCCGACAAGCGCTGTGCGGTGTTTACAATAGTTGAACAACTTTTGCAGTTTCATTCTAAAATTGTCGTGATACTCCCGCCATGCGGTCTGAGGTTTGGTATACACTTACAGCTTTGGTTTATAAAAAAAAAAAAAAAAAAAAACAGTGTGAATTTTTACACATTTATCTGAACTTGTTCATGCATACTCTATTTGCATCCACGCTCCCAAAGGTCGCATAGTATATTTTCACACTGAACGCGATCCAGACGTCGCGGGCGTTTTGAATGAGCACATTTGGACTACCGTTTTCAACATAACGGTCGCAAATTTGTTTACGCTGCACCTAGAAAACTCAAATTTATCGGAGGTGATCAGTGCCAGTCAGAACCAAAGTCAGAGCCAAAGTCCTCACTGACTGACTGCATTTACTAGAACGATATTCTCTCCCAAGAGGGTTCTCTTGAATTTCTACGATTGAATTTTGGTTTGCATTGATTCTGCATGAAATTACTTTGTTAGCTTCAGGTAATGATGGCGTCAATAGTCGTTACGATCGAGCACTAGTTTTTTATACAAATAGAAATATCACCAAGCGCTTATCTGGGAAACAATTATAATATTTTTACTTTACACTCACTGTAACCAACATTCATGGTGATTACGCCGTGTAGTTGTGTAGCTACACAGTCGTTTAGTAATAAAACTACAACCATCTTCAATATGATATAAGTGATTGGCATGTCTTCCTGGTATCTTGTTGTCTGTGCATACAATATTGTACATATACATATATAAACATATATCCAACCGTTGCTATCATGATGGTGCATATCAAATCATTCGAATCCATCCTTACCTGGATCTGACTTCTAGTAGTTTTGTAAAACAGACTGGTGTGTGTTCGACGTGTCGCCCTTCTGTTCACATGCAGGTTTTAAAATCAATTGGTTACGTATTAGTTCGAACGCTAGCACAGGTTATCACGGACATAAGTCACGTGACCTAGAGGTGTGTCAAAGGGCAAAAGTTCCCTCGTCAATACAAAATACCATTTTTTATTTCACAATCACCCAGAAATGTGTTTAGCAGGATAAATCTATATCTATCCAAGAAAATATTTATAAAGCATTTGTTGTTGTTTTTTTCTATTAATTCATAAAGTGGATTTACTTTACTTGCTTATTTTACTTATAAACTTATGTTAAAGCGGGGGAGACGTCACGCATGAGTCAGATGGCCGTTGTGTGTCATTGTTTACAAACTAGCTTCTACCCATGAGCCTTTGCGGTTTTAGCGTGTGTTGTTATCGTTGCTTGGGACTCAATTCGGATGACAGAATACAGTATGTGTAGTACGAATGTCATCACGAATACATAAACACGAATCTCGTATTCGGGATTCGAATTCAAGACCACGGCAAATCGCCTTGTTATATCAGGATTTTGCTGTCTTTGTTGATTACAGTTAAGAGGAGCCCAAATGGACAATTTGATACCGCTGCAAGCATAAACATGTAGACCACTGCTAAATCTTGCTCCAAATTAAACAAATCTTGTTATTGAATGTCCAAGCTATTATAATATCATTATGATCAGTAGAAAATATTGCGTTTCATAAATCCAAGGTTAATCTTGTCAATATAATTAAGTTCATGTTAGTTAATGAGGCACAATGTCTCTCTTTTCTCGTAATTCAAACATTTAGATCGAATGATTTAAACATTATATATATTGTATTATGGATTAATGTCGGATTTTATGGTGTCAATGTTAGTTTGGTTATAACGCATCCATTAACAAGGCAGTATTTAGTGTATTATGTCAACTGCATCGTTTATTCTGACTAACATGATACCGTATACCTTTCCAGTTCACATTTCTTTGGGGGAATATAATATCAAAATGACAATTACTAGTACTTGTTGACCAAATACGAGCAAGAAACACGTTTTCTCAAGATATGAGGATTAACAAATTGAACCGTAATATCGAACGCAAATAATCAAGTCAATTATTCAAGAATCTTAGTGTACCTGGCCTTCAGGGAGAAGGACATTGTGATTCTGGAGAAGATTGAACCTTACACACTTCTGTAGTTTACTCAAGATAGCCCAGGTGCACAAACTCCCATCAACAATATGCTTACGTCACATAGAGGAGAAAACAATGGCAAATAATGACAATAATAATAATAATAATAATAATAATAATAATAATAATAATCAGGATGAAACTAATACTGACATTATCTAAAATGAATTTTATTCATTAATGTTCAAAACACCCAATTATTTTGTCTAATATAATAAACTTCTGGCAGATAAATGAGAGATGATATGATTAACTAAACCTAATAATAATAATACAAACACACACATTAAAGTGGAAACACGGCGACCTTATATAATTACTCAATTATCATTTTATATTAACTCTAATGAGAGTAATGGATGGAATGGAATTTACTGCACATACTCACATGCTTCAATGTACACGTGACAACACGTTTTACTTAGACGTGACTTTGACTCAAATTGCATTTCATCATTAATTATATTATATGGATATGAGTTTTGTTTCTTGTATTTCATAGTTTATAGTTTGTTTATTATTGACAGGCAGAGATAGTTTTTAAATAATACTAGAAAAACATTAATACTAGATAAAAGACATAATACATATATCAAGCTGGCTATTCCACAATACGTGAGATAATAATAAACAGTTAAGGTAATACGTTTAGAATCGTTACAATTGTAACTTCATTTTAAAAAATTAAAGTTTCTACATAAGGAATTAATAATATATGTTAACATTTAAATAAAACATCGAATCTAAACTATTAAAGAAATATAATGTGGACAATATTACTTGTGCTTATATAGGCTCATGTTGAATAATTTCTTTCGTAACCTTTGGTGCGCCTTCTCCGTGCGAACAATCCTATCATGATAGTGACCAGTACACCAGCAACAAAAGTGCCGACACAGATCCAAATCCAGACTCCAGTAGATAACGAATCTGATTCAACCTGGCAACTTGATTCACAAATGTCGCCGAACTCGTATAGAGGAATCGAGTTGATTGCCGTCTTGTTGTATTCTTCTGGGGTGCTACAATAATGTTCTAGGTTTGGGTTGTGGCATTCCGTCCAAGCACGAAACGCAATCATATCACAATCACAGTGAAGGGGGTTCTCGGTAACCACAAGGTAATTCAGGGAAGGTAAGACGTGGAACAGTTCTCCTGGAATTGTTTTGATCTGGTTGCCGTGAAAATCCAAGTTCACTAATTTCGTCAGGTTGTTGTAAGATTCGGGATCAATTACTCCAATAATGTTATTGTACAGGTCAAGATTTGTAGTATTTGAACAGCATTCACGAAAGACATTTTTACCAATTCGATCAATCTGGTTATTCCCAAAATGAGCAGATTCGACATTTTTAAGTCCCGTGAGCGTGTTTTCATCAATGAACATCAGCTTATTGGAGGATAACGTCAGATGCTGAACATTTTGCAGATCGTTGAAAGCTCCCTCCTCAACAACACCAATTTGGTTCAATCTGAGTTGAAGAATTTTCAATTTGTTCAACCCCTTGAATGAATCTACTGATAATTCGTTTAATCTATTACTTGAAAGGTCCAGAATTTCCAGTTTTGCCAGTTCTTGGAAAGGTTCGGTCGTGTATATTCTATTCGACGCCATGTCCAGTTTTATCATCTCCTGGCATGGGACGAACGTGTTTCTGTTGATGGTTTCTATTCGATTCTTACTTAGAATTATATTTTGTATTGCAGATAGACCTTTAAAGGAATCGTCTGTCAGCTGTGTTAGTTCATTTAGCGTTAAGTCTAAATCAGTCAATTCTTCCAATCCGTTGAATGCACCCGGTTTGATGGTACTAAACTTATTGAAATCTAAATAAAGCTTTTGAAGACTCTTCAAATCAATGAAGGAGTTTCCATTTACACTTCCGGAAAGTTTGTTGTTTGATAACCGTAACTCTTCTAGTTTAACTAAACCATCGAACATTTTGTTGGTAAAGGTTGTTAACTGGTTGTTATCCAATCTAAGTTCTATCAGTTTGTTGCAACTGCTGAATGTTTCATTTTCAATTGAAGCAATGTTGTTCTTGGAAAGTATAAGGTTCATCAGCGAATCTAACCCTTCAAACATCTCATAGTTTAGCGAGGTAAGATCATTTTGTGATAAATCTAAATCTTCCAACTTTTCCAAATCTAGAAATGCACTTTGCTCCACTGTGTGAATCTTATTGTCATCTAATCGCAGTAAAGTCAGGTTAGCTAAACCAATAAACGAATCATTGGTTATAATCTCTATTAAATTCTCGTGTAAATCCAGTACTTCCGTGTCGATTGGAATATCACTGGGGACTTCAGTGAGATTTGACTTTGAGCAATCAACTGTAAATATAGTGGAATTACAGCGACACTCTGTTGGGCAGTCTGCTGATATGCCGATTGGTTTGTAGATCACAAGTAAGACAGCAATAACCAACCAGTTTTTCATGTCCATGGTCGAATCACTTCCTGCAAAAACCTGCAATATTAAGAATAGTAAGCAAATTAATTTTGTGAAACAATGTTTAGACACAATATGTCATTAAGTGTAATTACAGATAAGTCCATACCCTACTCACACGAGCGGGAACACATTTTATTTAGTTTTGTCTAACTTCCCAGGACGTTTTTCAGATTGTGTTGACATATTGGGTAATGACTATTCAACAACGTGCATTTGTCAAATACAAAGGAATCAAGGGGAAAGAAAGCTAGGCGAACAAATTCAGAAAACAATTGGTCTAAGTATTGCGCAATAAATTACAAAGCTTAATTCATAAAAAATATAACGACTATGTACAATAGCTCATAAACCATTCTGCATCTTTGTGAGCTCAAAATTGAATGTAAGATGCTATTGCCAAATATTTTGAAGTGCATGATCATGATCATTACAAATCACGCTTCACCATTGACTGCTTTTAGTTCAGGAGAAAATATTGCAAAATATCAATCATTATATTACTGACAAACTTGACCGAGCGTGAGTCTTAATTACTGACGTTAGCCTTGTTCTCAATACTTTAGAAAAATCATGCCAGCGAATTAGCCTCTTCAATTACCTTTTAATTTAAAAAATATCGTGCCAATTTTTATTTTCTACTCGTATGAATGATTTTTCATCGGTAATCAGTAATAACAATAAGATGGGTTTGTTCGCATATGATGCTAACATTTTGAAATTCAAACGAACCCAGGCGGATTCCGTTGTTTTACAAAAGGATTCGGTTGCCGCTATGGAGTGGAGTAAAAGATGTGGTGGAATTAAATTCAATGATTAGTAAAGCATTGTCACCTTTAACGGGAAATTATACTATAAATTATATGGAGCTATAACAAGAAAAGTCGTTTAGTAATTTAGGAAACAGAATATCCAATAATCTAGCATGGACTGACTATATTAGGATGAAAATTAAGAAAGTCAACTTCACACTTTGATTCATTCGTAGAACATTTGAAAACAACATTAATATGTCAACGAAAAAGTTATTATAAATTTGCCTTTTGAGATCAAGGTTCGGTGTGGGCCATCGGTCTAAATGTACTATGGAGTTATATATGAGAAAGAAAGAAATGTTGTTTTATAACTGTATCTACTGGTACAGTAGTATTTATACAGTAGTTATAGTGCTTTGGGAATGCTGTAATACATCATGTATTAACTGTATGACAGCTAAAGCAAACAGTCTGGATGTGTGTGCTGCCTTATGACTTTAGCAGCAATGTCTGCAGTCAGGGGTCAGCATAAAACAACAAGTAAGGGTGACAGGTGACTATAAAACAAACAAACACGCGTCTAGCCATGAGCCTTTGTGTGTTTTGCGTGCTTTGTTATCATCGCTTGGGACTCAATTCTCGCGCATGCACAGGTGACGACCCCTCTGCTTTAAACAATGATGTCACTGTAAACGCTATTGATTGTTTTGTTCGTCGTGTGTATAGATACACCTACCAATCAAGAGAACTTGGGAGTAATAGTAGTAGGTGTTATATTATACATTAAGGTGAACCTTCATCTCGTGCTTATCGTTAAAGTGGAAGCTAAAACTATGATGCTCCAAAATAAAATGGCTCCACAAATGCAGGATAGTGCAATTCACAGTTTGTTTATTATTATATCACTTTTCATTCACTAGATATTCAACATTTCATTAATTTATATTTCCATCATATTGATTCTCCAGCAAAGTATTATGGGTAAAGTATGACACCCTAGCCACTGACAATTATTTTATCTATAACTTCTAAAGTAGAACAAAGTAGCATACCGGTGCTAGTCGCACATATACAATAGTTGTCATGGCAACAGAACTAAATTTTTCCACGAAATGCATATTTCGTCGTATAATTTATACAATCCATCGATGAGAGTGGCTTATACAAATTATATGTTACCTGCTGATCGCAAAAGGGGGCAAACATAGACAACGTATACTATTTGAAAAGCTGAATATGTACAGAACGAAAAGTAATATACAAAGCTGAAAATTAAATTCCCGTGTATTTTCATCTGGGAGTATCATCTGTTTTCACTTGAACTCCCATTTCGGTGGAAATTCATGGGATTTTTAGTTTATGAACAAAATGGGTGTTTAGCGATACACAGTTTGAAGGGGTAACATATACATAACATTTGTAAACTGAACAAAATTGAAAGAGCGGCGTATACAAGGAATATTTATGTATTGTGTATTAAAATTAAGTCCATAAACAATATAAGCTGGTTCATGTTGGTTATTGTTTACCCACAGAAAATACAAGCATATAAATACCGACTTTAGATATAATAAACAGAAGAAAAACATTGGTTACTAAATTATAATCAGCTGGTAATTAAACAATAAAATCAGATACATATTATAAAATGAGACATATTTGGGGTGGGGTTGGGGGGGGGGGTCTTTTCTCAATTCATATGCTGCATAAATTCCATGAAATTACATTTTTCTGAAAAACTTCCTTAAACGCAATTCATCAGAAACCATGACTCATTGTATTTGTTAGCAATTATTAACAAGATTGTTCAAATAGATTTTGTTTTCTGTTTTCAACCTAGCTGTTTCAGATTAAATTAAATTAAGCACCATATTGATAATGTATCCTAATTGCCAAATAAATATTTTGTCAATCTTCGTTGTTTTTGGCGGTATTCGCCCACAGTACCAAGCACTGTGTTAATTATTAATCTAACTTTAACAAGAAATAAGACATGACGCAGTAAAGTATTTTTCTTTGCATATAAAGCATGTTTTCATTCTTTTTTTCTGATGATTGTTGATGCGCAGTATGTATTTTCTCCCTTCACACAAAGAGACGTCGGTTACTAATTATACGTTATAGTTTTAAATGCGATAAACGCAGTGTAAACCTTGAACATTGAGCTGAAAAAATACAGAGCCTAACCTACAGCCATTACTGTTATCTTTGTTGATTCGTTGCTTTCAAATACCGTCACCCGTCTGGCGAAATAATTGTGTGTTATATACCGATGCATTTTACTTTACCCTGTTAAACCTACCTTCGTCTCGATTGGACTTGAATATGATTGCGTAGTGCTTTCAACGTGTCGTCCTTCAGTTGACAGGCGGGTGTACTGATATGGCACAAGTGACGAAGTCCAACTTATAATGACCTATTAGTTCAAAATCGGTGCTATCTCCGGGTATTAGTCACGTGACCTTTATTTGAACAAGCGATACAGCGTGTTGTTCTCAAATATCTGGTTACTAGTCTTGATCAAAATTATCGACAAAATAGGCAAAATTTTATGCAAGTTCATTTGACGATTGGCAACGCCCTGCTGTGCAGGCGACATTGCGGCCAACTCCGTCGTGCAATTGCGTCAATTGGATTTGGCGGTAGAGAGACCTTGACATTTTTAGTTACTGGGTGTAAGTCAACGTATCTGTCACTATGGTGATATATTAGGTACAATATAAAATCAAAGAAATCTGAGGGAGAAGTTCCCTAAGCATTTGAGGTATATTAAAAAATTTATTCAAAATTTAAGATTTTCTATTCAAACAAGAAGTTTGGCAAATAATATTTGTCAGCTATTTGAGATGCACAACGTGAAAATGAATGAAATGTGATGACTATGCATAATATGCAAATTAGGCAATTAGTATGTTCTATTTTCAATTCAAAACTAATCAGGTTTGTTGTTCAATCTTATTGAAATGCAATAATTGTTTTTTTGTTTTGAGAAATAGGTAGAAAATTGGATAATTATTATGCAAATCGGGCAATTAAATTAAGAAAGCCAACTTCACACTTTGATTCATTCGTAGAACATCTGGAAACAACCTTTATATGTCAACGAAAAAATTATTATAGATTACTCTTGTAAGATCAAGGATTGGTTTGGTCCATTGGTCTAAATGTACTATGGAGTTATATATGAGAAAGAAAGCAAACAATGTTGTTTTATAACTCATCTTGAATTTTCAAGGTGAATGTTCCGGCGAAGCACTCCACTATCACCTTGAAGTATTTCATTAGGAATATGTGTATGTAACAATGCCCTCACAGTTTAGAATCAGTTTACCAACAGCCAATCATATTGCTTCTTTCATCAACGCGTTTGGCCAAGCTATCAACATTGTCGGGGCGGAGCTAAGTCACAAGACTATTAAAGACGCGCAACACTCTACCACAGTCAGCTGGCGCACACGTGATAATAAAATAAATACGATAATTAATATATGGGGGCCGCCATCTTGAATGACGCATAAAACTAAATAAGAGACAAGTTGTGAAACGCGTTTTTCAGATTCCTACAAATCAGGACAAAAATACCAATCTTTCACAAAAATACGGTCCGTTGGGGTTATATTAAGCCAACCGATAACAAAATTCGGCCGAATTCGTCGTTTTTGTGTGGAAAAATCCCTTGCATACGAACACCTAATTACGCGAAGAACATAGAACACTAAGTCGGGGTATTTGAAACTAAAAATTGGCATTCCAGCACAGCAGCCAATCAGCGACGGCCTAACGCTTAGATGACAATTTCGGTTTCAAATACCCCGGCTTAGTGTTCTAGGTTCTTAGCGTAATTAGGTGTTCGTATGCAAGGGATTTTTCCACACAAAAACGACGAATTCGGCCGAATTTTGTTATCGGTTGGCTTAATATAACCCCAACGGACCGTATTTTTGTGAAAGATTGGTATTTTTGTCCTGATTTGTAGGAATCTGAAAAACGCGTTTCACAACTTGTCTCTTATTTAGTTTTATGCGTCATTCAAGATGGCGGCCCCCATATAGTAAATATCGTATTTATTTTATTATCACGTGTGCGCCAGCTGACTGTGCACTCTACCATGTATTTTTGTGGGCTCTGTGCGAGCTGCTGTGGAACGCCGGTCGAAAAGCCGTTGAAAACAGCTAAAATCGAAAAAACAGCACAAACTTAACTTTAAAGAAATCCTAGACAACCAAATTTAAATATGTTGCATATGCAGGGTAATCTTGTTACACGGTTCAGGGGGTGTCAACAACCATCCCAAAGTACCGTTTTCTGAGAGTTTTTGGCTTTTGTTTTCACCATGATGGTTGCCAGGCGGTGAAAATGCTCGCACAGTGGAAGCTGTGTTGGCTTGCAGTGGATGTCGAGGAAATACAATATTCGGACAAAAGCCGTTCAGTTCCGAGTCTGATGTGTTCGTTTTTAGTCGCACTGGAAATGGTAAATCATTATGTTATTATGCTTTACCAGCCTTGCGACCATCGAGCGTGGTAATAGTGTTGAGCCACTGTTGAGTATTGTAGAAGAGTAGGTGTTATACCTCAAAGCTCATGGTGTCACTGCAACATATATTGGCAGAAATGAAGCCGAAGATGAAGACATCAGAAATGGAAAGCCCTAAGCGCTTTTTGGTAGTCATTGTAACAAAGCTTTCTCTTGGTCGGTAAACTTTCTATCGCGCAACCACGTGACATACACGGTTATGAATAGAATTACCGCACGGTGTTGTGGAGGGAGGAATGTTCGAACGGAGCAACACCGTGCAGGCGGACGATGTTTATAACTGTATCTACTGTAGTATTTATACAGTTATTATAGTGGATTGGGAATGCTGTAATACATCATGTATTAACTGTATAACAGCTAAAGCAAACAGTCTGGATGTGTGTGCTACCATAATACCACAGGTAAAGGTGAAGGGTGACTATAAAACAAACAAATACGTGTCTACCCATGAGCCTTTGTGTGTTTTGCGTGCGTTGTCAACGTATCTGTCACTATGGTGATATATTAGGTACAATATATAATCAAAGAAATCTGAGGGAGAATTCCCGTAAGCATTTGAGGTATATTAAAAAAATATTCAAAATTTAACTAATATTTGTCAGCTATTCGAGATGCACAACGTGAAAATGAATGAAATGTGATGAATATGCATAATATGCAAATTAGGCATTTAGTATGTACGAATTTCAATCCAAAACTAATCAGGTCTTTGCTTGTTGTTCCCAGGCCAATGCAAAATCTTATTGAAATGCAATAAATGCTTTTTGTTTTGAGAAATTATTATGCAAATTGGGCAATTATTATGCAGATTGCAACCCAATACTAAATAGGTATGTACTTTGTTCCGGGCTCATATGTTCCAAGTTTCATTATAATGTGATGATTAATTCTTAAAAAAAAAAAACGGTGGAAAGCCGAAAAGTAAATCATTACGGGTGTATATAAACCCAAAAATAATTAGATCGTTGCATTGTCTTGGAGAAATTATTTAACAAGATTCATTGAAATAAGATTATGAGTACTTGCGATATTGATCGAAAAGCTGAAAACTGACTAATGTAAAACTGCTCAATGTCATAGAGCATATATGTACCAAGTTTCATTGAAATGTGATTAGAACTTGAGATATTGATGAAAAATCCATAAAAAATATGACTTGCATAGTCATATTTTTGTGGATTTATGTGCTTATTAATTAAGCACATATGTTTACCCAAAACCCTTTAGATAATAGTGGAACAGACATACATACATTTCTGTTTTATTTTATTTTTTTATTTAAATCATTAAAAAGGATAACAGTCAGGTGTCTACGGAAAGTCAAGAAAATAGTTTAAATACTTCGGACCACCCAGCTTGACCCGTCGACAGAAACCGCGTTATCCACTGTTTTTTTATCGGTGTCACCACTCTCGTCTATCTCCGCCAATTCTGTTTTGAGTTTTCTTATTTCATCGGCGGCATCTTGAAATTCTTGTTCTAATAGTCTTTTAGCAACGTCTAAAACTTTCCGAGTGTTTTCTCTGAATGTGGTTCCAGATATAATAGAGGAGGCGGTAATCCCATATAGCTACTAAATTTACGCATTGCGCGACAACCCTTTCCAATGCCACGAGCCGCGATCACCAGCTTACGATTCACATCAAAAGAATGTCCATTCTTTTTTGACGCAGGAAAAATGTCAGTCACGGAGTTACATTTTTGATTCCACTTTGCGGGCTGACTATAATATGAGCCCAGGTCACTTTTATTTAGATATCTTTTAACGGTGTCGGACATTTGTCGGCGGTCAGGTTTTTTTCATCTTAGAACTCCTTCCCATGATATATTAGGTTATTAAAACACCGAGAAAAGCTTGAATATGATAGCGTAATGTTTATCTGTGCTTCAATCGCGTAACAGACACTTCTTATAGATTACACAAGATATAATAAAGCTGGATGGTCAACAAATCAGTATGCAAATTAAATCCTTTGTCTTCAGTCCGTCACTCAACATGATATGTAAATGCAGGAAGGACATGTTCACCTACAACTAAGTTTCCGGGAATAAATTGAAATTACTCAAGAAATGCATCGCGCACTGTAAATTCGGACCAAAAATAAAGAAAGTACACAATATAAGGTTGCATAATCCGTGATTTTTAGATAAAAGTTTTTTTTTTTTCTAGTTTTTCCCCTCTCGCTACCTTAAAAGCAATTTACATTGCAAATTTACATATTTCCATAAAATTGAAAGAAAGAAATATTGGCGAATCGTTCTCATTCAGGATTTTGTACCGGAGCCTGATTACGTCCCCTTTAGTTTCGTTTTCAGTTGAACCAGGATTATTACTTAACTCCTTATTCTCGTTTAATTCTGTATTCATTGCAGGAGTGTTACGTGCATTTTGTTCGAAATGTGTGATTTCTTTACTGAGTGTGTATTTAGTTTGCTTGTAACTGTTACATGTACTAAGTTGTGCTGTATATATGTTTATCAAACATGTCGTACCATTATATTTGGACTGTAAATTCCAAAATCATTCATTCAATTTAAATCATACAACCAATTTAATAATCGAACTGTATCACAACAGTATGTGGACAAAGAGAATATCGTTCACGACAGAACTCTAGTATTTTGGAATTTCGTTGAGGCAATTAAAACTTCAATTCAGTCGTATGCCGGTGGTATGTATGTATGTATGTGCATGTGTTGACTTGTCACGATCATTTAAAACCATGACTCGCCTGTATTGATCGCATTGAGAAAAGCGCCCTCATACTTATACCAATCCATATGTTTACAGATTATATTTTCGACAAAAACCTGCACATGAAAAGTTTATCGAATGTCATATTATGCAACGGCGTAATTACAATATTAGAGTTTAATAATTACCCTTATTCGCTGCAGTTAATATCCAATGTTAGGCTGTGTTTATTCATGAACAGCAAAGTAGGTCATCGAAAGTACGTGCTGTAAATTCTTGAATATGTTCATTGTCCCGTTCACCAGTAAGGAGCGTCCACGTTGTTTGCTATCCCCGGCTTGCTGGTCATACATCTGATCGGATCTCTGACCGAATTTATTGTATTATCGTCGTGGGAACGGTGAGTTACATACTGTGTATAATTGTTGCTGATCGGTGTTATTTATATCATTACTAATACAATATCTACAAAGCGTTGATCGGGAATTGTGGTGCATTTTTTTTAAGATCAGTGTACTTCAGTGTTCAGCCGCTCGCCGCGTCATTAAAGCTTCGGCTTGATCAGATCCTCACGTATACTTCTAACTAAACGAGATTATCTGGCTTTTTTTCTTCGAGATTTACTACATTATAATACTCAGACCAATATTCACACATTTGAAAACGAACTTCGTCTTGTGCAAGACTACTCACCGTCGGCAGGACTTCATTGTACATGTTAATCCAACATCTTAGGTATGCCGGTTTAATTAAAAGGAAAATGCGTTATTCCATTGTATTTTGTTCAGTGTATGAATTGATCTCATTATATGAGAACAGATTTTGTGCTGAAATATTGGAAATGCAAAGTGACTGGATTACTACATGTAGTTAAAATAACCTGCTTACATTTCAACCAATCTATTCTCTCTGATTGTACATTTGAAAAGCCATGTTTTACAATATTAATTCTGTTCCGTAATAGATTTATTTCTACAATTTTGTATTTACATTTTGTCATTGGCTACCCACTAAACAGTATCGTGGGTCCTCTTGATTTAAATGAACTTCTGGCTGTACGATTACCATTTTATTCCACTGGAACCAAAATTGTTTAAATCTATATATAGAATGTCTATCAGTGTTGTGGCTAATTTGCATACCATTATTCATTCGTTCAGAATTTAAAAAAAAAATAGGTTTAATATGATTGCATGTAATATATTGACGCCTCAGCAAAGAAAAAAAATCTACATGTAACAAAGCTAGTTATTGTTGACTCATTTAAACTATCTCTTGACCAGTACCTTCCAGATATATATTTGTGAAATATTAATTAGCTTACCATACAGGGAAGTGTTTTTTTTTTTTGCTTAATGTTAAAGAGTTAGACAATTAATTTAAAAAAAAAAATGCAAATTACCAGGCAAATATAATGCCACACCTGTAACCTTGTCTATATCAACCACACTAAATGTCAAGCCAAGTACATGTTCAAAGGGGAAACCAAACATAAACTTAGCAAGAGGATATAAGAACAGTTATATATTTAATGATGCCTATTGCTCTACATTTGGAAAGCATGTTCAGCTAAATTAATACATTTGTAGTACATGTAATATGTCTGTTTCTGTTTATGTTATATTGCAGATAAAAACAAATCAACAATGGTAAAATCCGGATTGCTAGCTTTACTAGCACTGGTGCTGTTTTCAGCGTTTGCTGGTGCCCAAGATGATATAGATACAGAGGACACGAAAACAGAAACTACAGAATCCATCTACGTACCCCCTAAACCAAGCGGAAGTCCCCATTTCTATGATGCTTTTTTGAGTGTTGATGATTTCAAAAAAACGTAAGTGTTTAATTCTTGTGTTCATTGGATGTACATTGTACCTCTACTAATAGCTGCTTTAATTTCACAAGAGAACATAGAATCCTACCGTTTTACTGTATGTATAGTGTGTCTCTGATGTCTAAGTATATTTGTTACCTAGTATTGTTTCACTAGCAAGGAAGATCCTCCATGGTGCTCCCTGTTTGTAATATCCTGCTTGCCTGCTTTCTTTTCAGCTGGGTGGTTTCTCAGGCCAAGAAAGATGGCGTAGATGAAGACATTGCCAAGTATGATGGTAAATGGGCTTTAGAGGAGCCAGAGAAACAGCCACTAGTTGGTGACTTGGGATTAGTATTGAAGGTACGTAATATTTCATGCATTTCATTCAATGTAAAAACAATACATGTACATGCAGCTCTGAGTTCTCCATCTTCATTCTCTAGTCACTTCTTCTTGTGTGTATTTTGTCTGTGTTTGCATTGTTGATTCATTATATAAGTGACTCAATTTCTGGGCTAAAACGTGGCTTTGTACTGTTATGGACTTTTTTTTCACTTGGAATTAATTATGCCTATTTTTTGCTGAAGGGATTATTCAGTGAAAATAAATTCCAGCGAATATACATTTTTTCCTGTTTTACCTTCAACTCATCAAAAATCAGTGAAAATAAACTCCATACAAAACATGCAAAAAGTCTTTTCAGCAAAAATATATTCCAGCTAAAGTAAAGTCTTTCACAGTAATCCATAGGATTGCACCAGTGGGTCATAGGTGATGTAATTTCAATGTCTATCCCATAGTTGTCGTGCATACAAATGTTGGTGGATGTGCTAACATATTTTATACACCATTGTCACAAATACTTTGATCTGAATAGACTTGTGATTGAATTCATTTTAAAAATTCAAATTCAAAATTTGAAAGCCGAGGTGGTGATTCAAAATGCATTATAATGTTTATGTTCTAGTCACGGGCCAAACATCATGCCATCAGTGCACCTCTCAGCAAGCCATTTGTTTTTGAAGACGATCCACTCATTGTACAGTACGAGGTAAAGTTCCAGAATGGTCAAGAATGCGGTGGTGCTTACATCAAGTTACTTTCTGGAGACAAGAAGTTGAAGCTGGTGAGTAGAGTTCAGAATAGTTTCTGAGAGTAGGGCAATCTAGAAACTTGGTGGCCACCATGACAGTACATTACAAGAGTGTATCTGAAAAGTGTTTCATTTTATGTCATGTGCTGGCATTTTGTTTCAAAGATGGTGCTTAGAAAAGCCAATGCAGTGTAAGAAATATTGATGCCCTCAAAGCTAAGAGTTATGTCATGTGGTGGTTGACCAGGCTATTAGCCAGGAATTTGCAATTGCCAAAACAATTCAACTTCATGAAAAATGTAGATGGTTTTGAAAATATTTTGGTAAAAAGAACAATAGAAAAAAACAGGAAAAAAAGTTGCCAGTCCCAAATCAAAGTTGTTAGTTCGTTTGGTGGCTTGACTGGTGGCTGGCTAACACCCTATGGTTTTGACATCCATGCTTAGCGTGGAATGTACAAGTTGAAAACAGTAAGGAAATTCCGAAACTGGCTTTTAAAGCAATGTCTCCAATTATAATGGTTTACTGATTGTAGGTGAATTACATTAGATGAGCATCTACAGGTTAATTTTGTCCTAGAATATTTAATGCAGTGAATGGTTTTCTATTACTTGGGAAATTCAAACATAGAGACAACTCATAAAGATTATTTGTAGCTGTTTGTTCATCACAGTGTATGTAAATAAAATTGCAGTTGTCACATTTCAATTAATATATTAATTGTTCGTGTCATTTGATTTTGTTCTTGTATTGTAGTCGGAATTTCATGACAAGACTCCTTATACTATCATGTTTGGACCCGATAAGTGCGGCCAGGATGCTAAGGTATGTACATCATTCCTCCTTCATAACCACACTGCTATTGCTGAATTAGTGGTCTGAGGAAAAAAAAGTTGGAGTACCTGGATTAGTTTTTGTAATTTGATCAATTTTCAACTCAAAAATGGTGACCGTAGTAGGAGTTTAAGCTCAATGGATCTCACAAATCATTTCAATAAAAATAAGTTCAGGTAGCGGCAGCCTTTTTTTTTTATTTGCTCTTTGTCATTCATTTGATAGAACATCATGTTTGGTGAAATATCTAGAATTTGTAATGTTTTTAAATGTGTTTTTTTTTTTTTTTTTTTGCATTTTGACTACATGTAATTAGTCCAGCCCTAATTGGGTCTATTGTTTTTATTGATAACCAACTTTGGATACTTATAGTTTTGTTCATATTTATTTTGTTAATCTAATAAATTATGTGATTTTTGTTTTTTTTTAAGCTTCATTTCATCTTTAGACACAAAAATCCAATCACAGGAGAATATGAGGTGAGTCTTACTCTTAGTTCACATTATATGGCATACAACTCTACATGTGCTTTAATATTAAAGATATTTGTAACTATCTTCAGTAGTAACATAATACTTTGCATTGTAAAACGTTCTCTGTGTATATGATATCAATCTGTTTTCATTCATTATTTTGTAGGAGAAACATGCTCAGAAACCTAGTGGTGACATCAGTAATATGTTCAATGATAAGCAGACACATCTGTATACATTAGGTATGTATGGCAGTTATAACAGTCAGTGTATTACTGTAAAATCTGTATTAGAAGCCGCATCTCTAATAGAAGTCAAACTCAATCTTTTTGAACAATTTAGAATCAAAAATTCACCATTTCTCATATGTGTATATGCTCTAATAGAAACCGCATCCCTTCTGTTGCATTGTACAGTCAAACCTGTGTTAACGACCACCTGTGCAGAGCGGCCACCTGCTCATAGCGACCACCTTAGTACAGTCCCTTCGCAATTTACACGTTAAAGACACTGGATATAGCGACCACCTGTCCAACGCGACCAGCGACCACCCTATTGTAGACCTATTCACACTTTAACCTTTGTATAACGACCACCAACATTTCCATCAGACTGTCTCAGCAAAAAGACAATAGCTACTTGCGAATCGCTAACAGGAAAGTGGTCATATGTTACGTTCAGATTACCGAGTACGCAATCTTTAGGGCTAATAGACAGGGGTACCATCGCAACTTTGTGAAGTTGCGAAAAAGTAAAAAAAAAAAAGTTGAATATCATCTGAATGTAACGTCTAGAGACTGGAAAGATTTTAACAACAAATTAAAACAGTTTCATTCAAAGTTTGAAATGAAAAACTAGCTTGTTTCCGATCGGTACTACCCCCGGTATACTATCGATTCCCAGCCGGCCAGCGACACTTCTGTGGACTGTCTCGCACATGAAGAGCAAATTCTCCCCGTCTCGAAAAATAAAAATGAACCAGTTTTATTAAATGAGATGTTTTATTTACCTTGTCGACATGAAATATCCAAACAAAATAATAAAACATTCGTTTATTTCGTTTTCATCGCGGGATTGCAAAATCCGACCTATTTTGGCCGCCATGTTGTTTGTTGTTGATCGTTATAAATTATGCTAATGAAGCTAGCGCAAGGGCAAAACGTATTGTTACTGAGGGGTCATCTCGGGGTTATTCTCAACGAAAGATGTTTTCTATTTTGATTCTCTTTTTTTATAAACGGTAATATCAATATTTCGCAATCGAGAAAATTCGTTTGGGCAGTTTTGACACGTCGATGCTTGCAACAAATAACTGTAAAATTGCGTGTACGATCACCGTGTTTCATTTCCGGTTCGTTTGACTTTCTGATTCAACACTGAGAGTTGTAGCAATCGTTATGAGTTTGGTCAATTTTGTTTATTACCAATGCTTCTTCTTTTTTAATGCTTGTTTGTTTTTTCAATCACGGCAACTTTGCCTGTGCATTTTGTCAGTGTACAATCGACAATACTAACGATGGGACTGATTACCGCCTGTGATGGAATACTGTAGAATACTTTATTTTCGCTTGGAATTTATTATTGCTATTTTCGCTGAAGGGATGATTTAGTGAAAATAAAATCCAGTGAATATATATTTTTTCCTATATTTTACATTAATCTCATCAAAAATCAGTGAAAATAAATTCCAAGCAAAATGCCCAAAAAGCTTTTTCAGCGAAAATTAATTCCAGCGAAAATAAAGTATTCCACAGTATGTGTAAGAGACTGGGGAATAAGACTGCTTGGCGAGAGTGTGAAAGTCCGAGCTGAAATGCCAATGCGGCCGATCGTTGACAATTGTTCTTATGCATTAAATAGACCAATGAATCCATGGGCAGAATCACTTGGTTCCAGTGAATTTACATGATATAATTTGTAGTAAAAAAGTAAAGCTGTAATTATCCAGATGAAAATGAGTGACTTTTATTGTAAAAGATATATTCATTGTACAATGTGTAGGTTTGTTTTTATGTATTGCTTATGATCTCCCTTAAAATTCCGGTCCTAATTAATATTCATGATTAAATGAATAAATTAGGCCACCTCCATATAAAGACCACCTGTCTATAAAGGACAGTTTGGCTCAGTCCACTGACTGTCCTTTATAGACAGGTTTGACTGTACCATTTTAATATAAAAGTCGTACCTTCTAATACAGATTTTACAGTAGGTGAAATTTGCATGGGAAAATACAATGTGTCTCAAACACAAATTGAAACAACATGGAGTGTGCTGGTTTATATCACTCACTCTCTAAAACGATGGTGCGCTGTTGTATGCCATATCAGCTGGTGGTGTTTGGGATACTTTGTTTAAGATTTACAAATGCTATCGGGTATATCACGTACCCTGGTTATAAAATGGTATACAATAGAGGAGATAATTCTTGACCACTTTATTCAGGTAATGTTTAATCAATCAAAAATATTTACAATTGTAGTACAAATTGGATAGAACATGGTCACATGATAGTGGTTGTGCTCATCAATGAACATGTCCGAAAGGACATCTTAACATTACTATATTGAAAAATGATGACAACACAAAACGCTCTTAGACACTTTTCCTTTCTTTTAATCCTTTTATATTTTTGGAATATTAAAAATAAATACAAAAGGCAACTAGATTGCCTCAAAAAACTCACACACACAGAAAACCATGCTTACTCAAAAAGTTCTTCCCTTCTAATAGTCTCAATATTTTGTTTGAATATTTCTCCAATTACTGTTAGATTATTTCAAACAAACTTAGCATCAGCATGTATTTTTTCTGTAGCTCACATCTGTAGATTTCACTGAGTCTGTATCTATCATCAACTACCGGTGATTTTGGTTTTTTGCTTAAACAGATAAGACACTAGCATGTCTCTGTTCCACAAGTGTATCTTGTATGTTTTATGCAAAATGTTTATTTTATAGTTGTAAGACCGGACAATTCTTATGAAGTATTCGTAGACCAAGCTAGTGTTAACTCTGGTAATTTACTGCAAGATGTCAGGTATGTATTCACTATCAGCCATGTGTCATTTAAGGTAGAGATGCAGTTTATTTGGCTTGCTTTTTAATTGAGTAATTAGACAATGAAGATGGTATTATGTATCCAACATGTTATATATTTTCTGAAAGCTTATTATACAAACTTTGTAAAACTTGTCTTTATTTTAAATATCCAGAATGCGTTTTTGATTTTGGGTCAAAAATATGCTTTTTTGGACAAAAGTGGTTTAAAAAAAATTAGCTTAAAATCTTCAAGTCCGTTTGTGGGTAAAATTACATCACTGGATACCTTGGTATACTACTAATTCAAATGCGTCCACTCATCTCTCTAACGGCTTTCAAAGTCGCACAGCATGACCTCAAAGTTCACTCTTTTCTATTTTTGCATAATTTAATATCCATGTTAATTGCGGACTTGTTATTTTTGTTCCACTCGCCGTAATAAACTGTCCGGACGCATTTTGAAGGGGGAACACCTTGTCAATAATGTGTGAAATTTTCGAGGCAAATGGCCAAAGCGTCTATCAGCTATTTTAATTTAAAACCCAAGAATTCACCAAAAATAGAAGACGAGAAAAAGGCTAATTTGCATATTTGCGCGTTAAACCGGGAATTACTGCTTTGTCATACTTTCTAGACTATTGAAATTGAAAGTTAACGTATAGACATAGACATTTTATGTAAAATCGTTGGACCAGAACAACTGCTCTTGAATATATAAATCAGAAACACGTCATTCATACTAGTGTTTTGGTGGGGTCGGTAAAAACACGTGTCAATGCCCAGTAAACATTACGTCATCTCATGAATTATTAAACAGGGGGCGGTCCTAGGAAGGTGACCTTTTATCACGATCAAAACATCATGGCTTCTCTTCGATGTATTTTCAATAAAAAATCTAGAGCCTGTGGTTTACCGTGAAGTATACAAAGTTGGATATTAAATTATTTATCCTCGATGATTTTTATGTAGTATTGAGAACCAACTCCAGGAAGCGAACGCACAATAATGAATAATCGCGTAATCCTAGAATCGAAACGCGAGGCACAGAAGTTTTGTTCAGCGTTTCCAATCCCATTTTTCCCACTGCAACATATTTGTTAAAAGAAATATTTGAATTCTGTTCGTTTTTTAAGGAGGCAATTTTTTATTTTTTCCGTTTTGGTAACGCCTTATTCAGGGATTTTCTAAGACGGTCGCAGACAATCAGCGCACGGATGTACGTACAAAACATGCTGTTGTACTACCGGCGACGGTCGCCTGCAAGGAGAGAGCTCCAGTTCCTAACGTAACAGTTTTAAACTTTCGACCGGTTTTAAATAATTAGTGTTGGAAATCTGACATGTTTTAAGAGTGCAAAATTAAGATGCATTTTCGAGCGGTCGAATTTTTCTGAATAGAAATCGGCAAATGAAAAAAATAGGAGTGCTAAACAGTGTGCTTCGTTAGTTTAAAAAAAATGGAATGTCCGTCAAATTGACGTAAACTTCCCCATTTTTCACGGAAAAAGCAAAGGTCGTGGCCGAGTTGCAGGCTAAAAAACTCAAAAATCAAAACAAAATCATCAATCAGTAAGTATTATGACAAGGAAAACAAAAACATCAGACGCGGAGAAACTGTCAGCGCGTCAAAAGAGTTGTTAATGTATCAAGTTACCTCTCTCTGTGATTTATTTTTCATTGAAATTATTTGCTTGTTTTCAATTAATTTTAGCGTACCTCTGCAATTTAATTTAGCATTGTCAGTTGTTTGCTTCATTGAATTAAACGGAGTTCGTCCGGTTGCAAACAAAGCTGTCTCGTACCACCTAGCAAAACTTGCGAATGATCGAAGTACAGGTACCCATTGGACAAAAGATACACAAAAGTTTGTATCTCCCCGACCCAGTGCAATATATCCGGTTAGAATCAAAGCTCACGTGTCCCTTATTTGAGGGACCAGACTCTGCCGTAAATTCGGGATGGGATTTAGAAAAAAAATAAAATGGGACTTTTAAGGTGTATTTTGGCGTCATTTTCAGACATTTCAATCATTCCTGATGCCTAAAATAGAGTCTAAGTTTTACCGTAGTCATTGACGCCTATTCATTAGTATGATGTTTATTGTGACTAGCGTGAATGGGTAAGCTTCGTTTCGAATATGAGCAGTTATCACTGTAAACGATGTTAAATTATTCTTCACATGCTCAGTTTATTTTTTGAGAACAATTATTTGAAAATAAAATCTCTCAGTCAATCAGAAACTCGGATTCATGCCTTCAGGGAAAGTTATGTTTGGACGCTCACATCGATTTTGTTTTTCGTTCAGTGGGCTGATGCCTTCAGTGTAGCTTTTGCCTCTTCCAACATAGAAATCATCTGAATCTTCTTTCTTTTCACACCACGCATAATGTAATGATAAAAATTAGGAAAAAACGCTGAGGAAATATAATGTTTGGTTTGCTAGCGAGGGAGAACTGATTTGACAATAATTGCATATGCACGTGAATTGAATGAACTATGACCCGTACAATCTCGATTTGCATATTGTCAATCAAAGGTCCTGTTATTTGGTTACTCATGCAAATTAGGCAATTGGACATAAACATTGCCACGTGTGAGTGTTTTTTTATTTTTAACCAGAAAATAAACAGCAATTTTAACGGTGTTCCAATAAGAATTCATTGGTCAAATTTTCACAGAATGTTCTTTAGATAAAAATCTGTATAAAAAACGAAAAAAACTATTTTTGATTGAAATTCACAAATACACTGCATCTCTACCTTAAGTGTCACTGTTAACCGTAGTGGGAATGAGGGGCGTACTCACGCAATGATCTCATTATGGTGTGAAAATGGTGATGAGTGACAGTAAATTTGAAATTTGTTGCAGTGGATTCCTAAATCTCCTTAAAATAGCTTCCATGATGCAAATGCTCTTCTTTCACCCATACACCATGCTGTAACACTTTGCCACTTGAGAGTTCATAATTTATTGAAAAAAAATTTCAAGTTCTAATATTTTTTATCATAAAATCAACAACGATCAGTTTATTATCTGTACATGTCTACAATTGGTTGCTGAAATCATGGGCATTATTTTGACACTGATTTCTTTGTTTGTTGTTACAGTCCTCCAGTGAACCCACCCGCTGAGATTGATGATCCTAATGATAAGAAACCATCTGATTGGGACGACAGAAAACAGTAAGTTGTTTACTTATCTAAGTATAAACATAATTTAGTGCGGTGTCCCGTTTATGTGTGTGTTAATTTGTAATTACTGTATCACTACTATAAGTGCATGAGACATTAGACTATAAAAATTACAAGTATCGTTTGAAATTTCTAACATATGTTTTGTATTCCAGGATTCCGGATCCAGATGCTGTGAAGCCAGAAGATTGGGATGAAGATGAACCAAAGCAGATTGCTGATCCGGATGCAGTGAAACCAGACGGTTGGTTAGATGATGAAGAAGAGTTGATTGATGACCCAGATGCAGAGAAACCAGAAGACTGGTAAGAATGAACATTTACTACCAGTCAATATCCATTGATTACCATGGCAACTATTATTTATGTTGTAAGGGGGCAAACAACAGTGGTCTTGGGTTAGGTTGTCAAATAATTTGTTGTGTATTGTGTGATTCACGTGGTCAAAATTGCAAAATAAGAAAATTAACCTTCATGCTTAGTCACTTTTAGAAAATATCATATTTTTACCCCTATCAACCTTTTCACCTCTAGTCTTTTTCGCCAAAATTTGTCTGCACTTATTTCTTATATTCTTCAATATTTTTGAAAATGAACCTAAATTCGGAGGCAACAGACAACATTTGAGTCAATTTTCAGTTGTTACCCAAAAAATGTGGCTATTTTTGTCCCAAATCTTCAGATAATAAACAGGACTATTTTGTAATGAAAAAAGGGAACTAGTGGTGAAAAGGCTAAAATTATGACTGTTTTCATTTTATTTTTAGGGATGATGACATTGATGGAGAATGGGAACCTCCACAGATTGGTAAGTTATTGTATTTATGAAACCCGATTTATGTATCTCAGATTACTGTAAAATACTTTATTTTAGCTGGAATTAATTTTTGCTGATTTTTGATGAGTTGAATGTAAAATTTAGGAAAAAAGGTATATTCGCTGGATTTTATTTTCACTCAATCATTCCTTCAGCGAAAATTAATTCCAAGTGAAAATAAAGTATTTTACAGTATCAGATTTCTGTTGGAGCAAACATTTTGTACATGCATTGTATCTACTTTGTTCTGTAACAGTTCTGTCTTCAAACAGACATAGATGTCACAAGATTACAGATTAATATTCAACGAATAGACTGAACACATCAAAATGGTTGCTATGTACACAATAACATGACCTTTAATACATTTCCTGGTCAAGTTAACTACACACTAGGTTTACCTAGGTTAATAAGGTATAACTTTTGTTAATAAGGAATAACTTTCATGTTAATACACTACATTATGTTTTTTCTCAACAGAGAATCCTGCATGTGTTCCTGGTTGTGGTGTATGGGAACCACCGATGATCAACAATCCAAACTACAAAGGCAAATGGAAAGCTCCATTTATAGAGAATGAAAATTACCAAGGGGAGTGGTCGGCAAGGAGAATTGCGAATCCGGATTACTTTGAAGATCTTAATCCATTTAAAATGACGCCATTTGTGAGTATCGTAGAACAATTAAATATTTGTTTTTAATTTCGTAATTATAAGGATGTGAACATTTTGTGGTGCCCAATCTATGCATTAAAAACCTGCTATAGTATTTGCTTTCTTAGAAACACATCTTCAATAGAAGTACATATACACACACACATTCACATTGGTTATACTGTGTAATGCTTTATTTTAGCTGGAACCAATTTTCGCTGAAAAGACTTTTTGGATTTTCACTGATTTTTGACGAGTTAAATGTAAAATATAGCAAGAAATATATTTGCTGGATTTATTTTCACTGAATCATTCTTTCTGCGAAAATAGCGAAAATTAATTCCAAGTGAAATATTAGTATTTTACAGTATACTGAATCATTAGAATACAACTAATTTGACAGTAGAAATACCTCTCTAATTGTATTCACTGCTTTTGGAGCTAATATAGGACTTAGAAGAAATTTGCATTGCACTTTGCATTCAAGAGTTTGATGTACAGTAGAACGTCGATTATCCGAACGTCGATTATCCGAAATGTTCAGTTATCCGAACCTACTGTGTGTCCCCCAAAGTTTGGTTGCATGTCTGGCTGTGTTCCGTATAATACAAAAGTCAACTGTGTGATTTCCTGGTGCAACACTTTCAATAAAGCTATTATCAACATGTAATCCGACGTCTTTCACGTGTACGTTCATTGTTTACAGTGTCTGTGCAAACAATGAAACGAATTACAGTATCCAATAATTTCCTAAATTCAGACAAGCCTATTACGCCACACCAGTGTTCCACTGTAAATAAAAAATGTCCTAAAAACACAAACTTCATCAAATGTCTTCTCCACTGTTTACAGTCAGATTCTTAGACCATAGACCCTCTATGACTTTACCAAGTTGTAAGTCACCGCAGTTCGGATACGTTTCCCGGGAAAATTGTACGGGGTTCCACTGCCGTCAAAGAAACGCGGCCATGAGCCGATCCCATGTTTTTTCCGATTTTTAATTTTAATGTTCAGTATGAGAAGTCACATCCTCTTCGGAATAAAAAAGAAAGAAAATAACTTCTGGGATGTCTTACCACAGAAGCGACACCAGTTTAATAGTGCAGTGAAAAAGAGAGACGAAACCACAACCCCTTGGTGTGCCTCTTTGATGGTTTATCAGCAGACAACGGCAACCAACGACCACAGTCGGCGGGCCGTTTGATGGTTCACAGCGTCGAAGTGTTTACGTCCGATGATCACAGTAGCCAACCTGGATTTTTACAACAATTTATTATGTCAATCGTTCTAGGTGTTAAAAACTTTGCTGAATCCAATAAAATCGGGACATCTTATAGCAGTTTACCATTCGAAAATCCCCAAGCAATCTGGTAACATCGAGCCGCTAGCCGATCTATACACAGCGAATACGAAGCGACCTTTCACCTGTTTACTTTATCAGCATTTTTTATCTAGCGTTGGTGTGGCTACCCCCAGTGAAATGCAAACGCGGTGTGCTTGATTTGGACGCAAAGTTGTCAATTATAAATCGACTAGAACATGGCGAAACCGCAAGCAATCTATCTACCGAGTATGGTGTTGGTAAATCGATGATATCCGATATCAAGGCAAAACAAAAGCTGCTGGATTTTTTCAGTAAAATGGATTCAAGTGCAGGACTGAAACGAAAGATAACGAAAACAGCCTATGACGATCGTTCAGAGAAATCCGTCTTCACTTGGTTCCGGGACTTGGTTTTCCCCAAGAACTTTATTATCGCTACATTTTACGGACATTTTGAAACACTTTTTAACATTCCAGCATGCAACATTTTTATTACAATGTATTACTGATTAAATAAAAATGTTTTTAATGACGTACTCTACATGTATTATTGTTTGATTTCATTACAGTCATGTGCGTTAGAATTTGTGTGTCGTGAGCCTGTAAACTTGAGCACGCCCACACAAGATCGCATATCCGAACTGTTTGCATAACCGAACAAAAAGCATGTCCCCCCAACAGTTCGGATAATCAACGTTCTACTGTATTGTCTTTTGAAAGTATGGTATCACATGAATACAAGTTAAAATCTGCTTCATTATTTTTTTTTTCTCAGAGTGCTGTTGGTCTTGAACTGTGGTCCATGTCTGATGGTATCATATTTGATAATTTTATAATAACAAATGATAAAGCCATAGCCGATGACTGGGTTGAACAAACCTGGGTACCAAAGAACTACCAAGAAGAAAATAAAGAATCAGCCGTGAGTAATAGCAATTTCTCCAGGACAACGTATGTTGATTTCAGCACATAACGATGATGTGATATCACTTGTAAATTGTAACTTTCATCATCTGAAGATGTGGTAACTGTGACTGCCTATTGTGTTTCAGGAACATAAGCAGGTTACACTGTAGTTACCTGTATGCAATTTTATTGTAACAATTTCTGTTTGCCCGAAGAATTGTCAACTCCCAACAAAAAAATTGTTTCTGTTCCAGGGTTCTCCCCAGAAAAAATGCATAGCGCCGGGGCTAATTTGCATAATAATTTGCATATCATTTACATATATTTCCTTCATTGATTAACAGAACTTATTTACAATTATGAATATTAGTGAGCTCAGTCACAAGGCAAATATTTTTTTTAATGGAATCAACACATTATGTTTCACAATTTAGAAGAGTTTGAAACATTCTCGAAATACAAATGCTGCAGACTAAAAACAAACACAAATACATTATTGTTGCAATTTAATTGTTTTGTAAAACGTTGAAGGAAACGCATTCAAAACGTTAAGCCAGATTTATGTTCACGAATCTCATAATTTTATTCACTCCAAAAACATTTTCCTTCAAAAAATCGATCACGTAATTAATTGACGTATTGTTGTAATTTATTATTCGTACCATCAACTTCTAAAACGTTTACAATTACAGTAATGAGCGAACAAATAAAGCTTCAAAACGATCATCAAAGTTACGACGTGACATAACTTACTTGGCCATGTTATACACCAGTTATAGCAATAATTCCTCAACAAATTTTACTTTTTTTTTTTATATGAAATGTAAGTAAAATCAGACTTATTTTTATCGGGAGCGATTATTTTTGATCACCTGATCGCTTCGGTAAAAAAAAAACAGACCCGCCATGATGTTTGTGAAACATTAGCATGTGTCCTTTGACCCGATGGGTCAAGAATTCCATTAACCAATCAAAATGCCGCATGGTAATGCCGGTAGAACCTGAAGTTTTCCGAATGGTAGTGAGCATAAAAATTACATTGCGGAAGTAAAGCGATGTCGTAGCACGATGTGTTGGCATCGATTTCAATTGAAAACTGCATGACGGCTTTCAAAAGAGGTGATTTGCAATTTTTAAAAGGTAAATTAGGTCTTGAAAGAATAGTTTTTACATGATTCGCAATGATAACAGTTCAAATGTATTTTACCAAATCACGCAATAAACACGTTGTTTTTTTCTCGAGTAGCGTGAACTGATCGTGAACTCCGATTTGACCATGTTATATCGAGGTGGAATTGATTTTGAAATAATTTGAGCTTTAAATCTAAAGACTGTGTCTATCGCAGAAAGTATTTACTTACAAACAAAGAGGTGCTAATTCCACAAATTTGACTAGCCGCTACGTATCGTGCGACTAGGTCTATTGTTTATAAATTATAATCCACGACTGGCAGGATGCGTGTCGGTCGGTACTTAATTATACCAACAATCAGACAATAGTCCTAGTCGGAAGCATTTCCGTGGTGGTCACTAATTTTGAGTGACGGTCGGGGCCGACCGGCGTGGCGAACAAAGCTTTTTCACATCTGATATTGGCATGTCAAATATGAAATCAAGCGCCGAGGTGGGAACACATAGCGCCGAGGTCCCAAGTGAAGCGCCGAGATTCACAGGTATAGCGCCGCGGACCTCGGCGCTAAAAAGCCCTGAGGAGAACCCTGCTGTTAAGTGGATGCATCAGTTTGAAAGGTATACGCATCACACCTTAGGACCAGAAACGTACATGTTCGAGCCTAACTCTGTTTTATTTTGCAGGAGAGCGTTGTTGGCGGACTCTACAATGCAACTGAAGGTCGGCCATGGCTGTGGGCTGTCTATGCTTTAATTGTACTAATACCAGTGGCCATGTTTCTCAGCTTTTGTATACCAAAGGTACGTGACCTCTGCTACACTGTCATTCTCGCATATAAATGCCATGACAATTTCAGCATCAGTTTATTATTATTTATTTCAACAATTTTGTCTAAGATTTTTTAAGTTGTGATTCCATTTTTTGTTTTGCCTGTTTAAAGTTGAGATACGTTGTGTATGATTGATTATGTGGGTGTGTCTTCTCACTAAACAAATAAAAAGGATTTCACCTATGAATGTTTGAGCCTTGTGTTTGTAGTAGGGCACCGTGAATGCGTTTAGTAGGCGAGTTTCTAGTTATGGTGCCATCAGTTAATTTCTGTATGAGAATAGGTGTGATTTCTAGCTTGTGCGATTTATTTCGCTGGTTTCTCTGGTTCCCAGCATTCTGATGAGCTATCAACCGTTTACAAGACAAAATCAACCCCCCATACGCAGACAAAACGTTTTAACATCAGAGCACACAAGTTTCTAATGTGACGGTGGAAGGCAAAACATTCTATGGTCACTCCTTTGATGTATCTGTTGTCCATCATTGATGTGGTTTGGTTTAAATTTTCAGAAGAAGCATCCTAAGAAAACCGATGCTCCATCCCCAGATGATGAACCACAGGAAGAAGAAGAAGAAGAAGAAAAGGCCAGTAAGAAAGCAAGTAAATCTGATTTAGAAGCAACACAGGTTAGTGGTAACACTTTGTGCTGCAACACGGGTTTGTGGTAACACTTTGTGCTGCAACAGATAGTAACAATTATTTATCTTTTGACAGTTGATCCTTACAGTTAATGTATATACTTTGAAGATGTGAAGTTACTTCGAAGTTCTGAAGAAAGTTTAGTAGGAAGTTATCTGATATTAATTTCTCATTTCGTGCATCTTCAACAAACCTTGTTTTTATTCCCTCCAGGAGGAAAAAGAAGATGGTGATGATGATGATGAAGAAGAAGAAAAAGAAAATGCTGGTAACAATGAGGCAAGTGATAATGATGATAAAGAAGAAGGGGAAGAAGAAGAGGAAGAAGAAGAAGTGAAAGAGGAGGAGGCAGATGAAGTAGTAGAAGAACCTGAAGAACCATCACCAAGGTAACAGTGAATGATTCTAATACATTGCAATGGAAAGCTTAGCTAGGAATATGTTAAGCAGGGATCTGCCCACGCTGGTTGCTAGTGACCGGTATTGTATGCATTTTCTCAGGAACATACTGTGTGTGACAGGGTTGGAGTGGGTTGGGGGTCTATGGGCAGCCTATATGTATTTAATAACACCATATACTGGTGATGCAAATTGCGTGTAATGATTGAAATTAATCCTGTATGACTTGAACCCAACATGACAATGTAATGTCAGGTTTCATGTGTACACAGTTAGCAATCTTTTTTTTTTTTTTTTTCTTCATTGTATATTCTGTTTTGTTTTTTCCAGATCTACAAGAAAGCGGCGGTCAAGAAAAGATTAACCTATGAATAGATTAATTAAATCCAGCAATATAACAGAAAACAGGTCTATAAAAACATAGTTTCAAAGTTGGCGACAAATCCATCTATACATGTGTTACGGAGGAGTAATTACCTCCAGCATTCAGGGAGTAAAGTGCATTGCAGGTCACAAATGTTTACATTTCAATTTTGGAAAACAGACAGACAGACGGATGACAGACAAACAGACACACACTTTTACTTACAATAATGTTGATTGATGACATCATCATTCTGTAAACTCAATGACAATCGTTGACTCCATTGCATTAGCGATTTGACACTAGTTGCTATGGAAACTTAATGACAATCATTAACGTCACTGCATCAGTAATTACCGGTAGATACTAGTTGCTAATAATGCTAGTTTAGGTACCAGTTTCTACTAAATAATATATGCCTAGTTTAATTAAAGTACCAGTTGCTAATACCGGTAATGCTAATTTAACCTTGGTTTAGGCAATAGGACAGAATGATATTTAAAATAAAATGCTTATTTTGGTGGATTTCACACGATCATTTAATAATGATTTAATCCTGAGTGTCATAAATACTATTTTGTTTATTCATTCTATGTACACGCACGCAGCTCACTGATTCTCTTCCCTGATTGCCTTTGGCATCCAATCTATGTATAGAATTGAAACTGTGTTGTTTTATTTACTGTTTCCGTTGGTAATATTGCTGTAGCAAGAGGTTAAGGGGGAGGGGGCAGGAATTTTTTACTTTTTGTATTCAGGGATGTTTTGCTGAATAGTTTGTACATTTTTATTTTATTAAGTCGAGTGATGCATTTCAGGTGTTCAGATTGTGATGAAACGGAAGTCTAAATAGGAGTGGTTTATTTTCACAAGGGTTGGTCGGTGAGGGGGTGGGAATGTCAGGAAAGATTACGCTGTGAATATCATAAATATTTGCATGCTGTTATAATTGTATGACGTATCGGTCGCTTACTCATTTGATACAATAAGATGATTTTGGCTCATTGGTTTAAAAATAAAATCTGAAAAAAATTATGAACTGATACCCGTTTAAATTTTCCTCACCAACATGCACTAAAACATTGACGGAATAGTTATTATACACTGTAAAATGTTTAATTTTCACTGTTAGGAATGTTCACTATTAAAGGATTTTATCGAATTCGTAAAGAAAAAATTTTGCAAAAGTCACTGACGAGAAATTTGTGTTGCCAAGGCCTAAGGGAAACTCGCTTCTCCAAAGTTTTTCCATTTTTCACTGATTCACAAAAATGTGTCTTGCGCAACATTGAATCACTTTACAGTAATCAGTGTGTTGTATGTGAAAGTGGAAATGCATTTTGTATTACAAAGTAGTTTTTGTTTTTGCTCATTTTTTGTAGTTTGCTGTAATAATATTTTCAGAGACATTTATTGAACTCCCCTTGTTTCTGATAAGCTATATTTCAAATCTCTGCCATTTTTTTTTTTTTATGCAAAATAAAATGAAGAATTTGTTTCAAAATAAATTTACATCAATTGAAAGTGGAGAAAATTTGTCAGCTCATAAAAAAAAGGTAATTTTCGCTCAACGATGTTTTTGGTAATTATTTAAGGTGGTGATGTACCCAGCTCCCTATCGCACATACATGCACACAGCTGTGGAATAACATGTCCTGCATGCAGACAGGAGATTATTGTCTTTGATTAATTTATATTAATCTGATGAATGTGTTATCCAATAGACCATTTTCCGTTCACTGCGAGAATCGCGCGTTATTCGTGAAGTCGAAAATAAAAACAGGTCAAACAAAGGTCATAGTGGCGTCAAACATCGCGTGGGATATGAACAAACTCGAAAGTATTTTGGGGGACATTTCCGTGCTTAATAATGTGCTGTACACATTTGATGATAGACGATTTCGATTAAGTGAGGGTATTCAAAAGCAATATTCCTCCGTCGAAGATCGGTCGGTCAATTTGAGCTACGAAATAAAGTTCAAAATAAAATCATTTCATTTTTGCGGCAGACGTCCGACGTGCGTCTTTCATGCATCTCGCAATTGTACGGAAAATCACCTATTGTACTGCACATCAAAACACATATTTCCACTTTTGTTTATATAGCGATAATTTCATAGAACCCTTGACAATTTGTGTCAACACTGTGTCAACAGCTTTCTTTTAGAATCAAGTTTTGGGATATTTTAAGCATATTCGCTGGTTGTATAAATTCCTGAATTTTACAATATTGTGTTTATTTGGATTTATTTATTATAAATCAAAACCCAGTGTTTAATTAACATGTGTGCTCTTCACGGCCGATATGCGGATATCACTCGGAGTCGCTATATGGTTGCAACTAGTGATTTCATTGCCTACACCTTGTTAGACATGACACTCAATGCTTGGAAAGTATTGATGTCTGGTGGAACTATTAAAAGCGCTGGAATAATAAAATGCTACTTATTTTGCCTACAGACACACCAATGCTTCTAATAGAACAAATACTGTTATCACACTGAATTCATTGAACCAGTCTTGTATTTACTTTTCTACTCGTTGGTTCATGGTATTATTAACGACAGCATTTGTTGATAGTACATTGGTGTAAACTTTAGTTCCACTTCTATTACTTTATGCTTGAATTATTAAAAAAAAAAGCAGAGTATGCTTGTTGATAAATATATGCAAACTTTTTTGAGAAATACATGTTGTACAATTTGCGATAAGATTTCTGTTCAGAATAAAATGTAACACTAGTTATTGTTTGTGGCTTTATTATGTTAAAACGGGGGAGTCGTCACTTGTGCATGCAATGGACAGTCATTGTTTATCAACAAGCCATGAGCCTTTGCATTGTTAGCGTGCACAGTCATTGTCGCTTCGAATTCAATTCACCACCACCACTCCACCTTCACCCTGATGTGGGGAGTATTTAATTCGCTTGTTGTAACTTGAAACATGCACGATGCAACAATATTTAAAAATGTAAATAAATTTAAACAATGAAATTAGGCAAGAACAGTCGGCGATTTTGAAAAAATCACTGAAAATGTTGCATTTTGTACATATTTTCCCCCCACAATTTGCACAAAGTTAAACTCGAAGGCTAACCAGCTTTGTGAACGATTGTAGTATCATTGATTTCTTTGCGTAAAATCTATGTCAATGTCTAAAAACTTTATTTTAAAGCAAGAGAATATGCAAAAAAATAGTAAAATCTTTGAAATTTAATACTTTTACAGTATTTGTAGGTGTAAATCTATAGCTTACTTGCAGTCAGCTTGCGCACAAGTGATAATAAAATAAATTCGGTATTTACTATATGTATATGGGGGCCGCCACAGACTCTTTATTTACCGGTAGTTTCATGCCGTATTCGAGATGGCGGCCCCCATATACAAGCACTGGTAGTAAATATCGCATTTATTTTATTAACACTCATGCGCCAGCTGACTGTGTCTACTTGTGCCCATTCTCGTTATTTGTGGATATTTTTCTGCTATATTTAGAGCTTTTCCCCTCATCTTCTTCGTGATTTTTCAAGTTTGTCACTGTGCCAACAAAATCACGAAAAACGTGATGAAAAATTCCAAATCATGCGGGGGGGGTAGCTGTCAGTCGAAGCATACGTACAAGGCAGAATGGGGAATTTAGTAATCAGGCACGATTACTCGATGAATCACCATCTATGTAACTAAAACTGTGCTTCGTGTTGGATGAGATTATTCATGCTGTGAATAACTGATAATCGGTGGGTTTAGTGTATCGGTAAATGGAGATAGAAATACGATCGCCGTCGACCCTAGAAGGAATTATATCATGTAATAGTAACGTTATTTCTAGTCACTCAATTGTGTATTGTATAACCGGGTGAAAGTTAATCACAAACTCGGTGACCACCATCTATGTAACTAAATTATTATGGTTTCATGCCACTGCTTCTACGACGATGCACATCACCTAACTACACGTCACAACGTGTTTCTCACTCTGTGTACGTAAGAACTGGCACTGGAATTGCAGTAACTCAGGCTGGTACGGGAACTTCGGTTAAAAAAAGTCATAGCACAAATTACAACGAACGAGGAAATAAAACGAAAAGTCCAAAACTACACACATATAGTATCACACTGTAGCTTCATTTCAATTCACATGCATCTGAATACATACAGCAGAATGATCTTCAACATAAATGTTATTATTAAGTCCTGTGTCATCTAGGTTAATTGAGTTATTGCACGCCAATGGGGTGTTGATGTAAATATAAAGCAAACTAAAGTCATGATCGTTAATTCAGAAAGTAGAGTGAAAAGAAATATTAATTTTTACATTAAATGATGAAATATAACAGCATAGGAAAGTGTGTTCTTATAATTTTTGTTTTTAACTAAAAGCTTTTAATGGGGGTATTTCAAGGCTCATATTGGAAGTGTGAAGTCAAAACGATATCTGTCGGAACCACAATCGAACTGCGGAAACCACAAAGAGATACGTTATGTACTTAAGTTAATTATTATTGAGTTAGTTGATTGGCTATTCAGTAACAAGTTACGTAAGCCCAAACTTCCGGCCACACTGTATGTATACTTTCAACACACGCTTTATTCGGCAGTAGCTGTATAGTATTCGTGTAGTCTATATCGTATAATAAAGTCTCTTTCCTTGACTTAATCGATCGTCTCCTTTATCCTGTAATTTCGATTCCCACATTTTTTGGTGCCGAGACCAGGATTTAAGGAAACGATCATGTCTGCCAGAGGAACTCGCCCAGCCTACCGAGGAAAGATGACCCAGCTACTCAAGAAAGCCGAAGATACGATTGTAAAATTCAACAGTGAAGACGACGTGGATTGGGACAATCTCTTGATCACAAAAGAACGCATCGAAGATAAGTTTAAGTTGTTAGAGAAACTCGACGCTGAAATTATTCAGTCAACTAACGAAGACCAGTTAAACGACGTTATTCTAGAAGCCGACAATTACATGGATGAAGTTTTCACCAGAAAGTTCACAATCTGTAAATTTATCAATCAACACGCTGCGACAAGGGAGATAACGGGATCGACGGTAAGAACAAACACCTCTTCTACTAGACAATCTACAACTTCCACTAGTAATACCGTCCACTTACCGAAGCTACAGCTTCCGACATTCAGTGGCGACTCCCTAAAATGGAAAGCATTTTATGATGTTTTTATTTCTGCTGTGGATAACGATCCAAGCTTCAGCGAAGTTCAGAAATTTCAATACCTCCGAGGTCAACTTTCCGGAGAAGCAGCGAGAACTATTGATGGTCTACCATTGACGAATACGAACTATCGACATGCTATTCAACTGCTGGAAAAACGATATGGCCAAACACATAAAATCGTCAATGCTTATATGAAATCTTTGTGGGATTTGCCCAAGCCAACTAGCGATATGAACAGTTTACGAAATTTCTATGACACTATAGAAACTAATGTACGCGGACTCGAGGCTCTCGGTAAAAAGGAAACGTCGTATGGTGATCTGTTAGTTCCGATCGTATTCGAGAAGTTACCAAGAGGCATACGGAAACAGATAACACGTGATCACGGCGACTGTGAGTGGAAATTATCGGAACTACGTGAATCACTTTACAAAGAAATACAGGCACTCGAAGTAAGTTCATTGATCAACGATAGTGAAGGTGAATACGAACAAGAAACACAACAAATGACTGCGGCTTTCTATACTGGTACGAAGACATCGGCAACACGTACATCGACACCGACACGCAATTTTCGACCCCGTAACGCACCAAAACCGAGAAAAACCTGCGCTTACTGTAAAGGACAGCATTTTCATAGTAATTGTGTCATCGTAACGGATAGAAATAAACGACATGATATCGTGAAGCGTGACAGGCTGTGCTTTAATTGTCTGGGAAGACACCAAGTTTCGGAGTGCAGATCGACCAATAAATGCCTTCGCTGTGGGAGAAAACATCACACATCACTCTGTACATTAGAACCACAAATGCGCGCCTCCTCAGACCAATCTAGTCGTGACACAACGTCAACATCACTCAACAAATCGACTCCGGCATGTGTTAACTTCGCTGCAGCTGCTCAAAGAAAAAACAACTACGATAATCAACCAGTTTTATTAAAAACTGCCGTAACAGAGATTTCTACTGACACTCAATCATTGACCGCTGTTCTGTTGTTTGATGAAGGAGCAACAAGATCATTCATCACTGAAGATTTGGCACAAAAACTGAATGTTAAACCATCTGGATCAGAGTTAATACAGTTGGCGACATTTGGTGACAATAGCGGCAACGTCCGGTCCTTCAACAAAGGGACAGTTAATCTCAAGACATTAAACGGATCCCGTAGTGTGTCGGCACTGATTGTTCCAACAATATCAACACCAATGAAGAATCTGATATCGAAATCTGTTTTAAATCTCCCGCATTTACGAGGCCTACGCCTGGCACACCCTGCATCATCATCGGATTCCTTTGAAGTTTCCCTACTGATCGGCGCCGACTACTATTGGAACTTTGTGGGAGACGACATAATCCGAGGACCGGGACCAACAGCTGTAATGTCGGAATTTGGATATCTTCTATCCGGACCAACTGGAACCAGAATGAGAATCCCGACTAACACAACTATGTTACATATAGCTGCTAGTAACCAGAATGAGCAAATTAAACTCCAAGATTTCTGGAACTTGGAATCTATCGGAATAAGGGACGAAATACACGAACCAAAAGCGGATTTCTTCAAAGAATATTGTGACTCTAATTTACAGTTTGAAGAAGGGAAATACACCGCGAAGTTCCCATGGAAACCAGAACATCCGCCCCTACCAACGAACTATCAGTTAAGCGAGAAACGAACACGAAATTTGGTGCACCGCTTACCATCTGATATTTTGGAGTACTACAATAAGACCATTCACGATCAAATATCTCGGGACTTCGTAGAAGAAGTTCTTAATGACGACAACGAACGGAGACATTACTTACCACATCATGCCATTGAGAAGGATTCACCGACCACACCCATCCGTGTAGTTTATGATTGTAGCAGTAAACAATCACCCATAATACCCAGCCTCAACGACTGCTTGGAAGTTGGGCCACCGTTATTGAATGACTTGACAGGAATTCTACTTAGATTTCGAGTACATCGTTACGCGTTTAGCAGCGACATCGAAAAAGCTTTTCTGAATGTACGTCTCCACGAAAGTGATCGCGACTACACAAAATTCCTGTGGCTAACTGACCCAACTAATCCTGATAGCGCATTTAAGACTTATCGATTCAAGTCAGTACCGTTCGGAGCAGCCTCTTCGCCTTTCATATTGAACGCCGTCTTGAAAACACACACAGAGAAAAACGCAACAAATGCAATTACATCTGATCTGAAACGCAATATCTATGTAGACAATATCATAAGTGGAACATCTGAAATCAAGGACGTGATAGAATACTATGAATTCTCGAAGGATCTTTTAAAACTGGAGGGTTTAATCTTCGGTCATGGGCTTCTAACTGCGAACAATTACGTGATCTCGCTAAAGCTGACAATGTAGCTGATCTAAACACTGAGGTACACATACTCGGATTACGTTGGAAAACATTGTCGGATAAGCTTACCTACGCAAATAATATTTCAAATGACGAAACCATATTGCCAACTAAACGTGAAGTAAGTAGTGCAACGTCTAGCGTATACGATCCTTTCGGTTATTTAGCACCAGTGGTTATTAAAGCGAAGATATTTACACAAGAATTATGGAAACGAAAGCTCGACTGGGATGAACCTTTACCTTCCGATTTGACAAATGAATGGAACGCCATATTGACGGATTTGAAAACGGCTACGAACATTACAATGAATAGAGAATATTTCTCGGACGTTTATGACCGTAAAGACGACCACGAATTACATGTCTTTGTAGACGCAAGTACGAGGGCATATGGTGCCGCTGTTTATTTACGTAATAACAACACAGAACAAACATCTCTTGTTATGTCGAAAACCAGAGCAGCACCATTAAAGAAACAGACATTACCACGCCTGGAGCTCATGGGAGCAGTTATTGGCACCAGACTGATTCAATTTGTATCCGACGCACTAAAAGATACGGTGAACATTACGAAACACATAATATGGTCGGACAGCCAGATCGTTCTTCATTGGCTAAAGAGTGACAAGAAGTTGCCTTTGTTCGTCACTAACCGCGTTAACGAAATAAAGACTTTCCCCATGACAATGAAGTATTGTCCAACAAAGGACAATCCGGCAGATCTGGTTACACGCGGGATCTCGTCACACCGGCTACAACACTCAGAACTATGGTGGTGCGGTCCTACTTGGCTAAAGCAAGGCGATTGGCCAATATGTCCTGTATTTGATAGTACAGTCCTGCATACCTTTGTGGAAACCGATACCGCTCAAGATACTACCACTGTGAACGAGACAACTAACGTCGGGATACAGCACATCATAGACGCCGACAGATTTAGCAGTTTAAACAAGCTATTACGTACAACAGCTCTTGTGCTAAGATTTGTATCTAATCTTCGAAATGACAAACATACATCTAGTACAGTATCCGCTGAGGAATTACGCAAAGCCGAAACCAAGTGGATAAGAGATATTCAACGTGAAGCGTTTAGCGCTGACGTCACCACTCATCGCCGAAAGCCAACCCTCACCAGACAACTTGGTTTATTCTTCGACAATGATACATTACTCCGCTGTGGGGGGAGGTTACATAATGCCCCTCTCGACTACAACACGAAATTTCCAATACTCCTACCATATGGACATCGATATACGATCCTCGTTGTGTTGGAATCCCACTCGCGCATGCTCCACTCAGGATTATTATCCACGGTCACAGATCTACGACAAACATACTGGATACCAAAGATCCGCCAACTCGTGAAAAGAATTATACGACAATGCGTGACTTGTAGAAAAATCACCGGGAAACCATATCAACAGCCCATACAAGCCCCACTACAACACTGTCGTGTAAATGATGCGCCACCGTTCACGGTTACTGGTGTCGATTTTACCGGTGCATTATACGTAAAGGGACAACACGACGGAAAGGACCAGAAAGTTTACATTTGTTTATTTTCTTGTGCTGTTACCAGAGCAATACATTTGGAAGTCGTGTCTGATTTATCTGCTGCAACTTTTTTACGCGCATTTCGACGATTCTCCGCACGACGCTCGTTGCCATCCGTGTTGATCTCCGACAATGCGTCTACGTATCTGTCAGCCGCCGATAAACTACAAGATCTGTTCAATTCTCCTGAAGTCACCAGATATTTAACCAACAAGCGAATGCAGTGGAAATTCATTCTCAAACGCGCTCCATGGTATGGCGGTTTTTGGGAGCGTCTGGTTGGTATTACGAAAACCGCTATTAAGAAGGTACTTCAACGTTCATTCGTAACCTGTGATGAACTTAGCACAATTGTAGCGGAAATAGAAGCCGTCCTGAACAATAGGCCGATTACTTATGTTTCTGGAAACGCGGACGACTTGATAGCACTCACACCATCGCATTTAATAAATGGACGTCCGATCACGATGTTACCAAGTCAACCAGTCGACCCTGACGAATTACAGGACCCCACCTTTGGTGATAACCAAACCGAAATTCAACGAAGATATTTACGTCTGTCTGAGTTGATTCAGCAGTTTTGGCGTAGATGGATCTCCGAATATCTACCCGCTCTCCGCGAACGCCATATGCTCACTGGTAAATCAACAAATACCGTCAAAATCGGTGACATTGTTCTCGTCCATCATGACAACCAGAAGCGACTGCATTGGAATATGGCAAAAGTTGAGAGATTAAACTACGGAAGAGATGGACTAGTCCGATCTGTGGATATTAAAACACCACACGGACGAACCAATCGACCGATCAGTAAACTCTATCCGTTGGAGTTAAACGCTGCAGATGACATCGAATTACCTAACATTAACGGTATGAACACGGTACCAGACACTAACGGCATTGAAATAACCAGACCCCGTAGAAATGCGGCCGCCGTTGCTCGTTGCAGAATAACAGACTTAAACGAAATGAAATTGTGTTAGTTTTTTTGTGTGTGTGTGTGTGACAATTTGCCTATGTAAATGGATATTTATCTTTAGTTGAATTTGTTACATGCTAGTATTTGAAGATATTTTACGTAGAACTTGACATGATTGTAGCTACATCGTTGTATTAGTATAATGTCGTATTTTGTTTATGATCGATTCTTTACCCCAGTGTGTTTTTTTTACACTTACTTTAGTATTTCTGTTTATATTTACTTCGAATTTAATCACTTGCGGGCCGGGAGTAATGTCGGAACCACAATCGAACTGCGGAAACCACAAAGAGATACGTTATGTACTTAAGTTAATTATTATTGAGTTAGTTGATTGGCTATTCAGTAACAAGTTACGTAAGCCCAAACTTCCGGCCACACTGTATGTATACTTTCAACACACGCTTTATTCGGCAGTAGCTGTATAGTATTCGTGTAGTCTATATCGTATAATAAAGTCTCTTTCCTTGACTTAATCGATCGTCTCCTTTATCCTGTAATTTCGATTCCCACAATATCTGGCAACGCACAGATCCCGCAGTCCCAGCATGAACAAGCTGTTCAGAAAATCATCATACCTACTGTACGCTTTTGAACCCATTTTTCAACAATAATTATTTAATTTAATCACACTAAACGATGTTTTGACGGAGTAAGCGCATACAAAAATCAAACCGTTCATTCTGCGGAACAAATATAATTGTTTGTATTTTAATCCATTCATAGAATTGACAGAATTCTCATTCTGTTATTCTGTAACCGGTACTTACTTTAATTGGTTAATCAAATCCCTTAAGTTCAGGGTCAGAATTTATCATCATTATGGCGGACTTGGGCAACCTCACAGTGCATCACGGTCGCTGGATCATTTCGTCGTCTTATTCCGGCGTTTCACTTCAGGATTATACAATTTGAATAAAGACATACCGACAAAAGAATAATATATACGTATTTATTTTAGCAATGTTAGTGTTACTTATGTACAATTATTGAAAATGATGAAGAAAATTGGATAACGAAACAAATGTAACTCATTTAACAACTGTCGGCGATAGAGGGCGCACTTGGTTCTGGGTGGTCTGAAACGTTGCCTTCTATGGTTCTGAAGTTCTGTTTCAGAAAAGTGTACACTACCACACTTGAGTCACTGGGTCTGATTGTCAAAAATACACTCTATTTATTGAGTAGTATATTTTGTTTGGATACATTCAGGACCAACGGTTCGAGCGCCTGTGTACGTGAAAAATGGTTCGATTCCTGTGTTTACTTTTATTTAAAATAGTTTATCCTTCCGTGTATTCAGTGTTATTTTTGTACTTTACTTCCCAAGTTAGCAGCAACTATGAGTGTAAAATATCCAGATCAACAAGCGATTGTACTTACTCCAATGTGTTCCATTTCAGTGCGCCCTCTGTTGCGTGCGCAACCGACGCGATATCGCGTTGAATCATGGGTAAACTGATTATTATAATCCGTCTGTGGCATGTCAGGCACTAGGCGTCCGTACTACACTCAAATAATTCAAAGAAAAATGGGGTCATCCGGTTCGAGAGTAGCAAGCAAAAACACAGTGTACATTGGACGACAAATTCAGAGCCATGGTTGGAAGACAGGTATGTTTCAAATAAAAACAAAAGAAGCGAAGAGTGCGACGCCAGTCACGGAAAACTATTGTGATACGAACTACGTCAGAAGCACTAATACTCATTGCGCTGCCGTCGACGAACGAAACAAATATCTAAACGCGATCAATGAACGGCCGGTAATGTATATTTCACAGTCACGGGCTTCCATGGAATCCCGGGAAACAGAACTTGACGTAATTTCCGAAGAAAATGCTGCTCTCTTTGGTGATGAAAAGTGTGAGTTGCGTCAAGACCGTTTCACAAACAATCTTATCATGTAAGACAAGACGCGTTATTTATTTATTTATTTATTTATTTATTTATTTATTTATTTATTTATTTATTTATTTATTTATTTATTTATTTATTTATTTATTTATTTATTTATTTATTTATTTATTTATTTATTTATTAAATAATTTATTTATTTACTGTTATTTGTTTGTTTGTTCATTTATTTCGCATGCACATGTTTGAACATGTATGCAGTTATGTCAGAGCGTACTAACTTGAGTCATATCTTTACATTCATAGGTCTATCGGGTCGATAGAAAACTACGAGTCGGGTGAACACATTACCGGCATCGACGCTGACGTGCTGCTACAGCAACTGCCATTTACCAAAAAGAAACAATCGAGCGTACATCACCGCGATGCTGCACGACTTACGTGTTGCGCAGAAACAGAACAGAAACTAGTAATGGTTTCAAGTAGAATGCATGAAGCAGAAAGCTACATAAGGAGACTTGAAACTGTCTTTTATGACATAGAAGAGTCGAGAGTGACGTCACAAATCAGAGCCGAGAGTTTGGAGAGGGAACTCAGTGAGCTAAAGAAACTATTTCAAGAGACATGTCTAGAAAATTCAGCCTTGCGACGACGATTGAAAAATTCGAAATCCATCAGATTGGATGAGCATGAGAGGGAAAGTCAGACAGAAGCATGTATAACAAAGATGAACACAGCGAATGTGCAACTTAGAGATCGAGTTAAAAGCCTGGAGAAACTTGTCCGAGGTAAACAAACAAACTGTGGCGTCATGGCCGGGAATATTAGCATTGGCGAGATGAAACAGACAGCCAAGTTCGTCGATGAAGAAGAAAATAACAAATATAAAACCATGAACATTGAGCTTCGTAGAGAATTGACGGAAATGACGCTTCGGATAAGTCAACTACAGGAGTGGGAAAGAAAGCTGGTTGTCATGGGATACGAGAAAGATGAGACTATCGCACAACTAAAGGATACACTGTCTCTGAGCCGTGTATCCGGGAGAAACGCGCAGCGGGACTGTACCAGTGGAGATATAGACTTGGAAGAAACTAGCATAGCCAATTACGTGAACGAGTGCATGATGAGACTACACCAATTAGAAGAAGAGAGAAGGAGCTGGCTGAGAACACACGAAAAAGTGAACGAGGAGAACGCCATGTTGAGGAGAAGTCTGAATAAAGCACTTGTAGTTCTCAGGCGAGCACATCAAACGGAGCACAAGACAAAGAAATATTCTAAACAGAGTCGGCAGCTGACATGAAAGTAGTTCTTTAATATTAGATAAATGAATTGTGTTTATTTCAACATTGATTGCAAAACCAATTAATATGGTTTGAAAGAAATATTAGCTGCTACCGCTGCTAAAATGTATGAAAACGTATACACAATGACATTTTGTTAACTTATACATTTTTTAAATGCACTTTGTCATATTTGAAACCCGACTTTGGTATCTGAAAGTTTTGCACATTTGACATTTTAAGCACATTTGACATTTTTGTAATTCGAACATTTTTTATTTTACATTTTTGAAATTCACGTGTTATAGTGAACAAGGCTAACGGACACGTGGTGGTATTAAATGTGGTTATTTATTCGAGTGAATACATCAGATGTACAACTACAAGTCTAGTGTCGGTATGTGTTTCCTGTGTACTGTATACGAACTTTGGTTGGACTTTCGCGGCGTTACTCGACGAGGGGTGCCTGAAAGTAGGAATATGTTTAGGCATGTATATTTACATTTGAATATTAAATCTAGGTCTTAAGAAAATAAAGACAAAAGTAATAATATTGCACAGGAAAGTTGAGTAGCCTGAGAGATGCCTCGTAAACTAGAAATGTAACATAGAAATGCCGTATATTAGAAATATGTCACGCTTTTAGCATTGTTTAACCCGACTTTCAGCTGAGAAGGCTTGCACGACAGACAAATAAATCTGATAAACTGCAAGAGTATAAGATTAAAATTAGTGTACTCCTCTGCGAGCTTCTCCGACTGCAAAGACGATCCAGGTATGAAAATTAAAAAAATGGAAAATAGTAAAAATTGTCATTTTTGCACTAGTTCCTAAGGTGAGATTAATTCTTTATATCAGTCTACAAATTGTGTTTGGTGACATGGAGTGAAAAATAATGGGTGGAGCAAATACGTCTAACCACGAATACAAGAAATAGGTAGCTTGGATAACACGATAAATCCTTCTCAGTTTGTTAAAACTGGCTTGAAGCAGGTACAAATCCAAGTTGGTAAAAACTCGATAACATCAAATATTACAGTTGATGGGGCTGCCCTGTTTCAAGTGCGTCAAAGCAGTCTTTAAGACCATCGTTATGTGGAATATTGCTGTAAAGGCTTATGACATATGCAGTACAGAGAAGGCTATTGTAGGAAAACTGCATATTTGGATGAGATGTTGCAGGAAGTCTCTAGTCCCAGTTTGTAATCGTTGGTCTGCCTACCAGTCGCCATCCCATATATGACGACCATCATCGTCTCAACGACCATCGCCCGTTAACTGACAGCCAAAATGTGTGACAACTTTTACATATTTGACATTCTTGAAATGCACGTTTGCGTTTTTAACCAGGCCTGTTTAGATTTTCGTACAAATGTGTGCATGTTGATTATCTAATTTGCATAATGATTAATCAATTTAGCATGTTTAGTGGTACAAGATTGCTTTTTATGTAGATTAGTATCTAATAACAACTTCTAATTGATATGTGCGTATGAATCATCTAATTTGCATGCTGATTAAATGTGTTCAGCTATTTTATCTGTATCATAACAACGTTTTACTCCTATGGGTTGAATTTTGGTAAATATGAGTTGAATTTTGGTAATTACATACAACTTGTAAAGCTTATTGTCTGATAATAAGTTCTATTCAGACTGTTCAGTTTAATTTGCTAATTTACATACTAATTAACTGTATTTATATTTTTTGTATTGTAACATTTTGCCCAAGTGCATTGCAACTAAGTACATGTTTGTGTAGAATAATATCAAATATATTAAAATATTTTAAAATTAAGCTGTGCATATTAATTAGCTAACTAGTTAGCTATGTATAGCTTGTAGCGTAGCAGTAGTTTATTTTAGTGACTTGAAACTTGGTACCCACATACTGTATATTTAGTTGTTAATCTTTACATATTAATTAGCTAATTTGCATATAAATTATAAACGTTCTTTGTGTATATTCTAACAGTTTCTTCAAATGGATTGAAACTTATACCGTGCTCGCACGTGTGCTCAAAAAGCCAGTTTGAAGGCCAACTTTATAGTGAAGCCGACGTTGAAACACCTGTGAACAAGATAAGCCAACTTCACACCGATTTAGTTCCCTTCATTGCAAGTATTTTGAAGAAACATGGCCGGCTCAGTTCAGTCTGTATACACGTATGAACACAGAGCCAATGACATAATTAATTGCTTTTAGCATGTTTCTTTTTTCAAATAGGTCGAGACGTTGAACATGTTTGCTGCTTGTATATACAAACATTATATGCATATTAATTACCTGATTTGCATAATAACAAATCATTCTCCTACTCGCTGTTTTTGTAGATTGGCAATAATAGTAGTTGAATAATAGTTTATAATAGAAAAAAAAGTAATTCATAGTATCAATAAATATTACTGGATCTGGAAAATCTTTCATTGGGAGTGTCCTTATATTAGTTTTGAATCAATCTGCTCAATTGATTTTCAATTAATAAACACACGGGAGCACATTCAGTTCATTGGTTAAAACCCAACTTTAAGCTGAGGTGGCTTGCACATTTTGAATTTTAGGCACGTTAAACATTTCTGAAAATTTTATATTCTTTACACACTTCAGTCTTGTTCATGAGGCGTGCATTTCCTAAATAAACAAAATTTCTGGAGCATTTCCTAAACAAACAAAATTTCTGGAGCATTTCTGGAACTCAACTCTTAGAAGGAAAGGTGTCTAGAAAATGTACAAGTTTCAAAAATGACTAACGTGTTTAAAATGCGAAATGTGCAAGCTTTCTCGGCTCAAAGTCGGGCTTCAAAACGCCAAATGAGCATTTCAAAAATAAGTTTTTGAAAATGCATTTTTTTATTTATTTTTTCTCGAAATGTACAGTTTTGTAACTCTTCTTGAAAAAGTCTTGCTTAACTCAAAAATTCAAACTCTACATCTCAAAATAAAAAAAATCATTTTAGAAATTTTCAAATTGATGTAATGCACACTTGACATTTTTTAAAACATTTTTGAGATGTTTACATTTTAGAAAAAATTGGGGTTTAAAATATTTAAACCTGCTTTTCAAAAACAACTTTGAAATGAGGAGGACTGGACAATTGTGATTATTTGAAAACGCGTTTTTCAAAATGTCCAACGTTCCTCAAAAGCTCAACGTTTGCATTTTTGAAACTAGACTGTGAATTGCACGTTTGGAATTTCAGTCAGAGGCAAGTTGGGCATTTTTTGAAAACTTTTATACACGTTTAGCAATTTTGAAACTTTCATACATTTCACAAAGACAAAATTGTGTACTCTTAATAATTGCCAATTGTGCATTTCAAAAATTACAAATTCTTATTGTATTGACACGAAGTGCATAATATATGGACCGCAGTACTGTGACATGATATGTAAATTAAGTGACACGATACGTAAACTTACGAAACAATAGGTTAAAACGAGTTGATCGTTGCATTGTAAATCAACCTTTGATACTTCCTTCTTCCTCGTTTGAGCTCGATCAATTCCATCGCTGTGCTGTACTCGTGACACCATTGTCTGCACAAAGAAAGCAGGTAAGTATACGACCTGATTTGAGTTCAATAGCAAACCGCCCTTCACCATAATAGCGGACTGTTCACTGTATGTACCCACCGTGTTTTCCAACGTGATTTTGATTTGTCAATAATGTGTTTCACCAGCGTCGTGTAACGCTCGACTTATTGTGTGTGCGTGTGCGGTGGTGGGACTTCACAATACAGGCGTACTTAGCAACGACGTACCACACAGAATACTAGTACACTTTCTTGGATACGACAATTGAACCTTCCTCATTGTAAATGTTAGTTCATGTTGTTTGTCTTATTATAAAACACAAAAAATCGCTATTCAGTATAGTGAATTGGGTCACGATTTGAACAGCATTGTTTCCCTGTCTGCCAGACATTGTAGGCATGCACAATACTGTGCTGTAGGGTATTGCCCAAAGTGACCTAGATACCCCATACGCACCCTTTCCAGGAGACCAGGAATGGTGCCCCGGAACACGGGACCCATAATTTCAAAATATACGTGGATAATACGGGAGGTGGAATATAACAATTCACTAAGGAATTGACCAATTACTTACACGTTGAATGTTGATTTCTGGCACACTCACCTTAGTATCTCAAAACATTGGGCTGTGATATTAAGGTGAAAATGTTTTGTTTGTATGGCAACATTCCTAGTGTTTTTGTGCATCAATTTATTGTGGTTGTCGTTGTTTTTCTAATAACAACAACAAATACTTGACTGGCGATAACAAGGAAGGTGTGATTGATTCTACTCCTAGCGCAATAAAGGAGTTCACTTCCTCCTAATAAATTCATAAATATTTATAAATTTTAATGACTGTTGAATTCAACTAGTCAATCAACGAGCACGGTGCGCAACGACGATATTTGGAAAAACATTCCAATGTTGATCGATCGGCGAATAGAACACACTCGTTTCAATTTTAATTGTGAAATTTATAAACACTTTTAAAGATCTAAAGAAAAAATTCTTCTTTTGCGCTGAGAGTAGATGAACAAATAAAACAATCATGACCGGTGTGGAAGTCGTTATCGTGCACACGTAATGTGTAAAGAACACCGGAATTGTGGAAGTAAAACCAGTTTTTATTAGGATGCATATGAAGCTTACTAAGCAAAGTAAATATGATTCATTAACGTCTGAAATTCACCACGACGTTTAATGCTAACAGCCATTGTCTTTCACAAAAAGAAATATACGCGGAATAAAATGCAAAACTAAGAATATAAATAAAATGTCCAACAAAACTCGTATGTTCATGATATAAACTATTTTATATTTCATCGTAAAATGTTTCACTTCCTATTTCATATATATTTACAGCAGATTGTAATCAACGTTGGGGTGGGTATAATTAATTTCAATGACTACAAACAGTCTGTGTTACTTTTCCACTTCCATTTCCACTTATCCGCCGCTTTAAAACATCAGCCACATTCTATTTGTAATACTTTACGAAAACAAGTGTAAGTGGTTACTTACCTTCAATGGCTTATTTTCAACGCAGCCACGTGGTAATGCGGGCATGTATATAATACTAGTATATCATATTTGTAGTGTTTGTCATAGTTCCGCCAGGATACATTTTACTAGCAGCCTTGAGCAGCACCTGCAACGATACTGTCTAATACATTTTAAAATGACTAAACTCAATTCGGTTATTTACAAAAGAGTCGACAAACACTGAAACCAATTGCAATTTGATCGATGGTGAAAGAATAAGGATCCATTGCAAGGAGTTGAATGTCCACCTCTTTTCGGTATCGCTTCCTGCCAGTACGGTTTATTGTGGGCGCGCTAGCCTGATTACCTTCCTGTTAGTTCATGAGTAATTCATCCTTCCCATACAAATTTGTTACGGGTCTTTGTTTATGTGGACGGATAATATATAATAAACCAACTCGTTTCTTGTAATTGTTTTATATTCCTTGATTTCTTCACGCGTCGAGAGTTTTCACGCAAACAAACAAATATTCAAATTAATTTTGAGTTCTTTTGTTTGAAAACTAGTTGGGTCATCACAGGTCAACACACCTACAACTAGCATGCGTGGTTGAAGGTAAATTATTTGACCTTAGGTCTTTTATACAGTCGTGACTATATGCATGATTGATTGTCAAAATATTAGTCGCCAATATATCAGTCCTCGGTTCATTATATGGACATGAGTCCGTGTACATACTCAACAAAAAGGAAAGGCGTGCGTGAGCCCATGCATGACTACTCGAGAACGCGAAGACGAGCGAGACTTGGAACTAGTACAAGTCTCGTGAATCTCACGCTCAACGAGACCCCAATATATCGAACCTGTTGTATTATTTCAAAAAAATTGGTGATACATGTAAATGTGCTGTATTATATGGAAACATGTTATATGGACATTTAAGTCATATGAGAAAACTTTTGTGATATGTATCGGTTATAATATGTAAAAACTGTTGTGATATATGTAAAAACTGTTGTGATATATGTAAAAACTGTTGTGGTATATGTAAAAACTGTTGTGATATATGTAAAAACTGTTGTGGTATATGTAAAAACTGTTGTGATATATGTAAAAACTGTTGTGGTATATGTAAAAACTGTTGTGATATATGTAAAAACTGTTGTGGTATATGTAAAAACTGTTGTGGTATATGTAAAAACTGTTGTGATATATGTAAAAACTGTTGTGATATATGTAAAAACTGTTGTGATATATGTAAAAACTGTTGTGATATATGTAAAAACTGTTGTGATATACAGAATCTGTAGTCATATATGAAAATTGTTGTGGAAAATGTCGTGATATATGGAACCTGTTGTGATATATGGAACCTGTTGTGATATATGGAAACTCTAGCAACACATTATAAGTGATAATTTGGACAGCAGGAACAATTGAAAACACGTCACATAAAATATAGTAGTTTCGATTATATTATTTTCAGTGAAAACGCGCAAAAAATAATGATGATCAATTATTATAATTTTTTTAAATATGTAGGACGTAGTAGAGGTTTTTAGGAAGTGAAATTCAGACTAACTATTTCCATAGAATTGTTTTAAACAATATCAAACTATACATTTGGGTCATCACAGGTCAACACACCTACAACTAGCATGCGTGGTTGAAGGTAAATTATTTGACCTTAGGTCTTTTATACAGTCGTGACTATATGCATGATTGATTGTCAAAATATTAGTCGCCAATATATCAGTCCTCGGTTCATTATATGGACATGAGTCCGTGTACATACTCAACAAAAAGGAAAGGCGTGCGTGAGCCCATGCATGACTACTCGAGAACGCGAAGACGAGCGAGACTTGGAACTAGTACAAGTCTCGTGAATCTCACGCTCAACGAGACCCCAATATATCGAACCTGTTGTATTATTTCAAAAAAATTGGTGATACATGTAAATGTGCTGTATTATATGGAAACATGTTATATGGACATTTAAGTCATATGAGAAAACTTTTGTGATATGTATCGGTTATAATATGTAAAAACTGTTGTGATATATGTAAAAACTGTTGTGGTATATGTAAAAACTGTTGTGATATATGTAAAAACTGTTGTGGTATATGTAAAAACTGTTGTGATATATGTAAAAACTGTTGTGGTATATGTAAAAACTGTTGTGATATATGTAAAAACTGTTGTGGTATATGTAAAAACTGTTGTGATATATGTAAAAACTGTTGTGATATATGTAAAAACTGTTGTGATATATGTAAAAACTGTTGTGATATATGTAAAAACTGTTGTGATATATGTAAAAACTGTTGTGGTATATGTAAAAACTGTTGTGATATATGTAAAAACTGTTGTGATATATGTAAAAACTGTTGTGGTATATGTAAAAACTGTTGTGATATATGTAAAAACTGTTGTGATATATGTAAAAACTGTTGTGATATATGTAAAAACTGTTGTGGTATATGTAAAAACTGTTGTGATATATGTAAAAACTGTTGTGATATATGTAAAAACTGTTGTGATATATGTAAAAACTGTTGTGATATATGTAAAAACTGTTGTAATATATGTAAAAACTGTTGTGATATATGTAAAAACTGTTGTGATATACAGAATCTGTAGTCATATATGAAAATTGTTGTGGAAAATGTCGTGATATATGGAACCTGTTGTGATATATGGAATCTGTTGTGATATATGGAAACTCTAGCAACACATTATAAGTGATAATTTGGACAGCAGGAACAATTGAAAACACGTCACATAAAATATAGTAGTTTCGATTATATTATTTTCAGTGAAAACGCGCAAAAATAATGATGATCAATTATTATAATTTTTTTAAATATGTAGGACGTAGTAGAGGTTTTTAGGAAGTGAAATTCAGACTAACTATTTCCATAGAATTGTTTTAAACAATATCAAACTATACATTTGCAAAAGCTCATATTATACACTAATTAAAAATCGAGGTTACGTTAAATGCAAAGTTGATGTTGTCATGTGACTGCTAAGTAAATAAATCCATTATTAGAGATTCAAATGATTAATTTGAAATTAAAGAAATTGAAAGGGATTGAAAAATGTAGAATAAAACATGAAAAACATAACAGTCACAGTCGTTTTTGAATAACTTTCTTTTTTCTTTTAAATTTATATTTTTACCAGAAAGTTTACATTCAAATAATGAAACTGTGAATTTATATGATTCATATATACTTACATCTACAATCTCTGAAAAAAGTGATAAGATCTGATGAGTGTTTATACTCATTTGATTAATCGTTAATAATTAAAACAATAATTATAATTTTGGAGTTGCTGCATTATTTGTTAAAACGGTCATGAAATCTTCTGTGACTGATGTTTTTGACATCCAGTACAGTACATTTTAGATGATAGATAAACATCTAAAGATGAGCTACAACTATTTCATACTTGACTGTGTGATATATTAATTATTTAAACTACATGTTACATAGAATACATTTGTAGTTAGATTAGTTAGATACTTATATGAAAAGTTCATTTTAATTAAAATGTGCTTAAGTTCGTGTATTGAAACTTGTTTTGCTCGTTATTCATAATGCTGAGCTACCGCCGATTGTGATTGTAACTTTTCTGGTTACTATTTTACGGCTCTCGATGAAAGCAAACTATAGCTTGACATAATAGCATAGGGCGTCGTAAATGAAACGTAACAAACGTAATAGGGAACTGAATACGACACGTATCAGTGTCAGATGTTTTGAGATGCACAGGTTGGATTATTCGCTGATTATTGTTTTCCTGCACTTACTTTTAAGCTAGAATTGTATGATTTCCTCCTTATATTCTCTTTTATAATTCTCCACGATCGTTTTTCCTTAAATGTACTAAAGTTGTTATTTCCATCGGGTAAGTGCATTAGAAGTTAACAGAAATGAAACAGAAACTTGATAGAATGCGACTGTGTCCGCTGTCATTCAGTTTTGAAAAACAATTACCCGGATTTGGTTACGGGTTATTTTGGGGTTAACTTGCTATTCGCCTTTCAGGACGACATTCACGACAAAAACGACAAACCTAACAAGTTGGCAAGCCCCGTTGATACAACCTTTTGCGGTCGAATTTTCAAAAAAAAATGACACAGCAATTGCATTAGTCAAATACATTTACACTATCAATTGAGTTTGTGACATTCGCCCGCATATTGAAATCGAACTATCATCATGTAGATATGATATATATAGTTATGAACAGCCAATGTCAATAGAGTAGCCAAAGTGTTAAAATATATTAAGTACTGGCAAACCAACTTTTGCATATGTATGTTTCCAAACGCTGTTGTCCTGCTATTTGATTGATTTAGTCATCTTTTTTGAACTCAGAAGCCCCCAAAACTTAATATTGCATGTGAGAACGAAACAAATCCGTCGAGATTTCACGTTTTCCCCGTGAAAGGGATGCTGGCTGTTCCCTCTCTTGACTCCCTCCCCGCGTATACTAGTACAGGATTCTGCCGTAAATTCAACCATCCGAAAATCGCCCTTATTTGAGGTTCAAAATTTCAAAAAATAATCATCAAATATTTGTTGGGTACTTCTATTTTCATTAAAAAAATCCACCCACGTGACTTTAAACGCCGGCAGTTGAGCCACCCAAGACGAAAGAAATCATTGCAGAATTAAAAATAACTAATAATTCTTACTGAATTTAAAAGTAGACCGCCTGAAATTTCATTACAATGTCACCCAGTGCCATTTTTCAAATACATTTGTTTTTATTTTATTGGTAACGAAAGTATATTCTAAACGAAGTTTCAAATATAAACGAAAACCAACCATGGAGCTAAAAAAAGATCCATGAACAAACTAACTGCAATGCGTAGTAGCAAACGATCACAGTTGCGCAATCCCGTCATGCGTTTCACAATTGTTGATTATTACTCAGTAGTGATTATAATAACGCACAAAAAAATAAATTCGTTGAATTGTTATGAAATGCAAATAAAATTCAACTTAGTTTCATTGTAAGGAAATGATTCCGGTCGCATATATACGCTCGATGCTGTAAAGTATCCGCCATGTCCTTTCTCTCGCATAGTTGACCTAAAAGGTCAAATCGCTGATCAACCAATTAAAATGCTGGATGATGCCAACGTGTTCAAATTACCGGAAGAGATTTGCCAATGTTGTAGTACGATCTTTTGGCTTGGATTTTGATGGGAAAATGGCATGATTTTTTTTTCAAATCAAAAAATAGTTGTTTTCAAAAGATAAACTGAGCATTAGAAGAATAATTTAACATTGTTTACAGTGATAACAGGGCATTGTCGAAACGAAGCTAATCTATTCACGCTAGTCACAATAACCATACTCTTGAATAAAAACTTAATAGACTATTTTAGGCGCCAGGAAAAATGTCCGAAAAAATACGCCAAAATATTTAGAAAAAAACTTTAAAAACTGCCGAAAAATCGCCCTGGGCGAGAGCAGAGAAACCAGGAACATATTGATGTGTTTTCCAAAAAAAAAAAAAAAAGATGGCACGGCCATGTATTTAAAATTCGAGCGAGCAGACGGGCGATATTTCTGGGTTCGCGCGGTCGAAAAATAAAGCGTAATTTTTTCAACAAGCGTTTGCAAAAGCGAGGAAAAAAAAATATCGAAAAGCAGATGCGAGCAGGAGGTTGGGTGAAATTAGTGCTGTACATTCAGGTTCTTTGTAAAAAAAAATACGATCGGCCAAGATTTATCATTCTGAAGCACGCCAGAGACAGACAAAAATGCAGTTTTGAAAATTGACACCGTTCGCATTTTTTAAATCTGCCAAAACAAACCAAAAATTGTATGCTGCTTAAGCGATGATCGATCGAAACAGACTCGTTTTGCAAGTTTTAACGGCTACGTTCTGCTGAAGATTGGGTGTAAGTACGTTATTTTAGAATGATTTTCATTTGGTTTCACGTGATAGTTAATCTGATTTTCTAGTATCATATAGCATTAAAAACAGGAAGTCCTCGGCATGGGTCAGAGTACTAGTATACCCCAGACCATTTTTATTGATGAATGGTTTGGATGTGGCTTGTGGGTAAGAATAGAAAAAGGATTTCGATGAGGTTGTGATTATTTGGATTTTTGAGAACGGATTTTTATTATTGAAATTAAATTATCACGTCTAGGGGTGAATTGTTAATAGGTGAAGTGATGTTAAAAAACATAAGTTGTTCATCGTCTTGCGTACACCTCAACAACAAAGGATTACTTTTCAACACAGATCTCCAGTCAAGAGGGTGGCGTTTGGACGTAACCCCGGAGTTAAACAGGGCCCAAATTGATAGGGAGTAAAACACAGAAGTGGAAGAGCTATCCATGTATTGACCAATCACGCAAGAGCTCACAAACACCAACGAAATATTTGTCACTAAAAATAATGGAACGTTTACGTTGGATTTAGATCGTGTTATAATCCAAATCCCCTAGAAAAAGTTGTAAGCACAAATGTTCATATGTACAATGGGATATTATATCCCATAATGCATTGCATTGCCAGTACGATGCTCAGTAGCGCAAAATATGACTTCAGCTCAAACTGTCTTAAAACAGAGTTTCAGTTCCCTGCTTTCAGTGCAACACCGGCAAATAATTAACAGATAATCGATTATAGTCGGAATGTGTTGCTACAAAATTTAACACCGTCTGTCTCACCACAGTTCATCTATCCTCATAATAGAGGGACAGCCTGAGCGGTCTCACTGATGCTTTCGACTAAACAGGAACGACGATATCGTTTGGAATTTGTCCAGTCTGCGTGTCCACGTTTTTTTTTTTTTTTTTTTTTTTTTGCTGTCGAACATACGATTTCACAGGGAAACAACACCGCTGATTGCTTCGTTGATCGTTCAACTTACTTACGCCATATGTGATATATGTATATACTAGTACACACGTCACACCATCTATATCATCGTCTTTATCGATATATCACGAATACGAATATCCGTATTATGAATTAATATTGTATATCACCAAATAGTATATATAGCATATAACTTATATAAATTGAAGTGTGGATATTATAAATGTACGTTATTTACTGTATGGGTATATATATATATATATATATATATATATATATATATATATATATATATATATAGGAAGGTAGTCGATTATTCCAGATTTACATACGTGGACAGAGAAATTAAGACACGACTACATGAGTAAAGTTCACTCTACAGTACTGTTTCGTAAGGTACATGGAGTACCTCACTCATCAGGAGTTAAGACTTTATTAAATAAACCACCAAAACAGACTACGTTATAAGCGCTACAGATTTGCATAACAATAGAGTGTGTTTACGATATTAAAACTAGTTGTTGCATAGCAACGATTTGGCTCTGTGTCTACAGGAAGAAAAAAGCTCATTTCTTTTATTTAAACTACAGTAATGTGGTAACCTTACGAAACAGTACTGTAGAGTGAACTTTACTCATGTAGTCGTGTCTTAATTTCTCTGTCCACGTATGTATATAAATATATATATATATATATATATATATATATGTGATTCATTATGACATCGTTTATCATTTCAGTTCCACCACTCCATCTCACGGTGAGCGGATGACACCGAAGAACACCTCACACGCAAATGGTAATGGAGGTAACTACTTATGATTGGTCTGAAGACGATCTATGTGACTGTAGCAGCAATTGCAACTTTGGTCCAGCCATCGCAGTTACCTTTTTTGTGACGCTGTTGTTGACCTGTCTGTTTTTCTTCTTGTTGTATTACTTTTACTTGCGTGAGAAAATGCGACCGAGCGACGATGTCGAGTCTCCAACAGTGCAGCGAAGGCACGGTAATTCTTGGTGGAAGTGGATCCGTCCTGCAAACAAAAACCAGTATACAGATGAGCCTGTCATGAAACCGCAGACAGGGAGTACGGTGACCGTTGCTGATGACAATGGGGCCTATGAGAACGTGGAATTTCAAGTTGAACAGCCAAATCGCAAACCTGATCGCGATCATGGTCAAGTCACCACAGAACAAGAACTCGAGTACGTTAACCCGAATGAATCTGAGTTGTCAGTTGAAGACTGGAGAAAGTCGCAAACCCAAGACGATGTGGTTGTAGGTGTCGGACAAAACAATAATAAGAACACAAACGACAAGTCCGGAGGAGGTTGGAATAAACGTGGACCAAAGTTGTTTAAACCAAAGTCAAAGAGAAAGGTTGAGAAAGAAAAATCTAAAGTGGATGTGGCCGATGGAAATACGAAAAAGGAAAGGATTCCCAGTAGCGGATTTAATGAGTCAAACGGACCCAGTGAAGCCTACGAAAACGTTGAATTTCAACAAAAAACACATCCATCGACGAATTGCAAAGAAGACGCGGTTGAGGGTGCCACAGATGACGAAGTGTACGTGGAACCAAACGAACCAACATCATCGCTGGAAGAATGGAGACAATCTCTAGGTCAGGACAACCTAGATGTTCAACAGTCTGAGAAAGATAAAGCAGGCACGACGAAGTCATTCAACCACGACGCACCGATAATATCGACTGCAGTAGGGACAACACAAGACGAGGTGTATGAAGTGCCAGTCAGTACCGACACTGAGTACACGGGGATGGACCTAGGTCAGGATGAGGAGGAATATACAGAAATGGAGTCCGGAGAAAGAGACTCCCAATACATGGGCGCTGTAAGCGATGAACAATACATGGTCCTGGGCGTTACAGACGATGAAGTGTATGACATGCCGGAATAGATGGAGTATATTTGAATCGTGATTTCGTTATCCTGTTAGATGGACTAAAGTTACCTCACTGATTTTTGTTATTGTATTGCGGGAATCTTAATTTTGCGTTTCAGAGCATGTATTCTATTATGGCCTTAAAGGAATTTCAAGATGGCTACTTCTTCTGGGAAATATCGGCATATTCGTCGTATTTAGCAACAGCAATCCAGTTTAGAAAATTGAAATTATGCTATACACAGTGTCATTACTACTGGTGATAATACTAATAGTTATTATTCCTGAAAATAAAGAACAACATGTTATTTTTATATAGTATAATTAGACGGAACGCAATTAGACAGAACGTGGCGGTATCATGACGTAGGCGTGTGTACATGTGGGTACAGCGGTCACGGTGTGTACAAAGACCAAACCACAAGGTTATAATAACAATAGAATATCCTCGGGGTCGGAGCTACGTCACGGACGTTCTACGTTGCTAAGACGCGCACCACTGTACCACGTATTTCTATGGGCTTTGTGCGCGCTGCTGTGGAATGGCGGTGGAGCCGGTGAAAACTCGAGAAATCAACACAAACTCAACTTTGAAGTAATCCTGAAACAACCAAATTCATATATGTTGCACACGTAGGGCTAATCTTGTTACACTGTTCAGGGGACTCTCAACAACCATCGCAAAGTACCGTTTTCTGCGAGTTTTTGGTCTTTGTTTTCACCGCGAGGGTTGCAAGGCGGTAGAAAATGCCCGGATGTCCGCCCCCGAGAATACAGGGAATCGGCAAATACAGAGTATGTACCGTACAAACAATTTAACCGTAGTTTATGACGACTCATAGGTAAGACATTGGTGCGTCGATGGTCATCAAAAGGAGTATATTCGTCTAACGCAGAGAGCTCGAGCAATGAGGCTACTGAACTATTAACCAAGAAAGCCTATACACAAACACAATTAGACTGAATATTTCAACTTATACCAGATCAAAGGTTGTTTTATACTATTTTTTTTTCAGACATACTAGTATAACGAATCACACGATCAGACATTTTATCACCTTGTTCAATAATAGAACTATATAACATACTGTAAGTGACGGGCAGTCACGTTTATCAGATAGTTACCTTATCTTATAAATAACCCGGTAAATATTTCTAGAGACTATAACCTGTTGGTGGATAGTATACATGTAATCAGTGACTGTGTTAGTTCAAACGTATCTGACTGGCGAACAATTACCGGTAGAGGGTGTTTTAATAACACAAGTACTTAGCCGAGAATTTAATGCATTGATGTGTATAATAATAATATTCTTATAATTACAGAAATAAAATAAAATTATGCACATTTTCAATGGATAAATTGTATGTATGTTCATACGAATCTTGTGCGCTATAAATCATACACTGAAGTCGTTGTCAGTGAACGCAGGGACATAACATAGCGCCACAATGAGTCATACATAAGTTCACTTATAAACGTTATCAATCTTCGTTACTACCTCCTTATACAGTGTGACGTACGTTTTTCGAATTTATACGGGCGAGGTCCAAATACACACAGCATATCTCTTATCGTATTTGAACTATGACCTTGATCGTTTTACTGATATCAATGTACTCAGTCCCCCACACAACAGAAACCTCGATATACAGGTAGTTTATGTTGCCATAATTTCTGGTTACTCGTTGCAAACTTTTAAGGTATCCCCTCAGATGATTACGTCATTGGAGTTGTAAATTCGATGAACGGTTTAAATCGGTCTGCATTAGACAGCTGACAAATAGGCCGTGTGTTCGTTTTTATTGGACCTATATCAATATACGGTTATTTTTTAACGTAAAATCAACCTAAAGCGGATGGCATGACTTGTTGCCATGGCCATAATATCACATGACAGCTTGAATCCCGACGCACATATCCGTCGTAAATTTGAAGCCACTCATCTGAATACGCAAGATATTGGCGACGCCGAAGTATGAATGACGTAAGTTGACGGTTGACTTATACATGATAACTTGAGGATCGTCACATTGCAACGTGTGTTTCATTGTTTAAAAAACAGCATAACTGCGCAGATGATCTCTATTGACACTGTATCTGGGACGTCAATAAAGGAATACAGCTGAAATCATGTACATCTATGAACGAATATCAACGTAAAGCGTGTTTCTAAAATCTCAGGTAAGTCAGGCTAATAACAGTAATAATAAAACCATCCACTGCGAAGTGTGAAATGTAATTGCCAAACTAGTTCAACACATAGCATGCGCGTGTTATTCAGTAAGTAGTTTTCTGACCCAGTGTAGATCTAGAAGAACTGCTCTAGAATCTGGTCTTGGTGACGTGTCGTGTTCGATCCCAAGCCACGTAAACAACGCGTGCGAAAAACGTTGTTTGTTTACCCGAAATTCAAACGCGCAACAGTCACCTTTTTTTCATTTTTTTTATTTATCTATTTTGCAGTTACTGCTTATTTGCGAGAACGTGTTTCATTTCTTTTTCTGCCCTAACCCGATCAGCTGATCAATAAATATGTAAGAACTCGATGACTGGGCAACTTTAAGGGCGGTGGTCGTCGCGCCGCGTCCTGTTCGATATGGGACTCATGGCGACGTATACAACGCGTGTAAAATACATTGTATACTGTTTGTTTACAAGGAATTCGAACACGCGCTGCGCGACGACCACTTCCCATTAAGTTACTTGTTTATCTTATTCATTCTCCTGAACTGGGTTCAATCACTATAATATAATAACTATACGTATGTCGGTATGTACGAAAACTGGAACTTTGGTAAATGAATAATCTATTTATTCCACTGCAGAGGCGACTACACGAAATTGTATATGGAGGGGAGAGAACTGCTCACCAACCCCGCGACAAAGACGCGACCTTACTAGGGCATGCTCCCCGTTAAAAATGTTGAAATCTAGTCCATCTGAAATGCTATCTCCTGCATTTTGAGGGGCATATTTTGCTGACACAAAAGGTTTCAGCTCGATTTTCGAGGGGCGAGCCCCCTCTGCAGCACTGATTACTTATATGCTTAAATTCCGATGGTCGCTTCACATCGCGTGTCCATGTATCATGTGTTATTGCATAGTGCAGACGTTTTATGCATTATCTTTGGCAATAATTTGGGGGGGGGTGGCAAATAGCGTTCTCCAGGCCAGAAACACTTTAAACGATTTGACAAACTTTAACTCAATCAACAAGTTTAAATTGTATTATTTTTTTTCTCTACAGATTGCATTAAACATAATGACGTCATTACGTGGTATTTTCTTCATACATGTATATGCGTCGCTTACATTACAGACTGCGGTTACAGCATGCCTCTACAACTGCACGACAACCATTCCCCAAGGCACGCACGAAAACTGTGGATACAGTGGCTTCACCAGAATACCTATACATACGGACGTCGTCGATGTCAACGTGGCTGGTAATCTCATCTCCACGCTTCACGCGAACGAACTCTCACATTTTCCTTTACTGAATACCTTAGATGCGAGCGATAATTTTATTTCAGAAATACAACTCCAGGCATTTAACGGAGTTGAACTATTAAGAATGCTATATTTACAAATGAACGAAATAGAAATGTTACCCGGGGACGTGTTCTCGTGTTTGTCCCAACTTTTCTATCTCGACTTGTCAAGTAACAAACTTAGCTCACTGGCTAATACGTCGTTGGCTGGACTATCGGGACTACAAACATTGTCGTTGTCCAACAATCATTTAGCGGGTCTGGAACGTCTGTATTTGGATGATCTATCGGAGCTTATGGTCGTGAAGCTGGAAACAAACCAGGTAGAGACGTTCAGTGGAAGTGTTCTCGATTCTCTGCCACGGCTGTCGCAACTGTATCTTGACGACAATCCGCTACAATGCGACTGCAGATTGATAGATTTACTTGCTTGGAGTGGTCGTCCTGGTAATTTTCTGTCTGGGGCGATATGTTACTCTCCGCCCAGTTTAAGTGGTCGAAAGCTCACCCAGCTGAGCGAAGATGATCTTATTTGCATAAGTCCGAGAATAGACTACTACAGCGATGACGTCATCGCCATGGCGGGTACGATGGTGGAATTATTTTGCAACGCTTCTGGTCAGCCAGAACCTATTATCACGTGGTCCACGCCACGAGGGCGGTACATACCACCCAACCACGACAAGGGTGAAAAATTCACAACGTACGAGAATGGAATTCTAGTGATAAGCGATGTTGATTACACCGATGATGGGAAATATACTTGCAGAGCGGCGAACATAGAGGGCGATACTAGCGTCGCCATCGCCCTCACAGTCATTGGACGAATTTCAAGCACACCCGAGACAACGCCGGAAGGAAGTCCAATTGCCCCAGTGAGCCAGTGCGATGCAACGGGACAAATCTTGGGAACATTCTTCGGTACCTTTTTCGGTACGCTTCTACTGTGTGCTTTACTGTTTTACGTTTGGTTTTCCCGACAGAATAAAAAGAAACAAAACTTCAACTGTGAAGTGTTTAATAACCTTGGCGTGCCGAGCACAGTGAGGTCTTCGCCATCGACTTCACCAATAGCAAACAGGCAAGGTAACCCAGAGTCGCAGCGCGACGTGTCACCGGCGAGCACTGCACATGCTAACCAGCTCGTCACATTCCCATTACAGACAGAAAAAACAGAAAACATCCGCCAAAACAACACCGATAACCCCGCAATAAAAGTTATCCCTGAATATTTTGAAATAATACCGGATGATAACCCAACTATCCCACCAACCACCCGGAACTCTGCTCCGGCTGGCACGTGCAATCCCGGTTATGATTACGCCTATGAGGTCCCAGAACGCGAGCGGCGCTATACCGCACTGGTTAAAGACGAGGAAGCGATTTATCAAACATTATATGACCACCAGGCGAACGTTTAAGATGATGATATACAACGAAGTAATACTAATACAAATCATTTATGATAGAAATGTGTCTGAACTATATGTTACTAACCCATGTAATTATAATGGATATATATAGTATTATAAAGGTACCGACATTGTATGTTGCTCTACCACGTGCACGTGACGTGCGTAATCGCACATGTGTCCAAGACGTATGCTAGGACGACATGTACCAGAGAGACATGTGCTAGGGAGACTTCGCTATGAACGTGTGGTAGGAAAACATCGCAAACTTAGATGTACAACGTTTATTGCCAGCTTGTTTATTGACACTATGATTATAATAACTAAAATAATTGTTTAATTTTGTATAACGATGGATACACACTAGACTGGGTATTGTGAAAGATATTGAATGCAATTAAACGTGTTATATTAGCCGCTGTATGTGACACTGTTGACAGGCAGGTGGTTTAGCTTATCATGATTGTGACACGTATATTGATCATACACTGAAAATGAAAATAGCCTAGGCCATACACGTTGTGTTAAATATAGAGATTATCATGATTGTGACACGTATATTGATCATACACTGAAAATGAAAATAGCCTAGGCCATACACGTTGTGTTAAATATGGAGATTGTTATTGTATCGAATAAATACGTATCCCGAATATGTCAAATATCGGAAGAGTATATAAACGTGTGTTATTGTTTAGACCTTATACGAGCCATGGGACTTGTGTAAACAACAAAACAAGTCTCGTGGCTCCCGGCGAGATCTCGGCAGCCATTTTCGTCACGTGTCTGTTGAACTAAAAGTGAAACAGCGACTGAGCATACACATTTATGCATGCCTATATGTTCCCCTATTCTACAACAACATAATATCGATTACACGTTTATTCATCTTTTGCTTATCGACTTTAACCTGAACTCATTGATCACAAATTTATAATGTATCTTATATACCATTATACACTATAAAAACAAATAAAAAGTTTAGTGTACTAAGACTTTTAATGTGTATTGTTATCGATTAGTTTCCGGTCAGATGCATCTTACCCCCGTACATCGATATCCCCTAATAATGGAGAATATATTTCAACGATTAAAAGAAAACAGAGAAAAACCATTATGGGTGAACATATAAAATTGATTAAATGAGCATTACATGAAATCCTCAACAAACGAATAAATACAGAAGCAAAATAACAGTATTGTTTTTGAATTACTGAAAACATGTTTCCTACTATTATACGTGTTATATTATCAATATAGAGAGTAATGTGAACAACACATATAAAATTGTTATTCACAGCACTATGATGCCCCCAACATTTTTCGACTGCCCTCCTCCGTGCCGCCGCCACTGTCTAATACAACAAAACACTGTCATTATTGGTATGATGGTGTGGTGTGGTGTGATTATTGAGATTCAGATTAAGTAAAGATTGACATCCCTTGAAAATATATGATCTCAGTATACTAGTAATTGTATTAGGGTTTTCTTTAACTCTAACTTCTCAAGTTTTAACCAATTTACCCACGGAATCAGTATTAATATCACTTATTCGGCTGGACCCTAGATTCAAGTGAATCAAATTATTGGTACACCTTGAAAATTCATCCTCGTCCACGGACAATATGTAATTGCTTGCTAAGAACAAGTGTCGTACCAAGTATACCGGTGAGTGCATTCAACCAGCTGCTGATTACCTTCTTCATTCATGGCAATACTAAAACTAAAATTCAATAGTCAATAGTCGAGATGCTGTTCCGCTGTAGCTAAATGATTGTGAAGTGGGCTTAATGGAAAAATTGTCAATCGATTGTTAGCAATGTTAAATGTCTGTAAGATGTGACAGTCAGTAAATGGTTCATTATCGAGAGTTGTAATAAAATTATTAGAGAAACCGGGCGGGAAAAGCCCAGTCAAACTTTAAAACATGTCTTGTCGCACGCAATACGCTGTTTTTATTGTGTGATAGGCCCAGCTTTTCTAAATTCTTCATAGTTTGCAAAAACTGTTTTTCCAACGGTTAAAATCTTATCATGTTTACTTTCTTGCGAATCACAAATGATAGGCCCGTTTTTTTAAAGCGAGGAGTTGTCGCCTGTGCATGCGGTAGACTGCCATAGCGTGTCGTTGTTTACAAACAATCGTCTACCCATGAGCCTTTGCGTTTTTAGCGTGCGTTGTTATCGTCGCTTGGGACTGAATTTCTGCGCGTGCGCAGGCAGCGACTCCTCCGGTTTAAAGACAAATACTAAAACTAATTTTACAAAAACCATGTTTGCAGACATGATCAAGTGTAAAGCAGTGATTAAATGAGTGGGAAATTTCTATTAAACCTCGCTACAGCTTAGTCGCGTGCATATGTTCTTTACGCTGCATTAATCAAACATACACACTTGTTTTCACGCGCACCCCATGACAATTTTACCGTAAATTGATTGGCCATAAAAGAACACCAAGTCACGCAAAGCTGGTTACAAATGCGTTTTCGCAAGCTTCGTGTTGTAGATTAAATGAAAATCGAATAGCCAATAGGCAATGCATACGTAGTGTATTTTGTACTGGTATAAAATGGAATAAAATGTGGCGTTGTCAATTTCAAGAGTTAACGTGCATGCTTGGGTGTATCAAGGTAATGTGACTCCAATACCTTATTTAATCCGTTCGTATTACAATCTTTTTTTGCTTGTATTTATACAAACAATCATTTCTATCTATATATGTTTTTTTTTCCACGGAAACGCGTGTTCAATGCATGGAGGTCATTTTACCTCTATCATCGATACGTATACCTACACTCGTCATACAGCGTTTATTCGGATTTCTTCTAAACAAACAATTGTGTATTTTCTACGCGTTGCATAGGTCGCATGGGACCCATGAACAATACGCGGTGTTGCGACTGTGGCGCTTTTATATTTAGATATTACAAAAATGACTTCTCTTTTCGAAACACGATTGTCTGTGACGTCACGATGTGTATTCATTGCAGGTTCTTATCGTAAATTATCGAGAAATCTGTGTTAATGTACACATTATTTAAAATGAATTTCCATGGAATCTAACCCCGGCAACATTCATAATTAAGAATTGTGTGTGATATTAACATATGTTATAAAATATTCAAAGACAAACTGTTAATCCCGGCATTGCATCATCATACAATCCTGCAATACGCCATTTTTGCTATTTACATTATTAGTAAGTTTTTTGGTTCTCATTGCAATATAAAATCATGAATTTGATGTGAGATTATTTTTATAACAAAGAACTTTTTTAAACATATGGGTGACACCCCTCTTCCTCCCCAATTCGGCGGTGAGGTGTCGCCAGTATTAAATACACCAGCACGTAGTATATAGTTTTTTCATTTAAAGACAATTTATCATATTTGATATAATTAGTTAAAATAATGTACTACACGTGATGAGTTTTTGTACGTATATTAATTTGCATTTCACACGGGCTTCAGTGATATCGCAACAAATTTACTCAACAAATAAAAATTACCATTGTGCTTTTGACTCGTGTTTGTGTATTTAGTTCAAAATGGTGAATATGACGTCATTCATGTCGAATACATGTCTGTGTGTTGTTGGAAATTTGTTTTCAACACTGGTGACGCTGTTGGTGATTGGTGCGGCAGTTGATGGCTACATCATGGGAGACCCGGGCGGTAAGTACAGATATAATATCTAAACGGGTATTTCAACGGGGCAAGGGGTCCCATTTTAAGGAATCAAACGGTTTTATTTTTGCTGTATTGATATAATATGTGACATATGACACTGATAGGACCATATTTCGAACCAGTGTATGTAATAAGGGGCCGACCTTTTTCGTGGATTTGTTCTTTCAAGGGGTGCTTTTTTCAAGTTGAATAATTGTTTGAAATGGTTTGAAGAAGTTTTCCTAGACCGCGATTTTTACCAAAAGTTGATTCCTCGCATTGCTGTGTATGAATAATACAAGTTCTAAGAGTACTGTCGGGTAGTACTGGAACGGCTAATTCGCTATGATTCACACGTTTGTGCTCAGACACCTATAATACATGTATTAGTTGTTTGAGGTTTGTGACACCAGAGTACTATTTAGGGTGAATTTGATCTTAAACTTGTATGGCTGTCAAAACGTCGCTAATGTAGTATTGAGAAAGATAGTTGTCAATCTGGACCATTGTAATATTTCTCAAAATTCTGTGGATATTATTATTCTGGTGTATATGTGCAGGGCAGACTACTGGTACAGTTGGTCGCGGATTCAGATTCGTGTTCCTTTTGGGGTTCTGGGATTTTGAATATTTATATGCTTATGCTGTCTGTATTCATCGGTTTTACAGAGGCGGTGGCACGAAATTTTTCATGGGCGACCTTACTGGGGGGTCCGGGGGCATGTCCCCTTAAACAAATTCAAATTTAGACCTTCTGAAACGCTATTTGCTGCATTTTGAGAGGAAAATTTGTTGACATAAAGGGTTTCAGCTTGTATTTGGAGGGGCGACGCCCCCCAAAATATTTTGAGGGGGCGACCGCCTCCCCCCTCCGTGCCGCCGCCACTGTTTTAGGAAACACAAATATGTTTTGTATCCTTTGAAATGGCAAATATGCAGTATTTAGTAGTCAATAAATTAAAGATGGTACTACATTAGCGTGAATTGTGTTGTCTTAGAAAGGTTTGTGAAAAAAAACATTGAACTAATAAGTCAAATCAGACTGACTCGAACCCAAACCAAAAATTAATTAGATTATGAACCCGAATCCAGGGCCAGCTTCAGCATCGTGTGTTTGCTATTCCTTTCCTCACCCTCTTCCCCGTTTGGTAAGATACACCTTGATACGTGACTTCCTGTTCTTGTAGATATGAGGGCGCATAACCCAAATCAGACAGTCATCACGGAATGTTCTGTAAACGACAGTCCTGAGATGAAATGGCGTCATGTGTGCCCTCCGATCCCCGGTGACATCGACACGCACTATCCGGTCCATATGATGGTAACCATTTTTGTTGTCATATTAATGTGAATATCCGTGTTTATATGTAAGGCCAAGACCAACGGAAATGGTTTCTGGTCATTTTTTTTATTTTTGAAATCGATTTTTTTTTTTGAATTTTGCACAAAAAAATGTAAGTGCATGCCCACGATGACCCGAAGAGTGAATACAAAATACGGAAAGTCTGATTTTATGTACACATTTTTCAAGAATTACCTAATCATTGTCATCACGAGAACTCTGACCTCACTTGAGCATATTGTTTATTAAATCAGAAGTGCCTCTAATTATATATTATTTATTGTCACCACGCAAAGGCCCGCATCATATATTCCCGTATCAATCATCCATTTGTTGCGGTTCTGTCAGTTATCACAGTATTGAACTGGATTCATATTAACTCGTTACCAGATGTACGCGTTATTATTTCAATGCGCATGTGTATTTCTGTGGTTAATTATTTCGTCAAACGAAGGCGGTTTTGTTCGGTGTAAAAATAAACTTGATGATCACGGATGCTGAATTTGGCGTCGGATTCGAAATCAGATTTGGGTTAATTTTCAGGTTCGGGTTCGAGTAAATGACAGTGGAACTACATTACCAGATATGATGTTTTTGCTTTTTTTTTTATTTTTGTGATCTTTTAAACTTATCCTGAACGAAATTTGACACGTGTAAGTCAAATAGTAAAAAAAAAATGACAATCAATAAAATGTTGTGGCAAATTTTCTTCGAGACAAACATAATGTTTCTAAAACAATAAATCATGCTCGATATTTAGCATCAATACGGTTAACACTACAAAGGCGTGATTTTTATTGTTTATGAAATCCGAAATTGAGGTAAATATTTTCAATGACTCGAGCCCGACCCCATAATAAATTTAAATCCGAATCCGGAGCCAACATTAGCAGCATTGTGGGAAGAACACTATTCATAATCCAAATGTAAAAGGATTAATTTCACTATTTTGACACTCGGTTATATTGACTGAGATTTAAATTCTGATATTCTATCTTTGATAATACTGTGTGATAACATATTTTCATGTACTCAGTGAAAACAAACTTATGTTCCTCTTTCAGATGAGACAACGAGACGAGTTGGCGATGTACCCAGAAGAGCTCACCAGGATGAAAGCATATCTAGTCAGTAAAATGTCATATTGTATACGGGGAATAAAAACAGGCGGAATGCTGAGGGTAATACTAAAAATACCACATCCGATACCATTGTGTTTTAACTACATCGCTATGAAAGAAGCTCTGCGGACCGGTGAGATCGACACCGAGGCGTTTTATATTGACCTGAGCGGCGATACGACAGGCACATGTCCAGCACGCAAAGTGTACATTCAATAGCGTCACTTACTATCGTTAGTATTTATCGAATGTTTTGCAAATAAATGGAATGAGTGTACAGATAAAATGAGTTTCATTCGTGGAAACTGGTCAGAACATGTTTCTTTCTTATTATTATTCATATATTTTTATTGTTTTTATTAAGGCATTTTTTTACATACGGACTTGCCCTTCACGTTCGATTTACTGACGAGCGTTTTTTCATTTAAAATGCATTTATCCGCTACTATAAATAAAAGTGGGTATATTGGCTGATCTTTGATTCTATTCCCCGGGTCCATTCACGTCTCAAGAACGCCGCCATTTCTAGTCAGCAACAAACGACGAATCATGATTAGCAAGACGTTTGAAAATCAATACTTGGGTGACACTGGTAGTATTTGTTACATGTTGTTTACGCGTTTTATATATTTATTTTCGTTGTACATGTAATTTAATCTTTCACCTAGCTGCACTCATGGTTTCGACATTCACATTGCCTTCCTTGAGAAACTGTCTACCTTCAGAAAAACACGGATAAAGACACGCGAGCACTCACGCACAGAAACAGAGGCTATTAGCAGCATTTGGATATCGCGAATAATCAGTCATATACATATTTACTAGTGTGTACATTCATTTCGTTTGACGTTGTATATTTCCAGTTGGTTAACTGATAATAACAAATCAAGTTACTAAATTTGGACGTTCAACAAAACCAACAATTTATGTTGCCCGTAACTCGAAATCCTGTTAACATCGAGTTACAATTTGGGAGTGGTTTTGCAAAGGTGGGCGTAGTTTGTGAAATATGGGTCATTTTTTGTAACTCGATGATGTTTTTGTAACTCGATGGCCGTAACTCGAACAATTCAGCATCTCTTCTGAAAGTTACCTTGTGGAATACGGAAAAAATGGCCCGAGGCATGCGCACTGACGTAGGCATATCTCATGAATATTATTTTAAAATGCAATTATTAATAGAAAATATTTAATATGAAACGCCGGAATCACGTACTAGAATACTTGATCTTGACCCTACTTTGACTATTGTGTTTTTTTTAAGACGGTCCACGCTTTCTATCGCAATAAACTTAAACCGTAAACTGGTCACCAAATTCATCAAGTGTCAAGTGCTTTTTACACTGTTCGCCGGCGTGGGCGTTGGCAAGCATAAACATATTTTGAGTGTATACAGCGCCACCAGTGGTTGTTCCCTGCTCCATGCGTCAAGTAATCAACTAGAGAAATAGTACATACCTCAAGAACCTTTTCTGGAACCATTATTAATCACAACATATGACCCAAGATAATGTGTTATTTCAATGTTTCTGAATTCAGATGATTTTTGACGGGGTTACACGAATTTATTCAAATATGGCAAGTGTACATGTATGATTGTTAGGCAGTCATCTTCTGTGGAAATATCGGATTAATCCTTTCTTTGTAACATACACTTCAATGGAAAAAATAGCAGCCTGTATGAACTCGTGCTATAAACAAGTAGGTTGATCTTCTGACATTAAACCAACAACTGTCACGATTGTAATACCACCATTGTGGGTCAGCTGTTAACTTGAGTTGCAGCGTATTGATACGATCAGAGCGTGTATTATAACTAATAGGCGCTCAGTGCCTACTGGGCTACTGTCATCATGTGTGATCGAATAGCACGATCTATATTATCACCGTCAAATGAGAAATACAGCCATTGTCAGAAGAACAAAAGTTGGAACAGTTTAATCTCATAGACAACAGTCTAAGACGTACAAGAGCCACGGTAGACTTGCATACAGTTTCTTGTTTGTTTTTTAATAATATAAAATATTATGAATTATTATGTTACGTTCCGCGGTAATCATATTTTTGTCAAAACACCGATAAACAAACAAAAGACTACCAGTCTACGCGCGAGCACTTCGTTAACATGCTTTCACATTTCTATACTTTTCTGAAATGAACATGCGCTACTTACGTGAGTACGAATGGCCACCATATGCCACAGATTTGTAACGTATCTGTCTGGCGAAAATAATGCGTTACTTGGAAACAGGAGTCGTTTACAGTTTATGGATGTTAGCCTCAGGCTGAGCACAGGGTTGTATGGAAAAGATATGATTCCCTTCCAACGCCCTCTATAGTTCAATTTTCTATCCCACAATTCTTTGCATAATTCAATATGGGGTTAACACATTTCTTTCCCATAGAAAAGCAGCACCCCCATAACATGCCAAGATGTGTGACCTTTAGGGATCATGCGGAGGGCCTAATTATATAGATTGGGATTATTACTTTTTCAAGCTGTGTATGAATGGATTACAATGGGTAAAAATTGGAAATGCTGCTCATATTTGTTTGTCGGACTGTGCGTTGTCGGCGTAAGTGGTGTCCATTACGCACGTTTTCCGAATAATGAACCGTGTTTTACATTTTAGTAAAGTACGTTTTAAATTAAAAAAATGAGCAAATCAATAAAGATATTTGCGGATAATTGATTTTTGAATTTCGTAATGTAAGAAAGAGTGGACGCGGTGCAATGTGACGTTACCATCTCCGTTTCCCGGTATATTTCTAGTGTCATACGAGAAGAAAAAAAAACCAAGTATTTAGTGAATGGAAAAATCGAAAACGGTTTTATTGGATGACTAATACTGAGCATTAGCTACTGTCAATTGTGAAGCTAAATAAAAGAGAAAACTTGATTTCATTCATGTACAGGTACAGTTACATCCCCTATAAACTCAGACAACCAACCCAAAGTTGTCGGAGATATTATAAACAAGCGTTATCTGTGGTGAGCATCAAAACTCTACAAATAGCGCCCCCAAGTGTTCGAATATTAATCGACCACTGTAGAACCATGGTGTAGTTCCATTGTAGAACATGACACATTCATTATATTTATTCACGTGTATTTAGTAATACGCCCATTCATCATTCATAGTAAGACATCAAATCTGCAATCGACCTTCCTGTGCGTGTGTCCAATTTGGTCGACAACGTAATCATAATATAAACACGCCATCTTAAGAAGGTTACACCTCCTAAAGGGTATGAGGTCGATCTCACGCCTGCGCAATGCATTTATCTCAATGGCCTTACGAAGAAATGGAATAGTGTTGCTGTCTTTCCTGGTTTTCGTAACGTTTACGTTGATTCTGTTGAACGCACGGCCAGGTGAGTCTGTTCATTTATCGTTTGATTTAAAACGTGCTTTCAAATGATGTGCGATAGTCTACGCCGCAGTTGACCCGGCGATGTGTAGCCCTGGTACTATGCATTATGTCGCCGGTCGCCGACCCCAGTTTGGTTTATTTATCATACCGTGTTTTCACTTATGTGGTCAGTAAGCAGTACTTCCGTCTTTCAAAGTAACCCGACATTGGAATGATCATTCTGGTTGTCTATGTACAGCAGTCGGTGCGGCGCTCGAACAAGCCGTAAACCCACGTTCGTACTCGATACCTTGCAGATCCTGATGTAACCCGGAAAGAACAAACCGTAAAATGTTGCCCTTTGCGTAGCTGCAGTTCTGTAGCGCGCTTGGTTTCGCTGTCGGTTATTTTGTTCGTCGTGGTGTTAACGCGAAACCAGGGAGCTACAGTTCCATCCTATGCGAGTTACCATATTTTACCGACCTGAAATCAGGTCGGGCCGTAACAGCAGTTTTTTTTCATTATTTTCGCCTCAAGTTTCTACTTTTCTACTGTCGATGGGTCCCGAAACTATTTCATCAATTATTTTGAGGGCGATTGTCCGAAATTGGTCGATTTCACGACGAAAACCGCGGAAAACTACAGCGAAATCCCCGCGTTTGCAGCCATCTTGAATAAGTTATCGTGACGTCACAAGGCGTCACAGTTTTCCCATTTCACGCAGTTTTCGTCGTGAAATCGACCAATTTCGGACAATCGCCCTCAAAATAATTGATGAAATAGTTTCGGGACCCATCGACAGTAGAAAAGTAGAAACTTGAGGCGAAAATAATGAAAAAAAAACGGCTGCTACGGCCCGACCTGATTTCAGGTCGGTAAAATATGGTAACTCGCATAGGATGGAACTGTAGCTCCCTGGTTTCGCGTTAACACCACGACGAACAAAATAACCGACAGCGAAACCAAGCGAGCTACAGAACTGCAGCTACCCTTTGCGCAGTTACCGTTGATTTTACCTCTAGTATCGACAAGTAGGCTACTAGTACTATAAGGCATTGATCGTCGTATAACGGATTAAATAAATAAACTGAATAAATATGTGTTTAATATTTTTTTTAATATCTATATAAATGACAGTTATTTATGAAGCCACTTGAACAAATAATTTATTAGTGGAGGGTGTGAAATTAAACCCACTCAATATCTGTATTCATTTATCTGGTCAACTTGCATCTTCATCTGGGTGACATAATTTTCTCTGTAATGCACAACTGTCATTTTCACACACCCTTCTTCCAAGCTGGGTACTTTTTGGGGATAATAAATGAAACTGCCATACAATTGAATACTCGTACAATGCCTACTACCCTGGGAATGAAAAGCATGTACATGGATTTGTTACATAGTAGTACTAGTGTGGGTGTTGTCAAGATTTGATCAACACAATCTTAAAGTGCAGGAGTAGGGTATACAAAATTGTTTTGTACCGGTTATTCCGAGCAACTTTTCAAATTACATACCATTTGCATTCTCGCCCGCCAGACCTTATGTTTTGTTCAAAATTTGTTCCTTCTCGTCACAAAAAACAATGCAAGAAAGCTAAACAGTAACCATAAAAGGGTAATGATTTGCGACGATGACCTGTATCAGCCCTTTATGATTAGAGAAAAGTTCCGGATTTGGAGGCAATAATAAGCCATAAGGTGTGATTTTGATAATTTCTGAATACAGACTTTATTGATTTATTCCAATTTAATGAGTAATTTCCGAGTTATGCGTTTATAGATGTTTTGCATAATTATTCAGCTCCAGTTTGTATCAAAAACTTTCTATCCTGTCTTTCTGGATGGCTGATATCCCATGTTTTGTACACAGTCACTGATTGGTTGACCTTCATCTACTTGAAAGGCATCATAATATTCCATTCCCCTTTTCGACATGGAATGGCTGTTTTATTCTGGTATGGTCTGCACTCAACTCTGTGGGTTTCATCTATTTATGCAACGTTTGTACTTTTAAGACACTTGTGTAAATACAGTGATCCCTCGCTAAATTGCACCTCAGTGAATCACAGTTTCGACTTAGTCGCAACTGTGTTTTGCCGACAGTTTTGAAGTAAAAGAACTAATGTTTTGTCGCATAGTTAAACTGGAGGAGGCAACTTAACACCTACATTTGTACTTGCTGTTAATTATTAAGATACACGATGACCTGACTCGAATTAAATATGAAGTCGCAACTTTACATACTTCTTGGCCATTTCCCTGTCATAAAGATCCATAAAACTTGTTGCACTGAGTTGAATCCATGTCCACATGGATGCTGTGATATTGTCCTATAAAGAAAACGTACTAAAGTAAAAATAGACCCATATATGTCTATATGTGCCTTTTATCAATTTTCAATTCATAACCCCCCCTTTCATGAGACCCCCTCGGTAAGTCACGACCCTCGATAAGTCGTGGTTTTTGCTTGGATTCCTCAACTTAGCGAGTGGCCACTGTACGTTGAAAGTGTTTCTATCAGCAATGAATGGAGTTAACGTTTGAATATTACAGTGAATCGGTAATTTCTAAATTCAACTTCTGTTGAAATCCTTCATGTTGGAATGTGACCAAATCCAACCACAAATTAACTGGTTCATAACATAAAAAAAAAAAAATTAATTTCGAAACAGTTCATGAAGCATATGTACTTGCGTGAGGTGGTAATAAGTCAAACAAAACACGTAACATCTGAGAAATAGATTTCTTTTTGTGGTGAGAAAATAGATGATACTTGTAGCTACAGGGTAAATTAGGTAAAATAACAAGCTAGCTAAAAAAACTTGTTTATTGAATTTAATTGTGATAGTTGTAGTTCATGTATCTGTCTAATTTGTTTTTGGTTGGGGGGAGGGGTTATAATGAAATTCTATCTTGTCATAATGACATATGGCAGGATTATGAAAAATGAAAAAATTGTTTGGCTTTAATGATTTTAGATATTTTTGCGCTTTAATGCCAAGTTATTTTTAGGAGCATATGCACATCAAGGCACATTACTATTCAAATGTCAAAATAACTATCCGGTTATCAAAAAAAAAAAAAAAAAAAAAATACTGGTATCTGCATTTGTTTTCAATATTGAGTTAAAATTGATAAAGGTATAGTCTGCTTATCATATATGCAATAATTTTGTCTCGTTCATCCCATCTGGTACTGTGTGATTTGAATTCTCTAATGGAATTGAAAATATTGTGACTGCTTCTTTTATTTAGATTTCTTCTGTAGTGCCAATTGCCCCTCTTCTATTTCCATCCAGCTCCCTCCCCTACACGTGAAAATAAATTAGTCCTCTCATCTTGTCTTTCAACAATTTGGTTCACACCTTTCTGTTACTTTACAATTGAGTCTTTGCATATATACAAAACAATATTTGATATGTTGAATAAAACTGTCAACAAACAAGCTTCTCTCTGATTGGTCTGATTGTTGGTTGTTAGGGCTTGGTAGCCAATCAGGCACAATCTTCTAAGTAGCCTCACATTGACTAAAATGTAGTTAAGCATTTAATGCAGACTTTCAATGATGTAGAAATAAGTAAGTAGTCCGTCACCTGCTTTGAATAAAATACTGGTTACTTTTTTGCTTTGAGTTTTGTTAAGGCCACCTACATTTTCATTTTTTCTCCTTACTTGAAAATAAATCTACATCGCTAAATTTTAAAAATGACGACCAAATTAGTAATAACAACTAAATCATCAACCAAATCAAAGTAAGTGAATACACTTTTTGTTTTAATGGTTCAAACACACTTGATTTACTTAAAATAAAATAAAAATAATCTGTTATATTTTTATAAAAAAAATAGTTTGAGTATCATTAAATACATGGGTACATGCAGGTAGCGTTATCAGAATGACAATTTTGTTCCCCTCTGCCTTGTAATTGCTTTATGTGACAATTAGTTAGGTAATCACGTTTCATTTACTGGAGTCAAAGACCATATAATATTTTAACGATTGTGATTATTTGACTAGTATATTCTCTTGTATCCATGCATGGTAGACCCTATTGTGTAATCACCTTTATTGTAATGGTAATTCTTAGCACTTTTGATTATAATTTTTTAGACGTAGTAATACTATTGTATCTGATTGATTACTAACTGCACTCCTAGATTAGATTGACGTTAGATTCGTACACTCTGAATGCACAGACAGATTGCCACTCATTACATGTACAATGTAACAACGCTGTGGTATAGATACAACAGAAGCATATTGGTATATTCCCTGGGATGTATGACTGCATGATTCCCGCTCAGTCTTTTGCAGTTCACTAATATTTTGATTCACATCGCTGTTTACACTGCCTTCAATATGGCAGTCACAGTTATACACAGTATTTATTCTATAGCACTTATTTCCTTTTACCTATGTTGTGTTGTTACAGTGGGTTTCATGAAGGCATGAATTTGCTTGTATAAAATATTTATATTTATAAATGTTGTGTACCAAACGATAATGGTACTACTTTTACTTTCAATCTATCAGATTTATTTTAGTAAATGAATCACTCCAATTTCAATCATTATAAACAAATTTGATGAAATCTATTTTTCGACCAATGATTGAAGAAACCCTGCAAAAAACTAATTTGGTGACGGATTTTACCAAATTGTCTCTAAAGCCAATGAAAACATCTTTTTTTATTTGAATGAAGTGCTAGAGTCTTTCTGGATAAATGTTTTATAAATGTCCATCAAAAAAATTCACACCTTTATAAAACCTGGAGTAACTGAAATTTGTTTGTAAATATAAATGTGAATTCAAATTCAAACGGGAAGTTATGTTCTGCTATTGCAACGCCCTTTTGGATTGGTCTTTATGTATGAGACTGATCACTGATTGGATACTAAGCTCTATTCAAAAGTATATTCATCCACACAGTCCCTCCACACCGTGATCCACACAGTCCCTCCACACCGTGATCCACACAGTCCCTCCACACCGTGATCCACACAGTCCCTCCACACCGTGATCCACACAGTCCCTCCACACCGTCCCTCCACACCGTCCCTCCACACCGTGATCCACACAGTCCCTCCACACTGTGATTCACACAGTCCCTCCACACCGTGATCCACAGTCCCTCCACACCGTGATCCACACAGTCCCTCCACACCGTGATCCACACAGTCCCTCCACACTGTGATTCACACAGTCCCTCCACACCGTGATCCACACAGTCCCTCCACACCGTGATCCACACAGTCCCTCCACACCGTGATCCACACCATTGACGTACAGTTACTGTAATGGTTTTCAAAGACATTTTTTGCACCATTTTGAGCTTCTAAATGTTATTTTGATATTTATAAATCAACCACAAACCATCGCATCGATTGATAATTTGCAATTATTTTAAAAACCCTTAAAAGTATGTAAATGCTCTGTTTGGTGTACTGTAATTAAAAACAATCTCACTGAAGCAAACATTTTTTTTTTGTCTCTCGTGCGCTTCCATCGTAGATGCGCATCCTTTTGTGATTGAGCAAATACAGAAATCAAGCAAAATAAAAACAAGGATAAATTTAACAAGATCGCAATCTCACCCAAACATGAATTGAATGATTTACCTAAAGTGACAGCCACATCAGTCTCACTAAACCTGTACCAATCACTGTGCACACTAAATCCTACATATAATTTTTCCATTCATTGATATGGCAACATTCATCTTAACTGATTTATTTTAGGCAGGTTTATTTTTGCATTAAAAAAATACGTACTGTTGCACAAAATGGTCCTCAACGCAACTGTCTCTCAAACCTGTAAACTAAGCTTTGTGATGCCTGAGGGCATTCCAAATGTATTAAATCTATCATGGATCACATGTAATAAAAAAGTGGTCTAAAGTGTAGGATTAATAACCATCTGTGTTGTTTTTGTATTTTTATTAAGCATATTATCAATACAAATCTGGATATCCAGAGTCGTCAAAGCGTCATAACATTTGACAACAATCCGTACATTAATATGTCTTAGCCTGGCCTTGCTTTTTGAATATAGCCTGGATGCTAAAAATGTCTCCCATGAACACAGTGTAACGTGAGTGATTAGGAAAGCAATGCTATTAACCTTTTCACCACCAGTTACCTTTTTTCATCACAAATTCACAAAATAGTCCCGTTTATAGTCTGCACTTTCCTTCAGAAGATTGGGACAAAAATAGCCAAACATAAAACTGAAAATTTACTCAAATTTTGTCTGTTGTCAAAAATTCACTTCTACAAATATTGAGGAATATACAAAAAAAAGCAGACAAATTTGGGCAAGAAAGTCTATAGGATAGGATATCCGAGTTGAGTAATCACTCTCCTGCTTTCCTATAAGTTGTACTCACTCACGACAATAATGCGATACTGTGACGTCAAGTCAGTGTACATGTAAATAGGTGCATAGTTAGTTGGCTTGTGCGTCGATCACTGTGAACTAAAGTAAGGAGAAAGTTTTGCAACAGAGTTTTCAACATTTACGTATTTCCCAAAATTTAAATAAACGGTGATTAGTAGTGTTGCTGATTCTCATTTCAATAATGAGATCACTTTCCCATTCCACCAATGAACACACTGCTTAGTCTCACAATACACAACCTCTTTATTGTTAAACTGTCAGATTGAAAAATATCTCTGAAAACAGGTTTTGATGATTTTTTTTTTTATCTAAAGAGTATCTATTTAATACAACAGTGGTTTGTTTAAAAACATGGCTTTTGCTTTTGTTTTATGGGAGATCTGGAAATGTTGAAAACACTGTTGCAAAACTTCGCCGGTCCAAGTGCACTCTAGTGCACAAGGATACACATAAACCCTTAGAAAAGAAGATTTTTATTAACTAGAGATCAAACACATTGTGAGTGGCATTACATTATATTACGGCAAAATGATGCAACTTATAATAATAACTTCATTGCATCCTTAGAAATAAAAAGTTTCTATAGGTTACTTGCAATAAATATTAGTTGTGATAACTACTACTATAAAAAAAAAAAGGAAGTAAGTTGGTAATGGAATAAAGCAAGTGTTACATATCAAATGGCATTTTCATTTCTTGATTGAAATGTGTTATGAATATAGTTGCCTATATTTTGTAGTATTACATCATCATCATCATCATCATCATCATGAAATTAAATTTCCGGAGATCATCCTGTGTTTCTTGTGGAAATTTAATGTCTTATACTGTATGATTTGTTGGCATATTAATTTATATTGAGAGCATATCTTATCATTCTGTGTAGATTGTCTGTAAATTTTTGATGTGTACGTTTTCCTATTTCTATTACTAACTTATGATTACTAGTTATAAATGTTGTCATTGAAGTTCTTAGTTTCAAATTCAACACATCTAAGTATTTTTCAAAATTATATGAAGCCTATGGTAGCTCTGATGTGAAACTTGTTTGGTAATTTCACAAATACTTTATCATTATTGTGTTTGCCACCTCTGTATCATGATTGTTTTGTTGCTTTTGACATTTTCATGCATTTACATAGTGCCCGCTTCGAAACAAGTTTTTTGCATATTGTGCATCATAAACAGAACAACAGCTAATAATCAAGATGTCAATAGCTAGCTTTGATTGTGCTTTAGTTATATAGACAATTGATACAATGTTGTTGGGTTTTTTTCTCTGGTGGACATAGGTTTTCAATAACACAAATTATCTCTTATATGGAACAAGGTAATAATAGTTCAGGCCAGACTTTTATTATCCCTTGTTTCTCGAACCCGCCTAATGAACAGGAGCCGAAAATGAAATAAAAATATAATTTTATTTCAGCGTAATTTCTCGCGCCCGGCGACTTGTAAGCGCCAAAGAATGCTAAAAAAATAATATTTTTATCTTTATTTTTTTACCGCACAGATGAGAAACAAGGTTATACATGGAATAAAGTTTTATTTCCTTTTTTCTCTTCTCTCCGATCAATTATCTTATTTACAATTCTTTGAGAATCACACAAATCTAATGGAAAAAAAGAATTAATTTTATTTTTCTTCTACCCTCCTCAAAAAAATTGCCTTCTAAAAACTCGAGAAACAAGGAATAAAAAAAGTCTGGCCTCATGAACAAAAAAAAAATTGTATGCAGGTATGTATGATATAACATACTGTACTGTGAAATACTTTAATTTTAAAGCTGTAATTAATTTTCGCTGAAAAGACTTTTTGGGTGTTTTGTGTGGATTTTATTTTCAGTGATTTTGGATTAGTTGAATGTAAAATAGAGGAAAAAAAGTAAATTCGCTGGATTTTATTTTCACTGAATCATTCCTCCAGCGAAAATAGCGAAAATCAGTTCCAAGTTAAAATAAAGTATTTTACAGTAATATCAAAAATGTGCACTTTAATGTGTAAAAGATGAATTCCATTATGAAAATTTGCTCTATTCTAGCTGGTTATTCATTTCAAAAGCAAATTAAACTGCCAAAAAAATTGAGAATGCTCATTTAAACAATGTCAAAGCCATGGGGAATGCGAAAAGTTTGACGTTATTTTGTAAATTTCTACTTTCCTTACCTTATTATTTACCGGTAATGCTGGGTTAATCTGAACCACTGGTAACGTACATGTATGAAATAAGACTCTGGTTTCAACCGTGGATGAGAAATGTCTACTTTGATTTTTGTCAGCTGTGATAAACAATACAACATTATGTGTGTTGAGGATTACGTGACAGAGAATCATAAACAACCACAATGAAAAAAGGAGTCCACTGTTTGTGTCATCGCAAGATGTTTGATATTGGGTTCACAAGGTGGAATACTGAAAAACTGTATTGTGGAATCACATTTCGTGTATTTTTTTAAATGCAATTGAAGACTTCAATTACTTTTCAGATTTGAGTGATTTTCCTTTTACCCTTTATACTGTTTTTCAAAAACCAGAATGCTAAGTTTCAGCAACTACACTGCTTTTTTAAAGCGGGAGAGTCACCTGCGCATGCTTCAGATGGTCATTGCATGTCATTGTTTACAAACAAGCGTCTACCCATGAGCCTTTGCGTTTTTAGCGCATGTTGTTAACGCCGCTTGGAACTCAATTCCTGCGCGTGTGCAGACATTTACATTTTTGTTTTACTACTGTTAACATGGTTAAACACAGAGCGTTTAAAAATATCGAAAGGCTTACAGAAGTCTTATGCATTATCATGTGCCAAAATATGTGTGAACAGTAGGACTGAGTCTAATTATTCCCATAATGTATGTGATCTTTGTCTCAAAAGACCACCTGGATTCAACATGTGCCAAGATTATCATTGCTCACTGCACGAGCTGAAATAATATACTCATTGGTGAACTGAAATGAGCATAATTGTATTGATTTCTTTGATATGATGATGTAGTACAGCTATCCTGTTGAGAGCAATGAAGGTGAAATTACCCATCATGTCATTAAGAACCCTGTCAATGATTGCAGAATTGCACTAGGTTGCCATGATGGACCGGTTTACAAGTAATTACTTGCTCTTTTGACAGAACAGTTTAAAAGAAAATTATAATTATAGCCCAGGTGCCTATACAAATTGAAGTGAAATTTCAAACAGACCACAATAGAATAAGCGAACATAAAAAAATAAGATGTCCTTTAGGCTGAAAAAAAAATATCTAAAGCATTCCAAAATGCACTTGTACTCGTACTTGTTTCAAATTTCCCCTCATTTTAGCTCAGTGTTCGAAAAAAAAAAAATCGCCTCATTTTAAAATTTCTATGAAACAAGAAACAGAGATTTTTTTTTTCCTGGCCTTACTATGAACTAAAAGAAGTCTTGTAATGTAGCAGTCGGCATAAAACTCTTCATCCGAAATGAACGTTAATATGATTGGTGACATACATGTATAATAAATACCATATAACAGAAAATGGCATCAAACACGTATGTAGAACATGTGTATGGTCTGCGAGGTTTAGGTCAAACTAATGGATGAATGAAGCCAAATGAAACTGAGTGGGTCCAAATTGCGTTCTAATGAACGTAACTGCGGTGATCCCTCTCCAGAATTACGGTAACAATATTCTACGCATGTTAAGAATTTATCCAGCGAGAGTCACTATTGTCTTGCATATAGGAGGTACATGTAAGTGTATGAGAAGGAGACCGATTTGAAATTCTATTTTATTTCCCTTATTAAATATGGGACAAATGAAAAGCCAAATTGTGCACACCATTGAAAATATAGAATTATTCACTCCATATTTATATGGTTCTGTATACAGGTTTTGAAATGTGCATTAAATTATGGGTATTCCCTTGTCACTATCATATTATACATAGTACATGTATGTTCGAGAGGAGCAATCCTTCCACTGTTTGGCTGTTAGATCGAAAATGCTACCATTCTGAGGTTCTGTTAATAGCCACACTATTATCCAGTTTTATGATTGTAGTAAACCCTTGTATTGGTTACAATGTGTTTCAAGAAACACAATACGTTCCTATGAACTGCTCTGTGCTTCTTACCCTGTATGTTACAGATTTTGGCCTAGAAGATGATCATACACTGTCTGCCTGGATCCATGATTTGTTTAGTCAAATAATTCATCTTTTTAAAGTATGTCTTTAAATAGAATGAGTTGGTAAAGATTTACAAGTGAGAAACATGATTGTTGTACATTCTACTACTAGAATAGAATAATATTGATTTAATTGTCACTGACAGCTGTACCGCTTCAATGTTCATGTATTGTACCATCCATTAAATAACTCTTATTGAAACTTTCAACAGTAAAATAAGTCTCAACTGAAACCTGCCCAAGTATAATCATGTCATAGATAAAACATGTCTGAAACCCAAACCTGCCTTAAATGAAACCTGTCTAAACTGCACATGTCTTAACTAAAACATGTCTAAATTGACAAGTGATATTTGAGTGAAACCTGTCTAAACCAATACCTGATATTTGAGTGAAACCTGTCTAAACCAATACCTGATATTTTAGTGAAACCTGTCTAAACTAACACCTGCTTTAGTGAAACCTGTCTAAACCAATACATGATTTGGTGAAATCTGTCTAAACCAACACCTGCTTTAGTGAAACCTGTAAAACCAACACCTGCTTTAGTGAAACCTGTCTAAACTAACACCTGCTTTAGTGAAACCTGTCTAAACCAATACATGATTTGGTGAAATCTGTCTAAACCAATACATGATTTGGTGAAATCTGTCTAAACCAACACCTGATTTCGTGAAATCTGTCTAAACCAACACCTGATTTTGTGAAATCTGTCTAAACCAACACCTGTTTTAGTGAAACCTGTCTAAACCAATACATGATTTGGTGAAATCTGTCTAAACCAACACCTGATTTCGTGAAATCTGTCTAAACCAACACTTGCTTTAGTGAAACCTGTCTAAACCAATACATGATTTGGTGAAATCTGTCTAAACCAACACCTGATTTCGTGAAATCTGTCTAAACCAATACCTGCTATTTTAGTGAAACCTGTCTAAACTAACACCTGCTTTAGTGAAACCTGTCTAAACCAATACATGATTTGGTGAAATCTGTCTAAACCAACACCTGATTTCGTGAAATCTGTCTAAACCAATACCTGATATTTTAGTGAAACCTGTCTCAACCAATACCTGATTTGGTGAAATCTGTCTAAACCAATACATGATTTGGTGAAATCTATCTAAACCAACACCTGATTTGGTGAAATCTGTCTAAACCAATACCTGATTTGGTGAAACCTGTCTAAACCAATACCTGATTTGGTGAAATCTGTCTAAACCAATACCTGCTTTAGTGAAACCTGTCTAAACCAATACCTGATTTAGTGAAACTTGGCTAAACCAACACCTTCTTTAGTGAAACCTGTCTAAACCAATACCTGATATTTTAGTGAAACCTGTCTAAACCAACACCTGCTTTAGTGAAACCTGTCTAAACCAACACCTGATTTAGTGAAGCTTGTCTAAACTAATACCTGATATTTGAGTGAAACCTGTCTAAACCAATACCTGATATTTGAGTGAAACCTGTCTAAACCAATACCTGATATTTGAGTGAAACCTGTCTAAACCAATACCTGATATTTTAGTGAAACCTGTCTAAACTAACACATGCTTTAGTGAAACATGTCTAAACCAACACCTGATTTGGTGAAACCTGTCTAAACCAACACCTGCTTTAGTGAAACCTGTCTAAACCAACACCTGATTTAGTGAAACTTGTCTAAACCAATACCTGATTTGGTGAAACCTGTCTAAACCAACACCTGATTTAGTGAAACCTGTCTAAACCAACACCTGATTTAGTGAAACTTGTCTAAACCAACACCTGATTTAGTGAAACATGTCTAAACCAACACCTGATTTGGTGAAACCTGTCTAAACCAACACCTGATTTAGTGAAACCTGTCTAAACCAACACCTGCTTTAGTGAAACCTGTCTAAACCAACACCTGCTTTAGTGAAACCTGTCTAAACCAACACCTGATTTAGTGAAACCTGTCTAAACCAACACCTGCTTTAGTGAAACCTGTCTAAACTAATACCTGATTTGGTGAAACCTGTCTAAACCCAATCTGATTAAAATCTGATGTAGTGTACGGGCTTTAATTATTTTGGCTATAAACTTATTTTAATTTTATTTTTTATTACTTTTGTTATTAATGCCCTTTTATTTTATTATTTTACATTGATTTTGATTTTTTTTAATTCCGCCCTACCTACATCTGATCCGACGCCTATGTAAGTCCCGTTCAAATCTCGCGTAAGTAACAGCCAATCACAGCCCCCCTTTTATAGAGGCTGTCGGTTGCTTACTTTTCAGTGTAGCGATACTCTACGGGCAATCTTTCTGTACATTATATTTTGCCCACTTGAATAAACCATTAATAGAAAATTGCTAGTATATTTTTATTTACAAAAGAAATTCCACAGCATTTTCCAATTTTTGTCATTACATTGAATATTTTGTTCACTTCCAACAAATGTGTACACTTCCTGATACATCTTCGCCAGCCAAGGTTCGTTTATTCAGTCATCGCTTCAATTTTACATCAAACACTGAGCATAATTATCTAGAATGGAAGCAAAAAAATAAGTAAATCGTAATGATTAGAACACTGTAAACAGCTATAGTAAACAATGCAAATTTTAAATTGTATAACGGTCACCGGCCCACGGCATCGACGCAGAAAATTGGAGCAATAAAATATTTCCTGATCAATTGCGATGTGTTCCAAATAAAAAATATTTTATTCCAGTCCAAATCAGCTCAATTACTTTGATAAAGAGTTATTGTATAATGTACAAAATGTTGATACATTTTGATGAATATTTACAGCTACGGCTTCAATACCGTAGACGGTTTTGACCCGATCGTCAACAAAACATCACCCGTCTCCAGGGCAAGCGACTGGAAAAAGACACCGGTGTTCGGTCGAACCGGTGGAAACAAAATCGTCACTCCCAGAATAACTACGCAAAGTAACGATCTAAACTCGAACCATTCGAGCCACAATATAAACATAAAAAAATGACTTTCGTTGCATTTGACAATGATAAACTTACCGAAAAGCCATGTTCTTCTCGGTCCTAACGTCGGTATAATCCGCCATTTTATGTTTGAGTGTGTTTGCCACCTGACTCTGCCCAGTGACGTCATCATGTGCGCTATAGAAGAAGGTCTGTGATTCGTTGACTAAAATCGTCGACAGTGGGTCTCGTTGAAATCTCGTTACATAGGCATCGGCTCAGATGTATGTAGGGCGGAATTTTAAAAAAATCACAAAATCAAAATCAAAGTAAAATAATAAAATAAAAAGGCATTAATAACAAAAGTAATAAAACATAAAATTAAAATAAGTTTATAGCCAAAATAATTAAAGCCCGTACACTACATCAGATTTTAATCAGATTGGTCTAAACCAATACCTGATTTGGTGAAACCTGTCTAAACCAACACCTGCTTTAGTGAAACCTGTCTAAACCAACACCTGCTTTAGTGAAACCTGTCTAAACCAATACCTGCTTCAGTGAAACCTGTCTAAACCAACACCTGCTTTAGTGAAACCTGGCTAAACCAACACCTCATTTAGTGAAACCTGTCTAAACAAACACATGCTTTAGTGAAACCTGTCTAAACCAACACCTGATTTAGTGAAACCTGTCTAAACCAACACCTAATTTAGTGAAACCTATCTACACCAATACCTGATTTAGTGAAACCTGTCTAAACCAACACTTGATTTAGTGAAACCTGGCTAAACCAACACCTCATTTCGTGAAACCTGTCTAAACCAACACCTGATTTAGTGAAACCTGTCTAAACCAATACCTGCTTTAGTGAAACCTGTCTAAACCAACACCTGCTTTAGTGAAACCTGTCTAAACCAACACCTGCTTTAGTGAAACCTGTCTAAACCAACACCTTCTTTAGTGAAACCTGTCTAAACCAACACATATATAGAAGATAATATTTGGTAATCGTAGTCCTAAATAACTATTAAAAATAGCTAGACGTTTCGAGCAATGGCTCTTTATGGATAGCATAGAAGAAAGTGTTATAACGTACAGGTAGAACATAGGAACGTAAGAACGCGCATGAACTATAAGTTAGAATCACAAAAAATTCCACAATAGAACAAATAACGTGTCTTAGGTAGTGAGCTCAACAAATGAGTTGAACTGTTTGCCTTGTTAACAAAAGTTGTAATACTGATTTCAAAATAATGAAGGCTGATACAAAAATGGATAATACTGGTTAGTGATGGATGATGTCACTCCACTGGTGGTGGCATTGCTAGTACATATTCGGATTGCTTTGCGGCATAAAGCTCCATGTTCACTGGCTCCACAGTTGATGTGTCTTTGCTTGAGTCTGGGAAACTTATACTGGCTGTATAACAGTCTCTTCTTCATGGAATTTTATTTTGATTCTGTTTTTGACTCCCGTGTGCGAAGCACACAATGGGAGTCTTTGCAGTTAGTTTGTCTGTATGTGTGTGTGTGTGGGTGTGTATGTGTGTCCGTCTGTTCCACTGATATCTCAAGAACCATACATTGATTTTTGATGAAACTTGGTGCATAGATGCTCTGGGCCAATGCGCAGATTTGATTAGGTTTTGGTAAAAATCCATGCATATTAATTACCTAATTTGCATGATAATTAGCTGATTTTTAGCTGTTCCATGACTGTTCCACTGATATCTGAAGAACCACTCGTTGGATTTTGATGAAGCTTAGCACATAGATGCTCAAAACTAATGTGCAGATTTGATTAGTTTTGGGTAAAAATCTGTGCAATATTAATTACCTAATTTGCATAATGATTAATCAATTTTCGGCTTTTCCGCTGATATCTCAAGTACTAATCATCACATTTCAATGAAATTTGGTACATAGATATCATAGGACACTGCACAGACCTGATAGTTTTTTGGTTAATATCAGTACATATTAATTACCTAATTTGCATAATTAATTAATTTTCAGCTTTTGATATTTCAAGTAGTAATCATCACATTTCAATGAATTTTGGTACATAAATATCAGAAGACACTGCACAGACCTGATAGTTTTTAGGGTAATATCAGGAGATATTAATTACCTAATTTGCATAATTAAATAATTTTCAGCTTTTGATATTTCAAGTAGTAATCAACACATTTCAATGAAACTTGGTACATAGATGTTATAGGACACTGCACAGACCTGATAGTTTTCAGGGTAATATCAGTAGATATTAATTACCTAATTTGCATATTTAATTAATTAATTTTCAGTTTTTGATATTTCAAGTAGTAATCATCACATTTCAATGACACTTAGTACATAGTTACTAAAGGACTGTGCAGACCCCTGATTAGTTTTTGGGTAAATATTTGTGCATATTAATTACCTTATTAGCATAATTAGTTAATTTTCAGCTTTTTGCCTGATATCTCAAGTGCAATGTACTAATCATCATATTTCAATGAGACTTGCTACATAAATCTTCTAGGACTATGCAGAGACCTGATTAGTTTTAGGGTAAATAATTGTGGATATTAATTATCTATTTTGCATAATTAGTTAATTTGTTCCATGAATGTTCCACTGATATATAAAGAACCACGAATTGGATTTTAATGACACTTTTAAAGCGTACTCATCATCACATTTCAATGAATCTAGAACTATGCAGAGACCCAATTAGTAAATTAGTTTTTGGTAAATATTTATGCTTATTAATCACCTAATTAACATAATTAATTAACACTGATATCTCAATTACTGATCATCACATTTGAATAAAATTTGGTACATAAATGCTCTAGGACAATAGACAGGCCTGATTAATTTTGGGTTAAAATTTGTTCATATTAATTCTCCAGATAGCATAATAATTCATAATTTTTTTGTTCCGTTCTGTTCATATTAGTTACCTGATTTACATAATTAGTTTTCAGCTTTTCCATCAATATCTCATGTACAAGTAATTTTTAATTAATTTTTAATGTGTCTTCAATACTTTCAGCACGCGGGAGTTCTTTCTAAGCTTTATTTGATTTGGTTGTTCTCTTTGTTGAAGTTATAATACCGGTAGTTTGTTGAAGGTTCTGTGGAATTTTTCTTTTAAAATGTTTAAATGAATAAGGATCATGGATGCATGGGGGTGGTCACCAAATGATGGCTGTTGAATCATAGGATCATTTCTTGATGTTGAGGGTGGTTTTCTTGTTATTTTCAAAAGCAGTTTGGCAATATATATCACTGCTTCATTTGACAAGCTCTGCTTTCTCATGTTCATGTCTTTGGGCATTGATACAATGTATCACCAAACTGTTTTCAGTTTGATGAAACAACAATTAGCTATCGACGCTCTGCACTCAACCTGGTATTCTCTCGATTGGAACGTATTTGGCAGAGAGTTGTTAGTGTTGAACTTCTAGTATAATTGCAGTTTATTTTCTATAATCGTAATCTTTGTTTTTTAGTTTGTTTAATTTGCATCGTGTGCCAAAAATCATCCTAAAAAATTCTACTACGTTTGGCCTATCGTCGGATTCATTCAATTGGAAAATCTTTGCATCAATCACATAATGTTGTTGGTTTCAAATTATCTAATCTATTCTACTCTGCTGTTGAAGTCTCTAGCTCCTTGTCATCACTGACATGATTTAAATGATCCATCACATCTTCTACTTTTTGCAATAACGATGCCAGCATGGGTTCTGTCATGTATGTGGAGGCACGACCACCACACACGGCTAGCAATCTGCCTTGATGACAAGACCATGCTCTCCTAAACCTACCGGTAATTAAAAACTGCATGTTCGGTGGTCTAAAAACAATGTTCTCTAATCTGAACTGCTGAATAAGTGTAATCAGCTGGGGGTGGTGGTTGGGGGTGGTTCAACATATAACCTCCAGGATGCAATAGCCAGGTACATGTATATTACTCAAATTATCCTTCATTAAAACAATACAGAAGGTAAAAATAAATTTAGTCAAATTGCAGCTGCATTTCGCTTCCTAATTATAGCTCTGCAGGCCACATAATTAATACACTTACTGTTGCTAACACTGCTCCATATGCACTACAAATCCAAGGATATTCTCAATACAATCATGCAAATTTTGAAAATAATGGCGTCAACTTTGTGCAATGAGCTACCCATTGCTGTAAGGGATTCTGCCAGTCTGAAAATGTTCAGACACGCTTGTTACGAACGGTATTTGAAACAATGTACAATAAGTGTTAAAGCTGAACATTAAATTTAAAGGCACAACTTTGGTGTCGTCAACCGTTATTGACTACTTTTGTTGATGTGGGATGGGCTTATATAAGTCTAAAATCAACAAACAAATAGATCCTGTCAGTTACAGTATTGTTGTGTCTTCATTCATGCTTCCTGGCTTTCTCACAATAAGCAACTATTTTTATTATTAAACTGACATATAAGTATGATAACTGTATTTAGAATATTCTACATGTACATTGTAGTAATTATAGTCCTTGGTAATTATTCAATATAAACATACGTTTCAGGCAAATTATGTACTTCTTATCCAAGGACTACAATTACATGTACTTACTAAGATTCTGTATATTATATTGAATCGGCCCTCACAGCTCTCTTCTTGATTTTTGTCTGATTTTAGTATTTGCATCACGCATTCATGTACTGTACATAATAGTATTCTTACTACGTCTGTTTTGTTAATCATTGTCTCCCTTTCCTTGTTTCACTAGTTTCGTATACAAGCTCTTAAATGATTGGTTGGCTTATTAATACAAGTGAATCTTCTTTTTGTTTTTGTCTCACCACCATATACCAGTCAGGGTTTATCATGTACATTTTCTGGATGGAGGTAGGGGGGGGGGTCATTATCTGCTTTGTATACATTTCTTTATTGCAAAATAAAAATTTTTTTTATTAAAACACAAAAAAACTAGTTTCATATGCACTATGAGACTATCATATCCAATCATAACATTTCTGTGACCAGAATTATGCATATTAAATATGCCAATTTGCATATCACTTATGTTTAGCAGCTGTTGGATGATGTTAGCCTACAATCAGAGGTTCATTTTCACTAAAACATTTGTTGTATTTATGTACTGAAATTGTGCATGCCTAGAACATGAACATTTACGTAGCCCGATCGTTTTATTTGAAAACTAAGCTACGTGTAGTTACTTATTAACTGTAAGGAACAGTGTTTCCCAGGAGGTATTAAAATAACTATTACCATGTTTATTACATCTATCTATCAATACATGGGAATAATTTGAGCATAAATAATGTAATATTAATAAATAATATATTTAAAATATTGAGCCATACGTGTTCAACATACATAATCACCTAGGTATCAGTAATACAGGTACAGACAGCAATGCTTCTGATATTTGGTTTATATAAGATATACCGTCTAATAGAGCTCTGAATTTAGAGTCCGTGAAATCAATCAATGGCATACTTGACTGACTGTTCTCTCATCTCTCAACTCGTTTCTGTTTTTGCATCCACCTGTTTAATTGGATACTCAATCATTGGTGGACGTGGTTTCGCGCAAAAATGTCATGACCGCTGTCACTTCGAAGAACATGTACAATTCCTTGCATTCTAAGTGAAATGAACCACTGTCTGCGTTTGTTGTTTGATTGATGACGACTGATAATTAAAACACTTCACAGTGTGTTTATATACACCTAACCGAACATAATAATCATTATTTATGACAGAAATTAAACACACTTCAAAAATCATATTTCGTCTATTAGAACTGTATTTCCAACCGAGAATGTGTGGCTCAATTGTTATTGGTGCTGATTCATCCTCTCCTCACTTAAAACTACGGAAACAATTAATCTATAAACCACCATATTTTTTTTATATTTTTTTTTTATACTTTTTTTTTTTTTCAATACACCTTTTTGTACAGTGTAATTTTCCTAGGGTATGTACGATGTATTGTCTGTTTTTTTGTGCCGTTTGTACCTAATTAAGTATTTATTTCATCTATTCTATTTTGTCTTTAGAATTGAAAAAAAGTGAAATGTGATGTTTTTTACAATGTTCTACCCACTTCTTACATACTTTTTTACACATTTGATTCAAATTTGGTACAAAAGATCAATATAATGAGTTTTTTGTTGTCCTTAGTTATTTTTATATTTTACAATTAGTAATCAGCTTCAGTCAAAGAAATAATCATATTCAGTATTACAGCCAGAAAATGAAAAGTCTAAAATCTATATTGAAATGTAGGATAATTGTTGCTGGTCTGTAGTACGGCAACCGAGGTGGCTCACAACATGGCCTGACCACAAATGCATTTGACGCCAAAGTGTAAGCCGACTGAATTAGCCAAGAACTCTTGATGGACCAAAATTGCTGCGGAACCACGGCTAAAGTTATAGCCTGAAGAAGAACTTACGTAAAGAAGTCTTACCCATGGAAACATCACTGGTAAAAATAAAAAAAAACTATCAGGTCAAGTTGAAATGATATACAAAACCGGGATACAAAACACAAATCGAAAGTCGAATCGAAATGAGAATCTTTGTAAAAACAAATACCGTAAAAACGGTTAAAGTAATGTGATAGGCAAACAACAACAGCGATTTTTATGTAAATTCTGATGGAAAATTTGCTTCAACGTGAAAAATACGTATACTTCAAATGTCAACAAAAACGTGAAAATAGATTTTAAAAACAAAAAAGGATAAAAGAAAATGGATTTTGAAAATGAAAATGGGTTTTAAAAACAATAATGGATTTTGAAATCAAAAATTGATTTTGAAAATAAAAACTGATTTTGAAAATAAAAACTGATTTAAAAAAAAAATTGATTTTGAAAACAAAAACAAATATCAGAAACAAAAATCAATTTCACAACCGAAAATGGTTATTAAAAATGAATTATAAAATAAAAATGAATTGTAAAATTGGTTTTATAAAATGTCATGTTGTGAGCCACCTCGGTTGCTGTACTGTAGCCACAGACTTAGTCTATTTTTTGTAAAAACTAGAAATTTCTAATCAAAAGACATTATGTTTGTAGAAATTTGACCTGTTGAATCAAATGTTGTTTCTGTCTAACAGACAGGTGGCTGGCTATATGCCTGATCATCTTCGCATCTTACTCCTCTGGCAGTATTACATGTATCTTCTCTCAAAAGGCTGCATCACAGACCAACAATCTTGTTGTATCCTGCCTTAAATTTCTGTGTCTATTGTAGTTATTGCAAGTTTTTCAGAGTTGTAGTTTATGCCCGGGGTACATTTTTAGATATCTATCATAGTCAATGGTGTCAGCACATTGTTACCATGACAACATGTGCAACCTGTAATTAGATTCCCCCCATGGTACATAATTAGTTCCCATAGATGTTGTATTCATTTGGTCACCATGGTAACAGCAACATGATGACAAGCATTTTTATCTTCTTTGCCACCGGTGATTGTAATTAGTTGTATCTTCTGATCTTTTCTCATTTGACTTTTCATTAAATTTTTATAAAATACTTATCATTGCTCTATTAGTAGCACAAAGCACATGTGAAGTACAGAAGTGTTTCTGTGGTTAAAATAAATAATATTTTAATGATTGAGAATACAACAAATGTGATTTTTAGTTTGAATGCACTTCTATTGGAGATGTGTTCTAATGAAGAAAATACGGTAATAGTAACCCTCACTCTACCGAAGTTTATTGCGTACTTTAAACCATTTCTGGCTAAACTTGCACAAATAGTGCAGCATCATACAAGCTTTCAATGAGATGGGAATAAAACTGACCTTATTATCCAGAATTTTGGCCAAATTTGGACAACTTTATCATAAACGTCATTAAACATGGGTTTTGGTTTCAATAATGTCTGATGTAGGGCCAAGAAAAAAGAATTTGTGTGTCATTCCTTGTTATAAGTTGTAACCCGACCTACCATATTGTTTACTGCCCTACCAACCCTAAACATTTTTTTTGCCATATTTGAGAAATATCACAAAACTGGGACAGGCTTTGATTGTGATTTTATACAAAATTCAAACTTTGCAAAACTGGGAAATTTCAACAACTTTAAACATGATTTAAGACAATCATATCTGCAAAAATCATTTCTCATGTGCAAGAAACAAAATAACACAGTTGTAACAACGAAAAAATAAACAGAAAAATACCTACATGTGCATTCTTGTACCTACTTACTCTATTTTAAAAAACATGTTATAAGAACAACAACATCTTTTTAAATTTTAAGAAGAATTTTAAATCTATAACCTACCCTACCTTTATTGAAGAGCATTCATTCATTCATTCATTCATAAAATATGTATATATATTGATTGAGACTGCGTATGGTGTACATGTATGTCTGATTGCTGTAGCACTGGAGACAACTGCATCCAGAGATTTTAGTCAGAATATGATTCAAGTACGTGACCAACAGCAGCTTCATCAATTATTTAATAAAAAAAATCTGAAGTCTAGAAATTATTAGTTTATCTTTTATTAGATTACACAAAATACATTCATATTTACCCTGTGTAGGGTAAACGTTACTACTACGCCTACTGACATCATTTTTTCCCCCATACATGTACATTTCAGCTATCCATGGTGGCTATCTTCAGGTGATATGTATAAAATGATTCACCTTTCTCGTTCAAAATATGTGCTGGTCTGCATATTGTTTTCTGTTCTAAATATATTATGCATAGTGACTTGTCAAATGGTAGAAAATGACAATTGCGATGTGTTTCGTTATTCAAAGTTGAATTCTTCAAATAAAGAATCATACTACTACATGTGATTACATATGCGCACACACATTTTTACAGTTGAAATTGTAACTCCTTTTTGCCGACTGATTTGTTTAAAAGATATTGTATTCACTTGGGTCTGTCTAATACTCAAGCGTAATAATGTGAATTTCATACATGACAATTTTGATCATATCTGAAGACAGTTTTGAAAAATTGCCATGTCAACTTCTTAGATTAAAATAAATTAACACTGGCGTGTTTGCATCTTTGAGAAGGGTTTATTTTTGTGAATTTGACAGAAAAAGTGATCCTAAATGCGTAACATGCTTATTATACCATAAAAACTGCTCTTTTCATGCATTCTATTTTCAAACATAGATATCAGGTATTTGGCTGAGTTGAATTTATCATCTACATGGTAATTACACCAGTCTCTATACATAAAATTATTGCATCACTACCAATGTCTGTTTCCATGGTAACCAAGAATGTATACAACAATTGCATCACTAAGCATGTCTAGCGTGGTATTTGGTATTAATATACGAGAATCAACTTACATCAGAGTTATTGGATTTCTACTGTAACATGTGCAAAATTTATGTATAGTTTCAGTAAGGAAGTCTAGTTTTGCTCACTCATTCTTATGCTTTCTGCCCTTCTCTGGCACCTTTTGAAGATGTTTGGCGCTGTGTTTGACACAAGAATGCATTGTGTGATCTCATTCCTATGTACTAATAGGCTGCTTACCGACCATCACACGTCGGCCATATTATTTTGTTTATAGCAAAGTGCTAAACATGCATGAAAAAGTAAGAGAAGCATTTTTCTGTGGAATTACTTGATATTTTTAGATAGTCTAGTGTATTATACTCACTCAGTGATGATTGTACGAGACATTTCTCATTTTAAAGTGTACTTTTCTCGGGCCATTTGTTTTGCAGTAAAACAAATATTTTTTAAGTCCATTGTTTTTCTATAGATCTCAGACAGTCATCATATTTGTCAGTTTTAGATGTATGTTCATCTTAAAGGCATTTATATTTTATTTCATTTTATTATGTGCTTTATTATGTATTTCTGGAAACTTTGCAATCACCAGGCGTAAATATAAAAATCTGCTTGCTTGATCCGTACATGTAACAAATGTTGAGGCATAACTACACACTGAAAAAAAACCAAGCAATAATTCAGTGCAGCTGTTTTCAAGAGGTATAGGTGCTTGAACATAAATTGTTTTTGATTCTGTGAATCAGCTCGATGATCTGCGGCTATCGGCAAGAGAATCTTAACATGGATATCTTGCGAATACTATCATATTTATTATATTATTTATTACACACTATGCAAAAGGCTTCAGACAAAGTTTTGCTGTAAGGGTATCTTGTGATATTAAATGGGATGGGATATTAAATGGGATGGGATATTAAATGATTTTAGACAACAACTTGACAGGGATTGATATTATATATGGAATTACAATGACTCGTTAAAGTACATGTAATGATACAGCATCATTTAATAAAAGTAAAATAGTACTGAGAAATATTTTGAAATACTTAATAGCTGTTAATATAGAAAGTAAAGCAAAGAAATATACCAAATACATGGCATGGTAATTACTATCAAAGTACACATGTACTACGTGGGTGACTTTAAACCAGTACGACACGTAATCGCCTAGCTTCCTGTCACGACACATCTTCCTCTCGGCCAGGGGGCACCCCCGTGCGGAAATCGGGAAACCAATCCACTTTGATTGCCGTCGCACAGCATAGTCAGACTTTGGGGTATAAGGCCTCTGATCAGGCTGTACTAGATTCGTGAAACTTATAAAAAGTAACTGTGCAGCATTACTAACAGTAGATGTGTTCTTGAATATCTATGAGACACACAAGAGCAGCTAAAGACATGAAAACTATGTCGCGACTAATGAAATTACTAATATCAAAGCCGTACAACTATATGCAAAGAAGGGCATCTGTTGATTTCAAGAGAACCATTAATACCGTTGAAATCTAATCAGCGTAGAGCCTATGATGGCGACGACGAATTGCAGCTTTATTAGACTCCTTTGTAGTAACTTCCTGTTTGAATACGTCATGGTTAAGACTTACTATAATCTTTTTATAACAGCCTTATCTTGAGATACCTTCTTGCTTGCAGGCAGTCGTTTCATTGCTTATCACATTACATGATAACTTCATCAGACTTTTTCGTACGGGAATTGTCATCAAGGGAATATATTCGTCTCTGTTTTAATCCGTTTATAATCACTGCTTTTTAGGAACACTTGCTGCTGCAATATTTATGACTGCCTAGGAATTTACTTAATCTCACGACAGGAGTGTCTTTGTGACCAGTTACACAAGTTGGTGTATACAATTACGTGATGTCACATTAAAAAAAAAAAATGAGTATGACCATTAAAATGTAATCAGCTCATTTCTTGTAAGCGGAGGTACAAAATACAGGTATTAGTTGATGTAGGAATGAGGCCAATGTAAAAAAATTATTTGTTTTCCATCACCGAGAAATTCTCACTCAATAGATTTTACAAAATACTTTAAAAAAAAATGGCCACTGCCTAACTGTGGCCTCTGTAGTAAATACCAAACTGGAACAGTCTATGGTAGATAAATACTTATCTCACTGTAGCCATCTATAGTAAATGACCACTACCCAGCTGTAGCCCTCTTTAGTGATGACCACTACCCAGCTGTAGCCAGCTGTAGTAAATGACCACTACCCAGCTGTAGCCATCTATAGTAAATGACCACTACCCAGCTGTAGCCATCTATAGTAAATGACCACTACCCAGCTGTAGCCATCTATAGTAAATGACCACTACCCAGCTGTAGCCATCTATAGTAAATGACCACTACCCAGCTGTAGCCATCTATAGTAAATGACCACTACCCAGCTGTAGCCATCTATAGTAAATGACCACTACCCAGCTGTAGCCATCTATAGTAAATGACCACTACCCAGCTGTAGCCATCTATAGTAAATGACTGCTACCCAGCTGTAGCCATCTATAGTAAATGACCATTACCCAGCTGTAGCCATCTATAGTAAATGACCACTACCCAGCTGTAGCCATCTATAGTAAATGACCACTACCCAGCTGTAGCCATCTATAGTAAATGACCACTACTCAGATGTAGCCATCTATAGTAAATGACCACTACCCAGCTGTAGCCATCTATAGTAAATGACCACTACCCAGCTGTTGCCATCTATAGTAAATGACCACTACCCAACTGTAGCCATCTATAGTAAATGACCACTACCCAGCTGTAGCCATCTATAGTAAATGACCACTACCCAGCTGTAGCCTTCTATAGTAAATGACCACTACCCAGCTGTAGCCTTCTATAGTAATGACCACTACCCAGCTGTAGCCATCTATAGTAATGACCACTACCCAGCTGTAGCCTTCTATAGTAAATGACCACTGCCCAGATGTAGCCATCTATAGTAAATGACCACTACTCAGCTGTAGCCCTCTATAGTAATGACCACTACCCAGCTGTAGCCATCTATAGTATTGACCACTACCCAGCTGTAGCCTTCTATAGTAAATGACCACTGCCCAGATGTAGCCATCTATAGTAAATGACCACTACCCAGCTGTTGCCATCTATAGTAAATGACCACTACCCAGCTGTAGCCATCCATAGTAAATGACCACTACCCAGATGTAGCCATCTATAGTAAATGACCACTACCCAGCTGTAGCCATCCATAGTAAATGACCACTACCCAGATGTAGCCATCTATAGTAAATGACCACTACCCCGCTGTAGCCCTCTTTAGTGATGACCACTACCCAGCTGTAGCCATCTATAGTAATGACCACTACACAGCTGTAGCCTTCTATAGTAAATGACCACTACCCAGCTGTAGCCTTCTATAGTAAATGACCACTACCCAGCTGTAGCCTTCTATAGTAATGATCACTACCCAGCTGTAGCCATCTATAGTAATGACCACTACCCAGCTGTTGCCATCTATAGTAAATGACCACTACCCAGATGTAGCCATCTATTGTAAATGACCACTACCCAGCTGTAGCCATCTATAGTAATGACCACTACCCAGCTATAGCCTTCTATAGTAATGACCACTACCCAGCTGTAGCCATCTATAGTAAATGACCACTACCCAGCTGTAGCCATCTATAGTAAATGACCACTACCCAGCTGTAGCCATCTATAGTAAATGACCACTACCCAGATGTAGCCATCTATAGTAAATGACCACTACCCAGCTGTAGCCATCTATAGTAATGACCACTACCCAGCTGTAGCCATCTATAGTAATGACCACTACCCAGCTGTAGCCTTCTATAGTAAATGACCACTACCCAGCTGTAGCCTTCTATACTAAATGACCACTACCCAGCTGTAGCCATCTATAGTAAATGACCACTACCCAGCTGTAGCCATCTATAGTAAATGACCACTACCCAGCTGTAGCCATCTATAGTAAATGACCACTACCCAGATGTAGCCATCTATAGTAAATGACCACTACCCAGCTGTAGCCATCTATAGTAAATGACCACTACCCAGCTGTAGCCATCTATAGTAAATGACCACTACCCAGCTGTAGCCATCTATAGTAAATGACCACTACCCAGCTGTAGCCATCTATAGTAAATGACCACTACCCAGCTGTAGCCATCTATAGTAAATGACCACTACCCAGCTGTAGCCATCTATAGTAAATGACCACTACCCAGCTGTAGCCATCTATAGTAAATGACCACTACCCAGCTGTAGCCATCTATAGTAAATGACCTCTACCCAGATGTAGCCATCTATTGTAGCCATCTATTGTAAATGACCACTACCCAGCTGTAGCCATCTATAGTAATGACCACTACCCAGCTGTTGCCATCTATAGTAAATGACCACTACCCAGATGTAGCCATCTATAGTAAATGACCACTACCCAGCTGTAGCCATCTATAGTAATGACCACTACCCAGCTGTAGCCTTCTATAGTAAATGACCACTACCCAGCTGTAGCCTTCTATAGTAAATGACCACTACCCAGCTGTAGCCATCTATAGTAAATGACCACTACCCAGCTGTAGCCATCTATAGTAAATGACCACTACCCAGCTGTAGCCCTCTATAGTAAATGACCACTACCCAGCTGTAGCCATCTATAGTAAATGACCACTACCCAGCTGTAGCCCTCTATAGTAAATGACCACTACCCAGCTGTAGCCATCTATAGTAAATGACCACTACCCAGCTGTAGCCATCTATAGTAAATGACCACTACGCAGCTGTAGCCATCTATAGTAAATGACCACTACCCAGCTGTAGCCATCTATAGTAAATGACCACTACCCAGCTGTAGCCTTCTATAGTAAATGACCACAACCCAGCTGTAGCCATAATGACCACTACCCAGCTGTAGCCATCTATAGTAAATGACCACTACCCAGCTGTAGCCATCTATAGTAAATGACCACTACCCAGCTGTAGCCTTCTATAGTAATGACCACTACCCAGCTGTAGCCATCTATAGTAAATGACCACTACCCAGCTGTAGCCTTCTATAGTAATGACCACTACCCAGCTGTAGCCATCTATAGTAAATGACCACTACCCAGCTGTAGCCATCTATAGTAAATGACCACTACCCAGCTGTAGCCATCTATAGTAAATGACCATTACCCAGCTGTAGCCATCTATAGTAAATGACCACTACCCAGCTGTAGCCATCTATAGTAAATGACCACTACCCAGCTGTAGCCATCTATAGTAAATGACCACTACCCAGCTGTAGCCATCTATAGTAAATGACCACTACCCAGCTGTAGCCTTCTATAGTAAATGACCACTACCCAGCTGTAGCCATAATGACCACTACCCAGCTGTAGCCATAATGACCACTACCCAGCTGTAGCCATCTATAGTAAATGACCACTACCCAGCTGTAGCCATCTATAGTAATGACCACTACCCAGCTGTAGCCATCTATAGTAAATGACCACTACCCAGCTGTAGCCTTCTATAGTAATGACCACTACCCAGCTGTAGCCATCTATAGTAAATGACCACTACCCAGCTGTAGCCATCTATAGTAAATGACCACAACCCAGCTGTAGCCATCTATAGTAAATGACCATTACCCAGCTGTAGCCATCTATAGTAAATGACCACTACCCAGCTGTAGCCTTCTATAGTAAATGACCACTACCCAGCTGTAGCCTTCTATAGTAAATGACCACTACCCAGCTGTAGCCATCTATAGTAAATGACCACTACCCAGCTATAGCCATCTATAGTAAATGACCACTACTCAGCTGTAGCCTTCTATAGTAATGACCACTACCCAGCTATAGCCTTCTATAGTAAATGACCACTACCCAGCTGTAGCCTTCTATAGTAATGACCACTACCCAGCTGTAGCCATCTATAGTAATGACAACTACCCAGATGTAGCCTTCTATAGTAAATGACCACTACCCAGCTGTAGCCTTCTATAGTAATGACCACTACCCAGCTGTAGCCATCTATAGTAATGACCACTACCCAGCTGTAGCCTTCTATAGTAAATGACCACTACCCAGCTGTAGCCTTCTATAGTAATGACCACTACCCAGCTGTAGCCATCCATAGTAAATGACCACTACCCAGATGTAGCCATCTATAGTAAATGACCACTACCCAGCTGTAGCCATCCATAGTAAATGACCACTACCCAGCTGTAGCCTTCTATAGTAATGACCACTACCCAGCTGTAGCCATCTATAGTAAATGACCACTACCCAGCTATAGCCTTCTATAGTAATGACCACTACCCAGCTGTAGCCATCTATAGTAAATGACCACTACCCAGCTGTAGCCATCTATAGTAAATGACCACTACCCAGCTGTAGCCATCCATAGTAAATGACCACTACCCAGATGTAGCCATCTATAGTAAATGACCACTACCCAGCTGTAGCCATCCATAGTAAATGACCACTACCCAGATGTAGCCATCTATAGTAAATGACCACTACCCCGCTGTAGCCCTCTTTAGTGATGACCACTACCCAGCTGTAGCCATCTATAGTAATGACCACTACACAGCTGTAGCCTTCTATAGTAAATGACCACTACCCAGCTGTAGCCTTCTATAGTAAATGACCACTACCCAGCTGTAGCCTTCTATAGTAATGATCACTACCCAGCTGTAGCCATCTATAGTAATGACCACTACCCAGCTGTTGCCATCTATAGTAAATGACCACTACCCAGATGTAGCCATCTATTGTAAATGACCACTACCCAGCTGTAGCCATCTATAGTAATGACCACTACCCAGCTATAGCCTTCTATAGTAATGACCACTACCCAGCTGTAGCCATCTATAGTAAATGACCACTACCCAGCTGTAGCCATCTATAGTAAATGACCACTACCCAGCTGTAGCCATCTATAGTAAATGACCACTACCCAGATGTAGCCATCTATAGTAAATGACCACTACCCAGCTGTAGCCATCTATAGTAATGACCACTACCCAGCTGTAGCCATCTATAGTAATGACCACTACCCAGCTGTAGCCATCTATAGTAATGACCACTACCCAGCTGTAGCCATCTATAGTAAATGACCACTACCCAGCTGTAGCCCTCTATAGTAAATGACCACTACCCAGCTGTAGCCATCTATAGTAAATGACCACTACCCAGCTGTAGCCCTCTATAGTAAATGACCACTACCCAGCTGTAGCCATCTATAGTAAATGACCACTACCCAGCTGTAGCCATCTATAGTAAATGACCACTACGCAGCTGTAGCCATCTATAGTAAATGACCACTACCCAGCTGTAGCCATCTATAGTAAATGACCACTACCCAGCTGTAGCCTTCTATAGTAAATGACCACAACCCAGCTGTAGCCATAATGACCACTACCCAGCTGTAGCCATCTATAGTAAATGACCACTACCCAGCTGTAGCCATCTATAGTAAATGACCACTACCCAGCTGTAGCCTTCTATAGTAATGACCACTACCCAGCTGTAGCCATCTATAGTAAATGACCACTACCCAGCTGTAGCCTTCTATAGTAATGACCACTACCCAGCTGTAGCCATCTATAGTAAATGACCACTACCCAGCTGTAGCCATCTATAGTAAATGACCACTACCCAGCTGTAGCCATCTATAGTAAATGACCATTACCCAGCTGTAGCCATCTATAGTAAATGACCACTACCCAGCTGTAGCCATCTATAGTAAATGACCACTACCCAGCTGTAGCCATCTATAGTAAATGACCACTACCCAGCTGTAGCCATCTATAGTAAATGACCACTACCCAGCTGTAGCCTTCTATAGTAAATGACCACTACCCAGCTGTAGCCATAATGACCACTACCCAGCTGTAGCCATAATGACCACTACCCAGCTGTAGCCATCTATAGTAAATGACCACTACCCAGCTGTAGCCATCTATAGTAATGACCACTACCCAGCTGTAGCCATCTATAGTAAATGACCACTACCCAGCTGTAGCCTTCTATAGTAATGACCACTACCCAGCTGTAGCCATCTATAGTAAATGACCACTACCCAGCTGTAGCCATCTATAGTAAATGACCACAACCCAGCTGTAGCCATCTATAGTAAATGACCATTACCCAGCTGTAGCCATCTATAGTAAATGACCACTACCCAGCTGTAGCCTTCTATAGTAAATGACCACTACCCAGCTGTAGCCTTCTATAGTAAATGACCACTACCCAGCTGTAGCCATCTATAGTAAATGACCACTACCCAGCTATAGCCATCTATAGTAAATGACCACTACTCAGCTGTAGCCTTCTATAGTAATGACCACTACCCAGCTATAGCCTTCTATAGTAAATGACCACTACCCAGCTGTAGCCTTCTATAGTAATGACCACTACCCAGCTGTAGCCATCTATAGTAATGACAACTACCCAGATGTAGCCTTCTATAGTAAATGACCACTACCCAGCTGTAGCCTTCTATAGTAATGACCACTACCCAGCTGTAGCCATCTATAGTAATGACCACTACCCAGCTGTAGCCTTCTATAGTAAATGACCACTACCCAGCTGTAGCCTTCTATAGTAATGACCACTACCCAGCTGTAGCCATCCATAGTAAATGACCACTACCCAGATGTAGCCATCTATAGTAAATGACCACTACCCAGCTGTAGCCATCCATAGTAAATGACCACTACCCAGCTGTAGCCTTCTATAGTAATGACCACTACCCAGCTGTAGCCATCTATAGTAAATGACCACTACCCAGCTATAGCCTTCTATAGTAATGACCACTACCCAGCTGTAGCCATCTATAGTAAATGACCACTACCCAGCTGTAGCCATCTATAGTAAATGACCACTACCCAGCTGTAGCCATCCATAGTAAATGACCACTACCCAGATGTAGCCATCTATAGTAAATGACCACTACCCAGCTGTAGCCATCCATAGTAAATGTCCACTACCCAGATGTAGCCATCTATAGTAAATGACCACTACCCCGCTGTAGCCCTCTTTAGTGATGACCACTACCCAGCTGTAGCCATCTATAGTAATGACCACTACACAGCTGTAGCCTTCTATAGTAAATGACCACTACCCAGCTGTAGCCTTCTATAGTAAATGACCACTACCCAGCTGTAGCCTTCTATAGTAATGATCACTACCCAGCTGTAGCCATCTATAGTAATGACCACTACCCAGCTGTTGCCATCTATAGTAAATGACCACTACCCAGATGTAGCCATCTATTGTAAATGACCACTACCCAGCTGTAGCCATCTATAGTAATGACCACTACCCAGCTATAGCCTTCTATAGTAATGACCACTACCCAGCTGTAGCCATCTATAGTAAATGACCACTACCCAGCTGTAGCCATCTATAGTAAATGACCACTACCCAGCTGTAGCCATCTATAGTAAATGACCACTACCCAGATGTAGCCATCTATAGTAAATGACCACTACCCAGCTGTAGCCATCTATAGTAATGACCACTACCCAGCTGTAGCCATCTATAGTAATGACCACTACCCAGCTGTAGCCTTCTATAGTAAATGACCACTACCCAGCTGTAGCCTTCTATACTAAATGACCACTACCCAGCTGTAGCCATCTATAGTAAATGACCACTACCCAGCTGTAGCCATCTATAGTAAATGACCACTACCCAGCTGTAGCCATCTATAGTAAATGACCACTACCCAGATGTAGCCATCTATAGTAAATGACCACTACCCAGCTGTAGCCATCTATAGTAAATGACCACTACCCAGCTGTAGCCATCTATAGTAAATGACCACTACCCAGCTGTAGCCATCTATAGTAAATGACCACTACCCAGCTGTAGCCATCTATAGTAAATGACCACTACCCAGCTGTAGCCATCTATAGTAAATGACCACTACCCAGCTGTAGCCATCTATAGTAAATGACCACTACCCAGCTGTAGCCATCTATAGTAAATGACCACTACCCAGCTGTAGCCATCTATAGTAAATGACCTCTACCCAGATGTAGCCATCTATTGTAGCCATCTATTGTAAATGACCACTACCCAGCTGTAGCCATCTATAGTAATGACCACTACCCAGCTGTTGCCATCTATAGTAAATGACCACTACCCAGATGTAGCCATCTATAGTAAATGACCACTACCCAGCTGTAGCCATCTATAGTAATGACCACTACCCAGCTGTAGCCTTCTATAGTAAATGACCACTACCCAGCTGTAGCCTTCTATAGTAAATGACCACTACCCAGCTGTAGCCATCTATAGTAAATGACCACTACCCAGCTGTAGCCATCTATAGTAAATGACCACTACCCAGCTGTAGCCCTCTATAGTAAATGACCACTACCCAGCTGTAGCCATCTATAGTAAATGACCACTACCCAGCTGTAGCCCTCTATAGTAAATGACCACTACCCAGCTGTAGCCATCTATAGTAAATGACCACTACCCAGCTGTAGCCATCTATAGTAAATGACCACTACGCAGCTGTAGCCATCTATAGTAAATGACCACTACCCAGCTGTAGCCATCTATAGTAAATGACCACTACCCAGCTGTAGCCTTCTATAGTAAATGACCACAACCCAGCTGTAGCCATAATGACCACTACCCAGCTGTAGCCATCTATAGTAAATGACCACTACCCAGCTGTAGCCATCTATAGTAAATGACCACTACCCAGCTGTAGCCTTCTATAGTAATGACCACTACCCAGCTGTAGCCATCTATAGTAAATGACCACTACCCAGCTGTAGCCTTCTATAGTAATGACCACTACCCAGCTGTAGCCATCTATAGTAAATGACCACTACCCAGCTGTAGCCATCTATAGTAAATGACCACTACCCAGCTGTAGCCATCTATAGTAAATGACCATTACCCAGCTGTAGCCATCTATAGTAAATGACCACTACCCAGCTGTAGCCATCTATAGTAAATGACCACTACCCAGCTGTAGCCATCTATAGTAAATGACCACTACCCAGCTGTAGCCATCTATAGTAAATGACCACTACCCAGCTGTAGCCTTCTATAGTAAATGACCACTACCCAGCTGTAGCCATAATGACCACTACCCAGCTGTAGCCATAATGACCACTACCCAGCTGTAGCCATCTATAGTAAATGACCACTACCCAGCTGTAGCCATCTATAGTAATGACCACTACCCAGCTGTAGCCATCTATAGTAAATGACCACTACCCAGCTGTAGCCTTCTATAGTAATGACCACTACCCAGCTGTAGCCATCTATAGTAAATGACCACTACCCAGCTGTAGCCATCTATAGTAAATGACCACAACCCAGCTGTAGCCATCTATAGTAAATGACCATTACCCAGCTGTAGCCATCTATAGTAAATGACCACTACCCAGCTGTAGCCTTCTATAGTAAATGACCACTACCCAGCTGTAGCCTTCTATAGTAAATGACCACTACCCAGCTGTAGCCATCTATAGTAAATGACCACTACCCAGCTATAGCCATCTATAGTAAATGACCACTACTCAGCTGTAGCCTTCTATAGTAATGACCACTACCCAGCTATAGCCTTCTATAGTAAATGACCACTACCCAGCTGTAGCCTTCTATAGTAATGACCACTACCCAGCTGTAGCCATCTATAGTAATGACAACTACCCAGATGTAGCCTTCTATAGTAAATGACCACTACCCAGCTGTAGCCTTCTATAGTAATGACCACTACCCAGCTGTAGCCATCTATAGTAATGACCACTACCCAGCTGTAGCCTTCTATAGTAAATGACCACTACCCAGCTGTAGCCTTCTATAGTAATGACCACTACCCAGCTGTAGCCATCCATAGTAAATGACCACTACCCAGATGTAGCCATCTATAGTAAATGACCACTACCCAGCTGTAGCCATCCATAGTAAATGACCACTACCCAGCTGTAGCCTTCTATAGTAATGACCACTACCCAGCTGTAGCCATCTATAGTAAATGACCACTACCCAGCTATAGCCTTCTATAGTAATGACCACTACCCAGCTGTAGCCATCTATAGTAAATGACCACTACCCAGCTGTAGCCATCTATAGTAAATGACCACTACCCAGCTGTAGCCATCTATAGTAAATGACCACTGCCCAGCTGTAGCCATCTATAGTAAATGACCATTACCCAGCTGTAGCCATCTATAGTAAATGACCACTACCCAGCTGTAGCCATCTATAGTAAATGACCACTACCCAGCTGTAGCCTTCTATAGTAAATGACCACTACCCAGCTGTAGCCCTCTATAGTAAATGACCACTACCCAGCTGTAGCCATCTATAGTAATGACCACTACCCAGCTGTAGCCATCTATAGTAAATGACCACTACCCAGCTGTAGCCATAATGACCACTACCCAGCTGTAGCCAACTATAGTAAATGACCACTACCCAGCTGTAGCCATCTATAGTAATGACCACTACCCAGCTGTAGCCATCTATAGTAAATGACCACTACCCAGCTGTAGCCATCTATAGTAAATGACCATTACCCAGCTGTAGCCATCTATAGTAAATGACCACTACCCAGCTGTAGCCATCTATAGTAAATGATCACTACCCAGCTGTAGCCTTCTATAGTAAATGACCACTACCCAGCTGTAGCCTTCTATAGTAAATGACCACTACCCAGCTGTAGCCATCTATAGTAAATGACCACTACTCAGCTGTAGCCTTCTATAGTAATGACCACTAACCAGCTATAGCCTTCTATAGTAAATGACCACTACCCAGCTGTAGCCTTCTATAGTAATGACCACTACCCAGCTGTAGCCATCTATAGTAATGACCACTACCCAGATGTAGCCTTCTATAGTAAATGACCACTACCCAGCTGTAGCCTTCTATAGTAATGACCACTACCCAGCTGTAGCCATCTATAGTAATGACCACTACCCAGCTGTAGCCTTCTATAGTAAATGACCACTACCCAGCTGTAGCCTTCTATAGTAATGACCACTACCCAGCTGTAGCCATCTATAGTAAATGACCTCTACCCAGATGTAGCCATCTATTGTAGCCATCTATAGTAAATGACCACTCCCCAGCTGTAGACTTCTATAGTAAATGACCACTACCCAGCTGTAGCCATCTATAGTAATGATCACTACCCAGCTGTAGCCTTCTATAGTAATGACCACTACCCAGATGTAGCCATCTATAGTAAATGACCACTCCCCAGCTGTAGCCTTCTATAGTAATGACCACTACCCAGATGTAGCCATCTATAGTAAATGACCGCTATACCTAGCTTAGAAGGGGAATTCACCAAGCATTGGAACTAGCTGGAGATGAACTGAATCATTGTGAGAAAGGATGTTGTTTTTCTTCTGTTGAGTTCAATTTCACTGACAAACTTGGTGATGTATATGTACATCATACTCGCGTAATTATCTTGATTAAGGCAAAACTGATCCATATACCTTTCCTAAGACTTGTATCACGAGAAACCTAGTAACCATTTTGATGATATTGGATTCATAGGGGTGGCATAGGATTTCTCGTCAGTAATGAAATAATGTTCATAAACAGCAGAGTAACCCATATAAACTGAGTATGATTTGTACATACTGGCATATACAACGTTCCAATAAAAAAAAAAATCATTTCGTTGTTGTTGTGTTGTTGTTGTTGATGTACACTTATTTAGATCCAAAACTGACATCTCAGTAGTTAATGAATGCCAGAAATTGTCAGTTACAAGAAAATGTACAATTTACTTTTGTTGGCAGAAATATGATACTTGATTGTGACCATGGATGTGAACAGTTTTCTCTATGGAAAACAATTACAATATAGCGACAGTGGCTCATGAATAAATAACATGCATCAGAAAACTGTGAGAAAAAGAATAGAATCCCTTCAGAAATGATACCGTATAAATTTTGTATATTTTGTTTTGCCTATAAGCCATCGTTAGTGGTGGGCGAAATGTACATTACCTGGCACTATTTAATTCCCATTATAGCTCAAAAGTTGAACATGATGATATATTCTGTATTAGATTATCTATATGTACTGTCTATGCTGCAACGTCATCATGTGTCTGCCTGTACTGTGACATAACCGTATATCTGCCTGTACTGTGACATAACCGTATGTCTGCCTGTACTGTGACATAACCGTATGTCTGCCTGTACTGTGACATAACCGTATGTCTGCCTGTACTGTGACATAACCGTATGTCTGCCTGTACTGTGACATAACCATAACTGCCTGTACTGTGACATAACCGTATGTCTGCCTGTACTGTGACATAACCGTATGTCTGCCTGTACTGTGACATAACCGTATGTCTGCCTGTACTGTGACATAACCGTATGTCTGCCTGTACTGTGACATAACCGTATGTCTGCCTGTACTGTGACATAACCGTATGTCTGCCTGTACTGTGACATAACCATAACTGCCTGTACTGTGACATAACCGTATGTCTGCCTGTACTGTGACATAACCGTATGTCTGCCTGTACTGTGACATAACCGTATGTCTGCCTGTACTGTGACATAACCATAACTGCCTGTATTGTGACATAACCGTATGTCTGCCTGTAATGTGACATAACCGTATGTCTGTCTGTACTGTGACATTACCGTATGTCTGTCTGTACTGTGACATAACCATAACTGCCTGTATTGTGACATAACGGTATGTCTGCCTGTACTGTGACATAACCGTATGTCTGCCTGTACTGTGACATAACCATATGTCTGCCTGTACTGTGACATAACCGTATATCTGCCTGTACTGTGACATAACCGTATGTCTGTCTGTACTGTGACATTACCGTATGTCTGTCTGTACTGTGACATTACCGTATGTCTGCCTGTACTGTGACATTACCGTATATCTGCCTGTACTGTGACATAACGGTATGTCTGCCTGTACTGTGACATTACCGTATATCTGCCTGTACTGTGACATAACCGTATGTCTGCCTGTACTGTGACATAACCATAACTGCCTGTATTGTGACATAACCATATGTCTGCCTGTACTGTGACATAACCGTATGTCTGTCTGTACTGTGACATTACCGTATGTCTGCCTGTACTGTGACATAACCGTATATCTGCCTGTACTGTGACATAACCGTATGTCTGCCTGTACTGTGACATAACCATAACTGCCTGTATTGTGACATAACCATATGTCTGCCTGTACTGTGACATAACCGTATGTCTGCCTGTACTGTGACATAACCGTATGTCTGCCTGTACTGTGACATAACCGTATGTCTGCCTGTACTGTGACATAACCGTATGTCTGCCTGTTCTGTGACATAGCCGTATGTCTGCCTGTACTGTGACATAGCCATATGTCTGCCTGTACTGTGACATAGCCATATGTCTGCCTGTACTGTGACATAACCGTATGTCTGCCTGTACTGTGACATAACCGTATATCTGTCTGTACTGTGACATTACCGTATGTCTGCCTGTACTGTGACATAACCGTATATCTGCCTGTACTGTGACATAACCGTATGTCTGCCTGTACTGTGACATAACCGTATGTCTGCCTGTACTGTGACATAACCGTATGTCTGCCTGTACTGTGACATAACCGTATGTCTGCCTGTACTGTGACATAACCTTATGTCTGCCTGTACTGTGACATAACCGTATGTCTGCCTGTACTGTGACATAACCGTATGTCTGCCTGTACTGTGACATAACAGTATGTCTGTCTGTACTGTGACATAACCGTATGTCTGCCTGTACTGTGACATAACCATAACTGCCTGTATTGTGACATAACCGTATGTCTGCCTGTACTGTGACATTACCGTATGTCTGTCTGTACTGTGACATAACTGTATGTCTGCCTGTACTGTGACATAACCATAACTGTCTGTACTGTGACATAACCGTATGTCTGTCTGTACTGTGACATTACCGTATGTCTGTCTGTACTGTGACATTACTGTATGTCTGCCTGTACTGTGACATAACCATAACTGCCTGTATTGTGACATAACCATATGTCTGCCTGTACTGTGACATAACCGTATGTCTGCCTGTACTGTGACATAACCGTATGTCTGCCTGTACTGTGACATAACCGTATGTCTGCCTGTACTGTGACATAACCGTATGTCTGCCTGTACTGTGACATAACCGTATGTCTGCCTGTACTGTGACATAGCCGTATGTCTGCCTGTACTGTGACATAGCCATATGTCTGCCTGTACTGTGACATAGCCATATGTCTGCCTGTACTGTGACATAACCATATGTCTGCCTGTACTGTGACATAACCGTATATCTGTCTGTACTGTGACATAACCATAACTGCCTGTATTGTGACATAACGGTATGTCTGCCTGTACTGTGACATATCCGTATGTCTGCCTGTACTGTGACATAACCGTATGTCTGCCTGTACTGTGACATAACGGTATGTCTGCCTGTACTGTGACATAACCGTATATCTGCCTGTACTGTGACATAACCGTATGTCTGCCTGTACTGTGACATATCCGTATGTCTGCCTGTACTGTGACATAACCGTATGTCTGCCTGTACTGTGACATAACCGTATGTCTGCCTGTACTGTGACATAACCGTATGTCTGCCTGTACTGTGACATAACCGTATGTCTGCCTGTACTGTGACATAACCGTATGTCTGCCTGTACTGTGACATAACAGTATGTCTGTCTGTACTGTGACATAACCGTATGTCTGCCTGTACTGTGACATAACCATAACTGCCTGTATTGTGACATAACCGTATATCTGCCTGTACTGTGACATTACCGTATGTCTGTCTGTACTGTGACATAACTGTATGTCTGCCTGTACTGTGACATAACCATAACTGTCTGTACTGTGACATAACCGTATGTCTGTCTGTACTGTGACATTACCGTATGTCTGTCTGTACTGTGACATTACCGTATGTCTGCCTGTACTGTGACATAACCGTATATATCTGCCTGTACTGTGACATAACCGTATGTCTGCCTGTACTGTGACATAACGGTATGTCTGCCTGTACTGTGACATAACCGTATATCTGCCTGTACTGTGACATAACCGTATGTCTGCCTGTCTGCCTGTACTGTGACATAACCGTATGTCTGCCTGTACTGTGACATAACCGTATGTCTGCCTGTACTGTGACATAATCGTATGTCTGTCTGTACTGTGACATAACCGTATGTCTGTCTGTACTGTGACATAACCGTATGTCTGCCTGTACTGTGACATAACCGTATGTCTGCCTGTACTGTGACATAACCGTATGTCTGCCTGTACTGTGACATAACCGTATGTCTGCCTGTACTGCGATATCATCATATGTTGGTCTGTACTGCGATGTTACCGTCACCACAATTTCCATTTATTCTGTGACCTTACCGCATACATTTTGTATCAGTCTGTACTGCAACATCAATGCATGTCAGTCTGTACTGCAATGTCACATGCTAATTCAGGTGAGATGGTGATATCTTTGTCGATAGTTTGCTTCATGTAGCTGATAAGCATACAATGCTTCAACAAAATGTATAATTACTCATTTGCTATGTAGATCAGTCGTTATAAATGACGCTATGAGCTCTACATGTATTAACCCTTTTCTATCCCATAATTTTTTCCACCAAATATTTGAGAAAACAAAAGCTGACTTGGGTCAAAGGCACGGTTAAGGGTTAAGGATTAAAAGGTTGAAGCATCATTGGATTTTGAATGGTTCATGAAAAATCTTACCCAACAGAATTCTGAAATTAAAAGACATTTCTATACTAAACTGAAGTAACCTCAAAACTAAATAAAGTATGTTTGATTTGTGATCAACTTTAGCTTTCCAATTTTTCAGGATTTGTTGCCACAACAACTGATTTCATCATAATTTTTCTTAGTGATCACAATAATCAGTAGAAGGTGTTCTGCATATAAAAGGCGATAATGCAACTTTGACGAGTGGATGTGACCGACTTGCTGAGTTCCATCAAATTAAATACAAAGACCAAATAAAAGTTGTGGAAACACTTGATACTCAGTTGACAATTTTAAAATGAAAATTTATTAAAGTACATAAAACTGAGGTTTATTAGTCCCTGTTCGGACGAAGTCCGAAAACGGGGACTTATGTTTTGACCTCCATGTGTCCATGCGTGCGTGCGTGCGTCTGTGCGTGCGTCCGGACCTGTATCTTAGAAATGCCTGGACCAATCACAATCAAACTTCACACATACATCATACATGATATCATACATAATGTATGCACGTCAATTTGTTTCACGATCTGATTCAAGATGGCTGTATGGCGGCCATTTTTGTGCTAAAAATCATCAAAATCAAGCATTTCCCGGCTGTTTACAGATGGATTTTGTTCAAACCTTGATATATACATTAGACATTATGTGATCTTGATGCAAATAATTTTGTTTTTCAGATAACATTCAAAATGGCTGACTGGCGGCCATTTTGTTTTAATGAATGGGCTTCTAGACCCATATTTCCAACTTGTTTTGACTGATTATGTTCAAATTTTAAATATTCATTATACATCATGTCATAGATAGACAGATATATTGGTTTGACGATCCTATTCAAAATGGCTGAATGGTTGTCATTTTTGTGCTGAAAAATCATCAAATATCAAGCATTTCTGGCATTTATGGATGGATTTCGTTCAAACTTGGTACATACATTAGACATTACAGGTTCCTGATGCACATCATTTTAATTTTCAGATCAGACTCAGAATGGCTGACTAGTGGCCATTTTGTTTTAATGAATGGGTTTCCAGACCCATATGTCTGACTTGTTTTGACTGATTATGTTCAAATTTCATATATTCATTATACATATATTCATAATGGCTGATTTTGTTTTAATTAATGCTGTTCCAGAGCAATATCTCTCAATACTCGTTTGACGATCAGATACAAATGTCAATCATTTAAATGTTAAACAATCATCATATTCCTGACATGTTTATATTCCAGCTATATTACTATAAACAAAACTTTATATCTTAAATTTGATAACTAATGGGGACTGTGCCATGCATGGCTTGTTTTTGACTCCTGTGTGCGAAGCACAAAAAGGGAGTCTTTGCAGTTAGTGTGTCTGTGTGTGTGTGTGTGTGTGTGTGTGTGTGTGTGTGTCTGTTCCACTGATATCTCAAGAACCATACATTGATTTTTGATGAAACTTGGTGCATAGATGCTCTGGGCCAATGCGCAGATTTGCTTAGGTTTTGGTAAAAATTCATGCATATTAATTTGCATGATAATTAGCTGATTTTTAGCTATTCCATGATGGTTCCACTGATATCTAAAGAACCACTCATTGGATTTTGATGAAACTTGGCACATAGATACTCTGAACTAATGCGCAGATTTGATTAGTTTTGGGTAAAAATCTGTGCAATATTAATTATCTAATTTGCATAATGATTAATCAATTTTTGGCTTTTCCATTGATATCTCAATAAAACATAGATATCATAGGACACTGCACAGACCTGATAGTTTTTAGGGTAATATCAGTACATATTAATTACCTAATTTGCATAATTAATTAATTTTCAGCTTTTGATATTTCAAGTAGTAATCATCACATTTCAATGAAACTTAGTACATAGTTACTTAAGGACTGTGCAGAGACCTGATTAGTTTGGGGGTAAATATTTGTGCATATTAATCACCTTATTAGCATAGTGAGTTAATTTCAGCTTTTCACCTGATAACTCAAGTACTGATCACTATATTTCAATGAGACTTGCTACATAGATCCTCTAGTACTATGCAGAGACCTGATTAGTTTTAGGGTAAATAATGTGGATATTATTAACCTAATTTGCATAATTAGTTTTGGGTTGAAATTTGTTCATATAAATTATCTAATAATAATTCACAGTTTTTTTGTTCTAATCACATTTCAATGAAACTTAGTACATAGAAATTACATTACGCAGGCCTTATTAGTTTTACACTCAAATCTGTTCATATCAGTTATACCTGATTTACATAATTAGTTTTCAGCTATTCCATCAATATCTCAAGTACAAGTAATTTTTAATTAATTTTTAATGTGTCTTCAATACTCTCAGCACACGGGAGTTCTTTCTATGCTTTCTTAGATTCTTCAATTAGCCTAGCTTTCACTTTCATAATTCCTGGAAATTCTCTTGTCAAAAGTGCATTAGTGATGTCCATCCAACTACCAGCTGGTGAAATCTGAGACTGTGTACATTACCGGGTATTGTCAACTCATGAGTGTTTATGTTGCATTTTGCAGGAGATGACACAGTACTACAGCAAATCTATGAACAAAGACTGAATGAAGCGTTAGAGAGGCTTCGCTATGCCGAGAAACAAAACCAGGCTAGATCACAAGAGCTGTACAGGTTAAAGGAACAGATAGCAGTGGCTTTTACTGACAACCGAGTCAGTCACAATAATCATACTAGCAATGCAACAGTCAACAGAGAAAATGGTAAGTTGAAACCAGTGATCACATAAATTCAAATAACGTTTCTGCCTTTCAGATTTTCTCAATTTCTTACCACAGTGGATATGATACTTTACCCATAATCCTTTGCTGGAGCATCAAGATGGCAAACTACATAATACTGACAAAAAGTTGATCAAGAGAATAAAAAGTGATATAAAAACTATGAATTATTTTGTTCCTACATTTGTAGAGCTCTTTCATCTGGGAGCTTTATGTTAATTCATGTAGCTTGGACTATTTCTTCAAAATCACAGCAATGGGCACAGTACTCTTTAGAAATTTAGCATTTAGAAATTGGACATAAAGTCAACTTCTAGGCTATGGGGTACACATAGTTCCACCATATGGATGCTATCTTTAATAGACTGTAGCTCTAGAATTTTATAAAAACAAGAAAAGCCTGCGTATTTAAACTTTTGTGGCATTGAAATAATATTGAGACTGTAAATTTCCCCGAGTTTAAGAAACCAAGATTCTTCATTGACTTGTCTTACTTTTTTTGTTAGCCCAGTGTGGTCCTAGCATCCTGAGTAAAATATTTTCAACCAATTTGCTAAGGGATGATTTGTGAATATACAAATTAAACTAATGATCGTTTGGCGATTTGGTGCGAAATCTTGCGTATTACATGAAATGATTTGATTTTGAATTTATTTTTAGCTGAATGCCGATCTTTGACAGGGGAATATTGTGTTGAGATACCCTTATGACATTATAAATTGAATATCATCAAATGTGTACAGCACATTATTACACTGTAAGTGTGAATATACCCCCAAAATATTTTCTCATTTTTTTAATCCCATGCAATATTTTGCCATTATTATGGCCTTTGTTTGTCCTGTTTTTACGTTTGATTTGACACATAACGCAGGATCTTGCAGTGAACGAAAAATGGTCTCTTAACACAAAGAACAGCTGAGCATTTATTATTCAGACACTCGGTTCCCACTCACAATTTATTCACACTATAGTGACGAAAACAATTAATAAAACTCTTCATGCAATATGTTCATTTGTACTTCATATATAAAATTTAAATAACTATAGGCTGAATTGAATTGTTATTGTGAAACCACAGAAAGTGATTAGTTGAACTCGTATAGCAATGCGATATGTTTGTACATGATTTACACACACACATGTACATGTAGAATGTAGACAACGTGTGGTCAGCTTGTTGTTTGTACACAAATACTCATGTACACTCATTGTGAATGGATAAAGCATGTCAGGTACTATTAATTAATAGTGTAAGCCTCCACTGAAATTGCAAAATCAATAGGAATAAAGGGCATCACCAGGCAATGTGGTTAACAATGTATGAGTTGTATATCTAGTACGTACCCTAGCTGGTATATTATATGTATACAAATATTGAGCTTACGTATATTGTGTGTGTTGGATTTCGTCTCACATCTACAACATATGCTTACTTATATGTTATTCTGGTGGTGCTGTTTGACTATGATAATTTTTCTCTATTTGGTCAGAAGTGATGACAATTCAGGAAATCCATTTCAATCAGGATATATGATAACAGTTAAGGCTCACTGGTGAACTTTTTTCACCTTTTCACCAATAAAATCTGCATAATTTTTTTCAGATTTTTTTAATATTCTTTGACCTGTAGTGAATAAGAAATTATGTCCATTACCTGTAGGTCTAAATTTTAATAAAAAATATCATAGAAAAATACATACAAATGTGCCAAAATGTATGAATTTTTCTGATTTCTCTGACTTTGCTTCCAAAGCATGTCTTAAATTCACTAACTATTCTTGTTGCGCCACAGTGGTTGCGCCACATGTGTGTTCGATATAGGTCTCATGCGACAAATACAACACATTTGTTACATAGGCCGTGAGCATGAACTGTGTGATATGTGGGGCGCTTCAAGAAATCCATATAAAAGTACGATACTTGATGAGTTGTACGGTACTGCCTGCTCTTCTCGTATCATGCCAACTTGAGGTTGGAATTCCAGCCCCGAATTATGTACGCATATATACAGTGCGATGGCTATTCAAGCTAATTAATTAGTCAAGACATAACAAATCAATTAATTTATACATTGAATTCTCTGATCTCAGTGTGACACATCAGGTTATCAGTACGTACGTTTATTGCTGCGTTAAGATGTTCAATTCCCAATCATACCTAATCCTTTTTTTTTTCATTCATGTACGTCAGTCTGTAATAGGCTATTTCCTGGTTTGACTGATCTTCAAAGTGGATAATGGTCACTTGAGACATTTGATAGGAAATTGATAGAGAAGATCACTGTCATGTTAATTCTCATTGACAGTACATAGTGCTCTTTATCTGAGTGTTGCATCCAATTTTTTTTGTAACAGTTCTTAATTTTTGAAGGAATTACTCTCCCGGATAGATCAGAGATCGTGGGATATGTATCGGTTACTTCCACAGCTTTTGTGTTGATGTTTCTTACTCTGAAGCATCACTAATTTTATCCATTCATGGTTACTTCAAGGTTTTTATACGATACAGTAGATGTTCTAATCCCAAGAATTTATTTACTTTACGATTATTAATTGATTGCAAATTTGTTCAATAAATATATTACTCACAGTTGTGCAATTTTTCTTAGCAGAGTTTTAGTTGAGTAGCCTCCTGAGACTTGGGTACCTACATAGGCAGTCTGAGTAAAATCAGGTGTATTTGTATGGCTTGTATTTTACTCATATATTTTTATTTTACTAGATAATAGATTTTTATTAGCTCCGCTGTCGACTTTGTCGAGCGGAGCTTATCATATGAGTGATTGTCCGTCGTCGTCCGTGTCAATGTATTACTTTTTCGACTTCTTCTTGAAAACTACAAGCCTGAATGCTTTGATACTTGGTGTATACAAATGTATGTACCTTGGGTAAACCTCTCTCAGATTTGTTCATTTCATGATGATATCTTTAATTCTCTAATTTTGGTGAATATTTTTGTCATTTTTGGTAAAAAGTGATATTTTCGACTTCTTGTTGAAAACCGCAAGTCCAATTGCTTTGATATTACATACATGTATATTGGTACTACATGTGGACCTCTCTCAGATTTGTTCATTTTCTAATGATATCTTCAATTCTTTAATTATAATGTGCATTGCTAACAGCGGAGCTATCTCAGCCGACAGGCTGCTTGTTACATTTATACTTCTTATTTTAATTTTATGTTAACAACCTTATACATATACTTTATTGAACTGTACTGTAAAAACTGTAAAAAAAAAAAAAAACGGAAACAATTGAAAGAAAAGAAAAACTAGAATCTTATTTCAATCAGATTGGGTAAAATATTATTATTTTTATAAAACCCAAGTGACATAAGGTATATTAAACTCTAGAATTTGTAATCAATGTCATTTTAGGTATGGTTATCAGAGCATGTGGGAGTATATGTTGAATACATTGAATTGAATTCTACTTTCTACCTACATGTACATTTAGGCTGATTTCTGTCCTGTAAATAAAAGGTGTTGTTTTTCATATGTTGGTTACTATGTGGAAAAGTCATTTGTAATATGGTGGTATGAAAGTACACACATTAATGTTGACTTTCTGTTTTTCAACAAATATATTCATTTATATTCATATTGCTATTTACCAATAGAAAAATTGTGTTTCTGAGGATAACAATTTTATATTAAGTTCAAGGGAAAAAAAACAATTTCTAATTTTCTGATCATTCAAAGATTTTCGGAAATCACATGTAGTCTTGACACTTTTCGTAGTATTTTTTTTAGATAACTGCTACATGACAGCATTTTATCTGAGAAATAAAGTCTTGGGGTTGAACTCTGATAGGACTGGGCCCGACATAACCTGACCGTGTAAACACATCAGGCCGAAATCTTATCTTCTTCAGATTATGTTCCATTTAAATCAAGCCACCTCAGAAGTCTATGTCATTTGTACCCAGTAATTTATGCACAGAAACGATAAATGAATTGCGAATAAGTGTTGTTGTGGCCTTCTTCTCAAAGCACCCCTGTTTCTCAAGGAATGTAGGTCCTGTCAAGATATCAATATCAAAGAAGTGTTGCCGTCTAGATTCTCAAATATTAATAATATATTGATTCTCAAGTGATTGAGGGTGTTGTTTCATTCGGCTCTAAACAAACCGTGCTAAACTCGGCTTTTGTTCTGCCTCAGTCCTATAAACACAAAAGAGATAATCTGCTGTTAATCGATGGAAGGAGCAATAATTTGCTATGTAAATTTTCCAGATATTGCAAGGTGATTATAATAACAGAGACATTTTATTATTATAATTTAAAGTGAGAGGGTTGTCACCTGCGCACATGTGAGTATTGAGTCCCAAGCATCTATAACAAAACACGCTAAAACACAAAGGCTCATGGGTAGACGCTTGTTTATAAACAACGACACGCTATGGCCATCTGACGGATGCGCAGGTGACCACTCCCTCGCTTTAAACAAATATACCATTATATAATGTACTTCTCACATGCAATATCACTTGGAAAGACATTTAGATGCTAATGGAATTCTCATAATAAAATTTAAACACTATGATATTTTGCAAAATTGTATTGAACTTTCCAATGTGTTAAATAAACCTACTGTAAAATGACTAATTTTCACAGGGTTTAAATTTCGCTGATTTACTGATTCAGGCATATTCAGTAGGTTTTAAATTCACGGTTTTATCATTTAGATAATGTGTTCTATGCTAAATTTTACATATTCACTGGGTTTTAATTTAGTGCATTTTCCAGTCAGCGAAATAAGCAAAATTAAAACCCAGTGAATAACTAACCCCTTTACAGTACTTGAAATTACCGAGGGTATATACATTGATTGTCATGTTGCAGAGTTGTGATTCCAATATCGAGGGAGCTTTTCAAAAATCGGTTTCCAGCTTTCTCATATTATTGCTGCTTTCTTTAAGCTGAAACATCAAGGGATTTACCTCTCAATTTACTCATCAATTCAACTGTCAGACGTACCACCTAAATCTGCATCATTATCAATAGATGTCAAAAGGGAAATCTTAAAGGTACTATGAAACCTTAATCCCCCAACGTCTACGTTTCAGTGCAAGATTTGAGGCATCATATAAATCTTCGTAAGCAGCTTCGAAAATTTGTTTCGTGGTAATAACTGCAAATTTATATTTTCGCATTTTTTTCTGTGAATTGCTATAATTAATGCTTGTGCATTCCGTATCTCTAAAGGATGATGTACTGTAGAATACTTTATTTTCACTTGGAATTTATTTTCGCTATTTATGCTGAAGGGATGATTCCGTGAAAATAAAATCTAGCGAATATACTTTTTTTCCCATATTTCACATTAAACTCATCAAAAATCAGTGAAAATAAATTCCATACAAAACGCCCAAAAAGCCTTTCCAGCAAAAATTAATTCCAGCGAAAATAAAGTATTCCACAGTATATACATTATTTTGTAACTGAAAATTTGATACCAATTGATAATTGTGTCCATACTGCTGTAATATTTCTAATCAGTGTTGTGTCAAATAAATAAAAACAAAATATACAGGACGAGCTAATATCCTTGTATCATGCAATTCAATCTCTCCCACTAAAATTACATTTGGCATTCGTGGGACGAAATTAAAGTCCTGTCCACCTGTCCACCTGTCCCAGGCAAGTAGATTTTCAGCTGAGACAGGTAAATATAGAAATTGGTTGTCCCTGTGGGCAGGTGAATAAAGATATCAATTTTTTTTACTATCTGGCCAAATAATAGAGACCAATTATACTGATATTGTACATGTGAATTAAATATGTTGACCCAAAAACGAAGATTTAATTTCAAATAATGTATTTATTTTTTTCCCAAAGGACAGGTATATCAACCTATTCAATAGACAGGCAACTTAACTTTTTAATTTCAACATTGATTTTCAAGTGGATGACCATTGCTATGTACTCACTATGTTCAATAGAACCTAGTAATACTTGACATGTGTACTGTATCTAATTCTTGTAATCTGTCCACCGATAAATCAATCTTCTACATTTATGCAAATTCATTCTGGGAGTGATGAGAAATACCGCTATATTTGTATAATGGTTACACATATACATGGTACATGTATAGAGGTATCCATGTGCATTCGCTAAGTACTCCTCACCACAGTTGATATAGCAATGATGGCAAAGACACATCCAATTTTAAACATGGTCATGGTGTATGCACTAGTTCAATTATAATAATTTTTTTTTTTAGTTGCACCAAAAAAACAAAAAAAACATTGCTGTTAACAGCACTGCGAGATTCTTGCAAACTGCAAGGTTTTAACAAAAAAATGTGTAGCCTAAACCACGGAAATTCTAGAACTTCCATCGGCCTATTCAAAATGACCATAGTGCAAGTTACAGTACCATATACATGTATTTCAATATTCTTCATGTATCTGAAAAAAAAATTCATATTTAATAATGAGTTGAGTTACCTGGGTAACCATGAAGGCGATTGCATATGCCTTGGTGGCCTTCAAAGGTAGATTCTCTCTTCACACCCTTCACCTGATTTTAATACTGAGTAAGTCTTGATGGGATTTTTGTTGGGGTTGTCTTTTCCCTTGAAGATCAACTTTATTTCTGTCTGTTCCCATAGAAAACCATGAGTTATAAATACATGTACCCCTCCTGTGACTGCAAATAAATTTTAGTGTCTGTGTGCTTCAGGCTCTATAATTTGTATGTCTTTCCTTTTGTAGCATATTTCAATCAACACATGTCACAGTAATTGTCTATTAAACATGATGCATGCGTTTTTTTTTTGTCATGTTAGGGTCAGAATGTATGAGATTAAAAGTTTCAAAATGATATACGTTTAGGAAATTGACCAGCATTGCATTATTATTAAACAGTATGACGGGTTTTTAATGAAACTAAAAATCAGAGTTGGCTGAGCAGCCTGTCATTAATACACTTGTACTCGTAAAACTCAATCCAGAATATTAATCTTGGACTGGATACATGTACGACTTTTGTGGCTAATACACCCTCGCAATCTCAGGTGGTTCTTCCGCATAACCAAAAGCCTATCGTGCGCCTTATAGGTGCAATTACAATTTTACCAGGGCGTGACCTTAAACACACCATGTAATTTAAAATAACATGTTTTGTTTTGGTTGATGAAAATCAGTCGTCCTTTGCCAGGCGTGTTACCGGAAATGTTTGCCCTGATATGAGGGCGCACTTCCTATACCATTACAAGGCTTTGAAATTTTTGGTATATCATAAAGAATGGAAATAACCTTGTGTAAGCCTAGGCACACCGCAAAATAATCACGACACAGATAATCAAGCCAAAATAGAATAAATTTGCGACTCCAATAACTCTACCTACATGTAATTGAGTTCTTTCTCACTGTGAACTAATCTTTTACGCATCACATCTTTTATATTGATGTACAGGATTAATTTAATTACTTCCTGAAACAGTTTTAATTGTATAATTGCTGATACTGTATACAGATATTATTTGAGGAATGAACAAACAAACACACATACACTAGTGATTCTGGTGAACATTTTTAAAAGCACTACAATTAAAAGGTACATGTACCATCAAATAAATAGGTTTACTTGTTTCCATGGAAACAAATACTTCATATGGTTAAACCATCAAATTGCCTCAGGTTCGTAATTGAAAAATTTGTTTGGGTTCCCTAAGTATTTGTTGTTTGGACTTTAAAATAACCTGTTTACAGGGGCGATAACATGCCCCCAGTTTTCTGAAATTTCCCATGACCATGTTGTACCTGTAACTTTTAAATGCCTATTCTTTAGTTACTTTTCTTGGATTTGAATTTTGATTGGGAATAATAGGCAATAGAAAATTAACAAAGATGTACATGTACAAGTAGTGGAAAAATACATAAACGTAGGCAATATATGGTGATAAAAATTATGGCAATAATATTCAAACTGGTAATAGTATTTAATTGGTGTAATATAAGTTGTTTTTTTAATTATAACTGTTATCACTCTTACACTCGCCTTTGATAATATTTAGGCTTGATTACTCTGCATAGTTGTCATATACCCCTGTGATGATGGTTTTCAAGACATACAAATGTACTAAGCTAGCCTTAGGGCACCTCAAAGCTTGCTAAATGTTAAGTTAGGTTTAAACTATACTGTATACTGATCAGTCATTTCACTCGCATCCCATTCAATAGTATCTCATCCCCCCCCCCCCTGATTAAAATACATACAGCTTATATAGTGCTTTCAGGAAATGAGATTGAGATGCACTCACTATATATTTAATTAGTCGTATCCACATCAAATGGAATTGTCGCTACAATAATAAATACAAATGTAGCTAGTAATTAAAGATATGAATAATTAATGCATAAAAGACGCTCATGTTCAGATTCCATGCAAACGAATATTATGTTTTACTTGCGAACCAATTTCAAACACTATGGCGTGCAATAATGTCTCTGGCACTTCAATATAGAAATAAAATATATAATTTAATAATACATTTTATCCTATATCCATATATCATGGCAGTTCAGTGTAATAAAGCAGTGTAATTATTTTCTATAGCTCCATACTATGTAATAATTATCCCAGCATTCTGATTGGTCTATACAAGCAGATTTAACTTTTTGATATCATGACATCCCAAATGTTTCTTGAAATACAAATTTGAATATTTTTGGTAATTTTAGACGTTGGTAAAAAACAGGTTTAATATATACAATGTAGCTGCATATATTTGGGTCATCATTTCAAATTCTTCCGACAGCAAATTCAATTTGTTTTTTTATGACAATTTTCACAAATTATGATCTGTCCATGGTGTGAAATGACTCCAAAATTAGTAATTATGTTAGCAATATATCTCCTGTAACTATAGGAATGGCTCTATAAATAACTATATTTCTTCGAAAGGCTTGGATCAAATGAAAATTGTTTAATAAATCTGATATTGTAGGCTTTATCATGAGATATTTTCTATATACAGTGTATGGTTATTTTAACCATGTACATGTAGTTGCTTAATGCTTGCATTAACTTTTTAACCACCAACCAGTTCTCTTTTTTCATCAAAAATTCAGAAAATAGTCCCATTTATAGTCTGCACTGTCTTTCTTTCAGGACATTGGGGCAAAAATAACCAAATTTCTTTGAGTAAAAACTGAAAATCTCTGTTGGCTCCAAAATTAGGGTTCATTTACAGAAATATCAAAGAATATTACAAACAAATGCAGAAAAATTGGGGTTGAGAATTCTCGTGGTGAAAAGGTTAAATCTAACTTTGGTAGTGATTTGTCAATCCTTACTGCTGGTTATTAAAACTAAAATAGAATTCAAATGGAGAGTATCACAAATGTATATCCATACCTATTTCTATAGAAACCCAACCCATAGTGGTATCGTGGCTATAATGAAGCATGAAAAACAAGATAGTCTGTGATTTCATCATTGGATGCCTTATCTTTTATATCTTTTCCCTTATTTGAAAAAAGGTTCATGGAGCAAAATACTGTTGTCATTGGTTTGATGTTTACTAATTCATTTGGAATTAAATCTAATCAGAAATCGCCATACAAATTGATGAATATTAATCATTTCACTAAACCAGTGTAAAAATTGTTGTCACTGGTCATGTAAGACAGGTGGTGATATTTATACACAGGGCCTGTCCAAATATGGTCACTATGGACAGGGAGGTGGTCTTTATATATATAACATGGGTTTGACTGTACACGCACACTGCCACGTTGGGATAATATTTGAGATTGTGAATGTTAAACTAAAACAAAAAAGACATCTTTTACTGATATCTGCATCTACATGTACCAGAAAAATTATTTATAATAATTCCCCCATTCTCCAAATTTCCTTAGTTGAAGTACATGTACAGTACATTTTATGTTTTGTGCATTGTTGACTAATAATGTAAAATGATTAAACTGCTTGCAAAGGCCATTCCTATCACATGTTCTATTAGTTGAACATGTGTGCTTACTTAATGACAGAAGTGTGTCTGTCGTCAAAATATTCAGTCGTATTTTAATGATTCAGAGTACAATACAATATTTGTCATATTAGTGCATGTGCTAGTATATGTGACAGGGGTTTACATATATGTTTAGATTAAAGCAAGTTAATAGGATGCAGTCCGAAAACAGGGACTTATGTTTTGACCTCTGTGTGTTCGTGTGTGCGTCTGGACCTGTATTTTCGACACACCTAACCCAATCACAATCAGAATTCACACATACATCATACATGATATTATACATATGCACATCAATTTGTTTCACGTTTTGATTCAAGATGGCCGAATGGCGGCCATTTTTGTGCTAAAAAATCATCAAAATCATGCATTTCTCGGCTGTTTACAGATGGATTTTGTTCAAATTCAGTACATAAATTAGACATTACGAGTTCCTGATGCACATTATTTTATTTTTCAGATCGGTTTCAAAATGGCTGACTGGTGGCTATTTTGTTTTAATGAATGGGCTTCTAGAGCTATACATGTATCTCTGACATGCTTTGACTGACTATGTTCAAATTTTATATATTCATTATACATGTATTCAAAATGGCTGATTTTGTTTTAATGAATGCTGTTTCAGAGCAATATCTCTCAATACTTGTTTGATGATCAGATGCAAATGTCAATCATTTAAATGTTAAACAATCATCATAATCATATTCCTGACATGTTTATGTTCCAGCTATATTACTATAAAAAAAACTATATATCTTAAATTTGATAACTAACGGGGACTGTGCCATGCATGGCTTGTTCCAACTATATTACTATAAACAAAACTATATATCTTAAATTCGATAACTAACTGGGACTGTGCTATCCATGGCTTGTTCCAACTATATTACTATAAAAAAAAATATATATCTTAAATTCGATAAATAACTGGGACTGTGCCATGCATGGCTTGTTCCAACTATATTACTATAAACAAAACTATATATCTTAAATTCGATAACTAACGGGGACTGTGCTATCCATGGCTTGTTCCAACTATATTACTATAAACAAAACTATATATCTTAAATTCGATAAATAACTGGGACTGTGCCATGCATGGCTTGTTCCAACTATACTACTACATGTATAAACAAAACTATATATCTTAAATTCGATAACTAACTGGGACTGTGCTATCCATGGCTTGTTCCAACTATATTACTATAAACAAAACTATATATCTTAAATTTGATAAATAACTGGGACTGTGCCATGCATGGCTTGTTCCAACTATATTACTATAAACAAAACTATATATCTTAAATTCGATAACTAACGGGGACTGTGCTATCCATGGCTTGTTCCAACTATATTACTATAAACAAAACTATATATCTTAAATTCGATAAATAACTGGGACTGTGCCATGCATGGCTTGTTCCAACTATATTACTATAAACAAAACTATAAACATGGCTTGTATTTTAATGACCTAGCATACAATAAATGTAATTATTGAAAAATTCATATTTCAAAAATCACAGATGCACATGTATTGTATTAGAATTAATATCACATAGTAGGTATGTAAATATCAAAAGCAGGCTAGACTATTTGCCCTTAAGTCTCTGAGTGATATATGTCAATGATGGTACGACCTTTTCGCCATATATCCACCATGCGTGTACGTGTTGAGTAGTTGCAATTTATGCTATACGAAGGTGGTAAAAGCTTTTACAACTATACCATACTGGCGTCACTTTGCTTCAGCCTTGAGCAGTGGTTCATGTTATCAAGGCGTGACATACAACACTTTGCCATATTGGATTAGTATTAGGACATATACCTTTATAAAATCTTAAAAACAGAAATGTCAACTGTGAGTTTATTGATAAAAATATATTTGAACGTTAGGCAGTATTGGTAGATAATTATTATTTTATCAAATATTTTTTCATTATTTCTGTTTGGGCTTACATGAGTTATATTTTTGCCTTTAAAATTGCATTTGTATTTTGCTTTATATGTCTTGTATGCATGTTCGACAATTTTATGAATTATCAAAAGAGCATTTCATTTTGCATAACAATGACAACAGATACCTTGTAGAATGCATGTAATTTATTTCTTGTATATCACTGAGCAACGTTTTTTTTTATATATTATGTTATATTCTTTCCTTGCAAACATTGATAATATGCCATAAAACAAAAATGTTATTTTCACTCCATTGTGTGTATCTATTTTCTCATAACTTTATATTTTGCTCTGGTATTTTTATTTCAATTTTTTCATCCATGATACATGGATTATCACGTAATGTAAAATTGAAGAAAATTTGTATTTTTACATTTGACTATAATTCTAACTTTATAAACAGCCTGATATATAACACTGTAAATGCTTTCTGACATAGATTTAAGTACATGTATTTATGTATATGAGCGGGTAAGTGAGTGGGATTTTCTGAAAATAGTTTCATATAATCTATTCAAGAGTATAGTTTTACTTTTTTATAATTCCACCCATATTAGTTATGTTTATTTGAGTACGTGTACTAACCTCGGTACCATCAAATTGCTAACCCAGAAATGAAGAAAGTGTTTTACATTTATTTAATGTCTTTTGATAAAACGATGTAAAGTCTGAAAGTTTCATAGGAAACAATGCAAAATCCATGGAGCTATTTAACTTTGAACGTTTCTAACCAACTACAACCTAATTACTGTGGAATATTTTATTTTCGCTGGATTCAATTTTCGCTGAAAAGGCTTTTTGGGGCGTTTTGCTTGGAATTTATTTTCACTGATTTTTGATGAGTTTAATGTGAAATATAGGAAAAAAAGTATATTCGCTGGATTTTATTTTCACGGAATCATCCCTTCAGCGAAAATAGCGAAAAATAATTCCAAGCGAAAATAAAGTATTCTACAGTAATTAATATTTTCTGATACTACAAGTTAGTTGCAATACCTGTGATAAAATTTATTCATAAAAGTAAGTGAGCTAACATGAGTAGAAAATAAGTATGTTTGAGAGATTTTTTAACCAAATAAGCGGTAACTGAATGGTTTGGAATTCTTCTTGTTATGTGAAAAGGCGACGATCGTCACGCCCTCCCTGTTCAATATGGGACTCATAGCGACGTATACAGCGTGTGTAGTGCTCGAACAATATTGCAACTTTGATCATAAAAGCCGAAATGTATACATAATCCCACATCAAATGTTATTATTAGAGTCATATTCTAATGAGATTTTTATATTGTAACTTTCTTATTGTAAAAGATCAGAATGTCTGAATGTGTGCTTTCAACGTATCTATCCAATACTGGTGGGTAAATAAGCAAAACTTGTCTTGAATTGACCACTACTTTATTGTGTTGCTGATTGACTCGACTACACAGTAAAAGTGACGGATATTTGAAACGCTGCATATTCTTTATGTATTGCCAAATGAATGAAGAAAAATGCTATAAATTAACATGAATATGTCTGAAAATTATGAATATATCTCCAACCTGTTGCGTATAGTGGAGTGTGTATAGGCTATACTAGTAAGCTATGGGGTATACATAAGCTGTTCATTAAAGCTATTTCAAGGGCTCTTTAATGGTGGAAAAAACTAATCAATTACTTCAAAGTTTTCTAGTATAAACTTGTTGAGCTATATTAAGCTTCAATGATGTCAAATACAGTGAAAGTCACAAAGCCGGGGCTTTGCTTACAAACGTATTTATATAAAATTGTAAAAGCTGTCATCAGCTCTCATTCAAATTTAAATACTCAATAATGATTGACCCGAAAGCTAAACATTGTCCATGCCCGAAATACATGCATATGCCTACGTAGCAACTGCAGCTGCCTACTTATTTAAAATGAGTCGCTTGCTGATTGGATAATGTTGGAACTATCTCATCAATATCTAACATTGATGTCACAATGTCATTTCCAGATTGGTTAATTTAAACTCTAACATCCATTAGAAAAATTTATTAAATATTTCTGAAAAAAAAACCTTGTGTTACTATATAGTCCCTTGTGTGTTACTGGTATATCACAGTCTCTTGGAGTTGCATCATTTTCCCTTGTGGTTACATGTACATACATTCGAATAAAAACAAGTTTTCATTGGTTATAAAAAACCCTTAATAATGCCCATTAGTTTAATCATGAACTTTTGTACTTTCCCCTCAATTTATTGTTTGCAGATCTATATTTTGAATAGTTCATGTATAGTACCGTTACCATGACTACAATTTGGCACCTGAACCTATTCAGTGACAGGTAGCGGGGAAATGATTGTACAAGTCATAAAACATAATGCTCACTGTGGAATTCTATTCCAATGGCATTCGTTCACTGGGCATTGTGATAAGTCAAATGGTGTTTGGTAGTTTATTCAAATTTATATTATACAGCCAGTATTCATCATAAATGGTCCTTAGCAGTGCATTTGTTTGTGCTTTTATACCATCCATATATCAATTATCTTTCATGGCAGTGTTCTTTCTGAACAGGGTATTAAACATGGGTGCATTGCCTCCTTGCAGTTTTTATGTGCGTTCTCGTGGTAACAAATCAATTTTAATTCGTTTTTTTAATTTTTGTGAGTAATGGTGCAGAAAGATTTTAAAATAGAGTAAATACTAAAATAGAGTTATGAAAATAGCTCAACTGTACATTAGTAAAAAAGGCTGTAACCATTGCTATATGCATATTTGGTTCTGTAGCACAATTATTATCAAATACATTTTTTTTTATTGTCTATTTGTTAACAAAATTCTGGAGAGTACATTGCATGGTTGACACAACCAAGTATATTGATGTGGGTCCCATACTACGCATAGCAATGTCTATGAATTAGCCATTAAATGTTATGTTTTTGCTTAGCTTCTGATAACCATGTAAATGACTTACCGGTAGTACTAAATTAAAACCCAGTGTATAATCCAAATTATATTTCTTTCCTCAAACTCAAACATTCTCCACAGCATGAAATCCAATAAAATTAAGTACTGTATATTTTTTCCTTTCTAAGTATACATCAGATTATTGTAGTGCAACCATACTGGAGACAGACGGTCTGATTAATTACTGATCTGTAATGATTTTGTGCTTTCATTAATGTTCATTTTTCAATTACTTAGTAATTTATTTCTATTACGTAGTGATACTTCCCATAAACCCAATGAGTGATGTTCCTATAATGTACATATTTGTGTCTGTGATGATGAATTGTTGAATATATATATACGATGATAAACATCTCTTCCAGATGTGGTATGGACATCCTTATGAACCCTAAGATTTCCACTATATACATTAGCTTGGTTTGTGAATACATCTTAAGAAACGTGTGGAAGCTTATTCATAATTTTTAAGAAAGTTTGTCATAAACCGCATGACAATGTTTGTTGATTTATTCTGTCCAATCTTGAATCATTTTTTTGTGAAACAGCCTTATTTTGTGTGTTACAATCCTGTATTTGAAAAAAAAAACCTGGCAAAATATAAAGTTTTATTTACACAATTTTAATTAATTTTAAACACAATATGTTTTAAATGATTCAGTATTATATTTCCAGTCAGTCACAATATAGAGAATCTTACCTGTCACCAATTTGAGTTATAGCGTATAATATCTCTAACATGGAAAACGTTCTAATAATGGTAAAATGATTGACATTCATTCACTAAATATTATACTTTATAGCCATATCAGCCAATCAGATTCGTGCATTAGGTGGTCTATAAATTTGCATACGTCATATTAGGCTCCTGTGTTTACACACACGATATGGTAAATCTTTGCTGCTTCATCGGTGAGGTTTGTCAAAGCTTTCGCGAAGGATCGATCACCTGTAATTTGGAGTACAAATCAACTACAGAGGGCGCTCTAATGACTAACCATTACATGTACGTGTATGTTGTTATTCATAAGCAACAGTAAACTTTTCCAATATGGCCGTGGCATTGTATTATTAATATAGTGAAATTTTTTCCCTATATTGATAATGCCTGCATCAATATGATTTGTGTTGCTTCAATGGTTTAAATTTGTTCTCAATTTGATCCAATATTATTTTTCATGTTCTTTTGTTATAGCTGTGTCTCCAAAAGAAGAAGGTAGCGTAAATTTTGTTTATTGATGTGCACAAAGCCTCATGTTAGATCAGAAATAAGTTTATTTGGATAACAGTAATGTTAATAGTACACTGAAGCAAATAAAAAATGTATTTTCACCAAATATATTTTTTATTCAAATAAATATAACTATTATGATTCATGTAGTTGTAATATACCCGGTAAATTAATGAATGTAATTTTATTTGATTTTAATTTCTGCACTTGTTAAATATTTTTTCACTGAATGACAATTTAAGTTTATACAAATTAAGATAATCGGATGACTATAGTTGCTATCACCAAGGTTCGTTCATATTTGTATCTGCGCCAATTTATAACTAGTCAATAAATTAATAATATTTAAACTCCAATCCATGCACAGACTTATCATATACCCAGTTATGTGTACTTGCGACATCTCCCTTGGTGTAAACAGCAATCTCCATCTATGCTCTGCCTTAGTACCATTGCTGAATAATGTTTTTAAATGAAGTATATTGTGTTTTATTTATAATAATGTTAATAATTTTCATTTTTGATGTTCATTGTTTGACACTGTCTTGTTTGACATCTTTTGGTATTATAGCCCACCACTTACTGATCATATCAGAGTTCTAATTATCCTCAGTCTCCTGCTCAATACAAGTTCTGTTATTATATTATACTAGTGCCTTAGTTAGTTCCTTTATGCTAAAGACATTATTAAATCCTGTGAACACTATAGTCAACCTTTGTCACCTTTCCTACAAATGATAGCAGCATAATTTTTTTCAGATTTAAAAACAAACAAAAAATTGTGGAAAAGCGAATACAAATTAAAAAAATACGGCCCTCAAAGGTCTAAAGATTAAAGGTCAAAAGGGTAACTGCTTTCTCTGATCTTTATCCAGTATAACTAAAAATTTGCACTTAACCACGCACATGGATTTACTCATTCGTGTCATGTTTTATCGCATTGACATCGCCGAGTTATATTATGCGTACATTACATACAATGCATTTCTCATTTCAGAATTCTAAATGTACTTTCTCAGCCTTGGTAAATTTATTGTCTTTATATCAGATGTATGGTGATCGTAACAATGTGCTGATATTTATGCCCTCTTCATTTTGGGGTATACATTTTGAACTAAAAATGCGATGGTGAATAAAATGTGTGAAATATTTGCAAGACAGATACAAGACAGGTAGCAAAGCGATAAAAGCATGACCCAAACAAGATTAATGGGCATGATGCAAAATCCATTAAATATGCAGGATATTGATTCAAAAGCAATAAATTGGAAAAATTGGAAAAAATTGGAAAATGATAAAGCCATGATTCAAATATGATGAATGATAATGTGATAATGTGTGGTGCAAATAAGACAAAATGATAGGGTACATGAAAGCTGCAGTATGGTAGCAATAGACCATTTTCTGTTGACTGTGAGATCCCGCTTTATGCGTGAAATTGAACGAAAAAAACGAGACAAACAAAGGTCATAGCGTTGTAGTGACTTCCGGACATCGTGTGGAGTTCGTCAATGCAAAAATATTGTTGGGTATTTCCACGTTAATAATTTGCTATACACATTAGATGATGATTAATTTCTATAAAGTTAGGGTGTCTCAATGCAATATTCCCCTCTCAAGGATCGCCAGTACGACATTGAGCTATAAAAAAGAAACATAAATTCAAAATCAAATCGTTCGATCTTTGTGACAGACGTTCGGTCTGCGCATGTCACGCAATATGCAAGATTTCGAGGTGAACGAAAAATCACCTATTAAGGCACAGTTAGATAGGTACAATTACAATCATGCAATTTAATCTCGCTATATGCACTAAGGGTTTTGGAGAAGATTAAAAAATGATGATTATCTCTAATTAACTTCTATTAGTTTAAGTGGATAAATTGGTTTATATTTAAGTTCTGTTTAATCCTCATTTATTTCATTCAAAGTGTTACAGTCGTGCTACGTGCGTTTGAATTAACGTAAATAGACAATAAGTATTTTATATGTACACATTGTAAACTGCGACCGAATTCCGGTTTCGAAGAAGTCTGATTCCTCATCTCAAGTAGATGTCAGTTAAATGGGGAACAAAGCACTCACAACAACAGCACTAATTTTCGCACTCCTCGATACCATGCACAGTGGATAGTCTCACTCAATAACCGGTCCTTTTGTACACTTGTTGACTTGGTTCTTTCCACTGTCAATCTTCACAATGTCATGATATCTAATAACTACTGCTCTTGATTGTAATGTTGACTTTGGATAATCGTGTATGTACTCAGACTCCCTGCCAAACTCAAAGTCATATTTAGCAAATTACATTTTGACATACGAAAACAGCCGACATCTCGCTTTCATGACCATTACCAGTCAGCAACACAAAGCAAGTAATTTAATTATCTCATTTTGTTGTATATTGCTCTAATTATTTTTAATTAACTGTATAGTCAATTTACAGTTTTGCCGCAATACATTGTGTGGAATCCATATTGACCACATTTTGGTATGACTGCTGTAGCTTTCTAAGGATTTATATATTTATTCTATATTGGTAATTTGTAACTATTCTTACATTTTAACTACCATTACAATATTTCATGTGATTTATACAAAATAAGATTGTGCATTGGCTGAAATCATTATTCATATTAATATAAATAATAATAACTTTTTTCAATCAGTAAATAGTATGAATTCATTGACTTTGATCACTGTCCCTTATAAGTCTATTCTAGCACTAAAGCAGCTGGAGTCCATGTTACACATCACGGTTATAGTGCCAGTCTAAAATCTATACTGAAATGCAAGATAATACTTGCTTCTCTTTCTATATATACAGCTACAGACTTATAGTTATTTTTTGTTAAATATTTATAGCTATTTAAAAGCTAGAAATTTTTTGCCTGTCTAAAATGGCAAGCAGGCAGACAGAGGTGGCTGGCTAATAGCTTGTTTACAGATGTTTATACAAAGTATGTGACGTATAAAATGTCATTCATGTACATGTATGTATCACTGTAAAAAATACCAAATATAAGTTATTACGAAAATCTATTTCTGTTAACAACTCTTTAACCAATCTGAGATAGAATTAAATTCTCTTATTCCTATGAAAAACAAAATTGACAAAAGTAACTTTAATCCACCATATACTAGTATGTTATGCTGACTATAGGCGTGGGGGTAATAGTATATTTACTATTATTATTTATATATTCATTTTGCAGTTGAAGAGACAAGGCAGAGGTTACAGAGATACTTGGCTGATGGACAGAATGTACAATTACCATCAGTGTTACATTATATGCCACATTTACAGCACAATTTAGATGGATTGGTGCCGGCATTTCTGATGTCACAAGGAAGAGTCGGTGGTAAGTTAAACACCCCTATTAGAAGAATAGAAACACCCGTTTCAGTTTAAAGTGAGCAAGCATCCCCTGTTTAAAAAAACAACATTTTGCTGAGTTTTCATAACTTTATACAAGAACAAATAAAGTAAATAAGATTAAAATCATTTTTCAGAAAGCAGGGAATGTTTTGTATTTACCAGTACATGCTTTATATACAGATCGAATGAAGATGTTTTCAGAAGCCCTTTGGTAATTCCCATATGTGTCTTTTCCTCAATAACTGTTGATTAATGAAACATAGATCCCATCGGATTTACTCAAAACGCTTCAAATTCATTATTTGCGGAAAATTTATTTAAATTAATACATTTTCTACTATCACTACAGTCTGGTGCAAATTGCAAAACGTGTTCATTTTCGGCTAGCAAGGAGATTATCGCGATGGTTCAAACTACTCACTGACTATTATGGTAATCATCTGCTCAGGCATCAAGATTTTGCAAATGGTGTTCAATAATAATTTCATATTTATAATCAGTTTATGTTATATGAAAATCCTTCAGTTTTTTTTTGAAAAATGTTTAAGGATTATTTTCTAAAATCTGTCACTGAATCATTGCAAGCATTGTGAAAACTTGATTTCAGAATAATATTTGAAATGTCTTTTCTTAGTTTCCATAGTAATAGGACTACCGACTATTAAAAGAGAGGTCCAGAGTTATTTACTGGAGACTCTACAGTCTTTAGTGGATGGTTTGTCAGATGAAGAGAAATTAGAGTGTGTTATTGTAGTATTCATTGGAGAAGTAAGTCTGTCGGATTATGTCAAAATTTATGATTTTTTTATGAGGTTATTACAAGAATACTGCAACATATGCATGTAGTAAAGTGATCATATAAATTGACCCATAACGGTGGTTGATACAATCCCTGTACTCTCTGGATGCATGCTTTGCATTATTCTTGTGATAACCTTATTATTATACACCTGTTTCATGCTTGTAGTATTACTTTAATGATAGATATCAGTCCAAAATAGCAATGAAGAATGTTTTGCTATGTGCGAACGTTCAGTTTCAGTTCAGTATTTTCATCGCCTACTGAATGATAGCGCTGCAATAAGCAATAGAAAGTGTTCAAATGAGATATTAACATGACAGACTATTTCTAAATAAAGAATAATTCAAACATGTTCGTAACACTTTCAAACACATCTGTACGTCATTCTACAGAGAGGTAAATTCTATGTTTTTGGTGATGTATAATAATGCTCTTGACAATAACAAAAGAGCCCTGAATTCAGCGATAAACCCTTATGAATATCTATTCCCGTAATGTACATTCCCAGAAGGCAAAAATCACTTGTAGTATTACATCTCTTACATCACTTGTATATTCCTCCAGTCCATTAAAGAAAATATTGGGGAATAAAATACACAACTAAATTAGTTTCTAGTGTCAAATTTTGATATTGAAATATTTTGAGACAGATACATGTAGCTTAGGCAAACTTATTTACTAAGACAACCAGAAAATTCATCGCATTATTGATGCCAAAAACTAGAGAAAACCATGCCAGCATTCTACTCCTTTGACACAACAACAGATAGGATCTATACAACACTAATTTCACACATTTTATAGCATGGCAGTGTTGAAAGATGTATGCAATTTGAATACAAAAACACAATCCACGAATTCACAGATGTTATCAAAAGAGAAAATGGCAGATCGTATGGAAGTACAGGAAGGTGTGAAAAACAAAAACTTTCTTGCCAAAAAAGAAATACGAAATAGGACAAATATCCCCTTGTACATATTCATATGGTTTGTTTGGGATCTACAAAGATTTGCAATACCAAGAAAATCACGGGTTTTCAAATTCTTACTACTAACTTGTACCCTTCTCAGTATTAACATAAAACCGTTATTCTTATAATTTACATGTTACAGACTGATTTATCATATATAGAACAGGAAGCAGAGCTAATTAAAGACAGGTAAGTTACATGTGGAATAATCATGACACTACATGTACATGTATACCTACATTATGTCTGTAATCTAATGTCATGCTATATGTATAACTGAGTCTGGCAAAGTGTCAAAGCCTCACTGAATTGTGGGCTCTCTCAATTATCCATCACAAATTTCTTTTTAGTGTTAAAGGGTCGGTGGTTGTTTGAATTTCCGGTAATGAATTTGATGAATTTGACATGAATTAGTCAATGAGATGAATTTGACATGAATTAGTCAATGAGATGAATTTGACATGAATTAGTCAATGAGATGAATTTGACATGAATTAGTCAATGAGATGAATTTGTGTATCTTTGATTGTTAAGGTTTCCAATAGAAGTAGGTGCTGGTCTCATTGAAGTGATAGCACCACCTGTTGGCTATTATCCAGACCTGGATAATTTGAAAGAAACTTTTGGTGATCCTAAAGAACGAGTTAAGTAAGTATTCGTCATCACTTTGATTTTGTGCTTATACATGTATGAACAACACTGGGAATGAAGATATATGTTAGACTGCACGATTGATGGGGGAGATTCAACTAAGGTAGTAGAGGAAATTGTACCCATAATCCCACCTTGTATCCTATTTCATATCAGATTCACATCTTATATCCTATTTTTTACCCATAATCCCATACTATATCCTATCTTGTACCCATAATCCCATCCTATATCCTATTTTGAACCCATATTCCCATCTTATATCCTATCTTGTACCCATAATCCTATCCTATATCCTATTTCGAACCCATATTCACATCTTGTATCCTATCTTGTACCCATAGTCCCATCCTATATCCTATTTTGAACCCATATTCTCATCTTATATCCTATCTTGTACCATAATCCTATCCTATATCCTATATCGAACCCGTATTCACATCTTATATCCTATCTTGTACCCATAATCCTATCCTATATCCTATTTTGTATCGTATTCACATCTTATATCCGATCTTGTACCCATAATCCCATCCTTTATCCTATTTTATACCCATAATCCCATTCTTTATCCTATCTTGTACCCATAATCTAATCCTATTTCGTACTGTATTCACATCTTGTACACATATTCCCATCCTATATTTTATTTTGAACCCATATTCTCATCTTATATCCTATCTTGTACCCATAATTCCATTCTATATTCTATCTTGTACCCGTATTCCCATTTTATATCCTATTTTATACCTATATTCACATTTTATATCCTATTTTGTACCCATAATCCCATCTTATATCCTATCTTGTACCTATAATCCCATCCTATATCCTATCTTGTACCCATAATCCCATCTTGTATCCTATCTTGTACCCATAATCCCATCTTATATCCTATCTTGTACCCATAATCCCATCTTGTATCCTATCTTGTACCCATAATCCCATCTTGTATCCTATCTTGTACCCATAATCCCATCTTGTATCCTATTTTGTACCCATAATCCCATCTTATATCCTATCTTGTACCTATAATCCCATCCTATATCCTATCTTGTACCCATAATCCCATCTTGTATCCTATTTTGTACCCATAATCCCATCCTATATCCTATCTTGTACCCATAATCCCATCTTGTATCCTATATTGTACCCATAATCCCATCTTGTATCCTATATTGTACCCATAATCCCATCTTGTATGCTATTTTGTACCCATAATCCCATCTTGTATCCTATGTTGTACCCATAATCCCATCTTATATCCTATCTTGTACCTATAATCCCATCCTATATCCTATCTTGTACCCATAATCCCATCTTGTATCCTATTTTGTACCCATAATCCCATCCTATATCCTATCTTGTACCCATAATCCCATCTTGTATCCTATCTTGTACCCATAATCCCATCTTGTATCCTACTTTGTACCTATAATCCCATCCTATATCCTATCTTGTACACATAATCCCATCTTGTATCCTATTTTGTATCCATAATCCCATCCTATATCCTATTTTGTACATATATTCACATCTTTTGTATTCTGTCCTGCCCACTGCTGATTTGTGTCCTGCTAGTGATTCAGTCTGTATTCAATGCTATCTTGTGTTCTTCTCTAATAATACCTCATCTGCAGTTTAAATCCCTGTCTAGAATATCTGTCTTGAATATTTGCCTAAAGCCTGCCTTATCTCGTTTATCCCAATTGTGATTTTATGGGTGAATATAATTTTGTGAGAATTTGTTTTTCCACATTCATAATGACATGGTTTTTTTCTTGTTTTTATGTTCCAGATGGAGGACAAAACAAAATTTAGATTTTTCCTTTTTAATGATGTATGCACAAGTTAAAGCCACTTTCTATGTTCAGGTATGTGTCCCTCAGAATTGTTCTTCGAATACTACACAGATAACACACTCGTATCCTTGGGGCGGAGCTACGTCACAAGGCGTTCCATGTTGCTAAGACGCGCACCACTGTAACATACATTTCTATGGACTGTGCCTGCTGCTGTGGAACGCCGGTCGAGCCGGTGAAAATTAGTAAAAAAACAACACAAACTCAACTTTGAAGTAATCCTAAACAACCAAATTTATATATGTTACACACGCAGGGCTAATCTTGTTACACTGTTCAGGGGAGTCAACCATCCCAAAGTACCATTTTCTGCGAGTGTTTGGCCTTTGTTTTCACTGCGATGGTTGCGATGAAAATGCCCGGATGTTCGCCCCCGAGGATACATACATGTACCTATTGCCTAAGATTAAAACGTTTTAGACTCCTGCGTGCGAAGCACACAATGGGAGTCTTTGCAGTTAGTTTGTCTGTATGTCTGTATGTGTGTGTGTGTATGTGTCCGTCTGTTCCACTGATATCTCAAGAACCATACATTGCTTTTTGATGAAACTTGGTGCATAGATGCTCTGTGCCAATGTGCAGATTTGGTTAGGTTTTGGTAGAAATCTGTGCATATTAATTACCTCATTTTCATTTTTAGCTGTTCCATGACTGTTCCACTGATATCTAAAGAACCACTCATTGGATTTTGATGAAACTTGGTTCATAGATGCTTTGTACTAATGCCAGGTTTTGATTAGTTTTGAGTATCTGTGCATATTAATTTCCTAATTTGCATAATGATCAGTAAATTTTCAGCTTTTCCACTGATATCTCAACTACTAATCATCACATTTCAATGAAACATGGTACATAGATACTCAAAGACTATGCAGAGATTGATTGTTTTGGGACAAATATTTGTGCATATTAATCACCTAATTTGCATAATTATTCAATATTTCGGCTTTTCCACTAATATCTCAACTGCTAATCATCACATTTCAATGAAACTTGGTACATAGATAACCTAGGACTATGCAGAGACCTGATTAGCTTGGGGGTAAATAATTGTGCATATTAATTTGCATAATTATTTAATTTTCAGCTTTTCCACTGATATCTTGAGTACTATTCATCACTTTTAAATGAATCTAAACTATGCTGAGTGCCAATTGGTTTTCGGTATATATTTATGCATATTAATCATTAATTTGCATAATTAATCAATTTTCAACTTTCACACTGATATCTCAAGTACTAATCATCACATTTCAATGAAACTTTGTACGTAGATGCTCCAGGACAATGTAAAAATCTGATGAGTTTTGGGTTAAAATCTGTTCATATCAATTCCCTAATTAGCATGATAATTCATAATTTTTTGGTTCTGATCACATTTCAATGAATCTTGGTACATAGAAGGTCTGTTGCATTGCACAGATCTTATTAGTTTTACACTCAAATCTGTTCATTTTAATTTTCTGATTTGCATTTCCATCAATATCTCAAGAACAAGTAATTTTGAATTAATTTTTACTGTGTCTCTAATACTCTCAGCACACGGGAGTTCTTTCTAAGCTTTCTTTGATTGTTTTTTGCAACAGTTAGAAGACGATATCATCGCCAAACCAGGGTATATAACAACCATGAACAATTTTGCACTTCAACAAAAACAAGATGACTGGTTCATGTTAGAATTTTCTTCATTAGGTTTCATAGGTGAGTTCTTGTTTATAATTTCTATATAGAAGATATCACAGTAGTCCAGCCAATAAGATATCAAACAAATATTGTTCTTCCAAAATTTGGAACACATCAATCTATATTAAAAGCTATGCCCATATTTTTGGACTGACAAATACCCTGTAGTAAATATTGGAAAATCAACCTTTTCACCACCACCAGTTTCCTCTTTTCATCACAAGTTTCCTCTTTTCATCACAAGTTTTCTCTTTTCATCACCAGTTTCCTCTTTTCATCACAAGTTTCCTCTTTTCACCACCAGTTTCCTCTTTTCATCAAAAGTTCCAAAGAGTAATTAGCTTGCAGTCTGCGCTATCCTTAGAAGATTGGGACAAAAATAGCCAAATTTAAAAGAGTAAAAACTGAAAAATTTACTCAAACTTTGTCTGTTGGCTTTAAAATTAGGGTTCAGTTCCAGAAATAATGAAAAAATTGAAAAAAAAGTGCGGACAAATTTGGGTGAGAAAGTCTGGTTGTGAAAAGGTTAAACATGTGTAAACAACTGTATCCAATTGATGCACTTACAACCTACTTATGTATTGGTATAATGCCATGTTGTGTTTGTGCTATCCTAGTTTTTTGTAAAAATTTAAATAACGGCTTTTCTTTTTACTTCTAGGAAAGCTTTTTAAAACTTCAGACTTGAATTTAGTCATAGAATTTTTTCTAATGTTTCATCGAGACAAGCCCATTGATTGGTTATTGGATCATATTTTGTGGGTGAAAGTGTGCCACCCAGAAAAAGATGTTGTGAGTATTCTGCATTATTTTCAGCCTCTGCCTTGATAATTAGAGCCCTGTGCACTCATTGTATATTGTCAATAATATAATAGATAGACATTTTTCTCAGACATTAGCTCTTAAATTATGACTACAAGCAGATTTTTTTATTTTTAAAATGATCGCAAGAACACCAGATAGTATGAACTAAGGCAGTTCAGGATCACATCAACCTCTGCTAAACATTGATTGATACAATCACCCACTGTCTTTGTACATACTTTGTCGTATTCTCATGGCAATTCCCGTTTGGTCTGAAAGTAACTTGTCAGTGATGAAAATGGGTACTGCCACATGATTTGTTTTTCTTTCTGTTTTTTGAACTGACAAAACACTTTCTTCTCTCTCTCTCTCACTGATAATTAGAAACACTGTGCCAGAGAGAAGGCAGCACTGAGAATACGCTTCAAGCCATCGTTATTCCAACATGTCGGCATGCATTCTTCTTTGCCTGGCAAGGTACAAAAGCTTAAGGTGAGACAATACATGTACATACTGATATGGTTAATTAATTATTGGTTAATTAAGATACACTGTTACTTTGTTGAATCCAATACCATTGGAAAGTTTTTTTTTTAATATATACTGGAACTCAAATATGTGACATATAAATTAAGAGTTATACTTAATCGTATTTATTTGTATTCATACATGTAGTTCAATGTAACTCAATATCAACCGAATGAATAGATTCTTATCATTTAGTACACTATCAAGTTTCAGATCAAAGATTTTTGCTTAATGTTAGTGCATTAAAATTATGTTCCAAAATTGAGTGAGATACCTTACCTGATTGGTGGCTGACATACATGTACTATTGCTTTTGTTTTTATGGGCAAGGTTTTTATAAGTGCACTATGTTTTACCTCATGTAGGATAAAGACTTTGGAAAGCAACCGTTACACAGAGCACATGAAAATCCAACTGCACAGGTGTCAACAACAATCAAAGTCTACATGAAATACTCATTAGAAAAAGCTTACAAAGGCCAGGACTTTTTCTGGGGTGTTATGCCAAAAGCTGGGGACGTAATCCTCTTTAAGTTTACACAACCTATTATCTTTGAAAAGTAAGTGCCTGTAATTCCATGGAGAATAATAGTGTTCGAGAAGGAAACTTTTATTTGCGTACATATTTTAACTCCAAACTCCATGTGCGAGGTATGAGGATGACCAAAAAGAGATATTATTTAATTATTACCAAATCAACTGATAACCATGTTCAATTACTGTAGAATACTTTATTTTCGCTCGGAATTTATTTTCGCTGTTTTCGCTGAAGGGATGATTCAGTGAAAATAAAATCCAGCGAATATACTTTTTTTTTTCTATATTTCACATTCAACTCGTCAAAAATCAGTGAAAATAAATTACATACAAAATGCCCAAAAAGTCGTTTCAGCGAAAGTTTATTCTAACGAAAATAAAGTATTCCACAGTATGTATACAATTGTGATAGACCTTTGTCTTGATCTTAAACATGTAGCTGCATTCTACTTTTTGCCAACCTTTATACTCATGACCTTTTTAAAAGGCAATGTGACTAACTTGTGTAAAGTCTATATAATTCTGTTAGATATTGCATCTGGAAAAAAAGATTTAGGAACATGATTTACAAATAATGAGCTTATAAACATAATATTAAAGCACCACTATCATTGCAACATTTCAAGTTCAATGTGGGTCCCATGCAATGAGTACAGAACATGTAAATTACATTGTTTGTTCACATGAAATAATTGGCAACTGTGATGCTTTTGTTTGTATTATGGATATAATTATAACTATACTCTGCATAATGTCTATTACTATGATAATTGGGATATCATGTCATCTATAAGATCTAGTTTATACATCTACTTTCTAAAGGTACAGATTTACCAGTGGTAACACGGAGCATCCTGGTGATGTGTTTTCAAATACTACTGTGGAGCTACTACCTCATCAGCTAGAACAGAAACAAGAAGGTTTATTAGAGATACAAAGTAAAACAAAATCATCATATAAAAGAACTGCTGATGGTTACTATGAAGTAGGTAAGTACTTGATTAAAATTGGAAAGTGAGGGTTCTGTCAGTGGTGGGTGTGGTCATCAGAATGTCAGTCTGGACTAGGCACTATCAGTGGTGGATGTGGTCATCAGAATGTCAGTCTGTACTAGGCACTATCAGTGGTGGATGTGGTCATCAGAATGCCAGTCGGGACTAGGCACTGTCAGTGGTGGATGTGGTCATCAGAATGCCAGTCTGGACAGGGCACAATCAGTGGTGGGTGTGGTCATCAGAATGTTGATATGTAAGCTACTGTAACAGCCATCTGATTTGTCCTGACATTTCAATTCCAATTAATTTTCAGGACAATTTATAGGTGGAAAGGCTGGTGCTAATATTGATTCTACACTGGGTGCAATTGACACGCTTAGGTTACGTGTATTAACAGATGCTAAGGCATGGGTGATACTCAGCGAGGTTAGTAAGGTTACTCTTTTTAATATTCTTGCCAATATACAATTTGTGAGAATTCTTGGGGGAGGGGGGGGGGGGCTCTGAAATGACTTTGTTGTTTTACCCTCAGAGTAATAAATTAAAAAGTGTCATTTAGTTTTATTGTATTCAGAATTAAAGTAGAAGCTTACTGATAATTTAAAAAAAACCAGAATTTATTCATTTTGCAATAAATTGTACTCCACTCCAAGGCAATATAAGGTATTGACCTAAAAAAAGTTGGTGGCCACCAGCATTTTTTTCGAAAAATTGATGGTTGTATTTTAGTGGAAAGTCGCCATTTTGACACTATTATAACACTTTTACCACAGGTTCCTATGGCAGAAGTATTATGTAATATCTCAAAATCTAGCCTGGTGACATAGGCTGAAAATATCCTATATTGTTAATGATGGAGTACTTTTTGTTGTTCTGAATTATTTAAAAAATCTGGGTTTTAAAAAGTGTCAAAAAATGCAATTTTTCTTTAACATTGTGTTCCATGGAATTTTTCTGAAAATAGCAATTTTCTAGTATGTTTCTGAGGGCCTAAAATCCTTGCCCGAAACAAAACACTATTTACTCAAGGTAGTGACTAGCTATTTTGTACAATTCAATACGAATTACATAATTTACGAATACATATGTATAACGATTTGTGAACAGCGATGATGTGAATGTTTTTTATCTTCTTTAATTCACAGATACACATTGTTGCAAAGAGGTGACCGTCATCAAGAAGAACCATATCATTGTACTTTTTATCTATTTGAATGTAATATTTTATACTGAGATCTGAATCATAGTTTTTCAAGCTCTGAAAGGTTTCCTCATTGCCTGAATGATATCATTGTGGCTTGCTGTGACAGGAATCTTGCATATTTCATCAGCTGTTACAGCATATTATGTTTTTTACAAAAAGCCACATAACATGTATAAGCTGTATTCCTGATTACAATCTCGTCAGTTCCTCTACAGACTAGATAAGAATTCATTTATACTTACATTATATTTATCTGACCGAGTTTTCTTTTCTTTTTTTTAATTTTGTTATACAAAATTATATTCAATATTACTGTTGTCATAGTTATTCTCTAGTTGTGGGCTATGTATATGTATACATAGTGTCTGTAGCATTTCATCCATTTGTGCCTTTGTCAGTTAGAAAAGCATTTTAAATATATTTCTTGGATTATTTACAATTTTCTAAATTCTTTAAGACTTGTAAAAATGATTCTTAAAAAGTTACTACTGTACAATTACCTATATATGATTATTGGTGGGGGAGGGAGGGGGGGATGTTTTCACTTTATGTACTTTATTACTATCAGTGTTACAGCCAATCAGAATGTACTTTTATGACAGGACTATCTCTAATATTGTATTACTAGTCTATGTGGTCTAGTCATTTTTTTTTCCAACGAATTAATTAAGCAATATCTAAGCTTGGGAGTTTTATAAATAATCATTATGATTCAATCGGCTGAAGATACCGTAGTTTGCTACCATTAAAACACAAACAAAATAATCACTAAAAAGTAAATCCTTGAAAAATTATTGTGTGATATTTCGCATACATGCCAGTCATTCATTTTTTTACAAAGAAAGAAGGACGTGTTCAAGATTATTCATAGGAATCCGTGTAAACACATCATTCTATGAATTACTAACACTAATATTCAATTTTTTTATTTTTTCATGACTGCAATATGTAGCTCTTATAACACTACATAGACCATGCAACACAATTTTGAGATACAATATGGAATATTTCTGCTATAGTTGTAAACTACTCAAAACATGCAGTTTTGATAAGTCTTTGAGGTAATTTTGTGGAAAATTTAGTTTGGTGACTATATATTTTTATTTCAGAATTTTGAACATTGCTGTAACCTGGTTAGGGTTTGCTGGATTTCAAAAATTTCTGAGTATATTTTTTTTTAATGGTAGCGAACTTATCTTAATGTCTTGTGGTCCCATGACTTGCATCTGTCCTGACCACTGAAGTTTTGTTGGTGTACTCGGTACTGACCTGCACCCTCAGCTTATTGTGTTATTCCTATAACTGACTAATCAAAGCAATATTTTTAATTTCAATTTCTGTGCATGTGAATGTCTGTTAAGTCTAAAGTCAGTCAAAAGTCAGTCAGTAATGACCCAGTTAAAAGACATACACTTGTTGGTTTATGTACTTGGAGATGCGTTTCTAATTAAGTAAATATGGTATCTGAAATTCCAACACAGTACCTCGGGTGAACAACTCATAGGATAGTTTACAGGGTAATGTCATAAGGTATTATGCTTAGTGTTACAAAATTGTGATGTTTAAGTGAAACTTTTGCATATTATTTGACTGTTTTTCAAAAATTGCAAATTCTTATCTGGGGCAATAGAAATTGTAACTGTTGTATACATACATGCACGCACACCACCATATTGAAACATTTTATAATTTATAATTTTCTGTAATGTTTTTTTTAACTTGATGTACGTTCTTTGAAAGCATTAACAGTTGTTACTCTGCATGCATTTAGATATTGTGTAAACTGTATTTCCTCGTTTTGTGTACATTACACTTGAGCCATATTAAACATAGATTGTTTATAGGTTGTCTGCAGAATACAGTGTATTCGCGAAAATTATTTTTTTGTTGTACACAGTGTTGGACAGCCCTGTCAACTTAACATTCTCAGAATCAAGCACAATAAACTTAAACACCGCCCTCTTGTGGCCATGATGTAAGATAATTTCGTTTTCATAATACAGAAAGTTGTACATATTTGTGATTGCTAATTAAATAATTGTCTATATTGCTTGTGCATATTTGAAATATTTATAACTAATATTTTCAAAATAAAGTCTGTAAATGAAAACCTTGTCCACTTTCAATATTTTATCGTCTATCAGCTATATATTATAGCACTGAATAAGTCAAAATAACGCCCAGCTAAAGGTTGAGCTATGTACAGGAGTTTGTGCGTTCACTGTTCCTACTACTGCCATTTGTTAGTTCTGCATGTATACGAGCAAAACATGCTGAACTTTCTTTGAAGCCTAACAACATTCTGATATGTTCTTAGCCAAAAATAGTTGGTGTATTTGAACTGATGGCTGTCTACCTGCGAAAGAAAGGTTACATAGTGGTTATGAAAGGGCTATATACACATTATGTAAAGGTTGCTGTAGTATTTACTGTTACTCAGTGTTGACAGAAATGTATATAGTTCGTTCTCCGTATGTATTTCTGAATTTAGAGTTCACAGAATAGAAATTATCCTTCTCTATCACAGCCTGGGAATATTGACTGTTTAAAATAGATATCTACAATTCTTTTAATGGATGATATTGACCATGTGCACATTATCAACGTATTGATCCCTAAACTGTTTTTAGTGAATATCAATTCCTAATATTGACTGATATGATATTGACTGCCCTGTCCTGTTATTAAATCAAGGTCCCACTTTGATACTCTCTGTCATAACATGATATTGACTGCATTACCATGACATTGACTGCCCTGTCCTGTTATTAATCAAGACCCCACTTTGATACTCTGTCATAACATGATATTGTCTGCATTACCATGACATTGACTGCCCTGTCCTGTTATTAAATCAAGGTCCCACTTTGATACTCTCTGTCATAACATGATATTAACTGCATGACATTGACTGCCCTGTCCTGTTATTAAATCAAGGTCCCACTTTGATACTCTCTGTCATAACATGATATTGACTGCATTACCATGACATTGACTGCCCTGTCCTGTTATTAATCAAGACCCCACTTTGATACTCTGTCATAACATGATATTAACTGCATTACCATGACATTGACTGCCCTGTCCTGTTATTAAATCAAGGTCCCACTTTGATACTCTCTGTCATAACATGATATTGACTGCATTACCATGGCATTGACTGCCCTGTCCTGTTATTAAATCAAGGTCCCACTTTGATACTCTCTGTCATAACATGATATTGACTGCATTACCATGGCATTGACTGCCCCGTCCTGTTATTAAATCAAGGTCACACTTTGATACTCTCTGTCATAACATGATATTGACTGCATTACCATGGCATTGACTGCCCCGTCCTGTTATTAAATCAAGGTCCCACTTTGATACTCTCTGTCATAACATGATATTGACTGCATTACCATGACATTGACTGCCCTGTCCTGTTATTAAATCAAGGTCCCACTTTGATACTCTCTGTCATAACATGATATTGACTGCATTACCATGACATTGACTGCCCTGTCCTGTTATTAAATCAAGGTCCCACTTTGATACTCTCTGTCATAACATGATATTGACTGCATTACCATGACATTGACTGCCCTGTCCTGTTATTAAATCAAGGTCCCACTTTGATACTCTCTGTCATAACATGATATTGACTGCATTGCCATGGCATTGACTGCCCTGTCCTGTTATTAAATCAAGATCCCACTTTGATACTCTCTGTCATAACATGATATTGACTGCATTACCATGACATTGACTGCCCTGTCCTGTTATTAAATCAAGCTCCCACTTTGATACTCTCTGTCATAACATGATATTAACTGCATGACATTGACTGCCCTGTCCTGTTATTAAATCAAGGTCCCACTTTGATACTCTCTGTCATAACATGATATTAACTGCATTACCATGACATTGACTGCCCTGTCCTGTTATTAAATCAAGCTCCCACTTTGATACTCTCTGTCATAACATAACATTGACTGCATTATCATGACATTGACTGCCCTGTCCTGTTATTAAATCAAGGTCCCACTTTGATACTCTCTGTCATAACATGATATTAACTGCATTACCATGACATTGACTGCCCTGTCCTGTTATTAAATCAAGCTCCCACTTTGATACTCTCTGTCATAACATAACATTGACTGCATTATCATGACATTGACTGCCCTGTCCTGTTATTAAATCAAGGTCCCACTTTGATACTCTCTGTCATAACATGATATTGACTGCATTACCATGACATTGACTGCCCTGTCCTGTTATTAAATCAAGGTCCCACTTTGATACTCTCTGTCATAACATGATATTGACTGCATTACCATGACATTGACTGCCCTGTCCTGTTATTAAATCAAGGTCACACTTTGATACTCTCTGTCATAACATGATATTAACTGCATTACCATGACATTGACTGCCCTGTCCTGTTATTAAATCAAGGTCCCACTTTGATACTCTCTGTCATAACATGATATTAACTGCATTACCATGACATTGACTGCCCTGTCCTGTTATTAAATCAAGGTCCCACTTTGATACTCTCTGTTATAACATGATATTGACTGCATTCCCATGACATTGACTGCTCTGTCCTGTTATTAAATCAAGGTCACACTTTGATACTCTCTGTCATAACATGATATTAACTGCATTACCATGACATTGACTGCCCTGTCCTGTTATTAAATCAAGGTCCCACTTTGATACTCTCTGTCATAACATGATATTGACTGCATTACCATGACATTGACTGCCCTGTCCTGTTATTAAATCCAGGTCCCACTTTGATACTCTCTGTCATAACATGATATTGACTGCATTACCATGACATTGACTGCCCTGTCCTGTTATTAATCAAGGCCTCACTTTGATACTCTCTGTCATAACATGATATTGACTGCATTCCCATGACATTGACTGCTCTGTCCTGTTATTAAATCAAGGTCACACTTTGATACTCTCTGTCATAACATGATATTGACTGCATTACCATGGCATTGACTGCCCTGTTCTGTTATTAAATCAAGGTCCCACTTTGATACTCTCTGTCATAACATGATATTGACTGCATTACCATGACATTGACTGCCCTGTCCTATTATTAAATCAAGGTCACACTTTGATACTCTCTGTCATAACATGATATTAACTGCATTACCAAGACATTGACTGCCCTGTCCTGTTATTAAATCAAGGTCCCACTTTGATACTCTCTGTCATAACATGATATTGACTGTATTACCATGACATTGACTGCCCTGTCCTGTTATTAAATCAAGGTCCCACTTTGATACTCTCTGTCATAACATGATATTAACTGCATTACCATGACATTGGCTGCCCTGTCCTGTTATTAAATCAAGGTCACACTTTGATACTCTCTGTCATAACATGATATTGACTGCATTACCATGACATTGACTGCCCTGTCCTGTTATTAAATCCAGGTCCCACTTTGATACTCTCTGTCATAACATGATATTGACTGCATTACCATGACATTGACTGCCCTGTCCTGTTATTAATCAAGGCCTCACTTTGATACTCTCTGTCATAACATGATATTGACTGCATTGCCATGACATTGACTGCCCTGTCCTGTTATTAATCAAGGCCCCACTTTGATACTCTCTGTCATAACATGATATTAACTGCATTACCATGACATTGACTGCACTGTCCTGTTATTAAATCAAGGTCCCACTTTGATACTCTCTGTCATAACATGATATTGACTGCATTACCCTGACATTGACTGCCCTGTCCTGTTATTAAATCAAGGTCACACTTTGATACTCTCTGTCATAACATGATATTGACTGCATTACCATGACATTGACTGCCCTGTCCTGTTATTAAATCAAGGACCCACTTTGATACTCTGACATAACATGATATTGACTGCATTACCATGACATTGACTGCCCTGTCCTGTTATTAAATCAAGGACCCACTTTGATACTCTGTCATAACATGATATTGACTGCATTACCATGACATTGACTGCCCTGTCCTGTTATTAAATCATGGACCCACTTTGATACTCTGTCATAACATGATATTGACTGCATTACCATGACATTGACTGCCCTGTCCTGTTATTAAATCAAGGTCCCACTTTGATACTCTCTGTCATAACATGATATTGACTGCATTACCATGACATTGACTGCCCTGTCCTGTTATTAAATCAAGGTCCCACTTTGATACTCTCTGTCATAACATGATATTGACTGCATTACCATGACATTGACTGCCCTGTCCTGTTATTAAATCAAGGTCCCACTTTGATACTATCTGTCATAACACGATATTGACTGCATTACCATGACATTGACTGCCCTGTCCTGTTTTTAAATCAAGGTCCCACTTTGATACTCTCTGTCATAACATGATATTAACTGCATTACCATGACATTGACTGCCCTGTCCTGTTATTAAATCAAGGTCACACTTTGATACTCTCTGTCATCACCCTATATTGACTGTTCCACATAACATTGACTGCTCCTTCCTGTTATTGAATTAATGTCCCACCGTGATATTGTCCTTCATGCCCTCATATTCAGTGTTGCATCCTGATATTGACTGGCCTATGCATATATTTACTGTCCTGAATACAATACAAAACTGCTTTCCCAGTGTCACTTGGTCAGATTTTCTTGCCATCTGCAGTACTGTTCTGCTGAATGAAAGTGGAGAAATAATAGCAGAGGCCCATGAAATTATATTATATTGATCAAAACAATGGTAGAATTGTAAGTCAACTTGCCTATGAAATGAAATGGTGTAGTATCAACAGAGATATAGATTCAAAAATAGGATACGTCGGTGATCCAGGAAAGCCAATGTCTGTTGTCGTTGCTGATAAGCTATGTCTTGCAGACAAACTGAAGTCTTATATTCACAATGAATCAGTTTTCCTGTATGACACAACAGACAATTTAACTGGGCTGAATGGTGCAATCTAGATGTTTGAAGATTTCACTTCCTCGGAAATGACTTTTGATCATATCTTCTATTTGTGGAGCATTTTCGACAACAAAGAAATTTAAAACATGTATACCTCTAATTCTGTTAGTATACATTTCACTAAGAAATGTTATCATTATTCTCACCTCAAAAGATTTAACATCCAGCTGACTGTTGTGACCTATGGCACTCAAATCAGCTTCAAAATTGTGATGAATACTACTAAATACAATGGTTTGTTCCACTCCACTCTGGTGTATGGTGCGATGTATTCTCAGTGAATCTACTTACAGTGCAATTGGTTGATCTAAATGATGGAACTGAAAATGAAGACTATACAATGGACAACATGTTGTATACTGGTGTTGCCAATGAATATTCAGAAATGTCCATTCATGGCCCTGATGTATGCGTGAATAAGTACCAACATAACAAAGCTGACAAAGAATATTTCAAGAAAAGGATCAGAGCATCAGGACTGCCAGAGAATTTGTGCAGAAGTATCATATAGAGTGACAAAAGTAGCTGGAAAAATGTAACATCTGCCTGTTCCCTAAATCTGGATATTGCCTTTGATTCTGATGTTGTTATTTTCCAAGACGTTTTTTTTTCTCTTCAAAGTTGAAAACCATGATCACCCATTTCTATCAGTGCAACAAACAGCTTTTCCCGAAACTCACATAATGTATCCACTCTGAAGTGATTGATGGAAATAATCAATATAATCCTGAAATTATATGCGTGTTTCAACCACATGTGGAATCTGTCCATTTATCTCATCAGTAGTGAAGATTTTTAGGCTAGTCATAAGTTTGGCCAGTGACAACAAGTTGCAAGCAATGTGGTTAGTAACAATGCAAACATGTGTTCCCAGATTTAATAAGGTAAGCTCGAAATGGGTATTCATTGAAAAGATCAAAAACAATTGTGCTTGCTTGTTTGAGACAAGCTCTCGGATATCAACATAGTAATCTTTATCAATTTCTGATCTTACATTAAACATGTACTGTCTACTACTTGATCCTCCAACAATTATAAACAAGCATCAGTTAAAAACATATCTTCGACATTGACTTGAACTAATCCAAGGGAGTCCATTTAAACAATCATTGCTCTTATTTGTATGAGAAATTTATGTATATTCCTTCAATTGATGAAAAGTAACATCTTGACAGTTGATCCTTCAGTAGATAATTCTTCAACCACGTCATTAATTTAGGCAGTAGTTGTCAGATTTGTTTGCTGGAATACATTAGTTGTTTTGTTATTAAGCAACTTTAAATCCTGACGCATGATTCTAATATTGTTGCTTGCTATATCTATAAAGATGGTTTGGAAGGGTTGTAGACATTCACTACTACACAATTGTGTGTTAATTTGTTCACTAATAATGAGACAAAGCTTGTATTTCTTCTATGTCCAATGCAAGCATAACATTCTTTTTTCATTGATCGAGACTTGGCTTTTGCATGTTATTTCCACAGGTTGCCTCATATGTGAATGATTCTTCAGAAGTGTTAATATTATTTCTTTTGAGGAGGAGTCAACAATTCAGCACTGACTTCACCATACTTTAAGTGTGAATTTTCAATGCAAAGGAAACAAGACTCTAAAACCAATTCAGCATATGTTACACCAGGAACAATGGTAGTACCACCAACTTTATGGTCATAAACAAATGAAGATTTGCTTCTGTTACTGCACACTTGAATGTCATATTCTGGTTTGGTATTCTTTTAACAAATGCATATGACATCCTTCCTGGCTCTTCTAAATCATTTCGACGTTGATATGATTTTTCAGGTTTATACCAATGGCTCATTCTTTGGAATTGACACTGTGGTACACTAATGGGTATTTGTGGGTGATCTGAATACACAGCTTTCCAGTTAATCTTCATTTCCAAAGAAGTGAATTTAAATTTTCATCCAGACTCCTGAGATAAAGAAGTAAATTTTAGTTCCAACTAGACTTCGGAGAATAGAGAAGTACATCAGCATTGACCTAGATCCTGGGAATGAAGACATTTTGAAATGGATTCCTGGAAATCAGGTAATTATCAGTTGGTGTTGGTACATTATACAGATCCTGTGTAGTACAGTCATTTGGAAATGTAGAAGTCCCAAGGAATGAAAGAGAATATACAAGTTTTCACCGAAATTTGTGGGAATGAAGAAGTAAATATTCGTTTTCGATCAAGGACTCGTGTAAATGTGGAAGCAAGTGTCAGTTCCCAAATATATACTCATGGAAATCAGTTTTAACCTAGCCTTCTGGAGATGTGTGGGAATTGTTAAGAAGGCTAGGTTGAAGTTCAGGAATGGAAGAATAAACCGCGTATAGACTGCAACAGATGACTTTATGGAACGAGATCTGAACGAACTAACAAACTAAAGAAGAGACGTTTAGTCTCCTATTTATATTCTCAAAGTAAATATTGGCCTTGTTCATGAATGGTTACAATGAATATGGACTTGTACATGATTGGCGAAAGGATAAACAAGCTGATTGATTGAAATTAAAACAATCTCATTGGCTGGCTAAATCTCAGAATCCTAAATTGTAATCAAGCTCAATTTTCCGACAAGATGGAGAAGTAAATATCACTTTTGGTCTAGCCTTCTGGAGACGGAGAAGTAAATATCAGTTTTGACCTAGCCTTCTGGAGACGGAGAAGTACATATCAGTTTTGACCTAGCCTTCTGGAGACGGAGAAGTAAATATCAGTTTTGACCTAGCCTTCTGGAGACGGAGAAGTAAATATCAGTTTTGACCTAGCCTTCTGGAGACGGAGAAGTAAATATCAGTTTTGACCTAGCCTTCTGGAGACGGAGAAGTGAATATCAGTTTGATCAGACATCATTCAATCAGAGCCGAACTACTGCTCCTTCCACTGATTAACAGGAGATTATCTCCAATGCGTTTAAAAGGTCAGGCAAAACGGGAGCCAATTCAAGACCCGCGAGAGTTCAATCCAGTTCGCTCAGTGTCGAATGGAACAACCGCCCTCTTCAGTGTGAAAACAACATGGCTGAACATGATTTTGGTGTCATGCTGTATGCTGTATTTTTCACATGCACTCATTTTGGGTACCGAACTCTTTGCTTCCATGTATAATATAGTCTTGCTTCTTCAAGTTGACATTGTTATCTAAAAAATGGAACAGAGTTTAATTGCAGTGTGAGTGTGAGTTCCCTGATAGGGATTGATGCATATGTAGTACCTGCTCGTATTCCAAGATGTACTACAACAACTGACGATGAACATGCCGTGTCAAGTACGATTGAAGGAACAGTGAAGTTAAACTGATAAGATATCATGTTTGCATGTAATTTCCTTGGCATCCTAATTTGCAATTCTCCTAAAATCATCCGCCATTGTACCTGTATCAAAAAATCAAAAAAAGCTAAGAAAGAACTCCTGTGTGCTGAAGGTATTGTGTGCCTGAACTACAAATAAGGAATACTGTATTTACTAGTTTCATTAAAATTTGATGAGTGGTTAGAGGTACTCAAATTATCGGTGGAGTTCCTACAAATTGATTAATTTATGCAAATAAGGTAATTCGTAAGCACGGAATTTAACCTATGCACCAAGTTTCATTGAAACTGATGAGTGGCTGGCATATTGGTGGAAAAGTTAAATATTGACTAATTAATAAACAAATTAGATCATTATTATACATGGATTTCAACCAAACACTAGCCAGGTTTGCAGAATTATTCCAGAGTATCTATATATCAAGTTTCATTGAAGCACATGGGGAAAATAGTGAAAAGGTTTGAAATTGGTTAATCATTATGCAAAATAGGTGAATAATAAGCACGGATTTCCCCCCCCCAAAAAAAATCTGTACATTATCTCAGAACATCTATGTACCAAGTTTCATTATAATCTGACAATTGGTTTTTGAGATATCAGTGGAACAGATATGCACACGCACGCACCCCCCCCCCTCCACACACACACACACATGCATGTACTCACACGCGCGCACGCACACGCACTTGCACCCCCCTCCCCCCGCACACACACACACACACACACACACACACACATCCTCATATATATATATATACGTACATAAATATTGGGCAAAGTGAAAAACTGTACAGTAAGCAGTTCAATTAAAATCTGAAATCAGATAATTGATTTCATGTATATTCAGTTAAATGTGAAAGCAATCTCAGTTAATAGATGTTGTTTTCCAGAAGGTACAGGTACTGCATGTATGGGTCAAAGTGGGCGTGTGGTTATATCTTTCATTCTAATTTAACTAATATGTAACTGAGGTCAGCGTTTAATATCATCCAAAAGGTGTGGGTTGAGCATTTAATCTTGTGCTGGTATTTTACACGTTGCAGTAAAAACTGTACGGCCGGTTAAATTTCTTGCTCAATTATGGCAGTCCCGTTTCAGAAGCTGACAAATGGAGCAAATATGCCAAGACTTGGCTTTGGAACCTGGTTGGTAAGTTGACGCTTTGGGTACAGTTTCGATTCACTGTCGTTTTTAATAATACACTATAATACACATTGAGATCATTCATACTTGTCACGTGGTACTGTATTCATTCTTATGTCCATTTCATTCTACTTTGATTTGTCCGTGCCCGACGTCTTCCTTCGATATACGGCAGTAGGCAGTACATATTCTGAACGCTATAGTCAGTACTGTCAGCCCAGATAAAATCACATCAATTTCAATATTCGAGTGGAAACATTGTCATGGCGACGATCCGCAGTTTCGCCCTGATAAGCCGTGGAAACAAATAAATGAAAAAATAATATTTGGTGATATTTACTACCGGTAATATAGTGCAGCAAACCAAATTGTATAGGACATGTAATTCGAACCAAACATAAACCCCGATAGAAGCATAGGTCCACGCCTAATCGCATTACAGCTTGCCATTGATCTGTTGCAGTTGCGTTGAAATAAGGTTTCCGAATGTAGCTAATTGGAGAACGTATGAACATAATCAATAACGCAATAAACATACTGTTATGCCAATCATTGAATGGTCTTATTTATCGTTTTTAAATGTAAATATTTAAATTGTAAACATTGTCATGGCTTTTTAAACATGATTATTAAGTATAGTAGCCAGGATGCTATACATATTAGTTATACGGGTATAAAACAATACCAAAGCAAATTCTTCCCACTTCCGGTCCGGTTAGACTTAAAATATACCACGAAATATACCACTTCCGGTCGAGCTAGACTTAAAATATACCACGAATATTCACTTTTGATTTTTTTTTTTTTTTTTTTTTGAAATTTTTGGTATCTGTTGGTTCTTGGATATTTCAGCTCGTCGTCCTGTTTAGTAAGTTTAACGTTCAAGGTCATCACTTTTTCATAGCATAAAAATAGTTTTCTCCCTCGCTTATTGTGATACCCTCAAATACGAGTGATTTCCATTCCTCTCAACGGTGAACAATGGTTTAGTCCCCTACTTTACGCTGCGACTCGAAACAGTTTTTTATGCTTCACGTGGACGTGTTTATTTTCCTTCAATTACGTTTTGTTGGTTGGTGTAGTTGACTTTTCAGAGGTCAGAGCCTCAGAGGCTCAGAGCCTCAGAGGCATATGCTGGTATTATGAAAGCCCCTTGTTTTATATGTGTATGAAACGATGATTATTTGAAAATAGATTGAAATATATAAATACAATCCATTCTCGCTAACTAGAGTGTGTTGTTTTTCTACTCGCTTAAAAAAACGTATTTACGTAGAACGGATGAGTATGTCGCCGCGGGAGAGCGTGATCAACGACTATATCACAATGTTGATGATTAAATGTTATATTATGTTGAGCATTTTCTATGGAGTATTTTAAATCATGTTTTGTAGGTGTGGAAAGGGGGGTCTTCGGATAAGTAGATCATCTCTAATCATAACATTCTATATATTAAGAAAACCGTAACAGATCCAGTCTCTGAAATTCAACAACTTAAATTACAATGTGCATTTAACACAATGCAGGTTGAATCTCACAGGTCATTCTTGATAAAATGCACAATATGAATGGGATTGACAATTATATATGCCGGGATGGGGGTAATATCAATCTGATTAAAATCCGATGTAGGTATGAGGCTCCATTTTTTTTATTATTATTATTTTTAATGACCCTTTATACTATATTTATTTGTATTTAAGTTAGAATATGTCGATTTTTTGTTTTTTCTTGCCGTTATTCAGTAAGTTTTGTTCAAGATAAACTAAAATATTGACATATTCAAACTAAAATACAAATAAATATATATAAATATACTTTTTTTTCCAAGTCAGTAGATCATTAAGACCTGGATTATGATGTCTTAAATATTTAAAAATGAAAAAAAATGTTATTCAATAATATTAATATTATATATCATCCCTTGATACTCAACCTCTGAGGCTCTGAGGTTCTGACCTCTGAAAAGTCAACCACACCTTTGTTGGTTGTCACTGTCGTCCTTGGAATCTTGGTTCCACTTTACGTGGATATCACCGAGAAAATCAATGTTGTCAACTAACACGCGGAAAATCAGATTAGCATAACAATGCTTTTGACTATGTCTTTTCCGACACCACAGACAATTACAACATTTAAACCGTATTAGAGAAATTTACTCGCATTAAATTGCATTCGCCATGCTAGGCAATGAAACAAAATATTTGTACTAAAGTACGTTCAATGTCTTCACTTTATCATGGCATAAACACGGTTTTCACAATTGCTTACTAAAAGTAAAATATGTTCGGAGTCACAATCACTGTAGCTGTCGCCGAGGTAAATAGACTCTTACCCCCTTGGTTATTACTGTAGAATACTAGTACTTTATTTTCGCTTGGAATTTATTTTCGCTATTTTCGCTGAAGGGATAATTCCGTGAAAATAAAATCCAGCGAATACACTTTTTTACCTATATTTCACATTAAACTCATCAAAAATCAGTGAAAATAAATTCTATACAAAACGCCTAAAAAGCCTTTTCAGCGAAAATTAATTCCAGCGAAAATAAAGTATTCCACAGTATTTGTCGCCAGAGCGATTCACATCCCAAAGTGTTTGTTTTTTTCTAAATGAAAATAGTCTATCTAAGCGCTGGAATGATTGGGCAAAAATCTGTTTGTTTTTTTGGCCACGACCTTTTCTCGCTCGGAAATACAAGTGTAATAAGACTCGACTTTTTTTTGTTTCGAGTTCATTGTATGCCTAGAAACACAGCAACGTTATTATTGTTAACATGATCTGTTCCAATTTGACAATGACAGTAGCCCAAAATAGACTTCCAAAATAGACTTCACGTCTTTGATTTGATTGATAATGTTCACGCCGACGTATGTAAAGACACTCTCGAACTTGACAATATGATGATTATAATTATGGCCGTGATAGCTGTATTTAGGGTTCATTTCCATGAAATTGCGATTCTCAATTTCTATGTGTAAAATCACATCGTTAGTGTGAACGGCGACAGATTATGTTGGTTCTGCGACGTTTTCTTGGTCACATTTTGTGTATACCAGACACTGATAAATAAGTAAACGGTCCGGGAATAAACAACATGGGAGTCTGAATAACACATAGGACCTGACGATGGCATCGTCATACAGCATTAAACTCACATAACAATATTATGTGTCTGAATAATTAAATATATATGCTGGAGAACACAATATACAAGGACTGGAAACTGCCAAGTACACAGTGTAGTCAAATCAGTAAGCAAAAGATACTAATCACCCTATCATATATTTGAAATATGACAATCCCTGAGTTGACAATTCCTAATATTGCTAAGCCGCGAGTTTTAAATCTCAGTTATTAGGAATTCCGCATGAAGTTACATGTTATGTTCAGGTTATATATTACATTCTTTAATTAATATTTCATTGGTATTTTTGTGAGTGTACCTGTGTATATTAAAATATGCACACCATTAAAATGATAAAAACCTCAAATGCAACCACGGTAAACATGCAAAGTAAACAACATTATCGAGTGATTTTGGATTAGTTAAAAATATGTCAACATGCTGTGACAGTTTATCTAATTGGTGTTGAGAATTGCAAGGCCAGTTTATAAAATTGTGAATAATAAATTTTGTAAATATCACTGACCACAAAATACGCCCATACATTACTTATACATGTAGTATGTCACTAAAGCAGTATAACAAGCATATTTAGGAACTCCTGTCAGAACAAATCATAAAGACAGCTCTTAAGGATGATATTGTTGTTAATGACATATAAAACGCACAAGTCTTAACTCTGATGAAATTACCAGTTACTGCGACAAAGCCCGACTCACTGCTAAAGCTAATCACTACGAAGGACTGTCACGACTTAATTGTCGTGTTATCAAGCCTTCAAGTTAGGTACCAGTGATCGGAGGATTCGCCACCCTTTCAATCGAACAAAGACACACAGAGCATCGAATTGTGTCACATTTGGTCTCAGCCGCGTTGTAACTCTCCCCAGGCCGCATCAAGACTTGGGCCTCGTCGAGAGCTTGCCACAACTAACTGAGATCGGCTTTATTCACTTTCCAACTGTTAACCAATTACAGAGAAGTTTTTGAGCTTGAGGCGTAGCCTCCATACATTCAATTCGCATATTGCCAATCACAAAGTATTTTACCTTAATGTCTGATTAATTGCCCCGATGTCGGAACATAACTCCCATAGTTATAGGCGCCTCGTTGACTTAACCAACATTCCGTATTCGACAATTATATTCGCCAGTTGTCTTCTTGCTAATCTCACTAACATGCAAATGAACGTGATCATGAAAAATTGTAAGCAGATGCGGATTATCCAGGGGTCGTCATTGAAAGTCGCTATCTAAAGACATGAAAATAAAAATCATGACAGGACACTCACAGCGAAAGCCAGTTATCGCGAAACAATTTTCAAAAAAGACATTTTACAAAGGCATGTTAGTGCTTAGCCCGGCTAAGTCTTCGCGCACACTTCGTTAGCCGTGTTAGGGACTGCTCTTAAACATGAAGCTGAGCGTTCATACACGTTTTTTACACGGGCTAACATTTTTGACCTCTTAGCACGTGCTAGCGAGCTATTCGCGAACGCAACTAAGAACAAAATATACATTTATAATTGGTTGATTCAACTCCCCCATGGTGTTTGGGACATCGATAGATGACACAACATAAGAAAGGTTTAGTAAATCTATCGGACGAAACCAGGAGGGTACTAGAACCCAGACAAGAACATCCTTATTTATTTGGGATGAACTAGTTTAAACAGCTATCCTACGAGTTTTGTGGGTAATAGTTTTGTTCATTATATATCCAACTTTTTAATAAATACATAACCTAGCTATACATTTCCACACTTGCTCTATTTCAGTCGGAACCAAACGAAGTCACCGACGCCGTTAAGAAGGCTATTGACATTGGTTATCGCCATATTGATACTGCGCATGTCTATCAAAACGAGAAAGAAGTGGGCGTAGCACTGAATGCAAAGCTTACCGATGGAACCGTGAAAAGAGAGGATTTATTTGTAGTCACGAAGGTATAATACACACATAATACACCTTCCATGTAACTCGCATTCTTTATGACGTAAATGGATGCCATGAAGACCAATCAAGGCGTAGAACATCAATGAACATAATAATAGTTATTTTATTTGACATAGAATTTAGTATGAATGAAAAAAACATAATTAATCAATGGTCGAGAATAGATTAAATAGATTAAAATAAAGCTTATAAATATAATCGATAAATTTTTCCAAGCAACTGACAATGAAGCTAATCTTTAGTGCCTAGCAAGTATGTAAATGTCTCAAGAGTTGGTAACTTGCAAATATTGTCATCATTAATTGCTAATTCAGCTTCTAAGTTTTTCAATTGGCAATGAGTGAGAAGAAATGCATTTTTTTTGTGCCAGGCGACAGTTCCGGACATTAAATGTCACTGTTATCCTGGCGTCAACCAGGGTAAGTCGAACACAAGCACCTGCAGTCCTTAACCAAGGTTCCCCAAAAGTCGCATTCGTTAGTGAATGAATCTCGGCCTGTGGAATTTGCCTTCCCATTGAGTCTGTGGCACACTCACCTAGGGTAGAAGTCGACCCTTTGATGATCAGCCTCAGGTAGGATTTGAACTTGGGTCTACCGATCATGAGTCTGATGCGACAACCAGAATGCTACCAGTGACCGGTATAAATGCAAAACTTGTTGAAGCTGACTCTGTGTTGATTTGTTCTAAATATGGTTCATATTCACAAATTAGTTTAAACTTGTTATAATTACGTAGCTTATTCTTCTTTGGTTTAAAAACCGACTATTTGTTTGAATTTGATTTTGAATTCTATAGTGTTAGATTTGTTACTAATTTTAGTTAATGTAAATAATCGAAAGTTGTTCAAGTATTACCGTGACCATACTGTCAATAGTGAAAGGACAGTCCAGAAGCTGATTATTATTAATTTAGCCTTTGATGACACATTTGTAAACTAATGTCAATAATGAGAAGATCGCTACCAAGTTCACTGTTTTTGAATAAAATTGTCTTCAGGTATTTCGAAATATAACTGGATAGCACTGTACATATGGATATTAGTTATGCCTTGTTGTGTTACAGCTGTGGAAAGCGGACCTTCATCCAGAAGACGTCAAGAACGCTTTTTTGACTTCACTCAAAGATTTACAACTGGAATATATAGATTTGTATTTAATTCACTGGCCAATGGCATATGCAGTAAGTACAATTATATAATTTTTCAAATAGATAGCTCGATCAGCGTAGAAGGAAATACTCAATGTGAATAAAACATAACAGCAGATGCATGGCATAGCGTAATAATTAGCACGACATGCTCCCACTAGCTACAGTTAGCTCTCTAACCAAATAAATGGATTAATGAACTTTAAAATTCAACATTCACCCATCTACTGGTGCCGTAACTTGGTTCAGATCTAGGTTCTCTTGAGTAAAAATACTACCGTTAAATATGTGAATATGGTCGGTCTTTGTCATAGAGCACATTCATAAAACACATCGATTTAATGACGGCGAATCACAATGCCGAACAATATCTAAATGGCATATAGAACATTTAAAAGACGAAAATCGATCAAAGCAACAAATTATTTAGACTGGAGTGATCGTCACCATCAGTTATATATTAATTTCATTTATACTTAGAGAGGAAAGGAAATGTTTCCTAAAGATGAAAACGGAAAGATTCGTTACGGTGACACAGACTATCTTGATACATGGAAGGTAAGTATATATTTTCTCTTGTGTATATATATATCGTATAGTCTGTAAAGGCACCGTTAGCTGTAACAATATCTTCGTGGCAAATGAAAAATACGTAATAATGTGTAACACCGCAAACCAATGTTTCCAAATACAACATACACTTTGAAATTCAGGATACAAAAATTAGAAAACATACCAACACTGAAACAATTCTATAATCGAATATGACCACCCAAACGGTTACTCCAAATTAAAGGTAACCTTTCCAAAGCAAGATAGAGACCAACTGTCAGATGAAATGTGCATGGCAATTCAAAGATGTGGTATGCGTGATTACATTACGCATAAGGGACGGACAGTTTTACCTGTGTCTCGCCTCTCAAAATACGAGAACGCTTAACATGTGGTGCTTCTATCCCACCTCCGCACATTGTGAGCTATATAGTTTCCTCTTTAATTCAGGCAATGGAATTACTAGTTGATGAAGGGTTATGTAAGGCAATCGGCTTGTCAAATTTTAACAGAAAACAGGTGGACAGGGTGAGCGCAGTTGCACGTATACCAGTATCTGTTTTACAGGTAAGTAACATCATTTAATAATGAGTCTGGCAATACGACGGTATGGTATCATTAACTAAGGTATACAATTGTCAAACTGTCATTGTTTTGCTACATACCACACTATTGTTCAACAACTTCAATAAATTTAGCAGAAAAAGACATTCATATGTAGGCACATTCAGCACATAAATATCAGTAGGGTGTACATGGTATTTAATACTCAATAACTATTCGGAGAGAAGAAGTACCCTCTCTGACTAATACATATACATCATAACGGGTGATAGATATTAAAATGTATATAATATTAGATTTGATAATGACAGACACTGGGAATATAACGGTGCAACTTATTCTTTTCCAAAAGTTAAGGCTGTAATTTAAATTCGTTTCTACAGAATTTAAAATGCAACTTGAACTAATTTTCACATTGTTAAGGCATAATAATAACATCAGACGACCACATATTAAACGTATCAACCATGCCGGCTCAAACACGACTCCATTAATGAAACGTGCGTGTATACGACCCAGTCGAGATGGATATGATTGTGTACTGAAAAGTAGCATTTTAAAAGCCACAATCACACATGCATACATAAAAACATACGCGAGAAAGTGTGTTTCACAACACGACTAAAAAGGAAGTTAAATATGAAAGCTGTTATTAATCGTTCTATCACCATTTATTGACCACCATGTAGTAACATAAGATAATAAACTTAAAATGAACTTGATTTGTAGTTCAAATGTTTATGTTACCTTGTATTTTACAGGTTGAATGTAATCCATACTTGACCCAAGAAGATCTCGTATCTTATTGCAAATCAAACAATATTGCTATGACGGCGTATAGTCCTCTGGGATCGCCGGCCAGACCATGGTAGGTCAATGTGAATATATACATGATGTATACAAATTTTATTGGCAATCCAGTCCCGGGTTATATCTTATTTTCTAATTATCCTAAACTGAATAGGTCATTTCACGTATCCTAGATGAGTGGAAGTTTATAATAGAAATAAGCAAAGCTGTTATTCTTATAAATATTATGTAGTGATGTAGGCTCTATACAATTTGCTGAAGACAAATACATATTTATATATTTTCCTTCAACAAATAGAACTATGTATAGTTCTATTCAAAACACAATAGAAATAAGTTCCGTGTAATGTGTGATCTATTAGGATAAAAGAAGAAGACCCATTTCCACTGAAAGACCCCATAGTAGCCACAATTGCCAAGGCTCATAATAAAACACTTGCACAAGTGTTGATACATTTCCAGTTACAACGAGGATTAATCGTCTTGGCAAAAAGTGTTACCCCTGCACGAATAAAAGAAAACTTCGAGGTAAACACAAACCTTCATCAATATGTTTGTTAGGTAATATTTTTTTCGAGCGCTACAATGAATTCTTGTGTGGTCCACCATTTCTAATATCTAGAAATACAATTGGGTGATTGACTTGTCATAGTTTGTCATTTAAGGTATTTGACTTTGAATTAAGTTCAGAAGAAATGAAGGCAATCAGTGGGTTAAATCGCAATTATCGTGGATTTTTACGGGAACGGTAAGTACAGATCATATCGCTTTTAAGGCACTTTTGTCATATCTGTTTTGTTTGTTATATAACTATATAAGCAAGTTATCATGAAAGGTCTCAATCTTAAAGAATAACCTCCCAGTTCTTCAGAATTAAGACTCAATTCATTAATGTGCTCGCTATGTGAACATCTCTACATGAAATGAAACGCTACACATGTCTAGTTCATAGCATTAATATTATAAAATACACAAATGATTGTCACGAGGTACATGTATGTTAGCGTCCGACCACAGCTGTGATAAGAGGAACGCCTAATTCACCTCGTGTTGCGGGTTATTTGGCATCCTTCCCAATATAATATCGAAACAAGCTAGCTGGTGAGTTGATGGCTCTTGTACATAAATACATACCAGACACAAAAGATGTTTTACGATATCAATAGTATACATATTTCAAAACATTCTTTCCATTGCGACTGAAATCCAGGTCATTCTAATCAACCTTCGATCAGTATGACAGTGTATACATAATAAACAAAGACGCCTAAAATCAATTTCAAAATTATTTAATAAACCTGTTTAACAAACCGAAATCCCTGAAATGCTATTCGTAGTGCGCATCTTGCTTGGCACAACGTGGAACCATTTGACCATACAACAGTGAACAGAGGTCAAAAAACACTTGGCATATTCAAACCCAGTAACAATGAAACCACGATTGTTTACACACAAAACACAGTGGCTGGCTATCAAAGTGTAAACCAAAGTCACAAGACTATTTTGAAGCTTCATAATACAGCTGTCAGTGGACAGTGCCAGTCATTAATCATGACTTCGTACTTACAGCGTCAGTTTAATAATATTAATAATGTCAAATATTTGACTACAGCGCCCTCTAGCACTTGTTGGAAATCATCTATATTTGGAATGCTCTGATTGGATAGAAGTTTAAGCCAAGCAAGAATTGATAGAATTGGACGGATTCAAATAAGCATGGACATCTAATTTGACAGGGAGGGATATTTATAATGCAGTAAGCTGTTCTAACTGCTGTTGTGATAGAGTTGTCAAATGCAGTTGTTGGTCCACTGAAAAATCAAAATGATGTTTCCTTGTAACTTAGACTTTTATTGATCAAGGCATTTTCCAAATTATGGGTGTTAACTTCCCTCAAATAATGACCTGTGTCCCCCCATTAAGTAATGTGTTTTTTTTTGTTTTTATTTCAATGCTTTTGACTTTTCCAATATGTTTCTGGCTATTTGCATATATGCTTTGCATATTGTGTTCTTGTGGGTTTGTGATGTAAGCCGTATAACTCTTCGGGGCACTACAGCTGGTCGACCACAATTCAGTCCTTTGCAATGCTATGTGGCTGGTGTGGCATATTGAAGGTGGGTTTAACCCACCCCACCAAATCAGCATAGAAGTGACGCAATTGTCACATTTGGTGTTCAAAATATATATACGTATATTTCTTTGCTTGAATCAAATTCACTGGCTTTGTACCTACAGGTATACCTGTTTACCTATTTCTAGTGGAAATTTAGCCAATCTTATTACCCAAGGCAGTTGGACATTTGCCACATGTAACAACACTCATTTCAAAGTGCCACACCTTAGAACAGATAGTCAAATATGATATTGGCTGGAGCTTCTGTTGATATTGAAATGGTCCTAGTGAAAAGCAAACTGGGTGGTCAAACATGTCAACAGTTATAAAAACAAGCACCGACCAATTCCGCCCCACCCACTATAAATTAAATGGTTATTTATAAGACCATTTTTGTTGGTTTCGTGTTCCTTTTGGATAACAATTTTAATTTTAAAACTTCTATGCATATATGCTTCTCCGTACAAAATCGTGGGGATCTCTCATACTCAGATGTCAATTACTAGTATACTAAGAATAGTGTACTTCATTTTTATCAAAATTACTGATTACAACAAACTCTTACTACAATTGTGTGTGTTTTTTTTCTCAACAGGCTTTCGGACCATGAGCACCACCCATTTTTCACAAATGGAGAACGTACTGATGACTGCAAATAAATTGTTATTTTTCTATTTCTGTAGCTTATAAGTTATAAGATATATTGATAATAACTTTAGTACACAACCAAAGCCATAAGGTTTAGTGTGGCTAATTACAAATAACAAAAAACTAAAACAATTAAAATAGCTAAATAAAAGTAAAAATTAATATGACAAAATAGAAAAACAAAATAGAGGTAAAGTATAAAATACTGAAACTGACATTGCATAGAAAAGACATTGGTTCTCTCATGGGTTAGATGTGTATTTATATAATTAAGTAATTCCATTGAATAATGTATTTTTGCAAAATTTAGAGAGGGCAAGGTTGTGCTTCAATATTTTAAGAAAAACATCTACATTTTGCTTTCCTGTGTTTTTATTAGTATTATTACACACTAGAAATAAAGATCGTCTTTCAATTTCAAAACATGTACATTCCAGAATGAAATGCATCACATCCTCTATCACGCCATTAGTACATTTCTTACACTTTCTATCCTCAAGTTGGATTTTGGATTTTTTGAATAACTTGTACGTTCTTAGCTTAGTTCCTTTCTCATTTTTACCACTTGATTTATTTAGTTGATCTTTCCAGAATAAAGAATACTTAATACATAGTTTTGATTTTATTGAATCTGATAATTGTTTTCTGTTATTTAATTTAGGGTTGTCAGACTTTAAATCCTGCAGTTCACACTGTTTTAAACATTTTTTGTACAAGAGATAATTACTGTCATTGATTCAATTAATGCTGACTTAAGGATGTGGTTACTTAACAGCATGTGTAGTCTATACCAATATTGCATTTGTAAAATACAACTTTTAATGTCTAATCCCCCCTTAATACATATAGTTAGAGTTACCTTATTTACTCCAACTATTAACCGGTAAATCTGACTGCACACATGTTAAAGATTATTAATATGAAATTCCACGTGCCCAATACGCTCCGCACCACAGAATTGATGAGATTAATTGATCAAACAATTTCAGACATAACTTAGGGGTGATGCAACACGGTTAGTCTAATAGTGAACAGAGCTTTGAATGCTTTTGTTTTAGCATTTGTTGATCTAGTTTAAATTTTCCGTTTGGTGTAAAAATTACACCAAGGTAACAGAACTCACTCTTATAATGTAATCCCGTGAACAAATATACGTAGAAATGCTTGTTTCACCACAAAGAAATGGTAAAAATGTATATTCTGCAACGCATTCTGGGAAATACTGTGGTCTCTGCTGTCAATCATTTTCGGTACATGTTTTTCCAAAAACATCATTGTCTCCCATCCAACTCCCAAATGCACAAACACCACAACAACATGAATATATATGAAGTACAGTATTCCCTTCACATTTCTGTCAATATAGTACTATGATATTAATAGTTTTGATTTTGAGATGTTTTTGAATCAAATGTTTTTACCTTTTGTCTATTCGAACTGGGTTGTTTATGTTTGAACAATCTAAGGTGACAAATCACTAAATAGTCGGCTTCATTTACTCATCAAATTTTTGTTTTTGGGTACCAGTATAAAGAATAAAAATGCAACGATACAGAATAATTTGCGGCTTGTGTATATTGAATAAAAATTGCACTGAGTTTGTTTATGTTTAGTATTAATGTAGCTTGCAATCAAACAAACCAGGGCATAGTCTAGTCTGTTTTTTACCCATCAAAATTGTTGTGTTTGTCTTGTAATTCGGAATAGATAAATCGAATTCACTTAAATTACCCCGCTTCAATAACTATGAATATATCCCATTGTTTATAGGTATGCTAATTTTTGTGTTGGTTCAAAAAGTATGCTGCTATAAGGATTAAAATTAAACAGGAAGTAGTCTTCCTGCTGCCAAGCTTCAAATGATGACATCACATATTTAAAGTATGTTTTATCGGTACTGTCTATCTTTACCAGTCGTTATACCACATCGTCACCGTTTATCGATCAGGATCGAAAATTTGGCAATTTTAGACATATTCAGATTGAAGTTTTTGTTCCGATGCAAAGAAAAAATAAAACTTAGGCGGGCGAGAGGGAACAATCCACATACGTGGTAACATATAAGACATTTGGCGCTGGCGAGTATGTTTATTTTGCTTGCTTCAATCGGTGAGTTCAATAGTAAGATGATCTTAGAAACCTAATAGATTATATATTAAATATTTCTGGACTGTAACAACTGTATGCCGACATCACTTAATAGAATATGTATTAACAATTATTTTATTAAATAGTTTAAAAACTTTCCATTATAAAAAATGACCTGAGGATAAATGTTTCAATCCCCCTAAATTAGAACTTCAATTCTCAACACACGAAACGCATCACACATAACTTAACTTTTTGCTGTCAACTATGGTACTCCTTTCGATAGTCAAATCTTAATGCCTGGTGTGTATTTTATAATAACTTGTTTCGCCTTTTTGCATTATTCTCGAGACCATCATGTAAATCATATAAGACATTCAAATACATGTACTTGCATTTTTACTTTATTTAAAACGAATTGAATATATACAGTGGATATCTAAATGCCCATGAAAAATGGCACGTCACTCAACGTGTTTCTTCTACTGGCCAAAAAATCATTATTTTCCGCCCCAGAAGGAATGGATTATCTTTAAACAAACCTGTACTGCCAACACTTTTTGTTATGAAATAACTGATATTAACACACATAATGATAGATGTGAATTTCACAATGAAAGAAACTTATTATGGTCTCTTACGTATATTAACATTAACATGTTAAACTATCATCAAAGGCTAAAATATATTAAAAATACTCAGCTTCTGGTCTGTGCTTTCACTACTGACAATAAATTAAATGGTAAATTTGGACAGTTTTTGATTATTCACATTAACTAAAATTATTGACGAATCTAACACTATAGAATTCAAAAACAAATTCAAAGAAATAGTCTGGTTGCCAACGGTTTTTAAACCAGAGAATAAGTGAGCTACTTACTTATTACAAGTTTAAACTAATTTTTGAATATGAACCATATTCACTACGTTTTGCATTTCTTCTCTCATTTCTTGAAAAACTTAGATATAATAAAACAGAGCAAAGGTTATATTCTCCATGTAACAGGTTGTTGAATTTCATGCTTTACACACAAATACTCAAGTTTTTCAAGCTCGTACTGAATTTGAAGCTGAATTAGCAATATGTTTACAAGTTATCAACTTTTGCTAGGAACTAAAAATAGCTTCATCGATTTTATATTATTTTTGGTTGTTATTCTCGACCATTGATTTATTATGTTTTGTTTCATTCATTTTATGTCAAATAAAATAACTATTAGTATGTTCATTGATGCACTACGCCTTGATTGGTCTTCATGGCACCATTTACGTCATAAAGAATGTAAGTTACATGAAAGGTGTATTATGTGTATATTATACCTTCGTGACTACAAATAAATCCTCTCTTTTCACAGTGCCATCGGTAAGCTTTGCATTCAGTGCCACGCCCACTTCTTTCTCGTTTTGATAGACATGCGCAGTATCAATATGGCGATAACCAATGTCAATAGCCTTCTTAACGGCGTCGGTGACTTCGTTTGGTTCCGACTGAAATAGAGCAAATGTGAAAATGTACAGCTAGGTTACGGTTTATAAAAAAGTTGGATACATAGTGAACACAACTATTTCCCATAAAACTCGTGAATGAATGTGTATTTTTAGTTGCGTTCGCGAACAGCTCCCTAGCACGAGAGACACGGTCTAGATCCTCAGCACGGCTAACGAAGTGTGCGTGAACGCTTAGTTCGGGCTAAGCTCTAAAATGCCTTTGTATTCAATGTCGATTTGGAAAATTGTTATTATATTATTAACTATTCATTTCGAGATGCCATTTCCGAAATGACAATCAACGAGAGCGCATCCAGGGACGATGAGACTCAGTACAATCCACAATCTGCACTTTCTGAATTTGCTTCGTAATGTTTTATACCCGTACAACTAACATGTATTCCATTTCTGGATACTATACTGAGTAACTATATTTTAAAAAATGTGTCAATGTTACATGAACCATTTACACAGTCGAATATTTACATTTAAAAAACGATAAATAAGACCATTCAACGATTGTCATAACACTGTGTTTATTGCGTTATTGATTATGTACTTTATATTCTTGAAATATAGTACATTCGGAAACCTTCATTTTACCCAATCTTTCACAGATCAATGACAAGCTGTAATGCGATTAGGGGTGAGCCGTTGCTTCTACCGGGGTTTATGTTTGGTTCAAATTACATCATAGTATATTAGTATATTTTTTATTAGACGCATAAAATCCTTAGGAAAGGATAAAAAGGGTCTTACAGAAAGAAATTAAAAAAAACAAAAAACAAAACTACAATCTAAAAAAGAAAACAAAAAATAAAAACTTTTCTAAAAAAAACAAAAAAAAACAAGTCAAAAACAAAAAAATACAATTTGCAGCCAATGGTGAATACAGAATATAGAATGAACACAAAATGTGGCCTAATAAACTGATAGTTGTTGCTGTTTTGTTCCATAGCTGTTTTTTAAGAAGACAGCTAAGGCTGGTGCTAGAGTATGGTTTGCCATAATCAAAATGAATTTATTCTGACTATTTTCTTTATCAAAATTTGGAATTTTATTTTGTGCAGTCAGGAATAATTTGTCCCTATGGTGACTGTAAGCTGGACATTTCATTACAAAATGTTGCTCATCCTCAACTATATTTTGGCTGCACATATCACATGTTCTTTTATCCAGCCGCACATTATTATGTCTGCCTTTCTCAATTTTAAGGTCATGGTTGCTTGTCCTGAATTTTGCAATTAACCTTCTAAGACCATGGTTCTGCATATTAATTAGGTAATTTTCAATTTTTAAGTCTTGTTTGAAAAGTCTGTATGTTCTTAGTTTGTTTTTTAGCCAAGGTTAGTTTTCTATTATCATTATGCATGTCTAAGATCCATTGGTTCTCAAATGATTTGTTTATTTTTTTATGAATAAAGTCTAAATTTAGTCTTAATTATTTTTTCACTTGAGTTTACAATGGTGACAACATCTAAATCTTGCATGAGGGTTTCTACACTTGTAAACCATTTACTTTTTACATTCTTGTTTACTAAGTAGGCTTCTCTTAGTAATGTGTTATCAGAGTTTGTTACCCGGTTGAAATATTTAAGTTGTTGTTTCTTGATAAAACAGTCAATGGGGTACCTTCCTAGCTCACCATAAACAGCCATTTTTGGTGTGAATTTTGAGAGACCAAGAATGAACCTATATTGCGTAATTTAGGTTTACCAAGGGGAAAGATGCACTATATTACTATCGGTAAATATCGCTAAATAGTCTTCTTCCATTTATTTATTTCCGCGTTTCATACAGTGCCAAGTCCATTTTACCCATCCTAGTGCCTGAACGCAATTGAATGCTTTTCTCACTGAGGCTAAAATTGATAATAAAGATGGTATGCTACAAAGGGGTTATGCCGATGAGGGCATAACTACGGATCGTCGCCGGGACAATGTTTTCACTCGAATATTGAAATTGATGTGATTTTATCTGGGCTGACATTACTAACTATAGCGTTCAGAATATGTACTGCCTACTGCCATATATCGAAGGAAGACGTCGGGCACGAACAAATCAAAGTTATGAAATGAACATAGGAATGAATACAGTACCACGTGACAAGTATGAATGATCTCAATGTGTATTATAGTGTATTATTATAATCCACAGTGAATCTAAACTGTACCCAAAGCGTTAACTTACCAACCAGGTTCCAAAGCCAAGTCTTGGCATATTTGCTTTATTTGTCAGCTTCTGAAACGGGACTGCCATAATTGAGCAAGAAATTTAACCGGCCTTTCCTGCAACGTGTAAAATACCAGCACAAAAACAAACTCAACCCACACCTTGTGGATTATTGTTGGTATATTATACATTAACCTCCGGTCAGTTACCTTGAATTAGAACGAAAAGTAATCATGCGTGCACTTCGACCCTTATATGCAGTTCTGTTCACACTTTTACTTTGAAACCACCAGTCATACTTAAGTCCAGGCAATGACACAGCACTGTTTTATAACGTCGGGGAATACAACTGGTGATATATGCAATGAAGATTTCATTTTATGTCAGGTGTCATCAGTAACACAACTACGACTTCAGTTTTTCAGTTAATAGAAGAGAATGGAGATCATAATTATTTTCACCAATGTAAATGTTGACATAAAAACGATAAATAAGACAAATTGTTACGGATTATCGTAGTGTGTGGGGAATTTGACTCGCTTAGCAGATAACACATGTAGAGGTATCAGGTTCGACCTAGAGTTCATTACTAGTCCAGCGTTATTTATTCAAACGGTCATCTGAGGTAATGCCTCGCTGCCCCTTTCTCTTACAAACGCTCAGAACACTGGGCAATGCTAGAGCAATGTATTTATAAAATATACAACGTCATGTTGAACGGCGGGAGTCATCGCGCTGCGCATGTGCGACATTTGTGTTGATAAACATTGATTTTCTCACAAAACAATGCGCTCTTCTGATGCAAATCACACGCATGCGGTTTGACCTGGGCGAGACCAATTTAATTTAAAGCACACTGTTGCAATTAAAAACATGTGTATTATATATAAAACACCTGCATTTTCTATCAAAACAGTAGTGTTTTAGTATTTTTAGAAAAGTGTTTGTAGTATTTTTAGAAAAGTTACGAACATGTAGTTTTCAAGAAACATGCGCTCATCTCTGCAATCATCTTCCAACATCTGCCTGTTTGTGCATGTGTGACGAGGATATTTCTCTAGTGGGTATTCTCAAAGATTTTATTTATTTTTTCCATGGGTGTTATTTTTTTATTTTACTGAACATTTTACTGTACTTTTTGGTAAACAGCATCTATTAATTGAGATATGTATGTGTGTGTGGGTTGTAATTGAGTTAAATTAAACTCCAATAAAAACGCAAACCCTATATAGGAACGCGTTTTAATAGAGTTCATATCGCAAATATACTATTTATAAATAATGAGAAATCACATAATCTTTTATATATATATATAAGCTTAAACCCATAAAAAACGCTATATAAATTTTACAAACATCACCCCATAATGGTATAGTTATTTTTTGTGATTTTATTGACTAATTAGTATTTCACTAACTCATAACTTTATGTATATTATTGCCACAAATGATTTAATCTTTTCACGACCAGTTCTTTTAATTCATCACGAATTAACAAAATATTCCCATTTATAGTCTGTACTTTCCTTCAGAAGATTGGGACAAACATAGCCAAATGTTTTTCAAGCAAAACCTTAAATTGACTCAAATTTTGTCTGATGGCTCCAAAATAAAGGTTTATTTCCAAAAAATTGCAAACAAATTTGGGTGAATTGTCCGGTCCGGTAGTGACAATATTGAACTCTGTAATAATATCCAATTATTGAATTCCATTGTTGAATTACAATACAAATTGTGAGGTAAATCCTGGCAACTGTTTAAATGTAAATGACATGCAGAATTCTATGTTAACTTCAAGTATTTTATAATAATTTTAACATACAATTGTACATAACTATTCGAATTTTTGAAAACCATTTTAATATTATGACCCATAAATCTTTATGTAAAATCACTGTACAACAGTGTCAATTAATACAAAATATTTTAAACATAACTAAAAAAAATATAATTTGTGTATACTTTTTGTGTCAATTATTCTTTGCAGTTGATTATTTTAGACTGCATGTAAATGTATTCAGCAGTGTTAACCTTTTCTCCATCAGTTCTCTCTTTTCGTAACAAATTCACAAATAGTCCCATTTATAGTATGCACTTTCTTTCAGAAGATTTGGACAAAAATAGCCTAGTTTTTGGAGTAAAAATTGAAAACTGACTACAATGTTGTTTGTTGGCTCAAAAATTCGGGCGAGAAAGTCTGGTGGTGAAAAGGTTAATCCTATATCCAGTGTTTGTTCCTAAATAGACATGTTATACATTAGTACAAAATAATGTCTTAAACATTTAGAAGTAATAATTATAGAATTAACTGATATACTGTGAAAAATGGAGATGTCATACATTATTATTATTATTATTGATACCGTAATATAGTGTCTTACTTTTGGTAGTAATGTATTCCTATGTGTAATATTTACTTGTCATAGAATAGAATTGGTCGTAGAACTCAATGATAAAACATTTAAAATTTACATTCTCTCACCTTGCGTAATGTTGGGAAAACTCTCAATGCCCCCTGTATTCATATTATACAGATCAAGAGAAATCCTATCTGATGGAATCCTGAAATCATATTTATAAGCAATTTCTAAAATATAATATGTCACGCGAACATCAAAATTCACACATTTATATTGCCTTGAGTAATTATAACAATGGCAATTATGCTCAGTACAATATTTTAGGATTTGATCATTTCTTATGGCAGCCACTATAATTAGTGGATGAGTGCGTGATGGGCTTATTTGCATTCAGTACAAAAGTTGGAATAAATATTTGGAATATTCTAAAATATGGAGATGCAGGACATGATTTGAAATAATGTTCTAAATATGAATAACTTTAGTAGTATTGTATTCTTGTATGGAATTTTGGCTTGTATCATTCAGATTTGAAAGTAACTAAATTATAAAACTTTTAATCTTTAAAACCTAATCAAGAAAAATTATTTTTATTATGATATAAGGTTATCATATTATTATTAATTTTCTCAGTATTGTGGGATTGTTTGAATAATATAAGAAGATAATTTAAATTTAGTTAGTTTAACATTAGTTTCGATATTGTATGCTTAAGATTTGAAAGTAATATTCATATGACTCAACGATACACATTTAATCTTTGAAACCTGAATTAGGAAAATTATAATGTCATGTATTACTATGAAATGTTCTCATGAATATTATCATTAGCTATGTTAGTATTATACTGTGTGTAATCTATACTCATATGCTGATTGTTTTGGTTATGAAAAAAATGCTCTGTAATAATGGATATTATATTTAACAATGACCTGTAATATTTACTTGTATTGTACAAATTTGAAATTAGCAGGCACAGAACTCAGTGATAAAGCATGTGATCTTTAAAACCTGGAATGTTGGAACCACATGAGAAATGGGATTTACAAATAAATGATTAAGGGGCAAAATTAAAACTTCCAACAACCCTCAATATTGATGTTGGCATAACTGAAAATCAATGAAGCAGTTTTCTTTTATCTGTGCTAGTCTCTTTAATTCACTGAATATGCACGAGACAATATATCTTACTTTTGATTAAATATTTATTCTTAATTATTATCTCATTGATTCTTTATTCTTAGTTGTAATGTGTCTTCTCTGCATAGCTCGATAAATATGAGTTTAATTATCAGTAAAAAAATTGTGGATATCCATTTTAAACAGTTAAAATTCTTAGGCTGTGATAGAACAGGACACGCCTCAGTTTCTATTCCATGAAATTTAGATTCAGAAATATACATACTGAGAACCAACAAGTGTATGTATTTTACTGGATCATTGGACTTTAGACTCATTGGACATTCACATAAGCATCTGCACTACTGAAACACCACCGGAAATTAAAATTAAAAATATTGCTTTGATTAGTCAGCTATAGGAATAACACGATAAGCTGAGGTGCATGTCAGTACCGGGTACACCATCAAAACTTCAGTGGTCAGGACAGATGGAAGTCATGGGACCACAAGGCATAAGTTCGCTACCATTAAAAAAATATACTGAGAAATTCTTGAAATCTAGCAAACCTTAACCCTAACCAGGTTACAACAATGTTCAAAATTCTGAAATACAAACAGATGGTCACCAAACTGATCAAAACTGCATGTTTTGAGTAGTTTACAACTATATCAGAAATATTCCATATCATATCTCAAAATTGTGTTATGTTATCTATGCTAAAACAATTGTGTGTAATGTTATGAGGGCTACATATGGCAGTTACGAAAAATTAGAGAATTTTGAATATTAGTATTAGTAATCCATAGAATAATGTGTTACACGGATTCCTATGAATAATCTTGAACACATCCTTCTTTCTCCATAAAAATGAATGACTTGCATGTATATGAATTGTCACACAATAATTTTGTTTAAAGATTAACTTTTTACAGATTAATTTTGTTTGTGTTTTACCGGTAGCAAACTACCTTAAGCCGATTAAAGCATAATGATTATTTACAAGATTCCCAAGCTTGGATAATGCTTAATTAATTTGTTAGAAAAAAATGACTAGACCACATAGACTAGTAATGGACCTCCTATTACGCCTATTCTGAGGACACGATTACAAGTGTTACAAAATTGTGTTGTTTGAAAACTATTGCATATTATTTGACAGTTTTTCAAAAAACATTGTGAATGCTTATATCTGGGACAATAGAAATTGTAACTGCTGTATACATACATGCACACCCCCACATTGAAACATTTTTTAGTTTATAATTTGTGGAATGTTTTTTTTTAGCTTTAGCAGTTATCACTCTGCATGCATTTGAATATTGTGTAAACTGTATTTCCTCTGCGTTGTGTACATCACCCATATTCAACATAAATTGTTATATGTTGTCTGCAGAATACAGTGCACTGAATAAGCCAAAATAAGTCCCAGCTAAAAGCTGAGCTATGTGCAGGAGTTTGTACGTTCACCGTTCCCATTATTGCCATTATTATTATGTTAGTTCTGCGTGTATACAAGCAAATCATGCTGAACTTTCTTGGAAGCCGAACATCTTTCTGATATAAGCAAATAACACCGAATAAACGGCAAGGTAAATACTACGTCAAATTATTTACCTTGCCGTTTATTCGGTGTTATTTGCTTACGTTACTTCCTATGTCAGCAGCAACCTATGAGTTTAAACTTTCTGATATGTTCTTAGCCAAAAACAGTTATTTGAACTATGGGATGTCTACCTGCGGGAGGGAGGTCACATAGTGGTTATGAAAGGGCTATATACACATTATGTAAAGGTCGGTGTAGTATCTACTGCCACTCAGTTTTGACAGAAAGATCCCACAACTATATTATATTCTATTTGTATATAGTTGGTTTTCAGTATGTATATTTCTGAATCTAAATTTCAGAATAGACACTGAAGCGTGTCCTGCTGTATCACAGACTAAGAATATTAACTGTTTAAAATGAATATCCACAATTCTTTTATTGACTGATATTGACCACATTACCAACATATTGATCCCTAAACTGTTTTTCAGTGAATATCAATTCCTGGTATTGACTGACCTACATAAACCATAGCATTGACTGCTCCGTCCGGTTATTGAATCACCTTGATATTGTCCTTCATGCCCTCATATTCACAGTTCCATCCTGATATTGACTGGCCTATGCATATCTTGTCTGTCCTATTCTAGTACTAGCTGTCCTACTATTGTATTGAATGTCATATTCTGGTACTGATAGTGTTCTTTTCACCGCCAGTTATTCTCAATATAATTTGAGTTTTCTTAGCTTTCTATGAGTAAAAAATCGAATATTATAGAAAAAGGGTGGTGAATTGTTCATAGTGAGACTACAACTATACTCTGTAAGGATAATTACACCCACACTTATTGAGCTATGCAGAGAAGAAACCATACATCTAAGAATAAAAACCAATGATTCAACAATTAGAAATAAATGTTTAATCAAAACAATTACCCAAGTAAGATATATTGTCTCGTGTAAATTCAGTGAATCAGAGTGAATAGTAAAGATAAAGGAAAACTGCTTCATTGATTTTCAGTTATGTCAAAATCGGGTTTTGTTGGAAGTTTCTATTTTGCCACTTAATCATTTATTTGTAAATCCCATTTCTCATGTGATTTCAAAACTCCCGGTTTTAAACATGCTTTATCATTGAGTTCTGGGCCTGCTACTTTCAAATTTGTACAATACAAGTAAATATTACAGGTCATTATTAAATATAATATCCATTATTACAGAGCATTTTTTTTAGAATTAAAACAATCAGCATATGAGTATAGATTACACACAATATAATACTAACATAACTAATGATAATATTAAAGACATTATTTCATAATAATACATGACATTTCCTAATTCAGGTTTCAAAGATTAAATGTGTATCGTTGAGTCATATGACTATTGTTAAACTAACTAAATTTAAAGTATCTTCTTATATTATTCAAACAATCCCACAATACACTAAGAAAAACTAATGATAATATGATAACATTTTCTTGATTAGGTTTTAAAGATTTATAATTCAGTTACTTTCAAATATGAATGATACAAGCAAATATTACACACAAGAATACAATACTGCCAAAGTTATTCATATTTAAAACATTATTTCAAATCATGCCCTGCACCTCCATATTTTAGATTATTCCAAATATCTAAAGTTCTAAGTTGAATTCCCACTTTTGTACAGAATGCAAATATGCGCATCACGCACTCATCCACTAATTATAGTAGCTGCCATAAGAAATGATCAAATCCTGAAATATTGTACTGAACATAAGTGTCATTGTTATAATTACTCATGGCAATATGAGTGTGTAAACTTGATATTATATTATATTTTAGTAATAGCTTTTAAATTTGATTTCAGGATTCCATTAGGATTTCTCTTGATCTGTATAACAAAGCCCTTAATATGAATACAGGGCATTGACAGTTTTTTCAACATTGCGCAAGGTGAGAGAATGTAAAAATGTTTTATCATTGAGTTCTATGACCAATTCTTAAAAAACGAATACAAGTAAATATTACCCACAAGAATATAATACTACCAACAGTAATTTTTAAGACACTATATTACGGTATTAAATATAATAATGTATGACATCTCCATTTTTCACAGTTTATCAGTTAATTCTATAGTTATTACTTCTAAATGTTAAAGACATTTTTTTGTACTAATGTATAACATATCTATTTAGGAACAAACACTGGATATAGGATTAACCTTTTCACCACCAGACTTTCTCGCCCGAATTTTTGAGCCAACAAACAACATTGTAGTCAGTTTTCAATTTTTACTCCAAAAACTAGGCTATTTTTGTCCAAATCTTCTGAAAGAAAGTGCATACTATAAATGGGACTATTTGTGAATTTGTTATGAAAAGAGAGAACTGATGGAGAAAAGGTTAACATTGCTGAATACATTTACATGCAGTCTAAAAAAATCAACTGCAAAGAATAATTGACACAAAAAGTATACACAAATTATATTTTTTTTAGTTATGTTTAAAATATTTTGTATTAATTGACACTGTTGTACAGTGATTTTACATAAAGATTTATGGGTCATAATATTAAAATGGTTTTCAAAAATTCGAATAGTTATGCACAATTGTATGTTAAAATTATGATAAAATACTTGAAGTTAACATAGAATTCTGCATGTCATTTACATTTAAACAGTTGCCAGGATCCTCACAATTTGTATTGTGATTTAACAATGGAATTCAATAATTAGATTTTATTACAGGGTTCAATCTTTTCACCACCAGTGTTTCTCAGCCAAATCTTTTTGCACTTTTTTCTTCAATATTTCTGGAAATAAACCATTATTTTGGAGCCAGCAGACAAAATTTGAGTCAATTTAAGGTTTTGCTTGAAAAACATTTGGCTATTTTTGTCCCAATCTTCTGAAGGAAAGTACAGACTATAAACAGGAATATTTTGACAATTCGTGATGAATAAAAGGAACTGGTGGTGGAAAGGTTTAACCATTTGTGGCAATAATGTACATAAAGTAAAGAGTTAGTGAAACACTAATTAGTCAATTAAATCACAAAAATAAATATACCATCACCTCTTATTTCTTACTCTAATACTGTTAGCTCAAATTTCAAAGTCTGATCCATTTTACTCCTTGCGTTTCAACAAGATATGCTGAAATTTCCATAATTTCGTTAAACGTTAATTGCGGCGAGGCAGTATATTATCTATTTACTTTGAAAAAATGCATGAACAGAATGAATAGAAACTAGCAGAGAGTGAATCAATGAACATCTATTCATTAGTGTTTCCATAGTTGGTGCCCGTATTACAACTGTCAAGATACAAGTTGAATGTATCGTAATATTTGAATGCAACTTAGCATCATTGGTATACATTTATTTATTGCAAAACAAAAATAATTATGTTTTCGATTTTTGCATGTTGAACAAATACAACTGTCAATTTCAGATATATATGAGAACACTGCTACTGGTAGTCAGTTCACATACCAGGGTTAATTCGAATACAATACTGAGTCACTTTTACACCCGGATACGAAAATCATCAATGCCTTGACTGTGCATTAATTCACAATCGAGTCACTGATGATATTATTATAACAGAAATTAAAGTTTTGCACTTCTTAATCTTTTCAGCTGCTTTCCAAGCTCTGTCATCCATGAATGCATGTTATCAGAAGAATTAAAACTCTCAAATGCATAGGTCCTTTCAGCTGTCTCAATGCCAACGACGTCCTTTCCTAAAAATAAACATGATACAACATTTATAAATATGGTCTAAATTTCCCGTTTTATTATTCTGTTTTACACAATACTGTGTTATAAAAATAGGAAACAAGGCAGGGAAACACATTATTAAGGTATATGTACAGTCCAGGAAGTCTCCTCGTCCAATTGACATCATAAAGAATTCAATAACACTTTTTTGTTTGTAACAACATCTCTTCAAATTATTTCATTGTCTGCTTAATCTTCTACTTACTATTTACTTCATACAACTTTATAGCATTAATCTTATGAACCGGAAGCCGTCTTTCTTTTTTATTGGACTTGCACCAAGTTAAGCAAATTCCATCATCTTTGCCAGAATCTTGTACATTCAATAGTGTTCTTTTACACAAACCCGACGTTGATGTTACGGCGAGATATATACCTTGAATGAGAAATATAAGAACAATTTAGTAATGTAAGGGTTACCCATAATATATGATATTCTTATATCAGTATATGAGGTAAATATTAATTAATTACGCTACTATAAAACATTCATGAATTACACTCTACAGTAACCCATAAGTGACCATTAATACCAGTAAATTATATGTTAATATAATTATTATATTATGTACAATAATTTTACGGAACACCACGACTTTGCTATGACATTTATGTTGTATAAAAGTTATTTTTACAAATGATGCGATGTACGCACAGCATCATGAGTGAAAAATTACTTATCCGGCTCAGGCAATATTTTTCTGTTATTATTGCATCTGTTCAAAGCGAAAATCATATTCACAGAATCCAGAATGTACCGTAATAGTGCTCACAAGGGCACGGGCCAGTATCAAACAGGGCTCCATTCTATCCATTATACCACCTTTGGCAGGCAGGCACGTGTTGCAGTGTATGCCATTGTTTGCTGGCAACACAATGTGTAAATACAATAATTACAAAATATAACCCACAGACATTTCTTCTGGCACAGCATGTATGCCTACATAGATATCAAAGAATAAATTTTAAATTGAATGTACCTTGTCTGAGCACATCTGTGATGAGATCTGCATTCCGCTGACCTGTCAGACATCCATTATTCGCTTCTGGACTCTCGTAGATACTGCCATCCAATCCCAATGTAGCATGCACTCCACTATTGATCACATAATATTCACCATACTTTTCTCTTCTTGAGCTTGGTATATCATATTCACAATTACTTCCCAAAAACAGAATACCACGTTCACCTGGAGAAACTAGCTGTTTGTGTTTGGTCAATATGAATGCCACTGCATTAGTGATAGGGGTACCAAGATAACTTTCAATGCTGGCATCTTGACATTGTATTTGTCCATACAGAGCAATTCCAATGAGTGGTGGAACTGCAAATGTCCTAATTATGCGAGCTGTAGGCAAGGATAGGGCGAGAAACCTCAATGTACTCATCGTAGTACAATCTGAAGTGCAGTGAATGTATTTAATTTGTTGCTGTAGCGTTTCTTTACGTTTTGAGTTTCTTTCAAGGTATTCTATGAGAGTCTCTACTTCATTATCGTGAATGCATGCTATACGAGTCACATTGTGTACACTGGCTAGCTGAACAGCATATGAAGTACTGTTGGAATTACTCATCATAGATCTGTATAAAATCACTGGTGTGGTCTTGATAATGGCTGCCATAAGAATTACCCAGCACTCAAGGTTGTTGGTTTCAAAATGTAGAAAAATTGATTCATTTTGTTGAAAGGTGAACTCGTTCCACATCCATGAAATTCTATTTACAAAGGCTGAATGGTAGACATTGCATCTTTTTCCTTTTCCGTCAATGTTACGAACATCCACCAAAGCTGCAGGAGAAATCATCCTTATATTATCTTCAGTACTTGTTCTCTTACTTAATGACATATTAGTGCCATCTTCAATAAATAGTACAGGGATTCCACGTCTATGGATACTAGTTCTGTCACGGGTTGTTATTATAGCTTGTATATCACCATCAACATCAGTTACTGAATCCAAGTCACCTGTATAAAATGAGCATCCTTGTTTCCAAATCCCCAAAACACATGCAATATACTTGACAGGATCATCGAGTTCGACGAATACGGCAGTCTTGTCAGTGTGGCTTGTGGATAAATGCTTCTGTAACATTGCAGAAATTGAGTTTGAATGTGACTCTAATTCATTGAATGTTATTTTCGTCCCACCATTGATAATGCAGACTTTTTCTGGATTCTTTTTGGCAGTAGATGTGAACAACATGCTCAGGCACTCTGAAAGTCCATGGTCTTTTGTTGTATTATTCATTTGTTTGTACATTGTTTCAGCCAATTTTGTAGACATTGCAGTGTATTTGCCATTTTCAATTGTTATTACTGTATTGTTCGCAAGTTCGCCATCACAATCTGTACTGTATTCTTTATTTGCAATCTTCAGTGACTTTTGCATACGTCCTGTCTCTTGAAGTCCCTGTAGTGTCATTTCGGATATCTTCATATCTGAATGAGATATTGAAGTAAACAACAATTGTTTATAGTCTTCAAAAAACAATCCAGCAACTGCAGGTGACATGCATGACGAGTTGTATACAAAGTCAACTGCAAATGTATTGGAAGTTAGATCTCTCACTATCCACAAACGTGTCACATTGTTAGTACCACAAACTCCTTCTTGAATTCGTATCAGAGTATCAGAATTTACATCCGAAAATGCTGTGCGTTCATGCCAGTTTACTTCATGTCCAAGAAGCGACTCTGCTTTGCCATTACACTTAATCATCTTTTTCATAGATTGAAAAGGATATATACTGTTCACTAGACATCCATTGATAACATCACCAGTACTTGATACACATTGTCTCAGAGTTGTCTTCTTATCTTTGAATGACTGTCTTATTGGGACAATAGTCACATAATCTCCTATAACATCTGCAAACTGGGGTGTGTGAATGCGGCTGTTAACTTGACATGAAACAACAACATCTGGACTGCCAGAGTACTTGTGCAGAAGTATCATATAAAGTGACGAAAGCAGCTGGAAAACTGTAACACCTGCCTGTTCACTAAATCTGGATATTGCCTTTGATTCTGATGTTGTTATTTTCCAAGACAGCTTCTCTTCTTCAAAGTTTGTTGGCTCTTCTATGAAAAGTGGGAAGTCATGATCACCCATTTCTATAGGTGCAGCAAACAGCTTTTCCCAAAACTCACATAATGTATCCTCTTTAGACTGAAGTGATTGATGGAAATAATCAATATAATCCTGAAATTCTCTGCGTGTTTCAACGACAGGTGGAATCTGTCCATTTATCACATCAGTAGCGACATTTTTTAGGCTAGTCATAAGTTTGGCTAATGACAAAAGGTCGCAAGCAATGTGGTGAATAACAATGCAAACATGTGAAATTTGGTCCCCAGATCTAATAAGGAAAGTTCGAAATGGGTATTCATTGCAAAGATCAAATGCAATTTTGCTTGCTTGTTTGAGACAATTGATAGCTGTTTCACTGCAATCTACGTCTTCAAGCTCTCGGATGTCAACATGGAAATCTTCATCAACTTCCGACCTTACACCAAATATGAAGTTAGAATCTTCATAATATTTAGTTCTTAGCTGTGCATGTTGCTGCATCAAAAGACGTAGAATTGAATGCCACTCATCACCAGTGATAACCATTCTTGTTTGGTCGAAAATAACATAAATGTTAGATGTACAATCAGATAAATGGTTCCTGGAACGTTTAAATCTGTTTGCCTGGTCTTCCATAACTTCTCCAAACCACTTAGAATTACCAGTTAGATGTTCTACATCTTGGTTAGAAACTGATGTTTCAACTTTTTCAGCAATACTATTGGAAATTGATAATACTGTAGTCTGACTTTCAAACAATAATACCAATGGGATATCAACACCTGTGTCATTTCGGATATGTGATTGAAGAGTCATTGCAGACATAGAATCAATTCCAATACTCAGCAATGGTAGATCATCTTGAATTTCATCTTCCTCTAGTGCAAGTATGGATCCAACAAGTTCACGTGCATATTTCCGGAAAGCATCTCCACTTTCTTTATCTTCATCACCAATTTTCTTCATCTGACGTACACTGTTTTGGCTACCAGATGGATTCCTTCTTTCAATAACTTGCTCAAATCGGGCTCTGATATGGGCATATTCTTTTTGATGGAAATCCTGAGATATTTTAGACCACTGGAAGTTCCCAAATGTAATTTGAATTTGATTGTGAACCATTGCATATTTAAAACACCGCAAAATGTCATCGATCTTAAGAGGCAAGTACCCATGTGATGTTAGATTTTGCTTAACTTTCTGGGATGCTTCAATCACTCCAAGATCCAAAACACTCCAATTGATGGATTGGGCCGGTAAATTTAATCTTCTTCTGTAATGGGCTAAGGTGTCAAGGAAAAAGTTTCCAGCACCATAGTTACTTTGCCCAGCATTACCAAACACAGATGCCATTGAAGAGTGGAGTACAAAGTAGTCTAAAGGATCATCTTTAGTTAGAACATGCAAGTTCCATGCACCAAGAATCTTGGGTTTTACAGCAGTCTGGAACTCATCATCAGACATATTAACCAATAGCCGATCAGCTAATACAACAGCTCCATGAAACACTCCTTTGATGGGAACTGTCTTAAGCTTCTGGCGTAAACATATTAGACTTCGTTCTAGACCAGCCTTATCAGTGATATCAGCTTGAACAATCATTACTTTGGTTCCATTTGACTCAAGTTCTTGTAATGATGGAGACTGTGAAATAGGTTTTGGATGCCTAGACAATAATGCTAAGTAACCCGCTCCATTCTTGGACAGATATTTCGCCAATTCAAGGCCAAGACCGCTTGATCCTCCAACAAGTACATAGCAAGCATCAGTTAAAAACATATCTTCGACATTGACTTGAACTAATCCAGGGGAGTCCATTGAAAGAACCATTAAATTGTTCTTATTTGTCAGAGGAATCTCTGTATATTCCTTCAGTTGATGAAAAGTAACATCTTGAACATTAACTGTAGACAGTTGGTCCTTCAGTGAATATTTCTTCAACCACGTCACTAATTTAGGCATTAATGTTGTCAGATTTGTTTGCTGGAATACATCAGTTGTTTTGATATTAAGCAACTTTAAATCTGGACGAATGATTCTAATATTGTTGCTTGCTATGTCTTTAAAAGATGGTTTTGCAGGGTTGTAGACATTCACTACTACAGAACTATGTGGTAAGTTGTTCACTAATGATGTGACAAATCCATCTCTCATCTGGCCCAAGTATACAATAGTCATTGGCTTTGACATCACTTTATTTTCATCATTAGAGAGATTATTGGAATCGTCTACACGGACATCACAGACTTTTGCATACATCAAAAGCAGCTTGAACAACAATGGATATTCTTTCTTGCCAAATACATTCAGGATAGATTGACCTGTTTGGGATGTAAGTATTTTCCAAACAAGTACCATTAATGACAAGCATGGCACATTTTTCATCCAGGCAGGTAGATCAGATGACTTAACAACCAATGCTGGTGGCACTTGAATGAATGATTCTACAACAGCAGGGCAGCATACATGCACATTGGTACAGCTAGACAAATCACTGGTAAGTTTACCAATAAAATCCAAACCCATCATATCAAATCCAGATAAGCTACTTTCTGACCATAGTGGGAAATCACTTGAAGTCAATCCTAAAGTAGTTATTGGAAACAAATTAGGATTATGTAGACAAACAGCGCTTATCTGTACATGTGCAGTTGTATTAGTTAGCTTCTTGTGTCTAGGAATCTTTACACAGTATACAGATCTTAAGATGTGCGAATTTCTGGAGACTACTTTTATTGCCATTTCATTCACTGCTCTGTTGAACCTTTTCTTGAAGTATTCTTTGTCAGCTTTGATATGGTGAAACTTATTCACGCATACATCAGGACCACAAATGGACATTTCTGGATATTCATTGGCAACACCAGTAAATAACACGTTGGCCAATGTATACACTTCATTTTCAGTTCCATCATTTAGATCAACCAATTTCACTGTATTGTAAGTAGATTCACGGAGTAAACATCGTACCATACCCCAGAGTGGAGCTCCAATCAAACCATTGTATTTAGTCGTATTTATCACACTTTTGGAACTGATTTGAGTGCCATAGGTTACAACAGTCAGCGGGATGTTCAATCCTTTAGAGATGAGAATATTGATAACATTTCTTAGTGAAATGCATACTGACAGAATAGAAGTATACATGTTGTAAATATCTTTGTTGTCTAAAATGCCCCAGAAATAGAAGATATGATCAAACGACATTTCCGATGAAGTGAAATCTTCAAACATCTTAATTGCACCATTCAGTCCAGTTAGATTGTCTGTTGTGTCATACAGGAAAACTGATTCATTGTGAATACAAGACTTCAGTTTGTCTGCAAGACATAGCGTATCAGCAAAGACAACACACATTGGCTTTCCTGGATCGCTACCATATCCAATCTTTGAATCTATATCTCTGTTGATACTACACCATTTCATTTCATAGGCAAGTTGACTAACAATTCTACCATTGTCCTGATCAAGAAATTGTAATACGATTTCATGGGCCTCTGCTATTATTTCTCCACTTTCATTCAGCAGAACAGTACTGCAGATGGCAAGAAAATCTGAGTTATTTATGAGCCGAGTATAAATATAATGTTTGCCAGTAGGTCTATCTCGAATGATCAGCTTACCAACTGACACTGGGAAAGCAGCTTTAGATGCAGCGCTGTCAGTGGCCAAGACAATCCCAACAACCTGCAACATTCCATCTATAATAACTGGATGTAGCACTGTAGATGAGAGTTGCATTATTATTTCTTCAGCCACTTCAATAATTGCAAAGGCTTCTGTGTTATTTCTCCATCCTTGTTTCATGACATGTATCATTGGTCCATATTCAAATCCTTGTTTTCGTAGGTACTTATAGACTTTTTTAATGTTTATTTCTTCAGAGCAACGAGCTTGTATTTCTTCTATGTTCAATGCACACATAGGTTTCTTTTTGTCATTGACCGAGACCTGGCCTTTTGCATGTAAGTCATTTCCACAGGTTGCCTCAAATGTAAATGATTCTTCAGAAGTACTTTGAAGTGTTAACATTATTTCCTTTGCTTCTTTCGTCACAACAAGAGGAGTCAGGAATTCAACACTAACTTCACCATACTTTGAATGTGAATTTTCAATGGAAAGGAAACAAGACTCCAAAGCCAATTCAGCATATGTTACACCAGGAACAATGATAGTACCTCCAACTTTATGGTCATAAACAAATGCAAGATTTGCTTCTGTTACTGCACACTTGAATGTCATATTCTGGTTTGGTATTCTTTTAACAAATGCATATGACATCCTTCCCGGCTCTTCTAAATCATTTCGACGTTGATATGATTTTTCAGGTTCATACCAATGGCTCATTCTTTGGAATTGATACTGTGGTACACTAATGGGCATTTCTGGGTGATCTGAATACACAGCTTTCCAGTTAATCTTCATTCCCAGTTCATATAGTTGACATAGGCTGTTCTGCATAGTGATTTTCCCCTTTCCTCTCATCATAGAAGGCAGCACAGTATGACTTATGTTCCTAGCAGCTTCTTTTATATATCTTTGTAACGCAGGAATTGGACCAATCTCCACTACAACTGCGTGACCTTTACATTGCATAGCTTCGAACATTGCATCTTTAAACATCACTTTACTTCTGACATTTCTCTGCCAATACTGACCAGTAGTGAAATCATCTTTCACAGCCTTTTGACCTGTAACTGTTGAGTAAAGTTGAATAGAATTTTCACTTGTATTTACCTCCATACCATTTAGTTGCTCGCTGAATTCCTTGCATATTGTCTGGGTGTGATGAGAGTGAAACGCTGTATTGACATTCAAAGTTTGGTGAAAAACAGTATTGGTTTTGTTTGTGTTATTCTTCTGTATTAGTTCATCAATCTTCATGATAGCTTCACTGTCTCCAGATATGGTATATGAAGTACTGCTGTTAATGGCTGCTATTTCCACCTTACCATCTACCATTTGACAATAATCTTCAACCTCTTTTAGAGACAACTCGCCGAGTACAAGCATTTTCCCACCAGACACTTTCTCTAAGAGATGTGCTCTGTTGTAGATTATCTTTACTGCTGTCAAGAGTGGGAATCTACCTGATATATAGCCTGCAGCAACTTCTCCCATTGAATGGCCAACTATTGCATCTGGATTTATACCCCAGGTTATCCACAACTGTGCTATAGCAACTTGAATTGCAAATACTGAGAGTTGAGATACTAAGGTAGAGGTATTGTTTCCATCTTTCAGCTTTTCAATCAAAGACCATTTCGTGTAGATTTTTAGAATATTATCAATATCCAGCATAGTACTTCTGAAGATAGGCTCACTTTCCAACAGGTCCAATCCCATGCCATCCCAGTCTGTTCCCATGCCACAGAAGACAAACACGGTTTTCATTTCCTGCTTTGTTTCAAACTTCTTTGTAAGGATAGAATCTGTTGCCTTCTCTAATTTGATGGATACATCACCAATATTTGAAGAGGCAACTGCAAATCGATAGCGATAGTGCGTTCTTCGAACCGTTGATGTGTATGCTAGTGCTGATAGTGTTGGTGGTTGATCTTGTTGTATACTTCGTTTTAGATGCTTTATCATGAGAATGAGCGACTCCCTTGTCTTTGCAGAAAGTGCTATAATATGCGACTTCTCCTGTGAACATCTTGGAAAATCCAGCTTGCTGTAGGAGGTTACAATAGCATGAGCATTTGTACCACCAAATCCAAATGAATTAACACAAGCAGTCAGACTGTCACCTTCATTCACTTTCCAATCCACAAATTCTGTTGGCACTTTCAAGCATAACTCTGCAAAATTTATTTTCTTGTTTGCTTTACTGAAATGAAGTGTTGCTGGAATCTTTCTATATTTCATCATTAAGAGAACTTTAATCAATCCTGCAACACCGGCACCTGCTTCCAGATGACCAATGTTACTTTTAACTGACCCAACATAGCATGGTGGTTTGCCTTGACTGCGTGCTTGTCCTATAAAGTGTCCTAGAGAGTTAGCTTCTATAGGATCACCCACTGGAGTACCAGTACCATGTGCTTCTATGTATGTCACCATGGAGGGGTCAACTTTGTACTTTGCATAAACCAAGTTCAGCAACTCTTCCTGTTGTTTTCCGGAGGGTGCAGTAATGGGGGTGGCAAAATGTCCATCCTGATTGCAACCAGTTCCAATTACACCCCATATTATATCACCATCTTTAATGGCCTATTAAGGAACATGATTAGATTTATTCATCTTTTCTTTTTTTAATGCATGTAAAGTTTTTTTCATCATTAGACTGTTGTCAGAATCAAAGCAAAGCAATGAGATCACCTTTTGAAGAGGCTTGAGTACAACAACACCACAGCCTTCGCCACGAGCATATCCATCAGCATCGGCAGAGAATGGTTGACATTTCCCAGTTGCGGATGCCATTCTTGCACGACTCAAACTGATGAAAAGCGTTGGTGATAATATTAAATTAATTCCTCCACAAACAGCCATGGCACAGTCACCTAAATTATATACAAATATATTTCAAGTAAATGTATTTGTTTTTACCTCTTCTCCTAGTATGAAGCAATGACTGTCTGAAACGCCTGACGCCTGAAAATGAAGAAGTGAATTTAAATTTCCATCCAGATTCCTGAGATAAAGAAGTAAAATTTAGTTCCAACTAGTCTCCCGAGAATGAAGAAGTGGATCAGTCTTAACCTAGATCCTGGGAATGAAGAAGTTTTGAAATAGACTCATGGAAATCAAGTAATTATCAGTTGGTTTTGGTACATTTGACAGATCCTGAGTCGTACAGTCCCAATTTTTTTCACTTTTCATTTAAATTCCTGGGAATGAAAAAGGGTATATAAGTTTTCACCCAAACTCGTGGGAATGAAGAAGTAAATATCAGTTTTGACCAATGACTACCGGAAATGTGGAAGCAAATGTCAGTTCCTAAATATACTCATGGAAATCAATTTTGACCTAGCCTTCCGGAGATGACGAAGTAAATATCAGTTTTGACCTAGCCTTCTGTAGATGGAGAACTAAATATCTAGATAATCTAGATGCCTGGGAATGAAAAAAGTAAATATCAGTTTTGACCTAGGCTCCTATAGATAAAGAAGTAAATATCACTTTTAACCTAGATGCCTGGAAATGAAAGAGTAAATATCAGTTTTAACCAAGATGCCTGGGAATGAAAGAGTAAATATCACTTTTAACCTAGATGCCTGGAAATGAAAGAGTAAATATCACTTTTAACCAAGATGACTGGGAATGAAAGAGTAAATATCACTTTTAATCTAGATGCCTGGAAATGAAAGAGTAAATATCACTTTTAACCAAGATGACTGGGAATGAAAGAGTAAATATCACTTTTAATCTAGATGCCTGGAAATGAAAGAGTAAATATCACTTTTAACCTAGATGCCTGGGAATGAAAGAGTAAATATCACTTTTAATCTAGATGCCTGGAAATGAAAGAGTAAATATCACTTTTAACCAAGATGACTGGGAATGAAAGAGTAAATATCACTTTTAATCTAGATGCCTGGAAATGAAAGAGTGAATATCCCTTTTAACCTAGATGCCTGGGAATGAAAGAGTAAATATCTCTTTTAACCAAGATGACTGGGAATGAAAGAGTAAATATCAGTTTTAACCTAGATGCCTGGAAATGAAAGAGTGAATATCACTTTTAACCTAGATGCCTGGGAATGAAAGAGTAAATATCACTTTTAACCAAGATGACTGGGAATGAAAGAGTAAATATCAGTTTTAACCTAGATGCCTGGAAATGAAAGAGTGAATATCACTTTTAACCTAGATGCCTGGGAATGAAAGAGTAAATATCACTTTTAACCAAGATGACTGGGAATGAAAGAGTGAATATCACTTTTAACCTAGATGCCTGGGAATGAAAGAGTAAATATCAGTTTTAACCTAGATGCCTGGAAATGAAAGAGTGAATATCACTTTTAACCTAGATGCCTGGAAATGAAAGAGTGAATATCACTTTTAACCTAGATGCCTGGAAATGAAAGAGTGAATATCACTTTTAACCTAGATGCCTGGAAATGAAAGAGTGAATATCACTTTTAATCTAGATGCCTGGAAATGAAAGAGTAAATATCAGTTTTAACCTAGATGCCTGGAAATGAAAGAGTGAATATCACTTTTAACCTAGATGCCTGGAAATGAAAGAGTGAATATCACTTTTAACCTAGATGCCTGGAAATGAAAGAGTGAATATCCCTTTTAACCTAGATGCCTGGGAATGAAAGAGTAAATATCAGTTTTAACCTAGATGCCTGGAAATGAAAGAGTAAATATCACTTTTAACCTAGATGCCTGGAAATGAAAGAGTAAATATCACTTTTAACCTAGATGCCTGGGAATGAAAGAGTAAATATCACTTTTAACCAAGATGACTGGAAATGAAAGAGTAAATATCATTTTTAACCTAGATGCCTGGAAATGAAAGAGTAAATATCACTTTTAACCAAGATGACTGGAAATGAAAGAGTAAATATCATTTTTAACCTAGATGCCTGGGAATGAAAGAGTAAATATCACTTTTAACCAAGATGACTGGAAATGAAAGAGTAAATATCACTTTTAACCTAGATGCCTGGAAATGAAAGAGTAAATATCACTTTTAATCTAGATGCCTGGAAATGAAAGAGTAAATATCACTTTTAACCTAGATGCCTGGGAATGAAAGAGTAAATATCACTTTTAACCAAGATGACTGGGAATGAAAGAGTAAATATCACTTTTAACCTAGATGCCTGGGAATGAAAGAGTAAATATCACTTTTAACCTAGATGCCTGGAAATGAAAGAGTAAATATCCCTTTTAACCTAGATGCCTGGGAATGAAAGAGTAAATATCACTTTTAACCAAGATGACTGGAAATGAAAGAGTAAATATCATTTTTAACCTAGATGCCTGGAAATGAAAGAGTAAATATCACTTTTAACCTGGGAATGAATGTTTGATCTAGACACCAAGTTTTACTCAAGGCTTTTCAGATGAAGAAGTAAAATGAAAAGGTATAAACATCAGTATTGACCTAGCCTTCTGGAAATGAAAGAGTAAATACCAATTTTTAAACATAATATATAAATACAAGTTTTGACCTAACCTCCTCAGATGAAAAAAACATTATAAGTTTTGATCTAGGCTTCTCAGTTCCGGGATACAGCCATGGAAATCAGTTTTGACCTAGCCTCCTATAGATAAAGAAGTAAATATCAAAAACAATTCCCTTGAAAATAATTATGCCAGTTTTCAATGAAAATAGCAAACTGAGAACATATGCTAAATTTAAAACAGAATGCATATTTGAGCCATAATTGAATGAACTTGACAAATTCTACAAATTCAATTGAAGATGATGAAAATTTCTATTGAATTGCCCAAAATATAACACAAACAGTAAAATGTTCATCCAAAAAAATATGATACTACTTTCAAACAAAAATAACAAATACAATTCAAGAACTTGCCAATTATATTTACACAACACAAAAGATTTATTTAACATTCAAATACTAGTTACGTGCTAATTCTTTTAAAATTATTTTTGCTGTACTTATCATGTGTAAATCTTCTTACATGGAGGCAATAAAGTTTGTATTATTAATATTATTAGTAATAGCTTGTAGCTAGACTCAAACTAATAAAGAAGTGAATATCTGTATTTACTAATGACAAAGTAAAATACAAGTATCAGTTTTGATCTAGACTCCTGAGATAAAAAGTACATTTTAATTTCAACCAGACTCCTGTTTTCTTTTTATGTGTCTATTTTTAAAAAATATCAGATAAGGCAAACACATGGATAATGTCCTGAACATTATATGCTGGTATCAACAACTCAATCAGGGTCGTCACAACTTGTTGTGGAATAAGCTATGAGCATCACCTGTTGAGGTTGACATATCAATGACGTCAAAAATTTGCGTAATTTACATATCACATGATTTGACGAGCAGAGCATGCGTTTTAAGGTTTTTCAACACCTGTTATGACGACAATTATTATTTGATTTTTTCAAAAAACTGGGACTACGAGAGAAGTGTGCATAAGTTATATATATGCTACATTTACACAAGAGCATTCTATCAGAGCCGAGCTACTGCTCCTCCCTCCAATTCACAACAGATTATTTTCAATGCGTTTAAAAGGTCGGGCCGTACGACAGCCAAGATCCGCCCGAGTTCAGTGTTAAACACAAACCCTCAATTACTTAGTATGAAAACACATGGCTGAAAATAATTTTAGTGTAATGTTTTGGAATGTGTTGTTGTTTCTTTACATGGCACAAATTTGGGGTACTGAAATCTTTGCTGAAATCCATTGAGAAAATCGAACAGAGTTTAATTGTAGCGCGAGACCCAAATGATGATTAGTGCATATGTAGTACCTGCCCGTATTCCTTGAATACCAAGATGTATCGCAACGAGTGATGATGAACATGCCGTGTCAACTACGATTGAAGGACCAGTGAAGTTAAACTGATAGGATATTCTGTTTGCATTTAGACTTCTTGATGTACCCGTGATATTATAGTTGGTAATTTCATTGGCATCACAATTTGCAATTCCACTATAATCATCCGTCATTATACCTGCAGCAAAGAATCAAAGAAAGCTTAGAAAGAATTTCCGTGGTATGTAGTGGCCCTGAAAAGGAAACACGTTGTGCGATATCGTCGTCAAAGCGGCAATTGCGTAGGATATCTTGAATTCTTGGAATCGCCTGGTCATTGGCAAGAAACCCGATGTTGCAAAACTGCACAACGCCGAACCTTGGTGAGTGTGAGAACGCGTTTGACTTTGGTTTAAGCATGGAGGTAGAACAGAGATTAACGGTGACACTTGACAGCGTGTTTGCCAACTAATTACAATGTTTACTGAGTATACAAATCCAAAGTATCAATCACGTTTAAACTTGCCACTTTCTGTCCACTAAAAGTCTGCCGATCTTGACGGTAGTCAGCTAACGTAGTGTGGCATTCAAACAGCGGATAACAATTTTCTTGTTACCCGTGATGTAATGAGTGGTCAATCACTCAGGCTACCATCAGAATGTAATACCTATTTCAATTGACGACTCGTTATACGTAATTCGACCAATAAAATGCAGTGTTCTAAAATATTGACAGGCACTGAACAACGTTAAACACACGTGTTCTTTTTATTATGGCTTTGACGAGAGTTCGAAAAGTCTTTGTTTTGCTTACCAATATAAGTACCAACATTGGATCCTGCAAGCTCATTCACTGGAAATCCGCCATTTTCCAACGCTTTATAGACACATTCCAACAGGATGTTCTGCTGTGGGTCCATTCTCATGGCTTCGTCGTCATTGATTTGAAAGAAACGATTGTCCCATTCATCATACCTGTTAGCAAATAATGATATTCAAGATACATATACATTGCATGAAAGTCCTTATGTACACGACTTACTAAACAATAGACAATACTAATATTTTAAAATAAATACAAATTTAACAAAAGGCTAGCATATTGTTGTATCAATTGTTCCCAGCTGTACTGGCCCCTTCAAAATTATTCCTCAAATATTTGTTGAATAGTAGAACTGCTGTGTTTTAATAATTGTATCATATGATGGGTCACTAGGTCTGGTAAAAGAAACATCAGGGGATTAGAGGATAATTATGAAGGGGTGATCTGCCTGGTAGCTTAGTTATAAAGTGGATGGTGGCTTGCCTTACACAAGATGAATTGGAGTAATCTCATTATTTGTTATGGTCCAGTACAGTACAATTTTTGAGACCAGTACCAAGGACTAGGTCGTAGACCTTAATACAAAGGACTATAACTAGGTCTATCTTATCGCGTTAGACCTATTTTAAGTCATAACTAATGTATATATTCCCATATTCAAATTCATTAGCCCTTGAAAGACTATTGGCCCCCTGGGAATGTATGAGACACGTCACCCGCTCCCCAGAGAGGATGCACCACTCCTTAAATAAGTTGTTTACCCTAGGGTGAATCCAATAATAGGTTCTTTGTGAAGGGGACTTCAGCCAGCTTAGAATCCCAGTTCCCACAATACAGAAATTGAGAGTCCACTTGAAAAATTATCTTGTATCTACCTGTCTATAAATGCTGCATGTCTCACATAGTTTTTCCCCATTTCTTTTTTATCATTGCTGTAGAAGGCGTCATTGTTCCATCTTTCCTTTGGTATCTCTCTCAGGTGGTTTTCCCCATTAGATAACACTCGCCAATATTCATCTAAATCATTAGCGCCGGGAAATCTGCAGGCGATCCCAACGACGGCAATAGCGTCACTTGAGTCAAAATCCATTGTTATGGATTATTATCAAAGACCATACTGGGCTGTTAAAAAAACATACAAATTTGTATATTTACTTTCATTATTAGTGTTCATTATTAGTGCTCGGCATAGGCGAAATGTAGAAACCACCTCATTTCCAAACTCGGTAAAATTTTCATATCCCATGTCACTGCTTGCATAACTATCCTAAATACATAGTTATAATAATATATTTATTGGTTATTGTAACAACTATAGAAGTGTTATTTTTTCATTACAATACTATTTTCATTTTTGTTATTTTTGTGTGTTTTCTTAGATATAATAATGAAATAAATTATTGTTTCCTGGTCACACACAGACGTATTTGTAGCTTTGACATAGTTTTAAGAAGAATCCTCAAGAGTCTTATTCAGGCAATACATTTCCTTGAGATTCCCCAAAAAACTGAAATGACACAATTGGGGGTGTTAACAGAAGGCAGTGCGGCGATTATTATCATCTGATGAGTAGCGTGGTTCAATGCGACCCCATATTGCCCGAGTCCGCCTGACTACGTGTCAATGCAGATACAATTATCATGTTTGCATTTAATTTTTAATACATCTTTGTTTATATAAGACCCATATCTCACGCATGCGCGTCGCGACGACTACCGCCCTTCTATATTTTGTTGTGAAATACAATACGTCACTATTTTGTTTAGTCTGTCATGACACTCTCTGTCATCATCCCAATATCCCGAACCCCTCTACTCTTTCCCCACAAATATTCTTCTTGTTTTGTTTGGCATTTTTCCATTCCAGAAGTTTACTCACACTTATCACAAAATGAAAAAAATGTTTAATTGCCACACTAGATGTAGGTGTACAGCGTACCCATAAACATGAAAAGAACATAACACCCATTAAATAAAAGACAACTTTCACATCAACACTCAAATTACATACACATAAAATAATTCTGGCTCTAAATTTTGGTACATGTATATTCATGATCGAATACTTGATTGAAATGGAATGAACTTTGAATAAACCAAATAATAGATGTATAAAATATAAAGATCCCACATACTTCTTGTGTATGGAAACTTCAAATTTGGACAGAAATGTTAGTAAATATCTTGTGGTGTTTCACCACAAAATGGTGGTGTGTGAAGAGATACTTTCGGTGTTCTGGCCGATAGGATCTCTGGATAGGAGAATGAGTTGATATGCCCTGTGGTGTTCGCAGGAATATCTTGCACACTGTTAGTTGGTACTGCTGCCCCATTGCTTTCAGATTTCATATAGGTGGGACCGACAAAACATCCATGTTCGCCTATACTACATCATGCGTGAAATGTAATTTTTAGAAACCAAGTCTTTTAAGCGAAAATTAATTACAGCTAAAATAAAGTATTTTACAGTAGTAAGAATTCATTTTGTGCAAGTGTTCCATGTTGTAATTCTTTACTACGTTATACCCCCGGCGTGGATGAATACACAGCGATCGGGGACTTATAATATTAGCGCCCAAATATATAATTATTTGGCAATGTATGTCTCTTTTTTTGTGTCTTTGTTAAACAGATTGGTTGTTGTAACATCGGGTTGTGGAACAATGGGTTGTCGGACAAATGAACCCTTCACAATTTCAAAACCACAAGTAAAATACAAAATTGAAATATAACATTTTATACTAAAATGGAACTAAAATCACAACAGTTTTGATATTAGTATTCAGTATCTCCCCCCAAGATGCTCGCGTTCGTCACTTTTCCCTCAGATAGTAAAAAGCCCCCCCCCCCCCCCATGAAAAATCCTGGCTAAGAGTGTTACTAAATTTCCTGAATACATGCTAGACACTTAAACGGAGGGTACTTTGATAATATTATTTATTCACAACCTTTGATTTGTAAAACAAGCAATCCTCGGGGGCGGAGCTACGTCACAAGACGTTCCACGTTGCTAAGACGCGCACCTCAGTACATGCATTTCTATGGGCTCTGTGCGCGCTGCTGTGGAACGCCGGTCTAGCCGGCCGGTCGAGCCGGTGAAAATTCGAGAAAACAACACAAACTCAACTTTGAAGTAATCCTGAACAACCAAATTTATACATGTTACACACGTAGGGTTAATCTTGTTACACTGTTCAGAGGAGTCTCAACAACCATCCCAAAGTACCGTTTTCAGCGAGTGTTTGGCCTTTGTTTTCACCGCGAGGGTTGCCTGGATGCCCGCCCCCGAGGATAGAAATAGTTACCCAGACTTGGAAGCAGCCATTTTAAATTTCCCACAATTCATTACGATTTTGTTTCGACTATAGTTTTGTTTCAATAAAAATAATCGTCTATTAGACAACAATATCTTCTTCTATAAAAGTAAAGAAATTAATGTGGTTAGATACTACAACTAGTTAGGGGTTGTATTAAGTTCGAACGGAAAATTTAAGGAGGCAATGAAAACATTAAAACTAAAAGGCCAAAAAGCTTTATTTAGTTTAAAGCAAAACTTGCACATAAGGCAAATTTAAATCCACTGACAATGCTATCCCTTTTCGATAAACTAATTAGACCCATACTAGTTTACGGAAGTGACATCTGGGGTCACGAAAGCACATACAAATCAAGTGTGGAAGAAATTCACCTAAACTTTTGTCGTTTTGTTTTAGGAGTCAGGAAGAACACATCTATCTTGGGTATTTATGGGGAACTGGGAAAATACCCACTTGACATATTCATCAAAAAACAATTAATTAAATACTTCAACAGAGTAATGAATACATCAAATGAATTGGTAAGGGAGGCAGCAATTATGAACAAACAATTAAACAGCAAATGGTACAGTGCCATAACTACACTGTTAACTCAAATAAACCAACCCCAAATTATCGAAACAACAACTATACTGAACGAGAGAGAAACCAAGAAATTAGGTTTGGAAGTTGAAAAAATATATAAATTATACTGGAAAAGGGAAATTAACATAGGGACTGATGTTAACCAAAATAACAATAACAGAAGAAATAAACTGAGAACGTACAAAAATTTCAAAAATGAATTTACTTTAGAAAATTATGTGATCAAAATAAAGAATGCCGAACTACGTGAATGTCTAAGTAGGTTCCGTCTGAGCAATCATAAACTAAAAATTGAAACAGGGAGGTACACCAAACCAAAAACCGAAATAGGAAAAAGAATCTGCGAACTGTGTTCAAATAACAAAGTAGAAGATGAGTACCATTTCATGATTGAATGCCCCTTTTACGAAAAATCGTGGAAAGCATTATTTGAAGAGACTACTAAGCACATTATAAATTTCATGAATATGAGTGACTACAACAAATTTTTAAAATTAATGGGTGATACAAATCTGAATGTATAAATACCAGTTGCCCAATTTATCAAAAATAGCACGAACCTTAGACAGCAACATCTTCTGGCAAATTAACATAAATACTTTTCTCCTTTAATACGTTTTTTTTTCTCATTTCCATCTTTCATTGATTTACTGTTTATTGCTTTTTTATTATTATTATTTCATTTATTTTTTTCCCAATATTATTACCAACATTTATTAATAGTTTTTTTGTAATTGTAGTCTGTTGATTTCTTTTTTAAACCATTGTTGTGCTCTAGACAGTAATTCTTGTAAAATTTGTATGTTTTATATATGTGTTTTAGCAGTTAGTGTAACCATTTTAATTCCTTCTGAGGAATTTTAAGTGTTTCAATAAACCTATGTATAGTGTTTTATGACTTGACTTGACTTCGCCTTTATTTTTCTAGAAAATAGTGTTTTTCTCCCCGACGCTCGGTTCACTTTGCTCGATTATTGCGTTTGCGTTTTTGAATGCTCTCTCTATGGTACCCCCAAGAGGTAATTAGTAACGGCTTTATCATTTTGATTGGTTGATCACGCTGACGTAGTTGCGATCGAACTCCGCAAAGTTCGATACGCATTTCTTATAATCACTCGAACTCCGCACAGTTCGATGCGCGTTACTTATCATCACTGCACAAAGCAGCATTGCATAGAACTCATTTGCATATTCGAACATGTTCGAACTACAAGACCCTGTCGGTTAACAAAGTTATGCGTAAGTCACTTGGTTACTTTAATCACTTTAATAAGACGTTTCACGCCCCGACTCTGAATAAAATGTTCTGTTAATTAAATTAAAATATACATGACTTGCGCTAGAAAAGTGCAATCCTTTTCTACATGCCAAAGCATTAGTTTCTACAATAAATAGCTAACTTTATAAACTTACTAGAACCTTTGTGTTCTATTGCTGTTAGACGCGCAAAATCGAACCCGTTCAAGCTAGAAATAGTATTGAAATATTCACCAGAACACAAGATGGACGGAAATGTTAGGAAACTCTTTTCAGTGAAATTAATCTTTAATGTTTCTTTCCCAACTATATACGATAACAGAACGTTTTTTCTTCCAAGTTTTAGTGTATCACGTGCGCCATTTCACTACAGTAACATTACCTTGCACAACATAGTCCGCGATAAAATGGTTCGTATTCACGTTTTTACTGAAGTCTGACATTAATAAATAGTTCGGATGTCACATACGTTTTTTTCCACTTTTTGTAGTACGTTTTCAGATGTAACAGGTACAAGAAAATGGCCGTGCGTAGTGAGGTGATTGACCACAAAATTGAAGGCTGCCTGTGGCAGAGGCACTATTGCGTAAAGCGCAAAGGCCGCTGGGAAGGAGATTGATAATCACTCACACTCCAAACACTGGCGGCGCCCTCACTTCCGTTCCTCTCACAAACCCGAACGACAGGAACGGAAGTGATGGCGCCGCCAGTGTTTGGAGTGTGATCATCACTGCACGTTGGCTGGTTCCCGCCTTTCGCTGATTCCCGGCGTCCTTTGCAAATGGCAGGTAGGACGCAGGTGACTAGTAATCGCCATATTGTTCCATTTGGACCGGTTTTCAGGCCGGAAGGAACGCGACTGGGTGACGTAATTTGAAAACATTCCAAGTTCCGTTTTGCGTAAACGTGTCTGTAATGCTATTATAAAGCAATGCTCATACATTCTGCCTGCTTAGATTTACAGATTTGATATGTTCTGTGCAAATTTATAACAAAAGAAACAGTTTTTTTTATTCGCCCAACTTTCGAAAGTAAAAGGAAACCCCTGAACGGCCACGAGCGTAAGCGCTGACGTCAGGTAACTAAGGGAAATGGAACAAGCAACGAGAAAGTGATGTACCAATCAGAATGCCGGAACCGTTACTAGTTACCGGCCTCTTGTGGCTTGGTACGCCATGACACTTGAGGCGGGAACCAGCCAAGTTCCCGCCTACGCTGGTTCCCGGCGTCCTTTGCGAATGGCAGGTAGGACGCAGGTAACTAGTAATCGCCATATTGTTCCATTTGGGCCGGTTTTCCGGCCGGAAGGAACGCGACTGGGTGACGTAATTTGAAAACATTCCAAGTTCCGTTTTGCGTAAACGTGTCTGTAATGCTACAATAAAGCCATGCTCATACATACTGCCTGCTTAGATTTACAGATTTGATATGTTCTGTGCAAATTTATAACAAAAGAAACAATTCTTTTTATTCGCCCAACTTTCGAAAGCAAAAGGAAACAAACCTCTGAACGGCCACGAGCGTAAGCGCTGACGTCAGGTAACTAAGGGAAATGGAACAAGCAACCAGCCAGCCAGCCAAGTTCCCGCCTCAAGTGTCATGGCGTACCAAGCCACAAGAGGCCGGTAACTAGTAATGGTTCTGGCATTCTGATTGGAACTTCACTTTCTCGTTGCTTGTTCCATTTCCCTTAGTTACCTGACGTCAGCGCTTACGCTCGTGGCCGTTCAGGGGTTTCCTTTTGCTTTCGAAAGTTGGGCGAATAAAAATAATTGTTTCTTTTGTTATAAATCTGTAAATCTAAGCAGGCAGTATGTATGAGCATGGCTTTATTGTAGCATTACAGACACGTTTACGCAAAACGGAACTTGGAATGTTTTCAAATTACGTCACCCAGTCGCGTTCCTTCCGGCCGGAAAACCGGCCCAAATGGAACAATATGGCGATTACTAGTACTAGTTACCTGCGTCCTACCTGCCATTCGCAAAGGACGCCGAGAACCAGCGTACACTGCACGAAGCAGGAGTGCCTTCGCGTTGCCACCTCTGGGTGCCCGAGCGACATGGCAGATGTGACCCGTGGCAACGAAAGGGTTCCCCGAGGAAGAAGAACGTAATCCGGCGGTGGGGGGATTGGGTAGGCACGAGAAGGCGCCGTCCGACCAGGATGGAACGTTCAAAGTCAGTCGTCCGTAGGCCATTGTGGAACGTCCCTTTTACAAACAGATGAAATAATTTCAGTGATTTCTTTATAGAATAATCCTCAACAAAACTTAGAAACATCACATAGAAAAATACAGGCTTTAAAATTCAACCGACAACCAGTTTGACGCCACAATTACTTGCTGGAGCCCGAGTTCTACGCGTGATTTGATTGCGTTTAAAAATGTTCCATTTCAAACTGCGCATGCATACACACTGTGGAAATGCATACTAATTAGCAGGGGTTGGCACGAGAGGGCGCCATCCGATCTGAATGGAACGTTTCGACGTCAGTCGTCCGTAGCCCACCGTCAAAGCAACAACGTCCCGTTTACGAACAGATGAAATAATTTAAGCAATTTCTTTACAGAATAATCCTCAACAAAACTTAGAAACATTTCATAGACAAAAACAGGCTCCAAAATTATGTCTATTGCAAAACAATTCAACCGACAACCAGTTTGACGCCACAATTTCTTGTTGGATCCCGAGTTCTACGCGTGATTTTATTGCGTTCAAAACTGTTCCATTTCAAACTGCGCATGCACACACACTGTGGTTTCTCGAAATGCATACTAATTAGGTAACTTGTCACTGATAAAAGTCACCGAAAACATTTTGAGCAGTTTTGAGCAATAGTACTAGAGTGAAATATAAACGTGCCTCTGCATTCTCCATGAATTTCATAACTTGCTATGATCATGGTAAAGAGAAAACCTGTGTTTACTTTCAATAGTTAGCTGGAGTCTGATCGAAAACGTGTCTCAAAAATTACCTTTACATCATTTTTCCGATTATTTTTTCAGCTCGTAACGATAGAATCAATGAATTTAGAACTAACATGTATGCTATCGAAAAGCATTTTGGCACAATTTTACTGAAAAGACGAGTTTTTCATTGCTCATGAATATTAATTTATGCAAATGAGACGAGTATTTCAACCAATCGTGTCATGCAACTCCCCCCTGCTAATTAGGTAATTTGTCACTGATAAAAATCACTGAAAACATTCTGAGCAATTTTGAGCAATAGTACTAGAGTGAAATACCAACGTGCCTCTGCATTCTCCATGAAGTTCTTGCTATGATCACGGTCAAGAGAAAACCTGTGATTACTTTCAATAGTTTGCTGGAGTCTGATCAAAAACGTGTCTCAAAAAACAGTTTTACAGCTTTTCGATTATTTTTTCAGCTCATACACATAAAATCAGTCTATTTATAACTATCATGTATGCTATTGAAAAGTATTTTGGCACAATTAAACTGAAAAAACGAGATTTTCATTGCTCATGAATTTTAAAATATGCAAATGAGACAATTATTTCAACCAATCGTGTCGTACAACTCCCTCCCCGAGGTTTCCCGAAATGCATAATAATTCTCGATTTCCGAATTATCGTCCGACGTGATGTAATTCTGTTTGCGCATGCGTAACCTACCAGGCAATGGGTGAGGGTAGCAACAAATATACAGTCGAACAGCCATGACCTCATTTACATAATTTATACAGTATTCTAATATGAAAATCTAGGTCAGTACACATCACACTCTGTACCAATGTGGAATAGTGTGCTACCGCTCGTCTTTTTCAAACAACTTTGTAAGAAATATTGATCAGATCAACAAGATTTTTGCTGGGTGAAAGGTTAGTATGCTTTTAGCCAATTGTGTGTTATTGTTATTAAAAATCAGTAAATTTTGATGATGAAATTTTGATGTGTGCATTAACCATCCCAATTGAGGTCAACTTTAATTCTGCCCGCAGCATTAACACAGCAGTCGACGTTTTTCAAAATTATAAATATGACAGAGAGTTGTTCTAAGTAGACATCCCCGAAGTTTCAAGATTGAACTGCTCCTGTAGAATATTTTGTGATTTTTTTTAAATATTGCCACATTTCCAATATTACGACAATATGTTAGAACTTGAATCTCATTATTGTTCTATACTTGTTATTTTGCAGATAGCATCACTGGTACAAGTACTATACTACTTATTTAGATTTAGCATACCGATACACTGGATTTTCTTCTTTTTTTTCCCTTGACTTTTTTTCTTTATCAAAATCCCTGTAGGGGTAGGTTGTTAACAAAGTTTCTCATTGACAAAGTAACTGATTATTTTTGTTATTTTTATATATATATATTTAATGACCATGTAGCCGTAATTAAAAACATGGTTTAAATAGCCATTCACCCGTGTTGAATGGTTTGTCCCTCTTTTTCTCACCAAAACGTGTTTTTTTTTTTTGTACTTGTGTTGATTTTTGAGAAATTTTACCAGATGTACGTCTTGAATTTCAGACTCTTGCATTATGTTGAAATTTCCTGCCTTGTAGTAATTATTTGTTGCTTACTAGTATTTTGATGATAAAACGGATAACGGAGTGAGTTTTTAAAGATAGCTGAGTGGGTGTGGGGTGGGTACAAACAAGGGCAGCTAGAAAAACTATTTAAGATAGTTGAGAAGCTTGGATTTCCAGTTTCCAACTCCCAAAATATCCGCACAAAATATGAAAATAGTACGCTATAGCCAAAGATAACTTGCATGCTCGTTATTCTTGCTTGGACATAATGGTGTGCAAATGTTTAGAGGCTGGTGCGAGTTAGTTGAAATATGATGACAGTTTTATTAGGGACATTTTTACGTTGCGAGTTGGAAACTGTGATGTTCAGTGCCATTCTCTACCATCAGTCCCAGACAACAGGATGGCGCGTGACCCTTGTTATGCAGGGTGGTTCAGTGCACTGCGTTCGAAACGTTTACAATCTGTCATATCTTCCGGTTTGGCAATATGCGCATGCACACAATGGATGAACGCGCGAACGCTATCAATTCGGGAACCAGGAATTAGGTAACTTGTCACTGTTAAAAGTTACGGAAAACATTTTGAGCGTAAAATATAAACGTGCCTCTGCATTCTCCATGAATTTCGTAACTTGCTATGATCAGGGTGAAGAAAAAAACGTTGGTTACTTTCAAGAGTTCGCTGGAGTCTCGTCAAAAACGTTTCTCAAAAAACACTTTTACGTCAGTATTTCGATTACTTTTTCAGCTCGTAATGATGGATTAAGTCAATTTACAACTACCGTGTTGGCTATAGGATAGCATTTTGGCACAGTTTCACTGAAAAGATGCGTTTTTCATTAATTTATGCAAATGGCGATGAAACGAATGAAACGAGCGACCAAATTTGTCGTAGCGGTGATATTGCTACCCTGTTGTGGGAATTCTCAACAACTATCCCAAAGTACAGTTTTCGGCCTTTATTTTCACCGCGATGTTCTAACTTTTTGTGTTTGGCAGCGTTTCTATCACATTTGCTGAATTTTGCCCAGAGCAACAAGTTTTTGTCTTAAAACTATGAAAAATATAGCGTATTTGAAAAGACACGTTATCCCTCGGTTTGAAGTGTAAAATGTCGCCTGTGGCAGAGACTGATTCTGAACCTTCAACCAAGCCACTAATCAGAAATCAGTCAAGGCTTAGAAATGGCTAGATGCGTCCGTTCGCTGGTTCCCGTCGTTCCTTGAGAATGGCAAGTAGAAAACAGGTAACTATAGCAATAAGTAACAGGTAACTTATTTTCAAATTGTTCGTTCTTCGCAAACAATTCTGTGTTACTGCAATAACGCCATGACACCCCGATGCGGCGACGCACTCCTCATTCTCTACCATCACTCTGAGGCAACAGTTACCGCAGGATGGTGAATGATCCTTGTTACACAGGATGCGCGCTGAATGAAACATTTCGAAGTCAATTGTCCGTAGGTCACCGTCGAGGCAACAGCGTTCCTTTCATGAATAGATGAAATAATTTCAGCGATTTCTTCACAGAATAATCTTAAAATTGTGTCTATTGCAAAACAACACAACTTAAAATTGTGTCTATTGCAAAACAACACAACCGCCAATAGTTTTAGCAGGATACTGTTGTTTCAGCCAATCGTGCCAAGGAAGTTTTTCCATTTGAGCTGCGAAGTTAAACAAATCCTTCGTGTATTTACCAATGTATCTTTACCAAATTACCGCACAGTACAGAAGGACAAGTTTACTAGTAATTACTGCATCAAACATATTTAGATGTATTCGTATGCGCGGTAGGATACATGATTCCGATACATGATTCAATTTGAAGCAGGGTTTTAGAGCTTTGTTTTTCAGGTCTAGTTGTGCTCTATCTAATTTACCTGTTATATTCAAGTTTATCATAAGATAAGTGTAAGAAGTTAATCTTTCTAACTCTTCGTTGTTGACAAAAAATTCAATTTGACTTCTCGTTCACCTGCTTTATTGAATATTACTACTTTCGTTTTAGTATTATTAAATTCCAACTTCCATTTCTTATAGTATGATTGCAGGGCGTTGATAGCATCAGCTGTCAAGTGTTATGTGTATGAGAGCAAAGGCAAGTCATCTGCATACACGCGCGGATTTAGGGGAACCCTCCCCCTTCAGCCCGCAAAAAAAAACACGACAAATCACTGGAGGTCTATGCAGGGGACACTAACACATCCATAACAACTTAACAAAACCGCGCTCATTTCAAAAGAGACTTGTCTGGTATTCTTGAGAGAATTCGAACTTTAGTACCGTATATATCCGGGTAAGAGCTCAGGGTCCTGAACATGAAAAATTGACGAAAATTAGCCTGTGAGGGGTGTGGGTAAAAAATACGAAAAATCGCGAAAATTTACAACAAGCGGATCGAACTGCGACAGGGAATAGAACGTCGAATAAAAACACGAAACAGAAATAAATGAACAATATGCAAAATTATAAGTAAAAAAACAATGTATTGCTTATAATGTAACAAATAAACCATAAATAATGAAAAATCGACAGTGAAGAATCATTCGAATTTAGGATTTCCCCGCCGACAAACACGCTCAATACGCAAAATGAACAAAAAAGTTAGGGGTTAAACTGCGTAAATTTTTTTCTGGTTTTGAAAAATACCAGATGAACAGTCATATAAGAACAATAATAATTTACACAGTAAAAATTACAAAAGTTCATAGAAAAAAATTCTCAGATCTCTATTTGTACGTTCATCGCCATCTTCATCAAAGTTAAAACCCTCAAAGTCCAGGTCGGCGTCACTGTCGCCGTCGAACAAAATCCCTACAGCTTCGTCCTGAATTTCGTCGATGTCGTCGCACTCAATTTGGACTTGGCACTTTTACTCCACCGATTTCGCTGCCTATCAGCTTGGCACTTTTAATTCATGTCTAATCACAATAAAGAGACAAAAAAAATGGGGTTGCGGCAAACGACTCTGCTGCAATGTCACACGATGCTTTTGTTTACTGTCTGTCAATCATCTTTGACCATTAAGCATCTGCTTTACTGATTGGTTAAGAATGACACCACTACTAATGTTTCATCATAGAGGTCAACATTGCTTTCTTATCAGACGAAGCGCTCATCAATCATGTTAAAAATTTCAGCAAGTTCTGGAGGTTGGAATGTCTCATTATATGGATATCCCGGTGGGCTTGACATAGGAAGAATTTTTACTTCTCAAACGACAGAAGAATAATTTTCATGACAGAAATGCAATAGCTGTGATGAAAGGTGGTAAAAAAGTTGGCAGTCTTCGGCATGGCATTGCAAAATTGCTGGCCCCAGTTATGGATTCGCAAGCTGCTACCAAATATTTTATAAAGCAAAAACAACGTGATTTCAACCACTCTCCCGGGTAGGGGTTGCTACAGTATTGCAACATTGGTTTCATTGTCGATGAAGCTGAACGAGTGCGACACTTGCTTCGCGGCTCTCAATATACTGTAAGATTTGTTTGAATCGTTTCTAAGGAAGCACAAACCATGGACGTACAACCAAACGGCCGGCCCTTTTCAGGGCCACGACATATTTCATAGTATACACATGATCGTGTAACCTGGAATTCAGTCATTCCGAGTAGACACAATAATAGTCTGTGTAACCAAATAACGGCACATATGTTATATGTCAGCATTGATTGGCTGTTTCCATGAATTCAATACATTGCCATGGGAACTCGCATGCGCAGAATGGCCCGTACGTAAGGCCCGCGGAAAACGCGACAGAATGGTTCTCTAGCCTAGTATTCGTGGATTTTTCAAAATCCCTGCGATCATAAACGGTATCTGACTAGTCTAATGATCGTGCACATACGATTCGTTAAACTGTTGTTACCTTATTATGTATACATGTCACGCTGCTTGCGTCAGAAACATGGTATCACACACATAGTAAAGTTTTACATTATCTTGGCACTGACCAGATCTAGAACTGATAGTTTAAGAACAACGGCAAAAAGTATGTTGAAATCATTAAGGGAAAAAATAGTTAAAAATTCATCCGTTATTCAGACATTCTCTGAAAGTTACAAAGCACGCTCCTACAACAACCTCACATCACTTAAGCTATTGATACCTTAATTAAAACAAGTGTCAAAGTAACAAAATATGTTTTAACTGAGATAAAATGTCCATGGAAATTGTACTGTATTTTTTAAAATACATTCGGCGATAGATATTCCACAAGTTTTAGAATGAAAGAGGAAAACGAAGGCCCAGCCTTCAATCTCACTGAAGACGATAGCAGAGGCGGCTGCACGAAATTTGGCATGGGTGCGAGATCTGCTCACCAACCTCGCGACAAAGGCGCGACCTTACTAGAGGGTCCGGAGGCACAATCACCTTTAAAAAAATGAAATCTAGACCCTCTGAAACGCTATTTCATGCATTTTAAGTAGCACATTTTACTGACACAGAAGGTTTCAGCTTGATTTTGAAGAGGCGCCCCTCCTGCGCCGTCGCCACTGTATAGTGTACAACATTATTCCGATTTACTAAAACCTTGAACAGCCTGTAGCCCGACATGTGCAACAACTCCAATAAGATACATACTAGCAAGACTTACCAATATTAATCAAGATAGTATATAAAACATCGCCAGGATCTTTAGACTGAAGTGAAATGTGGCCCAGTGCCAAGCAGTTCCATGTGATTGCACGTACACAGTTCCCTGGTATTTATACTCTCATGTTTGGCTGTTGTCCAAATATTAACCCGGGGGCCTACTATTTCATTTACGCTGTTTGCATTAGACTAAGAGTCGCGCCACTTGATTTGAAGGATGATTTGTGCAATTAATTACGCGGAAATATGCCGGGCTGGGACAATAAAATGCATGCCATACATACTGGGGTGCAGTAGTGAAAAACAGATCAGCCTACAAGCTGCCCACATCAGGCCTTACAATGCATTGAAATGTAGTGGTAACCATGCTTACGAACTTGAAGCATATACTAGTATACCCGTGTTACCCGGCCTGGTAGCACGATGAGCGAGCCATCCAATAATTGTCCATATTACGCAGGCCTTGTTTGGACAAATGTATTCCTTTTATAGCTAGAATTCATAAAACATCGTTCACATTAGCAACAACTAGTTGTCGGGTACACAAACCATGAATAAAAAAAAAGGAGAAATCTAACCACATTCGAGTGATATTACCGTAAACAATAAACTAGTGAATCGGTCTTGAGGGCTAAGGACAGGCCTTACGCGCGGGTCAGTTCGCGAGTTCTCATGGTAATATAAATACGGAATTCGGTGCCGTCTACGTATTTACGTTGCAATTCACCAGAGTGCACTGGGAGGGACACTCTGAATGGCTGGATTCCAAGTTACTAGTATTCCGCGATCTCGTTCGAAAAGCTAGCAGCCTAGCAGGGACCGTGGCCGAATATACTAGTAGTAGGAAGGTTCATGTGTCTTGTTGATGTCGCCAAAAACACACATATTTCAATTCACATTATGAACGCTTGAATGAATGGCAGAAATAAGATAACTGAAATAAAATGAAACCAGTAGATCGAAATTATTATCATATTCAGTCACGAAACTCGTATAATCACAATAGACATGAGACGCCACAAACGTTATATTCATTTATACTTGATTTAAACAAACTGAAAATGATAACAGTTTCTGTTTAATAATAATAATATATTTGGAATCCGAGTGTGTTGTAAATAGCAAACAAAATACGAAATAAAATAAATACATTGTTAATAACATTGTTATTTGTTAATCTGCTATGTAATCACAACATGTACAGCATGTAAGTAGCATTTTCCTTCTTTGGTCCGCTAAATGAAAATCCGTTAGGTACATAAAAATCGCCCCTCTACTTGAAAAAAAGCCAGTCGGCTACTTGAAAATTGTTCCGCCACATGAAAATCGGCCGGCTACTTGAAAATTGCTGTGCTAGTTGAAAACTGTTTCGCTAAATAAAAAAACAGTCGGCTACTTGAATATCGATCGGTTACATGAAAATCACGGTAAAAATTATTCAATTTTTAAAGAAAAGAAACTGAAACAGTCGACTATAAGCACCCCAGCGGATGATGATGCATTTGTGTCGCGTATTTGTTATAATGATGCACTTCTAAAAGTATATAACTGTATTGTGTAATATTTACTAAAAGCTTGCTACGCGTACAATGAGGAGTTAAAATTTAAACATAGAGCTTGACATAAACACGGATCTCTTTAACTTACCGTAACGCTGGGAAAAATACATACGAGATTTTACTTGGGGGTTTCATGGTTTTCGCTTGCTTTTATATTTTAGAAATCATTTGAGTGCGATGTATTTGCCCAATGATAGAGCAAATTGTTATTTGTAGGAATCCCATCGGATGCTGTCCAGTCAGGTCAGTGTGGGAGACCTTTGTACATCGCGCCAAAAACGCAATAATTTTAGAAAATATATTGTTTGTTATATAGCTGGGAACGAAATATGAAACACTAATTGTTATCCAAACTTAGGACAGTGGGCAACAACTGCCAGATTACTTTAATCAGGCGTGATCGTCGCGCAGCGCATGCTCACATTTCATGTAAACAGTTGTGTTCTATGACTGACAGTTCAAACCAGAAATATTATTGAAATATTCACCCGGAAACAACATACACGGAGATGGCTTGTACTGTTGTATGCGTGTTGATCTGTGTGTACACGTTCCGAGGACGCGCAGCTTTCTCCAAGCATCGACTGAACGCCGTGGGTCAGTCTCTCATTGACGCTGTAGTTCACGTCCTCTCTTAGGGACAACGTCAAAAGATCGATGTCGGATAAAAACCTTATTTCCTTTAGTTTGGGGGTGGGGGTTTTGACCTCAAAAAGTTTCCATCCGAAAAAACGATTTTATTTGTTAATGAAGTCAAATAAATCTTGGAGTATTTGTAGCTCGTTTTTTTCTATCCAATCATGGACAGAAATAACCGAAAAGGGAAAAAATAGAAAAATGGTTTGGTTCGAGTGTAAATCTGTGCGTCAAATGAGGTGCATTTGTAAAGTCTTTTTACACCCATCCGACAACCAACTGCTATGCAATACTACTGTCCGATTATCAATTTGTATTTAATGGTGAATGTAGTCTGACGCCATGACCAATATTTATCAATTAAGTTTCAGTGTGGGGGTAGGGGGGTTTGGAAAAAAACTAAAGGAATTAAGTTGTTTATCCGACATCGATCTTTTGACGTCGTCCCTTACACGACAGCGTTTCCTGGTGACAACACAAGGTCAGTCTCGATCTCCGGACAGTTCGATACGTGTCACTTTTAAGGCTGCCTGTGACAGATAGAGGTACTATTGCGTAAAGCTCGAAGACCTATGGGAAGGAGATTGGGTCAAGATATGTACTATAATAGTTCCTTAACCAGAAAAAGTTTGTATTGCTTTGTTTTCTGTAATTTGTCATTTCGACCGAATTACGTTCCTAATCCCACTCACGCGATTCTCTTCGCCATTGTTCTCAAGGGTGGGCCTACTTTTTGTATTGGCAGCATGTCCATGGCATTTGTTGAATTTTGCTTTGAGGAAATGCTTTTACATAAAATATATAACATCAATAAATAACAAAATATGAGAAATATGGGTAATAAAGCGTGTATTTGAAAAATACCAAATCCTTAGATTGAGATGTGAAATGTCGCCTGTAGGAGAGACTGTTTCTCGACCTTTCATCACGCCACCAACGTCAGAAATCAGTCGTGGCTTGGAGAATGGGCACGCAGATGCCACGCAAGTCAAATCCAATTCTTTTGTATTTCCTCACTTGACGACATGTGTTAAGTTATAAACAGGCTACATTCAGTCGTCGTTCTAATAAAAAACCTTTATGTAGAGATGATTGTTAAAAAGCGACAACTAAGCTATTTATATGTATATGTCATGGCACCTCTCAAAAACACAGTTTTGAGTAACGGCCATCACTGAAATAAAAATATTATTAACTATGGCAGTGTGTTCAGCTTAATGTCTAAATACAAATCCAAATTTGGCATTTTGGATGTTAAAATAGAAAAAATGTATTAGAAAACCTCTTGTCCTCGGTTGATGCACAAATGTTCTTTTTTAGACAAAACTGGCAACAATGTACTGGTGTAGGCTAGCTTATTCACGCTGCAATTCTATGTCAAGATAATTTTTGTAATTCTCCAGATATCGAAAAAAACATAACCACCATGAACTCCCACCTACTGGTAATTGAAATCATAAATGCCAATATATATGGTTAGTGAACCCGGAATACAAACAGATCTGACAGTGATATATATAAATTTATAGTTTCAAGGTAAAGGTATGAAATAACTGACTTGATATAAAACAAATAACTTGAGTAATTTATTATCCCTGAATCTTGTTTCATGTGTGCCGTCCTGATATGGTCTATGGTTTATGGTTCAAAAACACTTTTTAACATTGTTCATGAAAATGTCCCTGTTGCGTCCAGGCAAATGTTATTCATGCCTAGGATAAAGTACTATGGCCAAAAAGCAAGATGACTGCAAGTTTAATTTAGATTTGTCAAGCAAATTTGAATAGAAAAAGGTGTTGTATTAGAATTTTTGGTGAGCTGACCAGTTTTTACTTAATATATTACTGAATCAACAGGGGACAATGAGATTCAAACCTACCCCCCCCCCCCCCCCGCTAGAAATCAAAACGTGCTAACCATGCTAACGTGCTAGGGCAGTCGCTCCTCGAAAAAAATGTTCGGGGCGTCGCCCCTCCAACTTTGTTTTTATCAAGTCAGTTATTTTATACCTTTATCGTGAAACTATAAATATATATATATATATCACTGTCAGATCTGTTTGTATTCACTATATGGCCATTAATCAAAACTGTGTTTTTGAGAGGTGCCATGTCATATATATATAAATAGCTTAGTTGCCGATTCCAACGTGTGCAAAGTTGCCCGGCATCTCTACATAAAGGCATTTTTATTAGAAAGACGACCGAATGTAGCCTGTTTATAACTTAACACATGTCGTCAAGTGAGGAAATACAAACGAAATGGTAGTACACACAGATTTGACTTGCGTGGCATCTGCGTGCCCATTCTCCAAACCACGATAGATATCTGCCGTTGATGGCGTGATGAAAGGTCGAGAATCAGTCTCTACCACAAGCGAGATTTTACATCTCAATCTAAGGATTTGGTGTTTTTCAAATACACGCTTTATTACCCATATTTCTCATATTTTGTTATTTATTGATGTTATAAATTTCATATGAAAGCACTTCCTCAAAGCAAAATTCAACAAATGCCATGGACATGCTGCCAAATACAAAAAGTAGGCCCGCCCTGAGAACAATGACGAGAGAATCGCGTGAGTGGGATTAGGAACGTAATTCGGTCAAAATGATTCCAATAAATTACAGAAAACGAAGCAATACAAACTTTTTCTGGTTAAGGAACTATTATAGTACATATCACGACCCAATCGCCTTCATATAGGTCTTCGCGGTTTACGCAATAGTACCTCTATCTGCCACAGGCAGCCTTAAAAAGTGACACGTATCGAACTGCCCGGAGTTCGAGTCTGACGTTGTGTTGTCACCATGACAGGAAACGCTGTCGTGTAAGAGAGGACGCGAACTGCAGCGTCAATGAGAGACTGATCCAAGGCGTTCAGTCGATGCTTGGAGAAAGCTGCTTGTCCTCGGAACGTGTACACACAGATCAACACGCATACAACAGCACAAGAGCAGTGGGCAACAATTGCCAGATTGCTTTAATCAGGTGTGATCGTGGCGCAGCGCATGCTCAAATTTCATGTACTAGTAAATAAAACAATGTATTTTACACGCCTTGTGTACGCCACCGCCCTTTAATAAAACGTTTTACGCACTTATAAAATGTTCGGTTAATTAGATTAGAATATACATTAGCAATTAGTGTTTCACTTTTCTTTCACAGCTATTATAACAAACAATATAAATTCTAAAACAAATAACAATTTGCTGTATCATTGGGTAAATACATCGCACTCAAATGATTTCTAAAATATAAAAGGAAGCGAAAAACCCCAAGTAAAATCTCGTATGTATTTTTTCCAGCGTTACGGTAAGTTAAAGAGATCCGTGTTTATGTCAAGCTCTATGTTTAAATTTCAACTTCTCATTGTACGTGTAGCAAGCTTTTAGTAAATATTCATATGAGTTTTACACAATACCGTTATATACTTTTAAAAGTGCATCATTATAACAAATACGCGACACAAATGCATCATCGCCCGCTGGGGGTGTTTATAGTCGACTGTTTCCGTTTCTTTTCTTTAAAAATTGAATAATTTTTACCGTGATTTTCATGTAACCGATCGATATTCGAATAGCCGACTGTTTTTTGTTTTTTTAGCGAAACAGTTTTCAAGTAGCACAGCAATTTACAAGTAGCCGGCCGATTTTCATGTGGCGGAACAATTTTCAAGTAGCCGACTGGCTTTTTTTCAAGTAGAGGGGCGATTTTTATGTACCTAACGGATTTTCATTTAGCGGTCCAATTGTATATATGGACCACCGTAAAGAACAATTCCGGCATAGTTACTGAGTGGACTACATTTAATACTGCAAAGACAGAAAATCATACTCAAGGTACATGGAGTGATTACATAGCGGAAAGTTAAGATGAACAAATAAATAAGAACGTTGATTATTGACAATGTATTTATTTTATTTCGTATTTTGTTTGCTATTTACAACACACTCGGATTCCAAATATATCATCATTAAACAGAAACTTTTATTAAATTTGTTTAAATCATGTATGAATGAATATAACTTTTGTGGCGTCTTATGTCCATTGTGAACGATAATACGAGTTTCCTGACTGAATATGATAATAATTTCGATCTACTGGTTTCATTTTATTTCAGTTATCTTATTTCTGCCATTCATTCAAGCGTTAACAATGTGCATTTTTATATATGTGTGCCTGTGGCGACATCAACAAGACGCATGAACGTTCCTACTATATTCGGCCACGGTCCCTGCTAGTATTTCGAACGAGATCGCGGAATAACTTGGAATCCAGCCATTCAGAGTGTCCCTCCCAGTGCACTCTGGTGAATCGCAACGTAAATACGTAGACAGCACCGAATTCATCAGTGATTGGCCATATTCATGGTTTCAGTACATATATTACAATGGGAACTCGCGGACTGACCAGCGCGTAAGGCTTGCCCTTGGCTTGCCCTTAGCCCTCAAGACCGATTCACTAGTTTATTGTTTATGGTAATATCCCTCGAATGTGGTTAGATTTCTCCTTTTTTTATTCATAGTTTATATACCCGACATCTAATGTGAACGATGTTTTATAAATGCTAGCCATAAAAGGAATACATTTGTCCAAACAGGGCCGGCGTAATATGGACAATTATTGGTTGGCTCGCTCATCGTGCTACCAGGCCGGGTAACACGGGTATATGATGCTTCAAGTTCGTAAAAAAAATTCTATGACATACAAGTATGGTTACAACTACATTTCAATGCATTGTAAAGCCTGATAAAATTGTCTCTGGTGAGAACTTTTTCCCCCACTGCACCCCAGTATGTATGGCATGCATTTTATTATCCCCGCCCGGAATTTTTCTGCGTAATCATTTGCACAAATCAAGTGGCGTGACTCTCGGTCTAATGAAACTCTCAGTCTAATGTGGCGGAGGCTGGTTCTCGACCTTTCATCATGCCACCAACGGCAGAAATCAGTCGTGGCTTGGAGAATGGGCACGCAGGTGCCACGCAAGTCGAGTCTGTGTGAACTACCAATTCTTTTGTATTTCCTCACTTGACGACATGTGTTAAGTTATAAACAGGCTACATTCGGTCGTCTTTCTAATAAAAAAAAAAACCTTTATGTAGAGATGCCGGGCAACTTTGCATACGTCGGAATCGGCAACTAAGCTATTTATATATATATGACATGGCACCTCTCAAAAAAACAGTTTTGATTAATGGCCATATAGTGAATACAAACAGATCTGACAGTGATATATATATATATATAAATTTATAGTTTCAAGGTAAAGGTATGAAATAACTGACTTGATATAAAACAAATAACTTGAGTAATTTACTATCCCTGCATTTTGTTTCATGTGTGCCGTCCTGATAGGCAACTCTGTGGTTTATGGTTCAAAAACACTTTTTAACATTGTTCATGAAAATGTCCCTGTTGCGTCCAGGCAAATGTTATTCATGCCTAGGATAAAGTACTGTGGCGAAAAAGCAAGATGACTGCAAGTTTAATTTAGATTTGTCAAGCAAATTTGAATCGGAAAAGGTGTTGTATTAGAATGTTTGGTGACCTGAGCAATTTTTACTTAACATATTACCGAATTAACATTGGACAATGAGATTTAAACCTATCCCCCCCCCCCGCTCGAAATCAAAACGTTTTAGCCATCGTAGTAATAACTTATGCACTGGCGGGGGCAGTCACCCCTTTAAAAAAATGTAGCCCCTCCAAAATCAAGCTGAATCCCTTTGTGACAGCAAAATTTGCCCCTCAAATGCAGGAAATACGTATCAAAGGGTCTAGATTTAAATATTATCAAGGGGGAGCATGCACCAGGAACCCCGAGTAAGGTTTGTGAGCAGATATCGCCGCACGCAAAACTTGGTGCCGCCACCACTGTTATGTATTTTTTTACAAAACAATTATAAATATATTAATTTATATAAAACATTATTCTAATATTTTTTTGTATATTTCTATATATTATATTTGAAATTATTGGGGTGGAAAATTTGTTGAAAAGAAAACGCAAGCCAATCACCAAGAATAAATCAAAGAAAGCTTAGAAAGAACTCCCGTGTGCTGAGAGTATTGAAGACACATTAAAAATTAATTCAAAATTACTTGTACTTGAGATATTAATGGAATAGCTGAAAACTAATTATGTAAATCGGGTAACTGATATAAACAGAATTGAGTGTAAAACTAATAAGGCCTGCGTAATGTAATATCTATGTAACAAGTTTCATTGAAATGTGATTATAACACAAAAACTATGAATTATTATTAGAAAATTATTGTAAACAAATTTCAACCCAAATTTAATCGGGCCTGTCTCTTGTTCTAGAGCATTTATGAACCAAATTTTATTCAACTGTGATGAGCAGTAATTGAGATATCAGTGTTAATTAATTATTTTAATTAGGTGATTAATAAGCATAAATATTTACCAAAAACTAATTGGGTCTCTGCATAGTCCTAGGTTCATTGAAATGTGATGATGAATACTATATAAAAGTTTCATTAAAGTCCAATTAGTGGTTCTTTATATATCATTAATGTCCACAATTATTTATCCTAAAACTAATCAGGTCTCTGCATAGTCCTAGAGGATCTATGTAGCAAATCTCATTGAAATATGATAATCACTACTTGAGTTAACAGGCGAAAAGCTGGAAATTAACTAATTATGCTAATAAGGTGATTAATATGCACAAATATTTACCCCAACACTAATCAGGTCTCTGCACAGTCCTTGAGTAACTATGTGCCAAGTTTCATTGAAATGTGATGATTACTACTTGAAATATCAAAAGCTGAAAATTAATTAATTATGCAAATTAGGTAATTAATATGTACTGATATTATCCTAAAAACTATCAGGTCTGTGCAGTGTCATATGACATCTATGTACCAAGTTTCATTGAAATGTGATGATTACTACTTGAAATAACAAAAGCTGAAAATTAATTAATTATGCAAATTAGGTAATTAATATGTACTGATATTACACTAAACACTATCAGGTCTGTGCAATGTCCTATGACATCTATGTACCAAGTTTTATTGAAATGTGATGATTACTACTTGAAATATCAAAAACTGAAAATTAATTAATTATGCAAATTAGGTAATTAATATGTACTGATATTACCCTAAAAACTATCAGGTCTGTGCAGTGTCCTATGATATCTATGTACCAAGATTTATTGAAATGTGATGATTATTACCGGTACTTGAGATATCAGTGGAAAAGCCAAAAATTTATTAATCATTATGCAAATTAGGTAATTAATATTCTACAGATTTTTACCCAAAACTAATCAAATCTGCGCATTAGTTCAGAGCATCTATGTGCCAAGTTTCATTACAATCAAATGAGTGGTTCTTTAGATATCAGTGGAACAATCATGGAACAGCTAAAATCAGCTAATTATCATGCAAGTTAGGTAATTAATATGAATAGATTTTTACCAAAATCTAATCAAATCTGCGCATTGGACTAGAACATCTATGCACCAAGTTTCATCAAAAATCAATGTATGGTTCTTGAGATATTAGTGGAACAGACACACACACAGACAGACACACTAGCAGACACACTGCAAAGACTCCCTGTTTGTGCTTCGCACACGGGAGTCAAAAATGCACGCAATCTGTAGCTATAACAAACGTTGACACATTCAAGAAACATAGTTGAACTCCGGTGACTTGTCCTTTGTTATATAATATTATTGAACGTGGTCGATCGAAAAACCTGTGATATTTCTGATTTTTGGGGGTTATAACAATTCAAGTCAACGATACAACAACTAAAGACTTTATTAGATACACCAGTATAAAACAATGCTTTAATTTTTGTATATTGTCATTTCAAAACGTCGCCATTTGCATTTACAATCAAAAAGAGCATCCATAAAAATCGCCCAATTTAACATTAATAAAATGTGGTGTGTCAAATAACAAAACAGCCCACCAATTGTTAATGATATGTTTCGATCATAAAATGTCAAAATCGAAGACAAATATTGGCTGCACGCTTAGAAGAAGGGTAAATAAAATAGAGTTCAATTTAATTACACTAAAATCCGAACACGAACAATTTCTGGGTAAAGCTATGAACATTTGTTGCGAAAATGTGTCGCTGCTGGTAAAATAGATGAATTAAAGAACTACTCGCCGGCTAAAATATGACCTTATACAGATATCCTGATTAAAACATTATGTGAAAAAGCTCGAATTCTGGAATAAACAACTAAGTGGTAAAAACACATATAGCACTGACAATGTCAAAATCAAGAAAGCTTAGAAAGAACTCCCGTGTGTATTGGTGACACATTGCAAATTTATTTATAGTTACTTGTACTTGAGATATTGATGAAAAAGGTAATCAGGTAATTAATATAAACAAATTTGGGTGTAAAACTAATAAGGGCTGCGCAATGTAACAGAACATCTATGCACCAGGTTTCATTGAATCGTGATTAGAAGCAAAAAAATTATGAATTATTATGCTAATTAGGAAATTAATTTGAACAGATTTTAACCCACAATTAATCATGCCTCTCTATTGTCCTGGAGCAATTATGTACCAAGTTTTATTGAAATGTGATGATCAGTAATTGAAAGTAAGTGTGAAAGCCGAAAATTGCCTGATCATTATGAAAATTATGTGTGTGTGTGGTTCGTAATGAGCGTTCAGGCAGCAAATCTCTGCGCGTGCTGAGTTTCCTTCCCAAGCTTCTATCCGGAGATCGATTTTTTTCCCGGCACATGCCGACTAGGTCCTGAGTCTCGGCACGTACCAAAATCTCTAGCATGAACGTCGCTATTAATATTGTTAACTGCTATGTTCCAAGTACTAGTATGTTGCTAAGTTTATACGACAGCATTCTATCGGAGCCGAACTACTGCTCCTCCCACCGATTAACAGATTATCTCCAATGCGTTTACACGGTCGGACTGAACGAGAACTGAGATCCGCCCGAGGTCAATCCAATTCCTCAGAGCCGAAAGTAACAGCTTCCTCAATTAAAAAAAAACATGACGGAAAACGATTTTGGTATCTTGCTTGTGTGTCTTTTTTTTAAATAGCACGATGCATGTCAGAATATTAGCCTATTGAGCTGAAGGAAAAAAAGAAAACAGTCGCGAGTCTGAGACAATGCATTAGTGTTACGATTTAGGTATCTCAAATAAACAGGATACACGGCAGCTAAAATATGCTAAATGTGTTACAGCTTATGCACTTATTGTCATGCAAATTCACCTTCTTTTAATTATTCAACTGTTGTGATATGTGTTACAATTGTCAATTTAAACCTAGTCGGAAGTCATCGCCGTAATATGACCGCTTCCACGATTTTTATCCACGGTGTCTTTATAACAAATTTCTCCAATTTCCATTGGATCTGTTCAGACGTCCTTTCAAGATTTTGTCGCATAATTTCGTACACCATTTTTCTGTTTCCCATTGGGCTATCAATCTATCGCAGTATGTCTTTACTCTGCCAAATAAGTATTAGGGCATGTACCTCTTCGACAAACCAGATTATTACGCAACATTTACAAACGATGTTGTCTCCGACATAATTAAAATGAGAGGTTACTTGAGAATCGTAGGCTCCGATAAAATGCTGTCGTGTGAACGCAGCATGTGTACCTTGTGATCTAACCCCAAATCGTTGTTGATTTTTTGAAATAGTGATTCGTTCTGATTCCTATCTACAACCACAGTCCCGTGATAGAGGGACTGTGCTACGTACAACCAACTTCCAATCTGAACGGAAAGAAAACAATGTGCTGGTGGCAGCTTATTGTGATTCGTTAACACTAATGATTATTTTGGTCATGTTGACTAAAACCTGTACAGAACCAAAATGAGAGTAATATCACGGGGGAAAATTCTCTCTTCTGGGTTCTCTACACGTGTCAGGGGGAAATTCTTCCTCTCGTCTCTATGTCACGTCCCTTTGAGGTACGGGATCGGGAAAGTCACTTAACCTTTACAGTCAAATAATACACACACAACGAAATACGTTTCAACTTTCGTCTTTAGTCGGTCAATCGAGCACTCTATAAGACACAGCGCCCTGGGGAAAAGTCCCCAAGACTATCGCAAGGCTGACCCAAGACTGCCTCTAGACTGCGTCAAGACTCGCCCCAAGACTCTCCAGGACTGCTCTGTTCTGGTGTACTCGCCAAGACCAACTAAAACAACTTTATTCATTTTCAAAACCTTAACCAATTACAAAGAAGTTTAAAGACTCTAGGGCGTAACCTTCAATCATACAGTCAATCACACTAAGTACTGAACACGTCATATCTTTGATTAATCGTTCACTACATTAATAACTGCGAATACTAACTGTCAGAAATAGTAGTCTGAATAGCGACGGTTATATCGTAATTAGTTCCAAATCACTGAACCAAGTTCCGTCCAGAACATCAAATGGGCCAAAACGATGACAGACATAACACAGCCATTCGCTAGTAATCAGCTAATTAAGTCGATTAACAGATACGTGCAAATAATTTTATCATAGTACAAATAGAACTATTATTCATTCCGACACGTCGATATCACATCTTATATGTACGGTCGAGTTTGAGTGAGTGTGTGTGTGGGGGGGGGGGCATATCACACAATAAACAACGTAACACAATATCCGCAATGTTTCCAAAAGAACAGTCGTCATGGGTTTATGAAACATGGTAATAACAAAAATATTTCATTACAGTGGCGATTTATTTTGGCGTGTTTGGCCAACATAGAGACGAACACCTGTGCCATAGTACTGAGTTTATATTTATTGATATTCACATGTCATCGTCGCCATACATGCCATGTCTTCCATTATGTCGACAATTCCAAAGGGTAGTTTCAATCACAGTCTCTCTATAGAGGGACTGTGCCTCAATGTTTCTTGTTTTGTGTCACGGTGCATGCGCATAGTCCCATATGGTCCGTCTCAGAATCGCGAAGTGTTAAGTTAGTATACAACTATCTCATCGAAAAAGATCTATCTATGCAGAAAACAATCCAAGAAAAAATTAAAACTATGCAACTTTACTGGGCTTGGAATCTCACTAGCACGTTAAGTTAGTATCTAATCGCAGATGTGAATTCACATAACAGGCGATGAACTGAACTTTGCCTATCGATGTGTCGCATTCTAATCATGTTTTACAATAGAAATGAAATCCTACGAAACGATGAATTGTCTTAATTTAATTTAGTGATGTCATCATTTGTTTGTATATTATATTCATCGTAGCGAGCATGCCAGCAATCTAAGGGTGCCTGCATAAATTACTGGTCACCGCCGTGGCATCGTAATTGGCAAATGGATATGATACGTAACACGTTCTATATTAGCTTCGTTATTAGTGTTGTCGTTACGGAATGCCTATATAGCTCAGGTCAATGCTCTATGGAAGTGTTATTAGCATGTAAATAAACCTCGGAAGCAATCTTTGAACACAAAGATACACAGTCAATATTAGCAAGCTGGACGTGTACCCTAAAATTTAAGGGGAACTTCAGTACTCTTTTTGATTAAATTGCAGCTTAAAAACAAACAAAATACTATGTGTTAATGGGAGGATATAACATACAGTATATTACATACCGTTCTGGAAAATGCGAACAATTTGAATGAATTTTGCAACTATACATATCATAACATTATCGGTAGTCATCTTGTTACGTTATCAATTGAAAAAAAATCTATTACATTATCTGTCATTTTGTGTTACATTATCGGTTAATGATACATTATCAGGAATTTATTACATTATCGGGTCCAACATATATAGCTACGGTAATTGCAACCCAATCGATATTTGCAAGATTCCAGGAAACACGGTGACTAGTGAGAACCAAAACGACACAAACCGTTGTTAATTTTTATGGAGGACATGGATTCATTCTTATTACAGACTCCCGGGAACAATTCTTTATGGTGTAATTCACTCTGGTGTGGGAAAACGGAAAAGTCACAGTTAATTAAAAATAGTGACATTTACATTTTACATTTAAATGTAAATATATAATATACCAAAATTGTCATCTAAGCGTTAGGCCGTCGCTGATTGGCTGCTGTGCTGGAATGCCAATTTTTAGTTTCAAATACCCCGGCTTAGTGTTCTAGGTTCTTCGCGTAATTAGGTGTTCGTATGCAAGGGATTTTTCCACACAAAAACGACGAATTCGGCCGCATTTTGTTATCGGTTGGCTAAATATAACCCCAACGGACCGTATTTTTGTGAAAGATTGGTATTTTTGTCCTGATTTGTATGAATCTGAAAAACGCGTTTCACAACTTGTCTCTTATTTAGTTTTATGCGTCATTCAAGATAGCGGTCCCATATAGTAAATATCGTATTTATTTTATTATCACGTGTGCGCTAGCTGACTGTGACCAAAACAGGGTTGCTGTGCCCGCCCCCTCTTGCAACAACCACTTCCATACACCGCCCTAGTCCCCAGTAGCTTTTTTGAGTTTAATACACTCCACTTGAGTGCGAAAAACGGCAGAGAATGCTCGCAATAAGGGGTAGGATATTCTCAATATAAGATAGGATAGGATAAGATATTTTACTTGGAACGTACACAAAAACAGTGCTTGAGTAAAGTCCAATATAAGAAACATAAAGTAACACAACTAATCTAAAATAATTTTAAAATCTGAAAAACAAAATTAGCTAAAATACTACAAACATATTTGTCTACACTAGAGAAAACAGTAATTATTATAAACAATTCTCCATTTGGTAAGGTTTGATAATCAGATGAGTATTTGAACAGTGCATAGAGGAATTATTTCCTGTGTTCTGAAAAACTGTCACAATGAAAAAAGTAGTGTTTTTCATCACCCACACCATTAGAGTCACACTTGTTACATACCCTGTCAATTTTATTTATTCCCCTGTAACGGCCTATTTCAATTGGCAAGAAGTGGGCTGAAATACGGAATTTGGTTAATGTTACTGTTAATGTTTTGTTTTTATGTCATCCAAGTATTTTTCAAATTTATAATTATTTTTGAATGTTTTATAAGTACTTAGTTTATTATGACCACTTTTGTTCAACTGACTTTCCGCATTTATTGAGTAAATTTGGTTTAACCTTTCTTTAAACAGATTGCAAAAATTTGCCAGATTAGTATCCGTGTTTGTCATCTTTGTTTGTAGAAGTTTGTGGACAAATTTATACCAAGGATCGTATTTAAACCCACTACTTTCTTTAAAAGCAGCTTCGATAATTATAGTGTTTGTTTTCTTACATGACAACCTTTGATCAAATGTTATGACAGTAGTACAAACACCAAACACAAATGGGAAACGACCAAGTTCACCTCTACAAACAATATTTGATGCCTTCCTGTGTACTCCCAAAACTCTCTTACAAAACTTTATATGAAGTTTTTCTGGTAATATTTTGTCAGAGAATAGCTTTGATACAAAAAAAGTATTATCAATCTCTGATTTGCTATTGCCAGTTCCACTAAATAGATTAGTCAGAAAATTACCCCAAACCTCTGACCCATAAAGAATAACTGGTTTAATAACAGAATCAAACAGTTTACATGCTAGACTCACTGAATGGCATTCATTTGAATCACAAAGCATTTTATACATTTTAAATGATGCTTTGTGAGCTTTTACATACAACCTTGCTGTGGCTGCACTAAATTTCCCATTTGATTGAAAAGTGATGTCAAGTTATAAAAATTCACACATTCAAGTTGTGTTCCATTAATGTAGAATTGAAATTTGACTTCAAGGTTTTTACCAGTGCTGTTGAAAACTATAATTTTAGATTTGTTTATGTTAACCTTTAATTTCCATTTCTGGCAGTGATTTTGAATGGCATCAATGCCCCTATGTAGACCATCAAGACTAGTAGATAGCAACAGAAGATCATCTGCATATAAAATACAGTTAAATTTCACACCATTCAGGACCACTGGGTCAAAATTGTTAACAACATCACAGATACCATTGACATAAATAACCGGGGACTTGCTTTACACCTCTATTAGAATCAAAGTATGGTGTAATTCCACTATTCATTTTTATGCTATAGTGTGTATTTTTATAGATTGAGTCAAAGGCTTTGGAGAAGTTAATAAAGCATGAAAATCAATAGTTTTCTGTCTTTTTACGTTTGTTGTTCACATATTTTGTAATCAAGGATCTCAAAATATGGATGTTATATGTTGTCCTATGATTTAAAGCCAAACTGGTTATCCCTGCTTTGATTGTTTTCATACAGATAGTTTGTTAGCCACTTAACCTGCTGTTTAATACCATGGTATAAAGTTTGGATAAACAGCTGGAGATGGCAATGCTATAATTATTGCAATCCCCTGGGTCTCCTGATTTAAAAATGCAGGAAATTTGCCTGACTTTAGCACTGAACAAAATAATTTGGCAATTGAATTAATGAGATATGGTGCACCATGTTTTACCATTTTATTTGATATCATCTCATTACCTGAGGTTTCACCTAATTTGAGTAATTTAATATGTTTTGTTACTTTCTCACTTGGAATTTCATAATCAAGATTAGTTTTATTTACATTCTCCCTCTCCAGTGTACTGATACTATAATCCTAACTGTAATGGTAAAACTACTCTCATCAACATTAGATTCACTGTTTAGACTTTTAAAGTGATCTAACCAATCGTTTACATTAATGTTGTCATTGTTACTATTTATTTTGTCAACATTTCCAAGTTCTTCTAACAGTTTCCAGAATAATTTAGGATTTGTTTGTTTAAGTGCCATAATTTTGTCACACAGCTTATCTTTATATTCTCTTTTTTTAATTTTAATTAATTTTTTGTACTTTTTGTTGATGCTGTATCTTTCCTGTCTAATAAGGTTATCTCTTGGAAATTTGTCAACTTGACAAATTACTTGAAGTAAGCGCGAGCAATGAATTATTTTTTAACGCATTGAGGTAATATCGTTATCAAAGCATTTTTATTTTGGGGTTTATTATTTTCTTTAGCCTAGGATGAATTAGCTTTAATGAACTTTTGGCTGCACTGGTTATACTATCATTAAAATGACTAACAGCTTCATCCATGTTTTCATAATCATGAGACTGGAAGGCATCAATTTTCTTTTTCACAGTGTTATTTGAGATAGCTTTGACAACATTTTTACGCCCATTTTCATCCCAGATAAATTTGCCTGGTAATGGGGAAATGTTGCTATAGGTATTTTTAATGTCATGATTGAAGTTTGCAGCGAGAGGCAAGGCAGTGGTCTGAAAGGTGGTTAAGTGGCCAAACTTTGACATACTGTACATCTCTAAATATGCTAATTACTCCATAGTCAACAAGACTACTCCCCCATATTGGTGACTAGTAAATTTTCCCAAGGAGTCACCTGGAACTCTTCCATTCAAAATGAGACAGTTACTATTACGACATAACTCTACCAGTGCTTTACCATGGCAGTTTATATGGTTGTCCATATTGTTCTTTTTATACACATCATCTATGGGAAAATGGTCTGGTAATGGCAAGTTATTATTACTATCATTACAAAAGTCCTTCAGCAAGCCACTCATTGCATTCAGCCACCAATTAACACAATATCTCCAACTTTGTTAAATTTAGCAATATCCTTTTCTAAAATATCATGAATGTCAAGACCCGAGATTGTAGATGTGTTATAAACACTTGGCCCCTCTGGGGAAATATAACATGCATACAAGTCATTTTTTAGCCCAAAAAATATTTTTTGCATTTTTATCCATAAGAAATCGCTACGAGAACTGTTAATTTTAGTGATTCCTTTTTGCAGTTCTGATTTAAAGATGATTACAACTCCACCTGAATGTCTACCTCTACATCTACATATATACGCTTTGATCTATCACTACGGAAAAAGTTAAATCCTGGGAAATCTGTTCTACAATCCTTATCTAACCATGACTCAACGAATCCTATACATTCATCAATAGGGGGTGCTTTTTCTTAAATATTTCTGCTCTAGGGGGTACTAAATTTATGTTGCGTTCGCAATAGGGGTTTATTATTTTCGGGCAAACCGTTAGGTATTCGTAAATGAAGTCAATTTGTGTAATTTTCTTGATTTATTCTGCAGATATAGGTAGAATATAGGTAAGGCTTTGGCGAAATTTCAAAGAGCAACTAATAATCTTCAACCTGGTATTTTTTATAGATTTTATTTTTCATTCTGTTCGTCTGTTTTTTCGAGTTTAAAAAATGTGAGCTGGCTGAAGCCTTCATCCCTTGTCTATTTCTTACACTAGATACCAGCCAATACCCCCCTCCTCCCCACGCTCATAGGGAGTGTGTCCAGTCGATCATAGTTCCTGGGCTCCCTGTGATGAATCTAATGATGTCAACAAGCAACTTCCCCAGAGCATAGGATTAAAAGACCGTTGTTCGTAGGTGGCGTAGTTTAATAATCAAAAACGATTCTCGAGCCGCTGCAGATCAACAGTAAATTGTAGTTTTTGCAGTATTTTATGATTTATTTGATTGTAAATAAATGTGACGCCAGACGCAGAAATGTGTGACGACCTTGAATATATTTGAAAAGGAAGTCTGGCGGTTAAATTGTAACCATATATAATGTTACAATACAGCAGGATTAAAGAAATAAATCGTAAATCATCATGACGGCCGCTCAACCAGTCCCCACCAGTTATATAACACCTGAAAACACTTTTGAAGCATAAAATGCAGTGTAATATATAAAGCAATAAATAGTGTAAAAAAATAATTATCTTTACTGCCAAGCACAGGCGCTTGTGAGTCAGAACGCAAAGTAAAGTGGAACAGGTCGGATCTGTGAACATTGCAACTGGTAAGTTAGGTTTATTGTTACAGTCATGTTTCGGGGCAGCTGTTAATACAAGGGAAAATTTGGAATAGAATATCTTATATTAACAAACAAAACATCCTGCTTCACGACACTGGAAATGGCAGTAAGTTTATTTCAAACGTTTGTGAAGAAATAACTAAGAATATATTGGTAATTACGAAGATCAATGTCTTTCTAGATTTAGCTTTATCAAATCAACGTGTCCAGAAGTACGGCGTTGTCCTGGGAATGCCCAAAAGGGTTACAAATTACTGCAGTTCAAAACTCGATCACGCCTTTTTTCAGTCCTGCCCTTTTCCAGCTATACTGCCAATATTAAGTTAATTTTTCATTTTTTTCTTCTCAGCATTAATATTGGCATTAGATTATTATGTTAGTATTTTTGTTGAAAGTTATCACGTTTTTCCTTGAAAGAATTCTGCTCTTTGAGTTTGATCGGTTACGGAATTTTCCATGACGTCATTCAGCATGCACAGCTCACGATTTACTGGTGGAACGATCGTTTTCCGACTAGCATGTCACTTATAGGTAGAATTTTCTACAGACTGCAGATATACTAGTACTTGAAAATACTAAAATCTTAATTAATCTTTTATTCTTTTGACATTGAAGTCACTACTGTCTCTCCTGGCCATTTTTTGCATTAGGTGCGGAAGGGATGTCATCTGCGCACGCACGGGAATTGTGTCCCAAGCGACGATAACAACACACGCTAAAAATGCAAAGACTCACGGGTAGATGCTTGGTTGTAAACAACACGCTATGGCCATCTGACACATGCGCAGGTGACGACTACCCCGCTTTAACTTTGAGCAGATCTCCATGCAAAATTTCGTGCCGCCGCCTCTGGTAGGACACTTATTTATACCGCAGATTGAACATTCGTCTACGGGAATCGGACCCATAACTTCCCTAGTGCGCGACGAAAACGCTAACCACTGTACCAATGCCCAGGTATTCTGGGTATTCACTAAGCTATAGAAAAATGCATTAACTACGAATCTGATATCCGAGAACATTTTACATATTCTTTCATCTATTCTCCAAAGCTTAGCTTTGGTTCAATATAATTTCAGAACGCACCGCTTTTTGGAATATTTGGGGATTCGCTCCGCCAGGATTGCTCTTAAAATCTCTTGTGTGTGTGTGATTTCCAGTGTCTTCACATATTAATTTTTCTGTGTTTATTTTGGGGGGGGGGGCTTGGCCGATTTCGCTCAAACTTGGCAGGCAGGTCACACCTTCACTCTAATTAGTAGGTAAAATGTAAAAAAAATTCTGGCCTATCGTTGCCATGACAGCAACCAAAAAACTGATTTTTGAATAGCAATTCTATGATTAAAAAGCTCGGACATAGCTCATTCTACTCAGCTTGAGTGTGGGCACAAATAAACTATTTGTTTTTTGATATCTTTTTTCATTTCCCAAAAATCTTACCTCAACGGTAAAGGTTTTTTAACTCTTTTGTGATTTTTCTGGCTTGGCCGATTTTGTTCATACTCGGAGGCAGGTCATTCCGCCACTAATCAGAAAAAAAATCCTGGCCTACTAATACTTTTAATACTTTCGCAAAATGTATCACCTCCTACCAGTATTGTAATAGCAGTGCGTATACGGGACTCGATTAGTTATACAGAGGCGGCGTCTGTTCTCCATCCCTTGTGCCCCATATGCGCAAAGGGTCGTGTATTTTTTTGTAGTTAGGTGGAAAAACCTGTTGAAACATTCCTGGTCCACTGTTGCCATGGCAGCAGCCAAACATTGAATTTTTGAACACCTTCGCACAAAATGTATCTTCTCCACCTCCAATTTTTGAAGTAAAAATCTCCTGACATATCTCATTCAACTCAGCTTGAGTGTGGGCCTAATGTTAGTATTGTTTTTTTTTTAAGATTATGTTTCATTGCCGACAAATTTGACTGGAATTTCGAAAAAAAAAAATTCGCCAGGAACGATTTTTTTTTCTTTTCTGTGATTTATTGGACGGCAATATTAGTCTTACTTGACAGCCAGGTCACACCTGCAGGTAGACAAATATTGTTCCTACAGTTGCCACGACAACGACCGAAACTTTGATCTTTGCGCAAAACTTCGGGTAAAAATCTTAAAAATATATCATTCTAATCTGCTTGAATGTGTGCCTAAATTTATTATTTTGTTTTTGAATTGACGCTTTTACTGGATTGACACGCACAAGACGCGCGTTCAGTGCTAGTCTAAATCGTTATTCACACTCGATACGTTGTAGCTTCATGTTACCATTACCAGTTTAATTATTTGTTGCACGTAACTGTAACACGAAAGATAAAAAAAAATGGGGGAAGGATACAAACTACATCGTACAATTCGGTCGGTCGTTTATTTTGCCAGCTAATAATAAATTGAAACTCCTATAAATCAGCATAATATATAAAGCAATAAATATTTTGAATTAATAATTTTTACGTCAAACACACGCTCTTGTGAGTCTGAACTCAAAGTGGAGTGGGCAAGGTCGGATTTGCGAACAGCGTAAAGGTGAGTTACGTTTATTCAGAGCTCGAGGCGGCGGCGCGAAATTCTGCATGGGTGCGAGATCTGCTCACCAACCTCGCGACAAAGGCGCGACCTTACTAGGGGGTCTGGAGGCATGCTCGCGATAAAGTGTGGTTCTATTTCACTACGAATTCACTTAGATCACGACTGAAAAAAACGCAAGAAAATACAAGCTTGATTGCTGTCAAAATGTCATCATTTGATTGGCTAATACGAATCTTTTCTCGGGCTAATTGGCCAGTGCTAAGTCGGTTAGATCACGCCACTCGGTGACTATGAGAATTAGAACTCGGGCATACGGCCCTCGTTCAAATTCTCATAGTCACCTCGGACGTCACCGTGATCTAACCTATACGTAAAACGTCACGTATCCGAATGTCAAATATCCGAATTGTTCGGTTATCTGAACGTGCACTGTGTCCCCGACATTTTGTACAGTGTAATGTATATTTCATTGTGTGTTGAACGTCCTGTACAATATTTTCAACGTGTTTCTTTCTTTTAAAATGCCTGTGAAATGTCTGCTTTTTTCTAGTCCAAAATCATGTATTGGTACATCAATATTATTATTTTTCATGTTATTAAAATAAAATTGGGTTTCAAACTCAATCTACGCCATTTTTATTTTTGTGTATTTTAAAACGAGGCTCCTCCTAAGCGTACGCAGGTGAACTTGCATACTTGCTGGTCAGCGTGCATTGCCGATATTGTATATCAGACACATTTTTTAAAGAAATTTTCTAGTCTTTGACTAGATTTCCACTCATGTTCCACGAGGAAGAGTGGACCATAAATAACACATATCAAGCTTATCGTGTAGGGATACGAAATATGTCGCTTACGGCGCAACTGGTTTTCCAAGTTTGTCAAAAGTTGTCTGGCTTGTCTTCTAGTTAATTGTCAGGTTAGTGAGCATGTTCATACACTGATGAATGTTATCGAACGTCTGAGTAAAACAAAGAGATTAAAAATTAAAATAAAAAGAGAAAATGTTTAAACATTTTATACATTGAACTATAGCGACCAATGGAATAGAGAAATAATAAAAATTATATAATAAGTCGATGATTCGGTGATCCGTAAATCACTCGACGTTTCTCTCTCTTCTGAAAGCCGACGCGGTGAACAAACTTCCGCTTTTCCTGGTGTCATTTCGCCTCTAGAAGGCCAGTCAAATGACGTCATCAGTGAATCTGGTTCCTTAAATTGTTAGTATTGGGAAAGGTTTAATTTTTCGGCATGTTGTTCTTTTATAAATGAGAACAGTTGGTTTGGCTAATCTGCGATATGATGGTATAGGAAGAATGTCCATCCCAACGTTTTTTTTTTTTTTCATTGATTTTACTTCGTCCACTGATTTCACACCTTCGGATCGTTTGGAACACGTAAATACTCTATTACTATACCCATTACTGCATCCGCCAAAATACGTTTCAAAAAAGCGCCGACCGAAAAATTTATATCGTTAGTAGTATTATAAAAGTATTAAAGTATTAAAATACATAAGTTTGTCCAAATGTGTTGGTGGGGTATTTCACAGGTACTTTAAGTGTTGAATATAACATTCAAGTTCAATGTATTCAGTTGTCTGCATAGGACCAAAATCGCCAAAAGAGGGAGCTATCAACGGCGTTCTGTATGCCTTAGATATTTCCGCACTGGAGAATATCTTGCTACAGACACATTGAGAGATGGTCACAATCCCCAACTTGCTCACGTAAGCATAATGTAACTCACAACAGAAGCAAAATCTGTGCTGGTTTAGTCAGCCGGTGGCGGTGCATCGTAACAGCATGGTAATAACATCTATATAGAAGCTTTGATTTAGAAATAGCTATTGCTATTGACTTTTTCTGGCCACAATTTGGCTCATCTTGGAGCATCAGTCATCTTGAAAAAATACACAAAACAACACATGACTAAAAACAAATCTACAAATATTTTAACAATTTGGGTATATTGCAGTGAAATTGAGTGTGAGTGGAAATCTGGGCAAAACAAATTGCTATGCAAACAATAAAAGCAGTAACAGCGACATTAAACTTCAGAAACAACGTGCCCAATCCATCCATGAATGGGAATGGACAACAGCGAAATTGAATTATAATTAGTTGGTTTCTCCAAGATGCAGGTAAAAGTTTAGACGATATGGCGCAATAGTGAATTCCTTAATAAATCTTTTATACATTGAGGATATAAGTGTCATTAATAAATAAATCATAACATAATTGGTGCACCGCATTAAGGGTATGCAAAACGAGTATGAGTAATGCTTGGGCTAAATTTAACAACCGGAGGTAATTTGGCCTTGTGAAACTATGTGGAAGACTAGAGTGAAAGTCGACAAGGGTTACAGAATATTACACTCTTAAAATATGTCAGGACAATGGAATTACTTAAACATTATACCTAGTTGTGTTGGGGCATATACAAGCTCGTGGAAAACATGCTATGTATGAATATGTGCAATTCCAAGACAACTATAGTAAGCAGAAAACAAGCCCATGTCCAAACTGGGTGCCATAAATACCTGGTGGCCTAGGGAATGTTAATATAGACTTGGTAGTGGCTAACCCTTGTAGTGGACGAAAACTCAGCAATTGTATTCAGAAATGAGTTGACCTAAAGTCTGTCACTGCAAGTATAATGTACCTGGTACCTGCATACCTGCATACCAGGTCATCGATTTGAATGAATGATTAGGTCAATAGTAGTTAAGAAGAAATCAACACCATGAACACCATGATGATTTCACAATAAGTAGACCATCAAAGAATGACAAGAGATTAGAAAATCCATACCATCAAAAATAAGAAACTAAAATAATATATGAGTGACTCACAAAAAGCGAAAAGTTAAAACCAGATTAGAAGCTGGAAATTTCAACACCTAGAAAAATCAGTTTTGAAAAACACCTGATGAATTACTGAGGTAAGGAAAGTGAAGCAGAAATAAACAGGAGCAATGCCAGATCGTGAGCCCCAATATAAATTAAACATACTGAAAACAGATAAAAAAGAACCAGCCAGTGAATTCAATGGGAGGGTATGATAGCAAGCACCAAGCTTAGACTAAATTGCACGGATGAAATCCAGTTAAAAAGACCAAAAGTCAGACAGAGCTAAGTCCAGAAGCCAAGTTGATAAAGAAAATACTATGACAAACCCAAGAAGAAAATGATGCCAGTGGGCACAATAGTCCACAAACTCATGTGAACATTTGAAGCAGAAAATCTAAATGAAGATTATATGTGAGTCGTGAGGTTGAAGGAACTAGATGCATGAGATCTAAGTAGTAAGACCACAACACCCTTAATGTGGCATTGACAGAGGAAGTGCGAGAAAGGAGGAAATGGCAACAAATTGCCCCCTTACCAGAACTGCAATAAATGGAAATGGAAGATATGTCAACTTGGTTGCCCAGCAATGCCTGTTATCATCAAAGAAACCAATACTGAGAAGTGTATTTGATGGCATTTTGTTCAATTATTCGGTTATTTGACTGACCCTTGTTTAGATAGTTGAGCCAATATTGTTATTATCCCCCTAATCAACATTAAATTACTATCAATCGACTCCACAGGGAAGATTGGGTCACTACAGAACTTTTTAAAAGATAGTAGCGAGCTGCAAAAATAAAATGTCCTGAATTATTTCTGGTTGTGCATTCATATCACACACCTATCGCCAAGTGACCCAAGGTTGTGGTTGTAGGCAAAAAATTCGTCATTCTTAATGGTGCTCATGACAATATCTGTCCTACCTAGGAGGCAGCCTGAATCATTTACTTACAGCTAATGAGCTTAGCTATGTATGGATACTACAGTAATACTCTATTTGGTGGCAAATGATTACGAGCAAATTTCACCATTGCCACATATACATTAATACATGTACAAAAATGTATTATTGTTTCTTCCAGAAGTAACATGGCAGTGTATGATATCTTAGAGTCATACATGAGTAGATTATTCGGAAAGTATGGTGCATTTCTCTCCAAACATGCCTTGATAATCATGAGCATAGCCATTATAGCCAGTGGGGTACTTGGAATTGGTTTAATTTTCCAGGAAGAGGAAACTAACATTGAGTACTTATACACACCAGAAAACAGCCAAGCATCTAAAGACAGAGAAAAGGTTTTGAAATTATTTGCCGACATGAGTGCTTCAAACTTCTACTCACATCAGCAGGCCACTCTTGGTGTGTATGGCGAGAATATAATGGTGGGTCTCATGAATGGAGATAACGTTTTAACTGAAGCCATCTTGACAGAACAGAATGAGCTGGATGTGAACATCAGTATGATTTCAGTAACAGTAGATCAGCAGGAGTATGGATTCTTAGACGTCTGCTCCAAGAGATCAGGTTCTTGTGTTGTTGATGGTATCCAAAGATTTATAAATAACAATGAGTTCAATGGTTTCTTGTCAACACCAATTTTATATCCTACTGAAACTGATAATGATGGCAACGCTGTTTACATTCCTGACATAATGGGTGGTGTGACTGTGACAGATACATCTCATATAAGCAGTGCAGAATCACTAAGAACACACTATCATCTACGAACTGACGGCAAATTCCACGATATCAGCTTGAAATGGGAACGCAAATTCCTTGCAAACATGAAGAAATGGCAAGGTGAAAAAGCATTGACGAGTTATAGTACATCAGAAAGTTTGAACACTGAACTAGATGAAAACACTGATGGTGACATTCTTGAGTTTTCAATCACCTTTACCATCATGATCACCTATGCTTCACTAGTTTGCTCCACTGGAAACTGTGTGTCTACACGATCGTTTCTGTCAAACTTTGGAGTGATAGCAGCAGCACTAGCAATTTTAGCATCATTTGGTTTCTGTGGATTTGTGGGTGTTAAAATGGTTAACATTGTTGGAGTGATGCCATTCCTTATTGTTGGTTAGTATTTGTACATAGATATACGTTGTTTAAATATATTTTGCAATTACATGCATTTATCCATTAGATAATATACCTTAACAATTGCATCCTTCATGCAATATTTGTCATAACTGTGCACTATTAATTATTTGTTTTTTATTTTTTTAGCAATAGGTATAGATGATATGTTTCTTCTGCTCGCTGGTTGGCTAGAAACAAAACCCTCTGAAGATGTTGCTGAGAAGATGTCACACACATTCAGTATTGCAGCAGTATCAGTAACGCTTACATCACTGACAGATATTATAGCATTCGCTTTGGGTACCATCAATCCATTCCCAAGTGTCAGGAATTTTTGTATCTACACTGGTATGTATACACCATTTTCACTTGCAGTAGGAAGGTTTGGGGTCAGGTCTGAATGTTAAAGAATTTAGTTTATAAAAAGCCTATCGCAGCCCCCACACCTTTTCATTCAGTCATTCCATTATGCTACCTCCAGTCTTCTCCAATCTAAGACAAATTTTAATGGCATCATATTGCAAATCACAAAAAGCCAACAGGTGCATGTTACAAACAAATGCAAATAGTTGATTTAGGATATGACAGGTGAAGGTCAATTTTTCATGTCAGATACTCACTCACAGGTTTGTTTCGATACAGCACTAAACTGATATACAAGTCGATCCCATCATCATTTACAGTAAATATCCAGAAAATATTCAGCTCTGTTGCAAAATTGCTCATGGTAAAACGTGCATTACCGTACAATAACCTAGTGACCAGTTAATCAAAGTGCCATATTGCATATTGTTTTATTTTTCATATTATAATTATATTAATGGATACTTAAGTTCAATCAATGGACTTGCTACGTTTATTTTATGAATGTTGGAAGTAGGAATATATGTGTAACAGAACTTATGGGGTATTATAATACTGAACCTGGACTGTATTAATTGTCTTACTTTTCAATTTGTTTCAAGGTTTTGCAATTTTCTGGTGCTATTTGATGCAGCTGACAGTATTTGGAGGGGCACTTGTGTTTCACACACGCAGAGTAAAAGCTTCACGTCACGCAATCACTTGCCAGCCTGTTGCAACATTAGACGAAATGGAAAAACAGGGCAGGGGGAAAGCATACATATGTATGTGTATAGGAAAACAAGAAGAGGATCCAGATCATGAAAAAGAAACTGTATGCGAGAGAGTCCCTAAAAAATATCTTCCAAAAATGATTCTTAATCCTGTTGCTAAAACATTAATATTAATCATTTTTGCAGCTTATTTAGGGGTTGCGATATGGGGAGCAACCCAGCTTCACCAAGGGCTGTTACTTAATAATTTAGTGTCTCCCACATCATATCTGCATGACTACCTGAGGTTGTCAGAAAAGCATTACACTAATGATGGTCCAATGGTTATGGCTGTTATGGAAGAACCACTGGAATATTGGGAGACTAATATCCAAAATGATATCGATGCTCTTTTGAATGTTATGACTGATAATGAGTACATACGAAATAGCTATCGAGTTTCTTGGCTAGACAGTTTTTCCCAACATCATGGTGGGTCACTTCCAACTGACCAAACAACATTTGTTGATTCCTTGCAAAATTCATTTCTTCCTTTGAATCCAAGGTTTCAAGGAGATTTGAATATATCTGATGGTAACATATTGGCTTCTCGCTTCTATGTACGCTCACTTGGGTTTAGTGATACTTACTTGGAGGGACAGATGATGCTCCAAGTCCGAGAAATAGCAGATGAAAGTCACTTGCCAGTCTTTGCATATTGTGGCGCTTTCATTTACTACGAACAATATGTGCAAGTCATGCCAAGTACATTAATGACTCTTGGCATATCAATGGCAGTCATGTTTGTTGTATGTTTGATATTTGTTCCTCATCCGCTGTGTTCTGTCTATATAACTGTAACAACAGCAATGATTCTGACAGGTTTACTTGGTTACATGCATTTCTGGGGGCTGTCTCTCAGTTCCATTACAATGATGCATGTCATAATGAGTGTTGGTTTCTGTGTTGATTATAGTGCCCACATTTGCCATGCTTTCATGAAAGCAGATGGATTTACAAAAAATGAACGTGTTGCTGTTGCTTTGTCGCGTGTGGGTGTGCCTATCTTGAATGCTGGGTTTTCCTCGTTTCTGGGAATAATTTGCCTTGCCTTTTCAAATTCTTATATTTTTTTGTCCTTCTTCAGAGTCATGTTTCTTATTATTGTGTTTGGAATGGGACATGCTTTATTTTTTTTGCCTGTTATCTTGTCATTGATTGGTCCTTCAAAAGCAAAACCAATCCCAAAGTCTAAAATTGATCTTGGTAACGAAGAAGAAGTAAAAAATGACATTGGCAAGGTTGATAATCATACCATTTAAATATGCAGGTAATTGAGCATACTTGGCCCCTTGGTCATCAATTCCGATAACTGAATTGAGATGTGCATTATGCATTGAATATAAAAATTTGAAGACGATCAGATAAAAATTGTTTGTTTTTGTTGAGTCAGAAACATAGACAAAACAAATCAGAACTAAAGTATTGGAGGCATGAAGTACAAATACACATAAAAAAATCATTGAAATACGTCCTTTTTTGACCATAGACTAGTCTTGTCATTTATATTCACAGTAAGCACATCTGTTTATAATAAAGCAAATTCAGCATTTAAAAATATAACTGCAAGCTATAGTAAGAGTGGTTCCAAGTAGCTATGGTTTAACAATTATAAATATGTAATAAAATAATGACCATATATGATGACTTGATATTTTGATCATATTTTTGTCAGACTACACAATTATAGCACCGGTTGCATGCCCCTATCTGCAACAGTACTTATTACATTGCAGTTATGCATATTAAAAACACATATGAAACTTATAACAGGTAATTAATATGCTGCAGGGATTTCAGCCCTGAAGTAATCAGATCTGTGGATTATTCAAATGTCCTATGTACCTAGTTTCATTAAAATATGATCAGTGGTACTAAAGATATCTGTGGAGCACCTATATATTGATTAATTTATGAAAATTAGGTAATTAGTAAGCACAAAATTCAATACTAAACTGAACATGTATATGACTTATCCTTGAGCATTTACATTGTGTGTGTAGTTTTATTGAAATCTGTTTAATGGTTCTTAAGAAGTAAAAATATTGAAAATTTGCTAATTAATATGCAAATTAGGAAATTAGTATACACAGGATTTCAATCAAAACAAAACAGTACTTCACACTATCCCAGAGCATCTATGCAGCAAACAAGTTGAAATGCTTAAATTAAATTTGGGTAATTAATATGCAAATTACATAATTAATATGCACAGATTTCAACCAAAACCTAATTAGGTTTGCGCATTATCCCAGAGCATCTGCATTAAGTGACACTGAAATCTGTTCGAGTACACAAGAAACAAGTGAAAATGCTTAAAATCAGTTAATTAATATGCAAATTAGGTTATTAATATGCACAGATTTTAACCAAAATCTAATCAGGTTCGAGCATTATTCAAGAGTATCTATGTACCAAGTTTCATTAAAATCTGCTCAATAGTACATGAGAAACAAGTGAAAATGCTCAGTATCTGTTAAATATATGCAAATTAGATAATTAATATGCATGGATTTCAACCAAAAACTAATCAGGTCTGAGTATTATCCAAGAGCATCTATATCCCAAGTTTCATTAAAATCTGCTCAATAGTACACAAGAAACAAAAATGCTTGAAAATTAGTTAATTAATATGCAAATTAGATGATTAATATGCAACCAAAAACTAATCAGGTATGAAAGCATCTATGTACAAAGTTCCAATAATATCTGATAATTGGTTTTTGAGATATAAGTGGAACAGACACACTAACCGCAAAGACTCCCATTGAGTGCTTACACACTGGTCAACAACTCCGGTTTCATGAACAGATGAGGCTCAAAACTTGGCAAACAATTTTATTATGATGATTCTCAACTCCAAGATTTGTTGTTCATTGATTAATTTTTGTCAGCAAATTCCAGCAGATATTTGTGTTCACTTTCATTATTTGATATCTGGAATATATGTTATTGAACATTTTTGTTTGTGTATGTTATTGTTAGTTTTTCTTTAATATTCAGATATTAAAAATTTTAATATTTGTTGAAATTAATAGTATTTTCAATAATAAACTAAAATTTATATATAGTGTACTTTGAGATTTTTAATTAAAAGATTCAATTGTGCAAATTAAGAAGTCTCTTATTTTTACAAATTACAAATTGTTCAGGCCTACAAGATTTAAACAAGCAGCCTGTCGGCTGAGATAGCTCCGCTGTTAGCAATGCACATTTCAATTAAAGAACAGAAGATATCATTAGAAAATAAACAATATACATAGTATCAATGCAATGGGGACTTGCTGTTTTCAACAAGAATTCAAAAATATAATTTTTAACCAAAAATGATTGTCGAAAATATCACTTTTTACCAAAAATGACAAAAATATTCACCAAAATTAGAGAATTAAAGATGTCATTACAAAATGAACAAATCTGAGAGAGATTCACATGTAGTACCTATATATGTAATATCAAAGCAATTGAACTTGCATTTTTTAACAAGAAGTCGAAAATATCACTTTTTACCAAAAATGACAAAAATATTCACCAAAATTAGAGAATTGAAGATATCATTACAAAATGAACAAATGTGAGAGAGATACACATGCAGTACCTATATATGTAATATCAAAGCAATTGGACTTGCGGTTTTTAACAAGAAGTCGAAAATATCACTTTTTACCAAAAATTACAAAAATATTCACCAAAATTAGAGAATTGAAGATATGATCATGAAATGAACAAATCTGAGAGAGGTCTACCCAAGGTACATATACACCAAGTATCAAAGCATTCAGGCTTGTAGTTTTCAAGAAGAAGTCGAAAAAGTAAAACATTGACACGAACGACGGACACCGGACGACGACAGACAATCACTCATATGATAAGCTCCGCTCGACAAAGTCGACAGCGGAGCTAAAAAATTAATACACACATTTACCATCAGTGACTGTCTCAAAAATTCCCAAGTAGGAAAGGTGGTGTAGCACAAGATAATATTCAAAAGTAATATCAAGTGAAGACAACACAAAGCAGGAGTCTCTCACCAAAGTCTGTGTACAGAATGTAGTAGGGGTGAAACAAAGTAATTCGTGTTGTGTTGACTAAAACTAAAAAACAGATTGCTTAACACCAAAGGCAAGCGTAACTCTAAAGATGGGGAATTAGCTTTTTTACAACCTTAACAACAATAAAAGCCCTGTTGGGTAATGCAACTGTGAGACACTCAAAACAAAAACAAAACTGAAAACAGGTGGCCTAACATGGGGGGGGGGGGGGGGGCACCTAAAAGGCAGTATGCCAACAGTTTCTTCTTTCTCGCACTTTCCCAGATAAATAAAGATTTTTGACATCTATCAAAACCCTGCACTCTCCATTGACACCCCCCTGCATTAACTTGACAACCAACTTGGACTTATTTGGCTATGATGACTGGGAGACAGTCATTACGCTTACATGCTAATTAGTATGCAAATTACCTTGAGCTCTTTAATCTTTTCTTGGGGGGCACTGCATAAATGACAACAACATTTCTTGATCAGTTTGATATTTAGTATTTAATAAATATATTAATAACATCATGTAAATGACATTCACACTAGAAAGTACAAGAAGCCTGTTGACATTGCTTATGTCCATTACCAGTCTAGATGGACAACAGTACTCGGGTCTATAATTTCCAAGCTTAATGAAACACCTTTAGCTTTAAGCCATAGCTATTACAGAAATACGTGTTTAAGTACAAAGCCCAAATTAGGCCTAGGAACTGTCTAGAAAATGACAAACAAATGTACAGTACACTTTCTATTTCAAGCCTACCGCGATATCCATATAATGAGAACTTCCGGAACTTGCTGAATGATAACTTTTACCATGATTGATGAGCGTCTCGGCTGATAAGAAAGCAATGTTGACTTGACCTCTATGATGAAACACGAGTAGTGATGTCATTCTTAGCCAATCAGTAAAGCAGATGCTTAAAAAGTGATTATCTGTAAACAAAAGCATCGTGTACCATCGTAGAAGAACGACCCCATTTTTCCCCGTCTCTTATTGTGATTAGACTTGAATGAAAGTGCCAATCTGACAGACAGCGAAATCTGTGGATTAAAAGTGCTAAGTTCAAATTATGTGCAACGACATCGAAAAACTTCAGAACGAAGCTGTAGAGATTTTGTTTGATGGTGACATTGACGCCAACTTGAACTTTTTTTACTTTAACAAAGATGGCAATGAATGTACAAATAAAGATCTGAGCTATTACACAAATACGTGTTTAAGTACAAGGCCCAAATTAGGCCTAGGAACTGTCTAGAAAATGACAAACAAATGTACAGTACACTTAAGTTAAGAAGCTCAACTCAGTAAGGTGTACTGTATTGTACATTTTTTCTGTCTCTTATTGTGATTAGATATGAATGAAAGGTGCCAAGCTGACAGACAGCAAAATCTGTGGATCAAAAGTGCTATCTACAAGTCAAAGCTGTAGGCATTTTGTTTGACGGCGACAGTGATGCCGACTTGGGCTTGTTCGACTTTGACAATGAACGTACAAATAAAGATCTGAGAAGTATTTTCAAACAACTATGAACTTTCGTAATTTTTACTGTGTAAATGTTTTAATTATTATTGATCTTGTATGACAGTTGATCCATAATTTGTCAAGACCAAAAATAATTTTATGCAGTTTAACCACTAACATTTTTGTTCATTTAGAGTTCACGCGTATTGGGCATGTTTGTCGGCGAGGAAATCCTAATTCAAATGATTCCTCACCGTTGATTTTTATTATTTCTGGTTTATTTGTCACATTATAAGCAATAAATTATTTTTTTGTTTTACTTCTAATTGTTAATTTAGTTCTGTTGCATGTTTTCATTTTCCGCTCTATTCCCTGCCGCAGTTTGATCTGTGTGTTGTAATTTTTTGTTTGCAATTTTTTTTGGGGCAATTTTCCATGTTCAGGACCCTGGGCTCTTACCCGCATCAATACAGTATATTTAAATTCTGGGTCAATTTGAATTGGATTAAATATAAAAGGACATGCATCAAAAGCCCCTTTATGTTCTTTGTAAGTACTGAGTTTAGAATTTATGCATGGATGTGAGGTTATTACAAGGATACTCTGTAAAGTATGCACGAAGACATACAGAAGTATCGACTGTATAGCAGGAGTATCGACTGACACGCAGCGGAGGTCAATGCGAGGGAATAGTCTCTGAATGCATACTTTACAATATCCTTGTAATAACCTTATTATTATACATCTTTTCCTCACAATGATACATCATGGAAATGCCGAAACCCAAAAGTTTAGAACAGAATCAGTGAACTTCTTTGTGTGGAGTCCAGTCAAACCCTGGTGGCAGCCATGTTTGTTTTTATTATTAGAAAACACTTACGGGCGTATTCATTCCATATTTAGAATTTGTATTTCCTAATATGGTAGGATGAAAAATGCAAAATTACGGCACGCTGTAACTTATGGCGTTATGGTGACATATGTATAATAAAATACTTTATTTCAAGTTATTGAAAAACAAAACCATAACAGGAGACCTGGAAAGAGATCTGTGTACATTCATGTATCGCATACTTTACATGGTGACCTGGAAAGTATAACAGCAAACTTAAAAACAGTGCTCTTATACTGTTTGAATCAAATTGGACAATGCATGAGGAAAACCTGAAATACATGCATGGATGCAGATACCTTTTTTCAGACTATTTATTTTAACTGTAAATCAGAATCTGCTGAACATCTTTTATGGCTTCGAAAGTAATCTTTTACCATCTTCTTGGCATGATTCTTCACTGTAAAAAAAATTTTAAAATTAGTCAAAACTGATGATTAAGGAGAACTATTTGGGACTATCACCTTATCGTTGGTTGGGGTGGTCGCACGCTTCAGTGACCAGGAGAGCTGTGCCGTCTGAAGGCTTGTACTCTTGGTAGGATCACCCAAAGAGGAAAAGTTGATTGGTAGAAGCCGAATGAATTATAGTCCTCTGGCCCTCCAAGTTGGGGGTTGGGCTATATTCCGATAACAAAGTGATTATTACAGAAAACAGGAGCCGAACGAATACTACTGAACCTAACAATTTTGGGGAAGCCATGACCACTCCTTACCGAAGTGAGATTAGGATGCGTCTGGGTGAGAACCGAGGGGAATCTCAAGACTCAACATAATTAGATGATGCATTCCTGGCAAAAACATCATTTTCATCATATTTTGTAAAGAAAGACAAGACAAATTTTTTGATATAAAAACACCTCTCTATTCATACAATTTGATTGCAAAAACATCATCTTCAGCCTATTTTACACATCTGTGTCTGGCAGGGCTAATATATGACTGGTAATGTGTTAAAACCGCCCCCCTAATTCATGTAACATTGTGTCAAATATAAAATAGTAATAGTTTTTGATTTTTTTTACTCCATGCACAATGAAAGTTGGTTCTACATGCAAAATTGCAGCTCTGTTCAAACTATGTTTTAAGTTCCTTTTCATGATTTTAATAAATTAAATGAACTTCATCGCTAATGCAAATTAGGTCACTGGGTGCCAAGTTGATTCAAAGTAAATGTTATGTTTACTCACATTCTCTGATGTTTGTGGTCTGGGGATAATCTTCCAATAACTTGTGTGATATTATCCGGGCAAGAGACTTGAATAAATCCTATCAGAAAAAAAATCAAATGAAACTGTAATTCTGGCATGGCTGCTATCAGTCGTACTAAACTGTTATAATCAATGTGCACAATATATAAGGTAAATAATTTGTTGCATCATTATTGGTTAAATTTTTTGCCTGTGTTGTTTTGCAGATGTAAATTAATAATGTTGTAATTGACAGAAGCTTAAACAGAGACTGATAAATTTTAATATGAACAATACATTACTGTGAATGTAAAAAATCTGAAAAATTGTTTTCACCCCCTTTTTTCATCCATCCTTGACTCCTGCCAAAAAAACTCAACATGTAGCTGTATTCTCAGACAAAAATACATGAAAATGTAATAAAAATTGGTTACCAATACCACCCAATCTTAGATTAATTTATATTAACACACTTTTCACATACTGTAAAGGTTTAATTATTAGCTTGCTTTAATTAGCTATGTGTAACTGTGATAAATCAGTAACCTAGTGAATATACAAAGTTATAATGCATTGTTTTATTCACAAACTAATAAATTTAACATTCTTGTAATATCGAAGCCACTAAAATTATACCCAATGAGTTTTTCTTGAATGTTTTACCCCAAAGAGTTTTCCAATAATAATTGTTAGGCTTCATGGAAGTCAGTGTAGTTAAAGAGTTATGTTAATTACCTTGGAAGCAAACTTATCATCTGTATAGTATGGAGTCAAATATTTTACAACTACATCAGCTGCCACTTTTTTCCTGTCAGCTTCAGTAGAAATAGATTTCTTTTTTGGTATCGTCAATTTGACTTTTGAATCCTCTTTTGCAAGCACATCTCCGTTAAACCTTACTCTTTTCATCACCTTGTGTTCATCTGCCTGAAATATATAGTAATAGTGCTATTATTTGTCCACACATTAAAACAGCAATTCAGCTGTAATACTAGTAATGTTATTTATTGCACTGAATGTAATACATGTATGAAATTTTACATTAATACTACATTGTGGCAACTGGCATGTATGTAAATAGGTTTCTATGTGGTAGTTGAGTGCGGTAATTGAGCGTCTCAGTTTTCATGAAGATACGAGTTGAGCATACGCTCACTTTCAAAAGTAAACGTGGAGCCAAACAATGGGAAGCTTGAGTGCGCTCACTTTTAAAAGTGAGCATGGGGACAAACCATGGAATGCTGGTGATGTAATGAAAGCTACGCTCAGTTTAACATGAAGCTGATACAAGTTCGTTTCAGAGGTCTAACTTAAGTTAAGTTAACGAATCCAATCTAAATTCACATGAGCAGGACATTTGTTAAAAATGACGCAACCATATTTAATTAAATATTCACGCAGTTTGAACTCCATGATCTTGTAAGATAGACGCGTCTTGTAATGAGGGACTACGCTCTCACTTTTACGTGTAATAGTAGGCATGGGACCAGCAATGGAATGAGAAGTGCGCGTGTCTGATTTCAAGTAATCATAAGTCACTAGTGTATACATGACATTTTTGAGAGTACTATTTTGATTTACGCAAGATAAATGCCGGGATCGGCCACAATTATATTCAGTACCGGTAGTAATAAAGATGCAACTCTGACGTTTGACGTTGAGCGCTCAGTTACCGCACTCAACTACCACCTAGAGACTCATTTACATACCTCCAACTGGGGATCATTTTGCTGAACATCTATGATAAACTAGCAGCTCAATTTTATTTAAATTCTACAGGATATAACATTATAGATATTGATATGTCCATTTCATGTGATTGCATTTGTTAATACCAACAAAAGCCAAGGCAATAAACGAACAATTCAAGTGATTCTCTTTGCCTGACAGTTATAATATCTAGAGAGAAATGGAGCAAGAGCATGGATAAAACACATGCGACCGAAGCACTTATTATAGCCCTGAATCTATAAAACCAAAACTATAAATTTATTATTAATCTGATACATCACCCATGGGTTATGTTTTAGCACCTGGGCAATTTTTTCATGCAGCAAAAAAATAGCATAAAAACGTCACAAACATAAAAACAGTATTGTTCTGACAGAGCTTTGTAGAAAGTCGGCAAATCTGTCAAGAAATAACCATGTGACATCCAATTTAAGTTATGCCAAAAATGAACATTGAAAAAATTTGAAAACAAAAATTGTCTTCCCAAACATACAAGTTAGATGCAATCAGAAATTCTAAATTATGCTAAGAGCTTTGTCGGTTTCTGGCTGGTCTGGCGTGCTCGTACTGATACTGGGTCAAGCGACAATACAACTAAAGACATGAATTTGTGCACTGGATCATTTATGATATCCATGTATAATAGCAATAAACTTTCAACATAATTGTGCCAAAGTCATTCAAGTTGTCAAAGTGATTATTTCTAATTCTATCCTTGTTGACTGAGGAAATGTTCCTATCTACATGCATTGCTTTAAAGCACATTTTTTACCTTGCCACATACATGAAGTTACGTTTCAGTAGCGAGTCAAAAAGACTGAAGTTCACCTTTTGTTGAAATCATCACTGGTACAGTGAATGTGTAAATTTTTGATCAAACTACTGCATGAAAATAACACAAAAACATTTGATTGTACAACAAATGTTGAAAAAAAGTAATGCGCAATGATTTGGTTCAGTGATCTTCCTAAATATGACCCATCAGACAAAACATCACCCAGAGCGATCTTTCAGATAAATATGACACATGGATACGGTAACCTTGAAGATGGATCCATGAACGGTTCTTAGACTATCATGCCCTCTATCACGCACAACTTACTCACCTCATCTGGGAGTGGCCTCTTGGTGGCAGCACAATTACCATCAACATAATCGATCGAGTCTGTCGTACATTGTTTAGAATCCTCCCTGAAAACAAATCACAACAACAGAACTAACAATTCCTGATTCCCGAATTGATAGTGTTTGTGCATTTATTGTTATTGTTTTTGCAATTGCACATATTGCATGACCAGAGGTCAACAAACTAGAAGGTAGAACAGATTTTCCAAATTCGGAGTACACTGATCATCCATGTTTCTAACTTACAGCGTAAAAAAAACCTCAAATGAAAGTCCCACCATCTTTCAACTAACTATTTTGTGGGGGTATTTTGGGAGTCATATTTATTCAGCAAAACACACAGGTACCATTTCTTTGTCAGTAATTTTCAGCAATTGAGCTAGTTGTATTCAAGAAAAAGTCATAGCATTTTTTTTTCTACCAAAATTGAAAAAACAATTTGCCAAAAATAGAGAATTGAAGATATTGTCATGAAATGAACAAATCTGACAAAGGCCACCCAATGTACCCACAAACTAAGTATCAAAGCAATTGAGCTGGTAGTTCTCAAGAAGAAGTCGAAAAAAGCAATTGTTGATGGATGATGGACGAACGACAACAGGCAATCACCTATATGAACAGCTCTGCTTTGTAATCTGCGATGACATCGAAGCTAAAAAAAATTATGTTTTTAGCATGAGATTTGAACTCTCAATTTTTCACTTGCAAAGCAAAGGTTTCAACCACTACACTATCACAATTTTCAAATGATCAACTATGATAGCAATCGGCTGAACTTTAATAGAGTTTTCGCAGCAAGTACAGTTTACGACGATGACACAAAAACTGAATGACAGACATTTTTCAACTACTACAGTATTACTGTCCCTTCAGTTTATTACTTGCAAGCAAATAAAACTAATAAAAATTTGATAAATTTATCAATTTTATAAAATCCTGGGTCTAACTAGTAGCATGTTGTACTTTTTAAGGCGCATTTTTTTCTATCAGAACAGTGACAATTCAACATGAAATAAAGTAGTCCATAATATGAAATATGTAAAGCAATTAGCAATATTATCATAATTGGCTGGTGTAGCAAGAAAATGCATACTAGATATGAGCAGAAGTAAAGAAGCCATCAAAATCACCAACAGATCTAAACACAAGTCAACTAGAGTAGCCAGCTAGCTAGACCAAGACTGAGGGAATAAACACAGTACTGTTGTATAATTACATGCAGATGAAATGCCAATCTAAGTAAAATTACTCAGGAATATTAGTGGCTTTGGGTTTTTTCCTTACCTGCTTTTCTTCTCATCGCCATCCAAAGGATCAATTTCACATGTAAATTTCTTACTGTCCTTGTTTGCAGTAACTGTTTCCACAGACACAGGTGAGTCTATCTCCATAGCAACAGGTAAAGAGTCACTAGCTTTTGTCCTGTCTGCAGAATCTGTATCATCATTGCAAACTTCAACATTTTTGCTCACAGCAGATTCTGGAACCGAATCACTATCAGCACTTGCATCACTGTAGTATGAAAATTTAAACGTTTCTGTGTCTTTCAAGAAAGACACTTTCTTTTTTTGAACACCTGTTGATGCTCCATCTACTAACAATGACCTGGCTGTTTGAAATGTAACTGGATATTTTGTGTCTGATGAAGTGTTATTGTCACTATCAGTGTCCTTTGGAGAGACAGACTGTTCCTTGGATAATAACAATGAAGAAGCAGTCTGAAATCCCATTGTGGCAGGTGGATTTATCCTACTAAATCTTGGAGCTTTGAACTGCAATAAATTGAAATTAATAATAAAAATACATATTTTATGAAAGCTCATACTCTATCATTCGTTAAAATTTGGTGTTGAATTAGATGGAACTTTCACCTGGTCACCTTTTATTGACTATTCATATTAGTACTATGAAGAAACTGAGCAAAAAAAAACAATTTAAAAAAAAAAAGTAGAATGAAACACAAGAAACAGCGATTTTGCATTACTTTTTTTTTGGTTAATCTTTTTTTTCAGAATACGAGTTTTCTTTTTCCATTACAATTTTCATTATGTGTAAATTCATCGAAAATCACTGAACCTCTTGTATATATCTACAATTTCTGAAAAAGTGAAGAAACCGGGTAAGTGCCCACTGAGTTGTACAAGATAAACTGTACTTGCCTGTGGAACATTAACAGCTGAGACACCAACATCACTTGAGTTACTTTCTTCTTTTGCACTCTGTGTTACATTACCTGATTTACTTGTAAGTACATAATGTAATTCTTTGGATTTGGTGGCCTTATTAATTTCAGCGACCTACAAGTACAAAAGTTACCGTACACATTATGTAAACATGTAAGAAGGGTACATTTACCCCAGAGTGCATCTCACAAGTATATACTATGCCTTATACACTTTGTAAATATAGAAAATAAACAAGCATTGAGAATGCACAGTCCCTGTTCTGTATTAAAGACAAAGTCTATTACCAGTAGTGATTCACAATTATGTGGCTACAGTGATGTATTCTGTTGTTGAAGAAAATATTTGGTTCACTGGGTGAAAAATGTAATGGGCAATCAAATGCCAGCATTATAATTCAAACAAATAATGTGACATTCAAAATGTGAAAGTTAAAATGACAAGTTTATGCAAAACTACTGACTGCGAAACAACAAAGTTGTGGAGCACATTTTATCTCTTAATATATTATGTTTTTCAATTGATGGTAATGCTTAAAGCGCGGTAGTCGTCGCGTTGCGTATATGCGAGATATATGGGTCTCATATAAACAAAGATGGCGACTTTGACTGTTGCACAGATCAACGAGTACGAACTGAGACGTTTCCAAGCTTTAATTAGGCAATTTTCATGTGATTGGAAGGTATCGAAGGAGTCACCGGCGGTAATCAGTGCAAGTCACGCCCAGGTCAAACCTCATACTTGTGATTTCCATTTGAAGAGCGCAATGTATTGTGGGAAAATCAATATTTATCAACACAAATGTGGCACATGCCCAGGGCGACGACCTGTTAAACTGTAACAGACAATTGCAGAGATTTTTTCTCATTGTATAAATATAGTGTATTACCTGAACAACAACCCTGAACTGCAATTTATACCTTGCCCCCACATACCAAGGTTGTATGAAACAGGAGGGAGTGCGCATGCGTGAGTAGTAGAAACATCGGTACCGATCTGCTCCACCAAAATAAGAAACAAGCAGCCTATCGGCTGAGATAGCTCCGCTGTTAGCAATGCACATTTCAATTAAAGAACAGAAGATATCATTAGAAAATGAACAATATGAATAGTATCAAAGCAATCAGACTTACAGTTTTTAACAAGAAGTCGAAAATATCACTTTTTACCAAAAAATTACAAAAATATTCACCAAAATAAATTAATTAGAGAATTGAAGATATCATCACAAAACGAACAAATCTGAGAGAGGTCCACATGTAGTACCTATATATGTAATATCAAAGCAATCGGACTTACAGTTTTCAACAAGAAGTCGAAAATATCACTTTTTACCAAAAATGACAAAAATATTCACCAAAATTAGAGAACTGAAGATATCATCACAAAATGAACAAATCTGAGAAAGGTCTACATGTAGTATCTATATATGTAATATCAAAGCAATTGAACTATTGGTTTTTAACAAGAAGTCGAAAATATCACTTTTTACCAAAAATGACAAAAATATTCACCAAAATTAGAGAATTGAAGATATCATCACGAAATGAACAAATCTGAGAGAGGTCCACATGTAGTACCTATATATGTAGTATCAAAGCAATTGGACTTGCGGTTTTTAACAAAAAGTCGAAAATATCACTTTTTACCAAAAATGACAAAAATATTCACCAAAATTAGAGAATTAAAGATATCATTACAAAATGAACAAATCTGAGAGAGGTCCACATGTAGTACCTATATATGTATTATCAAAGCATTTGCACTTGCGGTTTTTAACAAGAAGTCGAAAATATCACTTTTTACCAAAAATGACAAAAATATTCACCAAAATTAGAGAATTGAAGATATCAACATGAAATGAACAAACCTAAGAGAGGTCTACCCAAGGTACATATACACCAAGTATCAAAGCATTCAGGCTTGTAGTTTTCAAGAAGAAGTCGAAAAAGTAAAACATTGACACGGACGACGACGGACGACGACGACGGACGACGACGGACAATCACTCATATGATAAGCTCCGCTCGACAAAGTCGACAGCGGAGCTAAAAATCTATCGAAAACCTCATCAACCAGAAAAATTTAATACACCATGGCAAGTAATAAGACCAGCTACAAGAACAAAGATAGAAGAGTAGACCAAATGATATCAGGATCGACCAGAAATACAAGGCGAACAACACCGGACCGAGGAGAGGAACAAGATGGCGGTACAGAAAGCGGCAATAGCCAGCAAGGTCTTAAAACACTCGTGAACCTGCCTACAGAACAAAAAATAACGATAATCCTAAAAAAAATCTTCGAAATAAAGTCTGATGTCGAGCAGATCACACCATTAACTAAGAAAATAGAAGAGATGGAAGGAAGAGTGAAAGATATAGAAACATCGATCGAAAATGTCCACGAGAAAATGGAAGAAATTACGAAAGACACAGCCACCAAACATGAATTGACTGAATTAGAAGAAAAACTACGAGAAGTCGAAAAAGAAATAGAAAGACTAAAATGGAAACAAGACGATCAAGAAAATAGAGGAAGACGGATGAATATTAATTTCAGAAACATACCAGAGGGGTCAGAACAAGGAAGCAAGGGATGTATAGAATTTATACGAACATTTATGGAACAACACATGGGGTTAGAATCAGTAAAGAACATAGCGCTACAGAGGGCGCACAGAGACCCGCCATTTTTGAACCCGTCGAAAGGAAAAACAACAAACAACAGACCAATAAAAGTGGCATTTGTAAATGCAGGCGAGGTCAGAAATATACTTATGTCGGCACCACGCATTCTGAGAAATCACCCATATAAAGGTAATCATATATTTATCACTGATGACGTCAGCTTAACAGTGCAAGCCGAACGAAGACGCCTACTCGAGTACAAGAAGCAGTTGAAGGCTGAACAACCCCAAAAACGATGTTTTGTGGCTTGGCGTGTACCCGCTACATTAATGGTCGAGGGGACGACGGCAAGATGAAGCAGATGACAGTTAAGGACATTAAATGAGTAATATTACATTAAATGGAACTAAAATTGATTTGAGCTTTGATGAGGTTTACATGTGAGTAACTGTCATTTTGGGGACGGAGGTAAGATAGGTGTTTTTTTGTAAGTAATTTGTTTCTACCAACATGGTAACACCTGCACTCCACCTTTTGGTTAACTCAATCTCTTGTTATGTATTTATGTGTGGATTATTTGTTTTAGCTTTTATATGTTTTTATTTAAGTTATGTTGTTGTTATACTTCAAAAATGGGCAAAATATTTCAACTTGACACCTGATTATATGTATAATCATGTGATTGATGGAACTTAGTATTTTAACCTTCAGTGCCAGGGGGTTGCGGGATTACAAGAAAAGAAAAAGATTTCAATCTGGCTGAACAAGAAAAAAGCTAACCTAATTTTACTACAAGAAACACATAGCACCCCATCAGATGAACAGTTTTGGTCATTACAATTCAAAGGCCAGTGCTGGTTCGCCCATGGTACAAGCGCTAGCAGGGGGGTGATGGTGATAGCTAAAGATTTGAATTTATCCATTAAAAAATGCATTATTGACCGGGAGGATGGTAGGTATGTTCTGCTCCATGCTGTATGTGGTGGAAGATCCTTTATAATTTTAAACACATATGCTCCTAACAGAGAAATAGAACATAACCACTTTTTGTCACAAATTGACCAGTTGCTGTTGAACAATCCCTTTGAACCACAAAGCGAGATAATTTGGGGAGGGGATCTAAATTTTGCAATGAACTTAAAATTAGATAGAGGAGGAGGTAACCCCAAATTTTGGCAAAAATCAGCAAACCAAATGAACGACATTATGGAAAAATACAATGTAGTAGATATCTGGCGTCTATTGAACCCAGAGGTACAGCGATTCACATGGCGGAGAGGCAAACCTTATGTAATACAAAGTAGGCTAGATTACATTTTCATATCGAATGACCTGCAAAGCCTGGTGAATAAAGTTGAGATTATTCCAGGAGTGCAATCAGACCATTCTGCAGTTCAACTTATACTTAACTTAGCCGAATTAAATCGAGGTCCATCACACTGGAAATTCAATGCTAGCCTTGTAAATGACCAAGTCTTCGTAAAAAGTTTGACAGAAAAAATTTCAGTGTGGAAAATGGAAGTAGAAAACAAGGATAAGGGACTTATTTGGGACTACATAAAATATAAAATAAGAGAATTCTCTATAAAATACTGTAAAAAAAAGGCCAAAAGCCGTAAAGATAAAATTAAAGAATGTGAAAAGGAAATTATACTCCTGGAAAAATTATGTTGCAACACCCCAACTGAAAATAATTTAAATAATTTAGAGGAAGCCAGACATGAACTAGAAAAAGAATACAACTACATCACAGAAGGGCAAATAATTAGATCTAGAGCAAGCTGGTATGAAAAAGGCGAAAAGAATAATAAATTCTTCCTGGGTTTATTAAAAACAAAAAAAAGTAGATCGGTTATAACGCGACTTAAAAAGAACAATAGAACTATAGAAAATCATAAAGAGGTACTTCTGGAAATAAAATCATTTTATGAAGATCTCTATAGGGCAATCACTAAAGAGAACCCAAACCTGCAGGAATTTTTAAATGACAAAATACCCAAACTGGAGGAAAAATCAAAAAATGTTTGTGAGGGACTACTATCCATTGGGGAGGTACATTGTATTCAATGTGTTGAAATCACTTCCAAAAAATAAGAGCCCGGGAAATGATGGATTGACTTCAGAGTTCTACAAGACCTTTTGGCCCATAGTGGGAAAAATGGTTGTTGATTCCCTAAATTCTGGGTACCATAAAGGGGAATTCTCAGTCTCACAACGTCAAGGTATAATAACTTTAATTGAAAAACAAGGGAGAGACCAACAGCAACTTAAAAACTGGCGGCCAATCACACTTTTAAACGTGGACATGAAACTTGCATCAAAATGTTTAGCAAAAAGAGTTGAACAAATCTTGCCGGAGATAATTGGTTTATCTCAGGTTGCTTTTGTGAAGGGAAGAATTGCAGGAGATTATATAAGACTGATAGACAAAATTTACAACTATACACTGGAGCAGGGTTTGCCTGGCGTCTTGTTGGCAATAGACTTTGAAAAGGCCTTTGACACAGTCAATTGGAAATTTCTTTTACATGTTTTAGAAAAATTTGGATTTGGGGAAAATTTCTGTAGATGGGTCAAAGTAATGTACACAAACATTCAAACCAGCATAATGAATAATGGTTATAGCACGGGATATTTTGAAGTCCAAAGAGGGGTGAGACAAGGGGACCCTTTGTCGCCAGCTTTATTTATATTGGTACTGGAAACATTACTTATTGCAATAAGGGAAGACAAAAATATTATTGGTACATGTATTTCAGTGGCAGGGCAGCATGTTAAGGAATCCGCATTTGCGGATGATATGACATGCTGTCTCTCTGACTGTAAATCTGTGGAAGTTCTATTATGCAAGATGAAAAAATTTCAGACATGCTCTGGGTTGAAAATAAACAAAGAAATCAAAGAAAGCTTAGAAAGAACTCCCGTACGCTGAGAGTATTGGAGACACATTAAAAATTAATTCAAAATTACTTGAACTTGAGATATTGATGGAAATGCAGAAAACTAATTATGCAAATAAGGTAACTAATATGAACACATTTAAGTGTAAAACTAATAAGGTCCGCGCAATGTAAAAGTAATAAGATCTGCGTAATGTAATATCTATGTACCAAGTTTCATTGAAATGTGATTAGAACCAAAAAATTATTAATTATTGTGCTAATTAAGAGAATTAATATGAACAGATTTTAACCCAAAATTAATCAGGCTGTCTATTGTCCTAGAGCATTTATGTACCAAGTTTTATTCAAATGTGATGATTAATACTTGAGATATCAGTATTAATTAATTAATTAATTAATTATGTTAATTAGGTGATTAAGAAGCATAAATATTTACCAAAACTAATATGGTGTATAGTCCTACACATGTAGGTTCATTGAAATGTGATGAGCACTCTTTAAAAGTTTCATTAAAATTCAATGAGTGGTTCTTAGGACAAATTAACTAATTAAGCAAATTAGTAGTTAATATGCACAATAATTTATCCTAAAATTAATCAAGTCTCTGCATAGTCCTAGAAGATCTATGTCGCAAGTCTCATTGAAATGTGATGATTAGTACTTGAGATATCAGGTGAAGGGCTGAAAATTAACTAATTATGCTAATAAGGTGATTAATATGCACAAATATTTCTCCAAAAACTAATTAGGTCTCTGCACAGTCCTCAAGTAACTATGTACCATGTTTCATTGAAATGTGTTCATTACTACTTGAAATATCAATAGCTGAAAATTAATTAATTATGCAAATTAGGTAATTAATATGTACTGATATTACCCTAAAAACTATCAGTGCAGTCTCATATGACATCTATGTACCAAGTTCTATTGAAATGTTATGATTAGTACTTGAGATATCAGTGGAAAAGCCGAAAATTGATTAATCATTATGCAAATTAGGTAATTAATATAAACAGATTTTTACCAAAAACAAATCAAATCTGCGCATTAGTTCAGAGCATCCATGTGCCAAGTTTCATCAAAATCCAATGAGTGGTTCTTCATATATCAGTGGAACAGTCATGGAACAGCTAAAAATCAGCTAATTATCATGCAAATTAGGTAATTAATATTCATAGATTTTTACCAAAACCTAATCAACTCTGCGCATTATCCCAGAGCATCTATGTACCAAGTTTCACCAAAATTTGATTAGTGGTTCTTGAGATAACAGTGGAACAAAAAAAGTGACATACATACATACATACATACATACATACATACATACATACATACATACATACATACAGACAGACATACGGACATACAGACATACAGGGTAACTGCAAAGACTCCCTTTTGTGCTTCGCACACAGGAGTCAAAAACTGAAGCGGTCTGGCTGGGAAAATGGAGAGACAAAAAAGATGAGAAATTCGGGGTAAAGTGGCCCACCTCACCTATTAAGATTGCAGGAGTATACTATTCATACGATAAAGTGGAAATGAGAGAAAAAAATATAGAAAAACCCCTAAGAAATCTGAAAAGAATCCTTAATCTATGGAAGTGTAGAAAACTCTCCCTGTTTGGAAAGATTCAAATAATCAAAACATTTGGGTTATCTCAATTTAAATATATTCTATCTAATACATATGTGCAAAATAATGTTTTGAAACAAGTTCAAAAACTAATATACAATTTTATATGGGAAGGTACAGATCGAATAGCAAGAAAAACTATGATAGGGGAGGTGGGCAGTGGGGGCATAGGAATGTTAGATATATTCATCACAAAGAAAACTCAAAGGATTCTTTGGATAAAACGTTTAATAAATGACGAAATACACCATTCCTGGAAATTCTTTGTACAAGAAAAAATTAATAAAATTGGAGGGTACATATTATTAAAATGCAACTTCTCAGCCAGACTGCTCCCAGTGAAATTTACGGAATTTATTTTAGATTGTTTAAACATATGGCAAGAAATAAACGAGCATAGAGGAATAGATCAGATTTTATGGAACAATAAATTAATCAAAATTGGGAGAAAATCAATATATTACCGCAAGTTTGATGAACTAGGAATTAGATACATATCTGATCTATACAGTGGTAAAAGAATGAAACCTTGGGTTGATTTTCAGAGGAGAGGTCTAACAATGATTGACAAACTAAAATGGATTGGATTGTGTAACACTATCCCAGAAGAATTAAAACTGGCAAGTAATCTGGAACGTAAAGAAATAACAATTAGAGTTGAAAATAAACAAATTCACCTAGAAAATATAACAAGAAAATCTTTAAAAGGAGAGCTAATCAACAGAATTTTTATGAAACCCAGAAGTCAGTCAATAATTGAAAATAGATTCACTGATGTAATAGAATGGAACCAAATGTATAAAATGGTCATCAACTTAACAACAGACACGAAAACCAGAGAATTTCAATTCAAACTGTTACACAATATTCTGTACACTAATTATCAACTGCACAAAATTAACCCACAACGCTTCCCAGAAGAAAAATGTACCTTTTGCAATGATCACCCAGAAACGCTTAAACACCTCTTTATGTTATGTAAGTATGTGGTGTCCCTATGGCAAGATATCTTTGTATTTAAAATCTAGGGGAAGCACTTCAGCTCAGTAGTGTGCCAAATAAACTTTGTTTGATATTGGGGAATCCTGAATATAGTTGGCAAGTGAACTTTATAAGTCTACTTGCTAGAAAACATATCTATTTCTCAAAATTCAAAAAAACAGTGCCAAACTACCTAAATTTCAAGCATTTGCTGAAAAGATATTTTGAAATTGAAAGACAAATTGCAAGACAAAATAATAAACAAGAGGCACATTACAAGAAGTGGTCCCCCTTGATTCCTTGTATCACATAATGTACACTTAGAAAATACTAAGGTTTCATAAGTTTTATATGCTATGTAACTTCATTAAAGAAGCCCAATAAAAAAATGTTGTAAACACAAAAAAAAAAAAAAAGGTTGTATAAAACATCTATGTATGTAATGTAATGTAAAGTCATTTGAACATTTTAATCATGAAATGACATTCTGAGTGTAGTTTAAGCATTAGACTAACTTGCTGCAAGTGTGTATGAAGTAAACTGCCTTGAAAAGAATCAAAGTTGTTTATACACATAGATAAAAATTCCAAAACTTTCTGTGGACAGGTGAAAAAAGATTTTAGAATCTCGCATTAGTGTTAGTCAAGAATCAGCACAGACATGAATAAAAAAAAATGGCTGTCAGTCAGCCATTTTTGTTTGAATCTCAAAAAACAAATTGACGTGCACCTGTAACCCAATAAGGTGTTACCACAGCAAATCGCAAGTATTGAACTGTGTATGTCATTTTTTTTGTTGGACACACTCATACTGGACGGCAGGAATGTCACTGTGCACCTATATTCATATAAACTAGTGAAGAAGGTTTTGAAAGTGTTATGGACACCTTTACTCAATTAGCAAAGATTCAACTGAAATTGAGGCCTAGAATATATCACAAATATCCCACTGCACCATGGACATACAACATCATCGCTAATCTGATGAGGAAATCAAAAGATTGGTACTTTACCTTGGAGAAAATCTTGCCTCTATATATATTACTTTGTTTACTGTCTTTAAAAATGATGTGTTCTAAATTCAATGCACAGTCTCTGGCTTCCATGTCACTGCAAGTAAAATTGAAATCCGTGACTTTAAAGCATGGTTCAACAATCCCTAGAATTACATCAGTGCAACAAGAGAAAGGTAATTTGAATAGCTTGTTTACTATGTATACAAATGTTACCTGATCTGTTAATCCTATGCGCTAACATTGTACACTGCATTGCCTGCAGTTCGGATATTAACAATTTGATCAGCCATTGAAAGTCACTTTGAAGACTTGTGCTTAAAGTGCCTGTGAAATGGCTGCTATTTTCACGCCTAAAATTATCCATTGATACATATATATTATTAATTTTTATGTTTCTAAGCATGAATTATTTTTTAAAAGTAAAAAAATGTGTTTTAAACTCAATCTACGGCAACCTTATTTTTGTGTATTTTAAAACGAGGCTCCTCATTAGCTTCTTATTTGCATACAGAAATTCCCCTTGTGACGTCAGAAGGGGAAGTCGCATGGCAGCTTGCATTGCCGATATGTGTAAATAAGGCAAATTTCTTCTGCAGTTTTCTTGTCTTTGACTAAATTTTCACTTATGTACTTGTTCGTCGAGGAGGAATGGACCATAATGAACACATAGTACTGTAGAATACTTTATTTTCGCTTGGAATTTATTTTCGCTATTTTCGCTGGAGGGATGATTCCGTGAAAATAAAATCCAGCGAATATACTTTTTTTCCTATATTTCACATTAAACTCATCAAAAATCAGTTAAAATAAATTCCATACAAAACGCCCAAAAAGCCTTTTCAGCGAAAATTAATTCCAGCGAAAATAAAGTATTCCACAGTATCAATTTTTGTTGCATGGGGTTGAGTTAGATGCGAAATATGTCACTACACTGTTTTTTTTCATCGATCGTCTGAGTAAAACTTTCAAAATTAAAATAAAAGAGAACATATTTTGACATTCCAAACATTAGACTATAGTGATCACTATAAAATAATTAAAAAAAACGACAAATCACAGTTACTAAATAAATGACAGCTGCTTGGAAATAAATTGAAATTTTGTTGAAATAGTTGGTCACCACGAAGGCAAGTGTGTTAAAAGCGGTGTTTAATTGGATAACAAAAATAATCGAGATCGACACACATACAGATAAATTCAGAGTGGATTCGTATTAGCGTGATCCATGGCATGATTGTCATAATTATAACATCATATTGAAACTTTATTTGGTGGAAACACATTGACCAAGCCCGGATTCTTATTTCATAAATTATTACGCAGATCAAGCTGCAAGCATGGAGGTAAAAAAAGAACAGAGGTGTGAATTCGACATTCAACACCAATCACCAAACAATTCAGAAACTTTTAGCCTTCGAAAATGAAAACAATTAGCAGTGTGTAAGGGCTGTGTAATTTCCTGTTTGTCCGACGCTTCGTTTTCGTGTCACTGTCAAAATTATTGCTACCTTTTACTTAACAGGGACTAAATGGTCTCTATAAAACGATAATCACGATCGCAAAAATAGTCAACTCATTTGAAACACTTGCCGGACGTCTCTCTCTCTTCTGAAATCCGCCTCGGTGATCATAGTCCGGAATATATTTTTCTTTCAAAAGTGTTGCGCCAGATTTATGTTGTCGGCGTTTCTCTTTAAACCTAGTTGTTTTTTCATGGACGAGGACAGTTTTTCCAAAAAAAGGAATCTGAGGTTAAGTGGCTTTCGTCCACTGATGTCGCACCTTCAGATCGATTAGAAACGTGTGAATACTTACACTATGACTATACGTTTCACTGCAACTGCCCACAACACAACATCTAAATACTCCTCTCAAAAAAAAGAAAATAGACAAAAAAAGAAAAAAACTGCCGACTGAAAAACGTATATCGTTTAAAAGTATACTGAATGACCGGTGTTATTACGGCTCAGGGCTATGACTCTCATATTTTGGCATTTGGTGGCGCACTTTCGGCGAGAATCGGAAATCCGGAAACAGTTGACCGCTTCAGGATAGGTGGGCGTGGCTACAACACGAGAAATATCCGAAATTTACTTGGATACGAGTAATCATTTTCAGCAAAAAAATCAATAGCTGCCCATTTCAGTGGGACACAGATCAAAAATGGGAAACGTGAGGGTGGGCATTGCACAGGCACTTTAAATCTTGCTCAATTAGTAAACTAACATCAAATTTGTATTTTCTATTAATATTTCTGATTGTACATGTATACGATAGAAAACATACTCAACTCACTCCCAAATGCACAACTATGAAGTGCGATTTCCATACTGAAAATTGTCACCATCATTCACCCAGTACTACATTTAACCACTACTACAAATGTAGAAAAAATTGTATTTATTTTAATCTGAATCCATAAAGTACAACTTATTTCCAATATAGAAACATGTCTGGAATTTTTATAAGTGCATATGCTATAACTTCAGCAATTATAGTAGGCAGATCAATTATCATGATCTGTAAACAGTTTTCATACGTACTGAATAAGGTTTTAACATTTATAGGTTTTATTTTAAATGTTGATCTAGAAAAATCATACAGAGAACGGATCTATATGCATGTATTGTTAGCACTAGGTTTTCACTTCACTCAATAATTACCAAAACAATACAAATAAAGTTATTGTCTTTATTTTACTGAGGCATTGCAGGATGGTAGACAAATACAAAAATTGGAACTTTTAAAAGCTTTTTTACTCTAGATGGAGGTGTTTAGAAAAATAATGGCTCACAATTATAGATTTCATACTGCTGAAATACGTGATACTGTAATGTGACAATTCATCAATGTCCTTTATAATATCAGTTGTAAAAACTATGCATATATAATTTTAATCTTCGATACAAGTTTATTTTTATATTTTAATTATTATTATTACAAATTGTATATTGTTCATATGAGATAGTAACATTTTCATTTAAATACAATAAACTATTTTAGCAAAAGTACTACACTCTAGCTAAATAAAATTTGAACATCAGATACAGCTGAGATGTTTATATTCAATCCGTTTTATTACCAGCACAAGCAGTAACACTTTTCCAGCTATTTATGTAGTAATTTGATTTTTGATCAAACCATAAAAGCTATGATAACTTTTGGACAATATTCTCAGGAGCAAAGCTATGTTACAGAAGGTTCTATGTTCCCATGCACAGCAGTACCATGCATGTACATGGGCTATGCGCAAGTTGCTGTGCCTGTGAAAACAGCTAAAGTCAAAAAAACTGCACAAACTCAACTATGAGTGAGATAATCCTGAAAATAATGTACATGTGCAGGGGAATTTTTTGTTCACCGTTCAGGAGAGTCTCAAAAACCAGCCCAAAGTACAGTTTATTGAGAGTTTTTGACCATAGTTTTCTCCGGTTCTAGTTGCCAGGCAGTGAAAATACCTGGATGTTCACTCCCAAGAACAGTAGCTCAAGAAATGAGTTTCAACAATATTGTACTACCTTGTTGCCATTTTTACTTCACTTCCCTGCATGTATTCAGAATAATTCTTTGTCAAGGCATCCTCTATCATTTTAAAACAGTGTTCTCGAGTCTAGAAAAACAAAAAAAACAAAGAAAAAGTCAAGAGAAGTTGATAAGAGAACCATATAGGAAATCATTCATTAAATTGTTGATGAAATAGATTTAAATGTAAATCAATCATTAAATCATTGAAATAGATCTAGATTTAAATGTAAGTAAACTTACTTTTACAGCTAAGCCAGAGATTTTTGAGTTTGCTGCATCTTGTAGAGGGCAGTCTTCATCTGGTGGGATGAAATCTTTCTTTACAGTGGATTCCCCCTACAAATATTCAAAGAAGTATTTCAGAAATCATGGTTCAAAAAAAAATTGAAATTACAAAGCCTATGCAATCTTTACAGATATTATACCCACCCCTCTTCGAAGTTTAAATTGTTTTCTTATAAGATCCATTCTCTCTTCTCTCTCTTCTTCATCTTCTTCTCTATTCCAGAACTGTTCAGGATCAAAATCACCATTTTCAATTCTTCCACAGTATGTATCTTCATAGTCTTCATCACTACAAAATGTACATATGTGATTCTGACTACAATATCTGATATTCTGAAGGAGGTCGTCAATCAATGTACCATATATTTGTTCTATTAGAAGTACAACTACACAAAGAAACTCACCTAAAGTAACAATAACTAGTACTTAGGATTGTTGTACATGTTTGAGCCAGCCAAGTTTTAATGAAATTCAAGAACAGACAAAAATCAAAGAAAGCTTAGAAAGAACTCCCGTGTGTTGAGAGTATTGAAGACACATTAAAAATTAATTCAAAATTACTTGTACTTGAGATATTGATGGAATAGCTGAAAACTAATTATGTAAATCAGGTAACTGATATGAACAGATTTAAGTGTAAAACTAATAGGGTCTGCACAATGTACCAAGTTTCATTGAAATGTGATTAAAACCCCCAAAATATTAATTATTATGCTAATTAGAGAGTTAATATGAACAGATTTTAACCCAAAATTAATCAGGCTGTCTATTGTCCTAGAGCATTTATGTACCAAGTTTTATTCAAATGTGATGATCAATACTTGAGATATCAGTATTAATTAATTATGTTAATTAAGTGATTAAGAAGCATACATATTTACCAAAAACTAATATGGTGTATAGTCCTAGGTTCATTGAAATGTGATGGGTACTCTTTAAAAGTTTCATTGAAATCTAATGAGTGGTTTGTAGACATCAGTGCAACAGCCATAGAACAGCAAAAAATTAACTAATTATGCAAATTAGGTAATTAATAGGCACAATTATTTATCCCAAAATTAATCAGGTCTCTGCATAGTCCTAGAAAATGTCGCAAGTCTCATTGAAATGTGATGATTAGTACTTGAGATATCAGGTGAAAAGCTGAAAATTAACTAATTATGCTAATAAGGTGATTAATATGCACAAATATTTACCCAAAAACTAATTAGGTCTCTGCACAGTCCTCAAGTAACTATGTACCAAGTTTCATTGAAATGTGATCATTACTACTCGAAATATCAAAAGCTGAAAATTAATTAATTATGCAAATTAGGTAATTAATATGTACTGATATTACCCTAAACACTACCAGGTCTGTGCAGTGTCATATGACATCTATGTACCAAGTTTTATTGAAATGTTATGATTAGTACTTGAGATATCAGTGGAAAAGCCGAAAATTGATTAATCATTATGTAAATTAGGTATTAAATTAATAATATTAACAGATTTTTACCCAAAACTAATCAAATCTGCGTATTGGTTCAGAGCATCCCTGTGCCAAGTTTCATCAAAATCCAATGAGTGGTTCTTCAAATATCAGTGGAACAGTCATGGAACAGCTTGAAATCAGTTAATTATCATGCAAAATAGGTAATTAATATTTATAGATTTTTACCCAAAACTAATCAAATTTGCGTATTGGTTCAGAGCATCCCTGTGCCAAGTTTCATCAAAATCCAATGAGTGGTTCTTCAGATATCAGTGGAACAGTCTTGAAACAGCTAAAAATTAGCTAATTATCATGCAAATTAGGTAATTAATATTCATAGATTTTTACCAAAACCTAATCAACTCTGCGCATTATCCCAGAGCATCTATGTACCAAGTTTCACCAAAATTTGATTAGTGGTTCTTGAGATAACGGTGGAACAAAAAAAGTGACATACATACATACATACATACAGACATACAAACAGGGTAACTGCAAAGACTCCCTTTTGTGCTTCGCACACGGGAGTCAAACATCACTTTCACCTAGTTATTTTTACCCTTTGAATAGATTTGTATTGTGAAAATGGGTCTATCAATATATATTATATGTAATACTCATATGTATAGTGTGAGTAAAATTTATCAATGCATTGCCAAAAAATGGCAAAGATGTATATTTTTGACCCAAAATGATTTGATTAACCTACAAATAGTCCTAAATGTGCACTAATGGTAAAGAAACTTGCTGATCCCCTGTGCATCACACAAAATTTTTTTTTTCCAATTTTTGCATTTCAGGGGCGGATGCTTACACAGGTGGATGCACGGATGTAACCAAATTTCAGTTTGGACTATGTCCTGTGACAAGAGCTAATGAGATTGCAGAGATTCTGATCTGAAAGCATTCCACCTTACTGTATCAAATTAAAGTTCATCCCCACAAAGGTAATTTTCTGAGCTGGTGATGAATGTGACTGTGTTGACGAAGAATGAGGAGACATGGTATGACAATGCTGTCTTGCTTGAATTATGAACCAGCCAATCTTCAATAAGAGCATATAGAAATGAGCTGCGATGACCTCTAGTACCCTCGTGTACAAACTCTGAGGAATGATGACTTTCTTGGATAGAGACTCCATCAGAGTAAGCATTACCGGTATGTAATATTGTACACAATGTAATAACATATTATGAGACTTACCCTTCCACTCCTCCTCTACCACCTCCATACATTGAATCATCATATCCAACATGTTTACGTTCCATGTAAGATCCACCATGACTTTTAGAAGAGCCAATCCTTTGCAACTGATCTAACTGCTGAAGAAGCCCCTTTGTATTGGTACAAAAATCACAAGAAGTCTTACAGGCAGGAATGTCATCCCCAAAATACTTTGCAATCACTGCATGACGACATCTATTAATGCAAAAGAAATAGTTAATATATAAATACATAATCATGTGTACTATAGCTGTGTAAATAGCCACAATGTACTAGTAATGTCACCTCAAAGTGTTTTGTATACCAAATAAGCAACATTGTCTTTAACTTTAATACTGAAGGTTTGATACAAATTTGAACTCGTTAACGAGGATGTGCCAAGTACAAATTACATATTCCCTGTTATTTCTCAAGTTCAAGAAATATACATTTGAACATGAACAGCCAGAATTTCAGAGATATGGCTCCAACACAAAATGGACACCAGTCGGCCATTTTGTGTCTGATCTGACAAACTAAGTGACATTCATTAAGGTCCTATAAAGTTCTATGTACATAACAAGTTTGTCAATGAACAAAATCTTGTTATGCATGCCTGAGATACAGAATTGCAAAACTGCTTGATTCTGATAATTTTTTAAACATTAAAACAACCCCAATTTGGCAATCCTGAATCAGATATTTCAATAAACATAATAAATATATGCAAGATGATGTATATGGAAAGTTTGAACATGAATGCTCTAGGCATGTCAGAAAAATGGCACTTTAACAGCATTCATTAAAACAAAATGGCCACCAGTTTTTAATCTGATCTGAAAAACAAAATGGTGTGTGGAGGTCAAAACATAAGAACCTGTGTTCTATCAGGGACTAAAAATGCAGGTAGTTTTGTTTACTGGCCAACTGCTATATGTAAATTAAAGATGAAGGATTATCACCAGTGCATGTGTAGGAATTGAGTCCTAAGCAAGATAACAATGCATGATAAAAACGCGAAGGCTTATGGGTAGACGCTTATATTCATATTTATTTACTGGACACATGTAATTAAAATGACACTATCATTAAAATTGTGCATGATCATATTTTACAGCTTTTTTGTTCTATGATGGGAACTCAGCTATGTTGCACAACTACTGTATGTGATATATGCGCAGTTTGAAAGATAAACAGAAACGGGAAGCCGAGTAATAACAGTAATTTATCATACAAAAAAAATTTTAAAACTATGAACAAGCGTGATACATAATTGTTTGTATTTATTGGATTGCAGTATGAATATGCAGCTGGCTTTTGACAGATGTCTATAAACAGGTCACTATCAATATGTAAACAAGTGTAGTTGTGTGAGCCTCCCCAATGCACGTGTGCAATTCTGACAACAGAACCACTTTAAAGCACTACAGTGCTCACTCTGTGCTGTGTTCGATATGGGTCCCATATCAACAAATACCACACATAAACTTTATACAATGTGTTGATATAAGATTAGAAAATGCACTGCACAACGACTGTAGTGCTTTAAGTGATTTATATTCTATTTACAATGAATATTATAGAATACTAAATGTATGGTAGTTTCTGTGGTTGTACAACTTAAACTTACTTGGGTTGCTCACAGTAACTCACCAAGACTTCAAAACCAGCCATAGATGCTTTACTTTGAGTCGAGATTCCATCCTTAAACTGAAAAAGAAAAATCACACAAACACCTTTTGTTTAAACTGGGCACATCAGTCAGCATTTTCAATAGCGAAAACAAACCTCAAATTTAAATCAAATTGGTTATACATGTCTCCAATGCAAACATACATAGTCCTTGTTCCCCATATATGCTAGAACACAATTGTTTACCAATTTGTGTAAAAGAAATCAAAAACAATGGTTGTCAGTCGGCCATTTTTGTACAACTCATTGTCTCTATACCAAAACTGAGTACTGTAAAATACTTAATTTTAGCTGGAATTAATTTTCGCTTGTTTTGTATGAGTTGAATGTAAAATATAGAAAAAAGGTATATTTGCTGGATTTTATTTTCACTGAATCATTCTTTCAGAAATAGCGAACGATTTTGTTACATGTAGAAGGAAAGATGACCAAAAATAAGTATTGGATGTATAGCATGGTTGCCAGTCGGCTAAGTCTTAAAGAAAAATGATTTGTCTCAATAAGTCTTTAGTTATTACCTCTTTTTTAAGTTTGAACAGAATCAGTGTGTGCAATTTTGAAAGAAAAACATCCCTGAACTTCTGATGAAGAGTGAATGAACGAACAGACCGGATGTGAGAAGCCAGACTGTTTCCAGCCGGGACTACCGGTAATAACTACAGGGATAATAATAACATACCTTCTTAGACTTAGCCTTAGATCTTAATTTCTTTGCAGCTTCTTTTTGTATAAGAAAAGCAACAGTATTCCTGTCATCTTTAGAATAATATATTCTACAGTGTGATAACTGACCATCTCTGCCAGCTCTGCCAGATTCTTGGTAATATCCAGCCATAGATTTGGGTACATTCCAATGAGCTACAAACCTAACATAAACAAGCCATGCATGGCAAAGTCCCAGTTAGTTATCAAATTTAAGATATATAGTTTTGTTTATAGTAATATAGCTAGAATATAACCATGACAGGAATATGATTTTTTAACATTAAAATGATTGACAGTTGTATCTGATCGTCAAACAAGTACATGTCCATATTGAGAGATATTGCTCTGGAACAGCATTCAAAATCAGCCATTTTGATTACATGTATATATATAACGTATAACGAATATATAAAATTTAAATATAATAAGTCAAAGCATTTAAGAGATATGGCTCTAGAAGCCCAATCATTAAAACAAAATGGCCGCCAGTCAGGCATTTTGAATCCAATCTGAAAAATAAAATGATGAGCATCAGGAACCCGTAATGTCTAATGTATGTCCCAAGTTTGAACGAAATCCACCCATAAATGCTTGATATTTGATGATTTTTTAGCACAAAAAAGGCCACTATTTGGCCATTTTGAATAGGATCGTCAAACCAGTATATCTGTCTATCTATGACATGATATACAATGAATATTTAAAATTTGAACATAATCAGTGAAAGCAAGTCAGAGATATGGCACGAGAACCACATTCATTAATACAAAATGGCCACCAGTCGGCCATTTTGAATCTTATCTGAAAAACAAAATTATTTGCTTCAAGGTCCCATAATGTCTAATGTATATACCAAGTTTGAACAAAATCCATCTGTAAACAGCCGAGAAATGCTTAATTTTGATGATTTGATGATCTTGAATCAGATCGTGAAACAAATTGACGTGCATCAAGGTTCTATAATGTCTAACGTATATACCAAGTTTGAACAAAATCCATCTGTAAACAGCCGAGAAATGCTTAATTTTGATGATCTTGAATCAGATCATGAAACAAATTGACGTGCATATGTATAATATCATGTATGATGTATGTGTGAAGTTTGATTGTGATTGGTCCAGGCATTTCTAAGAGACAGGTCCGGATGCACGCACAGACGCACGCAAGCACGGAGGTTAAAACATAAGTCCCCGTTTTCGGACTGCGTCCGAACGGGGACAACAAGTGCAAGAATGATGGCGATGTAAAAAAAACAGCTTTCACGATTTCATGTAATACTATCTTAGACTGCACATATATAAATATATAAATCAGCTAAAATCCCATTCTCAATAGATATCATCTATTGCCATTTAAAGGGGAACCGCTCAATCCCATGGATTGCACCACGTGCTCATGGGTAATTAACTCCGTCTCTGTCCACTAAGAAATTAAATGCTTTTATGCTCGCTTACTCAAACTGTGATTGACAGGCATTTTGCATACATTAGCCGCCATTTTAAACTCAGGATTGTTACTTGTCGCGGCACGTTTTGACCAAAAACAAACATTTATACATCAAAAGCCCAACCAGATGAGTGTAATCGCCTGCGCACATACTCATATTCCCGTAAAAATGTATTTGGAATCACAGCTTGATCTCTAAACATCGTAAATGACACATTTCCCGGAGCTCCCGCCATGATGTAAGCGGCTTGGTTCTGATTAGCATACTAATTGCGGTGCCCCTATTAATAGTATTGGTTTCCCTTTAAAGATTCACAACTAACCAAGGAAATCAAAGGATCACTTGAATACTATGGCAAAATGAGTAAAAGTCTCACATGTGTTCTATAATTTCTGAAAAGAGGAGTGGAGTGTACTAATGGATGGCTGCGTATGTAAAGTCTGCCGTGTATCAATACTATTTAATGAGAACTGATTTACATTGAATTATTTTGTGATATGATATCTTCAATTCCTTGATCAGAAGATTCTGTGTATGATTTGAGGCCACCCTAAAATGCTGAAATACAGCCATTAGCAAGAATTTCCATAAAATGTGTTGAATTTTGTAGATGATACAAAAAAATATTATTTCACGTTGGGGGCATTTAAAAATTAGTTGACTATAAGTTATAAGGCTATCTGAAAGCAACAATTGATTTACACAAATTTTTCCCAAATTAAAGAATCGATAATCACAATTATTCTTGTACAGTATAAACCTTCACCAGCAATGAATCCTCATCCTACTACCAACATTCAAACAATGTGCATGTTCTAATCATCTAATGTTCCTATAGAATATTTATTTGTACCTTACAGTGGCTTTGTCTACTCCCATACCAAAACTAATAGTGGCAACAATGACTTGGACTTGACCTTGCATCCAGTCATTCTGAGTCTCCGTTCTCAGGTTAGACTGTAAGCCAGCATGGTAAGCTTTAGCAGCTACACCTTTTTGGTTCAACCAATCAGCCACCATGTTGCACGACTGCCTAGTCCTACAGTATACAATTCCACAACCTTTCTTGCTCTGACAAAATATAGAGAGAAAAAAAACACTAGAGTAAAGTTCTGTCTTAATAATCTGTCTCAAAATGTTTGTACTGCATGTTAGAGTTTATATAGGCATAGAAAAAAAATATTCATGTTCCAGTCATTTTTTTGGCAAAAAGGTTTAATTGAAACAAAAACAAATTGACGATTTTAAAAATTAAAATAAAAAGCTGCATTCATTTTTTAACACAGATTCACTGGAAACATTTTCCTTTTTTTTATTCTAGATCTTACCTACAATTTGTATGAACACCTTAATCCATGTATGCTTAAGGTAAACACACATAACCCAAAGATGAAAATGTATGTATTTGTTGGTTTAAATTCTATGTACAATTACGTGGCTAGCCTTCTACTATGTATGAGACACAAGCCATTAAGCAAATTGAGAGAAGGTGATAGTATTTTCAGATTCATATAGTAAATAAACAGTGTCCTGTTTTCTGTATTTTTGCTCAAATGTGTCACATATATATTCACTGTTTTATCGTCGCAGATAGTAGTTGATCATTAAAAAACTAAGATAATCTAGTATCCATTTTATATAACACCGAGAACAACTTTTAGTTTGGGCTAATGGTTGTGAAAATGACATAATTTTTTGAATCCAAATAAGTAACTCATAATAAACATATTTTGATATCTGTTATGTAATAAAGATTACACACAGAAATTGTTTACAAGATCCGTCCAATCCCCTTTACATCGCCGTACCATGTTCACATCTGTTTTTTGTGTCCCTTTAAGAGAAACAGATGTGAGCATGTTACGGAGATGTTTAAGGGGTTTAAAAATGACAAAGTTTGATTGATGTGCATATGTATAATATTATGTACTGTATGATGTATGTGTGAAGTTTGAATGTAATCGGTCCAGGCATGTCCAAGACATAGGTCCAGACACACACACACAAATCAATCCATAAGTCCCTGTTTTTGGATAGCGTCTGGAAGGGGACTAAAAAATATGGGGAAAATGTACTTCTTTTTTTTTTGTGAAAGGTGACTAAAGTAAATTTTATACTCTTAATTATGCACTAGATAGTACAATAATCATATTCCTTACACCTTCCTCAGTTTCATTTGCAAGTGCATATTCAATAAATTCCTTCAAATCCTTGAACGGGTTATTCAGCAATTCTTTCACTTTCACATCATAGTTGAGATTAGGTCGGAATGTACTACTCCTGAATACCGCAACTGGTTTCTTCAGTTTCAAAGTAGTCAATATATCCTCCTGAACATATTTAGTTGCTGTTGCAGTCAGAGCAATGCATGGAATGCTGCTAAGTTTGGTCCTTAGATTGCCTAGTTTTAAATAATCTGGTCGGAAGTCGTGCCCCCATTGAGACACACAATGGGCTTCATCTACAACTAAGAAAGATAGTAGTTCACGTTTCTTCAGTGATCCGATTATAGACTGAAATCCTCTAGTTGCTGCCAATTCTGGAGTAATGTACAGCAGTTTTGTCTTTGGTTCATCACTTTCAAGGTCACTCAGGATACGCATGCGATCTTTGGCAAGAATTCTAGAGTTCAGAGATTCTGCAACAATGTTCAGTTTTTGTAAATGTTCAATTTGATCATGGATGAGAGCTATAAGAGGTGAAATGACAATGGACAGTCCTTTAGATAATACTGCTGGTAACTGATAACATAGGGATTTTCCAGCACCAGTTGGCATTGCAATAAATAAATCTTTCTGCCCTGAAAAAAATATAGAAGTAAAAATAAATCAGTATTAGGGTAGAACTTGCCATCATTGGTCTTCCAATGAATGAATGAATGAATGAATGAATGAATGAATGAATGAAAGGAGGGATTGTGGGAGGGAGGTAGGGCAGAAGGAATGTCTTGTGTCAATGATTGCTTAATAAATATTTCCAGGTCTAAGGTATAGTAAGCATATTTATTATACTCGCTGTTACTTTTTCCACCAGTCACATGCGACTTGAATGAAATTGCATGACAGTAAAGTACATTCTATCATGAACTGCACTGCAATCTGAAAATCTAAATAAATCACTTGGCAAAGATAATGAGCTCTTCAGGTCACTACAATCGCATGATCACCTCTGATGGGGCGAATTTGTGTATATTGCTTATTCAGAAGAGGGTAGATATTGACAGTTTAACTACCAGCGTGTGTCCTATTAATAAAACTTCTAACACTCATCTGTCACTGACCAATCAGACCAATCTGGTTAGTGTCAAATATCTATCTACAAATGCAGTTGATAGAAAATGAGAAAAATAATTAACCAAAGGTAACATTACATAAGCGTGTAATCAGAATCAGGTCATAGAATACTGCCAATACAACAGTTTTACCTTCAGCAGCGGTTTTTGTGGCTCGTCTTTGTATCTGAGACCGAAAATCAACATGGCCGAAGACAGATTTCAGCGTGTCGTCCAGGGAGTCTTTGTCGTCGTCTGCCGAAGATTCTGGTCTCATTAGAAACTGCGTTATTTTCTTCGATTTCACAGAGCTTGTTCTTTTCACAGGCACCTTCGGCATGATGAAAATGAAAACGAAAACAACAATGCACGGAAATTGTATGAACCAGCACGAACTACGAACAACACACGAGCTTTAAATTAGTACTCCCTAGCCCTTTGGAGGAAAAGACTGTAATACATTGGTTTGATGGGCCTAGGGGTCCCCGAAAAAAAATGGCATACCGCGGGGAGCACAGATCGAGCGAGATCACGTGACACTGATAGTTGCCGTTTGTTTGGTTTTTTGAACTGTCAGAGCGTTATTTCAACATTTGTCTAGATCACGTTTTTTTAGTAACCGTGTCTGGATTAAACTGAATGTCAGTCCCGTGTCTGAATAGAGAGCCATCCGCGACACAATTCGTGGTACTTTCGTTTATACTGAAAAATGTATATAATGTCAATGGCGGGAAAAATATATGAACAAGTGAAATATATATATATTATTCAATTAGCCATACAGATAGAAAAATCTTTCTCAAAATAAGCCAGATTTAAATGTAATTGGCCAATGTGGAGGTTTTCTGGTGAAAGATTTCTCGGATAACATATAGTCCTTAATTTGCACACAGTTGTAGTTGGATACCGTTAAAACACATTAAAGGGAACCTCAATCCAAACAACATAATGACCCCCTAAAGAAAAAGCTCCACAAATGTAGGAGAATGCAATTTACAGTTTTGTTGTATCACTTTTCATTCTCTAGATATTCCACTTTTCATCAGTATTACGTAGTCAGCCATCTTGATTTTCAAGCAAAGGATTATGGGTAAAGTATGACATCATAGAATCTGTTGTCAGAAATTGAGAAAATGATTTCATCTATAACTTCAAAAGTTGATATTCAAATTGGCTGAAAGTTTATAAAATGGTAGCATACATGTACTGGTGCCATCCATGCTTATAAAATAGTTGTCATGGAAACAGAACTGAAAATATTTATTTTTATGTTTTTCTACCAAATGCTAAAATTTCCTTTTATTGTATACAATATACGAACGTGAGTAGGTTATATAGGTGATATATCACATGTTGAGCACAAAAAGGGAACAACAAAGTGACATTCTATAATGCACAACTAAAATATTGATTTTTATTTTTTTAACGTTTTTAACAATATCTTCACTTTATGTGTATTTGTAAAATTCCAATTTCCATTACTATAATTATATACATAAGTAATATGCACAACGAAAATTTGAACTAATTCGCATCAGTATTTCTCATGTTATAGATGAAATAATTTTCTCAATTTCTGACAACAGATTCTATGATGTCATACTTTACCCATAATCCTTTGCTTGAGAATCAAGATGGCTGACTACATAATATCGATGAAAAGTTGAATATCTAGAGAATGAAAACTGATATAAAAAAAACGTAAATTGCATTCTCCTACATTTGTGGAGCTTTTTCTTTAGGGGTCATTATGTTGTTTGGATTGAGGTTCCCTTTAAGTGTTCAGATTTCCTTGACGACACGTCTTCTATGAATTTCATTTGATGTTGGTTACAGAACCAAGATGAACAAAATATGTGCACACCGAAATACTTTTCGACAAAAGACGAGTCAAACATCCATGAAAGGGGTGATGCTGGGCTATTTACATTTAGTTTTTATGGTGAAAAGGGTTTCACCATATTTCAAAAAGTCGTGGTTGCGGTTTTTAAGAATTATTATGACTTTCTGTGGTCATTATAAATATTTTAAAAATATCTATTTTTATAAATCAAAATGGGTGTTACAAATCAAATTGACCAATCCTGAAGAGGTATTGTGACATCGTCGTTAGCTCTAATTAATATTAATGAGATATTAATAATTCAACATTACCAAGTGCCTTATTTTGATATGCACACAGTCGTAGTTCCTATGTCACGTGAAAGCATGCGCGTACAATATGGATGACGACAATTTTCAGCTTTTGAGCCATTTTTATATATTCGAATTTGAATGAAAGCTGATAATCGGTACTTACAAATTTTCATAACAACGTTTATAAGCAAAGCCCCCAGCTTTGTGTTTCTCGTTGTATTCATTTTTCATGAAATAATGGTTTAATATGGTTTCTGTGGAAATTATTACGAAAATATCAATTGTTTGCATCTTTTTAAGCAGTTTTTCACCAAACAAATATTTTGGTATAAACATGGATATAGTTTTTGTGCCACGTCAGTATAAGTATGGTCGCGCTTTTGGGGTAAGGTTGATCCCTCGCCGTTTTACAACAGTCTTATAACTATTGCCATTATCAATAGTTATAACATAGATTCTAACAACATTTTTTTTTATAATCTACTTCTTGTTCTATTCCTGAAAATATGAAATACACTAATTTAAAAACAAATTGTTCAAATTAATATTTCCCTTTTTTGGCAAAGCAATTAAAAAACATTTAAGCGACACTACAACCTAGATGGGACTACTACGCCAGCTGTAGGATCTCATTTCAGACTAACAGCTAATACCATACGTTAATGCTTAAGACATGTGACCGGGGGCCAACGTCGATGCATGTTTGCTACACACATAGGTCACAATGACAGACTGTCACTAGATATATCCGACGTTCTACCGGTGAGTGTGAACACACAGGACATGATATTTGCAATATTGTATATGTTATGTATTACAGATAGTTTAACATGTCGTGTGCAGTAAGAAATTCGCACAATCGAAGTGTTACTATAAGCTGGTGTATGCTGTTCACTTTGGTCTATGTTGCTACTGCTATGACAGCACCGCGGCCTTTTGATCTTTCGAAACAAAGAAATTCGAGTAAGTATAATATTATTTCCACCTTATGCATGTATAATTTGAACCAACTTGGGTTGGAGCTTGGCAATAACAGCGCTCCTTTTCACTTTCCCGGACCTTATCTATGAAGCCAAGAAACGAAGAGTTTCTTTATTAGAAAGTGGCGAAGAGAGAGAGTACAAGTTTCGCATCGCTTTTTTCGTTTTCGAATCCTGTTAATAAATCATAATGACCCTAAAATGGGGGAAATCAACGTAACGATGGGATTGTACAAGTATTAAAAGTAAACAAAACGAGAATTAACAAATTTGTGGTGTAACTGAGATATCGTATTCGCATACAGGTGTTACTAGTATTTTACCGTTGGTCATTGTTTATGTCGAAATAGCTCCACTTTGTTTGATAGGGTTTCAATTTGTTAGAATAGACCCGAAAGAGGTTTACTTTGATAGCATCCAGTCCGAAAGAGGTCTGTTTTCTGGCAACACCAGCAGGGTTCTACATTCAGCAACTACAGCCTATGTATTACATTCAAATTCGAGGTCATTGGTTTACAGGATTATCGTGTTGTTTTTGGTGAGAATGTAAATGGTATTCGGTCTACTTTGAAATTCTGATACAACAAGAAACGATAAAATTAAAAGATTCGGCAAACAGAAACGTTGACCGGCCATAGCGCTGAACTGAGATTGATTTACATAAATATAGATGTACGCTTTGTCAGTTTCTCGTGGATAATTCAATTTATACCACATGACATTTGAATAATCATTATAATATTTGCCAAGAACTCCCATGTTTTTGTTTTTTTTAGATTAGCCTAGCTGTAGACTCTACTGACCTGGGAATGCAACGTTGTACTAAATTTAATTCAGTAAATCTCCTCATATCAGTAAAGTAACTTATACAATGCCGGTTTACAATTTATCTGTAGCAATTTAACTCTGCACTGTAATACAACATAGTGATTTAAACTCTGCACGTGAATACAATAAGATACTATAACCAAGATGCAGATATTGACTTATTATAATGGAGCTCTCAGGCAGTAGATATGCTTGAAAGAAATATTTAAGAACTTGAGATACAAAACGAAATAAATAAACAGAAAGCTGGAAAAAGCCCAGGTCTGGATAAAATTAAAAATTAAAAGGCTGAAAACAGGCAGACATATTTTAATAAAGCCTTTACAAAAATTATTCAATATTATCTTTTCTAGTAGCAAGTATCCAACCAGCTGAAATACAGGTATCATTAAACCCATCTATAAAAAAAAAAGGTGACAAAACAGACCCTAGCAACTACATGGGAAACACCCTTCTGAGCACATTAATTAAACTATTCACATCAATTCTAAAACAACATCTAACCAACTATATACAGGACATAATAATTAAAGAACAAATTTGCCAAAATTTGGAACAAGAGATCACATATTTGTATTTAAACAACTGCTCACAAAATATCTTAACAACAAGAAATTCATTTTTGCATGTTTTATTGACTTCAAAAAAGCATTTGACTCAGTGTGGCACCCTGAACTAATGTACAAATTAAGAAAAACTGGTATCACAGAAAAATTTTACCAAATAATTAATAGTATCTACCAAAATTTAATTGCGTGCGTAAAAACAAAAAAGAAAGAGGCATAAAGCAGTGAGTGGCCTGAGCCCACTCTTATTTATTATATACGTCAATGACATTAAAGAACATATAAACATGGGGGCGAACAATCCGTCATCTTTGCGAAATATAACACTGCCATGTTTACTATACGCAGATGACTTAATTCTATCAGAAGGCAACTCAAGTTTGCAGAATACACTAAACGGTCTTAAAATATACTGCAAGAATGGGAATTAAGCATTAATATTAATAAATCAAAAACCATGATATTCAACAAAAGTGGCAAACACATTAAAAGTCCAAATTTTCACATAGATGGTGTAAAATTAAGAATTAGGAAGGTTGACAACATACACTTATCTGGGAATTAAATTGTAAAAACAAATGTTAAATTTGACTTGGCGCAAGAAGATCTTTAAAATAGATCTCTGAAAGCATGCTTCAAAATGAAACAGTTATTATTCTCAGATACATATATACCAATAAAGCATATCTTAAAATGTTTGATACCATGATAAAACCAATACTTTTATACTGTGCAGAAATCTGGTAAGATAGTATAAAGTAGCAAAAGCTGTATATGAATATCATGTCACCAATGGAACAATTATACAAGAAATACTGCAAATATCTACTCAAAGTTAACAGCAAAGCGATCAATGTGACATGTCTTTTATAATTAGGAAGGTACCCATTAACTACAACAGGTATAAAACAGATGATATAATACTGGTCTAGAATAAACAAAATGCCTAAAAATCTCTGGTATATGAAGAATACAGTCTCGGCTTAGAACTAGACAACTCTGGCATCTACAACTGGGTTTCCGGTTTAAAACTTATACTTAAAGATCTAGACCATTTGTGGCATGAAGAAAAAAGCAAAACGCGAACAATGTAATTATAGATAAAATAATATCAGAAAAACTAAAAACAAAATTTGAAAAATAAAACAGATTTTTAACAATGATAACAAAGGGAAAAATCACAAAAATAAATTGCGCACTTACAGAGAACTGAAAACAGACTTTGGTTTTAAAAACTACTTACACGTAGTCAAAAATACTCATCACAGATCATCAATGACAAAATTGAGGATTAGTACTCGCAGACTACAAATAGAGACTGGGAGATATAACAACACACATATATCTGACAGAAAATGTCTATTTTGTAAAGAAGACGAAGAACATTTTCTGTTAACATGTGATCTTTACGCGGGAGAAAGAAACAAACTTTATCAGCTGTTATCATCCCACATTTAGCAAAATATAAAGAAAAACTAAAATATATTTTAAATAATAAAGATGAGAAAACAATAATACAAATTGCAAAATACATAAAAACAAGAGAAGGAAAAACAATATAGTCAGCTATCTCAAGATAAGGTCATGTACATGCATTAGTAAATCAAATATTCACCAACACAAATATGGAAAACAATCCAATTTATTTTACAATTATATTTGTTTTTCTACTTTTATTTACTTGTCAGTTTTTTTTATTTTCTTATGTGTATTTTTATTCTCGCTTTATTTGTTTGTTTATCTTTCTTCAAATATGTATTGCATTTCATTCAAAATCCTAATAGGGATACGAACGCAATGAAAATAATTATTACAATCGTGTCGGTATACAGTTTGCATGAAGGCAGGAGACATGAATTTACTTGCTTTCCTAATGTCCTGTTGTGTTACCTACTTACTGTTATTATTTTATTATTAATCGTAACTAAGTACAATAATGCAGATCATACACTGGCTGCTTCAGTTTAATTAAATTAGTATGCAAAATCTTACCCCTATCAACAGATAATTCTTAAATTTCCATCATCTGTTGACGCTTGCCAGATTAGACCACACCTGTTTTACGAGTCCACTGCCTTAAATTCTTTTACCATTATGGACAATTTCGGGCCAGCTGCAACGCACAGCACTACAGACTACACAGAAATCTCTATGATGTTTACCATATGACAACAGTTGTTACTGGCTTACCGTTTTGAATGCTATTAAATTAAGGAGTCCATTGCAGTTTTTTCCAAAAGCACGTCTCGCAATATGCGATTAGAAAGTCAAATTGTGGCGAAATACAATTCATGGAGCTGATAAAAATACTGCCATGCTTTTGACGATATATTAGTAATATTCATCCATTCAAATACACAACCATATTATAGAGTTAAACGAAATTTGGTTTACTCTTGTCAAAAGCATTACTATTGTAGCAAAACAGCGAACTGTTTGAAGAAAGGGGAAAAAAAGATGCGTTTTCAAAAACCATGAACCATACCCGCAGATATTTGTCCGCTGATGACACTTACCAAAGTTTTACCAACTATAATATCTTAGCAGAAACCACATAGGATTGTGGGTAATCATATGTACTGTGCTTCGGTGCGAATATTGTTAAACCAAATAAATCAATAATGACGATTTAAATCCAAATAGATTTAAATATGATGCACTCACGTATTTTTTAAAAAAAACTTTCATGTTAAGTCCGAGGTTGATTTAAATCATCAATATTAACGATCTAAATCGAAATTACAACAGTTTTCTGGTTTGGGTAAAATAGGAACACATGTATTCCCAACAAATCGCCATACATATCCCATGTGTTTCTATATACATTGCATTTAACACCTTCAACTTCATGCAGCGGCAAATACAAATATAGCCAGCAGCGCAATGGCTTGTCTCTCATTTCCGCATGGAATCACCAATCGCCGACTGACTGACTGCGTGCGCTATCATTCACTTAGCCGGTGTATGGGTAAATTTTGTGTTACCATACCAAAATCACTGTTTCTTGATAGGGGGTGAAAAGCGTTCTTCGAATATAAAAATCGATTAGCTATTAAATACCTAGTACCACAAAAAAAAAAAAAAAAAAATTATACACAGAAAACATTAAATTTAGTCTGTGAATATTTTAGCCAAATTCTGTGAAACGGGTGTTTTTTCGCAGTTTTCCTGTTTATGAATGAGGCAAGGGAATGAGGTCAATGCGAAGAACGCTGCTGACACCTTACATTCGGGCTAATCAGAATGCAGTTAAGTTTGTTTCGTTATATCCAATTTTTCAATGTATATGCTTCGACTCAAATGCAACCATATCGAATATCCCGGATTCCCACTGGCAGGCTGTTCGAACAATGAGCAGAAATGTAAAATGCTCGGGGCTATGTTTTCTAATATATGTTTCCAGACGACCTACCCCACCCCCTCGCCAAAAAAGTCATCTCGATCCGCAATAGTGAAATGAATCGATATAATTAGAAATTTTGGACGAGCAGACAATAATTATGGAAATAGTGTTTTTTTTCTGGACTATATTTTTCAGGTTGATATTGCAGTACCTTTGTTTGCTTTCCAATATAAAATAAATGTTAATTGTTTATAATAAATATGCTTTGTTTTTTGTTATTTTCCCTGTATGTCTCTTTTCAGATATTTCTTCCAACCGTACCCCGTAAAAGTATAATCGTCATTAAACTACTATTTATTTTACTACTATTATTTATGTTATGTAGTTTCCATTGTGTAGGACTTGGACATCCTGCCTCCATTACAACATTCACATTTTTTAAAAATTAATTCTGACAAATATGATTTCCCATTTGCCATTTCGGCTTTTAAATGTAAAACCACTTTAAATGAGATTAAAATAGCGAAATGCCTTGAGCCAGGGAGTGGCTGCTGAATAGAAGTTGTAACACATGTTGTTGTAAGTGTGTATTCTCCAACCTTACATCATTCATTAGCATCTCACTCAGGGCGCCACCTACGCCAACTTGTCATGCTAACTCATGGGTTGCGTGACAATATGTGGAACAATGGTGCTTGGGTGGGGTGGTATTAAGCATGGTGGTCTTTCATAGTAAAGGTGCAGGATTGATTATAAACAATCAACGCGCATGCGTGGTAGATAATTTAATTTATTTCATTTAGCAGATACTCAACTGAGTACTACAACGTTTTTGTTCGTGACGATAAACCACAATCACATATTTTAATAATTGCTATTAATAACACGTTCACTGTGAAACGAGAGACGATTTAAGCTAGCAAGTATAATAGTCTGAAAGACGCAAGACACAACATCCTATTTTTTTGGTTTTTCTAATTTATCAGTATTATATGTTATTCCACAGTGTACAAATAACATTATCAGAAATAATAGGTATGCCTTTAAGTGTACTATAGAAACAATGATATCGGATTTAGGGGGAGACACCAACCCCCCCTCCTTCAACCCGCAAAAAAAAAATCTAGGTCTACGTCGGCCACGTCAATAGGAGCGCCCCCCTTGCCGAATTTCTGGATCCGCCAGTGTATCGCCACGACAAGGAATTATGGTTATTCGCAAGATTAACAAATGACGTCACCAAGTTTTACGTAATATGATTAATTATTTAATAAAGATGTTTGAAAAAACACAAATAAATGAATACAAATTAGATTAGCGACACGTATTTTTTCAATGTCTTTGTCTGGATAGTCAATACCCTGGAACATTTCATTGAAAAGCACTGAAAAACGTTATATAATTACGTCATCATTTAAAGTTGATATGACGGTTATAGTTGATACACCTTTTTGGGGTTTTTGCATTCTCTCCCGCCAGAGTATTTCTTCCGCCCACTCAAAAAAATACTTCTTGGAGGCAACCATCAGTTGCCGAAAGAGAGCGTGGTTTGCGACGATGGGTTTTTGGAGCGCGCGATATTACGTTTTGATACGTCATGCCGTCATTATTGTAGGCTCGTCCACAGATGGTTATTGACGAGCTGGGTCACCATCTCTGTGCATACGAACAAATAAGCCAAATGAATGCAAATTACAAAATTTCTTCCTATTCCAAATCAAACATTTACAAGTTGTCCTGCAGTGATGTGATAAACATGCCGCGGCGTTCACATATGCAGGACTATTGTACGACTAACTGTTAATTAAAGTTCGAATTTCTAAATGTGGACATTCAACAAAAACAAAAATATATGTTGCCCGTAACTCGAAGTTCTGTTAACTATTAATTGAACATCGAGCTACAATTTGGGCGTGGTTTAGCAAAAATTGGGCGTGGTTTCTAAAATATGGATGTCATTTTTGTGGCTCGACGCATGGGACCGGGAACAGCCATTGGTGGCGCTATATACAATCGAAACCTATTTAGGCTTGCCTACGCTCATTCAGACTACAGTGTAAAGGCCAGAAACAGTTGTTAAATTTGGTGACCAGTTTAGTATGGTAGAAAGCGCGTACAGTCTTCAAATTATCACAATAGACAGAGTGTGGGTCAAGACCGAATATACATCATTCCAGCGTTTCATAATAAATGCTTTCAAATAATATTCATGAGATATGTCTACGTCATAACCTCGTTAAAGCTCATTAGTATATTGTGTACGCAGTGCGCATGCTTCGGTCTCTTTTCCACTATTTCACGACCAATGCGTCATCACAGTGTGGCCAATTGCAATTTACGTTTTATGTAAGTGACGTTCAGCGCCGTTAATGAGGTTTGTCAATCAAAGTTCATTGATGGTGCGTTGATGAACGTTCTGTTTGTATTCTGGCCTATTCTGTGCCCACACCAACTCAGCGACCGTGACTGCATGTTCAACAAAAGATTTGTACATACTCCTACCATGTCATACTTTCTAATATGCAATTACAATTCAGGTTCCCAATAACTCTGGATATATTCGTAACTCGATCAGATCATTTGAGCATTTACTTTATTTCTTTTCACTTGTCTGTCTTCTTTTCAGGCGTTGCTTTATTCGTGTCACAGTTTGCAGAAAGTAGCGGCCATCAACGTGGAAAACGCGACGCGTCCGAAGAACAGGCATTTATAGTCGGTTCTGATAATCAAGTTTATTTGTGGAAATACTATTTAAGTGAGACAACAGGGCCAATTATTAACATGTGTTGCGTTATTGATTTATCGGTATACCCTGGCGGTAGTCTTTTGCTTGGTATTGGAACGGACAATTCACTACATCTGGGTTCAACTTATGGTTGGGACCAAACGCCTATACAAGACAGTTGCTGTGTACTCGGCATCGCTGCTAAGCCCGATTCAACAGCCCTTGGGGTGGGAATGCAGCATGCTGTATTAACGAGAGTTCCTTACCAACCTTGGCAGGGTCCGCTTCCGAACAGTGGAAACGTCCTCAAAATTGAAATCTTTGCCCGTGGAACATTGCTTCTTGGTATTGACGAAGACGGCCATGTCGTACGGGAATCCAGGCAAGGCGAAGCAGGATTCTGGACCAGAATCGGGGGAAGTGATTCAGAAACTGAATATGTTGATGTTGTCAGGTTACCCAATGATACTCCGTTATTGGTCCCGAAAGAGATGCGTGTTAATCATGATGGTAGCGAAGTACGTGTTATTAGTGCCGCGGGGCTTGACGTCAATGACGAGCGGTACCAAATATTAAAAGGTGGGTAAAAGAATATAAAATGCATGGAACTGAATGACTAGTTTCATTTCTCACATATTTATTAACTCTGCATATCATTAATTCTACCTTTCAGTTATAATACATCATTTTCTATTATATATACAAAGTGTTTACAGCTCTTTAATGGTAGTATATCCATAGATTGGTACAGTCTGATTAAAATCCGATGTAGGTATGATGCTCCACATTTTTTTAGCTTGAATATGTCGAATATATATGGTTTTCCTTGCCGTTAACAAAACTGATTAACGGCAAGAAAAAACAAAAAATCGACATATTCAATACAAATAAATATAATATAAAGGGTTATAACAACAAAAATAAAAAATAAATAAAAAAATTGGAGCCTCATACCTACATCGGATTTTAATGAGATTGAGAATGGTAGTATATATATATTTATATTTATGAAATTGATGGTCGCCATTTGCAACATTCTTTGGAGATAATGCAAACTGCATTTATAATGTTTGGCAAATTACAAGTATCGCTCTGGAAAGTTACGTCTTTCTAGAATGCATTCAACTCTCCGACGTCGACCGTGGATGCCACATAACTTAGTATTTTACACTAGTCCAGTTTTCTTAAAATGTTCATCATTGTATATATTATATATGGAATTCTGAGCACATAACACATTTGTACGTACGAAGAAATCCACTCCACATTAAATATATCATACAATTATTGAATGTTAACACAATGATTACTGGGGAACAAGCATGTAGTGAATTTTAGAAACTCCTCGTTTGTGTTTGTTCATTATATTATTTGTAAATACCGACAGTCTCAATGTATTTTAACCAACTGTTATTTCTACCTGAAAGATGACGTTAAAGCGCGTTGGTCGTCGCGCAGCGCGTGTTCGAGTTTCAAGTAAATAAACAATGTATTTTACACGCGTTGTGTACGTCGCAATGAGTCTCATATCGAACAGGACGCAACACGACGACCACCGCCCTTTAAAGAAAACCAAATTACTCTCTAAAGTGTAGCCAAAATCTTTGATAGAATAAATCACCTTTTTTTCTAAAAAATCACTTCATTTAATATTTCCATTTAATTGATATTATCATTATTTTAGGAAATACACTACCACGAGCACCCTATGACGTGTCTACATATCTGTCCGGACCTCGAGATGTTCACGATGTTATTGCCGTTGGAAACAACGGTATAATGTACTATGGACATCCAAGTGGCGGCGGACATTACCATTATGAAGCCATTTCAGAGATATGCTGTGTAATAGATATCGCTATTGACGGGGAGATGGTAATTGGCGTAGGGACAGACAACCGTTTATACACGAAGGCCGGACTATCAGAATTATGGGTAGGCCCATTACCTTACAGTTGTTGCGTTTTTAGCGTTACTGTGCTACCAGATGGTACTTTAATCTTAGTTTCAGAGCACAATCGCCTGTTGACACGTGCCAGTCTCACTTCATCATACAGTGCAGCGATACCAAATAGCCAATTCGTACGTAAAGTTAGAATTGCCCCAGATGGGAATCGTATCCTGGGTATTGATTGCGAGTTTAGGGTTATCATACGTGACTCTCTTTATGATTCGTGGAAGAATCTACCAATCACCAACAGTCATGTACCAATATTGGACATTGCTGCTGCAAAAGATGGCACATATGCGCTGTTGTTCATGGAAATCGACAATACCAAACAGTTCATGTCTGCAATTGCGTATAAATCGACAACGGCAGAGGATGGACCGACTGCAGGGCCCAGTGAAGGTATGATTTGTTATTGAATACCCCTAGAATACGTGTTAATCATACATTTTTGCATGACACCACCATTAAATGTATACTCAGACGAGTATATAGGCTCGTATGTATATGCACTGGCAGTTAATTGTCTACTAGGGATGTTTGTGATATATGTTATAAATATCATTCTGTATATACCCTGGCAGTGAATTGAAAATATATTTAAATTCTGTTCAAAACATGCATTTTTATTCCAGTAACTGTGTCAGTCAACATGACATTGCTTATAACCTATTTAAGACACTCGAGTAATGTCCGCCGACTAAATAAATTATTTATGCAAATATTACAATGGAATTGTAACGACAGAAATAGAGGGTGTTATGACAAAACACATCTAACGACATTCGATTGAGGACATGGCCAGTGAAGTAACGTATGCTGTTTGTGTGTTTGGTTAAGACAATATGCCACTATTGATCGATAAAAACACAAAGCAATTAATCGCCGAGCACATGTGTACGATGTACGAGAACCTAAATTCCGGTATTTTGTGACTAACTTCATATTATTGATGTGTTGGCGAACGGTTTACTCTTCATCAATTCTTCGAATTTGAATGTTTAAATGTATATAACGATATAGCCCCGTCAGAAATGTAGCCACAGGTCGACCATCTTGAAGCGAACCACGGGGGGGGGGGGGAGATAACTGTGAAATACTTTAATTTTATCTGGAACAATTTTTCGCTGAAACGTTTTTGGCTGCTTTGCACGTAGTTTATTTTCACTGATTCATTCCTTCCTTCCATTCAAAAAATGTCGAAAATAAATTCCAGGTGGAAATAAAATAATATGACAGAACCCCACACCCTCCCCGTGGCTTTCGTTGCGTATGGAAGTTATTTTCACGAGTGATGCGGTGTATCCTGCGGCCGTACTTTCACGAGCGAAGCGAGTGAAAGTACAGCAGAATACACCGCATCTCGAGTGAAAATAACTTTCATACGCAACGAAAGCCACGGGGAGGGTGTGGGGTTCTGTTATTATTACATATGTTCCATACTTGATTATTTCGTATTAAAGAAAGAACGTGCAAACCAGGATGGAATTTAGGTCAAAGAACCCCATTGCCCATTAATATGTTCCAATATAAGTGTTACGCCCTAGCAGCGCGTGTCAGTGTAGAACGCGCCCGGAGAACGCGTGTCACTGTTTGTATGAAATTAAAATAATCAGACGTCTAATCTGAGTCACTGTCCGAATAAATAACTCGTTGACGTTTAGTTGGGAACACGACAGAACCAGAACTTGAACTGGACGACTATGATACACAGTTTATGTTGAAGTTAAAAGTTCCGCAAACATGCCGTGCAACTGCGGTACTCCACTGACGGGATGACTTTCGTCGACAGCGGTTGTCGCTGAGCTGCACGCTACAACTTCGTGTGTGATGTTGCTTGCTGGTCGTGGATTGACTGAGTCTTGATTACCGGTTAAAATGTTGCTCTTTTGGCGTTGGTAATTTTTATTTGGAACTGAGTAACGCCGCAACGTCGCCAGCAGAAACCTGGTATCTCGATGCTGATGGTTGCGGCTGCATAGTAATCGCTGATTTTACTGCGGGTGGATCTTCTGAGAGCCCTTCAAGGTTTATAAAACTCAGTTTCCAGGTGATCAATATACATTAAGTTCTCCCAATCGTAGTATTCCATGTGATGTACACCTGACATGCCAAAAATGCTGTTGAACGATTTGAACTGGATAAAAATAGCAGACGAAAATGTGTTTACAAAATAAAAATAGTTCGGTAGCCAATGAAAATACCATGTTCATTTGCATATCGACCGTGAAAATACCGAAAACATTATTGCATGGGTGATATGCAAATTAGTTTGGGCCAAAATAAGTGACTGCCTAAAAGTATCATTATTGTTGTTCAAATTTCATTTCACTCGGCAAGTATATTCATGTACCCCAAGGGGAAAATATCATACTTCTAAATATTGTTTATTTCGAAAAACTGTACTCCTGAAGGGACTACTTTGTTTGCTCTCAGACCTCATTTGCATATGGGTTGTGGAAATACCGATTTTGATTTCATGGACGAATCAAAATAAACTGCAGTACATATGTAATAATTTACAGTACGTCTTCCAGCGTTCTCACGGAACCTGTGTGTGTGTTGTCATCAGTGTTTGATTGCAATCTGTTGACATGTTCATATATCGGTATTTAACGATTGTACAACTAAAATGCTGCCAGACAATCAGATCACAAAACGAAATTAAGTAAATATATATTATAGTGTCAGTGATCATAACTTTGATCATAATTGGACATTGTGTTCCAGAGAAGCACCTAGAAATATAATGGGATATGGTGGCCGCCAGTCGTCCATTTTGGTATCGAATTTGAGACGAATTATTTGCACCTGCATTTCAATACAACTTGTCTCTTTATTTAGTTGCATGCCGTATTCAAGATGGTGGTCCCCATATAGTAAATATCGCATTTATTGTATTATCACTTGTGTGGCAGCTGGCTGTGCATGCACCAATTAATAACTATGTTCATTAATTTCATATGAACAATTTACAGAAACCAGGGTAACCACTACTAAAGCAACACTGGCATCAACAAGGAAAGTCTCAACTACCAAACATGCCCCAGAGGAACTAGAGACAGAAGAAAAGAAGTCAACTGCTGATTTTAATAACTTTATTGTAACAAGCACACAAAAGCAACGACGAACACGGGGTCGTGAACAACAAGTAACACGTGCTCGACTGAGTACACAATCTACTAGTACTCTACAAAAAGAAACGTCGAAAAGTGCCTCCAGCAGCGAGTCTCTAGAATGGAGTCAACGTTCAGGTACATGTATTATAATAGACCATTAACATGTTTCAGGTGTGTTTTCGCCTACGTCAATAACGCTACAGGCTCGTTCGTGTTTACCAAAATTGTACAAAGCGACTGCACATTTCCAGGAGTTTGCCTTCAAACACGCGGTGTTATGTCAAATGGATATTTGGAGGATCATTTTAGTTGTTTTCAAACAACTAACTGCGAACGAGGACGACAAAATGGCAGATAATTATGACGTATTCAGACAAACAATATTACGTCGACACAAAAACCTGTAAATGTGTTATTGGGACCGAATCGTAAAATCCATAAACTGAAAGTGGGCTTCCCAGGATAGATATGTTTAATAATATGAGGGGTACTTCTCGTGGGGCAAGCTGTACCGAGTAATATTAAAATCAACTGAAGTAATTTCCCGGGAGTATGCATCTGCCCGATGAAAAAGTACTGCAGACTACTAATGATAATTATCTTATTTGTTAAAGCGGGGGGAATAGTCATCTGCGCATGCAGCATACGGTCATAGCGTGTCGTTGTTTACAAACAAACAAACAAACGTCTACACAGTTTTTGCGTTTTTAGCGTGCGTTGGAACTCAATTCTCGCATGTGCGCAGGTGATGACTCTTCCGCTTTAACATACGAGATATATAGAATATTAATAATATTTCCAAAATATTTTGGGAGTTGCATTCCATAAAAAATCACCTCTCGCATATCAGCTGTTCATAAGGTGGCGTCCCGACGAGATAAAATAAATAAGTAATCTTATTCATAACATGTTTTGTTTGTTTTTTAAACGTTTGTTAAAACATGTTAAGAATGAATGTAGGGAATATGTATTTATAATAGACCATTTTCCGTTCACTGCGAGAATCACGCGTTATGCGTGAAATCGAACGTAAAAACAGAACAAACAAAGGTCATAGCGTCGTAGTGGCGTCAAACATCGCGTGGGATTCGACAAACGCGAAAGTATTTTGGGGGACATTTCCATGCTTAATAATGTGCTGTCCACATTTGATGATAGACAATTTCGATTAAGTGAAGGTATTCGGAAGCAATATTCCTCTGTCGAAGATCGGCCGGTCGATGTGAGCTACGAAATAAAGAAATTCGAGTTGAAAATCAAATCGTTCGATTTTTACAGCAGACGTTCGACGCGCGTCTTTCGTGCATCTCGCGAGATCTCGCAATTGTACGGAAAATCACCTATTCCGTTGTATTATATTATAATTAATTCGCACTCAATGATCGTCTTTCAGATAACGTTGGTCCTTACATGGCTATTCCCGTGGTGCTCGTGGCATTCATATTGATGGCTGTCTGTTGCCGAATATACTGTGGGTCTGACATAGACGACGATAATGGGAATGGTTTAACTCGGAAAGGTACAGACTCAAGATGGGACAACGTAGGGCGCCTATCTCGCTCTGGTAGCGTTTTCTCGGTGTATGGTGGTGATGACGTCAGCATGAGTTCCTATAATGACTCTGTCTCATCTGTTAGAACCACACGAAGCTACCTTGACTATGTATCTACTCATGACAATATTAACTGACCCCATGCAAACATATGACCATGGTCCCGACGCACGATTAGCAGATTTTACAGCGATTGCCCGATGATAACAACAAGAATTGATATTACTAAAACCTTTCTCACAATTTTAACAACGTAGATGCAAGTGTTAGCTGTGATTACAACTATTATAGTATAATATAGTAAAGAGGGAACTTGTGGTGAAAAGAGTATACAATCACACTGGAAAAAGATTTATTTGTCATTTCTTTTGTGTTAGGAGATATTATAAGGGTTCTTCGTATACTACAATGAGTTTCATCTAGACATGAACTTAAATATTTGCTATATAAAATAATTATAAATGTTTTAAAAATTTCAAATGACGGGTAAAAATGACTTAACCAGTCAAAAGCCGCATGAACGGATGCATGGCAGTAAATCTGTCAACGATTGAAAGAAATCCACAAAGTTCCCGGAAAAATGGGTTTTACCAAATGACAGCGTTTTTTTTTTTTTAATGAAGTATGGGGGGGGGTCTGATTTATGAATATATATATTATAAATTTATATGATAAAATATTCATCATAAAATTTATGAAATTCACAGTATAAAGTGATATATTTTGAAGCTGACTTATTATTGATTGCACAATATATTTAGTTATCTTCATATTAATGTTTATCTTCTGACGTATCATATATGTTGTTTTATTAGAGATTATATTATAACATATTGTATAATTTATATACACCTGTCATAATGTTGCTCAAGTGATAGTTGTAGACAAATCCTGTTTCACAAAAGGCGATGATCTTCAGGTTGCCGTGTAATTAGGCAGCTCACGTATGCCATGCAAATGTACATGCTCACCGTCGCCGTCACCACCGCTCGTTATAACACTTCAATCGACATGTATATGTAAATATATGCAAATGTCGTTACACTTGTGATAGTTTTTACTTTCGCCCATTCTCTCGATAAATATTTATAAACCTTTTCAATTTGGCAAATAGATTGAGATTGTAACATTTTCAAATGACGTCAAATTTCGATCTCTGATCGCTGATTGGTCAGTTGAATTCAACTGCCATTTGAATTAATGAATATTTAAAAAAAATCAAAGCAATATTTTATATTTTATGCGTGTGTTCACTATACAATCTGTGCAAACCATTGACAAACCTAGTTGATATAACTAATATTTACGTACTCTCTGTTGCAGCTTAATTATCTGACCGTTTTATGAGCACGGGTCATTTTCTTTTTATGACACCTTGTAAATTCTTCATTTGTGTATTACACGAAATATAGAGAATGAAGAATAAAATATGAAACGTGATTAAGTTGAACGTCTCTGTTATTGATATCTACAATTTAAAGCCGCGCCCACAGCTTCGTATTCGATTTTTACATGTGTCGTATAGGTTGGATGGAACCCCTATCGAATACAACGTAACGTTGGTGGCGCTTTAATGTAACACTGGGGGGAATGATGCCGAAAGTAAGGTGTGTTAGGGTATTCTCGGAGTAGACGCTTAATATGCTGAGCTATATCTGACGTCAGAGATTTGACTTGCGCATATCCATCCAGTCATTGTAGGTCACGTGGTTTCGAATTCATTTCAGATGTATTTTTTTGAGAGGCTCAGTGTGGCCAAGTGAGACGTTATGAACCTTTGCGTAAAATTCCGTTTAATTTTGAAATCTCTTCTCGAAGTTTCAATTTTTAACCACGTTAAAACAGTGTCAATTTTAGTACTTATTTTATTATTAATTTAATGTTTTGTATACTTACATGTGTGTATCTACTTGACCAATGATCCACACAAATTGAAGAAAAACAACGTGATATTACCCAAAATATAAATAGAATTTCCGTACAATAATGAAAACATTATATTGCCATGGTGTTGACGACATGACAGTGTTCCAGAACTCTGGAACTAATTACTGGTTTGGTACGCATTGGACAACTAGAGCAAAACAAATGCGTTACGTTAACGAGACTTTCGATATAACTAAGAGGTTGTTTGTCAGGAAACTGTGCAAAAGCTTAAGAATGCATGTTGGTTATATATATATATATGCTTATCGTTTAGATAGGGTATAGTAAAAATAGCAGCATACTCAATCGCCAAAGTAAACTTTTGTCAACTTTTACAAAATAAAACCTAAATAATTGTTTTCATATTTTTCTTACAATTTTGAATAAAATTATTATAGTAAATCATGTCCATTTGGTCTAAAATTATTCATAAATATATAAGAAATACAAAAATGTATATGAAAATATGCACAATATTGCACCTAAAGTTATGGTGGGAAGGATTATATAGCCCAATGGATTAAAGAGGCAAAGTAACTTTCAGCGTTTTTGAGCATATATGAATAATTTTGTTAAATATTACATCTTGATGGAAACATTAGTGTATGATTCGTCTAATGATAAAATTGCTAGTTTGCCAGTACACATATCATTATTCGCTAGCGAGAATAATAAAAAACACTAGTCCGCGTGTGCTTCGAATTATCCGTAGGCAAGGGTAAATCAGGAGCGCAAGCGTAATGGAGATTCATCTAATGGAAACTGATATGTTTGTTGCCAAAATTACTACATTGCCACTTTTACTAAATTGTTGGATATTGATAACGTCTGCCTAATTGGTAATCAGGATTTTAAAGCGCGGTGGTCGTCGCGCAGCGCATGTTGGAATTTCGTGTAAATAAACAATGTATTTCACACGCGTTGTACACGTCGCTATGAGTCCCATAACGAACAGGACGCGGCGCGACGACTGCCGCTCTTTAATCACGTTTAATTATTTAAAAAATATACTCCATGCTTCTTGTGTGCTAGTTTCTCTTATTTTTTAAGAGCGATGTCTGGTGCCTTCCAGCTGATAAAATCGTTCAATTTCAGAGTCTCATTTCTTCGCACTTGTCGCCCACGATTGGCAAAATCCGACCATGATGAATGTAGAGTTCGTATGAATAATTTTGCACCTAGGGAAAAAGTCACAAAATTAACCAGTCAAACCACCACGTGATTAAGCATATATTGATGTAGTCACTCCTTTGCGTTAAAGTTATGCGTGAAGGTCCTGAATCTCGCGCCCATTATTTTCACAACAAAATGTCTCAGAAAACAAAAACAAATCTCGTATAATCACTACGACAACATGTTTGGGACCAATGACAGTTTCGAATTGCACTACGAGCTCGAATTTACATTCTATTCATCGGACTGAAATAATTGAACAATTGGTTTAGACCTAGGGGGTCAAAATTAATGTTTAACCCGACAGACAGCAGTGTTTTCGGTGGGTTACGATAGCATCGTTTTAATATGTATATACATGTTTAAATACGATTATTGTTTCATAAAATCACTGTTTCATTTCACCCTTATGTAGAATGGACTATTCTTCTTGACCTTCAATCCCTCCTTGGAGAATGGAGTGTTCTCCTTATAGATGTGCTACTTCATACGGGGTAAGCCAAGCAGGGAAATACAATTAAATTGTTCTCTTAATCTATTTTGCACAAATATAAATTGATGTGGATTGTATTAATAACATTAAAACTTACGATTACATATCTCCTGTTCCAATATAGAAAACATGTAACCATCGTTTTGCAACTTTGCAATTTCGGGATAGTCTTTATTTTTGATATCAGCAGCGCTTCTGACCCTTGGAATTTTAGCATCTTTGAGTATCTTGACCATCCTCTGAGAAATAATGATGTCAAGGCGAAAGTATATCGATATACATGTATATGATATATCGATGTTCACAAGAATTATCGTTAACTACTATTTTTTCAGCGCTAACGTTTTTGAGTGTTTAAAAGACTTGGATAATCCTAAAGTATTATGTAATGTTACTGTTCTGTATGCGTTCCAGAAAGAATTATATTACATGACAGGCGATATAAATAAATACATATATGTAACAGGCGATATAAAAGATAAGATATATGTAACAGGTGATATAAATGAATACATATATGTAACAGGCGATATAAAGGATTAGATATATGTAACAGGTGATATAAATGAATACATATATGTAACAGGCGATATAAATGAATACATATATGTAACAGGCGATATAAAGGATTAGATATATGTAACAGGTGAATACATATATGTAACAGGCGATATAAAAGATTAGAAATATGTAACAGGTGATATAAATGAATAAATATATGTAACAGGTGATATAAATGAATACATATATGTAACAGGTGATATAAAGGATTAGATATATGTAACAGGTGATATAAATGAATACATATATGTAACAGGCGATATAAAGGATAAGATATATGTAACAGGTGATATAAATGAATACATATATGTAACAGGTGATATAAATGAATACATATATGTAACAGGTGATATAAATGAATACATATATGTAACAGGCGATATAAAAGATTAGATATATGTAACAGCTGATATAAATGAATACATATATGTAACAGGTGATATAAATGAATACATATATGTAACAGGTGATATAAATGAATACATATATGTAACAGGCGATATAAAAGATTAGATATATGTAACAGCTGATATAAATGAACACATATATGTAACAGGCGATATAAAAGATTAGATATATGTAACAGGTGATATAAATGAATACATATATGTAACAGGTGATATAAATGAATACATATATGTAACAGGTGATATAAATGAATACATATATCTAACAGGCGATATAAAGGATTAGATATATGTAACAGGCGATATAAATGATTATATATATGTAACAGGTGATATAAATGAATAAATATATGTAACAGGTGATATAAATGAATACATATATGTAACAGGTGATATAAAGGATTAGATATATGTAACAGGTGATATAAATGAATACATATATGTAACAGGTGATATAAAGGATTAGATATATGTAACAGGTGATATAAATGAATACATATATGTAACAGGTGATATAAAAGATTAGATATATGTAACAGGTGATATAAAGAATTAGATATATGTAACAGGTGATATAAATGAATACATATATGTAACAGGTGATATAAAGGATTATATATATGTAACAGGTGATATAAATGAATACATATATGTAACAGGTGTTATAAATGAATACATATATGTAACAGGCGATATAAATGATTAGATATATGTAACAGGTGATATAAATAAATACATATATGTAACAGGTGATATAAAGGATTAGATATATGTAACAGGTGATATAAATGAATAAATATATGTAACAGGTGATATAAATGAATACATATATGTAACAGGCGATATAAAGGATTAGATATATGTAACAGGTGATATAAATGAATAAATATATGTAACAGGTGATATAACTGAATACATATATGTAACAGGCGATATAAAGGATTAGATATATGTAACAGGTGATATAAATGAATACATATATGTAACAGGTGATATAAATGAATACATATATGTAACAGGCGATATAAATGATTATATATATGTAACAGGTGATATAAATGAATACATATATGTAACAGGCGATATAAAGGATTATATATATGTAACAGGTGATATAAATAAATATATATATATGTAACAGGCGATATAAAGGATTAGATATATGTAACATGTGATATAAAGGATTAGATATATGTAACAGGTGATATAAATGAATACATATATGTAACAGGCGATAAAAAGGATTAGATATATTTAACAGGCGATATAAATGAATACATATATGTAACAGGTGATATAAAGGATTAGATATATGTAACAGGCGATATAAATGAATACATATATGTAACAGGCGATATAAAGGATTAGATATATGTAACAGGTGATATAAATGAATACATATATCTAACAGGTGATATAAAGGATTAGATATATGTAACAGGCGATATAAATGAATACATATATGTAACAGGCGATATAAAGGATTAGATATATGTAACAGGTGATATAAATAAATACATATATGTAACAGGCGATATAAAGGATTAGATATATGTAACAGGTGATATAAATGAATACATATATGTAACAGACGATATAAAAGATTAGATATATGTAACAGGTGATATAAATAAATACATATATGTAACAGACGATATAAAGGATTAGATATATGTAACAGGTGATATAAATGAATACATATATGTAACAGGCGATATAAAGGATTAGATATATGTAACAGGTGATATAAATGAATACATATATGTAACAGGTGATATAAAGGATTAGATATATGTAACAGGCGATATAAATGAATACATATATGTAACAGGCGATATAAAGGATTAGATATATGTAACAGGTGATATAAATGAATACATATATGTAACAGGCGATATAAAGGATTATATATATGTAACAGGTGATATAAATGAATAAATATATGTAACAGGCGACATAAAGGATTAGATATATGTAACAGGTGATATAAATGAATACATATATGTAACAGGTGATATAAAGGATTAGATATATGTAACAGGTGATATAAATAAATACATATATGTAACAGACGATATAAAAGATTAGATATATGTAACAGGTGATATAAATGAATACATATATGTAACAGACGATATAAAAGATTAGATATATGTAACAGGTGATATAAATGAATACATATATGTAACAGGCGATATAAAAGATTAGATATATGTAACAGGTGATATAAATGAATACATATATGTAACAGGCGACATAAAGGATTAGATATATGTAACAGGCGATATAAAAGATTAGATATATGTAACAGGCGATATAAAGAATTAGATATGTATAACAAGCGATATATATGAATACATACATGCAGCAAGCGATGTAAAGCGATTTGTACTATATTAAATGAATTCAAGATTTTGATAGGCGATTTTGATATTTACAACAGGTGATACAAATGGACATATACTTACAACAGACGCTATAAATTAACAAATATTTACAACATGCGATATAAAATAATGCACATACGTAACAGAAGATATAAATGAATACATGTATACAACAGACGATATAAAGGTTTACACTGACGGTAGATATGACTATATATATATTTACAACATGCGATATCACGGATTACATTTTGGCAAAACACACGAATACATGCGATATAGCAGGCGATATCAATAAATACATAGTTGCAACAGACGACAATATATAGTAAGCTCATAATTACAGCAGACGTAACCCAACTAGCATTTCAATTAACTTACCACAGCAAAAGGGGGCACAGCAACATAAATACATGTCATGTTACGAGTATCCATTAGCTTTTTAACGTCCTTTGCAGCCACTTCGGCTGTGCGATTAATTTGTATGATTCTATAGATTGCATCGCATGGCTGGTCTGTATGACGACCACATCTGCACAATAAAATATAATAAAATATAATGCTTTGTCACTGACAGAGTGTTATTTATGGTACAAACATATGGTGTATATCTAAAACCGATTCTATGATACGTATGTGTTTAACTATTATATATGTACGGTTACTGATTTATACAAGCTGAATTACATATATAAAACGTAAAGTAAAACGAACAAAATACGTTTACTTCAAGAAACGGGGATCATGAGCAGAGACTATTCGTTGTTTGTTCATCTTTTCAAATATATCGACATCACAAAACAAATCAATTATGTTTCGTTTTCGATATTGTATATCGTATTAACATGTTGTGTAACATGTGAATTTTACACCAAATATAATTATGTTTCCTGTTTTGTTTTTCTTAAAGCGGGGGAGTCGTCACCCGCACATGCGTCAGATGGCCATAGCATGTCATTGTTTACAAACAAGCATCTACCCATGAGCCTATGCGTTCCAATGTCATTAAAAATGTACTCACATTTCTCCGGATCTATTTCTCCAATGCATCGCCACAAAGGGATCGCCGTCACACAGTTTCTTTTCCACTTCGTCAACCATTTTCATTATATTTGGCGGAGACACAATATGAGTATTAACTGTATCAAAATGCTTCGTCAGAGCAGGAAACAGCCATTTTGTATCAATACTTGGATCTAATACACCAAGACATTTTGTCTTAGGAGGATTTAACAATAGCGCTTCTGCTTCCTCACTGGATTGGGGTATGTGGGAAGGTCCCGGTAATGTAATAGCGTATCTTTTTTCTAGACCCTTTTGTTTCCACAAAAATCGCTCAAGATATTGTGCTTTTGTCCTACCACCCATTCGATGGTAAGGGTGCATAAGTAATGCATCGACCGTACTATTGCAGGCCTCCTTAAATTCATTCACACTTGCCACGTCAACAATCTCTTGAAGTTTAGCCATGTCAAAAGTCTCATTAACGTAGCGTATTTGCTTTGCTCCCGTAGTCCAATGCGTACTAAACCAGTTTTCCACAACCGTCCGGTTGTACGTTAATGCAAAGGCAACCCCAAAACGAAAAGAACTATACTGCACATTGGGACCATTGTAATCGTAGTGTAAAGGAAATAGATATGTTTTCTCCGACAAGTTTGGAGTCGTAACTTTCTGAATATGGGACTCTTTCGGTGGAACCACGTTTTTATCTGAATTCGGTAACTCCTTTCCGCCAGCATGTTTTAGTTCCGTCAGATTTCTTTCTTCTGTCATTTTAATCTTAGATGAGTTTTGTCGAATGTCGTTCTCAGTAATTGTTTTATTTGATATCGATTTGCCCTGTTGAGTTTTGGTTTTTTTTGAACCACTTTCCGACTGTTCGTGTTTATTTATTGCCTTACTTGGCGTAGTTTTTCTATATTCGGGTTGATTCGTAGCATTCTTCTGTCCGTTCACTTGGACTGATTTATGTTGTTTTAAACTCCGAGATTGGTTTCTTTCATTCTATTAAAATATAAGAATTTAACATAATGTTATATTTTATCTTAACCCCGCTATATTATGCCTCCGTTTAATAAAGCAGTGCAATACTTCTCCATATCTCAATATGTAATCAGACTTCACCTTTTACATCATGGTTGGCTGTCACAAAATACATACATCTCAATGTTAGGGGTTTTATAATATACCGCTTGGAAGACTGGAATTATAAAAATTCTAGACTATTCAATCCTCAAGTACGTGCACGATAATTTTGTTTTACCCAAAGGCGTTCGTAAACTTGCCTGGTTCAAGTTCGTTCTTTGTTCGAAGTCAGTGGAGTAAAATGCGTTCTGAATGTCGAAGCCCAGAAAATCGAGTTATGAGAAGAAGAGACATTTGTACTTTTTTAGGATTATCGGTTTCAGAAATGTCTGAAAATGCCATGAATATAACACATATCCACTTCGCTCATTATATTTGCACATTTCAACAAGAGTTAACAATTCCTACAAACAAGTGCCTGATTTCCATGGAAACGGAGATTATATATATATCTTCGCATGAACGCAGTTGCACAAGGGATAATAATAGATATCTCAAAACGCCGCTGTTCAACAGGAACTAGCGTCAGCCCGGCCCTAGTATATTTTATGATGAAATGAAATGATGACTGCACGTTTTGTAATTATAGTATGTCGTTTATTGAGCATATTCGATTTTCCCCCACAAATGAAACAAGTTGAAGCCCACTTAGCAGCGATCTTTCACAAAATAACAAGCGACTACGTATCAACTTTGGATACACATAGCAAATATTACGAGATCTAAAAACGTGATAGCAGCTTCTTACCTGATATGATCGTTGTGATACATGAACACGCTAATATTTAATGTGATATTTAATGTAATCATTTAATACTGTTCTTTACGAGTTGATATAATTGTATTTATTTATTTACTCCCTACTAGATGTGGAAGCCCCATCCCCGTACATATGGATGAATGAGTTGACAGGATCACTGCGCTGAACATAGTGTAAAGTCACTGACACCATCAAAAGTGAAGGTTAATTTCACTTACTTTATTATTCGAGTTGAGTATGGCAGTAAAATTACTCCTAGTTTTCACTCTTCCAGCGCCATGATTACTGTCATTTAGAGACGTTAGCCGGTGAGTAGTGTTAAGCCTGGCGTCGCTTGATTCTGTTCTCTCCCTATATGGATTCTCCGTATCCCCCATGCTCCGATTGGTAACAACGCCATGCCCTGCCACAGGTTTGATTGATCCAAGAACTTCAGGCAATGAACCCCACATCACATACAACTCCCAGATTGCTATGGTAAGACAGAGGCAAAGTAAAATGTTAAAAGCCCTTCTCATGCTTACAATATAAAGTGAAAAACTACGCTATTCGCAATGTCTCTACTTATCAATACATGCAGCAATCTACTGAATAGTTTCATGGTTCGCTGCACACGTCAGTTATCACAGTAGCTGTTACATGTTACTGCTCTGAACACTAAACGTTTTTTTTTTTTTAAATATACTAGTAGCTTCGCGATGAGTGGCTTTGGTAGTGAGTAGTTTATGCAGTGGGTAGAGCTTTGCCGCGATAACTGGTCCTTTCATATCGCTGTTGAGAATTAATGTTTTATGTGCTATGAGCTATTGGTGTTGATCTGTGAATACCATCCGTGGGAGCCATTCTTAACAATGTCCATTAAATTGTCCACCGAATGACAAATGTCATGCCAAACGTCGGATAGCATAGTTCAGCTTTAAACACTACTGCTAAAACCATGAAAACTAAGTTTTACACGAGCCGTTAGTTTGTCCTTATGATTTGTGCAGTTGTTCTGGCGTGAGTTCCTAAATAAGATCCATGCTCTGATATTGCCCCTAGTCTCGTAATACGACCAATGAACATTTGACCATTTATAGAATAGGCTTTGCTGCATGCATTCTTGTTATACTGCTTAGTGACATACTATAAGTAATGATCGTATTGGTGTTGCAGAAGAAGAGTTGAATATTGTTTATTGAAATTAATAATGCCCAAAACAATTGTCCTATATGTATAAATTATAGCATGCAAAAAATGTATTACTCATTCTCAGCAATGAAATAAAAAATATATATATCTGTTCTATTTTTATAGAAGAACCTTCCCAAATAATAAAAAATTCTAAAATTTAAAAATATAAGAGGTAGTCACTAAACCATGTACTTTCACACTCAAGCAAGAGAATAGACATGTTGGTGAACTAGCCTTGCACTGTGAGTGTTTTATTGTTTACACTCCAATTTTTTCACAAATAAAAAAATTAAATTAGCCATGTTTCCACAAATAAAAATACACATAATATTTCTATTTAATTTATTTTATTTAAAAAAAAAATATTTTAGAAGCATAACAATACAACGACTAGATTTGGTGTCACAGTTTGCTCCCAATTCATACTGGAATATTGCCAGCAATAATTAATAAAGCTTGTTCAGAAAACCATTTATTCCCGACATCATATTCAATGGCTAGTTCTCAGAATCTACAACAGTAAATAAATAAACAGAAATCATTTTGATGCGTGGTTTTTAGATGACACTGCCATATCGCACATATATTCAACACCACCATATCTCGAATTTGGATTTGGACCATACCATTTCAAGCTGCAGGGTGTCTAATAAACGACTCAACAAACAATAAACATCTTCCACTCACCACATAAATTTTAGCCACAATTGAACAACCAAGAAAGCAACAAATATCAGGCTGCATCTTGAAAACAACGAGATACCACATTACAACCAGTCATTACAAACATGAAATCCTCCACCCCTCCCAGTACACCCTACAGCATTAATGGTTCCTATACTCATTTGCATGCACCTGACTCATCAGACTTTTGACCAACCACTCATTCTAAATATTGTGGTGTGAGGGCGCTATTTACTAATGAGAGGAATCTTTTAAACGAATTAAACAGATATATATATATATATATATATATATATATATATATATATATATATATATATATATATATATATATATATATATATATATATTTATATTATTACTTATGTATTGTAATACAGCAAATTAAAATTGAAAGTAGTGGCAATATAAAATATCCCAGTGACACTTTAGTGCTGCGAATGTTCCCATGACATTTGCTTGAAATCAATAAAAGATTATATGAGATGAGAAAATGTGAATTTTTATAGATAAATTCAGAAATATAGCAGGACATTCCAGGTTGATTGTAACGTTCGCAGCTGTGATAGCTGTATCTCTACAGCAATTATTAGATAGGAAATCTGCTTCAAAACACTTCGCGTTATTCACGAAAATATTTGTTCACAATTTTATAAACTGTCTTGGGAATTCCCATCGCCAATAATATATAGTGTCACAGCATTTCGGCTAATTTTTACAATCCAATTTTACATTCTCGATAATTTTCGTTAGTTTGCATGTGTACTATGATTGCATTTGAGGTGTACATATTTTTATACATACACACTTAATCAAAATATTAATAAGAGAATTTATTCTATAACCTAGACAAAAGAAAGCATTATTCTTGCTTACCAAAATGATGCAGTTTTCTCTATCTGTGTAAGTAACTTCATGCGGAAATCCTAATAAAAAATATTTAAAGTTTACAACTGGTGGTTTAACAATATCAGGGAATGTCAACTTGTCTATGGGGGCTGCAGGATTATTTTTAAAAAAATTGTATTCACATTTATTTTGTACTTACATTTTCATGTATGGATGTAATTTTTGTTTTGGTCGATTATTGTCAACAACAACAAATACAAATGGTGGGTGCAGCATATGGAGCAGAGTGCCACGTGCTCAATCTTTACGACGAAACACCTGTACACCACGGGGTCAATTTGTTTCACTGATCATGTGCGGACTTAGCACCCCTTCCCTCCGTTAAGCTGGCAAAACTATGACAAATCAATTGACAAACCCAAGCCATGTCATTTGTAGATTACATAGCAGTAACGCCCGTTACCAAATTTATAGATCCGCAGTACTAAATAATTCGACTATTTTGCGTAGTGTGGTCAGTTGTTCTATTTTTTGCTATGAATTGCTTTGTCCATTTTTGGACTTGTAAATTTCCCTATGCAACTTTTATATAAAAAAAACTACGGTTTGGTGTGTTATTTGTTTCACTTTAGTGTGTTCGCAGCAACGGAAGTCATCCGTTTGACGAGATAACAATAAAAAGATTGTTTATTGTTATTAGTGGTTTGATACGAGACGACTCCTTCTAAAAACTTTCTCGGGATGACGAAATGCTTCTGTGACGTCATTGGATGACACGAAATCCGTTCAAATCGTCGAAATCGTCTTCCATCAATGTTATTGGGAGATTTTACTGTATTCTACAAAGTTTTGTCGAAAACGTCAATTCTTGAGTCAAACCGCGCCCTCAGTGTCTATCCTTCTCGAGTCCTGTTTTCAGCTGGTTGCAGACTACTCCATCCTAAAATCCAAGTGAGCACACCGTTTCCCGACTCCTGGGAACGTTGCATTCCGAAAATATATACAAGCCAATAAATAACCCAAATGGGGGTGCTGCTGGAGAAGTGTGACCTGTGTATTTTTTTGTCACGGTGCATGTGGTAAACAAATCTTCTAGACACCCCGCGAACGATTTATTCAAATACACCGTGACAATTGCTTTGATTCCTCCATAGACCCTCATACCGACGTTTTTTTTGAGAATTCTTAAATAAAGACCAAGTCCAGGGTGAGACGACAAGAAAATTTTATATACTGAGTAATTGTTTTGCATGGATGGTGAATTTGTTGAATTGTGATTGCCTAAAAATCCCATACCGGAAGTTATTAAAACACTGACTACCATAAAAAAAGATGATCAGATTTCCTTAACTTATACTTGTTTTATTTTATGATGACATTCACAGGTTTATATTGGGAATAATATATCATATTATATTTCAAAATTCCGTTCCGGTATTTATTATAAAAAAATGCTATTAAAAAAGCCTGTATAAGCTGGGTACTCTTGGTTGTCATGAATTATTGGGACATTTTGATTTCAAACGAATACAAAAATTATATTTCAAACTTTCAATTCAGTTTTCACATTACTGTTTTTTAGTACGACTTCATAAACACAATGAAATGAATTTTTCTGTGGCCACTGTAAGACTGGTTGTCGTCGGTCATTATTGTGTAGCGGTTTGGGCTGTTATTGCGTGCCAACTTCACATAAATATCGGCAGCGTGTTTTCAAGGTTCGTTTAACCTTTAACCTCTAAGCTTAAGTCGTATCACGTGGTCACAACGAGACTTTGTCATATTTAATAATTTAAGGTGGAATTCTTAAGTAGATGATGATTAATCATATTTATCCATGCATACTTCGTTCTGTGAGAGGGTATTGCGCGCCATTCTCTTTATGTTTTCATTTAGACTACCCCATGATTTCACTCCGGTATGTACGATCTCGCGAGAAGCAGCCATATTGTTATGCGGCTCACGAGGAATTGTTAGTCGGGGATCTAGACTCCTAAAAACGCTACTAAATCAGCTAATTTGATATCATTTCTGTCGTCTCTTCAACATATTCTTGTTATTTACAGTCTTATGTCGTGATTGCAGTAAAATGCAACATTATAAACTATGGACATTTACCTAGATTCCGCTTAAATGTGTGAGCGGAAAACCAGAAGTTGACGCAGTGTTCCATCGCTTCGTTTCTCCTTTATCAGCGGAGAAACCCTGCTTTTAAAATACATTATTTACATCGTTTATTGAACCGAAGATGCCTGCAATTCGGAATATCGAGGCTTTAAAAACGTGGCTGACAAAGAAACTAGAGCCTATGTAAGTAGTTTTTATAAACAAGCGTGGTGTATCACATTGTGAAAATTAGGTCGAACTACAGTATTGTACACCACAGAACTTCGTTGTAGTTTAGATTAGAATGTGGTATTTCACGAGCGTCTACTACACAGTTATTCCACACACATATCGTCAACAATTATTTTTTTTTAAATTGTAGAATATATATCATCTCATCAAACATAAGTTTACGATTTGTCCAATTCCTTTTGTGGGAATGGTATCTATATTCTCAGAAAACTGAATTTGAAAGAGTTACTGCACTTCATATGAACCGTGTGCACATGCCTGATTTTCAAACTAAAATATTTTTGAGACCTGAGAACATTGTTTTGATGTACCAGAGTGGTACGTGGTTACATCTAGCTCTGTGTACATGTCTGTGAATGTGTAGGTGCTAGTTTTCATTGTGACCTTGTCCAAGTCCTAATGTAAATACCCCCCCCCCCCCTCCAACAGTCGTGTATGGCTGTTATTACTGTAACTGCTTATTTTCCTTAGATTTCCAATTTAATATTTTCTATGTCCATATGGGGTTACAATTTTATCAGTATTTCTAACTCAATACCCCTGCCTTATCCCAGTTATACTATATCCATGAAGTTTTCAACTAGCTGCTAACATTATGGTGATAATTACATAACCATGTGTCTTTTGCAATTAAAAAATTGCATGCATATTATCTACCATGCTGTGTTGGTATATTGGCCATTATTGGTATAACAGTAAAACAATACTATTTTGTAAATAGCTACGTGTCATTTTAACAAATGTGACTCAATGCATGAATTAACAGAAACTTATTAATTTAGCTAAAGTGTCAACAATCTTATTTTGAGAGTGTATTGTTTTAAATTGGCAATATCTTAAATTAGCGAAATAAGTGTAGGAAACTAATTTCCATACCGAGGCTAACAGTGTTCTTCATGAAGGAATTTTGGTGTGCACCCGTCTTTTTGCAACAACAGATAGTATTACGATTAAATTTTCTTTTTTAATTTGATTTTCCAATTACAAGACAGCAGAATTAGTAGAGTAATGCTGCTGAAACTGAAATAAAATTGAATGAGTAACACAATTGTTGCACGACCTAATAAAAGATTGTAACTGCAATGCTGCATATGTGTTCTGTAAACATATGTCCTTTGTATTGTCTCCTTGCTAACAAAATCCTGCATAAAATACTGCTGACATGATCCATTTCAATGACTTGGATGCTCTAACTGAATTGCTTCATTGCCCCTTCAATCAGTCTAAGGCATTTTGGGAATGTAGGCCTTAAAATTGGGTGCCTTGAAAATATTGAATTCCAAGCCTTTAAAACTGCAATGGCCAGTTATGAAATTGCTAGAGGTTTCTACTGTATAAAAAGGTATGCTGAATATTGTAATATTATGTCAACTTTCTTTTTGTAGTTGCGATGCTGATCCAGCTGCTTTGGCAAAATATGTTGTTGCTTTGGTCAAAAAAGATAAACCTGAAAAGGAACTTAAAAATATATGCGTGGATCAATTAGATGTATTTTTACAAAAAGGTAAGACTGCTTCATTGTTTAGTATCAATAGACTCTGGTGCTATTCTACTTCGCATGCGCCATCCACGACAGCCAGTTTGCCTCGGTTTTTCACAAGTTGAATACACTTCCCTGAGATATCCTACAGAGGATAGCAGCTTCATTGTATGTGTTCTAATAAAAAAACATGTTTACTATATTTTAAGACGATGCTTGGTACAAAATTGAAACTAGTATAGTAAAATACCCGCATAAAACTGCATATTCCTGCTGACCAAAAGCTGTTGATCTACAACAGTTCCTTTTGCATGCATGGTAGCTAAGCAACCAAATAAATCAAAACTTCACTTTGGTTTATTACCTATTCTATTGTCATATAGAATGATACAATGTAGCTACTATTGTCAAACCTGTATTAGTGACCACCCAAGGTACCAAAAATATAATTGATTATTTAAATATGTGTGTTTTGGGACAAAAAATGTTTCATGAAAAAATACTATTGTAAACAACTTGTTTTTCACTTGGAATTTATTTTGCTGAAGAGGGTGAATCAGTGAAAATAAATTTCATACAAAACTGTCAAAATCTCTTTTCAGCGAAAAATCAATTCCAGGTAAAATGAAGTATTTTACTATACCATGTAAATACATTGGTTTTTATACACTGGCATATTTGACTAAACCAGTCCCAAAAGGGTTGGTCACCGGTCTCATCTGACAGGTGCCATTTATTTACAGGTCAGTTTACATGTAAAGTGCGTTGGGTCTGTTCTAAGCTGGTCACTTTGGACAGGTCGTCTCTAAGACAGCTTTGACTATATCAGTCAAACCTGTCTATAAAGGACAGTCAGTGGACTGAGCCAAACTGTCCTTTATAGACAGGTGGTCTTTATATGGAGGTGGCCTAATTTATTCATGTAATCATGAATATTAATTAGGGTGGGAATTTTAAGGGAGATCATCAGCAAAACAAACCTACAATGAATTGGTCTTTTGTAATAAGTCACTCATTTTCATCTGGATAATTACACAGCTTTATCTTTTTACTACAAATTATATCATGTAAATTCACTGAAACCAAGTGATTCTGCCCATGGATTCATTGGTGTATTTAATGCATAAGAACGATTGTCAACGATCGGCCGCATTGGTGTTTCAGCTCGGACTTTCACACTCTCGCCATGCAGTCTTATTCCCCAGCCCATCACAGGCGGTAATCAGTCCCATCGTTAGTATTGTCGATTGTACACTGTGACAAAATGCACAGGCAAAGTTGCCGTGTTTGAAAAAACAAACCAGCATTAAAAATGAAGAAGCATTGGTAATAAACAAAATTTACCAAACTCGTAACGATTGCTCCAACTCTCGGCGTTGAATCAGAAAGTCAAACGAACCGGAAATGAAACACTATGATCGTACACGCAATTTTACAGTTATTTGTTGCAAGCATAGACGCATCAAAACTGCCCAAACGAAATGAATTTTTCTCGAATTATTGATATTACCGTTTATAAAAAAAGAGGATCAAAATAGAAATCATTTTTCGTTGAGAATAACCCCGAGATGACCCCTCAGTTTTGCCCATGCGCTAGCTTCATTAGCATAATTTATAACGATCAACAACAAACAACATGGCGGCCAAAGTAGGTCGGATTTTGCAATCCCGCGATGAGAACGAAATAAACGAATGTTTTATTATTTTGTTCGGGTATTTCATGTCGACAGGGTAAATAAAACATCTCTCATTTAATTAATCTGGTTCATTTTTCTTGTTTTCGGGACGGGAGGAATGTGCTCTTCATGTGTGAGACAGTCCACAGAAGTAGCTATTGTCTTTTTGCTGAGACCGTCTGATGGACATGTTGGTGGTCGTTATACAAAGGTTAAAGTATGAATAGGTCTACAATAGGGTGGTCGCTGGTCGCGTTGGACAGGTGGTCGCTATATCCAGTGTCTTTAACGTGTAAATTGCGAAGGGACTGTACTGAGGTGGTCGCTATGAGCAGGTGGCCGCTCTGCACAGGTGGTCGTTAACACAGGTTTGACTGTATAACGTATTGCTTAAGTGACTAATCTTCTAAAATATCCAGTCAAATTGTGTCGAGCAGTGTTATAATGTCACAATGTTTATCCACAATGGGTTCTATATTTATTATGTTTCCAGATACTGCCATTTTTGTAGATACTTTATTTGAGACATTACAGAACAAGGCATACATGTCTTCAGCAAATTTGTCTCCAGAAACAACCAATGCCAGTGAAACTGCTTCTAAAATTGAAACAATTTCTTCTTCAAAGTTCAAGACAGATGATGTAAGTATAAAGATCTGGTGCATCCAGTGTAAATAATGTGTACTGAACAATTTTTCACAAGATTATGTACCAGTGAACATGCTAAGACAGGTAGTCACTAACTTTTAGAGCTTTTGTTTGTTTGTTTGTTTGTTTGTTCGTTCATTCTTACTGATAAAACTGCATTCATATCACATCTGGTTAGTCTTCTACCCATGCTGATCAGTGTGTTGATATTTTTCTGAATGCTAGAATAAATTTCTTTATAATCAACAGAGTTGTATCAAATATTGTGTACAGGGCTGTCAAGAATGAAGAGACATAACAATTTCTTTTATTTACTCTGTTAACTATGGAGGGCTGTTACAATCCAAGTCCTAGCATTAATAATGCAATCTCTTTGCCATCTCCATTTTCATTTTCATTCATCCAGCTACATTTTAATAATCAAATTTAAACTTTTCCACATACCAGTCACAAACATAATCTTATTTGATCCAAGCATAGTAAAGGAATTGATTGCAAGTACCGTTAAAGTCCTATTATAAACCGCGGTTTATATTACAATGTATCAATTTAAAAATTGGGATCAAAAGCTCAAGTTCGGGGTGCGGTTTCTATTACGTACATATTGCAATCACTAAATGGGCGTGGTCATTTTTTGTCCTCAACACATGCACAAAACAAACAATACACCGTACAATCTTTTGAATAGGCGTCGGGGAAGAGTGAAAGGCCTTATTTTGGTTCTAAAATAGGCGTTACGAAATGTTGAAAAATTACAGTCAATCAAAACAAAATTCTATATGATACAAAAAATACTCAGTATTTTTAACGTAATATGCATTTTTTTTTTTTAATTTTCTTGGTAACGAAAAGTATATTCTAACAGAAGTTTCAAATAAAAACACGAATGCACTGCTTAGTAGCAAATGATCACATAACGGTAGCTCGATCCGGCCATGCTGCTGGTCACAAGCACGGTTACTAGTAACCGTGTCACAAGTGAATAACTTACTTGTTTTCGAAGTGTTGATATTGGTGATTATAATTTAGTAGTGATTACAATAACGCACGAAAAATAAGTTCGTTGAATTGTTATAAAATGCAAGTAAAATTCAACTTAGTTTCCCCGTAAGCGAATGATTTCAGTCACATGTAAACAGCCGATACGATATCCGCCATGCTTTTGAATGCTCACGTGACGTTTTATTGACCGGATGGGTCAAGTCGCTAATTAACCAATCAAAATGCTGGATGGTGCCCACGTGTCTAAATTACATAGCTCATTTAAATATGTTAATGACAGTTCAGCGACCTCATGGTGAACGCAACACGGAAGAGATTTACCGATAATGTAGTGCGATCTTTTGCCTTTGATTTCCATGGGAAAACGGCATGATTTTTTTTTTAAATCAATAAATTATTTGTTTTCGAAAGATAAATTGTTCTTCAATGCTCAGTTTAACACTTTTACGGTGATAAAAGCTCATTGTCTAAAACTTACGAAACACAGACGTATTCAGAAAGAGTATTGACAGAGGTCGCCGCCAGAACAAAAGCAGTTTCATTGCGTGTCTGACATCTTATCACCGCTGAACAATAAATAGGTGTGAATATTTTAGGCACGTCTTCGAAACAGTTGAATAGGATTAGGAACAATGCCATTTTGGAACAGCTGGTTGAAACAATGAAGTCAGTCACGGTCTTGTTGAATTGGGTGTGCAGTTAGTAATAGGTACTTTTCAAGTTTTCAATTTTTGTTAAGAACTCTTTAACCCCGAAGCCGGAATTGGGGGTGCGGTTACTATTACGTATGCGGTTTATATTAGGACTTTAACGGTACCTATAATTAAAAATTATTTCTGTGTAGGTACTTGATGATGACGATAGAGATTATCGTCGTAGGAGAAAACACAATAATAGTGCAAGTAAAAGCAGAAGTCGGAGTAGAAGTCCAATTAGGCCAGATATTATTAGGTAAGTATACCATACCCTATCAAGTCCTATTCTGTATTTCTGGGAGGACAACAATATTGCTCCTATTTGATCAATTCAACAATATTCTCTGAAACAAGTTCTGAAAGTGTTGTAGCATTAACTATATATTTTACACATCATTTTTGTGAAGCTGTTGATGCTAGCCAAGAGAAATTATCATGATCTTGATGGCTATCATCTGATATGATTATTGTAGGAATAGAGATGATAGATCACGTAGACGTTCTGATGAAGACAGACGTGATAGGTACGATAGGTCTTACCATGATAGACAAAGTGGCTCAAGATGTAAGTATCATTTAAATGCTTCTATTTACGTGGCTCATTTCTCTGATGCCAATCCTCAGAAAACCCTAGAGCTTCCAGATCTTTAATTGATTAGGATTAAGATATTAATAGATGACAGCAATTCCTGAAGATATTGTTTGTTGTACATTGTAAGTGAGCTTATTGAAACAGCATGCTTTTATTTTCATGCAGCTAGAGGAAGGTCTGATAACAAAAGATTTGACGCTAAAGACTCAAGCCACGGAGATGTCGATGAAAGACACGGTGACATTGATGAGCGGGATAGGTACTCGCTACCTTCCTCGTCTACTACATCCATACCGCAGTCTACATCAGCATCCTCCATCGGTAGTACTGTGGCGGTTGTCACCCACTCTCAGCACAGTGATGTGGATTGGAGATCACAAGACAATGGAGGTTATCAAGACAGGGTTAAAAGTCATGAAAATCAGTCTCCAAAACCCCCTCCCCCTCCTCCATTGCCTCAGCGGAAGCAGCGATGTAGGGATTATGAAGGCAAGTCACTTACATTTAATGTTTTTTTGGAAGATATGGGCAACATCGTTTCCTGGGTTCTATACATTGGATGGGAATAAGGTGTATGTACATAGTTCAGGCAAGCTCTCAGTTGTAATGCTTAAAGAGCTAGTAAAAGAAACAAGGAGCCCAGACTTGTACATTTAGTCAAGTCAAAACGGGGTGTAATAATGGCAAATGAAGATTCAGAGATAACTAGCAGGTGTAATAGTGATTACCCTGTTGAAATTGATGGTAAGAAAAGCATTATAGAATGAAGATGATTATAAAAAGAAGATGATTATAAAAAGAAATTAATGTGGCAGTGATAAAATGTTAGAGAGTAATGTGGGGTTCTTGGGAAGTCATGCTTAGAGATAATTCTAGAAGGGATAAACTGCATTCAATATCACATCTGGTTAGTTTTCTACCCATGCTGATCAGTGTGTTAATATTTTTTCTGAATGCTAGAATAAAATTGCTTTATAATCAACAGAGTTGTACTAGTTTTGGTGTACAGGTCTGTCAAGAATGAAGAGACATAACAATTTTATGTTATCCTGATTTCAGTAAAAGAAGTCTTTTGGCCAAGTTGTTTGAAATTATGGTTCATTGCCCTTTGCTGAGGTTGTAAGCAGCCAACTAGTGGCCATTTTGTTTTTTCACAAGTCTTCTTCCCATAACTCTGATAAACCATTTTAATAAATCAAGACGTACTGACTTACCTGATCCTCTCGGGTTTTTGGGGGTTTTGATAAAATCTAAGAAACTGACAGCAGCTTTCATCACAAAAAATTGATAAATAAAATCGCAAAATTTGAACAGATTGTTTCTCAGGTGTTGGTAATGTTAGGTTTTATTATGTTTGTTTTTTTTACAGAGAAAGGATTTTGTATGCGAGGTGAGCTCTGTCCATTTGATCATGGCAGTGATCCTGTTGTCGTGGAGGATATTAATTTACCAAATATGCTGGCATTTCCTGCTCCACCTTCTGTTGGACGTGGAGGGCCAAGAATGCCATCTGGACCTCCACCACGACATCCACCACCACAACCCATGCAAAGAATGGGAATGAGAAGGCCACCATTACCATCATGTCCGCCTCCGCAGAGGCCACCCCCACCCCCGCCCCCTACTACAGGTCAGTTTTTTTAAATTGGTGTTTTTGACATTCACTTTGTCATGTGTTTGGGAATTACACTGTTGATTTCATCCTGTCACATTTAAAAATTTATGCATTTTGTCAAGTAACAACTACACTGTAACCTTTTTATAATTAACATCCTTAATAGTTAATTTGAGTTTGGCGTGCAAGATAGTATATACTCAATACACAAGCATACCCCAGCAATAATCTTACATTAGTTATCCTTATACCCATTGATATGTGTGAACTGTGCTACTGGTGTGACATGTTGATCTTAATCCAATTTTATTCATTTCTCTCAGGTGGCCCCCCTCCTCCTCATGGACCACCCCCCTCACAGCCGCCCCCTCCCCCTCCACCACCTCAACAACAACAACAGCAACAACCACCTCCACCGCCGCCACCGTCAACAACCACCTCCCAGGTGCAGCATATTAGGACATCAAGCAGCAGGGGGACACCCCCACCTCCTGGGACTGTGCCATCACAGCCGTTACCTTCAACAGCAGATAGGCTTGGCCATAGAGGACCTCGTTATCAACAACCTCCATCAGGTAATTTAATTAATACCTGCATACCTAATGTAGTATGCTCCTTACTCAGTAGAAAAGTTATTGGTTTTTTTATAAAAACAAAAATTAGCTTGGCATGTGTACCGTATTACCCCGGGCACGCGCCCAGGGGCCTGAACATACAAAATCGGTGAAAAATGGGGGTGGGCGCTTACCCGAGGACCACCCCAAAAAAGATTTTAAAAAGTTGTTTTTGTGATCGTATGATAAAGTCAAATAAAGGAATGCTTTCGTACACTTTGTACACGTACTTATTCCTTGATTTATGCGAGGTTTCAATAAATGTGAGCACTCGGTCAAGAACTGTGGGAACACTAAGACACGGGGTCGAATTTCGAGAATAAAACTTGTTTTATGTCAGCGAATGAAGTTGTATTACTCACTGAAATTGGCTACAAAGTATGGTAAGTATTGTAATCAATGCACGGTTACTTTTTTAGTAACCGTGATCAGTGCATGCAAGTCGAAACGGCCGGGGAAAAACTACCCCTTGTAATCCAAGATGGCGATGACCTCATTAGCATAATTTTGTTCACCCACGTATTGATACATCGCATCGTAATTACTGAAGAATAGCAGACAGGGTTATGAAACAAATAAACCTTTTATTACTGATGTGAAATGTTTACAAACTATTGTAAATACATAAACATGTCCAAATGGCGATACATAAAAAACAGACTGAAAATAAACTCTGGTCAACCTCATCAACATGATTTATTCACGCACCCACACAGTGACAAAATTACAAAAATAACGATGATGCAACAAGTTCCCATCGTCGGCATGCCTCATTATGGTTATCGTAATGAACTTGAGGTCGGCAAAATGTTTTTTCTTCAACGACAGAAAAATAATCCACATGACCGTAATGCCATAGCTGTGATGAAGGATGGAAAGAAAGTAGCAAGTTTACGTGATGTCTCAAAAGTGCTAGCTCCCGTTATGGATTGACTTTCAGCGAAATACTACGTTTTGAAACCAAGGCTAAGTGCTTCAAACCACTCACCAAGGTATGGATCGTTGCAATATTGCAATATTGGATTCATCGTGAATGAAGAGAAAGCAGAACGTGTGCGCCACATGCTGCTTGGTTCATCTTACGTCGTTAAGTTCCAATGAGTTTTTACGTAAAAACAGAAACAAAGCGGCCCTTTTCAGGGCCACCACACACTCCAAAAAGAGAACTACCGTAACAAACACACTATTTAAATAAATCGAACGCGTTCGTTTTTGACAAATTAAACTTTATTGTTAACCCCGTTCTTGGCTAAAAATCACCCTGGGCGTTTAACCGAGGATGTCCCCAACATGTAACTTTTGTGAAAACAGGGGGTGGGCGCTTGCCCAGGGAGGGGCGCGTGCCCGGGGTAATACGGTAACTTTTCAAGTTACTCAAATTAAGATCTTTTCTTACCACCAGAAACATTCAACTGTGAGCAAGTTTGAATCCAATTGCATAGCAACAGAGGAATGTTTTATTTAGTGAAAGACAAAAAACATTTTTTTTTGCAGATCATTTCCAAACAGATGGTTATAATCCTGAACATCCAGGTTTAGATGAAGGTATCAGTGGTAGATCGTACTGGGGTGGTAATACCAGACCTGTCAGATCACGAGAACTGGTTGCCATACCCTCTGCTGTAGAAGGTAACTAGCCGTTTTGTCACATGCGTCTCTGGTAATTGTTGATGTCAATTATAACTAGTTTACCAAACAGCCAACAATTATTTCTTAAATCCTGGTTAAAATAATACTGGGCATCAAGAAAAAGTAGCTGATTACATGTCTGTAGTATAAGTTTATGTACTTTATTTTGGTGTTGGGATGGAGGGTGGTGGAGCCAACACCACCAGCTTAGTGTTGTATTTGAGATGTAATTGTATCACAGCAAATTATTCCCATCATGCTCTAAGTGTCATTGTAAGAAACGTACACCTGTTAAAATTAAAGGTCTGCATTTGCCCTGTAAATAAATGTGTGTTTGGTAATTATACAACCAAATAACAAGAATAAATTCCTAAAACAGCTGTTGTTTCTTTCTTTTTCTTTCTACTAAATTGTAGTATAACAAATATTTCACTGTTCATGTTTCCATACAGGATCAATCACCATTGTAGTGCATTTCATGTATATATTGTTGTCGTAACTTTTACAGCAAAATTAAGAGAGAAAGAAAGTACAAGTGTGACTTCTAGCATATCTGATACTGCAGTGGACATAGCATCGCAGCAAACGTTGGTTACCTCATCAGATAGTGGTAGAACTGTAGTGGATACACGTAATGTTATCAATAGTGGAATGAATCGTAAACGAACATTTAACCAATCTGTAGGGGGGTACAATCGCCCATATTCACAACAACAGCATCAACAACAACAACAACAGCCACCGATGCAGGAACAACATCATCAAGGTAGATGGCAGGGTAATAAAGACTACAATCATCCTGGAGGTTTTGTAAAAAGACCTCGTTATGATCCTGATAATAGGAAATTGGAGATCAAGAAAATACCAAGGGAATTAAATAATATTGCAAAACTCAATGAACACTTTTCCAAATTTGGTACTATTACTAATTTACAGGTAAGTGTTAATTTAATTTATATTACACAATTCTTGCTTTCTTCTGAATTATCACATTTACCAACCCTCGAACAATCTCAGATAGCCAAGGTAGTGTTACCACAGTTATTTATTTGCTGTAAATGTCCTCCCAACTTATTCTAGGTGGCCTTTGATGGAGACCCAGAAGCAGCGCTATTACAGTTTTCTACCAGGGAAGAAGCCAAAAAAGCTCACAATTGTGAAGAAGCTGTCTTCAATAACAGATTCATAAAAGTATTTTGGCATCGTGAAAAAGATCAGGTGAATATTCTTCTGCTGTCTTCTTCTTTGTTTTTGAACATATTTTGTACAAATAGATATTTGATGTTATATTTTTACTGCATGTATATATGTAAATTTCTGGTGAAAACACTTCATAAACTGCAATGTTTCATGGCTGAAGTTCAGTATTCCCATTGCACCCATTTTCAAGGCCTCTCACAACCTCACTAAAAATGGTCTAGAGAGCAATTATGAAATATTTTACTACTGTAAAATCTGTATTAGAAGCCGTGGCTTCTATTAAAATGGTACAATGCAACAGAAGGGATGCGGCTTCTATTAGAGCATCTACACATATGAGAAATGATGAATTTTTGGTTCTCAATTGTACAAAAAGATTGAGTGCGACTTCTATTAGGGATGCGGCTTCTAATACAGATTTTACGGTATTTTGAAGGGCATCAATGTATTCATGGATGGTGGACCATCTAAACATTATCTTCCCTGACCTCTGAACTTCAAGCCTTGCAAATGTGAAGTTGGTGTGTTCCATTTCAATCAACCTCATTTAGTTTGTAAAGACTTCTAATACTTAAAAAAAAAAATTTTTACTATCTTCACTATTATTTCACTGGATTTAAAGTTCACAAACTTGGCAGGGAAAAAATGAAAACAGCGAATTATAAATGCTGTAATTGACCAAACTTTATAACTGAAACCCTCCCCTTTTCATTTCTGAGTTATTCTGTATTTCTGTCTTTAGGGTGGAAATCAAACTCTGTCAGATCAGTCAGGACAGGCACAACCACACATCAAACAATCCATTAAAGATCGTCTTGGGACGCTACCAACCAGAGAACAACTTACGCTGGTCAAGACCCCAGACTCTGAAAAGGTAACACTACATATTGTGATTTTCAGTTTTCTCAGATGAAGCTTTAGGTGAATCCTTCTTGCTTTGCTTTTTTAATTTTTTTTTTTTTTTTGTTTCATTATGTTGCTTTTCTGTCATGGCACATTTGCATTTTTTATATATTTATGGGCACCTGTATTATTGATAACATTCTCAAAAACTTATTTTGATGTTTTTTTATGATTTCTGTTCAATATGTCATTAAATATGTAACGTATGACTAAAACTGTGGTAAAATGCATGCAAATTTGGTGCATGGCATGAAATAGTACAGACACCACTACACTGCTTTTAGCATCACAGAATACTGTACCAGTGTTGTACCCAGGATTGCAGTGCTGATTGCCCACCACAGTGGTCTGACACTCATTGCGGTGAATATATTCAGACTGCCACAGTAGGTAATTTCCAGTGTTTTCAATAAGTATGAAAATAGGCATATATTAAATGTTTTTGATCAATAATAGACATTTGGCCCAATATTTAATTTGCTATTGATATCACTGTAAAGATATAGACAACATTAAATTGAAGTTCAAAAACATTTTGTGACAAAGTTTATTAAATGTTAATCCAGTGTGTTTAATCGCTGTTGAACATACAACTGAGATTATTCCTGCTAGCTTACCTCATTCATAGACCACAGACCATCTTGCCTCATTCATAGACCACATACCATTTCCACTGTAATGGCAATAGTGCATTCACAATAAAAAGTCATATTGTGTTTTTGGAATGGATTAAATTCTCTCTCTTCTTGTTTGGTTGCTGCCGTACAGGCGGATATGTTTCCAACCAGCCCTCGACTGTCTGTCAAAGATAGGCTGGGATACACTGGTCAAGCGGAATCAAAAAGTAACGAGGATAAGGTAACACAAAAGTCCTTGCCTGCTTGTCTTAAATTTGCAATGCTTGGCCAAAAAAAAAAACTAGTAACCTGCTGAAAATGTGGAATTTTCTTTGCATTTTGCTTAATTAAGGTATTCTTAGACTTTTGACTTGCGCTGGGTTTTGAAGTGCTTTTGAAGTGCTGTGTACAATAATTATTCCTGATACTAATCACTAATTCTAGACATAATAAAACTATTAGTATGAGTTTTAGATTTTCCCGTGGTTACCCAGTGTGCTGACTATTTTCATCATCTTTTCATTCAGGTTGTTCTACATTCAGCCGGCTTGTCAAAGACTGTTTACAACCCCTCTGCCCTGAAAGGAAAAACAGTAGCCCAAACGTCATCACAAATAGTTGCTGCCCAAGATGCCTTAAAAAAACAGCTAGAAGAGAAATCTAAGATGGCGGAGAAGAGAAAAGGCGCTATCAAGATGAAACTGGACATACAAAAACAGAAACAAGAATTACTCAATAAACAAATACAACAACAGAAGGTAAATGTTTAATTATTTATATTTGTGAAAAAAAAAAAAAAAAAATTGTGCGATGTGTTTGTTGAGTGGTACATGCAATACTTTTTTGCTAAGTAAATGATAATAAATGATTGTTTGGTGAGATTGTAGTTGAGTATAGGTCATCAAACTTGTTCAGGTAGACTTTTCATAGCTGCTAACTTAATTTTTATGACATGGCAGTCGACGATTCAACCATTTTCTGCTTTTACCACTATAATCTATTTTTGTGACCAAATGCTTTATGTTATTTCTCAGCTTATGGTGGCTAAATTGGAAAAGAGTAAGAACATGAGTGTTGAAGATAAGGCTGCGATTATGAAGTCGTTAAAAATGTTATCAGATCATATAGGCGGTATAAAAAAGGATCTAGTTACCAAGAAGACTGGCATGACCTCAAAAACCAAACAAGAGGTGAGCCTGCTATAAAAGTTAACACAAATGAATTGGCGTTGACTGATGCCAGAAATGAACGAACCATTTCTACAATGCTGCATAGATAGATTTCATACATTCATAGAACATTATGGGATTTACAAATGTACACTTTTATGCACATCTTGTTGTGTTATAGATGCACTTCTAAATTTCCAACTGACAGACATTTCATTTTTGTTTATTGCCAATTAATTTAATGCTTTATCATGACAGAGAACAAATCATTTAAAATCATAAATGCCAGTTAAGCACCAAACCCTGTTTCATACTTTAAGGTTTGAAATTATATTACAGAGTACTGTCAACCCTACCTCTTTGACTTATTCATGTTATTCTATTTTACTAGGCTGAGAAAGAATTGTTAGATACTGAACTAGAACTGATTTCCCAAGAGAGTGCAGGTCTAGACACTACTGACTTGAAAAAGCGTGTATCCGAACTTAGAATTGAAGTAAGTACCATCATTTATTTTTCTGATAGTATTTATACACAATTTCATTTGAAAAACATGGGACAAATGATTTTGTTGGACATTTGTAAATATAGCATTGCCATTTGTGAATTACTGGGAGGACAGTTGTTGCCATATGAAATTGTAGAAGTATGTCAAGATAAGTACAGTAAATACTTTTATTTTGTTGGATTGTTATGAAATGCAAGTAAAATTCAACTTAGTTTTATCAAAAGCGAATGTTTTCAGTCACTTGCAAATGCTTATGCGGGACGATATCCGCCATGTTTTTTTCTATACACGAGTTGACCTGAAACTGTTTTTTGACCTTAGAGGTCAAATCGCTAATTACCAAATCATGGTGAAACATGGAAGAGATTTATCGATGTTGTAGTACTATCTTTTGGCATTGATTTTAATGAGAAAACTGCATGATTTATTTTCTAAATCAAGAAATTAGTTGTTTTTGAAAGATATACTGAGCAGTGAAGAATTTAACACATTTTATGAAAGGAAAAGATTGAAATCTTTTAAAAATTATGTCTAAACTGGAAATTCGCACAAATGAATAATTTGATACATTTCACACTGTTGATATTATGATGCATGATATTATCAATACATCTATTCAATATAGCGAACAACTTGTCACAGCTAAAATAAATAAATCAATAGTAAAGAAAAAAAAATGAAAATTGAAAACCAAGAAATTTACATGGAAATTAAATCATAGAAAGACATGACTTTCCACATTAATATATAACTCCTTTGACTTACTGCTGTTAGACGGCTTTATCTCGGCCTCCTGCTATAAATTATAAATTACAGTTTGTAACCAAGCCTGTACAGCAAACATCTTGAACTTACTTGTCCTGTGTCCTGTCCTTTTTCTAAGTTCACTGTATGCATTTATACAATGTTTATACAATGTTTTTGTCTCTTGCAGGCACAGTCACTGGGTCTGATAGGTATGGGAAGAGGTAGAGGCCGAGGTAGAGGCCGTGGAGGATGGTCTAGAGGAAGAGGTGGTCGTGGCAGAGGGTACGCTGCCAGTGGGCTTGGCAGACCTAGAGTTGGCACAGTCTTAGATAAACGTCCGCGTAAATTGACTTTAACTGGTTATGAGGAAGACGATAAGGATGAACTCTTTTCACATTTTTCAGTAAGTAGAGCTGTGGTTGTGGGCATTTTGGCATGATTTTTTTTCAAAACTAGTTTTTTAGCTGAGTGTATTATGGCATTCATAAGAACACAATTTTTCAAAAGTTGCTGACACGTCATGTCATATTTGTAGGGCCCAATAGTTATCTTCACTGCTACACAATTTCACAAATTTGACTCGTAAAATTCACAAAAAAGGCTCTTGTAATATTAAAGCTGTCTACAGTAATACTGTGACAAATAATTAATCACTATATTTCACTGCACTCGTGACAACAACAGCACATATTAGTTTGTCACATTCTGTTATTGTTAATTTTCTTGACAGCAATTTGGTGAAATTGAGAGCATAGAACACCTTGACAAGTCAACAACTTTGAGCTTTAAAACAAGACAAGAAGCAGAAATGGTAAGTTATTTTATAGCATTTTCTTTATCCCATCATTTCCTCATTAAAATCACTTAAAATTCCTTGCCCAATTAACTCTTAGACTGCCATCTTGATCTGCCTACATTATGGTCTAAATATTTTGCAAATTTTGATGCATTTTTCTGCAATTTCTTTTATTAGTCTTATGATTTGACCTTGCGTGTATATGCGTCTGTCTTTTCTGCATCTCAGACATGCCTGAACCGATAAAGTTTAAACTGCACACTTACATTATACATCTTGGGATATGTGGGCTTGTTTTGTAATTCAATATGGCCAAAAAGCAGCCATTTCATCAAAATCAAATATTTCTGTCATTCTGGAACCAGAATAAGGTAGTGTATAGATGGATTTCACTCAGACTTTGACTTAGTGGGAGCTTGATCTCTCAGACATGTCTCAATCATTCACATTCAAACTTCACACATATATCATACTACTAATGTTACATATTCACTAGCTTTTTGACTATGTGATCCAATTCAAGATGGCTGAACAGCAGCTATTCTGGAACAAGTAAAGAACAAATAAGTTATATCTCAAATTCTGATTCAAAATAAACCATTAATATCTAGAAATTCTAAATATCAATTATATAAATCATCATTATCAGAACCGGTACTGTCTATATAAGTCTTGATCCAAATTTATGAAAAATATAAAAAAATTCTCTCTTGAAATGGTATATAGGAGTTCAAGCTCTATAACAACTACTGTTAAAGTCCTATTATAAACCGCGGTTTATATTACAATGTATCAAATAAAAAATTGGGATCAACAGCTCAAGTTCGGGGTGCGGTTTATATTAGGTACATATTGCAATCACTAAATGGGCGTGGTCATTTTTTCCCACATCACTTGCACAAAACAAACAATTCACCGTACAATCTTTTGAATATAAGCTAACTCCAATTTAGATGTCACGTCACAAAAAAAACTGTTCACATGAAAAAAAATACTCTGTATATTTAATGTTATATGTATTTATTTTTTTAATTTTCTTCGTAACGGAAAGTATATTCTGACAGGAGTTTCAAATAAAAACAAACATTAATGCATTGCTTAGTAGGAAATGATCATGGTACGGCACTAAAAAAGTACGGTACCGTGAGTACGGTAACGCAATCCGGCCATGCTTCGGCTCACAAGTGAATAACTTACTTGTTTTCGAACTGTTGAAATTGTTGATTATTACTCAGTAGTGATTATAATAACACGCGAAAAATAAATTCGTTGAATTGTTATCAAATGCAAGTAAAATTCAACTTAGTTTCACGGTAAGCGAATTATTTTGGTCACATGTAAACGATCGATGCGACACGACTTCCGCTATGTAGTTTGAATGCACACGAGACATTACTTGACCGGATAGGTCAGGTCGCTAATTAACCAATAAAAATGTTGGATGGTGCCCACGTGCCCACCTTATTTCATTTAAATGTGTTAATGACAGGTCACCGGCTTCATGGTGAACGAAACCCGGAAGAGATTTACCGATAATGTAGTACGATCTTTTGGCTTTGATTTCCATGGGAAAACGACATGACTTTTTTTTTAAATCAAGAAATTGGTTGTTTTCGAAAGATAAACTGAGCATTGAAAAAGAATTTAACAGTTTTTCGGTGAGAACAGCTCATTGTCGTAAACTTGCGACACACCGACGTTTTCATAAGGAGTATTGACAAAAGTTGTCACAAGACAAAAGCAGTTTCACTGCGTGTTTGACATCCTAACACTACTGAACAATAAGGTGTGAATATTTTTAGGCACATTGTCGAAACAAATGAATAGGATTAGGAACAATGTACCAGCTGGTTGAAACAAAGTCGGTCACGGTCTTGTTGAATTGGGGGTGCGGTTAGTAATAGGTACTTTTCATGTTTTCAATTTTTGTTGAGAACTCTTTAACACTGAAGCCGAAATCGGGGGTGCGGTTACTATTAGGTATGCGGTTTATAATAGGATTTTAACGGTATGTATTTTAGCATAAGGCCACACTGACTTAATTTTATGGATGACATCCGCGCGCGCATTAGTTTTTGCCTGTTCTAAAAAAAAAAAAAAAATCTCCGACGACGAGTCTCCACAGATCGGTTTTCTGTCCGGAACTCACATTGTTGCAAAACGCTGGCTTGTCGTAAAACTCATTTTTGACTACCTCAAAACGTGCCAATTTTGTCATACATGATCTTCTGCACATGCGCATTGCGTTGCCGGGAATTCCAACATGGCGACCGCGCCACCAAAATACGTGAGCATAAAAGTTCAGAGGAAAAACAAAGGGATTGTTGTAGACTGGTACGCAATTGACGTCGGCCAGGGGGATGTGACGTTTACACAGCTATACAAGAGATTGGTAGCGGCAAGCAAGTTTCGCCCAGACAACTTTAAGGACATATTGTCCAGAGTGGATGATCCGCATTTCTTCTGCAATGATGAGAGGAGTAGAAGTGTATGGTGACCTAAAAGTCGGTCAGGCGACAAGTCAGTTTGATTGCTTTGTTCGCAGTGAAGTCGACAAAACTGCAACGAAAGCAGCGGAAGCTCCTCGGCCGAAGTCCGCTTTCGAGGTAAAGAAACATCAACATGTGCCTCCTACAAATAAAGACTTTTTGTTGTTTTTTGATACACTGTGTTCTGTGGTTCAATTCGTAATACCAGCTTTGTATAGCAGCATTTTTTTGGGGGCAGGATTTTTTTTTTTCACCCTCTCGCATTAGTTTTGGGGTTTCCAGAGGATGTTATCCATAAAATTAAATCAGTATGGCCTAAGTCTTAAACAATAAAGTTATTTATGAGCAATGTCGCCGATTGAATAGACTTTAGACACAAATGTTGGTTTTATCTCCTAAATAGATCTCTGTAGTCATTAGCATGTATGTATATTGTCACAAATTGTTTTATTTTTAGGCTGTCACAAGAGGTGCAACATTTAAAGATAAGAAGTTATTCATGTCTTGGTATAAACCACCTACAATAGCAGTAGATGAGGCATTAGCTTTAGATGATACAGAAGATGCTGATGAAGATGTAAGTACAGCACAATATCATACCTCATTTGTTTCCTCTAAGATACACTTAGGTTAGGCTCGGCTCATTCAGATTTGTGCAATTTCAACACAGTATCTACGATTTTTGTGGATATTTTTGGCACAAACCTGATATTCTGACAATTTGCAAGCCTGATTGCTTTTATTTTAACAACATAGATTCTTTGGGGAGTTCCCAGTCAGACTTATTCATTTCGTCTGCCTGAAGGGGTTGATTTCACAACGTAAATGTTCCTTAGCTCATCAGAATGCCGGGAACCAGGGAATCCAGCAAATAACCCGCTATAACTTGAAACTCTATTATAGCACATCATGAGATTTCACGAACTTGAAGTAAAAAGTCATTTTGTTTCTTGAGAAATTTATTAAAACCATTCCTTCTACAATTATTCCTATCACTGCAGGCAACAGAAGAAATTGATGAAGAATTGTTGCTAGGATACGATGATGAAGATGAAGATGATGAATCAGAAGCCAGATCATGGAGGCGGTGATACTGACTCTCATATGTACAGCAAATTTAGGCATACAGAGAATTTTTGTTGTTCTTACCTAAAAAATTGTACAGTGAATTTTTTTTTGAGAAAGCAAAAGAATGCTTGTATAATCGTTCTTTTGATCTTAGTGTGACATAATGTAGCGGGGATACATTAGAGGAACTGTTACGCTAGAATGTATATTGGGTTTGGTTTGAGTTACTGTGAATTTGTGTGCCAGCTGCAGCTTGATACAGAATATCATGAGATACTTCATGCTGTGAAACGTACTCAGTGGTTGGCCTATAGTTTGTTAATCAATCACAGTCCATGTATTCTGTCAGTTTTGGTGATGTCATTACCATTGATGGGCAAGTGACAAGTGTTAAAGCCAATTGAATTAATGTAGAATTCTGTTTACTTAATTTCATGGTTACAACAAAGTCTAGAATGTCTTAAAAAAAAGTAATGCCTTAACAACTCTTTGAACACCAGAGTCGACTTTTGGCATCAATCACAGATTTCGTCAATATTTTTTCAAAAGTTTAAATGATGAACTCTAGCAAATGGGAAATTATGTCCATTTGTTCCAAAATTAACAAAGACCCTCAAGAAGTCTAAAATTTTGTTTTAAGGTCTTTCAAAAAACAAATTGCAGCAATTCCAAATGATATCCTCTTCATTGGAAATTCAAAACCAGTTGTTTGTTTTTACTTTGACTGTGATTCATTCTTTCCACTGTGTTTACTTGTTTCAGGCCAGGTCTACTAAGTGTGTTTTGTAAGGAATATGCTCATGCACATAATTTGTCATTTTCTTTTTTAAAATCTTAAATTCATAAATAATTGATCTTAAAAAGTCTGTAAAACAGTAAGAAATTTGATGAGATGATATGTAAGAATCTTCGGGGTTGTTGGAGAGAGGTTTTGTCTACTGAGCGAGTAGATCTGTCAAGAGTCATTGATAGGAACCAGCAATTAAAGATACAATATAGATGAACACATTTATTTTAAATATTGTTTGATACTCAATACTCTAGACTAAATCAGATTTTGATTTATTGCCAACGATATATGTTGCATTTGCAGGATACACAAGAGAATTTTTTCGCTAATATACGCATGTGCTGTGATTGTTATTGTATGTACCCAAACAAAGAGCACACACGTGTATTACAGAATTGAATTGTTTTACCGAAACAATACTCGGATATGTTGAACAGCATTTTCAGGTCATAGTCCAATGTATCTATCAATATACAGTATCCAACAATACTAAAAATTGCATGTTATCGTCTATATTCACCCTTAAGGTGCAGTCCTAGAGATGGGACAACTATTTTTGGATTTTTGAGCTTAAATAAGCTGATATTACATTTTACACTGTGTTGACGAATGCCATGACTGCAAGTTGCAGACCACATCTGGAGTGCCTAACACGTTTCCATGACAAGTGAATAACTTTTATGATATTCTGTTTTATATTAATTATTGAATTGTAAGAATAAGATTGAAGTGAAAGATTATTATTTGTGGCATGATGTTTGACAAGAACAGTGTTACATGTTTAAATGCAACCTGCAGGATATCGTGAGATTGTTTTATTCTTGAAAATGGTATATGACACTAACGGCCAGAGTTTGGTATCATGGATGAAGAGAAACGAACAAAGATGCAGTGTGTTTTGATCTTGATGTTGTCTCCTATGCCTCCTCTGACATATTTACTCGCAACTTTTTATGTATTGCTATCATATGTTTCAGATTCATTTCTCTGTATCTTTTTAAACATTTTGTAGTTCTTTTATTGTCACATGACTGAGAAGATATGAAGAGATTATGAACATAAAGTGCCCTGTGGCACAAACTGGGTTATATGATATATTGAAAGAAAAAAAATAGTACAAAAAAAAATATCAGTGAAAAAAAATGAACCCAGAAAAAAAAAAGAGAACAATGTTGAATAAAATATAGCCCAACCCCCAAAAGGTGAAAAGAGAATACCGTATACCGAAAAGTGTAACATACTTATACACGCATACATTGTACACCTGGTATTGTGCCTGGTGTAATATGCAAATTGACATCTTGTGCCTGGTGTACATTGCACTCATGCACATTACATGTAGATTAACTTGGTTTAACATGCTAGCCAGTAAACATTGACATGTGGTGGCTGGTGTAACATACAGATGTACAGTTACATTGACGTCATATGGTGCCTGCTGTCATCACTTGGATTGCACATGTGAATATCAACTTGGTTATCTGCTTTAAATGGAATTTTATCAAAAATGTTCACAGTTGAGGTAAGTGTGAATTAATTTTTACATTTCCATTACGAGAAAAGGGGTATAAGTGGCAAAGATGTTTCTGATGCAAATTTATCATTTCCTTATGAGAACTAGAATAATTTGTATCCAATCTTTCACTGGTATTGTCAGTTTCAAAATGTTTATTTTGGTAATTCTTGTAGATACAAGAAATATAGATACATTTTGTTTGTTTTTTTACTCCTGTGTGGAAGCACAAGGAGAGTCTACGTTTACCCTGTCTATCAGAGTCTCTGGTGCATTAAGCTGACTCCACCATGGATATTGTTTTAACAAGTCATTGTCAAATTGGCTGCGAGTTGGTCAAGTTGTTGAAAATTGGTCAAAAAGTGAAATTACCAAGGACACTTGAAAATAAAACCATTATGGCTTGCCAGTCAACCATTTTGAATCAAAATGAAATTACACATATTGGTAACCATGGCGTGTGGTGTCAAATACAAGTTAAAATGAAATTTACCTTGAAATTTGTTCGACATATTTGGACAGTGTTTTTTTTTTTGTAAAAAAAAATTAGTCTGACAAATGCTAACAAAAACAAATTGCATATGTATAATAAGATTTGTCCAATTTTTTTTATAAACAAAATCAGTCAGTCATGCCAGAGTACCAGTAATTGTTAAGGACACAACAAAATAAAACCAACATAACTGCCAGTTAGCTGCTTAATTCAAATTATTTTTTGATGTTAAACAAAGTTTCAATGGAAGCATGCATGAAAAATGTTTGTTGAAATATTGTGATTTCTGATTTGTTGGATGAAAATGGCTGCCAGTGAGTCAAAGGTCAAATTGACGACCATATGTTTGATCTTCGGTGAAAGTGTATCTAAATGGGGGGGGGGGGGGTGATGTGTGCATCAGTAACCTAGCATGAATGATGTAAATATTCAGTTTGAATCATGGGGTTAAAATAATAGTCCAGCCATGGACGCTACAATAGATTACATATATGGTCCGACGAAAAATTGCCACGACTGGTCTGTTTTGTCGTGGCGAATTCTACATATGGTTTTAATAGAATAGGTCAGATCAAAGGCTGCTTTCTCATTGGTCGGCAGCTTACAATCGCGTTAGTCGTAGCACAAGATTCACTAAAACGTGGCATCTCCGTTAGAGGGCGCAGCAGAATAGATCAGTCGTAATTTCGTGTTTTTTCTGTTTCACAACGTTGTTCTGGGGATCCAAATCGACCTTTAATGAATGTTTTCGAAAGCATCATGTAATTTATGTTATTAATCTTAAATAATTTTGTAGTATTGGATAATCCTATTACAACAACAATCAATTGGCCTAATATTTAAACTTGAGATACTAGTATTAGACACCGGGGGGGGGGGGTACTTGCAAAAAATACTGACAGGGGTGTGTAGCTAGTTGTTTGAAACCCCTACCCTTTGTTAGACAGAAATAAACTCAAATTGCCTACCCCTTTTCAGACAAACTGGATATTTGACAACCACACCTTTCCAGACAGTAAGCATAAATCTTCCCAAGGGAAAAGCATGTGGGCTTGAAAGATAAATTGCAAAATGCTTTGACGATCAAAATGAAGTTACAGAAAGAAAAAATCAGCTTCATTCTCCTGATTGTTGGATCACTCAAGCTGTAGAGACAGTCTTTGGAAAAAAAACGATACCCCTTTTCAGACAGACAGGGTAAAATAACATACCCCTTTTTCAGACAGACGGGGTAAAATAACATACCCCTTTTCAGACAGACAGGGTAAAATAACATACCCCTTTTCAGACAGACAGGGTAAAATAACATGCCCCTTTTCAGACAGACAGGGTAAAATAACATGCCCCTTTTCAGACAGACAGGGTAAAATAACATACCCCTTTTCAGACAGACAGGGTAAAATAACATACCCCTTTTCAGACAGACAGGGTAAAATAACATACCCCTTTTCAGACAGACAGGGTAAAATAACATACCCCTTTTCAGACAGACAGGGTAAAATAACATCCCCCTTTTCAGACAGACAGGGTAAAATAACAGCCCCCTTTTCAGACAGACAGGGTAAAATAACATCCCCCTTTTCAGACAGACAGGGTAAAATAACATACCCCTTTTCAGACAGACAGGGTAAAATAACATACCCCTTTTCAGACAGACAGGGTAAAATAACATACCCCTTTTCAGACAGACAGGGTAAAATAACATACCCCTTTTCAGACAGACAGGGTAAAATAACATACCCCTTTTCAGACAGACAGGGTAAAATAACATACCCCTTTTCAGACAGACAGGGTAAAATAACACCCCTTTTCAGACAGACAGGGTAAAATAACATACCCCTTTTCAGACAGACAGGGTAAAATAACATACCCCTTTTCAGACAGACAGGGTAAAATAACATACCCCTTTTCAGACAGACAGGGTAAAATAACATGCCCCTTTTCAGACAGACAGGGTAAAATAACATGCCCCTTTTCAGACAGACAGGGTAAAATAACATGCCCTTTCAGACAGACAGGGTAAAATAACATGCCCTTTCAGACAGACAGGGTAAAATAACATGCCCCTTTTCAGACAGACAGGGTAAAATAACATGCCCCTTTTCAGACAGACAGGGTAAAATAACATGCCCCTTTTCAGACAGACAGGGTAAAATAACATGCCCCTTTTCAGACAGACAGGGTAAAATAACATGCCCCTTTTCAGACAGACAGGGTAAAATAACATGCCCCTTTTCAGACAGACAGGGTAAAATAACATGCCCCTTTTCAGACAGACAGGGTAAAATAACATGCCCCTTTTCAGACAGACAGGGTAAAATAACATACCCCTTTTCAGACAGACAGGGTAAAATAACATACCCCTTTTCAGACAGACAGGGTAAAATAACATACCCTTTTCAGACAGACAGGGTAAAATAACATACCCCTTTTCAGACAGACAGGGTAAAATAACATACCCCTTTTCAGACAGACAGGGTAAAATAACATACCCCTTTTCAGACAGACAGGGTAAAATAACATGCCCCTTTTCAGACAGACAGGGTAAAATAACATGCCCCTTTTCAGACAGACAGGGTAAAATAACATGCCCCTTTTCAGACAGACAGGGTAAAATAACATACCCCTTTTCAGACAGACAGGGTAAAATAACATACCCCTTTTCAGACAGACAGGGTAAAATAACATACCCCTTTTCAGACAGACAGGGTAAAATAACATACCCCTTTTCAGACAGACAGGGTAAAATAACATACCCCTTTTCAGACAGACAGGGTAAAATAACATACCCCTTTTCAGACAGACAGGGTAAAATAACATACCCCTTTTCAGACAGACAGGGTAAAATAACATGCCCCTTTTCAGACAGACAGGGTAAAATAACATACCCCTTTTCAGACAGACAGGGTAAAATAACATGCCCCTTTTCAGACAGAAATGGTAAATTTAGGACCCCTTTTGGCGGCGCATATACATATAGCACTTCAATGTGAGTACCCCCCCCCCGGTATTAGATTTAATTAAATTAAAACTATAGTGTATTATTATTGACGGTAGTGCACTTCATTGTGGTTTTGAAAGCCACGTTGAACGTCAAGATATAATACAGTTGTGCTATACTCTTGAGCTTATTTTTGTCATGTGACGCCCTTTCTGCGAAATTTGAGACTTTCTCGATGTGCCGACCCGCCAATTGATAAAATGCATGATTAGAGGATAATTTAACAATTAGCTGGTCAGTCACTAATTTACAACTAATTATGGCATAATGTAATTTTGGTTTTTGTTACCAATCATTAATTACTTTAATCTAAAACTGAAAAAAACAACCTTCGATCCGAATCACTGCGTGTACAAGGATTTACTGAAATTTTCTATTATGACAAAGGCTTGTAATGCCTGCATTTCACATGTGTTGTCGTGCTTCAAGTTGTTATTTTTGTGGTTCTCGGATGTTATTGTTTTAATATTACTCTGAAAAAACAATGTATTTCAAACTCATGGCAGGCTAACATTCGTACGATCCGGTTATATTGTCTGTAATTACTAAGATACAAAATAAACGAGAACATGACACTATCACTTCTGTTCGATAATGCATTGGTTTATGAAGTGCGCATATTTTGACAACCAAATAACATAATTCTCGTATTTAGGGGGCGTTCTCTTTGTATGAACTTTTATGTTTAATATATATTAGTCCTTGTCTATTTGCTAGTTTGTCTGCACCTATATCTCAAACATGTCTGGACCGATCACATTCCCTGAACTCCGTGACTAAGATCAAGACTTTCCGTTTTCGACACTGTGATATTCTTTCGTTTTTATTAAAGTTATTTTTCATACACGAGTTGTCGACCACAATGCATAGTTTGTCGTTTCATTCAGCCCCCTCAGTCATAATTCAACTTCGAATGCAAAAATATAGAGAAAATAGCAAATTATCCTCTTTTTTTTTTTGCAATATTCTCGCGTAGTCGGTAATTATGAAAATCGTCATTTCTAGGTATATTTCGTTATGAATTATAATATATTTCAAAATCAGTTGTTTTCAGGTTCGTTCTCCAAAAAACAAAAGAATTTCACGATGTCGAAAACGGAAAGTTTTCGTCGTAGTGTTCCTGACTGACTTTATTCGCCTTCACATGTTTACATACATCCTATCAAATTATAACAACACTCGCTCTGCGATTGTCATAATAGTACTGTATTGTGTCGTATCATGTTGCATCTACAGTTTGCACAAATAAAATTTAGAAAAACAAAACAATAAAAAAAAATAATAGAAAATAAAAACAATAAATAAAAACTGTTTTCTACGCGCCTGCTTTCTGTTCTTTATATAACCTGTTTGTTCTGAGGTTGTTAATTTTGGGATTCATGTTGTTTTGATATTTTGTGATTTTAACCGGTATTGTATCACTACTGCAGCCATTAGTGGTGTCCATGCCCATTTATATGCAGATACAAAATTTGTGGAAAAAAAAGTTTTAAACTAAACATGTATGGGATTTTCGAACAATCGATTTTATTGTAAACTACCAAACCTTGTTCGTTTGCCGTCGCGGCCAATATTCAGACATGTATATCAACGGACATTTAGCATATACATACACGTGTGAGTAACATGTCTTGTGTAACATATTACGCACCAGAATTATCAACTATTTTCTCATTCATAAAACGTGAAATGTCGAGATTATTAAATATCATAATGGCGTGTTTCACAATTTAAATTGATGGTTGCATATCGTGGACACTGACTGTGTATCAATATAGAATGCGTTTTGTCTACAACCCGTCCTCAAGAGTCTGTCATGATTACGTCGTCCTTTTTCTCATAATACGTATAAGTTGTTATACATATAAAGTTGTTTCTTTCGTCGTGACTCTCCAGTATATATTGCACAAAGACGACTCAAAAACTGTCTCGAGTTACTCATCAGTTATTCATCTTCGATTGGCAAGATGTGAGTTTACTCGGCTACCATCTCACAATTTGTTGGTAGCCGTAACACAAGCTGCAACCGTGCGATTCGGACGATGTCAGACTTTTTGATACGGTTCTTTGACATTCATATTCCACCATTTGTACGGCAATGGTGTGTGCCTCTGTACTGTCACTGTGCTATCAATATCGTGGATCTCAGTGTTCCACACGTCCACAAAGTGTACCAATCGAACCACCGTCTGGGAGTGCAACTGTTCTTGGACAAAGTCTTCGAACATATCCATTCCTTTCACCACGGGACCGAACAGTCTTGGTACGACTTGTAACAAAAATACAACTATGTCAGAGATTCTATTACTTATTTACAGAATTTTCTTATCGAATTTTGATTTGATTTCCTAACTCGGTTGCTCGTAAATACAAAGCTTATATTTGCATTTTTTTGGGTGAATCCAAACGTGACACAACACAAGTTTTGTTTCGTAAGAAATATAACTGACATACACATAGAAAGCTTTCCATGTCCATGCGCAGCGAAACTGGTTGAATGCGGACAACGCGCGCAGACGATAGGATGATACGAACCCAAAACTGTGTTATTTCGATGTTTTTTTGTTCAAGGATTTGTTGTAAAATCCGAAGGAAGTGTGCTGCTATTACAACGCCTATGCAAAGTGATTCTAATGCCACGACAGTTTGTGTTTACTAAATAATTTCTTTGAATCGAACAACCTAAACGAATAATTAATCCATTACGTAATACTCAGTGACGTCATTTATGAACTGCACTGCTGTTTTCTTACCTGCGTGTTTATCCAAAATTATCATATTTACAGGGTTTGGAAAATACGGCACTGCCTTTTTTGGATTAATTTCAGATCTCATCCACATCATAGGTACTTCAAGAAAATCATTTGGTTTCAGATCCATTTTTTCTACGAGAATCCTTTTAATATCATCAATGAAGTGCTGGGAATAAAACACAAAAGACCTCTTAGTAGAATCTTAACTAGACTCGGAGTCCCTAACATCGTTGATTTTCCGCCACTGGATCCTACCCCGATATACCAAGAATAATAGTGTAGTATATCAACTGTAATGATGCAATATACTATTTATTTTAGCATATCAACTGCAGTAGCCTGGCATGTAGACGTGAGCGGCGCCCTCGCCGACCGAACGGCATGTGTTGGTTTGAAGCACCGCGGAGGGCGCAACTCACGCGACCTTGTCAGGCTACAACTGTAGTGGTGTAATATATTTGGCATCGTATATCAACTATAACGGTGTAACTATTTGGTGCAGTATATCAACTGTAATGATGTAATATATTAAATATAGTATATCAAATACAGTGTTGTAATATTTGGCATCGTACCAACTACAATGGTGTAAACATGTCTACCAGCTATGCACATAGTATTTGTGTCTCATCCTGGTATTTAGAGTAATATTAACGTAAATATTCTACCTGAAAATATTGACTGTCTTGCCAGATCCACCTGTTGTATTTCACATCCAACAGATGGTTCACTGTAATCGTGGCTGATTCTCTCCCACGAAATTTACCTGCCAAGATAGCATTACAAAATATGCGTAAGCGATCACGTGAGAATGCGTCCAAACACAGCAAAGCTAGCACGTGAAAATAAAGTACCAATCATATCATTTCTAACACGCGGCAATACGCATACCGTACGTCAAAATCAACACTTTTTATACCTTCAAAAATTCTTGTATCTCCTCTACCGCTGTCTTGTAAATGTTTGAGTATTGTAAATGCTTGTTTTGTACTTGATATAATAACCTTAAAGCCCTGTAGAAATATGACATACAATTATGATAAATATTGATATACTGCGATTTCATATCCGTGCCAGAGCGCTCCCGTCAAAAACACGTATATTGGTGAAGACAATGGCGTTTAAATCGACCGCTGTTCGTCATCACGAATATTGTAAAATCGCTCAAAAAACATAGTTTTCATTGATGGACGTCTACAGACCAATATTTTGAGCGGTCTTTGTGTCGCCATTCACATTACATGGCGTGATTTGTCAAAGGTATACCAATATTTCCCCAGAGCGGTCGAGTGTTTCGTATAAAATGCAACTGCCCGCATCACTTTTTTACCTTTTCGTGGTTTTCTCTTGGTGATTGTACAAAGTTGATTATTGATGTCATGCTTGGCTTTTTCATCCAATCCAATGGTATTTGAATAATTGGTTGCACTTTCTGTCTCCTCAGCAACTTCCTGAACCACACACCGCTTTAAATTGAGACGTGGAGCGGACAAACAGTTAGTATATAAAATCAACATATGTTGGTGAAATGATATATTGTTTCCTATGTTAGTGACATGTTATCGTATCGCTATATACTTTGGTAACGTGATATCATATCGCTGTATATGTCGGTGACGTAATATCATATCGCTGTATATGTTGGTGGCGTGATATCATATCGCTGTATATGTTGGTGGCGTGATATCATATCACTGTATATGTTGGTGGCGTGATATCATATCGCTGTATATGTTGGTGACGTGATATCATATCGCTATATATGTTGGTGACGTGATATCATATCGCTGTATGTGTTGGTGACGTGATATCGTATCGCTGTATATGTTGGTGACGTGATATCATATCGCTGTATATGTTGGTGACGTGATATCATATCGCTGTATGTGTTGGTGACGTGACATCATATCGCTGTATATGTTGGTGACGTGATATCATATCGCTATATATGTTGGTGACGTGATATCATATCGCTGTATATGTTGGTGACGTGATATCATATCGCTGTATATGTTGGTGACGTGATATCATATCGCTGTACATGTTGGTTACGTGATATCATATCGCTATATATGTTGGTGACGTGATATCATATCGCTGTATATGTTGGTGACGTGATATCATATCGCTGTATATGTTGGTGACGTGATATCATATCGCTATATATGTTGGTGACGTGATATCATATCGCTGTATATGTTGGTGACGTTATATCATATCGCTATATATGTTGGTGACGTGATATCATATCGCTATACATGTTGGTGACGTGATATCGTAGCGCCGTATATGCTGGTGACGTAATATCATATCGCCGTATATGTTGGTGACGTGATATCGTAGCGCCGTATATGCGGGTGACGTGATATCATATCGCCGTATATGTTGGTGATGTGATATCATATCGCTATAAATGTTGGTGACTGATAACACATCGCTGTATATGTTGGTGACGTGAAATCATATGGTAGCAAAACATCGTCCAATTGTAAAACATATCAGCTACTAGCAATGCTTGAAATTTCACATTTAACAATTCTTACCAATTAATTTCATCCTCTTTGATAAGTATACATCCTAGGGGATACCGGGGAGGGGTTGAAGGCATGGCAACCAATGGATGCATCGTGTTACACGCATCGTGGCAGTGACAAATTTGAGTGTCTTCCGTCTGCAAGACAACAATGAAAACAATAACTACGGTCTTCGCTTTCCAATTGCAAATACTCCTGTCATAAAATGGAATGATTGTTCAATGACTATATATTCTACGTATTTGAATATATATAATAAATGTTCGCGTGACTGGTAAATATAATTATCATCAAATGGTGGTAAGCATTTATTTATTCGTAAAACTCAGTAAAAATAAATCCCTAGTTAATGACCGATCGGAACTCTAAAATTATAATTTTAGCTTTTTTTTATTTAGACAGTGTTGACGTTACACTGCTCAAACTATACCACAAAAAGTGGTTTTAAATATCAAAACACTAACGCAAAAATGTTCTATTCTATTCTATTCTATATTGCACGAAAACAAACAAACTCACCAGATTATTCTGTATTATAGTTGAATATTTGAGTAGTTCTGCGGACGTCACAAACACTACTGGTAGTGTTTGCGTTGGAGTTTGTGTATACCCAAACAGCATATGCCCCTATTAAATATAATGTTAGCAAATAACAGTTAGAAATACTTTGTTGATATCAATCACCTACGGGTTGTCCATAATACCAATATGTTGCAATTAATGAAAGATGTCGGATTTATAGAATATATTTGCCCAATAATGTATTTGAAAATATGTGAAAAACAATGTGTACATTATATTATATTATATTATATTATATTATATTATATTATATTATATTATATTATATTATATAAATTATAAACAAAATATTTAGGTTCATAACAATATTCAGATCTCTAGCAATCGCACACATCAGTTAAAATTATGCTCTTCGAATCAAAATACAAGCACAATTTTAATGACTATTTAAAAGAAAGTTTTGAAACAAAATTGACCAGAAACTTGTTGAGGAAATAGTTTCACAACTCATTGAATTCATAATTGATGTTGATTTATTTCCATTTCGATAACTAAACTATGTAAATAAATTAGCATACCTGGAGGCTATCGTTCATTTTGTCAGAGTATTGAACGACATTAAGATCCGTTTTTCCTTCCGCGATCCTTGAAAGGGTATTAATGAGTTGTGTATTGCCTGGCCCCGTGTCAATGAATATATTAACAGCTGCTTCGGTTGATGAAGGGATGATAAATGGAGAGGCGCGAAGTTGTATGCTGTCCTTATATGCTGCGATGCCATGCTGTCAATATTAGATAAGCAGTTATGAATGGGAATACGCCTTAGTACCTTGCCCGTTGCGCCCTCTGGCGATACGGCGTTTTGGTGACGTCACAATGACATAGTTAGTTGTAAGCAATATATATGTTGCCTAAAACGACAACTCTCTTGGTAAATCTCACAAAAACATTATTTTTCTTTTGTTGACACACGACTACGAATCAAAACTTTCACCCATTACACCACAATCGGTCTTCGTCACGCGACAAAAGCGTATTTAATTACTGAATGAATATTCAGCGGGAGGGTCGTCACATGCGCACGCGCGGGAATTAAGTCCCAAGCGACGATAACAACACACGCCTAAAAACACAAAGGCCCATGGGTAGACGCTTGTTTGTAAACAGTGAAACTCTATGGCCATCTGATGCCTTCGTAGGTGACGACTCCCCCGCTTTAAGTGAAAAAAGACCAGGTGTAAAGCGAAATCAGATTAGACATACATTATCTGGTCAAATCCTGCGAGAAATATAGTATATTTCGTGCACAATGACGGGTGCAATCATGTATGACAATATAATGTGTGAAATTCTTTTGATAACGAATATTTCTTAGTACTTTCTTGAAAACAGCGTGGTTTATTTCAAAGTATTTAAAGCGGGGAGAGCCGTCACCTGCGCGTGCGCCAGACGGTCATAGCGTGTCGTAGTTTACAAATAAGCGTCTACCACACGTCTGCCGCATGCGCAAATGAGGACTGCCAGCTTTAAAGTAAAATCACTACTTGAACCCAGAAGAAGAAAAAAAAACAATGCGTATATGTTTTAATCTCACATATTTTAGTATCATATCGATAGAAAATACGCCATGTCCTTCGCCCATAGTACGCGGAAGCCCTTTAAGCCATAGAGGTATTTCGGAACGTTGTGGGAATTTGATATCTACAGTTTCCATTTTGATAATCCCTGGACCTAGAAGTCGTTCGTTTTCTTCCTGGAGTGGATTCTTTCTGTATATATAGACGCATCTCTGCGATTCCTGTGATTGGCAATAAACAGAAACGTGTGTACATAATGCCCTTCTTCGTCAAAGTGTTGTGTTTTTTGATTGATTGATTTTGTTAGCTAAGAACCATGGAATGTCGGCCAACGCACTCAGGCTTTCACTCATAATTATATATAATTGTGAAGTGTTTATATGGCACGAACAAATCGACGTTTACTTAGGGGGCTCTTTGTAAGCAATATACTATCAGGGATAATGTAGACCGTGACGTAGTGGAGTAGTACGAGCGATATGATAATACACTACTTCTAATTATCCCCAGTATACCTTCTGATTTGATTGGTGATATAGTAAAAGCGCATTGATAAAAGAGCATTCATTACCTACCCAGACAATGATAATACACACTCCAAGGGTTTCACGCGTGTATTCGCTGTTTGTGAGTAACTTGGGACTAATTAACTCGATTTTTTTCGGCGCTTTTTGCACCTATACGTATTAGGGTGGTGTGTTATTCGAACTGTCTGATCATGCGCGTTTCTTTATTTGAACTGAGTGGGAATGGCGCAATGCGTTATTTTGAGACTGTCTGTTATTGGTGCTCTGCTTTGCTTGAACTTTTGCTGAAATTGGTACAATAATTTATTCGAACTAGTTTTGTAGTTTAATTGTTTAGACTGTGTGTGAGTGCGATCCGTGTAATGATTTCGACTGGTAGCGATCATTATATTTTGGTTGGTGTTTTGTCCCTGTTCGTTTGTTTGCTCTGTATGAGATTGGTGTAATATGTTTTGAGAACGTTCCGACATTCAGCATTTCCGCCATATTCAACAGCTTATATGTAATTATAATTCGTTGAAATATCTGGATCTATTTTTGCGTTTAAGGAAGTATCGAAAATCAAATTTACCTTGTCGGGGAATGCCAGGTGTAAAGACCATCCTCCCGATGGTCTCGGACCACGTGACCTTATGAGACATTTAGTCATATATTTACGTTGACGACGTGCCTCTTGTATCTTCCTCACGCTCATTTCAGCATATGTCGTACCTGGCGGGTAATCCGGATGTTTTCGACGCGTTGAATAATGTCCGAAGTCTGTGATAACGATGGCGCCGTCATTCAAATATCCCCACTTCCACGAATTCTAAATTTTTAAGATACATTAATTTGTAAAACGTGTGTTAAAAATACATGATCACACGTGCTTTCGGAGACTGTGACGTCACAGTATACTTTGAGGATGCTAAACCTGGTTAATGTAATTATCAACGGAATCTATATTCTGAACTACTAAGCACGATTACACTTTTTAGTAACCGTGTACTAAGTACACATTTAAACGCACTGCATTTTTTTTGCCGAGGGGGAGGTTCCATAAAAACAAGAGCAGCTGAGAAATGGTGAGAACGTGTTTCCATGGAAACAATGACGCAGTGATTTCTCTCGCGGCGTTAAAGCCGTACAGGAGCATTTTGTATTGAAAACAATAGCAAACAATTCTGTTTGTCATTCACTTGTAACTCGAAAAAACTAATCAACCGTTGAAATATAATGACATTTCCTCCGTTACGTCAAGTTGCATGGGTGGAAATAAATAAGTGTTAAGACGAAGCCTATATAAACAAACCGCAGTGGCATGTGTTATGTATAGTGCTATTTAAGTTTGAGTTTACAATGTTACATTTTGAGTGGTACAACGTTGTTGTATTTGGGATATTATTTCCACATGTTGTGTTGATAACTATAGAGGTCGCCGTTCGTGGCAGTGAATACACCCTGAATATGTGTACTTGAGTATATGAAGTTATATTGACCAGTGTGGTGGAGTCTGAACAAATACTTTCTCTCTCACCTTTAAATTGCTGTCCTTTTCAATAACGCCATCGCGATCAGCGTCCACGTCAAGGGAGATAGAAATTATTCCAAGTCGCAGAACAGCTGTGGTTGATGAACGAGGATTGAACTCACTTGGTTCAAATGCCAGGCTTACCTGTGGCAATGTTGAAAAACATATATCAGATTCTTGAAATAAAATGAGTAATTTACAAAACAATATTACAATCAGAAAATATGAAATGGGATTTATATAACAAAATTTCGTTTCATGAAATGCAGCATGGAGTTTACAAAACAAAACTTATTTTTACTAATATTGCGACTCTTGGCTTGCCATAGTCAGTAGTAGTATAATATACATATAATAGTGATATCGCTGTAATATAACTATCAATAATAGCATATGATATATGTACATGTATTGGCCATGATACATGATAATTGTTTAGTAGTAATATAACAAAAAAATAACAAATATCCCAATTTAATAATGCAGTTTTCCCATTTGAATTGTATATTTTCACTGTGTCTTGATATAACATATAGTTTTCAGGCGAACTTACCGTTATGTGTCTAGGAGCGTCCCTCAATGCATCAATAAATATACGTGGACACCTTGTGATATCAAACATGACGGCCTTCCCGAATTCCACGTCGACGTCTCGTTTGTTACTCTCATCTGTATATCTTGCCTGTATATGGAATGGGTGGCTAGTGCGGAGGGTGAAACTGTGTGCCTCCTCCGGGGCCACCGCTATCAATAAAATCTCCAATGTCGTGCCGACAACGGCAACCTCTGTTATTGGTGTTCCCAGGGAAGGTGATATGGTCCTTATTCTACGGTCGTCGTCGTATTGGTGTCGTTTCGTCATTGTTTTTTTGGATGCGTCGGGTTTTATCAAACTCAGCCTGCTCAGACTGGATGACCTGCTTCTCAGGGATAACGTGGACCCACTCTGTTGAGGCAAGAAAACATCAGGTGAGTACGTGGCGCCCTCTGGAGTCCGTGGCCCGGGAATCAAGGGTTTGCATTCTCAGTTGTTCGAAACGAACGTAAAATGTATGTTATATAATGATTTATCAAAATGTAATGCGTGTGATGTTATTATATAGAAAGACTTGATTATTATTAAACTCCAATTTTGCTTTTGCAATACACACAAACACTAATGCACATGTACAGTGGTAAATTGTGTACGTACCAAACCAAACAATGCACATGCGTATTAGAATATTGCATCGTTTCATCGAACGAATAGTCAAGTTAGTTGTGTGCTACAAAAACAACGTATGATAAAGTATAAACCAATTTTATTAAACAACAATATTAAAAAATGACATTACATCTTTGAAAATAAAATAAAAAATACACTGGAATCCGGTGAAATTCCTATGGTGAAATGAAAATGATTTTTCGGAATGCTCACTTCAGGAAAATTATCTCAACTACACCTTTCTGGGGCCAGCCACTGATCTTTTATATGTTTTCCAACCCCATGCTCAGTGCAAAACAAGCAACTAACCAGGGTTTCCCTTGCCGTTTATTCGGTGTTATTTGCTTACTTTACTTCCTATGTCGACAGCAACTATGAGTTTAAAAAGGGTTTCCCTTAGACTAGAATCCCGATGTTCTTGTGTCGGTGCTTTGAACTGGGAAAGTCCTCGAATTACTTGGTTTCACATGTCTCATCGTCCATAATGAAGGTGAGTGAGATGGGATAGGGACGACTGGCGCATTAATCTCAATGCATGTAGTTACGTCGCTATGTAAAATACCAACACAGGTAGCTTTATTTACGTCACTTGTTATCTCATACCCTCGGTATGCTGAGTCGATTCAATTGGTCGTATTGCGTTGCACGTTCTGAGTAAGTTTGTTTTGTTTGGGACGTTCGATGAAAGAATGAATACCACGCTGTGTCGTAGCTATGCGATTTGGTGCCATGATCACGTGTTTGAATCACAAACCTCGTCTCATGAATTTACCGAGAAGACTTCACTAAAAATAGGCTTCCCTTTACTCTACTAATAATATTTAATATTTGTTGAATTTTATTATATATTTTCTATCATACGTGCATTATCTATTCAAAGAGGATTTATAAAGCGTATTATACTAAACAACGCCACGGTTTGTAAAAAAAACACCCCTTACCTTAAATAAGACCGTGCTGGTCTTCTTAACCGAAACTCCAGCGCCCATCTTTATTTGTTGTTGGTGCCGAGCAAAACAACTCGAGCTGCAAAACAAACGAAAGACAATAACTTGAATAGTTGAAGTGAACCCACTGGTTATTTCAATTAAATCATATCGTGGCAATAGTGATCGATCGGAATGTGTCTATTGTTGTTTGTAACCCCTCGTCTATTGTGGGTTTTTTTTCAGTCGTAGTCGATGTAATCTCGCCTCCAGCTTACTTTGTCACGTCATAGCTCATAGTGAGTCACAATCACGAAATTCGAGTCAATTCATCGAACACTTCTACCGTGAAATTACAGTAAGGTTGGAATTCAGTGAAGTATTATGTTTCTGACTATAACACACAGTGTTCTATGTAACCGTGGGGGTGATTCGGAGTAAATGTCTGATTTATGTTTTGATATTTCCAAAAGTCGATAGTAAGAGTTTATTATGTTGTCCATGAATGAGTATTTTGTTTGTTTGTTCTAAAACACCTGGCGTCGAGGGTAGATTTTGGGATAATTATACTGACCCCCATGGTTGGTAAGAGGATATAACTCCAGTAGCCACGGGTAGATCTGAACAAAAGTGGTTATGTATCTGTGAATAATTGTACTCAGTGTGTCTCATACTTGGGAATAGCTTAACTGATCTGGGCTCTGTATCCAACAATAATTCGAGTCAAAGGTCTTTGTATCTGACAATAACTCGTGTCAGAGGGGTCTATATCTGACCATAACTCGAGTCAGTGGGGTCTATATCTGACAATAACTTGTGTCAGATGGGTCTGTATCAAATAATAACTCGAGTCAGATGGGTCGCATCTCAGATTGATTATACTAACCCCAGTGTCTGGATCTGAGAATTGGCGACCATGTTCAGGATTTGAACTAAGGTATAATAATTGAAACATGATTCGTCTTCTTCTCTTATGGAGTTTCTTAATATCTGTTTTAACAATTTGCCTTGATTAATAACAGACCGGGACTGGTTGAGCACCGTGTTATGTACTGCAGCTCTCAAGGTTTCCCAAATGGCCAACACATACCAGACAATTCAATAATTTAGAAGATCGAACCTTGGTTGATTGTCGATTATGATTCTTACTTACCTCCCGTGTAAAACAGTACCAAGAGATTTAACCGTCTACTTCCTAACTTCAGGGATTTGTAGCGGGGTTAACATTTCAGCTATTACCATCTTCGCGTCAAGTTGCAAGCACGTTGTTCAGCCTGAGTTTGATATCTCAATTTGTCTCACCCTTGTCGTATTCCAATGACCGATTGACTCTTCTTTGTACTAAAATAACAACCAGTAAAACTGAAGAGCACAATACGGTATTGAGACTGTCAAGCGAGCGACTCTAGTTATATATTCATTGTACTTACATGAAAGGTGATCTGTATTATTAGGGTGAAGAGCGGCCCGGTTGTTCGAGTCATTTGCATAACAAGAAATTATGACCCGAGTGACCTCGAAGTAATCAATTGTAAAACGGTGTACTTCATTTTATGGCTATTATAGCCCACCATGACGGCTCAATTCTTGTGAAGTAAATTAAAGAAAAGTCGCCAGGCATGACGGTAAACTACACAATGCTATCCAATACTTGTATACAAAGAAGAATTGTCTGAAACACGTACGCCACGTTGGGTATTTTCGCCTCCATGGATTCCGCCAGTATCACACTCTAATTATTCGCATCGTATACTATTAACGTTCATCAAATTTGCTTACGCATAAGGTCCTATCCCGTATTAATGCGATGTTATATATAGTGGTAGGTCAGGAAAAAATCAAACTATTTATATGCGACCATTCTGGACGTGCACGGGCCCCTTTCTCCTATTCGCGTTGTTATTACTATAATTACACGCCACTGGCATCCATGCTCAGTGGGGTACTTGGGTAAAATTGGGTACTCGGCCTTGGTTTTAATTACACCCCTAAAACACGTTCTGTTGAATATAATAACACCTCTTTTCACATACAACGCACGACTCAAATCTATTGTTACGGACGCGTATAGGAATTGGAATTTTACCCCTTCAATAAACCACTTTTGCAAGTCGCGCCCTCTACAGACGAAGCGCTCCTATGACGTCAACATTCAATGTCGTCCAATTAGGTTACTGTTTAGTTGCGTATCCATTCGACATTTAAAATATAGTAAATCTATCAAAACAGTATTTTTTTTCATTTATTAATGGACGACTACAGATATACCACTTTCCCGGAAGTCTTTCATTTACGTCATGGAAGTGCTTTGTCACCAGAGGGCGAGACTGGGAATTGCGTATTGACTGTACACGTCGCGTTACGTGTATTGCCGAAATGTGTTCCCAACTTACTCGTGTTTTTTTTTTCAAGATTGTTTACCCACGTTATAGCCTATTAATGATCTGCATCGATCTTACATCAAATATACAATTTTTCGTTTATTGCGAGATCCCGTGTTATGCGTGGAATCGAAAGTTAACAAAAGACAAACAAAGGTCATAGCGTCACAGTGAGGTCAAAACAGGATTCGACAAACGCGAAAGTATTTTGGGGTAATTCTACGCTTAATAATATGTTATACATCAATTGGTGTTGGTCAATTATGATGAAATAAGGATATTTCAATGCAAAATTCCCCTCTTCAAAGATCGACATTTTGACATTCAAACACAAATTTAAATTCATAATCAAATCTATTTTCGCGGCAGACGTTCGGTCCGCGCCATACACGCAATAAGCAAGACCTCGCAGTGAACATCCATTGGAAGTACCAGAAATGAGCGTATGAAATAATACATCTAGAGTAAACTATGCTAGTGGAACTTTAAGTTATAAGTATAAAAAATTAATAGAAACTAGATTCAGATCAATCCCGGCCATAATACATGGTCATACTCACTTATTTTTTTCTTTTATTTTTTGTTTGTATTTATAAACTTTTATTGGAGTTTGTACTGAAATTAACATCTTACATACCTGGTTTATACATTACAAATTACATTTAATACGGCTGCATTGTGAAGCGGATTTGGAAACATTTTTCAAAAAATTTCCCCATTTCTTATTATGAGAAGTCAATCTATTCCGTTGGGCAGCAATGACGTACTCTATCTCCAGTATATATTTTACCTATCTTTTGTATGCCATGAACTTTTGGTTTTTATGTCTACACGAGCAAATATCAATTTTTGCTACCAGAAAGAGGAAGTTGACTAAACATGTAAACATTTTATCACAGAGCAGGAGTTGTTGTTCATACGGGAATGCCCTCAGGCCAAGCATATACATTGTTTCCCAAAAATATTGGGTACATTGACATTGGTAAAAGATTCAGAGCATGAAGAACAGAAAGTACACCGGTAAGACTCCACAATGGGAAGATTCATCTTGAATAATGTTTTGTTTGTAGTCCATGTTGTGCCCAGGCTGACAAGTGCATGTTTTTCTAAGAAAAAAAAGACGAATTGAAACAAACAAGAAAATCACGCAATTAATTTATTTAATTTCATATATTTGGTGTTAAATGTTATTTATTCATCACTCAAATCACAGCAATATCCCATAGCAACGTCTGGGCAATAGTGGGTGAAATTCGCGACTACGCCATCAACGACAAATAAAAGTATTATTATTGTAAATGTAGGTGAAAGATACATAAACGACACGCCAATGTTAGGAAAAATAAATAATACAACCCGTAAATAAACTGCACCCTCTAGTGAATATGCATCTCTGTAACGTTAATAGACGATTTTCCCGGAAGTAGCAAAACTGGGGTGCAAAAATACTCCTGCTTTGTCATGGCGGAAAATACAAACATGTCAGTTTGCTGATAGTCGATAGAAGGTAATTCTACTTTTCTGGCAACGATTGGTACACCGAGAAGCATAATATCACGCATGCAAGTTTACACCCCAAAACGACATGCGCTCGCATGCGGCGAAACGCCGTATCTTCGACTTCCGGGAAACGCCGTATCTTCGACTATGATGCAAGGCGTTCCTGATAATAACAAATCACAGTCCTTCTATAATCAGTCTATATTCTATAGAGGGACTGTGAACAAATACTATTTTGTGAGATTTGCTGTAATCCAAATACCGAACGACAACACAACCAAATTTGAGTTTTCTATTTGAACGATACACCCGTTTACGTCATTTTGACGTCACAGTAGCAAATCGTCGCTAGATGGCGCAATTAAAGACAACATGTTAATACTCCCGAACAAACAACTAGTCATTCACTGCCAAGTTAGCTTGCTACATACATGGAGTTCCAAGCTACTAACAATCCCCAGAATAACTTAAAGCGGGGTGTCGTCACCTGCGCATGCGTTAGATTGCCATGGCGTGTCATTGTTTACAAACAAGCGTCTACCCATAAGCCTTTTTAGCGTGTGTTGTTATCATCATCGCTCGGGACTCAATTTCCGCGCGTGCGCAGGTGACGACCTTCCCGCTTTAATGTACCTACCAACACAGTTCTGTACACATGCAGTAGTAATAAATGATCACATTCATGTTACATTCAAAGAATATTCGCTATAGGGAATTTAGTAAAATGTAAAATAAAGCAGAACCCACAATCTCAAATCGCCTTCCAGCCACCCTTTATCATAAACTTTTACAATTTATAAAACACGTAATACAAAGTACATGTTTCCATTCATGCGCACTAAACAGAACTAACCTTGGAAGTATTCTGATTATTTCAATGCAAAATGTTATAGTCTAGGTGAATTGTAGTTTTCTGTGACTATTAACATTTTGGTTATGTTCAAGCACCACGGTTTGAGCTCAACTCCATGTCGAAGGACAGGCGAAGAGACAAAGCATTTCACATACTGCCGTGTTTTTGAAGTAGGCAGTTAATTAATTAATTAATTAATTAACACTTAAAGGGGTTGTGCACTCAGACCAATGGAAGGTTCAGTAGTGAATGACTTGTGTGTTGGTTCATGGTATTATCATGCTGGGCTTTGCCTTTAAGTTATATGAAAAGTCTATTGTGATTTCATCAACCGAATGACCCAAACATACCCCCCCCCCCCCAGCGAGGTGCAGAACACAGCGTCAAATATCGGAATAAAGGTGGGTTTAGCTCATCTCAATTTCCCACCAAGCTGGACTCGAACCGGGTCGGCGTTGCACAAGAACGTGGCTTGACAGTGAGCTTCTGTACGATCTGGATTCGCGGCGGCTGTCAAAATATCGCTGCCAGTCGTCAACGAATTGTACATTTGCAGTGACTCTGTTTGATTTGAATTCATCTGAGGTGTATTTTTCGAATCTGTCCAACGTTTGATATTTTCTTTTCGGTCCATGAGGTTTTGGAATGACTGAAAATTAAAACAAAACCACAATTATTTATAATTGCCGGGATAACACATGTGCACCGTTATTTGTGCAGAAGGTGTAGTTTGGATATGATTTAAAGCGGGAGGGTTGTCACCTGCGCACGCCTGGGAATTGAGTCCCAAGCGACGATAACAACACATGCTAAAAACGCGAAGGCTCATGGGTAGACGCTTGTTTGTAAACAATGACACGCTATGGCCATCTGACTCATGCGCAGGTGACGACTCCCCCGCTTTAACACAAATATGCGTCATGGGGTGGGTGGGTGCTATGAATTTTTACAATCAGAAACCGTGCCCGCTCTTTTTTCAGTTCTATAGTTTTATATCCCCAAGTGTATTTTTGTGTGATTCTAGCCATGTGTAATTCTTACCGGATTAAGCGAAACACTGAATTCTACCCTCCCAGTTACATCGTCGCGCAAATATTGGTGTTTCGGCGGCGGCGGTGGACGCCGATCTTTCACCATTGTTTAAGCGGATTCAAACCTCGGGAATTTGATTGTTTCAATTCATCCTTCCTCTCAATGAGACGCTCATTTTACTCTGGCCGTCCCGTGCGCCATTGAATTTCGTGTAACCAAACACTGTATTTTACACGCGTTGTATACGTCGCATTGGCGCCTATATGGAACAGGACGCGGTGCGACGACCACCACCTTTTAAACAGAGGAACACTTATTGTTTACGTACTTATATTATCGCCAAGGCACATCATAGATGTCATATTGGGAAAGAACGGCACTGCCCGCATTTTGTCACCTTTACATCGCTGCCACAACGCCGGAAGCTCAATAAAATCGTCTGTTTGTAATCCTAACTGCCTTCGAAGAGTTTTTCTGTTGAAATCGATAAAGCTCTGCAAAAAACAATAAAATATATAAAATGTAAAAGCCAAACGAAACACTTTAAGGGTTGTCGCGGCTAAGTAATTCAGTAAGAAAATTTAAAACACGACAGATTCTTATCATATCATATTGCATATCATATTGCAGGGTGAAAGCGTTGTAAAGTTGTAGTGTCGGCAAAACTTGTATGCTCGCGTTGAAACCCCCGAAGCTCAAATCTGAAAGTTACGGAATTCATGAGTTAAACTGACAAAAACCTGACGTATCGCGCGATTTGTTCATTGTCACCACTACTATCAATCCCGTCATGCATTGCGGTTCAAACGAGTGCACACTAAATAAAAGTAACCTGGGGAGTATGTAATTTTCGAAGTTCGGGCGCAATGATAAAATTGTAAAACTAGGCACCCAGAAAACGCAAACCTCCGCAATAAGAATGCAAATTACATATCCGCACTCATACCTCTACCCTAATGATACATTTATCATATTCACAAAAGCTACTACTAGTAATTTCTTTTCGTATCTAATCCGTCTAATACTTGGTTAATGTTTGAAGGACAACTCTTGCTTAAAAACACAATATGTTTTTCATTTACTTTTTTACGAATAGTCTTTGAACACATTTTTGTTTTCATCGCATCGAGATCCAGATCTCAACCAATCTATTACTGATTGGTACCCTACTAAAAATGTCATGAAAATCTATCAATCATTCCCAAAATTGTTGTTTCCATGGCAACCAAATCCGCATTCATATCAAAATATAATCGATTGGTACTTGTATCCAAAGGAAACCCCTTCTCAAAGTTTTCGAGTTTTAAATGAAAACCACAAAATCCAACAATTTCTGTACCCATGACAACCCGCATCTCCAACATGCAATGGAAAATCCAATGAAATCCATATCTTTTGGGTGATAAATAAAAAATAATTCCCGTAATTGCCGTTTCCATGACGACCGGAGGTCAAAGGCAACCCTCTTGAAAACTACGAAAATTCATCTATTATAACTCGTTGCGCTATCCTGGTTAAAGTCAAATAAGCAGACAAACAAACAAACGTACGCAGGCAAAACATAACCTTTCTGCTTGTCGGAGGTCCTAAACGTCTATATTCTGTTATAACAGAATGGTTATTCAGGAAACAACTCCGAGTCAAAAATCTGGTGTGCATCTCAGACTAATCTTAATGGAAAATGCCTCACATCGAATTTGTAATATAGTCCACCTTCTATCGCTGAACAGATAATCCTGTGCCATACACAATTCGGCGATGACTTGACGACTCCCTAAGATGCTGAAAATTTAATCACAACTTAACCAACGGACCAGTTCGGTGATGTTCGGTTATTATGGTGCCTATTTTGAGTTAAAAATTGGCCATACAGTTGAATACATACAACTGCGATCATAATGCAAAAGTTAATCCCGATTCCTTGCTTCTGCCCTTCAAATATTAAGATTTTAAGAAAACTTGTGTCTCATAAGTGTGTTAGCCGCTTTCATCAATACAGCACCACTGTCATTGTGCAGTGCGAATTCGAATTTTATATGAACAAACAATTTCCTTTAAAATGTATACGTGTGTATATATGTGTGTCTGCCATTGTTTAAATCTGTGTTCCCAACTGGGAATGTTATGAACGTTATATAAATCCATTTTTTCTTAAATCAAAATGACAGGTAAAATTCAGAATCATGGCGAGCTCACCACGAGCTCTAATTAATATCAATGAGCTACGTATACTTCAACATCATCCAATCAGCAAGCCCTTCATTTTGAGTGGGCGGTCGCAGTTTCTATGACGCTTGTATGCTCGCGCGCGCAATTATGGTCGTAGACAATGTTGAGCTCTTGAACCAATCAATATTAAATATTTGAATTTGAATAAAAGCTGATTATCGGTGTTTACAAATTGTTATATATATATTTATAAACTAAACTAAACTAAAGTACAGGCAAGTTTAAAAGTGCAATATGAATGAAAACTTGCAGCAGTAGGACAATTGCCTTTCTTATCCATAATGCATGTTTTCATACCTACCTGAAAATGCTGGTTCATTTTCCAAAATTCTCTGTCGGCGAGAATATTAGACACTTTTATCGACGCGTCAATTCCATTCAATGTCTTGCCTGCGTGTGAATGGTAAATACAGTGTGACTCTAATGAAATAGACATGGTCACTGGTTATTTGGAAACAAAACAGAAACGAACCACACAAACAAGAAAACATCTTCCCACTATCCACACTCTAGCTTCGACTTGAGATAAAGTCTTGAACTTTGAGATCAGCCAGATGTCCGCTATCGACTAATACGGACATGCACACCGTAAAGACCCATCTGTCGACGCTCAATATGAATGGATTTTAAATCTATCACACAATCCACCAAACATCATAATTAAGGAAATTAAACATAGAACGAGAATAGAACTACACCTTCACAGAGAAATCCCTCTCCGTCTTTCCTAAAGTCCAATAGAAGGTCTCTGCATATATACATACTTGGTGTCACTGCCTTGAAACCCTGCAATTTAAAACGATGTAACAGTTGTTGTTGTGTAATAGTAGGCCATATAGAGTGGGGGTAATGATTGTGGGCAACTACAGGCGAATTGTAGGCTGAGGAGAGTGTAAAATAACTTGACGAAGAGCAGTCTAACTGAATAGAGAGCAGGCTAACCCGATGAAAAAAGGGCTGACAGGGCGAGGAGAAGATTGGATGAGTGGAGCCTGAGAGTAGTTTAACTAAGTGGGAAGTAGGCTAACTGGTCGGTGGGTCCATCTGCGGAAGAGTAGTCTGACTGGGCGAAGAGGCAAACTGGTCAAAGAGCAGGATAACTGGCGGAGAGTAGTAACTGAGTGGACAGTAAGTTAACTGGTCAGAGAGAAGGCTAACAGATTGATGGGTCTAACTGTACGAAGGCGGTCTAGCACGGCAGAGATCGGGTTAACTGATCAGAGAGCAGATAACTGGCGCAAGGTAGCCTAACTGGACAGGATGTCGGCTAACTAGATGGAACATTAGGATAACTGGGCACTAGAAGAGTAGTATAACAGGATGAGCAGAGAGTACACATAGCAATCGTATATTCCCACTCGCCTGCTCCGCAATCCCACAGATACCCAACTATTGTGTGTAGACATAACAACGCAGAAATAATGCAGCTGTACCACGCGCTCTCCTCAGCGTCCATATTGTTTTAATCTGTTGACGTCCGTCAATGAACGTTTTGACAGATTTGCCGCATTTGTTGCTTACACCCAGCTACATCACTTTGTCATCACATACGCATTTTTTCGAAAGACGGAGGGTGTGATTGTTAGGAACATAATTAGAGTGAATAACATTACCCTGGGTCCAGTAGCTGGCACAAAATTAACCACACTAGCAATGTCACCATTTGCTAACCAATCTGTGAAGACTTCCACAATAGGTTGGACTTTCTGTGAATTAATGAAATGGGTCATGGATTGTGGCAAATAACCCACGGGATAATCACCAAATTTCCAGTTTCTGAAACAAAGCGACAGGATAGTCTTTGACCGATGAGCATCAAATTACCAAACATATTCAGACAGTTCCTGACATATAATCACAGTTATTATTATTTAATCTTCACTCGCAAAAAATCACACTCTTTGTAGGTATTATGAAGAACTGTTAATTTAGCCCGTGGAAATCATGGTATCTTTAGGCGGGGCTAAAACTCTACATTGACTCCCACTAACGTATGTTACTCATCCTAGACTAACTCCACACTGACTCGCACTCGCATACATTACTAACCCTAGATTGACATACAATCACGTAGGTTACTCACCCTACCGAGATGAAATAATCCACATCGACATGCACTCACCCTAGCATTGTCCGAGTCGCATGGTTTTGCTAAGTCGGCTGGTCATTCAGGACCGGCCCAGGCTCTGGCTGAATAAATGGTCCTTGGCTGGCGAAGATGGCACCTTAGATGAACTCCACATTGACACGCACTCACCCTAGATGAACTCCGCATCGACACGCACTCACCCTAGATGAACTCCACATTGACACGCACTCATGCATGTTACTCACCCTAGATGAACTCCTAATTGACACGCACTCACCCTAGATGAACTCCACATCGACACGCACTCACCCTAGATGAACTCCACATTGACACGCACTCATGCATGTTACTCACCCTAGATGAACTCCACATTGACACACACTCACCCTAGATGAACTCCACATCGACACGCACTCACCCTAGATGAACTCCGCATCGACACGCACTCACCCTAGATGAACTCCACATTGACACGCACTCATGCATGTTACTCACCCTAGATAAACTCCTAAATGACACGCACTCACCCTAGATGAACTCCACATCGACACGCACTCACCCTAGATGAACTCCACAACGACACGCATTCACCCTAGATGAACTCCACATTGACACACACTCACGCATGTTACTCACCCTAGATGAACTCCACATTGACACGCACTCACCCTAGATGAACTCCACATCGACACGTACTCACCCTAGATGAACTCCACATCGACACACACTCACCCTAGATGAACTCCACATCGACACGCACCCACTCTAGATGAACTCCACATTGACACGCACTCGTGCATGTTACTCAACCTGGATGAACTTCTAATTGACTTGCACTCACGTACGTTACTCATTCTTGATGAACTCTACATTGTCACAAACTCACGTACATTACTCACCCTGGAGTTTCTCCACCGGGAGTCAGTGATGAAACCAGCAAGGCACCCAGTGGGAAATATGGATACATAGGCGGAGTTGCCATAATTCGATCAAAACCCCAGACCTTTCCGATAGTAAAATAGTTCAGGTGGGAACCCTGTTGAGAAAAAACAAAGACAAAACATCTCGTTTCTATATATTTGAAACCGCGATGAATTTTTCACCAATTCACAACAATTCATCACATTCGTCATTATGATAATATTGTTTTACAATTCAGTACTCCATTGGACATTACCAACACAAGATCTCTTTTGCTGTCTTCGTCTTGATGCATTGCAACAGCCACCATGGTCTGTGTTTGTTCTGTGGTCTGAGTAAACCCACATGCCATCCAAGCCTATGAAATAAACAGTAAAATGATCAACTGAATTTTTATTAAAGAGACATAAGCTGTTTTGTTTACATTTTATAATCTACGAGGGGCGTTAAATAAATAATGCCTCTGACCCACTTCCAGTTGTCTGTTCTAGATGAAATTTTGCATGTGTAATGATTTACATCTCTATGGGTTATGTTCAAAAACAGCTCTGAACTAATTGTGGTTTCTGATTTACAGGTGTTTGAACTGAGTCAGGGGTGAAATGGAGCCAGCTGGGTGTCGCGCAGTGATCCGGTTTTTGCATTTGAAAGGACGCACACCAAAAAAGACTTTTGATGAAATGAAAGAAACTTAAGGTGATGATGCCCCATCATATGAAGTCTGTGGAAACAACTCCCAGACATGGTCGTCCCTCTTCTGCCATTGATGAGGCATCTGTCCGTCAAGTTGAGGCAGCTATTTACTGCTTGCCAAATAGCCCAAGAGGTCAAGATTAGTACAGGGTCAGTGGAAACTATCATTCATGACCATTTGCATATGCATAAAGTGTCTGCCAGATGGATTCCCAGGTTGATCACACCTTTCCAAAAGCAAGAACATGTTGAATGCCCGAGGATGAATTTGGAGATGTGCCAAGAGGATGAGTCAAAGTTTTTCTGAATTACACAGGTTGAAACTTGGGTCAATCACTATGATCCAGAGACCAAAGCTCAATCAATGCAGTGGAAGCACTAGGACTCACACCTCCAAAGAAGGCAAGGGTGCAGCCCTCCGCTAGCAAGGTCATGCTCTTCTGGGACCAGGACGGAGTAGTGATGACAGATTTCCTGGCAAAGGGTACCCCAATTACGGGAGCCTATTACGCTTCACTTTTGATGAAATTAAGAGAAGTTATCAAAAACAAGAGGTGGGGCAAGATCAGCAAAGGTATCATCCTCCTGCAGGACAACGCTCCGGTCCACAAATAGCATGTCACCAGATCAGAAGCATGGGCGTGTGGCTATGAAATCCTCCTCATCCCCCTTACTCTCCTGACCTTGCCTCCTCTGACTTTCATCTTTTCCCAGCCATGAAGTTGTTTTTGAAAGGAAAACGTTTCCCAGATGATGCAGCCTTGGGTTTTCTACAAAAACGGTGTCCAGAGCTGCATCAAACGATAGAAGAAATACATAACTCTGGGTGGCTCCTATGTAGAGAAAGACTAATAACTGTACCAAGTTTCATTAATCTCCTTCTATGGGAAATGGGTCAGGGGCATTACATGCCAAATATGACGTCTGTGATACAAAATATACATACATTAGATAATATGTAGGGATGTTCATCGCATATGCAAAAATCAGCCTAGGAAATTAAATTTATATTTGTTACAACAATTCATCCACCAGGTATTTGCATGATATTATTATAAATATATACAATATCACTTGACATATCATCATCTGTGCACTCATTTGATACAAGGGTCATTTTAGCTCATTTCTGCATGGATTCAAAAATATGAAGAAAATGTCGAAACACACACATGCAATGTATGTGGGTGGTATAATGATGTTAAACCAATCTTATTGGAGGAATATATTTATACATAAACAGGTATTAACTAACCGACAGAACTTCGCCTTCTGGATGAGAGGTAACTTTGTGTCTCGGAATGGTCACTAAACTGGCACCTATCGCCTCAACTGTGTTTCTGAGATCATCTACTGTGGTTTCTGTGACACCCTCCGATTTGTCGTCCACTACATACAACGCGACTGGGGCAGCTAATGGCGAGGGCAATATCCAGGGACATACACGCAGGTATATTTTATCTTCATAAATGACTTCCTTTTTCTATGTGGATCAAACAATACTGGTATATTTGAATTGTGGTTTGATTGTTTTGGATGGTGTATTCAGGGTAAAAAAAATGACAAAAAATATACACTTCGAAGCAAAACAGAATAATGCTTATAGATATGAATGGTTTGTTGATGGAGAAATGATGTTGACCTTGCAAATTAAATTAAAGCTTAAATTAAATTCCAGTGTATACGTAACGAACACCACGGAACATCGGATACTAGTAGTTGTTTTGGGCTACGCCCTCACAACACCCCTCTGTTTTATGGTGTTTCCTACACGAATACAGTAGAGTGAAGAATATTCACTGGGTTTAATTCTGAGTGGGTTTGGCGCATTGCATGGACATTCACTATAGATTTTAAATTCAATTGTTTGTGAAAGAAATATATTGAATTATTAATTTTGCCTACTTCCTGAGTTTTAATTCAGTGCACTTATTTATCAGCTAAATACGCGAAAGTATTTGTAAAATTCTATATCTCTTGATGAAAACAATCTACGGCATTGTGATGTCACAGAAATGTTCGTCGGTAGAGGGCGTTAACATATCACGGGCGGATGTGAAGCGGAATTAGCTTCGGACCTTAGACCCTACCTTGTACAATGACAGCTTTATGGCTACAAACTCCTTAGATTGTGTAGAGCCGTCGTATAGTTGCTGCCCTTGGGCTAGAAGTTTTGTTTCAATGATATCTTCGCTCCTGGCGTTAGAGGACGGTGGCGGCCATCTTACAACTGCCTCCGTTTCGCTCGTCTCTGGTCCAATCATCTGTCTGAGCAGTCCCTCAATGGTGTATGTGTATATAGATATAGATTGCTTGCAATCCTGGGAAGACATGTAAAACGACATGTACTTCAAATAAAATGGTCTATAATATTCCTCTACATTTCATCACCACTCATTTCATTCAAGTATCCACCTGAAATGAAAAGTTATGCTGCCATTCTTTGAAGTGGTCAATGTGAATAATTTGGAGCACAATTTTGATATTGTATCTTACAATATATCGTAAAGTGAAAACATTTTTTGGCAGCAAATAGAGCGGTGTATTCAATTGATTCAATAATAAATGCTAGCTCTGTCTCTTGAAATTATGCGTACGTATCACGAGGTAAATCCGGGCGCACGTATACTAGCGTTTCCATAATGTTATCGTTTGATCAGTGTCAACGTATTGTTAAAGAGGTCGCGTTAACGCAAACATCTAGGACATAATGATTTGTGTCTTTGAAACGCACGCAGAATCACATTAACGCAGCAAACTATACTTGCGTACCAGGCACTGTGAATGCATTTATTAATATGACACGAATACGTAGATACATTCGCCTATGTGTTACATTCCTCCATCCAAAGATTTATGGGCGACCTATACAACAGTAAAATCATGCTCAGTCGATTACCCGTAATACACTGCGGCAATGATGTCACTCGGCTCGCGTGTAACCTTTATAGATGTGCGCCAAGAAAACATGTACGAGATAGATGTAACAATTTTGTTTGTGTTATTTCATCGTTAGTCTGTTTTGCTTTTGTGGTTAAAGGAATGTGCTGATAGATTGTCACAGTTGAGTATAAATAAATAAATAAATAAATAAATAAATAAATAAATAAATAAATAAATAAATAAATAAATAAATAAATAAATAAATAAATAAACAAGCAAGCAAACAAACAAACAAACAAATAAATAAATAAATAAACAAACAGACAAACAAACAAAAATATTTTAAAAAAATATGCGAATAGTTCGTTGAAAATGATGCACCGAAACTGTGTTTCTTAACGTTCTGTAGCGGTATCAAGAAACGAAATCACTAAATGCCCATTTAAATTCCGTCGGGATTTTCATTGTTATGAAACGAAAATGCTTCGCCTGGGAATTTCCAAATATTTCTGACGACGAGCTGTTTCAAGGAATTTTTATGTCACTACAATAATCACGTGACTATACCTAACCCCTCATTTATCAGCCATACGTGCAAACGACTAATACCTCTTCTAAGTGTCGCAATCATCCACGATCTATTCTCTTTATCGGTTTGTTGTTTTCTTCAGTTGGAAACAAAATCAGCGAGAAACACGGTACGCCGTCTGGATTTGAGGTGACGAACATAGTAGTCAGGTTAGTAAACCGCCACTTTATTTTGATGAACTTCCAGACATAACCATAGGTTCTGAACCATTGGTATAAATCTAGAGTCGTACTATATCCCGAGGAACATTCAAAACTAAACTTTGGTCAGATACAATTATTATATAATAATAGACTAGTATGTAATTATATAAGAACAATCAGTCCCCCCCCCCCTATAATGGGAATTTCCGCTAGTCTAGTCAGTACGTGCATGGGATTCAGTCATAGTAACACAATAACGGCCAGCACGTGATTATATTAGATGGGGTCATTGGATACGCCCATTCGCCCATTAAAAAGTACCACCGACACGCTTTGTCTTGTGACTTCCAAAAAGGTATGGCCCAAATTCGATGTATGAAAATATATTTCTGTGAAATTCAGTATGGATTCAGTGCGATTATCACACAATTAATACGTCTGGGCATTAGTATTTATTCAATAATTGGTGTCTTAATTTGAACATGCTGGAAATCCGATTGCAGGGAATTACCGTCCCGAGCGATTCCGAAGATAAGTGATGTTACTGAAAATTCATGACAAGTTGGCAAACACTGGCAGTTAGTAGGGATACCAAAGAAAACAATCTTCTTTGTCTCGGGTTGGATAGTTTTGGTCTGTTCACAGAACACAACCATAGTCACATTATTATATCGTAACACAGAGTGTATGCTTGTACAATATGCAAATGACCAAAGGCGAATGACCAGAGGCCAAACAATTAATAACAACTAAAAACACACAACTGTACGTATTCATGCCTGTTTATATATAGGTCACTGTGAATGCATTGTTTCCGTTCACTTCTATAATACAGTAACACGTGTGAATTTTTTTATTTTTTTTAAAAATCTGACCCATGTTTAGACATTTTCCAAATTAGTTGACCCATATCTAAAGAGTTTTCAGGGTAAAGTAACCAATTCATGCGTCTTATCATAAATACATTTTGCACATGAGAGTGTCCGCGCCTGAATCCACAAAAATAACTATAACACCTGTTTCCTTACAGCGCTTTTTCTCTGTGAGATCGAAAGCATCTAGTTTTGAATAGTAGTGCATGAAAGAATACAATGGCAACTAACGAAGTTCCCGTCGACATGGAAGCTTTAGCATCTGCCGATATCGAACACAGCGAAAGGATTGGGTCCGCAGAAGTACACGTATCAAGCCTTGTTACTGAATACAACAACCCCAAACTGAGTGATGTAGTATTAAAGATAGCGCACAAGAGTTTCTATGCACATAAGTTATTACTAGCCCACTTCAGCGATGTATTGTGCACCATGCTGACCGAGTCAAGATGGAATGACTCCAATTCAACGGAGATTATATTGGAGGAAACGCCGGAGTGTGCTGCTGTATTCCATAGTTTCCTGGAGTTCATGTACTGTGGTCAAATTGACATCTCGGTGTCAACTGCCCTCCCATTGCTGGTTTTGGCAGACAAGTATAACGTAGTTAATTTGAAAGAACTCTGTGAAAACTTTATGATGAGCCAGGTAACGAGCAGAGGCAGCGTAAGGGGAGCTCTGCAGTGGTGGGGACATGCTGACAGCTATAACTTGAATAATCTTGGCCAGGCATGTTTGGAGTTGATACTAACTGACTTAGACGAGGCTTTGTTGACCGAAGAATGGTTGGCATTATCCACTGATCAATTATGCCACATACTTGCGCAATCAGATGCATGGGTTATAAACGAATTTACTCTGTGTAAAGGGGTAGAACAGTGGTTGATCATATCTACTCACAGGATAAATGCGGCGGACACAATTAACCGAGTTTTGTCACTTCTCCGTTTCTGTCAGATGACACCGGCTCAATTATACACTATAGAGCAGTCGGACTTTTGCAAGACATCTCACGCTGCATTTTCCAGTCACCTATTTTATGCATATAGGTATTTGGCGATGGGAGGGGATGGGAACCCAGTTACCGATTTCGAAAAATCCGTGCCGCGGTATTACGAAATGCCAAATGAAAAGTTACGTGTGAGCATCAACTGGAATAAAATCGGCGCAACACAACAAGGCATGCCTCAATTCTCAGTCAACACGCGGGAATATAACGCCCGAACAGGCCAAACATGGCATCTTGGTATTTCCAAACAAAATATTTCTATCAATAACGATAAACGTCATAACTTATTTTTGAAATTTTCTAATTTGAAACAATATGTAGGTATGTCATATTCTGCGGCAATAAGTCTGCATGACGTATCATCTGGTTACATGTTGGCTAGATTGAGTGGTAGGGGTAACATTGGAGATACGAGTCAGCACGTATTTTATATCGGTGGGCGTGACCCTAACACCGATGCGTTACTAGACAAAGAATTCACATCACTGAGGCAGGTCACAGACCCTCAACACCTGTTGAGGGACTGTAGGCAGGTATATAATCAGAACAGAACACGTCTACCAGGTATATAATCAGAACAGAACACGTCTACCGCCCGGGCTACCGACCAGTGACCCCCATGCAGTGTTATTTGCGTTCTCTGGTATCGAAAACTGTCCCCAAACAATTGAGCTCGTCTCGCGTATCCGAGTATTCAGGCCAATCACTGTTTAGGAAATTAGGACATCTTGTGCACGTGTTTCGGCGTTTACGCTGTATAGCCAGACTGACATTAGTTTATTCACAGTCTGTGGTTTATTCCATATATTATGACACCTCATGTCGTACAGTACAGCCATATGCTAATTGCACTTTGAACGTTTGACGTCATAGGTTAATAATCTACATTGCTGTCTTATTCCCGCTTAATCTAGGGTGCCGCTACCCCAGACCATTCGTCCCGGTGTTATCGCTATCGCCACACGAGACTCCAGCTTGTCTCCTATACAATTTTCCTTCCGCCCACTTAATTGTAATATTCATATGACCTTTGCACTGACATCGATAGCCAATCGCATTCGACCGCGGACGTCACTCTAAATAAACAACTGAATAAATTAATATACCATATTTGGAAGATAGCGGGTAAATTCAACGTTGTTGGTGTGTTCCTTCGGGTTCCGAAGTCGCACGAAACGAGTTCATGTTCCGTTATCTTTCGCAAGTAAAACAGGTCCAAATGTATTAAACATGGCATTTGTTTTCTTGTTTTAACCCCCTTATTACGCAAGCTTCCGTCGAAGTGGTGTTTTTTTCGACGATTTGTGGCATGTTGCAAAACGAACGAAACATTGCGACATTCTTAGCGGTGGATAAGGGATCGACTATGTCGTCACATTTATGTCTCGTTTGAAGAAGAATAAACAACCGCTCAGAAAAATATGTTGCTAATATTTAAGTGCGGTGCCTTGAAATCGCCTGCCCGACGTCCAAATTTCAAAAGGATGTTCGATTTGCAATGACGACCGTTCATATGTACGAGGCGACGTTACTAATTACTACTAGGGTCGGTGTTTGCATTAAGAATTATAGAACAAAAGATCAGCAAAGCGGTGCTTTTGTCGGCGATTTTGTCAAAGGGAATATTGATAAAATGTTGCAAAACAGAATCGCGAGTTGGGTGAAAAATTGCGCCGGCGGCATTCTCAGCGATGGCGATACCCGAGAAACACCGTGTCACGGTGCATTCGTGCATCAGTACACCGAAGAAATACATACATATTGTTGCGGACGACTATTGTAGACTGTGTTCGTGTAGTCTTCGAGTTTGTGGACAGTTAAAGTCGTGTGTGAATTTATTCAAGCCAGGAAAAGCAGGAGGGATAACTTATGGAAATCGTCTTTCCAATTTGATCCAGTGCGACGTTGTGAAAGGAGCGACTCTGTCGTCTCATCTATGTCTAGTTTGTAAGAGAAAGATTGATAGCGCAGAAAAATCCGCCAATAATGTAAAACAGTGGCGTGAAATTGTCAGTCATTCTAATATCTCCCAACCTGTGAACAAAAGGGTTAAGCGTGCTGCCTTGAAATCACCTGCCAAAACTAAAATGTCACGTGACTTTGTTTACTAAAGATAGCGTGGGCGTTTGATTGACACTCAACTCATTAGTATTCCACCAATCACAGCTACATCTACTTTCTGGATGTGCGCAGTCAAATTGTATAGGAGACAAGCTGGAGTCTCGTGTGGCGATAGCGATAACACCGGGACGAATGGTCTGGGGTAGGGTGCCGCGAGTGTCGATAAACCGAGTTCAAAGAACGGTGCCAATGTAGAGCCTCTTCCTGTCACATTATTTGAACAAACTTTGATTTATAGCATGAGGTTACTTTAACCCTTGGACAAAGCGCTGCATCTTGTCTACGGCCGCAAAATACGACGTTGGTTTTATGGTATCAAATTTGTAACATTATCAAATGATGCAGTATTTAGTTAATAATACTCAAGCCCTTTATAGATTTATGCTACAAATCACTCTATAGATTACCATTACCCGAGTTAGTTTGTTTGTTTGCGTATAGCAATCCTTGTACACAAATCACTTGGAGCTGGATAGTCGTCACAAATAAGCGTCGACCCCAATCTGATTAAAATAAGATCCTGTTTGGCTTAATTTTTTTTTAATTTTGTTTTTATATAATTACTATAATTATTATTTATTTTAATTATTTACTATAATTATTATTATTTATTTTAATTATTTTTTAACGTTGCAATTGTTTTGCTGCAAAATTATTATTTTTATTATTATTATTATAATTATTAAAATTATTATTATTGTTCTAACAAAACCATTCTTGCAGCAAAATAATTGTAACGTCAAAAATAATTAAAATAAATAATAATTATAGTAAATAATTAAAATAAATAATAATTATAGTAATTATATAAAAAAAAAAAAAAAAAAAAAAAAAAAAAAATTAAGCCAACCAGGATCTTATTCAATAAGATTGCGTCGACCCATAAGACTTTGCGTGTTTTTTTTTGTGTACTAGTATGTTGTTATCGTTTAGGACGCAGTTTCCGCGCCTGTGCAGGTAACGACCCTTCTACTTTAACAAGTTAGATATGTGTATTTGTACAAGAGATGCCAACAGAATCAATTCTAGATCTGCGCGGCAAATGATTTTACCAATAGCTGGTTCCGACGTACGGAATAGTGTAAAGCAAGACGTCAGACAATGTCGAGTCCTAATATTTTGAAAGACAAATATCTAAAAAGTGTATAAGAAAAAATATTAACTGCTTTTTTATTGTTTCTGATTATTGTGTATTGGATGAGTAATATTTTGTGTTGTTGTAGTTACTTTTTTTTTGAGGACCACAAGAAAGATAAAGGAATACTTATTTCTTTGATTTATAAATGGTTTATTTAGTTAATATAATTTCACCACCAGTCCAATTTATGGAATACATCTGTAAATTTACTGTCAGTGTATTTATTTTAATGTCAATGATGTACATTTTATTTTCTGTAACTAAATACTGGAAAAATTGAAGTTATTAATATTTTGTCATTTGGGTATTATAGCTAAATTTTGTGAAATGTATATTATTCTCCACACATAGAGCGCCCATCCCTCCACCCAACATCCCATGCGAGAACGTGTATACTGTCTATTTATGGAGATTAATGGTGAAAAGTATCAGCACTTATTTTGACAAATAAATCGATTTGTGAATGGTTGTATTTGGTAGAAAGGACATACAGCCATTCGGAACTGGACCAAAAAGACGTTGGTGGCGCTTTTTGGTGGGGATGAGGTCTGGTTCTCTGGTACATGGAGTCTAATGTGATGATGTGAGTAAAAGTAAGAGCCTTCAAAATGCGCGACGTTCATTCATGTGTTGTTTACATGCGTACGACTACGATCCCCTCGTATATACAAACAATTTTAAAACGCTGAGGGCGCAACGAATGGACAGTGTATGATATTTCAACGTGGGAAGCACTAACCTCGTCCACTGAGACGCAAACTTGATATTCTGCTGGAGCGACATCATACATAATCAATCTGATTTTCAATATTGTGAATTCCTTTTCATCGACGCCTCGAACCACTGCATCCGACAGTTTAGGATCACCATCGGCCTTGTTCGACATCACACGCTCGTCGGAAATCGGTGAAAGGTTTCTAGTCTTAGTTGTTTTCATAGCTAACATGGGACCATATCCATCCATGCCCCATTTCCAGTAATCCTAGGTACGGAAACAAGAGAAACAGCATAAATCTACATGATAATGCGAGACAAGTAGTTAAACATCGACGAAAACAAAGCGTGTAAAACACATCGCTTGTTCATTGCATGACGACTGGGGCGCGTTTGGTTGTTACATTCACATCGTTATTGTGCCAAATTTCCATACTGAGGGCGCACTATTTGAAAAGATTTGAAGCATGGCGTTTAGCTAGAATCATGATATTAAGCAAGTTACTCATAGTTTCAGTTTTCTCTTGAATGTCCGTTTGCTGGTTATGTCAGAGCACAGGGACTGTGGTCAAAGCGTCGCAGTCGTCACGAAACACGCGTGTCTTTCACGAATCGCACATGTGGCATGGAACCTGCCTATCAAACACGATGCACGATGAGTTTTTTATTATACCGATTTTAACGATATCGATATCAAAGTATAAATTTGCCAATCCTACTGGGTATAAGTTCGTTCAGGTCAGATCTCTGACATTAGGTAGTACCACAAATTCGCAACGCATTATGGGTATGCATATATGCACGCTGTCTCGTATAAAATAGTTTACATAGTCCTAGAGTACAAAGTGTATTCACGAACCTTGGTGGCGCTGTTGTGTTCTATCTCTCCATCTCGATCACTGTCTACATCTAACGATATATATATCGCACGGAGATTCAACACAGTTGGGATGTAATGATAGTGTGGATTCAGTACGTCACTGCCGCCATGATCGATGAAGTCAAAATCAATTACTACCTGGAATAAATAAACACCGAATTAAACCAATGTGTATACTTTTCGAATTGATCAATGAGTGGCAGGTGTACGTACGTACTAGTATACAGTGACTAATTGCTAATTTCGTCGTACGACGTTTTTGACTTCAAGAGAATGCGCACTGCGACACACACGACAATATCGCTATAATTGTCGACAATATCACGCACTATGCATTTTATGTTACGAGAAGTGACATAAACTCACTCCTGTAAAGTTGTATCAACTAATCACTGTACTCACTAAGCCCGTAACAGTAAAGCAATGGCAAACACTGTTGAAATTATACCAGTATGTTGTCATCTTCAAGTTGTCATCGATGTGTTATTTCATACTCACACGTGACCTCGAATTCTCAGGTCAAGATTACACTTGTATAGATTTTTAATTTCTTTGCTAATCTTTAAAAAAAAATTGTCTTATACTGGGCGCGGATAGCTACGTAACTGTAGCGGAAAAGCGTCACCCACGTAGGTGTTACGTCACGCCAGAGAAAACCAAGTTTTTGCTATGGAGTGAGAATACCGCCAAAATTAGCTTGGTGTCATTATTTGAACATTCTTTAGTTGTTTGGTCTTTATTTGGAAACTTGTTTGGTTATTATTTGGTCATTATTCGGTTATTTAGTCTTTATTTAAACATTATTTTGTGCTTATTCCATTAGTGTGTTATTACTGCAGCATCGTATTGCTTTTGTTTCATTATTCCAACTTTATTTCTTAATTATTTCATTATTGTGTAATTGTTACAATATTATTTTGTCATTGTTTCATTCTATTACAATTGTGTCGTTATTTAGACATTATCTTGACATTCAATTGTCATAAGATTCGGTTATTTTCACGTCCAAATGTCTTGGCATTCGGTTCGCTTGACTTGCGATTACCTCAACATTCGGTTCGCTTGACTTGCGATTACCTCAACATTCGATTACCTGACCTACATTAGCTGACCCCGCTATACATGTAATATTCAATCCATTGTCCCGGGCCGCCTCCGATAAACGTTAGCGGGAATTTCTGAATGATGGCCGTTTCATCAACATCCAGGGAACTGACTGAGGTCGTCAGAACCTGTCGTGACGGAATATCAAATGCCGCAAAACTTGTTGTTGACACGACGCGCTCCTAGCGAAATTCGCGAGAGATGATCCGACTTGATCATTATATGATGATCAGAATGTGCTAAGAACCGTTCACAAGACTCGTTACCATGTCGTGAACTCGCGAAATTTGAAAGAGCAACTAATATTCTTCAAGCTGGTATTTTTTATAGATTTTATTTTTCATTCTTTTCGCCTATTTTTCCAGTTTAAAAATGTGAGCTGACTGGAGCCTTTATCTCTTGTCTATTTCTAATACACTAGATACCAGCCGATAACGCCCCCTCCCCTCGCCCATAGGTACCGCGTACAGTTTATTATAGTTCCTGGGCTTCCTGTGGTCTAAGCTCTGAAAAGTGAAATTAACAATTCGTTTCTGGTGACGAGGCAGCTTGTTGGAACTGGCGCCGGCATTACTAATGTACTACAATCAGGTGCAGCAAATGGAGCTGTTCATCGGAAAAGCTGGTCCAAGGGATTTTTGTTGAGGGCAGGGGATTTTTTCTATTTTTTGTAGGGGGCGGGAAATATCAGTACCCCCCCCCCCCGTGGGTCGGGCAGATTTCTTAAAAAAATGAACAGGGGAACATTTTTTAGTGGATAGGATACTTACAGCCAAAACAAGGTCAGCTTGGGCGTTCAGTTGCGAGACATAAAAAAAAAACGCAGCCAGCGATACATTTCGAAAATAAAAATACAAAATAAACTCAATCAGAGGCGTCGACCAACGCGTTGGAAATAAATATTACACATTGTGACACAGTCTCACCAGCCTCTTTCACTCAGGCAATATAATTATGCCATTCCCCAACGCACTTATATTTAATACCTTGACAAAAAAAACAACAACAAGAAAAATGTAAATCAGGCTTGTAATTACTAGTAACTCAACTCGAACGCAATATTCATCACTGTAAAAGTGGATAAATTTGAACCAGCCAGCTCATGACCGGAGACGTCAAGTCGTCTTCGTTGAAAACTCGCCAATTTACCATAATCGTGGTGGTGAACTGTTTAGCTGATTTTTCAAAAGATCTTATGGATATTCAATTCATATTCATCCCAACTTATTTGAATATATCCTTTCGGGAATTTGAGACATTGTTCAAACGATCCTGTACAGGTTTATGTCTGATGTCAACTAATAATACGCAATTATCCAGGCAGTACTAGAAACTATTGCTGATACTAATCATGTTTTGTAAGCTGGGAAGTTGAATACTTGAACGTGTAGTCCCCGGGCGTGTAGTAGACGAGAATAATCGTACTGTCACATGTTTTCGTCTTAGACTTGTCTTTTCGTTTTAACCGTCACAGTCCGCTTCATTCAATGTTTAGTTTGATAATTGATGAACATATATTCATTGTGAGTCTGTTGCTTTCAAGTTGTGTTAATACAAATATGATTTAAACTTGTCCCTCCGTTGCCAACGTATTCAATATATGGAAATAGCATATGTGTGTGCGTTTGCGTGAGTGATTGGGGGAAATAATAGCGAAAATTATTTCCAGCTAAAATATAATATTTTACTGTATATCAATTAGCCTGTGCGATCCCGGAATAAGATACTAGTAGTTGACCCTAAAGTACTCCTAACCTTAAGTCATAACATCTCAGACTACTATAGTAACATTGACATGCGTGCATCAGTTTTTTTTTTGTTTTTTTTATTTCATTCAAAAGATTTAGGGACACGGAAAAAACACGCAGAAATAATTCTTCCTTGTTTATACTCCACACAAAGTAATTTGTCAGTCGTGGCGAGTATGTGTAACAGTTTATTACTTCTGTGTGAATATAATAAAATTATGTAATTTTTGGTACGATATCACTCTTTTGGGAAGATAATGGTGGCTCTGAAAAAGACCGTTTAGTTTAGTTTCGTTAGAAAACGATATGAATTTACTCCAATCTATGACCGGCGTATGTGTGTGTGGGGGGGGGGGGTCGATCTTCTTAGCAGTGAAACTGAAACGGGCACGTGGAAATTACAACTCAACCTCGATTTATTCTTTAATAGCATACATACTCAGTGGCAACGGCAGCGGTAGCCCCACGAAGAAAATTTTGAGGGCCTCGCCCCTCCAAAATCAAGCGGAAACCCTTTGTGTCAGCAAAATTTCCCCCTAATGCAGGAAATAGCGTTTTAGATTGTCTAGATTTCAAATTTTTGCATCCCCCCGTACCCCCTAGAGGTTGTGAGCAGATCTCGCCCCCGATGTAAAATTTCGTGCCGCCCAATCTGAATTACAGATGTGCCAAAAACGTACAACGTTGCCATAGATCTCGTCGAGTAACAATTTTTAGGGCGGAGGCGTTCTCATTGACCTAATATAAATACGGTGTTTACTCCGATGTTCGAACAAATATTGGCCAAATTAATGCTCGGTGTGCTTACTGGTAGTTTCCTGTAGGATTACATGCATAAAATGAAATACGGAGAAAATGTATGGTTATGAAATGATGATTCTAAGAAGTATACTGTCAATAAATGTGATATGAATAAACACAAACGTACATTATACTATAAACCGTCAAAGGTTATATATAAAGATCCATAAAACGAATGAATCCCGCCCACACATACTGATATTTCTGGAAATTACGTAAATACATTGTGTGGTGATACTGAACAACAAATGTTTATAACCACAGTGTCATCTATCGAGAACCTTGTACAGCAAGCGAAATTTCACAGTTACAACTGCAACCCAGTTTATTTAGTTCATGGCGCAACTTATGAAAACCCGTTGCAACCGGGGCATGCATTTCGATGGAATTCAGCTCCCCGTCTACTAAATAGCAAATTACTAGTCAATTACAGAATTGGGTTTTGTCATCCGTCGGAATAAGCTACTTTGGCCAGTAATATATGGGGGAATTTGACGGAGGAGACATTTACAGCAATCGAATCAAAACAAAATTGAAACTGTGAAACTGCTTTGCGAGCGGAAGTCGACATTTACGAAAACCTCGAATACAGCATAACTATGATTACTGCAGATGCGAGGCATGGTTGGCGAAAAACTGTCGTGACACTGACGTGATTGCTATTTGCAATGAAACCCACAAATTCATTCAGTTGCCAATGCAGTTGTTACCAACGAAGACATCCGATTTCGTAGCGCCATGAAATGAATGGCGCGCTACAAATCAGCCGTACAAGTATATCGGCATCTTGACAATAACGGAGTGAACGTAAAAAAAATCACGCCCATAACAGGAATATGTCTGTCAATAAGTACCTGAGATAAGAGAAGCCGGGGAATGAGAATCAGAATGATACATGGTTCAACTTTTATTAAAAAAAAAAAAAAGAACCGTGGTGGCACTACCAAGTCCGCTGAAAGGCCGGTTATTGACCGTGTCAGCCGTGTCACGATCAAGTGTGTAATAATTCCTCCTCACTTCAGTCATCGCATTTGGAGAAGTAATATTCTCTAACCAACAGGCTCTGACGACCTCGGTTAGGGATTGGTCAGTTACTTCGGCCTAGGGGGGTCGGCAGATTCCATTTTGCCAGCTGTGAATCTCAGTTGACCCACCCCCTATCAAATAAAAAAAAGTGGGTGACCCCCCCCCCCACATTATATTTTAAAACTTAAAACATGTTGACCCCCCCAAAAAAACAACAAAGAAACATTAACAGTTTTGGCTCTGACATGATTACAAAATGTATTATATGTGCATTGAAAATATCATGGTTTGCCATAATTTTTACATAATCTTTAGCGTTCGCATTTAATAGACCTTAGGAGGGGAAGGGGAAGCATAATACCAAAAAATGACTACAGGAAAGGCTGCAGGAAGGAGGGAAATCTATGCTGCTAAAGATAGTAAATAAAAGCAAAGCTGTGGAGTACTTACTCGATAATCGCCCTTATAAGATAGGAAAAGAGGATTTGAATCTAGGCGGTTTGAACTCTTTGAAAACTAAGTTGGATTTAAAATATCTTTCATATCTTATAGACCAGGAAAGCTTTACACCCGAAGCACAGTCTATGCTTAGGAAAACAAAGGAAACTTTGACTTTTGCTTAAATTTGTGTTGGATTTCGGTATTTTACAGAGCAAAATATGCATTTTTAAAAGTTAAAAAAACAAAAAAACTATTTATTTAATTTTTCATCATGTATTTTAATTTATATATCAGCATTTTCACAAATTTAACTTTTTTGATTTGCTGAACAAAAACTGTCACTGCTCTTTGTACTAATTGCTGTGTTGTCTTTCCGTCTCCTGTTATGATGAGATAAATCCAGTAAATATCTTATACAATAGTGACTTCAGACTTTAAATAAAATAATCTGATATCAGCAGCACATGGACTTGGGATGTGTTTAAAACTTAACTGTATAATTGGGGTTCTAGCCGCATTGCATAATCTGTTAGTTATTTGGCAACTTTAATCTCAAAATATTTTGCCTATAACACTTTTTGCATCAACAAATTTATAGGCAATATAGGTAATAGTTATTATTAAGAACACATTTGTACGATTAACTTCTTTATCGTTTGTTCTGAAATACATTTTTTTTAAATATGTGCATGAGCGCGTGTGTGAATTCTGGAAAACATGATATCAAAAACAGGGTGACCCCCCCCTATTCGAAAAATCAAAAACAGGGTAAACCCCACCCCCACCCCCTACTGATCCACCGACCTTCGGCGGGGGTTATTGCTTAAATAATGTTTAAATAAAGACCAAATAACCGAATAATGACCAAATAATAACCAAACAAGGTTCCAAATAAAGACCAAACAACTAATAAAGAATGTTCAAATAATGACACCAAGCTATTTTTGGCGGTACTCTCACCCCATATTTCACCTCGTCACGCGTGAGAAAACGCAGGTGTTAGGTCACGCAGGAGATATGTACGTGTTACGACACGACAGAGAAAATATCGGTGTTAGGTTACGCTGGATATATGCAGATATGTAGACACTTATCGATGCCACGTGATCCAACTTGCCTCCTACTAACATTTAAAACAAACAAGAAGTTTTCTTTCCTTTTGAAATTATATATGCTTACGAAATCTTCATGATGAAGCATAAAATGCAATATGCATTTAATAATTGATTTAAAAAAATATTCTACAGTCGGCCATCTTGTGTCGAATCGCAACATAACGTTGTCCAAATGAAATATCTGCCATTGTTGTTCAGAGTACCGGTTATTATATAAGAAACAATCAACACGATTTAAGAAACGGCCGCTTGTAGGCCATGACATTCACATGCAATCGAGCATATGGATTAAGTTAATAGACCAAAATATTTCTTTTTTCCGTATTTTGTTTTCCAACAAATATTAATCATGATTTGTGCCTAATAGGAAATTGTTTCTATTTTGTTCCAAATTAAGAAAACAATATTTTACAATGTGCATAATTTCAATATTTTGACGTGAAAATTTATAGCTTTCAGAGCGTTAATAAATGCTACAAATTAAAAGTGAAAATGTCAGTGACGTTAAACGAATAAACACTCGTTTCTGGTGACGAGGCAGCTTGTTGGAACTGGCGCCGGCATTACTAATGTACTACAATCAGGTGCAGCAAATGGAGCTGTTCATCGGAAAAGCTGGTCCAAGGGAATTTTGTTGAGGGCAGAGGATTTTTTCTATTTTTTGTAGGGGCGGGAAATATCAGTACCCCTCCGCGTGGGTCAGGCAGATTTCTTACAAAAATGAACAGGGGAACATTTTTTAGTGGATAGGATACTTACAGCCAAGACAAGGTCAGCTTGGGCGTTCAGTTGCGAGACATAAAAACAAATAGCAGCCAGCGATACATTTCGAAAATAAAAATACAAAATAAACTCAATCAGAGGCGTCGACCAACGCGTTGGAAATACATATTACACATTGTGACACAGTCTCACCAGCCTCTTTCACTCAGGCAATATAATTATGCCATTCCCCAACGCACTTATATTTAATACCTTGACAAAAAAAAAAACAAGAAAAATGTAAATCAGGCTTGTAATTACTAGTAACTCAACTCGAACGCAATATTCATCACTGTAAAAGTGGATAAATTTGAACCAGCCAGCTCATGACCGGAGACGTCAAGTCGTCTTCGTTGAAAACTCGCCAATTTACCATAATCGTGGTGGTGAACTGTTTAGCTGATTTTTCAAAAGATCTTATGGATATTCAATTCATATTCATCCCAACTTATTTGAATATATCCTTTCGGAAATTTGTGACATTGTTCAAACGATCCTGTACAGGTTTATGTCTGATGTCAACTAATAATACGCAATTATCCAGGCAGTACTAGAAACTATTGCTGATACTAATCATGTTTTGTAAGCTGGGAAGTTGAATACTTGAACGTGTAGTTCCCGGGCGTGTAGTAGACGAGAATAATCGTATTGTCACATATTTTCGTCTTAGACTTGTCTTTTCGTTTTAACCGTCACAGTCCGCTTCATTCAATGTTTAGTTTGATAATTGATGAACATATATTCATTGTGAGTCTGTTGCTTTCAAGTTGTGTTAATACAAATATGATTTAAACTTGTCCCTCCGTTGCCAACGTATTCAATATATGGAAATAGCATATGTGTGTGAGTTTGCGTGAGTGATTGGGGGAAATAACAGCGAAAATTGTTTCCAGCTAAAATATAATATTTTACTGTATATCAATTAGCCTGTGCGATCCCGGAATAAGATACTAGTAGTTGACCCTAAAGTACTCCTAACCTTAAGTCATAACATCTCAGACTACTATAGTAACATTGACATGCGTGCATCAGTTTTTTTTTTATTATTATTTCATTCAAAAGATTTAGGGACACGGAAAAAACACGCAGAAATAATTTTTCCTTATAATACTCCACACAAAGTAATTTGTCAGTCGTGGCGAGTATGTGTGACAGTTTATTACTTCTGTGTGAATATAATAAAATTATGTAATTTTTGGTACGATATCACTCTTTTGGGAAGATAATGGTGGCTCTGAAAAGGACCGTTTAGTTTAGTTTCGTTTGAAAACAATATGAATTTACTCCAATCCATGACCCGCGTATGTGTGTGTGGGGGGGGGGTCGATCTTCTTAGCAGTGAAACTGAAACGGGCACGTGAAAATTACAACTCAACCTCGATTTATTCTTCAATAGCATACATACTCAGTGGCAGCGGCAGCGGTCGCCCCACGAAGAAAATTTTGAGGGCCTCGCCCCTCCAAAATCAAGCGGAAACCCTTTGTGTCAGCAAAATTTCCCCCTAATGCAGGAAATAGCGTTTTAGATTGTCTAGATTTCAAATTTTTGCATGCCCCCGGACCCCCTAGAGGTTGTGAGCAGATTTCGCCCCCGATGTAAAATTTCGTGCCGCCCAATCTGAATTACAGATGTACCAAAAACGCACAACGTTGCAGCCATAGATCTCGTCGAGTAACAATTTTTAGGGCAGAGGCGTTCTCATTGACCTAATATAAATACGGTGTTTACTCCGATGTTCGAACAAATATTGGCCAAATTAATGCTCGGTGTGCTTATTGGTAGTTTCCTGTAGGATTACATGCATAAAATGAAATACGGAGAAAACATATGGTTATGAAATGATGATTCTAAGAAGTATACTGTCAATAAATGTGATATGAATAAACACAAACGTACATTATACTATAAACCGTTAAAGGTTATATAGAAAGATCCATAAAACGAATGAATCCCGCCCACACATACTGATATTTCTGGAAATTACGTAAATACATTGTGTGGTGATACTGAACAACAAATGTTTATAACCACAGTGTCATCTATCGAGAACCTTGTACAGCAAGCGAAATTTCACAGTTACAACTGTGCAACCCAGTTTATTTAGTTCATGGCGCAACTTATGAAAACCCGTTGCAACCAGGGCATGCATTTCGATGGAATTCAGCTCCCCGCCTACTAAATAGCAAATTACTAGTCAATTACAGAATTGGGTTTTGTCATCCGTCGGAATAAGCTACTTTGGTCAGTAATATATGGGGCAATTTGACGGAGGAGACATTCACAGCAATCGAATCAAAACAAAATTGAAACTGTGAAACTGCTTTGCGAGCGGAAGTCGACATTTACGAAAACCTCGAATACAGCATAACTATGATTACTGCAGATGCGAGGCATGGTTGGCGAAAAACTGTTGAGACACTGACGTGATTGCTATTGGCAATGAAACCCACAAATTCATTGCCAATGCAGTTATTACCAACGAAGACATCCGATTTCGTAGCGCCATGAAATGAATGGCGCGCTACAAATCAGCCGTACAAGTATTTCGGCATCTTGACAATAACGGAGTGAACGTAAAAAAAATCACGCCCATAACAGGAATGTGTCTGTCAATAAGTACCTGAGATAAGACAGGCCGGGGAATGAGAATCAGAATGATACATGGTTCAACTTTTACTAAAAAAAAAGAACCGTGGTGGCACTACCAAGTCCGCTGAAAGGCCGGTTATTGACCGTGTCAGCCGTGTCACGATCAAGTGTGTAATAATTCCTCCTCACTTCAGTCATCGCATTTGGAGAAGTAATATTCTCTAACCAACAGGCTCTGACGACCTCGGTTAGGGATTGGTCAGTTACTTCGGTCTAGGGGGGTCGGCAGATTCCATTTTGCCAGCTGTAAATCTCAGTTGACCCACCCCCTATCAAATAAAAAAAAGTGGGTGACCCCCCCACATTATATTTTAAAACTTAAAACATGTTGACCCCCCCAAAAAAAAACAACAAAGAAACATTAACAGTTTTGGCTCTGACATGATTACAAAATGTATTATATGTGCATTGAAAATATCATGGTTTGCCATAATTTTTACATACTCTTTAGCGTTTGCATTTAATAGACCTTAGGAGGGGAAGGGGAAGCATAATACCAAAAAATGACTACAGAAAAGGCTGCAGGAAGGAGGGAAATCTATTCTGCTAAAGATAGTAAATAAAAGCAAAGCTGTGGAGTACTTACTCGATAATCGCCCTTATAAGATAGGAAAAGAGGATTTGAATCTAGGCGGTTTGAACTCTTTGAAAACTAAGTTGGATTTAAAATATCTTTCATATCTTATAGACTAGGAAAGCTTTACACCCGAAGCACAGTCTATGCTTAGGAAAACAAAGGAAACTTTGACTTTTGCTTTAATTTGTGTTGGATTTCGGTATTTTACAGAGCAAAATATGCATTTTTAAAAGTTAAAAAAACAAAAAAACTATTTATTTATTTTTTCATCATGTATTTTAATTTATATATCAGCATTTTCACAAATTTAACTTTTTTGATTTGCTGAACAAAAACTGTCACTGCTCTTTGTACTAATTGCTGTGTTGTCTTTCCGTCTCCTGTTATGATGAGATAAATCCAGTAAATATCTTATACAATAGTGACTTCAGACTTTAAATAAAATAATCTGATATCAGCAGCACATGGACTTGGGATGTGTTTAAAACTTAACTGTATAATTGGGGTTCTAGCCGCATTGCATAATCTGTTAGTTATTTGGCAACTTTAACCTCAAAATATTTTGCCTATAACACTTTTTGCATCAACAAATTTATAGGCAATATAGGTAATAGTTATTATTAAGAACACATTTGTACGATTAACTTCTTGATCGTTTGTTCTGAAATACATTTTTTTTAAATATGTGCATGAGCGCGTGTGTGAATTCTGGAAAACATGATATCAAAAACAGGGTGACCCCCCCCCCTATTCGAAAAATCAAAAACAGGGTAAACCCCACCCCCACCCCCTACTGATCCACCGACCTTCGGCGGGGGTTATTGCTTAAATAATGTTTAAATAAAGACCAAATAACCGAATAATGACCAAATAATAACCAAACAAGGTTCCAAATAAAGACCAAACAACTAATAAAGAATGTTCAAATAATGACACCAAGCTATTTTTGGCGGTACTCTCACCCCATATTTCACCTCGTCACGCGTGAGAAAACGCAGGTGTTAGGTCACGCAGGAGATATGTACGTGTTACGACACGACAGAGAAAATATCGGTGTTAGGTTACGCTGGATATATGCAGATATGTAGACACTTATCGATGCCACGTGATCCAACTTGCCTCCTACTAACATTTAAAACAAACAAGAAGTTTTCTTTCCTTTTGAAATTATATATGCTTACGAAATCTTCATGATGAAGCATAAAATGCAATATGCATTTAATAATTGATTTAAAAAAATATTCTACAGTCGGCCATCTTGTGTCGAATCGCAACATAACGTTGTTCAAATGAAATATCTGCCATTGTTGTTCAGAGTACCGGTTATTATATAAGAAACAATCAACATGATTTAAGAAACGGCCGCTTGTAGGCCATGACATTCACATGCAATCGAGCATATGGATTAAGTTAATAGACCAAAATATTTCTTTTTTCCGTATTTTGTTTTCCAACAAATATTAATCATGATTTGTGCCTAATAGGAAATTGTTTCTGTTTTGTTCCAAATTAAGAAAACAATATTTTACAATGTGCATAATTTCAATATTTTGACGTGAAAATTTATAGCTTTCAGAGCGTTAATAAATGCTACAAATTAAAAGTGAAAATGTCAGTGACGTTGAACGAATAAACACTCGTTTTTGGTGACGAGGCAGCTTGTTGGAACTGGCGCCGGCATTACTAATGTATTACAATCAGGTGCAGCAAATGGAGCTGTTCATCGGAAAAGCTGGTCCAAGGGATTTTTGTTGAGGGCAGGGGATTTTTTCTATTTTTTGTAGGGGCGGGAAATATCAGTACCCCTCCGCGTGGGTCAGGCAGATTTCTTACAAAAATGAACAGGGGAACATTTTTTAGTGGATAGGATACTTACAGCCAAGACAAGGTCAGCTTGGGCGTTCAGTTGCGAGACATAAAAACAAAAGGCAGCCAGCGATACACTTCGAAAATAAAAATACAAAATAAACTCAATCAGAGGCGTCGACCAACGCGTTGGAAATACATATTACACATTGTGACACAGTCTCACCAGCCTCTTTCACTCAGGCAATATAATTATGCCATTCCCCAACGCACTTATATTTAATACCTTGACAAAAAAAAAACAAGAAAAATGTAAATCAGGCTTGTAATTACTAGTAACTCAACTCGAACGCAATATTCATCACTGTAAAAGTGGATAAATTTGAACCAGCCAGCTCATGACCGGAGACGTCAAGTCGTCTTCGTTGAAAACTCGCCAATTTACCATAATCGTGGTGGTGAACTGTTTAGCTGATTTTTCAAAAGATCTTATGGATATTCAATTCATATTCATCCCAACTTATTTGAATATATCCTTTCGGAAATTTGTGACATTGTTCAAACGATCCTGTACAGGTTTATGTCTGATGTCAACTAATAATACGCAATTATCCAGGCAGTACTAGAAACTATTGCTGATACTAATCATGTTTTGTAAGCTGGGAAGTTGAATACTTGAACGTGTAGTCCCCGGGCGTGTAGTAGACGAGAATAATCGTATTGTCACATGTTTTCGTCTTAGACTTGTCTTTTCGTTTTAACCGTCACAGTCCGCTTCATTCAATGTTTAGTTTGATAATTGATGAACATATATTCATTGTGAGTCTGTTGCTTTCAAGTTGTGTTAATACAAATATGATTTAAACTTGTCCCTCCATTGCCAACGTATTCAATATATGGAAATAGCATATGTGTGTGAGTTTGCGTGAGTGATTGGGGGAAATAACAGCGAAAATTGTTTCCAGCTAAAATATAATATTTTACTGTATATCAATTAGCCTGTGCGATCCCGGAATAAGATACTAGTTGTTGACCCTAAAGTACTCCTAACCTTAAGTCATAACATCTCAGACTACTATAGTAACATTGACATGCGTGCATCAGTTTTTTTTTATTATTATTTCATTCAAAAGATTTAGGGACACGGAAAAAACACGCAGAAATAATTTTTCCTTGTTTATACTCCACACAAAGTAATTTGTCAGTCGTGGCGAGTATGTGTGACAGTTTATTACTTCTGTGTGAATATAATAAAATTATGTAATTTTTGGTACGATATCACTCTTTTGGGAAGATAATGGTGGCTCTGAAAAGGACCGTTTAGTTTAGTTTCGTTTGAAAACAATATGAATTTACTCCAATCCATGACCCGCGTATGTGTGTGTGTGTGGGGGGGGGGGCGATCTTCTTAGCAGTGAAACTGAAACGGGCACGTGAAAATTACAACTCAACCTCGAATTATTCTTCAATAGCATACATACTCAGTGGCAGCGGCAGCGGTCGCCCCACGAAGAAAATTTTGAGGGCCTCGCCCCTCCAAAATCAAGCGGAAACCCTTTGTGTCAGCAAAATTTCCCCCTAATGCAGGAAATAGCGTTTTAGATTGTCTAGATTTCAAATTTTTGCATGCCCCCGGACCCCCTAGAGGTTGTGAGCAGATTTCGCCCCCGATGTAAAATTTCGTGCCGCCCAATCTGAATTACAGATGTACCAAAAACGCACAACGTTGCAGCCATAGATCTCGTCGAGTAACAATTTTTAGGGCAGAGGCGTTCTCATTGACCTAATATAAATACGGTGTTTACTCCGATGTTCGAACAAATATTGGCCAAATTAATGCTCGGTGTGCTTATTGGTAGTTTCCTGTAGGATTACATGCATAAAATGAAATACGGAGAAAACATATGGTTATGAAATGATGATTCTAAGAAGTATACTGTCAATAAATGTGATATGAATAAACACAAACGTACATTATACTATAAACCGTCAAAGGTTATATAGAAAGATCCATAAAACGAATGAATCCCGCCCACACATACTGATATTTCTGGAAATTACGTAAATACATTGTGTGGTGATACTGAACAACAAATGTTTATAACCACAGTGTCATCTATCGAGAACCTTGTACAACAAGCGAAATTTCACAGTTACAACTGTGCAACCCAGTTTATTTAGTTCATGGCGCAACTTATGAAAACCCGTTGCAACCAGGGCATGCATTTCGATGGAATTCAGCTCCCCGCCTACTAAATAGCAAATTACTAGTCAATTACAGAATTGGGTTTTGTCATCCGTCGGAATAAGCTACTTTGGCCAGTAATATATGGGGCAATTTGACGGAGGAGACATTCACAGCAATCGAATCAAAACAAAATTGAAACTGTGAAACTGCTTTGCGAGCGGAAGTCGACATTTACGAAAACCTCGAATACAGCATAACTATGATTACTGCAGATGCGAGGCATGGTTGGCGAAAAACTGTTGTGACACTGACGTGATTGCTATTGGCAATGAAACCCACAAATTCATTGCCAATGCAGTTGTTACCAACGAAGACATCAGATTTCGTAGCGCCATGAAATGAATGGCGCGCTACAAATCAGCCGTACAAGTATTTCGGCATCTTGACAATAACGGAGTGAACGTAAAAAAAATCACGCCCATAACAGGAATGTGTCTGTCAATAAGTACCTGAGATAAGACAGGCCGGGGAATGAGAATCAGAATGATACATGGTTCAACTTTTACTAAAAAAAAGAACCGTGGTGGCACTACCAAGTCCGCTGAAAGGCCGGTTATTGACCGTGTCAGCCGTGTCACGATCAAGTGTGTAATAATTCCTCCTCACTTCAGTCATCGCATTTGGAGAAGTAATATTCTCTAACCAACAGGCTCTGACGACCTCGGTTAGGGATTGGTCAGTTACTTCGGCCTAGGGGGGTCGGCAGATTCCATTTTGCCAGCTGTGAATCTCAGTTGACCCACCCCCTATCAAATAAAAAAAGTGGGTGACCCCCCCACATTATATTTTAAAACTTAAAACATGTTGACCCCCCCCCCAAAAAAAACAAAAAAACAAAAACAAAAACAAAAAAAAGAAACATTAACAGTTTTGGCTCTGACATGATTACAAAATGTATTATATGTGCATTGAAAATATCATGGTTTGCCGTAATTTTTACATACTCTTTAGTGTTTGCATTTAATAGACCTTAGGAGGGGAAGGGGAAGCATAATACCAAAAAATGACTACAGAAAAGGCTGCAGGAAGGAGGGAAATCTATTCTGCTAAAGATAGTAAATAAAAGCAAAGCTGTGGAGTACTTACTCGATAATCGCCCTTATAAGATAGGAAAAGAGGATTTGAATCTAGGCGGTTTGAACTCTTTGAAAACTAAGTTGGATTTAAAATATCTTTCATATCTTATAGACCAGGAAAGCTTTACACCCGAAGCACAGTCTATGCTTATGAAAACAAAGGAAACTTGATTTTTGCTTAAATTTGTGTTGGATTTCGGTATTTTACAGAGCAAAATATGCATTTTTAAAAGTTAAAAAAACAAAAAAACTATTTATTTATTTTTTCATCATGTATTTTAATTTATATATCAGCATTTTCACAAATTTAACTTTTTTGATTTGCTGAACAAAAACTGTCACTGCTCTTTGTACTAATTGCTGTGTTGTCTTTCCGTCTCCTGTTATGATGAGATAAATCCAGTAAATATCTTATACAATAGTGACTTCAGACTTTAAATAAAATAATCTGATATCAGCAGCACATGGACTTGGGATGTGTTTAAAACTTAACTGTATAATTGGGGTTCTAGCCGCATTGCATAATCTGTTAGTTATTTGGCAACTTTAACCTCAAAATATTTTGCCTATAACACTTTTTGCATCAACAAATTTATAGGCAATATAGGTAATAGTTATTATTAAGAACACATTTGTACGATTAACTTCTTGATCGTTTGTTCTGAAATACATTTTTTTTAAATATGTGCATGAGCGCGTGTGTGAATTCTGGAAAACATGATATCAAAAACAGGGTGACCCCCCCCTATTCGAAAAATCAAAAACAGGGTAAACCCCACCCCCACCCCCTACTGATCCACCGACCTTCGGCGGGGGTTATTGCTTAAATAATGTTTAAATAAAGACCAAATAACCGAATAATGACCAAATAATAACCAAACAAGGTTCCAAATAAAGACCAAACAACTAATAAAGAATGTTCAAATAATGACACCAAGCTATTTTTGGCGGTACTCTCACCCCATATTTCACCTCGTCACGCGTGAGAAAACGCAGGTGTTAGGTCACGCAGGAGATATGTACGTGTTACGACACGACAGAGAAAATATCGGTGTTAGGTTACGCTGGATATATGCAGATATGTAGACACTTATCGATGCCACGTGATCCAACTTGCCTCCTACTAACATTTAAAACAAACAAGAAGTTTTCTTTCCTTTTGAAATTATATATGCTTACGAAATCTTCATGATGAAGCATAAAATGCAATATGCATTTAATAATTGATTTAAAAAAATATTCTACAGTCGGCCATCTTGTGTCGAATCGCAACATAACGTTGTCCAAATGAAATATCTGCCATTGTTGTTCAGAGTACCGGTTATTATATAAGAAACAATCAACATGATTTAAGAAACGGCCGCTTGTAGGCCATGACATTCACATGCAATCGAGCATATGGATTAAGTTAATAGACCAAAATATTTCTTTTTTCCGTATTTTGTTTTCCAACAAATATTAATCATGATTTGTGCCTAATAGGAAATTGTTTCTGTTTTGTTCCAAATTAAGAAAACAATATTTTACAATGTGCATAATTTCAATATTTTGACGTGAAAATTTATAGCTTTCAGAGCGTTAATAAATGCTACAAATTAAAAGTGAAAATGTCAGTGACGTTAAACGAATAAACACTCGTTTCTGGTGACGAGGCAGCTTGTTGGAACTGGCGCCGGCATTACTAATGTATTACAATCAGGTGCAGCAAATGGAGCTGTTCATCGGAAAAGCTGGTCCAAGGGATTTTTGTTGAGGGCAGGGGATTTTTTCTATTTTTTGTAGGGGCGGGAAATATCAGTACCCCTCCGCGTGGGTCAGGCAGATTTCTTACAAAAATGAACAGGGGAACATTTTTTAGTGGATAGGATACTTACAGCCAAGACAAGGTCAGCTTGGGCGTTCAGTTGCGAGACATAAAAACAAAAGGCAGCCAGCGATACACTTCGAAAATAAAAATACAAAATAAACTCAATCAGAGGCGTCGACCAACGCGTTGGAAATACATATTACACATTGTGACACAGTCTCACCAGCCTCTTTCACTCAGGCAATATAATTATGCCATTCCCCAACGCACTTATATTTAATACCTTGACAAAAAAAAACAAGAAAAATGTAAATCAGGCTTGTAATTACTAGTAACTCAACTCGAACGCAATATTCATCACTGTAAAAGTGGATAAATTTGAACCAGCCAGCTCATGACCGGAGACGTCAAGTCGTCTTCGTTGAAAACTCGCCAATTTACCATAATCGTGGTGGTGAACTGTTTAGCTGATTTTTCAAAAGATCTTATGGATATTCAATTCATATTCATCCCAACTTATTTGAATATATCCTTTCGGAAATTTGTGACATTGTTCAAACGATCCTGTACAGGTTTATGTCTGATGTCAACTAATAATACGCAATTATCCAGGCAGTACTAGAAACTATTGCTGATACTAATCATGTTTTGTAAGCTGGGAAGTTGAATACTTGAACGTGTAGTCCCCGGGCGTGTAGTAGACGAGAATAATCGTATTGTCACATGTTTTCGTCTTAGACTTGTCTTTTCGTTTTAACCGTCACAGTCCGCTTCATTCAATGTTTAGTTTGATAATTGATGAACATATATTCATTGTGAGTCTGTTGCTTTCAAGTTGTGTTAATACAAATATGATTTAAACTTGTCCCTCCATTGCCAACGTATTCAATATATGGAAATAGCATATGTGTGTGAGTTTGCGTGAGTGATTGGGGGAAATAACAGCGAAAATTGTTTCCAGCTAAAATATAATATTTTACTGTATATCAATTAGCCTGTGCGATCCCGAAATACGATACTAGTTGTTGACCCTAAAGTACTCCTAACCTTAAGTCATAACATCTCAGACTACTATAGTAACATTGACATGCGTGCATCAGTTTTTTTTTATTATTATTTCATTCAAAAGATTTAGGGACACGGAAAAAACACGCAGAAATAATTTTTCCTTGTTTATACTCCACACAAAGTAATTTGTCAGTCGTGGCGAGTATGTGTGACAGTTTATTACTTCTGTGTGAATATAATAAAATTATGTAATTTTTGGTACGATATCACTCTTTTGGGAAGATAATGGTGGCTCTGAAAAGGACCGTTTAGTTTAGTTTCGTTTGAAAACAATATGAATTTACTCCAATCCATGACCCGCGTATGTGTGTGTGTGGGGGGGGGGCGATCTTCTTAGCAGTGAAACTGAAACGGGCACGTGAAAATTACAACTCAACCTCGATTTATTCTTCAATAGCATACATACTCAGTGGCAGCGGCAGCGGTCGCCCCACGAAGAAAATTTTGAGGGCCTCGCCCCTCCAAAATCAAGCGGAAACCCTTTGTGTCAGCAAAATTTCCCCCTAATGCAGGAAATAGCGTTTTAGATTGTCTAGATTTCAAATTTTTGCATGCCCCCGGACCCCCTAGAGGTTGTGAGCAGATTTCGCCCCCGATGTAAAATTTCGTGCCGCCCAATCTGAATTACAGATGTACCAAAAACGCACAACGTTGCAGCCATAGATCTCGTCGAGTAACAATTTTTAGGGCAGAGGCGTTCTCATTGACCTAATATAAATACGGTGTTTACTCCGATGTTCGAACAAATATTGGCCAAATTAATGCTCGGTGTGCTTATTGGTAGTTTCCTGTAGGATTACATGCATAAAATGAAATACGGAGAAAACATATGGTTATGAAATGATGATTCTAAGAAGTATACTGTCAATAAATGTGATATGAATAAACACAAACGTACATTATACTATAAACCGTCAAAGGTTATATAGAAAGATCCATAAAACGAATGAATCCCGCCCACACATACTGATATTTCTGGAAATTACGTAAATACATTGTGTGGTGATACTGAACAACAAATGTTTATAACCACAGTGTCATCTATCGAGAACCTTGTACAACAAGCGAAATTTCACAGTTACAACTGTGCAACCCAGTTTATTTAGTTCATGGCGCAACTTATGAAAACCCGTTGCAACCAGGGCATGCATTTCGATGGAATTCAGCTCCCCGCCTACTAAATAGCAAATTACTAGTCAATTACAGAATTGGGTTTTGTCATCCGTCGGAATAAGCTACTTTGGCCAGTAATATATGGGGCAATTTGACGGAGGAGACATTCACAGCAATCGAATCAAAACAAAATTGAAACTGTGAAACTGCTTTGCGAGCGGAAGTCGACATTTACGAAAACCTCGAATACAGCATAACTATGATTACTGCAGATGCGAGGCATGGTTGGCGAAAAACTGTTGTGACACTGACGTGATTGCTATTGGCAATGAAACCCACAAATTCATTGCCAATGCAGTTGTTACCAACGAAGACATCAGATTTCGTAGCGCCATGAAATGAATGGCGCGCTACAAATCAGCCGTACAAGTATTTCGGCATCTTGACAATAACGGAGTGAACGTAAAAAAAATCACGCCCATAACAGGAATGTGTCTGTCAATAAGTACCTGAGATAAGACAGGCCGGGGAATGAGAATCAGAATGATACATGGTTCAACTTTTACTAAAAAAAAGAACCGTGGTGGCACTACCAAGTCCGCTGAAAGGCCGGTTATTGACCGTGTCAGCCGTGTCACGATCAAGTGTGTAATAATTCCTCCTCACTTCAGTCATCGCATTTGGAGAAGTAATATTCTCTAACCAACAGGCTCTGACGACCTCGGTTAGGGATTGGTCAGTTACTTCGGCCTAGGGGGGTCGGCAGATTCCATTTTGCCAGCTGTGAATCTGATCAGTTGACCCACCCCCTATCAAATAAAAAAAGTGGGTGACCCCCCCCCCCACATTATATTTTAAAACTTAAAACATGTTGACCCCCCCCCAAAAAAAAACAAAAAACAAAAACAAAAACAAAAAAAAGAAACATTAACAGTTTTGGCTCTGACATGATTACAAAATGTATTATATGTGCATTGAAAATATCATGGTTTGCCGTAATTTTTACATACTCTTTAGTGTTTGCATTTAATAGACCTTAGGAGGGGAAGGGGAAGCATAATACCAAAAAATGACTACAGAAAAGGCTGCAGGAAGGAGGGAAATCTATTCTGCTAAAGATAGTAAATAAAAGCAAAGCTGTGGAGTACTTACTCGATAATCGCCCTTATAAGATAGGAAAAGAGGATTTGAATCTAGGCGGTTTGAACTCTTTGAAAACTAAGTTGGATTTAAAATATCTTTCATATCTTATAGACCAGGAAAGCTTTACACCCGAAGCACAGTCTATGCTTATGAAAACAAAGGAAACTTGATTTTTGCTTAAATTTGTGTTGGATTTCGGTATTTTACAGAGCAAAATATGCATTTTTAAAAGTTAAAAAAACAAACAAAACTATTTATTTATTTTTTCATCATGTATTTTAATTTATATATCAGCATTTTCACAAATTTAACTTTTTTGATTTGCTGAACAAAAACTGTCACTGCTCTTTGTACTAATTGCTGTGTTGTCTTTCCGTCTCCTGTTATGATGAGATAAATCCAGTAAATATCTTATACAATAGTGACTTCAGACTTTAAATAAAATAATCTGATATCAGCAGCACATGGACTTGGGATGTGTTTAAAACTTAACTGTATAATTGGGGTTCTAGCCGCATTGCATAATCTGTTAGTTATTTGGCAACTTTAACCTCAAAATATTTAGCCTATAACACTTTTTGCATCAACAAATTTATAGGCAATATAGGTAATAGTTATTATTAAGAACACATTTGTACGATTAACTTCTTTATCGTTTGTTCTGAAATACATTTTTTTTAAATATGTGCATGAGCGCGTGTGTGAATTCTGGAAAACATGATATCAAAAACAGGGTGACCCCCCCCCTATTCGAAAAATCAAAAACAGGGTAAACCCCACCTCCACCCCCTACTGATCCACCGACCTTCGGCGGGGGTTATTGCTTAAATAATGTTTAAATAAAGACCAAATAACCGAATAATGACCAAATAATAACCAAACAAGGTTCCAAATAAAGACCAAACAACTAATAAAGAATGTTCAAATAATGACACCAAGCTATTTTTGGCGGTATTCTCACCCCATATTTCACCTCGTCACGCGTGAGAAAACGCAGGTGTTAGGTCACGCAGGAGATATGTACGTGTTACGACACGACAGAGAAAATATCGGTGTTAGGTTACGCTGGATATATGCAGATATGTAGACACTTATCGATGCCACGTGATCCAACTTGCCTCCTACTAACATTTAAAACAAACAAGAAGTTTTCTTTCCTTTTGAAATTATATATGCTTACGAAATCTTCATGATGAAACATAAAATGCAATATGCATTTAATAATTGATTTAAAAAAATATTCTACAGTCGGCCATCTTGTGTCGAATCGCAACATAACGTTGTCCAAATGAAATATCTGCCATTGTTGTTCAGAGTACCGGTTATTATACAAGAAACAATCAACATGATTTAAGAAACGGCCGCTTGTAGGCCATGACATTCACATGCAATCGAGCATATGGATTAAGTTAATAGACCAAAATATTTCTTTTTTCCGTATTTTGTTTTCCAACAAATATTAATCATGATTTGTACCTAATAGGAAATTGTTTCTATTTTGTTCGAAATTAAGAAAACAATATTTTACAATGTGCATAATTTCAATATTTTGACGTGAAAATTTATAGCTTTCAGAGCGTTAATAAATGCTACAAATTAAAAGTGAAAATGTCAGTGACGTTGAACGAATAAACACTCGTTTCTGGTGACGAGGCAGCTTGTTGGAACTGGCGCCGGCATTACTAATGTATTACAATCAGGTGCAGCAAATGGAGTTGTTCATCGGAAAAGCTGGTCCAAGGGATTTTTGTTGAGGGCAGGGGATTTTTTCTATTTTTTGTAGGGGCGGGAAATATCAGTACCCCTCCCCGTGGGTCGGGCAGATTTCTTAAAAAAATGAACAGGGGAACATTTTTTAGTGGATAGGATACTTACAGCCAAAACAAGGTCAGCTTGGGCGTTCAGTTGCAAGACATAAAAAAAACGCAGCCAGCGATACATTTCGAAAATAAAAATACAAAATAAACTCAATCAGAGGCGTCGACCAACGCGTTGGAAATACATATTACACATTGTGACACAGTCTCGCCAGCCTCTTTCACTCAGGCAATATAATTATGCCATTCCCCAACGCACTTATATTTAATACCTTGACAAAAAAAAACAAGAAAAATGTAAATCAGGCTTGTAATTACTAGTAACTCAACTCGAACGCAATATTCATCACTGTAAAAGTGGATAAATTTGAACCAGCCAGCTCATGACCGGAGACGTCAAGTCGTCTTCGTTGAAAACTCGCCAATTTACCATAATCGTGGTGGTGAACTGTTTAGCTGATTTTTCAAAAGATCTTATGGATATTCAATTCATATTCATCCCAACTTATTTGAATATATCCTTTCGGAAATTTGAGACATTGTTCAAACGATCCTGTACAGGTTTATGTCTGATGTCAACTAATAATACGCAATTATCCAGGCAGTACTAGAAACTATTGCTGATACTAATCATGTTTTGTAAGCTGGGAAGTTGAATACTTGAACGTGTAGTCCCCGGGCGTGTAGTAGACGAGAATAATCGTACTGTCACATGTTTTCGTCTTAGACTTGTCTTTTCGTTTTAACCGTCACAGTCCGCTTCATTGAATGTTTAGTTTGATAATTGATGAACATATATTCATTGTGAGTCTGTTGCTTTCAAGTTGTGTTAATACAAATATGATGTAAACTTGTCCCTCCGTTGCCAACGTATTCAATATATGGAAATAGCATATGTGTGTGAGTTTGCGTGAGTGATTGGGGGAAATAACAGCGAAAATTGTTTCCAGCTAAAATATAATATTTTACTGTATATCAATTAGCCTGTGCGATCCCGGAATAAGATACTAGTAGTTGACCCTAAAGTACTCCTAACCTTAAGTCATAACATCTCAGACTACTATAGTAACATTGACATGCGTGCATCAGTTTTTTTTTATTATTATTTCATTCAAAAGATTTAGGGACACGGAAAAAACACGCAGAAATAATTTTTCCTTGTTTATACTCCACACAAAGTAATTTGTCAGTCGTGGCGAGTATGTGTGACAGTTTATTACTTCTGTGTGAATATAATAAAATTATGTAATTTTTGGTACGATATCACTCTTTTGGGAAGATAATGGTGGCTCTGAAAAGGACCGTTTAGTTTAGTTTCGTTTGAAAACAATATGAATTTACTCCAATCTATGACCCGCGTATGTGTGTGTGTGTGGGGGGGGGGGGCGATCTTCTTAGCAGTGAAACTGAAACGGGCACGTGGAAATTACAACTCAACCTCGAATTATTCTTCAATAGCATACATACTCAGTGGCAGCGGCAGCGGTCGCCCCACGAAGAAAATTTTGAGGGCCTCGCCCCTCCAAAATCAAGCGGAAACCCTTTGTGTCAGCAAAATTTCCCCCTAATGCAGGAAATAGCGTTTTAGATTGTCTAGATTTCAAATTTTTGCATGCCCCCGGACCCCCTAGAGGTTGTGAGCAGATTTCGCCCCCGATGTAAAATTTCGTGCCGCCCAATCTGAATTACAGATGTACCAAAAACGCACAACGTTGCAGCCATAGATCTCGTCGAGTAACAATTTTTAGGGCAGAGGCGTTCTCATTGACCTAATATAAATACGGTGTTTACTCCGATGTTCGAACAAATATTGGCCAAATTAATGCTCGGTGTGCTTATTGGTAGTTTCCTGTAGGATTACATGCATAAAATGAAATACGGAGAAAACATATGGTTATGAAATGATGATTCTAAGAAGTATACTGTCAATAAATGTGATATGAATAAACACAAACGTACATTATACTATAAACCGTTAAAGGTTATATAGAAAGATCCATAAAACGAATGAATCCCGCCCACACATACTGATATTTCTGGAAATTACGTAAATACATTGTGTGGTGATACTGAACAACAAATGTTTATAACCACAGTGTCATCTATCGAGAACCTTGTACAGCAAGCGAAATTTCACAGTTACAACTGTGCAACCCAGTTTATTTAGTTCATGGCGCAACTTATGAAAACCCGTTGCAACCAGGGCATGCATTTCGATGGAATTCAGCTCCCCGCCTACTAAATAGCAAATTACTAGTCAATTACAGAATTGGGTTTTGTCATCCGTCGGAATAAGCTACTTTGGTCAGTAATATATGGGGCAATTTGACGGAGGAGACATTCACAGCAATCGAATCAAAACAAAATTGAAACTGTGAAACTGCTTTGCGAGCGGAAGTCGACATTTACGAAAACCTCGAATACAGCATAACTATGATTACTGCAGATGCGAGGCATGGTTGGCGAAAAACTGTTGTGACACTGACGTGATTGCTATTGGCAATGAAACCCACAAATTCATTGCCAATGCAGTTATTACCAACGAAGACATCCGATTTCGTAGCGCCATGAAATGAATGGCGCGCTACAAATCAGCCGTACAAGTATTTCGGCATCTTGACAATAACGGAGTGAACGTAAAAAAAATCACGCCCATAACAGGAATGTGTCTGTCAATAAGTACCTGAGATAAGACAGGCCGGGGAATGAGAATCAGAATGATACATGGTTCAACTTTTACTAAAAAAAAAGAACCGTGGTGGCACTACCAAGTCCGCTGAAAGGCCGGTTATTGACCGTGTCAGCCGTGTCACGATCAAGTGTGTAATAATTCCTCCTCACTTCAGTCATCGCATTTGGAGAAGTAATATTCTCTAACCAACAGGCTCTGACGACCTCGGTTAGGGATTGGTCAGTTACTTCGGTCTAGGGGGGTCGGCAGATTCCATTTTGCCAGCTGTAAATCTCAGTTGACCCACCCCCTATCAAATAAAAAAAAGTGGGTGACCCCCCCACATTATATTTTAAAACTTAAAACATGTTGACCCCCCCAAAAAAAAACAACAAAGAAACATTAACAGTTTTGGCTCTGACATGATTACAAAATGTATTATATGTGCATTGAAAATATCATGGTTTGCCATAATTTTTACATACTCTTTAGCGTTTGCATTTAATAGACCTTAGGAGGGGAAGGGGAAGCATAATACCAAAAAATGACTACAGAAAAGGCTGCAGGAAGGAGGGAAATCTATTCTGCTAAAGATAGTAAATAAAAGCAAAGCTGTGGAGTACTTACTCGATAATCGCCCTTATAAGATAGGAAAAGAGGATTTGAATCTAGGCGGTTTGAACTCTTTGAAAACTAAGTTGGATTTAAAATATCTTTCATATCTTATAGACTAGGAAAGCTTTACACCCGAAGCACAGTCTATGCTTAGGAAAACAAAGGAAACTTTGACTTTTGCTTTAATTTGTGTTGGATTTCGGTATTTTACAGAGCAAAATATGCATTTTTAAAAGTTAAAAAAACAAAAAAACTATTTATTTATTTTTTCATCATGTATTTTAATTTATATATCAGCATTTTCACAAATTTAACTTTTTTGATTTGCTGAACAAAAACTGTCACTGCTCTTTGTACTAATTGCTGTGTTGTCTTTCCGTCTCCTGTTATGATGAGATAAATCCAGTAAATATCTTATACAATAGTGACTTCAGACTTTAAATAAAATAATCTGATATCAGCAGCACATGGACTTGGGATGTGTTTAAAACTTAACTGTATAATTGGGGTTCTAGCCGCATTGCATAATCTGTTAGTTATTTGGCAACTTTAACCTCAAAATATTTTGCCTATAACACTTTTTGCATCAACAAATTTATAGGCAATATAGGTAATAGTTATTATTAAGAACACATTTGTACGATTAACTTCTTGATCGTTTGTTCTGAAATACATTTTTTTTAAATATGTGCATGAGCGCGTGTGTGAATTCTGGAAAACATGATATCAAAAACAGGGTGACCCCCCCCTATTCGAAAAATCAAAAACAGGGTAAACCCCACCCCCACCCCCTACTGATCCACCGACCTTCGGCGGGGGTTATTGCTTAAATAATGTTTAAATAAAGACCAAATAACCGAATAATGACCAAATAATAACCAAACAAGGTTCCAAATAAAGACCAAACAACTAATAAAGAATGTTCAAATAATGACACCAAGCTATTTTTGGCGGTACTCTCACCCCATATTTCACCTCGTCACGCGTGAGAAAACGCAGGTGTTAGGTCACGCAGGAGATATGTACGTGTTACGACACGACAGAGAAAATATCGGTGTTAGGTTACGCTGGATATATGCAGATATGTAGACACTTATCGATGCCACGTGATCCAACTTGCCTCCTACTAACATTTAAAACAAACAAGAAGTTTTCTTTCCTTTTGAAATTATATATGCTTACGAAATCTTCATGATGAAGCATAAAATGCAATATGCATTTAATAATTGATTTAAAAAAATATTCTACAGTCGGCCATCTTGTGTCGAATCGCAACATAACGTTGTCCAAATGAAATATCTGCCATTGTTGTTCAGAGTACCGGTTATTATATAAGAAACAATCAACATGATTTAAGAAACGGCCGCTTGTAGGCCATGACATTCACATGCAATCGAGCATATGGATTAAGTTAATAGACCAAAATATTTCTTTTTTCCGTATTTTGTTTTCCAACAAATATTAATCATGATTTGTGCCTAATAGGAAATTGTTTCTGTTTTGTTCCAAATTAAGAAAACAATATTTTACAATGTGCATAATTTCAATATTTTGACGTGAAAATTTATAGCTTTCAGAGCGTTAATAAATGCTACAAATTAAAAGTGAAAATGTCAGTGACGTTGAACGAATAAACACTCGTTTTTGGTGACGAGGCAGCTTGTTGGAACTGGCGCCGGCATTACTAATGTATTACAATCAGGTGCAGCAAATGGAGCTGTTCATCGGAAAAGCTGGTCCAAGGGATTTTTGTTGAGGGCAGGGGATTTTTTCTATTTTTTGTAGGGGCGGGAAATATCAGTACCCCTCCGCGTGGGTCAGGCAGATTTCTTACAAAAATGAACAGGGGAACATTTTTTAGTGGATAGGATACTTACAGCCAAGACAAGGTCAGCTTGGGCGTTCAGTTGCGAGACATAAAAACAAAAGGCAGCCAGCGATACACTTCGAAAATAAAAATACAAAATAAACTCAATCAGAGGCGTCGACCAACGCGTTGGAAATACATATTACACATTGTGACACAGTCTCACCAGCCTCTTTCACTCAGGCAATATAATTATGCCATTCCCCAACGCACTTATATTTAATACCTTGACAAAAAAAACACAAGAAAATGTAAATCAGGCTTGTAATTACTAGTAACTCAACTCGAACGCAATATTCATCACTGTAAAAGTGGATAAATTTGAACCAGCCAGCTCATGACCGGAGACGTCAAGTCGTCTTCGTTGAAAACTCGCCAATTTACCATAATCGTGGTGGTGAACTGTTTAGCTGATTTTTCAAAAGATCTTATGGATATTCAATTCATATTCATCCCAACTTATTTGAATATATCCTTTCGGAAATTTGTGACATTGTTCAAACGATCCTGTACAGGTTTATGTCTGATGTCAACTAATAATACGCAATTATCCAGGCAGTACTAGAAACTATTGCTGATACTAATCATGTTTTGTAAGCTGGGAAGTTGAATACTTGAACGTGTAGTCCCCGGGCGTGTAGTAGACGAGAATAATCGTATTGTCACATGTTTTCGTCTTAGACTTGTCTTTTCGTTTTAACCGTCACAGTCCGCTTCATTCAATGTTTAGTTTGATAATTGATGAACATATATTCATTGTGAGTCTGTTGCTTTCAAGTTGTGTTAATACAAATATGATTTAAACTTGTCCCTCCATTGCCAACGTATTCAATATATGGAAATAGCATATGTGTGTGAGTTTGCGTGAGTGATTGGGGGAAATAACAGCGAAAATTGTTTCCAGCTAAAATATAATATTTTACTGTATATCAATTAGCCTGTGCGATCCCGGAATAAGATACTAGTTGTTGACCCTAAAGTACTCCTAACCTTAAGTCATAACATCTCAGACTACTATAGTAACATTGACATGCGTGCATCAGTTTTTTTTTATTATTATTTCATTCAAAAGATTTAGGGACACGGAAAAAACACGCAGAAATAATTTTTCCTTGTTTATACTCCACACAAAGTAATTTGTCAGTCGTGGCGAGTATGTGTGACAGTTTATTACTTCTGTGTGAATATAATAAAATTATGTAATTTTTGGTACGATATCACTCTTTTGGGAAGATAATGGTGGCTCTGAAAAGGACCGTTTAGTTTAGTTTCGTTTGAAAACAATATGAATTTACTCCAATCCATGACCCGCGTATGTGTGTGTGTGTGGGGGGGGGGGCGATCTTCTTAGCAGTGAAACTGAAACGGGCACGTGAAAATTACAACTCAACCTCGATTTATTCTTCAATAGCATACATACTCAGTGGCAGCGGCAGCGGTCGCCCCACGAAGAAAATTTTGAGGGCCTCGCCCCTCCAAAATCAAGCGGAAACCCTTTGTGTCAGCAAAATTTCCCCCTAATGCAGGAAATAGCGTTTTAGATTGTCTAGATTTCAAATTTTTGCATGCCCCCGGACCCCCTAGAGGTTGTGAGCAGATTTCGCCCCCGATGTAAAATTTCGTGCCGCCCAATCTGAATTACAGATGTACCAAAAACGCACAACGTTGCAGCCATAGATCTCGTCGAGTAACAATTTTTAGGGCAGAGGCGTTCTCATTGACCTAATATAAATACGGTGTTTACTCCGATGTTCGAACAAATATTGGCCAAATTAATGCTCGGTGTGCTTATTGGTAGTTTCCTGTAGGATTACATGCATAAAATGAAATACGGAGAAAACATATGGTTATGAAATGATGATTCTAAGAAGTATACTGTCAATAAATGTGATATGAATAAACACAAACGTACATTATACTATAAACCGTCAAAGGTTATATAGAAAGATCCATAAAACGAATGAATCCCGCCCACACATACTGATATTTCTGGAAATTACGTAAATACATTGTGTGGTGATACTGAACAACAAATGTTTATAACCACAGTGTCATCTATCGAGAACCTTGTACAACAAGCGAAATTTCACAGTTACAACTGTGCAACCCAGTTTATTTAGTTCATGGCGCAACTTATGAAAACCCGTTGCAACCAGGGCATGCATTTCGATGGAATTCAGCTCCCCGCCTACTAAATAGCAAATTACTAGTCAATTACAGAATTGGGTTTTGTCATCCGTCGGAATAAGCTACTTTGGCCAGTAATATATGGGGCAATTTGACGGAGGAGACATTCACAGCAATCGAATCAAAACAAAATTGAAACTGTGAAACTGCTTTGCGAGCGGAAGTCGACATTTACGAAAACCTCGAATACAGCATAACTATGATTACTGCAGATGCGAGGCATGGTTGGCGAAAAACTGTTGTGACACTGACGTGATTGCTATTGGCAATGAAACCCACAAATTCATTGCCAATGCAGTTGTTACCAACGAAGACATCAGATTTCGTAGCGCCATGAAATGAATGGCGCGCTACAAATCAGCCGTACAAGTATTTCGGCATCTTGACAATAACGGAGTGAACGTAAAAAAAATCACGCCCATAACAGGAATGTGTCTGTCAATAAGTACCTGAGATAAGACAGGCCGGGGAATGAGAATCAGAATGATACATGGTTCAACTTTTACTAAAAAAAAGAACCGTGGTGGCACTACCAAGTCCGCTGAAAGGCCGGTTATTGACCGTGTCAGCCGTGTCACGAACAAGTGTGTAATAATTCCTCCTCACTTCAGTCATCGCATTTGGAGAAGTAATATTCTCTAACCAACAGGCTCTGACGACCTCGGTTAGGGATTGGTCAGTTACTTCGGCCTAGGGGGGTCGGCAGATTCCATTTTGCCAGCTGTGAATCTCAGTTGACCCACCCCCTATCAAATAAAAAAAGTGGGTGACCCCCCCCCCCACATTATATTTTAAAACTTAAAACATGTTGACCCCCCCAAAAAAAAAAACAAAAAAACAAAAACAAAAACAAAAAAAAGAAACATTAACAGTTTTGGCTCTGACATGATTACAAAATGTATTATATGTGCATTGAAAATATCATGGTTTGCCGTAATTTTTACATACTCTTTAGTGTTTGCATTTAATAGACCTTAGGAGGGGAAGGGGAAGCATAATACCAAAAAATGACTACAGAAAAGGCTGCAGGAAGGAGGGAAATCTATTCTGCTAAAGATAGTAAATAAAAGCAAAGCTGTGGAGTACTTACTCGATAATCGCCCTTATAAGATAGGAAAAGAGGATTTGAATCTAGGCGGTTTGAACTCTTTGAAAACTAAGTTGGATTTAAAATATCTTTCATATCTTATAGACCAGGAAAGCTTTACACCCGAAGCACAGTCTATGCTTATGAAAACAAAGGAAACTTGATTTTTGCTTAAATTTGTGTTGGATTTCGGTATTTTACAGAGCAAAATATGCATTTTTAAAAGTTAAAAAAACAAAAAAACTATTTATTTATTTTTTCATCATGTATTTTAATTTATATATCAGCATTTTCACAAATTTAACTTTTTTGATTTGCTGAACAAAAACTGTCACTGCTCTTTGTACTAATTGCTGTGTTGTCTTTCCGTCTCCTGTTATGATGAGATAAATCCAGTAAATATCTTATACAATAGTGACTTCAGACTTTAAATAAAATAATCTGATATCAGCAGCACATGGACTTGGGATGTGTTTAAAACTTAACTGTATAATTGGGGTTCTAGCCGCATTGCATAATCTGTTAGTTATTTGGCAACTTTAACCTCAAAATATTTTGCCTATAACACTTTTTGCATCAACAAATTTATAGGCAATATAGGTAATAGTTATTATTAAGAACACATTTGTACGATTAACTTCTTGATCGTTTGTTCTGAAATACATTTTTTTTAAATATGTGCATGAGCGCGTGTGTGAATTCTGGAAAACATGATATCAAAAACAGGGTGACCCCCCCCCCCCCCCTATTCGAAAAATCAAAAACAGGGTAAACCCCACCCCCACCCCCTACTGATCCACCGACCTTCGGCGGGGGTTATTGCTTAAATAATGTTTAAATAAAGACCAAATAACCGAATAATGACCAAATAATAACCAAACAAGGTTCCAAATAAAGACCAAACAACTAATAAAGAATGTTCAAATAATGACACCAAGCTATTTTTGGCGGTACTCTCACCCCATATTTCACCTCGTCACGCGTGGGAAAACGCAGGTGTTAGGTCACGCAGGAGATATGTACGTGTTACGACACGACAGAGAAAATATCGGTGTTAGGTTACGCTGGATATATGCAGATATGTAGACACTTATCGATGCCACGTGATCCAACTTGCCTCCTACTAACATTTAAAACAAACAAGAAGTTTTCTTTCCTTTTGAAATTATATATGCTTACGAAATCTTCATGATGAAGCATAAAATGCAATATGCATTTAATAATTGATTTAAAAAAATATTCTACAGTCGGCCATCTTGTGTCGAATCGCAACATAACGTTGTCCAAATGAAATATCTGCCATTGTTGTTCAGAGTACCGGTTATTATATAAGAAACAATCAACATGATTTAAGAAACGGCCGCTTGTAGGCCATGACATTCACATGCAATCGAGCATATGGATTAAGTTAATAGACCAAAATATTTCTTTTTTCCGTATTTTGTTTTCCAACAAATATTAATCATGATTTGTGCCTAATAGGAAATTGTTTCTGTTTTGTTCCAAATTAAGAAAACAATATTTTACAATGTGCATAATTTCAATATTTTGACGTGAAAATTTATAGCTTTCAGAGCGTTAATAAATGCTACAAATTAAAAGTGAAAATGTCAGTGACGTTGAACGAATAAACACTCGTTTCTGGTGACGAGGCAGCTTGTTGGAACTGGCGCCGGCATTACTAATGTATTACAATCAGGTGCAGCAAATGGAGCTGTTCATCGGAAAAGCTGGTCCAAGGGATTTTTGTTGAGGGCAGAGGATTTTTTCTATTTTTTGTAGGGGCGGGAAATATCAGTACCCCTCCGCGTGGGTCAGGCAGATTTCTTACAAAAATGAACAGGGGAACATTTTTTAGTGGATAGGATACTTACAGCCAAGACAAGGTCAGCTTGGGCGTTCAGTTGCGAGACATAAAAACAAAAGGCAGCCAGCGATACACTTCGAAAATAAAAATACAAAATAAACTCAATCAGAGGCGTCGACCAACGCGTTGGAAATACATATTACACATTGTGACACAGTCTCACCAGCCTCTTTCACTCAGGCAATATAATTATGCCATTCCCAACGCACTTATATTTAATACCTTGACAAAAAAAAACAAGAAAAATGTAAATCAGGCTTGTAATTACTAGTAACTCAACTCGAACGCAATATTCATCACTGTAAAAGTGGATAAATTTGAACCAGCCAGCTCATGACCGGAGACGTCAAGTCGTCTTCGTTGAAAACTCGCCAATTTACCATAATCGTGGTGGTGAACTGTTTAGCTGATTTTTCAAAAGATCTTATGGATATTCAATTCATATTCATCCCAACTTATTTGAATATATCCTTTCGGAAATTTGTGACATTGTTCAAACGATCCTGTACAGGTTTATGTCTGATGTCAACTAATAATACGCAATTATCCAGGCAGTACTAGAAACTATTGCTGATACTAATCATGTTTTGTAAGCTGGGAAGTTGAATACTTGAACGTGTAGTCCCCGGGCGTGTAGTAGACGAGAATAATCGTATTGTCACATGTTTTCGTCTTAGACTTGTCTTTTCGTTTTAACCGTCACAGTCCGCTTCATTCAATGTTTAGTTTGATAATTGATGAACATATATTCATTGTGAGTCTGTTGCTTTCAAGTTGTGTTAATACAAATATGATTTAAACTTGTCCCTCCATTGCCAACGTATTCAATATATGGAAATAGCATATGTGTGTGAGTTTGCGTGAGTGATTGGGGGAAATAACAGCGAAAATTGTTTCCAGCTAAAATATAATATTTTACTGTATATCAATTAGCCTGTGCGATCCCGGAATAAGATACTAGTTGTTGACCCTAAAGTACTCCTAACCTTAAGTCATAACATCTCAGACTACTATAGTAACATTGACATGCGTGCATCAGTTTTTTTTTATTATTATTTCATTCAAAAGATTTAGGGACACGGAAAAAACACGCAGAAATAATTTTTCCTTGTTTATACTCCACACAAAGTAATTTGTCAGTCGTGGCGAGTATGTGTGACAGTTTATTACTTCTGTGTGAATATAATAAAATTATGTAATTTTTGGTACGATATCACTCTTTTGGGAAGATAATGGTGGCTCTGAAAAGGACCGTTTAGTTTAGTTTCGTTTGAAAACAATATGAATTTACTCCAATCCATGACCCGCGTATGTGTGTGTGTGTGGGGGGGGGGGGGGCGATCTTCTTAGCAGTGAAACTGAAACGGGCACGTGAAAATTACAACTCAACCTCGATTTATTCTTCAATAGCATACATACTCAGTGGCAGCGGCAGCGGTCGCCCCACGAAGAAAATTTTGAGGGCCTCGCCCCTCCAAAATCAAGGGGAAACCCTTTGTGTCAGCAAAATTTCCCCCTAATGCAGGAAATAGCGTTTTAGATTGTCTAGATTTCAAATTTTTGCATGCCCCCGGACCCCCTAGAGGTTGTGAGCAGATTTCGCCCCCGATGTAAAATTTCGTGCCGCCCAATCTGAATTACAGATGTGCCAAAAACGCACAACGTTGCAGCCATAGATCTCGTCGAGTAACAATTTTTAGGGCAGAGGCGTTCTCATTGACCTAATATAAATACGGTGTTTACTCCGATGTTCGAACAAATATTGGCCAAATTAATGCTCGGTGTGCTTACTGGTAGTTTCCTGTAGGATTACATGCATAAAATGAAATAGGGAGAAAACATATGGTTATGAAATGATGATTCTAAGAAGTATACTGTCAATAAATGTGATATGAATAAACACAAACGTACATTATACTATAAACCGTCAAAGGTTATATAGAAAGATCCATAAAACGAATGAATCCCGCCCACACATACTGATATTTCTGGAAATTACGTAAATACATTGTGTGGTGATACTGAACAACAAATGTTTATAACCACAGTGTCATCTATCGAGAACCTTGTACAGCAAGCGAAATTTCACAGTTACAACTGTGCAACCCAGTTTATTTAGTTCATGGCGCAACTTATGAAAACCCGTTGCAACCGGGGCATGCATTTCGATGGAATTCAGCTCCCCGCCTACTAAATAGCAAATTACTAGTCAATTACAGAATTGGGTTTTGTCATCCGTCGGAATAAGCTACTTTGGCCAGTAATATATGGGGGAATTTGACGGAGGAGACATTCACAGCACGGTTACTAAAAAGATACGGTTACTAAAAAAGATTTTTTAGTAACCGTGTTCACAGCAATCGAATCAAAACAAAATTGAAACTGTGAAACTGCTTTGCGAGCGGAAGTCGACATTTACGAAAACCTTGAATACAGCATAACTATGATTACTGCAGATGCGAGGCATGGTTGGCGAAACGACCATTATTTAGAAATTCCCGATAACTTTTACAAAGGCCGCATTGCCATCTTGAGCAATGCTTTATCGGAGGCGGCCCGGGACTATGGATTGAATACTACATGCATAGCGGGGTCAGCTAATGTAGGTCAGGTAATCGAATGTTGAGGTAATCGCAAGTCAAGCGAACCGAATGTCGAGGTAATCGCAAGTTAAGTGAACCGAATATCAAGACATTTGGACGTGAAAATAACCGAATCTTATGACAATTGAATGTCAAGATAATTTCTAAATAACGACACAATTGTAACATTAAGAAAGAATGACAAAATGATATTGTAGCAATTACACAATAATGAAATAATTAAGAAATAAAGTTGAAATAATGAAACAATAGCAATACGATGCTGCAGTAATAACACAATTATAATGGAATAAGCGCAATTTATATTATACCAGTATATTGATGGTGTTAATTCATTGATTTGATTGGTCCAAACACAAAATTTGCATATGCAATCCATGGTATCCTCGGGGGGGGGGGGGGGGCGGAGCTACGTCACAGACGTTCTACGTTGCTAAGACGCGCACCACTGTACCACGTATTTCTATGGGCTCTGTGCGCGCTGCTGTGGAACGCCGGTGGAGCCCGTAAAAACTCGAGAAAACAACACAAACTCAACTTTGAAGTAATCCTGAACAACCAAATTCATATATGTTACACACGTAGGGCTAATCTTGTTACGCTGTTCAGGGGACTCTCAACAACCATCGCAAAGTACCGTTTTCTGCGAGTTTTTGGTCTTTGTTTTCACCGCGAGGGTTGCCAGACGGTAGAAAATGCCCGGATGTCCGCCCGAGGATATTGGCTGATAATGCACGGCTAAACCAAGTGGCCCTGGAACATGAATTGACTATAGGTTTAATACGGAAATACTCAAAACCGGTATTATTTGATTTTTAGGGAAATATAGAGGTTGAATTTTGAAAGCATATTGAAAAAATACTGAATTAAAAACATCTGAAAAGTTATATAACTATAATATTGCTTTTTGTTAATGGTGGGATCCAAGTTGTGAGCGTCGGTCGTTGGGTGATTGTCGTTCGCCACACAAACCTAAACCACCGTCCCTCAACACCGTGAGGTGCCAACACGAACGCCAGAACGCTGTGTTCTCAGTGTTGTTACTTTGAGATGGATTGCGAACTTCCAACAAAGAAAACATGATCTTTAAGTACAAGATATAATTGAGGGATTTAATGACAAAAAAATGCAAAAAAACTATGAGTCACAGGCAAAAATGTATGCTACCAACTCCACCAATAACAACCGGTGTCCGGTAGCGGCAGCTGACAAAATTGCAGTGCACCCGGGTAATTGCCATCTGTTTCAAAAAACACGGGACAACGCAGGATTTGACGACGATATATGGTATTGTAATTCTCCACTATGGGTAAATAAATTACAGGAGATGATGAAGGTAATTTCGAAAGCTACAGATTTGTGCCGAGTGTACACCAACCACTGTATTAGAGCGACGGCGTGCAAAGTCTTTCGGCCGGAGTTGAGACAAGGCATATCATGTACGTGTCACAAAAACGATGCGAAAATCCGATCTTACACCATCAAACTTACCCCAGAACAACGACAAAACTTGTCAGTCACACTGTCACAAAACTTTGGTTATACCAAAGGTATCCAGGTCAGATGTTGGAACTGAGGTCGCTGTGCCGGTCGCCGTACGTGATACACCGCGTCCCGCCGCGTCTCAAATTTCGGTCGAACCAAGTACCGCTGAACGTCAAATATCCACAGTTACAAGTAGTATGATGAGTCACAAAACCGGTTTATTTCACAACTGTACTTTCAATGGGCAAATTACAATCCAAATTGTACAAAAACCGGAATGAAAACGTGGAAAATCCGTTGTTTAAATCACGGTTACTAAACCCTGTTTAAATGATCCAAACTGTACACGACCCTGTATTTCAAATCGCGTTGTGCGTCAGTAAAAGGTCAGAAAGGTCATCCTTTGTTATGCTAATTTGTGTGTTTACGCTGCTCTATTCAACGTGGATATGTTTCTTTTTCATGTGGAATAAAAATTAGTTTGTATTCAATTTGAACTGTGTTGCTCATGTAATTTGTGTATGTATTCAGCGTACAACTACATACTATTCTTATAAATATTCATGTTCAAGGCCCATAATCATGATCTTTTAGTAGATGAAAGTAAACTCTTTTTTTACTAGTTTTATCGAATTGTCAATATACTGGTATAATATAATAGCAATACCCCCCCCCCCCGCCGAAGTTGGGTATACCACTTGATATTGCACAATATTGCATGCAGCTCGTGCATATATGTCGTGAATTGTGCAATATCTCGTGGTATACCCGCCTTCGGCGGGGGTTATTGCTTAAATAATGTTTAAATAAAGACCAAATAACCGAATAATGACCAAATAATAACCAAACAAGGTTCCAAATAAAGACCAAACAACTAAAGAATGATCAAATAATGACACCAAGCTAATTTTGGCGGTATTCTCACCCCATATTTCACCCCGTGAGAAAACGCAGGTGTTAGGTCACGCAGGAGATATGTACGTGTTACGCCACGACAGAGAAAACATAGGTGTTAGGTTACGCTGGATATATGCAGGCATGCCTTCAGAGGAAAGAATTTGTAATTTGTGTGAAGACAAGGCTATTGGTGATGAAATACATGCATTATTGGTTTGTAAGAACCAAAGGTTAATAACTAGTCGTACACAATTTATTAATACTTTGTCATTGTATAATGATAGTCTACTAACATTATCAGAACAAAACATGTTCAAACAAATTTTAAGTTCAAATGATGGTTTCATTACCAACAGCCTGGGAAAATTCATCAATGATATTTTAACAGAAAACAAAAATTAAACTTTTAATATTTAACATTTTTTTTTCTTTTTTTTTCTAACATTTATTTTATATTTTTACAGTGTTTGTTTATTTGTTATTTGTTTGTGTGTTTATAAAGTAATGTATATTGGCCATAGATTATGTATTTTCCATGCATTTTTTTGTGTCAAATAAAAAATATACTAATATGCAGGTGTTACGTCACGCAAGAGATATGCAGACACTTATCGATGCCACGTGATCCAAAGTGTTCGTAGTTATTGCGTCAGTGAATTAATTTGCATATTTGGACATAGGTAAGGGCTCACCTGCTGTGATAGTTTCGAGACAAAATTATATTTTCTTAGAATGGCCCTTACATATAATCCGCATCTCTGGTTAGTTTGGGTGTAGGATATGAGATTAGTGTAGGGTAGTTGAAAACCCGAGGGTGTTCACTTTGATTTTGGGTGGTAGTGCTCCGCTGCCAGTTGAAAACTGAACCCCAATAAGATCTCGACATTGGGGGTGCTTTTTGGTATGGGGTTGGACAGGACAGTCACACAACAGAGGGGTTAAATATGGGTTTGGCCTGGAGTATGCACAGTCTGCACACTATTCATTTACACTGAGTGGATACAACGCAAACGACACCATGTGACATTACTCACCTGTATCTCTGTGATTCCCGGCCTTAATATGTCAATAAGAAGACGGCTATCGGTTGCTAACGAGTGGAAAGACTGGGATGCAACATCTGAGATGGTGTCGTCATGGAGACACCTGACATCAATATGATACGGATGAGTAGTTTCAACGATAAATGATCTTGCCTCTGTCGGTGCAATTTTGTTCAAGGGTATCTCAAGAGTCGTTCCGACCACACAAAGGTCGAAGTTCACGGCCTCTCTCTTGAGATGTACAACTCTTGATACATCGTGGGCTGCCTTGTATCGCTTCAATGGATATCTTCCTTCCTTGGGCTGCAATACCAACATGAGTCAATTGGTTATTACTTTGTTTCAAATTAGAATTTTCCAAATATCTTTCAAAGGTTGTATTAAATGTTTATAGTCAAAGAATAAAAAAATTAATGTAAAATAAAAAATATACATAGATCATTTAAGATTACACAAGTGAGTCTGGTTGCAAATGAATTCGTGTATGGTAAGATTTCTTCCTCAGAAGCATTTTACAACTCATGTCGCTCCAAGTTGTTACTTTAAAACATACATTGTATGTAAGCCAGTTGACACACATTCGTGTTCGACTTAGGCTTCATTCTCATTAAATTGTAAAGTGCCATAATTTTCCGCCATGAAACATTGTTAGAAAAACTGCCACTGGGTAACGCCATAAATAATAAGCTGACACATGCTTACGATAATGATGGTGAAATGCACTTTACTTTTAATACAAAGAATTGCATAAATATCAGACATATAAGTTTGCAACCACATATTAGATTACACATTTATTCATTTAATAATTGTTTGATATTAGATTAGTCTTTTATTCAATCTCAATTACTGACCACACACTAAAAATTTATTCAGAAACAAATTGCCTGGTCACATGACCAGTTATTTACATATTCAATGCAGCAAAGCACATCTTGCAGCCAGCAGACTTGCAGCCATCTTGCCGTTTTTGCTAGATTATTTATCTTATGCACAAATAACATTTCCCCTAATTTCAAGGGGACTATGTGATTTACATTGAATTGTTGAATAAAAAATTATATATTCCTTCTGGCTTGACTAAGTATATCTTGAACACAATTTATTCCGTCGTTTTTTCACTAAATATAATTTTAATTTATTTAATAAAATATCACAATTATACCAAAATAACAGTTATTTTTCAAGTACCTTTGATTCCAAATGTTGAGCAACTACGTTCGTTTACTATTATTATCTGGTCTGTGATACTTACCTTATTCATATAATTTCTCTTTTCTAGATTAAATAAATAATTTGCATGTGTTTCCTCGTACCCCCCCCACTTAGCCCGTAATCGGGTTATTATTGCATCTAAATGTTCCTTCCTCAGGACGTTCCACTCATTTTACTCATCCAATTGTGCAATTACTTGAAGACTATGATCGAAACTTGTCAGCTCTTCTAATCTTTCAATGTCAATGTTACTATTTTCCCTTGTTTATTTTTTGTGTGAAAAACATTATGCATTAGACCAGTTTCTGTTCGCTGCTATTTCCTCGTTATGCGCAAAAATCGAACGTAACAATAGGATTCGACAAATGAGAAAGTATCTTGTACTATACGCATTAAATACCTATTGACCAAAATTCCTCCAGCCCCCTCCCTCCCGATTTCTATTAGGTCACCCCAAACGTTGTCGTTGTTCGTACTCGTCAGAGCTTATTTCCGCTTTAGGACTCTTATAACGACGTGAAGCTGCGCATGCCTTGGCTTTACGACGTTGTGGTTGGTCAACACGGGCACTATATCTCAGATGTTAGATTTGATGGGACGGATAGTGAGTTAACTCAACTGTGTATTATATTATAACTATACAGAGGATCAAATGAAGATTTGTATTGAGCTGAAAGCGTATAAGTGATTATTAAGATAGCAGTCGATTTCATTGACATGGAGCAAAACAAAAACGGTTCGTTATCATAAACAATATACACTATAATATGACGATCATGTGATATCTCTGAACTTAAGACGAGTTATATAGCTTTCCATATAGATATGAATTTTCGATCTGTCCTGCATTACGCCGTACTGTGGGGATATGCACGCTATACATGTGAATAGGCATCATAAATCCAACTCTGTGATAGTCACGGGGGAATAACAATTCCACGATAAATTTCCAAAATTAATGATTATTTGAAAAAAAACACCATACCACACATATGACCCGTCATTCAAGCACAATGCCAAAATGATCTCCATGTGCTTCAGTTTTAAGCCTAATTATATTCCTACCTTGAAATCGGATAGAACGTTGTCTATTCCCCCTGGTAACGAGACGCCAGATCCCATTGTGATATATCAGAATACGACTATACAAAGAGAAACAACCGGTTATTACGTGACTTGTATTCATTCGAGAATGTCGTGTAATATACTCGTACGTTTTTAACAGCTTTCAGAGTTGAATCTTTTATATACAAGCATACAGAGTTCAAGTTCGGCCATTTATTATACGATTATGAAATACACGTTTGGTCGTGCTTTTATTGTGTATTTAATTGTATCGTTCAAACACGATTGCTTTAATGGACTGCTGTGTATGCATAACTAGAACATCAATATCACAAAAGTAACACACATTGATCATAACACTGCGACATCTGTCATTAACTGCAGGTAGACCCCGCAGATGATAGCCGCATGCTTCCTAATAATATGTGTTTTTGTACATTATAGGCCCCCAAGAGGTCATAGCAGGACGTTAACCCCATAATGTATACAGAATATATCTATATGATTCGTATACTATACAATGATCTATTATATGTACCGAGAATCAAGAAGTATTGTTCCTATTTTAGGACAGAATATCTTCTGTTCAGTAGATATATTATATGACATGTACTGTTGACTTACCTGTGCGACCACAAGGCGTCTTGTCATGCCAGGCTATCGCTCTACCTTCATAAACAATGACATTAAATTTGGAACATCGAATAACTACGGTAACAGACTTGGTATATAGTTGAGTGTTAAGACGTCAGCGTAACTGCTACGTCGGTGTGTGTTATTCGTTGGTGTCGTGAAAGGGCCTCGGGTCAAAATGGACCACGGCGATAAAACACAATACCAGTGGCCACAATAGATTGAGAGCTTTTTACGGTTTTAACAAAGATTTACTGTTTAGTTCGATAAACAATGCGACGCCACCTCAATAAAGAAGAATCACTTGTTCTGCGTCACAGATAACGTGTACTTAATTGGGACAAGATGGCGCACTGTGTAAGGGAATACAAGAATTTTATTGTTCGACGTTATTATTTTTTTTTGCTAATCCAGGAACACAGTAGCATTCCATGATACTGATACTTGGTTGTTAAATCTATTTCTATTTCGCGCGTATATATTTGTGTATTCAATATACGGGTTGTTCAAACACGAGAATATATTTCCTATTGAGAAAACATGTTCGTTATTCATGTATATAAAGTGCCAATTCGGTACATTTATGCAAGTTACTTTGTATTAATCTTAATAAATATTAGAAGTAAATAACAGTTCACTTTTTGTTTTTATTTTTGGTTTCTCCACGCACCCTCATTTCGTACTATGGCTGGTATTGTTCAAATATACTGTAGTGATCAGTCAATCGATCACTAATACAAAATTATAAATAATTGTACATGTTTAGTTAAACGCAAGTAATGTTTTCAGTGTCGCTACTTTGTAAATGTGCCTTGTACTAATTATCATTGGCCTGTTGTACTGTATACTAGTACATATACCAGATGCAGTTGATAAGATACGAAGATTACGTATATACATCGTACGTCACTCATATCTGACCGACGTATAGTCTATAGTGTACAGTGCGAGCCGACTTCATGATATGTAAATATGACTTTCATCGAAAATGATAACGATAGTGATAAGGTTCCCCATATGGTTAACATCGCCAATTATTACGTCACACGGTGGACGCAATCAAACGCAAGCGGTGCACTTTACCCTGGGGAATTTTAACATCAATGCATCACAGACACTATAAATGAGAAGAGTTTTGCAGATTTTTCTCAATCCGATTTCACCGCTGGTACCTGTCTAGTAGCACCTGAATCCCACTTTGTTTCACTCGGTAAGTTTCAACTTGTTGTGATTTGTGTACCGGGTCGAGAAGGATACAATGCGATTTACGAGGCAATAGTTATGTATTTGCTCTCTGTATCATGTTAACAGTATATGATATACGAAACATGCAAGCGGTATTTGATATATGTAACATGCTAGCAGTATGTGATATATGCAACATGCTAGCAGTATTTGATACATGTAACATGCTTGCAGTATTTGATATATGCAACATGCTAGAAGTATTTGACATACGAAACATGCTAGCAGTTTTTGATACATGTAACATGCTAGCAGTATTTGATATATGCAACATTCTAGCAGTATTTGATACATGTAACATGCTAGCAGTATTTGATACATGTAACATGCTAGCAGTATTTGATATATGCAACATTCTAGCAGTATTTGGTACATGTAACATTCTAGCAGTATTTGATATATGCAACATGCTAGAAGTATTTGACATACAAAACATGCTAACAGTATTTGACATACGAAACATGCTATAGAAGTATTTGACATACGAAAAGTGCTAGCGGTATGTGATACATGTAACATGTCAGCAGTATTTGATATATGCAACATGATAGCAGTATTTGATATATGCAACATGATAGCAGTATTTGATACATGTAACATGCTAGCAGTATTTGGTACATGTAACATTCTAGCAGTATTTGATACATGTAACATGTCAGCAGTATTTGATACATGTAACATGCTAGCAGTATGTGATATATGCAACATGCTAGCAGTATTTGATACATGTAACATGCTAGCAGTATTTGATATATGCAACATGCTAGCAGTATTTGATACATGTAACATGCTAGCAGTATTTGATATATGCAACATGCTAGCAGTATTTGGTACATGTAACATTCTAGCAGTATTTGATATATGCAACATGCTGGAAGTATTTGACATACGAAACATGCTAACAGTATTTGACATACGAAACGTGCTAGCAGTATTTTATATATGCAACATGCTGGAAGTATTTGACATACGAAACATGCTAGCAGTATTTGACATACGAAACATGCTAGCAGTATTTGACATACGAACATGCAAGCAGTATTTGACATACGAAACATGCTACCAGTATTTGACATACAAAACATGCTAACAGTATTTGACATACGAAACATGCTAGCAGTATTTGACATACGAAACATGCTAGCAGTATTTGACATACAAAACATACAAGCAGTATTTGACATACGAAACATGCTAGCAGTATTTGACATACGAAAATGCTAACAGTATTTGACATACAAAACATGCAAGCAGTATTTGACATACGAAACATGCTAGCAGTATTTGACATACGAAAATGATAACAGTATTTGACATACGAAACATGCTAGCAGTATTTGACATACGAAACATGCTAGCAGTATTTGACATACGAAAATGCTAACAGTATTTGATTGAATAATAACATGCATGTGAAACAACATGTTGACAAAGTGTGTAATTTCAACCAGGTTAAAGCTCATGTTAAATATATGCCACGGGAAATATATGTAACATAAGCAGCGTCGCTACATCCATCCAATATGCCCATGGACCACGTGACTAACTAGCGTTTATCACTACTATACTTTACGTGGTGTCCATATCACAAACATGTTTTTCTTTCACCGCAGCTACTTGATTTCATCATTGTATCGTCATCATGGTACACGTGACATCCACGTATTCGCTTCTTTTGTTTACATTTGTAAATGGTAAGTATTTTTTTTATTTCTCTGACGCTCATCATAAGTCGCGCCCTCAAGAGGCAAAGCGCTTCTGTGACGAAAATAAGATTCGGTGAGGCTTTGATTTGAAAACAATTTGACGAGGCACTGCCACTCGAAGTCATAACATCGACCCTTGGAACAAATCACACACAAAAACACGCCATTTGAGGGGATGAAAAGGGTAGGTTTGGTAAAAATTACATCGTTTTCGGATTTTTCTTTCGAAATTTAGTCTAAATTTGCATATTGTTGTTACTTTTCCGAAATGTTCAGATATATATTTCTCGAAAAAAGTTGACCCATATGAAGGAAATGTTCAGAGAAAATTAGGCCATTTTGTGCTGTAGGTCACGCATTCCTTTCTTAAGGTGGGTGATAAAGTATAGAATATATGAAATCTCTAAAAACAGTACTTTTATTATTGACAACGATCACAGATCAAAACAAAACAATAGTAACGCTGTGATCACATGAATTTGTATTTGTATTGCTTCGTCGCTTGAGGTCGCTGCTCTGGTACTCAATATGGCATTCAATTGCTTGTGTTTCTACCTCTACAGCTGTGGGTTGTTCAGTGTTGTAATTAATATATATACAAATTTATTTATTACCACTGATTAGTCTATCCATGATATGATGTGATTTATCACGTATATTCGGTATTAACCTCCACTCTGTCTATTGTAATTATTTGAAGACTGTAAACGCTTTCTACCATACTAAACCGGTCATCAAATTTAACAAGTGCTTTCTCGTTTTACAATGAAATCTAAATGAGCTACGGCAAGCCGAAATAGGTCTCAATGATTGTATACAGCGCCACCAGTGGCAGTTCCCGGCTCCTTGCGTCAAGTTAACATATATAGATATTGTTATACCATATTAACTGGACAGCTAGCTACAGCTACATAATGAATATATATTATAGTTTTAGACAACAATAGGTGAAATAGACCATTTTCCGTTCACTGCGAGAATCACGCGTTATGCGTGAAATCGAACGTAAAAACAGGACAAACAAAGGTCATAGCGTCGTAGTGGCGTCAAACATCGCGTGGGATTCGACAAACGCGAAAGTATTTCGGGGACATTTCCATGCTTAATAATGTGCTGTCCACATTTGATGATAGGCAATTTCGATTAAGTAAGGGTATTCGGAAGCAATATTCCTCTGTCGAAGATCGGCCAGTCAATGTAAGCTACGAAATAAAGAAATTCTAGTTCAAAATCAAATCGTTCGATTTTTGCGGCAGACGTTCGACGCGCGTCTTTCATGCATCTCGCGAGATCTCGCAATTGTACGGAAAATCACCTATTTCACATGTCTCTGTGCCGATTCCTCACTCGAATACAACAGTGACGTCTGTGAAATTTATTGTTATAGGGCGGTGGTCGTCGTGCCGCCGTAGCGACGTACACAACGCGTGTAAAATACATTGAAATTCAACACGCACTGTGCGACGACCACCGCCCTTTTTACGTCCGCCGTGGTGCAGCGTTAATTTTCTATGTTCCCAAGGTGTTATTAGTTTTTCTCATCCTATACAATGGAGGCGGAGGGTCTCTCCCATAAATTCAGAAACATACTCAGTAGTACGATATTTTAATTTGACTCAATCATGCCATGCAGCTCATCTTTGTTATAACACAGCTGAAGTTGGTTGATATTACCCTTCCTTTTATATTACTCCAGGCGTTGCCGTTCTCACTCAACAAACTACTTGTAATTGGGGTCAGTTCTCATGTGGTGATGGTCAGTGCATTCCGGACAGCAACGTTTGCGATCAGGTGACGCAATGCAATAATGGAGCCGACGAAAGCGCAATATGCCGTAAGTATCGCCATACATTTTTTTGCTGAACGGAAAATACATGGTCACAAATTTCAAAACTGGTTAGAACGAGCAATTATATCATCATAAACTTGAATGCTGAACCTCATCATAAGCATTGTCAGGAGGGATTTTTTTATAAGAAAGTAGGAGAAGACAATGCTAAGACATCTGTTTACACATAACGCCATCCATTCGTGCTTGACAGTGGATTTACCTTACTATAATTATTGCTTACTTGTCAGTTTCATGGTGTTAAAACATATCAGCTTGATATATAGGCATGGTTATTTATATTTTACTGACAAACTTATCTCATTATTCCTCAGACCAGACGTTAAGTGGGTGGAATAAACTGCTTAGCGATAAGCTCAGTGCATTGGTTGACCCACGTCTTCTTCTGAGTAAACTGACAGCCAAGGAAAAGTGTTGTAAGTAACTTCATGTCTGTCGATTATCGCCCTTGTTAAACCACGTTAAGTTGACAGTCATTAACATTACTGGCAGCTAGTTGACATACGTTAACAGTGTCATCACCGTTTTTACGTTGTCGTTTGTTTTATGTTTTTTGATCTGTAAACTTTGATATTTTTTGACTTGACATATTTCAGCTCTAGATTCAGTTCCACATGGCTGTACCTGTAAATGGAACACCAAAGTTACGTGTACAAGTTTAAATCTAACAGAGATCCCAAAACATATATCCAGAGAGACAACTTCCCTGTGAGTACTCTCAAATTAATAGGCATTTGCGCGTCCCTTAGAAAACCAAGTTCGTATGAACCAGGTCATATTTGTTGCCTGAGAACTTTTGTTTTTCTAATAAAATTTGACTCGTAGTATATTTAAGACTGATAAAAATTACATGAGGCTTTCATTCGGGAATCAAATTTGTGTAATTATCATAGGTTTCTTGGAAATACGATGTCTAGTGTGTGTGTGTTCATAGAATTGAAAGAAAATATTCATCTAGCGGGTATTCGATAATGTCTATCAGTAGGCAGCTTCCATTTCTGTTTTGGGGTTTATTTGTGTCCGCCCGACATTTGGACATGCCTACCGGATTGTGTTCAATGTTTGTACAAGTACAAAGCAAGTCCGAATGTGAAATATATTCACGTCAATTATTTTTGTTGTTGCATGGAGCTTTGACCGACTCAATCATTTAACCCCCCCCCCCCAAATACTATTTGGTCATGTCATCAACCGTTCTACAGGCATGCCTGAACCGATGTAATTCATAATCGGCATTGGCATGCCCATAGCGGGTTACTAATACATCAATTTGTGTCGTGATTCGAAATGGAAGAATGGCGGCCATCTCTTTTATTGCAATTGTTCTTACCAATTTGAACATATCATCGCCTAGGCCGATTTTATTAAAACTTGGCGTGGACATCACACATAGTGGTTTACTGATGAACGTCCTTTTGTTTATTGATTCGATACATAATGGCCGACTTGCTGGTGTTCGTTAGTTTTATTTTTCATGTGACCTTAACCATTTTTTGGAACATGCGTTGATTTTGTTGAATGTGGGTACATGGAGAAGACATAATGCTCTACACTAACGCGTGTTGATTTTCTTCTAATTACATAATTAAATCGACTGGTGGCCATTTGCTCTTCAAAACAAAATGAAATGTATCATTGTCTGCTGCTCGGGCATTTTATTCAAACTCACATGATAGTTTTAATGCACGACGGCTTGCTCTGTGGTTTGGCCCAAAATGGCTAACTAGTGGCTATGTAAGCTATGTTTGTTTTACCATTTTTCAAACACAATTTGACCGATTTTGTTTAGAAAGTTTTTTTTACTAAGAAGGTAAGCACACTAATATGCTGAATTCCAACGTCACAATCCAATTTTTTTCATTGGTTGTTATAATTCACACAGTTACTGAAACTGAACAGAGACTATATATTGACAATGACTTTGACTTGACTGTTTCATGTGGGGAATATGATCACGAGTGTATAGTAGTAAAATAAGACGTAGAAATTATTGTTTCGTACAAAAAATAAAATGTATCAACTGCAAAGCATGCTGGGAAAATGTTCGTTCATTTCTTTTTCAAAAAGTAATCTTCCCTCTTTCAACTCCTAAATGCAGAAATAACGCAGCAAAATGAATATATATATATATAAAGTTACTTTTTAATGTACTACTATGATATTTATGGTTTAGTAATGCTTTTTAGACGTTGTTTGTTCCTAATGTTTTACCCTTTGTTGAATATGGGTCTTTTATTTTTTTCTCTACAATACAAAAGGTACATAACAAGTTACATTATTAAAAAAAAATCACAAAGTTACAAAAAAAAGAAGAAGTGATTTATTCAAAATATAAAATACATGGTCGCCATTTTTTAACAGATTTATCAAATGCAAAAATATGCAAGATCCCGCCTTCATGGATATTCGAGCATCATGGCCGGACTCTGGTTCACTACAGTTGGATTCCCAGTATTAACCCACAGGACATCCTAGTTACAGGTCATAGTAGTCAAAGGTCACGCAGGGTATCATGTGCATTATAATCGGTTGTGGCCGCATGAGAGCTAGTCAGATTAAGTTTGACACAAGTATACTGTGTGTCGAAACATAGGGGTGTCGGAACACAGGGGTGTCGGAACATAGGGTTATCGGAACATAGTGCAAGAATTCTGGAGCCATAATTCTAATATTTGGAGAATTTAACCAATGCTAAAAATTACATTACATCGTCAATAATTTGTATACCATTGTTGTATTCTAGGTACTTGGCAGGAAACGAGATAGAGCATATTAATCACGAAAGACTGGCAATGTTTGACAGACTCCGGGTCCTGTAAGTATGAAATAATGACTCTTGATTATATACTACTCAAATCAAATGTCCTCGGGGGAAAAGCAGATAATATTAATTATTAATATATTTGTATCATTAAGAGATTATGTATTGTATCGCTATTAATGAAAGAAAATAAATTAGAAATTCAGATCCTGGTTTGTTACAGCGGGGGAGTCGATACCTGCGCATGCGTCAGATAGCCATATCGTTTCATTGTTTACAAAAAAAGCATCTACCCATGACCCTTTGCGTTTTTAACGTGTGTTGTTATCGTCGCTTGGGACTAAATTCCCGCGCGTGCGCAGGTGACGACCCTCTCGCTTTAATGTCGAAGACTAGTGTGATCGTGCCTTATCTCGACTGTAGAAATACTTGTCGTGCTCGCGCGCTAAGGGTGCTCTGTTACGTTTCGTGTACGTGTTGACCGCGGGAACGCTCGTCGAGCACGCACGTCGGGGGTATTATCTTGTTTGTTGTACCTGCGACAATTGCGATTAACGTCTTGCTCACTCAGCACTGCCATCGCGATAAATATTGACAGTTAATAACAATACACATTGTGTATTGAACATACTCGCATTGAGCACGTCATTCGGTCTTCGCTATTACAGCCGAAGAAAAAACAGTTCGTCCATTGCACAACTTGATAGGGCGGCAGTCGTCGTGCCGCTTTCTGTTCGATATAGGACTCATATATAAAATATATACATTGTTTATTTACATGAAATTCGAACACGCGCTGCGCGATGACCACCGCGCTTGAATGTGCCGAGTCTTTTATCAAATTATCAATACTGTTTCTTGTGTTAATATACAAGGTTTAAATCACAACTATCGCAGATACAACAAATAATACTGCACCCTTAGCACAAGTGCATGATAAGAGTTTTTACAATCAGTGTGTACAATAAATTATCACGCTATATTGTCTTCAGTTATAGTAACTGACAAATTACTTATTTCGTTGAGTCGCTTTATTTAACTATCTATTGAATATGGATGTATACATACTAAACCACCCAGATGAAATGCATTTATGTTTCTAGTGTCGTGAATAATTGATCATATAACACGAATTTCTGGGTGTGATCGGTTTTTAAAAAGCAGGCGCCCGCGGCACTAGAAAGCGACGCGAAGACGAAACTCTGTTCTTGCCGGTTAAGGAATATAATACATAAAAAAAAAATTCATGTAAACATTTACTTCGAGGTAAGTGCGCTATGGACACTCGGTAAACAAGTAAGTTATATCTCAAGGAAATTTGTGCCGAAGTGAAAAAATTATATTTTTGAACTGGTTGCTATCGTAACATCTTGAAACTTTGTTCGGTGATATGAGATGGAAAAACATACACTATTACAATCCTAATTTGTTAAAACATTCAAAACATTTGATTTAATTTCCCGTTTTATAATAGTTTTCCATTATAAACATTATGATTAGAACAAACCACCATAGCTCGTAGTTCCTTACATGAAACGGTTTTATTGTGCAAATTATACTATATGCACTGGCATCACTTGCATTTTGCACATACACACTACTACTACAACTGGTCGGGGTGTGACTTCGAAAGCAAAGAAAGTCGAACACAGTCACGTGGTCAATATATCGGTATAACACAATTAAGTCAAGACACACTGTTATTTAATGATTAGTATAAGGTCTGTAGCGCTGACAGTTCAAGTGAGTTCTATATTCACAACAATTTGAGTTCAGTGTGATAAACTATTGTACTTATCTTGATTGATTTTAGGAGTCTTCAAGATAATCTCTTGTCCAACCTGACGTACAATACGTTTACATCGCTGGATAGACTAAGAAAACTGTGAGTGAAACCACGAGTACACATTGATGGTTGGTCATTTGTTTAGGCTAGTATCGATTAAATTACAAACCGATCCACGAAAGCAAGTCAGTTGCCTTGCATTGATTGATTGATTGATTGATTGATTACAGGTACCTAGGCAGCAACCGAATAAATACAATTCGTATTGCGGCATTCAGGGATTTAGAAAATCTTGAATGGATGTGAGTAACAAGTATAATATCACTAATATTACACGAAGTACAATATCACTAATATTACACGAAGTACAATATCACTAATATATTTCACAGAGTACATTGTCACATATAACGATATATTGCACAATAAAAACATACCACTCTCTCTATATATATATACATAACTATATAAATTTAGTGTTAGTCCTGGGTGCTTCATGATGCCATGTCATTGCCTCTGTTGTTTCAAAGTGTAATGTACCGGCATATATTATCTATTTTAGGATACTTGATAACAATCAATTACATAATATTAAAGAAGGCTTATTTGTTGGAATGAAATTGCTGTATTTTCTGTAAGTATCATCAACTTATCCACACAGCGTTCTGCTTGAATAAATAGGGGGGATGTGCTAATAACTGTATACTCAACCACCCTATCATAATATAATATAGCCAATGGTCATATTACCAGGCATCCAAACATGAATAAAACATTACTCTTTTTTAAAATTCCAATTCTGTGTTGTTAGCCCACACATGCATTTATAAAATTATCTAAAATATTAATATAAACCAAATATGAAATATGACCAACTACTTAATAGTAGTACAATATTGTTATTACATTATTACAGGTTTGTATTACTAAATATGGTATTATTACAGGGGTTGTAACACCAAATATGCACTGTACCCGATTGTATACTGGTATTAAAACACACCTAGAGCTTCTTGACCAATCAGAATGCTCCATTGCGGAACTGTATATACACTAAATGTCCCGTGTTCGATTTTGACTTGTGTTTTCTAGTCAAATCTTTGTTCTCATAAATTTTCTTAGAAGAACTTGTATACGTCCTATGTTCTCATACATTGTATAGAACATTTACATAGACGAGGTAACATAAGCGACGTAACATTGACCAAGTTTACTGAGCCAACAAGAAACCACAATGGTTGAGTTCGAAATTTGAGTTCACACAGCGTTCGATCTGACAGACACGTTGAGCTATTTTGAACCTTTAGCATTGGCTTTTGGAGTAATTCATTGTGTGATTTTCCGCGAGGCCTGCGGCTTCAACATTTTATCTCTGGTCGGACTTTATATCCCAGAGTCCTCGTAGTATTAGTAGTAGTAGTAGTATCCTATACATAAAACATAGTAAACTGACTGATTAGACTGAACAGATTAGTATTTTGACTCCAAATATTTTATTTTGTAGGCGTCAGTTGTATTTTTAATGGTAACTACATGCATATGTTTTTGTCTACATGTTTACATATTATTGTATATTGCAGAGATCTCAGCTCCAATCTGATTGAACAAATAGAAAACACCGCTTTCGAGCCTCTCGTTTCCCTTGAATGGTTGTAAGTTGAAATCTTCCATTGTATTTATATGGCTAATTTTAAATCAGCTACAATACGTCATGTCGTCGTACCAATCTTTTGCTTGGCGTTTTTTTTTATCTTTACGAATATTTTACCGATGTTTGTTGAAAGGGATGCCACATTCACGGTGTGTCACCTAATAGCATAATGACCATAACATGTTTAATGGCGGAAGGGGTGCCAAAAATATAATTTTTTTTCATATTTCTATTGTTGGGGGTTTAACTTTCCTAACAGTATAAGTGACCTGATTGTATATTAGTTCGTAAAAAGTTTTAAAAAAAGGTCCCAAAAATAGTCACATGCCTCATTAAGTAAACTTCTCACAAAAAAACGTATATTCTTCAATATTATTACAAAGATCTATTGGTTGTATGGAACCGTTCCATTCACTCTGTGGTGACTGGATACGGCTCCCGTTCAACGCGAAATTAAAAAAAATACAAGAATAATTAAAAATCTAAAAAATTGTTTCAGGAGTTTGGCTGATAACCAAATAACACAAGTCGACGATTGGTTTCCAGACAACTGTCGCCTACAAACTCTGTAAGTATATAGAACTTCGCTTTCTGAGTCAATGCGATGCAAGGTTGTGTTTGATTGTACATATGCTTCAACTCAACTGCGCATGCGCCTTAACGCACACTGTCTCGCTTGGAATTGATTTCTCGTTCTAGTATGTTGCTCCACAGTCCCTCAACAAGGAGGGGCTGTGATTGCACTAATTGTGCTATGTTGTATGCAATAAGAAAAAAATACCCAGTTTTGCATATTTCATTTTGACAATTAAAAAAAATGGTTCGATTGAAATAAAATGAATTAACCAAGATCTCAACTAATAATTCATGTTTTGATTATAGCTTTAATTAACATAATTAACTTCTGTATGCGCAAATATCCTCTTTCATCTGAAAAAAATAAGACGTTCGATTAGCTCTGTATTAGCCGGCAATGTGAGGGCGCTTACACTGATGGCAAGTCTGTTGAGATTTCGCGGTCACATGACTTTCGCGTTCACCCCTCGTTTACGCAATTTATATTTATACTTCGAATTCTTTGTGTGGAGTCCGGTCAAACCCTGGGGACTGCCATGTTTGTTTGTTTTATTATTATAAATTATTATTTTAAAAAGTGTACGTTTTCGTTTATATTGCATCTTTAATCACATAAACTAATATAATAATAATAAAACGATTACTAAGAAACGCATGACATTGTTCTAATGGTGTATATTATGTTGTTTTTTTTTCAAGAAATCTTAAACAAAATAAAATTTCATGGATAGACCAAGATGCATTTAGAAATGTTGAAAAATTGGTTGATTTGTAAGTACTCGATATTAACAAAATGTCTCGGTTCTTTTTGAATAATATTTTTAGAATGAATGAATTTGGCTCGTTATTTCAATACCAATTAATTAATTTATTGACAACAAACATGAATGATACGTGATGTAATCATTGTGTGTAGTCTGTCATACGACTGCAAATATTACTCACACAACAACAACTGCAACATATATATAATATATGCATATATTTATAAGATAATGTTTTATGAAATATATTTATATTTTAGAGACCTGTCAAAAAATAATCTATCTTCGTTGCAACCGGGAATATTCAATAACTTGGTTCATTTAACAGACTTGTAAGTACCCTTATATATTGAATTAACGTGCTGAGAGAGGTAGACGTGCATTATTTAAAAAGCGGCAGTCGTCGTGCCGCGTCCTGTTCGATATGGGACTCATAGTGACGTACACAACGCGTGTAAAATACTAGTACATTGTTTATTGACATGAAATTCGAACACGCGCTGCGCGACGACCACCACGCTTTAACCCCCTTGCCAAGAACCTTTTCAGGGAACAACGCGATATCAAAGTAGACTTGTTTCCATTGAAATCAAAAACATTTTTATATTTATTTAAATTTCGCGGTGATGTGGGGCTTTCAAATTATCTCCATTCTCTGTGACTTATCGTAACGCGTTGAACTCTTACAGAAATTCAGCTACACGCATGCGTTTGGAGGAGTATGAACAAATCGTTTTCTTATCCAATTATGTTAATCTTCTTGTAAATATTGTTTTTGTAGATCATTAGCAGGAAATCCATTGGAAACGCTCTCGGTAGATATCTTTACAGATGTGATAGAATTAATAAACCTGTAAGTATATACCAGGTTCATGAACCCCAGATCGCAGATTAAAGGGCGGCAGTCGTCATACCGCGTCCTGTTCGATATGGGACTCGTAGCGACCTATACAACGCGTGTAAAATACATTGTTTATTTACATGAAATTCGAACACACGCTGCGCGATGACCAGCGCGCTTTAAAAACTAATGTGTCAGATGAAGATGAGTTTTCTGCTTGAGATTCACCATTCTTTTTTCTCTTTTCAGGGACTTAACAGGGATTGAGATAGCGAATATAGATGAGCGCATGTTTCGTCATTTACATAAATTACGTCATATGTAAGTAATCGATACTCGTTTTGTTTCCCCATCCCTTATCTTAAAAATCAATTGATTCAGTATCCTGACTAACGTCTGGGTTGTGCCATAGTTCAAATCCCATATAAAAACCTTATCCCACGAATACATTAAGTAATACAAATATAGTATTCAATCATAAACAGTAAAGTAGAGTATATGATTCAATAGACCATTTTCCTTTTACTGCGAGATCCCGAGTTATGCGTGAAATCGTACTAAAACAGAACAAAGGTCATAGCGTCGCAGCAACGTCAAAACATCGCGTGGTATTCGACAAACGCGACAGTGCTTTTTTTTAATTAATTAATACACGTTTGATGGTGGCTAATGAAATGAGGGCATCTCAACGCAATATTTGAAGATCAGCATTTCGACATTGAGCTATAAATAAATTCAAAAGCAAATCGTTCGATTTTCGCGGCATATGTTCGGTCCGCAACTTTCACGCAATATGCGAGATCTCGTAGTGAACAGAAAATCACGTATTCAAACAATGTATAGGTAAATGTAACAATAATTATGATTTGCGAAAGTTACAGTTACAATTACGATCGTATTCTAACAGTTGCTTGGTGAGAATCCTTGTAAATAATAGAATGTTAACAAATTGTTACACAGGGAAACTATTAAAATTACGTGCAGTTATGTTTGCAAAAAAACATTTTAGAAGAATTGCTTTCATGGTTAGATTCCGCATTTGTATGGATGCCTGGAATTGTTTTGGTGTACGGATTAAAATACAAAACAAATCTTACCTGAGATATTATATTTCCGTGTAGTATTTTGTAACACATGTTTAACCTTTAACTTCCCATCGATCGATCAAGCAAATTTAAAGTGGAGCATATTTCTTTGCATATCGAACATATCGAAATCTTTTTCAGTTTCCCATTCCCTTATATTTTTATGGTGGCCATTTTGTTTTGCACACATATACTTTTGTAATTAAACTGGAAAAAAAACGGACGGGGACTGTGTTACCACGGACAGGGACTGTGTCACCACGGACGGGAACTGTGTTACCACGCGCGGATTTAGAGGGAGGCGAAAACAAAATTGACAAATCAATTGACAACCCCAGCCCACCGGAGGTCTACTTCGGCTACGTCAAGCGCCCCCTCTTACCGATATTCTGGATCCGCCAGTGGTTAGTATAAATTAAATATTCATTTTTTTGACTTGCATTTATAATGTGTTTATTTTTCTGACTTACAGTTTTGTAAAATACCAAGCGTATTGCTGCCATGTTCCTCATTTCTACTATTGTCACGTTGACGGTGAAGACACACCCTTAAATAAAGAACAAGTGAACACACTATGTAGTAATGCTAACGACTATTAAATAATATTGGCAATATTTTAGTGACAGAAGAAGGGCTACGCCATATATGACGTGATCGACGCATACTGCACCATTCACTTTTCCACGAACGTTTTTCTTTTCTGCGTTTTATTACATTTCGCTCATCGTTTTCGACATGTCAAATAACATAGAATAGCGACTGGTTCTTTCGTGTAGTATGTTTCACTTAAGTCGCGGATTGAAAATATTTACTAGCGGTCGGTAGCAGCAACATGTTGTTTGACGGAGTTAGAGGATGATCTGCTAAACGTTACGGAACAGAATGACGCGCGTGGAACTCTGTGGAAAGGTGAAACGTAACATGTGTTGCTCATTTCATTATTACAGTTAAAACATTTAAGTGAAAATTATAGAGAACCAAACTGAATTGTACATTTCATATTTAGTCCTTGGTTCTACAAATTGTTCTTAGGAATTGTTTCTGTAATTTTAGAATCTTTATGATATGTTTCATTAGTGATTAGACAAGTTCAACTATATCTTAGTATATTGAATGTATATGTAAATTATTTTTATTTGTATGCACAATTAATATCATGTTTCGTCAGTGATCAGATGAGTCCATTAATATGCTCGTATATTGAATATATATATATGTAAATTACACTTATGTTTATGCACAATTAATGTTATGTTCCATCAGTGATCAGACAAGTTTAATGCAATACTAATATATATGTAAATTACTTTATTTGTATGCACAATTGATTGTATATTTTATTAGTGACCAGACAAATTCAATGATACACTAACTAGTATTACATGTATATGTAAATTAATTTATTGGTATGCACAATTGATTGTATATTTTATTAGTGACCAGACAAATTCAATGATACACTAACTAGTATTACATGTATATGTAAATTAATTTATTTGTATGCACAATTGATTGTATATTTTATTGGTGATCAGACAAGTTCAATGGTACACTAACTGGTATTACATGTATATGTAAATTAATTTATTGGTATGCACAATTGATTGTATATTTTATTAGTGACCAGACAAGTTCAATGATACACTAACTGTTATTACATGTATATGTAAATTACTTTATTGGTATGCACAATTGATTGTATATTTTATTAGTGACCAGACAAGTTCAATGATACACTAACTAGTATTACATGTATATGTAAATTAATTTATTTGTATGCACAATAAATATGTTTCCATCAGTGATTAGACAATTTCAACGATATACACATGTACTAGTATATCAAATGTTTTAATTACTTTATTTGTGCGCATAATTAATATATGTTTCATCGGTGAGTAAGAATGTCTGATGTTTTGGATTCAATACATGGCTATTTACAATGTTGTTCGTGATTGGTCACCCAACGCCAAAACTTTACAATCAGTCAAATCAATTTGTCTGTTCTATTTTTGTAGATATACTTCGACTCAGTTGCAGTTCTATGGTTAAGGGCATTCTAATTGCTCGTTTAAAGTGAAAAGTGTCGTTTTTCATTAATCATCCTCCCTATCCCACGGTCCCGTTTCTTCAACATATAGGCCTCTACACGATAGAGGCTTGGCCGAATAAACTTCGACCTTGGCTAGCGAAGATGTTCATTAATATGTTATTCCGTTTTGTACTATAATAGTCAGGTAGAGGGAAAATAGGTAAGAGGAAAAAATGTCAAAATGATCGGACATAGTGGAACATTAAAATTCGTCTGTGTACAGTACACTCACTCTACACTACGTAGTAACATTTCCTATTATGAAATGTCTAACGTCTTCTTACCATGTGTTGTTATTATTATTATAAATATGACCTTATGACTTGGGTATTAAATGTGTATGTCCACGCTGCGTGATCTGCAGGGAACCTCCTACTGACCCCTATAAGCATAAAAAGAAATTTGGATTTTGTTCAGTTCGTAAGAAATCTTATCCAATGGAATCCTGCAATCGGATTTCGAAGTACCACATAAATAAAAGCGAAATTTGAAAAAAACAAACTGTGTTTGAGTTGGTTAGCTCCGACTAGTGCTCCAACATTAGAGGATTTGTTGCCAAAACAACTAATTTTATAATTGCCTTTATGGTATTCACAATAATCAGTGAGACCATATATCGCAGACTGGGCGTGCAATTTAGATTAACGGATTTTAAGCGGACAAAAAAATAAATGAGAATGATCTGAACTTTGTCCCATAACTGAAATGACACATGAACAATAGAATGCTGAGTAAAAAAATAATTTCCTGGAAAAAATAGCAGTATATATGGGCAAATCGTTTTTGTTTCGGATTCTAAGTCGATCAAGAGCTGTAAGAATTGTATTCCTAACATTACTGACATTCTTGGGGGTTTAGTATATTTGTCAACCAATATTCCATACATGATGAGTTGATGTGTTCCAGTGACGTGTAAAACATAAGTTCGAATGAAAATTACATTTCTATAATTTTATTCGGTGAAAATACTCAACGCCTTGTTGGCCATTTTGAAGCCAACCACAAAATAAACATGATGTGTATCAATATATCAAGCAATCAGTATGTCAAACGTCAACAAAACAATTACCAACTTTGACCCAAATCAGTCCAGAATTATTCAAGAAATGGCGAATGGGTTCTCATGAGTTTGGAAAGACAGACTGAAGAGACCCAAAGAAATATTTTTCAACATGTACAACACCTAAACTATGACTCAACTTTACACTTACCTAATAGTACCATCCAATGACCCTGTACAGACAATATCATCAGTTACTTTGACCATACAATCAATAGAAGTTGGATGTCCTGGAAACCGATCACTTAAATTGCCCCATTCTGACCAATTAAAAAGATTCAATGCTCCATCGCCCATTCCACAGACAATTTTTTGGCCACGCTTCCAGATCAATAAAAAACAATTGGCATGTTTCATACACACTCAAGATTTGAATGAAGTCTTCCACGGTATATAAATATTTTACCTTACAGTCAGCCAATTGCAAACAGTCTTAATTTCACATAAAAACAATCAACCAATGAGATTCACTGTTATACTGACCAGTAGTAATGTAATTGGTTACCTTACAGACAGCCAATGCCAACATCTCACTATCCATAGTTTCAGACTGCAAATCAAATCTATGTCTACGAATATTGAAAACAGATAGAGTACCATCTCCACTAACAAAAAAAGCAATAAACAAGGTTTCAAAGTAACGGCAGATAAAAAAGAAAAGTAAACATCTGTAGATACATAGAATCATCTATATTATTACTGGACATTAAAATGTTTTTCTCAGAAGATTTCATGACCATTTAAAAATACCAGCCCATTATTCATCTATCCATATGCAAATTAGTGTTAATCTTTGTTCTAAAATTTACATCAAAATGACCAATCAAGTAAGTACAACTCAGCAGGCACTGATAAGATTTCTTCAATTTTCCCAAAGCTGTGGTATATTTGAACAGCAATTATTGATAATTTTAAAATTCAAAAGATTTTGCTATCCGAATGTGGAAAAGAACCCAATAGTCCAGTAAAAACAATGATTTACTAGTATACTTTTTAAAAAAAGAGGTATTTAGAAATAGTTGTTTAGTTTATATTCTGCTGCACTGTTCTACAATTTTTGAAGAGCAATTTTTATTTTTATCCCTCTTAATTTTTTCACTTTATTTGTTCGAAAAACAGAGGATTTATTTAGCAATCATGTGAAATAAAGGTAGTATCTATGGTAACATTGATTGTTGATTAGATGGACGTATACATGTTCTATTGTGGAATCTTTTAGTGATTCCATTTTATAGTTATTGTATGTGTTCTGTCATTCTTTACGTTTGAACATTTTCTTATATACCATCGATAAAAAGACATTGCTCAAAATGTCTAGATGTTTTTGCATGGTTACTTAGGACAACAATTACCAAATATTATCTACTATTCATCATATTTATTTATTTAAAATTCTAATAAATCATCAAAATATTACAAATTATAATAACAGAAACACCTCTGTAATTTACATGGGCTTCTACTAGAGAAATGATCCCTGTATTTAGATACAAACACCCATATTCAATCAGTAACATATAGAAATATGTGTTTGGGTTTACTTACCATGTTGCAAGAAGTGTTTTTTGCTTATCGTCTATGGCTAAAGCACTAATGAAATCTTCATTTTCTCTCATTTCCATGATCACTTTTTCTTTTCTAGAATCCCAAAGCTAGATAATTTCATAATATACTGAGAATTAGAAATCACACTTCATTCATACTTTTCCGTGATATGCTCTGAAACTAAACTGAAACCATGTTATTTGTTCTATGGATATGGAATAGTCGTGTAATCAAACCCTCACATGTTTTGTATGTTATTTGTTCTATGGAATAGTCCTGTAACCAAACCCCCACATGTTTTGTATGTTATTTGTTCTATGGATATGGAATAGTCCTGTAACCAAACCCCCACATGTTTCGTATGTTATTTGTTCTATGGAATAGTCCTGTAACCAAACCCCCACATGTTTTGTATGTTATTTGTTCTATGGACATGGAATAGTCCTGTAACCAAACCCCCACATATTTTGTATGTTATTTGTTCTATGGATATGGAATAGTCCTGTAACCAAACCCCCACATGTTTTGTATGTTATTTGTTCTATGGATATGGAATAGTCCTGTAACCAAACCCCCACATGTTTTGTATGTTATTTGTTCTATGGATATGAAATAGTCCTGTAACCAAACCCCCACATGTTTTGTATGTTATTTGTTCTATGGATATGGAATAGTCCTGTAACCAAACCCCCACATATTTTGTATGTTATTTGTTCTATGGATATGGAAGAGTCCTGTAACCAAACCCCCACATGTTTTGTATGTTATTTGTTCTATGGATATGGAATAGTCCTGTAACAAAACCCCCACATGTTTTGTATGTTATTTGTTCCATGGATATGAAATAGTCCTGTAATCAAACCCCCACATGTTTTGTATGTTATTTGTTCTATGGATACAGCAACACAATAATAGTTTTGTGGCCAAAATAACAAAACAATAGCAAAGAACTTTTATGTACAAACTAAATTAAGAAAATAATTTTCAATTAACTTACTTTAATAAATCCATCATCATCCCCTGTTGCTAAAATATTTTCATCGATGACAAGTAACGAATAAATTGGACAAGTATGGGCATTTAGAAATTTCTGTTTAACTTTACCAGTAGTGACATCTACAAGTTGAATAGATTTATCTTTGGAAGCACTAAAAAAATCTGATGGGAAAATGAGCGAGAGCAGCATTACAACCATATATATTGTTTGTTTCAATGACAAGAACCTTCATAGTACCGGTAAACCACATTAATTTTGTGAATGACAAATTTCAGATTTTCACAAATCAGTGAAATCTTGTAGCAATGAAGAAAGTGTCAGTGACTTTTGCAGAATTTAGTCTTCCGGAATGCCATGAAATCATCAAATTGTTACAACTCCTAGAACCTCAAATTAAGAGGTTTATAGTTTTTCAAAAGAACTCAGATTGTAATTGTTGTCCATGGAAAAGAAGATACGTTTGTTTTTCCTCTTGAATGGTAAAGTAATAAAAAATTATTTATTAAAAGTTGATTCATGTCATATTGGTAACATATCCCTCCATAACTTTTGATTCACTGTTCTTAAAATTTTGATGTCATGATTGTAAAAGACAGAACTTACGATCCCCACTTTTTGTAAATGAGATGACCCTACAGGACTTCTTGTGATGAGACAGATTTAAAAGTACTTTATTCTCATCATTTGAAAAAGAAAATCTGAAAATGAAAACACAAAATTCTATGCATCATTCAATACACACTAAATAACTAAAGATTCAAGAAAGTGCTCCCATGTGTAGTGAAAAGTCTTTGATGCTTACCAAGATTTTAAATCATTCTGAATAATTAGTCAGTATGAAAATTAGGTAATTAACACATGCAGATTAATTACAGAGTAGTGTTCAACATTCAACTACAAAAACATAAAGCATGTACCAAGTTTCAACCTATTTAAGCAAACAGTTGTAGGATATCAACAAAACAAGTTTTTAATCAGTATGCAAATTAGGTAATTAATATGCACAGATTTGTTCGAACATCTAATCAGGTCTGGAGTTCATCACAAAGTATATGTGTACCACATTTCATCCCAATCCACCCAGTGGTTTTACAGACGTTGGTGGAACAAGATTTGACACATTCACACATCCTTTCACAGACAGACATTGGTATGATATTAGTCTCTTTTTTGCTCTGCACACAGGAGCTAAAAACAAACTAAAATCATTTCTTGCATACTGTAGAAAAGTTATAGGTCATCATAATCTGTGAAGGTCATAGGTCACCACTTTAGGAAGCTTCCTTTTGATTGGTACTTAAAATGCACCGCTTTGCAACATAATTCGTCATCTTTAGCTATGACCATATTTTATTTAAATGAATTATTTTGAGATAACAATAGAACAAATTTTGTTCACACATCACGCAAATACATCAGCACCCACGAGTACTTGAAATACATGAGCTTTCAAAATTGATTGAACTGGTGAAATGTAATTGCAAACACTATCAAAACTTACATATTGATTTCACCGTCTGATTTGCCAGCTGCAAAAATGTTTTCTGATGGATGACTACTCAAACTGATAACAGTCTATTGCCATGGGAACTCTTATTACCTAATAAGAGAAAATAAACATAGTTGAACTCTGGTGACCTTGCCCTTTGTTATATAATATAATTCCCTTTATCATAGTTTGTTCAATATAAATATGCATTTTCATAATTAATTTTGAATACAAACAAGTTTTGGGGTTGAACCAACAGTGGGGAATCAGTCTACCGAATGTCCTTAAAAGATGTAAATATCTTACAAAAACATTGGTGCCTTATTTGTTTAATTATTTTAAGGGACATAATTTCCAGCTTTATTCAAAGTAATTCAGATATTTTAGTATAAAAACAAATGTCTCATTGAAAAAAAAGTGCTGCATTTAGATGTGAATAGATTCATAAAACATGCAAGATAACAGAAAATTTTAGCTGGCTTTAGTCCAAGTATTTTGTACAGGTGTCTGTCAAAAATTAATGATTTACTGAGACAACTATGAACTGCCTCATTGTGTGACTACTGTATTATATGAAAAGTAAAAAAACACCCTTTATGAATAGCTATCATGTTGCAAGCTCTGCTTTGTATGCAAATCAACTTAAATAATTAGTTGGTGTCCAGTGGAGGGAGAAGTCAACAGTACTGTTGCCTCCTGAGAATCTACATCTTCAAACACTGCAATCTTTGAAGTGCGTTTTTAAACTAGTATTATAAAAACTCTATCATTCTGTTCTAATAGCTGAAACATATTCCTGTGAGTTTTCATTTGTCGAATGAACTGTTTGTCAAATACAGAATACATATATTTTAGAATAATTTTCTTTTTAAAATGTGGATGAAAAGTTTTGCTTTTAATGTATTTTTTATGTATTGTTTTTGATTTGATAACTTTGAACTAAACAGATTTTCTATTAGCTTCAGATCTTGATCAAAGTTTGGCACCCAGTTCATAGGAGTGCTTATATTGATTTTCTGACATCTTGTTTTCTGTAAAGATTTTATTGGTAGGTTTGCAAATGTGTATCACACTGTGCAATCTCTCCATGAGTTGGTTTTGAAACCCAGTATGGGATTCTGAGGATATTAATACAAGATAAATCATTTGCTTCATTGAACACATACAACAATGCATATTTCCACTGAGATCAGTGACCTTTGATGTGACCAGTGATCAGTCAAGTAGAAACAGTCAAAATATTTTATCAGATTTTCTCAATTTTTGCATGATATTTTCATACAGGACGACTGTTGTTCAAACTCAGGGAAGACTTTATAATGATGAATAAGGTGACCAAGTTTGATAAAGTTTGGAATAGAATTAGTAAAGTTATTATGCATACAATAACAATTATTAACGACGACAACAACAACGACGACAACGCCGGACAAAATTTTTCCCTTAATATACCTTTCCCTTCCATCTTTGATGGTACGGGCAAGGTAAAAATTGTTCTTCGTTGCCAGAATAAATAAATATTTGCAGTACTGTAAAAGCATTTATTTACACCTAACCATTTCACCACCGGTTTTCCTTGTCCAAATTTGTATGCACAGTTTCCTTATAGTCTTCAATTTCTGCAAATGAACACTAATTCTGGAGCCAACAGACAAAATTTGCATCAATTTCCAGTTTCCCCAATTTTCAACTATTTTTGTCCCAATCTTCTGATGGAATGTGCAGGACTATTTTGTTAATTTGTGATGAAAACAAGAAACTGGTGGTGAAAAGGTTAACTGGCAATTTAACTATTTATAGATTCTGCTCATATTCGCTGGGATTAAAATTCACACATTTTCGACAACACAATACTGGATTCTATTGAAATTTAGTAGATTTACCTTATATGCAAAATAAAAAAACAAAGTGAAAAAAGAAGTGTATTAACAGTATCAGCAAAATTAAAGATTAATGCACAGTAAATGAAATCTTTAAAAAATACTGAAAGCTGAAAATAAACGTGCTCATGCATGCTGTGACCCCATGTATTTATAAACTGTAAAAACATGTCTTTTTCGTGAGCATGTCTTTTTAGCGAATTTAGCGAGAGATCTGATTCGCTAATTCAAGATTTCGCTAATGATTTTATTATAAATTCAAAATTGTGTAAACAACACAAAAAAAATGTACTGACATGATAGATATACTTTATTGAAAAGTAAATTAACACAAAAAAATGAACGTATTCATTGTGTTCATTATTTCAATGAAAATAAATAAATGAAGTGATACTGATATATTATTTCGGAAATTAGTAGTACTTGAGTCCCAATATAAAAGGTCAATATTCTGAATGTAACGCAGCAACGATACCCGCTTTTTCAAATCCCTGTTGAATCACTTGACAGTTTTCACAGAGGTGATAACTGCGCATTTGTTTTGACGCGCGACAGACAAGTATTGTGAAAATAGGAAATCAAACATGACAAGGGGATTCGCTAAATTAACATTTCGCTATTACGTCATTTTACCCCAATTCGCTAAAATTGCATGTCGCTTTTTCAACATGTTTTATAGTATGTACTTACATATATATGTAGATTACTAATTAGTAAAATGTGAATATGGATAAATTGGTATACTAGTCATTCACAGAAATGTTACTTCTCTTAGCAAATTGGTTTTGCTTCTTGTCATCGAGCACATCAGTTTAAAACCAGCATCTCTTACATTTTTTGTGTGTAAAGTGCACCGCATATGGTAGAATAGAGAAATGTTTTGTTTTCTGTTTCAGAAGATGTTTTGTTGCTGCAAATCAACCTTCAATGCACGATTTCAAAAGAATTATTAAATAAATGTTAAACAATAGTCTTTTACCTTGTTGTTTTGGTATTGAATAATCTTAATAGAAAATAGCACAGCTACACCACGTCAAAGCAAACTTGGTAATAGTCATCCAGGGCTTTTTTCACATCCTCATATGTGGAGGTTTCCTCGTCAATTCGCAGTGTTGTGAGGATATCATCTGCACAATCTCCCATAGCATACAGTAGTGTACTGACCTGTTCACGTTCTGTCTTGTTTTGGGGACCTGAAGCCATTCTGTAGCGTTCAAAACGTTTCAGCCATTTTGGCCACAGTTCTGCTTGTTTTGGTCCGATTGATCCATCAAATTTCTATATCAAATATATGAATTGGCTGCCATAGGATGGTACTTAATGGCCAACCAACCTAATCAAATATGTATTTTGCATTGTACAGTGTAAAATAAGTTATTAGGAAATTAGAATATTAGGATATTAGTACCAGCTGTTTTATACGCATGCGCATTTGCCGATCCTGTCAAATCTCGTCATCTGTTTTGGGGCGTGTCTGGTCGATGAGAAATTGCTTCAGCCATTGGGTAACGGAATTAACTGGTATCTGTGTGAAAACCGCTGTAAAGTGGCGGTAAAATGAATTTGCGCGGTTTGTGCGCTGCCATTTTCTGAATGATTTGGAGCAACAATGAAAGCCGACCATTTAATTGATAAAAATCTTGTCCAGAACATGATTTTAAATGGCCAAACTTGTAGAGAAATCAGTCTCGTCGTATTGGAAAGTATGTTTCCGGGAAGGAGAGGTATCGAGGTGGCGTGGCGAGTAGATTTCTTCCCCAGGACGCCGAGTTTGGCGTCGGTACCGAGAAGGAGGCGGTGAGTGTGGTGTCGAGCGACCAACATAGTAAACCAAACTTAGAACTCGCGATACTGGTGCAGACGATCATGGTCGAACAACCATGAAAAATAAATGGCGGGACTTTGGTTTTGCACATTTAGCACAGAAATAAAAGACACGCCCACAGTTGGACAACCAATCATTTTATTATTAGGTCCTTTGTAAACACCACATACACGATGTGCCGCCATCCAATGACGGGATGTGCGGTTTCCTTTGTGCACAATCAGCGTCAACTTCATTAGAGAAACACGACGCACTTGCTAAGCCAGACCGTCTGGTGGCGCCCTACTATTTGATCAATAACCAAATATACTATTATCCTGTTCCCGAATTGGACATTTGTTTATTTGGAGTAATTTCCAATTCTACGCCAGGTCCTTAGTAATTATTGATTCCACGTATTTATTTGGCCGCTATTAGACAAACGTAAAATGCCATAATGTTAATTCGCGGAATTTTAAACACACTGGTACTGATAATGAATTAAACATTTGCCAAAAAATACTAAATTTGCTAACCCATGGAAATAATTGAAATAAAAATATCGAAACTGTACAGAAAATCACAGACTTTCATTATTTTTTGTTCGTAGTTTTATGGCATTTTACGTCTGTCAAATAACGGCCAAATAAATACGCGGAATCATTAATTATTAAGGACCTGGCGCAGAATTGGAAATTTCTCCAAATAAACAAATGTCCAATTCGGGAACAGGATAATAGTATATTTGGTTATTGATGAAATAGTAGGGCGCCACCAGACGATCTGGCTTAACAAGTGCGTCGTGTTTCTCTCATGAACATCGTTCACGTGGTGTTTACAAAGGACGTGCAGATGATCCGTGGTACATCGTTACCAATAATAAAATGATTCGTTGTCCAACTGTGGGCGTGTCTTTTTTATTTCTGTGCTAAATTGCAACACCAAAGTCCCGCCATTTATTTTTCATGGTTGTTCGACCATAGTCGTCTGCACCAGTATTGCGAGTTCTAAGTTTGGTTTACTATGTTGATAAAACCGCGCAAATTCATTTTACTGCCACTTTACAGCGGTTTTCACATAGACACGACTTAATTCCGTTACCCAATGACTGAAACAATTTCACATCGACCAGACACGCCCCAAAACAGATGACGAGATTTGACAGGATCGGTCAATGCGCATGCGTATAAAACAGCGAGTACTAATATCCTAATTTCCTAATAACGTATTTTGCACTCGTACAATGCAAAAACATATTTGATTAGGTTGGTTGCCATCAAGTACCATCCTATGGCACCCAATTCATATATCACCAATACCATAGTACAAAGTTATGTGAACAACGAGTCACAAATAAGACTAATATACTAAATTTGTATTAAATTAATTGTAAGGATGAGATTACATTGTGAAATGGCCACGATGTACCACGGATCAGTTTCCAGGAAATTATTAACCAAACCATAACATTTATAAGTGAGATATCAGAAATACTCTTACAATTGCATACGAGTCGTCAAAACGTACAGTTTGGTGACATACTTCAAATTTTGTATAGTTCAATATGCATACAACCACCCATATACTAGTACATTTTGACAATAAACGCTTCTTTCACATTGTGCAAATACAAACAAGACATTAAACATGTAAGCGTTGTGTAAACCCGAATGAAAATTCTTGAGTCACGGCGAATACTTCTATCGAGTAGCCCATTTAAAAATCTCTTCAACTATCCAAGGCCAATCACTAATGTGCGGGGTCAGTAATTAAATAATATTAATTTTATTAACACTTACACATTGCCCGGATGGATTGGCAATGGCTACAAATTTAAGAAAGAATAAAAGGTTAAAAAAAATTAAATAAATAAAATAAAATAAAAACATACAAAAAACTAAGCTATTACATTACTGTAACAGAGAAAGAAAATATTAAGACTAAATTATTATACAATGATAGAAAAAATGCAAAACTAAACTGGGAAAGAAAATTGTCACTGGGGTTGCTGTCTTATTTCAAAACACTTCTTTAGGTATCTTGCTACAGGGAGTGCAAGACCACTGTTGTTTAGCAAGACTATGAATTGTGTCTTTGGTGACAAATTTTGGTTTTTGCCATTTTGAAATAAGACATTTCTATCGGGGGTATAAGTTTTGCATGACATCATTAGGTGATACTCATCTTCTACTTGATTCTGATCACAAAGGATACATAATCTATTAGCAAGTGGTATTCCGTTGTGTCTGTCAGTCTCAGTGTTCAAGTTATAGTCACTGAGGCGGAGTTATTTAAATTTTCGCGCATCTCAATATTTTGCAGGGTAACAAGGTAGGTTTCAAAAGCAAAATTGTTTTTTTTTTAAATTCTTTGTATGCTCTTAATTTATTTATTCATGTATTTCATTTTGTTTTGATTGATTGTCGTTTTGTAATTCACTTTTCCAAGTTGATATAAATGACGTTTGTATTAATTATTAATTTGTCCTAATTGCCCTGTCTACCATTTACTATTAATTTCTTAATATTAATAATTTACTATTAAACTCGAAAACATAGTGATGTTATTACTTCTACACCAGGTAACACCAATTAAAACCAACATCGATTTAGAATTACTGTGGCCAATGACATTGAAATTTGCTCTTCCATAAAGCAGCAGTTTCCCTCTTCTAATAATCAAAACTACCATTGATACCCTGGAGACCTGGAGAAGTATGTCCATTGTTTCACAAAAACGACTGTCCCAAGAGATTTTCGTCTTCTCAATTTCTCAAGATAAACGTCCCAGGGTTGTTTTGTTTACTAGAAGGAAATGTTCTTTGACAGCATTTCTTGTATTAATTTCCATTGCACAAAAAAGCAACAAATACTCTTACTGAAGCACAGAATTGGCATGAATTATTTCCCCAGCCATTCACGCAAACTGCAAATCAAGACTTTTACTGCATCCATAGTTGTTGACAGCCGATGGATGATGATGGATGTATTGTGACGTGTTTTGACCCCCCCCCCCGGATTCTGACCTTGCATTCTTGCCATATTACTGCCCATTCATACCCGTTCAATTGCCTTTCATTATTTCATCCAGATTCCATAATGTTTTATATTTAAAACCAACCTTTATTTCACAGTCACTCTAGTATTCACTTTTCTAAAATTATCTTACTGATCAAAAGACTTTTTACTCCCATCATGCAATCTCCCATAGTACTTCCGCAGACACAGCGGCGATCGCCAACATATCTACAAATAACCTCGCTCGCAGGAGCTGAGGAATGATGAGTTACAAAACCGGTTTATTTCACAACTGTACTTTCAATGGGCAAATTACAATCCAAATTGTACAATAACCGGAATGAAAACGTGGAAAATCCGTTGTTTAAATCACGGTTACTAAACCCTGTTTAAATGATCCAAACTGTACTGAACACGACCCTGTATTTCAAATCGCGTTGTGCGTAAGTAAAAGGTCAGAAAGGTCATCCTTTGTTATGCTAATTTGTGTGTTTACGCTGCTCTATTCAACGTGGATATGTTTCTTTTTCATGTGGAATAAAAATTAGTTTGTATTCAATTTGAACTGTGTTGCGCATGTAATTTTTGTATGCATTCAGCGTACAACTACATACTATTCTTATAAATATTCATGTTCAAGGCCCATAATCATGATCTTTTAGTAGATGAAAGTAAACTCTTTTTTTACTAGTTTTATCGAATTGTCAATATACTGGTATAATATAATAGCAATAACCCCCGCCGAAGTTGGGTATACCACATGATATTGCACAATATTGCCTGCAGCTCGTGCATATATGTCGTGAATTGTGCAATATCTCGTGGTATACCCGCCTTCGGCGGGGGTTATTGCTTAAATAATGTTTAAATAAAGACCAAATAACCGAATAATGACCAAATAATAACCAAACAAGGTTCCAAATAAAGACCAAACAACTAAAGAATGTTCAAATAATGACACCAAGCTAATTTTGGCAGTATTCTCACCCCATATTTCACCCCGTCACGCGTGAGAAAACGCAGGTGTTAGGTCACGCAGGAGATATGTACGTGTTACGCCACGACAGAGAAAACATAGGTGTTAGGTTACGCTGGATATATGCAGATATGTAGACACTTATCGATGCCACGTGATCCAACTTGCCTCCTACTAACATTTAAAACAAACAAGAAGTTTTCTTTCCTTTTGAAATTATATATGCTTACGAAATCTTCATGATGAAGCATAAAATGCAATATGCATTTAATAATTGATTTAAAAAAAATATTCTACAGTCGGCCATCTTGTGTCGAATCGCAACATAACGTTGACCAAATGAAACATCTGCCATTGTTCAAGTTTGTTCACAGTACCGGTTATTATATAAGAAACAATCAACATGATTTAAGAAACGGCCGCTTGTAGGCCATGACATTCACATGCAATCGAGCATATCATGGATTAAGTTAATAGACCAAAATATTTGTTTTCCGTATTATGTTTTCCAACAAATATTAATCATGATTTGTACCTAATAGGAAATTGTTTCTAGTTTGTTCCAAATTAAGAAAACAATATTTTACAATGTGCATAATTTCAATATTTCGACGTGTAAATTTATAGCTTTCAGAGCGTAAATAAATGCTACAAATTAAAAGTGAAAATGTCAGTGACGTTGAACGAATAAACACTCGTTTCTGGTGACGAGGCAGCTTGTTGGAACTGGCGCCGGCATTACTAATGTATTACAATCAGGTGCGCAAATGGAGCTGTTCATCGGAAAAGCTGGTCCAAGGGATTTTTGTTGAGTGCAGGGGATTTTTTCTATTTTTTGTAGGGGGCGGGAAATATCAGTATCTCCCCCGTGGGTCGGGCAGATTTCTTAAAAAAATGAACAGGGGAACATTTTTTAGTGGATATGATACTTACAGCCAAAACAAGGTCAGCTTGGGCGTTCAGTTGCGAGGCATAAAAAAACGCAGCCAGCGATACATTTCGAAAATAAAAATACAAAATAAACTCAATCAGAGGCGTCGACCAACGCGTTGGAAATAAATATTACACATTGTGACACAGTCTTACCAGCCTCTTTCACTCAGGCAATATAATTATGCCATTTCCAAACGCACTTATATTTAATACCTTGACAAAAATAACAACAAGAAAAATGTAAACCAGGCTTGTAATTACTAGTAACTTAACTCGAACGCAATATTCATCACTGTAAAAGTGGATAAATTTGAACAAGCCAGCTCATGGCCGGAGACGTCAAGTCGTCTTCGTTGAAAACTCGCCAAATTACCATAATCGTGGTGGTGAACTGTTTAGCTGATTTTTCAAAAGATCTTATGGATATTCAATTCATATTCATCCCAACTTATTTGAATATATCCTTTCGGGAATTTGAGACATTGTTCAAACGATCCTGTACAGGTTTATGTCTGATGTCAACTAATAATACGCAATTATCCAGGCAGTACTAGAAACTATTGCTGATACTAATCATGTTTTGTAAGCTGGGAAGTTTAATACTTGAACGTGTAGTCCCCGGGCGTGTAGTACACGAGAATAATCGTACTGTCACATGTTTTCGTCTTAGACTTGTCTTTTCGTTTTAACCGTCACAGTCCGCTTCATTGAATGTTTGGTTTGATAATTGATGAACATATATTCATTGTGAGTCTGTTGCTTTCAAGTTGTGTTAATTCAAATATGATTTAAACTTGTCCTTCCGTTGCCAACGTATTCAATATATGGAAATAGCATATGTGTGTGCGTTTGCGTGAGTGATTGGGGAAATAACAGCGAAAATTATTTCCAGCTAAAATATAATATTTTACTGTATATCAATTAGCCTGTGCGATCCCGGAATAAGATACTAGTAGTTGACCCTATAGTACTCCTAACGTTAAGTCATAACATCTCGGACTACTATAGTAACATTGACATGCGTGCATCTGTTTTTTTTTATTATTTCATTCAAAAGATTTAGGGACACGGAAAAAACACGCAGAAATAATTTGTCCTTGTTTATACTCCACACAAAGTAATTTGTCAGTCGTGGCGAGTATGTGTGACAGTTTATTACTTCTGTGTGAATATAATAAAATTATGTAATTTTTGGTACTATATCACTCTTTTGGGAAGATAATGGTGGCTCTGAAAAGGACCGTTTAGTTTAGTTTCGTTAGAAAACGATATGAATTTACTCCAATCTATGATCCACGTACTATTATGTGTGTGTGTGGGGGGGGGGGTCGATCTTCTTAGCAGTGAAAGTGAAACGGGCACGTGAAAATTACAACTCAACCTCGAATTATTCTTCAATAGCATACATACTCAGTGGCAGCGGCAGCGGTCGCCCCACGAAGAAATCAAGCGGAAACCCTTTGTGTCAGCAAAATTTCCCCCTAATGCAGGAAATAGCGTTTTAGATTGTCTAGATTTCAAATTTGTGCATGCCCCCGGACCCCCTAGAGGTTGTGAGCAGATCTCGCCCCCGATGTAAAATTTCGTGCCGCCCAATCTGAATTACAGATGTGCCAAAAACGTACAACGTTGCAGCTATAGATCTCGTTAAGTTGGCGCAACTTATGAAAACCCGTTGCAACCGGGGCATGCATTTCGATGGAATTCAGCTCCCCGCCTACTAAATAGCAAATTACTAGTCAATTACAGAATTGGGTTTTGTCATCCGTCGGAATAAGCTACTTTGGCCAGTAATATATGGGGGAATTTGACGGACGAGGAGACATTCACAGCAATCGAATCAAAACAGAATTTAAACTGTGAAACTGATTTGCGAGCGCAAGTCGACATTTACGAAAACCTCGAATACAGCATAACTATGATTACTGCAGATGCGAGGCATGGTTGGCGAAAAACTGTCGTGACACTGACGTGATTGCTATTGGCAATGAAACCCACAAATTCATTGCCAATGCAGTTGTTACCAACGAAGACATCCGATTTCGTAGCGCCATGAAATGAATGGCGCGCTACAAATCAGCCGTACAAGTATATCTTGACAATAACGGAGTGAACGTAAAAAAAATCACGCCCATAACAGGAATATGTCTGTCAATAAGTACCTGAGATAAGAGAGGCCGGGGAATGAGAATCAGAATGATACATGGTTCAACGTTTACTTAAAAAAAAGAACCGTGGTGGCACTACCAAGTCCGCTGAAAGGCCGGTTATTGACCGTGTCAGCCGTGTCACGATCAAGTGTGTAATAATTCCTCCTCACTTCAGTCATCGCATTTGGAGAAGTAATATTCTCTAACCAACAGGCTCTGACGACCTCGGTTAGTTCCCTGGATGTTGGCGAAACGACCATTATTTAGAAATTCCCAATAACTTTTACAAAGGCCGCATAAGTTGCCATCTTAAGCAATGCTTTATCGGAGGCGGCCCGGGACTATGGATTGAATACTACATGTATAGCGGGGTCAGCTAATGTAGGTCAGGTAATCGAATGTTGAGGTAATCGCAAGTCAAGCGAACCGAATGTCGAGGTAATCGCAAGATAAGTGAACCGAATATCAAGACATTTGGACGTGAAAATAACCGAATCTTATGACAATTGAATGTCAAGATAATTTCTAAATAACGACACAATTGTAACATTAAGAAAGAATGACAAAATAATATTGTAGCAATTACACAATAATGAAATAATTAAAAAATAAAGTTGAAATAATGAAACAATAGCAATACGGTGCTGCAGTAATAACACAATAATGGAATAAGCGCAAATTATATTATACCAGTATATTGATGGTGTTAATCCATTGATTTGATTGGTCCAAACACAATATTTGCATATGCAATCCATGGTATCCTCGGGGGCGGAGCTACGTCACAGACGTTCTACGTTGCTAAGACGCGCACCACTGTACCACGTATTTCTATGTGCTCTGTGCGCGCTGCTGTGGAACGCCGGTGGAGCCGGTGAAAACTCGAGAAAACAACACAAACTCAACTTTGAAGTAATCCTGAACAATCAAATTCATATATGTTACACACGTAGGGCTAATCTTGTTACGCTGTTCAGGGGACTCTCAACAACCATCGCAAAGTACCGTTTTCTGCGAGTTTTTGGTCTTTGTTTTCACCGCGAGGGTTGCCAAACGGTAGAAAATGCCAGGATGTCCGCCCCGAGGATATTGGCTGATAATGCACGGCTAAACCAAGTGGCCCTGGAACATGAATTGACTACAGGTTTAATACGGAAATACATAAAACCGGTATTATTTGATTTTTAGGGAAATATAGTGGTTGAATTTTGAAAGAATATTGAAAAAATACTGAATTAAAAACATCTGAAAAGTTATATAACTATACTATTGCTTTTTGTTAATGGTGGGATCCAAGTTGTGAGCGTCGGTCGTTGGGTGATTGTCGTTCGCCACACAAACCTAAAACACCGTCCCTCAACACCGTGAGGTGCCAACACGAACGCCAGAACGCTGTGTTCTCAGTGTTGTTACTTTGAGATGGACTGCGAACTTCCAACAAAGAAAACATGATCTTTAAGTACAAGATATAATTGAGGGATTTAATGACATAAAAATGCAAAAAACTATGAGTCACAGGCAAAAATGTATGCCACCAACTCCACCAATAACAACCGGTGTCCGGTAGCGGCAGCTGACAAAATTGCAGTGCACCCGGGTAATTGCCATCTGTTTCAAAAAACACGGGACAACGCAGGATTCGACGACGATATATGGTATTGTAATTCTCCACTATGGGTAAATAAATTACAGGAGATGATGAAGGTAATTTCGAAAGCTACAGATTTGTGCCGAGTGTACACCAACCACTGTATTAGAGCGACGGCGTGCAAAGTCTTTCGGCCGGAGTTGAGAAAAGGCATATCATGTACGTGTCACAAAAACGATGCGAAAATCCGATCTTACACCATCAAACTTACCCCAGAACAACGACAAAACTTGCCAGCAGCAGAAATAGAACCTCGCGCGTGTCATCCATTTTTCGTTCGTAAATAGCGGCTTACCAAAGGTCACCGACTAATGGCACCCCTTAGCCCGTGCTAACGACTGGCCCTCCCTGTGCGTGGACGCAATTGGGTCTAGCCGAAATGCAAATATGCTAGATAAGCCTAAATCAGCTTAAATCTTAGCCCATACTTCGTGTAACGTAAACGAAAACTTTGGTTATACCAAAGGTATCCAGGTCAGATGTTGGAACTGAGGTCGCTGTGCCGGTCGCCGTACATCATACACCGCGTCCCGCCGCGTCTCAAATTTCGGTCGAACCAAGTACCGCTGAACGTCAAATATCCACAGTTACAAGTAGTATGATGAGTCACAAAACCGGTTTATTTCACAACTGTACTTTCAATGGGCAAATTACAATCCAAATTGTACAAAAACCGGAATGAAAACGTGGAAAATCCGTTGTTTAAATCACGGTTACTAAAGCGTGTTTAAATGATCCAAACTGTACACGACCCTGTATTTCAAATCGCGTTGTGCGTCAGTAAAAGGTCAGAAAGGTCATCCTTTGTTATGCTAATTTGTGTGTTTACGCTGCTCTATTCAACGTGGATATGTTTCTTTTTCATGTGGAATAAAAAATAGTTTGTATTCAATTTGAAGAGTGTTGCGCATGTAATTTTTGTATGCATTCAGCGTACAACTACATACTATTCTTATAAATATTCATGTTCAAGGCCCATAATCATGATCTTTTAGTAGATGAAAGTAAACTCTTTTTTTACTAGTTTTATCGAATTGTCAATATACTGGTATAATATAATAGCAATAACCCCCGCCGAAGTTGGGTATACCACATGATATTGCACAATATTGCCTGCAGCTCGTGCATATATGTCGTGAATTGTGCAATATCTCGTGGTATACCCGCCTTCGGCGGGGGTTATTGCTTAAATAATGTTTAAATAAAGACCAAATAACCGAATAATGACCAAATAATAACCAAACAAGGTTCCAAATAAAGACCAAACAACTAAAGAATGTTCAAATAATGAAACCAAGCTAATTTTGGCGGTATTCTCACCCCATATTTCACCCCGTCACGCGTGAGAAAACGCAGGTGTTAGGTCACGCAGGAGATATGTACGTGTTACGCCACGACAGAGAAAACATAGGTGTTAGGTTACGCTGGATATATGCAGATATGTAGACACTTATCGATGCCACGTGATCCAACTTGCCTCCTACTAACATTTAAAACAAACAAGTAGTTTTCTTTCCTTTTGAAATTATATATGCTTACGAAATCTTCATGATGAAGCATAAAATGCAATATGCATTTAATAATTGATTTAAAAAAATATTCTACAGTCGGCCATCTTGTGTCGAATCTCAACATGACCAAATGAAATATCTGCCATTGTTGTTCAGAGTACCGGTTATTATATAAGAAACAATCAACATGATTTAAGAAACGGCCGCTTGTAGGCGATGACATTCACACGCAATTGAGCATATGGATTAAGTTAATAGACCAAAATATGTTTTTTCCGTATTTTGTTTTCCAACAAATATTAATCATGATTTGTACCTAATAGGAAATTGTTTCTATTTTGTTCCAAATTAAGAAAACAATATTTTACAATGTGCATTATTTCAATATTTTGACGTGAAAATTTATAGCTTTCAGAGCGTTAATAAATATTACAAATTAAAAGTGAAAATGTCAGTGACGTTGAACGAATAAACACTCAGAAAAAAAAACCTAATAAAAAAACTAATATGATTAAATCATGATTGTAGGCTGAATACCGAAAGTTGTTATTATTTTACAAACCTTTTTTCCCTGTTTAATTATGTTCACATGTTTATTTGTTAAAAGTGTTATAATATTTGTAGAATTCCATATCTGACCGACGTATAGTCTATAGTGTACAGTGCGAGCCGACTTCATGATATGTAAATATGACTTTCATCGAAAATGATAACGATAGTGATAAGGTTCCCCATATGATTAACATCGCCAATTACTACGTCGCATGATGGACGCAATCAAACACAAGCGGTGCACTTTACCCTGGGAAATCTTAACATCGATGCATCACAGACACTATAAATGAGAAGAGTTTTGCAGATTTTTCTCAATCCGATTTCACCGCTGGTACCTGTCTAGTAGCACCTGAATCCCACTTTGTTTCACTCGGTAAGTTTCAACTTGTTGTGATTTGTGTACCGGGTCGAGAAGGGTACAATGCGATTTACGAGGCAATGGTTATGTATTTGCTCTCTGTAACATGTTAACAGTATATGATATACGAAACATGCAAGCGGTATTTGATATATGTAACATGCTAGCAGTATGTGATATATGCAACATGCTAGCAGTATTTGATATATGCAACATTCTAGCAGTATTTGGTACATGTAACATTCTAGCAGTATTTGATATATGCAACATGCTAGAAGTATTTGATATACAAAACATGCTAACAGTATTTGACATACGAAACATGCTATAGAAGTATTTGACATACGAAACGTGCTAGCGGTATGTGATACATGTAACTTGTCAGTAGTATTTGATATATGCAACATTCTAGCAGTATTTGGTACATGTAACATTCTAGCAGTATTTGATATATGCAACATGCTAGAAGTATTTGACATACAAAACATGCTAACAGTATTTGACATACGAAACATGCTATAGAAGTATTTGACATACGAAACGTGCTAGCGGTATGTGATACATGTAACTTGTCAGTAGTATTTGATATATGCAACATGCTAGCAGTATTTGATACATGTAACATGCTAGCAGTATTTGATACATGTAACATGCTAGCAGTATTTGATATATGCAACATTCTAGCAGTATTTGATACATGTAACATGCTAGCAGTATTTGATATATGCAACATTCTAGCAGTATTTGATATATGCAACATTCTAGCAGTATTTGGTACATGTAACATTCTAGCAGTATTTGATATATGCAACATGCTAGAAGTATTTGACATACAAAACATGCTAACAGTATTTGACATACGAAACATGATATAGAAGTATTTGACATACGAAACATGCTAGCAGTATTTGATACATGTAACTTGTCAGTAGTATGTGATATATGCAACATGCTAGCAGTATTTGATACATGTAACATGCTAGCAGTATTTGATATGTGCAACATGCTAGCGGTATGTGATACATGTAACTTGTCAGTAGTATTTGATATATGCAACATGCTAGCAGTATTTGATACATGTAACATGCTAGCAGTATTTGATACATGTAACATGCTAGCAGTATTTGATATATGCAACATTCTAGCAGTATTTGATACATGTAACATGCTAGCAGTATTTGATACATGTAACATGCTAGCAGTATTTGATATATGCAACATTCTAGCAGTATTTGATACATGTAACATGCTGGCAGTATTTTATACATGCAACATGCTAGCAGTATTTGATACATGTAACATGCTAGCAGTATTTGATATATGCAACATGCTAGCAGTATTTGGTACATGTAACATGCTAGCAGTATTTTATATATGCAACATGCTGGAAGTATTTGACATACGAAACATGCTAGCAGTATTTGACATACGAAACATGCTACCAGTATTTGACATACGAACATGCAAGCAGTATTTGACATACGAAACATGCTACCAGTATTTGACATACAAAACATGTTAACAGTGTTTGACATACGAAACATGCTAGCAGTATTTGACATACGAAAATGCTAACAGTATTTGACATACGAAACATGCTACCAGTATTTGACATACAAAACATGCTAACAGTATTTGACATACGAAACATGCTAGCAGTATTTGACATACGAAAATGCTAACAGTATTTGACATACAAAACATGCAAGCAGTATTTGACATACGAAACATGCTAGCAGTATTTGACATACGAAAATGCTAACAGTATTTGATTGAATAATAACATGCATGTGAAACAACATGTTGACAAAGTGTGTAATTTCAACCAGGTTAAAGCTCATGTTAAATATATGCCACGGGAAATATATGTAACATAAGCAGCGTCGCTACAGCCATCCAATATGCCCATGGACCACGTGACTAACTAGCGTTTATCACTACTATCCTTTACGTGGTTTCCATATCACAAACATGTTTTTCTTTCACCGCAGCTACTTGATTTCATCATTGTATCGTCACCATGGCACACGTGACATCCACGTATTCGCTTCTTTTGTTTACATTTGTAAATGGTAAGTATTGTTTTTATTTCTCTGACGCTCAACATAAGTCGCGCCCTCAAGAGGCAAAGCGCTTCTGTGACGAAAATAAGATTCGGGGAGGCTTTGATTTGAAAACAATTTGACGAGGCACTGCTACTCGAAGTCATAACATCGACCCTTGGAACAAATCACACACAAAAACACGCCATTTGAGGGGATGAAAAAAGTAGGTTTGGTAAAAATTACATCGTTTTCGGATTTTTCTTTGGAAATTTAGTCTAAATTTGCATATTTTTTGTTACTTTTCCGAAATGTTCAGATATATATTCCTCGAAAAAAGTTGACCGATATGAAGGAAATGTTCAGAGAAAATTAGGTCATTTTGTGCTGTAGGTCACGCATTCCTTTCTTAAGGTGGGTGATAAAGTATAGAATATATGAAATCTCTAAAAACAGTACTTTTATTATTGACAACGATCACAGATCAAAACAAATCAATAGTAACGCTGTGATCACATGAATTTGTATTTGTATTGCTTCGTCGCTTGAGGTCGCTGCTCTGGTACTCAATATGGCATTCAATTGCTTGTGTTTCTACCTCCACAGCTGTGGGTTGTTCAGTGTTGTAATTAATATATATACAAATTTATTTATTACCACTGATTAGTCTATCCATGATAATATGATGTGATTTATCACGTATATTCGGTATTAACCCCCACTCTGTCTATTGTAATTATTTAAAGACCGTAAACGCTTTCTATCATACTAAACCAGTCATCAAATTTAACAAGTGCTTTCTCGTTTTACAATGAAATCTAAATGAGCTACGGCAAGCCGAAATAGGTCTCAATGATTGTATACAGCGCCACCAGTGGCAGTTCCCGGCTCCTTGCGTCAAGTTAACATATATAGATATTGTTATACCATATTAACTGGACAGCTCCAGCTACATAATGAATATATATTATAGTTTTAGACAACAATAGGTGAAATTTCACATGTCTCTGTGCCGATTCCTCACTCGAATACAACAGTGACGTCTGTGAAATTTATTGTTATAGGGCGGTGGTCGTCGTGCCGCCGTAGCGACGTACACAACGCGTGTAAAATACATTGAAATTCAACACGCACTGTGCGACGACCACCGCCCTTTTTACGTCCGCCGTGGTGCAGCGTTAATTTACTATGTTCCCAAGGTGTTATTAGTTTTTCTCATCCTATACAATGGAGGCGGAGGGTCTCTCCCATAAATTCAGAAACATACTCAGTAGTACGATATTTTAATTTGACTTAAACTGTCTTAATCAATCATGCCATGCACCTCATCTTTGTTATAACACAGCTGAAGTTGGTTGATGTTACCCTTCCTTTTATTTTACTCCAGGCGTTGCCGTTCTCACTCAACAAACTACTTGTAATAGGGGTCAGTTCTCATGTGGTGATGGTCAGTGCATTCCGGACAGCAACGTTTGCGATCAGGTGACACAATGCAATAATGGAGCTGACGAAAGCGCAATATGCCGTAAGTCTCGCCATACATTTTTTTGCTGAACGGAAAATAAATGGTCACAAATTTCAAAACTGGTTAGAACGAGCAATTATATCATCATAAACTTGAATGCTGAACCTCATCATAAGCATTGTCAGGAGGGATTTTTTTATAAGAAACTAGAAGAAGACAATGCTAAGACATCTGTTTACACATAACGCCATCCATTCGGGCTTGACAATGGATTTACCTTACTATAATTATTGCTTACTTGTCAGTTTCATGGTGTTAAAAAACATATCAGCTTGATATATAGGCATGGTTATTGGCGATCCGCTCCGCTAGGATTGCCCTTATAATCACTTTTGTCGTTTTGTGTGTGTGTGTGTGTCTGTGTGTGTACATTTCCAGTGTTCACTATAATTTCTTCTGTGATTTTTTTGGCTTGGCCGATTTCGTTCAAACTTGGCAGGTAGGTCACACCTTAACCCTAGTTATAAGGAAAAATCTGAAATTTTTTTTTGGCCCACCGTTGCCATAGCAACAGCCAAAAAACTGATTTTTGGATAGCTTTGCGCCAAATGTATCTCCTCCTACAAATTTGGGATAAAACACTTCAGACATAGCTCATTCTACTCAGCTTGAGTGTGGGCACAAAGTTACCACTTGAATTTTTGATATCTGTTTTCATTACTGAGAAATTTGACCCTAAAGTTGGGGTAACTTTTCACCAGCAACGGCTTTTAACTCCTCTGTGATTGTTTCGGCTCGGCCGGTTTTGTTCATACTTCACAGGTAGGTCGTGCTGTCACTAATTGGAAAACAATCCTGGCCCACCATTGCCATTGCAATATCCAAAAACTGATTTTTGAATACTTTCGCCCCAAATGTCTTACCTCCTACCAGTTTTATCGGTGTCGCTGGGTGTATATGATAAAGGGAAGTTGTGCAACCAAATTTGCCGAGTTCGCAGTTTTTCGCCAATAAAAAAATAACTAAGGCAACAACTCACTGTTTTTCAGCATTTTTGTAATAAAGACATTATTCTCCATCAATAATCCGCCCAAAACAGGAACATTTCTACTAATTCTTGTGTTTTTTCGACGTTTTTCGAAAAACCTGCGATTAGGCTGTGAAAGTAGAACATTCCGGAGGGGGCGAAATGGAAGAGCCATATTTAACGCGTAAAAATAGAACGCGTATTTTGACCTCTATGCGGTCGTCGCCAAAGAGCCCCGCGTCCATCGCCTGGCAATGGTCTTCCGTTTCACCAGTTGCGTTTTTTTGGCTAAAATTTGGGCAGTACTGTCAGTCACGAAAATTGATGAATAAATTAATACACATAAAATATGAATCACGGGCTAATTCAATGGTCACCGAACACTCCACTGTGGCAAGATAGTAGCGTACTGTATATTTGACCCAGATTTGACAAGCGTGGTACAGTTTTTTGCACGTGTCCGTAATAACGCGCACAAAGGATTGTGGGACAGAGTCCTTTATTTGCTGGCATTCTTGACTTTTGACTGCAGTTCTTTTTTATATTTTAGAGTAAATGCTTTTGATATGCTCTTAGGTTTCTTAATATCCGTCTGAAATTCTGGACTGTGGTCATATTTTTCGATTAGGAGTCGTATATTTAAATAACTCACTGTGACTAATGTTTTGCATTATGAAGTATATTTTTATGAAGGTCAACACACTGTACTTTAGGTAAATATTTACCATCTCGTTATTTCATTATTTCGCTTTCCAGCATTTACAGGAAACGCTTCATTCTAGAAAATGCTATCGCAAAACTGTTGGAAATAATAAATGTAACAGCAGAATACGTCCTAGCACAGTCACTCGACTAGGAGAGTGATTGTGGTCCTAGTAATAAACTAAGTGACTTCCAAAAACTGAATGGTGTTTGCGAACTTCGTATTAGTTATAAACCAACGTTAGCTTCACGTTTATGTCACACCATGGAAACAGCCAAAAACATAGTGCTTGTTTTTGAGCGGAGCGGATCGCCAACCAGCCTACCGGCTTGTTTATATTTTACTGACACTTATCTCATTATTCCTCAGACCAGACGTTAAGTGGGTGGAATAAACTGCTTAGCGATAAGTTCAGTGCATTGGTTGACCCACGTCTTCTTCTGAGTAAACTGACAGCCAAGGAAAAGTGTAAGTAACTTCATGCCTGTCGATTATCGCCCTTGTTAAACCACGTTGAGTTGACAGTCATTAACATTACTGGCAGCTAGTTGACATACGTTAACAGTGTCATCACCGTTTTTACGTTGTCGTTTGTTTTATGTTTTTTCATATGTAAACTTTGATATTTTTGACTTGACATATTTCAGCTCTAGATTCAGTTCCACATGGCTGTACCTGTAAATGGAACACCAAAGTCACGTGTAGAAGTTTAAATCTAACAGAGATCCCAAAACATATCTCCAGAGAGACAACTTCTCTGTGAGTACTCTCAAATTAATAGGCATTTGCGCGTCCCTTAGAAAACCAAGTTCGTATGAAACAGGTCATATCTGTTGCCTGAGAACTTTTGTTTTCCTAATAAAATTTGATTCGTAGTATATGTAAGACTGATCAAAATTACATGAGGCTTTGATTCGGGAATCAAATTTGTGTAATTATCATAGGTTTCTTGGAAATACGATGTCTAGTGTGTGTGTGTTCATAGAATTGAAAGAAAATATTAATCCAGCGGGTATTCGATAATGTCTATCAGTAGGCAGCTTCCATTTTAATCTCCGTCGGACATAGTTCGAAACGGGGTCTTCTGTTTTGGGGTTTATTTGCGTACGCCCGACATGATTTCTTGGACATGCTTACCGGATTGTGTTCAATGTTTGTACAAGTACAAGGCAAGTCCGAATGTGAAATATATTCACGTCAATTATTTTGTTGTTGCATGGAGCTTTGACCGACTCATCATTTTAACCCCCCCCCCCCCCAAATACTATTTGGTCATGTCATCAACCGTTCTACAGGCATGCCTGAACCGATGTAATTCATAATCGGCATTGGCATGCCAATAGCGGGTTACTAATACATCAATTTGTGTCGTGATTCGAAATGGAAGAATGGCGGCCATCTCTTTTATTGCAATTGTTCTTACCAATTTGAACATATCATCGCCTAGGCCGATTTTATTAAAACTTGGCGTGGACATCACACATAGTGGTTTACTGATGAAAGTCCTTTTGTTTATTGATTCGATACATAATGGCCGACTTGCTGGTGTTCGTTAGTTGTATTTTTCATGTGACCTTAACCATTTTTTGGAACATGCGTTGATTTTGTTGAATGTGGGTACATGAAAAAGACATAATGCTCTTCACTAACGCATGTTGATTTTCTTCTAATTACATAATTAAATCGACCGGTGGCCATTACCGCTTCAAAACAAAATGAAATGTATCATTGTCTGCTGTTCGGGCATTTTATTCAAACTCACGTGATAGTTTTAATGCACGACGGCTTGCTCTGTGGTTTGGTTCAAAATGCAAAATAGCTGACTAGTGGTTATGTAAGCTATGTTTGTTTTACCATTTTTCAAACACAATTTGACCGATTTTGTTTAGAAAGTTTTTTTTACTAAGAGGGTAAGCACACTAATATGCTGAATTCCAACGTCACAATCCAATTTTTTTCATTGGTTGTTATAATTCACACAGTTATTGAAACTGAACAGAGACTATATATTGACAATGACTTTGACTTGATTGTTTCATGTGGGGAATATGATCACGAGTGTATAGTAGTAAAATAAGACGTAGAAATTATTGTTTCGTACAAAAAATAAAATGTATCAACTGCAAAGCATGCTGGAAAATTGTTCGTTCATTTCTTTTTCAAAAATTAATCTTCCCTCATTCAACTCCTAAATGCAGAAATACCGCAGCAAAATGAATATATATAAAGTTATTTTTTAATGTATTACTATGATATTTATGGTTTAGTAATGCTTTTTAGACGTTGTTTGTTCCTAATGTTTTACCCTTTGTTGAATATGGGTCGTTTTTTTTTTTTTCTCTACAATACAAAAGGTACAAAACAAGTTACATTATTAAAAAAAATCACAAAGTTACAAAAAAAAGAAGGAGTGATTTATTCAAAATATAAAATACATGGTCGCCATTTTTTAACAGATTTATCAAAATATGGTTTTCCTTTTCTTTTTGACATAGTATATTATTTATTTAACATTTTTTTAATATAAATAAGAAAAACTGAAATGCAGGATTTGTTTTTTACCACAGCTACATTTATAAATAAATATTTGACATAAAATAATATTTTATTCAAAAGTATTGATATTGAGAATATGTGCCAATTATTCTAAATAATATATCTTTATTATGCAATGCAAATTGTTCATCAACATTCCACCAAGATATCACATCATTCCAAAAATTAGAATTAAAAAAAACGCGTCCAAAGTAAGTGTTCTGTTTCCCTGGAATTACTTCACAAACGTTACATAAAGCATTACCACGTTTACCCAAATAATAAAGAAGAGAATTAGTACAAACAACATTATTCAAAATTTTATATTGAAATTCTCTGATTCTCAGTAGTAGGAATTCTAATCAGTGTTCGAAATACCATATCTTTCAGATAATTTACTTTTCACAGTGGGCTGTGTGACTTTTCTAATAATCAAGTGCCAATATATCTTGCTAGTAGTGACTTTATCTTTGAATCCTTATTTTGAATCAACAAACAATTGGGTTCGTAACTGATTTGTCACCTATAAGGGTAAAATTAAACCCATCCATCTGAGACGGTTGATATGGTTATTTTCAATTATACCTCTATTTACAATAGTTTCAAAAGAAACAATTTTACCGGAAACAATATAAATAACCTTGACAAACCAAAACCCTTTTTCAAACAAATCTTTAAAATATATCATTTCATTATTAATAATTATATCACTATTATTCCACATAAATTGTAGTGGTGTACAAGCAGACCTCCAAATAAAAATTTGGAAGGTCATGAAATGCCCGAACTTCATAATTACAGTAGAATAACAACTTACCCTCGAATTTAATAAGATACTGATCCAGGAAATATTTCCACCCGGAAGAAGATGTACTAAAATAACGTTGTATCCATGCCACTCTAGAGGCAGCAATCATAATGTCTACATCTGGAATTTTCAACCCGCCATGTTCTGTGCTTGCAATAATAGTTGATCGTTTTACATAATGTCTTTGTTGTTTCCAAATAAAGGAATAAATCAACTCATTAACAGTTTTGATAAAATCAACTGGTACTGGTAGCACAGACGTCTGAAATAGAAATTTAGATATCACAAAATGTTAACTACTAAGATGCGACCATAAATCGTGATATTCCGCTAATTCCATGCCGATAATGAAGCATTAATGTTATTTGTAAGATCATTGAAGTTGTACTTCTCTGTGTCTTTTTCTGTGTGGGTAAAGTGAACACCAAGAGCTAAAATTGGTTTCACGGGCCAACTGATATCCAAGGGCTGTTCAGAACTGTTTCTTAAACTAACAAGCCATCCGACTTGTCAACATTAACCCGTAAACCAGATATCTTTCCAAATTTCCTTAATAAAACAAATAATATTTGTGGCTTGTATTTAATGAAGGGTTACATTTATATACCGACAACCCTATGTTGAGATGCTAATAGGTTCTGACACCTATGAAATTTTAGAAACGTTTTTGACATTGCACTGCATTTTTATCTTTTTACTATAAGAACAAATATCATTATTCTTCTTCAAATATTTTCCTATGCTCACCTTTTGTAATACAATTTTACATTTGAAAAAAAAGTATGCCGGATGATACCTGCCACTCCTTAGGCTATGGGCTTTCATGGAGGTATTTTGTGATCCTCGTCGGCAATTTTACATTAAGATTTACAATGTCAAACAATATTCTCAGACGCGCAGTACCCTATCAAGCTCCAGACGCAAAATATATTTTTTTTTAATTATCGCCAAACGTTCAGATCAACAATAAACTATGTATCTAACAGTCTTCATGTGGGCCTCTGACAACTTGTACTAGGGGACATCTAAATTACATTGTTCAGTACTTTTATGGTCGACGACCATCCAATAAATCCTGATCCGGTAAATATTAAAATACCATATTTCGACTCTATTGTACATGTAGATCCCTCTCTGATATCGATCTAACAATAAGATAATTATGAGAGAATGGGTGAGAAATTATAAGATTACAAAAAATTAAAATATTGAATTCTGATGTGGACCTTAATCTTGAACGGTGAATTATGAATCAAATTTGCAGGTAGTATAAACTTGTACAATATCCCGGCTTCTGGCATTAGAGGAAGCCAGCCTATTATATATAATATATAATAATAATATATTTATTCGTATTTAGGCCTCTGGCCCATGTACGCAAATAATAATAAATCATTACATTTCTGTCATAGGGTTGAAAATAAAATATAAATACTTAAATTACAATCTCTCTTTAATTTTAAATACATGAAAACAAAATAAAGCAACACTTTCAATATCAGTCGGGTTGTCTGATGCCATTATCTTGTGAAAATCCTGCAATGTGTTTGCTGCATGGTCCTGGAGAGACTGGGGAGAAAATGTTTGCCTGAATGTGCTGAGTTTTGGCATTTTAGAAGAAAATGGAACTCGTCTTCAATTTCAGACAAACATAGATCGCAAATTCCATACTGCCTGGCGATTCCTCTGTGTCTACCGACTTCTATAGCTAGAGGGTGATCTTAACACCTTAAGTGGACATATGCTCTACGAAGTTTTGTGTTGACTGAAAGCTTTAAGTACATTTCTCTGCCAAAGTTAAATTTAAATTGTCGATAATGATCTGTTTTCTCCGCCGTACATATATCCGAGTACCAAATTCTTTTACCTACATTTTGCGCACGGCTTTTGAACTCAAGTAGAACATTTTCACTGTTTTCACCGCCTTGATTTTTCCAGACTGTGCCACAACCTAAATTGTCTAATATGAGCATTATTTCAGTAGCCCATATGCGTTTGCCTTGATTGTGCATATATTTTAAAAGCATTTTAAAGCTTTATTCGGCAGACGCTCGTTCCCTAACCTGGTAACCCTCAACCAATATTTAATGCAGCGTGTTGAGTAAATATCTTTTACAATATTCTGTGTGAATACTTTCTAGTTGAGGATATGTCTTGAAACCCCATATTTCGCTGCCATATGTAATTAACGGAAAGATCATAACATTAAATTTATAACATTATTTGCCATAAAAACAATATCGTCAGCGTACAAAAGATTAAAAAGTTCAAACATGTCATTTGGCAACAACTGTATACCCCTGAGCCCCGAATCACATAAGTTTGATTCTATTTCATTTATAATAAATGGGACTAATTAGACATCCTTGTCGGACACCTCTCTCAAGTTGAAAGTAATCCGATGTAGACCCACCAATCCTAACACAAGATTTAACATCGCTATATATATATTGCAAAATATTGTACATTTTCCCATTGATACCGTCTAAACTCAGCCTATACATCAGGCAATTTCTTTCAACGGAGTCAAAGGCTTTTTGAAAGTCGACATAAAAGCAATACAACCTCCCACCTCTTCGTGATAGATACCTTTAAATAATTGCTGATAGAGTGAACACGTGATCAATAGTGCTGTACCCCTCCCTGAAACCCGCCTGTACCTCGGGAATTTTGTTATATTCATTTGCCCAAGCTTTTAGACGTTGATTTAGAATACCAGTGAATATTTTACTAAATACACTTAGGAGGCTGATTGCTCAGTAATTGTTTGGGCCACGAGTGTTGTTCTTTTTGTAAATTGGAACTATAACACCTCTGGACCACCCCTGTGAAAAATGCTCAGTGTTAAATATACTATTGAAGAGAGTATGGATTAGAGGGACGGTTAAATCACATGAATATTTCAAAAATTCTGGAATAATCATATCAGGGCAAGCGGATTTGTTTTTCTTAAGATTATGAACAGCGTTTAAGATTTCATTTTCTGAAATTGGAGCATTCAGTAATAAATTTGGGTTAACATCTTGATGTGGTTGCAAATCATCGTTGGTATTGCCACACTTTGTACAGGTTTTTAAAGTAGTAATGTATTAGATTGATAGGAAAACGTATAACGTGTGGAGGTAAACAAAGAATGTTGGCCAAAAACACACAATATGATAATGTAAAAAGATAGTTTGAGATCTTTGTATTTTTGACAATCTCAAAAACTTATGCAAACACTACGAAATGCTAAATGCAGTGCCTACTTATCTCTTGCATAATAAATAAATAAATAAATAAATAAATAAATAAATAAATAAATAAATAAATAAATAAATAAATAAATAAATAAATAAATAAATAAATAAATAATTTAATTAATATGTAGATAAATTTAGAAAAATGCTACCGGGTACTGGGTGTAAACAGCAACCTTGCAATTCCGCGACTGATGAGTATCGAAATACAACTTTCATAAAAAGGGTAAAATAATTCTCCCATAACTATCGATCTAAAACTTCGATAGTTAGGCTATCGGAAGATTTAAGGTTGGAAACAATTCTCTGATAATTATACGATAACAATATGCAAGATCCCGCCTTTATGAATATTCGAGCATCATGGCCGGACTCTGGTTCACTACAGTTGGATTCCCAATATTAACCCACAGGACATCCTAGTTACAGGTCATAGTAGTCAAAGGTCACGCAGGGTATCATGTGCATTATAATCGGTTGTGGCCGCATGAAAGCTAGTCAGATTAAGTTTGACACAAGTATACTGTGTGTCGGAACATAGGGGTGTCGGAACATAGAGATGTCGGAACATTGGTTGTGAAGGAATTCTGGAGCCATAATTCTAATATTTGGAGAATTTAACCAATGCTAAAACTTACATTACATCGTCAATAATTTGTATACCATTGTTGTATTCTAGGTACTTGGCAGTAAACGAGATAGAGCATATTAATCACGAAAGACTGGCAATGTTTGACAGACTCCTGTAAGTATGAAATAATGACTCTTGATTATATACTACTCAAACCAAATGTCCTCGGGGGAAAAACAGATAATATTAATTATTAATATATTTGTATCATTAAGAGATTATGTATTGTATCGCTATTAATGAAAGAAAATAAATTAGAAATTCAGATCCTTGTTTGTTACAGCCGAGGAATCGATACCTGCGCGTGCGTCAGATGGCCATAGCGTTTCATTGTTTACAAACAAGCATCTACCCATGACCCTTTGCGTTTTTAACGTGTGTTGTTATCGTCGCTTGGGACTAAATTCCCGCGCGTGCGCAGGTGACGACCCTCCCGCTTTAATGTCGAAGACTAGTGTGATCGTGCCTTATCTCGACTGTAGAAATACTTGTCGTGCTCGCGCGCTAAGGGTGTTCTGTTACGTTTCGTGTACGTGTTGACCGCGGGAACGCTCGTCGAGCACGCACGTCGGGGGTATTATCTTGTTTGTCGTACCTGCGACAATTGCGATTAACGTCTTGCTCACTCAGCACTGCCATCGCGATAAATATTGACAGTTAATAACAATACACATTGTGTATTGAACATACTCGCATTGAGCACGTCATTCGGTCTTCGCTATTACAGCCGAAAAAAAAATAGTTCGTCCATTGCACAACTTGAAAGGGCGGCAGTCGTTGTGCCGCTTCCTGATCGATATAGGACTCATATATAAAATATATACATTGTTTATTTACATGAAATTCGAACACGCGCTGCGCGATGACCACCGCGCTTGAATGTGCCGAGTCTTTTATCAAATTATCAATACTGTTTCTTGTGTTAATATACAAGGTTTAAATCACAACTATCGCAGATACAACAAATAATACTGCACCCTTAGCACAAGTGCATGATAAGAGTTTTTACAATCAGTGTGTACAATAAATTATCACGCTATATTGTCTTCAGTTATAGTAACTGACAAATTACTTATTTCGTTGAGTCGCTTTATTTAACTATCTATTGAATATGGATGTATACATACTAAACCACCCAGATGAAATGCATTTATGTTTCTAGTGTCGTGAATAATTGATCATATAACACGAATTTCTGGGTGTGATCGGTTTTTAAAAAGCAGGCGCCCGCGGCACTAGAAAGCGACGCGAAGACGAAACTCTGTTCTTGCCGGTTAAGGAATATAATACATAAAAAAAAAATTTCATGTAAACATTTACTTCGAGGTAAGTGCGCTATGGACACTCGGTAAACAAGTAAGTTATATCTCAAGGAAATTTGTGCCGAAGTGAAAAAATTATATTTTTGAACTGGTTGCTATCGTAACATCTTGAAACTTTGTTCGGTGATATGAGATGGAAAAACATACACTATTACAATCCTAATTTGTTAAAACATTCAAAACATTTGATTTAATTTCCTGTTTTATAATAGTTTTCCATTATAAACATTATGATTAGAACAAACCACCATAGCTCGTAGTTCCTTACATGAAACGGTTTTATTGTGCAAATTATACGATATGCACTGGCATCACTTGCATTTTTCACGTACACACCAAAGTCAGGAGATGCAAGAGAGAGATTCGATGTCGGTACTACAACTGGTCGGGGTGTGACTTCGAAAGCAAAGAAAGTCGAACACAGTCACGTGGTCAATATATCGGTATAACACAATTAAGTCAAGACACACTGTTATTTAATGATTAGTATAAGATCTGTAGCGCTGACAGTTCAAGTGAGTTCTATATTCACAACAATTTGAGTTCAGTGTGGTAAACTATTGTACTTATCTTGATTGATTTTAGGAGTCTTCAGGATAATCGCTTGTCCAACCTGACGTACAATGCGTTTACATCGCTAGATGGACTCAGAAAACTGTGAGTGAAACCACGAGTAAACATTGATGGTTGGTCATTTGTTTAGGCTAGTATCGATTAAATTACAAACCGATCCACGAAAGTAAGTCAGTTGGCTTGCATTGATTGATTGATTGATTGATTGATTACAGGTACCTAGGCAACAACCGAATAAATACAATTCGTATTGCGGCATTCAGGGATTTAGAAAATCTTGAATGGATGTGAGTAACAATCATTCTTATTACACGAAGTACAATATCACTAATATTACACGAAGTACAATATCACTAATATTACACAAAGTACAATATCACTAATATTACACGAAGTACAATATTACTAATATTACACGAAGTACAATATCACTAATATATTTCACAGAGTACATTGTCACATATAACGATATATTGCACAAAGAAAACATACCACTCTCTCGCTCTATATATATACATAACTATATAAATTTATTGTTAGTCCTGGGTGCTTCATGATGCCATGTCATTGCCTCTGTTGTTTCAAAGTGTAATGTACCGGCAAATATTATCTATTTTAGGATACTTGGTAACAATCAATTACATAATCTTAAAGAAGGCTTATTTGTTGGAATGAAATTGCTGTATTTTCTGTAAGTATCATCAACTTATCCACACAGCGTTCTGCTTGAATAAATAGGGGGGATGTGCTAATAACTGTATACTCAACCACCCTATCATAATATAATATAGCCAATGGTCATATTACCAGGCATCCAAACATGAATAAAACATTACCCTTTTTAATTGGGAATGATCTGAACTTTGTCCCATAACTGAAATGACACATGAACAATAGAATGCTGAGTAAAAAAATAATTTCTTGGAAAAAATAGCACTATATATGGCAAATCGTTTTCGTTTCGGATTCTAAGTCGAATAAGAGCTGTAAGAATTGCATTCCTAACATTACTGACATTCTTGGGGGTTTAGTATATTTGTCAACCAATATTCCATACATGATGAGTTGATGTGTTCCAGTGACGTGTAAAACATAAGTTCGAATGAAAATTACATTTCTATAATTTTATTCGGTGAAAATACTCAACACACTGAATGGCAGAACAGACGGCTGAACAGACAGTTCATTGCATTTTCATTTGCCATTCTTCGCAAAATATCGTGCACTACGTGTTGTTCCTGGAAGTACGAATGCCACATGATTAGTGTCGAATCGAACAGGCGAGCTGTATTTAAGGTACTGAGAATTATAGTATCTTTGAGAATATCTGCACTGACTGTACTGTAAGCATTGTATCGAAGTACTGTAATAAATGTTATACTGTTAATATTTCATTTAGTAAATTTATCACAATCGATAGAACCTCAAATAATGTTCATGTGTTATTAAACCTATCTGGTTCATCCAGGATGGCTCTGGGTGAATAGTTAAGTTGAAATTTCCCTGGAAACGCTGAGCATGCTAAGTAAATCCCAATCAAAACTGGTTGAAGAATGTCACCAGCTAATACGTTTAAACATGTTGTACTATGTTAGTTATCTATTTTTTCGAGTGCATTACTACTGAATGTTTTCATTGCCACGGCCTCGCATATTGTGCTACATTCATTTGGCTACAAGAGATCGAAGTATATTGTGTTGGGCAGCCATCTTTGCTATCTCTTGTAAACATTTAGCAGACTCTGGGCAAGCTTTAGTTATTTATATATATTTGCTATATATTTATTGGGGTTTGCCTCAGAAGAGTAAATGGATTCAACTCTACACCAGGAAATACTGGTATACCCAACTGGTTCCTGTATAATGGATACTTACTTACAGTAAACACACTTGCTTTTGAGGTCATTGATATTTGTTATCAATGTGGGGGATGACTCAGCGTCAGAATGTCCATTGATCTACTTGCCACATCAGTTGGGACAATCTCAATATGTATCTGTTCCCTACGTTTCATGATATTAAAACTCAGGAAGTTATCCCTGCCAATCAACACATTAATGGCAATGATAGTGCCAAGGATTGACACGTTGTCTGTGGTCAGATACTAATAGACTGTTGACAATTTGACAACATGTAGGTATGCCAGAACTGTTCTTGACGCTCAAAACTGTCCACGTGATCAGATCGTCATAGGACTTTTCTGAGAGACTGTCTAAAAGTATGCTCTAGTTCCACTGGGATAGCACAATCTGGTTATACCAGAACCACTTGCGATACTTACACTCTTGCATTTTCAACAATGGACTCACCCTTTCTATCCGCTTATACCTCAGTTAGTAGATCGCTTAGTCCCCGTTCGGACGAAGTCCGAAAACGGGGACTATTAATTTGGGTTCGTTCCGTCCGTCCGTACGTACATACGTCCGGAGCTATATCTCGGACACCATTGACGGATTTCATTCAAACTTTACATGAAGACAATACATAATGTCTTACATATGCGCGTCAAGTTACTTTATGATCGGAGAAAATATGGGCGACTGGCGGCCATTTTTGATGTAAAATTTGCAGTTTCTCGGAGATGACTGGGCCTATTTGGATCAAAGTTGGTATGATGGTCATACATATTGGGTTGTAGGTGCATGTTTTTTTTCGTGATTCGAACAAATATGGCCGACTTGGGGCCATCTTGTTTTTCATGGTACCCATGCTACTTTATCTTGAATGCAGTGAACGTTTCTGTTTAAATTTTGTACAAAGATAATATACCAAGAGATACATCTGCACCAACATGATTTTTGTGATTCAATGCAATATGGCTGGCCGACGCCCAATTTTCATGTAAAAGCACTAAATCGTCATTTTTACATGTCCGGAACTGTTTCTCAGAGATGACTGGGCCGATTTGGATCAAACTTGGTAGAATGATCATACATATTTAGTTATAGGTGCACGTCATACTTTTTCCGTAATTCAAACAAATGTGGCCGACTGGCGGCCATTTTGTTTTTCATAGTACCCATGCTACTTTCTCTTGAATGCAATAAATATGGCTGATTGACACCCAAATTTCATGTAAAAGTGCTAAATCGTCATTTTTACATGTCCGGAGCTGTTTCTCAGAGATGACTAGGCCAATTTGGATCAAAGTTGGTATGATGATCATACTTATTTGGTTATAGTTGCATGTCATAATTTTTCTGTGATTCAAACTAATATGGGTGACTGGTGGCCATTTTGCTTTTCATGATACCCATGCCTACTTTCCCGTGAATGTAATGAACATTTCTGTTTAAATTTTGTACAAAGACAGTATACCAATAGAAACATCAGCATGAACATTATTTTTGTAATTCGATTCAATATGACTGCTCAATGTCCAATTCTCGTGTAAAAGCACTAAATCATAACTTTTTACAAATCTATTAATGGTTTCAATCTAATCTTGATGACTTCATCAGCACCAAATTAATATTTTGAACGGGGACTGTGTCATTAACAATGACTTGATCTACTATGCCACAAATGTTGTTGAAAAATCCACCATCCACTATGGGGAACATTAAGTCTGTGATCAAAACCGTATTATTTTTCAGTTAGAATAAGGATATTACCAAGGCTTTAATTGGGACATTTTTAGGAGGTTATTCCAAAAGTGCACTACTACAACACCAAGGTTGTGTACACTATCTAGGTTTTTGCCATTGGTGATGGTGCCTCTTCAGCATACCTGCTGATTAGTCAAGAAAACATTATTTTCCCATTAAAGTATGTGTATTCACAGATATTTGCAGAGTACTAAAAGCCACAGTTATCAAATCAAGTGCCAATTTTTGAATATTTTTATGTGTTTCTGACAAATTCACATAAAAAAATGAATTATTGAAAAACAATGGTGAATATGCAATATGAAATGAAATGTGTAATTTTCAATATTGTTGTTTGATACTGTATGTTCATAAATACATTGAAATATGAATAATCGTGACCCTGAACTTGGCAATTAGTACATCTATTAAAAATGAAATTATGTATCCTTTTACATACTGACTGTAGGAATGCTCGTCATGCACAGCATAAAGAGCGGTATATGAACATTTCCTGTACATTCTGTAGGAACACTGCCAAGTGTGCTTTTTGATAAATGTTGTTTCCTGACTATATGTGATATATATGGACATGGCTATAGTGCTGCATTGTTTGTGGTTGTGGTTTTGTAAACTGTGGTTGACACCTTCCCCAGTAATTCCCATAAAATGTATGAAATTAAACAACATGTACTGAAATATGGAGGAACAAAGACTGCTTTAATTTTGTAGTATTGATGTCACGATGCTATACAAATCTTAAATTGTAAAAGTATATCATAAACGCATAAATGCATCTTCAAATGTTGTTGTTGTACATGCAATGGAGACGTTACTTCATTCTCAGCTGTAATTCCTTCATTCAAGATCTGCAAAAAAATCCACCTCTTCCTTTCCACTGGTGTTTAGTCGTTTATTTTTCCTTTTTTTCTTTTTGCATTTCTCCTGAGGATCAACATCAATGTGGTCTAATTCCTGAATATTCCAAATTTTTATTTTCTGGTCATGCGATGAACTAATGAGAATTGATTGGTCATGTGAGACAGCAAAACTTTCAATCGGGAAATCTTCATGTTCTCCCACAATTCCTAGAAATCTGTTGGGCAGGATGTGAACAGCTCTGCAATAAATTAGTAGTGCGTTATGTTTTTAATAAATATATAATCATATTTGGTGTCAGTATTAGATTTACAATTCTAATAGGCCTTGTTGGTCATTTTGAAGCCAACCACAAAATAAACATGATGTGTATCAATATATCAAACTTTGACCCAAATCAGTCCAGAATTATTCAAGAAATGGCGAATGGGTTCTCATGAGTTTGGAAAGACAGACTGAAGAGACCCAAAAAAATATTTGTCAACATGTACAACACCTAAACTATGACTCAACTTTACACTTACCTAATAGTACCATCCAATGACCCTGTACAGACAATATCAATCAGTTACTTTGACCATACAATCAATAGAAGTTGGATGTCCTGGAAACCGATCACTTAAATTGCCCCATTCTGACCAATTAAAAAGATTCAATGCTCCTTCGCCCATTCCACAGACAACTTTTCGGCCACGCTGCCAGATCAATGAAAAACAATTGGCATGTTTCATACACACTCAAGATTTGAATAAAGTCTTCCACGGTATATAAATATTTTACCTTACAGTCAGCCAATTGCAAACAGTCTTAATTTCACATAAAATCAATCAACCAATGAGATTCACTGTTATACTGACCAGTAGTAATGTAGTTGGTTATCTTACAGACGGCCAATGCCAACATCTCACTATCCATAGTTTCAGACTGCAAATCAAATCTATGTCTACGAATATTGAAAACAGATAGAGTACCATCTCCACTAACAAAAAAAGCAATGAACAAGGTTTGAAAGTAACGGCAGATAAAAAAGAAAAGTAAACATCGGTAGATAGAATCATCTATATTATTACTGGACATTAAAATGTTTTTCTCAGAAGATTTCATGACCATTTAAAAATACCAGCCCCATTATTCATCTATCCATATACAAATTAGTGTTAATCTTTGTTCTAAAATTTACATCAAAATGACCAATCAAGTAAGTACAACTCAGCAGGCACTGATCAGATTTCTTCAATTTTCCCAAAGCTGTGGTATATTTGAACAGCAATTATTGATAATTTTAAAATTCAAAAGATTTTGCTATCCGAATGTGGAAAAGAACCCAATAGTCCAGTAAAAACAATGATTTAGTATAGGTATAGGTTATTATAAATAGTTGCTTAATTTATACTCTGGTGCACTGTTCTACAATTTTTGAAGAGCAATTTTTATTTTGTATCCCTCTTAATTTTTTCACTTTATTTGTTCGAAAAACAGAGGATTTATTTAGCAATCATGTGAAATAAAGGTAGTATCTATGGTAACATTGATTGTTGATTAGATGGACGTATACATGTTCTATTGTGGAATCTTTTAGTGATTCCAGTTTATAGTTATTGTGCGTGTTCTTTCATTCTTTACGTTTGAACATTTTCTTATATACCATCGATAAAAAGACATTGCTCAAAATGTCTAGATGTTTTTGCATGGTTACAACAACAATTACCAAATATTATCTACTATTCATCATATTTATTTATTTAAAATTCTAATGAATCATCAAAATATTACAAATTCTAATAACAGAAACACCTCTGTAATTTACATGGGCTTCTACTAGAGAAATGATCCCTGTATTTGGATACAAACACCCATATTCAATCAGTAACATATAGAAATAAGTGTTTGGATTTACTTACCATGTTGCAAGAAGTGTTTTTTGCTTATCGTCTATGGCTAAAGCACTAATGAAATCTTCATTTTCTCTCACTTCCATGATCGCTTTTTCTTTTCTAGAATCCCAAAGCTAGATAATTTTATAATATACTGTGAATTAGAAATCACACTTCATTCATAATTTTCCGTGATATGCTCTGAAACTAAACTGAAACCATGGTATTTGTTCTATGGATATGGAAGAGTCATGTAACCAAACCCCCACATGTTTTGTATGTTATTTGTTCTATGGATATGGAATAGTCCTGTAACCAAACCCCCACATGTTTTGTATGTTATTTGTTCTATGGATATGGAATAGTCCTGTAACCAAACCCCCACATGTTTTGTATGTTATTTGTTCTATGGATATAGAATAGTCCTGTAACCAAACGCCCACATATTTTGTATGTTATTTGTTCTATGGATATGGATATGGAATAGTCCTGTAACCAAACCCCCACATGTTTTGTATGTTATTTGTTCTATGGAATAGTCCTGTAACCAAACCCTCACATGTTTCGTATGTTATTTTTTCAATGGATATGGAATAGTTCTGTAACCAAACCCCCACATGTTTTGTATGTTATTTGTTCTATGGATATGGAATAGTCCTGTAACCAAACCCCCACATGTTTTGTATGTTATTTGTTCTATGGATATGAAATAGTCCTGTAACCAAACCCCCACATGTTTTGCATGTTATTTGTTCTATGGATACAGTAACACAATAATAGTTTTGTGGCCAAAATAACAAAACAATAGCAAAGAACTTTTATGTACAAACTAAATTAAGAAAATAATTTTCAATTAACTTACTTTAATAAATCCATCATCATCCCCTGTTGCTAAGATATTTTCATCGATGACAAGTAACGAATAAATCGGACAAGTATGGGCATTTAGAAATTTCTGTTTAACTTTACCAGTAGTGACATCTACAAGTTGAATAGATTTATCTTTGGAAGCACTCAAAAAATCTGATGGGAAAATGAGCGAGAGCAGCATTACAACCATATATATTGTTTGTTTCAATGACAAGAACCTTCATAGTACCGGTAAACCACATTAATTTTGTGAATGACAAATTTCAGATTTTCACAAATCAGTGAAATCTTGTAGCAATGAAGAAAGTGTCAGTGACTTTTGCAGAATTTAGTCTTCCGAAATGCCATGAAATCATCAAATTGTTACAACTCCTAGAACCTCAAATTAAGAGGTTTATAGTATTTCAAAAGAACTCAGATTGTAATTGTTGTCCATGGAAAAGAAGATACGTTTGTTTTTCCTCTTGTATGGTAAAGTAATAAAAAATTATTTATTAAAAGTTGATTCATGTCATATTGGTAACATATCCCTCCATAACTTTTGATTCACTGTTCTTAAAATGTTGATGTCATGATTGTAAAAGACAGAACTTACGATCCCCACTTTTTGTAAATGAGATGACCCTACAGGACTTCTTGTGATGAGACAGATTTAAAAGTACTTTATTCTCATCATTTGAAAAAGAAAATCTGAAAATGAAAACACAAAATTCTATGCATCATTCAATACACACTAAATAACTAAAGATTCAAGAAAGTGCTCCCATGTGTAGTGAAAAGTCTTTGATGCTTACCAAGATTTTAAATCATTCTGAATAATTAGTCAGTATGAAAATTAGGTAATTAACACATGCAGATTAATTACAGAGTAGTGTTCAACATTCAACTACAAAAACATAAAGCATGTACTAAGTTTCAACCTATTTAAGCAAACAGTTGTAGGATATCAACAAAACAAGTTTTTAATCAGTATGCAAATTAGGTAATTAATATGCACAGATTTGTTCGAACATTTAATCAGGTCTGGAGTTCATCACAAAGTATATGTGTACCACATTTCATCCCAATCCACCCAGTGGTTTTAGAGACGTTGGTGGAACAAGATTTGACACATTCACACATCCTTTCACAGACAGACATTGGTATGATATTAGTCTCTTTTTTGCTCTGCACACAGGAGCTAAAAACAAACAAACTGAAATCATTTCTTGCATACTGTAGAAAAGTTATAGGTCATCATAATCTGTGAAGGTCATAGGTCACCACTTTAGGAAGCTTCCTTTTGATTGGTACTTAAAATGCACCGCTTTGCAACATAATTCGTCATATTTAGCTGAGACCATATTTTATTTAAATGAATTATTTTGAGATAACAATAGAACAAATTTTGTTCACACATCACGCAAATACATCAGCACCCACGAGTACTTGAAATACATGAGCTTTCAAAATTGATTGAACTGGTGAAATGTAATTGCAAACACTATCAAAACTTACATATTGATTTCACCGTCTGATTTGCCAGCTGCAAAAATGTTTTCTGATGGATGACTACTCAAACTGATAACAGTCTTATCATAGCCTATTGCCATGGGAACTCTTATTACCTAATAAGAGAAAATAAACATAGTTGAACTCTGGTGACCTTGCCCTTTGTTATATAATATAATTCCCTTTATCATAGTTTGTTCAATATAAATATGCATTTTCATAATTAATTTTGAATACAATCAAGTTTTGGGGTTGAACCAACAGTGGGGAATCAGTCTACCGAATGTCCTTAAAAGATGTAAATATCTTACAAAAACATTGGTGCCTTATTTGTTTAATTATTTTAAGGGACATAATTTCCAGCTTTATTCAAAGTAATTCAGATATTTTAGTATAAAAACAAATGTCTCATTGAAAAAAAAGTGCTGCATTTAGATGTGAATAGATTCATAAAACATGCAAGATAACAGAAAATTTTAGCTGGCTTTAGTCCAAGTATTTTGTACAGGTGTCTGTCAAAAATTAATGATTTACTGAGACAAATATGAACTGCCTCATTGTGTGACTACTGTATTATATGAAAAGTAAAAAAACACCCTTTATGAATAGCTATCATGTTGCAAGCTCTGCTTTGTATGCAAATCAACTTAAATAGTTAGTTGGTGTCCAGTGGAGGGAGAAGTCAACAGTACTGTTGCCTCCTGAGAATCTATCAATGTGCCATTTATTTTTCATGGTTGTTCGACCATAGTCGTCTGCACCAGTATTGCGAGTTCTAAGTTTGGTTTACTATGTTGATAAAACCGCGCAAATTCATTTTACTGCCACTTTACAGCGGTTTTCACATAGACACGACTTAATTCCGTTACCCAATGACTGAAACAATTTCACATCGACCAGACACGCCCCAAAACAGATGACGAGATTTGACAGGATCGGTCAATGCGCATGCGTATAAAACAGCGAGTACTAATATCCTAATTTCCTAATAACGTATTTTGCACTCGTACAATGCAAAATACATATTTGATTAGGTTGGTTGCCATCAAGTACCATCCTATGGCACCCAATTCATATATCACCAATACCATAGTACAAAGTTATGTGAACAGCGAGTCACAAATAAGACTAATATACTAAATTTGTATTAAATTAATTGTAAGGATGAGATTACATTGTGAAATGGCCACGATGTACCACGGATCAGTTTCCAGGAAATTATTAACCAAACCATAACATTTATAAGTGAGATATCAGAAATACTCTTACAATTGCATACGAGTTGTCAAAACGTACAGTTTGGTGACATACTTCAAATTTTGTATAGTTCAATATGCATACAACCACCCATATACTAGTACATTGTGACAATAAACGCTTCTTTCACATTGTGCAAATACAAACAAGACATTAAACATGTAAGCGTTGTGTAAACCCGAATGAAAAGTCTTGAGTCACGGCGAATACTTCTATCGAGTAGCCCATTTAAAAATCTCTTCAACTATCCAAGGCCAATCACTAATGTGCGGGGTCATTAATTAAATAATATTAATTTTATTAACACTTACACATTGCCCGGATGAATTGGCAATGGCTACAAATTTAAGAAAGAATAAAAGGTTTAAAAAAATAAAATAAATAAAATAAAATAAAATAAAAACATACAAAAAACTAAGCTATTACATTACTGTAACAGAGAAAGAAAATATTAAGACTAAATTATTATACAATGATAGAAAAAATGCAAAACTAAACTGGGAAAGAAAATTGTCACTGGGGTTGCTGTCTTATTTCAAAACACTTCTTTAGGTATCTTGCTACAGGGAGTGCAAGACCACTGTTGTTTAGCAAGGCTATGAATTGTGTCTTTGGTGACAAATTTTGGTTTTTGCCATTTTGAAATAAGACATTTCTATCGGGGGTATAAGTTTTGCATGACATCATTAGGTGATACTCATCTTCTACTTGATTCTGATCACAAAGGATACATAATATATTAGCAAGTGGTATTCCGTTGTGTCTGTCAGTCTCAGTTTTCAAGTTATGGTCACTGAGGCGGAATTATTTAAATTTTCGCGCATCTCAATATTTTGCAGGGTAACAAGGTAGGTTTCAAAAGCAAAATTGTTTTTTTTTTAAATGATTGTATGTTCTTAATTTATTTATATTTCATTTTGTTTTGATTGATTGTCGTTTTGTAATTCACTTTTTCAAGTTGATATAAATGACGTTTGTATTAATTATTAATTTGTCCTAATTGCCCTGTCTACCATTTACTATTAATTTCTTAATATTAATAATTTACTATTAAACTCGAAAACATAGTAATGTTATTACTTTTACACCAGGTAACACCAATTAAAACCAACATCGATTTAGAATTACTGTGGCCAATGACATTGAAATTTGCTCTTTCATAAAGCAGCAGTTCCCCTCTTATTTCATCCAGATTCCATAATGTTTTATATTTAAAACCAACCTTTATTTCACAGTCACTCTAGTATTCACTTTTCTAAAATTATCTTACTGATCAAAAGACTTTTTACTCCCATCATGCAATCTCCCATAGTACTTCCGCAGACAAAGCGGCGATCGCCAACATATCTACAAATAACCTCGCTCTCAGGAGCTGAGGAATGATGAGTCACAAAACCGGTTTATTTCACAACTGTACTTTCAATGGGCAAATTACAATCCAAATTGTACAAAAACCGGAATGAAAACGTGGAAAATCCGTTGTTTAAATCACGGTTACTAAACCGTGTTTAAATGATCCAAACCGTACTGAACACGACCCTGTATTTCAAATCGCGTTGTGCGTCAGTAAAAGGTCAGAAAGGTCATCCTTTGTTATGCTAATTTGTGTGTTTACGCTGCTCTATTCAACGTGGATATGTTTCTTTTTCATGTGGAATAAAATTTAGTTTGTATTCAATTTGAAGAGTGTTGCGCATGTAATTTGTGTATGCATTCAGCGTACAACTACATACTATTCTCATAAATAGTCATGTTCAAGGCCCATAATCATGATCTTTTAGTAGATGAAAGTAAACTCTTTTTTAACTAATTTTATTGAATTGTCAATATACTGGTATAATATAATAGCAATAACCCCCCCCCCCCCGAAGTTGGGTATACCACTTGATATTGCACAATATTGCCTGCAGCTCGTGCATATATGTCGTGAATTGTGCAATATCTCGTGGTATACCCGCCTTCAGCGGGGGTTATTGCTTAAATAATGTTTAAATAAAGACCAAATAACCGAATAATGACCAAATAATAACCAAACAAGGTTCCAAATTAAGACCAAACAACTAAAGAATGTTCAAATAATGACACCAAGCTAATTTTGGCGGTATTCTCACCCCATATTTCACCCCGTCACGCGTGAGAAAACGCAGGTGTTAGGTCACGCAGGAGATATGTACGTGTTACGCCACGACAGAGAAAACATAGGTGTTAGGTTACGCTGGATATATGCAGATATGTAGACACTTGTCGATGCCACGTGATCCAACTTGCCTCCTACTAACATTTAAAACAAACAAGAAGTTTTCTTTCCTTTTGAAATTATATATGCTTACGAAATCGTCATGATGAAGCATACAATGCAATATGCATTTAATAATTGATTTAAAAAAATATTCTACAGTCGGCCATCTTGTGTCGAATCGCAACATAACGTTGACCAAATGAAACATCTGCCATTGTTCAAGTTTGTTCAGAGTACCGGTTATTATATAAGAAACAATCAACATGATTTATGAAACGGCCGCTTGTAAGAAATGACATTCACATGCAATCGAGCATATGGATTAAGTTAATAGACCAAAATATTTTTTTTCCGTATTTTGTTTTCCAACAAATATTAATCATGGTTTGTACCTAATAGGAAATTGTTTCTATTTTGTTCCAAATTAAGAAAACAATATTTTACAATGTGCATAATTTCAATATTTCGACGTGAAAATTTATAGCTTTCAGAGCGTTAATAAATGCTACAAATTAAAAGTGAAAATGTCAGTGACGTTGAACGAATAAACACTCGTTTCTGGTGACGAGGCAGCTTGTTGGAACTGGCGCCGGCATTACTAATGTACTACAATCAGGTGCAGCAAATGGAGCTGTTCATCGGAAAAGTTGGTCCAAGGGATTTTTGTTGAGGGCAGGGGATTTTTTTCTATTTTTTGTAGGGGGCGGGAAATATCAGTACCCCCCCCCCGAGGGTCGGGCAGATTTCTTAAAAAAATGAACAGGGGAACATTTTTTAGTGGACAGGATACTTACAGCCAAAACAAGGTCAGCTTGGGCGTTCAGTTGCGAGACATAAAAAAAACGCAGCCAGCGATACATTTCGAAAATAAAAATACAAAATAAACTCAATCAGAGGCGTCGACCAACGCGTTGGAAATAAATATTACACATTGTGACACAGTCTTACCAGCCTCTTTCACTCAGGCAATATAATTATGCCATTCCCCAACGCACTTATATTTAATACCTTGACAAAAAAACAACAAGAAAAATGTAAATCAGGCTTGTAATTACTAGTAACTCAACTCGAACGCAATATTCATCACTGTAAAAGTGGATAAATTTGAACCAGCCAGCTCATGGCCGGAGACGTCAAGTCGTCTTCGTTGAAAACTCGCCAAATTACCATAATCGTGGTGGTGAACTGTTTAGCTGATTTTTCAAAAGATCTTATGGATATTCAATTCATATTCATCCCAACTTATTTGAATATATCCTTTCGGGAATTTGAGACATTGTTCAAACGATCCTGTACAGGTTTATGTCTGATGTCAACTAATAATACGCAATTATCCAGGCAGTACTAGAAACTATTGCTGATACTAATCATGTTTTGTAAGCTGGGAAGTTTAATACTTGAACGTGTAGTCCCCGGGCGTGTAGTAGACGAGAATAATCGTACTGTCACATGTTTTCGTCTTAGACTTGTCTTTTCGTTTTAACCGTCACAGTCCGCTTCATTGAATGTTTGGTTTGATAATTGATGAACATATATTCATTGTGACTCTGTTGCTTTCAAGTTGTGTTAATACAAATATGATTTAAACTTGTCCCTCCGTTGCCAACGTATTCAATATATGGAAATAGCATATGTGTGTGCGTTTGCGTGAGTGATTGGGGGAAATAACAGCGAAAATTATTTCCAGATAAAATATAATATTTTACTGTATATCAATTAGCCTGTGCGATCCCGGAATAAGATACTAGTAGTTGACCCTAAAGTACTCCTAACCTTTAAGTCATAACATCTCGGACTACTATAGTAACATTGACATGCGTGCATCAGTTTTTTTTTATTATTTCATTCAAAAGATTTAGGGACACGGAAAAAACACGCAGAAATATTTTTTTTTCCTTTTTTATACTCCACACAAAGTAATTTGTCAGTCGTGGCGAGTATGTGTGACAGTTTATTACTTCTGTGTGAATATAATAAAATTATGTCATTTTAGGTACGATATCACTCTTTTGGGAAGATAATGGTGGCTCTGAAAAGGACCGTTTAGTTTAGTTTCGTTAGAAAACGATATGAATTTATTCCAATCTATGACCCGCGTATGTGTGTGTGGGGGGGGGGCGATCTTCTTAGCAGTGAAACTGAAACGGGCACGTGAAAATTACAACTCAACCTCGATTTATTCTTCAATAGCATACATACTCAGTGGCAGCGGCAGCGGTCGCTCCACGAAGAAAATTTTGAGGGACTCGCCCCTCCAAAATCAAGCGGAAACCCTTTGTGTCAGCAAAATCCCCCCTCTAATGCAGGAAATAGCGTTTTAGATTGTCTAGATTTCAAATTTTTGCATGCCCCCGGACCCCCTAGAGGTTGTGAGCAGATCTCGCCCCCGATGTAAAATTTCGTGCCGCCTAATCTGAATTACAGATGTGCCAAAAACGTACAACGTTGCAGCCATAGATCTCGTCGAGTAACAATTTTTAGGGCGGAGGCGTTCTCATTGACCTAATATAAATACGGTGTTTACTCCGATGTTCGAACAAATATTGGCCAAATTAATACACATGGTTATGAAATGATGATTCTAAGAAGTATACTGTCAATAAATGTGATATGAATAAACACAAACGTACATTATACTATAAACCGTCAAAAGTTATATAGAAAGATCCATAAAACGAATGAATCCCGCCCACACATACTGATATTTCTGGAAATTACGTAAATACATTGTGTGGTGATACTGAACAACAAATGTTTATAACCACAGTGTCATCTATCGAGAACCTTGTACAGCAAGCGAAATTTCACAGTTACAACTGTGCAACCCAGTTTATTTAGTTCATGGCGCAACTTATGAAAACCCGTTGCAACCGGGGCATGCATTTCGATGGAATTCAGCTCCCCCGCCTACTAAATAGCAAATTACTAGTCAATTACAGAATTGGGTTTTGTCATCCGTCGGAATAAGCTACTTTGGCCAGTAATATATGGGGCAATTTGACGGAGGAGACATTCACAGCAATCGAATCAAAACAAAATTGAAACTGTGAAACTGCATTGCGAGCGCAAGTCGACATTTACGAAAACCTCGAATACAGCATAACTATGATTACTGCAGATGCGAGGCATGGTTGGCGAAAAACTGTCGTGACACTGACGTGATTGCTATTGGCAATGAAACCCACAAATTCATTGCCAATGCAGTTGTTACCAACGAAGACATCCGATTTCGTAGCGCCATGAAATGAATGGCGCGCTACAAATCAGCCGTACAAGCATATCTTGACAATAACGGAGTGAACGTAAAAAAAATCACGCCCATAACATGAATATGTCTGTCAATAAGTACCTGAGATAAGAGAGGCCGGGGAATGAGAATCAGAATGATACATGGTTCAACTTTTAACAAAAGAACCGTGGTGGCACTACCAAGTCCGCTGAAAGGCCGGTTATTGACCGTGTCAGCCGTGTCACGATCAAGTGTGTAATAATTCCTCCTCACTTCAGTCATCGCATTTGGAGAAGTAATATTCTCTAACCAACAGGCTCTGACGACCTCGGTTAGTTCCCTGGATGTTGGCGAAACGACCATTATTTAGAAATTCCCGATAACTTTTACAAAGGCCGCATTGCCATCTTGAGCAATGCTTTATCGGAGGCGGCCCGGGACTATGGATTGAATACTACATGTATAGCGGGGTCAGCTAATGTAGGTCAGGTAATCGAATGTTGAGGTTATCGCAAGTTAAGTGAACCGAATATCAAGACATTTGGACGTGAAAATAACCGAATCTTATGACAATTGAATGTCAAGATAATTTCTAAATAACGACACAATTGTAACATTAAGAAAGAATGACAAAATAATATTGTAGCAATTACACAATAATGAAATAATTAAGAAATAAAGTTGAAATAATGAAACAATAGCAATACGGTGCTGCAGTAATAACACAATAATGGAATAAGCGCAAATTATATTATACCAGTATATTGATGGTGTTAATCCATTGATTTGATTGGTCCAAACACAAAATTTGCATATGCAATCCATGGTATCCTCGGGGGCGGAGCTACGTCACAGACGTTCTACGTTGCTAAGACGCGCACCACTGTACCACGTATTTCTATGGGCTCTGTGCGCGCTGCTGTGGAACGCCGGTGGAGCCGGTGAAAACTCGAGAAAACAACACAAACTCAACTTTGAAGTAATCCTGAACAACCAAATTCATATATGTTACACACGTAGGGCTAATCTTGTTACGCTGTTCAGGGGACTCTCAACAACCATCGCAAAGTACCGTTTTCTGCGAGTTTTTGGTCTTTGTTTTCACCGCGAGGGTTGCCAAACGGTAGAAAATGCCAGGATGTCCGCCCCGAGGATATTGGCTGATAATGCACGGCTAAACCAAGTGGCCCTGGAACATGAATTGACTACAGGTTTAATACGGAAATACATAAAACCGGTATTATTTGATTTTTAGGGAAATATAGTGGTTGAATTTTGAAAGAATATTGAAAAAAATACTGAATTAAAAACATCTGAAAAGTTATATAACTATAATATTGCTTTTTGTTAATGGTGGGATCCAAGTTGTGAGCGTCGGTCGTTGGGTGATTGTCGTTCGCCACACAAACCTAAACCACCGTCCCTCAACACCGTGAGTTGCCAACACGAACGCCAGAACGCTGTGTTCTCAGTGTTGTTACTTTGAGATGAATTGCGAACTTCCAACAAAGAAAACATGATCTTTAAGTACAAGATATAATTGAGGGATTTAATGACATAAAAATGCAAAAAACTATGAGTCACAGGCAAAAATGTATGCCACCAACTCCACCAATAACAACCGGTGTCTGGTAGCGGCAGCTGACAAAATTGCAGTGCACCCGGGTAATTGCCATCTGTTTCAAAAAACACGGGACAACGCAGGATTCGACGACGATATATGGTATTGTAATTCTCCACTATGGGTAAATAAATTACAGGAGATGATGAAGTTAATTTCGAAAGCTAAAGATTTATGCCGAGTGTAAACCAACCACTGTATTAGAGCGACGGCGTGCAAAGTCTTTCGGCCGGAGTTGAGACAAGGCATATCATGTACGTGTCACAAAAACGATGCGAAAATCCGATCTTACACCATCAAACTTACCCCAGAACAACGACAAAACTTGTCAGTCATACTAGTTGCGTTCACGCACAGCTCTTTAGCACGGGCTAAGAGGTCAAATTACTTAGCCCGTGCTAAGAAAACGTGCTTGAATGCTTAGCACGGGCTAAGGAATGCTAAGTACGGGTTTAATCTGATCCGAATTTAAGACGCGGTCTAGACCTTAGCACGGGCTAACGAAGTATGCGCGAACGCTTAGCCCAGGGCTAAGCGCCCTCTGTGGCGACCTTTGGGTGTGAAAATTGTCCCATGTTCGTATAACGACACTATTCCACCAGTCATTACTCCGCGCTCACTTCCACACTAATCGGGTCACTGTAGTAGAGCGTACAGCAGCTGCAATCGTAGACGAAATAAATTTGGTTCGCTGTCTACGACATGCATTAATAAAACTCTGTATTCTGTTACGCCCGTTGTATACTGTTTCTGTGCATCCAAATAAGTTGGGTCCGTCTTCTCTCGCGTTCCTGTGCACGTCGTTTCAAAATTAGAACGAAACATGCCACCAGCAGAAATAGAACCTCGCGCGTGTCATCCATTTTTCGTTCGTAAATAGCGGCTTACCAAAGGTCACCGACTAATGGCACCCCTTAGCCCGTGCTAACGACTGGCCCTCCCTGTGCGTGGACGCAATTGGGTCTAGCCGAAATGCAAATATGCTAGATAAGCCTAAATCAGCTTAAATCTTAGCCCGTACTTCGTGTAACGTGAACAAAAACTGTGGTTATACCAAAAGTATCCAGGTCAGATGTTGGAACTGAGGTCGCTGTGCCGGTCGCCGTACATGATACACCGCGTCCCGCCGCGTCTCAAATTTCGGTCGAACCAAGTACCGCTGAACGTCAAATATCCACAGTTACAAGTAGTATGATGAGTCACAAAACCGGTTTATTTCACAACTGTACTTTCAATGGGCAAATTACAATCCAAATTGTACAAAAACCGGAATGAAAACGTGGAAAATCCGTTGTTTAAATCACGGTTACTAAAGCGTGTTTAAATGATCCAAACTGTACACGACCCTGTATTTCAAATCGCGTTGTGCGTCAGTAAAAGGTCAGAAAGGTCATCTTTTGTTATGCTAATTTGTGTGTTTACGCTGCTCTATTCAACGTGGATGTTTCTTTTTCATGTGGAATAAAAATTAGTTTGTATTCAATTTGAAGAGTGTTGCGCATGTAATTTTTGTATGCATTCAGCGTACAACTACATACTATTCTTATAAATATTCATGTTCAAGGCCCATAATCATGATCTTTTACTGGATGAAAGTAAACTCTTTTTTTACTAGTTTTATCGAATTGTCAATATACTGGTATAATATAATAGCAATAACCCCCCCCCCCCGAAGTTGGGTATACCACTTGATATTGCACAATATTGCCTGCAGCTCGTGCATATATGTCGTGAATTGTGCAATATCTCGTGGTATACCCGCCTTCGGCGGGGGTTATTGCTTAAATAATGTTTAAATAAAGACCAAATAACCGAATAATGACCAAATAATAACCAAACAAGGTTCCAAATAAAGACCAAAACAACTAAAGAATGTTCAAATAATGACACCAAGCTAATTTTGGCAGTATTCTCACCCCATATTTCACCCCGTCACGCTTGAGAAAACGCAGGTGTTAGGTCACGCAGGAGATATGTACGTGTTACGCCACGACAGAGAAAACATCGGTGTTAGGTTACGCTGGACATATGCAGATATGTAGACACTTATCGATGCCACGTGATCCAACTTGCCTCCTACTAACATTTAAAACAAACAAGAAGTTGTCTTTCCTTTTGAAATTATATATGTTTACGAAATCTTCATGATGAAGCATACAATGCAATATGCATTTAATAATTGATTTAAAAAAATATTCTACAGTCGGCCATCTTGTGTCGAATCGCAACATAACGTTGACCAAATGAAACATCTGCCATTGTTCAAGTTTGTTCAGAGTACCGGTTATTATATAAAAAACAATCAACGTGATTTAAGAAACGGCCGCTTGTAGGCCATGACATTCACATGCAATCGAGCATATGGATTAAGTTAATAGACCAAAATATTTTTTTCCGTATTTTGTTTTCCAACAAATATTAATCATGATTTGTACCTAATAGGAAATTGTTTCTATTTTGTTCCAAATTAAGAAAACACTATTTTACAATGTTTAAATAAAGACCAAATAACCGAATAATGACCAAATAATAACCAAAAAAGTTTCCAAATAAAGACCAAACAACTAAAGAATGTTCAAATAATGACACCAAGCTAATTTTGGCGGTATTCTCACCCCATATTTCACCCCGTCACGCTTGAGAAAACGCAGGTGTTAGGTCACGCAGGAGATATGTACGTGTTACGCCACGACAGAGAAAACATCGGTGTTAGGTTACGCTGGATATATGCAGATATGTAGACACTTATCGATGCCACGTGATCTAACTTGCCTCCTACTAACATTTAAAACAAACAAGAAGTTTTCTTTCCTTTTGAAATTATATATGCTTACGAAATCTTCATGATGAAGCATACAATGCAATATGCATTTAATAATTGATTTAAAAAAATATTCTACAGTCGGCCATCTTGTGTCGAATCGCAACATAACGTTGACCAAATGAAACATCTGCCATTGTTCAAGTTTGTTCAGAGTACCGGTTATTATATAAGAAACAATCAACGTGATTTAAGAAGCGGCCGCTTGTAGGCCATGACATTCACATGCAATCGAGCATATGGATTAAGTTAATAGACCAAAATATTTTTTTCCGTATTTTGTTTTCCAACAAATATTAATCATGATTTGTACCTAATAGGAAATTGTTTCTATTTTGTTCCAAATTAAGAAAACAATATTTTACAATGTTTAAATAAAGACCAAATAACCGAATAATGACCAAATAATAACCAAACAAGGTTCCAAATAAAGACCAAACAACTAAAGAATGTTCAAATAATGACACCAAGCTAATTTTGGCGGTATTCTCACCCCATATTTCACCCCGTCACGCGTGAGAAAACGCAGGTGTTAGGTCACGCAGGAGATATGTACGTGTTACGCCACGACAGAGAAAACATCGGTGTTAGGTTACGCTGGATATATGCAGATATGTAGACACTTATCGATGCCACGTGATCCAACTTGCCTCCTACTAACATTTAAAACAAACAAGAAGTTTTCTTTCCTTTTGAAATTATATATGCTTACGAAATCTTCATGATGAAGCATACAATGCAATATGCATTTAATAATTGATTTAAAAAAATATTCTACAGTCGGCCATCTTGTGTCGAATCGCAACATAACGTTGACCAAATGAAACATCTGCCATTGTTCAAGTTTGTTCAGAGTACCGGTTATTATATAAGAAACAATCAACGTGATTTAAGAAACGGCCGCTTGTAGGCCATGACATTCACATGCAATCGAGCATATGGATTAAGTTAATAGACCAAAATATTTTTTTCCGTATTTTGTTTTCCAACAAATATTAATCATGATTTGTACCTAATAGGAAATTGTTTCTATTTTGTTCCAAATTAAGAAAACAATATTTTACAATGTGCATAATTTCAATATTTCGACGTGAAAATTTATAGCTTTCAGAGCGTTAATAAATGCTACAAATTAAAAGTGAAAATGTCAGTGACGTTAAACGAATAAACACTCGTTTCTGGTGACGAGGCAGCTTGTTGGAACTGGCGCCGGCATTACTAATGTATTACAATCAGGTGCAGCAAATGGAGCTGTTCATCGGAAAAGCTGGTCCAAGGGATTTTTGTTGAGGGCAGGGGATTTTTTCTATTTTTTGTAGGGGGCGGGAAATATCAGTATCCCCCCCCCCGTGAGTCGGGCAGATTTCGTAAAAAATTGAACAGGGGAACATTTTTTAGTGGACAGGATACTCACAGCCAAAACAAGGTCAGCTTGGGCGTTCAGTTGCGAGGCATAAAAAAAACGCAGCCAGCGATACATTTCGAAAATAAAAATACAAAATAAACTCAATCAGAGGCGTCGACCAACGCGTTGGAAATAAATATTACACATTGTGACACAGTCTTACCAGCCTCTTTCACTCAGGCAATATAATTATGCCATTCCCCAACGCACTTATATTTAATACCTTGACAAAAAACAACAAGAAAAATGTAAATCAGGCTTGTAATTACTAGTAACTCAACTCGAACGCAATATTCATCACTGTAAAAGTGGATAAATTTGAACCAGCCAGCTCATGGCCGGAGACGTCAAGTCGTCTTCGTTGAAAACTCGCCAAATTACCATTATCGTGGTGGTGAACTGTTTAGCTGATTTTTCAAAAGATCTTATGGATATTCAATTCATATTCATCCCAACTTATTTGAATATATCTTTTCGGGAATTTGAGACATTGTTCAAACGATCCTGTACAGGTTTATGTCTGATGTCAACTAATAATACGCAATTATCCAGGCAGTACTAGAAACTATTGCTGATACTAATCATGTTTTTTAAGCTGGGAAGTTTAATACTTGAACGTGTAGTCCCCGGGCGTGTAGTAGACAAGAATAATCGTACTGTCACATGTTTTCGTCTTAGACTTGTCTTTTCGTTTTAACCGTCACAGTCCGCTTCATTGAATGTTTGGTTTGATAATTGATGAACATATATTCATTGTGACTCTGTTGCTTTCAAGTTGTGTTAATACAAATATGATTTAAACTTGTCCCTCCGTTGCCAACGTATTCAATATATGGAAATAGCATATGTGTGTGCGTTTGCGTGAGTGATTGGGGGAAATAACAGCGAAAATTATTTCCAGCTAAAATATAATAGTTTACTGTATATCAATTAGCCTGTGCGATCCCGGAATAAGATACTAGTAGTTGACCCTAAAGTACTCCTAACCTTAAGTCATAACATCTCGGACTACTATAGTAACATTGACATGCGTGCATCAGTTTTTTTTTTATTATTTCATTCAAAAGATTTAGGAACACGGAAAAAACACGCAGAAATAATTTTTCCTTGTTTATACTCCACACAAAGTAATTTGTCAGTCGTGGCGAGTATGTGTGACAGTTTATTACTTCTGTGTGAATATAATAAAATTATGTAATTTTTGGTACGATATCACTCTTTTGGGAAGATAATGGTGGCTCTGAAAAGGACCGTTTAGTTTAGTTTCGTTAGAAAACGATATGAATTTATTCCAATCTATGACCCGCGTATGTGTGTGTGGGGGGGGGGGGGTCGATCTTCTTAGCAGTGAAACTGAAACGGGCACGTGAAAATTACAACTCAACCTCGATTTATTCTTCAATAGCATACATACTCAGTGGCAGCGGCAGCGGTCGCCCCTACGAAGAAAATTTTGGGGCCTTTCCCCTCCAAAATCAAGCGAAAACCCTTTGTGTCAGCAAAATTCCCCCCTCTAATGCAGGAAATAGCGTTTTAGATTGTCTAGATTTCAAATTTTTGCATGCCCTCGGACCCCCTAGAAATTGTGAGCAGATCTCGCCCCCGATGTAAAATTTCGTGCCGCCCAATCTGAATTACAGATGTGCCAAAAACGTACAACGTTGCAGCCATAGATCTCGTCGAGTAACAATTTTTAGGGCGGAGGCGTTCTCATTGACCTAATATAAATACGGTGTTTACTCCGATGTTCGAACAAATATTGGCCAAATTAATACTCGGTGTGCTTACTGGTAGTTTCCTGTAGGATTACATGCATAAAATGAAATACGGAGAAAACATATGGTTATGAAATGATGATTCTAAGAAGTATACTGTCAATAAATGTGATATAAATAAACACAAACGTATATTATACTATAAACCGTCAAAAGTTATATAGAAAGATCCATAAAACGAATGAATCCCGCCCACACATACTGATATTTCTGGAAATTACGTAAATACATTGTGTGGTGATACTGAACAACAAATGTTTATAACCACAGTGTCATCTATCGAGAACCTTGTACAGCAAGCGAAATTTCACAGTTACAACTGTGCAACCCAGTTTATTTAGTTCATGGCGCAACTTATGAAAACCCGTTGCAACCGGGGCATGCATTTCGATGGAATTCAGCTCCCCGCCTACTAAATAGCAAATTCATACTAGTCAATTACAGAATTGGGTTTTGTCATCCGTCGGAATAAGCTACTTTGGCCAGTAATATATGGGGGAATTTGACGGAGGAGACATTCACAGCAATCGAATCAAAACAAAATTGAAACTGCTTTTCGAGCGGAAGTCGACATTTACGAAAAAATCGAATACAGCATAACTATGATTACTGCAGATGCGAGGCATGGTTGGCGAAAAACTGTCGTGACACTGACGTGATTGCTATTGGCAATGAAACCCACAAATTAATTGCCAATGCAGTTGTTACCAACGAAGACATCCGATTTCGTAGCGCCATGAAATGAATGGCGCGCTACAAATCAGCCGTACAAGTATATCGGCAACTTGACAATAACGGAGTGAACGTAAAACAAATCACGCCCATAACAGGAATATGTCTGTCAATAAGTACCTGAGATAAGAGAGGCCGGGGAATGAGAATCAGAATGATACATGGTTCAACTTTTACTAAAAAAAAAAGAACCGTGGTGGCACTACCAAGTCCGCTGAAAGGCCGGTTATTGACCGTGTCAGCCGTGTCACGATCAAGTGTGTGATAATTCCTCCTCACTTCAGTCATCGCATTTGGAGAAGTAATATTCTCTAACCAACAGGCTCTGACGACCTCGGTTAGTTCCCTGGATGTTGGCGAAACGACCATTATTTAGAAATTCCCGATAACTTTTACAAAGGCCGCATTGCCATCTTGAGCAATGCTTTATCGGAGGCGGCCCGGGACTATGGATTGAATACTACATGTATAGCGGGGTCAGCTAATGTAGGTCAGGTAATCGAATGTTGAGGTAATCGCAAGTCAAGCGAACCGAATGTCGAGGTAATCGCAAGTTAAGTGAACCGAATATCAAGACATTTGGACGTGAAAATAACCGAATCTTATGACAATTGAATGTCAAGATAATTTCTAAATAACGACACAATTGTAACATTAAGAAAGAATGACAAAATAATATTGTAGCAATTACACAATAATGAAATAATTAAGAAATAAAGTTGAAATAATGAAACAATAGCAATACGGTGCTGCAGTAATAACACAATAATGGAATAAGCGCAAATTATATTATACTAGTATATTGATGGTGTTAATCCATTGATTTGATTGGTCCATGGAGGTCTTATTACCTCCATGATTGGTCCAAACACAAAATTTGCATATGCAATCCATGGTATCCTCGGGGGCGGAGCTACGTCACAGACGTTCTACGTTGCTAAGACGCGCACCACTGTACCACGTATTTCTATGGGCTCTGTGTGCGCTGCTGTGGAACGCCAGTGGAGCCGGTGAAAACTCGAGAAAACAACACAAACTCAACTTTGAAGTAATCCTGAACAACCAAATTCATATATGTTACACATGTAGGGCTAATCTTGTTACGCTGTTCAGGGGATTCTCAACAACCATCGCAAAGTACCGTTTTCTGCGAGTGTTTGGTCTTTGTTTTCACCGCGAGGGTTGCCAGATGGTAGAAAATGCCAGGATGTCCGCCCCGAGGATATTGGCTGATAATGCACGGCTAAACCAAGAGGCCCTGGAACATGAATTGACTACTGGTTTAATACGGAAATACATAAAACCGGTATTATTTGATTTTTAGGGAAATATAGTGGTTGAATTTTGGAAGAATATTGAAAAAAACATCTGAAAAGTTATATAACTATAATATTGCTTTTTGTTAATGGTGGGATCCAAGTTGTGAGCGTCGGTCGTTGGGTGATTGTCGTTCGCCACACAAACCTAAACCACCGTCCCTCAACACCGTGAGGTGCCAACACGAACGCCAGAACGCTGTGTTCTCAGTGTTGTTACTTTGAGATGGATTGCGAACTTCCAACAAAGAAAACATGATCTTTAAGTACAAGATATAATTGAGAGATTTAATGACATAAAAATGCAAAAAACTATGAGTCACAGGCAAAAATGTATGCCACCAACTCCACCAATAACAACCGGTGTCCGGTAGCGGCAGCTGACAAAATTGCAGTGCATCCGGGTAATTGCCATCTGTTTCAAAAAACACGGGACAACGCAGGATTCGACGACGATATATGGTATTGTAATTCTCCACTATGGGTAAATAAATTACAGGAGATGATGAAGGTAATTTCGAAAGCTACAGATGTGTGCCGAGTGTACACCAACTACTGTATTAGAGCGACGGCGTGCAAAGTCTTTCGGCCGGAGTTGAGACATGGCATATCATGTACGTGTCACAAAAACGATGCGAAAATCCGATCTTAGACCATCAAACTTACCCCAGAACAACGACAAAACTTGTCAGTCATACTGTCACAAAACTTTGGTTATACCAAAGGTATCCAGGTCAGATGTTGGAACTGAGGTCGCTGTGCCGGTCGCCGTACATGATACACCGCGTCCCGCCGCGTCTCAAATTTCGGTCGAACCAAGTACCGCTGAACGTCAAATATCCACAGTTACAAGTAGTATGATGAGTCACAAAACCGGTTTATTTCACAACTGTACTTTCAATGGGCAAATTACAATCCAAATTGTACAAAAACCGGAATGAAAACGTGGAAAATCCGTTGTTTAAATCACGGTTACTAAACCCTGTTTAAATGGCGTTGTGCGTCAGTAAAAGGTCAGAAAGGTCATCCTTTGTTATACTAATTTGTGTGTTTACGCTGCTCTATTCAACGTGGATATGTTTCTTTTTCATGTGGAATAAAAATTAGTTTGTATTCAATTTGAAGAGTGTTGCGCATGTAATTTTTGTATGCATTCAGCGTACAACTACATACTATTCTTATAAATATTCATGTTCAAGGCCCATAATCATGATCTTTTAGTAGATGAAAGTAAACTCTTTTTTTACTAATTTTATTGAATTGTCAATATACTGGTATAATATAATAGCAATAACCCCCGCCGAAGTTGGGTATACCACATGATATTGCACAATATTGTCTGCAGCTCGTGCATATATGTCGTGAATTGTGCAATATCTCGTGGTATACCCGCCTTCGGCGGGGGTTATTGCTTAAATAATGTTTAAATAAAGACCAAATAACCGAATAATGACCAAATAATAATCAAACAAGGTTCCAAATAAAGACCAAACAACTAAAGAATGTTCAAATAATAACACCAAGCTAATTTTGGCGGTATTCTCACGCCATATTTCACCCCGTCACGCGTGAGAAAACGCAGGTGTTAGATCACGCAGGAGATATGTACGTGTTACGCCACGACAGAGAAAATATCGGTGTTAGGTTACGCTGGATATGTGCAGATATGTAGACACTTATCGATGCCACGTGATCCAACTTGCCTCCTACTAACATTTAAAACAAACAAGAAGTTTTCTTTCCTTTTGAAATTATATATGCTTACGAAATCTTCATGATAAAGCATAAAATGCAATATGCATTTAATAATTGATTTAAAAAAATATTCTACAGTCGGCCATCTTGTGTCGAATCTCAACATGACCAAATGAAATATCTGCCATTGTTGTTCATAGTACCGGTTATTATATAAGAAACAATCAACATGATTTAAGAAACGGCCGCTTGTAGGCGATGACATTCACATGCAATCGAGCATATGGATTAAGTTAATAGACCAAAATATGTTTTTTCCGTATTTTGTATTCCAACAAATATTAATCATGATTTGTACCTAATAGGAAATTGTTTCTATTTTGTTCCAAATTAAGAAAACAATATTTTACAATGTGCATAATTGTGTTGAACGAATAAACATTCAGAAAAAAAAACCTAATAAAAAAACTAATATGATTAAATCATGATTGTAGGCTGAATAACGAAAGTTGTTATTATTTTACAAACCTTTTTCACTGTTTAATTATGTTCACATGTTTATTTGTTAAAAGTGTTATAATATTTGTAGAATTCCATATCTGACCGACGTATAGTCTATAGTGTACAGTGCGAGCCGACTTCATGATATGTAAATATGACTTTCATCGAAAATGATAACGATAGTGATAAGGTTCCCCATATGGTTAACATCGCCAATTACTACGTCGCATGATGAACGCAATCAAACACAAGCGGTGCACTTTACCCTGGGGAATCTTAACATCGATGCATCACAGACACTATAAATGAGAAGAGTTTTGCAGATTTTTCTCAATTCGATTTCACCGCTGGTACCTGTCTAGTAGCACCTGAATCCCACTTTGTTTCACTCGGTAAGTTTCAACTTGTTGTGATTTGTGTATAGGGTCGAGAAGGATACAATGCGATTTACGAGGCAATGGTTATGTATTTGCTCTCTGTAACATGTTAACAGTATATGATATACGAAACATGCAAGCGGTATTTGATATATGTAACATGCTAGCAGTATTTGATACATGTAACATGCTAGCAGTATGTGATATATGCAACATGCTAGCAGTATTTGATATATGCAACGTGCTAGCAGTATTTGATATATGCAACATGCTAGCAGTATGTGATACATGTAACATGCTAGAAGTATTTTACATACGAAACATGCTAACAGTATTTGACATACGAAACATGCTAGCGGTATTTGATACATGTAACATGTCAGCAGTATTTGATATATGCAACATGCTAGCAGTATTTGATACATATAACATGCTAGCAGTATTTGATATATGCAACATGCTAGAAGTATTTTACATACGAAACATGCTAACAGTATTTGACATACGAAACATGCTAGCGGTATTTGATACATGTAACATGTCAGCAGTATTTGATATATGCAACATGCTAGCAGTATTTGATACATATAACATGCTAGCAGTATTTGATATATGCAACATTCTAGCAGTATTTGACACATGTAACATTCTAGCAGTATTTGATATATGCAACATGCTAGAAGTATTTGACATACGAAACATGCTAACAGTATTTGACATACGAAACGTGCTAGCGGTATTTGATATATGTAACATGTCAGCAGTATTTGATACATGTAACATGCTAGCAGTATTTGATACATGTAACATGCTAGCAGTATTTGATATATGTAACATGCTAGCAGTATTTGATATGTGCAACATGCTAGCAGTATGTGATATATGCAACATGCTAGCAGTATTTGACACATGTAACATGCTAGCAGTATTTGATATATACAACATGCTAGCAGTATTTGGTACATGTAACATTCTAGCAGTATTTGATATATGCAACATGCTAGAAGTATTTGACATACGAAACATGCTAACAGTATTTGACATACGAAACGTGCTAGCGGTATTTGATATATGTAACATGTCAGCAGTATTTGATACATGTAACATGCTAGCAGTATTTTATATATGCAACATGCTACATGCTACCAGTATTTGGCATACGAACATGCAAGCAGTATTTGACATACGAAACATGCTACCAGTATTTGACATACAAAACATGCTAACAGTATTTGACATACAAAACATGCTAACAGTATTTGACATACGAAACGTGCTAGCGGTATTTGATATATGTAACATGTCAGCAGTATTTGATACATATAACATGCTAGCAGTATTTGATATATGCAACATGCTAGCAGTATTTGATATATGCAACGTGCTAGCAGTATTTGATATATGCAACATGCTAGCAGTATGTGATACATGTAACATGCTAGAAGTATTTTACATACGAAACATGCTAACAGTATTTGACATACGAAACATGCTAGCGGTATTTGATACATGTAACATGTCAGCAGTATTTGATATATGCAACATGCTAGCAGTATTTGATACATATAACATGCTAGCAGTATTTGATATATGCAACATGCTAGAAGTATTTGACATGCGAAACATGCTAACAGTATTTGACATACGAAACATGCTACCAGTATTTGACATACGAAACATGCTAACAGTATTTGACATACGAAAATGCTAACAGTATTTGATTGAATAATAACATGCATGTGAAACAACATGTTGACAAAGTGTGTAATTTCAACCAGGTTAAAGCTCATGTTAAATATATGCCACGGGAAATATATGTAACATAAGCAGCGTCGCTCCAGGACCATGGACCACGTGACTAACTAGCGTTTATCACTACTATACTTTACGTGGTGTCCATATCACAAACATGTTTTTCTTTCACCGCAGCTACTTGATTTCATCATTGTATCGTCACCATGGCACACGTGACATCCACGTATTCGCTTCTTTTGTTTACATTTGTAAATGGTAAGTATTTTTTTTATTTCTCTGACGCTCAACATAAGTCGCGGGGAAGCTTTGTTTTGAAAAAAATTTGACGAGGCACTGCCACTCGAAGTCATAAAATCGACCCTTGGAACAAATCACACACAAAAACACGCCATTTGAGGGGATGAAAAGGGTAGGTTTGGTAAAAATTACATCGTTTTCGGATTTTTCTTTCGAAATTTAGTCTAAATTTGCATATTTTTTGTTACTTTTTCGAAATGTTCAGATATATATTCCTCGAAAAAAAGTTGACCCATATGAAGGAAATGTTCAGAGAAAATTAGGCCATTTTGTGCTGTAGGTCACGCATTCCTTTCTTAAGGTGGGTGATAAAGTATAGAATATATGAAATCTCTAAAAACAGTACTTTTATTATTGACAACGATCACAGATCAAAACAAAACAAAAGTAACGCTGTGATCACATGAATTTGTATTTGTATTGCTTCGTCGCTTGAGGTCGCTGCTCTGGTACTCAATATGGCATTCAATTGCTTGTGTTTCTACCTCCACAGCTGTGGGTTGTTCAGTGTTGTAATTAATATACATACAAATTTATTTATTACCACTGATTAGTCTATCCATGATAATATGATGTGATTTATCACGTATATTCGGTATTAACCCCCACTCTGTCTATTGTAATTATTTGAAGACCGTAAACGCTTTCTATCATACTAAACCGGTCATCAAATTTAACAAGTGCTTTCTCGTTTTACAATGAAATCTAAATGAGCTACGGCAAGCCGAAATAGGTCTCAATGATTGTATACAGCGCCACCAGTGGCAGTTCCCGGCTCCTTGCGTCAAGTTAACATATATAGATATTGTTATACCATATTAACTAGACAGCTCCAGCTACATAATGAATATATATTATAGTTTTAGACAACAATAGGTGAAATTTCACGTGTCTCTGTGCCGATTCCTCACTCGAATACAACAGTGACGTCTGTGAAATGTATTGTTATAGGGCGGTGGTCGTGGTCGTCGTGTCGCCGTAGCGACGTACACAATGCGTGTAAAATACATTGAAATTCAACACGCACTGCGCGACGACCACCGCCCTTTTTACGTCCGCCGTGGTGCAGCGTTAATTTACTATGTTCCCAAGGTGTTATTAGTTTTTCTCATCCTATACAATGGAGGCGGAGGGTCTCTCCCATAAATTCAGAAACATACTCAGTAGTATGATATTTTGATTTGACTTAAACTGTCTTAATCAATCATGCCATGCACCTCATCTTTGTTATAACACAGCTGAAGTTGGTTGATGTTACCCTTCCTTTTATTTTACTCCAGGCGTTGCCGTTCTCACTCAACAAACTACTTGTAATTGGGGTCAGTTCTCATGTGGTGATGGTCAGTGCATTCCGGACAGCAACGTTTGCGATCGGGTGACACAATGCAATAATGGAGCCGACGAAAGCGCAATATGCCGTAAGTCTCGCCATACATTTTTTTGCTGAACGGAAAATACATGGTCACAAATTTCAAAACTGGTTAGAACGAGCAATTATATCATCATAAACTTGAATGCTGAACCTCATCATAAGCATTGTCAGGAGGGATTTTTTTTATAAGAAAGACAAGAAGACAATGCTAAGACATATGTTTACACATAACGCCATCCATTCGTGCTTGACAATGGATTTACCTTACTATACTTATTGCTTACTTGTCAGTTTCATGGTGTTAAAACATATCAGCTTGATATATAGGCATGGTTATTTATATTTTACTGACAAACTTATCTCATTATTCCTCAGACCAGACGTTAAGTGGGTGGAATAAACTGCTTAGCGATAAGTTCAGTGCATTGGTTGACCCACGTCTTCTTCTGAGTAAACTGACAGCCAAGGAAAAGTGTTGTAAGTAACTTCATGTCTGTCGATTATCGCTCTTGTTAAACCACGTTAAGTTGACAGTCATTAACATTACTGGCAGCTAGTTGACATACGTTAACAGTGTCATCACCGTGTTTACGTTGTCGTTTGTTTTATGTTTTTTGATATGTAAACTTTGATATTTTTTTGACTTGACATATTTCAGCTCTAGATTCAGTTCCACATGGCTGTACCTGTAAATGGAACACCAAAGTCACGTGTAGAAGTTTAAATCTAACAGAGATCCCAAAACATATCTCCAGAGAGACAACTTCCCTGTGAGTACTCTCAAATTAATAGGCATTTGCGCGTCCCTTAGAAAACCAAGTTCGTATGAACCAGGTCATATTTGTTGTCTGAGAACTTTTGTTTTCCTAATAAAATTTGACTCGTAGTATATGTAAGACTGATCAAAATTACATGAGGCTTTCATTCGGGAATCAAATTTGTGTAATTATCATAGGTTTCTTGGAAATACGATGTCTAGTGTGTGTGTGTTCATAGAATTGAAAGAAAATATTAATCTAGCGGGTATTCGATAATGTATATCAGTAGGAAGCTTCCATTTTAATCTCCGTCGGACATAGTTCGAAACGGGGTCTTCTGTTTTGGGGTTTATTTGCGTACGCCCGACATCATTTCTTGGACATGCCTACCGGATTGTGTTCAATGTTTGTACAAGTACAAGGCAAGTCCGAATGTGAAATATATTCACGTCAATTATTTTTTTGTTGCATGGAGCTTTGACCGACTCATCATTTTAACCCCCCCCCCCCAAATACTATTTGGTCATGTCATTAACCGTTCTACAGGCATGCCTGAACCGATGTAATTCATAATCGGCATTGGCATGCCCATAGCGGGTTACCAATACATCAATTTGTGTCGTGATTCGAAATGGAAGAATGGCGGCCATCTCTTTTATTGCAATTGTTCTTACCAATTTGAACATATCATCGCCTAGGCCGATTTTATTAAAACTTGGCGTGGACATCACACATAGTGGTTTACTGATGAACGTCCTTTTGTTTATAGATTCGATACATAATGGCCGACTTGCTGGTGTTCGTTAGTTTTATTTTTCATGTGACCTTAACCATTTTTTGGAACATGCGTTGATTTTGTTGAATGTGGGTACATGAAAAAGACATAATGCTCTACACTAACGCATGTTTATTTTTCTTCTAATTACATAATTAAATCGACTGGTGGCCATTTCCGCTTCAAAACAAAATGAAATGTATCATTGTCTGCTGTTCGGGCATTTTATTCAAACTCACGACGGCTTGCTCTGTGGTTTGGCCCAAAATGGCTGACTAGTGGCTATGTAAGCTATGTTTGTTTTACCATTTTTCAAACACAATTTGACCGATTTGTTTAGAAAGTTTTTTTTACTAAGAGGGTAAGCACACTAATATGCTGAATTCCAACGTCACAATCCAATTTTTTTCATTGGTTGTTATAATTCACACAGTTACTGAAACTGAACAGAGACTATATATTGACAATGACTTTGACTGTTTCATGTGGGGAATATGATCACGAGTGTATAGTAGTAAAATAAGACGTAGAAATTATAGTTTCGTACAAAAAATAAAATGTATCAACTGCAAAGCATGCTGGGAAATTGTTCGTTCATTTCTTTTTTCAAAAATTAATCTTCCCTCATTCAACTCCTAAATGCAGAAATACCGCAGCAAAATGAATATATATATAAAGTTATTTTTAATGTATTACTATGATATTTATGGTTTAGTAATGCTTTTTAGACGTTGTTTGTTCCTAATGTTTTACCCTTTGTTGAATATGGGTCGTTTATTTTTTTTCTCTACAATACAAAAGGTACATAACAAGTTACATTATTAAAAAAAAATCACAAAGTTACAAAAAAAAGGAGTGATTTATTCAAAATATAAAATACATGGTCGCCATTTTTTAACAGATTTATCAAAATATGGTTTTCCTTTTCTTTTTGACATAGTATATTATTTATTTAACATTTTTTTAATATAAATAAGAAAAACTGAAATGCAGGATTTGTTTTTTACCACAGCTACATTTATAAATAAATATTTGACATAAAATAATATTTTATTCAAAAGTAGTTGATATTGAGAATATGTGCCCATTATTCTAAATAATATATCTTTATTATGCAATGTAAATTGTTCATCAACATTCCACCAAGATATCACATCATTCCAAAAATAAGAATTAAAAAAACGCGTCCAAAGTAAGTGTTCTGTTTCCCTGGAATTACTTCACAAACGTTACATAAAGCATTACCACGTTTACCCAAATAATAAAGAAGAGAATTAGTACAAACAACATTATTCAAAATTTTATATTGAAATTCTCTGATTCTCAGTAGTAGGAATTCTAATCAGTGTTCGAAATACCATATCTTTCAGATAATTTACTTTTCACAGTGGGCTGTGTGACTTTTCTAATAATCAAGTGCCAATATATCTTGCTAGTAGTGACTTTATCTTTGAATCCTTATTTTGAATCAACAAACAATTGGGTTCGTAACTGCTTTGTTACCTATAAGGGTAAAATTAAACCCATCCATCTGAGACGGTTGATATGGTTATTTTCAATTATATCTCTATTTACAATAGTTTCAAAAGAAACAATTTTACCGGAAACAAAATAAATATCCTTGACAAACCAAAACCCTTTTTCAAACAAATCTTTAAAATATATCATTTCATTATTAATAATTATATCACTATTATTCCACATAAATTGTAGTGGTGTACAAGCACGGGTTGTTAGCCAGGCAGACCTCCAAATAAAAATTTGGAAGGTCATGAAATGCCCGAACTTCATAATTACAGTAGAATAACAACTTACCCTCGAATTTAATAAGATACTGATCCAGGAAATATTTCCACCCGGAAGAAAATAACGTTGTATCCCATGCCACTCTAGAGGCAGCAATCATAGTGTCTACATCTGGAATTTTCAACCCGCCTTGTTCTGTGCTTGCAATAATAGTTGATCGTTTTACATAATGTCTTTGTTGTTTCCAAATAAAGGAATAAATCAACTCATTAACAGTTTTGATAAAATCAACTGGTACAGGTAGCACAGACGTCCGAAATAGAAATTTAGATATCACAAAATGTTAACTACTAAGATGCGACCATAAATCGTGATATTCCGCTAATTCCATGCCGATAATGAAGCATTAATGTTATTTGTAAGATCACTGAAGTTGTACTTCTCTGTGTCTTTTTCTGTGTGGGTAAAGTGAACACCAAGAGCTAAAATTGGTTTCACGGGCCAACTGATATCCAAGGGCTGTTCAGAACTGTTTCTTAAACTAACAAGCCATCCGACTTGTCAACATTAACCCGTAAACCAGATATCTTTCCAAATGTCCTTAATAAAACAAATAATAATTGTGGCTTGTATTTAATGAAGGGTTACATTTATATACCGACAACCCTATGTTGAGATGCTAATAGGTTCTGACACCTATGAAATTTTAGAAACGTTTTTGACATTGCACTGCATTTTTATCTTTCTACTATAAGAACAAATATTATTATTCTTCTTCAAATATTTTCCTATGCTCACCTTTTGTAACACAATTTTACATTTGAAAAAAAGTATGCCGGATGATACCTGCCACTCCTTAGGCTATGGGCTTTCATGGAGGTATTTTGTGATCATCGTCGGCAATTTTACATTAAGATTTACAAAGTCAAACAATATTCTCAGACGCGCAGTACCCTATCAAGCTCCAGACGCAAAATATATTTTTTTTAATTATTGCCAAACGTTCAGATCAACAATAAACTATGTATCTAACAGTCTTCATGTGGGCCTCTGACAACTTGTACTAGGGGACATCTAAATTACATTGTTCAGTACTTTTATGGTCGACGACCATCCAATAAATCCTGATCCGGTAAATATTAAAATACCATATTTCGACTCTATTGTACATGTAGATCCCTCTCTGATATCGATCTAACAATAAGATAATTATGAGAGAATGGGTGAGAAATTATAAGATTACAAAAAATTAAAATATTGAATTCTGATGTGGACCTTAATCTTGAACGGTGAATTATGAATCAAATTTGCAGGTAGTATAAACTTGTACAATATCCCGGCTTCTGGCATTAGAGGAAGCCAGCCTATTATATATAATATATAATAATAATATATTTATTCGTATTTAGGCCTCTGGCCCATGTACGCAAATAATAATAAATCATTACATTTCTGTCATAGGGTTGAAAATAAAATAGAAATACTTAAATTACAATTTCTCTTTAATTTTAAATACATGAAAACAAAATAAAGCAACACTTTCAATATCAGTCGGGTTGTCTGATGCCATTATCTTGTGAAAATCCTGCAATGTGTTTGCTGCATGGTCCTGGAGAGACTGGGGAGAAAATGTTTGCCTGAATGTGCTGAGTTTTGGCATTTTAGAAGAAAATGGAACTCGTCTTCAATTTCAGACAAACATAGATCGCAAATTCCATACTGCCTGGCGATTCCTCTGTGTCTACCGACTTCTATAGCTAGAGGGTGACCTTAAGTGCACATATGCTCTACGAAGTTTTGTGTTGACTGAAAGCTTTAAGTACATTTCTCTGCCAAAATTAAATTTAAATTGTCGATAATGATCTGTTTTCTCCGCCGTACATATATCCGAGTACCAAATTCTTTTACCTACATTTTGCGCACGGCTTTTGAACTCAAGTAGAACATTTTCACTGTTTTCAACGCCTTGATTTTTCCAGACTGTGCCACAACCTAAATTGTCTAATATGAGCATTATTTCAGTAGCCCATATGCGTTTGCCTTGATTGTGCATATATTTTAAAAGCATTTTAAAAGCTTTATTCGGCAGACGCTCGTTCCCTAACCTGGTAACCCTCAGCCAATATTTAATGCAGCGTGTTGAGTAAATATCTTTTACAATATTCTGTGTGAATACTTTCTAGGTGAGGATATGTCTTGAAACCCTATATTTCGCTGCCATATGTAATTAACGGAAAGATCATAACATTAAATTTATAACATTATTTGCCATAAAAACAATATCGTCAGCGTACAAAAGATTAAAAAGTTCAAACATGTCATTTGGCAACAACTGTATACCTCTGAGCCCCGAATCACATAAGTTTCATTCTATTTTATTTATAATAAACGAAAATAAAATGGGACTAATTAGACACCCTTGTCGGACACCTCTCTCAAGTTGAAAGTAATCCGATGTAGACCCACCAATCCTAACACAAGATTTAACATCGCTATATATATTTTGCAAAATATTGTACATTTTCCCATTGATACCGTCTAAACTCAGCCTATACATAAGGCAATTTCTTTCAACGGAGTCAAAGGCTTTTTGAAAGTCGACATATAAGCAATACAACCTCCCACCTCTTCGTGATAGGTGCCTTTGAATAATTGCTGATAGAGTGAACACGTGATCAATAGTGCTGTACCCCTCCCTGAAACCCGCCTGTACCTCGGGAATTTCGTTATATTCATTTGCCCAAGCTTTTAGACGTTGATTTAGAATACCAGTGAATATTTTACTAAATACACTTAGAAGGCTGATTGCTCTGTAATTGTTTGGGTCACGAGTGTTGTTCTTTTTGTAAACTGGAACTATAACACCTCTGGACCACCCCTGTGGAAAATGCCCAGTGTTAAATATACTATTGAAGAGAGTATGGATTAGAGGGACAGTTAGGTCACATGAATATTTCAAAAATTCTGGAATAATCATATCAGGGCAAGCGGATTTGTTTTTCTTAAGATTATGAACAGCGTTTAAGATTTCATTTTCTGAAATTGGAGCATTCAGTAATAAATTTGGATTAACATCTTGATGTGGTTGCAAATCATCTTTGGTATTGCCACACTTTGTACAGATTTTTAAAGTAGTAATGTATTAGATTGATAGGAAAACGTATAACGTGTGTAAACAAAGAATGTTGGCCAAAAACACACAATATGGGAATGTAAAAAGATAGTTTGAGACCTTTGTATTTTTGACAATCTCAAAAACTTATGCAAACACTACGAAATGCTAAATGCAGTGCCTACTTATCTCTTGCATAATAAATAAATAAATAAATAAATAAATAAATAAATAAATAAATAAATAAATAAATAAATAAATAAATAAATAAAAATTTAATTAATATGTAGATAAATTTAGAAAAATGCTACCGGGTACCGGGTGTAAACAGCAACCTTGCAATTCCGCGACTGATGAGTATCGAAATACAACTTTCATAAAAAGGGTAAAATAATTCTCCCATAACTATCGATCTAAAACTTCGATAGTTAGGCTATCGGAAGATTTAAAGTTGGAAACAATTCTCTGATAATTATACGATAACAATATGCAAGATCCCGCCTTCATGAATATTCGAGCATCATGGCCGGACTCTGGTTCACTACAGTTGGATTCCCAGTATTAACCCACAGGGCATCCTAGTTACAGGTCATAGTAGTCAAAGGTCACGCAGGGTATCATGTGCATTATAATCGGTTGTGGCCGCATGAGATCTAGTCAGATTAAGTTTGACACAAGTATACTGTGTGTCGGAACATAGGGGTGTCGGAACATAGAGATGTCGGAACATTGGTTGTGAAGGAATTCTGGAGCCATAATTCTAATATTTGGAGAATTTAACCAATGCTAAAAATTACATTACATCGTCAATAATTTGTATACCATTGTTGTTTTCTAGGTACTTGGCAGTAAACGAGATAGAGCATATTAATCACGAACCACTGGCAATGTTTGACAGACTCCGGGTCCTGTAAGTATGAAATAATGACTCTTGATTATATACTACTCAAACCAAATGTCCTCGGGGGAAAAACAGATAATATTAATTATTAATATATTTGTATCATTAAGAGATTATGTATTGTATCGCTATTAATGAAAGAAAATAAATTAGAAATTCAGATCCTGGTTTGTTACAGCGGAGGAGTCGATACCTGCGCATGCGTCAGATGGTCATAGCGTTTCATTGTTTACAAACAAGCATCTACCCATGACCCTTTGCGTTTTTAACGTGTGTTGTTATCGTCGCTTGGGACTAAATTCCCGCGCGTGCGCAGGTGACGACCCTCCCGCTTTAATGTCGAAGACTAGTGTGATCGTGCCTTATCTCGACTGTAGAAATACTTGTCGTGCTCGCGCGCTAAGGGTGTTCTGTTACGTTTCGTGTACGTGTTGACCGCGGGAACGCTCGTCGAGCACGCACGTCGGGGGTATTATCTTGTTTGTTGTAACTGCGACAATTGCGATTAACGTCTTGCTCACTCAGCACTCCTGCTGATCTGCACTGGCTCGGAAGATGAATTCTGATTGGCTAAAAAAACAAAAAACTTGTGGCGTTGAATGCACGTTCATTCTCAGTAATGTTACTGTAAAATGACTAATTTTCACTGGGTTTAAATTTCACTGATTTACCATTTCAGGCATATTCAGTGGGTTTTAAGTTCACGGTTTCGTCATTTAGATAATGTGTTCTATGCTAAATTTTACATATTCACTGGGTTTTAATTTAGCGCATTTTCCAGTCAGCGAAATAAGCTAAATTAAAACCCAGTGAATAATTACCCCCTTTACAGTATGCAAATTAGAAATTCAAACTAGCTAATCATTTACAACCTTCCGAGCCAGTGCAGATTAGCCCCAGCACTGCCATCGCGATAAATATTGACAGTTAATAACAATACACATTGTGTATTGAACATACTCGCATTGAGCACGTCATTCGGTCTTCGCTATTACAGCCGAAGAAAAAATAGTTCGTCCATTGCATAACTTGAAAGGGCGGCAGTCGTCGTGCCGCTTCCTGTTCGATATAGGACTCATATATAAAATATATACATTGTTTATTTACATGAAATTCGAACACGCGCTGCGCGATGACCACCGCGCTTGAATGTGCCGAGTCTTTTATCAAGTTATCAATACTGTTTCTTGTGTTAATATACAAGGTTTAAATCACAACTATCGCAGATACAACAAATAATACTGCACCCTTAGCACAAGTGCATGATAAGAGTTTTTACAATCAGTGTGTACAAGAAATTATCACGCTATATTGTCTTCAGTTATAGTAACTGACAATTTACTTATTTCGTTGAGTCGCTTTATTTAACTATCTATTGAATATGGATGTATACATACTAAACCACCCAGATGAAATGCATTTATGTTTCTAGTGTCGTGAATAATTGATCATATAACAGGAATTTCTGGGTGTGATCGGTTTTTAAAAAGCAGGCGCCTGCGGCACTAGAAAGCGACGCGAAGACGAAACTCTGTTCTTGTCGGTTAAGGAATATAATACATAAAAACAAATTTCATGTAAACATTTACTTCGAGGTAAGTGCGCTATGGACACTCGGTAAACAAGTAAGTTATATCTCAAGAAAATTTGTGCCGAAGTGAAAAAATTATATTTTTGAACTGGTTGCTATCGTAACATCTTGAAACTTTGTTCGGTGATATGAGATGGAAAAACATACACTATTACAATCCTAATTTGTTAAAACATTCAAAACATTAACATTTGATTTAATTTCCCGTTTTATAATAGTTTTCCATTATAAACATTATGATTAGAACAAACCACCATAGCTCGTAGTTCCTTACATGAAACGGTTTTATTGTGCAAATTATACTATATGCACTGGCATCACTTGCATTTTTCACATACACACTACTACTACAACTGGTCAGGGTGTGACTTCGAAAGCAAAGAAAGTCGAACACAGTCACGTGGTCAATATATCGGTATAACACAATTAAGTCAAGACACACTGTTATTTAATGATTAGTATAAGGTCTGTAGCGCTGACAGTTCAAGTGAGTTCTATATTCACAACAATTTGAGTTCAGTGTGGTAAACTATTGTACTTATCTTGATTGATTTTAGGAGTCTTCAAGATAATCGCTTGTCCAACTTGACGTACAATGCGTTTACATCGCTGGATGGACTCAGAAAACTGTGAGTGAAACCACGAGTACACATTGATGGTTGGTTATTTGTTTAGGCTAGTATCGATTAAATTACAAACCGATCCACGAAAGCAAGTCAGTTGGCTTGCATTGATTGATTGATTGATTGATTGATTGATTGATTGATTACAGATACCTAGGCAACAACCGAATAAATACAATTCATATTGCGGCATTCAGGGATTTAGAAAATCTTGAATGGATGTGAGTAACAAGTACAATATCACTAATATTACACGAAGTACAATATCACTAATATTACACAAAGTACAATATCACTAATATTACACGAAGTACAATATCACTAATATTACACGAAGTACAATATCACTAAAATTACACGAAGTACAATATCACTAATATTACGCGAAGTACAATATTACTAATATTACACGAAGTACAATATCACTAATATATTTCACAGAGTACATTGTCACATATAACGATATATTGCACAAAGAAAACATACCACTCTCTCTCTATATATATATATATATACATACATAACTATATAAATTTATTGTTAGTCCTGGGTGCTTCATGATGCCATGTCATTGCCTCTGTTGTTTCAAAGTGTAATGTACCGGCAAATATTATCTATTTTAGGATACTTGATAACAATCAATTACATAATCTTAAAGAAGGCTTATTTGTTGGAATGAAATTGCTGTATTTTCTGTAAGTATCATCAACTTATCCACACAGCATTCTGCTTGAATAAATAGGGGGGATGTGCTAATAACTGTATACTCAACCACCCTATCATAATATAATATAGCCAATGGTCATATTACCAGGCATCCAAACATGAATAAAACATTACCCTTTTTTAAAATTCCAATTCTGTGTTGTTAGCCCACACATGCATTTATAAAATTATCTAAAATATTAATATAAACCAAATATGAAATATGACCAACTACTTAATAGTAGTACAATATTGTTATTACATTATTACAGGTTTGTATTACTAAATATGGTATTATTACAGGGGTTGTAACACCAAATATGCACTGTACCCGATTGTATACTGGTATTAAAACACACCTAGAGCTTCTTGACCAATCAGAATGCTCCATTGCGGAACTTTATATACACTAAATGTCCCGTGTTCGATTTTGACTTGTGTTTTCTAGTCAAATCTTTGTTCTCATAAATTTTCTTAGAAGAACTTGTATACGTCCTATGTTCTCATACATTGTATAGAACATTTACATAGACGAGGTAACGTAAGCGACGTAACATTGACCAAGTTTACTGAGCCAACAAGAAACCACAATGGTTGAGTTCGAAATTTGAGTTCGCACAGCGTTCGATCTGACAGACACATTGGCTTTTGGAGTAATTCATTGTGTGATTTTCCGCGAGGCCTGCGGCTTCAACATTTTATCTCTGGTCGGACTTTATATCCCAGAGTCCTCGTAGTATTAGTAGTAGTAGTATCCTATACATAAAACATAGTAAACTGACTGATTAAACTGAATAGATTAGTATCATGACTCCAAAGATTTTATTTTGTAGGCGTCAGTTGTATTTTTCATGGTAACTACATGCATATGTTTTTGCCTACATGTTTACATATTATTGTATATTGCAGAGATCTCAACTCCAATCTGATTGAACAAATAGAAAACACCGCTTTCGAGCCTCTCGTTTCCCTTGAATGGTTGTAAGTTGAAATCTTCCATTGTATTTATATGGCTAATTTTAAATCAGCTACAATACGTCATGTCGTCGTACCAATCTTTTGCTTGGCGTTTTTTTTTTATCTTTACGAATATTTTACCGATGTTTGTTGAAAGGGATGCCACATTCACGGTGTGTCACCTAATAGCATAATGAACATAACATGTTTAATGGCGGAAAGGGTGCCAAAAATATATTTTTTTTTCATATTTCTATTGTTGGGGGTTTAACTTTCCTAACAGCTTAAGTGACCTGATTGTATATTTGTTCGTAAAAAGTTTAAAAAAAAGGTCCCAAAAATAGTCACATGCCTCATTAAGTAAACTTCTCACAAAAAAACGTATAATCTTCAATATTATTACAAAGATCTATTGGTTGTATGGAACCGTTCCATTCACTCTGTGGTGGCTGGATGCGGCTCCCGTTCAACGCGAAATTTAAAAAATACAAGAATAATTAAAAATCTAAAAAATTGTTTCAGGAGTTTGGCTGATAACCAAATAACACAAGTCGACGATTGGTTTCCAGACAACTGCCGCCTACAAACTCTGTAAGTATATAGAACTTCGCTTTCTGAGTCAATGCGATGCAAGGTTGTGTTTGATTGTACATATGCTTCAACTCAACTGCGCATGCGCCTTCACGCACACTGTCTCGCTTGGAATTGATTTCTCGTTCTAGTATGTTGCTCCACAGTCCCTCAACAAGGAGGGGCTGTGATTGCACTAATTGAGCTATGTTGGATGCAATAAGAAAAAAATACCCAGTTTTGCATATTTCATTTTGACAATTAAAAAAAATGGTTTGATTGAAATAAAATGAATTAACCAAGATCTCAACTATTAATTCATGTTTTGATTATAGTTTTAATTAACATAATTACCTTCTGTATGCGCAAATATCCTCTTTCATCTGAAAAAAATAAGACGTTCGATTAGCTCTGTATTAGCCGGCAATGTGAGGGCGCTTACACTGATGGCAAGTCTGTTGGGATTTCGCGGTCACATGACTTTCGCGTTCACCCCTCGTTTACGCAATTTATATTTATACTTCGAATTCTTTGTGTGGAGTCCGGTCAAACCCTGGGGACTGCCATGTTTGTTTGTTTTATTATTATAAATTATTATTTTAAAAAGTGTACGTTTTCGTTTATATTGCATCTTTAATCACATAAACTAATATAATAATAATAAGACGATTACTAAGAAACGCATGACATTGTTCTAAAGGTGTATATTATGTTTGTTTTTTTCAAGAAATCTTAAACAAAATAAAATTTCATGGATAGACCAAGATGCATTTAGAAATGTTGAACAATTGGTTGATTTGTAAGTACTCGATATTGAAAAAATGTCTCGGTTCTTTTTGAATAATATTTTTAGAATTAATGAATTTGGCTCGTTATTTCAATACCACTTAATTAATTTATTGACAACAAACATGAATGATACGTGATGTAATCATCGTGTGTAGTCTGTCATACGACTGCAAATATTACTCACACAACAACAACTGCAACATATATATATTATATGCATATATTTATAAGATAATGTTTTATGAAATATATTTATATTTTAGAGACCTGTCAAAAAATAATCTATCTTCGTTGCAACCGGGAATATTCAATAACTTGGTTCATTTAACAGACTTGTAAGTACCCTTATATATTGAATTAACGTGCTGAGAGAGGTAGACGTGCATTATTTAAAAAGCGGCAGTCGTCGTGTCGCGTCCTGTTCGATATGGGACTCATAGTGACGTACACAACGCGTGTAAAATACTAGTACATTGTTTATTTACATGAAATTCGAACACGCGCTGCGCGACGACCACCACGCTTTAACCCCCTTACCAAGAACCTTTTCAGGGAACAACGCGATATCAAAGTAGACTTGTTTCCATTGAAATCAAAAACATTTTTATATTTATTTAAATTTCGCGGTGATGTGGGGCTTTCAAATTATCTCCATTCTCTGTGACTTGTCGTAACGCGTTGAACTCTTACAGAAACTCAGCTACACGCATGCGTTTGGAGAAGGAGTATGAACAAATCGTTTTCTTATCCAATTATGTTAATCTTCTTGTAAATATTGTTTTCGTAGATCATTAGCAGGAAATCCATTGGAAACGCTCTCGGTAGATATCTTTACAGATGTGATAGAATTAATAAACCTGTAAGTATATACCAGGTTCATGAACCCCAGATCGCAGATAAAAGGGCGGCAGTCGTCGTACCGCGTCCTGTTCGATATGGGACTCGTAGCGACCTATACAACGCGTGTAAAATATATTGTTTATTTACATGAAATTCGAACACGCGCTGCGCGATGACCAGCGCGCTTTAAAAACTAATGTGTCAGATGAAGGTGAATTTTCTGCTTGAGATTCACCATTCTTTTTTCTCTTTTCAGGGACTTAACAGGGATTGAGATAGCGAATATAGATGAGCGCATGTTTCGTCATTTACATAAATTACGTCATATGTAAGTAATCGATGCTCGTTTTGTTTCCCCATCCCTTATCTTAAAAATCAATTGATTCAGTATCCTGACTAACGTCTGGGTTATGCCATAGTTCAAATCCCATATAAAAACCTTATCCCACGAATAAAAAAATACACGAATTTAACAAATACATTAAGTAATACAAATATAGTATTCAATCATAAACAGTAAAGTAGAGTATATGATTCAATAGACCATTTTCCTTTTACTGCGAGATCCCGAGTTATGCGTGAAATCGTACTAAAACAGAACAAAGGTCATAGCGTCGCAGCAACGTCAAAACATCGCGTGGTATTCGACAAACGCGACAGTGCTTTTTTTTAATTAATTAATACACGTTTGATGGTGGCTAATGAAATGAGGGCATCTCAACGCAATATTTGAAGATCAGCATTTCGACATTGAGCTATAAATAAATTCAAAAGCAAATCGTTCGATTTTCGCGGCATATGTTCGGTCCGCAACTTTCACGCAATATGCGAGATCTCGTAGTGAACAGAAAATCACGTATTCAAACAATGTAAAGGTAAATGTAACAATACTTATGATTTGCGAAAGTTACAGTTACAATTACGATCGTATCCTAACAGTTGCTTGGTGAGAATCCTTGTAAATAATAGAATGTTAACAAATTGTTACACAGGGAAACTATTAAAATTACGTGCAGTTATGTTTGCAAAAAAACATTTTAGAAGAATTGCTTTCATGGTTAGATTCTGCATTTGTATGGATGCCTGGAATTGTTTTGGTGTACGGATTAAAATACAAAACAAATCTTACCTGAGATATTATATTTCCGTGTAGTATTTTGTAACACATGTTTAACCTTTAACTTCCCATCGATCGATCAAGCAAATTTAAAGTGGAGCATATTTCTTTGCATATCGAACATATCGAAATCTTTTTCAGTTTCCCATTCCCTTATATTTTTATGGTGGCCATTTTGTTTTGCACACATATACTTTTGTAATTAAACTGAAAAAAAAACGGACGGGGACTGTGTTACCACGGACAGGGACTGTGTCACCACGGACGGGAACTGTGTTACCACGCGCGGATTTAGAGGGAGGCGAAAACAAAATTGACAAATCAATTGACAACCCCAGCCCACCGGAGGTCTACTTCGGCCACGTCAAGCGCCCCCTCTTACCGATATTCTGGATCCGCCAGTGGTTAGTATAAATTAAATATTCATTTTTTTGACTTGCATTTATAATGTGTTTATTTTTCTGACTTACAGTTTTGTAAAGTACCAAGCGTATTGCTGCCATGTTCCTCATTTCTACTATTGTCACGTTGACGGTGAAGACACACCCTTAAATAAAGAACAAGTGAACACACTATGTAGTAATGCTAACGACTATTAAATAATATTGGCAATATTTTAGTGACAGAAGAAGGGCTACGCCATATATGACGTGATCGACGCATACTGCACCATTCACTTTTCCACGAACGTTTTTCTTTTCTGCGTTTTATTACATTTCGCTCATCGTTTTCGACATGTCAAATAACATAGAATAGCGACTGGTTCTTTCGTGTAGTATGTTTCACTTATGTTGCGCATTGAAAATATTTACTAGCGGTTGGCAGCAGCAACATGTTGTTTGACGGAGTTAGAGGATGATCTGCTAAACGTTACGGAACAGAATGACGCGCGTGGAACTCTGTGGAAAGGTGAAACGTAACATGTGTTGCTCATTTCATTATTACAGTTAAAACATTTAAGTGAAAATTATAGAGAACCAAACTGAATTGTACATTTCATATTTAGTCCTTGGTTCTACAAATTGTTCTTAGGAATTGTTTCTGTAATTTTAAAATATTTATGATATGTTTCATTAGTGATTAGACAAGTTCAACTATATCTTAGTATATTGAATGTATATGTAAATTACTTTTATTTGTATGCACAATTAATATCATGTTTCGTCAGTGATCAGATGAGTCCATTAATATGCTCGTATATTGAATATATATATGTAAATTACACTTATGTTTATGCACAATTAATGTTATGTTCCATCAGTGATCAGACAAGTTTAATTCAATACTAATATATATGTAAATTACTTTATTTGTATGCACAATTGATTGTATATTTTATTAGTGACCAGACAAGTTCAATGATACACTAACTAGTATTACATGTATATGTAAATTAATTTATTTGTATGCACAATTGATTGTATATTTTATTGGTGACCAGACAAGTTCAATGATACACTAACTAGTATTACATGTATATGTAAATTAATTTATTTGTATGCACAATTGATTGTATATTTTATTAGTGACCAGACAAGTTCAATGATACACTAACTAGTATTACATGTATATGTAAATTAATTTATTTGTATGCACAATTGATTGTATATTTTATTAGTGACCAGACAAATTCAATGATACACTAACTAGTATTACATGTATATGTAAATTAATTTATTGGTATGCACAATTGATTGTATATTTTATTAGTGACCAGACAAATTCAATGATACACTAACTGGTATTACATCTATATGTAAATTACTTTATTTGTATGCATAATTTATTGTATGTTTTATTGGTGATCAGACAAGTTCAATGATACACTAACTGGTATTACATGTATATGTAAATTACTTTATTTGTATGCACAATAAATATGTTTCCATCAGTGATTAGACAATTTCAACGATATACACATGTACTAGTATATCAAATGTTTTAATTACTTTATTTGTGCGCATAATTAATATATGTTTCATCGGTGAGTAAGAATGTCTGATGTTTTGGATTCAATACATGGCTATTTACAATGTTGTTCGTGATTGGTCACCCAACGCCAAAACCTTACAATCAGTCAAATCAGTTTGTCTGTTCTATTTTTGTAGATATACTTCGACTCAGTTGCAGTTCTATGGTTAAGGGCATTCTAATTGCTTGTTTAAAGTGAAAAGTGTCGTTTTTCATTAATCATCGTCCGAATCCCACGGTCCCGTTTCTTCAACATATAGGCCTCTACACGATAGAGGCTTGGCTGAATAAACTTAGACCTTGGCTAGCGAAGATGTTCATTAATATGTTATTCCGTTTTGTACTATAATAGTCAGGTAGAGGGAAAATAGGTAAGAGGAAAAAATGTCAAAATGATCTGATATAGTGGAACATTAAAATTCGTCTGTGTACAGTACACTCACTCTACACTACGTAGTAACATTTCCAATTATGAAATGTCTAACGTCTTCTTACCATGTGTTGTTATTATTATTATAAATATGACCTTATGACTTGGGTATTAAATGTGTATGTCCACGCTGTGTGATGTGCAGGGAACCTCCTACTGACCCCTATAAGCATAAAAAGAACTTTGGATTTTGTTCAGTTCATGAGAAATCTTATCCAATAGAATCCTGCAATCGGATTTCGAAGTACCACATAAATAAAAGTGAAATTTGAAAAAAAAAACTGTGTTTGAGTTGGTTAGCTCCGACTAGTGCTCCAACATTAGAGGATTTGTTGCCAAAACAACTAATTTTATAATTGCCTTTATGGTATTCACAATAATCAGTGAGACCATATATCGCAGACTGGGGGTGCAATTTAGATTAACGGATTTTAAGCGGACAAAAAAATAAATGGGAATGATCTGAACTTTGTACCATAACTGAAATGACACATGAACAATAGAATGCTGAGTAAAAAAATAATTTCCTGGAAAAAATAGCAGTATATATGAGCAAATCGTTTTCGTTTCGGATTCTAAGTCGAATAAGAGCTGTAAGAATTGTATTCCTAACATTACTGTCATTCTTGGGGGTTTAGTATATTTGTCAACCAATATTCCATACATGATGAGTTGATGTGTTCCAGTGACGTGTAAAACATAAGTTCGAATGAAAATTACATTTCTATAATTTTATTCGGTGAAAATACTCAACACACTGAATGGCAGAACAGACGGCTGAACAGACAGTTCATTGCATTTTCATTTGCCATTCTTCGCAAAATATCGTGCACTACGTGTTGTTCCTGGAAGTACGAATGCCACATGATTAGTGTCGAATCGAACAGGCGAGCTGTATTAAAGGTACTGAGAATTATAGTATCTTTGAGAATATCTGCACTGACTGTACTGTAAGCATTGTATCGAAGTACTGTAATAAATGTTATACTGTTAATATTTCATTTAGTCAGTTAATCACAATCGATAGAACCTCGAATAATGTTCATGTGTTATTAAACCTATCTGGTTTCCAGGATAGCTCTGGGTGAATAGTTAAATTGAAATTTCCCTGGAAACGCTGAGCATGCTAAGTAAATCCCAATCAAAACTGGTTGAAGAATGTCACCAGCTAATACGTTTAAACATGTTGTACTGTGTTTGTTATCTATTTTTTCGAGTGCATTACTACTGAATGTTTTCATTGCCACTGCCTCACATATTGTGCTACATTCATTTGGCTACAAGAGATCGAAGTATATTGTGTTGGGCGGCCATCTTTGCTATCTCTTGTAAACATTTAGCAGACTCTGGGCAAGCTTTAGTTATTTCTATATATTTGCTATATATTTATTGGGGTTTGCCTCAGAAGAGTAAATGGATTCAACTCTACACCAGGAAATACTGGTATACCCAACTGGTTCCTGTATAATGGATACTTACTTACAGTAAACACACTTGCTTCTGAGGTCATTGATATTTGTTATCAATGTGGGGGATGACTCAGTGTCAGAATGTCCATTGATCTACTTGCCACATCAGTTGGGACAATCTCAATATGTATCTGTCCCCTACGTTTCATGATATTAAAACTCAGGAAGTTATCCCTGCCAATCAACACATTAATGGCAATGATAGTGCCAAGGATTGACACGTTGTCTGTGGTCAGATACTAATAGACTGTTGACAATTTCACAACATGTAGGTATGCCAGAACTGTTCTTGACGCTCAAAACTGTCCACGTGATCAGATCGTCATAGGACTTTTCTGAGAGACTGTCTAAAACTATGCTCTAGTTCCACTGGGATAGCACAATCTGGTTATACCAGAACCACTTGCGATACTTACACTCTTGCATTTTCAACAATGGACTCACCCTTTCTATCCGCTTATACCTCAGTTAGTAGATCGCTTAGTCCCCGTTCGGACGAAGTCCGAAAACGGGGACTATTAATTTGGGTTCGTTCCGTCCGTCCGTACGTACATACGTCGGGAGCTATATTTCGGACACCATTGACGGATTTCATTCAAACTTTACATGAAGACAATACATAATGTCTTACATATGCGCGTCAAGTTACTTTATGATCGGAGAAAATATGGGCGACTAGCGGCCATTTTTGATGTAAAATTTGCAGTTTCTCGAAGATGACTGGGCCTATTTGGATCAAAGTTGATATGATGGTCATACATATTGGGTTGTAGGTGCACGTTTTTTTTCGTGATTCGAACAAATATGGCCGACTTGGGGCCATCTTGTTTTTCATGGTACCCATGCTACTTTATCTTGAATGCAATGAACGTTTCTGTTTAAATTTTGTACAAAGATAGTATACCAAGAGATACATCTGCACCAATATGATTTTTGTGATATGGCTGGCCGACGCCCAATTTTCATGTAAAAGCACTAAATCGTCATTTTTACATGTCCGGAACTGTTTCTCAGAGATGACTGGGCCGATTTGGATCAAACTTGGTAGAATGATCATACATATTGGGTTATAGGTTCACGTCATATTTTTTTCGTGATTCGAACAAATATGGTTGACTGGCGGCCATTTTGTTTTTCATAGTACCCATGCTACTTTCTCTTGAATGCAATGAACGTTTCTCTTTAAATTTTGTACAAAGATAGAAAACCAAGAGATACAACTACACCATCATTATTTTTGTGATTCGATTCAATATGGCTGACTGCAATCTGATTAAAATCTGATGTAGTGTACGGGCTTTAATTATTGTGGCTATAAACTTATTTTAATTTTATTACTTTTGTTATTAATGCCCTTTTATTTTATTATTTTACTTTGATTTTGATTTTTTTTTAATTCTGCCCTACCTACATCTGATCCGACGCCTATGTAAGTCCCGTTCAAATCTCGCATAAGTAACAGCCAATCACAGCCCCCCTTTTATACAGGCTGTCGGTTGCTTACTTTTCAGTGTAGCGATACTCTACGGGCAATCTTTCTGTACATTATATTTTGCCCACTTGAATAAACCATTAATAAAAAATTGCTAGTATATTTTTATTTGCAAAAGAAATTCCACAGCATTTTACAATTTTTGTCATTACATTGAATATTTTTTTCACTTCCAACAAATGTGTACACTTCTAGATACATCTTCGCCAGCCAAGGTTCGTTCATTCAGTCATCGCTTCATTTTATCACTGAGCATAATTATCTAGAATGGAAGCAAAAAAATAAGTAAATCGTAATGATTAGAACAACGTAAACAGCTATAGTAAACAATGCAAACTGATTTTAAATTGTATAACGGTCACCGGCCCACGGCATCGACGCAGAAAATTGGAGCAAACAAATATTTCCTGATCAATTGCGATGTGTTCCAATAAAAAATATTTTATTCCAGTCCAAATCAGCTCAATTACTTTAATAAAGAGTTATTGTATAATGTACACAATGATGATACAATTTGATGAATATTTACAGCTACGGCTTCAATACCGTAGACGATGTTGGCCCGATCAACAAAACATCACCCGTCTCCAGGGCAGGCGACTGGAAAAAGACACTGGTGTTCGGTCGAAACGGCGGAAACAAAATCGTCACTCCCAGAATAACAATGCAAAATAACGATCTAAAGTCGAACCATTCGAGCCACAATATTAACATAAAAATGACTTTCGTTGCATTTGACAATGATAAACTTACCGAAAAGCCGGGTTATTCTCGGTCGCTAATGTCGGTATAATCCGCCATTTTATTTGAGTGCGTTTGCCACCCGACTCCGCCCGGTGACGTCATCATGTGCGCTATAGAAGGAGGTATGTGATTCGTTGACTAAAATCGTCGATAGTGGGTCTCGTTGAAATCTCGTTACATAGGCATCGGCTCAGATGTAGGTAAGGCGGAATTAAAAAAATCACAAAATCAAAATCAAAGTAAAATAATAAAATAAAATAAAATAAAATAAAATAAAATAAAATAAAATAAAATAAAATAAAATAAAATAAAATAAAATAAAATAAAATAAAATAAAATAAAATAAAATAAAAGGGCATTAGTAACAAAAGTAATAAAAAATAAAATTAAAATAAGTTTATAGCCAAAATAATTAAAGCCCGTACACTACATCAGATTTTAATCAGATTGGGCTGACTGGCACCAAAATTTCATTTAAAAGTGCTAAATTGTCATTTTTACATGTCCGGAGCTGTTTCTCAGAGATGACTAGGCCAATTTGGATCAAAGTTGGTATGATGATCATACATATTGGGTTATAGTTGCATGTCATAATTTTTCTGTGATTCAAACTAATATGGGTGACTGGTGGCCATTTTGCTTTTCATGATACCCATGCCTACTTTCCTGTGAATGTAATGAACATTTCTGTTTAAATTTTGTACAAAGACAGTATACCAATAGAAACATCAGCATGAACATTATTTTTGTAATTCGATTCAATATGACTGCTCAATGTCCAATTCTCGTGTAAAAGCACTAAATCATAACTTTTTACAAATCCATGTCCTATTAATGGTTTCAATCTAATCTTGATGACTTCATCAGCATCAAATTAATATGTCAGATCACAAAATTTTGAACGGGGACTGTGTCATTAACAATGACTTTATCTACTATGCCACAAATGTTGTTGAAAAATCCCCCATCCACTATGGGGAACATTAAGTCTGTGATCAAAACCGTATTATTTTTCAGTTAGAATAAGGATATTACCAAGACTTTAATTGGGACATTTTTAGGAGGTTATTCCAAAAGTGCACCACTACAACACCAAGGTTGTGTACACTATCTAGGTTTTTGCCATTGGTGATGGTGCCTCTTCAGCATACCTGCTGATTGGTCAAGAAAACATTATTTTCCCATTAAAGTATGTTTATTCACAGATATTTGCAAAGTACTAAAAGCCAAGTGCCAATTTTTGAATATTTGTATGTGTTTCTGACAAATTCACATAAAAAAATGAATTATTGAAAAACAATGGTGAATATGCAATATGGAATGAAATGTGTAATTTTCAATATTGTTGTTTGATACTGTATGTTCATAAATACATTGAAATATGAATAATCGTGACCCTGAACTTGGCAATTAGTACATCTATTAAAAATGAAATTATGTATCCTTTTACATACTGACTGTAGGAATGCTCGTCATGCACAGCACAAAGAGTGGTATATGAACATTTCCTGTACATTCTGTAGGAACACTGCCAAGTGTGCTTTTTGATAAATGTTGTTTCCTGACTATATGTGATATATATGGACATGGCTATAGTGCTGCATTGTTTGTGGTTGTGGTTTTGTAAACTGTGATTGACACCTTCCCCAGTAATTCCCATAAAATGTATGAAATTAAACAACATGTACTGAAATATGGAGGAACAAAGACTGCTTTAATTTTGTAGTATTGATGTCACGATGCTATACAAATCTGAAATTGTAAAAGTATATCATAAACGCATAAATGCATCTTCAAATGTTGCAGTGTACATGCAATGGAGACGTTACTTCATTCTCAGCTGTAATTCCTTCATTCAAGATCTGCAAAAAAATCCACCTCTTCCTTTCCACTGGTGTTTAGTCGTTTATTTTTCCTTTTTTTCTTTTTGCATTTCTCCTGAGGATCAACATCAATGTGGTCTAATTCCTGAATATTCCAAAATTTTATTTTCTGGTCATGAGATGAACTAATGAGAATTGATTGGTCATGTGAGACAGCAAGACTTTCAATCGGGAAATCTTCATGTTCTCCCACAATTCCTAGAAACCTGTTGGGCAGGATGTGAACAGCTCTGCAATAAAAAGTAGTAGTGCGTTATGTTTTTAATAAATATATAATCATATTTGGTGTCAGTATTAGATTTACAATTCTAATAGGCCTTGTTGGCCATTTTGAAGCCAACCACAAAATAAACATGATGTGTATCAATATATCAAGCAATCAGTCTGTCAAACGTCAACAAAACAATTACCAACTTTGACCCAAATCAGTCCAGAATTATTCAAGAAATGGCGAATGGGTTCTCATGAGTTTGGAAAGACAGACTGAAGAGACCCAAAGAAATATTTTTCAACATGTACAACACCTAAACTATGACTCAACTTTACACTTACCTAATAGTACCATCCAATGACCCTGTACAGACAATATCATCAGTTACTTTGACCATACAATCAATAGAAGTTGGATGTCCTGGAAACCGATCACTTAAATTGCCCCATTCTGACCAATTAAAAAGATTCAATGCTCCATCGCCCATTCCACAGACAACTTTTCGGCCACGCTGCCAGATCAATAAAAAACAATTGGCATGTTTCATACACACTCAAGATTTGAATGAAGTCTTCCACGGTATATAAATATTTTACCTTACAGTCAGCCAATTGCAAACAGTCTTAATTTCACATAAAAGCAATCAACCAATGAGATTCACTGTTATACTGACCAGTAGTAATGTAATTGGTTACCTTACAGACAGCCAATGCCAACATCTCACTATCCATAGTTTCAGACTGCAAATCAAATCTATGTCTACGAATATTGAAAACAGATAGAGTACCATCTCCACTAACAAAAAAAAGCAATAAACAAGGTTTGAAAGTAACGGCAGATAAAAAAGAAAACTAAACATCTGTAGATACATAGAATCATCTATATTATGACATTAAAATGTTTTTCTCAGAAGATTTCATGACCATTTAAAAATACCAGCCCCATTATTCATCTACCCATATGCAAATTAGTGTTAATCTTTGTTCTAAAATTTACATCAAAATGACCAATCAAGTAAGTACAACTCAGCAGGCACTGATCAGATTTCTTCAATTTTCCCAAAGCTGTGGTATATTTGAACAGCAATTATTGATAATTTTAAAATTCAAAAGATGTTGCTATCCGAATGTGGAAAAGAACCCAATAGTCCAGTAAAAACAATGATTTAGTATAGGTATAGGTTATTAGAAATAGTTGTTTAGTTTATATTCTGCTGCACTGTTCTACAATTTTTGAAGAGCAATTTTTATTTTGTATCCCTCTTAATTTTTTCACTTTATTTGTTCGAAAAACAGAGGATTTATTTAGCAATCATGTGAAATAAAGGTAGTATCTATGGTAACATTGATTGTTGATTAGATGGACGTATACATGTTCTATTGTGGAATCTTTTAGTGATTCCATTTTATAGTTATTGTGTGTGTTCTTTCATTCTTTACGTTTGAACAATTTCTTATATACCATCGATAAAAAGACATTGCTCAAAATGTCTAGATGTTTTTGCATGGTTACAACAACAATTACCAAATATTATCTACTATTCATCATATTTATTTATTTAAAATTCTAATGAATCATCAAAATATTACAAATTTTAATAACAGAAACACCTCTGTAATTTGCATGGGCTTCTACTAGAGAAATGATCCATTGTATTTGGATACAAACACCCATATTCAATCAGTAACATATAGAAATAAGTGTTTGGATTTACTTACCATGTTGCAAGAAGTGTTTTTTGCTTATCGTCTATGGCTAAAGCACTAATGAAATCTTCATTTTCTCTCATTTCCATGATCGCTTTTTCTTTTCTAGAATCCCAAAGCTAGATAATTTCATAATATACTGAGAATTAGAAATCACACTTCATTCATAATTTTCCGTGATATGCTCTGAAACTAAACTGAAACCATATTATTTGTTCTATGGATATGGAATAGTCCTGTAACCAAAGCCCAACATGTTTTGTATGTTATTTGTTCTATGGATATGGAATAGTCCTGTAACCAAACCCCCACATGTTTTGTATGTTATTTGTTCTATGGATATGGAATAGTCCTGTAACCAAACCCCCACATGTTTTGTATGTTATTTGTTCTATGGATATGGAATAGTCCTGTAACCAAACCCCCACATGTTTTGTATGTTATTTGTTCTATGGATATGGAATAGTCCTGTTACCAAACCCCCACATGTTTTGTATGTTATTTGTTCTATGGATATGGAATAGTCCTGTAACCAAACCCCCACATGTTTTGTATGTTATTTGTTCTATGGATATGGAATAGTCCTGTAACCAAACCCCCACATGTTTTGTATGTTATTTGTTCTATGGATATGGAATAGTCCTGTAACCAAACCCCCACATGTTTTGTATGTTATTTGTTCTATGGATATGGAATAGTCCTGTAACCAAACCCCCACATGTTTTGTGTGTTATTTGTTCTATGGATATGGAATAGTCCTGTAACCAAACCCCCACATGTTTTGTATGTTATTTGTTCTATGGATATGGAATAGTCCTGTAACCAAACCCCCACATTTTTTGTATGTTATTTGTTATATGGATATGGAATAGTCCTGTAACCAACCCCCACATGTTTTGTATGTTATTTGTTCTATGGATATGAAATAGTCCTGTAACCAAACCCCCACATGTTTTGTATGTTATTTGTTCTATGGATACAGTAACACAATAATAGTTTTGTGGCCAAAATAACAAAACAATAGCATAGAACTGTTATGTACAAACTAAATTAAGAAAATAATTTTCAATTAACTTACTTTAATAAATCCATCATCATCCCCTGTTGCTAAGATATTTTCATCGATGACAAGTAACGAATAAATCGGACAAGTATGGGCATTTAGAAATTTCTGTTTAACTTTACCAGTAGTGACATCTACAAGTTGAATAGATTTATCTTTGGAAGCACTAAAAAAATCTGATGGGAAAATGAGCGAGAGCAGCATTACAACCATATATATTGTTTGTTTCAATGACAAGAACCTTCATAGTACCGGTAAACCACATTAATTTTGTGAATGACAAATTTCAGATTTTCACAAATCAGTGAAATCTTGTAGCAATGAAGAAAGTGTCAGTGACTTTTGCAGAATTTAGTCTTCCGGAATGCCATGAAATCATCAAATTGTTACAACTCCTAGAACCTCAAATTAAGAGGTTTATAGTATTTCAAAAGAACTCAGATTGTAATTGTTGTCCATGGAAAAGAAGATACGTTTGTTTTCCTCTTGAATGGTAAAGTAATAAAAAATTATTTATTAAAAGTTGATTCATGTCATATTGGTAACATAACTTTTGATTCACTGTTCTTAAAATTTTGATGTCATGATTGTAAAAGACAGAACTTACGATCTCCACTTTTTGTAAATGAGATGACCCTACAGGACTTCTTGTGATGAGACAGATTTAAAAGTACTTTATTCTCATCATTTGAAAAAGAAAATCTGAAAATGAAAACACGAAATTCTATGCATCACTCAATACACACTAAATAACTAAAGATTCAAGAAAGTGCTCCCATGTGAAGTGAATAGTCTTTGATGCTTACCAAGATTTTAAATCATCCTGAATAATTTGTCGGTATGAAAATTAGCTAATTAACACATGCAGATTAATTACAGAGTTCAACATTCAACTACAAAAACATAAAGCATGTACCAAGTTTCAACCTATTTAAACAAACAGTTGTTAGGATATCAACAAAACAAGTTTTTAATCAGTATGCAAATTAGGTAATTAATATGCACAGATTTGTTCGAACATCTAATCAGGTCTGGAGTTCATCACAAAGTATATGTGTACCACATTTCATCCCAATCCACCCAGTGGTTTTAGAGACGTTGGTGGAACAAGATTTGACACATTCACACATCCTTTCACAGACAGACATTGGTATGATATTAGTCTCTTTTTTGCTCTGCACACAGGAGCTAAAAACAAACTAAAATCATTTCTTGCATACTGTAGAAAAGTTATAGGTCATCATAATCTGTGAAGGTCATAGGTCACCACTTTAGGAAGCTTCCTTTTGATTGGTACTTAAAATGCACCGCTTTGCAACATAATTTACCATATTTTATTTAAATGAATTATTTTGAGATAATAATAGAACAAATTTTGTTCACACATCACGCAAATACATCAGCACCCACGAGTACTTGAAATACGTGAGCTTTCAAAATTGATTGAACTGGTGAAATGTGATTGCAAACACTATCAAAACTTACATATTGATTTCACCGTCTAATTTGCCAGCTGCAAAAATGTTTTCTGATGGATGACTACTCAAACTGATAACAGTCTCATCACAGTCTATTGCCATGGGAACTCTTATTACCTAATAAGAGAAAATAAAAATTGTCCTTCGTTGCCAGAATAAACAAATATTTGCAGTACTGTAAAAGCATTTATTTACACCTAACCATTTCACGACCGGTTTTCCTTGTCCAAATTTGTATGCACAATTTCCTTATAGTCTTCAATTTCTGCAAATGAACACTAATTCTGGAGCCAACAGACAAAATTTGCATCAATTTCCAGTTTCCAAAATTTTCAACTATTTTTGTCCCAATCTTCTGATGGAATGTGCAGGACTATTTTGTTAATTTGTGATGAAAACAAGAAACTGGTGGTGAAAAGGTTAACTGGTAATTTAACTATTTATAGATTCTGCTCATATTCGCTGGGATTAAAATTCACACATTTTCGACAACACAACACTGGATTCTATTGAAATTTTAGTAGATTTACCTTATAAGCAAAATAAAAAAACAAAGTGAAAAAAGAAGTGTATTCACAGTATCAGCAAAATTAAAGATTAATGCACAGTGAATGAAATCTTTAAAAAATACTGAAAGCTGAAAAAAAACGTGCTCATGCATGCTGTGACCCCATTTATTTATAAACTGTAAAAACATGTCTTTTTCGTGAGCATGTGATTTTAGCGAATTTAGCGAGAGATCTAATTCACTAATTCAAGATGTCGCTAATGATTTTATTATAAATTCAAAATTTTGTAAACAACACAAAAGAAATGTACTGACATGATAGATATACTTTATTGAAAAGCAAATTAACACAAAAAAATAAACGTATTCATCGTGGTCACTATTTCAATGAAAATAAATAAATGAAGTGATACTGATATATTATTTCGGAAATTAGTAGTACTTGAGTCCCAATATAAAAGGTCAATATTCTGAATGTAACGCAGCAACGATACCCGCTTTTTCAAATCCCTGTTGAATCACTTGACAGTTTTTCTTTGTTTTCACAGAGGTGATAACTGCGCATTTGTTTTGACGCGCGACAGACAAGTATTGTGAAAATAAGAAATCAAACATGACAAGGGGATTCGCTAAATTAACATTTCGCTATTACGTCATTTTACCCCAATTCGCTAAAATTGCATGTCGCTTTTTCAACATGTTTTATAGTATGTACTTACATATATATGTACATTACTAATTAGTAGAATGTGAATATGGATAAATTGGTATACTAGTCATTCACAGAAATGTTACTTCTCTTAGCAAATTGGTTTTGCTTCTTGTCATCGAGCACATCAGTTTAAAACCAGCATCTCTTACATTTTTTGTGTGTAAAGTGCACCGCATATGGTAGAATAGAGGAATGTTTTGTTTTCTGTTTCAGAAGATGTTTTTGTTGCTGCAAATCAACCTTCAATGCACGATTTCAAAAGAATTATTAAATAAATGTTGAACAATAGTCTTTTATCTTGTTGTTTTGGTATTGAATAATCTTAATAGAAAATAACACAGCTACACCACGTCAAAGCAAAAATTTGTTTGGTTTTACATATTGCTAAGCAATCGTACACATGAGAAGTATCATGATAATAATTGCAAAACAAGTGTTGATAAAATTATGCTAGATAGTGACAGAGCATAAAGGTAAATAAATTACAACTTCTTGAAAAAAAGATGACATTTCACATATTAAGCGGATTTTTTAATGATGAAGCTGCTAGCATATATGTACAGTACTGGTATATAGCAATTCATTTGATTTGATTTGATTTGATTTGATTTGATTTGATTTTCTATTCTATTCTATTCTATTCTATTCTTGTAAATGTAAATTGTATTTGAGAAAAAACAATAGTTGACAAAGTCTGTTTAGGAACGTTGTATGTTAGAGAACAAATGTTTATACCAGAATAGTACCACATTTATTTCATTACTGTTGAATGCAAGTTTTTGCTTTCAAGTTGTTTCAGTATGAAGTTGTTTTCACCACTTCCTACTAATTCTATGCACCAACAGCATTGCAATACCAGCTGACTGTGGCTGTGTCCACTCACAGTTTCATATCCCATCATAAATCCTTCTCTCAACAAACCCATGCGGTATTTCTATTTATGGTCTTGTATGTGATTACATTTGATCAGACACAATATCAAAGCTACCCGGTATCAGCAAAGACAAATTGATCATATCACCTATCAGCTTTATCTTTATGTATTCACAGAGGCCTAGCAATTAACACTTCAGAGTGTTGTACAACTAAATATCAAATAATTTCTAGAGAGCTTATATCAGTAATACAGAGATAGCTAGTCTGATAGTTAATAAGAAGTTTGGAATTGAGACTTGTGCTATTTTGTTGCATTTGTTTGCAAATAATGAAACTAATGGTCATTTTGGTGTGGTGTCTTTCAAGATTGTTGATTCGTCCCACAGGTGGAGTTGTCCCAAGTCGATTCTTCTGTTTTAAGGTTAGCTCGTGCATATTCGCCAGATACTAACTCATCCAATGAAAAAACTTGCCTGGTGTAATAAGGCATAATAAGATCATAACAACAATTGAACTGTATTTAAACATTTTTTGATGAAATAAATTTCATTCATTCATCAGTATATTCATTTCTCAACGAATGTGTGTGAGTTTTTTTTTCTGTAAGGATATGCTTTCTGATAGGAAGCAGTTTGTCTTTTTACCAATATCTCATGGAATGAAGTAACACAAGCAGATGACATTTTTTTTCTAGTTTGTAAAAAAAATTGCAAGAATCATGTTTCAGTATGAGATGAAAAAATTATATCAAATTCATGTAATTGGAACTTGATTCTGTAGGTAGGTATCTGTAGGTTAATAAGATTAATAATCGATGAGACCTTGCACACAAATTTATGTCAAACACCTTACATACCTACATAGAAATCAACATCGTCCTGCTCATGATCGTAAGGTTGATGAAAAGCAAATCAGGGAACACAATGGGATGAATGTAAATTGGAATGAATGTAAATTGAGAAGAATCAACTAGTGTGATGAATGTGTTGGGATAAATGTGAATTGAAACAAATTGACTGTGAATCTTCTGGACATGTGGGTGGTGGCGGCAAATCTATAACTTTCACTCTTTTGACCTCATTGGTTTTCAAAGTTTCCATTTTGCTTCTTTGTGTTATCAATTATTATTATACCTCATAGCCTTAGTAAGCCAATCAGATTTGTGATCAATCTAAAAAAATACTGATTCATCATTTTCTCTGAGAATCACTTGTAATTTATGAACTGGTCAATCTTAATATTTTCTGCTCATCAAGGTATCTTGGGACGAGTTGTGATCTATGTGAATACTTGTAACCGGAAGATAATCATCGAACAACATGACTACATCAGTCAGTCGGCACTGATAACTTCAGTGGCCCTGTGCAGTGTGCTGTTTTTATCTATATTTATTTATAGACATTGTGCCTTCTGAAATGTTAGACAGTTGTTTGTAGCTAGTTGATACCTACAAAAATCTTAAATGTGACAGTAATTTTGAAATGGGAAGTGTGATAAAAACAGCTATTTGTGAATGGAGAACAATTTTGATGTCGTCATTGAAAACTTAAGCGAACAATCTTATCTTTGGGTCGACAAATCTGTATATCGACCTCGGCCCGGATCAATATACCTACTTATAATACCACTGAATTACATAATATAAATCTTCTTCGATTGCTCATTTACATGATTGACATTTTGTCAGCTGGTGTAATTGGTGTTTTCCTGCCTAGTTCAATTTCAAGATAATGATAAAAAAATTTCAATTTGTTGATGTTTAACAAATATATTTCGAACTTTAAATCAGTTTTAAATTAACCAATATCTCATTAGCGTGATTTATGCATGGCGACATCTTGAATCCCGCTAAAATCCCTATCAACGTTCTATGCTAGACTGGCCTAGTCTTGGCAATTTTATAATTCTTTCTTAAATCTTGGTTCGATGTGATATTACTCGTCTATTCTGAGGCGTATTTATTGCTATTAATTATTCATGATATGCAGTGACATTATGGAATCCCGGAGTGGAACACTTCCAAAAGAGGAAAATAGGCGTGCATTTGCGCAAAAAGATTCTAAACACCAGGCTACACATGCGTTATAGATGCATAAAACAGTCAGACCTAACAATGCCTTTATTTTTGGTTGGCAGCTTATAACTACATGTTATGCTATCATGAGCATATTTATCACCCCAAAAAGCAGTGAAAACTATAGAGGGCGCAGCAGAACAGACCAGTCATAGAAATTCTATACAATTTATTTAATTTTTAGTGGCTCAATAAACTTCATGAATTTCGAGTTACAGTTGTTTTGGTCCACCACAAAAATTGGGGAAAAGTGGGCGTGGTCGGTTAAAAAGTGGGTATGTCAGCCCAGAAAAGTATAACTCTAAGAGTGGACGATGTCTATAACTCAAGTCCTAACTCGAACTATGGTAGCCCTGCGTACAGTGCTGTGTGTACGGGAACGCGTTCGGTTGATAGATGTCCCCACCACAGCCCTGCGTACCTCCATAGACAAAGTCCGGGACTTTGAAAAATATAACTTTTTTAATGAAATAACATGCCCAGGTACCAAAAATGATGATCAATTACCAGATATATCTAGAACTCCCAGTTCGGAGTCCAGTTGTGGATGAAATCGGCTACTTTGCCCTAAAAACAAACGCATTCTCTCGCGTGAATGAAATTAAAAATGGCGGCGTTTGGTGGATAATTCCTCCGGTTTACAATTTGTCCGTCTTTACTAGTTGTTATTTAAAGACATTTCAGTTTCAGATAACTTTGTAATTTTTGTTATGGATAACCATCGCCATTTCAACCGATTTCGGCTGGGAAACTACTTATTAAAAGTTATTTTTAACTTGCGCACCAATTACGGTGCGCTCCCGGACTTTGTCTATGGAGGTACGCAGGGCTGTGGTGGAGACATCTATCAACCAAACGCGTCCCCGTACACACAGCACTGTACGCAGGGCTAGAACTATGGAGATAATCTGTTTATACCTCCATGCTCGAACATTGGCTGAACTGTTTTAGTAAGGTAGCGACTAGTGAACGGTAACAGTGCAACGAGTACATGGAAGACAGGGATCTCACACAATTCACAAAACCGGCACAATGTGTATTTATAATTTAAAACGAGTTAACATTTTGTCATCAAGTGTTTACAATGATACACGTCTTAAAAATATTGTAAACAAACACACGCTTACCTCGGGTGCCGCCATTTTGCATATGTGTGTTCGGTGACTCTCTACTCGACTAGAAGTGTTATTTATTTATTTATTTGTTTATTTGTTTGTTAAATATCAAATGTTGTTAAATAAAACTCACAAAAGATTATGAAAAATTATGGAAAGAAAGCTTAAATTCTCCTCACAGTAAAAATGGTAGAGACGGCAATAAAATGAGAACATATATATTGTTTGAATCGTATTTGAAAATAGAAACATACCTAACCGAAATAACTAACTTCAGCCTTCGGAAAATTGTGAGTAAATTTAGGCTTAGTGATCACAATTTAGAAATTGAAAGAGGAAGACAACAACGACCAAAAATTCCTGCGGAAAAGCGATTTTGTAAAAAAAAACGTCATACAAATCCAGTTGAGAAAGAACAACTTGAAAATTTTATCCTAGATTGTGAATTTTGTGACAAAGAGAGAGTGGAGCAAGAAATAGGAATTAAACTAAAACAGACATTTTCATTAAAATAATGGCGTACTTTAAAATTTCAACTACGGTGAACAAGAGTAATGGTTTGCATTCAGTTGTCAGGCTATGCGCAAGGCCAGAAAACACACAAAGCTGCCTTTTTCTAATCGGTGTTTGAATTTGACCGTGACTTTATTTTTAAACACCGCGATCATAATGAGTTGGAAATTAAATATTCGGTCATCTTAAACTACTAGCAACCAAATCATAATTGAGATAGATTAATTATAACACAGACACAAAGTGACGCAAGTTTGCAACTTGAATTTGTTCAAAAAATGGACGTCGGAAAAACAGACAGATAGTAATCTATTCAAAACTTCTGATTCATATTTCCAATTCTACCCAAGTGTTGACGACTGAGATGATACATGAGTACATACATGCTACATCAGAACAACAATTATATGTAAATTTAAGATTCATTTTTTTTTGTAAAATGGATGCAGTTAGTACACCCTAGCCAAGCTTGCGCCCTTGCTCGTACGTGTTTCCACATGGGCGTCAAAATAAACAAAACATTTAGAATAAATTCATATTGATTATGGGAAACCATACTCTAGCACTAGCCTTAGCTCTTCTTAAAAAAACAGCTATGGAACAAAACATCAATAACTATCAGTGTATTAGGTTACAATTAGTGATCATTCTACGTATTCTGTATTCACCATTGGTTGCAAATTGTCTTTATTGTTTATTCATATTTGTTTTTGATTAGTTTTATATTTTTAGAACAGGCTTTTTTTTAGATTATAGTTTTTAAATTTGTAAGACCCTTTTTATCTTTTCCTACGGATTTTATGCGTCTAATAAATATTTTTGTAGCGAACGCCCGACGAGTCCAAAAATGTATGTTGAATTCGTTAGATGCCTTGTTATTACATGTACATTAAATACTTTATTGAAATTATATTCTCATTCGTGATCTAAATAAAATACAATAAAGTTTGAGTAAACAAAACAGTTAAAAAAGAAAGAAAACAATGACAAATAGAACACAAGTAATAAAGAAAGAATTCAAGTAGCTGGTAAATTAGTTATATGAATATTGGTGTATTCTTTAAAATGAAATTGCTAAGAAAAACCGTAGAACAAGGGAATGTGGTGTTTAGAATAAGCTGTCCTGGAACGAGGCCACAGGCTCTTATAACGCGGAAGTGATTATTACCGGACATTTTCAAAACAGACCTTCAGGGTAAACGATTATGGACACGTCAGTGAGAATGCGTCCTAATAATAACACCCCTTCCCGTGCACAACATGTAGTGGAACAGGAGGGGTTTGTCAGACTGTCTTACTGGACCGTAGCTTCGATTATTGCTGGACTCCCACTGGCGTCATTTATTTCAGTTATCGGGCTATGTTATATTGTGAACTTTGAGTCGTGCGTTTCTACACACTGTAATGTAAGTTTAAATTTAGTTTGAGTGGTAATTCAGTGTAAATGCCAGGGCAGAACCATTTTCAATGTCAATGACGAGTATGAACATGTTTTAGTGTATTTATAATTAAGGCGTGGTCGTCAAGGCCAGGCTAGCTACTTAATTGTTTATCCGTATTTATTATTATTATATTCACTTGCTCTCCCATGATGCATTGTACATTTGTTCAGTAGTACAAAATTTGAATTTATCTCCCACAATGCATTGCACATGTACTCAGTAACACACTCAGTAGTGCAAAATTAGAATTGCTCTCCCATAATGCATTGTACATATGCACAGCAGCGAAAATTATAATTCAGCATGAACTAGCAGGAAGGTCTGATGACATTTTATTTATTAAAGAATTCTCTCTGTTGCCTGATTCAAAACCTTGTATGTTTTTACAATGGCTTGGATATAAAAGAACACACTAACCATGCAGTCATTTGTTTATGTAAGTGTCATTTGACAGATTTGAGGACTTCCAAAAAAACTGCAGTATTTCCAGCAACAATTTATGACATACACTTTGTGTTACTAAGACTATGTAAATGTATCGTTTTGATAACCTGTTGTTTTATTTAAACATTTACGAAAGTATTTTCACACCAGTGATTCACTACTAGTTAACAGTTTTGGTGGGCCATTATTCTGTGACAAGGCATTATATTTTAAAACCCAGAAAATGTTATCTTTCTCATTGTCTTCTAAATTGTCTGTGTGAATTTGAAATATGTGGAACAAATGTAGTAGATCTGAAAGGCAGAAAACTGCACCTGTAACTGTACATATTTATAAGAATTTGTAAATACCGACCATCAGCTTTCGTTAAAAGTGAAATATTTAATAGTGGTAGCTATAAATGTAGCTTCAAAGAGCTCAACACTTTCTATGCCCTCAATGGATATGCATGCTTTTATGAGGTTGAGATTGTTTGTTTCTGTTTCATGATCGCTTTGATTTATTTACTTTGTAAACAATTGTCTAATGTGATTATGTGAATAATTCTGGTCAGATTTTTTACAGAGATAAATTGATATCAACAGAGTTTTATTTTTTAATAATGTTAACAGAAATTGCACAACATGACCAAATAACAGATTATTTTACCAGTAAGACTCAACTACCAGCAAAATTTATAAATTAATGCAAATTGTTATTTTTTCTCGTACTGACCCCAACATCATGTTAAGTAAAATGAAATAATTTAAGAATATTTGTGGTGTTCACGTTAGAAACTGTGACCCAACTAGCATAATGTTTCACACGCATAACAAATTTAAAGGTCAACTTGTTATTAATAAATTTTAACCAGAAACAAAATGGAGGATTTATTGTATAAAAGTCAACACATATGTAATGGCAAGGGCGGATACAGGATTTTTTTATCGTGGGGGGGTCCAAACTTTAAAATCGCCAGACTAAGTTAATGATTTTTTTTATATTATACAAAAACAAATTGACTAAATTTTTCAGGGGGGTACGGACCACAAGAAACCCCCCTCCCCCCGATACGCCACTGAATGGACTTAGCATTTTCATGTTTGTTTTTTTTTTTGCGACTTATAAAATAAATGTTGAAATACCGTCTTGGACTATTATTAGGTCCCTTATAAGCCAGAAAATCTACATAATTATTTCTTTTTCGCATTCAAACATATTGGATATTTTATTTAAAGCATTTTGCAAAACATATTTTGTGACTAATGTTTTTTACATGCATTGAATAATGTCACGAGTGACCTGTATAGTGCCACAAGTCACCCATATAATGCCACAAGTCACCCATATAATGCTACAAGTCACCCATATAATGCCACAAGTCACCCATATAATGCCACAAGTCACCAATATAATGCCACAAGTCACCCATGTAATGCCACAAGTCACCCATATAATGCCACAAGTCACCCATGTAATGCGGCAAGTCACCCATATAATGGCACAAGTGACCCATATAATGCCACAAGTCACCCATGTAATGCCACAAGTGACCCATATAATGCCACAAGTCACCCATATAATGCCACAAGTCACCCATATAATGCCACAAGTCACCCATATAATGCCACAAGTCACCCATATAATGCTACAAGTTACTCATATAATGCCACAAGTCACCCATATAATGCCACAAGTCACCAATATAATGCCACAAGTCACCCACGTAATGCCACAAGTCACCCATATAATGCTGCAAGTCGCCCATATAATGCCGCAAGTCACCCATATAATGCCACAAGTCACCCATATGATGTCAATAGTCACCCATATAATGCCACAAGTCACCCATATAATGCCACAAGTCACCCATTTAATGCCACAAGTCAACCATGTTATGCCACAAGTCACCCATATAATGCCACAAGTCACCAATATAATGCCGCAAGTCACCCATATAATGCCACAAGTCACCCATATAATGCCACAAGTCACCCATTTAATGCCACAAGTCAACCATGTTATGCCACAAGTCACCCATATAATGCCACAAGTCACCAATATAATGCCGCAAGTCACCTATATAATGCCACAAGTTACCCATGTGATGTCACAAGTCACCAATATAATGCCACAAGTCACCCATATAATGCCACAAGTCACCAATATAATGCCACAATTCACCCATATAATGCCACAAGTAACCCATATAATGCCACAAATTACCCATATAATGCACAAGTAACCCATATAATGCCACAAATTACCCATATAATGCCACAAGTCTCCCATATAATGGCACAAGTCACCAATATAATGCCATAAGTTACCCATATAATGCCACAATTCATCCATATAATGCCACTAGTCGCCCATATAATGCCACACATCACCCATGTGATGCCACAAGTCACCCATATAATGCCACAAGTCACCCATATAATGCCACAAGTCACCAGTATAATGCCACAAGTCACCCATATAATGCAAATCACACTCGCTTACACCAACTATTTTTTTACTGAGATTGACAGTCTTCTGCAATTGTTACATATAATTTTGCTTACTGGCCATAATTCTTAATTTTGATTGGTCAGCTCGTTATCATACACAATGTATGATAACGATGTGTTTTGCGATAAAATTTATTCCCATATTCGGCAACGTGTCAAATACGGTAAATGTTTTTACTGCGCTGACCTGAACTATTTACTTATCACTACGCACATTAAAAACTCAACCACATCGTGTTTCAATTTTGTTATTGCAATTATTTATGACCGCTGATTGACGACTACATAGTTTTTGTACCCGTGTTTTAGCTGTCATTTCATGGTCGACTGGGAATCACATTGAAAACATGCCTGTTCGTGGCAATTGAAAATTGAAAAATCCAAACTACTGTGTGACATTCAGAATTTTGTGTTATAACTTTGTATCAAGATATTCAAACTGTATATCTAAACTGCAAATGTGCGAAACAACTTTATTTTGTTTCAGACCAATTTAACACTGTAATTGAATGTGAACAATCAATCTATGGTATAAAACGGCATCATCAAGGCGATGTATAAAAATCATATCAACTTTGACCCAGAGTCTGTGCGTCTGTGTGTCATTTACTAGCATACTAGTGGGGCCTTCTAGTACTGAAGGTAATAGCAAAAACATGCTATGAAAATCATCTATACTAGTCCCACAGCTTGTCTAGATCATAAAATCAATTACTAGTAAGCAAAATCCGCTATCAATAATAATCTGTCAGAGCCATATTGAATTCAGATTCGTCTGCTAAAAATTATGGATTATCATTTATTATTTTTATGATATGAATATATGTATGGTAATCTTGCCTATCACATGAAATAATATTCTCAATTTTATAAATGGCTGCAAATTTATTCCCCTTTTTTTCAGGTGGCCAATTACTTCCCTACTATCAGTGCGGCAATATCTGTTTCTCCACAGCGGTACATATGGCGCGTTGGGATAGCACTCCATACTGCGCCACGGATTCTGGTCATTGGTATATACTATAACTATTTCACTGAAATTGGAATGCCCCACCCGGTCCGGTGGTATATAAAATTATGTAGAACAGCATTTACTTTGCAGTTGGTAGAAATTCTGTCTCTCCTTGGACTTACAATGGTTGCATCAAGGGAGTACAAACGTGAGTATTGCATCATGTGGAATCGTTTTTCAACATTTAAAATTAAAACATTTTTTGTTATTACTCTTTATTTATTATAGAAAGAAATTATAGTTGTGCTTTTATAAAATTGAAATAACAAATACAACCACAGAGGGCACTAATTCTAGGAAATAATTTGGTGATTTGACCATAGAGGGTGCTATTTCCAAAAATAAACTGTCTACAAAAGTAATTTTGTGTTGAATAATCCTTGGGGGCGGAGCTACGTCACAGACGTTCTACGTTGCTAAGACGCGCACCACTGTACCACGTATTTCTATGGGCTTTGTGCGCGCTGCTGTGGAATGCCAGTGGAGCCGGTGAAAACTCGAGAAAACAACACAACTCAACTTTGAAGTAATCCTGAACAACCAAATTCATATATGTTACACGCGTAGGGCTAATCTTGTTACACTGTTCAGGGGACTCTCAACAACCATCGCAAAGTACCGTTTTCTGCGAGTTTTTGGTCTTTGTTTTCACCGCAAGGGTTGCCAGGCGGTAGAAAATGCCCGAATGTCCACCCCCGAGGATAGACTATCAAATGACATCAAATCTCCTACACCATAAACTGGACATGTGACATTAGTCTGAAAAGTTGAAAAACCAAGCATCATTATTCTTAAAGAGCCGCAGTCGTTGTGCCGCGTCCTGTTCGATATGGGACTCGTAGCGACGTATACAGCGCGTGTAAAATAAATTGTTTATTTACATTCAATTCGAACACGCGCTGCAGGACAACCACCGCCCTTTAAGTATTTGTTTTTTTGTAATGAATGAACAAACGAACGAACGAATGAACGAAGAAACAAATAAATAAATGTACGATCAATACTAATTGTATTTTTTTTAATTACAGCGGCTCATGAAATTTTCTTTGTCACTTTTATAATGTCGTCTCTTCTCTACATGATTGCTATGAATCTTCAGTACTATTTGTCAAGAAAAAAACTATGGAATGCCTTTACTCTCGAGGTGTGTATTTCTTGATTAATTTAATTGTTCATCTTTGTTAAAATGAAATCAGAAAATGAAGAATATTTGTGCACAGCATTTGTACATTTCTCAGACATTTTAATCACCGATTTATGTCTATTTTAGTACAATTCATTTTTTGATCTGATAAAATATAATTTGATTCTATTCAATAAGATTGTTATTTTTACAATTTCCTACAATGTACAGACAGTTTTGATTCATATTAAACCTTGATTTTTATTTATTGGTAATGGCTAAGTGGTGGACAATTTTATCATAATAATTTCTAATTCCGAATAACCACAGATTTTAATCAAACCTATCATTGAGACATTGAGTTTTATATACAGATGTACCTCATTTGATTTGCAATTCTATAAAACATATTCAAGACCGGGAAAAACTTGCATTCTGAAAGTATTATAAATGTAGTTGTTTTTGATGCTATATTTTGTGAATAATTTTGTGGTGAAACGATCGCCTGCATTCAAATGCACCAAAAAGCCTAGAAATTTGAATGTTTATAATGTATTTTCCATAATTTATGCAAATTCAGACCATTTAATATTTCATATACTGTAAAACTCGTCTTTTTAACTAGCATGAAATTTTAGCTAATTTAGCTAATCTGTAACTTTGCTAATTCAAGATGTCACTAATTTAGAATAATATATATTATCCCAATGAGATTGATGGCATTTTAGCTAAATTAAGATTTTGTTAATTCATGCATGGAGTCAAATTTGCTAAAATGGCATATAGCTATATTAATGTGTTTGACAGTAATTGATCGCCAATACTGCTCTATGAATGTTCTCTAGGTGCTACTTTAATGTCAATTTAAAGTTATTGTGTGAAGCCTCATAATATATGACTAAATTTTTAACTATTAATTTGTTCTTTACAGAATACCCTTATATGGCACGTTGCCATTTGAGGGGGGGGCACTGGTGATTTGCATTTCAGTTTGCAAAATTATGCCTCTGCAATGCAATTGGTAGATGTAACTGTAACTTTTTTTTTTTAAAGGAACAAAAACATCAAAAAAGGCTTTTAGGACTTTTTATCTTTAATATAACCTGTTTTTTTGTTAGTATGTACTTCTTCTACCGACACAATCGGTACTGCGAGCCTGGCGGTGAGTTTGTTTCTACTTGTGTCACACCATTTGCATATTCTTGATTGTTTTCACGGTTGCGAGTATTTTTTTCTGCAACTGTACTCGTGGTGGTTAGCGATCACACAGCCGGTTGTGATTTATCGATACAAAATGTTTTACTGTGGATGTGTGCATTGCATTATGATAAACATTATCAATGATCACATTCATATGAGAGGCAGCAGTTTAATATGGTCAAGCAGTCTACACATTGATATCAATAATGTTGAACTGTTTGAAGAATGTATTTCACTCAATTCTTAACTTGCTAACATAACATCTTCTTCTGCTTGTTCTTATTTCACAGTCTATAGTATCTATGCACTGGTAGAATCTATTATTATTGTTTCTAATATTACATTTCATGTTGCTGAGAGCGCCATGTTCACCAAAAAAGAAATTGTGTTTGGTACTGAAAGTCTGAAATCGCCTCCCAAGTCTGATTAGCATTCATTTGGTTTGTATAATTGGATTTTTATGCAATAGAGGCTAATTTTTGCTGAATTTTCAAGATTTAATGGTTTTATTTATAGCATTCATTTTTCAAATGTTGATTACACTTACTGATTCTAATGCTACACGCTTTCTGGATTTTTACCACCTTGGGAAAATATGTTTCTCTCGAAACAGAACTGTATGTGGGGTCTCATATGAGTGATTGTCCGTAGTTGTCCGTCATCGTCGACGTCAACTTTTTTACTTTTTCGACTTTTCCTTTTTTTAGTTTTTTTCTTTTTCAACATGTTTTTACCACCTTGGGGAAATATATCTCTCTCGAAATAGAACAGTATGTGGGGTCACACAATGCAATATATTGAATATTTCACTCTTGCCAAAGTTAATGATAAATATTTTATCTAAGACATGAAAATGCATTACAGTGAAAATCATCAAGAATTTGTCATTGAGATTCCTCTGGATGTTTTTAAATCTGAACAACTGATTAATACCTACTTTGTCTTAAAATATTGTCAACTGCCAGTAGGTAATCAGTTTTTTAGCAAACCAGTCAACTTTGTCGAGCAAAGCTCCTCATACCGGTATGAATAATTGTCCGTAGTTACTTTTCCTTGAAAACTACATGCCTGATTGCCTTGATACTTGGTGTATATGTACCTTGGATAGACCTCTCTCAGATTTGTACATTTCGTGATGATAAATTCAATTCTCTAATTTTGATGAATATTTTTGTAATTTTTGGTAAAAAGTGATATTTTTGACTTCTTGTTGAAAACTGCAAGTTCAATTACTTTGATATTATATATGTAGGTACTGCATGTGTACCTCTCTCAGATTTGTTCATTTCGTGCTGATATCTTCAATTCTCTAACTTTGATGAATGTTTTTGTCATTTTGGGTAAAAAGTGACATTTTTGACTTTTTGTTAAGAACAGCAAGTTTGATGGCTTTGATATTATACTCATGTGAACCGATCTCAGATTCGTTCATTTTGTGATGATATCTTCAATTCTCTAAGTAAAAGGTGCATTGCTAACAGCGGAGCTATCTCGGCCGAGAGGCTGCTTGTCTAATAGTACATCATCCAGAGAAACCTCAATGGCAATGGCAATATCTTGATAGTTTTTACTGTAACTATGGTATCAAACATTCATCAATTGTTCATATTGTATTTCCTTCTTTTCAGTGTACAGCATATTCTCCCTGTGTGAATATATGATCGTTATATCCAATATTTTATTTCACTTTGCTGAGTCGTATTTCTTTCGAAGAATGGGTGTGGATTTTGGATTTGGTCCATGTATTAGAAGCAAGGTTATTCGAGATGTGGAGTGGCTGCATTACCACTAATGGCCATGTGACCATCATTGGCAGCAGACATTATTCATGTCTATTGTTATTAACAATTTTGAAGTAACTGTTGATATTGGAGCCTGGGACTGTTTTGTTTTGACAAGAATTTGAACCACTGTTTTTATGGACATTGCTGTGACTTGCTTTGGTTACAAGAATTGAAACCACTGATTTGTATTGACTATAGTGTCGCCATAAGAATTGAAACCACCTTGTTTGAGGGATATATAGAAGATAATATTTGGTAATCGTAGTCCTAAATAGCTATTAAAAATAGCTAGACGCTTCGAGCAATGGCTCTTTATCGATAGCATAGAAGAAAATGTTATAACGTACAGGTAGAACATAGGAACGTAAGAACGCGCATATACTATAAGTTAGAATCACAAAAAATTCCAAAATAAAACATATAACACGCCTTAGGTAGTGAGCTCAACAAATGAGATGAACTGTTTGTTGATTCCATGGGGTTCTTTAGTTTCTAGGCGGAATATAGTTTCCTCCTCGACACGCCTTAGCTGATTTTCGTTGCCATTGACAACACATACACCAGAAATAGACATATCTGTAATATTATGTCCACTAGAATTAAAATGAAGTGAAACCGGATAATAACGATTTTTCTGTCTAGTTTGCCGAAGATGCTCAGCAAACCGATCACCCAGTCGACGAACTTGTTTGAGGGATATTGTTTGAACTAGAGCTGCAACGAACCCATTCCCTTTATTTTATATATAATTACATACTTATGGCAACCTGCCAAGTACAGTGAATAATGATGTCATCTGAAAATGTTCCAATGTTATTCAATCGGCTAACCGATACTTCTCATTTTAGTTTGCATTTTTTATTCCGATAGTACTGAAAATTACATTAAACAATTTGTATTGCCTTTTAGGAATGTAGCTTAATATAACTAATTAAATCCCTTTGATTCAATTCATCTGTATGGGAAAGCATAGTGCGCCACCAAGTGGCCAGATGCACAGATTATTATAATTTCAATATAGTTCCCATACAACATCTGTAAATTACTCAGTTTGATTTCTGGCAGGTGCTTAGGCTAATCAGAAAGGAGACTTTTATATACGATAATTTCAGTATTTTTATCTTTTAACTGATCCTGCTTACAAAATCAGAATGTTTACAACAAAAACAATACCGTACATTACATACATGTAATGCTTGTTATTCATTGTTGTTTTTATTTTAGAAATGTATAAGTGTTTTTAATAAAGATCAAGTTTTAATAATTTTCTCACTAATCTTCTTTTGAAATCTAAGCAATATTTGCAACAAAACATAATGTTTTTTATTGTTGAATGTTTTTAGAAATACTTTTTGCCAAAATTATTAAAGAATCGAGTTTAGCTCCGCTGTTCAAAAAATTCTTCATTGTCGGCTGTCATTTTTGTCAACTATACATTTTTTCAGCTATATGGGTTTTATACTCCCTGCAAATGTACTTTGATTGGTTCTCTCTGAATTTTTTTTATTATTGTGACGATAATTTTCAATTCTCTAATATTAGTGATTATTTTTTTTTTAAAGTTATTTTTGACTACTCATTGGAGACAGCTAGCCTGGCTGCTTTTTTATGTCATATGTAGGACATTTGATAAGCCTTTGTCATATTTGTACATTTTGTGATGATAATTTAATTTCTATATAATGTTTTCATAATTTTTGCGAAAAAATGTCTTTTTGGAATGACTTCTTCAAATGGCTTTTCTAGCCGCCCACCTTTGGTGGACTTCTGTCAGATTAGTTAATTTTATTTTGAGACAAGAACTATAATTTGATAACATTGTAAAAATCCAACAGCTCAATTGACTTGGAAGGTCAAATTGATTTGATTCATTCCTCTGTCAGATTAATTTTATTTAGTGTTGACAACTTCAAACATTTCACAGTATGCTTCTTGAACAGTAGAGCTAGTTCGGATCTTCACTATTTACAACAAAAATAGAATGCTTTTTATTGTGTAAGTTTTTTAGAAATAAAAATATATTATTCTGAAATGAATTGTAAATTTAGAACTGTGTACTGAAATAATCACAAGTGATAACTGAACTATTCTATAGATCAGATTAATAAAAGGAAACACTGGAATGTTGGAGGGTAAAATCAATACTACGTTGTTCCATCTATTTCTGATTCTTGTTTATTAACGGGAAATAACGGTTAACCTTGATATCTAGGCTATTCATTCCGGGCTCTGGAAGATGTTAATTCCCGGTGAAGACAATAAAAAACTTCAAACTCAGTTCTTATGACTAGCGCCCTCTGTGGCAAACGTAATTTGTGCTTTTGTTTGAACCTTAGTATGCACATACACGAAAGAAGCCTTCATCGACGAACTTTATGTATGACTTGTTAGTACACTTGTTCCCCGAACGAGTTGCATCTAGATCAGGTGACAATAATTGATGCCGGAATGTTCTACTTTCGCAGCCTAATCGCAGGTTTTTCGAAAAACGTCGAAAAAACACAAGAATTAGTAGAAATGTTCCTATTTTGGGCGTATTATTGATAGAGAATAATGTCTTTATTACAAAAATGCTGAAAAACCGTGAGGTTTTTTTGCGTTATTTATTTTATTATCGGCGAAAAACTGCGAACTCGGAACATTTGGTTGCACAACTTCCCTCTATCATATACACCCAGCGACACCATGCCAGCTGACTGTGGTTCTGTATTAACAGTGTTTAATTGACCATGATTTTTATTTTGGCTACGTTGCGCACTGGTGGGAGATCACCGGCGCCGACATTGTTACACTGTATCGACGTAATCCCAACGCCTTCATTCTAGAAAATACTATCGCAAAACGGATGGAAATAATAAATGATGTAACAGAAGAATACGTCCTAGTAATAAACTAACCGACGTCAGCTTCACGTTTATGTCACACTATGGAAACAACCAAAAACATGTTGCTTGTTTTTGAGCGGAGCGGATCGCCAACCAGCCTACCGGCTTGTTTGAACTATTCTCTGTATTTGTTTATTGCAGGATTACAACGGTCAAAAACAAATAGTATTTTGTGAGTTCGAATGAATAAATATAACGATATATGCTTGCATTACATTAACATTTCCATTGTTTTAAACAAGAATAAGGCCCTGTATCGGACCATAATTGTTACGCCCCATAGACGTCCATGTGTTGACTTCAGCAACCAGCCACGCTAATAGTTCATCAGGACCATGTGGTGCAATAACCGAGCTGCTACGAATCGTCTTACATGGTAGCACGTGTGTCCATGTGATGCGCCACTGACGCAGAGAGACTTGTAGTGACGTAACCAATTATGCTAATTCACTGGCGCGTCATTGAATCTACAGAAAATGATACATTGGATCATCGGGAGGATCGTCACCTGCGTACGCGCGGGAATTGAGTCCCAAGTGACGATAACAACACACGCTAAAACGCAAAGGCTTATTGGTAGACGCTTGTTTGTAAACAATGACGCGCTATGGCCATCTGACGCATGCGCAGGTGACGACTCCCCCGCTTTAAAAAACATCTCACTGTAGTTACAGAATTTGGTAAGGTGAACGAATGTGAGTAAAAAGGTAAACTCCGGTCAATATCGTTTTTGTATCAAGTCTCCTATAGTCACATACAATCTTTTTTTTGGAAGTCTTCTCTCCCCATGCAGTCAGTAAACTGACTCAGAAAAAAAGTAAGCGAAGTAAACACTTTCCTTATTTTACGCATTTCAAAAACTAAGGAAACTTGGCCACTTGGTATAATACTATGCACAGTATACAATATTAAAGACTTAAATATATAATAAATATAGTAAAATAATGGTAAAATAATTACATAATAAAATAAACAAGATATAATATTATTGACATAATGTAAAATAAGAAAATAATATTGAAATCATACGTGTCATACTAATTATTAAAGAATCATATGACAATAATCTTCAAATAATGTAAAAATGATGCAATAATGACATAACAATCATGGTGAAATGTAAGCATAATCAAATAATGAAACTATATAAAATCCTTCATTTCAATGTTAGCCAACTTAAAACGACAGATACAACTAAACATTCAATTCCGTTACTTAATAGATACCATTAGGAAATTCGATTAAAAAACAAAACAAAGTGTTTTATATATTTTTAAAGTTATACTACCACGACGATTTGTCACTGTTTAAACCTACACAACAACGTGTCCCGGAAATAATTTATACTGTGTGTATCGAAGCAGTGTGAATACTAAGGTACGAAATCGTGAAATAGACACGACATAGTTAATATACTGGTAATAGTGCTATATCACTGTTGCGGGCACGGAAACTGGAGCAGGGAATAATAACAACACTGAATCGAGTTTACGACGATGTGGTCTACGTACAAAATATGCACTAACTGCTGTGAGATGTCAATGTCCTACAATAACTAGAACAGGGACATATTTTATCAATACTATCTGTACGCTACTTTACATTTACAATCCGGTTGTTATTCTATGGAATAAACTTAAATGATAAACCTTAGTGCGTCAGTTTATAATGAGTTCGCCATCATGACAAATAGTCGACAATGATACACATGATATTTGTGTGGCACAATGAACAGTAGTATGTGTTTATACTATGAGATTATTACGAGGATACGGCAAAGTATGCACGAAGACAGTACAGCAGAAGTATCGACCGACGCGCAGCTGAGGTCGATGCGACCGCGTACTTATGGCGTTGTGGTGATAGATGTATAATTATAATAGTTTGTAAGAATCGTCGAACCTTGTCACAAAGTCGCATACTGTGGATTGTAAACATTCGTCGCCGCTTTGTCACATAGTCGCATAATGTGATTTGTAAAAATGTTCCGCACTTTGTCACAAAGTCGCAAGAATGTATCGCATTGTGTTCAATTTCTCAACATTGTGTACCAGACACCAGACAGATAACTTTAAAATTTCACCAGTCCTCCCGGAAAGTTGCCAGCCTCGCATACAAAAAATTATTTAAAAACCCATTCTAAGTAAGCATTTCAAATTACTTTATTTACTAGAATGAGACATCGACCACATACGACTGTCTGGGTGATGTCAATGACTCTGTACCTATCATTTTCATCTGTATCTGATTTATATACAGAGTGAAAAAGTGAGAAACTAAATCTTCAGCTACCCGTTTAGCAGCTGTAGTTTCTACAGCATTCTAAAAATACCCAGCCGAGTTTAGTTTCCTATGACAGCACGATTGTCGCCTTGTTTTTGTCGGGTCGTACACCTTATTTTCTTCTGCTGTGTCTCTTTGCCTCCTTATATTCAAAAGCTCAATTCGTAACAAATCATCATTCTCCTATTTCAAATTGTTGCGTTCTTTGTTTCACAATAATTGTATCATTCATTCATTGGAGCAGAAAAACATTAATATTATTTAGTCAAATTGAATTTTTTAAATTTTAATTAAAGTAGACCATAAAAACATGTTCCCGGTCGTTGGCATTATCTGTTTAATTACTACCAAATTGTCTGGGAACCCATGCATTGACTGTTCTGATTCGTAGCAGTCCCAAACCAGCTTTGTTTCATAAAATGAATTACGCACTAATGTGTATATATACTAATTTGACAAAACGAGTTTGACCATGGTTCAGAGTATTACTCGCCCACCAATATTGCCTCATATTTCAAATACTACATTAGTATTTTTTTTAGGGTCGATTCTTATAGTGTAGTCACTTAGGCTAATCTCAATGACTTCAGTTTACATATTTCCATAATATTAGCATGTTTAAGACGCAAGAGTAAATTACTAGTATTATGTCATTTATTCGGCAAAGTGGGGGGGGGGTTGCTGTCAACCTGCCTAAACCCCAACGACGCCCTCACATTAGAAGCTGCAAAGGCTTCAAATTACAAACTCTGAAACATTGCTTCGAAACAGAATACTGCAAAAAAATACAATTTACACAAAATGCAGCAGCTAAAATTACTTGAGGAATATAAAATAGAACTTACACACTCAGAAATACTGCTGTCAGATACAAAACATGTATACAAAAACGTACCCAAACGGTAAGTAAAATCAAAAAAATAGAGAGAGTACAATGGTGAGTCGACTGCTTCCTCAAATTGTTTGTCTTGGAAGTAACTGAGGACCTGAAAAGGTTAATTACCCCATTACATTTTTTCGGTGAAGGTAAATATGGGAGGAGATAGGGGTTGGTAGTGAGATAAAAATCAACAACAAATTGTGAAACAGGTACTACTGGCTTGCAACATACGGCAGTTTGAGTGGACAGCTGTACCCAAATTGCCGCTACTCAAGAATGGTTCCGACTTATTGAAGTCACGCGAGACTGATGAGACTTGCGTCAGAAATCCCGTTAAATGATATTAATCAACCAAGTAGTTCAGTTCATTCACCCCAACGATCCTTCCGCTCACAATGTACATAATAAATAAACATACTGGAAACGAAGCTGTGGTGACTCCAGGGTTTCTCTATACATAATTTTTTTTCCAACATAGTGTGAGATAAACTATAGGGATGTGGTGACTTCCTGAAGAATCCACTCATCATGTGACCTTGCAAGTCAGACACGTACTACGCAATTGACTGGGTCGGTGAATTTCAAAGTGGAAATGACGTCATACACAACCAATATTCAAATTCACAATCCGCAAATAATTAACAACAATCACATGATTGATTACAAACAAATACACGCACGAGTGAAAACACATTACAAATAAACACATGACTTCAAACAAAATTACGACCAAATAAACACACTACTGACAAAATTACGAACTTATAAACGCACGACTGGCAAACATCTGAAAAACAAATAAACACGTTACATACTAACATTTCACGAACGAATAAATACATAACTGACAAACATTTTACTTACAAATAAACACATTATTAAACATTTTACATACAAATAAACACACTATAAAACATTTTACATACAAATAAACACACTATAAAACATTTCACGAACGAATAAACACACAACTGACAAACATTTTACATACAAATAAACACACTATAAAACATTTTACATACAAATAAACACACTATAAAATATTTTACATACAAATAAACACACTATACAAAACATTTCACGAACGAATAAACACATAACTGACAAACATTTTACATACAAATAAACACACTATAAAACATTTTACGAACAAATAAACACATAACTGACAAACATTTTACATACAAATAAACACACTATTAAACATTTTACATAAAAATAAACACACTATAAAACATTTTACGAACGAATAAACACATAACTGACAAACATTTTACATACAAATAAACACACTATTAAACATTTTACATGCAAATAAACACACTATTAAACATTTCACGAACGAATAAACACATAACTGACAAACATTATACATACAAATAAACACACTATTAAACATTTTACATACAAGTAAACACACTATAAAACATTTTACGAACGAATAAACACATAACTGACAAGCATTATACATACAAATAAACACACTATTAAACATTTTACAAACAAATAAACACACTATTAAACATTTTACGAACGAATAAACACATAACTGACAAACATTATACATACAAATAAACACACTATTAAACATTTTACATACAAATAAACACACTATAAAACATTTCACGAACGAATAAACACATAACTGACAAACATTTTACATACAAATAAACACACTATTAAACATTTTACATACAAATAAACACACTATAAAACATTTTACGAACGAATAAACACATAACTGACAAACATTATACATACAAATAAACACACTATTAAACATTTTACAAACAAATAAACACACTATTAAACATTTTACGAACGAATAAACACATAACTGACAAACATTATACATACAAATAAACACACTATTAAACATTTTACATACAAATAAACACACTATAAAACATTTCACGAACGAATAAACACATAACTGACAAACATTTTACATACAAATAAACACACTATTAAACATTTTACATACAAATAAACACACTATAAAACATTTTACGAACGAATAAACACATAACTGACAAACATTTTACATACAAATAAACACACTATTAAACATTTTACATACAAATAAACACACTATAAAACATTTCACGAACGAATAAACACATAACTGACAAACATTTTACATACAAATAAACACACTATTAAACATTTTACATACAAATAAACACACTATAAAACATTTTACGAACGAATAAACACATAACTGACAAACATTTTACATACAAATAAACACACTATTAAACATTTTACATACAAATAAACACACTATAAAACATTTCACGAACGAATAAACACATAACTGACAAACATTTTACATACAAATAAACACACTATTAAACATTTTACATACAAATAAACACACTATAAAACATTTTACGAACGAATAAACACATGACTGACACACATTTTACAAACAAATAAACACATGACTGACAAACATTATACGAACAAATAAACACATTATTAAACATTTTAATGGGGATTGATTGACATTGTTTGAAAACATCTAGAAGTGTCCTTATAAGAGGTGATTTGTCTGATTTAATATCTGTCATAACCCATATCTCCAAAGATACAATATGAAACGGTGAGTTATGAGTCGAAGGCGAACCTCTCTCTTGGAAACTGGCACCCTTATGTTTAATACATGCAACATTAAATTGTATTGTGATGTTTAACTCAATATAAACAAAATATTATTGGCAATAATAATATAACATCTCCTTGTTTGGAAAAGGGTGAATCCGCGTTTGACCAGTTGAATCGAGGCATAATGCAAGGAATGATACGTCGATAAAAAAGGTGCTCTCTGATTGGTCTGACTGTGAGGTGTTAGGTTTGAGTAGCCAATCAGGCACGGTCTTGTAAGTAGTTTTGCATTGATTTTTCAGTGGTGGCAAGTTTTCATATTTGTATTTTTAAAATAATTGTCTAATTGTGTTAACTGCCTATGTTTTTGTTTTGTATATATTTGGTTCATAGTTTCGTAAATATCGTGTAATAATACATTCAAATTGTATGAATTATTTAAGTCTTATTTAGATCAGGTAAAGATTAAGTGTCACCAATCTTCGAATCTTAGCGCACTTTACTGTTACAGTACCTCCAATTGAAATGTCTAGCCAGTCTATTGTCAATGAGTTCCATGTGAGAATAATACAATAACGATGTAGAAGGAAATAAATTGTATTATACTGGTTAAAAAAAATCAAAAAATACATTTCGTATTTGTTTTTTCGGTCAAGAACGTACGTAAACAATGTTATAAATATTATTGTTATTATATATGCAGATGTGGGGTGCATGTTTACATAACATGTATATTATTCATGTTTGCCAATTATTTACATAAGCACAACATGACTCTTGCCGGGGGTTTTCGCCACTCAAACTGCTAAGGTCACGTGAATACCGCAATGTCCCCGGGTAATGTCTGGTTGTTGTTGTTGTTGTTTTTCAAATTCTCATGCCCCTACACACATGCACACACGGGTACTATGCTAAATAGAAACATCTTACGATACTCGTGTTACGACCATCCGACAATAATCAACAAATCTTGCAAATGTTTATTCTTCATAAAACTATTTTAAGCGGATATTAATAATCAGTGACCAATCGCCACCATCACATTATGTACGAGAATAATTAAGATTAAATATCGCACAATGCACCCTTTACCACTTTTAACATTTTGAACATCAGTAATTGTTTAGCGATTGTTCACTGATTATTAATGATTAAAATTCAATATGGAGGTCTGAGATTGAATATTTGAAAACGGCAAACAAACCCCAGAAAATAGATATAGATAAAATATGGAAATTTGAGCATATACCTAAATCTGATTTTAATCTGATTAGGTGTAAATAAAATATAACCAAGTATTTTGCCGGATTCGCCGAGCCGGAGTCGTCGGAATTGATATGGTATGACTGTAAGGTTTCTTTTCTGTGTGTTTAACCGTAATCAGATGTATTAGCTTTCTACTCATCCGATATTACACCGCCTGAATTAATTGTCATCACACTCCACGCAATTATATGATGAACTATACTATACTAAGTTTCACATCCAAAATTAACATAATAAAATTGTAGAACGTACGTCCCGTTTGACCACTACCCTAAATTATATGATGTATTTGGATGTTTATATTTAGAATTGAATTGAAAATATGCTGCCTAAAACCCTATTTGAATATACGCAACCTAAATTCACTAATTGCAGATATGCAACCAAAAATCTAAACGGAAATATGTATCACCAATTGAAGATAAGCAGCCTTAAACCCACATTGAAAACGCGAAGCCTAAACACCCAATCAAAGATAAACAGCGTGGAATTCCCTAAACACATAAATTATATACGCTACAAAAAACATATAATTTTCACTGTCGTTAATAAAACAAGTGCAAACTAAAAAGGAAAACTGTCTATATGTCTGTAATAATGTATATTACAAATTCCATGGTACTGCCGATTCAGTTCGTCCTGTTATGTAGGTCACATCTTCACCCGTGAAAAAGAAATTACCTCTTGGAATAGAATTCATATATTTCTGACATGTGATACACAAGAAGACTCGTCTAACCGTGTAAAGTTATGTAATAAATATATATGAGAGAACATGGCTCAATAAACATTTCATATAATTCACTCGTTAAATACAAGAACTTTCCTTTCAAAACAATGACATTGAAACAAATATCGTTGTAGATAATGGTCGGCCATTATGTACATTCCATCCTCAACGCTTTGAAATACACTAATAGAGAATACATTTATGTGAAACCTTATGACGTTCTGTGTTACTTCCTGGTAGGTAAATTCTGTCCAAGTGAAGAAACGGTGAATTAAAAATTCCAATGATTGCATTTTGCATTTTGTCCCGAAATTGACCATTAATGCAAATGTTTGGACCAGTCTATCAGGGCTAAAATCGGGGAGGGAAGAGGCAATTACGTCAAGGGGACAAGTCAAAAATACCAAACGTGAATGTCGCAATGTAAGAATGCCAAGCGTTCTAAATATGTCAATGTTATAAACATACATAGTCTTCACAGCTTAATTAAGTAGAAAGCAAAAAATTCGTGATTGCAAGTTGAAACAAGATATTAAATATCAAACGTGCTAACATTACATATTAACCACCCTTTATTGCGTTTAACTGGTTGTAAAGTTTTAGTTGGGCATATTGAGTTACTTTGCTGTAGTCTAGTTAGAATTTGTTCAGTATGTATATGATGTACATCTCACGAAACATTGGGGCGTAAGAGAAAAACAGGTGGCAGAGTTTACTTGGTTAGGGTGTCATCATCGGAGTAACTGCATATACACAGGTGAAAGCACAAAATGGGGCTTAAACACGAAATTCAAATATATGCAACACGATTCAAGCACTTTTATGTGTATAAACTATAGAATAAAAAATGGATTTACCAAAAAGCCAAAATGAAAATGAAACATAAATAAACTGAAACGGAAATAAAATAACTGAAATAATAATAGGATGAGCGGCAATAACAAAAAAAATGATGGACGTTCACACAAAAACAGCCAGAATGAAAATGAAACATTAAAAACAGAAAATAAAACTTCACAAACCACCACGTGTAGCTTTCCGCACAACTTGTGCCGGGTTACTATAGGTTAAAATAAACCCCAAATTGCAATTTATCAGACCATAACTCAATGTTAGTTCAAATATTCTGGCTTTGTTTTTAAAGAACTTCCATTTTTCATGTTTTTTATTGCCGTCCATTACTATTAAGGAAGTTTGTATTATATTATATATTTGTTTATATTTCCATTTGTGTTCTTGTGGCAAATCCACGATTTACTTCTATGGCTTATACGTATTCGCCTGTCGCCCTGATTCCAATACAAATGAAGTCACGCCTAATCTTCAAAGTGTATAACTGTTCGCCAAATCATTAAATTCAAACTGACTTTACAAAAACAGCTTGTTTGTCAATTGTCGACTCTAAAGTAGCATAGAAAATCGGACGGAAAATAAACGTATCTACTCTGCCTCTATGTTTATTTCCCCCGGGGGGGTTCTATCCTATAGAATTCTCGTACAGAAATACTGCCTTTCGTCGCGTATGCACAGAGTAACATTATCTAACATCTGTTCCCACCTTGTTTTAGGAGATTTTCTATTGAAAACACGGCATCCGAACATACATATGTTACGACAAACACACAATAAGCTAAATGGACGTTTTTATCTCAATAGGACCTCTCCCTTCAAACTTTACTACCACTGCCCGTTATGACAGGAAAGGACATTATTACATGTAGTAATCAATGCTCATACAATGTATATCGTGGCCAAATGTAATAAACATATAACGACGCTACAGGCGCAACTACATACGCCATTTCCGCTTCGAGATTGTGGGTCAAGGTCCATTAATTCTACTTTATGTAAGCCGAACGAATTCTGTGTCTTCTGATGCCATCTTCCCCGGCCAAGGTTCATTCGGCCGTCGCCTCACCATGGATGGTCGGCTTCAGGGAAACGTGTGAATCGGACGACGTTCTGACGCGTGGGACATTACATCGATTCGCCCTTTCTCCCAGTTACGTGTGATCTGCATGAATCAATTGAAAGCGTTAGGGATGCCTGGAAAATTGGTTAAATTCAATGATTTCAATGATTACGAATCCGAGCAAAATTAAGATATTTTCTGCAATTTGCACACGTGATAGTCCAAATGGCCAATTACCCAGTGTAATTTAAGAGTGTCATTTTAAAAGGGAAAAATGTAATAATAACTTTATTATTGCTCGACTAAAAGCACCACAGTCTTTAATGTAATGTAAAAAGTTACAAAAAGATGATAATTATATCACTGTTGGTGGTGAAATCACTGGTTATTGAGTAATGTTCCCAATTTGAAGTATAGGGTGTGAACTACTTTACCTACTTGACCTTTACTGCGTCGTTCCACGCCAGCAGCCAGCGGGGATTCTTGTAGTTATGTTCGCGTAACCTAATATGAATTTAACATGTAACCCGCAGCTATAAAGTACAACTTACGATTCCTCCTACGATATATGAATTGTATATTACATAGTTGTCCTTGATTGAAACAGATCAAATAGGCCGCGAGTTCTTCTTTCGGAGGGGTTTCCCAAGGCCCACTCTTGGGACGAATTTCCTTCAAAGACACGATATGAGTGCATCTAGCAACCACTGGTTTTCATCCGAGGTTTTCATAATATATAACTTTGATCCCCTCGCTGCTGACACGGGTTGAGCATTACAAACTCTGGGGGAGGCGAAGATTTGGAAAAAAAAATGCACATAGAAAATAATGGGAATGTTTGATCACGTTTCGATTCGGCCAAAACTAACCCACAATTCGGCGATGTTGAATAGAAACGTAAAATTAATGGAGTGCATCCGTGGGCGCTATATATTGACGGCCCTAGTTTTAATTGCACTTTTCGGAAGTCAAACAAGTCATTGCAAATAACGGAGTTCCAGTCAACAATTAGCTATGCCAGCTCAACGATGTTTAAAACCTGAGTTTGAATTATGTTCAGAAATGTGAACAAATATTAGAAAAAGGAAATATTTCTAACAAGTTTGAGCAGGCATGTTCATGTTTACATTTAACGATTTACAAAGATGAGCAGGAATTTATCGCAGTTTCACAACACTGACATTCTATTAGATTAAGGTGTATTTCATCATCTTCCCATAATTCTCTTCTACACGAATGACAAAATTAAAGTAGGAGATATATTTGGGAGATATATATAGCTTACCCCGGCCTACTTCAGTTTTTGCTTGTGGTCAGACAAATTATTGAGAACACGTGTTTGGTATGGAAAAGGCATTTGATATTACATTTGCAAAAGTTGAAACGTTATCCCACGATACAGTACGTGTGCGTGTCTCGGAATTTGCATTCAGAAATAACTATGTAGCAGATAAGCTTTTCCACAATAACTGAGCAGAACAAAAATGCTCTGTAAACTAATCAAAGATAAAGAGCACATTTTAAAAGAGTGTCTTCTAACCGACTCAGCACAGGGTAATCAGACTGGGAAAAGATTAGTATTAGCCAATCAAATGATGACATTTTGACAGCATTCAAACTTGTGAAATAACATTTTAGTACATTATGTTACATTTTGTCAAAATGTTGAAACGATGGCCCGCGTGCTGCCAGTAGTGCCAAGTTGAATCGAGCTCGGTTTTCTGTAACTCAATGGATACTTTGCATCTGACCATGGTGTTATTACTAATTGTTCCAATGAAAATCCTTTGTTTTCTTGCGTTTTTTTTTCCTCCAGCCGTGATCTAAGTGAATTCGTGGTGAAATAGAACCACGCTTTATCGCGACTCTGATTGGTCGAGGGCTGTTGACCATATGTTAAAACATGTTACGTCCACATAAAGTTGAAAATTCTAAGTGCTGCAGTTCGATGTGCACGTCACATACTATACATAAACTATTATTATGGATCACTTCTTGCATTCACTGACCAATCACCCTAAATTAAATCATTAAATCTATTAATCAGTAGCAACATTACTTAGGGTTAATCATCTGAGTACCCATTGATCCTATCTCGAGGTTCACTGAATAGTTATCGAACTTTCCAGATATTAGGTGCCCGTGATAAGATACATCTACGTTATTTTTCTTTACCTTTTTGACTGTGATTTTTTTTCTATCTTAGTCTATCCACGTTTTTTTTTTTTTTTTTTTTTTTTACATGGGTCGTGAAGTGTCAATCATACGATAATGATGTCGTGTACGCTACTTGCGTTCGAATGACGTCATTTTACCACAATAATATATACATCAAGTAATAAGTGAATCACAGTTGGTGTTCGACCTTACGCAACATCTAGAAGAACTCCTGCCGGCAAACAACGCAGAAGTAATTATATTACGCCCCGAGCATTTCATTAAAATGACACATGTCATCCAGGATAAAATCAAAATACTTAATTCAAACTATTTTGACGGCTATTAATTTTAATTATATACCACTATAGTCAGACTCGTGGCGCTAATCACTCAACAAATCACGTGCTCTTCGGTTAAGGGGTATGAGATCAAACCGTCGCAAGTATGGTACTTAGAAATAGAATGTTATTATTTTGATCACACCCCAACGCTTACATGTAGATACATCGTTAAGATTGGGTGAAATGGAGACAGATGTCTTCATGCTGTTGTTATAAATATGGGAAAAAATAATTGCAGTATGAATGTTGGTCCTATATATTTCATTCAAAGGTTAGCCATCGCAATTAGATTGTCACAGTGGTTAAAGGGATCGCGTACTGATCCTCTCCATTTTGAAAACAACTTGTTGCAAGTAGTGGCATACTTGTATTCCAAACTGATACCAGACTAAGCAAGTCCTAGGTTTGTGGTTTAGAGAAATCGATCCGGTTTTGAAGTGGCGGTCTGATACAGTTAGAGTCAACTTTCTCTCATGTTGCCAACACCAGTGTTGTTGAATAAACTTTTTTTTTGCACTTTCCACTTGTGATGATGCTGTTTACTAATTGGCTTTCGACAACTAGACACATCATTCTTTCCATTTTTTAAATATATTTTTAGTATTTAACTCATTGTTTTTATGCGTAAAATAGTCCTGCGTTTTAAGTTTCTATATTGTCGGGAAGTTTAATTCTAGTACGTGGCCTATAGATACGCGCGCCTTCGGAGTAGTTAATGATGTTTATCAAACTTTTATTTCAATTTTAATTACATGATTACAACTTGTTATTTATCAGTCATTCTTACAACGCAATAAACATTTCTACAACATAAGTTATACAGGCCTTGCGTTAAGTGGTTATAAATATAATGTTAATTTTTCATCTTTTAAAGAAATAAAATATGCATTTTCAACATTGCTGCAAATATAGGACCAGTGAGAAGACATATATATAGATATTGCATTTCGGCCACATTAATAATAATAATAATAATAATAATTTATGGCATTCGATACAAGTTACATATGTGCCCCATCGATACCTTTATGATGTCCTTATCATGTCGGGAGACTGTTTACACGATAGCACTGTGATCACCAGAAGGGTAGTCAAACACCACTTGTGCATTATCATCAAAGGGGTCTTAGTTTATACCATTCTCGAGTTCCAGCTATAATAGGATTGTGGCGGATAACACATGTCCGTCAATAATAATAATAATAATAATAATAATAATAATAATAATAATAATAATAATAATAATAATAATAATAATAATAATAATAATAATAATAATAATAATAATAATAATAATAATGGATAGATGAATGAATGAACGAACGAACGAACGAACGAACGAATGAATGAATGAATGAATGAATGAATGAATGAATGAATGAATCAGATGAATGAATCAGATGAATGTCATTATCGTGATACCTGAGAATGCATATGCACTGCGTGAAACACATATGGCTGACTACGGACATTAACATGTTGCGTCCAGTGCAATAATTTGTGGTTTTGTCTTTCTATTTTCTTTTATTGTGCTCTGTGTATACATAAATGTTTTTAAAGCAACGTATTCGTCCACGGTAGGTAGATTATTTGTGTATTTTAGAGGTACGCCGTCACGATCTTCTCTTATATCATGAGTCAGATCGTGCTAGACTGTGTTGCTATGACTACAAATCGTTCAAGAGCCAGCACTTAAACTAACAAGTTTATTATAATGGCACGTAAGAGTTTGTTCTCACAGTCACTCTGCACGTTTACACTTGAAACTTAAAACTAAACTTTTATTTACACTGGTCACATGACTTGCATCCTACCATACGTGCCAGAGCACCGTTAATCTCATATCGTCTTATTGCAATACAGAATGTAGTATCCTATCCCACTCTATCAGCCAATGTTGGCAACATTCGCAGGTCGAATTTCGATAACTGGTCTTATTCTTTAGCACCACCCTTATCAATATTCACAGGAGCTAGTTAATATTAAATTAAATTAAACACGGTGGCGCAGACGACTGCGTGACGACTGGGCGCTGCGTGACGACGATAACGATGCGCGAGAACGTTGGCAATGCGTGGCGTGGCGCTGCGTGACGACTGTAGCACTGCGTGAGGACTGGGGCGCTGCCAATCTCCCAGGCAGAGTTCTATTCCATGAATATAATTTCGGCGATCTAACCGCAAGGAACTCTGGGAAGGAGAATGGGGCGCTGCATGACGACTGTAGCACTGCGTGACGACGGTGGCGCTGCGTGACGACTGTGGTGCTGCGTGGCGTCGGTGGCGCTGCCTGACGTCTATGGTACTGCGTGACGACTATGGTTCTGCGTGGCGACTGTGGCGCTGCTTGACGACTATGGTATTGCGTGGCGACTGTGGTGATGCGTGACGACGGTGGCGCTGCGTGGCGATTGTGTCGCTGCGTGACGACGACTTGTAGCACTGCGTGAGAACTGGGCGCTGCATGACAACTGTAGCACCGCGTGACGACGACCCGGGGGCAATACATAGAACTTGCCTAATGGCGACGTGCCCCTGAAATGAATCTCGTTTTTTTTGGATTTTAGGTATAAGTATCGGTCTTATTTCTGGTCAAGATATAAATATCGGTAATATTTTTCCGATTTGGTATACTTATGGGTCGGTATATGAGCGAATATCTTCACCTCAGATCCCGGCCTGTTTTATTTCGAATAAACAGTGATGATAGAAATGGTACTTTGGTAAAAAAAAAATATGGGTATAGACTTTGTTACTATCCAGGTATAAAAATGGTCATACATTTGAGCACTCAGCGGCACTGCGTAAGGATTGGAGTGCTGCATGGCGACTGTAGCACCGCGTGACGACGGTGGCGCTGCGTTACGACGATGGCGATACGGGAGAAGTTTGGCAAGCGTGGCGACTGCGTGACGACAAGGCACTCTAATTGAATGAGCTGATAGGTGTTGATATTACGTGTTCCAGTTTATCAAAAATAGTGTTACTATTTTATTCATGAACAGAATTTTTTATTGTTTTTGTGTGTTTTGCCAACAAATACGAAACAATTGGCGGGAACTATTTTTGTCTCTGATTTATGAAAACTATTCTCAACGTATTTTCAGTAAGATAAAAACAACGTTGCGACAGATTTTTATTATTCGTTGTTATGACAACAATCAATCAGTTGATGAAAGTATTCATTTTTAGTCATTGTACATTCACTTTCAAAATAATCGGACAATTTTATACCAGAATTCAAAATCAGAATTAAGCATCAATTTGTAGTCTTCAAAACGAAAAAAATACTTATTGCTAATGAAGTTGTGCTAGCAATGGCGTTGTTGGCCAATCCACGCGACTCGGTCTTTATTACGAGTTATCCCGGAAGGATATATATTCTTTCATGAAGATTCTAAGAACAGTATTGAAAAAAAAAACAGATCAGTACGATGCTATATCTTTTCATTGTCAATATTTAAAGATACAATATGAACGACAACATGTATGTTTTTAATATATAACACAAACATCAAATGAACTATTGATAAAAGTGGTAGGATAAAAAGAAATATATATATATTAATCGTTATTAAAATGTCTAGCTCCCTGTGATGAAACCTTTGCCATGACAAAATACCATGCGGCATGTGTAGATACTCTAGACAGCCAAATAAATGTCACAGTTAAAAATCAGATGAATGAATTACATATATTAGTACTGTATGTTTTCCTCGAAAGCCATTAAGTGTCATGTAAGCATGTGGTAGCGAGATTTATTGGGCCAATGTGGGTTAATGTATTACTTGATGTGTTCAGATATCACCGATAGTGTAGTGTAGTGGATACTCCTTGAATATATTCGTTATTTGATTGAGAGTCTGGGGGCAATGAGAATACTTTCTATGTCAACTGCATTATTAATTCCCACAGTGCCTGGGATATAGCAGATGTACATTGTATTTACTTCCTTAGAAGTCATGGAACGAATCGCCATGTGGTCGTATCGATTCGCCGAGCCAGGGCACACAACTACCGCCGTCCAATGGTATCACATGACCATCAGAACGAGGCTGCTCTTCTCGAGCTTTGTGTTACACGACTAATATACAACACAGATGAAGTAAATTCGACTAAAAATAAAGAATTAATAATATTTATAATTTATTTTTAAATTCTTTTTGAAACACATTATAAAAAAACAATCACGGCCATGAAATGATATACACGACCACAAAGTAGTTTATTCTGTTTTGGATGAACCTCATAAAGGTTTATAATTTCCTGTATTTTATTTTGGCATTCTTTCACGGGATTCCATCGACCATACGTGGTTTGGTTTCGTATGCGTGATATTAGATGGTTAGCATCCATTAAAGGGTTTGCACGATTTAACGCAGTCATCACTATACACAGTCGACGAGGTCACCTGCTAACCCATCCATTACAGCTGTGTATTTATTGACTAAGCGTAAACCGTTGATTATCCACATGTGAGACATCGGGTCTTACTAATAAAAGAGTATACGGCGACAGACTTAATAATGCATCAGAATTAATGTATACTAAACATGCTATAAATAAATAGCATCTCGAAATGAAAAAATCGGAGAGAGGTCTACTCAAGGTACATATTATATATCACGTATCAAAGCATTCAGACTTGTAGTTTTCAAACAGAAGTCGAAAACTTTAAAAGTTGACGCAGACGACGAACGATGACGGACAATCACTCATATGATGAACTACGTATACGCCCGATAAAGTCGACAGCGGGACTAAAACACACACAACTTAGACCTTAGAAAATATATAATGCATCATCCCACTGAGAAAGGTGATTCGCGAAACTCTCAAGTCATGATTGTCTGTTATCAGAATCTAAATATGGAGAAGTCAATGTTCAAAACTTATAAATGAGTAGTTACTTTGAATTTTAAAACGCACAACAATCAACAATCTAAAAGTTCTTCCTTCGAAACCAGGTAATAACAGTTATATTTCTTTTTGTCCGGAATATTACTTATGTGACTGTTTTGTGCATTTCAAGGAAACATCAAGTTGCTTGGAACACAAACAGTTATCCGACACACACTCACTCACTCACTCACTCACTCACTCACTCACTCACTCACCGGTTCGAAATCTGTTCTTGTACAGAATCTGATGTCTGATAAGACGTGGATTTTGAAAAATCTGGTGTCTGATCAGATTTTTAGAACATTTATCCTACCATATGCCGACACGGTCACTCACCCAGTAAGTTTCAAGCATTGTGTGGCATAGTACACAATGCTCATGGGTTACTAAACGATTGCAAAACATGCGCTATGCATGGGGTCGACTCGCGGCATGCAAACACATTTCATCAAACAGGGCATTTCATACTATTTGTGACAAATTCAGAAAAAAAAATATTTACTTCAAAATTGTCAAAAACCCATATAAATCACCATCTTGAATTTCCAAGGTATAATGTTTCAGCTTACTGTCTCCACATATTAAACTGATACGAAACCATGCGAGCAGACGTTGATATTATAACAGTGGACACGGCGTGTATTTTGTAAGAGTGGTAAGCATGATTTCTACAAGTTTGTACGGACTCAAAACTGTGGCATACTTAGTCTCACTTACAAGTAAAGAAAATAACAAGAAATGTCAGACATATATTTAATCTAAAACAAGTCTATATGTTTAACAAAGTAATGAAACAACAATGAAACAATTTATAAAAATATTGATGGGTCTAGTTGAAATACTTCTAACCCACTAAAATGTCGAGAAAAAAACCATATTTTGTTTTGCATCATGACATGTTCTCCCTTAAAGCAGGAGGGTCGTTCCCTGCACACGCGCGGGAATTGATTCCCAAGCGACGAAAACAACACGCTAAAAACGCAAAGGCTCATGGGTAGACGCTTGTTTGTAAACAATGTCAATCTATGGCCATCTGACGCTTGCGCAGGTGATGACTCTCCCGCTTTAAAGAAGTTGGACGAACTTCAAGTGGAATCTCTGGAACAAGGAAACAACTGGCGTCTAAATGTATATAACGATATAAAACATACTGGTCAAATTAAAACGTAGCATTTGTTTGGAAATGAAGAAGCTATTTTTTATGTTTGAAGATTTTTTTTCTTCGATGATTTTTATAGATTATTATTAGTAACTTCAGGTGCTGAAAATACCTTTTTCCCAAAGCGAAGACTAGAAGGGCAGACAAATGTACCCCGTCTGCGGCAAACTCGATACATCGTTTCAATTTCAATCACACGTTACAATTTAAAGGGTTTGGCAGTGCGTAAATAATTCTATCACTTTACGCATTATAGAGATTTTGCTGTTTCGCCACACAAATGCAAACAAATCGGACACCCTAGCTCAGTGAACAAAACAGACTTTTCAACAACAAAAAGTTAGGCTAAATTATTTAAAGGATTATGTTTCTGATGTTGTTTTTCTACATTTTTCTGAAACCAAACTGTTGATATCACAGTACTAATTTGAAACCTTGATAAACAAACAACTGGCAGTCACGAGATCAGATAAAAAATTACGTCTAACTTTACCGTGATTTTTTTTCTTCAAAAATATGTATAATTTATAGATTGACATGGTTTTAAAGAAATTTCTTTATGAAAACATGATTTATCCTGATTGTTACATCTTTGCATTGTTTCGACACAGTTTACTTGCTAGCCTAGTTATTTCTTTTATCACTTCCCATTAAATCCTGTATAAGTCCTTGTAAGAAATGCCTGTTCGTTTCCGCGCTCTGCTGGATAGAATTTGTCAGTTTCAGTATGGCGTCTTGGATTTCGCCGATTTCATCTTCCAGTTCCCCATTGTGGCGTTCTAGGAGTTCAATTCTGGTGCGTGCTGTCGTGTAGTCATTACTCAGCTCACTATGTCTATCAAGTAACACATTAATCGACGCTTTTAGACCAGAAACGTCAAAGGTCCCTTTATCCCGTACGGAGGTTACGTCGGCTTGTACAGCCTTCCATTGTTCAGTACAATGTTTCTCGGCGCGTTCCCGTTTCATGGATTCCAGGCTTACCTCGTCTTGGATGCGTGCCACAAGCGAATCGAATTCCTCTTGCCCGTGCTTTAAGTCGACTATACTCGACTTCGATTGTTTTATGTCGTCGCTTATATCATCCAAATATGTATTTGTAGTACTTCTGAACTGTTGTAAGTTGTCATTGATACGGACGACGTCACCGCGAAGCACATCCATGTTTTCCCCACAACATATCTCCTGCAATTCGACTACCTTCTCGTCTAAAATAACCATCTGCGTACTCTGGCTGGCACTCGTAATTCTCAGTTCATCTAGGCCGAGTTGCATTTCGTTCATCGTCCTTTCGCTGTCGTCGGCCAACTCTTGTAGATTTTCCTCAATTCTGTGAACATCATAGTTGAGATGAATTAAATCTACCGACTGTTCATATATATCGTCAATATTTTTCTTTACACTACTTTCTATGTCATGGTTTATCCCGTTTAAGTCTGCCCCAATGTCGGAAACTAATTTCTCCACACCCGACACTCTTTGTTGTACGTTTGTCATAGATCTTACCATACCGGACCGCACCTGTAGAAATTCACTCCACATGTCCCTAATGTCTTCCCGATCGTCTTCATTATCTTCATCCTCGTCTTGTAACTCTGTCAGATCGTCTTGGATGAGATTCAACAGTCGGCCTTGTTCTTTCAGACGCCGTATTGTTAAATTGTAAAAATTTGTATTGACCTTTTTCATGTGTTTGATGTCATCTGCGTTTCCAGTGCTCCGAATGACGGCGTCCTTTATAGTTTCCGTGAGATTTTCCAGAATTCTTGTTTGGTCTTTCAGTTGACCGAGAACTTGGGTATTTGAATGTTGGCTCAATAGTCTTTCCAGTCTGTGTATTGAGCTGCTTACATTCTTGATGCGACGTGCGTGTTGTTCTAGTACACTCTTCGTGTCTCTGGATAAATCCCCATTAGATTGTTGTGCTTCGAGAAATGTGACAGCATTTGTTAAAACGTGGATATTCAGATCTTTGAGACGCGATTCTAATTCTGCTACCTTCGTTTCTATGTCATCGTTACTGGCTTGGTATGCCGACCCATAGTCATCGACGCTATTTGCTAAAACATCAATGTTGTTGTTTTTCCTTTTTCGTACGTCCGCTGTATTTGTTTTCAAAATATGGCCACGCAGCCGATCGGCGTGGTCATACCTATTATCAGCAGCCGCCGAGATGACGGAAGCATCCACGGACGCGCCGTGAATGCAAAAAATAATGACGATACACATCACAGCTATTCTCCCCTGCTCCATTGTGTTAGTTACAAAAAGAAGATTGTCGAGCAGTATTTATCGGTAAGCATTCAAGGTCAAAAGTCGTAACGGAGACAAATCATTTCTTCCGCGGGGGCGAGGGTGCCTACCTGGGTTATAGTATAGAAAACAGGGACGGGTGCAGTTAGAGGGACGCACTCTTACATTGACGTCATTATTGCATTGCATTGTGGGATACATGTGTACGAGGAACGACGGATTTAGAAGGAGCGCACCCCTGCACCTAATTTAAATGCGCCACAGAAAGATCTTTCTTATCTTGCTATGCAATGGCTTGTGTTTCGGTCATGTTCATGTTAAGAACTCTGAGGTCCGAACGTCCAGTAAGTGCCAATTTTCGCTGATTGATTTAAAGAAATAAATATCACCCTCTGTACCTATTCACCCCTATATATATATAAAAGTCATCAAACCCACTTCAAGAAAACAACTGCGCCCTGAAACGGAAGTACGCGAAATGAAAAGTCCCGGCGGAAAGTCACGCTGACTTGGGCTCCACATCCGTAGTAAGGTCGTGCTACCAATGAATTCATAATGACGTACACACGGACTATGTTTTTGTATACCACGCCGATTGTACTTAGATAAAGTGCGTCGCTTTCTTGGCGTACAGCCAGTGGCAAATATTTCAACGTGCGAATGTTTACATCACATTGCTTCTGGGACAGAGGAACCGTGTTTATATCGTTGAACGTAGCATGAGTGAGTGATGCAAGTACGTTGCAATACTATGTGATGTTCTTCGCAAATTCTGCGTTTGTCACACTCGATGCCATTATTCCGCATCTATGGATATCAGCCACGGTCAAATAATTAGATCAGTACTATTATGTGAATTCTTGAGCACAAAATTTACCGTCCCGAGAAAAATGCCTCAGGTGACTTAGTGCGAATATACTCCTCAGTACTTACGTGCACCGTTGTAAACACTGGTACTGTTTTCTTTGCTGCTAGCACAAATGAAAAAAAACAAAAAACATCAAGTAACCAGCCAAGTACTGGTATGTTATGTATACATGTACGTGTGTGTGATGTAATACAGATTATTCATGCAATAATAATAATAATAATAATAATAATAATAATAATAATAACAATAGCAATAATAATAATAATAATAATAATAATAATAATAATAATAATAATAATAATAATAATAATAATAATAATATATTACCCCATATTGAAAAAAAAGATTAGATTGAGATGAGATGTAATAAACGTAAAAAGAAATCAACAAATACAGGACAATAATAATGACAAATCACAGTGATTGACTTTTTTGGGGACATAACATGTCTTTATCACATAATATATCACGATGATTGTTTAAGCGAGTTTCTCGTGCTCTGTGGTCTAGATGCTACGAAGTGAATTCCATCTGTTACTGTGTCACAAGCCTCGCATAGCAACTACACTATAACTGTAATTGCGTTGTCTAAGGCGCGATATAAATTTCAAAGGTTTTCCATTTGAAGGGTGAACATTTGAGGGGGGTGCAAATAGGGACAGTGAAAAAATAAATTTCAATAAATGTGTGTTTTATAAAAAGAATTTAATCTACAAAAATGTCAACAAGCATTCCCTCTTGGCGCAAGGACAAACAAATTTAAATGCTTAGGAAAGTTTCTATTTTCTTTTCGACATTTGAGGCAATACACAAAATCGGTTTTCTACTATATTTAGGTAACCAGTGAGTATAATGAAATTTTACGTTCTCATAAAGATTGCATGGCACGTTCTCAATTTTATGGCAGATCTCAAACAACTGAGGTCGCGTGAATAACCTCAAATAATAGGCAAAAACGAAAGGTGAACTGTCCCATAAATAAAGACTACATTTTTAAAAGCAATCTACAGACCAAGAACTATTTTGTTGGAATTTAATATTAAAAAGTGTCGTTAAGATGAAAGTGTCCCCTTTTCAAATTCTAACACCAAAAATAGCATGCAATAATAGAATTACAGCACTGTCACAAATATTAAATTTATGCGCCATTAAACATGTGAAATTTAACATTCTCGCATGTTCTTGGGTTGATAGATAGATATTCGTCAGTGATATATACAAGCATTCTGAGCTCACTCGCACTAATGATCAATCAACATATGAGAGAAAACTCATAAATAATAATGCGATATGATAATCCAAACATAAGGCTTTTAAGGTGTCGATTAAAAACAATGATGGATTAAATAGATTATAATTAAATGTTAGGGGAGTATCAAATCGACAGAACACTTGAATGTGAAATCACAAAACCAAATTGCCGCCAGATGGCCGTTTTGAATCAAAATGCAAAACAAAATGGCGAGCATCAGTAACCCACCATGAGTGATGGCACGATCAATACCAAGTTCGAATGAAATCGATCAAACAAATATTGTACTGTTGTTTTTGCAGAGTTAATATGCCTTACCACTGTCTTTTTACAATAATTCAAAATGTATAACCTTTTCCAAATGTCATTCTCAAAAAATAATAGTAAAGACTGATGTACCTATCAAGCGTATTCAGCGTTTTAAATCTTCTCTGTGCGTCAGGCGACAACGAACTATCCGAGAAGTATCAGAGACGACTACGCATCCATTTTCGCATTTCAAAACGTTGAATAGATTTGTTGTCAACACGATAAGCGGATTTTTGTTTCTTCTGTTTGCACCAGTCTTTATTATTATGTCATTATGTTTTGAGAATGATATTTGAAAAGGTTAGGTGACAGAAAATAAAGATAATTGTAAAAAAAAATGCAACTAATATATCAGTCGTTTTCCATTACGTTACAAAACATTGTATATCATGGTCGACTTCAATTTAAAATAAAATTTTCTGTGTGACTTAATGCATTCTCATTTGTGTGAGTTGGCATTACATGTTTTATTGATGCGAACGCATTTAATCTAGTCTGCTGATGGTACTATGTAAAACCATTCATTTAACTGCGGGAGGGGATATGTACACCTTAGTGCATCTTGAATTGATGCGTGCTAATATTCAGATCTTCTTTGTCCACGTCTGTCTAGAGGGCGACATACTAGTAAAAGAACTCGGATCAATCTTCGTACTTTAAACATTATAGAGGGCACTATTCGCTGCAGAGAGTTACGACATGACGACGCGAAAACAATACGGTCACGTGACTTGTGCAGCCATTTGAGGCCAAATTTAGTTTAGTTTATTCAGTCTGCATGTTCACCTATTTGTGCAGTTCGAGTGAACCACGAAAATCTTTGCTACTTACGAAAAAATGACAAATTACAAGGAACGAACGGTATATGTGCTTTCTAAAACTTAAAAGTAAATCCGTTGTCATTGGTTCAATGTTTGAAATGACATGCAGCAACAAAAAAGTGCAAAAAAGTCTTGCTAAATAAAAATGTTATTTTGATGAATTCCAAAGAACAAACGGGTGTTATTAGATGTATTTGAACTGTGAATATGTATTCAATATGCTAAACGCAAGTTAAACTAATATTTTGACCAGATTAAATAAAAACCCAAAATAGATCAGCCGTATTTGCCATGCATGGCTATAGTTACATGTACTATCTATACTAATGGTCATACATGTATGGCCATTGCTAACTGAAGTGAAATGAGTCATATTTGACAATTCTTTGTTGCTAGCACACCTGCCAGCAATGTCATAACCATTAAGCCAATAATTGTGCCAAATATGGATGATATTTAAGGGTGCACATTAAAGATTCACATTTTTAAAAAAGATTATTTACATATTTACAGTTCAAATTGTTAAAATATGTGTTGGCTTTGGAATTTATGAAAATAAGAAATTGTATTTGCTTTTCGCATTTCAAACTAAACAATGACAAATAGTTTAGTAAGCAATATAGAATGTGCATAACTATGTTAAAATGAAAAGATTGGAACTAAATTTTAAACACATTTTTTGCCGAAAATTCTAGATTCCTACTTCATGGATGTTTATTATGAATGCAATCTCACAGTAATTTTGAATCTTTAAAAAAAATAATTTTGAAAAAATTACAAAATCAAGACAAGATCATCGTTCATAATGACATATTTCTAATAACTTCAGTTAGAGTTATCGTGTAGACTGTGTGATTTTCATCATTTCCAAATATTAACTTGTAATAGGATGCAGACAAGCACATTTTTTAAAATAATATAATTCTAATAACTTCAGTTAGATTTATCGTGTAGACTGTGTGATTTTCATCATTTCCAAATATTAACTTGTAATAGGATGCAGACAAGCACATTTTTTAAAATAATATAATTCTAATAACTTCAGTTAGATTTATCGTGTAGACTGTGTGATTTTCATCATTTCCAAATATTAACTTGTAATAGGATGCAGACAAGCACATTTTTTAAAATAATATAATTCTAATAACTTCAGTTAGATTTATCGTGTAGACTGTGTGATTTTCATCATTTCCAAATATTAACTTGTAATAGGATGCAGACAAGCACATTTTTTAAAATAATATAATTCTAATAACTTCAGTTAGATTTATCGTGTAGACTGTGTGATTTTCATCATTTCCAAATATTAACTTGTAATAGGATGCAGACAAGACCATTGTTCATAATGATACATTTCTAATGAAGGTCATTTTTTTTCATTCCTAATGCAGGCACATTTGGATTCTCAACAGTTTTAAAGTGGGCGTGTTGGTCATAAAAAGAAGCTAAAGAGTTCTACAGTTCCTACCATTTTCAGTCATAGAAGGACCCCAAAGTCAAGAAAGTCTCCAAAAAAGGCGTGGCCAGTCTGAAAAAGCAATGTGTCCACCCAAGCAACTTGTGACATCTCTCCTTGAAGACCGTGGTTATGCTGCTGACCCACGACTACAAATATTGTCAAGTCATTGTTAGTATCTTGTTTCACAAGATTTTTGACTTCTTTATTAAAATATTCATATTGAATGGGGCATCAACAATTTCTTCTGTTTTCATTTTAAGAATGATTCGTTTTTATCACTTTTTTTTACAAAATGGCGATTATCTCAGCTTCATTTTTTACTCAAAATTTCAACTTTAAAACGGTTTAACTTCTAGACGGTTCATTTGTTTTCAATAATATTTTCAGGGGTGATTATTCAGGTCTATCCTAACGAAGTGGCTTCGTATGGTTTCACAGTCTTCACTGGAACAGAAACAATAGAGCTGCCAATTAGTGGCTCTGTTAATTGTGAACGATTTATAACATGTGATTGTTTCAAAGAGCACTGTGTAAACAATTTTCAATGGAAACACTAATAAATAAGCCATTATGTTCCTAGTGAACAGAAGTTTTAAATAAATGTTTTAAAATCAAAATCAGGTATGCATTCAAAAGTTAAATAGTTTTAAGTGCACTTTCTTCTAAAATGCATGATTTCAACCCAAAATCAACATCACTTAATATGGTATCATAGTACATTATTATAAACCATAAAACTCGAAAGTTTAAATAAAACTCTTTCAAATGATATATAACTTGATGGATAAAAGATATATTTTACTCATGGAGTTACAGTAATTAGAACCAATTAAAAATAATGCCCCCAACCTGCATCTCTACCTTAAGATTTCAATTTTAAGGCATCAAACCTGATTCTCTGATGTTTGTTGTTAATTTTCTGTATTAATTTAGTTTTTTGTCTAATTATTGTTATTAGCTATAGTGAGTTTTTTTAACCCTACAATGTTTTAGAAATGAGTATAATACCGTTAACCTATATCATATTATTTAATTTTGCTTTAATTTTTAAATTTTTAAATATTTAAATCCTTTTTGTTTATATTATCATTTCTTCTTGTTCTCCCTACACTCTTGTTTTGTCGTGAAGCTGAACACAGTAATACTGAAGCTGAAGACACCATGCCGTGTGGAGGTTGCAGAACATCAAAACGCCAGACAAAAATGCAGGAACGCATCAAGGGACTCAAATCTGAGCTCCGTCAAACTAGAAAGAAGTGCAAAGCAATTTATAAAGCAAAATTAAAACAGAAAGCGAAAATCTCAAGGATCTTTGGAAAAAACAGACTCAAGGCTTGTCAAGAGGTGGAATGAGAGAATGCAAGTGGATATCAAGTATTGTGAGAAAAGCTCTTTAGTTGAGATTTTGATGTGGTGTTTCAGGTTACAAACTTCTCCTTTAGCCAAACTTCCCTCTCCCATTAGAGAGGACACTACAAAGACGGATGGAGAATGTTAACCTTAGAAGAAAAGAAAAATTCACTACAATGTTGTTGGGAACAGCAGAACACATTTTATACAATTCATATTTGCTGGCATGAAAAAGCGTGCTATTCATACAAGAATTTGCGGTATTTTTTATAAGTTACAGTGAAATTTTAGTTGCCCGATGGGGGCACAAAATTTTGCTAGCCTGACATCAACAAGCTTAACTGGCCCATGGACATCAGACCACCGCTATTTCTAGCTATACATACAGGTTTTTAGTACATATGAGACAAATTCTGTCTTTAATAAACTTCAAATGTAATATGATGTTTATTCGAAAAAAAAACAAACAAATCAAAACATTTTTTTTCATCCTCAACCAGTACTCCAGACTACCATTAAACAATTCAGTCGAGTGGTTCCACACAATCGGCTCAAAATTGCGATGTGTTCTCAGTTGTAACTCTGTGTATAAAGAAACTCTCGGCTGACAGTCACCTCATCCTGTCTAGGTATGGTCGCGATCAGTGTACTGCAGGTCTTGTACTCCGTATACAATAGTTGTAAGCAACTGGAAAGAAGTCCTATTCTACGCCTATGGTCTAACCATTAAATTATATGTTAAATATTTACAAAAATCATTCATAATTATATGTCAAACATTTACAAAAATCATTCATAATTATAGGTCAAACATTTACAAAAATCATTCTATCATTCCATGAGATAATTTGAAATGTAGACAGTTGGTTTGAACAATAAATGAAATTATATTAGGGTGCCAAGCTGTAGCCCACTTTTAAGTTGTTCAAAATCGTAGCGTGAAATAAATAAACAAGCGTTTGTGGGTTTTATATTTTCTGTAAAATTGCCTTTGCAGGAAAATAGTTAGAAAACGGGAACATTGAAAGCTTTAGTTTTCTGACAGATGGTTCATTTTTTCGGATGGTAAGAAAGTCCAATACAAAGTCTAATTCTTGTGCACTATCAATATCACCCGTGTAGACCAACTACTAGTAGTGCAATTATGGTAGAAGTCATTTAAGATAGCGACTCGCGTTCGTGGCTATTTTAAGGTTTTTATTGTTTTGTCCCTATATTTTTTGAATCTGAATTAAATTATTCAAATAATAGTGTAAGCTACAGAATGAAATTAAGACGAAGAAACGAGAAGAAAAAAACAAACACACATGTCTCGGTGTCTATCGACTTGATTGTACTGTTTGCGATTCAAGTTCGCGGATTACAACAAATTGCGATTACAAATACTTGGGAGACGCTGCGTTTGGTTTAGCTTCCACGGTCGTGTTACACCTCATACAATCAACCCAAATTGCATTGGTTGTCTGAGGTTTCGCAAGTCTATGGGAGGAACCATAGCTTGTCTGTGTCGATAAAAATCCTAACGTCTGAAAATATAAAATTTAATGACACGTAATGTACCAGAAATGAATAAAATACCATCACAAAGACAAAAGACCGAGACAATAAGAGCTGTGAACCCACAGCTAGTCCTTGCCTTGAATTACACACCCTAGATCATCGACATTGCCTTGATCTACAATTAACCTAGTCTGATATGTAGGCGTGAGTAGGCCCTCGCCGACCGAATGGCATCAGACCTGTGTTGGATTTGGAGCACCGCGGAGGGCGCAATTCACGCGACCTCGCCAGGCAGGTGAAGTGTAGATTATACTCTAAAACAACACGGGCGTGTTTATAAAGGATTAAAAATGGCCGCCATAATAGAAAATTTTCGACCCCCCCCCCCCCGATTTGAGCATTTTAAATTGAATATCGTTACAAAAAAAGAACTGTGAATCGGGAATAATATCGATGATATCGATGCAAAAATCATTATTGTCAGTAAATTTAAAACTGTATTTGTGACGCGTTCGGTACAATACTGAAGTTTTCCTCTAATTTCATTTTCAACCGCTCTGACTAACTTTGAACCACGGTAAATAAAGAGTGGATGAGCCGATTCGTTTAAAATGTTAACATCTTGTTCAAATGAACCTCACGCAAAGGAATGTGTCTGTGCTTTTTTCAAAAAAATATTTGGTCACGAGTTTTTCACGTTAGACTATCGAAAATGATGTTTTGAAAAAATAATAATAAAATAAATTGTGAAATAAACAGTCTTGACTGCGCGTGTTGCGTCAAACACATTCACTCGCGCAAAGTAAACACCCATTGTTTAAACCATTCAGTGCGTAAATCGGAGTTTTCATTTCGAAGTTACAGGGCTTATAGAGTGTGTGTCTCTTTGGGGGAAAACGGTTTAATCGTTGAAAATTTTCAAAACCTTTTTTTTCATGTCACCAATTGTGAATGCATAGTCTAAGGATATAAATACAAACTGCCCGCAAAGAGTGTTTTTGTTAGTCAGAATAAAGTGATAAAATGGGAGGGCACGAACGTGAGTCGCTTTTTGGTAGTTAATTTGCACATTGTTTTAGCATAATAATGATAACGTAGGGTACACTCTAACAATAGTTCACCTGGCCAGAGAGGGCGCTATATCAACTATATTTTCATAAACACCAGGGTAAGAAACACCGTCCTGCCACTTCTCACTCTGACTTCACAGCCCGGGAGGTACTCATCGAAAAAGTGGCAGAAGTGTACACCCCCAGTCTCCCTTCATGGCACGGTGTTCCACACCATACAACTTGTCTAAAATATCCAGTTAAATTACTGGTGAACTGTGTTTAATAATTAATTCAGTAAAAACAACATCTCCACATATCTCATACTCCAGGCATCGACTGAGTGCACCTAAGTAACTCCTAGTGCGCGCCAACAACGACGGTAATCAACCGAGGCTTGAAGGATTATCACATCTTTTGTTAAAACAATAAGTTTAGTGATGCGAAGAAGTTACGAAGGATGTACGAGATGAAAATGATTAATGTCCATATAGCACAAAGCTTACTTGACACATGTGACGCAATTAAAGGAAACACAAAACAAAATGTTGGAAATAGTATAGAAATGTCATAGAAATGATGAAGAAGAATTGAAGTGAAACAGAGAGGAAAATGAACGTGACATTGAAATTAATGATGATATTTATATCATCATTAGCTGAACTTGGGGCATATAATAATGAGAATAGATCTAGTGATGATGAAGGTAAATACATTTTGAATGTATCTGAAATTTTAGTGTATTATACAAATTATTATTATTCTGCTCACTAAATTCCAAAGAATTTTTTGGAAGTTAAAGAGTCAGTCACCTATCATTTGTTTACAAGACAAAATTATATACATGTTCACTAAATATCATGTTTGAATGTGGGGAAAGACAGTTCATGAATATAGACACATGGGGATAGTACTTTTTTTTCGTGTGCCAGACACTGACGTCGTGTTAAACGGTTGGGATGTTACTGTAAAATAATTTATTTTAGCTGAAATTAATTTTCGCTGAAAAGATTTTTTGGGTGTTTTGCATGGAATTTATTTTGACTGACTTCGGGCGAGTTGAATGTAAAATATGGAAAAAAAGTATTTTCACTGAACCATTCTTCAGCGAAAAAAAATTACAAGCGAAAATTAAGTACATGTATTTTACAGTAGCTTCTTTGACTTACTAGTATATGCTGATATGTGTAACATTCTCTGCTATTGTAAGATTGCCGGCAAGGGGTATTTTATTTTTGTAATACACCAATGTAATGTAATTTAAATAAATAAATAAAAAAACTTAAATTTGTAGACATGGGCAAGGTGTAAAATGTAATCAGCTATTTTATTCTTCCGTAATTTGTACAAAGATCTTATTTTTGTAAACGTGTAAAACATGTTCCTTATTAAATGTCGCAATTCGTACGCAATTTCCAATTTTGATTCATAAACACAAATTATCAAATATATTATAAAAAGGAATTAGGAATTAGGAATTTGTGTTATCTTTGTAAAAGTGTAAAAACATATTTTTTACTGTAAATGGAACCAAAGACACACTTTTTCTCAGGCTAGTGTCTTTGAAGGAACTGTCATTTCATTTCCTGTAAAAACGTAAAATGCTTTTTTTAAATTTCCTGTAACCTGTACCAGCCCCCCCTTGCTGAGAAGTATGCTGAGAATTATTTACATCGAGCACTGAAGCAACCCTGAGAAGTTATTAACCAAAAATTTGGTAAAACTTCCGCATTTGTCATTGTCCGAAAATCGGGGCTCTCAATCTGAAAAGTAAGCCTTCGAAAGAAGCTCCATAGATTGTTTAAAGCGGGGGGGGGGGGTCGTCATCTGCGCACGCGACCGTGACGATAACAACACACGCTAAAAACGGAAAGGCGCATGGGAAGACGCTTGGTTGTAAACAATTACCATGGCTTGCCAATAAAACATAATAAAAAAAAATTGAAAACAATGACTACGGCCATCTGACGCATGCGCAGGTGACGACTCCCCCGCTTTAAAAATTGTGTACATTATATATCGACTACCAATAGAGCTCGATAGATATACCAGCGTAACAACGATGTGTGGGGGTAATGTTGATGATGCTTTACACTGTGTAGATAGTTTTACTAACCAATACGTTGTAAGAGCTGTTAATAGTTTTATTTCTGAGATCGGTGTGATCAGCCTGTCAGTGCAAAATAAATATATTTCACAAACTTATTCTATTATCTTTCAGCTCATGGTAGTTTTGGAAGTGTTGTTATTTAGTCAATTTTTAAAACTCGTGCACAGCCAGTAATCCATATATTATATGATTTCCGATTTCACAATTGTTGTCAATAATTTCATAAATATTATTTCTTGGTATTCATTGAATCACACTTTTTACAATTAACCCGATGTTATTTTTTAAAAGGGGGCAATGAAGTTGTTTTGTTACAATTAGTAGAAAAACACACCACGTGTCGTGTATACTAGTATTTAGCTAAGGAATTTTGTCATTTCAGAGTTGTTCATTTCATTGATGACATTACTTTGTATTTTATGCTTTTTACTGAATCATATTTATTTTGAACAGATCTTAAACTGATCAATATTTATGCACAGTGATTTATGTAACCGTGCTCAGTTTCAGTGGAGAGCAAAGTGGTGAACATCCGTCTACATCGTCCCTAATCTCAATAAAACGAGATTATTGAAGTATTTTGAATGTTATTGTTATTGAATGTTATTGAGACATTTTTTTTAAAACTCGACAATACATTGTTATGTTTAAGTTTGAATCAGTTCTATTATGTGTGTAATATCGTGTCCGTTGGCGTTTGTGAGTGGAGGAAAAGTTTACATGGTAGTATTCAGGTCTCATGCCACTAATTAACCAATGGCTGCTCAATTTAAATGCCTAGCAAAAACCAATGAAATTTTTTAAATATTATTTTTCTCAGGTGCTCCCTGTTTGAGGGCGTAATCACCTGGGTCAGAGGTGAGACCAACATGTGGTCTTTTGTTTACTACTTAGCGGGTGTGTACCTGTGGGTTTATTCTGTGTGTTAATGGATGTTCTAATCTTGGTGTTTTTCCAGTGATTTCTCTTGGTGCAATCCAAATACAGTAGGTGTGTACGTCTGTTTATCTGAGATTTGCAAGAGTTTGAGCTGGCCAACATGTTAGTTTTTTTCATATGGTTGATTACTGGCATGTTGATTTCCCATTTTTGAGCCATATTTTCAACTTTCTTCGTCATTTTCATATAGCAATCGCGTCATATGTTAACATTGTCGTCTATGGAAATTCAATTAGTGGAATGAGCCCTACTCGATATGTTCGTAAATCTATGCCCATGATGCATTGCTTCCGGAAATAAACAGTGCCCGCGCCATCTTGGGAGTGTTCATTCGACAGGAAGTAATTGACCGAGAGAAATGTATTTAAAATGTGGAAGAATTACAAGTATTTAAATTATTGTATGCCGCTATAAAGTGCAAGGTAGGAAAATATATTTGTAGATCGTGTCCATTTCATAAATAGCAAAAAGTATGTGCCACACTACTACGATATCTGTATGACTATAAATCATAAATTATAACGGTGGCACCATGGATATATGTCCATGCTGGCACTGACACTGTTGGAATTGTTAATTTATATTACAATGTGAATCGGAAGTCCAACCCACAAAACCTGGAGATATGTTGTCGAAGTCGTGCTTAATTGGTATACGCCTCATTGTAAGACCTCTTGACATCACAGTGATAATATTTACATTCCTTGCATCGGGGGATCACGTCGAAATCAGGGGACGGTCTGACCTCTTTGACTTTGATTCAAATGAACATCAGTCACGCATTTTCACCGCACGGTCTGTTTAGGTTTGAATGTGCATCTCATAAAATTGTATCCGCTACTTATGTAATAATCCATGTCCCGTCTCACAAACCATCAACTATCTGCCGATATACATATACACTCATAATAAAATATTATAAATGTGAAATTCCAATATGTAAATATATGTGTTTTCCCGTTTATTTTTTGCAAAAAATCACTTTGAAAAGTCTGCATTATGAGTTTTTCACCAACTACCCTCTGTAATGAGTCATGCGTGATATAATAATAATAATAATCTTTATTGCTTCTTTAGAAATACAATCTTTTTATCAGTCTACAACAATAAAGTAATAAAAGAAAGTTTAGTTAGTTAATAATAAGATAAAAGTAATGGTAAATAAAAGTTAGTACCGTACCTGGTAATGGGTTTATAGAGATTTTTCCTTTCTAGTTTCAAAAGATCTGTAAATATACTTTTCTAGGTGTTATATTTTGGTTATTATTGCTCATCAGAAATATAAAAATGTTTTTTGTTTGTTATCTATTTCTTTAGGGAGTTCAATATTTTCCTTCATTTTGTCTTGATAATTGTTGTAAAGCTGACAATCTATGAAGAAATGTAATGTTCAGTTTTATTTTGAGGACTCGTATGAGTGCTGCTAATGCCAGTATTCGCTGCAAATCATACATTTCATACGTTGGCCAGTGGAAGTACTCATCATATCCATTACAGGTCATAGTTGTAGAGAAACTTGTAATATTGTGGATTTCAATTGGTAGTCTTTCATAATTCCTTGTTGTTTCACTTCTCTCACAAATAGTATAGTGGACAAACTCTTATGAAATGGACATGTAATACCTAATACAATTGTGATATCTCCATGGCACTCAGAACTGTGATTCAATCATCTGGTGTGATAACTACTAGTACCATTCAGTGGGTGTTCCCATGCTGTAGATGTTAACATGTACATTACACACCAGATCCTAGGCACCACTTAGGTGTATCTGTCCACAGACGACTCACCTGGGCTCTTAAGTAAGCCTAGTCTGTGGACGTTTTTCTATTTCACTATCTGTGCTTCTCGTTTCATTACATTAAGTGAATATTCCAACAATGTGCAGTACTTGTAGCAAAAGAAGTTTTATAAGCAGAATGCATATCTCTTTTATTTTAAAGTTTTTGAGGAACTGATTTGGAATATAAATTATTCTGGCATTTTTCTTGTAGCAGAAAATAAAATGTAATTATTCATTGGGTTTTAATTTCCATTCCATAAGTAAAATTTGCTTAATTAAATCCATGTGAACATTTAAAATAACTGCCAAATCTGCCAAAAAGTCAAAGCAGTGAAAATAAATGTTTTTTTTTTTTTTAATTTTTGCTATGGTTTGTAAGTGTTAATCCTGTTGTCTGTCATTTACCGGGTATATAATAAATTACAAACATGCATGACCTGTATTTATGTATTACTGTATTGGCTTTATTAGTAGTGCATTTGCTTATACATGTATAAATGACACTAGTGAGTCTATGGTCAAAATAAGACATATTTTAATGATCTAGCGTACAATAAGTGAAATGTTTTATTCATATGTGCTTCTAATAGAGCAAATACAGTATCTGTTTTCATGAAACAATTGAAAACAGAATCGTCACTAACTGAATCTTGTTTTATTTGTGGAAAATTACTACCGTTTTGTTAAAATTTACTGGACTCAAACATGATTTGAATGATACAATTATTGATTAATTAACATTTTTACTGAATTTTATTTTATGTTGCAGTGTGCTTCTTATAATGTTTAACAATTTCAGGTTGCATATTGCTCAATGTAGATGAAATTTTAGTTACAATTGGTCAGTCATTGTTGCTACCCAGTCTTTCTCACTGATCACATGCCTTTTTTTTTTCATGTGCAGACAACATGACCGCACAAATTAGTCTGGAGGATGCTCTATCCAATGTAGATTTATTAGAGGAGCTGCCCTTACCGGACCAACAACCATGCATCGAGGCACCAGCTTTGTCACTTACATACCAGGCTAACTTTGATACCAACTTTGAAGATCGCAATGCATTTGTCACTGGCATCTCCAAGTACATTGAAGAAGCAACAGTTCACTCCCAGCTGGTAAGATTAACATTTCATCCACTCACTGCTTTGTAGTAACATTACTTTGTAAGGCAGCGTAGCAGTGTTCAAGGCTAAAGTCGGTGTGTCGTTCAAAATCGAAACAAGGCCTATCGACATTAGTCAATATTTATAGCAGCCACAGTGTATTTACATACATGTACAACATGTACACTTGACTCTCAAATACTCTACCTACATTTTACCAATGACAGAAAAAACTTTGTGACATCCCCACCCATTGCCTGGATTTTTCAGGAATTTTCAGTGACTATTGTAGATGCGATAAGGTTACTGTAAAAACTCTATTAATTTGTACAGCCAATTAACTTATTTATTCAATGTATTCTTTTTATTTGCGGTGTTGAAAGACAAATTAAAATTTGTATCTTTTTGATTCTCACTTTTAATATGCGTAACATTGCACAGAGATTATTAATATTAACATTATCAACTCCAGTTCCCTCTTTTCATCACAAATTCACGAAATAGTCACAGTTATAGTCTGCACTGTCCTTCAGAAGGTCGAGACAAAAATAGTTAATTTTTGGGTAAAAACTGAAAACTGACTCAAATTTTGTCTGTTGGTTCAATAAATTATGGTTCATTTTCAGAAATATTGAATATAAAAAAGAGCAGAAAAATTTGGCTGAGAAAGTCCGGTGGTGAAATGGTTAGGCAATTTTTTATTTCATGATTGATGTCACATTTATAAAATTACATTCTGTTCTCTGTTATTTCATTAAAACATCCAAACCGAAGATTGCAAGTGATGATTTCAACAAAACGTGAACTTCATTTATTTTTTACTCACAACATAAAAATGATAAAAAAAAAGTACTTTAAAACAATGCAAATAGATCAGAACATTTCTCAGTCAACACGAATAGAATTAGAGAGTACTGTAGAATACTTTATTTTCGCTATTTTCGCTGAAAAGATGATTCCGTGAAAATAAAATCCAGCGAATATACTTTTTTCCCTATATTTCACATTCAACTCGTCAAAAATCAGTGAAAATAAATTCCATACAAAACATCCTAAATGCTTTTTCAGCGAAAATTAATTCCAGCTAAAATAAAGTATTTCACACTCAGGGATCTCGCCATGCTGGTGGGCGGTGGTGGGCCCCGACCGGCACTCAAAATTAGTGACCACCACGACTATTGTCCGATTGTTATTATAATTATGTACCGACCGACACGCATCCTGCCAGTCGTGGATTATAATTTGTAAACAATAGACCTAGTCGCACGATACGTAGCGGCTAGGCAATTTTGTGAAATTAGCACCTCTTTATTTGTAAGTAAATACTTTCTGCGATAGTGTCTCCGACTGTGTCAGTCTTTAGATTGAAAGGTAAAATTCTTTCAAAATCAATTTCACCCCGATATAACATGGTCAAAGCGGAGTTCACGATCTGACAGTTTACGCTACTCAAGAAAAAAAAATCAACGTGTTTATTGCGTGATTTGGTAAAATACATTTGAACTGTTATCATCGCGATTCATGTAAAAACTCTTCTTTCAAGACCTATTTTACCTTTTAAAAATTGCTAATCACCTCTTTCGATCACCATCGTGCAGTTTTTTTCAACTGAAATCGATGTCAGCACGTCGTGCGACATCGCTTTACTTCCGCAATGTAATTTTTACGATCACTACCATTCGGAAAACTTCGGATTCTACCGGCGTCACCATGCGGCATTCTGATTGGTTAATGGAATTATTGACCCATCGGGTCAAAGGACACGTGCCGATCAACTAATAAGTCACAAACATCATGGCGGGCTGTGTTTTTTACCGAAGCGATCGAGTGATCAAAAATATCCACTGCCGATAAAATTAAGTCAAATTTTACATTTATTTCTTATCAAAAAAACGAAGTAACATTTTTTGCTTGGCATCATGACTGAGTAAGAGGAATTGTTGGTATAATCGGTGTATAACATCGCGAAGTAAGTTGTGTCACGTCGCAACGTTGAAAGTTCGGAAGTTTTATTTGTTCGTTCATTACTGTGAATATATACGTTTTAGAAATTGATGATACGAATAATAAATTAAAACAATACTCCAAATAATTACGTGGTCGATTTTTTGAAGGAGAATGTATTTGGAGTAAATAAGATCGTGAAAATATTCCTTGCTAAAACGTTTCAAATGCATTTTATTTAACTTTTTACAATATACATTAATATTGCAACAATAATTTATTTGTTTCTGTTTTTTAGTCTGCAGCATTTGCATTTCGAATATATTTAATTTTTAAATTCAAACTCTTCTAAATTGTGAAACATAATAAAAATATTTGCTGCGACCAAACTCATTAATATTCATTGCTAATTAATATTCATTTAGCTCATTAATATTCATGACCGACCGGCACTCGCGTTGGGCTGGCGAAATCCCTGCACACTATTACTCAGAACTTGAATGACATTGGAGCCATGTTGTTAAATGATTAAAAGTTCATTGCTACGATATATGGATGCCATCATAAGTGTCCTGATGTCTTTGATTGGATATCTAGGATACTTGAGCCAGTGTCAGTAAAAAGCTCACCAGGTTTCTGAAAGTCTTGGTTCGTAATTTTGAATTTCTGACTCTAACAAGAACTTGTATCATATTTCTTTTGGAGGAAACAAGAGTACCATTGAGGGGAGTCTAGTTTTTTTAATATCCTTCTTGGGTGTAACTTTGATGTCACTGAGTTATTTTGTGACAGATTTGTTTACTCTCCACAAAGCTCCACCAGAACAACAGTGTCATTATGTTACATGTGTGTAAAAAAAATTAGTCTTATTTATTGAGTTGAGCAAAAAAATCAATTTGCATACAAGAAAAAATTAATTTCCATTTGCATTGCATGAGCAACTTACAGGTATATTCACAGGGAGTTGGACAAAGTTATGTATTTTAATAAATTATTAAAAAATAAAATGTTATGCAAATTTTAACACGCGATGTAGGCGCACACCCTATTGTAGTAAAATATCCCAAGGGTTGAAACGCGCCAGGACTGTGGCATGAGCACAACCGTAAAGCCGGTGGGCATTTAATTTATTCATGAGATGCATTAATAAACAAGAAATGCTGCGCAAGAAATTTAAATCCGGCGAGTGTAATCTCTGACGCGACGCAACTTCAATGAATCAGTGACTCTTCTGTAAAATGGTTTCTACTTCAAATGTCGTTCGCGTTGCTCTTCGAGATCTTTCTAATAAAAATAATCAAAATAGCAGCAGCACAATTCATGGGAAAATTGTTTACTTCTGATCATGTGACACAACAATATATGAGTCATTTTTTGCGAGAGAGGCCAAAGTTCGCAACATCCGGTTTCCGGCTTTACGATTGTGTTCCTGCCATGTCGCTCGATCGCAATGAGTTTTAATTTGACAAATATTAAAGTGCAAATGATACTTATGCCAGTCATGGCGCGTTTCACCCCTTGGGATATTTTACTATAATAGGGTGTGTCTACATCGCGCGTTAAAATTTGCATATAACATTAGCGCGTAACAAAGAAGGAAAGAGTGGTATAAACAAAGATCAGTGATTACTTGAAATCGATACCAGGAAGGGGGGGGGGTGTAAAAGAAAAGTTATATAACATTTTATGATTTAATAATTTATTAAAATACACAAGTTTATCCAAGTCCCGGTGGCATACTGCTGGATTTGTCTACTTTAATTTACCTCTCACTGTAACTACGATAAATCACCATTCCTTCTATCATGGAAGGGACTCATGTAGTAAACATGTTATGCTTCTTCAACCATAGACAGATAGTTAAGAAAATAAGAAAATTTGCTCTATTAGATGGGCATCTCTAATTGAAGCGTTAATAAAAACCAAAAAAAAGTGAATTCACTAGATCATTAAAATATGACATACTTTGAACATAGACACACCTGTGTCATTTTAATTATATTGTATGCACACATACTGCAATTTGTAATAGAGCAAATATCCCATGCCAATGTTATCAAGAAGACAAATGCGCATAACAGAAATGAAATTTATATATTATTATAATGCACACAATAGAAACACATGTTTATATGCAATTTATCCACAAGAAGACTCCACGCCATCATTATATCACTGGTGACTGCCATGTACACACCGTTACTATGTCTGGTATCTTTTACAGCTACACGTACTTGCACGGCCATGCCATCACTATCACTGATGATTCCTTCGTGGCTTACTGGTGACATTGACTGCATATCAAGAACATTTCTTACTTATTCTTATCTTTTTAACCATTTTCTGTTCATTTTCAAATATGCTAATCTACCAACCTTGCTCATTTCAACATTAACATTAAAGCTGTATCGAGGAACCTACCTAGAGGTAACCAAGTCACTCTCTAACCATTCTCTGCAGACTCTACCAGTTGAAGCAATTTGGTTTTAATCAAAATGACGTTATTGCATCAACTGTGGGAGTTTCCTGTTCAAACATGTGGTCTAATCACACTGTTGGTTGTGTTATTGCTATAGTTGATATGATACCTTCCTTATTTTGGAATTTTTGACAATATCAACTGGAATTAATTACTAATTAGTTAACATTAATTAATTATTAAATTTAATTGAAGTGACATGTCCAGTAGCCAAAGCACAACCAGCTTGAAGTGACCAATCAGATTTGTTGTACCTTTCTCATTACATCACATCATGTGATCTCATTGTCAGCCAATCACAACCTCTCTATCATGTACAGTTTTTGTTCATATTACTAAATACATATTTCTCTTCAGAATGCATGGTCTTTCATTCTAATCATTCACTTTTTTTGTCTTTTTTTTCTCAATGTAGCTTTGGTGTTGACAAACTGCAGTTCATTATTATACTTTAATACACATGATGCAATTCCACATCTTTCTGAGGGGGTCAATTACTTGATTTTGATGATGTCATATTGTAGATAATTTATACCCTTCCCCCTCAGTGAAATAAAATGGTCTTTCCCTGAACTAAGGATTAAACTTCATTTGGCTGTTTTATGCTCCTTTTCCATCTACATTGCATTATAAACTCTTTAACAATTAATATTTTGCTTTAATTTCTAATTTTCTATAATGAAAAAATTATTGTTCCCATTTGGTTCAGTTGATCATCATTCATTTTGTCATAAGTAGGTATTTTGCTTATTACTTGTAAAATTATTGTGTGGCTATGAGTTTTTTCGGTCTTCACAAGGGAAATAATCTACCACACCAAGGTGCTTTCACCAAGTATGGGAATGATCTGTCGTCAGATTGACAGTTTCTCATTTGTGTTTGGTTTCTGGTGTGCACACTCCAGCCATGTAGACAACACTGGTGACTAATGTAATAATAATAGACTTCCTCTAAAATTCTTACCTATATCGTGTGGTCTTTTATATATCCCTTGGTTCTCAAGTGTTTGCATGCCTTATTTTAAAAGAAACTTTAAAGATTCAGTTACGTTTGATTTCACAGTGCCAAACTAATAAAGCTGTGTATCATTTTTGATTTTTTCACATTGCCTGTTTGTGCAATATTTTCAGAATGAAATGTTAGAAGAGGGCAGTGAGTATGCCGTCATGCTGTATACATGGAGAAGCTGTGCTAGAGCCATTCCTGCAGTGAGTATACTGATTCATGTCTGTGAAGACACACAGAAATATCAGCGGTTTTGGAAATTTCTGCGTCTCTAACTAAACTTAACTTGCTATGTCTTTGATTCCAGAATGTTAAATACCGATAGTGCATTTTCGCGCAATGCAAATCCTGCCCAATATTTTACATAATTCGTAAATTTATCAGATTTCAAAAGTGGCAAAAAGGTAGTTTTCAAGAAGTTCTTTAAAATATGTACAGGGATTGCGTTAACCCCATATTTTGCTTCCCTGACTCCAATTATTGAAGAGGGACCTGGTTTTTCAGGCAAGCTGGGGTCCAATCTCTAATAAGGTTATCCAGTATAAAATTTCTATTTCATAAAATTTTGTAAGTGGAACTCAAACCCTGACATAACTGTACTAAAACTCTAATCTAATCCATGTCTAATCCCAGATTAAATCTAATGAGCAACCCAACAGAGTTGAGATTTACGAGAAGACTGTGGGAGTATTGGAACCCGAAGTGTCAAAGTTGATGAATTTTATGTATTTTCAAGTAAGAATCTATCATTATATTCTAAAACATGTATTTTTCGCGAGCATGTCTTTTTAGCTAAATTAGCGAGAGAACTGATTTGCTAATTCAAGATGTCGCTAATGACTAATGGCTAATTCAATATGGCCAAGGCTTGGGGATTTGTATCTAGTAATCCGGAACATAAAATTCTGGGGCGCTTCCTAATTAATTACAGTTTTTCTTTGTTTTTATCATATGGAGGTGATTACTGCCCATTTGTTTTGGTACGTGACAGAAAAGTATTGTGAAAACAGAAAATCAACAATCACAAGAGAGCTTCGCTAAATCAACATTTCGCTATTATGCCATTTTACCACAATTCGCTAAAATTGCATGTTGCTTTTTCAACATGTTTTACAGTATTGTATTACTTCTTCAGAAATGTTATTAAGGTTAATATTAGCCTTCTCAGAAATGGAAATATTGTTGTGTTGTCATGTAAAAAAAGATGGTTCTGGTTATATATATGAGTGGGGTGCCATCCCCGGGCACATTTTTGTGAATTTCTAGTTTCCTTTTTGTTCGTTTGTTAGAGGAAAGTGGTTGAAAGGTTTTGCTCTGAAGTCAAGCGTTTATGTCACCACGGTAAGAGGAATGACTTTGTATCAGAAGCCTATCTATTGACATTAGGCAAATTTCTCAATATGTTCGCTGTATTAGATGCACTGAAGAACATGAAATCCAGTATCAAGAACGACTATGCTCAGTATAGAAGGTGGGTACAATATTAATGAACTATATGAATATTAATTAGCAATGAATATTAATGAGTTCGGTCGCAGTGCAAATATTTTTGGAATTAAGACATTATGTTTCATAGTTTAGAAGAGTTTGAATTTAAAAATTAAATATATTCGAAAGTCGAATGCTGCAGACTAAAAACAGAAATAAATTATTGTTGCAATATTAATGTCTATTGTAAAAAGTTAAATAGAACGCATTTGAAACGTTTCAGCCAGGAATATGTTCACGATCTTATTTACTCCAAATACATTCTTTGGAGTATTGTCGTAATTTATTATTCGTACCATCAACTTCTAAAACGTATATATTCACAGTAATGAACGAACAAATAAAACTTTCAAAGTTACGACGTGACATAACTTACTTCACGATGTTATACATCGATTATACCAATAATTCCTCTTACTCAGTCATGATGCCATGCAAAAAAATGTTACTTCGGTTTTTTTTATATGAAATAAAAGTAAAATTTGACTTAGTTTTATCGGGAGTGGATATTTTTTGATCACTCGATCGCTTCGGTAAAAAACACAGCCCGCGAAGATGTTTGTGACGTATTAGTTGTCCGGCATGTGTCCTTTGACCCGATGGGTCAATAATTCCATTAACCAATCAGAATGCCGCATGGTAATGCCGGTGGAATCCGAAGTTTTCCGAATGGTAGTGATCATAAAAATTACATTGCGGAAGTGAAGTGATGTCGTAGCACGATGTGTTGACATCAATTTCAGTTGAAAACTGCATGATGGTTTTCGAAAGAAGTGATTAGCAATCTTTAAAAGGTAAAATAGGTCTTGAAAGAAGAATTTTTACATGAATCGCTTTGACCATGTTATATCGAGATGAAATTGATTTTGAAAGGATTTTAGCTTTCAATCTAAAGACTGTGTCTATCGCAGAAAGTATTTACTTACAAACAAAGCGGTGCTAATTTCACAAAATTGACTAGTGCTACGGATCGTGTGACTAGGTCTATTGTTTACAAATTATAATCCACGACTGGCAGGATGCATGTCGGTCGGTACATAATTATAATAACAATCGGACAATAGTCCTGGTCGGAACCATTTCCGTGGTGGTCGCTAATTTTGAGTGCCGGTCGGGGCCGACCAGCGTGGCGAGATTCATGACTGTATTTGTTATATTAAAAGCGCATACGCTTACGTAAATGTCAGATCATGTCTATTGTTCAAATATGTCATTGTTTTTGTTGGATAGATCATACAATAAATACAATTTTTGGTATATATGTGTTTTTGATAGAGCAAATACAGTAAATGTTCGTAATACTAGATAAGCCCTCTATGTTAATATCAAAAATAGAGAGAAAAAGGTGTATTAGAGTGAAATGTGTTTTTCATGTGGTTGCATTAATGTGTTATGTGACTGTCTTCAAAACTTTGATATTGTCAATTGGCAGATATTCAATTACACTTTCTGAGAATCATTTGAGACTTATTCAAATAACAATGAGCTTGTTGTAAGCATCAACCTGAGCTCAAAGCTGTTGAATGACATTCTAAGGTTTTATACCAATATCATTAAGTAGGGACAGGCCCGTAGTTTGGGGGGGGTCCGGGGGCTCGGTCGAACCCCTTAAATTTTGGAAGTGAATAGATTTATGATCGTAGATTAGAACATAATAAAACAAACAGTATTAATGAAAATAATTATCGTTGTTTAAATCACTTGACTCCGTGATGTAACTATCAGAGTAATGTAATGAGTAATGCATAGTAATGAGCATTTAGGTGGCAACGAGCTTTAAATGTCAATCGTGAAGTTATGCCGTCTCAGCTCAACAGCAGCCAACCAAAACAGGTTGTTATAAATAGGCAAGCTTTTATTCGATTTTTCCGCGATGGTGTAATGAAGATCGCGTTCAAGCACCTGATGTTAAATATTAAAACAACATTGAAACAATAATGTAATGGTAGCCACTCTCTGAATGATGTGGTGGTCCTGAATAGGGCACTTTGTCTTGTGCTAATGTTCGCTCAGTTAGTAAAGTGTGGGGATCGAACGGGATTGACACAACACGACACTGCACTTTCCTAGTTTGGTTCATTAGTTTTGTATTTAAGTTAATGATGGCATATCTACTGTTTTGTTCCAAGTGTATCAGCCAAATGTAGTTAACTTATTGTATTAGTATGTGTAGCCTCTGTTATTGGACAATAGTGTACAGCTACGGGTTGGACATATCATTAAAAAAATGCCGAAGATTTATCATCACGAGTTGTATTGGTCGAAGAGCTTCTTGTAACAATTTACCCCACAGTGTTGCTGCGATGAATCATAAATTGCAAACATATTTTTTTTTACACGTTTTTTTTTATGTCTCAGAAAATTTACTATATTTTTAATGGGTTCATAAAAGGAGTTGTAGTCATTGAAGTCTATTGACACCCCTGCTAAACTGCCACTGTATGCATATTATATTACTGCCCTCTAAAAACAGATTTACAGTGAACCAAATATATTTACATACTGTAAGAAACTTGGTAGTATGCCATTGGTTAGTGCATTTAATTAGTTTGATGCAAGCATTGTGCCAACTATTTCTTATGGTAGCGATATTGGGGTACGTAAATTCGGAAATTGAGATGGTACAGATAACATTTTGCAGATATCTACCCGGTACTTAGCATTAATAGTTGTAAAAACAATGTAGCGATGTTAGACGAATGTGGAAGGCTCCATTGTGATGTGGTTATTTCAAGCGTTGTATCTCATATTGGTTAAAATTATATCATGCTTAAACGATTAGACAAGACCGGCAGACTTGCTTGGGAAACCCACATAGAAATCTCCTGTTCAAATATGGTTTCAGCATTGTCTGGTTTGAAAAACAAGTTGGAGATACTGCAAATTTCTTTAGGTATATTTACTCAAAGAATAATAAAAATAGTGGCATGCCTCGATTTCACAATCATCCAAGCTGTGTACTTTTGGAAAAATCAAAGTAGTATTATAACCTGGGAGATTTATTGGCAAGCAATTATAGACTAAAATATATACTGACGAGTTTTCGCTGTTTTGGCCATAAATATAATGTAGAATCAGGCAGACACAAAATGATACAGTTAGATCAATAATTTCTTAGTTTTTGCAGTGATACGTTCGAATTTAGCATGGTAGAAAATGAAATTCACTTTGTGTTTATACATGTATGTCCATTTTATAATGATCTAAGGGCTGATCTTTTGTCAATAACCCTATGCAATTATGCAAATACTGACAGTCTGGGCTTACTTCGTCGCTATACAAACTGCTACACCATATATCAAATAGCTCTATATTTTTTAGCTCCGCTGTCGACTTTGTCGAGCGGAGCTTATCATATGAGTGATTGTCCGGCGTCGTCCGTCGTCGTCCGTGTCAATGTTTTACTTTTTTGACTTCTTCTTGAAAACTACAAGCCTGAATGCTTTGATAATTGGTGTATATGTACCTTGGGTAGACCTATCTCATATTTGTTCATTTTGTATTGATATCTTTAATTCTCTAATTTTGGTGAATATTTTTGTCATTTTTAGTAAAAAGTGATATTTTCGACTTCTTGTTAAAAACCGCAAGTGTAATTGCTTTGATATTACATATATAGGTACTACATGTGGAACTCTCTCAGATTTGTTCATTTTGTAATGATATCTTTAGTTCTCTAATTTTGGTGAATATTTTTGTCATTTTTAGTGAAAAGTGATATTTTCGACTTCTTGTTAAAAACCGCAAGTTCAATTGCTTTGATATTACATATATAGGTACTACAAGTGGACCTGTCTCAGATTTGTTCATTTTGTGATGATATCTTTAATTCTCTAATTTTGGTGAATATTTTTGTCATTTTTGGTAAAAAGTGATATTTTCAACTTCTTGTTGAAAACCACAAGTCCAATTGCTTTTATATTACATACATAGGTACTACATGTGGACCTCTCTCAGATTTGTTCATTTTGTAATGATATCTTTAATTCTCTAATTTTGGTGAATATTTTTGTCATTTTTGGTAAAAAGTGAGATTTTCGACTTCTTGTTAAAAACCGCAAGTCTGATTGCTTTTATATTACATATATAGGTATTACATGTGGACCTTGTTAATTTCGTGGTGATATCTTCAATTTTTATGATTATTTTTGTCATTTTTGGTGAAAAGTGATATTTTTGAATTCTTGTTGAAAACAGCAAGGTCCTTTGCTTTGATGCTATACATATTGTTCATTTTCTAATGATATCTTCAATTCTTTAATTGAAATGTGCATTGCCAACAGCGGAGCTATCTCAGCCGACAGGCTGCTTGTTAAAAGTTTTCAAGCGACGAGATGAATATGAATTCAGCTTAACTTAGTACCATATGTTTACATGGATGTTGTATTGTGTTTAAAACGTGATATGCACTTTTCTACCCATTATTTTGTACAATAGGCTGAGGCCCTGTACAGAAATAAAATTACATAATACAAAATTGACTAATACTAAAATGAATAATTGTAGACAGATTTCGACATGAAATCGTGTCACTTTTATGTGCGCTAACATCTGCGAAGAGTGAAAAAACTCGTAAGTAGCCTTCTACCTTAAAATACTTAGACAATAATGCTAAGATAAGTACAGTCTTGTCTTTTTTGTGTACAACATTTTGCCGTAGTGGATCAATGGTGTTGATATTGTTGTCTGTAGGTGGGGAATGGCTCAGCACCCCTTCTCTAAAATGGTAAAATAGTCCAAAGATGTTATGTGAAATATCTTACCAATGTATTAACGCAAAGTAAACCAATTGAATTTAGAATCGATAATATAAAAATGTCTGTAACAGAGCTCAAAAACACTTTTTGAATATTATAAAATTCACACATTTCACGTCAAATATATAATTGTTGTTTTCGAACCCCCTATTCAAAAGAGCTGGCTATGGGCCTGAGGAATCTGATTGCTGACCTGAGCTTTAGACCCTTGATATTGAGTGTGTGTCTGAACGCTGAGCTTTATCGTATTATTATTTATTTTGAATGTCACATTGAGAATGAAAAATATAAAATGTGGACATGTACCATCTGTCCAAATACTGTAGAATACTTTATTTTCGCTTGGAATTTATTTTCACTTTTCGCTGAAGGGATGATTCCGTGAAATCAAAATCCTGCGAATTTACTTTTTTTCCTATATTTCACATTCACCTCATCAAAAATCAGTGAAAATAAATTCCATAAAGAACGCCAATAAAGTCTTTTCAGCGAAAATTGATTCCAGTGAAAACAAAGTACATTTTGTATTCCACAGTAAAATAGTCAACATGTGTATTAAATCTAAAATATTTAATGGTTTGAATTAGGTACTAAAATGTGCCATTATACTTAGATTCCTTTGATTTGGAATAATGAGGGCAGTTTTCCATTTTATACCTTACACATTGTATATACTCAAATGTAAATGGTATGTCTTGTATGTATGTTTTTCAGGACTTTTTTTAAGGACTGTATTGTGTTAATAACTCATAACTGCTATTTCAAATGTGTGGATATGAGCTGTATACAGCAGTGCTTTCCCTAGTAAATAATATTGCCAGTGCATTCTCTGTAGCTTTGCAAATATACATGTAGATGATTTTAGAGCATATTTTATGGTTGTCCTTGCGAACTAGCTGCGTACACTTAAAACATACTGTGAGCAAACACCAATATATGCTCATTTTAGTGCAGAAGTTTTTGAAACACCACAGAGCTGGCAAAGCAATTTATGATACTCTACACTCACAATTGCTAAAAAATGAATGTGAGGATTTTGTATGCAGCTGATTAGTTGAGTACAGTAGTTAATGTACAATTCCATAATAAGGTTTGAAACGCTTTTGTCATGTGAAATAGATACGCACATTGAATATTTCTTGCCTAGAGTTAAATATCATTGAGGGTTTCTATTGATTTAATTGTGATCGATATTTTAGTATCTTAGGGTGTCATCAAGTAGCCCAATCAGATGTAAGATTTCCACTGTTTAACAATCATAGATGAACTATATTACAAAATAAATATTGGATGCAAAGCATTTACCACTTAGTCCAAGACAGACACCTGACTCTTGTTTCCTATACTGCCATTACAAGTAGGTCCCCCTCTTCATCGAATTTATAGGAAATTCATGAAACAGATGACTTTTTCTTGTTTTCTCAATTTGAAATTAGGAAATTCTTTATAGCTAATTAAAACATGCAAATTCTGGTAATTGAAGTGTTTTAGATAACTAGAATTAAACATGATATTGAACATGTGGCGTATGTTCTTGTTTCAGAGCTGCTCAGTTTCTGCGAAAGATGGCAGATCCTTCGTCAATTCAAGAATCTCAAACACTGTCCATGTTCCTAGCTAACCATGATAAGATAACAAATACGCTCAAGGAATATCTAGAGAAGATCCCAGGTTACGAGGAGTTGTTAGCAGACATAGTCAACATGTGTTCATTTCATTATGAAAATAAAATGTATTTACTGCCCAATGAAAAGCATTTACTTCTCAAGGTAAGTAATTTTAAATTTATTTTTTTTCCGTTTTACGGGGCAGAGTGTAGACAAGGGCTTAATTAAGTATTAATTTTATTTTCTCATGTTTTTATCATTTTTAGTTCACAATACCAGAAATAAAAAAAAATGTTTTTTTTAAATAATTTAAGGTCACCAGACAATTTCTAAAATGTCATCGCCATAGAAACTGGACACTCAAGCCAGAATGTACTCAATACACATGTCTTCACCTGCACTACATTAACCAAACTTTGATTCTTTCTGTATATTAGAATTTAACCAAATTGTGCCAAATTAGAAGTTTAGTTGAGATTTTCCATAGATACCGGGTAAATCAAGTTTTTGGTCATTAATAGTTTGGATTTGTTTAATCTGTTCGGTCCAAAACAGTGCACATCAGTTCGCTGCACATCTACCTCATTATTCTATTCCGTAGTTCTTGGCAGTTATTATGTGAGCAGCTCTTGACAAGCACATGCTTAGTTGGGTTACAACCATTGTACTTCAGACCTGAGAATGCATCTATGTTACAAATATCTAACTTGTAGAACTCTCTCTCTTAGGTCATGGGTTTTTGTTTATTTTTAATGGACAGCAATGTTAGCAATATTTATAAAATGGACAACAAAAAGAAAATTAATATAGCCAAAATTGATAAATTTTTCAAGGTAAGTATTCCTTTTAATTAATCTTCCTTCACTTGAGAACTGAAAACGATGTTCTGTTACATTGTTGTTAGATGTAAAATGTCTGTTTACTTTGAAAACAAAGAATGTCCAATATGTGCTCATATGTTTCATAATAGGCTATCTATATGTAGTTGTACGACCAAATTGAAATCAACAACATTGACCATGGGTGTGTCCCTAGTAACCATGACCACACCCATAGCAACCAGTTCAAAGCATGGTACCAAATGGTCTGATAGCTGCACAACCGTTGAAGGTGTATTATCGATATATATTGTTTGTAGCATTTGACATATCTCGGTTTCAGTTCATTTCTTAATTTACTGCACAAGTCAAAGACTTAACTAAGTGTAGTAGATCATACAGCCTAAATGACTTTTAAATGTTTTTAGTTCCCGTTTGGATGCTGTTCAAGATGGCCGAATGGCGGCCATTTTTGTGCTGCAAAGTCATCAAAATCAAGCATTTCTGGCATTCTGGAATCAAATCTGGGCTGTTGACTGATGGAACCTAGATGCATGTAATTTTGTTTTTCAGAAAATGGCAAACTGGCGGTTAATGAGGTTTTACTAGTGCCATATCTCTGACATGCTTTGACTGATTCTGTTCAAATTTGATATATTCATTATACATCACGCATGGATGTACAGATGTATTAGTTTGATGATCCAATTCAAAATGGTCGAATAGTGGCCATTTTTGTGCTAAAAAATCATCAAAAATCAAGCATTTCTGGCATTCCGAAACCGGATCTTGGTCGTTTATGGATGAATTTTGTTCAAGCTTGGTACATACATTAGACATTATGGCTCCGTGATGTACATCTTTTTGTTCTTCTGATCGGATTCAAAATGGCTGATTGGCGGCCACTTTGTTTCAATGAATGTGTTTCTAAGGCCATATCTGACTGATTATCTTCAATTTTTATATATTCATTATACATCGTGTCATAGATATACAGATGTATTTAAAATGGCCGACCAGTGGCCATTTTTTGTTTTAATTGATGCAATATAGACAAATATTCGTTTGACGAACAGATACAAGATGACTAAATGTCAAACATTTTAATGTTGAAAAATCATCATAATCAAGCATCAGCTTCTGGATCTGTATCTCTGACATGTTTATCTTCCAACTATCTTACTATAAACAAAACTATGTATCTTAAATTTGATAACTAATGGGGACTGTGCCATGCATGGCTTGTTTTTTTCTTTTTCAGCAACTTGAAGTTGTACCACTTTTCGGTGACATGCAGATACCATTGTTTAGCTACATTAAAAATGGTCCAAACTATAGTGAGAACAAATCGCGATGGACTTGTGGAAATAACACCAACGCCAATTCCCAGTACAACCTTCTAGAGCAGCTTGTGCATATACGAGAAAGCCACACTCGATATATCAGTGAACTTGCCAAGCATAGCAATGAGGTACGAACATGGAAACAACAACAAAAACGAGGCAATGGTGTGACTAGTAGAAGAAACATCATAGTTAATTGTTAGCCACCAAATGTCACATCTACCACCACATGGTTGAATAGATGAGTTTTAAGATATAGCGCCATCAGTCTGTTCCCGCATCGCACAATTTATTCACCGGTTTCCCTGGTTCCCTGCATTCTGATAAGATATCAACTGTTCATGCCGTGAAATCAACCTAAATGTGATTGGAACATTTTTACACCAGATCGCAAGGTTTCTAAGGATCTCGAAACTGGTCTAGCTAGAGGAAAACAAACAAACAAATGATGGTGGTCTTACTAATAGTACTGTACTTATTCTGTGTTTTTATTGACATTTCATAATTATCAATATTATATTTAGGTTGTTACAACAGCTCAAAAGGTGACCAGTAGATCAGATGAAGAAAATAAACATCTTCGTGACTTAGCTTTAAAAGGAGTTCAATTGTTAGCTAGCTGGACGTCACTGGTTATGGAATTGGTGAGTTCATCTTTGAAACCTTTTGTTCTAAAAATTGTCCAAAAAAATTTTGGAAACCTGTTTGATCCTAAAAAAGTCATTTATGGTATTGAAATGATCCAATAGTATTATTTTAAAACTCAATTATAAATGAAAGTATAAATATTTATTTCATGGGGGGAAAAATGTCTAATTTGCTGCTGAAATCTTTTTACAAAATTGTTGGCGACAATATTAATTTGGCAAAAATTGATAAACCCAAGTTAAGTTTTTTCTGGTATGTTCAATGCCACATTGTGTCTTCTCACACAACTCTTACAAGGTCTATTCGCAATCCAGGGAGTTTACAAACCCCCTTAACAACCTGTAAATACCCATGTATGTGGGTTTTTTTTTATAACCTTGGGTAATGAAATTATAAATCGGTTACAAAAAAAATGCACATTTTCTATCAGTTTATCAAAGATGTTATTCTCACTTCATTCCATGGTTGTTTGCAGTATTCCTGGAAGTTAGTGCATCCCGTTGACTGTTATTTTAATACATGTCCCAAAGAGGCTGAAGAGTATGAAAGGGTAAGTCAGACTTTTACACACTCATATTATTACAATACAATGGTGTAGATCTATCAATATTATTGACACCGGACTTCTTAGCATATTATAAGGTTAATCACCTGGCATCACAAGTTCCTAGAGTCGGTTGATGCAAGTGACGTCATAGTATTTATTGATGAGTGGAAAAAAAGGAAGTATCAGCCAGCTTTACGAATAAGTGATATCAGGTGATAACCTTTTCGCCACATGACCAACAAATGTCAAAACAACAGAGAAATCATAATTTTACAGAACTACACTTACGAATGATAGATACTAATTGTCGTAGTAGTCATGTGAGTACCAGTGTAATTGTTGTTACCCAGTCTCAACTTCTCGCATCCCAACAATAGAAACGATATCATCGCTCGATTTGGTTTTTTTCTTGTACTGTTCGAGCACACACTGACTGATGACGATTAGCGTGCATATTGTCACGTATAGTGTGAAATATCAGTTTGTCACTACTGTGAATGATACGCATCATCGTCATATGATAATTTGAGATATTAGCCATATCGGGAGATTTACATATACATTGTACCTCAAAGTCACTAGCCACGTGCTTTTCTTTGTAGGCGACACGGTACAACTACAACAGCGATGAGAAGTTTGCATTAATAGAAGTCATTGCAATGATAAAGGGATTGCAAGTACTAATGAATAGAATGGAAAGTGTTTTCATTGAAGCTATCTTGCGTGCTATCTACGCTGAAATACAAGACTTTGTACAGCTGGATCTACGAGATCCACTCAGACAAGCGATTAAAAAAAAGAAAAAACTTATAGAAAGGTAAACAAGATGACATTCGTTATTATCATTGACATTGAAGCAGGTATGAAACCCTGATCTTCGTTATACTGGTGTTTAATTTCATTATACATTTAGCCCCCAAAACAATAGAATTTACTATTCACTATTTTATTTACCATTCTGTGAAAAGCTGTATCTGGATTCATTTCAAGATGTATCTGTGCTCATTTAAATGTTACAATTTTATCTTATTTTTGGTAAACTCTGTCACCGATCTTGATGTGTTCAAGAATTATTGGAATAACATTTAAACACGTTCCTTTGTTTTTATCAGAGCCCTATAGCATGTGGTGGGATTACAGTCCTGTCACTGAACGCAACTGTTCTTCTACCTCTAAATGTATGAAGCTATTTCGTTTTACAGTATTATTAAATCAGTACGTGAGACATGTGCTGATTGGCTGCGTGGTAACGAACCTCATGATGACCCGGCACTGCGAGGTGAGAAGGATCCAAAAACTGGATATAACCTGCATGTACCGCGAAGAAGTGTAGGACCGTCAAGTACACAGGTGAGACACCATATGTGAATGCTTGTTGAAGAAGTCTGAATTCATGTCTGAGGTGGAAGGAACAATGGCCAAAACCATGTTTATAGTAACGTAAAATACAATACATGCTTACACATTACACATACATATTAGAGGTGGTTTTAATATACAAGTTAATTTGACCAAACTGGTGCCAAACATGCTATCACTGTTCACATTGGACAGGTTGTCTTTATATACAGGTTGATTTGACTAAACTGGTGTCAAACATGCTGTCACTGTTCACATTAGACAGGATGTCTTTATATACAGGTTGATTTGACTAAACTGGTGCCAAACATGCTGTCGGCGTTCACATTAGACAGGTGGTCTTTATATACAGGTTGATTTGACCAAACTGGTGCCAAACATGCTGTCACTGTTCACATTAGACAGGATGTCTTTATATACAGGTTGATTTGACTAAACTGGTGCCAAACATGCTGTCGGTGTTCACATTAGACAGGTGGTCTTTATATACAGGTTGATTTGACCAAACTGGTGCCAAACATGCTGTCACTGTTCACATTAGACAGGATGTCTTTATATACAGGTTGATTTGACCAAACTGGTGCCAAACATGCTGTCAGTAGTCACACTAGACAGGTGGTGTTTATATACAGGTTAATTTGACCAAACTGGTGCCTAACATGCTGTCACTGGTCACATTAGACAGGTGGTCGTTATATACAGGTTGATTTGACCAAACTGGTGCCAAACATGCTGTCAGTGGTCACATTAGAGAGGTGGTGTTTATATACAGGTTGATTTGACCAAACTGATGCCAAAGTTCACATTAGACAGGTGGTCTTTATATACAGGTTGATTTGACCAAACTGGTGCCTAACATGCTGTCAGTAGTCACACTAGACAGGTGGTCGTTATATACAGGTTGATTTGACCAAACTGGTGCCTAACATGCTGTCACTGATCACATTAGACAGGTGGTCTTTATATACAGGTTGATTTGACCAAACTGGTGCCTAACATGCTGTCACTGTTCACATTAGACAGGTGGTCTTTATATACAGGTTGATTTGACCAAACTGGTGCCTAACATGCTGTCAGTAGTCACACTAGACAGGTGGTCATTATATACAGGTTGATTTGACCAAACTGGTGCCTAACATGCTGTCACTGTTCACATTAGACAGGATGTCTTTATATACAGGTTGATTTGACCAAACTGGTGCCTAACATGCTGTCACTGGTCACATTAGACAGGTGGTCTTTATATACAGGTTGATTTTACCAAACTGGTGCCTAACATGCTGTCACTGGTCACATTAGACAGGTGGTCGTTATATACAGGTTCATTTGACCAAACTGGTGCCAAACATGCTGTCAGTGGTCACATTAGAGAGGTGGTCTTTATATACAGGTTGATTTGACCAAACTGGTGCCTAACATGCTGTCACTGGTCACATTAGACAGGTGGTCTTTATATACAGGTTGATTTGACCAAACTGGTGCCAAACATGCTGTCACTGTTCACATTAGACAGGTGGTCTTTATATACAGGTTGATTTGACCAAACTGGTGCCGAACATGCTGTCAGTAGTCACACTAGACAGGTGGTCGTTATATACAGGTTACATTACATGTAATTTCAGGGTGTGTCACTGACCCAATTTTACTTGTTTTGTAGCTTTATATGATGAGGACAATGCTGGAATCCTTAATTTCTGATAAAGGTGGTAGTGGTAAGAAGACACTACGTAAGGAATTGGACAGCACAGCCTCAGACTCCATTGATAGTTTTCATAAGAAGTCTTTCTTTTATCAACATCTTTTAAATTTTTCAGGTAAGCTTGACCTTTTTGCTGGACATTTATTTAAATGAATTTCTAATATGAATATCAATATATGGCAATCTTGCTGTAAACAAAATTTCACTTGTTTAGTATATTTATATGAGTAATGATTATAATACGGTGTACAATTTTAGCTTTTCTCCATATAACCGATTTCTTAGAATAATAACATTCAAATAACATTTCAAACTGAAGAATATTTAATAGACCATTTTCCGTACACTGCGAGAATCACGCGTTATGCGTGAAATCGAACGTAAAAACAGGACAAACAAAGGTCATAGCGACGTAGTCGCGTCAAACATCGCGTGGGATTCGACAAACGCGAAAGTATTTCAGGGACATTTCCATGCTTCATCATGTGCTGTCCACATTTGATGATAGGCAATTTCGATTAAGGTAGCGGGACTATTATTTGCCTACTTGTTTTCATCTTCTAATTGTGACTAAATGACTACAAATAAACCCGGGAAAGTATATATTTTTAGAATCGCCAGATTTCAAGCTTTTCACAAGTGTATTTTGCATGCCGGTATCTGCATTCTACGACGTGTTACTCAATCAAAGGTGAAAAATTACTTTTTCTGTAAAAAAAATAATTACGCATTTATGCTGGTGATAAGAAGTATTTTTTTCACTTTTCCTAGTTGTTCAATAGTCTGGTAAATTGAATGTGTCTGGTCAGTTTTATTCAAGCAACGCGTTTTAAAAAATAGTGTGCTGAATTTCAATTACTGTTTTAGTCGCATTGCTCCCAACTCAAACCACAACTCGTTGGTAAATAATCGATGAAATAGTTTGTCTGGACACATTCAAGTTCCTCTCACTGTCACCTTAAAGCTGTGAAAATTTGGTGATAATCCGACGACAATAAGTATACGTTATTTTTTGTTAAAGACCTTGTATTTTGAAAAACATAAACTCCTAGAAAACGTCCATGAAGTAACAGCAAAGATTTTCAAACTTGTTTATCGGCACAATCAATTTGTTTTCCCATCAAGGTCTGTTTTAACATGTGTAGGGACATCCAAATGTATAAGGCTATTGGAAACCAAAAAAATAAAGGAATGGGATAGCGATAATTGGATAAATTCGGCATATGAAAACACCAAAATCAATGATTTTTTTTCAGTGGCTGTATGACCTTGTGTCTGACACATTCATATGCAAATGACTAATCTGTGAAACAAACAGGGGCGGAGACAAACCACTCAAATGTTTGGAAACACTCATTGTGTGTCAGATAGCTACTGATAACACATCCTAACATTGCTTTGTCTTGAGTTTATCTTTGAAACTTATAGGCACACAGATTAAACCTGTGTTGTTGATTTTGGAAAACACTACTGAGGCTGCCTTGCTTCCCTTCAGAAAATTTACATTTTAACCAACTTACATGACATTCTATGTTATGTTGACTTTATTACATGAAAGTTTATAGTGCATTTCATCAATTAATAAATAAATGTGAAAATCGTAATTTTCAACACAAATAATAGTCTCGCTACCTTAAGTGAGGGTATTCGGAAGCAATATTCCTCTGTCGAAGATCGGCCGGTCAATGTAAGCTGCGAAATAAAGAAATTCTAGTTCAAATTCAAATCGTTTGATTTTTGCGGCAGACGTTCGACGCGCGTCTTTCATGCATCTCGCGAGATCTCGCAATTGTTCGGAAAATCACCTATTAACATTAGAGCATAGAAATAAAACATTAAAAATAACAGTTTTAGATTTTAACAGTTTATTCATGTCTGAGGTGCTTAATCTACATAGGTTGGCATAAATGTATGTGCTTATGCATCAATTACGAATATTAATTGTATATTTTGTGCCTAAAATATCAAATAGACAAACTGGAAATACACATATACCCACAATAAAACATGGATTAATAATCTGGTTTCCAAACATTGGGTTTTAAGCATACACATCAGATACAGCCATTTGTTAGTTAAATACACGATGCAACAAAAACATTAAGTCTTTGTACTTCAAAGCTGCTGTCAATACACAATAAAAATTTTACTGACTTACAGAGGTGTGACTTAGTGAGGGGTCACTGTATTTACCTCATAGGTCATAACACTTTCATGTGTTGTGTTTCATCCCGGTACAGGTATGTCTAAACAGCGAATTCTTTTTTATTTCTAGATGCTTTACAGCAGTCTTGTGATCTATCACAGTTATGGTACAGGGAATTTTATTTGGAACTTACAATGGGCAAAAGAATACAGGTAACATGTCGGTTTTATTCCTTTGAGCATCATAATGTAATCTCCCCCCCCCAAAAAAAACTTGTATTTGGAAATTTCTTTTTAGTTATTTCGTTATCATTTTTTTTTTGTTAGACCAAATGGACACAATGCTCCATTGCCTATAGTTCTTAATCAAAATCATTGAAAAATATTATTTGAGACTACCCACAAATGTTGACTTGGCAGACAAACCTTATATACATTATGTCGATGAACAAAAACAAAAAAATAAAACCCTGCTAAAGGCAACATTCAATACGTAAATTATCTTGACTTTGTATCAATCTCTACAATCCTTCTCGTTTTAGTTTCCTATAGAGATGTCCATGCCGTGGATATTAACAGATCATATATTAGAAACTAAAGAACCCTGCATGATGGAGTAAGTTCACATTAAATATGTCAAATATGTTAGGGTTCTAGTCAGCATGGCGATAGTAATGTGTAAATGACAACTGTAGTTCTGAAACTGTTTGTGATGACCTTTTGACTCAAAGACTCAATCATCATCATCGTCATTTTTCTTCTAGGTATGTCTTGTATCCACTAGATTTATATAGCGACAGTGCTCACTATGCATTAATTAAATTTAAGAAGCAATTTCTTTATGATGAAATAGAGGCTGAGGTGGGTGTTGTTTTCATGTTCCTTTCATATCACTCTTACCTATTAATAGAACATTAATGAATGTCTCATGGCAAATCAGAATGGCCAAGTAATATGAATCTTGATTGTACAGTTTGACAATTTCTTTTTTACTGCTTTTTTCATATAGGTGAATTTATGCTTTGATCAGTTTGTGTATAAATTGAGTGATCAGATATTCGGTTATTATAAAGCACAGGCAGGAAGCATATTATTGGATAAGAGATTCCGAGCAGATTGTGGTGCACATGGTATTCATATACCATACCCACCACCAAATAGATATGAGACATTACTGAAACAAAGACATGTCCAGGTAATTTACATCACGGTAGATAATTCAGTGTCGTATTTACTCTATCAGTAGGGGGGATGCACTGACATAAATAAGAAAATTGTGTCTATGGTGAAAGTATTTTAATAATTCTGCATATAATAAATTCATTTTTAGCTCCGCTGTCGACTTTGTCGAGCGGAGCTTATCATATGAGTGATTGTCCGTCGTCGTCCGTGTCAATGTTTTACTTTTTCGACTTCTTCTTGAAAACTACAAGCCTGAATGCTTTGATACTTGGTGTATATGTACCTTGGGTAGACCTCTCTTAGGTTTGTTCATTTCATGTTGATATCTTCAATTCTCTAATTTTGGTGAATATTTTTGTAATTTTTGGTAAAAAGTGATATTTTCGACTTCTTGTTAAAAACCGCAAGTGCAATTGCTTTGATATTACATATATAGGTACTACATGTGGACCTCTCTCAGATTTGTTCATTTTGTAATGATATCTTTAATTCTCTAATTTTGGTGAATATTTTTGTCATTTTTGGTAAAAAGTGATATTTTCGACTTCTTGTTAAAAACCGCAAGTGCAATTGCTTTGATACTACATATATAGGTACTACATGTGAACCTCTCTCAGATTTGTTCATTTCGTAATGATATCTTCAATTCTCTAATTAATTTATTTTGGTGAATATTTTTGTAATTTTTGGTAAAAAGTGATATTTTCGACTTCTTGTTAAAAACTGTAAGTCCGATTGCTTTGATACTATTCATATTGTTCATTTTCTAATGATGTCTTCAGTTCTTTAATTGAAATGTGCATTGCTAACAGAGGAGCTATCTCAGCCGATAGGCTGCTTGTTTAACCTAGGCATGCTTTTATTAGAGATAATGATAAAATAGTCTACAGTTATATGACTGTGTGTATGCATTCCTACACGAATTCATGTAAAACTGATTTATATTTTATCTTTTTCCAGCTTCTTGGGCGATCCATAGATCTGAACCGACTGATAACGCAGCGTATTAGTAGTGCCATGCAAAAATCCTTGGAATTAGCAATAAATAGATTTGAAAGTGGGGACATAACCGGCATTATGGTAAGGCTTCCTTCCGTCTCATATTCTCCCAAATGAAAAAAAAAAATTCTCTGTTCCTATGCTATGAAAATGGTTTGTGTTACTGTATTTGCTCTTTTAGATGCCCACATGCTTACATAAATTATATATCTAAAGGAATAGCATGGATAGTTCAGTGTGGTTTGTATTAGAGATGCACTTCTAATAGAGTACATATGGTACCAGTAAAGATGTCTGATCTTGTTCAGGCAGTGATATGTTCTGAATTTTATTAGTCCCCGTTCGGACGCAGTCCGAAAACGGGGACTTATGTTTTGCCCTGTGTGCGTCCGTGCTTCCGTGCGTCCGTGCGTCCGTGATCACCTGTATCTCGAACATGCATGGACCGATTGAGTTCAAACTTCACTCATACATCACACATTATATGGGACATATGCACATGCATTTTTTTCATGATCCGATTAACGATAGCCGAATAGCGGCCATTTTAAGGCCGAAAATGCATCAAAATCGCACATTTTCACCATTCCGGACCCGGATCTCAGTTATGCATGGACGGATTTTGTTCAAATTTGGTACATACATTAAACATAATAGGACCTTGATGCACGTCATTTTTTTTTTTGGATCGGGTTCGAAATGGCCGACTGGCGGCCATTTTGTTTTAAAGAATTCAGTTCTGGATCCGTATCCAAGACATGCTTGGATTGATCGAGTTCAAACTTCACACACACAAGGTACATCATGTCACAAATATGTATGTGCATTTGTTTCATGATCTCATTAACGATAGCCAAATGGCGGCCGCTTTAAGGCCGAAAATGCATTGAAATCGCACATTTTCACCATTCCGGACCCAGATCTCAGTTATGCATGGACGGATTTCATTCAAATTTGGTACATACATTAAACATAATAGGACCTTGATGCACGTCATTTTTTTTTTCGGATCAAGTTCGAAATAGCCGACTGGCGGCCATTTTGTTTTAAAGAATTCAGTTCTGGATCCGTATCCGAGACATGTCTGGATTGATCAAGTTCAAACTTCACACACACAAGGTACATCATGTCACAAATATGTATGTGTATTTGTTTCATGATCTCATTAACGATAGCCAAATGGCGGCCGCTTTAAGGCCGAAACTGCATTGAAATCGCACATTTTCACCATTCCGGACCCGGATCTCAGTTATGCATGGACGGATTTCATTCAAACTTGGTACATACATTAAACATAATAGGACCTTGATGCACGTCATTTTTTTTTTCGGATCAAGTTCGAAATAGCCGACTGGCGGCCATTTTGTTTTAAAGAATTCAGTTCTGGATCCATATCCGAGACATGCTTGGATTGATCGAGTTCAAACTTCACACACACAAGGTACATCATGTCACAAATATGTATGTGCATTTGTATCATGATCTCATTAACGATAGCCAAATGGCGGCCGCTTTAAGGCCGAAAATGCATTGAAATCGCACATTTTCACCATTCCGGACCCGTATCTCAGTTATGCATGGATGGATTTTGTTCAAATTTGGTACATACATTAAACATAATAGGACCTTGATGCACGTCTTTTTTTTTTTCGGATCAAGTTCGAAATGGCCGACTGGCGGCCATTTTGTTAAAGAATTCAGTTCTGGATCCGTATCCAAGACATGTCTGGATTGATCAAGTTCAAACTTCACACACACATGGTACATCATGTCACAAATAGATATGTGCCTTTGTTTCATGATCTGCTTAACAATAGCGAAATGATGGCCATTTTAAGGCCGAAAATGCATCAAAATCACGTATTTTCACAATTCCAGAACCGGATCTCAGTCATGCATGGATGGATTTTGTTCAGATTTAGCACAATGTGTTGTACATATGCAGGTGCATTTCGGTCATGATCTGCTTTGAATGTATATGTCACTCAAATATGAACGGAACGGGGACGTGTCATTGACAATGACTTGTTCTTGCAGGAGCTGGAAGGTCTGTTAGATGTTAATCGACTTACACACAAATTGCTCAGTAAGCATTTAACGTTAAGTGACTTCGGATCTATGTTTCGTGAAGCTAACCACAATGTCTTGGCTCCCTATGGTAGAATTACTTTACATGTGTTCTGGGAGCTAAACTATGACTTCCTGCCAAACTATTGTTTTAATGCTGCAACAAACAGGTGAGTTTATAACATTGTCAGATGGGAACTGGCTAGTTTTTGAGGTGGCCGCTGGGTGTGTTCTTGATGTGGCCACTGGGTGTGTTCTTGAGGTCGCGACTGGGTGTGTTTTCGATGTCGCCAATGGGTGTGTTCTTGATGTGGCACTGGAGGGTGTTCTTGGGGTGGCCACTGGGTGTGTTCTTGGGGTGGCCACTGGGTGTGTTCTTGAGGTGGCCACTTGGTGTGTTCTTGGGGTGGCCACTGGGTGTGCTCTTGGGGTGGCGACTGGGTGTGTTCTTGGGGTGGCCACTGGGTGTGTTCTTGAGGTGGTCACTGGGTGTGTTCTTGGGGTGGCCACTGGGTGTGTTCTTGGGGTGGCCACTAGGTGTGTTATTGGGGTGGCCACTAGGTGTGTTATTGGGGTGGCCACTGGGTGTGTTCTTGAGGTGGCCACTGGGTGTGTTCTTGGGGTGGCCACTGGGTGTGGTCTTGAGGTGGCCACTGGGTGTGTTCTTGAGGTGGCCACTTGGTGTGTTCTTGAGGTGGCCACTTGGTGTGTTCTTGAGGTGGCCACTGGGTGTGTTCTTGGGGTGGCCACTGGGTGTGTTCTTGAGGTGGCCACTGGGTGTGTTCTTGGGGTGGCCACTTGGTGTGTTCTTGAGGTGGCCACTTGGTGTGTTCTTGAGGTGGCCACTGGGTGTGTTCTTGAGGTGGCCACTAGGTGTGTTCTTGAGGTGGCCACTAGGTGTGTTCTTGGGGTGGCCACTAGGTGTGTTCTTGGGGTGGCCACTGGGTGTGTTCTTGAGGTGTCCACTGGGTGTGTTCTTGAGGTGTCCACTGGGTGTGTTCTTGGGGTGGCAACTGGGTGTGGTCTTGAGGTGGCCACTGGGTGTGGTCTTGAGGTGGCCACTGGGTGTGTTCTTGAGGTGGCCACTTGGTGTGTTCTTGAGGTGGCCACTGGGTGTGTTCTTGGGGTGACCACTGGGTGTGTTCTTGGGGTGGCCACTGGGTGTGTTTTTGGGGTGGCCACTAGGTGTGTTTTTGGGGTGGCCACTAGGTGTGTTCTTGGGGTGGCCACTGGGTGTGTTCTTGGGGTGGCCACTGGGTGTGTTCTTGAGGTGGCCACTGGGTGTGTTCTTGGGGTGGCCACTGGGTGTGTTCTTGGGGTGGCCACTAGGTGTGTTCTTGGGGTGGCCACTAGGTGTGTTCTTGGGGTGGCCACTTGGTGTGTTCTTGAGGTGGCCACTGGGTGTGTTCTTGAGGTGGCCACTGGGTGTGTTCTTGGGGTGGCCACTGGGTGTGTTCTTGGGGTGGCCACTAGGTGTGTTCTTGGGGTGGCCACTTGGTGTGTTCTTGAGGTGGCCACTGGGTGTGTTCTTGAGGTGGCCACTGGGTGTGTTCTTGAGGTGGCCACTGGGTGTGTTCTTGGGGTGGCCACTAGGTGTGTTCTTGGGGTGGCCACTAGGTGTGTTCTTGGGGTGGCCACTAGGTGTGTTCTTGGGGTGGCCACTGGGTGTGTTCTTGAGGTGGCCACTGGGTGTGTTCTTGAGGTGGCCACTGGGTGTGTTCTTGAGGTGGCCACTGGGTGTGTTCTTGAGGTGGCCACTGGGTGTGTTCTTGAGGTGGCCACTAGGTGTGTTCTTGGGGTGGCCACTGGGTGTGTTCTTGGGGTGGCCACTGGGTGTGTTCTTGAGGTGGCCACTAGGTGTATTCTTGGGGTGGCCACTGGGTGTATTCTTGGGGTGGCCACTGGGTGTGTTGAGGTGGCCACTGGGTGTGTTCTTGAGGTGGCCACTGGGTGTGTTCTTGAGGTGGCCACTGGGTGTGTCCCTAATGTGGCCACTGGGTGTGTTCTTGGGGTGGCCACTGGGTGTGTTCTTGGGGTGGCCACTGGGTGTGTTCTTGGGGTGGCCACTGGGTGTGTTCTTGGGGTGGCCACTGGGTGTGTTCTTGGGGTGGCCACTGGGTGTGTTCTTGGGGTGGCCACTGGGTGTGTTCTTGGGGTGGCCACTGGGTGTGTTCTTGGGGTGGCCACTGAGTGTGTTCTTGGGGTGGCCACTAGGTGTGTTCTTGATGTGGCCACTGGGTGTGTTCTTGAGGTGGCCACTTGGTGTGTTCTTGGGGTGGCCACTGGGTGTGTTCTTGGGTGGCCACTAGGTGTGTTCTTGGGGTGGCCACTAGGTGTGTTCTTGGGGTGGCCACTTGGTGTGTTCTTGGGGTTGCCACTTGGTGTGTTCTTGAGGTGGCCACTGGGTGTGTTCTTGAGGTGGCCACTGGGTGTGTTCTTGAGGTGGCTACTAGGTGTGTTCTTGGGGTGGCCACTGGGTGTGTTCTTGGGGTGGCCACTGGGTGTGTTCTTGAGGTGGCCACTTGGTGTGTTCTTGGGGTGGCCACTGGGTGTGTTCTTGGGGTGGCGACTGGGTGTGTTCTTGAGGTGGCCACTAGGTGTGTTCTTGGGGTGGCCACTGGGTGTGTTCTTGGGGTGGCCACTGGGTGTGTTCTTGAGGTGGCCACTAGGTGTGTTCTTGGGGTGGCCACTGGGTGTGTTCTTTAGGTGATCACTGGGTGTGTTCCTGAGGTGGCCACTAGGTGTGTTCTTGGAGTGGCCACTGGGTATGTTCTTGAGGTGGCCACTGGGGGTGCTCTTGATGTGGCCACTGGGGGTGCTCTTGAGGTCGCTGCTGGTTGTGTTTTTGAGATGGCCACTGGATGTGTTCTTGATGTGGCCTCTGGGTGTGTTCTTGAACTGGCCACTGGGTGTGTTCTTGAACTGGCCACTGGGTGTGTTCTTGGGGTGGCCACTGGGTGTGTTCTTGAGGTGGCCACTTGGTGTGTTCTTGGGGTGGCCACTGGGTGTGTTCTTGGGGTGGCGACTGGGTGTGTTCTTGGGGTGGCCACTGGGTGTGTTCTTGAGGTGGCCACTGGGTGTGTCCCTAATGTGGCCACTAGGTGTGTTCTTGGGGTGGCCACTAGGTGTGTTCTTGGGGTGGCCACTGGGTGTGTTCTTGAGGTGGCCACTGGGTGTGTTCTTGAGGTTGCCACTAGGTGTGTTCTTGAGGTTGCCACTAGGTGTGTTCTTGAGGTGGCCACTGGGTGTGTTCTTGAGGTGGCCACTGGGTGTGTTCTTGAGGTGGCCACTGGGTGTGTTTTTGGGGTGGCCACTGGGTGTGTTCTTGGGGTGGCCACTGGGTGTGTTCTTGAGGTGGCCACTAGGTGTGTTCTTGACGTGGCCACTGGGTGTGTTCTTGGGGTGGCCACTGGGTGTGTCCCTGAGGTAGCCACTACGTGTGTTCTTGGGGTGGCCACTAGGTGTGTTCTTGGGGTGGCCACTGGGTGTGTTCTTGGGGTGGCCACTGGGTGTGTCCCCGAGGTAGCCACTACGTGTGTTCTTGGGGTGGCCACTAGGTGTGTTCTTGGGGTGGCCACTGGGTGTGTTCTTGAGGTGGCCACTGGGTGTGTTCTTGGGGTGGCCACTGGGTGTGTTCTTGGGGTGGCCACTGGGTGTGTTCTTGGGGTGGCCACTGGGTGTGTTCTTGGGGTGGCCACTGGGTGTGTTCTTGGGGTGGCCACTGGGTGTGTTCTTGGGGTGGCCACTGAGTGTGTTCTTGGGGTGGCCACTAGGTGTGTTCTTGATGTGGCCACTGGGTGTGTTCTTGAGGTGGCCACTAGGTGTGTTCTTGAGGTGGCCACTTGGTGTGTTCTTGAGGTGGCCACTGGGTGTGTTCTTGGGGTGGCCACTAGGTGTGTTCTTGGGGTGGCCACTAGGTGTGTTCTTGGGGTGGCCACTTGGTGTGTTCTTGGGGTTGCCACTTGGTGTGTTCTTGAGGTGGCCACTGGGTGTGTTCTTGAGGTGGCCACTAGGTGTGTTCTTGGGGTGGCCACTGGGTGTGTTCTTGGGGTGGCCACTGGGTGTGTTCTTGGGGTGGCCACTGGGTGTGTTCTTGGGGTGGCCACTGGGTGTGTTCTTGGGGTGGCCACTGGGTGTGTTCTTGAGGTGGCCACTTGGTGTGTTCTTGGGGTGGCCACTGGGTGTGTTCTTGGGGTGGCGACTGGGTGTGTTCTTGAGGTGGCCACTAGGTGTGTTCTTGGGGTGGCCACTGGGTGTGTTCTTGGGGTGGCCACTGGGTGTGTTCTTGAGGTGGCCACTAGGTGTGTTCTTGGGGTGGCCACTGGGTGTGTTCTTTAGGTGATCACTGGGTGTGTTCCTGAGGTGGCCACTAGGTGTGTTCTTGGAGTGGCCACTGGGTATGTTCTTGAGGTGGCCACTGGGGGTGCTCTTGATGTGGCCACTGGGGGTGCTCTTGAGGTCGCTGCTGGTTGTGTTTTTGAGATGGCCACTGGATGTGTTCTTGATGTGGCCTCTGGGTGTGTTCTTGAACTGGCCACTGGGTGTGTTCTTGAACTGGCCACTGGGTGTGTTCTTGGGGTGGCCACTGGGTGTGTTCTTGAGGTGGCCACTTGGTGTGTTCTTGGGGTGGCCACTGGGTGTGTTCTTGGGGTGGCGACTGGGTGTGTTCTTGGGGTGGCCACTGGATGTGTTCTTGAGGTGGCCACTGGGTGTGTCCCTAATGTGGCCACTAGGTGTGTTCTTGGGGTGGCCACTGGGTGTGTTCTTGGGGTGGCCACTGGGTGTGTTCTTGAGGTGGCCACTGGGTGTGTTCTTGAGGTGGCCACTTGGTGTGTTCTTGAGGTTGCCACTAGGTGTGTTCTTGAGGTGGCCACTGGGTGTGTTCTTGAGGTGGCCACTGGGTGTGTTCTTGAGGTGGCCACTGGGTGTGTTCTTGGGGTGGCCACTGGGTGTGTTCTTGAGGTGGCCACTAGGTGTGTTCTTGAGGTGGCCACTGGGTGTGTTCTTGGGGTGGCCACTGGGTGTGTCCCTGAGGTAGCCACTACGTGTGTTCTTGGGGTGGCCACTAGGTGTGTTCTTGGGGTGGCCACTGGGTGTGTTCTTGAGGTGGCCACTGGGTGTGTTCTTGAGGTGGCCACTTGGTGTGTTCTTGGGGTGACCACTGGGTGTGTTCTTGGGGTGGCCACTGGGTGTGTTCTTGGGGTGGCCACTGGGTGTGTTCTTGGGGTGGCCACTGGGTGTGTTCTTGGGGTGGCCACTGGGTGTGTTCTTGAGGTGGCCACTAGGTGTGTTCTTGGGGTGGCCACTGGGTGTGTTCTTTAGGTGATCACTGGGTGTGTTCCTGAGGTGGCCACTAGGTGTGTTCTTGGAGTGGCCACTGGGTATGTTCTTGAGGTGGCCACTGGGGGTGCTCTTGATGTGGCCACTGGGGGTGCTCTTGAGGTCGCTGCTGGTTGTGTTTTTGAGATGGCCACTGGATGTGTTCTTGATGTGGCCTCTGGGTGTGTTCTTGAACTGGCCACTGGGTGTGTTCTTGAACTGGCCACTGGGTGTGTTCTTGATGTGGCTGCTGCAGGTGTGATTGACTAGAATGTGATGTATATGAGTATATGTGTATGAGATAAACTGCATTATATTACTATAAAATAAAATCTTCACAATTAATTAATTTTTTGTACAATACCTTCCTAATTGCAGGTTTGTGTTAACTCGTTATTCCTATGTGCAACCGTTGGGTCGTGACAAGCCACCACATGCAGCCGCACACTACCTTTATGGATCCAAGGTGTGTACATGTACATGAATCAGATCAAGAGCAAGTCTTTTTTATTGAATAAATATTCATATCATTACCTCTCTGTGAGTTGCCTTAAATATTTTCTGTTGGCCATTATATGGTGAAGTATAATTTGAGTCTTTTAATTTTCAGGCTCTTAATAGTGCTTATACCAATATCTACAGTCTTTACAATAATTTTGTGGGGGCACCACATTTCGAGGCCATTGTTCGTCTTCTTGGTTACCAGGGTATTGCTGTGGTGATGGAGGAACTTCTTAAAATTGTGAAGAGCTTGGTAAGTTCACTACATTATCATCCATATACATTTTACAGATCAGATCAATGGTTCATTTAACAGTCTACATCATTCGCTCAGTCAGCAGGCCACAACATTGGCTGATTTTGCAGGTCAGATATTGGTGTATTTGCCAGTCCATGTCATTGCCTCATTTGAAAGACCATGTCATTGGTTCATTTGATAGACCACACCATTGGTTCATTTTGGCAGACCACGTCACCAGTCCATCTGGCAGACTGTGTCATTGGTTCATTTCGCAGGAACTTTTGTCATAAATATTAATTTCAAAATAAGTGTATAAGGTTTATGTATATATTACTTTGTTTGATTACCTTCCTCCAACCATTTTCTGTGCTGTTTTGTCATCGACAGCTTCAAGGTACTATTCTTCAGTATGTCAAGACATTAATGGAAGTCATGCCTAAAGTATGTAAATTACCCAAATATGAATATGGATCACCCGGTAAGGATTATTTAGAATTTTTTTTTTATTTTGTTGACCACTTTCTTTTGAATTTATGTATTCACGCCGGTTTTCTCACACCCGGCGTGACATACACTGACATGTCAGATAGTAATTCTATGTTTTTTGAACACAGGCGTCCTTGGCTACTACCACGCTCACTTGGAGTCAATTATCCAGTATGCTGAGCTCAAGACTGATGTGTTTCAGAGTTTCAGAGAAGTTGGCAATGCTGTTTTATTCTGTCTACTCATAGAGCAGAGTTTAGCGCAGGAAGAAGTCTGCGACCTCCTGCATGCTGCTCCATTCCAAAACATCATTCCAAGGCCTTTTGTTAAAGGTATGTGTGTTGTTGTGTATTGTACTTTCCTGAAATTATTTTGAATTGCAAAACTGTCTGTATTTGGGTTCCATCCATCTGTCCATCTATCACATCTCAGAAGTTCAGAGACCAATGGTACATGGTTGATACATGATGATATACATATGCCCCAGATTTTTTTTCTGTTCAGATACAAAATGGTCAACTGATGGCCATATTTGACCCCAAAATGGCCAAAAAATATATATTTATATGTGTGGCGCATTGTCACCAATTCTGTTCAAACTTAGAATATGAGTACCAGTAATATCTGTTGGCATACTGTTGGCAAATTGGTCGACTAGTGGCCATTTTAATTGTCAAAATTACTTTTCATGCAGCCATTTTGAAACACAATTTTGAAAATTATAACTCTATACAGACTATTTCAAATATTAATATTATTTGATTATGCAAATGTATTCGATGAATCATGTTGTCATGGCAGCTCAAATTCAAATATTTTGAAAAATGAAAATTTTCCTGTCAAACATAATCCACAAAGACAATCAAAAGTCTGAGTCAATCAATTTATCTTTCAGATGGAGAGAAACTGGAAAGTAAGATGAAGAAATTGGAAGGAAAATATGCACCCTTACAAGTAGTACCAATAATAGAAAAGCTAGGAACTGCTGAGGTGAGGTGTTGAGTTTATTACGACTTGGGTTTTTGACTCCCATGTGCGAAGCACAAAATGGGAGTCTTTGCAGTTAGTGTGTGTGTATGTGTGTATGTGTGTATGTGTGTATGTGTGTATGTGTGTGTGTGTGTGTGTATGTGTGTCCGACTGTTCCACTGCTATCTCAAGAACCATACATCGGTTTTTGATGAAACTTGGTGCATAGATGCTCTGGGCCAATGCGCAGATTTGATTAGGTTTTGGTAAAAATCCATGCTCGTTAATTACCTAATTTGCATGATAATTAGCTAATTTTTAGCTGTTCTATGACTGTTCCACTGATATCTAAAGAACCACTCATTGGATTTTGATAAAACTTGGTACATAGATGCTCTGAACATATGCGCAGATTTGATTAATTTTTGGTAAAAATCCGTGCATATTAATTACCTAATTTGCATGATAATTAGCTATTTTTTAGTGGTTCCATGACTGTTCCACTGATATCTAAACAACCACTCATTGGATTTTGATGAAACTTGGTACATAGATGCTCTGAACTAATGCTAGGTTTTGATTAGTTTTTGGTAATAATCCGTGGATACTAATTACCTAATTTGCATAATGATTAGTCAATCTTCGGTTTTTCCACTGATATCTCAAGTACTAATCATCACATTCCAATGAAACTTGGTACATAGATGTCATACGACACTGCACAGACCTGATAGTTTTTAAGGTAATATCAGTACATATTAATTACCTAATTTGCATAATTAATTAATTTTCAGCATTTGATATAAGTAGTTAGCATTACATTTCAATGAAACTTGGTACTTACATACTCAAGGACTATGCAGAGATTGATTGTTTTCGATAAATATTTGTGCATATTAATCACCTAATTTGCATAATTAGTTAATTTTCAGCTTTTCCACAGGTATCTCAAGTACTAATCATCGCATTTCAATGAAACTTGGTACATAGATCCTTTAGGACTATGCAGAGACCTGATTTGTTTTAGGGTAAATAATTGTGCATATTAATTACCTAATTTGCATAATTAATTTTCAGCTTTTCTACTGATATCTAAAGTACTAATCATCACATTTCAATGAATCTAGAATTATGCAGACCCAATTAGTTTCCGGTAAATATTTGTGCATATTAATCACCTAATTTGCATAATTAACCAACTTTCACACTGATATCTCAGGTACTATACATCACATATCAATGAATGTACATGGATGCTGTAGGACAATAGACAGACCTGAATAATTGTGGGTTAAAATCTGTACATATTAATTACCTAATTTGCATAATTAACCAATTTTAAGCTTTCACACTGATATCTAAAGTACCGTAAAAACTCCAAAATTTCGACCGGTTTTAAATAATTGGTGTTCGATATGTGACGTGTTTTTATAGTCAAAATTAAGGTGCATTTTCGGACGGTCGAATTTTTCAGAATAGAAATCAGCAAATGAAAAAATGGGGATGATAGACAGTGTGCTTCATTAGTTTTTAAAAAATGCAATGTCCGTCAATTGACGTAAACTTCCTCATGTTTCACGGTAAAAGCAAAGGTCGTGGCCGAGTTGTAACTCAAAATCTAAACAAAGTCATCAATCAGTGAGTATTATGACAAGCAAAACAAAACATCAAGACGCGGAGAAGAGGTCAGCACAAAACTAATAGGTCAAAAGACAAAGCTGTCTCGCACTACCTAGAAAAACTTGCGAATGTTCGAAGTACAGGTACCCATTGGACAAAAGATGCATGGAAGTTTAGCAAACTATCTCCCCGACCCAGTGCAATGTATCCGGTTAGAATCAAAGCTCACGTGTCCCTTATTTGAGGGACCAAATTCTGCCGTAAATTCGCCCTTGGATTAAAAAATAAAATGGGATTTAAGAAAATAAAATGGGACTTTTAAGGTGTATTTTGGCGTCATTTTTCGGACATTTCAATCAATCCTGCCGGCTAAAATAGAGTCTAAGTTTTACCGTAGTCATTGACGTTTGTCTATTCAAGAGTACACGTGTATGATTTTTATCGTGACTAGCGTGAGCGGGTAAGCTTCCTTTCGAGAATGAGCTGTTATCACTGTGAACAATGTTAAATTATTCTTCAGATGACCAGTTTATTTTTTAAAAACAACTAATTTTTTTATTTAAAAAAAATCATGCCGTTTTCGCATCAAAATCCAAGCCAAAATATCGTACTACAACACCAATTTCTTCCGCATTGCGTTCAATAACATTAACATATTTAAATAAGCTATGGTAATTTGAACACGTTGGCATCATCCAGCTTTTTGATTGGTTAATTAGCGATTTGACCTATTTGACCTAAGAGAACATGGCGGATATCCTACAGCATCAAACGTTTATACGAGACCGGAATCATTCGCTTACGATGAAACTAAGTTGACTTTTATTTGTATTTCATAACCATTCAACAAATTTATTTTGTGTACATTATTATAATCACTACTGAGTACAGTAATAATCAACAATTCAGAAACGCAGCATGCCGAGATTTTTGTGTTCGTTTTTATTTGAAACTTCGTTTATTTAGAATATATTTTCGTTACCAATAAAATAAAAATCTCTCAGTCAATCAGAAACCCGGATTCATGCCTTCGAGGAAGGTCCCGTTTGAACGCTCACATCGTTTTTTTTTTCGTTTGGGGGAAAACTAAAACTGGTCGCAATTTTCGAATAAGAATGAGTCGGCAATTTTTAGTGGAGTCGAAAATTTGTAGGTAAATAAAACACAGAAACCGGCAAATAAATAGGCGATCGAATTTTTAGAGGGGTCGAAATTTTGGAGTTTTCACGGTACTAATTATTCCATTTCAATGAAACTTAGTATAAAGATGCTCTAGGACAATGTACAAACCTAATTAGTTTTGGGTAAAAATCTGTTCATATTAATTCCCTAATAAGCATAATAATTTTTTGGTTCTAATCACATTTCAATTAAACTTGGAGACATAGATTTTCTGTTACATTGCGCAGAACTCATTAGTTTTACACTCAAATCTGGTCATATTAATTTTCTGATTTGCATAATTAGTTTTCAGCTAAATAATTTCGAATTATATTTAATGTGTCTCCAATACTCTCAGCACATGGGAGTTCTTTCTAAGCTTTCTTTGATTTGACATGCACCTTCACAGTAAACTTGTGTTTACTGATGTCAAAAATAATTGTCAATATATTCATTTGTATTATATTTATGTCAGTTTTGAATGCTTGCTCGTAATGAGAAAAAATAAAGTTTATCGGCTTGTCTGTATTTGATGCATTGTCAGTAAAAGGTAAATTAAATTAAAAAGGTAAATTATTGAGTTTTCATAAAAACTACAGTATTCATTGTGGTCGATCAGTATTTGCAATTAAAAACATTGTATAATGTTAATTTGTACTTTGGTTTCTTCTTCGTAGCAAGCACAGATAGCAAGAGAAGGAGATTTGTTGACAAAAGAGAGACTTTGCTGCGGCCTAACAATGTTTGAGATTGTCTTGACACGGATAAAGACGTTTCTTGATGACCCTGTGTGGCATGGTGAACCCCCAGCTAATGGTGTAATGAATATAGACGAGTGTACTGAATTTCATCGGCTCTGGAGTGCTATACAATTTGTCGTTTGTCTGCCACTCAAACTAAACGAGTTCACTGTGGAGTAAGTAGAGCCTTGTTTTCACTCATCAACATTAGGCAGTGTCACCTCAGTGTTTGGCAGATAATGGCATTCAAGAACGTGTGTGAACACACAAAAAATGGCCGTGGCAAGAACCCAGTACTCAATATGCCCACTCAACAATAACAGAAATACACAGTATTCCCATGTGAAAAGCTCCCAATCCTGTTTATGTTTATCTACATATATCATTGTGAATGTAACACACTACTACCAGATAACTGCATGGGGCTGTACTATAAAAACGTAATCTTCTAAATGTATTATTCTATGTTAATTCTGACAGGGAATGTTTTGGTGAAGGTTTGAACTGGGCCGGCTGTGTTCTTATAGTGTTACTCACACAGCAAAGGCGGTTTGAAGCGCTTGATTTCTGTTACCACGTGCTAAGAGTCCAAAGGGTTGATGCGAGGGAAGACTCTGTCAAAGGCATCGTAAGTAAATTGATGGCTAATGCAAAGAAGTATTTGGTTAATACATGTATCTGTAGAACTCTACTTCATTACTGATTTTTACTATTTTGTAGATATCACCTAGTCGATTCAGAGTCACTGATATTTTCATGACATTGTTGTTACATGCAATATAAACAGTGGCTTGATTAGGAATGAATATAATATGACATGTAATATATAAGGTGATAAATTCCCTGTGCCAATGAATGTGAAACCCTGCAATCTTGAAATCTCGTAATCTCGTACATGTTGTCACACCAGTGTATATTTGTTTGGTAATGTTGAATAACGCCAAGAAAGAGCTTTAGATGCTAGGCAATAAAAGTAGCATGAACAGCTTTTCTCTCATTTTTAGCTCCGCTGTCGACTTTGTCGAGCGGAGCTTATCATATGAGTGATTGTCCGTCGTCGTCGTCGTCCGTCGTCGTCCGTGTCAATGTTTTACTTTTTCGACTTCTTCTTGAAAACTACAAGCCTGAATGCTTTGATACTTGGTGTATATGTACCTTGGGTAGACCTCTCTCAGATTTGTTCATTTCATGATGATATCTTCAATTCTCTAATTTTGGTGAATATTTTTGTCATTTTTAGTAAAAAGTGATATTTTCGACTTCTTGTTGAAAACCGCAAGTGCAATTGCTTTGATATTACATATATAGGTACTACATGTGGACCTCTCTCAGATTTGTTCATTTTGTAATGATATCTTTAATTCTCTAATTTTGGTGAATATTTTTGTCATTTTTGGTAAAAAGTGATATTTTCGACTTCTTGTTGAAAACCGCAAGTCCAATTGCTTTGATATTACATATATAGGTACTACATGTTGACCTCTCTCAGATTTGTTCATTTTGTAATGATATCTTCAATTCTCTAATTTTTGTGAATATTTTTGTAATTTTTGGTAAAAAGTGATATTTTCGACTTCTTGTTGAAAACCGCAAGTCCAATTGCTTTGATATTACATATATAGATACTACATGTGAACCTCTCTCAGATTTGTTCATTTTGTAATGATATCTTTAATTCTCTAATTTTGGTGAATATTTTTGTAATTTTTGGTAAAAAGTGATATTTTCGACTTCTTGTTGAAAACCGCAAGTCCAATTGCTTTGATATTGTACTACATGTGGACCTCTCTCAGATTTGTTCATTTTGTAATGATATCTTTAATTCTCTAATTTCGGTGAATATTTTTGTAATTTTTGGTAAAAAGTGATATTTTCGACTTCTTGTTGAAAACCGCAAGTCCAATTGCTTTGATATTACATATATAGGTACTGTAAAGGGGGTAATTATTCACTGGGTTTTAATTTAGCTTATTTCGCTGACTGGAAAAATGCGCTAAATTAAAACACAGTGAATATGTAAAATTTAGCATAGAACACGTTATCTAAATGATAAAACAGTGAATTTAAAACCCACTGAATATGCCTGTAATGGTAAATCAGTGAAATTTAAACCCAGTGAAAATTAGTCATTTTACAGTACTACATGTGGACCTCTCTCAGATTTGTTCATTTCATAATGATATCTTTAATTCTCTAATTTTGATGAATATTTTTGTAATTTTTGGTAAAAAGTGATATTTTCGACTTCTTGTTGAAAACCGCAAGTCCAATTGCTTTGATATATTATACATATAGGTACTACATGTGGACCTCTCTCAGATTTGTTCATTTTCTAATGATATCTTCTGTTCTTTAATTGCCATGTGCATTGCTAACAGCGGAGCTATCTCAGCCGACAGGCTGCTTGTTTTAGCTCCGCTGTCGACTTTGTCGAGCGGAGCTTATCATATGAGTGATTGTCCGTCGTCGTCGTTCGTGTCAATGTTTTACTTTTTCGACTTCTTCTTGAAAACTACAAGCCTGAATTCTTTTATACTTGGTGTATATGTACCTTGGGTAGACCTCTCTCAGATTTGTTCATTTCATGATGATATCTTCAATTCTCTAATTTTGGTGAATATTTTTTGTCAATTTTGGTAAAAAGTGATATTTTCAACTTCTTGTTAAAAACCGCAAGTCCAATTGCGTTGATATTACATTTATAGGTACTACATGTGGACCTCTCTCAGATTTGTTCATTTTATAATGATATCTTTAATTCTCTAATTTTGGTGAATATTTTTGTCATTTTTGGTAAAAAGTGGTATTTTCGACTTCTTGTTGAAAACCGCAAGTCCAATTGCTTTGATATTACATATATAGGTACTACATGTGGACCTCTCTCAGATTTGTTCATTTCGTAATGATATCTTCAATTCTCTAATTTTGGTGAATATTTTTGTAATTTTTGGAAAAAGTGATATTTTCAACTTCTTGTTAAAAACCGCAAGTCCAATTGTTTTGATATAACATATATAGGTACTACATGTGGACCTCCCTCAGATTTGTTCATTTTGTAATGATATCTTTAATTTTCTAATTTTGGTGAATATTTTTGTCATTTTTGGTAAAAAGTGATATTTTCGACTTCTTGTTAAAAACCTCCAATCCGATTGCTTTGATATTACATATATAGGTACTACATGTGGACCTCTCTCAGATTTGTTCATTTCATGATGATATCTTTAATTCTCTAATTTTGATGAATATTTTTGTAATTTTTGGTAAAAAGTGATATTTTCGACTTCTTGTTAAAAACTGCAAGTCCAATTGCTTTGATATATTATACATATAGGTACTACATGTGGACCTCTCTCAGATTTGTTCATTTTCTAATGATATCTTCTGTTCTTTAATTGCCATGTGCATTGCTAACAGCGGAGCTATCTCAGCCGACAGGCTTCTTGTTTGTTTTTTTTAACTCGTGTAATGCCGAGCAAAAATGAACTTTATGATATCAAATGCTAGAGTGTTCATGCTTACATATATGCAAACAGCACATTGCTTAAAAATGAATTTTTGGTTGACCATTAATTTATATTCCAGCTATTTGCATGTGTTACACTCCAGACTGTGCACACAAAAAAGATTTAAATAAACAATAAGCTTTAACGTTGTAATTCTGTTGTCTGGACTTGAGAACAGTTGCGACAAAAAGAACAAATCTCCTAATCTGTAAAATATTAGCTAATTAAATTGGGCGTGAAAACAAGGTGTGACACATGCCACATGGGCATATCATCGTGTGTTTTCTGATTTTGTACCGCAAAGGAAATTATGGCTCAGTTTATACTTGTATATATATTAAAATATATGAAATCCTCAAACGAATCGTCAAAATGAAATGAAATGCATTAAGATTTCCTGTATCGCCGTATCACCTCATTTTGTGTGCTCAATTGTTTTTCAGGCATTGAAGAGGTTTGTGGACAGAGTTCGGAAATTTCAAATTCTCAACTGTCAAATTTTCTCTATTCTCAACAAGTACCTGAAATCCAGTGATTCTGATAACTTGCCAGTGGAACAAGTCAGGTGTTATCAACCTCCAATACATCAATCAGTAGCCAATAATATCTGAGGTGATTGTGTGTTGAAGTCAAGTAATGGCCGTCAAGTCCAAGAACCAGTAGTAGCACTCTGTTGAGTGTTTTCACTTCACAGATAGCCAAAATCAATTGAAATTTGATTTCCTGTAGCTGTTACATATCACTTAATTGGACATCTTCACCGTGAAGTATGAACTAACAGTCATGTAACCATGGCAATGTATCAGGCAATACTCTTGCTATACTGTCTTTCTGCACTATTTGTCGTAATAATATATCATGTATTTACAACCAATTGGTTGAGTCGATGAACAAAAAAAAACTGCCATACTCTCTCACACTCATGATTACACATTGAGGCTTTAAACCTTGAAACTCAAAATACAATTTTTTATATTAATATAATTTCTTAATTCAATTTCGTGTTTTACCGGGAAAATATGTTTACAATCTTCTGATTTATGATAACGAATGCTAACAAAAATTTGTTTAATTTAGGATTTCTGTAAATGTAAAATATACTTCAATGTGTGCTTTAGAGATAGATGACAGACATAGTGCTCTCCATTCTGGCTCTGCCATCTCATTCCCATCTAACATACTTTGGAACAGGTGGATTTACTATACCAATAATGCTGCAGGGATAGACTGGTTTTGATTCTAATCATGTTTGAAAATAACATTGTGGAATGCAGTGTATTATAATTTAGTCTTCAGATTCAATTTTATTTTAACATTTTTCTCATTTGGTTGAATTTAATTTTTTTTCAGAATTTATAAAATAAGCTGTCTTACAAAACATTGCTATATGCTTAAGATATGCTTCTCAAATAATATCTGTCGGTTTTGCAATATTTGTCATTTTCATGTTTTCTATTGAGTTGTTGTTAGCTCACATGTCCATTATGTGACTATATGTCTAGTGTTATAATCTAAATTAATTAAAATCTGTGTTACATAATGTATATGTGGTAAATCATTCAAATCGTATTATTCTCAAAAATTTTATTTTAAGTGAGGTACCCAAACAACAATTTCCTTGTAATTGCTCAAAATATGGTCATAGTTCATAATAAAATAACTTGATAGAGAGTAATGTAGGAGAGTTTTCTTTAGTTGAATGTTTAGCAAGGTGAGTATGCCCCACTAAATAGTTAACATTCAAACACCCTGTGAAGTACAATTGGAATGAAAAATTAATAGGGGTTAGATGTTTCATTTTTTGGACTGACCTGTAGCATATTTTTGAAAGGTTTATTACAATTGTTTTTAACTGAATTCTGTAAATAGTATATAGAAGTTGTTTACAGTAAAGAATATTTGTGTTATTTGTTGCCTATAATGTAAATATGTAATGTGTCAATTCTTAGTTTTCCAACAAGCATCAACATTTTCATCTTCAGATACCTATTTGGCATGCCTAGCTATTTTGAGTTTTTTCATAGAGTTTCTTTATATTTGAGATTACAGTGCTATTGTCTTTTATGTGTGTACAGCTGTGCAGTGATTAGATCTTCCTCCATATTGTTCAGTAGAATTAGTAATACAATTTGCATGTCATTGGGGTGGGGGTTTATTCAACAAGGTTGAGGTCATTGAAGCATGTGTATTTATTTCTTTATTGTGAATTTATTAATAATTGATAACTAATTCAAAATATTGGGCAGACATTAACCTCAATTTCACTACATGTTCAGTATTGTTCTCATATGATCATCAAAAAGACACATCTGTCAGAAATACACACCACATGTAGGAAATACACACCACCGGTCAGAAATGCACACTAAATGTAAGAACCGCACACCACATGTAGGAAATGCACACTACCTGTCAGAAATACACACTACCTGTCAGAAATACACACCACATGTAGGAAATACACACCACATGTAGGAAATACACACCACATGAAGGAAATACAAATCAACTGTCAGAAACACACCACATGTAGTAAATACCATGGTTGTACTCTAGTACGTCCATGGAAATACACACCAACTGTCAGAATTACACAACACTACATCCAATGTAAAATACAGAGTTGACATCATTATGCGTTCCACTGCCAGTACATTAAAATTATGTATGTATGTATGAAGTTTATGATTAAACATACATTTTATGAAATTGTGCAGATTTAAATTATTGGGATGTTATAATGGATAGGATGATTATAACAGAGTTTTGGGGAACATAAAGTATGTTTTTATGAACACCTGCAATCCCAGCAGACGTGGTGATCTTTTTAAGCATGTTACCGGTAGTTGATATCCTTGGCTGTGTAATTGCAGTCAAATTGGTATTTTGATATTGCAAAAATAGTCAACTAGCAATCATTTGGTATTTTATGTTATTCTTGCAAGTTTCTTCCTATGCATATAATCAGCAATTATAATTTGAACTGAATGCTGAATCGGCTACTGGTAAAAACGTACTGTTTCGCTGTACGTGTGATTATTGTCACCACATTTTGTCAGTCTATGCACCACCTCCACTCCCACTGCATTACAATGGACATGCAGTGTTTATCTCCATGTGATTTGTCCTGAATGTTGAGATCGATTACCGGTAAAAACAACACTAGGACTGTGTTGTTAAAGCTTTGTAATAACAAACTCTAGTCACGTGACAAGGAGATATTCCAAGACAAGGGTAACAACGTAACTGGCACCCTGGCAAAACTCCTTATTCAAAGCCTAACATGGTCAGAAAGACAAGTACAGTAAGATTCACGTTTGTGCAAGTTTGTCAATCTCTGCCCTGTATTTGTGATGATTGGTGCCGTCAGGTGAGAGGTCTTCAGGTAGTGAGAAAGAAATGTGTTCTGAGTTTTGCTTGCATGATGTCTATAGTGAATACCAGGGAGTAACCTAGACCTCTCAATTCGTGCTTCTTCGCTGAATATGACTCCTGAAGGGGATTTGCATTTACATATGTACAAGTCTGATTGTTTCAGAACCTATCTGGGTAAGCGACCAAACCCTTAATATTGAAATTGGCCGCCACAAAAGAATCCCTCTGAATGTCAGTTTGTGACATGTGTAATCAAAACCAGGTGGAAGATGAAGCCTATTTATTTCCTTATCAAATGCAATAAATACCAGGATCTCGGGGAAAATATCTATTTAGCATTGCCGATTCACAATAGTAAATTACTAGATTCACAGTTCATTGAATTAATTTCCAGTAACAACCTACTTGTTTGCATCAATATAGCAAATTTATAAAAACAGGATCAGAAATCAAGCAGGATCAATTCTAGGTGTTTTTTTTTTCACCCCCCCCCCCCCCATGTCTTTTTCTCAACCTTCTGTCCAATTTTTTACTCCTGTGTACGAAGCACACAATGGGAGTCTTTGCAGTTAGTGCATCTGTGTGTCTGTCTGTTCCACTGATATCTCAAGAACCAATTAACAGATTTTACTGAAACTTGGTACGTGCAGACCTGATTAGTTTTTGGTTGAAATCTGTGCATATTAATTATGTAATTTGCATATTAATCACCCAAATTTAATTTAAGCATTTTAACTTGTTTGCTACATAGATGCTCTGCGATAGTGCGAAGTACTGTTTTGTTTTGATTGAAATCCTGTGCATACTAATTTGCATATTAATTAGCCAATTTAAGCATTTTTACTTTTTCTCAAGATCTCAAGATAAGCCATATACATGTTCAGTTTATGATTACATTTTTTCTTACTAATCACCTTATTTGCATAAATTAAGCACTATATACAATGTAGGTGTTCCATAAATATCTTGAGTACCACTGATCATATTTTAATGAAACTAGGTACATAGGAGATTTTGAATAATCCACAGATCTGATTGAAGGATTGAAATCCATGCATATTAATTAGTTATTTGTTTCATATGTGTTTCTTAATATGCATAACAAGTACCGGGGGTACTGGTGGACAACATTAACAATTTCACACACAACTTTTTCGATTTTGTACCCATCGTTTCGTCTTTCACTCTGTACAGGCAAATATACATCACTTCCCAACTAACTTTCTCTATATTCCAGCAAATTTGTTGGCTTTTCTACAAACTTTTTCTACTTTTCATACAAATGTTTTGTCTTTCCATGCAGCTCTTACTTCCCAAGAATCAATTTACTTTTTACCAATTTTCAAGCCAACTTTATTGATCTTCAAAGCAATCTTTCAACAAAAGTTTTTGTCCCTGCAACCACTTTGTCTTTCTGGGCAACTTTTACCAAAGTCCACTTAAACTTTCGAGGCAATGTTTTTGACTTTGACTTTTTTTTTGAAACACTTAACAAAGTGCGCTTTAATACCAACTTTTGTGAGTTCTTGGCAACTTTCACTGCTTTCCAGGTGTTTTTAAAATGTTCCTGCCTATCTTTTTAACTTTTAGTATATTTTTCAACACTCCTGGCAATATTTAGAACTTTCAAATCTACATTTCCAACTTTCCTGATCCTCCATGCAACTACTATTTCAACTTTTTTCATCCAGGATATTTGACTTTGCTCTCACATTTGTTCTTGAAAGGTCACAAGGATTTTTATCATGAAGCTATTGTTCATAATAGAAAATAAATTCCGAAGTAAGGAACTTCAGGTCTTAAAATATGAAACTAACTTAGGTTCCATCTGTATGTATACATCTATTCGTACATCCATCCAGAACAATTTCTGAGACAAGACAGGGTCACCATGAACACTTCCTTCAGTGGTTGGGATTATTTTTTTCATGTTTTAAAACTTATCTCATCAAAACAAACTTAGTCAAAGAGAACAAAAAAATAACATTTTGTACTCTGTGAAATTGGCAGCAATGATCTTGTCCTGTGCGCTGTCAATCTAGTTGGTGATGGAGTTGCAGATGGGATTAAATCAAAGGAAATGACCCATTTTTCTGCTTGACGAGGTCTACTTCAGCAAAGCTCCATTTGTTTTCATTATATTATCAGAGAAAGAAATAAGCACAAAATATGTAACCATGATATATCAACATTATTTAATACTACAAATATAATAATGAACAAAGCAGTCCGTTTATCATACCTATTCTACGATCAAGCATTACAAACGCAGACATGTTATAGAGACTGGCACTCTTACACACTGGCACTTAACACAAAATTACACAGACGAACATTTCAACAACAGATTATAAGAATAGAAGCACAACAATAAACGGTGATAACATCTTTTCAATGGACCCTAATATATTCTTACACTGAGTTTCTCTGGGAATAGCATCCAATATTGGCAGATACTTTCTTTGCAATAAATAGAAATGCTGGGGGAAAAAAGACAAGACAGCTAAAAGATGACACAAACACACTTTGATTATTTTGCCAGTTTGTTATAGTTCCACCACAATAACGCAATAAAATAGAAAAACACTGGAGAAAATAAATAAACGAAAGCTGATCAGATTCAGCAGCTCTAACCTCAAACACAAAAACTCTTGTCAAACTGTTATTGACAATAGAGGGCGCTCTTTAATTTATCTATCAGAATAGCAACTGACCATTATTTACAAATACAATTTTTTTTCCTGACTGCTCCAAATAGTATCTAAAATATAATATAGCAACTTATTGCTATCTCTTTAAGTATGTTTTTAAAGCAAAATCATAAAATATACTGAAACAAAAAACATTCCTCTTATATGGTTGTATGTACAATATAAACAGAAGCATTAAATGCCTTATCTTTTAAATAACTGTCATATCTCGACAAATAACCATGGCAACAGATGCCACAAGCAGACAACAATGCATATAAATGTATTAAATTCAGCTCTTTGATAGAAGAGTATCCCATATTGCTGATTAACTGAATGTAGTTAATATTAATCAATTTTAAGTGTTTTTATCTATCCTGCTTTTGTTTTTCGACATCAAAATAAAAGTGCAAAATTTAATTTTTGATTTTCATAATCAAATCTAAATACATCTTAAGCACAAGGTGTGTTCACACTAGTGTTTTTAAGCAAAAATCCTGCTAGATATGTTTACACTAGTGTTTTAAAGCACAACTACTGCTAGATGTATTCACTACTGTTACATTTAAATATATAGTTTTGATCTAATCACATAAGAGAAGTCGCTATCAAGCAGCTGATTTTAGATTTTAAAAACACAATTTTTTTTCTTAAATATATCGTATATTTTTTTTAATATTAACTTTTCAGTGAATTATTCAAATTAGTTCTCATTACAAAATATTGAGCAGTTACACTGCATTAGACAGCAAGCCACGTTCACACTCAACATATCTGAACTGACACCAAGATTTGGTCTCCAAACTTTACATTTCACTGAATAAACACAAACCAACACAAAGAAAACTGTATAAATAGAGCTAACACATAATCCATCCATTTAAACAACAGTTTATAATTTCTAATATAAATAAATACATAAAATACTTTTCGTCCACAGAGAAAATTGACAGTGAAAAGCAGTAATCTAAAACTATTCATCTACTCTTTGGTTAAGCCATAGATCATAGAGTCTATAGGCCTAGCAAGTGTCTGTCTGCGTACACAAGGCTTGATTGAGCCTCATTACCTTCACCAACACTTGATAAATGCAAATTTTTCAAAATGATAAAGACTAGCAAATACGTCTATCAAGAGGCTTGACACTTGCAGTTAACTGTCTATCGGCACAGAACATAAACATCTACTATCTGCCGTCGATAGAAAACTACATACGTGTGATATTTCAGTCATGTTTGCAAAAAATACAAATCACAAGTAGTTGCACAATTGTTTTTCATAATTCTATTTGTTTCCTTTTCAACCACACTATTCTGACTAATAGAAATGCATATAAAGCCGTAGAAATAAAGACAGCTTTTTGCTTTCTTGTTAAAACATATAAACATTAAGTAATATCCAAATAGAAAAACAATATGCTCCTGAGGGCCAATAAATCTTGGAACATTTATTTATCTTCTTAGTTACTTTTTTATTATTTAATCTACCTTCACTAAATTTTAAATTTCCAAGCACATCTGTTTTTTTTATTTTTTTTATTTTTTATTAAGAAAGCAAGAAGCTTAGCTCTGCAATAGATGCTGAATTTTATTTTAAATAATGAAAACAAGAACAAATCCCAGAGATATTTATCAAAGGACAAAATATTAAATTTGTTTCAAATAAAAAAATTGAATAATGCAAGTCAGCTGCTGGTTGGACATTTACAAACACAAAAGTTGGGAAATTATATCTTTTTTTATACAGTTTATAATAAAACAAATATAGAAATTTGCACTTAATATTAGTATATTTTTTTCTATATGAAAAGATTATGCTCTCACGAAACAAAAATTCCCGGCGTAGATGTAAGTTCTTGGGGCTTGTGAAATGATGGATGCACTAACTCAACAGTAACTGCTTGGTGTGTGATGTCTGCCGTTGTACTGATCACCTCTTCTGTTTGAACTTCTGTTATTGGTGCTTCCTCTATGTCGTTCACCACAACAGTGGAATTTTCTTTTTCGCTCATAACGCTGTCACAGTCACTGTTCAAGGCTTTTTCATTGTCTTCAGGGGTTGGGGTTGCTTTGGCTCCTTCCAAATGCTTGATGGCCTGAACTATTGCATCAAGGTTCTGTCTGGCAGCGTTGTTAGCTGTGATGACAGGTGGGGCGTGTATCAGTTGTACCGGCACAGGTACAACCGTCTGCGTTTGTTGCATTTGCTGAATTTCATGCATTCGTTGAACGTCAAGGAGCTGTTTCTGTTGTTCCTGCAAATCAACGTGTCAACAGTTAAATAAGAAGGCATTGCTCATCTTCAATGTTGTCAATTGTCGTTCTATAAAGTATATTTTGTTGTATTTCAGATCAATTAATTTTTAAAGAATCATCAGCTTAAATTACACACTTTCAATGTTTTACTGCCATGCTTGTGCCTAAAATGTTATTTAGTATGGTGTTAAATGTGTACTGTCATTTGTATGCAAATTAGCAATGTACAGACCGACAGTGGTGGTGGAAAACATTGAAATCCGAATCTTAAGTAATAATACTCGACAGGTACACTTACATGTTTTGCAATCTCTCGCAATTTTTCAGGATAAAGCTGTGCCTCCAAGCTGCGGTTGCGTTCCTCCAACAACATGCGAAGCCTTCGTTCGCGGTCCAACTGTTGTCGTAACTCTACCATTTCCTTCTGTAACTCTTCCATCTAGTGAAGGATGCAATAATAAAAACTGAGTATACAGCAACCATGCCAAGTAACGAGTTCAAAAACTAAAATGATGTTGATGATGTTTTGAGTAAAAGGAATAGCATGCCATCACCTACATCAAAACTCACCGATAAATCTTCCACCTCAGGACTTCCAATACCTTCATCCGATGAAATACTATCCTCATTCTTTCGTCTTTTTGGCGGGGACTCCTTTGTCTCGGCACTTCTCTTAGCAAGCATCTGTCTCATCTGCGTATTCTGTTGCAACAAGCGAGTCTTCTCTTGCTCCAGATTAAAGATGAACTCAGACGTCTGTTGCAATATGGCAGCCTGCAATGAGTAACATTCCATTTTGCATAATATTAGCATATCATTAGCAACCATGTGCTCACAATTAAAGATACCACTGTGGAATGATATTTACCATAGAAGACAGGTGGCATATATCAATTAGTAAGTTGTCACATCACATTGGATAACCAGATAATAAATGACAATACAAATTAATAATAATTTGGTCATTAACAATAATAAGTCAGATAACTAAGTTTCTCAGAATAAACTAAGCTAAATTAGATACATCTTAATAATAATAATAATAATTAGTTGATAAGCCTTAAAAACTATTTTTGAAAAGCACACTATAGTCCATTAATAACAAGATTTTGTCATTAGAAAAAGGCGTAAATGGATATTAAGGCGAGTAAAACAGAAGCCGACTTTTGAGTAACACCGGGCATTCAGTTTTGTTTCATAATTGTATCAATAGTATATCATTATCCTACTACCAGCTATGCTAGTCACCTACTTGAAACGTACGCTGGCAGTGATCTGTTTGATGAGCAGGAATATAGGGCATAAACAGACTATATATATAAACATATATATAGCACGCAGGGCATTGAGTGCAAGGGTGGCTGACAGAGAGGTCATTGGAGTTGATAAAGGTATTGTGCAACAACAGTCTAAATATAGCCAGCCAGCCATCCATGCCTGCATGTCAGTAATTGTTCATAATTTGCATGAGAATAACTAAGTGATCTGAACAGGTTTTATTCCCATCATACAATTACAGTGAATTCCTACGATTGTCGCGACAATGTAGAGCTGTGGGGGTACATAGCTACTATAAAACCGTAATACACTGCGGTTATGTCATACGAAATCCCATCACTGAAATTATGCTGTTTAGCTCTGTGGGTACAAAGCTACTGTAAAACTATGCTACACTGCTGTTATGAAATCATAAAATTGTGCAACCGATATGACAACAGGTTTGATTTTTACCTTGCTCAGTTTCTCGCCATCAGCGTGAGGTAACAATGTCTTTAATGACTGAAATCCTGAGTTGATACTCTGCATGCGTCGTCGCTCATTGCTATTCGCAATTTCTCGTCGGATCCGCCTTTCCTGTTCTCTGTGACTGCTAGGTGATATTCGTCCCAAACTGTAAAATAAATACAAAACAAAGATTTTTAATATAACATTTCTTGGATTCATTTTTACAGGAATTTATGGCATTCATAAAATCAATATTTCACAAAAAATCACTGCTACAAAATTACAGTAATTGCAAAGGTTTTTTTTATGAGCACTAGTGCAGTGGCTACCAACTGTCTCAGTTCTAATGAATTCTGCTTATTTGGTATCATACCCAGTTTATGTTTTTAATCTTTCTTTCCAGCTCAATCTGATAGAGAATTAGTAATTCAATTATACTTAGTTTTACAGCAATTAAACAAAGCATTAAATGTGCAGTCAAGCTGTCCAATCAGTTACTTTGAATTAAGACCAGACATGAGCTAGACATGTTGGAAGTGTACCCAATCCAAGATCGGAATTCAACCTTGGCCTCTACATTATTTACACAATTAATATGTATTGTGGCCATGACTTGTTATGAACAATTTAATATCAATACAATCTTATTCAAAAATATGATCTTCTGGGAGAGAGAAAAAAATACTGGTCTTCTAAGCATTTTTTTTTTTTTGGTAAAATTCACTTTTCTGTCTGAAAAAGCCATGTCAGCTGGTTCAGATAAATAAAAAGTGCAATCAATATTACTTCTGTAAGTCACAGGTAATTGTCCATTAATCCTGACAAAACAAACAATTAACACAGAGAAGTAAATAAATAATACAGCTCAGTACACTGTGATTGACCTGCTGATAACTACAGCAGCTGAATACATTGAATAGTGTGTAGGTGTTGTCTAACAAAGTCCACTTTTGAAATAAAAATAAAAAACACCGGAGATGAATTTGTTCCACTAAATACTCATATGACAGCCAAGAGTTAGTAATAAAGTGTATTGTATTCTATGCACTGGTCATACACACAACACTGAAACTAGCAATGTAAACAAAAAATCAATCTTGACTGGCAAAAAATAATATTTTAAAGACACCCTTTTTTATAATATGCATGAGAATAGTGTCAAACAATGCGTTAAATACTTAATTATATTAATTTGTATATGATTTAAATTGAATAAGAAAATTTACCAAGTCATATTTAATTTTACAGTCTAGCTACTCTGATTTTTTAATATTTTTATTGAAAATACCGAGTATAATATAACAATCGTGCATATCAGAGAGGCTTTGGCAACTTGCCAAGATACACCACCCAGCTGCCCATATGATTAATATTCTTTGCATTTTAATATACATACATTTACATGTCTAAAGAGGTGGAGCTCATTCTGCATATGTATGCCTAGAGTTGATGATGTCATCCCAACTAAAGATGGCACACTGCCAACTCTACACCTGTCATGCTTAACCAGCCCTTTTATAATGCAAATCATCCTGTCTGGACTGCCTCATGTGTTTTATTACATGGGGGAAGAAGGTCATTCACAGTGACACAAGAGGAACTGAACTGACACAATTCCTGTTTTGACCGATGGATGACCCTAGGGAGGGGGGAGGTGTCGACTAAATTCTCAGAAATCTTTCAAGCTACAATTGAACTTGACATATCGAGTCATACAAGATTACATAGACTATTTTAAACGCTTAATTTCAATCTTCTCAATTTTGTTTTAAATACTTAGCATTATTAAGTGTGCTGACTGGAATTAATAACGCTACATCAAAATAACGAGAATGTTTAACTCAAATATTTATTGTAGATTTGTATAATATACATCTTATGCTGAAATATTAAATGTTAATATAGTTGTTTTTACTGGTGCATACTGGATTAACTGGCACTAGGCAAACAAAAACAATGGGATCTACAGTTCCAAGCTGATGAGCCCAGACTAATATGTCATGGTACAGGGGTGCGTCTCATAACACAGATTGTAGCAGATAATTAAAATAATCTTCCCACTCTGGGCCTCTTGCAAATATTTAGGTGTGGTCAGTTGAGGCATGCGGGACATCCCGAGATGAAATGTATATAACAGTGATTGCATTGGTCTCTTGTCTACCACATGAATAAAATATTACTGACTAAAAACTAGCATGTTCACCCAATGTTTAAAAGTCAAACCTTAAAAAAACAGCTTGTAAGTTATGCAACAACAATATTTTAAGTGGATAGAGAAAGAAGGTCAAGATCAAATTCTTTAAGAAAAAATATCCTAATTTCATAATTCGTTTTTTTAGATTCACATCAATAAGAAAAAAAAGTACTATAGCTTCAACAAAAAATGTTAAATCAGAAATCATTGAATGCAAATAATCTGAAAACCAAGAATACCACAAACAGCAACTGAGACACAATGCAGTATGGGAAAAGAAACAAACATGGAGCATTCAAGTTGAACAAACTAAAATTTACTCTAACCTTGAACACTAAAGTACTAAAACACAGTAATATGAAAATAAGAATGGTGTGCAGTGCAAGGATTATGGAGGAAATTTTTTTGGCAGAAAGCCAAAAATTTTCCTTCACAGAAACATCTTCCTGTTTCCAACAAATATAACTGTAGTGTTTTTAAACGTGTCAATTGAATATAACTGTCATACTTTTGTTAGCAGCATTTTAAATGTGTGCATGTTAAAATTCAAGTTTCAATAACCTATGAAACCACATTGTACAAATGGATTTTTTTAAATGTAGTTCAAAATAACAACAAGCAAACTAAGATAAGGAACTAAAAGACAGAAGATTAATTAACAACCTAGACAAAGGTCTCTCAAAGAACGTTATTAATGCAACCCCTCCAATTGTGGCAATGGCACCCACCCCTTTGTAAAATTAAACATGGTATGTTCTTATAAAATTAGCAAGTCAACCTTGGCGATTTGCCAAGTTTCAGTGCGAGCTGAACGAATATGTTCATTTTATTGCCGGTGTATAAAATGAAAATAAATAGATATGGTAGAATTTACGCCACTGTGGACAAATTATATATGAATTTTGTAGCCCTTTTACGAAGTCAAAATCCACATATAGATATTCTGGTAAATAATTTGAAAATACCGTAGAAAAAGTAGTCTACGCTGCTGCATATGCCCTGGTTTTGCGGAGTGTATACAAAGTCAAAACCTGGCAAATTTTCAACATAGAAACCAAGGTGCGCCGGTCAGCTTTCATGCAGACTGGGCGCTTGTAAACAATAACATGTCATTTCCCTCTGTTAGGATAAGTAATATTTTCTTCATATTCCCGTCCATGAAATCGTACACGGCTGACGGAACAGCTGATCAACCAAACACGAGGCCTCATTTGCATACCAACCCACAACAAAAGAATAGAGCACATTTTTAGTCCTTTCATATTCCCAAACAATCTTAGAATATTGCAAACATCTTATCGATGACATTAAAAATACAAATATAATGCGATCAAATAACAAGCGTTTCATTTATAGTGATTTCAAAGATGAGAACATAAGAGAAGAAACATGGCCAGGTCCCACGCCACGCTTTCCTAGTCAATGAAACCACACGCACGCCCATGTGAAAATTGTAAATAAATATTTTTTAAAAATCAGAAATACCATTTTCAATGATAAAAATTATGCAGCCGTTTGCCCTCCATGACAGTGCATCCTATGAAACAGAAAATAGTTTCATATGTGATGCGACGAGCAAAATACAGAGCGAAATTTGTCTCATACATAATGTCAACACGGCCATGTGATCGTAATTTCAAAACATACATACGAATTTTCCCCTATTTTTCTCGCGCATTGCCCATAGTTTTACCGCCCCGTAAACATTGAGATTGATAACCATAAAAATGTACATGACATTATGCATAAATACACATGCTTACTATGAGAATACATGCTCGCGATATTTAAAAAATATATTAAATTAAAAATACTAGAAAATACTACGAGTCGAACAGCTGACGGGGGTCGTTTTAAAAACCCTTACCTGCACAGCCCACCGACAGCCTCGTGTTGTACGCGATAATCGTGTAATCCCTTCGCTTTTTCAGGATTTCTCACTTCAAATGCCATTTTTAACGATCCTGGGTACAGTTATATCACAAACGCGGAAGTTGTTATTGGTGCAAAATATACCAATTTTGGGTCCTCGATACCGGCTTCGTAAAGTGCGTGAATGGTGTGCTATTCTGGCGGGAAACAGCTGGGCCGCCACTCAGCTGCGACAACACATCACTCATTTATCCGTCCGCTTACTACGGCGTCTGAGAATACTGTCTCGTAATTTTTCTCGATTCTAAACCATCAAATACTCAAGTATCTCACAATATGAACACGAATTAGTGACAGCGAGAACAAATTGAGTTAATTTCTTTCAATATGACATTTTTATAATCCTGGATGTTTTAGGAATATTTTTAGCGGAGGAATATGAGTGTGGTGTATGTACGGGCGATGCGGCTGGATCAGCTGACAGTTGGCATGGCGCGGGAAATAAGCAAATACTGTCAACAGCTGTGTGAAATTCCATTCAACGAAAGGTTGGGAGAATATCTATTTTCTGGTTACAATACACGATAGATTAGATCGCATACGTACCTCACACTGCGTAATGCATTATCCATATTCTGACATTCTATAAATATACCTTGTTGCAAATAAATAACAAAAACATTTTGAATATTTTTTTAAAAAAGGGACAATAATTAACGTGTGTATGTATTGTTTATATATAAAGTCTCACCGTCATTTTGGGTCAGTGACATCAATGAATGGAATGCTACAACCACCAATCAGAATCACGGAACAGTCAAAACCGGTAATTATTTCTAAAAATAAACATGCAGATCAAGTCCATCCCTGGCTGTGATTGGATAATGGAAATTCCGCGGGTTTTCGCCACGCGGTCAGCTGTTGTTTACATATATCAGCTGCTACGAGAAACCAGCGCCTTCCCACCTAAGAGCTGCTGATCATAGATTAACAAACTTGGACCAAGTTTCGCCAAGATATGTATGTACAACACGACATAAGTTCCAATACGATACCCAACCTTTTACATGAGTGGAGTCATTTTATATACAATTAGTCACTGACTATGATGAACATGATGAAAGTTGAGTTGTGATGTCACTCACAGCCTTGGACTTGGTGCGTCTAGTCGCACGTGATTTAAATGTAGAACCATGGTAGAACGAAGTTCCAGCAGGGCTTCGTGCAGATACGTCCACAAATTTACGACGAATTATGGTTATGTCCCGGGAGCTGAAAACTTTAAAACCAGTAAATATTTAATAAGGGCAATAAATTAAATTATTATATTAAAAATCATTGCACTGAATACAATATCTATTAAACTTACTTTTCTTTGTTATTTTCTCCGACATGTTGTAGTACACTGTAGTATCATTTTCTTTAGTGTGTTTTAAAAAAACATGTAAGTGAGACGATTAAAATTAAAATGTAATCAAACTAATGAAAATGACACTACAGTTACAATACCGTTATATGAAATAAAAGTTATATACTACATGCTTTATCAATTAAATATGGTACTGACTACCATTCAAACATATACTCAGTTTTCCATTATTTTCATGTTGTTGCTCACATGACCGAAATATTAATGCGTGATCACCGAACTACTTTTTACGGAATGGAAAGAGGTCGAATTTCCACGAAATTGTGATTCACTGGCCAACTAGCGCCCCATGAGATCGCCTTAGTATTTCTTATTTTAACTTTTCACTCTTACCTTCGGTAAAAGGTCTCATGGACATTTAGTTTGGTAACATATGGTAACAAATAAAATCATGCGTAGTTTATTAGATTAACACTCCTTAATATTGTCGTTGAAATGACATTTATAAAAAAAATATATATATATAATGTGTAGCTAATGCATGTGGTATTGTTATTATTTTGTGGCACGAATGAATATATACACAAGTGGTGCGTGTTTTGCCCATAATTAATAATTAATACCCGCAAACGGCATACAGATACAAGCCACGCATTTGTCTTTTCGCAATTATTCAATAGAGTAATTGAAAATATCTGGATTATAAACAGATCAGTAAATAAACTAAGGGACCGACCATTTGTGTTTGCCTTGGTTGTAATTTCCCCAGTAAAACCACTAAACTAAAAGAAAAGCACCACAAAAAAATGGGAAATTCCAACTTGCGATCTTTGTCCAAAGAAGTGAATATAACCACAGAATAGAAATCTATAAATTGTACGAAAACGAATTTACAATATTGGAACCGAATAACTTGTATTGACGAATGAACAATACAAATTTTGCATGAATAAAAATAGCATTGACAATTTTTTCTGCTTATAAGTTTGGTTGTGTTTCAATTTACGTGCAATAAAGAGTATTAGTTTTAGCCAATATGTTTGGGATGCGTATCAATGTGTTTAGTGCTTTACGTGACGATGACGTATTACCTTGTATCTGTATTGCTGCTGTAGTTAGCGTTCATCTGACCGCAAAGGAGAATTTATAAGCATTGCAATAAAGTTACATTGCAACAAGAAAAAAAAATGCGCCAACTTGAGTTGTGAATGTGAGAAAAATGTTCTTCCTGAAAGATATACAGTAATTTCACAGTCAAACCTGTGTATAGTGACCACCCAAAATACTTTTATATGGAGGTTGTTTTTTTTTATTATGAAATTCAAACTCATAATTTTGACACGATACTTACCCAGATAATATTGGGATTGCACTGTTGCAGCAAAGGCACATTTGTTTGAGTTGATCAAAATCAATTAAGTTTGAGAAATGAAACATTATTTTATAATCAGAGAGCTAATTATGATTTTGGTTTCTTAACAATGCCGAATCTACGGAAATTTTGCTGAAAGGGTGGTCTCGTGGATGGATGGTCTATATACGCAGGTTACTCATATATTATACTTTGAGAATGCCTAAAAGCAGGTCACTAAAATGTTTGACTATACACAAAATGTTTTTTTTTTTTTTTTTCATGTATTTTATACACAATGTGGAATATTTTTCTTTCTAAGATTTAGGCGAGCAGATATATTTGTTATGCCTGTAATATTTTTGTTGTTGTAAATTATGAGAAATCCCTTCTTTTGGCAATTTGTTCTTGTTTGTTCTTCAACTGGTATAGTTGGTCCCTTGTATTTGTGACTGATCTGATAGACAGACCGACCTGCAGAGCACAGGTCCATGGACCAATCAACGTGCAACCGCGCCCTCATTTGTTGTAGTCGACTGCGTGGGAGTATGAGCTCGTGTTAAATTTCCCTGGTCAATCCAGTCGAGGCTGTAACGTATATATCACACGCAGTTTTCTCGGGAAATTTTGTCTCTTGCACAATTATAATATCAATAGAAAGTCGTAGATTATAAAGTAATTTCAAGAACATTCAGTATAACCATTAAATGTCAAGTTTTACCATAGTGTCTATGGTTTTTTACTTTGTAAATGCGTACCCCCTGCGAAAGCCCCATCGCTCTGACACAAACACCCAATCTGGGACCCCGCGAAGCCGAGAGCGACCAATCAAAACTATGTTTGGCATGTTGGGGGTCTTAATTGATTTACGCAGTCGCAGAAACGTCGACTCCATGCTGTCATCTTTCCAGGCAATTTTTTCTTTGGGTTTACAGAAAATTTGGGAAAATTGGAAGATTTGCGGAGGGTGGCTTCCATTTCACGATAGCTACCGATTCCCAAGGAGCGAGGCAATTGGTCTGTTTCTACGCAAGACAAGGTTTGTTCCCCGGGTATCCTAATATTTAATGTTTTCTTTGTTACTGTGTTTATTTCGTTCAAATACCGATAAATTGACGGTAAACACGAAGTAACACTTGCATTCATAATTCCAATGGACGTCTATAATATAAGTCAGTGATATTACTGTTTTTTTTTTAAATTATTAAATCATCAGCAACTACTTCCCTTATCTTTGGTATACCAGTGTCAACAGCTTGTAGTTTGTGGTGACCTTTAGGGTACCAATCGTTTAGATACCAGGTCAGGAATACACGGTCTGACATTCACATTATTGTTCGTTTTCATTTATTATGACATTTACTTCAAGTGTCTTCTGTCATTTCATCGAATTCTGCAACACTATTTTGAACTAAAAAGTAGAGTTCTTTAAGGTCTCTCCACCCATAATCTGAACCCTAACACCTCAGCCCCTCCTCCAATGTAATTATATATTCCCCTCTAGATCACATGTCCTGAGGGGCATATACAATTTAAAAAGGATAGCTGCTGGAAAGGTAGGATTAGAGTTATGGGTGAGGCGGTCCTAAGGAAAACTTACTCTCTTTTTTTTGAAATAATACTCATATTTTGCAATGATCACTTTCAGTTTTTTTTTTGTTTAATTTAACCTTGATTATTTGAACATTGATTTCTCCACATAATGAATTAATAGTATAATTTTCATATTCCCTTTAAATCATATTTGTATATAATTTATCCACACACTAAGGGTTTTTTGCCTTGCATGAAATATAATAAATTAATAACATAAAGCTCAATACAAAGTCAAAAATTATAGAAAAAGTAAATAACTAAATATCTGTTGGGTTTGTCGAACGGTGAGGGGGTGATGATTACAGAACTAGCTGAAACTAATTACTGTTTTTAAACCCAGTTGATGGGTCACACACAAAATTTGTCACATTTCCTCAGAAGAATTCTACAAAATAGGTCAAAAAGTTATTAAAATTTATGACAACACATACAAAATGCCTGAAACCACAGAGTTTCCACTGATGCTAAAAAAAACGAACTACAGTATAACAAAGGACTACAGAATTGCAGCTAGTTATGTCCTCCATGTAGCAGATATTTTATAGTTCTTGAGTCTGTCGATATTAGAAAACTTACCTGTAGCTGAGTAAAATAGATGCAGTCTATTATCGTAAGACTACGAAAAATCTATGCCTTTCCCTGGTCAGAACCACAGTCAACTTGTGTACAAGTGATAAGAATATTATAAATGCAATATTTATTATATGCAGACAGCTAGCTATCTTGAATATGGCTTGAAACTATATACAGAGACGATTTGAAAAAACAGGTTTTTCAGTTTCCTACAAGTCAGGAGAAAAATAAAAAACTTGGGGTAACATTATGCGGTTATGCCAATCAGTAATACAATTTGACCACATTCTTCTTTTTTGCATGGGAAAGCCTTACGAACAAATACCTCAATACACAAAGAACATCGGACACTTTCCCCCGTCGCTGATTGGCTCTTGAAAGTGTGTGGACCGTAACTTTTTGCATTTCATAAAGGAGCTGAAAAGAAGGCTGTTTAACTTGGTGAAAAAAACCATCAATTCGTTATAATATAGTTGTTTTTTGGTGTAACCTTGTTGAGCCGCCCATCCTCTGTACAAGATCTCACTTCACCTGTAAATAATCTACTGAATTGCAGTACACTTGCTTCCAAATAGACGAGTACATTTGTTAGAGGTTTTACCATTTACAGGATGGGGTGGAGGACAATATATTCCATAAAATACAGTTGCGACCACATTTACTTTCAATCTTACATTCAAATAATTTGGAAAAAAAACATAGACGAGGTAGTAAAAATGTTTTACAAAATCGTTTATTTATATTCAACTACATAAAATCATTGTATTTCCCATACTGTAATATACTTCATCCAGAGTAGGTGTGGCCACAGGTTGGCACCAACGGGATTTCAAAAGCATGTTTAGTCAAGCAATTGGCCAATTCGCTAGCGAGACTGCAAATTGGCTGCCCCAATACTTCAGGAGACTTGCTGTAATAATATTCAAGAAAAAATTGGATTTTATTCATGATTATGGTGCATATTAATAATGTTATCATAAGAATACATTGAAGTAGAGGTTGATTCAATCCTGTACTCTCTATGTGTAAACAATATGAAAATGACCTGCATTTGATGTGTTGTATTAATTACAGATGCAGTCAGATATTAAGCATGTGAAGGATGGAAACACATTGCATAGTATTGGTAAACTAGGTGAGAGAAGCTATTCTCATCATTATCAGTGTTTGCCACTCAAAGAGTTGATGGTATGCACGAACTGCAAATTGAAAAAAGAGGCTGGCTTTCATTATTGGTTTTGATGGAATATTCAGATTTTATGTCCAAAAGTGAAATTCTGTTTTTATCATTTTACATTCATCAACAGTCTAATAAGTGAGCCTAGCCAGGCCAATATATTCTGAGACTTGTTTGGCGCTACTGCAAAGTTTTAGGCCTCAAACACTGATAGTTATTTTTCCCATGTAACATTTAAATCAATGGAACTGTGAATGATGTAGAGGATATTACATGACAGTCTAATGCTGTTTTACCGGTACTTATGATCTGTTTTTTTTTTTTTTTCAATTTTGTTTGACTCATCAAATTACCCATAGCAAACGTAAATATTTATATATAATCCCATAATATTTTCTTGTGGATTGATGTCAACAGACATGAATTTTAGAGCAGGCAAGAATTGATGCTACTCTGGCGGTGAGCACTCATGCTTGCTGACGTCAACCTAAGAGAAAACATCCTGAAATTATATATCTGTCACATGCATATTTCCGCATTCTGAAAAATTGAAAAACATTGAAGTGTTGAAAGTAAAGTATTGCTGAAATAACACCAAATACAAATATATTGTTGTGCTAATAATGTTGACATCCCGGTGTTCTATTTCACATGAACACTGTGCACAATTCTGCTTGTTAATGATACTTGAATTCCTGATATCCTTTTTAATAGGGATTTCCTTTTTAATTTCAAAAATTTTCTTTTTGAGGGACTGATCAATAATTCCGAAAATACTCACATGAACTTGTCTATATGAATCATTGTTACCATTTGCAGTTATCAGACCATATATAAACCTAGAAAAAAGTTTGGCAGTATGTAACGCCAAACTGTGTGATTTCCATAGAAAATTTCTGTGTTAAAAGTATGTTAGCCACAGGTTGAAAGTTGCTTGTGATCTTCAATTTAGCTTTTGATAGTACTAGTACTAGGGGGTTGCAATAGTATTTACTCTATTAGAAGAATCACATCTCCAATAATAGTGCATGTTAAACAGTTATGTGTATTGTATAATAGATACCCCCCCCCCCTCGGTAATTTAAAATATGACTTATTTTGACCATTGACATATCTATGTCAATTACGTAGACGCATGCATTGCTAATAGGAGCAAAGGGGATATAAAGATTAATTAGATAGATGTTTCTGTTCTCAATGTTTCAGCCTTGCTAATGGAATGTGAGAATGAGTCATCCAATCTATTGGGTGATACAACAATTACGGCATCAGGATTACCCAGACCATTAAACTTGTCCACATCTGGTTTAATGGATTCTCCAGTGGTGTCTGCAGTGTTAGAACCCCATGGATTGATTCCTAATAACCTATCTGATGCAAACACTATCAATGTGGAGGGAACAGTCATTCAGGTAATATTTATTACAGTTAAACAGTTATCATCTTTTTGGCTCCACTGTCATTGATGATGATACTGGAAATGTGATCATCTACAATTTCTCAGCAATGAACAGGCCGATTGAATAAAACTTAGTCTTAACACTGCCTTCTCTCAGCACAATGAACACTATAAATGTGTAAATCGATTGCTTGTAATTATACATCCAGCACTGAAAATAATAGGATTTGGCATTTTCATCTTTGTACTTATAATAGACCAAATACAATTTATTTATTTTATTGCACCAATGGTAACAAAGACCTATATCACCAATGGTAGCAGAGGGGCAATAACACCAATAGTGGCAGAGGAGCAATAGCACCAATGGTGGCAGAGGAGCAAATAGCACCAATGGTGGCAGAGGGGAAATAGCACCTATAGTAGTAGGGATAGCACCTATAAGGGCAATGGTAGCAGAAGGGTAACTGCAACAATGGTAGCAGAGGGGCAATAGCACCAATGGTGGCAGAGGGGCAATAACACCTATAGTAGTAGGGATAGCACCTATAAGGGCAATGGTAGCAGAAGGGTAACTGCAACAATGGTAGCAGAGGGGCAATATCACCAATGGTAGCAGAGGGGCAATAACACCAATGGTGGCAGAGGAGCAAATAGCACCAATGGTGGCAGAGGGGAAATAGCACCTATAGTAGTAGGGATAGCACCTATAAGGGCAATGGTAGCAGAAGGGTAACTGCAACAATGGTAGCAGAGGGGCAATAGCACCAATGGTGGCAGAGGGGCAATAACACCTATAGTAGTAGGGATAGCACCTATAAGGGCAATGGTAGCAGAAGGGTAACTGCAACAATGGTAGCAGAGGGGCAATAGCACCAATGGTGGCAGAGGGGCAATAACACCTATAGTAGTAGGGATAGCACCTATAAGGGCAATGGTAGCAGAAGGGTAACTGCAACAATGGTAGCAGAGGAGCAATAGCACCAATGGTGGCAGAGGGGCAATAACACCTATAGTAGTAGGGATAGCACCTATAAGGGCAATGGTAGTGGAAGGGTAATAACACCAATGGTAGCAGAAGGGCAATAGCATGAATGGTAGTAGGGATAGCACCTATAAGGGCAATGGTAGTGGAAGGGTAATAACACCAATGGTAGCAGAAGGGGCAATAGCATGAATTGTAGTAGGGATAGCACCTATAAGGGCAATGGTAGTGGAAGGGTAATAACACCAATGGTAGCAGAAGGGGCAATAGCATGAATGGTAGTAGGGATAGCACCTATAAGGGCAGTGGTAGTGGAAGGGTAATAACACCAATGGTAGCAGAGGGGGAATAGCGCCAATGGTAGCAGAGGGGCAATAACACCAATGGTAGCAGAGGGGCAATAGCACCAATGGTAGCAGAGGGGCAATAGCACCAATGGTAGCAGAGGGGCAATAGCACCAATGGTAGCAGAGGGCAATAGCACCAGTGGTAGCGGGGGGGGGGTAACATCTATGGTAGTAGAAGGAAGATAGTACTAATGGTTTAGTTGTAACTGTGTTATGTGAAGGTTTTCTATATCTTTAAACAACTACACATAGTATCGCTATTGGGTGTGGTTGAGTTGAGTTGATCTTTGTACGGTTAGTGTATATAATCTAATGGGAAAAGCCATAGGTCCGATACATTCATATTGAATAACATCATCAAGTCTCAGCTCTGGATTGTCACAGTAATTGCAGAAGATGCTTCATGTATTGATTGAAAAATAGTGTAGATTTCAGTTTCATATTTGCATAACATGTGAAATGGCTGGGATCTTTGTGACCACAAAGTTCAATAATTAAACATTGACCTACTTTACATACTATGCCTACTTTTTCTAATAAATAAGATAAGGTTGAATGAATATTGCCCTGCTTGTTACAAGTACAATTGACTTGGCTGGTTGCTGACAATCACTGATCTTAAATTGAGATACTGACATAAACTATCAACATATTGAAACTAATCTTTCAATTACAAATGACCTGAGATTTCCGTTATTAAATTTTTAATGCTGGTATTTTGAGATTGAAGCAAACATTTTAATACAATTCAAATAAATGTTTCTAAATTGCAAATACTATGGAATACTTTATTTTCGCTGGAATTAATTTTCGCTGAAAAGGCTTTTTGGGCGTTTTGTGTAGAATATATTTTCACTGATTTTTGATGAGTTTAATGTGAAATATTGGGAAAAAAGTATATTCGCTGGATTTTATCTTCATGGAATCATCCCTTCAGCGAAAATAGCAAAAATAAATTCCAAGTAAAAATAAAGTATTCTACAGTAGTGGTTTACCAAGTACCCAAGTCAGTGGTGTGAATCCCAAAATGCTACAAGATTTACATTATGGGTGTTAAACAGGCATTGAGAAGTTGGAAGTAGGCTGATTAAACACTATTTACCCAGATACAGAAACTTGGTAGAATCCAAGCAATGTCATACACGCTTTTAACTGAAGTTTATCAGCTACAAGTATAGTACATAGTCCTACATTGCATTGTCCTCCCCACATGTGCTTCTGGATAAACACGTTTCCCCTTACTGTGTACCATATTGTAAACAGTTCACAATAACATCCAATTTTAAACCAGTCCCTATTCTGAAAACAAACCATTTCAAACTTGAGTAAATAAGGATTCACACCATTGGGTAATAGTCGTGCATATCATTAAAACTGCTCAAAACACGTACCTGCACAAAAAGTGACTATGGACATTGAAGGGGACATTTTATGACAGATATTTAAAAGTCTTTGGAGCAGCTGTCGCACATTTTGAAATGCCCATAACTACAAATGTAGCTTTGTACACAAATCAAGCAATCAAACCTCGAAAACTTTCTGATGTGTCTATGAAGGGATAGCCTGAGATGTAGGCGTGAGTGGCGCCCTCGCTGGCTGAACTGCATCAGACACCACTAACGCCTGACAGAATAGTGTATGTCTCGTCGGCAAGATCAATACTGCAAATTTGCAAAGTTCACGCCTTCTTGCAATGAGTTTCATTCATTTTGGTGGTCATGGTGATACCGTGTGGAGGGGGTCAGCACCTTATCACACATTATGTCAACAAATAAACTCTGCCGTGAATGGTTAATCATTGATGGCTGTCACTATCTGACGTTCTGACAAAAAATCGTCGGGGCAAGTGAAAACTACATCCTTCTGTCTGGTGTGTGTTGGGTTTGGAGCACCGCAGAAGGCGCAACTCGCACAACCTTGTCAGGCTAATGAATGTTTAAAAATAATGTTTTATTGGGGTAATAATAGTTTTTTTTTCTCCCCTTAGTTCACGAATACCTCACAAGAATCAAGCTGCCAATCTGAGCATGAATCACAGCCTATTTACACAAGAACTATATTTCACACAGCAAATCTCTCGGATTCTCAGAATGATGATAAACCCAATCATGAGTTACAGCAGGCCATGGAACATGTAGGCCAATTAGAACACCATCAACTTGTTGGCATTCTAGAATGCAAGTGGTTAAAATGTAACCAGAAATTTTCAATTCTAGAAGATTTAGTAAATCATGTAAATGATCATCATATACGGCCGGAGAAAGATGTTGAGTATTGCTGTCGATGGAATGGATGTCCCCGAAAGGGTAAAGGTTTCAACGCAAGGTAATGATCTCGGGTTTGGTTTAAATCTGCGAATGTTGTTACAAAATGTGCACGTCAGCATAATCTTTTTATTAGCTCCGCTGTCGACTTTGTTGAGTGGAGCTTATCATATGAGTGATTGTCCGTCGTCGTCCATGTCAATGTTTTACTTTTTCGACTTCTTCTTGAAAACTACAAGCCTGAATGCTTTGATACTTGGTGTGCATGTACCTTGAGTAGACCTCTCTTTGATTTGTTCATTTCATGATAATATCTTCAATTCTCTAATTTTGGTGAATATTTTTGTCATTTTTGATAAAAAGTGATATTTTCAACTTCTTGTTAAAAACCGCAAGTCCAGTTGCTTTGATATCACATATACCCGATTCGGCTGATACCCCGTCCTAGGCGATCTTATAGAGGATTCACACACTCTGCGACAACTGAGTGATCAGCGACATCATTTTGGGATGCAAGTACTTCTTTGCGAAACTTGCTGCGCGGCGATGCTGACATCAAGTGTGTATTTGATCCCAAGTCACGCACTGAACTGGCGCATTACCTTAGCAACCTTTTTCTTTCGTGGTCCGCACGTCGATCTAGTAAAATTGTTATTATATCCGACGGTACTGTAATTATGCAACTTGTATGCAACTCTGTACTGGCTTTGAATATATCAACGTCATTTACTTTGATTGCTTTGATATTACATATATAGCTACTACATGTGGACCTCTCTCAGATTTGTTCATTTTGTGATGATATTTTTAATTGTCTAATTTTGGTGAATATTTCTGTCATTTTTGGTAAAAAGTGATATTTTTGACTTCTTGTTAAAAACCGCAAGTTCAATTGCTTTGATATTACATATGTAGGTACTACATGTGGACCTCTTTCAGATTTGTTCATTTTGTAATGATATCTTTAATTCTCTAATTTTGGTGAATATTTTAGTAATTTTTGGTAAAAAGTGATATTTTAGAATAGAAGTCTGATTGTTTTGATACTATACATATTGTTCATTTTCTAATGATATCTTCTGTTCTTTAATTGAAATGTGCATTGCTTACAGCGGAGCTATCTCAGCCGAGAGGCTGCTTGTTGAATATCCTTGTGAAAGTGTGAAAAAGATTTAGATTGCATTCAAATCTTTGATTAGGGATGAGTGTCTAGTCTTTCAACAAGAATAATGTTTCAGTATGACCTATTTGGCAATTATGTGTTCCAACCTGCTTCATGTTGCAATGTTTCAAATCGTGCTGTTCAAAACAAATAACCTATTGTTTTTGCATGATGGGGTAAAGCTGCAACTGAGATAGAGTTTACAAATATTTACAAATTAATCGTTGGTTGTACAAGATGATATGTGTCTATGTTGAAGATCTTATGGGAGCGACCTCTTGCAATTTTGCAAGCTTTTGAAAGTGATCCCATTTCATGCATGCAATCATATAGTGTGACAGAATATGTTGGATTCATGGAACAGTTTGATTGGCAGAACAGAAACAGAAATAAACACGATTATTGTCATATTCAATAAAACAAAACGTAGGTATAACAATATATGTTTTGTGAATAAGTATGGACACTATAAAAAAAAAAAATCATTCTTTCTCAGACTAAATAATTTGCATTAGAATAATCAACAATATTAAATCAGACGATCCCCAGTAGCTAGTATTGCGGGTTGATAATATGCAAATAACACAAGGATTGTCACGACAATACACCTGGTCAGTTCTGTGATGTTTATTCCAACGTTTCCCCCTAGAAATAGGGCTTCTTCAAGAAAACTGTTGTAAAACAAATACACATGTATATACAATGTGTAAATGATTGTGATTGAAATGGTCCAGTGAAAATAACGTGATTACAAGTATAATGTATTTACAAAAATAATAATAATACTCCAAAGACTTACCTCTGTTGGAATACCGTGAGATGTAAATTGGCATAACCCATACAGAGGGTGGAAACCTATTTATAGGTGTAATAGGTGGCGCTGTTAGATAAATGCGCCCTCACTGGCGGATGTTAATGCCCAGTGGTGTTTGTGTAATCAATTTTTCTATCCATATAGACTCAAGTTTTTTTCTAAGGTGGTCGTCTGTTTTGTTAATTTTTATTATGCCAGTAAATGAAATATCGTCTATGTCGTGGTTGGTTTTATTAAAGTGCATGGCTACTGGTGTGTCTTGGTTGTGTCTCACTGTCCATAGGTGGTTATTAAATCTGGTTCTGAGCTCCGTCTTTGTTTCGCCAACATATTGTTTTTGACATCGTTTGCACGTGATGAGATAAATGACATTTCTAGTTGTGCATTAGAATGCAAATTGCAATTCCCATGGTGACTTCAATTTGTGTGAAATCATCATTGCATATCATGTACTTACATACCCTCATCTCATAAATCCTTGGTTACTTTTTCACTTTTTACTTCCAATTAAACTGTATCTTCACAGTCGCTAGTATTTTTACCTTGCCTGTATCATCAAAGATGGAAGGGAAAGATATATTAAGGGGAAAATGACTGTCATCATCGTCACTGGCGGCGGCGGCGGCGACGTCATTGTTAATAATTGTTAATGTGTACATAATGACTTTTCTAAGTATAAAATCTTCTCTAAGTTTGAACAACAGATGTCCTGTATGAAAATATCATGCAAAAATTGAGAAATTAGTAGTCAAAGTCTGATAACAATTGTTGGCTGTTTCTGCTTGACTGATCACTGGTGATACATTCAAAGGTCACTGGTCCTTGCATTGCTGTATGTGTTCAATGAAGTAAATCATTTATCTTGTAATATCATTGGTAATGTATCTCTCAAATCCCATGAGAATAGTAGACTGGGTTTCAATGCCAACTCACGGAGAGAGTTGTTGCACAGTCTAATACACGTGTGCAAACATAGCAGTAAAATTCCTAAAGTATCTTATACCAGAAAATAAGATATCAGATAATTGATATAAGCACTCCTATGAATTACCCTTTGGATGCCAAACTTTTAATCAAGATCTGAAGCTGATAGAAAATTATGTCTGTTTAGTCCAAAGTTATCAAAACAAAAATACTGCTCTCTCGATCTGTTTAAATTTACATTCTATGCTCACAATTTTTGAGCATGTGATGTGTTTATGTGTTGCACCCTGGTTGAATGCAGTTTGACATACATATGTCACATGTACAATATGTGATGTGAGTTATACCACAGACTATGAATATTAATTCCCTCGAAAAAGATATTTTTGGTAGAACTTTTGGTAGGCTGCTTTCTCACTGCTGTTTCAATCCTAAAACTTGTTTGTATTCAAAATTAATTATGACAATGCATATTCATATTTCAACAAACTAGAATGAAGGAAATAATATTATATAACAAAGGGCAAGGTCACCAGAGTTATTGTTTTTCAGTTGTTTTTCTGGCTAAGCTGCTCAAACCACGCCTGGCATCAAAATTTGTACATCCCTGATATTTTGGATCGATTCGGTCCCTGATATTACGATTTCTCAAATCATATATTAGAAAATGTTGATACGCTACTATTAATTATAAAGGTGATGTTTATTAGAGAGAGTGACATAACATTTACAATATTTTAATAATGAATAATCCAAATTACATAATTATATATTTACTTTTCAAGAAAAATAATAATTTATATTTTAATAATAATCCTGGTACATACATGCAGTTTGTTGCATTTTTTTCAAGTGCACAAACAGTGAATGAAATGTATCACAAGGATTACAAATCATTTAAAGCAGGGGAGTCGTCACCTGCGCATACAGGTGTCTACCCATGAGCCTTTGCGTTGTTAGTGTGTGTTGTTATAATCGTTTGGGACTCAATTCCCGTGTGTGCGCAGGTGACCACCCTCCTGCTTTAAATCACAAAAGACAATAAATGTAATCACAATGTCTTTATGAGGTGTTTTCTTTTCCAGGTACAAAATGCTAATACACGTACGAACACATACCAATGAAAAACCGCATAGATGCCCACAGTGTGATAAATGCTTCTCAAGGTTAGAAAATTTGAAAATCCACAACAGATCACACACAGGTTAGTATGAGCAAAGTCAGTAGATACAGGCAACCGCGGCAAACATCAAAGGTAGAATGATGTTTCGTACGACATCTCTTGGTACTGTAAAATCTGTATTAAAAGCCACTGCTTTTATTAAAATGATACACTGCAAGAGAGGGGGTGCGGCTTCTATTAGAGCATCTACACATATGAGTTTTTGGGTCTCAATTGTTCAAAAAGAATGGGTGCGGCTTCTATAAGGGATGCGGCTTCTAATACAGATTTTACGGAACATCACATTGTATAACGTAAGCGTCTCGGTGCAGGCAACAAGTCCACATTAGCTGTATCACATTATTTCCAATAGTTTAAAGTAACCCAATTTGTAAAATACTCAGTACCAAATATGTTTATAACAAACTACCGTAAAATCTCTATTAGAAGCTGCATCCCTAATAGAAGTCGCACCCAATCTTTTTAGCTTCGCTGTCGACTTTGTTGAGCGGAGCTTATCATACGAGTCAGTGTCAATGTTTTACTTTTTCGACTTCTTCTTGAAAACTACAAGCCTGAATGCTTTGATACTTGGTGTATATGTACCTTGGGTAGACCTCTCTTAGGTTTGTTCATTCATTTCATGTTGATATCTTCAATTCTCTAATTTTGGTGAATATTTTTGGTAAAAAGTGATATTTTTGACTTCTTGTTAAAAACCACAAGTCCGATTGCTTTGATATTACATATATAGTTACTACATGTGGACCTCTCTCAGAATTGTTCATTTTGTGATGATATCTTCAATTCTCTAATTTTGGTGAATATTTTTGTAATTTTTGGTAAAAAGTGATATTTTCGACTTCTTGTTAAAAACCAATAGTTCAATTGATTTGATATTACATATATAGGTACTACATGTGGACCTCTCTCAGAATTGTTCATTTTGTGATGATATCTTCAATTCTCTAATTTTGGTGAATATTTTTGTAATTTTTGGTAAAAAGTGATATTTTCGACTTCTTGTTAAAAACCAAAAGTTCAATTGATTTGATATTACATATATAGTTACTACATGTGGACCTCTCTCAGAATTGTTCATTTTGTGATGATATCTTCAATTCTCTAATTTTGGTGAATATTTTTGTAATTTTTGGTAAAAAGTGATATTTTCGACTTCTTGTTAAAAACCAATAGTTCAATTGATTTGATATTACATATATAGGTACTACATGTGGACCTCTCTCAGAATTGTTCATTTTGTGATGATATCTTCAATTCTCTAATTTTGGTGAATATTTTTGTAATTTTTGGTAAAAAGTGATATTTTCGACTTCTTGTTAAAAACCAATAGTTCAATTGATTTGATATTACATATATAGGTACTACATGTGGACCTCTCTCAGATTTGTTCATTTTGTGATGATATCTTCAATTCTCTAATTTTGGTGAATATTTTTGTAATTTTTGGTAAAAAGTGATATTTTCGACTTCTTGTTAAAAACCAAAAGTTCAATTGATTTGATATTACATATATAGGTACTACATGTGGACCTCTCTCAGATTTGTTCATTTTGTGATGATATCTTCAATTCTCTAATTTTGGTGAATATTTTTGTAATTTTTGGTAAAAAGTGATATTTTCGACTTCTTGTTAAAAACCAAAAGTTCAATTGATTTGATATTACATATATAGGTACTACATGTGGACCTCTCTCAGATTTGTTCATTTTGTGATGATATCTTCAATTCTCTAATTTTGGTGAATATTTTTGTAATTTTTGGTAAAAAGTGATATTTTCGACTTCTTGTTAAAAACCAAAAGTTCAATTGATTTGATATTACATATATAGATACCACATGTGGACCTTTGATATCTTTGCTTTGATACTATCCATATTGTTCATTTTCTAATGATGTCTTCAGTTCTTTAATTGAAATGTGCATTGCTAACAGCGGAGCTATCTCAGCAGATAGGCTGCTTGTTGAATATTTGAGAACCAAAAATTCATCATTTCTCATACGTGTAGATGCTCTAATAGAAGCCGCATCCCCTCTGTCGCATTGTACCATTTTAATAGAAGCCAGGTTTCTAACAGACTTTACAGTAGTTTGGGTTCTACTATTCACGTCCTGTGGTATAGACTTGTTTTTGTTTGAAAACCAATGAATAAAAATATTGTATTATCATCTACTTTCAGCGTGTCACAATGTAATTGCTCTGCTAAATGTTAACACCAAGCCATTTCGTTACCCGGTTTTAAGCTCTGCTGTCATCATGATGACAAAGAGGAGCTAATCAAATAGGTGATTGAGCGCCGTTGCCTGTCAATAATTGCATTTTTGACATCTTATTGAAAACTATTGGGTGGACCTCGCGAGATCTGTTCATTTTGTGACTATATCTTCAATTCTTTATTTTTGACAAATCTTTGTCATTGTTGGTAAAAAATGTTATTTTCAACTTCTTCTTGAAAACTACCATCCCAATTGCTTGGCATGTAGATACCTTGAATAGACTTCAGTCAGATTTGTTCTTTTTGCGCCAATATCATCAGTTCTCTATTCTCTATCAAACTACTTTTTTATCAGTTAACCACATTTTGTTTTATGGGTGTGCGTTGCTCAATTTGGCTACCACAAAGTTCTTGTAGAACAGTGAAGCTATTTTGACCATCAGGTCGCTTGTTGAAAACATTGCATACCAAATTCATTCAAATTCTACTAATTTATCTCATACTGTTAATGTATTGCAGGTTTGTTTATTTTCTAAAAATTGTCTGTTGATAAACATAATTATTATTTTCATTAATTTTGTGCATCCGTGTGATGCAACTTGTCATGGATTATTTGAATGTAATCTTGTATGTTGAATGTTCAAAATCACATTTGAATTCCTGGAGATGTCACATCAAAGAAAAGAGTGCTGCTGCAATATCCCTGTATTCTCTAGTGTCTTTGGTATATCATTATTTTGAGGTGTTTGTCATTGGTTTGTACTTGAACAGACCACTCTCCATATCTGTGATGTAACATTATACAGGCAGCATAAAATTTGAAAAATTAAAGTACTCTACATATTCTTGAATTTGTTTCCATGGAAACAGTGATTTCTCCATAGCAGTAACTCCAACTCTGGCGGCCATTTTGATTTTAAAATTGATGAAAATGTATGAATTAGCTGTTATGAATGAATTTTCGATTCATTTTGGTGTGCTATACTGCTATATATTCAATTTCTTCTTCCCAGTGCTGAAAATAAAATATTTACTGTCTTTTTTTTGCAGGAGAGAAACCATATGTGTGCCCTGTAGAAGGCTGCAATAAAAGATATTCCAATTCCAGTGATCGTTTCAAACATACAAGAACTCATTTTGTAGAGAAACCTTATTACTGCAAAGTTGTCGGCTGTAATAAAAGATACACTGATCCTAGTTCATTGCGGAAACACATCAAAACACATGGACACTATGTAAATCGGGAAAACAACCAACAACAACAACAACAACAGACGCAGCAACAGCAGTTGATACAAGAAGAAGAAGATTTGGAAGATACACCCGCCACTGTGCCAACAGTTACGACATCTCCACAATTGACTACAAGCACTCTTAATACAATACCTGTCACACTACCTACATCCTTAAGTTCAGCTTTACCAACAAACGCTTTCCCAGAGGGAGTAACAGTATATCCTGTAGTTGGTACACCTGGAGGGTTTATGATTCTTCAAGCTTCACCATCTCAATTACCAGCCCATATTATGCCGATCCCTTTAGCATCTAATCCCCTCCTCTCCTCAACTCTCGTGACATCCCCTATTACAACAACTAGTATGTCTTCATGCACTGATAGTATAATAACCACACAGTCTGTTTTTTCCAAAAATGAAAACCGCTGTGACGTGAGTTTATCACTGCCATGTACCTCTGCTGATCAGTTAAATGTAGTTACAGTAAATAATAGTGACAGTGCTATTGCAACTACTAATAGTTAACTCGAGTCATTGACAAATTATTTGCAATATATAGTGGTGACAGTGTCACCGAGTACTATGGCTATGAATAGCTGAACTCAAGCCCGGATTAGTTGTAGTACATACTACAGACAGTGCTAATATGACTACTCTGAGCCAGGTAGTTATATTACATGGTATAGACAGTGTTATTATGGCTACTAATAGCCGAACTCAATCCATTGACCAGTTAGTAGTAGTACATAGTGCAGACAGTGCTTTTATGGCTACTAATAGCTGAACTCAATCCATTGACCAGTTAGTTGTAGTACATCGTGCAGACAGTGCTATTATGGCTACTAATAGCTGAACTCAATCCATTGACCAGTTAGTAGTAGTACATAGTGCAGACAGTGCTTTTATGGCTACTAATAGCTGAACTCAATCCATTGACCAGTTAATTGTAGTACATAGTACAGACAGTGCTATTATGGCTACTAATAGCTGAACTCAATCCATTGACCAGTTAGTTGTAGTACATAGTGCAGACAGTGCTATTATGGCTACTAATAGCTGAACTCAATCCATTGACCAGTTAATTGTAGTACATAGTACAGACAGTGTTATTATGGCTACTAATAGCTGAACTCAATCCATTGACCAGTTAGTTGTAGTACATAGTGCAGACAGTGCTTTTATGGCTACTAATAGCTGAACTCAATCCATTGACCAGTTAGTTGTAGTACATCGTGCAGACAGTGCTATTATGGCTACTAATAGCTGAACTCAATCCATTGACCAGTTAGTTGTAGTACATAGTGCAGACAGTGCTATTATGACTACTAATAGCTGAACTCAATCCATTGACCCCAGTTAGTTGTAGTACATAGTGCAGACAGTGTTATTATGGCTACTAATAGCTGAACTCAATCCATTGACCAGTTAGTTGTAGTACATAGTACAGACAGTGCTATTATGGCTACTAATAGCTGAACTCAATCCATTGACTAGTTAGTTGTAGTACATAGTGCAGTGCTATTATGGCTACTAATAGCTGAACTCAATCCATTGACCAGTTAGTTGTAGTACATAGTGCAGTGCTATTATGGCTACTAATAGCTGAACTCAATCCATTGACCAGTTAGTTGTAGTACATAGTACAGTGCTATTATGGCTACTAATAGCTGAACTCAATCCATTGACCAGTTAGTTGTAGTACATCGTGCAGACAGTGCTATTATGGCTACTAATAGCTGAACTCAATCCATTGACCAGTTAGTTGTAGTACATAGTACAGACAGTGCTATTATGGCTACTAATAGCTGAACTCAATCCATTGACCAGTTAGTTGTAGTACACAGTGCAGACAGTGTTATTATGACTACTAATAGCTGAACTCAATCCATTGACCCCAGTTAGTTGTAGTACATAGTGCAGACAGTGCTATTATGGCTACTAATAGCTGAACTCAATCCATTGACCAGTTAGTTGTAGTACATAGTGCAGACAGTGCTATTATGGCTACTAATAGCTGAACTCAATCCATTGACCAGTTAGTTGTAGTACACAGTGCAGACAGTGTTATTATGACTACTAATAGCTGAACTCAATCCATTGACCCCAGTTAGTTGTAGTACATAGTGCAGACAGTGCTATTATGGCTACTAATAGCTGAACTCAATCCATTGACCAGTTAGTTGTAGTACATAGTGCAGACAGTGCTATTATGGCTACTAATAGCTGAACTCAATCCATTGACCAGTTAGTTGTAGTACATAGTGCAGACAGTGCTATTATGGCTACTAATAGCTGAACTCAATCCATTGACCAGTTAGTTGTAGTACATAGTGCAGACAGTGCTATTATGGCTACTAATAGCTGAACTCAATCCATTGACCAGTTAGTTGTAGTACATAGTACAGACAGTGCTATTATGGCTACTAATAGCTGAACTCAATCCATTGACCAGTTAGTTGTAGTACATAGTGCAGACAGTGCTATTATGGCTACTAATAGCTGAACTCAATCCATTGACCAGTTAGTTGTAGTACATAGTGCAGACAGTGCTATTATGGCTACTAATAGCTGAACTCAATCCATTGACCAGTTAGTTGTAGTACATAGTACAGACAGTGCTATTATGGCTACTAATAGCTGAACTCAATCCATTGACCCCAGTTAGTTGTAGTACATAGTGCAGACAGTGTTATTATGGCTACTAATAGCTGAACTCAATCCATTGACCAGTTAGTAGTAGTACATAGTGCAGACAGTGCTATTATGGCTACTAATAGCTGAACTCAATCCATTGACCAGTTAGTAGTAGTACATAGTACAGACAGTGCTATTATGGCTACTAATAGCTGAACTCAATCCATTGACCAGTTAGTTGTAGTACATAGTACAGACAGTGCTATTATGGCTACTAATAGCTGAACTCAATCCATTGACCCCAGTTAGTTGTAGTACATAGTGCAGACAGTGTTATTATGGCTACTAATAGCTGAACTCAATCCATTGACCAGTTAGTTGTAGTACATAGTACAGACAGTGCTATTATGGCTACTAATAGCTGAACTCAATCTATTGACCAGTTAGTTGTAGTACATAGTGCAGACAGTGCTATTATGACTACTAATAGCTGAACTCAATCCATTGACCCCAGTTAGTTGTAGTACATAGTGCAGACAGTGCTATTATGGCTACTAATAGCTGAACTCAATCCATTGACCAGTTAGTTGTAGTACATAGTGCAGACAGTGCTATTATGACTACTAATAGCTGAACTCAATCCATTGACCCCAGTTAGTTGTAGTACATAGTGCAGACAGTGCTATTATGGCTACTAATAGCTGAACTCAATCCATTGACCAGTTAGTTGTAGTACATAGTACAGACAGTGCTTTTATGGCTACTAATAGCTGAACTCAATCTATTGACCAGTTAGTTGTAGTACATAGTGCAGACAGTGCTATTATGACTACTAATAGCTGAACTCAATCCATTGACCAGTTAGTTGTAGTACATAGTACAGACAGTGCTTTTATGGCTACTAATAGCTGAACTCAATCCATTGACCAGTTAGTAGTAGTACATAGTGCAGACAGTGCTTTTATGGCTACTAATAGCTGAACTCAATCCATTGACCCCAGTTAGTTGTAGTACATAGTGCAGACAGTGCTTTTATGGCTACTAATAGCTGAACTCAATCCATTGACCAGTTAGTTGTAGTACATAGTACAGACAGTGTTATTATGACTACTAATAGCTGAACTCAATCCATTGACCAGTTAGTTGTAGTACATAGTACAGACAGTGTTATTATGACTACTAATAGCTGAACTCAATCCATTGACCAGTTAGTTGTAGTACACAGTGCAGACAGTGTTATTATGACTACTAATAGCTGAACTCAATCCATTGACCAGTTAGTAGTAGTACATAGTGCAGACAGTGCTTTTATGGCTACTAATAGCTGAACTCAATCCATTGACCAGTTAGTAGTAGTACATAGTGCAGACAGTGCTTTTATGGCTACTAATAGCTGAACTCAATCCATTGACCAGTTAGTTGTAGTACATAGTGCAGACAGTGCTATTATGACTACTAATAGCTGAACTCAATCCATTGACCCCAGTTAGTTGTAGTACATAGTGCAGACAGTGCTATTATGGCTACTAATAGCTGAACTCAATCCATTGACCAGTTAGTTGTAGTACATAGTACAGACAGTGCTTTTATGGCTACTAATAGCTGAACTCAATCTATTGACCAGTTAGTTGTAGTACATAGTGCAGACAGTGCTATTATGACTACTAATAGCTGAACTCAATCCATTGACCAGTTAGTTGTAGTACATAGTGCAGACAGTGCTATTATGACTACTAATAGCTGAACTCAATCCATTGACCAGTTAGTTGTAGTACATAGTGCAGTGCTATTATGGCTACTAATAGCTGAACTCAATCCATTGACCAGTTAGTTGTAGTACATAGTACAGACAGTGCTATTATGGCTACTAATAGCTGAACTCAATCCATTGACCAGTTAGTTGTAGTACATAGTGCAGTGCTATTATGGCTACTAATAGCTGAACTCAATCCATTGACCAGTTAGTTGTAGTACATAGTACAGACAGTGCTATTATGGCTACTAATAGCTGAACTCAATCCATTGACCCCAGTTAGTTGTAGTACATAGTGCAGACAGTGTTATTATGACTACTAATAGCTGAACTCAATCCATTGACCAGTTAGTTGTAGTACATAGTGCAGACAGTGCTATTATGGCTACTAATAGCTGAACTCAATCCATTGACCAGTTAGTTGTAGTACATAGTGCAGACAGTGTTATTATGGCTACTAATAGCTGAACTCAATCCATTGACCAGTTAGTTGTAGTACATAGTGCAGACAGTGCTTTTATGGCTACTAATAGCTGAACTCAATCCATTGACCAGTTAGTAGTAGTACATAGTGCAGACAGTGTTATTATGGCTACTAATAGCTGAACTCAATCCATTGACCAGTTAGTTGTAGTACATAGTACAGACAGTGCTATTATGGCTACTAATAGCTGAACTCAATCCATTGACCAGTTAGTTGTAGTACATAGTACAGACAGTGCTTTTATGGCTACTAATAGCTGAACTCAATCCATTGACCAGTTCGTTGTAGTACATAGTGCAGACAGTGCTATTATGGCTACTAATAGCTGAACTCAATCCATTGACCAGTTAGTTGTAGTACATAGTACAGACAGTGCTATTATGGCTACTAATAGCTGAACTCAATCCATTGACCAGTTAGTAGTAGTACATAGTACAGACAGTGCTTTTATGGCTACTAATAGCTGAACTCAATCCATTGACCAGTTAGTTGTAGTACATAGTGCAGACAGTGCTTTTATGGCTACTAATAGCTGAACTCAATCCATTGACCAGTTCGTTGTAGTACATAGTACAGACAGTGCTATTATGGCTACTAATAGCTGAACTCAATCCATTGACCAGTTAGTTGTAGTACATAGTACAGACAGTGCTATTATGGCTACTAATAGCTGAACTCAATCCATTGACCAGTTAGTTGTAGTACATAGTGCAGACAGTGTTATTATGGCTACTAATAGCTGAACTCAATCCATTGACCAGTTAGTAGTAGTACATAGTGCAGACAGTGCTTTTATGGCTACTAATAGCTGAACTCAATCCATTGACCAGTTAGTTGTAGTACATAGTGCAGACAGTGCTATTATGGCTACTAATAGCTGAACTCAATCCATTGACCAGTTAGTTGTAGTACATAGTACAGACAGTGCTATTATGGCTACTAATAGCTGAACTCAATCCATTGACCAGTTAGTTGTAGTACATAGTACAGACAGTGCTATTATGGCTACTAATAGCTGAACTCAATCCATTGACCAGTTAGTTGTAGTACATAGTGCAGACAGTGCTATTATGGCTACTAATAGCTGAACTCAATCCATTGACCAGTTAGTTGTAGTACATAGTACAGACAGTGCTATTATGGCTACTAATAGCTGAACTCAATCCATTGACCAGTTAGTTGTAGTACATAGTACAGACAGTGCTATTATGGCTACTAATAGCTGAACTCAATCCATTGACCAGTTCGTTGTAGTACATAGTGCAGACAGTGCTTTTATGGCTACTAATAGCTGAACTCAATCCATTGACCAGTTAGTTGTAGTACATAGTGCAGACAGTGTTATTATGGCTACTAATAGCTGAACTCAATCCATTGACCAGTTAGTTGTAGTACATAGTGCAGACAGTGCTATTATGACTACTAATAGCTGAACTCAATCCATTGACCAGTTAGTTGTAGTACATAGTGCAGACAGTGCTATTATGGCTACTAATAGCTGAACTCAATCCATTGACCAGTTAGTTGTAGTACATAGTACAGACAGTGCTATTATGGCTACTAATAGCTGAACTCAATCCATTGACCAGTTAGTTGTAGTACATAGTACAGACAGTGCTATTATGGCTACTAATAGCTGAACTCAATCCATTGACCAGTTAGTTGTAGTACATAGTACAGACAGTGCTATTATGGCTACTAATAGCTGAACTCAATCCATTGACCAGTTAGTAGTAGTACATAGTGCAGACAGTGCTATTATGGCTACTAATAGCTGAACTCAATCCATTGACCAGTTAGTTGTAGTACATAGTACAGACAGTGCTATTATGGCTACTAATAGCTGAACTCAATCCATTGACCAGTTCGTTGTAGTACATAGTACAGACAGTGTTATTATGACTACTAATAGCTGAACTCAATCCATTGACCAGTTAGTTGTAGTACATAGTACAGACAGTGCTTTTATGGCTACTAATAGCTGAACTCAATCCATTGACCAGTTAGTTGTAGTACATAGTGCAGACAGTGCTATTATGGCTACTAATAGCTGAACTCAATCCATTGACCAGTTAGTAGTAGTACATAGTGCAGACAGTGTTATTATGGCTACTAATAGCTGAACTCAATCCATTGACCAGTTAGTTGTAGTACATAGTACAGACAGTGCTTTTATGGCTACTAATAGCTGAACTCAATCCATTGACCAGTTTGTTGTAGTACATAGTGCAGACAGTGCTATTATGGCTACTAATAGCTGAACTCAATCCATTGACCAGTTAGTTGTAGTACATAGTACAGACAGTGCTATTATGGCTACTAATAGCTGAACTCAATCCATTGACCAGTTAGTTGTAGTACATAGTACAGACAGTGCTTTTATGGCTACTAATAGCTGAACTCAATCCATTGACCCCAGTTAGTTGTAGTACATAGTACAGACAGTGCTATTATGGCTACTAATAGCTGAACTCAATCCATTGACCAGTTAGTTGTAGTACATAGTACAGACAGTGCTTTTATGGCTACTAATAGCTGAACTCAATCCATTGACCAGTTAGTTGTAGTACATAGTGCAGACAGTGCTTTTATGGCTACTAATAGCTGAACTCAATCCATTGACCAGTTAGTTGTAGTACATAGTGCAGACAGTGTTATTATGGCTACTAATAGCTGAACTCAATCCATTGACCAGTTAGTTGTAGTACATAGTGCAGACAGTGCTTTTATGGCTACTAATAGCTGAACTCAATCCATTGACCAGTTAGTTGTAGTACATAGTACAGACAGTGCTATTATGGCTACTAATAGCTGAACTCAATCCATTGACCAGTTAGTTGTAGTACATAGTGCAGTGCTATTATGGCTACTAATAGCTGAACTCAATCCATTGACCAGTTAGTTGTAGTACATAGTGCAGACAGTGCTTTTATGGCTACTAATAGCTGAACTCAATCCATTGACCAGTTAGTTGTAGTACATAGTGCAGACAGTGTTATTATGGCTACTAATAGCTGAACTCAATCCATTGACCAGTTAGTTGTAGTACATAGTACAGACAGTGCTTTTATGGCTACTAATAGCTGAACTCAATCCATTGACCCCAGTTAGTTGTAGTACATAGTACAGACAGTGCTTTTATGGCTACTAATAGCTGAACTCAATCCATTGACCAGTTAGTAGTAGTACATAGTACAGACAGTGCTTTTATGGCTACTAATAGCTGAACTCAATCCATTGACCAGTTAGTTGTAGTACATAGTGCAGACAGTGCTTTTATGGCTACTAATAGCTGAACTCAATCCATTGACCCCAGTTAGTTGTAGTACATAGTACAGACAGTGCTATTATGGCTACTAATAGCTGAACTCAATCCATTGACCAGTTAGTAGTAGTACATAGTGCAGACAGTGCTTTTATGGCTACTAATAGCTGAACTCAATCCATTGACCAGTTAGTAGTAGTACATAGTGCAGACAGTGCTTTTATGGCTACTAATAGCTGAACTCAATCCATTGACCAGTTAGTTGTAGTACATAGTGCAGACAGTGCTATTATGGCTACTAATAGCTGAACTCAATCCATTTACCAGTTAGTTGTAGTACATAGTGCAGACAGTGCTTTTATGGCTACTAATAGCTGAACTCAATCCATTGACCAGTTAGTTGTAGTACATAGTACAGACAGTGCTATTATGACTACTAATAGCTGAACTCAATCCATTGACCAGTTAGTTGTAGTACATAGTACAGACAGTGCTTTTATGGCTACTAATAGCTGAACTCAATCCATTGACCAGTTAGTTGTAGTACATAGTGCAGACAGTGCTATTATGGCTACTAATAGCTGAACTCAATCCATTGACCAGTTAATTGTAGTACATAGTGCAGACAGTGTTATTATGGCTACTAATAGCTGAACTCAATCCATTGACCAGTTAGTTGTAGTACATAGTACAGACAGTGCTATTATGGCTACTAATAGCTGAACTCAATCCATTGACCAGTTAATTGTAGTACATAGTGCAGACAGTGCTATTATGACTACTAATAGCTGAACTCAATCCATTGACCAGTTAGTTGTAGTACATAGTGCAGACAGTGCTATTATGGCTACTAATAGCTGAACTCAATCCATTGACCAGTTAATTGTAGTACATAGTGCAGACAGTGTTATTATGGCTACTAATAGCTGAACTCAATCCATTGACCAGTTAATTGTAGTACATAGTGCAGACAGTGCTATTATGGCTACTAATAGCTGAACTCAATCCATTGACCAGTTAGTTGTAGTACATAGTGCAGACAGTGCTATTATGGCTACTAATAGCTGAACTCAATCCATTGACCAGTTAGTAGTAGTACATAGTGCAGTGCTATTATGACTACTAATAGCTGAACTCAATCCATTGACCAGTTAGTTGTAGTACATAGTGCAGACAGTGCTATTATGGCTACTAATAGCTGAACTCAATCCATTGACCAGTTAATTGTAGTACATAGTACAGACAGTGCTATTATGGCTACTAATAGCTGAACTCAATCCATTGACCAGTTAGTTGTAGTACATAGTGCAGACAGTGCTATTATGACTACTAATAGCTGAACTCAATCCATTGACCAGTTAGTTGTAGTACATAGTGCAGACAGTGCTTTTATGGCTACTAATAGCTGAACTCAATCCATTGACCAGTTAGTTGTAGTACATAGTGCAGACAGTGCTATTATGGCTACTAATAGCTGAACTCAATCCATTTACCAGTTAGTTGTAGTACATAGTGCAGACAGTGCTTTTATGGCTACTAATAGCTGAACTCAATCCATTGACCAGTTAGTTGTAGTACATAGTGCAGACAGTGTTATTATGGCTACTAATAGCTGAACTCAATCCATTGACCAGTTAGTTGTAGTACATAGTGCAGACAGTGCTATTATGGCTACTAATAGCTGAACTCAATCCATTGACCAGTTAGTTGTAGTACATAGTACAGACAGTGCTATTATGGCTACTAATAGCTGAACTCAATCCATTGACCAGTTAGTTGTAGTACATAGTGCAGACAGTGTTATTATGGCTACTAATAGCTGAACTCAATCCATTGACCAGTTAGTTGTAGTACATAGTGCAGACAGTGCTATTATGGCTACTAATAGCTGAACTCAATCCATTGACCAGTTAGTTGTAGTACATAGTACAGACAGTGTTATTATGGCTACTAATAGCTGAACTCAATCCATTGACCCCAGTTAGTTGTAGTACATAGTACAGACAGTGCTATTATGGCTACTAATAGCTGAACTCAATCCATTGACCAGTTAGTAGTAGTACATAGTGCAGACAGTGTTATTATGGCTACTAATAGCTGAACTCAATCCATTGACCAGTTAGTTGTAGTACATAGTGCAGACAGTGCTATTATGGCTACTAATAGCTGAACTCAATCCATTGACCAGTTAGTTGTAGTACATAGTACAGACAGTGCTATTATGGCTACTAATAGCTGAACTCAATCCATTGACCAGTTAGTTGTAGTACATAGTGCAGACAGTGCTATTATGGCTACTAATAGCTGAACTCAATCCATTGACCAGTTAGTTGTAGTACATAGTACAGACAGTGCTTTTATGGCTACTAATAGCTGAACTCAATCCATTGACCAGTTAGTAGTAGTACATAGTGCAGACAGTGTTATTATGGCTACTAATAGCTGAACTCAATCCATTGACCAGTTAGTAGTAGTACATAGTGCAGACAGTGCTATTATGGCTACTAATAGCTGAACTCAATCCATTGACCAGTTAGTAGTAGTACATAGTGCAGACAGTGTTATTATGGCTACTAATAGCTGAACTCAATCCATTGACCAGTTAGTTGTAGTACATAGTGCAGACAGTGTTATTATGGCTACTAATAGCTGAACTCAATCCATTGACCAGTTAGTTGTAGTACATAGTGCAGACAGTGCTATTATGGCTACTAATAGCTGAACTCAATCCATTGACCAGTTAGTTGTAGTACATAGTACAGACAGTGCTTTTATGGCTACTAATAGCTGAACTCAATCCATTGACCAGTTAGTTGTAGTACATAGTGCAGACAGTGCTTTTATGGCTACTAATAGCTGAACTCAATCCATTGACCAGTTAGTTGTAGTACATAGTGCAGACAGTGCTATTATGGCTACTAATAGCTGAACTCAATCCATTGACCAGTTAGTAGTAGTACATAGTGCAGACAGTGTTATTAGGGCTACTAATAGCTGAACTCAATCCATTGACCAGTTAGTTGTAGTACATAGTGCAGACAGTGCTTTTATGGCTACTAATAGCTGAACTCAATCCATTGACCAGTTAGTTGTAGTACATAGTACAGACAGTGCTATTATGGCTACTAATAGCTGAACTCAATCCATTGACCCCAGTTAGTTGTAGTACATAGTACAGACAGTGCTATTATGACTACTAATAGCTGAACTCAATCCATTGACCAGTTAGTTGTAGTACATAGTACAGACAGTGCTATTATGGCTACTAATAGCTGAACTCAATCCATTGACCAGTTAGTTGTAGTACATAGTACAGACAGTGCTATTATGACTACTAATAGCTGAACTCAATCCATTGACCAGTTAGTTGTAGTACATAGTACAGACAGTGCTATTATGACTACTAATAGCTGAACTCAATCCATTGACCAGTTAGTTGTAGTACATAGTGCAGACAGTGCTATTATGGCTACTAATAGCTGAACTCAATCCATTGACCAGTTAGTTGTAGTACATAGTGCAGACAGTGCTATTATGGCTACTAATAGCTGAACTCAATCCATTGACCAGTTAGTTGTAGTACATAGTACAGACAGTGCTATTATGACTACTAATAGCTGAACTCAATCCATTGACCAGTTAGTTGTAGTACATAGTGCAGACAGTGCTATTATGGCTACTAATAGCTGAACTCAATCCATTGACCAGTTAGTTGTAGTACATAGTGCAGACAGTGTTATTATGGCTACTAATAGCTGAACTCAATCCATTGACCAGTTAGTTGTAGTACATAGTGCAGACAGTGCTATTATGACTACTAATAGCTGAACTCAATCCATTGACCAGTTAGTTGTAGTACATAGTGCAGACAGTGCTTTTATGGCTACTAATAGCTGAACTCAATCCATTGACCAGTTAGTTGTAGTACATAGTGCAGACAGTGCTTTTATGGCTACTAATAGCTGAACTCAATCCATTGACCAGTTAGTTGTAGTACATAGTACAGACAGTGCTTTTATGGCTACTAATAGCTGAACTCAATCCATTGACCAGTTAATTGTAGTACATAGTACAGACAGTGCTATTATGGCTACTAATAGCTGAACTCAATCCATTGACCAGTTAGTTGTAGTACATAGTACAGACAGTGCTATTATGGCTACTAATAGCTGAACTCAATCCATTGACCAGTTAATTGTAGTACATAGTACAGACAGTGCTATTATGGCTACTAATAGCTGAACTCAATCCATTGACCAGTTAGTTGTAGTACATAGTGCAGACAGTGCTATTATGACTACTAATAGCTGAACTCAATCCATTGACCAGTTAGTTGTAGTACATAGTGCAGACAGTGCTTTTATGGCTACTAATAGCTGAACTCAATCCATTGACCAGTTAGTTGTAGTACATAGTGCAGACAGTGCTTTTATGGCTACTAATAGCTGAACTCAATCCATTGACCAGTTAGTTGTAGTACATAGTACAGACAGTGCTTTTATGGCTACTAATAGCTGAACTCAATCCATTGACCAGTTAGTTGTAGTACATAGTACAGACAGTGCTATTATGGCTACTAATAGCTGAACTCAATCCATTGACCAGTTAGTTGTAGTACATAGTACAGACAGTGCTATTATGGCTACTAATAGCTGAACTCAATCCATTGACCAGTTAATTGTAGTACATAGTACAGACAGTGCTATTATGGCTACTAATAGCTGAACTCAATCCATTGACCAGTTAGTTGTAGTACATAGTGCAGACAGTGTTATTATGGCTACTAATAGCTGAACTCAATCCATTGACCAGTTAGTTGTAGTACATAGTGCAGACAGTGCTATTATGGCTACTAATAGCTGAACTCAATCCATTGACCAGTTAGTTGTAGTACATAGTGCAGACAGTGTTATTATGGCTACTAATAGCTGAACTCAATCCATTGACCAGTTAATTGTAGTACATAGTACAGACAGTGCTATTATGGCTACTAATAGCTGAACTCAATCCATTGACCAGTTAGTTGTAGTACATAGTGCAGACAGTGCTATTATGACTACTAATAGCTGAACTCAATCCATTGACCAGTTAGTTGTAGTACATAGTGCAGACAGTGCTTTTATGGCTACTAATAGCTGAACTCAATCCATTGACCAGTTAGTTGTAGTACATAGTGCAGACAGTGCTATTATGGCTACTAATAGCTGAACTCAATCCATTGACCAGTTAGTAGTAGTACATAGTGCAGACAGTGTTATTAGGGCTACTAATAGCTGAACTCAATCCATTGACCAGTTAGTTGTAGTACATAGTGCAGACAGTGCTTTTATGGCTACTAATAGCTGAACTCAATCCATTGACCAGTTAGTTGTAGTACATAGTACAGACAGTGCTATTATGGCTACTAATAGCTGAACTCAATCCATTGACCCCAGTTAGTTGTAGTACATAGTACAGACAGTGCTATTATGACTACTAATAGCTGAACTCAATCCATTGACCAGTTAGTTGTAGTACATAGTACAGACAGTGCTATTATGGCTACTAATAGCTGAACTCAATCCATTGACCAGTTAGTTGTAGTACATAGTACAGACAGTGCTATTATGGCTACTAATAGCTGAACTCAATCCATTGACCAGTTAGTTGTAGTACATAGTGCAGACAGTGCTATTATGGCTACTAATAGCTGAACTCAATCCATTGACCAGTTAGTTGTAGTACATAGTACAGACAGTGCTATTATGACTACTAATAGCTGAACTCAATCCATTGACCAGTTAGTTGTAGTACATAGTGCAGACAGTGCTATTATGGCTACTAATAGCTGAACTCAATCCATTGACCAGTTAGTTGTAGTACATAGTGCAGACAGTGTTATTATGGCTACTAATAGCTGAACTCAATCCATTGACCAGTTAGTTGTAGTACATAGTGCAGACAGTGCTATTATGACTACTAATAGCTGAACTCAATCCATTGACCAGTTAGTTGTAGTACATAGTGCAGACAGTGCTTTTATGGCTACTAATAGCTGAACTCAATCCATTGACCAGTTAGTTGTAGTACATAGTGCAGACAGTGCTTTTATGGCTACTAATAGCTGAACTCAATCCATTGACCAGTTAGTTGTAGTACATAGTACAGACAGTGCTTTTATGGCTACTAATAGCTGAACTCAATCCATTGACCAGTTAATTGTAGTACATAGTACAGACAGTGCTATTATGGCTACTAATAGCTGAACTCAATCCATTGACCAGTTAGTTGTAGTACATAGTACAGACAGTGCTATTATGGCTACTAATAGCTGAACTCAATCCATTGACCAGTTAATTGTAGTACATAGTACAGACAGTGCTATTATGGCTACTAATAGCTGAACTCAATCCATTGACCAGTTAGTTGTAGTACATAGTGCAGACAGTGCTATTATGACTACTAATAGCTGAACTCAATCCATTGACCAGTTAGTTGTAGTACATAGTGCAGACAGTACTTTTATGGCTACTAATAGCTGAACTCAATCCATTGACCAGTTAGTTGTAGTACATAGTGCAGACAGTGCTTTTATGGCTACTAATAGCTGAACTCAATCCATTGACCAGTTAGTTGTAGTACATAGTACAGACAGTGCTTTTATGGCTACTAATAGCTGAACTCAATCCATTGACCAGTTAGTTGTAGTACATAGTACAGACAGTGCTATTATGGCTACTAATAGCTGAACTCAATCCATTGACCAGTTAGTTGTAGTACATAGTACAGACAGTGCTATTATGGCTACTAATAGCTGAACTCAATCCATTGACCAGTTAATTGTAGTACATAGTACAGACAGTGCTATTATGGCTACTAATAGCTGAACTCAATCCATTGACCAGTTAGTTGTAGTACATAGTGCAGACAGTGTTATTATGGCTACTAATAGCTGAACTCAATCCATTGACCAGTTAGTTGTAGTACATAGTGCAGACAGTGCTATTATGGCTACTAATAGCTGAACTCAATCCATTGACCAGTTAGTTGTAGTACATAGTGCAGACAGTGTTATTATGGCTACTAATAGCTGAACTCAATCCATTGACCAGTTAATTGTAGTACATAGTACAGACAGTGCTATTATGGCTACTAATAGCTGAACTCAATCCATTGACCAGTTAGTTGTAGTACATAGTGCAGACAGTGCTATTATGACTACTAATAGCTGAACTCAATCCATTGACCAGTTAGTTGTAGTACATAGTGCAGACAGTGCTTTTATGGCTACTAATAGCTGAACTCAATCCATTGACCAGTTAGTTGTAGTACATAGTGCAGACAGTGCTATTATGGCTACTAATAGCTGAACTCAATCCATTTACCAGTTAGTTGTAGTACATAGTGCAGACAGTGCTTTTATGGCTACTAATAGCTGAACTCAATCCATTGACCAGTTAGTTGTAGTACATAGTGCAGACAGTGTTATTATGGCTACTAATAGCTGAACTCAATCCATTGACCAGTTAGTTGTAGTACATAGTGCAGACAGTGCTATTATGGCTACTAATAGCTGAACTCAATCCATTGACCAGTTAGTTGTAGTACATAGTACAGACAGTGCTATTATGGCTACTAATAGCTGAACTCAATCCATTGACCAGTTAGTTGTAGTACATAGTGCAGACAGTGTTATTATGGCTACTAATAGCTGAACTCAATCCATTGACCAGTTAGTTGTAGTACATAGTGCAGACAGTGCTATTATGGCTACTAATAGCTGAACTCAATCCATTGACCAGTTAGTTGTAGTACATAGTACAGACAGTGTTATTATGGCTACTAATAGCTGAACTCAATCCATTGACCCCAGTTAGTTGTAGTACATAGTACAGACAGTGCTATTATGGCTACTAATAGCTGAACTCAATCCATTGACCAGTTAGTAGTAGTACATAGTGCAGACAGTGTTATTATGGCTACTAATAGCTGAACTCAATCCATTGACCAGTTAGTTGTAGTACATAGTGCAGACAGTGCTATTATGGCTACTAATAGCTGAACTCAATCCATTGACCAGTTAGTTGTAGTACATAGTACAGACAGTGCTATTATGGCTACTAATAGCTGAACTCAATCCATTGACCAGTTAGTTGTAGTACATAGTGCAGACAGTGCTATTATGGCTACTAATAGCTGAACTCAATCCATTGACCAGTTAGTTGTAGTACATAGTACAGACAGTGCTTTTATGGCTACTAATAGCTGAACTCAATCCATTGACCAGTTAGTAGTAGTACATAGTGCAGACAGTGTTATTATGGCTACTAATAGCTGAACTCAATCCATTGACCAGTTAGTAGTAGTACATAGTGCAGACAGTGCTTTTATGGCTACTAATAGCTGAACTCAATCCATTGACCAGTTAGTTGTAGTACATAGTGCAGACAGTGCTTTTATGGCTACTAATAGCTGAACTCAATCCATTGACCAGTTAGTTGTAGTACATAGTGCAGACAGTGCTATTATGGCTACTAATAGCTGAACTCAATCCATTGACCAGTTAGTAGTAGTACATAGTGCAGACAGTGTTATTATGGCTACTAATAGCTGAACTCAATCCATTGACCAGTTAGTTGTAGTACATAGTACAGACAGTGTTATTATGGCTACTAATAGCTGAACTCAATCCATTGACCAGTTAGTAGTAGTACATAGTGCAGACAGTGTTATTATGGCTACTAATAGCTGAACTCAATCCATTGACCAGTTAGTTGTAGTACATAGTGCAGACAGTGCTTTTATGGCTACTAATAGCTGAACTCAATCCATTGACCAGTTAGTTGTAGTACATAGTACAGACAGTGCTATTATGGCTACTAATAGCTGAACTCAATCCATTGACCCCAGTTAGTTGTAGTACATAGTACAGACAGTGCTATTATGACTACTAATAGCTGAACTCAATCCATTGACCAGTTAGTTGTAGTACATAGTACAGACAGTGCTATTATGGCTACTAATAGCTGAACTCAATCCATTGACCAGTTAGTTGTAGTACATAGTACAGACAGTGCTATTATGGCTACTAATAGCTGAACTCAATCCATTGACCAGTTAGTTGTAGTACATAGTACAGACAGTGCTATTATGGCTACTAATAGCTGAACTCAATCCATTGACCAGTTAATTGTAGTACATAGTACAGACAGTGCTATTATGGCTACTAATAGCTGAACTCAATCCATTGACCAGTTAGTTGTAGTACATAGTGCAGACAGTGTTATTATGGCTACTAATAGCTGAACTCAATCCATTGACCAGTTAGTTGTAGTACATAGTGCAGACAGTGCTATTATGGCTACTAATAGCTGAACTCAATCCATTGACCAGTTAGTTGTAGTACATAGTGCAGACAGTGTTATTATGGCTACTAATAGCTGAACTCAATCCATTGACCAGTTAGTTGTAGTACATAGTGCAGACAGTGCTATTATGGCTACTAATAGCTGAACTCAATCCATTGACCAGTTAGTTGTAGTACATAGTACAGACAGTGTTATTATGGCTACTAATAGCTGAACTCAATCCATTGACCCCAGTTAGTTGTAGTACATAGTACAGACAGTGCTATTATGGCTACTAATAGCTGAACTCAATCCATTGACCAGTTAGTAGTAGTACATAGTGCAGACAGTGTTATTATGGCTACTAATAGCTGAACTCAATCCATTGACCAGTTAGTTGTAGTACATAGTGCAGACAGTGCTATTATGGCTACTAATAGCTGAACTCAATCCATTGACCAGTTAGTAGTAGTACATAGTGCAGACAGTGTTATTATGGCTACTAATAGCTGAACTCAATCCATTGACCAGTTAGTTGTAGTACATAGTGCAGACAGTGCTATTATGGCTACTAATAGCTGAACTCAATCCATTGACCAGTTAGTTGTAGTACATAGTACAGACAGTGCTATTATGGCTACTAATAGCTGAACTCAATCCATTGACCAGTTAGTTGTAGTACATAGTGCAGACAGTGCTATTATGGCTACTAATAGCTGAACTCAATCCATTGACCAGTTAGTTGTAGTACATAGTACAGACAGTGCTTTTATGGCTACTAATAGCTGAACTCAATCCATTGACCAGTTAGTAGTAGTACATAGTGCAGACAGTGTTATTATGGCTACTAATAGCTGAACTCAATCCATTGACCAGTTAGTAGTAGTACATAGTGCAGACAGTGCTTTTATGGCTACTAATAGCTGAACTCAATCCATTGACCAGTTAGTTGTAGTACATAGTGCAGACAGTGCTTTTATGGCTACTAATAGCTGAACTCAATCCATTGATCAGTTAGTTGTAGTACATAGTGCAGACAGTGCTATTATGGCTACTAATAGCTGAACTCAATCCATTGACCAGTTAGTAGTAGTACATAGTGCAGACAGTGTTATTATGGCTACTAATAGCTGAACTCAATCCATTGACCAGTTAGTTGTAGTACATAGTGCAGACAGTGCTTTTATGGCTACTAATAGCTGAACTCAATCCATTGACCAGTTAGTTGTAGTACATAGTACAGACAGTGCTATTATGGCTACTAATAGCTGAACTCAATCCATTGACCCCAGTTAGTTGTAGTACATAGTACAGACAGTGCTATTATGACTACTAATAGCTGAACTCAATCCATTGACCAGTTAGTTGTAGTACATAGTACAGACAGTGCTATTATGGCTACTAATAGCTGAACTCAATCCATTGACCAGTTAGTTGTAGTACATAGTACAGACAGTGCTATTATGACTACTAATAGCTGAACTCAATCCATTGACCAGTTAGTTGTAGTACATAGTACAGACAGTGCTATTATGACTACTAATAGCTGAACTCAATCCATTGACCAGTTAGTTGTAGTACATAGTGCAGACAGTGCTATTATGGCTACTAATAGCTGAACTCAATCCATTGACCAGTTAGTTGTAGTACATAGTGCAGACAGTGCTATTATGGCTACTAATAGCTGAACTCAATCCATTGACCAGTTAGTTGTAGTACATAGTACAGACAGTGCTATTATGACTACTAATAGCTGAACTCAATCCATTGACCAGTTAGTTGTAGTACATAGTGCAGACAGTGCTATTATGGCTACTAATAGCTGAACTCAATCCATTGACCAGTTAGTTGTAGTACATAGTGCAGACAGTGTTATTATGGCTACTAATAGCTGAACTCAATCCATTGACCAGTTAGTTGTAGTACATAGTGCAGACAGTGCTATTATGACTACTAATAGCTGAACTCAATCCATTGACCAGTTAGTTGTAGTACATAGTGCAGACAGTGCTTTTATGGCTACTAATAGCTGAACTCAATCCATTGACCAGTTAGTTGTAGTACATAGTACAGACAGTGCTTTTATGGCTACTAATAGCTGAACTCAATCCATTGACCAGTTAATTGTAGTACATAGTACAGACAGTGCTATTATGGCTACTAATAGCTGAACTCAATCCATTGACCAGTTAGTTGTAGTACATAGTACAGACAGTGCTATTATGGCTACTAATAGCTGAACTCAATCCATTGACCAGTTAATTGTAGTACATAGTACAGACAGTGCTATTATGGCTACTAATAGCTGAACTCAATCCATTGACCAGTTAGTTGTAGTACATAGTGCAGACAGTGCTATTATGACTACTAATAGCTGAACTCAATCCATTGACCAGTTAGTTGTAGTACATAGTGCAGACAGTGCTTTTATGGCTACTAATAGCTGAACTCAATCCATTGACCAGTTAGTTGTAGTACATAGTGCAGACAGTGCTTTTATGGCTACTAATAGCTGAACTCAATCCATTGACCAGTTAGTTGTAGTACATAGTACAGACAGTGCTTTTATGGCTACTAATAGCTGAACTCAATCCATTGACCAGTTAGTTGTAGTACATAGTACAGACAGTGCTATTATGGCTACTAATAGCTGAACTCAATCCATTGACCAGTTAGTTGTAGTACATAGTACAGACAGTGCTATTATGGCTACTAATAGCTGAACTCAATCCATTGACCAGTTAGTTGTAGTACATAGTGCAGACAGTGTTATTATGGCTACTAATAGCTGAACTCAATCCATTGACCAGTTAGTTGTAGTACATAGTGCAGACAGTGCTATTATGGCTACTAATAGCTGAACTCAATCCATTGACCAGTTAGTTGTAGTACATAGTGCAGACAGTGTTATTATGGCTACTAATAGCTGAACTCAATCCATTGACCAGTTAGTTGTAGTACATAGTGCAGACAGTGCTATTATGGCTACTAATAGCTGAACTCAATCCATTGACCAGTTAGTTGTAGTACATAGTACAGACAGTGTTATTATGGCTACTAATAGCTGAACTCAATCCATTGACCCCAGTTAGTTGTAGTACATAGTACAGACAGTGCTATTATGGCTACTAATAGCTGAACTCAATCCATTGACCAGTTAGTAGTAGTACATAGTGCAGACAGTGTTATTATGGCTACTAATAGCTGAACTCAATCCATTGACCAGTTAGTTGTAGTACATAGTGCAGACAGTGCTATTATGGCTACTAATAGCTGAACTCAATCCATTGACCAGTTAGTTGTAGTACATAGTACAGACAGTGCTTTTATGGCTACTAATAGCTGAACTCAATCCATTGACCAGTTAGTAGTAGTACATAGTGCAGACAGTGTTATTATGGCTACTAATAGCTGAACTCAATCCATTGACCAGTTAGTAGTAGTACATAGTGCAGACAGTGCTATTATGGCTACTAATAGCTGAACTCAATCCATTGACCAGTTAGTTGTAGTACATAGTACAGACAGTGCTATTATGGCTACTAATAGCTGAACTCAATCCATTGACCAGTTAGTAGTAGTACATAGTGCAGTGCTATTATGGCTACTAATAGCTGAACTCAATCCATTGACCAGTTAGTAGTAGTACATAGTGCAGACAGTGCTATTATGGCTACTAATAGCTGAACTCAATCCATTGACCAGTTAGTTGTAGTACATAGTACAACTCTTGTTGGTGTATACTGACTTATATTAGTCCATCCTGTATTATATCAAATGTGCCAAAGATGTCATATTTCCACATATTATATTAATATATTTATAAAATTGATTTGAGAACCATTTTGTTAGTGCTGCCAAGTGTTGTTAAAGCCCTCTTAATACTAATAATGTCTATATATTTGATTCTCAATTACACCATAGGACCATAAAGAGACAGACAATTCCCCAGCAGTCATGGTTATTAATAAGCTCAATAATATTTATGTCACGAGAGATAAAATACTAGTGAGGAGATAGGTTATCATTACACAGTGTTTGTCAGAGACGATCAAATTTAATTTGGCTGGGAAGGGTATGCAAGTTGTTGGGTTTTGTCTATTTTCTTGATCCCAATACAAAAAAAGAATCATACAAGAAATTTGGTACACAGACGGACAATACGTATCAATAGATTTTGTTCCAGTCTGTGCATGTTAGTTATTTGATAAAAAGGAATTTGGAAATAGCAGTTTTAAATTGTATTATTACGTACAACAATGAATATGTGCAATTTGTTGACACTATAAACTAACAGATTAGTTATAAAAAGTGTCTAGAATAACAGCAGTCTAAGTGTATAGGGCCTAATGTAGTTTTCAATTGTAGCCACCATTTTGCCTCATCTCAAAGTACATCTCCTCTGACAAAATTTGTCAACCAATTAAAGCATGTCTACTAGAAAGCAGTCAGTGACACGATTTCTGATTGGTAGACTTGACTGCTCACTGCATTGTGAGGAACATAGCATAGATATCACAGTAAATGCTTTGTTCACAACATTTATATTTGCTACATTTATACTTTACAAAATAGGTGCTATTTCAGAAGGTACCATGGCTGATATATCTTTCAATAATACTGTTATAACAACTACTGAATTTGATATACCTGGTACCGTATTTCTGTATTAGAAGTCAAGCTACAATATAAGCACATGTAAACTGACAGTATTGTACATATTGAGTTATTTAAAATACAACTTATTTTGACCACTGACACATTTATGTCAATGCAGACACATGTGCTACTAATAGAGCAGATTACAGTAGCATTTTGACAATTGAAATGTGTGAGGTGCCAGGTTGAAAATCTTGTCAAATTTGTTCTGTCCAATTGACCTTAGATGGCAATGACATCCAAGATTTTGTTGAGTCACATGACTTGTATTTGCCTCTCAAATAGTATTGTTTTCTCTCGTCATGGCAACACTTGTTACAAATATCATGGATAGATCAGGGGACGTAATGGCAAAAGAAAATTGAACACTATTTGAGGCAAAAAAAAAAACAGCCTTTGTGCTCCTCTCCCCCTCAACTTGGTCTTGGTGGCCATGAAAGTCTAAAAAACAGCCTTTGTGCTCCTCTCCCCCTCAACTTGGTCTTGGTGGCCATGAAGGTCTAAAAAACAGCCTTTGTGCTCCTCTCCCCCTCAACTTGGTCTTGGTGGCCATGAAGGTCTAAAAAACAGCCTTTGTGCTCCTCTCCCCCTCAACTTGGTCTTGGTGGCCATGAAGGTCTAAAAAACAGCCTTTGTGCTCCTCTCCCCCTCAACTTGGTCTTGGTGGCCATGAAGGTCTAAAAAACAGCCTTTGTGCTCTTCTCCCCCTCAACTTGGTCTTGGTGGCCATGAAGGTCTAATGTGAAACTGAAATGAGCATGGTAACAAATACACAAGGACACTGGAAAAACTGTAACCTTGTCTCTTTATCTTGCGTCTATATTTCTACATACGTGTGCAAGATTTTCATCACATATCTCTCTCATTGCAATCCCTTGTATCTTATTATCAACTCTTGTCTGCTCAATAATGAAATTTTTTTTTATCTCAAAATGGACATATTTGATACATTATAATTATTGTATTTTTATTTCTGATAAGATTAGTCTTTGGACCTTTTTATGAAATATTTGATAGTTTAAATTTGCATGCATTGTGGGAAAAGAATGAAGATTCACCAGAATTTTGCTTTGTGAAGCGAATCCTTGTGAATTCATGCGCATTTGAAAACTATTCCAAAACTTTAGCAAATGAAATTTGAAATGATCGCATTTGAACGTTTATTATACATTACCCACAAATTCAGCACATCAAACAAGTCGATAAATTCCTTTGGAGTGCAACCTAAAAATGGGTACCCCCCGAAAATGTCTAGCTGTGAATATTGTTAACTGCTTTAATTTTATAAGTGAACAATGTTCATGATTCAATGAAAATCATTAAATTTGCAAACCTTGTTTTCACGAATGCCGTAAAATCATCAAATTGCAGGAATTGCTAGCTGTGAAGATTGAGCGGTTTACAGTATACACAATAAAGTAAAAAAATCAGTTATTTTGATTCTAGTTTTATGCGCATTCCATGTAATAGACGCTATAGTAGGAGGAATATAGCAAAGACTTCCTTCCTGAAAAATGAAATGTTTTCAGTCATAGAGTTGATTGCAAGTCATGAAATGTTGCAACATAAAGTAGGCAGGCCTACTTCTACCAATCGGATCATTCCATAATACACACATGGCTTTATAACAGTATAAGACATGACAAAGAAGTTCTGGAACTTCTCAAATAAGTATGTTATAAAATGTAATATATTCTTAAATTTCATATACCTTGTGCTAATTTTTATACACTGCTGTGTATGTGTGTGTAGATTAGATTTGACGATATTACCGATAAATGGTATTAAGTGCAATGTGCATGCTGCCATTCTGTTATGTGTTTATCTATTTATTGGAAAATATAATTTGTAATATTAAGTAATATTATATATTTTAACAGTTTCTGTTTTATAAGCATAGACTGGTAGTCTTCACTGCAAACCCACTTAGCAATACCTGAGCCTCAGTAGGAATACATTTTTGGTTGAGAAAAATGGCACAATAATCATGGAGTGTTTAATATTTACACGTTTAAAATATGCTTTCATTTGAAAGCATGCTGCATAGCAACTGTTAACTCATGAAACCACACAAACTCGTATCGACTGAATCTCGAACTCACTTTTGTCATTTCATTCCCCAAAATTGCTTTGTGAAACTTTAAAAATGTCTCTTCAATGTTTGATACATTATGCTACCAATAAAAGTTTTGTCATAGAATTTTTAGAAGTTATTTTGTATGTGTGCATAATATAATTTCACATTAACATAATACACATACCAGAATAATTTTTTAGCTATGCTGTCATCGTAGATGACAGAGGGGAGATGTTTCATATAAGCGATTGTCCAATTGCATTTTTGAGACTTCTTGAATACTACGAGCTCAATGACTTTTATACTTGGTATATTGGTACCTCTGTTCATTCCGTGACAAATATTTTTGTCATTTGGGGTAAAAAAATGCTATTGTCGACTTGGTATCAAATTGAGCTGGCAGTTTTCAAGAAGTCTCATGGGTGTGCTTTGCTCGAATTGGCTACAACAATGTACTTGTACAGCGGAGCTATTTCAACAGTCAGGTCGCTTATTTGTTTACATGTGTTGCTTGCTGAAGTTCTAAGCTTTACTGTGATTGATCAACTCGAGTACTCATTGTGTGAACACCAACAGAGCATTTTCGATAAAGGAAAAACATAGACTGTTTGTTACAGTACCTACTTCATTACAGTGAAAGTGGTTATACAACATATAGGTTTTGAACATTAACAGACAAAGCTCCAATGTAGAAGTGTTTGTGATATAAACATCTTGAATGATAATAGACTAAGCTCCAGAATAAAAATGGTGCGAAATAGGTTGTTGACCAGTAAGAACAAAAAAGTAGCCTGCTACCAACGGTGTTTGAATTGGACAAAATCATCTCTGAACAAGTTGTGCATGTATATTAAGATATATCGTAGTTGTCATTCAAAATGGATGCCAGTTTATAGCCATATTTGATTGGATTAAAATGCAAACACCGAAGTGTCTGTACCAAGTTTTACCCCAACAAGTACTTCTTGTTAATAACGTACATTGTACAAAATAGAATAATGCCATAAAACATTAAATAAAAAAAACATTGTTTTAATAATTACCGTTAAGTTCTACATATTCTCGTAAGATACTGAGATCACATGACCAAAATACTGATAATATTATGAGATAATGGACATCAATGAAAAACTGATGTCTCCACAAAGAGATTAAAATATACCTCGGCTTTATTTTGTCTTATTATGGGGAAATGACCTCAGTGGATTGTCAGTTTAGAATTGTCAGCGATCATCAAGGATGGCAACCATGTCGGAATGTGATGGTACTCAATATGGTTTTTCACTGCATTGCTGAAGACTTGTAAAACACTCCTAATTTAAATAAGATGTACAACTGCTGCAAGTGTCATCATGAAGGTGCTGACGGCTCATCAGGTTTGTTTGTTGTCTCTGCTGAAATCCTTTTTCTCTGTTTTACTTCTTCTCTATTTTTAAATTCTTGATCTATTCGTTCTTTTGCTCTCACAACCTGAAATATATTTTATATATGATTAAATTACGTTTACTACTAAATTTACAATGTTGGAAGTAGATCTCAAACTTTAGATAAAGAAAACTATGTAGTCATAAACTAGGACCACCACTGATTTATTTGACTTCAATTGTCACTGGAACCAGTTCAATCAAAAGATTTATAAAGTACATCATCATTTAGAACAGACTTTGGAATTGAATGAAAACTTTATTCCATTGTTTTGAGTTTTAGCCAAATGCGAGTTGATGAATTGTTACTCTGATACGGAAACAGGGGTGAGAAATTTACTTAACATTAAGAAATCACCAGTGAAACATACAAAAGATTATAGCCATATCAGAAGCCTGTTATAAAATGAGTGATGTTAACTCTATATTGGGTGCTGGTGAATCTATTGCCTAACGTATGATCAGTCTGTCCTCTAGGGCAATATGATGTGCCTTTGACGCACAATGATTTGCCGTGGCACTAGTTGTGCTAATTCACCCCAAAAATAAAATCATACATGTACATACATATATAGTGATCTTGAAGAAAATCTTACTTTAGTTATGGAATTTGGTAAAATGAAATTCACATTTTATCAAGACAAAATACGAGTAAAAACGAAAAGAATCAGGGCCACATTTTTTTTTAATTTAATTTTTTCTCTTGAAGACTGACCTCCCCAGCAGTCAACTAGCTGACTCGACGTAGACTCACGATCTCTACAGAATAAGTCCCATTAGAGGGCAGACTGTGTATGATAAACAAAAGTCACTAAAGATACCCATTCAAAATGACTGACCTTGGACTGTATGTAAAATGAACCTCCTTTTGACTTCTCATTCACAGTAAATAAATGATCGTAATTTTTCTGGACTTCTTCAGGATTCAAATTTGGTGAAACATGCAGTATTTGTTGTGCTTCCTGTAAACAAATAAAGTAAAACATCATGTGTTTAGCACTTACTAGTATCCTATTGCAGCAGCACCACAACTCTCCAAGGCTGACCTACATGTATGTCAAGAGACCCCTGGACAATGCGATGCCTAACAAACAAATAATGTTTTTTTTTTAATTTACACCTTCCCTTTCCCCCATGCTAATACAAATTTCCTTCATCGATATTCTGCCTTCATGTTCTCGTCAGGCTTTAAGAATGCATTAAAGCAGGAGAGTCATCACCTGCGCATGCATCAGATGACCATAGCGCGTCATTGTTTACAAACAAGTGCCTACCCATGAGCCTTTGTGTTTTTACCACGTATTATCGTCGCTTTGGACTCAATTCCCGTGCGTGCACAGGTGACAACCCCCTCGCTTTAACTCACACTTGTGCACAAAGCTTTTAGTAAAGTAAACATCCAAGTTGAACAGCGCCCTCTTAGATCAAAATGTAATTTATTTTGTTGGAAAATTCAATACCACCGACTATGCACGCTCTGCAATTAGACTTACCTGTAATGACATTCCCATAACACTGTCTGTAGCAGCAGCTTTGCGTCCTTGCTGCCCGCCACCAGCCCTCTTAGCAGCAGTTTGACTGGCTAGTAGAGTAAAACAAGACAAAGTTAGTGCTGCCTGGCAACTGTATTACAAGTACATATAACACCATCAAAGAGTGATTCACATGCGTCTATTCAGTGTCACATTTTTGCATATTAGCATACCGTTTTAAAAAACGCATAAATAAAGCACACACAGACAATGCATTTATTGAATACTATGAAATACTTTAGCTGGAATTGATTTTCGCTGAAAAGACATTTTTGGTGCTTTGTATGGAATTTATTTTCACTGATTTTTGACAAGTTGAATGTAAAAATATACATATTCGCTAGATTTTATTTTCACTGAATCATTCCTTCAGCAAAAACAGCTAAAATTAATTCCAAACGAAAATAAAGTATCACCCCAAAACAACCTTTTGCCAGTCGCAAATTACAATTTATTTCATTTTTGTCACTAAAGCCGAACAATATGTTTATAAGCATTCTGGTGCCATATCAAAATATGGTTTAACTCTATGTGTGGGCGGGAAATAACCGTGACATAGGTATGAATTACCTGCAAACTCCTGCCTAACTGCCTTGGTGAAGGCCCTTGCAACAACCTGACCACCAAGCACGATTATTTGTGCTAAATATTTTGCCTGAAAAATAAAACAAAATGTGATTACTCAGGAGGATTACTGTTACTGGTAACAGTGAAAACAAACATAGATTTATTGAGAACACATAAAATTCCCCTAGAAGATTACAGTCTGATTTTTTGTTTTGTTATATTTTTTTTTAATTTTTATTAAAGGATGTCAGGCGTCTTGTGTTTGAATTTCATGTGAACAATTTATTTGACACACTGTATACAATGTCATAAGACATCGAAAATGACATGACAAAATGACCACCGACGTGTAATCTTGCTAATATTATCAACAAGATGCTGCTGGACATGTTTTACAGGTTGAAGCATTTTGTAAATGAAAATTACAATACTGCTGTAAAATATTTAATATTTATATAATATTTTTTTCGCATCTAAGGAAGAAAAGGTCAGATAGCATAATTATCATTTACATGTATGTTCAAAACAGTGTCACAATTGTTTTTGTTCTATTTTTCAACCATGACTCACGGATGCAACACTCAAAATGACCTTGCGTGAAAATAAAATCCTTGTGGTAATATTTAGTATTTCACAGTATGTACACATTTATGTATATATCACTCTTGATGTATGCCCTTAATTTATCCACCTTTGATAAGTACACATGGCAGTGATTCGTGGACAAGCTAAAGTTAACATTCAATCTAAAGTTCTAGGTAAACTGTAACGAGAGATTGACGTGCGTACAAGGCTGTTTTGGGGGTGATATATATTTAGATTAGGACTAGACGGCAGCCCAACACTGCGTGGATTGGGTGCCGATAAGCACAGGCGCTCGAAACGTTTCTTGGCTATTAAATTCAGTTTGACCATAGCAGGCAGCAAGGGGCAGGGATTGTCAGAAAGAAACACACACACACACACAAGTGTCTTGGATCCAATAGGGGGTAGAATTTATTTAACTACAACACTATAAGCTATAAAACCCAGCCCCTCCCATTGATATGCAAATGAGCAAATACAAATGCAAATGAGGTAGCTGACCTTGGGAGGGTACTGGCAAACTACAACTACAAACCATAAAACACTATGAAACTAAAGTCCCCAAAGACCCAAGACACTTGTAGGGTAGGAACCTAGGGGCGAACGGAAGGGAGGCCCGCAGCAAACCCCTGGATCGTCTGTAGACGGAGAGGGAGTGACGGGTGCAGATAACTACGAAAAGCATCACTTTTCCAGTCGCCTAACAGACGAATCAACTCAGCCGGGATACCACGGTCAAGGGCCCAAGAGGCCCCCCCACGGCGAAAACTGTGAGTAGAATAGAGGTCAGCATTCGGAACCAATGGCCGCAACAGCAATGACAAACGCTTCACAAACAAGGGGCATGGAACAGGACGTGGCCTAGGAGAGTTGCAGGGGAGGACAAACGCTGGGCCCGTGGATGGCGAGGGTGAAGCCCTGAAGGCGGCGACAATGGCTGATACCGGGCAGAGGGGGTGACCCTTAAGCACTGGGAGGGGTAAAAGCAATTGACGATCCTTGGTCTGTATCGTTTTGGACCACCGAATGACTACTGCTAGACCCCATGGGAAAACCAAGAAATCCCCCCGCTTGAGATGCCGGGAGCCATCAAACTGTGACATGGATGTGGGGAGCACGTTGGACTTCCGCAGGAGTCCAAAAAACAGTGTCAAACAAATGGCCCAAAAAACAATGTCAGCAGGACATGTCAACTCCAGTTGAGCACGGATGCCCAGAAGCAGGTCCGGGGTAATTGGTAACTTCCTCTGAACTGCTGTGCCTTTCACTCGGGCTATACCTCGCAAGATACAGGTAAGTGGGAAGTTACCAGGGATAGGGTTGGCCAACCCGCCTTCAACGTGGAGCAGGCGGACAATATTGAGATACTGACGGATGGAGCTATGGGAGAGACGCCGGGCTAGGTGGGCTGCATACCTCCCTAATACGACAGGTTCAACTGGGACTGGGGAATACCCATACTGATTGCAGAAGGATAGGTAGGCCTTGCGGTGGGTACGGTAGGTAGATTTGGTTGCCATTGCAAAGGTTTGTCCTCGGTAAAAGGCGACTTCCAAGTCCAGTTCATTTTCCAGTCGTGTGATGCCAGGATCTGGGAAGAAATCAAGCGATAAGCCCTGAGAGACATGTGATTTGGGAAAGTGGACACAAAGGCCTGAAAGTCAGACAGAGTTAGTCCAATATCACTAAAAAGAGTGTGGAGGCGTGTGGGCTGGCCCGATTGGTGCAACCTGGAGATGGCATCTGGGATATGGTTATCTTTACCTGGCACATGGCTTGCCTGTATGTGGAAATTGTGGGTGACAGACAGCCAAAACAGTTCTCGGAGTGCAGACATGACAAGTGCATTGCGGGATGTACATTTGTTGATATTGGCCATGGCCACCTGACTGTCAGTGTAAATGTGAACCGTACAATCTTGCCACTTGTGTGCCCACCGGCGTGCTGCCAGCAGAACTGAGAGGGCTTCTTTATGGTTTATGTGGAGTGGGTGCGCTGATGGCCAGTCATGGGCCCATGCAGTATATTGCCAATCACCACAATAGTAAATACCAGATGCAAGGTTGGATGCATCTATATGTACATCGGTAATAGGGCGAGGGTCTATAAATTTGTGGGTACCATTGAAAACTGCCAGGTAGCGCAGCCACCAATCAATGTCAAGGGCAAATTCCTTAGATAAGATAACTCTGTGAGTAGGCTTGCGGAGGGAATGCAGTTGGTCAAGAATGCGGCGGAGGAAAGTTCTCCCTCCTTTGATGACTCTACATGCCCAAGCGAGTTTCCCAGCTAGGGATTCTAATTGGCGGCGGCTTGCACGTTTGCGTTTAGCGAATTCAAGCAGCATAATGCGAAATTCCTCCAGCTTTGGAGTCGGTAATTGTAAAGTTAAGTCAACTGTATTAATTTCAATGCCTTTTGAGTGGGCCCCACAACCTTCCCCCATGCAATACTAAAACCCAACTGTCGTAGGAGTGACAGGAGGGTGTTAAGGGCGACTTGACGTGACTGGTAGTCAGGGGCGATGATGAGAAAATCATCTAGGTAGACCACCATCGCATTAAAACCGCGGCGAGCCATCATACGCCGTACACTCTGTGTCAATCTGTGAAAAATTTCTGGCGATAGCTTGGCACCGAATGGGAGACGTTTATCCACAAGATAAGTGGGTTCTGTGTCCCCAGCAAAAGTCCATTGCAGTCCTGTTGCCGAATAATTGGAGGGGTGCAGGGGCACAGAACGGTAGGCAGCCTTGAGGTCAACCTTGGCCAGAAAATTCCCCTGGGAGATCATCTTTGTTGCCTCATCGATAGTTTGATATCTGAATGGCTCATGAGAGGCATAGTCATTGACTGCTGACCCTAGTGGCTGACTGCAGTCATGGATCAGCCTGATGTCATTCGAATTGGGTTTGGGGATAGCCCCCAAGGCACTGACAATGGTTGGTTTGGGGGGGGGGGAAGTGCCATAATTCCCCTCAGCTAATTCTGACAAAATCTGGGATTCCACCTTCCCCCTGGCCTCACCGGTAGCAGATTTATAATTGCCCATATGGACATTTTTTAATACAGAGTTTTTATCCATGATGCGGAAACCCTGATGGATTCCTTCAAGCAAAAATGCTGCATCAGGGTCCTCTTGAAGTTCGCGCTGCCACACTGAAATTTTCAGTGGAGATGCAATTATGGAGCATGGTGAGTGAGGTAAAGGGGAAGCTGGTAATCCCTGCGCAACTAGTTTTTTGAGAGTTGAGCCAGGTTTGCATCATGCTGTGTTTTGGGGTGGTTTTTCCGGCAACCTTGCTCCAGACATACATGAGCATAAGTGCAATTGTGAAATTCGCAGTTACCCCTATTAAAATTCAGACAGATTGGTCTACCTGACTGATTATCAATTGGGGCAGGTGGACGGTTAGCAGCCAGAGAAACCCCCGATTTCGTTGATGACCCTACAAATTTCTGGGTAGAGGGAAGAGACTGTTGCTTTTCTCGCAGAAAAACAGTAACCAAATGGGGGATATCAGTACCCCATGGAAATTTGTGTGTTGCTTGAAATTGCCGGTATTGACGATCAAACTGCAGTACTGAAAGCCAAGTATAGCGACATGCTAATGAGGAAATTTTATCCGTATATGCCAGGTAATTTAAAACATTATTATTTTTCAAAAGGCCAGTTTGAATTAATTCATACATTATGCGGGCATTTGCCCCAATCCATTGGCATGGCGTAACATTTTCCAGGCGACCCTTTTTGGGCCCCGTTTCCAGAACAAGGCGAAATCCGTCCTCCCCCGAACCGATCACTTGCGGGTCCGAAACATGAGTATCGGCGGTGGGTAAAAAATCAATAATGTCGAAAAATTTCTCACCTTTGCGCGTTTGCATACGGACGAGTGGGTCCAGGTCCGTTCGTGAAACATTAGTGGCAAACGGGTTATTTGAAAAGTTATTTGACAAAGAGTTTGTGTTAAAAGTTGGTGCAATGTTCAATAACGGATGAAATTGTCCTGCTTCTTGTGCTGCTGGGTCCGTAAGCAAGTGTTGCAGCGACGGCGTCTCCCCAATTTTGACGTTTTGAGAGCTGGCGGCCATATTGGATTCTTCACCGTTGGTGGCGCTGACCTGTGGGTTCCCGGATGGACTCTGCTGTTGTTGGTTGTTCGGATTAATAGCAGGAAGTTGTCCATTTGTCGATGCCGCCGGACGAAGATTTTGTATAGCAAAAATAAATAGTCGTCGTTGGGCTAGAGGCTCAATAACCATCGCATCAATGTCTTCTCGGGCGATCAGACGAATGAGCTGCATGTTGGTAAAACCATTCGCCGACAACTTTGCCATAGACTCACTGCTGATGCTATTTACGGCGGCCCATTGTTGAACATCTAGCGGCAGATCGCTGCGTGTGTCGCTCGTAGCGGCGGGTCGTTCCATCCCTGAGAAAGGTGTGAAAGTGGCCCCAAACATATCGGACAGAGAATCATTTGCCATTGAAATTATTGTGCCAGGTAACAGTCGTCAAATTCGTCAGATTCTTGCGCAACTGCGATTGTCTGCGCCTCACTGTCACAGAAGAAACACGGTCGATCGGTGCAACTAACGGAACAGTCGAGTAATCTTGCTAGAAGTGGATTACTTTCACGTAAAATGTACAGTACGTACCGTCGTAGTTCTGCAGCGCCTAGTTGATAATACGGTGGTATTTGGAAGACGAGTCTGACAATGGCCACAACTTGGCAGGTGGCTAACATTGAGCACGTCGACGAGAAAAACTTGCGAAAAGATACAATGTTTCTAGCTGCACTGCAGAAGTTGCACTGATTACAAAATTGAAAACGACGCCACAAATTAATGTATATTTACCTATGGTAATAAGCTGCCAAGCTAGTTCCTGATTGGGCAGCCCTACCAAATCCCTTGGTGATGTCCTGTGACTGACTCCCCATGGCCCCGCCTACAATTGACCTTTAAAACTGGGCAGGCCGGATTATCACACTGAATTTAAAACATGTTAAAAATTAACAAGGCCATAAAAAATGACCTAAAGTGGGATCGGCATAGTTAGTCAGTCGCCGGTAAATCTACCCTACTACTCATTACCGGCGACTGACTAACTATGCCGATCCCACTTTAGGTCATTTTTTATTAGCCAAGAAACGTTCCGAGCGCCTGTGCCGATAAAGCCTCCTACTCCAAGAAAATGGGCTCCTCCACATTCACAGCTACATGTACAACGTCGCGGCTAACTATTATTACTTTAGTGATTTTGAACTAGCCGATCATGGTGTAATGTGGCTTAACTTGTGTCGTGGATCATGATGGTGAAAGTACATCGAAGTCTAATATAAATATGTGCATTTCTGACACACAAAACGGAAAACACTCACCATAGTTTCCAAAAACACTTACTACGCCATATAAAAACAGCCAGGAAACTATCGCACGTTGTACCACACACTGTAATAATGGCTACTGATTACATCAGCTTTATCCAAAAGACGTATGAGAAAGATAGTTTGATTGGGTAGTTCTTGACAAACCTGTTCAACTACAGAATTCATATCCAATCAAAAATGGGTTAACGAAAAACTTTTCCAATAACACGAAGGGTCGTTACCGTCTTAATATTAATGTGGTATACACTCATTTATCTACAAAAAATTGAATTCATGTTGGGTTTATTCATTTAAAAAGGTTATCTATATTATTTTATTCACTACACTGTCATTTGCGATAACAATTTTTCTTTATTTTTCATATATTGTATGATGTCAACCGCCCCTCGTAGGCAGAGTGTCACATCAAAAATAGAATAGTCCATAAAAGGGAGGTCATAGTTCAATCAGCTGGTTGCGGAAACGGCAAACGACGGACACGTCGAAGTTTCTTTACAGGACCAACATACTGTACGTAAAATTATAAAATCTTCTGTGAGAATCGCATTTCCGACGACATGCCTTCTAAAGAACAGTCTCTGAAGGAAAGACTGGATGGAAATGAGTTGGATTTGAGTATGAGCGGACTTCTCAAAGTCCCCGTCAAAGAATTGGTGAGTCAACTTTAATTCAAAATAATTATCAAAATTGTCGCAATCAAATAACAACTTGACGCGACTAATTAAAAAATGGAGTGGTTGCCCGGAATTCGTTGTTTTTGTTTTGTTTGTGTCTAATTTAATTGTTACTGAAATGTAAGTAAATATCTTGGTTGACTTGGACGCCCAACCAAAGGTCGTGCAAGGGTTATTTGATGTTACACTCATGTTGTGAAATCTGACGGTGAGATAACTAAATGTACTTCAGTATGTACTAGACAGTTATCTGATGTGCTCATAGTACACAATAATTCTCACTGTCGTTTCTTGTAAATACATAAAATGCATTGATCTCTCGAATGTAATTTGGAAAGTATTAAGCCTTGTCAATAATAATTTGATTAACTCGCATTTTAGATTAGCTAACTGGATGCTTCTAACTGTTAATATTTACAAATGTAGATTCAGTCAAACAAGAGGTTGGAGTGTGTGTTTTTTGTTTTGTTTTTTTTTGCACTTCCCTCAATGCACAAGACAGATTGCTGATTAGATGATACTAGAATCAAAATTGTATTCATCCCACCAGTGGCGTGTGATCAGTCACAGTTGCTATGATTTGACAATGATTGAACTGCTATTTTAAGTTTACAAATGTTATTTTATGAAATGCTGAATTGTACAAGTTATGGATATTGTGTTACGAAAATCATAGTTACACGAATGACCACGCCCATATGTTAGATACCACATACACTTTTGAAAAACCACACCCAAATTGTAACTCGATGTTCAATCAACAAAACTTTGAGTTACATGCAATATATATTTTTGTTTTAATCAAACATCAACGTTTAGTAACTCAAACTTTAATAAACAGTTAACCAAACTTTGAGTTATGAGCAAGACTTGTTTACTTTAAAATACTTTATTTTTGATTGGAATTGATTTTCGCTATTTTCGCTAAAGGGATGATTCATTGAAAAAACAAAAGTACAGTGAATGTACGTTTTTTTCCTATATTTTACATTCAACTCGTCAAAAATCAGTGAAAATAAATTCCATACTAAACAGCCAAAAAGTCTTTTCAGCAAAAATTAATTTCAGCAGTATTTTACAGTATTCAATTCAGCATCCCTTGTTTTAATAACTTTAGCCATATACATGGATAATCCAAAATGAAAGTGGAGAGACTGATTAAACACCAAAAGTTCTATTGTTGTATTTCAAAACTTAAAAAGCCCTTTCAATTTTGAGTCACTTGACCAAAAAAATCAAAAATTACAAACTGAGTTATACTGATCTAAATTTGACCAGATGATGTGATCACAAAATCCCCAAACTAACATGGATTTTAGAATATTAATACAAATGAGTCAAGTCTGTGAGTGTGCATAGAAATACCGTTAAGTTTGATTGAACTTTAGATCATTGTCTTGGTACAACACACTATAAAGCTTAGGTCTGAAGCAGCTATAAAATAGAGATACATGTATATAGTTTCTTATATTTCATAACCATCTCAATAATAATTGTTCTGCGTACTTGTCTTTTAAACATTTGATCACAGTTGGCTGATGTGTGTATTATGTACTACATATCAGAAGGAGAAAGATGTGAAACCAGGCTTAGAAAACATTGTGATTACATAAAATTGTATCATATTTATATTATGCGAAGCTTTTATTGATATACAATGGTAGCAATGCATGTGAGACTCTTCTAAAAATGCAAGACATTCGCACATTGGCCATTTTTGTTGATTTGAGCATAAACCTTAAAAATAGGTCTACGACAATAGAACAGAAAGTAAGTCATTGACACCTAGTAGTAGTGAATTTGCATAAGAGATTACAAGTAATGTGACATCAAAAGAATTGCCTCAGTTTATTATCCCTCTGCTATGGAGTCTATGGTTTCCTGACAGTCAATTGTTGAAGTTCTTTTATTGCATAAAAAGTAGAGTGCCATGCTGGAGGACATGCTATATATGTAAATATACACATACACTCCACCTCCCTTCTCTACTTCATGACAATTTTTTGCTTAAAATTAAGAACAACTAATAAAAATATGTAGTAAATGTCAATAACTTGTTGATATTCTGTAAAATGACTAATTTTCACTGGGTTTAAATTTCACTGATTTATCATTTCAGGAATATTCAGTGGGTTTTAAATTCACCGTTTTATCATTTTAGATAATGTGTTCTATGCTAAATTTTACATATTCACTGGGTTTTAATTTAGCGTATTTTTCAGTCAGCGAAATAAGCAAAATTAAAACCCAGTGAATAATTAACCCTTGTAATTAATTAACCCTTGTAATAATTAACCTTGACCATGAATTCTGTAGGATTTTATTGTCAATGTGGTTTAATAGTTGAATATAGTGCCCTCAACTGTCAACACTTGACAAAGAACAATTAATTTAATGCTTTTTACACTGCTTGTATTGTAATCATCATAGTTGCATCCTGAGCTCATTCCTGAAGTTGTTAAAGGCCCAGGTATACTATAAATACACTTCTAAAACAATAGGGATTATTTCCCTGCTTGTCACGCTGTAGTAAACAGCTCCAGCCAAGCTCCGATAAAAACGCGTTTTCTCGAACTTACAGGCCAATTATGTCGTGCCAAAGTGGATGCATGTGACTATGAATATCATAGCAGTGACTGTGTGTAGTATTTATGACAATAAATAGTGTACGAGTTGAGATTTTGGCGGATAAAAGTCAAAAACACGAACCGGGGAAGGGGACGCGCTACTAATCTTGACTAATTAACTACTACCAATCAAAGTCACATGATGTTGGGCCGCTGAAACGGGATTCTCTTAATTATTGCGGCCTTGATTAGTTTTGAATCCTCAATATTTCCAGCATTTCTCCCATATTCTTACCATTAAGTGATTAATCTTACACATAATAGTACCAAGACTCCAATAAAGCTGTAGAAATGATCTCAGAGTGCAGTTTTAATATTAAATAGTGCATGTAAATTTTCAGGCATCCATAAGCCATGCCCGATATTTCAAGTAGATGAAATCTATAAATCCTCTACTGCTCAATACACATCAAGTTCTAAGCATCTTTTATCATATGATGCTATTAAAATAATCAGAAGAAAACCATGCATAGAAGGAAATAGACTTTGTAAAAACTGCAAAGAAAAAGTAGTTGACAATGAAAATCATTATTTAAAGAATGTGATATCAAATCAAAACAAAACAGGAAGAGAGAAGACTGAACAACTTTATAAAGATATGCAATTGTAATACTACATTGGCCATTTATTTAACAAATACAATATACAGAATTATATAAATTAGAAACAAGGGGGTTACATTTCTGTAATAGTAATTTTCCTTTTAATGGTGACGCAAAATGCATTGTTTGTTTTTGTCTGTGTAACATATTTATATTTTATTTTTACTATACGTTCATCTAAGGTGTCACTTGTGGAGTGATAAAGTTATTATAATTCAGTTTCATTTTCCTGACTAAGGTTGTGATTAATTAATTAATTAACTTTTAAGTGGTGAAGTCAATGTACATTGGGCTGACAAGCTGAGGTTTAATACCATTTGCATTTTTGTTCTATTAAAAGCACATCTGTAATTGAAATGCCTATGAACCAACACATTGCATTTTATTGTATGCTGATCTATTAAAATATGATATACCCGGTAGGCGACATAAAAATTCTAATAATCCACAGCACATGTCACTGGGGATTTTCTGAATTACTTGTTTTGTCACATTTTTGTAATACCTTGTAACATTTGAATATTTATTTGCAGGCTGCACTCCCAAAAGCGACCAGATTAGATTTATCCTGTAATCAGCTCACCTATTTGCCTGTAAGTACCTGTCAATATTTATACAATACACAATATGATTTTAGCTATTTTGAATAGTTACTTAGGATCACTGAATGTCAAAAAACAGTATATGCTCAGTTTTTCAATTTTTCCTTCTACCAAAATGTTATGTTCTGGATGAAGATTTATTTTATGGCTTTTAACTTTGACTGACTATCATGATCTTGCATATTGTGCTCAAGATGCAAACCAAACATCTGCCACAAAAATCCAATGATTTGATTTTAAACTTGAATTTCTTTTTCTGTAGCTCAATGTCGAATTGTCAATCTTTCAGAGGGTAATATGACCATTATCAAATGCCTATAGCACATTATTACCATAAGCGTGGAATTACTTCTTAAAATTCTTTAATGTTTGTTGAATCCCACGTTTTAATGCTACCGCAACACACTGAATTTCACACGTAACGCAGGATGTCACAGTGAACACAAAATTGTCTATTACAACTGTGAACTAGAATAATGTCTGAATTTATGCGAAAACCATTTTTAATTTTAGTGAAGAAATTCCGGCAATTTTTTTATTTATGTGCTCTTCAGTTGTGAATGTGCTTCTAATAGGCTGACACTTCTTCTTTGACTTCTAAATTTGGATGTTTAAAATTTGACTGATTGTCATATCCTTCATCTGACTGGGCTTTTGCTAACCCTTCACCAGTCGCCAATCATGAACTATGTTATAAAATTTAATTACAACAAATGATTATAAAGACCACATGATTACAACTGTGAACAGTGACATCATGTTTGGCACTAATTTTGTCAAATCAATCTGTATATAAAGACCACCTGTCTAATGTGAACAGTGACAGCATGTTAGGCACCAGTTTGGTCAAATCAACCTGTATATAAAGACCACCTGTCTAATGTGATTACTGACAGCATGTTTGGCACCAGTTTGGTCAAATCAACCTGTATATAAAGACCACCTGTCTAATGTGACCACTGACAGCATGTTTAGCACCAAATCAACCTGTATATAAAGACTACCTCTCTCATGTGACCAGTGACAGCATGTTTGGCACCAGTTTGGTCAAATCAACCTGTATATAATGACCACCTGTCTAATGTGACCAGTGACAGCATGTTAGGCACCAGTTTGGTCAAATCAACCTGTGTATAAAGACCACCTGTCTAATGTGAACAGTGACAGCATGTTAGGCACCAGTTTGGTCAAATCAACCTGTATATAAAGACCACCTGTCTAATTTGACCACTGACAGCATGTTAGGCACCAGTTTGGTCAAATCAACCTGTATATAAAGACCATCTGTCTAATGTGAACACTGACAGCATGTTAGGCACCAGTTTGATCAAATCAACCTGTATATAAAGACCACCTCTCTAATGTGACCAGTTATCTCCACCTTTAGTACTGGTTATAAAACCAAAATGATCGCAGGATTAGTGTTTTAAACTTGTCTCCACACTGACATTTTAATTTAAACAAGACAAGCAAGTGTATAGTTATTTATTGTTCAAATATCTATTGACTAATTGTTGGAAATTCTTATCATATAATTTTTGCTCACAAAATAATTAAATAACTTCTGTATAAACACTACCTGTCCATGAAGGATATTTAGCATATTGTATTTACTTACATGAATATAAAAATTATTCAATCCTTATCTCGCCTTGATCTTATCTGTCTAAACAGGCTGGTAATCAGTGAATAAAAACAATACTGTGCCCGGTCTTGTGTCCTGTATTATTTTGAACAATAAACAAAATATCTATCCTGTAATCATTTTCATTGTAATTTCCCTTTCATTTTCAGGATGCATTTGGTACATTAACACACCTTGTGAAAATAGATTTAAGTAAGAATGCTGTATCTGATCTACCACCCAGTATAGGAGGTCTGGTTAAATTACAGTATCTGGATCTTCTTGGAAATCAGTTGCAATCCCTTCCAGTTAGCTTTGCCAATTTAAGGAGTTTAAAATGGCTTGATTTAAAGAGCAATCCATTGAGTATAGAGCTACAGAAAGTTGCTGGAGATTGCTTAGATGACAGGCAATGCAAAGAATGTGCTAAACAGGTAAGAGAAGATTACCCAGTGTCAGTTATTATTATACTTTATTTCAGACTCAGACATCGGAAACAGCATTATTTATAAAGAAGGCGTCTATAACTACGCCAAAAACTTGACCTTAGAAATAAGTCACTGTTTATACAATTATCAATTATACTATTTTCACTCTGAAACAATCGTTGTTTAAAATTGTATAAAGATTTTCTATGAAGTGTTGAAAAATTGAAAATATTTCTTCTGACATAATTACCGCTTGCACTGCTCGACCTCTCTAATTTAAAAACCAACCGAAGTACGCCAACACCGAAGTGTTGTATGATTTATGCAGAGCATGTAACTGCTTGTCAGTGTAATTCCTCCATACATTTAAGCAATAGTTACTATCCTCGGGGGCGGAGCTACGTCACGATTGTTCTACGTTGCTAAGACGCGCACCACTAAACCACGTATTTCTATGGGCTTTGTGCGCGCTGCTGTGGAACGCCGGTGGAGCCGGTGAAAATTCGAGAAAACAACACAAACTCAACTTTGAAGTAATCCTGAACAACCAAATTCATATATATTACACACGTAGGGCTAATCTTGTTACACTGTTCAGGGGACTCTCAACAACCTTCGCAAAGTATCGTTTTCTGCGAGTTTTTGGTCTTTGTTTTCACCACGAGGGTTGCCAGGCGGTAGAAAATGCCCGGATGTCCGCCCCCGAGGATATAAAAATGACCAAAAATAAAAAAGAGTACATTTCACATGTTCCGAGCACTTCCCAAAATTCCTCAAAATAAGATTTGACCTTAGAATATACATTATTCATTAGCTCTGGCTACCATCTGTTTTACTTATTCTACACATGCTTACAGAGATGCATGTATATGAACATTGCATTGACTAACAAAGTCATCATAGAGGGCATACTATTGTGTATGTCTGTATTAAAAATCTTCTGTACTACCGCCTTGATTTTACAGGTGACAAGTTATATGAGGGCAGTGCAATCAGAACTTGAAAGACAAAAACAGAAACGATTGAATGAAGAAAAGGGTCAGTATAGCTTGGATACGAGTAAATTAATTGTTAGATATTTATTGGTGTTTTAGTCAAAAGTCTGCTCTAAACTAGTCTATAGTTACTTGTGTTACAGTTTCTATGTTTTTCATATACAAAAAAAAGGCATAAAAATGGTATGGCTCTAGAAGTCATTGTATCATTGCTTGCACGGAAAGATTGAAATAAAATGACTTGCATGTAATTTCCCCATAGCAAGAGAAGCTGCAAAGGCAGCTGAACAAGATAGACAGCGAGAAATGAAAAAGAAACAGAAACAAGCAGAGAAGGAAAGAAAAAGAAGAGAATATGAAGCCAAACAAGCTGCCAAAAGACAAGAGCAATTGTTATTAGCTGAGCAGGAGAGGATAGTCAAGGAAGGTCTGTATAAAGTCGGGCATTCCAAACTCTCTGGAATGTTGCATCTTTCCCATTTTCTAACAATAAATTCTCAGTTGTGTGATTATTATGTGTAAAGCTCAAAGTGTCAGTCATTGTGCCACATTATGTTCAATATGAGGTCTCATGCCACATGTATAATATATACAAAAAAACATTGATAACTATCAATTTGGCAGAAAGTTCCCAGAATTCCCATTCCCAGAATGGATTTTATGGAGAAAATTAGTAGCAAGTTAAACAAAATACAAAGCAATGAGAATGGGGAATGCAAGGCAGAAAAATCTAATAATGAGGATACCTCAAAGTATGCACAAAGACACTGTAGCGGGAGTATCGACTGATATGCGGCAGAGGTCAATGCGAGGGCATACTGTCTGAGTGCATACTTTGAGGTATCCTCGTAATAACCTTATTATACATCTTTTCCTTCAAAGGATACATCATGGGAATGCCGAAATCCAAAATGTTTAGAACAGAATCAGCAAACTTCTTTGTGTGGAGTCTGGTCAAACCCTGGTGGCAGCCATGTTTGTTTTTAGTATTAGAGGATGCTTACACGCTTAATCATTCCATATTTGGAATTCTCATTTCCTTATATTAATTATTATTATTATTTTATTTCCATTTCTCTAAAGAAATATACCCCACTAACCTGGGGGAACAGGTTACAATGCGAAAGTTACAGGCGTGACTTTAATCGCCTCAATAAAATAAAGTATTATATATATATACACATACACACACATATACAACTCATCTATTGGAGAACTCACACTAACAAATTATATCTAATCTGAAAAGCTGTGTATACAAATCTTGCAATACTTTGGATGATTTCATGGTTATCCTGAGAAAAAATATATGTAAGTTTACGGATAGGCGAAAGGAACTCAAATTGTGGTTCAATGCGGTTATTTTGATCAAAAAGCGGTTTTCGAATATGGTTATAATCTGGACAAACTACCAGAAAATGAGTTTCATCTTCAACAGCATCTATACATATTTGTGTGTAACTTATGATTAGAGCACCGGAGTTTAGTTAAAGCTTGTCTGTACAGGGGAACACGAACGATATCCAAATAATTCTCGTAAAAAATATTTGTTTTAAATTGGCGAAATGTTCGTAACTTATTTCTACTGTTTGGGGATCTACGAACATCGTCAAATAAAGCATCTTTCCAACTTTTGAAATAAAAATCTCTCTCTTTCTTTCCAATTAACAACATTGTTTCATCGGTAATTTGGGAGATAAACCTATTCTCCCAAACAGTATGCATATTGTGTTTAATTAATAATTTCTTAATAGCTAAAGCAAAACATGGTTTTCCTATCTGTGCCATTTTTTCAGACTATCTATAGGCTTTGTAAACGAGTCGATTAGATGACATTTTCAGAATACGTTTCCAAAATTTAATACGGATTAGATTTCTGCCAATACTAAGTGGATATCGTCCGAGTTCACCTATAACTGCACTTATATGGTAGGATGAAAATACCCCATAAAATACCGCCAGATTACGGCACACTGTAACTTATGCCGTTACGGTGACAGATGTATAATAATAAGAGTAATGAAAAAGTTGGGAGGTGAAAACACTTGTTCAATGAAACAAATGACTGAGCATGTATGGAAAATATACACAGTAATTACATCATGAATGCCGGACATTATTGAAACAACATGAAAATCATGACAACACTTACATTGTAATGAATGTCTTTTTCTTTCATTATCCACAGAAATTAAAAAGCAAAATAGTTCACAACCTGTGAAATCAAAGCCAGACTCTTCAGGTATGTACCAAATTCAGTCTGCACTGGTGATACAGTTTTAGGTTTGATTTTCTATTCTAAGTCGGACCTTCATGGGGCATCACAACCAGAATTTACAAAACAACTTCCAGCATAATGAAAATGAACAGAATGATTTTTTACCTCTGCTGCTTACTTAGCTGATCGACCAAAGCTGTTCATATTACTGTCTATCATTGTCAACTTTACATTTTGACACTTTATACTTGGTATATATGTACTTTGATACTTCGTATATATGTACCTTGGGTGGAACTTTCAGATCTGTTTATTTCATGAAGATATCTTCAAATCTTCATATTTTTGACTTCTTTAAAATGGCTAGCCCCATTGCTATCGATCAAAGTTGCTAATTTCAGATCATAAAATATTGAGTGCCCTCCACATGGTCACATTTTGCTCATCTGGGTGTTACACATTACATTAAAGCAAATACAGTACCAAAAAAAGCTGGCGATCTAATCAGAAATTTGTATTGGGCAATTACCTTAACCCAGTGGTTCATTTGTCAACAAATACTTGTGGCATTATGACATTGAATTATTTTGATTTTTTTTTTAGTGACGCCATTGTCTGTGATGTTCTTGTTTACTATAGTGGTTGCTATAGGATCCATCATCTTTGGTGTTTGTTTCTACTGTCAGAACCATGGTAACAACCCAGCTTGCCAAGATATTTTTCATCGAATTCAACAAGTTACAGGAACAATTCGTAGTTTATTCCAATAACGTAATTCAAGATTGTCTGACCTCAGCTGTCCCCACCAGTCTTACATTCTGTTCTTTCTATGACAGCACTATCACAGGGATGGGGTGGCAACAAATCATGAAAATAAAAATCTGCATGCCCTTGGGAGGGTGGATGTCGCTCAGTGGAAAAAAATTACAGCAAATACATCAGGGAAAATAAAAATTAGCATGAACAAATTTATATTTTGCAGTTTTTCTGGCATCATCCCAGAGTTTCTAATGATCCTTCCTTAATTGTTGTACATATATCGTATGTTGACAAATCTTTTTAGCTAAAGTGCCTTGAATGGGGACCCTTTTTGGAGTCCGATTGTTTAAAACGGTTTCAGCATTCATTATCAAAATAAATCTATTGCAGAAAATAATTTTTAGAAAACATGCTGAGCGGTAAGCCTCAAAGACTGCTGATAATCCCTACTAATTCCTTCTATCAAAATTTCGACACTGAACTTGGAATTCAGTTTAGGTTTCACTGTAGAATTAGTAATGCCTAAAAGACCCTCACAAAAATGGAAAAGGTTTTTTGTTATTTTTTTTAATTTCAATATAAATAAAGAGATACTAACTACATTTTACAAAATATAATAGCTTCTCTGATGTTAAATATATCCTATTTTTACTGCTTATAGGCATACATTGTTGCCACGACTGATCCAGACAATATTTCTTGTGTAATCTAAATATTTTTATTCTATATACAATTTACTGGACAAAGTTACTCAGAAACCATATTAAGACGATTCCAGTAACTTTTAAGCATTTTATGTTGTAAATGAAATTTTCTCTTTTATTCCTTCAAATAAAAACTTACGGTGAAATTATGGAGGTAAAAATGTTGCATCATTTTGTTCGAACGCAGTTTGAAAACTGGAACTTATGGATTGACTTCTGTCCATGGGGACCTATATCTTGGACATGCCTGGACCAATTACATTAAATACTTCATACATACATCATTAAAGATGGCCTAATGACTGACATTTTTGTACTGAAATCAAGCATTTCTGCATTACGGAACCGGAACCCAGTCTTTTATAGATGGATTTTGTTCCAATTTAGTACATAGATTAGACATCAAAATGACTGGTGGCCATTTTATTTTAATGAATGTGGTTCTAAGCCATATCTCTGACATGCTTTGGCTGATTATATTATATTTATTTTAAAATACACCATGTCATAGATATACAGATGTATTAAAATACACCATGTCATAGATATACAGATGTATTAAAATGGACATGTTTTAATTATTGCTGTTCCAGAGCAATATCTCAATATGGACAAGTACTACTTTGATGATCAGATACAAAATGACTGAATGTCAACCATTTTAATGTTAATCAAGCATCAGCTTCTGGATCCATATCTCTGACATGTTTATGTTCCATGTTTATATTACTATAAACAAAACTATACATCTTAAATTTGATAACTGATGAGCGTGCCATGCATGGCTTGTTTTTTGTCAAACTTGCTAAATTAGGCCTAGTACCGGTATGCATTTCAGAAGTAAGTAAGTAAAAAGTGATATTTTCGACTTGTAAAAAACCTCAAGTCCAATTACTTTGATATTACATGTATAGGTACTACATGTGGACCTCTCTCAGATTTGTTCATTTTGTAACGATATCTTGAATTCTCTAATTTTGGTGAATATTTGTCATTTTTGATAAAAAGTGATATTTTCCAATATTGTTGAAAATCGCAAGTCTGATTGCTTTGATACTATAAATAATGTCCATTTTCTAAAGATATCTTCTGTTCTTAAATTGTAATGTGCATTGCTAACAGCGGAGCTATCTCAGCCGAGAGGCTGCTTGTTAACATCAAAATTATGTGAAATTGCGATATCAATACCTTGAAGTGTTGGTGATATAAAAGACATTCTATAAAACAAAGCACAAGTGAGAATTAGTTGATTACCAATGAATCATGTCGCACAGTCGCAAAACTTTAACTCTACATTGTGCAAACAATGAGTGAGGAACTATCAATTTTGTTATTATGTCAGTTATTTTTAATAAATAGTTTCATCTTAGCATATACGCTATATACCGACGCTGTACATTATATCACTTCCAAGTGAAAAAAGTTTGTGTCCAGTCTCGAGATGGAGCCATCTATTGAAATTCTGTTTTGTCAAGCAAATGTGGTACAACTTGGTGGGTGCCCTGGACTGTCAAATACATTGCCATCTTTAAAAGGTAGCCCTTTGCCGGCCTCTCACTGATCATTTTATTTGTCACTTCCCATAATAATGTGCGACAAGATTTCACGGTCCCCACCATGTGACCAGTTTCAGCTACAACACTTTTCACATTGTATGTTAAGTGATGTAGCCTTTTGTAAAATTGCACCTAAAACAGTATTTTAGTATATGTGGTTATATTTAAACAAAAAATGTTTAAATGTTCACAGCTTTGATAGTGAGCAAGGTGTGTGATTGAATTGAGCATATTCGAGATGTTTCAATGTATCAGGTCATATGACTTGTCCAACAAACATGTTGATAGATTTCTTTATGTATATTCTATGCATTGATGTAGAGTCTGTAGTTTCCCCGGAATGAACATATGCAAGATACATGTACAACTTGCTGGGAACGCTTCAATAATCTACTTACAAGATTGTGCCGAATTAACTACTCTGTCATAAGAGAAAGCAGCTTGTTTAGACGCATCAAATTTTGCCTTATATACAACTTTCAGTAGAATCATGGCAGCAAGGGACTGAAATCAAGTTTACATCCATTAGACAACAAACCAATGCATGTTCAAGTGTGAACAGTTATAAGAGTTATTCCCTGCAACTGGCCTACATGTATGAAAATCTCAAGAATAAACTCAAACTAGTATTTTTGTCAATATGCACCAGAATAGGACTTGACGCTATACGGAAGCCATTTAAGTTAGACTTTTGCTCAGCAAAATATCAAGAATTCAAGCTCTGTTTATATGAAGTAAACAATTCAGAGCTGTAATGAGGAATACTGTTCATACCCCTAGGCTATAAACTGGGGATACAATAATTATCCTACTCGTGTAACCCATTCTACCACAACTATTTCTGTGAACCCACTGTATTTATGGTAACTTCAAACCATTCACACTTGTATTGATATGCACAGAGTAATCGCTACAGATAACTGAACATGTAAACCACTATTGTAATTCTGCCCTTGGCTTCCACTGCAATGTCTGGAGCTGAGAAGTTTATGTAAACTATTGAATCAAAGAAAGCTTAGAAAGAACTCCCATGTGCTGAGAGTATTGGAGACACATTAAATATAATTCGAAATTACTTAGCTGAAAACTAATTATGCAAATCAGAAAATTAATATGACCAGATTTGAGTGTAAAACTAATGAGGTCTGCGCAATGTAACAGAAAATCTATGTTTCCAAGTTTAATTGAAATGTGATTAGAACCAAAACATTATGAATTATTATGCTTATTAGGGAATTAATATGAACAGATTTTTACCCAAAACTAATTAGGTTTGTACATTGTCCTAGAGCATCTTTGTACTAAGTTTCATTGAAATGGAATAATTAGTACTTTAGATATCAGTGTGAAAGCTTAAAATTGGTTAATTATGCAAATTAGGTAATTAATATGTACAGATTTTAACCCACAATTATTCAGGTCTGTCTATTGTCCTACAGCATCCATGTACATTCATTGATATGTGATGTATAGTACCCGAGATATCAGTGTGAAAGTTGGTTAATTAGGCAAACTAGGTGATTAATATGCACAAATATTTACCGGAAATTAATTGGGTCTGCATAATTCTAGATTCATTGAAATGTGATGATTAGTACTTTAGATATCAGTAGAAAAGCTAAAATTAATTATGCAAATTAGGTAATTAATATGCACAATTATTTACCCTAAAACTAATCAGGTCTCTGCATAGTCCTAAAGGATCTATGTACCAAGTTTCATTGAAATGCAATGATTAGTACTTGAGATACCTGTGGAAAAGCTGAAAATTAACTAATTATGCAAATTAGGTGATTAATATGCACAAATATTTATCGAAAACAATCTCTGCATAGTCCTCGAGTATGTAAGTACCAAGTTTCATTGAAATGTAATGCTCACTAATATCAAATGCTGAAAATTAATTAATTATGCAAATTAGGTAATTAATATGTACTGATATTACCATAAAAACTATCAGGTCTGTGCAGTGTCATATGACATCTATGTACCAAGTTTCATTGAAATGTCATGATCAGTACTTATATCAAATGCTGAAAATTAATTAATATGTACTGATATTACCATAAAAACTATCAGGTCTGTGCAGTGTCATATGACATCTATGTACCAAGTTTCATTGAAATGTGATAATTAGTACTTGAGATATCAGTGGAAAAAATGAAAATTGACTAATCATTATGCAAATTAGGTAATTAGTATCTACGGATTATTACCAAAAACGAATCGAAACCTAGCATTAGTTCAGAGCATGTATGTACAAAGTTTCATCAAAATCCAATGAGTGGTTGTTTAGATATCAGTGGAACAATCATGGAACAGCTAAAAATCAGCTAATTATCATGCAAATTAGCTAATTAATATGCACAGATTTTTACCAAAAACTAATCAAATCTGCGCATTGGCCCAGAGCATCTATGCACCAAGTTTCATCAAAAACCGATGTATGGTTCTTGAGATAGCAGGAACAGTCGGACACACATACACACACACATACAGACACACTAACTGCAAAGACTCCCATTATGTGCTTCGCACATGGGAGTCAAAAAGGTGGCCAAGGGTGGGGCTCAAACCTTTTAACAGCTGAGCTATTGCTGATTTCGATGGAGGTTGTTGGCAAGCAGATGTATTAGAATGGTCTGCATTGAATTATCCATGAGAGACGACTCAGCGTACCATAGACTGGTTGTATTTATATGTGAAGTAACATCTGTTCAGCACTGTGCATAGAGATATGATTTACATAATATAAATCTAGATTTGGTCAATCTTGAAAATAAATCTTGGCTTTATATTTGTTATACAGTAATAGTTACTTTTCTCCAGAATGCCGCCCTTTAATTGAAATATTTCTTTTTTATCAATATGCAAGTTTTTCTGATAAAAAATTACTGGTACATGCTTGTGAACATACATGTATAAATAATTATGTTTTGTCGTTACAAACTAAAACAGATTTTTTTTTGAGTTAAAGTATGTTTGAAATCTTATTAAAGCTACAAAAAATGTGGATGCCATCAGGAATTAAATGTTATCCATCAGTAGCCACTGTGTATGGTCTTAACACTAAGTTAATTCAAACCGGCTAAAAATGTCTGAAGAACAGTTGATATGTTTATAAAGGTAGAAAGTGACTCTTGTATGAAAATACCAAGAATTTATTCATTTTTAAACGAATTGTACTCCCGGGGAAATACATATCAACTTTAAAAATGTTGGGGTCACCAGCCTAATTTTTGAGAGAATGATTTTCAGTGGATAGTGACCATTTTGATAGTTTATAACCATTTTACCATATGTTCCAATGGCAGGGATATTATGCCATATGATGGGGTACTTTTGTTAAATTTCCTGGTTCAAAAAAAATGGAATTGTCACAATAACCATCACTGTAACACACACAACAAATGCTATTTTATTGTGTCACGAACAACAGCTCTGAGATAGTACACCGATAAATAATGACATGCGATTTATCTCAGACTTCCTCAAAAAATTATGTATATTCAAATGCATGTGAATACGTGACAGATAAACAATGAATGTGACTCGTATATATAATGTAAACAACTCTAATTTTGTATGAATTTCATTGAATGAAAATTACTCTGGAGTCCTACAAAAGTTTGATAATCCTCAAATTATAAAAATTCCTAAATAAGCGTTTTCAGTATACATTGCTATGCAAAGTACAGAATCCTCATCAGATGTACATGGTGAAAGAAACTACTGCACTCTTACTTATTGGTCAGAATTTAGAAAACAAAATAACATGTAAATTTGAGCAAAACCTGTAAAGAAATTTAATAGACATAGTGATGTGCAGATAAACCCAAATTTATTTATCGGTATAATAATTATGGTCCCTGTGGCGGGACAAAACAGAATTTGTAACTCCATTCTTTCATGGATAGAGGTTACATTTGTTTTCAAACAAAAGTTGAAGTCACAGACATAAAGTACAATCCAAATGTGACAGTGTTAATTTGTCAAACAATGAAACACAACTAGTTGAACTACATACATGTATTGTAAAATGCATTAATTATTCAATACTTTTTAATCTTGCTGATAAGTAAAATTTGCTAAAATAAATTCACTTAAACATGTAAAATAACAATTAGAACTCATTGTTTTCCAGCAGAGTTTGTAAACTTAAAACCCTGTGAAATTGGTGAAAACATCAGAATAGTGAAATTAAAAGCCAGTGAAAATCAATGATTTTACAGTACTTCTATATTAGTAACACTCAAATTCAGTCAACATCATCAAACCTATGTACGGTATCAACACTTGTTTCAGCTTCTGCCAGTCGTGACTCAGTTCCATCTAATTTTGCACTGCAATCTCCAGTGTCAGTTGAAGTACTGATATCAGTAGAATCTACTGCTATTGTGATAGAATCAATAATCTGATCATACAACTTCTCGGTATCGATATTATTTACACTCAGTGATTCGTTATCACTTGTAACACAGACAGGTTTATCCGTTTTCACTCTCATATTGGAATTCATACCATACTCTTCTGATAATCCTTCCCCGTGCTGCAACGTCTTGTCATCACATTCAGTAGATTGTTCAACGTTGATATCTTGACTGATAGACTCCACGTTAACAGGTTGTTCACATTTGTGCATCTCCTTCTCACTAATATTATCATTTGGCTGCAATGTGGCATCTGTGGGCGAATATGTGGGAGAGGTGGGACAGTATGAAGGAGAGGCGGGTGAATATGAAGGAGAGGCGGGTGAATATGAAGGAGAGGCAGCTGAATATGAAGGTGAGGTGGGCGAATATTTAGGAGAGGTGGACGAATATTTAGGAGAGGTGGGCGAATAATTAGGCGAGGTGGGACAGTAGTATTCTGGTGACCATGAGCCATCCATGCAGTAATCCGGTGAAGCACTATTGTCTCCTAACTTTGTTGCATCAATGTCAATACTTTTAAAAGAGAAAGTTGAAAATTTCTGGTCAGATGGTAAACTCATACCACTGCTGCTGCTCCTGATATCACAGACTGTGGGTGTTGCTTCTTCTTTAACACAAGTTGGTGAATCTTCACATGATGGTGACATTTTCACTTCAGGCGCTTTCACATGACAAGCATCTTCCATTTGAGGTGAGAACTCTTTAGAGTTATTACTGCTACCAGACATGCATGATACCGGGGGATCTGTAGGAAAGCTGAAACTCCCGCTGCCACCACAAGAAAATAACTTATATTGCATCAAACCATCCCTATCATGTGGTTGATATGACAAGACATTAAAGGCAGATGTGAAACCCTTTGATGCTGGCGCTTTAGATGGGCTGTATTTAACTCTCGTGATCCTACGTCTGACTAGTTTCTTCTTAATTCTACTGCAGAAGACGGGCACTTCACAAGAGTTAAACCTGACTGCATCATCCATGTTGACTTCATTGTTTGGTAATGAATCCTGTTTAGCTTCACTGATGAAGTTTGAAGAGCTTTCCTTTCTAGAGTCTACTGCAGTAAATGTAGAGAAAGCTGGTTTTGATGCATTATTTACAGTGTTCATAAATGAGACAGGTGACTTCAGACAGGGAGATACATCTGACATGGCTACTGAAGATGTCAATACTGTACTCTTGCTGGAATTTGACACACATTGAGATTCAGATTGTTCATTTCCAAATACGCCAAATATTGAATTCATCTTTTCTGGTTTATTACCATTCTTGTAGTTAGCAAATCTTATCTCCTGTAAAATTAAAAATATATGACATTTAGAAAAAAAATTGTGAAAATTGCTTAGTGATCTTTGCTAACAAGTGTGATACAGTGAGTTATACAGTCATAGTGCAAACACTGTGGTCAATAGAATGGTCATTCATTAGACCAGCCAGTGCTGTGGTCAATAGAATGGTCATTCATTAGACCAGTCAGTGCTGTGGTCAATAGAATGGTCATTCATTAGACCAGTCAGTACCGTGGTCAATAGAATTGTCATTCATTAAACCAGTCAGTGCCGTGGTCAGTAGAATGGTCATTCATTAGACCAGTCAGTGCCGTGGTCAATAGAATGGTCACTCATTAGACCAGTCAGTGCTGTGGTCAATAGAATGGACACTCATTAGACCAGCCAGTGCCGTGGTCATTAGAATGGTCATTCATTAGACCAGTCAGTGCAGTGGTCAATAGAATGGTCATTCATTAGACCAGTCAGTGCCATGGTCAATAGAATGGTCATTCATTAGACCAGCCAGTGCTAAGGTCAAGAGAATGGTCACTCATTAGACCAGTCAGTGCTGTGGTCATTAGAATGGTCACTTGCTGGACCAGCCTGTGCTGTGGTCAATAGAATGGTCACTCAGACCAATCAGTGCTGTGGTCAATAGAATGATCACTCAGACCAGTCAGTGCTGTGGTCATTAGAATGGTCACTCGTTAGACCAGCCAGTGCTGAGGTCAATAGAATGGTCACTCATTAGACCTGCCAGTGTTGTGGTCAAGAGAATGGTCACTCATTAGACCTGCCAGTGCTGTGGTCAAGAGAATGGTTACTCATTAGACCAGTCAGTGCTGTGGTCAATAGAATGGTCACTTGCTGGACCAGCCAGTGCTGTGGTCATTAGAATGGTCACTTGCTGGACCAGCCAGTGCTGTGGTCAATAGAATGGTCACTCAGACCAATCAGTGCTGTGGTCAATAGAATGATCACTCAGACCAATCAGTGCTGTGGTCAATAGAATGATCACTCAGACCAGTCAGTGCTGTGGTCATTAGAATGGTCACTCGTTAGACCAGCCAGTGCTATGGTCAATAGAATGGTCACTCATTAGACCAGTCAGTGCTGTGGTCAATAGAATGGTCACTCATTAGACCAGTCAGTGCTGTGGTCAATAGAATGGTCACTCATTAGACCAGTCAGTGCGGTGGTCAATAGAATGGTCATTCATTAGACCAGCCAGTGCGGTGGTCATTAGAATGGTCACTCATTAGACCAGCCAGTGCGGTGGTCATTAGAATGGTCACTCATTAGACCAGCCAGTGCGGTGGTCAATAGAATGGTCACTCATTAGACCAGCCAGTGCGGTGGTCAATAGAATGGTCACTCATTAGACCAGTCAGTGCGGTGGTCAATAGAATGGTCATTCATTAGACCAGCCAGTGCGGTGGTCAATAGAACGGTCATTCATTAGACCAGCCAGTGCGGTGGTCATTAGAATGGTCACTCATTAGACCAGCCAGTGCGGTGGTCATTAGAATGGTCACTCATTAGACCAGTCAGTGCGGTGGTCAATAGAATGGTCACTCATTAGACCAGTCAGTGCGGTGGTTTATAAAGCAACATTAACCCCTCTGTAGAATACAATACAATGTAAGAATCAAATGTAAATAGGGACTCGCGTGCAGGAAACACAAAGTATAATACAGTTTATACTTAACAAATGAACACTCAATACTACATTTAAAAGAGAAAGTGAGATAAAGAAAATTTCCTAAAGGTGAAAAGAAAGCTCTCAGACCCCATCCTTAATTTACATTAAGCTTTTGAATCTATTTGCATAGAGTGCTAGCAGCCATTGAACTGTACCAGCTTTCTGTTCATACCTTCAGGATTTACACTACACGCCAATCTCTAAGAATAAATAAAGAGCAGAAAACTATATTATGATGGAAACACAGACAGTTCTTAAAATATACTGTGGAATACTTTATTTTCGCTGGAATTAATTTTCGCTGAAAAGGTTTTTTGGGTGTTCTTTATGTAATTTATTTTCACTGACTTTTGATGAGTTGAATGTGAAATATAATAGGAAAAAAAAGTATATTCGCTGGATTTTATTTTCACGGAATCATCCCTTCAGGGAAAATAGCGAAAATAAATTCCAAGTGAAAATAAAGTATTCTACAGTAGTTGATAGGATTGAAGAGCTATTACTATTCACGGCAACAGTACTGTTTATTGTGGAAACTGACATACACTTAAAAAGTTACACATTCTATATGACAGGACACAACCATATTTGCCCAGATAGTCATAAAAGCTAAGTAACAAAGGTAACATGGAAAACCAGTGTGACGAAGACAATGGCAGGGTAATATGAACTTACTTCTATACTTTTATCAAGGGACATACATTGAATACCACTGGTGACAGGTTTGAATGCAGATGGGGTTAGTACATCTAGGGACTGAAATCAATACATATACCATGATTTGAATATTAGTATGACTATTAGTCACATATATCATTAGTAGGAAATGAGATGCAAATCAGTAGAGTCGTATATACCTGGTATTATGAAATTAATTGATTTCAATGTATGTATGAGGCATGTGATTTCAATTGTATCTGTTGTAAATGAATCTCTTACATGAACATTTTGATTGCATTCACCTCACCAACAGTGTAAATTCTAGAACTCCTTAACTTACTGGTTTATAGAACACAGCAAATATAGCCACCTAGAAAACAATAATTTACCAGTTTTTAGAACAGCAAATATAGCCATCTAGAAAACAGTAACTTACCGGTTTATAGGACACAGCAAATATAGCCTTCTAGAAAACAATAACTTACCGGTATATCTTTTACTTTATCATTTGAATCGCTAATCTGCATAGGTGTGTTTACTGTAGTATTAAACAAGTCTGCACCTTTTCTGTTTTCCTTGTAATCTTCTAGCCTCAACTCCTACATGTGAAATGAATTACAAATTTACTGGTAGTGTATAATAGAGTGTATCTAGAAATATCAAACTGTGTGTGTGATGAAAAACAATTCGTAATTTATAACATGCTTACCTCAAAACTAAGATGTTGATATTGTTCCATTGCCGAGATACACTGATGCTGCGTTTTTATATTCACTGAATAAATATCATCATTAGACTGTGGAGCCTACAAACAAACAATATATCATCAATGCAGTCACCTAAAACATTGGCATTTGTTCCCAAGATGGAAATACCGTATTTGCTCTAATTTAGATGCACAGCTCCAATAGAAAAGCATTTAAACTAAAAATCACAAGTTCTCTATGATGTGGACCGATATTAAAGACACCGCATTGTATAGGGACATACATCAAAGATGAAAAATTATCCAGAAATGGCTAAAAAAAAAAAAAAAAAAAGGATATGAATCCACAGATTAAAGGTTCTGAATTTCCACGTCTATCCTCAATGAATTGCTGCCACATTACACAACTCCTTGACCTATATCATAATCTATCAACAGGTACTAGATTCGATAATTTAAGGTAGGAGCCTACTCCTAATTTGTGAGAAAGTTGGTCATATATGGCATAACAATGTTCATTGGTTTATTATATACAATCATAGAAATATTATCCCATGGCAATATCAATTAGCATTCATTCATGTGTTACAGTGCCGTTTTTTTCAAAAATTGCTATTTTTAAAACAAATCCATCGAACACAAAAGAAAAATGCATTTTTGACACTTTTTAAAACCCAGATTTTTAAAATAATTTTGTACAACAAAAAGTACCCCATCAGTCACAAAATATGGCTTTTTCAGCTCACATCACCAGCCTACAATTTAAGATATGGCATAATATCTCTGCGATAGAAACCTATGATAAAAGCATTATAAATACTGACAAAATGGCCACTATCCACTAAATTAACAATCATTTTCTCAAAATATAGGCTGGTGATCCCCAATATCCTTAAATTGCCCATGAGTAAATTGTGGGTATTATCATTTTTGAGTAGTCTTCTACCTGAAGACAAAGACTTACGTTAAATTTGACTTGTGGACTTTTAAATGGCTGGTATGGTACTTTAAATGAAAATGATGACCATGCAGGTTGTATTAATTTAGAACTCATAGTTTTAATACTTATGTCTGGCGATGTTTTTGTACTGACTGTCTGCGACATACCACCGGTTTTATGAGCCGATTTAAATCGTTGCACTGATGGAGCCGAAGAGGTAACAGTTGAGTTAAAAATAAATGGTTTGCTCTCCGAATTTGTTTCTGAAAAAAAAAAGAACAGACACTTTCAATACACCGAGAAGCCATCTGGTTTCATTGAAAGACTTGTGTACATCAATGATATAGACAATTTTAATTCAATGAGAAGCCATCTGGTTTCATTGAAAGACTTGTGTACATCAATGATATAGACAATTTTAATTCAATGAGAAGCCATCTGGTTTCTTTCAATGGCTTGATGTGAACCAATGAAATGGACAATTTTAATTAATACACTTACAAGCCACCTGGTTTCATTCGATGATTTAATGTTAGCCAATCAAAGAATCCATATGGTTTCATTCAATGAAATGATGTGATTCAATGACATGAACAATCTTAACAACGAGAATCCATTTAGTTTCATTCAATGACTAGGGTGTATATTAATTTACTATTACGCCATGTTTCAATCTTCTAAGATCCTAAACTAATGAATTGGATGTCTACCAAGTTCACTGTAAATAGCCACAACTTGTGCTGTCACGTTCACATTGTGCTAACGACAGCAGATTGTTTTCATGTGCAATCACATGGCTTGTAAATAGAGAATAATGATAGGCAGTAATATTTATACAAACCTGATTCAGTATTGATTGGCTGTCGCCGTACGATAATTTTTTTTTTACATGCCATATATTTTTTTGGTGCAAGTGGAAACTCTGTGAATAAACATGTATTGTGTCAGTGTGGTTTGACAAGTCACATAGTTATGTATTGTGTCAGTGTGTTTTGACAAGTCACATAGTTATGTATTGTGTCAGTGTGTTTTGACAAGTCACATAGTTATGTATTGTGTCAGTGTGGTTTGACAAGTCACATAGTTATGTATTGTGTCAGTGTGGTTTGACAAGCCACATAGTTATGTATTGTGTCAGTGTGGTTTGACAAGCCACATAGTTATGTATTGTGTCAGTGTGTTTTGACAAGCCACATAGTTATGTATTGTGTCAGTGTGGTTTGACAAGTCACATAGTTATGTATTGTGTCAGTGTGGTTTGACAAGTCACATAGTTATGTATTGTGTCAGTGTGGTTTGACAAGTCACATAGTTATGTATTGTGTCAGTGTGGTTTGACAAGTCCCATAGTTATGTATTGTGTCAGTGTGGTTTGACAAGTCCCATAGTTATGTATTGTGTCAGTGTGGTTTGACAAGTCCCATAGTTATGTATTGTGTCAGTGTGGTTTGACAAGTCCCATAGTTATGTATTGTGTCAGTGTGGTTTGACAAGTCCCATAGTTATGTATTGTGTCAGTGTGGTTTGACAAGCCACATAGTTATGTATTGTGTCAGTGTGTTTTGACAAGCCACATAGTTATGTATTGTGTCAGTGTGTTTTGACAAGTCACATAGTTATGTATTGTGTCAGTGTGTTTTGACAAGTCACATAGTTATGTATTGTGTCAGTGTGTTTTGACAAGTCACATAGTTATGTATTGTGTCAGTGTGTTTTGACAAGTCACATAGTTATGTATTGTGTCAGTGTGTTTTGACAAGTCCCATAGTTATGTATTGTGTCAGTGTGGTTTGACAAGTCCCATAGTTATGTATTGTGTCAGTGTGGTTTGACAAGTCACATAGTTATGTATTGTGTCAGTGTGGTTTGACAAGCCACATAGTTATGTATTGTGTCAGTGTGTTTTGACAAGCCACATAGTTATGTATTGTGTCAGTGTGTTTTGACAAGTCACATAGTTATGTATTGTGTCAGTGTGTTTTGACAAGTCACATAGTTATGTATTGTGTCAGTGTGTTTTGACAAGTCACATAGTTATGTATTGTGTCAGTGTGTTTTGACAAGTCCCATAGTTATGTATTGTGTCAGTGTTTTGACAAGTCACATAGTTATGTATTGTGTCAGTGTGGTTTGACAAGCCACATAGTTATGTATTGTGTCAGTGTGTTTTGACAAGTCACATAGTTATGTATTGTGTCAGTGTGGTTTGACAAGCCACATAGTTATGTATTGTGTCAGTGTGTTTTGACAAGCCACATAGTTATGTATTGTGTCAGTGTGTTTTGACAAGTCACATAGTTATGTATTGTGTCAGTGTGGTTTGACAAGTCACATAGTTATGTATTGTGTCAGTGTGGTTTGACAAGTCACATAGTTATGTATTGTGTCAGTGTGTTTTGACAAGCCACATAGTTATGTATTGTGTCAGTGTGTTTTGACAAGTCACATAGTTATGTATTGTGTCAGTGTGGTTTGACAAGCCACATAGTTATGTATTGTGTCAGTGTGTTTTGACAAGCCACATAGTTATGTATTGTGTCAGTGTGTTTTGACAAGTCACATAGTTATGTATTGTGTCAGTGGATTTTGACAAGCCACATAGTTATGTATTGTGTCAGTGTGTTTTGACAAGCCACATAGTTATGTATTGTGTCAGTGTGGTTTGACAAGTCCCATAGTTGTGTATTGTGTCAGTGTGGTTTGACAAGTCACATAGTTATGTATTGTGTCAGTGTGGTTTGACAAGTCACATAGTTATGTATTGTGTCAGTGTGGTTTGACAAGTCACATAGTTATGTATTGTGTCAGTGTGGTTTGACAAGTCACATAGTTATGTATTGTGTCAGTGTGGTTTGACAAGTCCCATAGTTATGTATTGTGTCAGTGTGGTTTGACAAGTCACATAGTTATGTATTGTGTCAGTGTGTTTTGACAAGTCCCATAGTTATGTATTGTGTCAGTGTGGTTTGACAAGTCCCATAGTTATGTATTGTGTCAGTGTGGTTTGACAAGTCACATAGTTATGTATTGTGTCAGTGTGGTTTGACAAGCCACATAGTTATGTATTGTGTCAGTGTGTTTTGACAAGCCACATAGTTATGTATTGTGTCAGTGTGTTTTGACAAGTCACATAGTTATGTATTGTGTCAGTGTGTTTTGACAAGTCACATAGTTATGTATTGTGTCAGTGTGTTTTGACAAGTCACATAGTTATGTATTGTGTCAGTGTGTTTTGACAAGTCACATAGTTATGTATTGTGTCAGTGTGTTTTGACAAGTCCCATAGTTATGTATTGTGTCAGTGTGGTTTGACAAGTCACATAGTTATGTATTGTGTCAGTGTGGTTTGACAAGCCACAAAGTTATGTATTGTGTCAGTGTGTTTTGACAAGCCACATAGTTATGTATTGTGTCAGTGTGTTTTGACAAGTCACATAGTTATGTATTGTGTCAGTGTGGTTTGACAAGCCACATAGTTATGTATTGTGTCAGTGTGTTTTGACAAGCCACATAGTTATGTATTGTGTCAGTGTGTTTTGACAAGTCACATAGTTATGTATTGTGTCAGTGTGGTTTGACAAGTCACATAGTTATGTATTGTGTCAGTGTGGTTTGACAAGTCACATAGTTATGTATTGTGTCAGTGTGTTTTGACAAGCCACATAGTTATGTATTGTGTCAGTGTGTTTTGACAAGTCACATAGTTATGTATTGTGTCAGTGTGGTTTGACAAGCCACATAGTTATGTATTGTGTCAGTGTGTTTTGACAAGCCACATAGTTATGTATTGTGTCAGTGTGTTTTGACAAGTCACATAGTTATGTATTGTGTCAGTGGATTTTGACAAGCCACATAGTTATGTATTGTGTCAGTGTGTTTTGACAAGTCACATACAGTTATGTATTGTGTCAGTGTTTTGACAAGTCACATAGTTATGTATTGTGTCAGTGTGTTTTGACAAGTCACATACAGTTATGTATTGTGTCAGTGTTTTGACAAGTCACATAGTTATGTATTGTGTCAGTGTGTTTTGACAAGCCACATACAGTTATGTATTGTGTCAGTGTGTTTTGACAAGCCACATACAGTTATGTATTGTGTCAGTGTGTTTTGACAAGCCACATACAGTTATGTATTGTGTCAGTGTGTTTTGACAAGCCACATACAGTTATGTAATGTGTCAGTGTTTTGACAAGTCACATAGTTATGTATTGTGTCAGTGTGTTTTGACAAGCCACATACAGTTATGTATTTTGTCAGTGTTTTGACAAGTCACATAGTTATGTATTGTGTCAGTGTGTTTTGACAAGCCACATACAGTTATGTATTGTGTCAGTGTGTTTTGACAAGCCACATACAGTTATGTATTGTGTCAGTGTGTTTTGACAAGCCACATACAATTATGTATTGTGTCAGTGTTTTGACAAGTCACATAGTTATGTATTGTGTCAGTGTTTTGACAAGCCACATACAGTTATGTATTGTGTCAGTGTTTTGACAAGCCACATACAGTTATGTATTGTGTCAGTGTTTTGACAAGTCACATAGTTATGTATTGTGTCAGTGTTTTGACAAGTCACATAGTTATGTATTGTGTCAGTGTTTTGACAAGTCACATAGTTATGTATTGTGTCAGTGTTTTGACAAGTCACATAGTTATGTATTGTGTCAGTGTGGTTTGACAAGCCACATAGTTATGTATTGTGTCAGTGTGTTTTGACAAGTCACATAGTTATGTATTGTGTCAGTGTGTTTTGACAAGCCACATAGTTATGTATTGTGTCAGTGTGGTTTGACAAGTCACATAGTTATGTATTGTGTCAGTGTGTTTTGACAAGTCACATAGTTATGTATTGTGTCAGTGTATTTTGACAAGTCACATAGTTATGTATTGTGTCAGTGTGTTTTGACAAGTCACATAGTTATGTATTGTGTCAGTGTGTTTTGACAAGTCACATAGTTATGTATTGTGTCAGTGTGTTTTGACAAGTCACATAGTTATGTATTGTGTCAGTGTTTTGACAAGTCACATAGTTATGTATTGTGTCAGTGTGTTTTGACAAGTCACATAGTTATGTATTGTGTCAGTGTGTTTTGACAAGTCACATAGTTATGTATTGTGTCAGTGTGTTTTGACAAGTCACATAGTTATGTATTGTGTCAGTGTTTTTACAAGTCACATAGTTATGTATTGTGTCAGTGTTTTGACAAGTCACATAGTTATGTATTGTGTCAGTGTTTTGACAAGTCGCATTATTACAACTACAAGTGGTATTTCAATCGTTTTAGGTAGCAGTACCCTAGAATTAGGGTAAAGAATTATCCAAGTAAAATTGGCCAAATATTTTGCAAATTACATCATAAATTTGTATACCAAATAGAAAGTTGATGACAATGTTGGTCAATAAATGGAAATACATGTACGAGGTGAAATGGTGATAAAAGCCTGGAATTGATTCACTTGCTATATGCCACTCATTTATGCCTAAATGCCTAGAATCTATGTGACAATCCACTCAGAATACCCTTTCACTAATTGCCTAGAATCTATGTGACAATCCACTCAGAATACCCTTTCACTAATTGCCTAGAATCTATGTGACAATCCACTCAGAATACCCTTTCACTAATTGCCTGGAATCTATGTAACAATCCACTCAGAATACCCTTTCACTAATTGCCTAGAATCTATACAGTGTCCCACTTGCTATACACCACTCCACTAATGCCTAGATTAAATATGGCATTCTAATCACTATACTCAACTTTACTAATGTCTGAAATCTAAGCAGTGTTACATCATTCCACTAACACCTAGAATCTATGTGGCGTTCTACTTGATATACATCATTCCATTAACTTAGGCGAGGGTTCTCCGAACCCGCCTATTCACATAGTTCATACCCACCATAGACTCCGGTCAATCAAAATGACTATTTTGAACTGTCGGCATTAATCAGCGATTCTACCGGTGACGGAGAGATAGAATCTAGGTCAGGGGAAGCCCCATGACCCCAAGATTATTTTACTACTTACGTAACGAACCCACGTGACCGAGGCCACATGGCAGCACCACAGACGGCCGTACAATCACTCTGGTTCCTTTCTCTCCGCCTCAAGGACTTAGACCAACGCTACGGAAAGAGTGTGGTGGTTGGGGGGACCCGCAGTCTATGGTGGGTATGAACTATGTGAATAGGCGGGTTCGGAGAACCCTCGCCTAACTTCACTACATTCAATTACCCACCATAGACTCCGGTCAGTCAAAATGACTATTTTGAACTGTAGGCAGAGTCAGACGCCGATAGGTGGCGGATATTTCCGAGCAAACAGAAAAAAATGATAAAAGTCTTTTCCCAGTCCGGGATGAAAACAAACTCAAAATCTTAATTAAGACCCAAGAAGGGTGGTGTCTTACCTTGCCTGTGCTGTCCCCGAAGCAAGAAGCCAATGCTGCTGTGGTGACAGGGTTCGGTGTGCCCAAGAAAGCTAGACCCAAGTTGAATTTGGGGGTGATAAGCTTGAAGTAGGACCGAAACAGTTCGCATGAGGGCGTAGGTCGAAATAAGAAGCGAAACCTGGGAGCTTCCAGGAAGTGGTAGTGGTACAGACAATCTGCCCGCAAGATTGCTGAGACTGACTTATCGCCTATGCGCAGGGGCCCCTTCAGTCGACCTCCAGTACAGTCGCAGTAATCCACCTGGAGATGGAAGTCGGGGAAGCCAGCTTATCTTGTTTGCCAGGGCCGTAACACAAAAACATGTGTTTGGTTCCCCGTCTGGAAAACCTGGTACGGTTCTCGTAGCAGCTCAACGCTCGGACAGGGCAGAGAAGCAATTTCTCCTGATCCTCTGGACCGACAATATTTGACAGCCGAGGGATGACGATCGGTTGAGGATCGTGTCCTGGGATTTGGTTCTTGGCGAGAAACCCGATTCGTGTCTTTAGTACAACTTGATCGTCTATAAAGGCGGCACAACCGTCCGCGAAGGACAGTGCGCCTAGCTCTGACCGGCACCTACCTGAGGCGAGGGCCAGTAAGAAGACTGTTTTCCACGTCAAAAATTTGAGTGGTGCTGAAACGAGGGGCTCAAGGGTGGTCTGCTTAGCGCTGATAAGAATCAGAATCATTCCCGATGAGGCAGAGATGAAAGAAGAGTGATTGTATGGCTGCCTATGGCGCTGCCATGTGGCCTCGGTCACGTGGGTTTGTGACGTAAGGGGTAAAAGAATCTTGGGGTCATTGGGCTTCCCCTGACCGAGATTCTATCTCTCCTTCACCGGCAGAATCGCTGATTAATGCCTCCAGTTCAAATTAGTCATTTTGACTGACCGGAGTCTATGGTGGGTAATTGAACGTAGTGAATTACTAGGTAACAGTGGCCTGGACCAATAGATAGAATATGGTTATGGTAATCATAGCAACAAGAAAAAAGATTTGACTGAACATCAAAAGATAAAATTAACCATACCTGGATGTGACTCGAGAAACATTCTAGCTAAAGCTGATTTCACATTCCAGGTGTGCAGATACTTTCTTATGATTGGCTGTTCTAAAGACTGTGATTGGCTGTATTTCAAAGCAGTTGATTCCCATCCTAGGCTATAAATGAGAGATAAAATAATTACAATCATGACATAACAAACTGTACAGATAGTGGTATGTTTCAATAACTATTTGAAAAATCCATCAGATTTTTTTTAGATGTCTTTGGTAAGCTATTTGTCAGGGTTCACTCTCCGTAGAAGTGCTATTAAAAGCAACTTACCTTGTCACAGCATCTTGACATTCCTAGCAATAAACAAATTTACACCATCAGTACACAATAGACAGATTTAGAATAACATTATTCAAGAAAATGTACACATTGTCAAAACAAAAAATCATTATAAAACAACATTTAAAACAAGTGGAAAACATTAATACACTCTGTTAATAATAATTATAAATATTCAAATTTGAAACCAGAATTTAAGATTTTAACTCCTTCACAGTGATTTGTTTCAAAATTAGTCAGAATGAACTGACAGACAGACAAACAGACAGACGCACAAGGGAAGTGCACAAGGAAAGTCTAACATAATAGTCCTTTTTTTTAAAAAACTGATTACAAATCCTCTTAAGGGCGTCGACAATGGATAGAAAAGTTCAGCCACAAACACAATATCACAAAGTTTCCACAGCCAATTGTTAACTTGTTTTATAGACACTTCACAAACAGGGAGAAGTTATCGATAAATAAAAAAAATTGCAAGTTTTTAAACAATCTCCTCAATAATTCATGTGGTAAAGTTTAACCAATAGAGGGAAAAGTGGAATTTTTTTCTGGTAGCCAAATGTTATGTGAAATGTAATTTATCATTGGTGACTGGCAAAGAATTAATGTGGCTGCGAACTTGTTTGGTTTCAACTAAGCCAGCAATAACATGAACCATTTGGCTGATAATACAGCTGTGTTGCAAGCAATGTTATTTCAGGAAATCAGTAGATCAACATTGCACAGTAACAGAAGCCTAGTTCTACCAATAACAATATAGGTAAATAAAGTCTAGTTCTGTAGATAGCAATACAGGCAAATGAAAAATTAACTGTAGTTGGTTATTACAAGTTAGTATTGTAAAATCTTTATTAGAAGCCGTCGTTTCTATTAAAATGGTACAAATGTACAATGCAACAGAGGGCCCGGGGGTGCAGCTTCTATTAGAGCATTTACACATATGAGAAATGAAGATTTTTTTTTGGTTCTCAATTGTTCCAAAACGAATAGGTGCAGTTTCCAATACGATATGTTTGACATATTCACAAATTTGGGGAATTATTAGAAAATAGCTACAATCAGATAAGTAAAATATTATAATAGGATAACAAACTACTGAATAATACAAACCTTTATGAATTGAACAAGATCAGTGGCCTGGGATTTTCTCAATTTCTTGGCTTTTTCTAGAATTTCTTTGGATCTCTGTATTTGCTCATGCTTCAACGTGACTCTGCTTTGGAAATCACTAACTTGCATAGTTAACATGTCTTTCATTGCATTCTGTTTAGATCTTATGCAAGATACCAATTCATCACATGTCTCGTCAATATCCTTGGTGGTAATTTTCAAATCACTCTGAAATGAGAATTTCAAAAATCAAATATTAAATAAGTGCCCATGCAGTCTTGAAACTTACTGAATCAGTAGCATAATATAGGATATAGTCACCAAGAACTGCATTACCAGTATATTCTATACCGTATACGTTTCCAGTAACATTTTATAGTACCTCAATTTCTTTATCCAATTCCACTATATTCTTGTCATCCATCCTTTTTTTGAGTTGTTCCTTCATCACAGAAATACTGGATGAAAGTTGTTTCTGAAAGAGAAAAAAATGGTTTTTTTACAGATTCATCAATAATACAAAGTACATGATACTTGTTATACAACCAAGGGCAGAAAACCATGTATTGTAAAAACACGTCTTTTCAGCTAGCAGGTAATTTTAGCCATTTTAGTTAGCCCATGGAAGGTACTAACGGAAGGAGCCACGACGCTATTGTTTTAGCTTTACCCCATGATCGTTTGTCAATGTTTGTTCACAAACATTGTTCTTGTTAGCTTTTAACACCTTCGTACAATGGGTTATGCTAATCTCGAGCATTCGGTAATATTCGGAGCATGTTCGCAAGCGATAGTTGATAGTCGCATGCACAATATTGAAAAAGGCGAACTTTAATGGAAAATTTTCAGATATAACATTGATTGAAGAAACTCTGATGAAATATCGTGAATTTTGTAATGGTAATGAGAGTTAATCAATGATTGCTTGTGACGATTGCATTATTCAATGGTACCATTGTCAGTGAGTGGGTTTGGCGCCCAAAACTGTCGAAATTTTTGACCAACGGACATCGGTGAACACCAACAGAAAAGATAGTATCGAAAGAAGAGCATGCCACGACACATTCTCTGTGATAATATTTCTTAGGAGTCCTTAGGAATTGTTGTTGTATGCACTCGAAATCTTGTTCTAGTTACAGTTGCTAATATTTAAAACATGGGAAATTTGTGAAGTCAAACCTTCATCAGTTGAATTTCCAGTTGTGAAATACGTATTTTGACCTTTTACACCTAAACAAACCCAGTGCGCATGTGTGATGACCGTAGTTTCATAATGCGCATATATTTTATAGTCACATTAAAAAAATGGCGGGTTTGTATCATACTCCGCTAACTCGTTACCTGTGTAAACAATCGCAAACTATCATGGACATCAAAGATGAGCTAGACAATGGCCTTATCAGGATTAATTTGGGTTGAAACAAAAGGAAATAAGCCAGTTAAGAGGCTTAAGTGGCCACTTGATTGGCGTCGTGGCTCCAAATAATAAAGAAACATGGTGAAAAAAAGAAATGACGGAATCTCCATATTATGCACTATATTTAACTTTTTACAAAACAATAATACATTTAAATTTGGAACTGTTACAGCCATTTTAATTATGAGCATTAGCAAACTTCTTACTGAGTGAATTGTTATGCAAATTAGCAATTATCTCAGCTTCTTTTTTGTGCACATCCCAGAATTTTTTAAAAAAATAGCTCCTAGACGCTTTGACCTTTTGTTTTGAAATTTTCACAAATGATTGACAATGTGTTTATCTTCAAAACGCCGTTGGGGCATTGTTTTTGGTTGAACAGTGTTACAACAATCGTACAGACAACTAACCTGGGTGTTAATTTATGCATAAACTTGAAGTAGTGAAATTTGAGTTGCTGCCCTGCAAAATTGACAACTGGTAGACAGTTTTCAAGACGGCATTTTCTTCATAGTAAACAGATGTACCCATAAACCAATTTTGACAGGAAACAGAAGCATGGTTTAGAAGTAAATTTTTTTTAAATCTAGCTAGGTGTGAATGTGCTGCGAGTCATTTTTTTTAGTTTTAACATTTACAGCCAGGCCACACTACGCCATTATTGTCCTTGTCATACACTGATCAGTAAATTTTGTGTTTAAAGAATAGAATATATATGTACTTGTACTATGAGTAAATTATTAGGCCAAAAAAAAAAAAAACTTATGTTGCCCTCAAGTCGGAAAATTAAATCAAAGAAAGCTGAGAGTATTGGAGACACATTAAATATAATTTGAAATTACTTAGCTGAAAACTAATTATGCAAATCAGAAAATTAACATGAACAGATTTGATTGTAAAACTAATGAGGTCTGCGCAATGTAACAAAAACTCTATGTACCAAGTTTAATTGAAATGTGATTAGAACCAAAAAATTATGAATTATTATGCTAATTGGGGAAATAATATGAACAGAGTTTTACCCCAAACTAATTAGGTTTGTACATTGTCCTAAAGCATCTTTGTACTAAGTTTCATTAAAATGGATATTAGTACTTTAGATATCAGTGTGAAAGCTTAAAATTGGTTAATTATGCAAATTGGGTAATTAATATGTACAGATTTTAACCCACAATTATCCAGGTCTGTCTATTGTCCTACAGCATCCATGTATAAACATTCATTGATATGTGATGATTACCCGCAAATAAGCGCCACCCGCAAATAAGCGCCACTCAGTGAAAATTTGTTACAAATGACCCTCCATTAAGAGCCACCAAGAGTTGAGTGGTTTTGTCAATAAGAACCCTGAAATAAGCGCCAGCCGCCCGGTTGTTTACAATCAGGCAGACACCGAGCTTGTCATGCCTCACTTCCACCTGCATTGTTTATTGTCCCACAGAAGGTGTGAGACAAATAAAGATTATCCCCATAACTTGCCTGATGTCCTGTGTAATTGAGAACGGAAGAATGATAGACGAAAGAAATGCACTGAGAGAGTGAATGTGACTGTCAACTTGTCCATTTTATATTTCTGACACACAATCGACCAATTCACAAACTATTCAGTAGTAACTACTAGTATGTTTTTTGCCGAAACACCGAAGGACACGTTGAGATATTCATTGTCAATGTTGTCTTTATAACCAAGTAAACAACGTCACGATTTTAGAACGCCTTTATCGGAAAATCGGAGGTATCGAAAATACATTCTCACAGACGGACCGGAACAGGAAGTCAGCAGAAAACAAAAGATTTTTTCCTTAGCGTGGGGGGAATTTGGTTAGCGTGGGGGAAAACAGAGGTGTTAATCCAGTCATGGCAACGTTTGAGGGATCGTGACGTAGCTCCGACTGTGAGAATGTAATGATTACGCAGCCCACTCTCGCTGATCGTGATTTTGGGTTATTTTTTGCATTTTATTTGAGACGTTCGTTTTTGGATGATTCGAGACAAAATGTTCAGGGAAGTAACAAAATAACTGGTATTAGTTTGGAGAGGACTCTCTTGCCGAAAATAATCAAAATTGAAGTCGAATGGATTAGTTCCACAAACTTGTGCGATCAACTTGTCTTACAGCAAAGTGAAGTCTACGTGACCCGCCTGACCCAAATATTTAAATTAGCTATTTGTGAGAATTGAAAATAATCTGAACTTGTACCAATCAGAAAATGCCTTGTAACAGGCCTGGGCTTTCGTGAATGATTTCGTCTCTCCGATTGGTCACAGGAAATTATTTTTAATACATGTAATTGTTACTTTCTCGGTATCGTTTCGTATTTGGTTATATAGGGGTGGGGCTATAGTTTGACCCTGTTTGCGTGGACTGTGAAGTACGTGAATATCATTATAAGCTGGCTTGATTATGAAACAGGAATTATAAACCAAAGCTGTACTGTCAGACGTCTAGCGCAATTAAAACAATGCCCAAGTACCCAAGCTGTACAAATCTATAGAAAAACGTGTTTTTATTTATTGTTTTTGCCATAAATACAAGTGATTGGGCATCATTTTTATCATTCGTTCCATGCTTCCTTTGCAAGTATGTCCTCTCCTGTCGCTGCTGATCAGATCAATTCTATCCGAAACTATTTTATATTGTCACCAAATCAACCACCACGCCAGCCACAGCCACTCAAGTTATTCCCAGTTTTCAAGAAAAAAGTTTACCGTACCAAACTTGGTAAACAATTGTACAAGTGATTTGAGTGTTGGGTCAGACACTGAGAGTGCTACAAAATCCGACTTCAGGCATCGCTACGCATTGTCAGTGAAACGTGACTTCAGGCATTGCTACACATTGTCGATGAAACGTCGAATCGTCGTATTTATTTGACATTTGTTATTCCCATAACAGTATTTTTACAGAATAAATTAATTGCAATGATACATCATTAATAATTACTTGTCTGTTTTGGTTGTGTGTGTGTTTGCCTATCCCCTTCCCTATTTCACAATGAAAAAGTTTGATGACCCTGGTTTAAGAGTCACTGGCTACAGGGTTGTCAACATGTTACCTCAAATAAGCACCACCCAGAAATGAAAGTGTTACAAAGTGGCTCTTATTTGAGGGTTTTTATGGTAGTATCTGAGATATCAGTGTGAAAGTTGGAAATTGGTTAATTATGCAAATTAGGTGATTAATATGCACAAATATTTACCAAAAACTAATTGGGTTTCTGCATAATTTTAGATTCATTGAAATGTGATGATTAGTACTTTAGATATCAGTAGAAAAGCTAAAAATTAATTATGCAAATTAGTTAATTAATATGCACAATTATTTACCCTGAAACTAATCAGGTCTCTGCATAGTCCTAAAGGATCTATGTACCAAGTTTCATTGAAATGTGATGATTAGTACTTGAGATACCCGTGGAAAAGCTGAAAATTAACTAATTATGCAAATTAGGTGATTAATATGCACAAATATTTATCCGAAACAATCAATCTCTGCATAGTCCTTGAGTATGTAAGTACCAAGTTTCATTGAAATGTAATGCTCACTACTTATATCAAAAGCTGAAAATTAATTAATTATGCAAATTAGGTAATTACATGTACTGATATTACCATAAAAACTATCAGGTCTGTGCAGTGTCATATGACATCTATGTACCAAGTTTCATTGAAATGTGATGATTAGTACTTGAGATATCAGTGGAAAAACCGAAAATTGACTAATCATTATGCAAATTAGGTAATTAGTATCCACGGATTATTACCAAAAACTAATCAAAACCTAGCATTAGTTCAGAAAATCTATGTACCAAGTTTCATCAAAATCCAATGAGTGGTTGTTTAGATATCAGTGGAACAGTCATGGAACCACTAAAAAATAGCTAATTATCATGCAAATTAGGTAATTAATATGCACGGATTGTTACCAAAAACTAATCAAATCTGCGCATATGTTCAGAGCATCTATATACCAAGTTTCATCAAAATCCAATGAGTGGTTCTTTAGATATCAGTGGAACAGTCATAGAACAGCTAAAAATTAGCTAATTATCATGCAAATTAGGTAATTAACGAGCATGGATTTTTAACCAAAACCTAATCAAAACCTAGCATTAGTTCAGAGCATCTATGTACCAAGTTTCATCAAAATCCATTGAGTGGTTCTTTAGATATCAATGGAACAGTCATAGAACAGCTAAAAATTAGCTAATCATCATGCAAATTAATTAATTAACGAGCATGGATTTTTACCAAAACCTAATCAAATCTGCGCATTGGCCCAGAGCATCTATGCACCAAGTTTCATCAAAAACCGATGTATGGTTCTTGAGATAGCAGTGGAACAGTCGGACACACATACACACATACACACATACAGACACACTAACTGCAAAGACTCCCATTTTGTGCTTCGCACATGGGAGTCAAAAATTGGGCCGGTCGGTCGGATTAATTTTTTTTTTTTTTTTTTAAGTTTCAAATTAAAGGTATCGTAAATAGCCGAGCTATATGGGGGAAAAAAACACGACCCGATATTTTATATTTTTCGGTCGGTCGCTGTGGGCGACAAGACAATTTTTTTTTTTGGTCTTATTATTAATCAAAGTACAAAATTAAATGTATCGTCTTTTTTAAATAAAATATTATTTTTAACATAAAAATTGCTTTATTTGAGTGTTGCCTGTTATGAATAAGAATTCCTTTGATTATGATGTGAAAAAAACAAACATTGACAGTTTATTTGCAAGGAAGAGAATAAAGTTGGCAAAAAACCAGACATCAAGTTGACAGATAATGTTCCCATTGTATCCTGTACAAACTGTTTTCTTTCTTGTTTTGTCATGCATGTAATGAACAAGAAATCAAGTTCATGCACACAACTACTTCAATTTTTGAATTGCTATAGCCACATTTACTCTCTGTTTAGGTCATGGAGAAAAAAAAATTACAGACTAACAAAATACTGAGTTGGTTCTAGTCGTAAACGTTTGTTTATTTTTATTTTTTTAATTTCCATTAAATTTGTGCTTTTATATTGATTTTTTAAATTTTTTTCTTTTTTTCCTAAATTTTTTACAAAAATAAGGTGTGAAGTGTCAGTTCTGATGACTAAAAATGTGAATATTCTTATTTCAGGACCAACAACTATGAAGAATGAATCAGATGGAATATTCATTTTTAGTGTCCATAGTTGAATACAGTAGTTTTCTCATGTGCTATTTAGGTAAAATATTCATTGAGTTCGTCAATACCATCAATGTGTCAAACCTATTCTCATCATCAGGATAAACGACAAAGGCAGTTTATATCACAAATAATGCTATTATTTGAAAATCAGATTCTTTATTCGTTGGGGGAGGTGGTAGAAAATAATGAACCGTTAAGAATTCTGTAATGCCTATAGCCCCATGCAGGTAATTCAAAGATTGTGAATGCTTACAGACAAAAGTCACAATTCTCACATATCACAACACTTCAGTATCGATTGCTTTAAGTCCACAATGGTTAATTTGCATAACAATACAATAGACCTAAGGCCATCTCAAGTATTTCAAATACGAGTCATTAAATAGGTGTGTATTCATCACAGTATTGATGTAAGTAAAGTCAAATTCTGAAAAATAAATATACTTGTTTTGTTTTTAAATATAAATTTTGTATGTGAACATTTAGCCCCGAGATTATGTTATACTTGCAAACTTGTAATTTTGATAATTACCGGTACAGCATTAAAGGTAATTTATGCATGTTGCAGCTTGATTTCTCATTACAACCGTTTTGACACCCTCAATGCCCTAGAGACCAATTATCCCATCCCATAGGGTAGGTCTCCCTTATTCCAAATTACAATGCATGGCAGTTAGTACCCTTAGTGGGAAACATTACCATTGTTTAGTAAGGAGATTCAGCAGTGAGGCAGAAAATTGTCACTAAAGAAATGGGTAATTTGCTAAGTAAATCACATTCTTCAGAATTTAACAGATTCAGTCAAGTGCAGAGGAGTGGCAATTGAAGTCTTAGATGCTTGTAGCAAGTCACAAAAATTCTGGTGGTTTATTCTGGTAGTGAACATGTTCCAGGTATGAAGTGCCCTCATACAATAATCATTGTATACACATAAACATGGAAACATTTCTGTAACCAGAACAATGTGGTTCCTACCTCCCTCAGTCTTGTCTGGGATTGTGACTAAACTGTTCATATGTAATGTTTATATATTAGCAGTGAGAAAAGAACACAAATCCGAGTAAACACACAAAATCAATATATGTCATGATATACAAATACTTAAGGTAAGCAAAACACAAAAGAACCAACAGGGTTCACTATTTAACAATTGGTTCAAGGACGACGAAAAAAATAGAAATGTGCACGACCACCGCATAATATAAAGGAATTAGACAAAATGTAATAAACTGTCGTCAGGTGGATGTAAATAAAATATTTGGAAAATTAAATATCTAATTTTTCCAGCCCTCCCAATATTTCAAACGGGAAACACTAAAACGGTGGTCTGAGGAGGAACTGACAAACCCATCTAAAACCACGGGTGCTATTTTCAGTAACCGTGCGCGAAGCAATATATTTTTAGTACTTTACACTACCTTTAATTTCTCGTAAATATCCTGCACCAGGTGAACTTGACTTTCGTGTTTGCTGTGCTTACCGGAAATCTGGCAAAGACAACAGACAAGAACCTTGCACGACGAACAGTAAAAAAGCAAACTCTCGTTATGAAGCTCACACATGCGTTTGTGACTTCCAATCACTGCATGCGATGCTTCCTTGTCTTTCTTGTACTGTGCAATGATGTTTTCCAGTGCTCTGTTCACCTGTAGTTCGTCGACATCTTTGTAACCCAGGCTATAATTCGTACGACAGGTTGGACAGCTGAACGATCTGCGCCGCAGCGAAAACCGATGATCGCCATTTTCGAGTAAACTTCTCACACATTTCTTACAGAAATTGTGCGAACATGATAGAATGATCGGTGTTTCCAACAATTCAAGACAAATGCAACAAGTCAATTCGTTTTCCATGGCAGATTTTGTCTGTAATGCCAACAAAATTATATGATGTTATTTGACGCACAATTTCCGAGAAAAACAGCCTTCCCCACCACAGTATATAGCATCGCCGGTTATGCTCAACATATGACTCGCAATGCATTATAGGTAAAAACACAGGTAGGCGTGACCCCGGGCGTGACTTGATCGGCCCTTTTGACCGTTAGCCTTAGAATTGTGTGGCATTGTGTTCTTTCAGCGCCACCAATTAAAACGTATTAAATTTTAAAATATTATTGTCATGTAAAATAGTTTGAACGGTCACTATCGTTACATATGTGAAGCGTATGGAAAAGAAGTGTGTAACAGAAACAGTTCGTTCTCAGGTTGTCTGAGGTTTGTTTTGTTTTTGTGGGTTGGGGCTAAATAGGGCCGTGCATAAAATTAGGAACGGCTCAATTTGATTTTCAAACAAATCACAGAGCTGTTATGACTGTAGTATTTTAGTGGTGAATTCAATATACGAGTCATGATTACTGATTATGGGTCCGGACCATGAATCCAGTTTTGGAGCTTTCTGATTTCACTTCTCGAGTCGAGAATACAGTTGCTGATCATTTTGAATAGTTGGTAATCTTTTTAATTTTCATTTGAGATGGCAGTCCACACGTTTACCTCGTTTTAATATTTGTGTTTTTTTCGTGGCAAAATGTTCATCTCTCTCTTGCTCTGCTAAGTTTGCTGTCGCGTCATTAAACATACATGTAATTTCATTTGCATATAATTCCAAAATAAATTATTTGTTCCTGAGATATTGACTTGTTTATATGGAGATTGCTGATGTGTATTACAATAAACTAACTATGTGAAGTGATAATGAGGGCCAGGTATCATATATATTAATTACTAATATATATTACACAGTAGACTACTGTAAGCGTGATTTAATTTGGCACGGTGCGCGGTGGTTCAGTTAAATTTGACAATCGTAAATAACTCCTCAATTACTATTATTCCTGTGCGATGTGTTTGACGTCGACGTATGGGAGGCAGCAAATAAGGTGAAAGGACAAGAAAGTTGTCTAGAAGACAGAAACGAGAGGACTGGTTGAAGAGAAAGAAAAGGTACTTTAAGTAATATTTGAGTTGGAGTGACAAAAATAATTTATAGAACTTGATCGCTGATGGCGCTGCTCGTACGTTGTCCTTGAGTACGAAGGACGAAGGAAAGTTATATCGGATAAGCTACGCACCGCCAGAATTGAAAATCCACGTACATATGTGGTGCAGCCACAGTTTTTAAATGACTTTTTCAGTTAACTTTCAAATAACCCAATTATTATTGAAATATATACTTTAAATAAACCTAGATATATAAATAATAAATAGAGTCAAAACCGCGGCAAGAAAACTACTTAACAATTATGAAAAACAATGAACTTCGCAAATCCTTAACAAAATTTAGACTTGGCAACCACTGTCTGAAAATTGAAACAGGCCGGCATATAGGTTTGGATTTTAAAGACAGAGTCTGCAATATGTGCGACAATGACCATGTTGAAGATGAACAACATTTTATCATAAATTGTCCTCATTACAACGAAATAAGATCAAAACTTTACATTGTAGCTAATAAATGTATACCAAATTTTGACAAATTTAGTAATGAAAATAAATTCATATCATTACTAAGTGACGAGAAAATGTCTATTCCTTTAGCACAATATTTAAAAAACTGTTTTAATACAAGACAGCAGCACCTAAATAAACTAAGCTAGTAACACATTCCTCGTATACAAATTTATCTTTCTTTTTTTTTTAATGCTTTTTTGTTCCCTTACTTTTTATGCAGTTATTTTTCTTTTACTAATATTTGATTTGTAACCCTTTCATCCCCTCCGGGGGATGTTGTGTGTTAATAAATAAATAAATACCAACACACCTGTTTCAACCCCAGGATAGTAATACAAATAAAAGAAATAGATACATGCCATTTTGGCGAAATAGACCCAAAACAGAACAGAATCTTAATTTAGCTAAAGTGCCAACAATCTCATTGTGAGAATATACTTTCTTTTAAATTAGCGACATCTTGAATTAGCTAAATTAGCTAAAATACTTGTTAGCTAAAATGAAAGCTTTACAGTGTGAAAAGGCGGTGGTCGTCGTGTCGCGTCTTGTTCGACGTGGGACTCATAGCAACGTATACAACGCGTGTAAAATACATTGTTTATTTACATGAAATTCGAACACGTGTCTGTGAAAAAAAGAACCTAGCAGGCCAGTTTGGCCAATATTTTACAAAAGTCTCCAGTCAGTGTCCTGTGTACCAGTTTGGCCAATATTTTGGAAAAGTCTCCAGTCAGTGTCATGCGTACCAGTTTGGCCAATATTTTGCCAAAAAGTCTCCAGACAGTGTCATATGTACCAGTTTGGCCAATATTTTGCCAAAAAGTCTCCAGGCAGTGTCATGCGTACCAGTTTGGCCAATATTTTGCCAAAAAGTCTCCAGGCAGTGTCATATGTACCAGTTTGGCCAATATTTTGCCAAAAAGTCTCCAGTCAGTGTCATGTGTACCAGTTTGGCCAATATTTTGCCAAATCGTCTCTAGGCAGTGTCATGTGTACCAGTTTGGCCAATTTTTTGCCAAAGCGTCCGCAGGCAGTGTCATGTGTACCAGTTTGGTCAATATTTTGCCAAAAAGTCTCCAGGCAGTGTCATGCGTACCAGTTTGGCCAATATTTTGCCAAAGCCGTCTCCAGGCAGTGTCATGTGTACCAGTTTGGCCACTATTTTGCCAAAAAGTCTCCAGGCAGTGTCATATGTACCAGTTTGGCCAATATTTTGCCAAAAAGTCTCCAGGCAGTGTCATGCGTACCAGTTTGGCCAATATTTTGCCAAAGCCGTCTCCAGGCAGTGTCATGTGTACCAGTTTGGCCACTATTTTGCCAAAAAGTCTCCAGGCAGTGTCATGTGTACCAGTTTGGCCAATATTTTGCTAAAGCGTCTCCAGGCAGTGTCATGTGTACCAGTATGGCCAATATTTTGCCAAAGCGTCTCCAGGCAGTGTCATGTGTACCAGTTTGGCCAATATTTTGCCAAAGCGTCCCCAGGCAGTGTCATGTGTACCAGTTTGGCCAATATTTTGCCAAAGCGTCTCCAGGCAGTGTCATGTGTACCAGTTTGGCCAATATTTTGCCAAAGCGTCTCCAGGCAGTGTCATGTGTACCAGTTTGGCCAATATTTTGCCAAAGCGTCCCCAGGCAGTGTCATGTGTACCAGTTTGGCCAATATTTTACCAAAGCGTCTCAAGGCAGTGTCATGTGTACCAGTTTGGCCAATATTTTGCCAAAGCGTCTCCAGGCAGTGTCATGTGTACTAGTTTGGTGGATATTTTGCCAAAGTGTCTCTAGGCAGTGTCGTGTGTACCAGTTTGGCCAATATTTTGCCAAAGCGTCTCCAGGCAGTGTCAAGTGTACTAGTTTGGTGGATATTCTGATCTGCTCAATTGGAAACGCTCGTTCACATCAGCGCTTTGTGTTAATGAAAAGAGTGAATTTTTCAGTAGCACACATCTGCTGGCAATTCTTAGGCAGTATATATTCATTTGAATAATCTGTGACAAATGAGTATGTATTTTAATTCAAAGTGTTGGTAAAAGTATATTAATTCTCTGGGAATTAGATATGTGCATAATTAATGAAGTCACATGACCAGGTAATAGTTCACATTTCTTCAACCATGAGATAGCTCCGATGTTAGCAATGCACATTTCAATTAAAAAACTTTAGATATCATTAGAAAACGAACAATATGGATTGTAATGTATTCAAATACAAGCCCAGTGTTACGTTCACTAGTTTGATTTTGAATTTTTTTTAACATGGCCGTCATTCAGCCATCTCATCAGATCATGAAATGAATTGACATCCATATGTATCCCAAGATATATATGTGTGAAGTTTGAATGTGATCGACGGAGGCATGTCTGAGATAAACAGGTGGGGACACATGCACGCACAGAGGTAAATTCATAAGAATAATACAAGAATAACACAGTTAAATCACTTCTTGTTTTATTTACTTATTGCACCCAATTTATAAAATGATATTTGAAATTATCAATACAATTCAAGTTTTGCATATACATTAGTGTAACACCTCTGTGGTGTATTAAACTGTGAAATTGCTAGCACACTAGTAAAAAGTAACTCAAAGATGGCATTACACAATCTATATTTATATCCATTAATTCCGATAGCAGATGTCATTTCACCATAGTATGGCCAACAGTAGGACATACATGTATACTCTTAGTAGTTACAATTGCATTTAATAATCTTTTTAAATGCCACAATTTTTTCTGCCAAAATTTTAGTGCTACATTTTTATGTATTTTTCAATAATTTCTTTTTTAAGTAATATCTATTAGCTCCCAACCTTGATCAAATGATGCAGGTTTAATTTCTGATAGATGACAAAAGCTGACCATAGTGCTTAACCTTTTAACTACCAGTTCCTTCTTTTCATCACAAATTTACAAAATACTCCCATTTGTAGTCTGCACTTTCTTTCAGAAGATCGAGACAAAAATAACCAATTTTTTTTTTAGTACAAACTGAAAATTGACTCAAATTTTGTCTGTTGGCTCCAAAATTAGGGTTCATTTCCAGAAATATTGAAAAATATAAGAAAAAAGTGCAGAAGAATTTAGGGGAGAAAGTCTGGTGGTGAAAAGGTTACCTAAAGTTATGTACATGTGTGGTATAACAAACCAATAAGGCTGAACCAATTATAATATGTTTAACATTAAATGGCTTTGATTTGACTTGGAGGGACTCATTCCTATTTCAAAATATGCTAATTGCATAAAAAATTTCGCAATGGTAGTATAGATTTATTTGTGACATATGATATAGCATTATATACCAGGTACACAGTGACCTTAATAACTTCTAAAATACATGTACAAAAGGTAAATAGAAAATGGTCCAGCCGAAAAAAATTACATGTGAATATAATATTAAAGTTTTATAAGATAAAGTTATGCAACTGATGTTATATGTGATGAAGATTCTAACTTAGTTGTATGAATCATGAGATATTCACAAATTCTGCGATGCCATTGGTTAGTCCATTGTTTTTCACAATGTCATTGGTCAGTCCAATGCATTATGTGATTCCATTGGAATGACTGGCATTGCATTCTGTGATGTGATTGGTCAGTCCAGTATTGCATTCTGTGATTCCATTGGTCAGTCCATTGCATTCTGGGATGTCATTGGTGAGAACAAGTTATTTCGACTTATTTGACCATACATGGATATAAAAGTTATAAATCCTTTGTAATTCCTAACATTACATACATACATGCACGTATGTTTCTTTCTGGTACACTTGATTGTGATAACACATCTTTCATGCATGTGAACACACAATATGTATGTATACAACACTGTGTTGGCATTATTACTGCCCAAGTCTAAACCTTGCATACCATTGGATATGGTTGATGACATATTAGAATTTGTGATTTTAGTGAAAAAAATGGCAACCAGAATGTCATCAAAACTAAAAATAATTGTCATTTACAAAAAAAAACTTTCTGACAAGAGTTAACAAGTAGTTTATAATATTGAGCTGAACAAGACATATTACAATAAGTAGCAATTAGTCACAAGTGCAAATAATTCTGACAAATTGCTTTCAATGTAATACAATAAAAATGTAATAAATAAATGATTACAGAATGTACATAGTGATATTATGCAGAGGCTTTCATTTCATGCTTCACACAGGATTTAAATCCTTCCCATCCTTCATATTTCATCAAATGGTACTGCAAGACAAAATAAGAATTATGGTGTAAGAAGTTGAACACATGTATCAATATATTGTTACACTAGTAGTACATATATTAACAGATGTACAATGCATTTCCACGAGTCAAAATAAGGCATATTTTAATGTGTGCAATTTTAGGTTCATGTGCACTTTTATTAGAAATGTGTTTCTAATATGGTGCACACAATGTATTATTAGATAATTGTCAAATATGTTGTGTAATATGTTTACTTGTGGTGTATTTTTATTATTATTTTTTGAGCTTGGACATGGCCCCCAAACTAATGTTAGCACATTACCCCAAGGTACATATGTATTAAATTTGATCAAAATCCAGTCAGAAGTTTTTGAGATTTTGCTTACGCAGACTGAAATGAGAAAATTAATATGTAAATTAGCTACTAAATCTGCACAGGCATGGCTCCAAAACTAATCATGTCTGCACATTACCCCAAGGTACATATGTATTAAATTTGATCAAAATCCAGTCAGAAGCTTTTGAGATTTTGCTTACGCAGACTGAAATGAGAAAATTAATATGTAAATTAGCTACTAAATCTGCACAGGCATAGCCCCAAAACTAATCATGTCTGCACATTATCCAAAGACACCTCCTCACACTAATAAAGAAAGATAGAATAGAAACTTGTAACATATTGGTACATCGCTGATGGGAAACCATCGAGAAAATCTATTAAACTTGTGAAAACAGCTTAGATTAACAAAATCAATCCCTCTTCAATCACAAAATAAACACTGTACACGTTCAGTAATGTAGCAACCAGAGAAACTGAAACTTGTCTATTGCAAAAGCATGACTGATAAATTTTGCTTTATTTATTCACTTGGTTTTATTTTTTCTGAATAAATGAAATTTGCTAAATTAAAATTCCCCAGAAATAGACCTAATTGTTTTAGTGGAAAATTCATGAAGTTGTAACTCAGTGAATATGCTCAACATATCAGTGAAAATTAATTACTGTAATAGCATTTTTTATTTTGGAAGATGAGGCATGTACTCACTCTGAATCCTCTGTTTACTCTGTCTTTCATTACTCCAATGAACTCTTTATAACTAAGTTTACCATCACCTATAATAAAACAAAGTATTAATGTCACTTAGATAGTCTTAAAACGGACAGGTTTAGGGAGACACAATCGCAGACAAAGCACACAGCTGAAAATATTGATTGAAGTTTGATTATAGTACTTGTGGATAAAGTATACTGTTGACCATGATAAGATAAAAGTATTATTCTTGGTATACAAGAAAGTTTTGTAATCATCACAAATGACATACAATCACAACCTCAACAAACAATAGACTTACCATCTTTATCAAATATTTGAAAGACTGTGTTCACTACATGTGGTGCTATGTCGTGACCGGTGGAAATTTTAACAGCTCTTTGAAACTCGCCTGTGAATAGATTGGATAATTAAATTATGTTAATTAGGATAGTCAAAATGAAAAACAGCTTGCACCAGCAGACGAAGGGCTAAGGGTGATAATTGATTTGATTTGTATGACTACCGGTACTTGGAACAATCCAGTACAGCAGAGAATGATTTACTTTACAAACCTTATATCAAAGTCCAATCCTGTAACCAAAATATACTTTGAACAGTATCCAAACTTATTCATTTTATATCAAATTAGCTTAATTTTTCAGAGAATTTTATTTCCTGCCAAATTAATGCATATACTTTCTTGTAGCAATTATAACTATAATTATTGACACGTATCATAATATATATACCGGGGTATATATATATTATATTTCACCATTGTGTCATGATGATTGCAAAGGATTGTTATTGGATGTGAGGTAGTTTTAATTTATGTAAGCTGTTATAAAATACCTGATATACCAAATTTGTTTGTGTTTAGAAGTAGGCCCCAAACGTGAATAACAGAGAGTAAGCTTAAATCCTTCTAGCAACTGAAATCGGCAAAAATATTATTTTGTATTACGAACATAATGCGTAATTAAGAAAATTATGACCATCAGGTATTTTAAGGTTCAAAAGAAAAACATGAAAAAAATAACTTTACAGAATTGTGTAAACAACGTCTGGAGTAGTTGGTTCGTGACCCTCAAAATGCAATCAGACATACAGTGTGAATTACACGAATAAACCTTGCCGAAATACAAGTGCGAATTTTCGTCACAGCTCAATGTATCTATAATTGCTGTACACTAGTTTCAGGGCCCATTTCATTTAACCACGATGTCAGAAAATATCAGCACTTACTTTGTGATATGGGTTGGTTTGCTATAGTATACATTCTCATGGCAATGCTGAAATCATCAAGTGTATTAAGAAACTGAAAAAAGTCTTTAAATTCCTTAAAATTAATCCCCTGTAATAGAAAAACAAGTATGAGATTGAAACATAACAAAACTATGAATGCATTGCCTATTGGAAAATAAACATAACAAATGGTAATACAAAAGGAAGGTAAAATAGAAAACAAATCAGAGAGAAGACCTATAAATGTGAAATTAAAAAAAACAGTGGTGTTAGTAAGAACTTTAATTATTTCCCTTCATGTGTGATTTATATTACCACAGCCTAACTCTGACAGCAACTTTAGCCAATCAAAATGAGGGTCATACCATTGATAGTACCATGGCATGAATAAATGAAATTTATAATTTTACCATCACTCACAATGGCAAGTAAAAATAGTCATTTCCTTCATGTTTTCTTGTCATAGATAGCTGTAATGGCTTGTATCTTGGATACAACACACATTAGATTAAATGTCTGCCAAGATCTTGTTGAAATCAAAAAAGCCCCAAGAATTAGTTCCCTCTTGTCACCATGTCAACTGTTCCATTGATCTATGTGACCATGGTATTCGGAACAGTGGACAAATGATGAGAGAGAATATAATGAATATTTATATTAATATTTATACTAGAAAAACAAACAAAAACAAGCTTCCAGTCATCTTACTCAACAAGATCTCAGCGGCAATTAGTGTCATAGATATATTGATTTGACAAAGTGCACAACACAATAATAATTCATTGCATGTAATTATAAGCTCTGTTCACAATCTACTGTAAAATGACTAATTTTCACTGGGTTTAAATTTCGCTGATTTAGCATTTCAGGCATATTCAGTGGGTTATAAATTCACTGTTTTATCATTTAGATAATGTGTTCTATGCTAATAATTAATCCTTTTACAGTATTGTAAAGGCATAATTTATAAAATGTCTTTTTCTCATGTAAACAGTAAATCTCTATTGTCTGAAATTATGTCGACATATTTTCCAAAGGTGGAGAATAGTCACATTCTAAAACAATGAGTCCTTGCTAATTAATATTATATTTCATCTAGAAAAAACGATAAGATCGAAACTTCTACAATATCAGCTGCTTCGTGTGAATTTCCTTCAAGCTGTACATACTTCTGTATGACTGATCATTACAGTTAATTTAGGAAAACTGTGATTTCAGAGTGAGCTTAAAAGTGAAACACAGACCGTGCTGCTAGTACCTACATGGCATTCTTAGCTACATACAAATACCAAATATACAAAAAAGATGAAACAGTAACACGAATGAACTATATATAAATATATTTATATATATACAAGCACCACTTGAATATATTCACATTAACAAATGAATATTCATTTCTGTAGTGGTTGATGTTTACTAAGAAAATAAACAAAGTTTTGAAATCTTATTACCAGTACATATAAGATACAATACCCATATTTAAAAATAATTCATTTTATGAACGCATTCTGTTGTCAATAATATAAGAAATCATCATGCCCAGCCTAGCAATACATACACTGATCACGCATTCAGTCTGTATTAAACTGGATGAACACAGCTACCAGGGGTACCGGGGGGTAATCACTTTTGTCACAAGTATTTCCAGCAATTTTGCCAAGTTCACCTATATATTTGAATATTCAAAAAGAAAAATTTGGAGTACACAAAACAGTTTTTTTTTTCAAAATATCAAGCTCAGTTTGTATGTACTTTTTACCAGAATGACAACCAAAGTAGGACTTAACACACTACGGGGAAAAATAACTATTTCTGTACTCACTCTTTTTCATACATTTGATAGAACATTTTGCTCAGAAAAACATCAAGAATTTATAGTGCTTTTTGATGTTCTGAATTTGTACTAGTTAGCCGTGTCCATCCTTCACACAAAATTAACATAATACATGCATTAAGCAAATACAAAATAAACAGCATATAAACAAAGGATGACATATAACACAAAAAAAATAGAAAGAAGACATATTAACAAATCATATATTGACTAAACAAAGATAGTAAACCTGCCGTGCAAATAAACATTCCCTGGTGACATCATGGATGGCAATAACAGAAATTGAAACCAGAATGACATCGCCATGCATGAACATATCCCTAGGCTAACTGAATAGAGTAAGCAACCACTGATGCCCAATGCCATAGTATAAATACATTACCTGCATAGCTAATCTATCTTGACCTTGCTTTGTCTTTTCTACCTGTAAGTGGTAGCAGTAATAAACAAATATTCTACTTTATACTGAAATGTTCACATCAGTAAACAACCAAAATTGTCTTCGTTTTCTTACAGAATGGTTTGACCCCCAATAATGTGTTATTTATGAAAACCCAAGGGTGAGGCGATAGTATTTGTACAATACTTATACAAGTAAACTTTGGGTGCAATTTGTTTAAATCTTGGATGCATTGTATTTGCTGTGTTTTATATAAGCATGGTATTGTTTGGGTTGTAAATACAAACTATTATTAATATTATTATTATTGAGTAATATGTGTACAGGTACTTGGTTTTGTCATTGTGATAGTCAGTGCTATGCTAGTCAGTGGAAACAGTAGTTACATTCTGAAACAAACTGTCCATTGATTGTCAAAATTTGCTGATTTGCAGAAAAATTGCTAATGACGTAGTAAATATTGTTTGTAGAAAGGTCAGAAAAGTTTCCACACATATCTAATTTGTATCATCACAACAAGTTTTCCAGATCTGGTAATATGAAAAAATTAACCCAGTGGCAGTGCTATCTCAGTCTCTCATTTTTAACCGAACACCATGCTGTTTTTCTTTACTTGTTTTATCAGACATTCAAAAAGATTTTATTGATTGAAATCTCTTTAATCAACTGATAGGTACATCATGATATCTATTCAACACATGACCATCATTCACAGCAGTAACGTTTAGTACGAAATATCACAAACTGATATTTCACATAAAATGTAATGATAAGCAAAAACATCATCAGTTTGTTTGTGCTTGAACAGTACACAGAGAAAATGTGCAATGGTATCGTTTTTATCGCTGCGATATAAATATTTCAGAAATGATAACAAGCCATGGATCACTTTAGAACTAGCATGTCTACTGATGCCATAGACAAAATGTTGCATCTTAATTTGGGCTGTTGAAATTCAATAACATTTTTCATAAAATAAAATAATGTACACAATGATGTATGTGTGTGTATATGATTTATTTTTGGAGTATTGAAAGGAAAATATAAACAAAATATAACAATTTGTATTTGTAGATAACAATTACTCACAAATCGCAATGACAATAAACTCATTATAATGCTGACTGAAAGTTTATTTCGGGAAATATCGCTATGAAGAATAATGATTCTATCGATTTTGAACATCAACAGCCATAAAATTATCATGCCATTCATAAAGTTTCATTTTTTCTCTGATGTTTTGACAATTGGAGTTGGTTGGTCATGTGATAAAAAGATTATCTGATACCATCTATTCGTAGAGTTGGTTGATACAAGTGACTTTAAGTATTATCCCGCAAACCACTTCATGTAATAACCTCATAATATATATCAAGATATATTGCCAATCCCTCCAAACCGGTCAACAATTGAAAACACTCCTCCCAAATGAAATGACCAACAATCCCACAAAGACAGCCAACCATTCTGCCAGCCAGACAACAACAAACATTCTTTTTACAACATAACAATAATTCATAACAGTCACATTAGTAAATATTAATTAAATTTAACTAACTTGATGATAACATATATGGGCCAGACTACAACATATAGGGCAACAAACAACACACAGGACAACAGTACAACACATAAAAAAAAGCATAACATGCTAGACTACAGAACAACACACAGGGCCACGAAACACACAGGGCCACGGAACAACATACATGGCCACAGAACAACATACAGGGCAATAGTACAACCTACAGGGCCACAGAACAACATACAGGGCAATAGTACAACCTACAGGGCCACAGAACAACATACAGGGCAATAGTACAACCTACAGGGCCACAGAACAACACACATGGCCATAGAACAACATACAGGGCCACATAACAACACACATGGCCATAGAACAACATACAGGGCAATAGTACAACCTACAGGGCCACAGAACAACACACATGGCCATAGAACAACATACAGGGCCACATAACAACACACATGGCCATAGAACAACACACAGGGCCATGCAACAACACACAGGGCCACAGAACACACAGGGCAATAGTACAACACACAAGGCAATAGTACAACACATAAAACAGCATAACATGCTGGACTACAGAACAACACACAGGGCCATAGAACAACACACAGGGCCACGAAACAACACACAGAACAACAGTACAACACATAAAACAGCATAACATGCTGGACTACAGAACAACACACAGGGCCACAAAACAACACACAGGGCCACAGGATAACAGATAGGGCAATAGTACAACAGACAGAGCAATAGTACAACAGACAGGGCAATAGTAAAACAGACAGGGTAATAGTACAACAGATAGGGCAATAGTACAACAGACAGGGCAATAGTACAATGTACAGGGCAATAGTACAATACACATGGCAACAGTACAACACACATGGCAATAGTACAACACACAAAACAACATAACATACAGAACAATACACAGGAATACAGAACAACAGACAGGGTAACTATAAAAAATGCAGAGCAACAGTGGAACACACATCAATAGTACAACACACAGGGCAATAGTACAACACATAGGGCAATAGTACAACACACAGGGCAATAGTACAACACACAGGGCAATAGTACAAGACACAGAGCAATAATACAACACACAGGGCCACAATATACAACAAAACAAAGCAATGATACACCACACAGGACAACAGTACAACACACATGGCAACAGTTCAACACACAGGGCAATAGTAAACCACACAGGGCCACAATATACAATAAAACAAAGCAATGATACACCACACAGGACAACATTACAACACACAAGGCAACAGTTCAACACACAGGGCAGACAATAGTACAACACACAGGGCAATAGTACAACACATAGGGCAATAGTACAACACACAGGGCAATAGTACAACACACAGGGCAATAGTACAAGACACAGAGCAATAATACAACACACAGGGCCACAATATACAACAAAACAAAGCAATGATACACCACACAGGACAACAGTACAACACACATAGCAACAGTTCAACACACAGGGCAATAGTAAACCACACAGGGCCACAATATACAATAAAACAAAGCAATGATACACCACACAGGACAACATTACAACACACATGGCAACAGTTCAACACACAGGGCAATAGTAAACCACACAGGGCCACAATATACAATAAAACAAAGCAATGATACACCACACAGGACAACAGTACAACACACAAGGCAACAGTTCAACACACAGGGCAGACAATAGTACAACACACAGGGCAACAGTACAGCACACATGACAACACATAAACTAACAATCAGACACAATGGACCACAGTACAGTGCACAGAGAAAACAGTACAAACACAGGGTAACACATAGGGCCACAGTAGATGTACACAAAGCATTTAGTGTTGTAAAAACATCAGCCATATAATACACAAAACACATGGCCTAAAGATACAACAAAGATAATTAAAAAGCAATAAATTATATTTGACACACAGAATTCATGCATCACATTATGTCAAAGCATGCTGAGCACACAATAAAAAGCAAGCATCAAGTATTTAAACACTGACATAAAGGTAAAATCTGATATCTTTAAAATTAATCAAAGTTTATACGACATTACGTGGCACCATTGGTAAAAAATATTTCCTATTGTCTGTGTTGTGTGCACTCAGGATTTGTCTTTTGTTTTTCAATGATATCCTAAAAGCAGTCTACAATTTTGGAGATGAAATGATTTTTTAAACACAAATACATGTAAGCAGGGAATATATCACAATGGCTGCTTTATCAGCACAATTAGTCATCAGTTAATCTTTTTAAATTACAACAGACCTATATAACACAATTGCCTGTGTGAGCAGACAATTGGCCACCAGTCAGTCATTTTGAATCAAATCTGTAAAACCAAAATAAGGTCTGACATTTTATGTATGTACATTTTGTATCAATAAATCCATTCATGTCCAAAATCTGATTTTGGTGAATGTCACCACTAAAGTGGCCGCAATTCACAGCTCAATAAATTGGACCCTGAAATTGATGCAAGTGTATACGCATGTATGTGTGACGAGACGTGATGTACGTATGAAGTTTGAATTGAATATGATCCTTCAAGGTACATCTGAAAAACAAGTTTGGACATACAGACAGACGGATGTCCATATGGAGGTGAAGTCCTTGATTGTTCAAGTTATAGCAAACACAAGAAAGACAGGTTGTACAACAAAAACAGTGAACAATTTTTCTCTTGTATCTTTCTTTTCATCTAAGATATAGACAGCTTTTATTGCAATGCAGTAGTTGTTTTCATAACAAAGAACTTCAGAATAAAAGATTAAAATGTGATATAATTCCTTTACCATAAAGGTTGTGGTTTATAAATTACTGTAGCGTCAGCTGGGAATAACTTACCTTGTCTTGTTGGATACGTGTTTTCAGTCTCTCAATGTAGTCTTCTCTCTCAGTATCAACTGCACGTGTATATTTCAATAACACTTCTGCAAATTCTTCTTCTGAGATGGTGTTCATGCCTTTGGAAAACTCCATGAAGTAAGACAAGCGTTAAAGAAAAACAATGTGTCAACTAGAATATAAATTTACTTTGTACTCTTATATTAAACACTGGCAGTGGTATAACAGCAGATTGGTAAAACTCAGCCTGCAATCAACTGTCAAAAGGATATTTCCAATTCTAAAACTTCAACCTGTAAATCATCCATGAACCTGTAAAAAGAAGACAGACAAGTTGTAATTAACTTTCAGCAGTCATTCAGTAGGAAAAAATATCATGAACCTGTAATAACAATAAAAGTTCAAAGTGTGGCACACATTTTTTTTATAGTTATCAAAACGTGATTATTGTTAATAGCTCCACACAAACCATTCAAAGTTCAAGTTCACTTGACAAGTAATTGTCTTCATCGTACATTATTAGGAAATGCAAATTCTAAAGATGTAAGAATTACCCCGTATTTGCAAGATGGCGGGCATGTTTGAAAACTAAACTAAAGTTCCAATTATATCTTCACCATTTTGTTCAGTTCTGAGGTTCATACATCAAGCGGTTGTATAGACATGATGTACAATAGTAAAGTTATTATAAGGATACAGCGAGCAAATGCAATGACTTTAGCTCATTACCCCTCATACAGTACTCATTCCGCCCAACCTCCCGCTTTTATCGCTTAAGTTCCGACCGATTATCGCTCAAGTTCGACTGCTCGCTGCTTTCCGACCGGAAAATGACCGCTTTTTTTCTCGCTCGCTCGCTCGGTTTTGTTTGCTTGTTCGCTCCTGCTATGGCTGGCTTCAGAAACATTGTCCGCTTGCCAACCAACCGCTGGAGTAACGATGATCATACATTGTATGTATAGTATGAACTTATGTTTTTAATTGTAATAAATTTATGTTTTAATGACGATTCAAAATACAACGCATATTGCTTTTCTGTATTGGGAAGGGGGACAAAGACGCCTTCAAATCACTTGACACATTGTAACGTTCGCTACGCAAGTCGAACTGTGACCTGTATTTACATATTTACGTCCTTGTGTGCGTAGTTCAAGCAGCTATATAACTGGTCAATCAATCGTGATATGTATTGAGTACTAGTATTTGTGTGTAGTGTGTGTGTTTTTCTGTGTGTGATTTTGACTAAATTTATTCTGAACGGCGCTCAAAATAATTTGATACTTTGTTATTTGCGAACGCAACTCACACTATGACCCTTACTCAATTTGCATAAGTAATACGAATGCTGTAGTTCAGAAAATCTATCGGGTTAACTATTGCTTGTGTCTGGGAGCGCAACACAAAACTGCACATATAATCATCGCATAGCTGAATTTCTACAAATCAATTGGACTTAAACTACTAGTATAATGACTGTGACGATTAATCACTTGTCTGAGTACATGCGGCAACGAATTATTGGATTGGCAGCAGCCGGACGAAAAATGAAAGAGATCTCAGAACAGTTAATTGTTGAGGAAAACATAAAACAAAACAAACTCAGCCAGTGATACATTCCGAAAATAAAAATACAAAATAAACGCAATCAAAGAAGCCGACCACGCACGTTGGAAATAAATAAAACGTGTTGTGACACAGTCTCATCAAACTCTTTCACTCGCGCAATATAATTATGTTATTTCCCAAAGCACTTATATTTAATACATTGACGAAAAACATCGCAAGAAAAAAGTAAATCAGGCTTGTAATTACTAGTAACTCAACTCGAACGCAATGTTGATCACTGTAAAAGTGGATAAATTCGAACCGTCACCAAATTCAAAATTCAAACAATCTTGTTGAATGTCAATCAAAAATAAACTCGATGTTTAAAAAGACAAAAACAACAAATGTGCCATTTCAAAGGGAATCCTTACAAAAAATGTCTGCAATTGTGTGACCATGATAACGTGCAAACAAGGAACAGAGCTAGTGGTCCACCAAGGAAACTTAGCAATGGGGCAGTTAGATGTATACGGCTGTTGAAAACAGAGACTCTTCGATCTTATATGAGGTTCACGTGGAAGCATCATTTTCAACTATTACCAACAACACTATGATAATAAAGACTTTCCGTTTTCGACATTGTGAAATTCTTTTGTTTTTATGTAGAAAAATACAGTAATTTTACCAAGTAAAATCATATTTATTGAAGTTATTGTTCATACACGAGTTGTCGAACACACTACATAGTTTGTAATTTCATCCAGCTCCTTTCAGTCACAATTCAAGACAAATAAAAGGCACAAATATAGATAATATAGCAAATTATTTTTTTCTGTAATATTCGTGTGTAATCAGTAATTATGAAATTAATTTATGGGTACATATGGAATACATTTCATTCTGAATTATTCTTAATATACATTTCTAAATTAGTTTGTCAAAATCAGTTTTTTTTCAGGGTTTTTCCCCAAAAAGGGAACAGGAAGTCATTTTTTTATTATTTATTGGGAACGGAAAGTCTTTATCGTAGTGCATCGCCTCGGTTGTTTATGAGCTCTTCGGGTCGCTAAAACTGTAAGACCACCTCTGTTGGGGTGAACATTTGTATTATTATACCGAATAAATCTTAAAACAGAAATTGTGGCACTCAATCATGGCAGTCTTCCAGGTCATCGTTAGAAAAGCGGAAATTGTCTGGTCGAATTGAACAAAGCTAGCCAATAAAAAGCAATCAAAATCCAGAAGCGGGCGAGAGTTTGGGCGAAATGAGTACTGTACATGTACTTTGTGGTATAATTTCAGTCCCTTTGTATTATCTAGATTCAGTACATTACTCTAAACAAGGTTATAAGAGAATGCTGGAGTAGAAATACACAAAATACACACTTAAGTGCATGGATGTAAAAACTGATACACTCATAATGTTGGTTCACATACCTATAAAATGTTTGGAAATCAAGAGTGTCTCTTCCTTTATGGCCAAAAAGATGTACCATCAGTGTTGTCTTAGGTGGACCTTCCAGCGACTGTTGACAATAAACAATTTAGACACCATTGGTAAGAAAAAGTAGAATTGATCAATCTTTCTGTCAATTTTTTATGTCAATCAATATTTTAGATGGCAACCTATGATGGTAATACTGGCGTAATTACTGATTACATGTGACAGTCAATCTACCCTGCCAACTGGTGAAATCACTGGATCACTGATTACATGTGTCAGTTAATTCACCCTGCAAACTGGTGAAATCACTGGGTCACTGATTACATATGTCAGTCAATCTACCCTGCCAACTGGTGAAATCACTGGATCACTGATTACATGTGTCAGTTAATTCACCCTGCAAACTGGTGAAATCACTGGTTCATTGATTACATATGTCAGTCAATCCACCCTCCCAACTGGTGTAATCACTGGATCACTGATTACATGTGTCAGTTAATTCACCCTGCAAACTGGTGTAATCACTGGGTCACTGATTACATGTGTCAAGTCAATTCACCCTCCCAACTGGTGTAATCACTGGGTCACTGATTACATGCGTCAGTCAATCCACCCTCCCAGCTGGTGTAATCACTGGGTCACTGATTACATGTGTCAGTCAATCCACCCTCCCAACTGGTATAATCACTGGGTCACTGATTACATGTGTCAAGTCAATTCACCCTGCCAACTGGTGTGATCACTGGGTCACTGATTACATGTGTCAGTCAATCCACCCTCCCAACTGGTGTAATTACTGGGTCACTGATTACATGTGCCAGTCAATCCACCCTCCCAACTGGTGTAATCACTGGGTCACTGATTACATATGTCAGTCAATCCACTGTCCCAACAAGTGTAATCACTGGGTCACTGATTACACCTGTCAGTCAATCCACTGTCTCAACAGTTGTAATCACTGGGTCACTGATTACATGTTCCAGTCAATCCACCGTCCCAACTGGTGTAATCACTGGGTCACTGATTACATCTGTCAGTCAATCCACCCTCCCAACTGGTGTAATCACTGGGTCACTGATTACATGTGTCAGTCAATCCACCCTCCCAACTGGTGTAATCACTGGGTCACTGATTACATATGTCAGTCAATCCACTGTCTCAACAGGTGTAATCACTGGGTCACTGATTACATGTGTCAGTCAATCCACTGTCTCAACAGTTGTAATCACTGGGCCACTGATTACATGTTCCAGTCAATCCACCCTCCCAACTGGTGTAATCACTGGGTCACTAATTACATCTGTCAGTCAATCCACCGTCTCAACAGGTGTAATCACAGGGCCACTGATTACATGTTCCAGTCAATCCACCGTCCCAACAGGTGTAATCACTGGGTCACTGATTACATGTTCCAGTCAATTCACCCTCCCAACTGGTGTAATCACTGGGTCACTAATTACATCTGTCAGTCAATCCACCGTCTCAACAGGTGTAATCACTGGGCCACTGATTACATGTTCCAGTCAATCCACCGTTCCAACTGGTGTAATCACTGGGTCACTGATTACATATGTCAGTCAATCCACTGTCCCAACAGGTGTAATCACTGGGTCACTGATTACATGTGTCAGTCAATCCACTGTCTCAACAGTTGTAATCACTGGGTCACTGATTACATGTTCCAGTCAATCCACCGTCCCAACTGGTGTAATCACTGGGTCACTGATTACATCTGTCAGTCAATCCACCCTCCCAACTGGTGTAATCACTGGGTCACTGATTACATGTGTCAGTCAATCCACCCTCCCAACTGGTGTAATCACTGGGTCACTGATTACATATGTCAGTCAATCCACTGTCTCAACAGGTGTAATCACTGGGTCACTGATTACATGTGTCAGTCAATCCACTGTCTCAACAGTTGTAATCACTGGGCCACTGATTACATGTTCCAGTCAATCCACCCTCCCAACTGGTGTAATCACTGGGTCACTAATTACATCTGTCAGTCAATCCACCGTCTCAACAGGTGTAATCACAGGGCCACTGATTACATGTTCCAGTCAATCCACCGTCCCAACAGGTGTAATCACTGGGTCACTGATTACATGTTCCAGTCAATTCACCCTCCCAACTGGTGTAATCACTGGGTCACTAATTACATCTGTCAGTCAATCCACCGTCTCAACAGGTGTAATCACTGGGCCACTGATTACATGTTCCAGTCAATCCACCGTTCCAACTGGTGTAATCACTGGGTCACTGATTACATATGTCAGTCAATCCACTGTCCCAACAGGTGTAATCACTGGGTCACTGATTACATGTGTCAGTCAATCCACTGTCTCAACAGTTGTAATCACTGGGTCACTGATTACATGTTCCAGTCAATCCACCGTCCCAACTGGTGTAATCACTGGGTCACTGATTACATCTGTCAGTCAATCCACCCTCCCAACTGGTGTAATCACTGGGTCACTGATTACATGTGTCAGTCAATCCACCCTCCCAACTGGTGTAATCACTGGGTCACTGATTACATATGTCAGTCAATCCACTGTCTCAACAGGTGTAATCACTGGGTCACTGATTACATGTGTCAGTCAATCCACTGTCTCAACAGTTGTAATCACTGGGCCACTGATTACATGTTCCAGTCAATCCACCCTCCCAACTGGTGTAATCACTGGGTCACTAATTACATCTGTCAGTCAATCCACCGTCTCAACAGGTGTAATCACAGGGCCACTGATTACATGTTCCAGTCAATCCACCGTCCCAACAGGTGTAATCACTGGGTCACTGATTACATGTTCCAGTCAATTCACCCTCCCAACTGGTGTAATCACTGGGTCACTAATTACATCTGTCAGTCAATCCACCGTCTCAACAGGTGTAATCACTGGGCCACTGATTACATGTTCCAGTCAATCCACCGTTCCAACTGGTGTAATCACTGGGTCAATAATTACACCTGTCAGTCAATCCACTGTCTCAACAAGTGTAATCACTGGGTCACTGATTACATGTGCCAGTCAATCCACCGTCTCAACAGGTGTAATCACTGGGCCACTGATTACATGTGTCAGTCAATCCACCCTCCCAACTGGTGTAATCACTGGATCACTGATTACATGTTCCAGTCAATCCACCGTTCCAACTGGTGTAATCACTGGGCCACTGATTACATGTGTCAGTCAATCCACCGTCTCAACAGGTGTAATCACTGGGCCACTGATTACATGTGTCAGTCAATCCACCGTCTCAACAGGTGTAATCACTGGGCCACTGATTACATGTGTCAGTCAATCCACCCTCCCAACTGGTGTAATCACTGGGTCACTGATTACATGTGCCAGTCAATCCACTGTCCCAACAGGTGTAATCGCTGGGTCACTAATTACATCTGTCAGTCAATCCACCGTCTCAACAGGTGTAATCACTGGGCCACTGATTACATGTGTCAGTCAATCCACCCTCCCAACAGGTGTAATCACTGGGTCACTAATTACATCTGTCAGTCAATCCACCCTCCCAACTGGTGTAATCACTGGGCCACTGATTACATGTGTCAGTCAATCCACCCTCCCAACTGGTGTAATCACTGGGCCACTGATTACATGTGTCAGTCAATCCACCCTCCCAACTGGTGTAATCACTGGATCACTGATTACATGTGTCAGTCAATCCACCCTCCCAACAGGTGTAATCACTGGGTCACTAATTACATCTGTCAGTCAATCCACCCTCCCAACTGGTGTAATCACTGGGCCACTGATTACATGTGTCAGTCAATCCACCCTCCCAACTGGTGTAATCACTGAATCACTGATGACCCAGTGTACCTAAATACACGGCAATTACAAAATATAGGGAAAACAAATAAACAAAATACAAGAATAAATAGAAAGAGAGAAAAACTGATACACACTAGACTTACATGTACATTGCACTATAGTAATGTGAATAACAGTAAAAAGCAACGCTGCAATTACTAGCAATATAAAATGACATGCACAAAGGTTGCAGTGAGAGTGCTATCTGTATTAAAACATTAAATATGTGGTTACACAATCTATAAATTGAATCTAAGTGGACAGAAGAGTTTCAGTGAAGTGACTTGCGCAGTGAAACACACAATACTGAAGTGTGGTGAGCAGACAAACAGCTGGCATTTCTGAGAAAAATTACAGCGAGGGAGTCATCACCTGCACATGTGACTGACAGCGATAGGGTGTTATTGTTTACAAATATGTGTCTACCTACGAGTCTTTGCATTTTTAGTGTATGTTGTTATTGTTGCTTAGTGCTCAATGTCCACATGTGCTAAGAGGATGACTCCTTCGCTTTAAAGATTAGAATATATAGAGGCCAGAAAAAAAAATGTTCATGTTTTAGCTCATTGAGTGCATCAGTTAAAAATCTTAATAAAAGGTTTTTGTCAGAAGAAAAATCAAAATAAAACAACATATAATTTAAAAACTAATCAACATGCAGACTTTTTTTCCTGGTCTAACAAGAGATGTTTGGTGTATTTCTTTCGTGGTGAATGACAACAGGGCTTGAACTTTGGAGTTGAGAGGACAACCGTTCAAGAGGCTAAAATTTATAATGGCCTTAGCATATAGATAAAATATAGGGATATTAAGGAGTGCACTAAGGCAAACTCATTGGACATCAAGACAATGACCTTTGATGTGTACATGAATTTCAAGCCCTGTGACAGTATAGATATATAATATGTATGCACACACACAACATACTACTATCTAATATATAAAGGTTGAAAGAGATCATAATATATTTTGTGTCCAAGTGATATGGGCTGATATGTTATACACACAGGTTATGTCCACATGAATAAGTGTAACTGCAACCTGTACTACAAGGAATGTGTAGAAACCTAAGACACCTAATAGAAAAATATTCATCGCAGAACTTGCAATCAAAATGGCATCTTGCTAATTATAAGTATCTATACGTGAGAGAGAGTTGATGCAATTCTCTGTCTCAGCTAACAACATTCAAAATAGATGACTGCAAACAAAGTGTCAAAATTGAGAGTAAAAAAAGAACACAATCACCATAGATACCTGAGGCTTGAACTGAAAGTTTAAAGAAGATTGCTCAGACCCCATCTTGGAAGAAAAGATAAAATTAAACAAAACAAGACAAGTGGTGTATATATCATTATTGAAGGTGAATGAATAGAATTTGTAAAACATGCAATAATGTCAATTGATGTTGTACATGTACCTTTACAATAATAGGCATTTGAGATAAAGGCAAATATAAGAGAGTCCATTGCAATTAGTACATGGCATTTTAAATATCTCATTGAATAATTTAATATTTAAAACATGCTGTGTATAATCATAGACACTAGAAAAAACAAGGATGTAGTAGAACAGTTGTACTTCCGTTAATGTACATGTACAGGTGAACAGCAAATGTTCAACAAAATGCATCACACTGGCGCCTCAAAGCGCATTGTCGTCATCAAAAAATTTGCAGGTAGTCAAAGTGCACAAAATGACCAAAAACAAGTTATTCTTTTGTACATAGCAAATAACATGGCTGAAGGACTTTTGAGAGCATGTCACATTATAACAATATGTGTTTGGCCTGATGATTTGTTATTAATTTATCTACAGAAACAACCACAGTGTGAAAGTACATGGCATGTTTCTTGGTTTTTCTAGTGTCAATGTGTTGTTTGATTTGAATGATTATGTGTCATGTTGACTGTTGATGTGATGTTATATCGATAGAAGTTTTAGCTGGCATGATTATAGATTACGCTGTTTTTTCATGAAATCATATTAGCTGTTGTAATCATTGATTGAGCTGTTTTTTCACTAAATCATATTAGCTGTTGCAATCATTGATTGAGCTGTTTTTTCAATAAATCATATTAGCTGGCATGATTATAGATTGAGCTGTTTTTTCATTAAATCATATTAGCTGTTGTAATCATTGATTGAGCTGTTTTTTCACTAAATCATATTAGCTGTTATAATCATTGATTGAGCTGTTTTTTCAATAAATCATATTAGCTGTTGTAATCATAGATTGAGCTGTTTTTTCAATAAATCATATTAGCTGTTGTAATCATAGATTGAGCTGTTTTTTCAATAAATCATATTAGCTGGCATGATTATAGATTGAGCTGTTTTTTCACTATTAAAATCATATTAGCTGTTGTAATCATAGATTGAGCTGTTTTTTCATTAAATCATATTAGCTGGCATGATTATAGATTGAGCTGTTTTTTTCACTATTAAAATCATATTAGCTGTTGTAATCATAGATTGAGCTGTTTTTTCATTAAATCATATTAGCTGGCATGATTATAGATTGAGCTGTTTTTTTCACTATTAAAATCATATTAGCTGTTGTAATCATAGATTGAGCTGTTTTTTCACTAAATCATATTAGCTGTTGTAATCATAAATTGAGCTGTTTTTTCAATAAATCATATTAGCTGTTATAATCATAGATTGAGCTGTTTTTTCAATAAATCATATTAGCTGTTGTAATCATAGATTGAGCTGTTTTTACACTATTAAAATCATATTAGCTGGCATGATCATAGATTGAGCTGTTTTTCACTAAATCATATTAGCTGTTGTAATCATAGATTGAGCTGTTTTTACACTATTAAAATCATATTTAATAGCTGGCATGATCATAGATTGAGTAGTTTTTTCAATAAATCATATTAGCTGTTGTAATCATAGATTGAGCTGTTTTTTCAATAAATCATATTAGCTGTTGTAATCATAGATTGAGCTGTTTTTACACTATTTAAATCATATTAGCTGGCATGATTATAGATCACACTGTTTTTTCACTAAATCATATTAGCTGTTGTAATCATAGATTGAGCTGTTTTTTCAAAAAATCATATTAGCTGTTGTAATCATAGATTGAGCTGTTTTTACACTATTAAAATCATATTAGCTGGCATGATCATAGATTGAGCTGTTTTTCACTAAATCATATTAGCTGTTGTAATCATAGATTGAGCTGTTTTTACACTATTAAAATCATATTTAATAGCTGGCATGATCATAGATTGAGTAGTTTTTTCAATAAATCATATTAGCTGTTGTAATCATAGATTGAGCTGTTTTTTCAATAAATCATATTAGCTGTTGTAATCATAGATTGAGCTGTTTTTTCAATAAATCATATTAGCTGTTGTAATCATAGATTGAGCTGTTTTTTCAATAAATCATATTAGCTGTTATAATCATAGATTGAGCTGTTTTTTCAATAAATCATATTAGCTGTTATAATCATAGATTGAGCTGTTTTTTCAATAAATCATATTAGCTGTTATAATCATAGATTGAGCTGTTTTTTCAATAAATCATATTAGCTGTTGTAATCATAGATTGAGCTGTTTTTTCACTATTTAAATCATATTAGCTGTTATAATCATAGATTGAGCTGTTTTTTCACTAAATCATATTAGCTGTTATAATCATAGATTGAGCTGTTTTTTCAATAAATCATATTAGCTGTTGTAATCATAGATTGAGCTGTTTTTTCAATAAATCATATTAGCTGTTATAATCATAGATTGAGCTGTTTTTTCAATAAATCATATTAGCTGTTATAATCATAGATTGAGCTGTTTTTTCAATAAATCATATTAGCTGTTGTAATCATAGATTGAGCTGTTTTTACACTATTAAAATCATATTAGCTGGCATGATCATAGATTGAGTAGTTTTTTCAATAAATCATATTAGCTGTTGTAATCATAGATTGAGCTGTTTTTTCAATAAATCATATTAGCTGTTGTAATCATAGATTGAGCTGTTTTTTCAATAAATCATATTAGCTGTTGTAATCATAGATTGAGCTGTTTTTTCAATAAATCATATTAGCTGTTATAATCATAGATTGAGCTGTTTTTTCAATAAATCATATTAGCTGTTATAATCATAGATTGAGCTGTTTTTTCAATAAATCATATTAGCTGTTATAATCATAGATTGAGCTGTTTTTTCAATAAATCATATTAGCTGTTATAATCATAGATTGAGCTGTTTTTTCAATAAATCATATTAGCTGTTGTAATCATAGATTGAGCTGTTTTTTCAATAAATCATATTAGCTGTTGTAATCATGGATTGAGCTGTTTTTTCACTATTTATATCATATTAGCTGTTATAATCATAGATTGAGCTGTTTTTTCACTAAATCATATTAGCTGTTATAATCATAGATTGAGCTGTTTTTTCAATAAATCATATTAGCTGTTGTAATCATAGATTGAGCTGTTTTTTCACTATTTAAATCATATTAGCTGTTATAATCATAGATTGAGCTGTTTTTTCACTAAATCATATTAGCTGTTATAATCATAGATTGAGCTGTTTTTTCAATAAATCATATTAGCTGTTGTAATCATAGATTGAGCTGTTTTTTCAATAAATCATATTAGCTGTTATAATCATAGATTGAGCTGTTTTTTCAATAAATCATATTAGCTGTTATAATCATAGATTGAGCTGTTTTTTCAATAAATCATATTAGCTGTTATAATCATAGATTGAGCTGTTTTTTCAATAAATCATATTAGCTGTTATAATCATAGATTGAGCTGTTTTTTCACTAAATCATATTAGCTGTTATAATCATAGATTGAGCTGTTTTTTCAATAAATCATATTAGCTGTTATAATCATAGATTGAGCTGTTTTTTCAATAAATCATATTAGCTGTTGTAATCATAGATTGAGCTGTTTTTTCACTGAAACATTTTAGCTGTTGTGATCATAGATTGAGCTGTTTTTTCACTAAATCATATTAGCCGTTGTGATCTCAGAGTGAGCCATAAAAAGAGCATCCATTCAATTCACACTTGTGAGGCAATGTGTGTGTATGCTCAAATGATGTATGGTGAAAATAGAGTGGTACTCTGGTACTTGCAACTCCTATATATCAAAACAAAGTAATAAGTGCATTTTGACACATCTACTACTTAGAGACGCATTTACATTCATAGAGAAGAAGAAACTAGCAATTCATTGATTACTATGACTTAGTGAAAACAAACTACAACCCAATTATAAGGTGCTTAATAAGAAATTTTGCATACAAACAATGGGTAATACTTACCTGCCCATACATTAAATCATAACGAAACAAGTAAGCATTTAATGCTTGATGTAAAGTCCATCTAGTCAAACAACAAATCTTAATAATATCAATTTCATCAATTTTTACGTTAATAACACTTGACCATAGTAGTACTTTTCTAACATTTTGCTACGACTTTCATTAGTTGTTTTTTTTTTTCGTTTTTTCCCCCTTTAAAGGTGAACACTTAAATATCTCCATTGGAATAAATCCCAAAGTGCACACGGTTACAGTAAGTCTTGTGGAAAGAAAAGGCGACAGTATCTAAGCCCTGTTGTATGAGAAGAATAGCAAAAAAATAGAATTGCTTATGGAAGATTATAAATTCAGAGAAACAAAATCTCCAGAAAAGCGTGCAAACTCATAAGCATAAAATTAGAATATTTGACAAAAATCAGAAATGAAGATTAATAAAACTGCACTGTGGCGTAAGTATTATAAGCCAGACAGAATGAAAAGAATGGGAGAAAGCGGAACTACAATTTGACTAACTGTATGGTGTGCAGAGATTATATACCGCAGGAGATTTAATGTGAACACCTCAAGGGGATGGACAGATACATACAGTGTCACGGTCACGGCCCAGGTATTTGGATACTAAACTCACACTTTTACTTGGATCAGTATCAGTTTTCTTGCCAAATATCTCTTCAATCTGTAAATATAAATTATACAAAAAAATTATAATCTACACGTAATTACGACAGCTACATATGAAACTATTGTAAGCTGTCTTTCTCATTGTCTTGCGAGAAGAACTGACAGCCCAGCCCAGCCCAGCCCAGCCCAGCCCTCACATATTAAGAACTTGCTACCGAAGAGGAGTGTCAAAGTCTGACAAAATGAACCAGATGATCACCATACAGAGAGACAGGCAGGTTGCTTGGTGACATGTGAGGGTATACTAGCCATGTCAACAACAACAACAACAATGAATTAATGAGCAGTGTAGCAGTGTACCTAACATGTAGTGTACCTAACATCATCATGTCGTGCAGTGATGTCAGAAGCAGAACATGTGCAATAGCAATAGCAATATGTGAAGGTGATTTCTCAATATTCAGTTGTCTACTTTCAATCAAATAAAAGAATAGAGACTGGGTGTATAGTAATAGTACAAGTACATTACAAAAATTATTCTTACCACTAAAAACTCCTGTCTATCAACTTTTTGGTTACCATCTCTATCAAACATATTGAATGCAATCTTAAATCCACCCTGTGGTTCTAGAGAAAAAGAAAGTATTAAATAATTGATTAAATAATTAATTAATACAAAATATTATTTTACATCTAGCACCAATAGAATTTGCCATTCTGTAAAAAGCCAAACAAAATACATAATCCAAAACGTATCAGCACTCGTAATGTATCACTACAAGCAAAGAGAAGATGTATAATAATACAGTTATCACGAGAATACCACAAAGTATACACTCAGGCAGTACAGGCTCGCATTCAATCTCTGCTGTCCTGGCTTTGTTATTCTCATGATAAGCTCATAATACAACAGATATTGGAGCCTTGGAGGAGGTGAGGTTCATTAGGCAGGAAGGTGGTCAGGAGTGTGGGATCTAGATAAAAAATTAGTTAGTACAAACCCTTATGTCGTGTCTTGTATCAAATTTCCTCAAACACAATCAATTGTTTCCATGAAAATGGCTTTAGACAACGGCCATTTTGAATCAAATCGTGAAGCAAAATGATATACAAGATACTGTGCTACTAATTTGTGACATGAATCTGGCAAATTTTGTGATTTTTCATTTCTTTCCACTTGTGACAGAAAAAAAACATTGCAGTAATAGCCATGATGACTACAATTAGTTTACTCCATTAAAGATGCCCATGTTGTGGTTATGAATATATTTTGATGAGAAATACTTACTAGTAAGAATGCACAATAAAAATACATATTCCGTGTATGATATTATTCCTGTGAAGAAAAATAGAAATTCTAGTAATTAAACAAAAAAAACTTGTAGACTACCTTATTTGAAAAACAAATTGCCTCAAATGAAATACAAGAAGTCTGAAATGTCTTCCTGTCTTCAAGTATTCAAAAAAATAAACTGAAAGTTTCAAAGATATGCAACAGAATCACAATTGATTTCTGGCATCTGCTGCCCTCTAGTGGTTACACTCACAAAATGGTTCGTTTTTATCGAAAAGTCCTCTTAAAGTCACATACACATGTATTAGAAGCTGCGGCTTGTATTAAAATGCTACAATGCAACAGAGAGGATACAGATTCTATTAGAAGCATCTACATATAGGAGAAATTGTAAATTTTTAGTTCTCAATTGTTCAAAAAAATAGGGGCAGCTTTTATACATATTTTATGGTATTACTAATTAGCATATCACATCAGTTATATGGTGCTTGTTAACCAACTCCGCTGCCCTCCAAAAAAACATAATTCAAGAGGGCTCACTTAACTATGTCATTTGTGAAGGTCTTTTTCTAAATTAAAAGTACCACTGATCTGAGAATCAAGACAACTGTTGATTGGACACCTCAAAACTGGTTCTTTTTTCTGAGGTTCTTGAAATCAGAAAGGTTAAAAAATCTGTGTACTTTTCTTCAACTTTTGTGACAGCTTTTGAGCTGCACATTGTTTTTGTCAGCATCTAGGCTAGACAACATGTGTAGTTCTGGCAAGAAGAAACAGAGTCCAGACATGTGGCTTTAGCAAGTTATCTTTAAAACCCACATTTTTGAAAAATGCACCAAAATTGAAAGACAAATAGCCCTGACTACAGAGAAAACCTCAATCAACATTTAGGGTATTTTGTGGCCCAGTGTGACTGTATTTACAAAGTTATGCCTTTTGTACGAACTTATGTTTCTCTGTGAATGGATGTTAAAGATGGCAGCATTTGCCAAAGTTCAGTTGCATTTTGTTCAATACAAATTTATTCAGTTTGTAATACATTATAAGTCTCAGTCTCTACCAAATACTGTTTCAGAGCTTAATTATTTGTATTTTTGCTGATTTTTCTGGCAGCTAAATGCGCTCAAATATTTCCTTTTCCACAGTACCAGTAGTCACTGTTTTTGTAATCAGCGCCCTCTAAAGTTTCAAATTGTATTCATGAAAAGTATACTATGCCCTCTACAGTTTAAAGTTTGATAAATTTCATCATTGAACATTGCTGTTCATTCAGCATATCAATTGCCATCCCAGACTAGAATCGACTAAGTAGTCTTGACGCAGTAAGAATATGCACATTTGTTAAATGCCCCCACACAATACCTCAGGTGGTGACTGATTAAACGTGAGGTGAAAGCCGGGTCATTACCTATAACCGAAATAAATGCCTACAAAAATATTGACTTTTGGTAAATTGGCAAGGGTTGACAGAATGACTTGCATGCAGCAATACTCATGAATAAACACTACACTGGCAAAATTACTCCACTCTTTTCTTTCTCTTCAATCAATGCATCGTTAAGTCCTAAATATTTACTGATAACCCTGGAATTTGTATTTTGATTAAAAAGATTACATACGCTTGTACTGTGGAGCACTTATAAGTACAATGGCTAATACACGGGGACATGCTGGCAATGGATACCGTGGGTATGTATGCAATGCTCGACTACATTTCAGGTACCCCTTTGTCCATTAAAAACAAATAATACCGGTTTTATAGAGGGATTGAGATAAAAAGGTGAGATAGTCACTTGTAATGAGAATGCAACAAAGAGTAATAATCTGACTTCAATGGTGCACTGATGGGGAAGTATAACTGCCCATTGTTGGAGCCATGACAAAACTAAACACACCGTGAACAGTATAATGCAACAACATGGCAAAACACTAATATAATTGATATGTTGACATCAATATGTTTTAAAGAACACTACAATGCAGCTCAACACTGCAGAACACTAATATAATTGATATGTTGACATCAATATGTTCTAAAGAACACTACAAAGCAGCTCAACACTGCAGAACACCAATATAATTGATATGTTGACATCAATATGTTCTAAAGAACACTACAAAGCAGCTCAACACTGCAGAACACCAATATAATTGATATGTTGACATCAATATGTTTTAAAGAACACTACAATGCAGCTCAACACTGCAGAACACCAATATAATTGATATGTTGACATCAATATGTTCTAAAGAACACTACAAAGCAGTTCAACACTGCAGAACACTAATATAATTGATATGTTGACATCAATATGTTTTAAAGAACACTACAATGCAGCTCAACACTGCAGAACACCAATATAATTGATATGTTGACATCAATATGTTCTAAAGAACACTACAAAGCAGTTCAACACTGCAGAACACTAATATAATTGATATGTTGACATCAATATGTTCTAAAGAACACTACAATGCAGCTCAACACTGCAGAACACTAATATAATTGATATGTTGACATCAATATGTTCTAAAGAACACTACAAAGCAGCTCAACACTGCAGAACACCAATATAATTGATATGTTGACATCAATATGTTTTAAAGAACACTACAATGCAGCTCAACACTGCAGAACACCAATATAATTGATATGTTGACATCAATATGTTCTAAAGAACACTACAAAGCAGCTCAACACTGCAGAACACCAATATAATTGATATGTTGACATCAATATGTTCTAAAGAACACTACAATGCAGCTCAACACTGCAGAACACCAATATAATTGATATGTTGACATCAATATGTTCTAAAGAACACTACAAAGCAGCTCAACACTGCAGAACACCAATATAATTGATATGTTGACATCAATATGTTCTAAAGAACACTACAATGCAGCTCAACACTGCAGAACACCAATATAATTGATATGTTGACATCAATATGTTCTAAAGAACACTACAATGCAGCTCAACACTGCAGAACACCAATATAATTGATATGTTGATATCAATATGTTTTAAAGAACACTACAATGCAGCTCAACACTGCAGAACACCAATATAATTGATATGTTGACATCAATATGTTCTACAGAACACTACAAAGCAGCTCAACACTGCAGAACACCAATATAATTGATATGTTGATATCAATATGTTCTACAGAACACTACAAAGCAGCTCAACACTGCAGAACACCAATATAATTGATATGTTGACATCAATATGTTTTAAAGAACACTACAATGCAGCTCAACACTGCAGAACACCAATATAATTGATATGTTGACATCAATATGTTTTAAAGAACACTACAATGCAGCTCAACACTGCAGAACACCAATATAATTGATATGTTGACATCAATATGTTCTACAGAACACTACAAAGCAGCTCAACACTGCAGAACACCAATATAATTGATATGTTGATATCAATATGTTCTACAGAACACTACAAAGCAGCTCAACACTGCAGAGCACCAATATAATTGATATGTTGACATCAATATGTTTTAAAGAACACTACAATGCAGCTCAACACTGCAGAACACCAATATAATTGATATGTTGACATCAATATGTTCTACAGAACACTACAAAGCAGTTCAACACTGCAGAACACCAATATAATTGATATGTTGACTTCAATATGTTCTAAAGAACACTACAAAGCAGTTCAACACTGCAGAACACTAATATAATTGATATGTTGACATCAATATGTTCTAAAGAACACTACAATGCAGCTCAACACTGCAGAACACTAATATAATTGATATGTTGACATCAATATGTTTTAAAGAACACTACAAAGCAGTTCAACACTGCAGAACACCAATATAATTGATATGTTGACATCAATATGTTCTAAAGAACACTACAATGCAGCTCAACACTGCAGAACACTAATATAATTGATATGTTGACATCAATATGTTCTAAAGAACACTACAATGCAGCTCAACACTGCAGAACACTAATATAATTGATATGTTGATATCAATATGTTCTAAAGAACACTACAAAGCAGCTCAACACTGCAGAACACTAATATAATTGATATGTTGATATCAATATGTTCTAAAGAACACTACAAAGCAGCTCAACACTGCAGAACACCAATATAATTGATATGTTGACATCAATATGTTCTAAAGAACACTACAAAGCAGCTCAACACTGCAGAACACCAATATAATTGATATGTTGACATCAATATGTTTTAAAGAACACTACAAAGCAGTTCAACACTGCAGAACACCAATATAATTGATATGTTGACATCAATATGTTCTAAAGAACACTACAATGCAGTTCAACACTGCAGAACACTAATATAATTGATATGTTGACATCAATATGTTTTAAAGAACACTACAAAGCAGTTCAACACTGCAGAACACCAATATAATTGATATGTTGACATCAATATGTTCTAAAGAACACTACAAAGCAGTTCAACACTGCAGAACACTAATATAATTGATATGTTGACTTCAATATGTTCTAAAGAACACTACAAAGCAGTTCAACACTGCAGAACACCAATATAATTGATATGTTGACATCAATATGTTCTAAAGAACACTACAATGCAGTTCAACACTGCAGAACACTAATATAATTGATATGTTGACATCAATATGTTTTAAAGAACACTACAAAGCAGTTCAACACTGCAGAACACCAATATAATTGATATGTTGACATCAATATGTTCTAAAGAACACTACAATGCAGTTCAACACTGCAGAACACTAATATAATTGATATGTTGACATCAATATGTTCTAAAGAACACTACAAAGCAGTTCAACACTGCAGAACACTAATATAATTGATATGTTGACATCAATATGTTCTAAAGAACACTACAATGCAGCTCAACACTGCAGAACACTAATATAATTGATATGTTGACATCAATATGTTCTAAAGAACACTACAAAGCAGCTCAACACTGCAGAACACCAATATAATTGATATGTTGACATCAATATGTTTTAAAGAACACTACAAAGCAGTTCAACACTGCAGAACACTAATATAATTGATATGTTGACATCAATATGTTCTAAAGAACACTACAATGCAGCTCAACACTGCAGAACACCAATATAATTGATATGTTGACATCAATATGTTCTAAAGAACACTACAAAGCAGCTCAACACTGCAGAACACCAATATAATTGATATGTTGACATCAATATGTTCTAAAGAACACTACAAAGCAGTTCAACACTGCAGAACACTAATATAATTGATATGTTGACATCAATATGTTCTAAAGAACACTACAAAGCAGCTCAACACTGCAGAACACTAATATAATTGATATGTTGACATCAATATGTTCTAAAGAACACTACAATGCAGCTCAACACTGCAGAACACCAATATAATTGATATGTTGACTTCAATATGTTCTAAAGAACACTACAAAGCAGCTCAACACTGCAGAACACTAATATAATTGATATGTTGACATCAATATGTTCTAAAGAACACTACAAAGCAGCTCAACACTGCAGAACACCAATATAATTGATATGTTGACTTCAATATGTTCTAAAGAACACTACAAAGCAGCTCAACACTGCAGAACACTAATATAATTGATATGTTGACATCAATATGTTCTAAAGAACACTACAAAGCAGCTCAACACTGCAGAACACCAATATAATTGATATGTTGACATCAATATGTTCTAAAGAACACTACAAAGCAGTTCAACACTGCAGAACACTAATATAATTGATATGTTGACATCAATATGTTCTAAAGAACACTACAAAGCAGCTCAACACTGCAGAACACCAATATAATTGATATGTTGACATCAATATGTTCTAAAGAACACTACAAAGCAGTTCAACACTGCAGAACACTAATATAATTGATATGTTGACATCAATATGTTCTAAAGAACACTACAAAGCAGTTCAACACTGCAGAACACTAATATAATTGATATGTTGACTTCAATATGTTCTAAAGAACACTACAAAGCAGCTCAACACTGCAGAACACTAATATAATTGATATGTTGACATCAATATGTTCTAAAGAACACTACAAAGCAGTTCAACACTGCAGAACACTAATATAATTGATATGTTGACTTCAATATGTTCTAAAGAACACTACAAAGCAGCTCAACACTGCAGAACACTAATATAATTGATATGTTGACATCAATATGTTCTAAAGAACACTACAAAGCAGCTCAACACTGCAGAACACCAATATAATTGATATGTTGACATCAATATGTTCTAAAGAACACTACAAAGCAGCTCAACACTGCAGAACACCAATATAATTGATATGTTGACATCAATATGTTCTAAAGAACACTACAAAGCAGTTCAACACTGCAGAACACCAATATAATTGATATGTTGACATCAATATGTTTTAAAGAACACTACAAAGCAGTTCAACACTGCAAAACACCAATATATAGTTAATATGTTCGCATTAATATTCCACAGAAAGCTACAAAGCAGCAACACTGCAAATATAGTTGATATGTTCACATAGAGATACCACTGTAAAGCAGCAATATGGTTCATAAAACAAATGAGATATATGAACAATTAATTTATTATGATACAGAGTTAAATGAGAAAAGTCTACCAATGCTATGAAACTGATATTGTGGACTGTAAAAGGGCGCACATACCACAACACTTCAAATGATTTTAACACACAACATAAGACTTTAAAGGTTTCTATGGAAGGATAGTAAATCACTCATTGTATTTGAGCTAGACGAACAGTAGAATGGAAAATGACTTGACCAGTCTACTATAGATATTTTAAAAACACCCATGAGAAATCTATCCTCTCCCTCAATTAAATCACGTCAATCATTCCCTAGAAGTTAAATAAATCAATGTTGATGATGGAGACTAAGTGACTTTGACCTTCAGCAATCATCTTTATTAAATTGAATATTCAGATGAAATTCAGGTCAAGTAAGTAAAGATGATATTTTCAAGTACATTTAAAAATTTTGAACAAAGACAAACATAACACCACTTTTTGCATGGTGTTTAGCATTAGAAATTTTGGAACAGGAGGTAAAAATTAAAATTGGTTCATCAGTGACAACCCGTGAAATTGGTTAATCAATGATAACTAGTGAAATTAGTTCATCAGTGATAACTAGTAAAATTAGTTCATCAGTGATAACCAGTGAAATTAGTTCATCAGTGATGACCAGTGAAATTGGTTCATCAGTGATAACAAGTGAAATTGGTTCATCAGTGACAACCCGTGAAATTGGTTAATCAATGATAACTAGTGAAATTAGTTCATCAGTGATAACTAGTAAAATTAGTACATCAGTGATAACCAGTGAAATTAGTTCATCAGTGATGACCAGTGAAATTGGTTCATCAGTGATAACCAGTGAAATTGGTTTATCAGTGATGACCAGTGAAATTGGTTCATTAGTGACAACTAGTGAAATTGGTTCAACAGTGACAACTAGTGAAATTGGTTCAACAGTGATAACCAGTGAAATTAGTTTATCAGTGATGACCAGTGAAATTGGTTCATTAGTGACAACTAGTGAAATTGGTTCAACAGTGACAACTAGTGAAATTGGTTTATCAGTGATAACTAGTGAAATTTGTTCATCAGTGATGACCAGTGAAATTGGTTCATCAGTGATGACCAGTGAAATTGGTTTATCAGTGATGACCAGTGAAATTGGTTCATTAGTGACAACTAGTGAAATTGGTTCATCAGTGATGACCAGTGAAATTGGTTCATTAGTGATGACCAGTAAAATTGGTTTATCAGTGATGACCAGTGAAATTGGTTCATCAGTGATGACCAGTGAAATTGGTTCATTAGTGATGACCAGTGAAATTGGTTTATCAGTGATAACCAGTGAAATTGGTTTATCAGTGATGACCAGTGAAATTGGTTTATCAGTGATAACCAGTGAAATTGGTTCATTAGTGATGACCAGTGAAATTGGTTTATCAGTGATGACCAGTGAAATTGGTTCATCAGTGATGACCAGTGAAATTGGTTTATCAGTGATGACCAGTGAAATTGGTTTATCAGTGATAACCAGTGAAATTGGTTTATCAGTGATGACCAGTGAAATTGGTTCATTAGTGACAACTAGTGAAATTGGTTCATCAGTGATGACCAGTGAAATTGGTTTATCAGTGATAACCAGTGAAATTGGTTCATTAGTGATGACCAGTGAAATTGGTTTATCAGTGATGACCAGTGAAATTGGTTCATCAGTGATGACCAGTGAAATTGGTTCATCAGTGACAACCCGTGAAATTGGTTAATCAATGATAACTAGTGAAATTAGTTCATCAGTGATAACTAGTGAAATTGGTTCATCAGTGATGACCAGTGAAATTGGTTCATTAGTGATGACCAGTGAAATTGGTTCATTAGTGATGACCAGTGAAATTGGTTTATCAGTGATGACCAGTGAAATTGGTTTATCAGTGATGACCAGTGAAATTGGTTTATCAGTGATGACCAGTGAAATTGGTTTATCAGTGATAACCAGTGAAATTGGTTTATCAGTGATGACCAGTGAAATTGGTTCATTAGTGACAACTAGTGAAATTGGTTCATCAGTGATGACCAGTGAAATTGGTTTATCAGTGATAACCAGTGAAATTGGTTCATTAGTGATGACCAGTGAAATTGGTTCATCAGTGATGACCAGTGAAATTGGTTCATCAGTGATGACCAGTGAAATTGGTTCATCAGTGATGACCAGTGAAATTGGTTCATTAGTGATGACCAGTGAAATTGGTTTATCAGTGATAACCAGTGAAATTGGTTCATCAGTGATGACCAGTGAAATTGGTTCATTAGTGACAACTAGTGAAATTGGTTCATCAGTGATGACCAGTGAAATTGGTTCATTAGTGATGACCAGTGAAATTGGTTCATCAGTGACAACCCGTGAAATTGGTTAATCAATGATAACTAGTGAAATTAGTTCATCAGTGATAACTAGTGAAATTGGTTCATCAGTGATGACCAGTGAAATTGGTTCATTAGTGATGACCAGTGAAATTGGTTCATTAGTGATGACCAGTGAAATTGGTTTATCAGTGATGACCAGTGAAATTGGTTTATCAGTGATGACCAGTGAAATTGGTTTATCAGTGATGACCAGTGAAATTGGTTTATCAGTGATGACCAGTGAAATTGGTTTATCAGTGATAACCAGTGAAATTGGTTTATCAGTGATGACCAGTGAAATTGGTTCATTAGTGACAACTAGTGAAATTGGTTCATCAGTGATGACCAGTGAAATTGGTTCATCAGTGATGACCAGTGAAATTGGTTCATCAGTGATTACCAGTGAAATTGGTTTATCAGTGATGACCAGTGAAATTGGTTTATCAGTGATAACCAGTGAAATTGGTTTATCAGTGATAACCAGTGAAATTGGTTTATCAGTGATGACCAGTGAAATTGGTTCATTAGTGACAACTAGTGAAATTGGTTCATCAGTGATGACCAGTGAAATTGGTTTATCAGTGATAACCAGTGAAATTGGTTCATTAGTGATGACCAGTGAAATTGGTTTATCAGTGATGACCAGTGAAATTGGTTCATCAGTGATGACCAGTGAAATTGGTTCATTAGTGATGACCAGTGAAATTGGTTTATCAGTGATAACCAGTGAAATTGGTTTATCAGTGATGACCAGTGAAATTAGTTCATTAGTGACAACTAGTGAAATTGGTTCATCAGTGATGACCAGTGAAATTGGTTCATCAGTGATGACCAGTGAAATTGGTTCATCAGTGATGACCAGTGAAATTGGTTCATCAGTGATGACCAGTGAAATTGGTTTATCAGTGATAACTAGTGAAATTGGTTTATCAGTGATAACTAGTGAAATTGGTTTATCAGTGATAACCAGTGAAATTGGTTTATCAGTGATGACCAGTGAAATTGGTTTATCAGTGATGACCAGTGAAATTGGTTTATCAGTGATAACCAGTGAAATTGGTTTATCAGTGATGACCAGTGAAATTGGTTTATCAGTGATGACCAGTGAAATTGGTTCATTAGTGACAACTAGTGAAATTGGTTCATCAGTGATGACCAGTGAAATTGGTTTATCAGTGATGACCAGTGAAATTGGTTCATTAGTGACAACTAGTGAAATTGGTTCATCAGTGATGACCAGTGAAATTGGTTCGACACTAACTAGTGAAATTGGTTTATCAGTGATAACTAGTGAAATTTGTTCATCAGTGATGACCAGTGAAATTGGTTCATCAGTGATGACCAGTGAAATTGGTTCATCAGTGATGACCAGTGAAATTGGTTCATCAGTGATGACCAGTGAAATTGGTTCATCAGTGATGACCAGTGAAATTGGTTCATCAGTGATGACCAGTGAAATTGGTTCATCAGTGAAGACCAGTGAAATTGGTTCATCAGTGATGACCAGTGAAATTGGTTTATCAGTGATAACTAGTGAAATTTGTTCATCAGTGATGACCAGTGAAATTGGTTTATCAGTGATAACCAGTGAAATTGGTTTATCAGTGATAACCAGTGAAATTGGTTTATCAGTGATGACCAGTGAAATTGGTTTATCAGTGATGACCAGTGAAATTGGTTTATCAGTGATGACCAGTGAAATTGGTTCATTAGTGACAACTAGTGAAATTGGTTCATCAGTGATGACCAGTGAAATTGGTTCAACACTGACCAGTGAAATTGGTTCAACACTAACTAGTGAAATTGGTTTATCAGTGATAACTAGTGAAATTTGTTCATCAGTGATGACCAGTGAAATTGGTTTATCAGTGATGACCAGTGAAATTGGTTTATCAGTGATGACCAGTGAAATTGGTTTATCAGTGATGACCAGTGAAATTGGTTTATCAGTGATGACCAGTGAAATTGGTTCATTAGTGACAACTAGTGAAATTGGTTCATCAGTGATGACCAGTGAAATTGGTTCAACACTGACCAGTGAAATTGGTTTATCAGTGATAACTAGTGAAATTTGTTCATCAGTGATGACCAGTGAAATTGGTTTATCAGTGATGACCAGTGAAATTGGTGTATCAGTGATGACCAGTGAAATTGGTTTATCAGTGATGACCAGTGAAATTGGTTTATCAGTGATGACCAGTGAAATTGGTTTATCAGTGATGACCAGTGAAATTGGTTTATCAGTGATGACCAGTGAAATTGGTTTATCAGTGATGACCAGTGAAATTGGTTCATTAGTGATGACCAGTGAAATTGGTTTATCAGTGATGACCAGTGAAATTGGTTTATCAGTGATGACCAGTGAAATTGGTTTATCAGTGATAACCAGTGAAATTGGTTTATCAGTGATAACCAGTGAAATTGGTTTATCAGTGATAACCAGTGAAATTGGTTTATCAGTGATGACCAGTGAAATTGGTTCATTAGTGACAACTAGTGAAATTGGTTCATCAGTGATGACCAGTGAAATTGGTTCAACACTAACTAGTGAAATTGGTTTATCAGTGATAACTAGTGAAATTTGTTTATCAGTGATGACCAGTGAAATTGGTTTATCAGTGATAACCAGTGAAATTGATTTATCAGTGATGACCAGTGAAATTGGTTTATCAGTGATGACCAGTGAAATTGGTTTACCAGTGATGACCAGTGAAATTGGTTTATCAGTGATGACCAGTGAAATTGGTTCATTAGTGACAACTAGTGAAATTGGTTTATCAGTGATGACCAGTGAAATTGGTTCATTAGTGACAACTAGTGAAATTGGTTTATCAGTGATGACCAGTGAAATTGGTTCATTAGTGACAACTAGTGAAATTGGTTTATCAGTGATAACCAGTGAAATTGGTTTATCAGTGATGACCAGTGAAATTGGTTCATTAGTGACAACTAGTGAAATTGGTTCATCAGTGATGACCAGTGAAATTGGTTCAACAGTAACTAGTGAAATTGGTTTATCAGTGATAACTAGTGAAATTTGTTCATCAGTGATGACCAGTGAAATTGGTTTATCAGTGATGACCAGTGAAATTGGTTTATCAGTGATGACCAGTGAAATTGGTTTATCAGTGATAACCAGTGAAATTGGTTTATCAGTGATGACCAGTGAAATTGGTTTATCAGTGATGACCAGTGAAATTGGTTAATCAGTGACGACCAGTGAAATTGGTTCATTAGTGACAACTAGTGAAATTGGTTCATCAGTGATGACCAGTGAAATTGGTTTATCAGTGATGACCAGTGAAATTGGTTCATTAGTGATAACCAGTGAAATTGGTTTATCAGTGATGACCAGTGAAATTGGTTTATCAGTGATGACCAGTGAAATTGGTTCATTAGTGACAACTAGTGAAATTGGTTCATCAGTGATGACCAGTGAAATTGGTTTATCAGTGATGATCAGTGAAATTGGTTCATTAGTGACAACTAGTGAAATTGGTTTATCAGTGATGACCAGTGAAATTGGTTTATCAGTGATGACCAGTGAAATTGGTTCATTAGTGATAACTAGTGAAATTTGTTCATTAGTGATAACCAGTGAAATTGGTTTATCAGTGATGACCAGTGAAATTGGTTTATCAGTGATAACCAGTGAAATTGGTTCATCAGTGATGACCAGTGAAATTGGTTCATCAGTGATGACCAGTGAAATTGGTTCATCAGTGATGACCAGTGAAATTGGTTCATTAGTGACGGCCAGTGAAATTGGTTCATCAGTGATGACCAGTGAAATTGGTTCAACAGTGATAACCAGTGAAATTGGGTCAATGATGATAACCAGTGAAATTGGTTCATCGGTGATAACCAGTGAAATTGGTTCAGTGATGATAACCAGTGAAATTGGTTTATCAATGATAACCAGTGGATTTGGTTTACCAGTGATAACCAGTGGATTTGGTTCACCAGTGATAACCAGTGGATTTGGTTCACCAGTGATGACCAGTGGATTTGGTTCACCAGTGATGACCAGTGGATTTGGTTGGATTTGGAGGTGCTAGGCTTGTTTATTTTAATTGATTGAAATGAAACAAAAAATGGGGGAAATTAAATGTAACAGAAATGACTAGTGAAATCAGTGTAACAAAAATTAGTGGACTTGGTTCATCAGTGACAAGTGAAATCTGTGTAGAAGTGACAACTAGTGATATCATAGTAGAAGTGATAATTAGTCAAATCAGTGTAACAAAAATCAGTGAACTTGGTTCGTCAATGACAAGTGAAATCAGTGTAGAAGTGACAACTAGTGGTATCATAGTAGAAATGATAATTAGTGAAATCAGTGTAACAAAAATCAGTGGACTTGGTTCGTCAGTGACAAGTGAAATCAGTGTAGAAGTGACAACTAGTGGTATCATAGTAGAAGTGATAATTAGTCAAATCAGTGTAACAAAAATCAGTGAACTTGGTTCGTCAATGACAAGTGAAATCAGTGTAGAAGTGACAACTAGTGATATCATAGTAGAAGTGATAATTAGTCAAATCAGTGTAACAAAAATCAGTGAACTTGGTTCGTCAATGACAAGTGAAATCAGTGTAGAAGTGACAACTAGTGATATCATATAGAAGTGATAATTAGTGAAATCAGTGTAACAAAAATCAGTGGACTTGGTTCGTCAGCGACAAGTGAAATCAGTGTAGAAGTGACAACTCGTGATATCATAGTAGAAGTGATAATTAATGAAATCAGTGTAACAAAAATCAGTGGACTTGGTTCGTCAATGACAAGTGAAATCAGTGTAGAAGTGACAACTAGTGATATCATAGTAGAAGTGATAATTAGTGAAATCACTGTAACAAAAATCAGTGGACTTGGTTCGTCAGTGACAAGTGAAATCAGTGTAGAAGTGACATCATAGTAGAAGTGATAATTAGTGAAATCAGCGTAACAAAAATCAGTGGACTTGGTTCATCAGTGACAAGTGAAATCAGCGTAACAAAAATCAGTGGACTTGGTTCATCAGTGACAAGTGAAATCAGCATAACAAAAATCAGTGGACTTGGTTCGTCAATGACAAGTGAAATCAGTGTAGAAGTGATAATTAGTAAAATCAGTGTAAAAATGATGATGAGTATAAAAGTAAGTATAAAATAGGTATGTACAACCTATTTATCGTATCAAATATTTTAATTGATTGAATGAAGCCAAAAATGTGAATAATTAATTATGAGACACCTTACAGGTGTTAATTATTGTCTTATTTATTTTGTACATAAAAATGTTTTCACCTGATTTTAGTCGGAATTCTGTACTATTACTAGAATCAAATGAACTAGTATTTTGATTCTATCATTTGAAGAATGTTGAAGAAACGATCTCAGGTTTTACAACTTTAAACAAACAGTATAATTTAATACAGATTTCTCATACGTCAAAACTTTCAACAGAATGAGCTCACAACCTTGTCATCAAACCTTGTTTTCACATTTTCTTCAGTAACTCCTAAAGTCTATGAGGAAATTCCATGCCTAATCCCCACAAATTTTGAATTTCAAGGACTAGTCATGCTTAATTGTGCATTTGTGGAATCTGAAATCTTCACAAATCGGAGCCAACATGTTTGAAGTCGCATGAACCCATTTTGATCATTCACTAGGTTATGTAATAACCACCGATACTGTAGAATGTATAATTTTACTGTTTTGAATTTTCACGATTTTATGTCATTCATGAAGACAACATTTTACAAACGCCACTAACAATCGGTGTCATAGAACCCCAGAGAAGTTTTCACTGCGAAATTTCAAAACTCATGAAATCCGGGAAAATCTATCTCTTGCAAAATTTAAGTGGTTAACACTAGTTTTATTCAAACAAAATAAACTCTTAGGTAACTGTGTTCTAAAAGCTGGGAATCATTCTGACGGAAAGCACAACAATAGTGCATTCTAGGAATTTCCAATTTTCTGGGTTTTATACAAAAATAATTTAATTTATACATGTTGTACACATGAATAAAACATACACACATAAATCAACCACAAGTGGGATGGTGACAAGAGTTATCGTCCAAATAGCGATTTCTTGGAGAAAACCCAAAATCTCAAATGTTTGGAATCTTTATGCGTACAATGTCGTAGGTGATTTGTTCAACAAAATATAACTTATCCCCAGTGAAGGTGAAGACAAGTACCTTTCTAGAACTAGACCACAGCTGGTATAACACACAACTTTCCTTCATGCTTGCCTTGATGAAGAAAAACAAAATAGGTTTGCCAATTTGCACTGCTGCTTGCTTGAGCACACATGGAGCAAACAGTTGCCACGCTCTACCACAAACACAAATAAATGAGTAGAAAGACCAATTGTGTTTTGAGTTGAAGATCACTAAAAACTAAAACAGGAGAACTGAGAAGCCCTCTTACAGAGTTTACAGACTGTAACTAAAGTGAGAATAAACAAACTCATTAAATCAGAAAACATGTTGCATTTCTAATTTATGTACATACCTAACACAACCGAGCAGAATGCCTTTCTGGTGAACCTCATTTAAGTAAAGGGAGACAAGTACCAACAATAATAAATTATTGAATGTGATTTCTGTAGGGTGAAACCAACCTCTGTTTAGATATTAGATTGCACTCAAACATCAAGTGTTCTAAAAACAACTCTGCTTTCAAACAAAACATTAATCTCTTTCAGTAGGTGCTCTACCTCCGGATTTGTATAGAGGAAGTAGTAGAGATGGAACAACACACCGATTTGTTTCTCTATTTCACTTCAAGTGTTATTTTACGTTACCTGTTCAAGTCAAGTGATTATAATACTCTTGAAACTGAAATGTTAGAATGGTTAGGATCAGCCAATTAATCAATCAAGTAGCAAGCATGCCTCTACATGTGCACTTGTATTTGCAGTATACTGTAAACCGCTTAATTTTCATGATTTTATCATTTTATGGCATTTGTGAAAACAAAATTTCATGATAATCAATGACATTGTACGGCTCCAGAGAAATTATCACTGCAACAAATTGGTCCCTTGTGAAATTAAAGCAATTAACAATATTTACCAACCCAAACTGCCATTAGTATTATTAACCATTTCACCACCAGTTCCATCTTTTCATCACAAATTCACAAAATACTCCTATTTATAGTCTGCACTTTCCTTCAGAAGACTGGGGCAAAAATAGCCAAATTTTTTGAGTAAAAACTGAAAATTGTCTCACATTTTGTCTGTTGGCTCCAAAATTAGGGTTCATTTCCAGAAATATTGAAGAATATAAGAAAAAAGTGCATTCTAAGTTTTGAATTAAAACCATATTTCAATTACTACTGGTCGGTGAATACCAAAGGACTCTGGGTTAACATAGCTATTCCTTACTACAGTATGCAAAGTATGCATAAAACAGTATCGTAGTGATTGTATCGTCTAATTGGTAGTTGAGTGCATACTTTGCAGTAATCATATGATAATAATCTTAACATACATTGCAATGGATGAAAATCGATACATGACAATAAACAAAAATTTAAAAAAAAAATACAATACAAACATTAATAAAAATAGGGAACAACTTCAAAATAGGAGACAAAAAAATCTTTAAGAAAAATATTTTGAAGAAATAAACTATTACACTTATACATTATTAATAGTAACCCAATAAAGTGATTATGATTATGACATTTTCTTTCTTGTGATCATAATTTAGACATACACTAACATTTATGCAAAAACATTCTGCCTTCAGTTATATTATTTCAGTTACATGTACATGCTACAGAAAAGTGCGGAGGGGGGGTATCATAAATGTTACACTTTAGAAAAAGTTCCATAAATGGATTATACTGTTTTGCCGGATGCATTAACAACATTTGTTGATATTTAACTTAATATATAGAGACAAACTAATTATCACAATATGTTGTTTCAAAATGTCACTTAATAATTGATTAGAACATATGTCATCAACTTTTCATTATTATTAACCAGATGAAAACTAAAAAATGCAAGGATTTTTTGAAAAAAATTTCTAGAAAAATCCATGTTAAAGCAATAATAAAGAGTAATCATCAGCATACAATTAAGAGTACCTATCTTATTATGAGCGTACAACATGTGATTTTTTTCACCATACATGCAACTAAAATATGGAGATATGATATCAGACTTTTTTCCCAATTTAGCTCATCTGGTTCTTTTTTGTGCCTAATTCTCAAAAAACTTTGATTTCAAGAACTTGTCAGAGACTTTATTTGTACGTTGTACGTTTTCGCAGGTTGTGGTGTCGACATTTTATTGTCACATGACTCCATCATGATCAACCGCTAGTTTTGTAATACTGTAAAATGCTTAATTTTCGCTGCTAGAAATGTTCTCAATTTGAAGATTCTAAAACATTTGTAATGCATTTTTTCAAAGTCGCTGACTGTAATTTTCGCTGCTACAAATGGTCTCGATTTAAGATTCTAAAACATTTGTAATGCATTTTTTCAAAGTCACTGACTAATTTTCGCTGCTAGAAATGTTCTTGATTTGAAGATTCTAAGGCATTTGTAATGCATTTTTTCAAAGTCGCTGACTGTAATTTTCACTGCTACAAAATTTGATGGAAAATTAATGCAGCTACAGTAATTCATTGATAGTTACAGAAAGCCAAAATACTTATTTTATCAATTTATCCTACTTGTATTGAAATAAAACTAACAGACAAAACCTGATCTAAAATTCATTCATGACACTAAGCAGAGATGTATTTGTGCTGCAAAATATTTATATTAGTTAATTCCAGTTGATCTCTAACTATATAGACATAAGTAGGATATTGGGGTTTAAAAGCGTATCGGAAACACTACAACATCTAAAATTAGCAAGAAGTATGAGTCAGTGAGAAGTACCCAGAGGACTTAACACGTAAATGAGGAAAAATTGTTTTTGTATTCTGAACTTTCCAGACCTGTGGATGTCAACGGCTTGATGATTCATCTTTGTCTGTTGTCTTCAACAACGTTTATTACTACTATGTAGAAGTTCAGTTATAATACGCACTTGGTGTACAAAGTTATCAGGAATAAAAAGTTCTCATTATATCTATATCAAGTTTGGAGGTTGTATGAATTTTGAGGTAGTTTGCTCATACTCAGAAATCCTTGAAATTCTGCAAGAGGGGTTGGATTATTGTATTGTTCAAAAATCTGAAATAAAAATTTATGGTTATTGAACTAAGTTTCTAAGTTTTCCACAAAACAACCTTGTAAATTGCATTTTTTGAATAGTTTATAATTGGTTCCTATAACAGAAACATTCAATCATATCTAACAATTTTGTTTGGTGACCTATGCTAAAAAAAAGATACATATGACTGTCATGAAAAATGGGAGAATTTGAAATATTAGTATAAGTTATCCATGTTATTCATATCCATGTTATCTATGGTAAATGTTCCGAAATGAACCCTTTTTAGATTATTTTGTATTTGTTTTCTTGGAAACACATTCTTCTTTCTTGGTAAAAACTTTAAATATGAATGACGTACACGTATGTGATTCATCACAAAAATTTGTGAATGATTTACTGGGATCAATTGAGAAAGTGAGAAAGTTAGGCAGATAATTGACTTTACACAAAACTTTACTCTCTTTTGTACAATTTAATGGAATGATATATATAAAAAAGAATTTCTTTTAACCAAAACCAAATTGCTATTGTAACATTTGGCATCATATGTTACAAGACTTTCGCTATTCAATTATATAATATGACAATTGCTGATAAACAAAAACTTTGATGTGACATTAAGTCACCACTGTCTTGATAGAGTTGGAGGAGATCCAACATAATATGTGATGACTCATTTAGCATGCAATGTATCCCAGGAGGAATACATAAACAAGCATGTCAAGTAGTTCTGACTCATACTGTACTCAAACGCTATTTACAAATTTACTATCGATTCCAAGTCGGGCCGTTGGATGCATACACATTTGATTCACATAGCCAAACATTACTTCTCTCAGTTCAATTTGTTTCATACAGCGCTTGGCTTAGTTTGTTTGCATGGCAGTCTCATTACTTGTCCAATATGAATCGGCAACTAATCATGCTATACTGTAAATATACTGTAAAATGTTTTAGTTTCATGGGAGAACAATTTTAGCGAGACAGTGAAAACGGTGAAATTTTGTAGCAGTAACAATGTGTCAGGGTCTCACATCCCCTCTGTTGCATTTAATAGAAGACGCAGCTTCTAATACAGATTTTACTTGCTGTTCACTTGTCAGTGTCCAGTCAGGAAGGGTTGCAGCCCTTCTGCATATAGGAGTTTCTATCCTCAGTGTAACACACTTGTTGCAAAGAGTAGAAGCTACATGTACAGCTGAATAACTACAACCTTTTATTTTAAATTTGCATATATCTAAACAGTGGTTGAATTCATTGAATTCAGTATTTTGAGGCAACATAATTTCTAAAGCCAAAATTTCTGGAAAAAAAAAACAATGTTAAAAAGCCCTAGACTGAGGTACATGTAAGTATGCCCCCCCCCCCACCCCACCGCCTCTAGAGGTGAAGTGCAATCAAAATATGTTTGTGATTTAAACAGACTTTCAATATCTAAGTTAACTTACAGTGCTCATGTACATGTAACTGAGACTGCTCTTTTGAGCAGCAAATGAGAAAATCTATGTGAAAACGACAAGTGAGATCTCATGCAAGTTTCAAATTATTTGGTTTAATGATACTTACATTTTCGCATACAATTGTAATAGAGACTGTGGTATGAAGTATGATTTTATAAAAGTTTTTCGTTTGTGTTCAGCATGAAGTGTTCGTATGCAAGACTTGTAATTTCTATGTTCATATTAAATTATAAAGGCAACTAAACTGCATGGTTTGCCCATATTCATATAACTGACATGATCAAAATATACATACGCACAATCACTATGGAGCCGATATGCACACTATATGAATCAAAATCCAACTTGAACCAGCACATGATATTATACTGATTTCAAACTATCGGAATATCAATTTAAGTCACGCACTTTGAGGTACTCGAACCAAGAATTGTATATAAAATTGAAGTAATTCACACCTCTAACAACAGTGGATTCCAGACCAATCTATAGAAGGACTGTGATCAGCAGTAACAGAAGAATGTTTTTGGTTGCGAGTGTTGTAATGTATTTGTCAACATTGAGAGTTGGGAACAATGTGGCGATCTATCTGCACTAAGAGATGAAGAAATACACACTGAAGGAATGACCAGAATGTCACTCAGGTCAACAGTGAAACTTCAGATTGAAGTTTGGAACTTTACAGGTTTCAGCATTGATGTACTTATATAATAACTAAGGTGAGCAGTGCCGTCTAAAATTACAGATTCCTATTACACTGGGTACACACAAAACACATTACATGGTTTTACCAGTCCAATCAGTAGAGTGTAATGTCTTATAAAAGAGAACTAATGAGTCTGAAATATGCATTATGTTATGAAAACTGAGTTGAATATCAAAAGTAATTACTATTCATCTCAATGTAAAACTAACAGTGATGAAATATTAACTTGCAATGTACTATGGGTATGGCTGTTGCATTGGTCTGTTCAATGTCACCATTGTCCAGCTGGCAATTGATACAGTCAAGGGAGGCATTTTGATAAATTAGTTTTGTAACAAGTTCAGAATTTTTACCAGTTCATACATGTATTGTATTAAGTGATGAAATATTAACTTGCAATGTACTATGGGTATGGCTGTTGCATTGGTCTGTTCAATGTCACCATTGTCCAGCTGGCAATTGATACAGTCAAGGGAGGCATTTTGATAAATTAGTTTTGTAACAAGTTCAGAATTTTTACCAGTTAATACATGTATTGTATTAAGTGGAAGGGTTATAAAAGACCCAGTGATGAAATATTATCATATGACGTACTAGTTGCTGAAATTTGGGGGTCCCATCATGAATACTGACATAAGGTCTGGGATGTATCTTCAATGAATAAAATTGAAATGAAAGTGAAACCAAGCGTATTACACACACAATGTAGTGTCATTTATCAATATAGCTCAATATATATTACATTCACGAGGGTTTTATTTTTGTCATTAACAATTAGCAGACAGGGACATCGCCAGATTTCAACATGATATGACAGGCAACAGCTCACTATACCGCTAACCACTAGGTACTGTGAATCAAAACATGACATGATCCCAGGAATCCAAGTCCAAGCTCAATGACTTGATTTTTCGACCACTCATTAGCAAATATCATGTAGTAAAAAAGTATTAAAACACATGTAATGATATTCTCATACAGGAAAAATATGTCTTGATTGATGAGAATAAAGGAATTGTCCATGGTGAAAATTAATATCATAGACCAACAGTAAAACATAAGAATATAGTATTATAGATTTCAACCTAAAACATCTGTATGTTTTTCCAGAGATTGTACATACCATTATTTATTGAAATATGATTATTGCTTTTTGAGATAGCAGTAAAACAAATATACAGACAGTTTTATTATTATTGTAATATTACGGCCAATTTGAATCAAAAAGTGAAATATTACATCTATAGATAATTTTAAATAACCTACCATGGGTGATGTCAATAGTAAGTCTGAATAACTACATCTAATAGGGGATTCACAAGCACAAACTTATGAAGGCATTAAATGTAATGCACAAAATACCAAAACCAAATATTTTTTAATCATATCCCTACAAATAATTGAATGTTGTTCTTACCTTTATCATTTAACTGTCTAAATAATTTAGATGATGCCTTGCGTTTAGTCGGTGTGCTGTGTAACATCTTGGTCACTTCCTTCTCTGTTAAACGAACTCTGCCAATACGAGCTGATTGTACATAAAACAGAAACAGAAAAAATATAAGATTTCAGTCATTGTTATGCTATGTTTGTACATTGTTTTCTGCTAACCCCATCTGGTATGGCATAAAGTGAATGCATCAATTAAAGCAAACTAATCTGCATGGGGAGATGTCACCTGTGCCTACAATGGTACTAACAGAAAACATAGTAAAACTGTGGTTACCTTGCCCGCTGTGGGTATTCTTAAGATAAACAGGCTTACTAAAGGCCATATTACACAAGGCAGTTCATGGGGCAATGCACCAAGCATTATATCCAATGCCTGAGAAAATCCTCACGTCAGTTTTTCAGGCAGCTAGTTAGTTGCCTTGTAACGTTTAATGTCGTCCTTTGCTTTGATTGGTGCATTGTCTCAATAATTGTGTTGGTTAAACTGGCCTTCACAATGAACTTGAGTAACATCTAGTGCAATGTTTTAGTAATCGACTTTAAAATTCTATTTTATTTATTGCATTGAAAGTTATGATACCATAACATCATCTACTATAAATGTAAATGACAGTTTTGTGTCTATGGTCTAAATAAGTCATATTTATATGATTGAGTATACAATACATGCAGTCGTTTGCATGTACTTCTGTAGGAGATACATTTCTAATTAAGCATTATGGTACCCATGAAACTATATACCTGTAACCATATATGCCCTATAAGTAGTACATCTCCAATAAACTGCTAATAAATCGCAAAAATTGCAATTATTGCTGAATTATTTTGACCACAGAAACACATGTGCACTATATGCTAAATGAAAGGTAAGACCATGGCTAATCTTGCTATGTATCCAAATTTTCCCTATGCAGTCCGCCATAATGAAGGTCATGGGTTCCAGTCTCGCACTAGTCGACTTGCGATTTTTTACTTGTCATTTATAGATGTTAATTTCCATTGCTTGTACATCAAAATCTGTTTCTTTCCATTATAATTATTCGCATGCGCTACGAATAAAGCATGATCAGCTAGACATTATTAAATGTGTTCGCCACTGCCTACAAGCACCGAGACACTTGGCACCAGAACACAACAGCAGGATTAAGAGATCACTTCTGGCACACAAGACACACAATAGAAACTGATAGAAATCCATTGATAGCAAAATGGTAAAACCTATAATTGCAGAGCTATTGAAAATCTTGAAGTGGATAAAGTAACATCTTTATCTTCTAGAGCATCAATTGCAGACATGGATCATTTAATCTCAATGTTTTGTCCCTGATCACGGATGACGGTATAAATGAATGTATACACAGTCAGTTTTTACATCAAAGCAACCCGAACACTGTCAAACTATATCAGTTGTAAAAGGTCCACATATATGAATGCTAAACTACTTGTTAGCTATTTAGACATGGTGATGACTTTTGAATGACATTATCATAAGAATGCAACCAGGTGCCCACTGAACATGACATTGGTTTTCATCTTTTTCTTTAATGGCTATAACAATACATGTGTGGCATCTTTATCCCCTCCAAGCATACATGTAACTAAAGCAAAAAACATAATAGGAACATTTAATTGATTATACTGATGTCGAAGGTCAACCGTATAAAGTGTCTTGACAGGATGGTAGAAGAGTATTTAGGGAATAAAGGGCTCCACACTGCCAATTATTGCATGATAATATGACAGTATTCAATCAAACATCCAACCCGATCCCTGTTATAACACAGTTAAGAACATTTAATTCAATTACTGTATTGCTCTACTGAAAACACATCTTCAGCACAAGCGCACACAATTCTAAAATTGCATATATTGAATTTAGAAATATGCATTTGACCACCACTTTGTCATTTACATAAACACATATGCTTTTAATAGAGCACATTTGACAAATGTATAACACCACAAAATGTAATACAGTTTAAGTGAAAGCTTATGAAGACAGAATTTTTTTGTAAATTTTTTTTGGCATATCAAAGACACTTATATTTTAGTTATGTGTACAATGTGAAAACGCATTTCCAGAAGAAAGGAAATTATTTGAATTATTTACAGTGAAACAATCATAGCGGTTTTGTTGCTTAGATGTTTCATTCAAATATAGGAATAAATTAAATCTTGTTGACTGATGCAAAATTGTTTTCACATCTGACAAGCAGGTTCCATGTCATTGCTAACATTCACATACATGTGCTGAGAGCGTAAAAATACCATCTGAAAATCTTGCAATGAAAATGCTTCTGTCCATTTATATCTAAATGCCTCTAGTGTTCAGCTAATATTCTCAAAAAACATGAAAGACAGTTATCAGAAAGAAGTTACGCAACAATTCGAAGGACAATATGTTAAAATAAGTTCTTCAGACCTTTTGATCCCTAACCCATATAAAATGTGATGGATATTAATGGAGACTAGACATCTATCTTGTACATTTTGACCAACTCACTTGATATACAGTATGTGATAACATAAGGAATTTGCCCAGCTGCTGATTACTGTTACCATACATATAAGATTGCAGTTACATTTGTCTTCACTTCACAGTTGTCAGATAATGCATAACTGCAACAGATGAATTGTATATATAGTTCAACAATGGACTACAAATACATGTAACAATGAAAATAATGATTATTTACATTTGGTTTTACACCATAAACCAACTAGTCAACCAACTTCTGGTGATTGGCCACTTACATTTGGGTTTACACCATAAACCAACTAGTCAACCAACTTCTGATGATTGGCCATTTACATTTGGTATTACACGATACACCAACTGGTCTAACAACTTCTGGTGATTGGCAATTTACATTTGGTATTACACAATACACCAACTAGTCTACCAACTTCTGGTGATTGGCCACTTACATTTGGTTTTACACCATAAACCAACTAGTCTACCAGCTTTTAGTGATTGGCCATTTACATTTGGTTTTACACCATAAACCAACTAGTCTACCAGCTTTTAGTGATTGGCCATTTACATTTGGTTTTACACTATAAACCAACTAGTCTACCAGCTTTTAGTGATTGGCCATTTACATTTGGTTTTACACTATAAACCAACTAGTCTACCAGCTTCTAGTGATTGGCCATTTACATTTGTTTTTACACCATGAACCAACTAGTCTACCAGCTTCTAGTGATTGGCCATTTACATTTGGTTTCACACCATAAACCAACTAGTCTACCAGCTTTCAGTGATTGGCCATTTACATTTGGTATTACACCGTAAACCAACTAGTCAACCAACTTCTGGTGATTGGCCACTTACATTTGGTTTCACACCATAAACCAACTAGTCTACCAGCTTCTAGTGATTGGCCATTTACATTTGGTTTTACACCATACACCAACTGGTCTACCAACTTCTGGTGATTGGCCCGTTACATTTGGGTTTACACCATAAACCAACCAGTCTACCAACTTCTGGGGATTGGCCATTTACATTTGGTATTTCACCATACACCAGCTGGTCCTGGTGAATGACCATTATTATATGGTATTACACGATACACAAGCTTGTCTACCAGCTTCTAGTGATTGGCCATTTACATTTGGTATTACATCATACACCAACTGGTCTACCAGCTCCTGGTGGTTGGCAATTTACATTTGGTATTACACCATACACCAACTAGTCTACCAGCTCCTGGTGGTTGGCAATTTACATTTGGTATTACACCATACACCAACTGGTCTACCAACTTCTGGTGATTGGCAATTTACATTTGGTATTACACGATACACCAACTGGTCTACCAGCTTCTGGTGATTGGCCATTTACATTTGGTATTACACCATACACCAACTGGTCTACCAACTTCTAGTGATTAGCCATTTACATTTGGTATTACACCATACACCAACTGGTCTACCAACTTCTAGTGATTGGCCATTTACATTTGGTATTACACGATATACCAACTGGTCTACCAGCTTCTGGTGATTGGCCATTTAAATTTGGTATTACACCATACACCAACTGGTTTACCAGCTCCTGGTGATTGGCCATTTACATTTGGTATTGCACGATACACCAACTGGTCTACCAACTTCTGGTGATTGGCAATTTACATTTGGTATTACACGATACACCAACTGGTCTACCAGCTTCTGGTGATTGGCCATTTACATTTGGTATTACACCATACACCAATTGGTCTACCAACTTCTGGTGATTGGCCACTTACATTTGGTATTACACCATACACCAACTGGTCTACCAACTTCTGATGATTGGCAATTTACATTTGGTATTACACGATACACCAACTGGTCTACCAACTTCTGGTGATTGGCAATTTACATTTGGTATTACACGATACACCAACTGGTCTACCAACTTCTGATGATTGGCAATTTACATTTGGTATTACACAATACACCAGCTGGTCTACCAGCTCCTGGTGATTGGCCATTTACATTTGGTATTACACCATACACCAACTAGTCTACCAGCTCCTGATGATTGGCAATTTACATTTGGTATTACACGATACACCAACTGGTCTACCAACTTCTGATGATTGGCCATTTACATTTGGTATTACACCATACACCAACTAGTCTACCAGCTCCTGATGATTGGCAATTTACATTTGGTATTACACGATACACCAACTGGTCTACCAACTTCTGATGATTGGCAATTTACATTTGGTATTACACAATACACCAGCTGGTCTACCAGCTCCTGGTGATTGGCCATTTGCATTTGGTATTACACCATACACCAACTAGTCTACCAGCTCCTGATGATTGGCAATTTACATTTGGTATTACACGATACACCAACTGGTCTACCAACTTCTGATGATTGGCCATTTACATTTGGTATTACACCATACACCAACTGGTCTACCAACTTCTAGTGATTGGGCATTTACATTTGGTATTACACGATATACCAACTGGTCTACCAGCTTCTGGTGATTGGCCATTTACATTTGGTATTACACCATACACCAACTGGTCTACCAACTTCTAGTGATTAGCCATTTACATTTGGTATTACACCATACACCAACTGGTCTACCAACTTCTAGTGATTGGGCATTTACATTTGGTATTACACGATATACCAACTGGTCTACCAGCTTCTGGTGATTGGCCATTTAAATTTGGTATTACACCATAAACCAACTGGTTTACCAGCTCCTGGTGATTGGCCATTTACATTTGGTATTGCACGATACACCAACTGGTCTACCAACTTCTGGTGATTGGCAATTTACATTTGGTATTACACGATACACCAACTGGTCTACCAGCTTCTGGTGATTGGCCATTTACATTTGGTATTACACCATACACCAACTGGTCTACCAACTTCTGGTGATTGGCCATTTACATGTGGTATTACACGATACACCAACTGGTCTACCAGCTTCTGGTGATTGGCCATTTACATTTGGTATTACACCATACACCAACTGGTCTACCAACTTCTAGTGATTGGCCATTTACACCATAAACCAACTCGTCTACCAGCTTCTAGTGATTGGCCATTTACATTTGGTATTATATGATATACCAACTGGTCTACCAGCTCCCGGTGATTGGCCATTTACATTTGGTATTACACCATAAACCAACTAGTCTACCAGCTCCTGGTGTTTGGCTATTTACATTCGGTTTTACACAATATACCAGCTGGTCTACCAGCTCCTGGTGATTGGCCATTTGCATTTGGTATTACACCATACACCAACTGGTCTACCAACTTCTGGTGATTGGCAATTTACATTTGGTATTACACGATACACCAACTGGTCTACCAGCTTCTGGTGATTGGCCATTTACATTTGGTATTACACCATACACCAACTGGTCTACCAACTTCTAGTGATTAGCCATTTACATTTGGTATTACACCATACACCAACTGGTCTACCAACTTCTAGTGATTGGGCATTTACATTTGGTATTACACGATATACCAACTGGTCTACCAGCTTCTGGTGATTGGCCATTTAAATTTGGTATTACACAATACACCAGCTGGTCTACCAGCTCCTGGTGATTGGCCATTTGCATTTGGTATTACACCATACACCAACTGGTCTACCAACTTCTGGTGATTGGCCCGTTACATTTGGTATTACACCATACACCAACTAGTCTACCATCTCCTGGTGGTTGGCCATTTACATTTGGTATTACACCATAAACCAACTAGTCTACCAGCTCCTGGTAGTTGCCAATTTACATTTGGTATTACACCATAAATTTAAATTTGGAAATATACCATGTTGACCCTGAAAGCATTCAGAGGTCTATAAACCAATAGTAACACTCATACCAGGAGAGTTCACATTCCACATGTTAGAAAGCCAGTATAGCTGTTCCAGTTTTCCCTCATCTCATAAAATGCCTGACAGGGCATCTAAGCTTTCACACTTTGACCTACTTTGACAATTTCACAGTTCAAGTGTCCATTCATAATCAGTCTCACTATTACTATTATTTGGCATCTCAAGGGTACCATCATTTTGTTTAATATGGAAACTTTTATTAAAAAATTCTGCAAAGAAGTAGCTTTACAATATCAAAAAGACACATCAGCAACACTACAAATGCATTATTGGGTTAGATTTGCATTTGAATGCATTTGGGCCAGAATAGGTACATGTGCAATGTCAATGGTTGAAGATGAAAGCTTTGATCTACAAATAACATACACACATACAAAGGGGAAAAGTTCAGCATTTTTTTCCCCACAAATGACTACCAACTGTAATAATAGAAAGGAAGGTGGTAAGTATGTTACAAGGACGTTTAGAGTGCATAACCCTAAAATCATAGTACATCCCATATTAAAGTTGATGAAGCTAACACCTGCTGATAAAAGAAACATTTCACATTATAAAGTTCTTTGTTTGGCCATAGCTAATTGTTCTGTTGGCATGGCAATCAATTATTGCAAATTCATGTTACTGAATTTGCTTTTTTTGTAGTGTATGTACTTATGTAAAAGATAGAGGGTCCCATGGTCAAATTAATTAATTAATCCAGTAAATTCAATTTGTGGTTAATATGTGCTTCTATATGTTTATCTGTTTAAACTAATTGATATTGCTTTCATCCAGGTGTTTGTTGCTGATGGACATGAACATAACTGGATAGGTCATTCTGACCATGATATTGTAGCTTTATATCTGTGCAGAATATATTTAGCATGTTGTTTGCGATGTCAGAAATTTGAATTGTGCATGTCAATTTGTCATTGTGAGTGCACTATTTTAAACTGTCTTTTTGAGACTAAGCATTGCAGCGTAATAGAAAGTAATTAATATTCTAATAAAGAATGTTAATTTAGTCTCAATTCAAAGATGGTTAATGTCAGTATCAAAAAGATTCACACTTCTTTTTCAAGTTAGGGTTATATATAGGTTATAGCATCCTTGTTAAACTTGACTGGAAGAGACATTGGATATAATTAAATCAATGAGTGTCTAGACATCTAAACGAGTAATGCTTCCACCATGGAATTGAAACAGCATAAACCATGGCAAGTTTAAAGTTTTATGAGCTATGTATGCCAGTCTAGGTGAACCTGAGCATGGAGAACTAGGGTATTTTTGACCTTCTTGAGAACCAATGAACCACAAGATCAGCTCATGTTTTTCAACTGGCTAATAAATTTCTATTGGATGACGCAGAACCAGACTAGCACATACGATAAGTATAGTTCAACAAAAAAACTGGGGTATATATTGAACTTGGTGGAAACCACTGAACTCAATAATGAACTCATACATTTCAAATGACAAATAAATTTCCATCAGCATGGAGCCAGACGAGTATAGAGTAAATCAAGTTCAACAAAAAAGTGGGTTATATATTGAACTTTTTGAGAACCAATGAACTAGAAAATCAACTAACACTTTTCAACTGACAAATACATTTCTACTGGCACAGAACCAGACTAGTATATACAGTTGATAAAGTTCAACAAGTCAGAAAGCAATTTAATGGAAGAAGTCAAATTGAAAATATCCCCACAAAACTAAGACAAGTCCATCCACATATAAAATATCGAAGCATTGAGAATGATGAAAAAAAGCATTTTCCATAAATAATGACAGAAATATTAACCAAAATTAAATTTATTCATACAAATTGAACAAGTTTGAAAGAGGTTACTAAAATTAAAGATTTGAAGATATCACAAAATGTGATATCAAGATATTCACTCATACAAATTCGAAGCAATCCAGCCAGTCATTTTCACGAAGAAGTGTAAGAAAAATGACAAAATTTCCACTAAAATTAGAGAATTATTAAAAGTTATCATGATAAAATGAACAATTCTAACAGAGGTTCATCCAAGGTACCTAATTATAAAATAATCAAAGCAATCAAGCAGTTTTTAAAAAGTTAGTATTTCTTACCAAAAATATTCACTAAAATTAGATAATTAAAGTTAACATCAAAAAATGAAAAATATCAGAGAAAATCACTCGAGGCATCATCCTAGAAGGTATTAAAACCATGTGGCTGAAAGTTTTTAAGAAGTACGTTATGCTTAACAGATCATCAGTAAAATGAAAATTAAACAGTTATGTTTTTTATGCTCATGTGCCGAATAATATGCATTGGCCAACGAAATTTATGTATGGTGTTTTTAAAGCAATGTCCTTTAATAATAATATGCATAGGGTATGAAGAACAAAATATTGATATTGTTTGTGTATTCATGTCCTTAATAATATGCATAGAGAGTGGATAATAAGAATTGACTGGGAACTATGGATGGGTGGGGGATATATTCCATTTAATGTATGTGCATGTCCCAGACACTGAATAAGAATGTGGGACAAAAAAAGCTAAGGAATGCCTGAAAAAAATAAGAGGCCAGAATCTGTTACATGTTAACATCACATATAATGAGACAGCTGTGTGATTTATGGCAGTACACTTGGTCAATGAATTCAACAGACATAATTCTTTCCATCCCATTTAGAGGTGAGCTGGTTATTAAATAATGAAAGCTCCTTTTACATTATGAGCATGGGTGTTATCTGCAGCTTTAATTGCTCTTTTAGAAATACAAGTAGACCAAAAGATGCATTTAATTGTTAAGAACGTAGTGTATACCATAATGTATACAGTGATGAAAAACTCTATATTGCTGCCAATTATACTGTAAAATACTTTATTTTCGCTATTTTCGCTGAGGGATTGATTCAGTGAAAATGACATTCAGTGAATATATCTTTCTCCTATATATTACTGTGGAATACTTTATTTTCGCTGGAATTAATTTTCGCTGAAAAGGCTTTTTGGGTGTTTTGTGTGGAATTTATTTTCACTGATTTTTGATGAGTTTAATGTAAAATATAGGAAAAAAAGTATATTCGCTGGATTTTATTTTCACGGAAACATCCCTTCAGCGAAAATAGCGAAAATAAATTCCAAGCGAAAATAAAGTATTCTACAGTATATTACATTCAACTCATCAAAAACCAGTGAAAGAAATTCCATACAAAACACCCAAAATGTTTAATCAGCGAAAATTAATTAAAATTAATTAAAAATAAAGTATTTTACAGTACATGTATTTCCCAAACATTATCCAGTTTGCAATAACATTGGCTATGTATGCAATTCAAATCTCATAAAAGTACACATACATAGGTCAAAAAACCTCATCTTCAAATTGGTGCCGGTTTGTGATTCACACATTTGTATGAAGAATTCTGTACAACCAATAAAAAAAAAACTGAGGTCATGTAGGATAGTTCGGAATGTACAATATGTACCAAATAAATCTGGAAATAGATTTCTTTCTCTTCTTAACTTACATGCTATATAATTTTTATCAGGCTGTTTACATCACATCTTGGATGTCTGACAGACAGTGATGCATTTTTGATTACATTATTAAAGGTAGTGAACAAAAGTCTGACAACCACAGTCCAATTTACTGTACACCACTTCTACCAACATGTCACATCAGTACTGTTGTTCTATATATGTACCATTTTCATCAAGGTAAAAAAACAGTGGCGTTCACATTAGAGATCTCGGCACTTGCCGAGACTCAGAACCGAGTCAGCAAGTGCCAAAACATGTATGTGAACAGTTGAAACCAAGTCAGCATGTGCCAAAAAAAACGTACTCGGTACTGAAAGATGCTCGGGACCAAAACTCGGCACTTGTCGACATTTGCTGCATGAATTTAAGAGAACATGTACTGATTCATTCTAGTATGACATGACAATGAATGAATGGATGGATATAATTTCAATTAGCAATTATTATCATCATCATATGCATGTAATTTTTTCCATGTTTTGGGTCATATAACAGATCAACGAATAAGGGTGTAATTTCGGCACAGTCCAAGTCGGCCCCAAGTGAGTCCCGACTAACATGAATGCAACTAATGTAATCTCTCTGCAAAACACAAAGGACTACAAATTTTGGTATGTGCCGAGATCCCATAACATGAATGTAGCAAGTGAATACTGATTTTGCTTACAGAAATGACTGAGGTCAAATTAAGTTATGATCTATTACTGTTGAGGGAGAAATTTTCACTGGGTTTAATTTTATCAAAATTGATTTTTCAGATATGTTCAGTAGCATTTAAATTCTTTGGTTTCTCAATGAAACGATGCATTATTTTATTAAATCTAAGTATTCACTGGGTTTTAATTTCATGTGAATAACAAGTCATTTTCAATGACATAATCTCAATGTATTAACTATTATACAATACATTCTTACCAATTAATGGTGTAATACATGGAATTTACATCTCAATGTATTATACATTACATTCTTATCAATTAGTGGTGTAATACATGGATTTTACATCTCAATGTATTATACATTACATTCTTACCAATTAGTGGTATAATACATGGAATTTACATCTCAATGTATTATACATTACATTCTTACCAATTAGTGGTGTAATACATGGATTTTACATCCCAATGTATTATACATTACATTCTTATCAATTAGTGGTGTAATACATGGATTTTACATCTCAATGTATTATACATTACATTCTTACCAATTAGTGGTGTAATACATGGATTTTATATCTCAATGTATTATACAGTACATTCTTACCAATTAATGATGTAATACATTGAATTTACATTACATTCTTACCAATTAGTGGTGTAATACATGGAATTTACATCTCAATGTATTATACATTAAATTCTTACTAATTAGTGGTGTAATACATTGAATTTACATCTCAATGTATTATACAGTACATTCTTACCAATTAATGATGTAATACATTGAATTTACATTACATTCTTACCAGTTAGTGGTGTAATACATGGAATTTACATCTCAATGTATTATACATTACATTCTTACCAATTAGTGGTGTAATACATGGAATTTACATCTCAATGTATTATACAGTACATTCTTACCAATTAATGATGTAATACATTGAATTTACATTACATTCTTACCAATTAGTGGTGTAATACATGGAATTTACATCTCAATGTATTATACATTAAATTCTTACCAATTAGTGGTGTAATACATTGAATTTACATCTCAATGTATTATACATTACATTGTTACCAATTAGTGGTGTAATACATGATATTTACATCTCAATGTATTACGCATTAAATTCTTACCAATTAGTGGTGTAATACATAGAATTTACATCTCAATGTATTATACATTACATTCTTACGAATTAGAGGTGTAATACATGGATTTTACATCTCAATGTATTATACATTACATTCTTACCAATTAGTGGTGTAATACGTGGAATTTATATCTCAATGTATTATACATTACATTCTTAATAATTAGAGGTGTAATACGTGGATTTTACATCTCAATGTATTATACATTACATTCTTACTAATTAGTGGTGTAATACATGGAATTTACATCTCAATGTATTATACATTACATTTTCACCAATTAATGGTGTAATACAATTTTGCATGTCTAATGTATTATACATTATTATACATTTAACACTGAAAACAATATAATTTGTCAGTCAGTAAAATGCTGTACGAACATGTTCGAAAGTGTTACAGCCCAAAACATTTTTCGTTAGTATTTTAGCAGCAGTGCAATACAAGATTCTATAATGCTCGGTACATGTAACAGAAATGGCTTTGTTACCAATTGGCAATGTGAGATAGACTTTTGTAACGCTATGTATTACAGCAGTTTTGTATCACTATTAACATGCAACAGAAATGGCACTGTTACCAATTAGTGGGTAAGACAGTGGCTGTTAGCATATACTAAACATAAAAACAACTTGAAAAGTGTGCCTACAAAACAACATCTCAACTTCTCCCTAATGAGAAATTCAATTTTTGCCCACCACTCTGCCTGTTATGTCTGCTCTGAATGATTGTTGTTTACTTAATGATATCAATTACATGTTTACAGAGTTCTCAGTACTGTCGATTACTACACATGTAGAGTATGTTCTCACCACCCATCAATAACATTTAAGTATTCACGTACACATGTTAATGTATGGTACATGCAGAATTACAATTTTTTTTATCATTTGAAGTTGCCCACAGATTACAAAATAATCTGAAATTTGGGCTAAAATAAAATATTCGACAATATGCAGCAGAGTAGATAGATCTATTGTGAATGAAAGTAAGATGGAAAGAGGAAGCATTTCTGAAACAATCACCAGCTAATCTTATTGTTATTATCATATGTAAAGGACACAAGAGTCTATCGGCAAAATAAGCCATGATTGAAGCGGGAGGGTCGTCACCTGAGCACACGCGGGAAATGAGTCCCAAGCGGCGATTACAACATACGCTAAAAACGCAAAGGCTCATGGGTAGACACTTGTTTGTAAACAATGACATGCTATGGCCATCTGACGCATGCGCAGGTGACGACTCCGCTGCTTTAAATTCTAAAGATGTATTTTTATTTATTGTGTGCTTCTATTGGAGATGGGTTTATAATAAAGCAAATACGTTATACCTTAATCAGGTATTATTTTTAATTTCTCTATTTTCGCAGATAAGTGAAATTAGATCTATGTGAACATGTAAAATAACAATAGAACTTGTTTCTTATTGTGAACGTAACACCCAGTGAATTTGCTCAATACATCAAAAAACTGAAAATTAAACGCCAGTGAAAATAAATGGTTCTACAGTCTACCAGAATACAATATTTTTTTGTCAGATCATTATATCAATACAACAAATGGTGTAACTAAAAACATTGTAAACGCTCTCCAGTAACAAGTGAATTGGCCATGTGCTTCTAACAATATACCAAGCATGTATGAACACAGGTATATTCTTGTATTGATATTAAAATACACTCTGAACAGGGCATACTGTAAATAGGTTAATTATTCACTGGGTTTTAATTTGGTTTATTTCGCTGGCTGGAAAATGCGCTAAATTAAAACCCAGTGAATATGTAAAATTTAGCATAGAACACATTATCTAAATGATAAAACTGTAAATTTAAAACCACTGAATATGCCTGAAATGGTAAATCAGCGAAATTTAAACCCAGTGAAAATTAATCATTTTACAGTACATAAATATAATAATTATGTAAATGAGCATATAAAATCAATTATATCTCTACATTACATAGATATTATTCAGCCAATTGTGTTTTCTCACCAAATTTCATTACATGGCCAGTGACTTTAATAAGACGTCAAATAAAGTTCAAATCAATTAACAGATCCCTGAAACCCTCTGCAGATGGCTAAAATGAATGGGAATTTAAAAACAGTGCCAGCCAGTGATGTGTCGAATATACAAGACGACAAAATTCAATATTACCCAGTGTTCACAAGAAATGATGTTTGAAGGACCAGGTATCAAAACACAGACTGTCCAAAAGATCAAAGCTTATCAAACAAGTCATTTTTTTAAACAGCATTCCCTTCAAACAAATTCACCACACCTCTACTGTGTACTGTACACATGTTTTGTTAGGATGATGTCAATTCTGCTATGTTTTTTTGTAAAGATAAAACACAATGAAAAGCCATTTTTCAGTGACAATTTGAACTCACTAATGTTAGTAGTTCGTATATGCCATGCTTCTGTGTATGTAGGGCCATGATTTAATGTTTAAACCCATGATTCCTTTGACTCCACTGTATTAACCCTAATATCAGGTTTTCTTACCAAGCAATTTACAATATTCAAATGACATCTACTATTTGGTAATGACATCTACTATCCCTAAATCTCAGATAAAATCAAGTTCTATTACTAAACAAGGATTAATTCCACCCATACAATGATTCAAATGTGTTGATTATTTTCACTATATTTGGAATGAGTCTAAACATCGTTACTTTCTTCATGTATGCCATCAACGGACACAAAATGAAAAAAGCCATTAAATCCTACCTCTAGGCTCTTCCTGTGTGACTGACTCTAGGAAATCCTGAGGTGTCATAAACATTTGACCATCATATTCACAGGAAGCAAACTCCTGGAACCTCTCCTCTTTTTTTGAGAGATGCGGAGTGAGAGTATCATCCTGCTCCTTGGTGTCCTTCTCCTGTAGACAAAATAAACAAAACAAAAAACAAGGTTGAATTAAGTAAATAAACCAAAAAAAATGAATGGTTCCACATGTGTAAGAATCTGAAGTAATGAGGAGGGTAACCTTCCTATGGCTGCTATATTGGCCTCAATTATCAGTACCAGTAATTACTGTAAATTACTTTATTTTCACTTGGAATTAATGTTCGCTATTTTCGTTGGAATGAATAATTTAGTGAATCTACAAAATCCCGCGAATATACATTTTTTTTCCATATTTTACACATAAATCATCAAGAATCAGTGAAAATAAATTTCATACAAAACACCCAAAAAGTCTTTTCAGCGAAAATAAATTCCAGCCAAAATAAAGTATTTTACAGTATTAACTGCGAACCTAGTCTTCCAACACTTTAACACTATGCCAGTCACTAATGGTGAATTACTTCACGCTATAAGTACCACAAATTTATTATTTACCACCACTGGTTAAGATGAATTTCAAAGCATGAAAATTGTCATCGTTCAGAAACAAGTTAACAGCTAGTACCAGTATCTATACATTAAATACTAAGTGGCTATGAAAATGAAAAAGCAAAAATTCTTTCTCTCCCTATTAAATTACTCTGAAACATTTCCACTAAATTTTAAACCATTCAGTACATGACATTTATTCTGCATCAAACAAATCACAGAAAAACACGACATTAAGTATTCTAAAAGTACAAGTTGTAGTACATGTAAGTTTAAGTCTATTGCAAGTTTACTGTGACCTGATTTTGCAGTTGAATAGTTTATATCGTCATTACACAAACTACTACATAGACAGACTGAGAAATGCCTTGTGTGTGATTACCCAACTTATTTAACAATAGCAGCACTACATGAGTTACAGGATTCCATTCCAGGATTCACTGGACTCCTATATCTTTTATATTCACTGCAGGCGACATTGAATGTCACTGTTGCCTCACCATACTTAATATGCAAATTAAAAGTGCTCATATTATACACAAATTGTAGTGCATTTTTGCTACAGAAGCTAAAATCTTGTTTGCAACTATATGACTGTCAAATAGCAATTTAATGCACTATCTTGGTGTAAACCAGGCTCGGTCGAACACAAGCACCTGTTGACTTTAACCAAGGTTTCAACAATGTCGCATTTGTTAGTGAATGAATCTCGGCCAGTGGAATTAGACTTTCCATTGAGTCTGTGGCACCTCACCCAGGGTAGGAGGGTCAATACTTAAGTGGTGTTCAGCTTAAGGTAGGATTTGTAGCTCTACCAATCTCATCGCTGACGCAACAGCCACTATGCTGCCAGTGACTGGTGCATAAGGTTTGAAACTTTGTAGCATTTTAATTTTAAGACAACAAAATTTTGCACAATTTTGTGCTTATAAAAACACCAATAATGATCAAATATTCTGGCAGGAAAATTAACAGTTTATATAATATTTCATAATACATGATTCCACTTTGAACAGATATTTTCACATATACATTATCCTGAACTGGTATTCAGGAACTGAATGTCCTTATGCCCTTCCTACCATGTTTTGGTATTAACATTATAAATCAATGTACTTTGTACACAAGTTATAATAGATGACTCCCAAACTGGTCACGAACAGGATGTGAGTGGGAAACTATGCAATTTAATATGAAAGTCAAATTGGTGGGAGACTCAGACCTCCACTTTCGGCATTTTCACAGTACTGTTAAAGTATAAATTATTCACTGATTTTTAATTTTATAATTTTTTCTGATATGTAAAATTCACTAAATTAAATACACAAAATAACAACAACAAAAATCATCGTTTTCCTGCCAAGTTCGTAGACTTAAAAACCCAGTAAACATCAAAATTGTGAAAATTAGTGGTTTTACTGTACCTACATGTTTCCTGGGAAAAAAAAAAGAATTTAATACTTTTTGAGCAGGAAGATCCTAACTTGACTTTGACTGACATTGTCCCCAACAATTTTTCAGGTTTATTCTTTGAAAAATGAGAATGTTTGTTTTTTATTTTGAACTCTGGACTGGGAAAGCAGACATCCAGAAACCAATGTACACACTAGTCATCATTGATTGGACTATTTGTAATGAGGTGATATGGGTTTGAGCTTGTGTTCATTCAAGCTTGTCACATAGCAAGACAAATCTGTGTTAACATCACTATCAATTTGGTTGATTTGATAATTTGACATCTTTGGCAGAGACAATATTGCATTCTGTGATCAATCATAGTGCTTTATTGGGGTCATGGTGATATAATTTGACAAGGACTGTAATTTCATAAGTTGTGGGAAATGTACACCTTCAATGCTTTTTGGTGCGTCTAAATGCCAGACATCGTTTTGGGTTTTAATTTCCTTTGCTAATACTTCTGAATTGTGTGAATTTATTTTTTGTTCAGCTTTATTAAAGAATGTAGTATTTTAAATACTGGCCAATTCTCATATTTTCACACATACATATTCAGGTAATCAAACTTGCCAAACAACAGTCACAAGACCCCAAAGCGAGACGAAAACACTCAGTACAAAATTACACTATACTGTAAAGGGGTTAATTATTCACTGGGTTTTAATTTGGTTTATTTCGCTGACTGGAAAATGTGCTAAATTAAAACCCAGTGAATATGTAAATTTAGCATAGAACACATTATCTAAATGATAAAACCGTGAATTTAAAACCAACTGAATATGCCTGAAATGGCAAATCAGTGAAATTTAAACCTACTGAAAATTAGTCATTTTACAGCATTCCTTGCTCTATTGGATTTGTGAAAGTTTATCACTAATCCCCACATATAAAAAAAGATGACGGATTGATTCCCACAAATTACCATTTTTCAAATGAATAATTATCATCACATCCTGTCTACAGTAGTCTAGGAATTGTGTCTCAATTATAAAACAATCCAGTTAGTCAAGTAATTTGATATGAGCTGTGTACATGTTACAAGTCTCATTAATTCATCTCTCAGGGCTTTTTCTACATCCACTTCACAACACCAGCTACTGTATGTGCTGCTATTTACAATATCACACAAAGAGAAACACAAATAATTTTAATGTCAATGTTTTGATTTTGCCCATATTCACTTGGTTTTAAATTCATGGAACGGCCAGAGTAATTTTACATATTGGGTAGAACTAGTGGATTTTTTTTATTGGCGGAATTAAAACAATGTGAATAATTATGTATTCACTGAAATCATACTCTGGTAGAGAACAATATGTGGATTAAGGGGTTGACCATTTGAAACTCAGGGGTATAGGGAAGGGGAAGTAGAACTATTGAGGCAAATCAATTTTTCTTTACTTATTTTCGAGGTAATTTTTTTTTAATGAAGGTGCTGCTAGAATTGATTTTGGTTCTTGTGCTTTTCTTCGTTAAATGTGTACAAGATTATATTTTAAAAATATATTTTTGTTATTTTTTCTGTAAATTCCAGTGGAATTTTATTTTTCAAAGTTTGCATACCCCCCCCCCCCCTCCCAATGCCAGAAATCTTTCACCTCCAAGTTTCAGATGGTCAATCCCTAAATTTAAAAATGATTCACCAGACAGTGACGGTGGTCCACAACATTTAGCTACAATGTTTCGAATTTTTAGCAACCTTGAACAATTAGTGTACATAGACAACTGTAAACAAAACAGAACACAATAGAGTAATATCACAAATCACTTAACTACAAATCAGCCACTGGGCAAATGTAGTAACTTAAACAGCAGAGTTTGCTTTTAACTTGTCAATAGCTAGGGGGGTCAATGCAGTGGTCGGTCGGTAGATGATCATATATTACTTTACATGTATATCCAGAAACCCATCAGTGTAACATTGCCGATTTACTGTGCATCTGCAGGTTACGTTACAAGAGAACTTTAAGGAGGTACCGGGGGTATGTATAAAAACCAAAACCTACACGCAAAAAATACATGTTTTATTCAAAAACACAACAATGATATGAAAAAGTACAGCAGAAAAAGTCTAAACAATTGCATTTAGAAATGACCAACATATTTCACAATAAAGTAAGTGAAAAATATTCTTTCACCAGAGCAGGTAACATTAAAGTTTTACCAGCCCAGTCAGAAAGTTATTAATCGTGCATTAAAGATCATTTTAAAATACACATCATTCCCATTTCAAAGTAAGCACCACAAAAACTATTTTAAATTGTAACACCCATCAGAGAGGGAATGGTGTTCAACTTAATCCAACAGTATTATTTGTATTGAAACAGACCATGAAAAATGTTGCCAGACCACCGGGCATGCAAGTTTTAATTTTAACCAGCCCGATTGGAAAGTTACCTGTCTTGGATGTATGGGCGAGCAGTGATTTCAAACACTGACAAAGTGAATAAATTATGAAAAAAACATTGAGCAAATCAATATCAGTTGTATTGTTTAATTTGTCAAACTCTGAGAAATTGTTTGTATTTTTGGTTCTGTGCAATTCAGTGCAGTGCTCGTCACATTCAAGTCATGGCTAGAAAGTCACTTTCAACAGGTAAATATGTTGATTTACAACACATCATGTTGTTGCGTCATCATGTAGTTTTACGATCCCAGTGTCGACCCGCACTCATAGATCTAAAGAAGGTAGTTAGCACTGTGAAAGTAAAGCTCTCACCTCCCTCCCTAAGTGACCCACTTAACCAATAACAATAAGACAGAACACCGCAAAATGGATAGACTATTTACAAAAACGATGACAAATTGTTGTTGCACACATAGTGAACTACTGGTCTTTGTGAGACATCGCACGTGGTGAAACATACTCGCTTCAAACAGACCAGTAAATTGTTTGGAAAACACCATGCACTAAGCGTAAATAAATAGTCTTTGTTGTAACCTCAGCTGATGCCGACAATAGTCATATTCTTTGACACGTGCGACCTGCCCTCAGAAGAAATGGCGCACAAACTCTGAGTAGGTTGTTAAAAACAGAAAGGAGTGATGCCGAGGATCACAGACAATTCAGATTGAGAGATTATAATAATTATTTTTTAACACTTGCAGCCCTACAATATATAGAAGTGAAGCATAAACTTTGGTTATTATTAGTTATCCACATTATTACAGCAAAAAAGATATGTACAGTGATGAAAAAGATATCATTTAACTTGTAGTACCAATGCATAATCCGTTTTCGTTCCATTACAAAGGGAGTATACCAACAGAGATTTCCAGACGTCTCAATGCTTGTAGTGAATCTAAATAGAGAAATCAAGACGTCTCAATTTTTATATATCCAAATAATCAGTATTGTACCTATAAAACTGATACTTTTCAAGTGTGGTTTAAAGACACTAGATTATTGATTTTGTTGGTAAGCAGATGTTAAAAAGCAGGTGCTTCAAGCTTATATCTTTAGTGTAAAGAGAGTTCTCCTGCTTTATAAAGACTATCTTTGATATTCTGAATTATAAGCATTCACAGAGAAAAAGTTCAAAGGTTTTGCACAGTATGATTTTTAGCAGATATTACATAGTGTGGATCATTGAATGAATGAATGAATGAATGAATGAATGAATGAACTAATGAATGAACGAATGAACGACTGACGTATAGATGGACAACCAAAATGGCTGCCAGTCTACCCTCTAACACGACTGCTTTCTAAGGATCTTGAGTTGAAATATAATCCCAAAAATCAAGTTGGGGGGGGGGGGGGCTTTTTGACTGCTAGGGAGAGACGTCTTTGAGACGGGCTAATTCGACAGCGGAGTTAAAAAAAACTAAAGATGTGGCTGTGAGTAGCTTTTGAAGGCACAAACTAAACTGTTGCATAATGAGATTTTACCAGGTGTCATAACTATAAGCAAGATGTTTTTCAAGACCACTGTATCATTGTCTGAATGCACCATTTGCATACCAGTAAATAAGTGGTAAGCATAGTTTTGTCACTAAAAATAGTGCAACCTCCCTGCTTAAAAGACACATTGGTGTCTGTGAGTCTGTCAAATTTGATTAAACGGAACACAAAGAACTCCTATGTGCTCTAAAGATATTGGAGGCATGGTATAGATACTGAAACATGGTTTCTACAAATGTCTACACATGCCAATGTTCCAAGTATACAGAAATCATATTAAATACTTCATAATAATCTGCAAATCAAAATTGTGTATGTACCTAAGGATGCATGGTCTGTGTGCCAACTCTGAACCATATAGAGGATTTTTTATTCACTGTGGGATTTTGCATATTGTGTGAAAAGTGCAGATCGTACATCTGCTGCAAAATTCAAGCAATATGAATTTCTGTTTTTAATGGCTCAATTTTGAAATGCTAATCTTTGAGAGGGAAATATTGTGTTGTGATAACCTTACTTCATCAAAACGGACCATCATCAAAGGTATATAGCGAATTATTCAGCATAAAAATAAAACAAAATATTATAGGCTGAATTGCTCAATATGATATGCAGTCTTTAAGTGTTTACCAAGTATTGGGACAATTTTACTTTAAATCGTGGACTTTTCTAAGGTCTATTGTTAAATATATTTTTTTTGAAGAAGAAAAAAATCACCCAGAATTGTAAGATCCCAACCTGTGATATTTTTAATATACAATAACGACTGCAATTATGGTAGATCACATATTTTCAAGCGATTTTTGAAGCATTGGGCTAGATCAGAGTTTGTTAGAACAATAAACCCCACCCTAAATAACATCAACTTGAGGTAAGCTTTTATCTGTGTATCATCAGAACACACAACATTGTATGAATATTTATTCCACTACTGCATAGCCATGTGAATGCCTCATAGTAAGAATACAATGAGGACAATTTAATATATATCTTATCTATCTGCCTTTGGGAGGGAATGGGATAAAAAACACAAGAATATGGCCTAGAATGATGTCAAATTGAATCAGCAAATATAATCTGCTGGGAGACTTGATACTGTGACTGGTAGCGGTACTACACCAATACCATCATCTGTCAGCTAGACATCAAAACTCTGACAAAGAAAATATACAAAGATAACAACTGAGTGAAAACGGAGCCAGGCTTAGCTCAAAGTTTAGTCTATAGAAGTTCAAGTGAGAAAGGCAACAACCTGAAGAATCAAGGACATAGACAGAAATGACTAATTATATGAAAACAAACAAATAAGACAGTACATTAACACACTATTGGAAATACTTTGTCCCCAATTATTAACATGATATCCTTGGGGGGAGAAATAGCTGCCTGAAGCAGAGGAAATAGTTGCTGATGATTTCATGGGGTTAATGAAGGATACAGGGTAAGGATTCACTAATGTTTGTTGATGGGCTTCACTAAGTAGTAAGCTGAAAACAAATATAAATTTCCAAGTGACAGATTGAGATAGCTGAGAAGAGTTGAATGGTCATCATAGTAATGAACCCAATACATATATATATATATTGAAGGTTCCGTTTTCATATTTTCTATCTGTTTGAATAAAAGATTGAAATCAAATAAAGAGGTCCTTGACATACATGTATATACACAGAGACAGGGGAACCGTAACAACTCCCGCTGTGTGCCTGGTACAACAGTCACAAAAAGAGTAGAGGTGACTTCATGGGCAAACATATCTATCTATCATGAAGTTAATATCTGATATGGATTAACATGAAGAAGCATACTCATATTCGGTTGAGGAAGTTAATCATATCAAGAATTTAAAAGATATGACAGTATGCAAAATGTTGACATATACAATAAAGATCTCACAAAACTAAAAAAAACTGCGAGATCCTTTGCTATGTGTGTGAAATCGAACATAAAAACAGGACAACGAAGGTAGTAGTGATGTCAAAACAGATTCAACAAATGTAACAAGGGTATTTCCATGCTTGATAATTTGATATACTAGGTACATTTGACGATGGCTAATTTTGATGAAATACGAGTATCTCAAAGCAAAATTTGTTGGAAAGCAGTTTCATTTTTGATTATTGCACAGTTATGTACAAATATAATTCATAGATTTCAGTTTAATTGCCAATGTATTAGCATATGACAAACTACTAAAATGGACATATCTTCACAGATAGGTCTGTATTTTCTTTTTCATAAATGTTCTCCCCATCGAGAATTATGTAATCAGAGTAAAGTAATGACACATTTATCTCAAAAATGTGGTCTGTGACCCCAATTTTTTCATGCATATGATATGACCATGCATAGCAACAAGCAATATTTTCGCAAAGTATCACCAACTTTCAAGAAATTGTCTTGATCAATCTTAAGTCAACACTGGCCAGTCTTAATCAATATTAAATCAACATCGTTCAGAAATACAATTTTATTTAAGTACATCTACTATTAAAACTGCATAGAAAAAATGTTGATGTTAGCAACTTAAAACTGACAATGATTCTAATTACATCCAGCAATGTATACCACATGTATCGGTTCCATTTCAATATTCACAAGTATATATTTAACTTCTATGAGTAAATATAACTATAATCGAGAAACTCAAAACTGAATCATAGATCAATATCTGAAGTACAAAACCAACAGAGAAAGAACAACTTCTCATGCCCTTCAACACAGAAGGTCAGAGTTTCTTTGAAGAAGAATGAATAATAGTATTGTTATAATTTGATTGTTATACATGTCTATTGTTGAGATATACATGGGTATAAAGTACTTGCTAGCACAGGAGTCTACCCTGCATTCATCAAGATTAAAAAAAGAAGAAAAGGAATTGTTTGGTAATGTCAATAAAGCATGTTACCAAGGGTATAGAGGGAGATTTCATAGATTCTAGAACTTATAGCAAGCATAGGCACAATCTATTGGGTACTATCCATTCTAAGACTGCTCGCTTTATGCTTATATTCTGTTTAAGACAGTTGATTACACAAATCAGGAGGATTTAACCACAAAGGACATCGAACACCACTCTTGATCTTCATGATCCCTTTTTTAAAAAAAAAAAAATCATAAACAAGTAATCTGACGGTCAACTAGTGCCACTTTCCTACTAGAACATTGTAGTATCCAACACACACCCATAAATGCAATTAAGCCACAAATAAGTAGTTTGGTTCTGGTTGTTGAGAACAAGCCAATCCAACAAATATTAAAACAATCAGGCGGGTAGTTTTTCAAGAAAAAGTTGAAATATCATTTTGTGACAAAAATATTTGTGAAAATAGATAATTAATAATGTCATCACAAAAATAAAATCTGATAGAGATTGACAGAAGATGCCAACATGTACATATAAAATATCAAAGCAATCAGGTTGGTAGTTTTCTAGAAGACAACAGACGTGCAGGTGATCGACAATTACCTATATGAACATCTCGGCTCTGTCACCTATAATGACAGCAGAGCTAAAACAAGTTCATGCACCCCTGTGTTTTACTTACTGCAATTTGACATGTTCAAGTACAGTATTTGCTCTATGAGAAGGACATAAATAAAATGTAATATCAATCATTGAACAAGCCATGCATGGCACAGTCCCCGTTAGTTATGTTTATAGTAATATAGCTGGAATATAACCATGTCAGGAATATGATATTTTTAACATTAAAATGATTGACATTTGTATCTGATCGTCAAACAAGTACTTGTCCATATTGAGAATTATTGCTCTGGAACAGCATTCAAAATCAGCCATTTTGAATACATGTATATATATAACATGATGTATACACATATATAAAATTTGAATATAATCAGTCAAAGCATTTAAGAGATATGGCTCTAGAAGCCCAATCATTAAAACAAAATGGTCGCCAGTCAGCTATTTTGAATCCAATCTGAAAAATAAAATGACATGCATCAGGAACCTGTAATGTCTAACGTGTGTTATAAGTTTGAACAAAATCCATCCATAAATGCAAGAAATGCTTGATATTCGAGAGTTTTTTCAGCACAAAAATAGCACACTTTGAAAAAGATCATCAAACCAATATATCCGTATATCTGTGACATGATGTATAATGAATATGAAAAATTTGAACATAATCAGACAAAACAAGTCAGACATATGGGTCTGGAAACCCATTCATTAAAACAAAATGGCCGCCAGACAGCCATTTTGAATCTGATCTGAAAAATAAAATGACGTGCATCAGGAACCCGTAATGTCTAATGTATGTACCAAGTTTGAACAAAATCCACCCATAAATGCCAGAGTTGCTTGATATTTGATGATTTTTTAGTACAAAAATGACAACCATTCAGCCATTTTGAATAGGATCGTCAAAACAATATATCTATGACATGATGTATAATGAATATTTAAAACTTGAACATAATCAGACAAAACAAGTTGGAGATATGGCACGAGAACCACATTGATTAATACAAAATGGCCGCCAGTCGGCCATATTGAATGTTATCTGAAAAACAATATTATTTGCATCAAGGTCCCATAATGTCTAATGTAAATACCAAGTTTGAGCAAAATCCATCTGTAAACAGCCGAGAAATGGTTGCTTTTTATGATTTTTTAGCAAAAAAATGGCCGCCATTCGGCCATCTTGAATCAGATCGTAAAACAAAATGATGTGATGTGCATCAAGGTCCTATAATGTCCAATGTATATACAAGGTTTGAACAAAATCCATCTGTAAACAACTGGAAAATGCTCGATTTTGATGATTTTTAGCACAAAATTGGCTGCTATTCGGCCATCTTGAATCAGATCATGAAACAAATTGATGTGCATATGTATGATATCATGTATGATGTATGTGTGAAGTTTGATTGTGATTGGTCCAGGCATTTCTAAGATACATGCACGGACACACGGAGGTCAAAACATAAGTCCCCGTTTTCGGACTGTGTCCGAACGGGGACTAAATATGACCTTTATTTGACCATAAACATACCTCTGTCTTTTACATAACACATGTATAACTACAAATACAATCCAAGGACTTATATTTCTACATCCAAAATTATTAGTCAGCCATATTTTATCACTTGGTATGCATACAGATGACGTCAAATATTCTTGTGAAATTGGCATTGACTGATCAGCAAGAAGACATGGACTGATAGCAAGAGAAATATTACAGGAAACCAATACCATTAGATTTTAAGATCAAGACTATTGAATGTAGAGATAAAGTATTTTTAGATTTCTTACAACACATGACACACCATGCATATCCACTTACTATAGACTTACAAAAATTTCTTTAATAAAAAGAAAATAGATTATACATTCAAGTAAAAGCCCAAAGTAGAATTTGAAACTTGATATGCTTTAGCAGTTTATGCCATATATATGTAAATATTTCAAAATACCAAGTTAGTAGTAGAAAGTGGTAAAAATAAAGTTAGAACTCTTGAACCCAAGAAAGTCTCACCAGAAACTCCTGAGAACATAGATCACGTTTTGCCCTCTTCATGGTTCTCAAAACATATGACCATACATGTGCATACATGTTATCAATCCTATATATAGGCTTCGAGTTACACTCTTGTTGAAATTGTGAACATTTTATATGGCTTATTTAATAAGAAGCCTGTTTTCAGGACATCACAAGACAGAGACTAAGAAAACTGGTAATATGTAAATGAGGTAATTTAATATGCAAGAATTTGGTCAAAAAACTAATAATGACCTCTGCATACATATAGATGTAATATGTAAATGAGCTGATTAACATCTATGAGTTTTTGGTTTGAAAACTAATGATGACCTCTTCATACATATAGATGTAATATGTAAATGAGCTAATTTTACATACAAGAATTAGGTTTGAAAACTAATGACCTCTTCATACTTGTAGATGTAATATGTAAATGAGCTAATTTTACATACAAGAATTAGGTTTGAAAACTAATGACCTCTTCATACTTGTAGATGTAATATGCAAATGAGCTAATTTTACATACAAGAATTAGGTTTGAAAACTAATGACCTCTTCATACTTGTAGATGTAATATGTAAATGAGCTAATTTTACATACAAGAATTAGGTTTGAAAACTAATGACCTCTTCATACTTGTAGATGTAATATGAAAATGAGCTGATTTAACATACAAGAATTTAGTTTGAAAACCAATGACCTCTTCATACATGTAGATGTAATATGTAAATGAAGTAATTTAACATGCAAGAATTTGGTCTGAAAACTAATGACCTCTTCATACTTGTAGGTGTAATATGTAAATGAGCTGATTAACATGTATGAATTAGGTCCAAAAACTAATGATGACTTCTTCATACATGTAGATGTAATATGTAAATGAGCTGATTAACATGTATGAATTAGGTTTGAAAACTAATAATGACCTCTTCATACATATAGATGTAATATGTAAATGAGCTGATTAACATGTATGAGTTTTCGGTTTGAAAACTAATAATGACCTCTTCATATATGTAGATGTACTATGAAAATGAGCTGATTATTAAACATGTATGAGTTTGGTCTGAAAACTAATGATGACCTCTTTATACATGTAAATGTAATATGTAAATGATCTGATTAACATATGTGAATTTGGTCTGAAAACTAATGATGACCTCTTTATACATGTAAATGTAATATGTAAATGATCTGATTAACATATGTGAATATGGTCTGAAAACTACTGATGACCTCTTCATACATGTAGATGGGTCATATATGTGTATCCTAACATGTACAATGCATGCAGCAAATTTGAACAAAAACTGACAAAGCTTGCATAAGATACCACATTTTACAAAAAAGTCCCAGATAAAGTACTCGGCACATGCAAAGAATGAACAGATTTGGTCCACAGGGTTCTGAAATATGACTCCGGACGGAAGGGCGAATGCAGACCAAATTACAAGTCTTCGTTTTGAACTTCGTTTGAACCAGGGACTAATAAAAAGTTTGAACATTGACACTTTTGATACAAAATTATTATCTAATATCAGCTTACACAAATCAATATTTTTCAACATCTTATTGCCCATGTACAACAGTTTGAAAAAAATCAATGTCTATTTGAGATTCAAGCAAAATCATGCTACTGAGAAATTATGACAGACAGACAGCCAGCCAGTCAGTTATTTTGTATTAGAATACAAAACAAAAACACACATTATTTGTCTACCAAGTTTGAACAATTATCAATCTCTGCAGCATAAATAGAAGAAAATTTATTACATAAAACCCCAAATCCAGTCAATTTGGGAATCATCAGAAGTGCATTATTACTTCACTGGTACAAATGTGTGAGAACGAGACAGCTGATTTATATCAGGAGACAGGTGGATTAACTGTGGATCAACTAACATACTTTAGTAATACTTCTCACACACTTCACATATTACTCACAGAAACAAACGTAATTCTTGACAACACCCAAGTAATATGGAATGTTTGCTTTGATCATAACATGAAACATGCAGCAATAAGAATTTAACAAGATTACAGGCTTTAAAGGATAACGACAAGCACTAAAACCATATGATACACTATAAATATATCCTGTCAGATTGTAAAGTTACTTCAGATAATACTCAATTATATGGTGAAGTGCATTACAATGGCTCTCACTGTACACAACATGTTGGCTCTCAGGGAGTGAGGCTGCATACCCTTCAGACTGCCATGGTACAACTAGTCCTCCATGAGTGGCAAACTTTTCAGACTGCCATGGTACAACTAGTCCTCCAAGAGTTGCATACCCGGCAGACTGCCATGGTACAACAAGTAAATGCATTACATATTCAGACTCCCCATTATCAAGTTTAAGAAATATATAAATTTCAACATGATCGGTCAAGGCATGTCAGATATATGGCTCTGGAACAGTATTCATTAATATAATACAACCACCAGATGACCATTTTCCATCTGTTCTGAAAATCAAGATGATGTATATCAAGGTCTATAATGTACAAGGTATATACCAAGTTTGAAAAAAAAAATCCATCCAACATGACAGAAATGCTTCATTTCAACAATAAAATGGTGGCATTCCAATTCAAACATTTCAAATTTGATCTAAGGTTCTATAATGTTCAATGTACTGCCATGGTACAACTAGTCCACTATGAGTTGCATACCCGGCAGACTGCCATGGTACAACTCGTCCTCCATGAGTTGCATACCCGGCAGACTGCCATGGTATAATTAGTCCACTATGAGTTGCATACCATTAGACTGCCATTGAACAACTAGTCCTCCACGAGTGGCAAACTTTTCAGACTGCAATGGTACAACTCGTCCTCCATGAGTTACATACCCGTCAGACTGCCATTGAACAACTAGTCCTCCACAAGTGGCAAACTTTTCAGACTGCAATGGTACAACTCGTCCTCCATGAGTTGCATACCGTCAGACTGCCATTGAACAACTAGTCCTCCACGAGTGGCAAACTTTTCAGACTGCAATGGTACAACTCATCCTCCATGAGTTGCATACCCATTAGACTGCCATTGAACAACTAGTCCTCCACGAGTGGCAAACTTTTCAGACTGCAATGGTACAACTCGTCCTCCATGAGTTGCATACCCGTCAGACTGCCATGGTACAACTAGTCCTCTGTGAGTTGCATACTCGTCAGACTTCCATGGTACAACTAGTCCTCTATGAGTTGCATATCCTTCAGACTGCCATGGTACAACTAGTCCTCCATGAATTGCATACCCTTCAGACTGCTGTGGTACAAGTAGTCCTCCATGAGTTGCATACCCGTCAGACTGTCATGGTACAACTAGTCCTCCATGAGTTGCATACCCGTCAGACTGCCATTGTACAACTAGTCCTCCATGAGTTGCATACCCATTAGACTGCCATTGAACAACTAGTCCTCCACGAGTGGCAAACTTTTCAGACTGCAATGGTACAACTCGTCCTCCATGAGTTGCATACCCGTCAGACTGCCATGGTACAACTAGTCCTCCATGAGTTGCATACCCGTCAGACTGCCATGGTACAACTAGTCCTCCACGAGTTGCAAGCCCTTCAGACTGCCATGGTACAACTAAGTCCTCCATGAGTTGCATACCCATCAGACTGCCATTGTACAACTAGTCCTCCATGAGTTGCATACCCATCAGACTGCCATTGTACAACTTGTCCTCCATGAGTTGCATACCCATCAGACTGCCATTGTACAACTTGTCTTCTATGAGTTGCATATCCTTCAGACTGCCATGGTACAAGAAGTCCTCCATGAGTTGCACACCCATCAGACTGCCATTGTACAACTAGTCCTCTATGAGTTGCATACCCTTCAGACTGCCATGGTACAACTAGTCCTCCATGAGTTGCATACCCATCAGACTGCCATTCTACAACTAGTCCTCCATGAGTTGCATACCCATCAGACTGCCATGGTACAACTCGTTCTCCATGAGTTGCATACCCATCAGACTGCCATTGTACAACTAATCCTCCGTGAGTTGCATACCCTTCAGACTTCCATGGTACAACTAGTCCTCCATGAAATGCATACCCTTCAGACTGCCATGGTACAACTAGTCCTCAATGAGTTGTATAACCTTCAGACTTCCATGGTACAAGTAGTCCTCCATGAGTTGCATATCCTTCACACTTCCATGGTACAACTAGTTCTCCATAAGTTGCATATCCTTCAGACTGCCATGGTACAACTAGTTCTCCATGAGTTGCATACCCGTCAGACTGCAATGGTACAACTAGTCCTCCATGATTTGCATATCCTTCAGTCTGCCATGGTACAACTAGTCCTCCATGAGTTGCATACCCGTCAGACTGCCGTGGTACAACTAGTCCTCCATGAGTTGCAAGGCCTTCAAACTGCCATGGTACAACTAAGTCCTCCATGAGTTGCATACCCATCAGACTGTCATTGTACAACTAGTATTCTATGAGTTGCAAACGCTTGAGATTGCCATGGTACAAGTAGTCCTCCATGAGTTGCATACCCATCAGACTGCCATTGTACAACTAGTCCTCCATGAGTTGCATACCCGTCAGACTGCCATGGTAAAGTAGTCCTCCATGAGTTGCATACCTATCAGACTGCCATTGTACAACTTGTCCTCCATGAGTTGCATACCCTTCACACTTCCATGGTACAACTCGTCCTCTATGAGTTGCATATCCTTCAGACTGCCATGGTACAAGAAGTCCTCCATGAGTTGCATACCCATCAGACTGCCATTGTACAACTTGTCCTCCATGAGTTGCATACCCATCAGACTGCCATTGTACAACTCGTCCTCTATGAGTCGCATATCCTTCAGACTGCCATTACACAAGAAGTCCTCCATGAGTTGCATACCCATCAGACTGCCATTGTACAACTAGTCCTTTATGAGTTGCATACCCTTCAGACTGCCATGGTACAACTAGTCCTCCATGCGTTGCATACCATCAGACTGCCATTCTACAACTAGTCCTCCATGAGTTGCATACCCATCAGACTGCCATTGTACAACTCGTCCTCTATGAGTTGCATATCCTTCAGACTGCCATTACACAAGAAGTCCTCCATGAGTTGCATACCCATCAGACTGCCATTGTACAACTAGTCCTCTATGAGTTGCATACCCTTCAGACTGCCATGGTACAACTAGTCCTCCATGAGTTGCATACCATCAGACTGCCATTGTACAACTAGTCCTCCATGAGTTGCATACCCTTCAGACTTCCATGGTACAACTAGTCCTCTATGAGTTGCATATCCTTCAGACTGCCATGGTACAACTAGTCCTCCATGAAATGCATACCCTTCAGACTGCCATAGTACAAGTAGTCCTCCATGAGTGGCATACCCTTCAGACTGTCATGGTACAACTAGTCCTCCATGAGTTGCATACTCTCCAGACTGTCATGGTACAACAGATGTTACTTTCCAAGCCAAGTGATCACTTCACTCACCTATCACTCAATCAAATCAAGGTCTGAATGAGCGAATCATGATTCTCCCAATTCATGCTATTGAAAATATCTCCCCAAATCACAGGTGTTACTGTTCAGGAAAGCAGTTTCTCATTCCCCACCTATTTTTATAAGTCAAGGTCTTGGTACGTTAGCCCTTCATGACTGTCGCGCTAAATGATTCAGTACACAACACACAATTCACTGAGTTGAATACATGTTAAGTGGTACTACAGATAGTAAATGCCTATCTGTGTTAAAAGATACATAAAATACAGACGTCTCATGGGAAACGCTAACACTAAGGCATCTTATAGGTATGGCACCTTCAACATGCACAGCTGTCTCCCACCAGCTGTATTTCCATTAAAGTTTGCGTTACCTAAACCCCATAGAATTGACCCTTCAAAGAATGGAGAGATCACTGGTCTAACAACGAAAACAAAAAAAACATGTAATATGTGCGTTTTAAACAGTCATTTTCAAAATTTGCAGCCAGGTTATCAAGATTAATGATCCTTGCTATGGTGCTAGGTCGAAAGTCATTTAAGGCAGATGAATGGAGTGAAACATGAAAGCAAACAAAATGAAGTCATAAAATAGCAGTGTAAAACAACCAATATATTAGCAACAAAAGTGAAACTAGCTTTGTTAAAATTCATGGACACCTGTAAACGTATAGTAGTACAACCAAAATAATGAGGGTCAGCAGACATCATTAACTACATAACATGCCTATTAAGACTGCACATAACTGCCACTACAATCTATAGGTATAATGTATGCTTTGTTGGCACGTGCCCATAATAGAGTAAAGCTGAGCTGACTAGATTGAAATTTAGGTTTACAGTACTGTATAACGGTACATGCACCCAACTTCCATTACCTATCATAAGTGTACAGAACACACTATTCAGGATGAAACCCACATGTGCTAAAAACAAGTTTATAGCCACCACCAAAGAAACTTAATTAAAATGGTCTTAATAAACAGGTGATCTTTTTATGGAGATTGGAATGTTTTTTCTATTGAATGTCAACATACATTTGACGTAATATTTGTCCAAAAATTATTAGATGGTACTGTTGCAGCAGAAACACATTTATCAGAGTTGTGGTCAAATTCAAATAAGTTTGACTTTAAGAAATTAAAAATTATTATTTTGGTTGTGTGGTCACATAAGTCTTTATACACAAATGGATTTACGTTATGCTTTGGAACTGCCTAAATGTGGTCACTATAGACAGGTGGTCTTTATACACAGGTTGTTTGTATATTATGCTTTGGGACTGCCTAAAAGTGGTCACTATAGGCAGGTGGTCTTTATACACAGGCTGCTTGTATATTATGCTTTGGGACTGCCTAACAGTGGTCACACAAAACAGGTGGTCTTTATACACAGGTTGCTTGTATATTATGCCTTGGGACTGCCTAAATGTGGTCACTATAGACAGGTGGTCTTTATACACAGGTTGTTTGTATATTATGCTTTGGGACTTCCTAAAAGTGGTCACTATATGCAGGTGGTCTATATACACAGGCTGCTTGTATATTATGCTTTGGGACTGCCTAACAGTGGTCACACAAAACAGGTGGTCTTTATACACAGGTTGCTTGTATATTATGCTTTGGGACTGCCTAAATGTGGTCACTATAGACAGGTGGGTTTTTATACACAGGTTGCTTGTATATTATGCTTTGGGACTGCCTATATGTGGTCACTATAGGCAGGTGGTCTTTATACACAGGTTACTTGTATATTATGCTTTGGGACTGCCTATATGTGGTCACTATAGGCAGGTGGTCTTTATACACAGGTTGCTCATATATTATGCTTTGGGACTGCCTAAATATGGTCACTATAGGCAGGTGGTCTTTATACACAGGTTACTCATATATTATGCTTTGGGACTGCCTAAATGTGGTCACTATAGGCAGGTGGTCTTCATACACTGGTTACTTGTATATTATGGTTTGGGAAGGCTTGTAGTTTTTCAAGAAGAAGTCAAAAAAGTAAAAAAGTGTAGACGAACAACGACAGACGCCGATGGGCGACGGAAGATGGAAGACGATGGACAATCCATCATATGATAAGCTCCGCTCCACTAAGTCAACAGCGGAGCTAAAAAGTTTACATGAACAACAACGGACAATCACTGAGATTGCCTAAACTAAATATGAATAAATTTTTTGTTTTGAACTAACATGGTGCAATATTAGACTGAAGGTATGCGATCTCCCACCAAATATGCACCATAATTCATACCATTAGGTGAACAGCTGAGAATATACTGTAAAACATGTTGAAAAAGCCGCATACAATTTTAGCAAATTGTGGTAAAATGACGTAATAGCGAAGTGTTGATTCAGCGAATCTCTCTTGTTATTGTTGATTTCTTTGTTTGGCAGCCATTTTGAATTGATAATAAAGTCATTAGCGACATCTTGAATTAGCGAATCAGTTCTCTTGCTAAAATCGCAAAAAAGACATGCTCACGAAAAAGACATGTTTTACAGTAACCAGCTCAGGGTTTGACAATGAGGAGAGTCCTGTAGGCAAACATACATGTACATTTTGTACAAGTGAGTTTAAAAGTTAATGTCAAGCCATGAACATACTTAGATATTGTACTCCAGTCTGGTTACCAACACACAAGTTATCTTGCACTCTCAGTCAGTGTTTCTGACTGTTGTTTAATTTAAATTTCTATTAATAGTATTACTGTTGTTTATTTATTGTTGTTGTTTGTTTTATTTTATTTTCCACTGCCACAGCAGTTTATCGTGAAACTCTAAGTGATGGCTGGATGAGAAAGCAACTAACTGCAACTGTTTATTAAAAAAAGCCCCCAAAAACATGTATGAATCAGGTTTTCATGTGTTTTTTTATCTGAAGAGTACCTAATTAATGTATCAGGGTCAAGTTTTGATTTTGTAAAATTTAGAAATATAGAAAATAAATTAGTCTCAGTTACTTTCATGCACAATAATACACATGATGGTGGCTACACATTGAATAAGCTTACGAAGGGAAGGTGGCTGTTCTAACGCATTTTAATTTATGTGTGAACACTTCATGGAATAGGGGTGTGTACTGACTGATCATCTCGTTTGGATTTGAATGAGACTAACTTCAACTGAAAACAGTTGAGGTCATAAATTTATATAAGGCCAGACTTTTATTATCTCTTGTTTCGCGAACCCGCCGAATGAACAGGATCCAGAAATTAAATAAAAATATAATTTTATTTCAGCGTAATTTCTCGCGCCCGCCGACTTGTAAGTGCAAAAAATTGCTGAAAAAAACTTATTTTTATCTTCATTTTTTTCCCCCACCCAAGTTGCATTTTCGTGGGAGTATGATGATCAAAGTACCGAAGTCTCGCGCAGATGAGAAACAAGGTTATATATGGAATAAAATTTTATTTAATTTTTTCTCTTCGATCAATGATTTCACTTACAATTCTTTGAGAATCACACAAAACTAATGGAAAAAAAGAATTAATTTTATTTATTTTTCGCCCGCCTCAAAAAAAAGTGCCTTATAAAAACTCGAGAAACAAGGAATAAAAAAAGTCTGGCCTAAGTATAAACATGTCTTTGCTGTCTTACATCTCAAACCATGTTTATGGTGATCTTAGCAAGCAAGTATAAAGTGACATAATTTCGTCAATAAATCAAAAAATAATTTGTCACTAGCGACTGGTGAAAGGAAGCCCAGGACAAGTTGCAATTCTTATTTCAAGGTCAACAACACATAATTTACAAGTTAGCTACTTATTAGTTGTATGTTACGAAGAATTTCAAAAAAAATTTATAAAACATTTTCACCATGGAAGACTCTTGATTACATTTCTATCGGCCATGGAAGACTGTCTTGCTAAGTTTCTATCGGCCAGAGAAGCCGTTTCGTAACGATCATTTAATACCAATAAGTTTCTTTTCCAGAATCATTGACGATTTACACAAAAATTAATCATTCACGAATACAAATAACAATATAGTCACTGAAGTTTGGTTAAAGAAAACCTAAATTGTTAAACATTTCCATTTAGCAAAGAAACTTGTTGTTTTAAACCACCAGTTGAAACTTATAAAACATTTATAATTACTTTATGAGAACATCTATGGCATTCGGAAGTAATTTGTATCATGTGGTTTTGACTATTTAAGAAAACAAACATACACACACATTAACCAGTTTCATAATTAAAATATAGTGTTTTATTTGGAGAAATAAGTTTAAAAAATTAGTGCCAAAGACTGAAGTGATCTCATAAACCTGTTGACATTCTACCCTTGAAAGCCACAGTTGTTTGTTACACTACATTTCTTTTTACAACATCTGGCACAGGAAGGTTACGGGTTATGCTTGATGAATCGTGTGAAAGACAATTTATGTACCTTACCGGTACTTCTCCTGGAACAATCTCCAACAACAAGCAAGAGAGATACATTCAAGTGGGATATCTATGCTTCACCACAGATCAGGAATTTATATCTTCTTAATATGAACATTGAACTTGAGGGATACACATTTTGTATTTCTTCTGTATACTGCTACAGTTACATGTACAAGAAGAATTTTGAGTAGTTGTAGGTATGGTAGTTGTCTGTCAGATACCGGATTACAGCTACCCATAAATCTGAGAATGCAGAGGTGTAGAGGCAAATACAGTAGATGTCTGTCAGATACTGATTACAGCTACCCACAAATCTGAGAATGCAGAGGTGTGGAGGCAAATACAGTAGATGTCTGTCTGATACTGATTACAGCTACCCACAGATCTGAGAATGCAGAGGTGTAGAGGAAAATACAGTAGATGTCTGTCAGATACCGATTACAGCTACCCACAAATCTGAGAATGCAGAGGTGTGGAGGCAAATACAGTAGATGTCTGTCAGATACCGATTACAGCTACCCACAAATCTGAGAATGTAGAGGTGTGGAGGCAAATACAGTAGATGTCTGTCTAATACTGATTACAGCTACCCACAGATCTGAGAATGCAGAGGTGTGGAGGCAAATACAGTAGATGTCTGTCAGATACTGATTACAGCTACCCACAAATCTGAGAATGCAGAGGTGTGGAGGCAAATACAGTAGATGTCTGTCTGATACTGATTACAGCTAAACAGATCTGAGAATGCAGAGGTGTGGAGGCAAATACAGTAGATGTCTGTCAGATACTGATTACAGCTACCCACAAATCTGAGAATGTAGAGGTGTGGAGGCAAATACAGTAGATGTCTGTCTAATACTGATTATAGCTACCCACAAATCTGAGAATGTAGAGGTGTGGAGGCAAATACAGTAGATGTCTGTCAGATACTGATTACAGCTACCCACAAATCTGAGAATGCAGAGGTGTGGAGGCAAATACAGTAGATGTCTGTCCGATTACAGCTACCCACAAATCTGAAAATGCAGAGGTGTGGAGGCAAATACAGTAGATGTCTGTCAGATACTGATTACAGCTACCCACAGATCTGAGAATGCAGAGGTGTGGAGGCAAATACAGTAGATGTCTGTCAGATACTGATTACAGCTACCCACAGATCTGAGAATGCAGAGGTGTAGAGGAAAATACAGTAGATGTCTGTCAGATACTGATTACAGCTACCCACAAATCTGAGAATGCAGAGGTGTAGAGGCAAATACAGTAGATGTCTGTCAGATACTGTTTACAGCTCCCACAAATCTGAGAATGCAGAGGTGTGGAGGCAAATACAGTAGATGTCTGTCTAATACTGATTACAGCTACCCACAGATCTGAGAATGCAGAGGTGTGGAGGCAAATTCAGTAGATACACAACTTTATAGTATTACCTACAAGTATAGTACATAAACTTATGTGCAAAGTTTCATCTGAATCAGGCTGGGCGATATACTAGTGAGGAATCAGCATGGACATGAACAAGATGATTGGCAATTCAACATATTTGATCAAATCACAAAATAACACAACCAACAGTATTACCTACGTGTATAGTACTTGTTTGCAAACTTTCAACTGAATCAGGGAATATATTAGTGAGGAATCTGCATGGCCATGAATAAAAACAAGATGGCCGCCAGTTGGCCATTTTTGTGTGAATCTCAAATATGACATGCACCTGTAACGCAATCTGCATGATCATAGTTTGAATAAACTTGCCCTATTCCTCTCTGAGTAGCAGTCACAGACAGGTTTAAGTATCAGAATTTTGATAACCAAAATGTCCACAAGTCAACCATACTTGATCAAATGGTAATGAAAATTGATGTGCATATGAAAGTCATCATACATTAAGCTTGAATTTGATTGGTAAATGTATGTCTAAAAATGGCTCCAGATGCACAGATGAAATTCAAAATAATAATCCGCTATTCGTACAAAACCTGAACTAAATAGCATTTAGCATCAAAAATGACAAAAATATTAATAAATATTATTCAGACTACAAAAGAATATATTTTTGTTTATATTTTGACAGGTTTGAATCACTATTTTGTATGTAAAAAACAATTCTTGAGACAGCTTACCTCTTTAAGAGGTAGCCAATAATGTAAAGTTGACAATCAGTAATATGAAGTTTTTGTACCAACTTTGCACAAAATCAGTCCAGGCATGTTCGAGAAATGATGATGGACAGATGCACAGAACCCAACACATAAGTCCTTGTTTTGAACTTCATCAGAGACTATAAAGTTATCTTCTATTTAACCCATGCTTCCATAGACCCTCTCCACTAATCACTGTATCTATTAATAGCTTCCAACAAGATTCAAGGGAACTGTAATACACGACCAAAATCAACTGTGCAGTGATCATGACAGAGGCAAAAGACAAATTTAACTATACTGTATGTTCAAGTAAATAAACAAATCATACTCACTGTGTGAGACCTCTTTAACGATTTACATGTACTAAGGGAAACAGTACCCCCTACTTTCCTGTCAACTGCCCCAGGTAATATAAAAACTTGAAAGTACATATCGGTATTATGCTGGGTTTCAAACTACTAGGTTACGAAGTTTTGGTAGGCAAAATGGTGCTCACTAGACCCATTGTCATAAATGGTGAGAACATTCCCATGAAACAGACAAGGGCTATCATTTTGACAAACTAGTAAAAAGGGGTAAGTAGAAGAGTCAGCTGCTATTTCATTATTTATTTATATATTTACTTTTTCCTACATTTAATGTTGTTGTTTTTTTGGTGAAATAAATTTCATTCATTCATTCATTCATTCATTCATTCATTCATTCATTCATTCATTCAATATTTAAAACATCAGTATATGCCACTATATTGAAGAAGTAAAAAGAAGAAGAAAACATTTTGGATACCTGTGTGCATAGAGAGAAAAAAATGTACTGCCTTGACATGATATTGGTGAACTAACGTATATTACTTACATTTTGCAGGCTATCTCACTGCCGAGTGATTAAGAATGTGATGTTATAACATCACATAATACAAATACGTAACTTTCCCTGCCATTTGGGACCTATGTATGAAGTGTTTCCTTGATGTGTTTCCACATCACAGAATGCATCACTCAGAAATATTTTATTGCTTATTGCATATTGTAATTCTAACCCACACAATTGGATTGCATTGTGGTACATGTATAAGTATTACAGTAGGAATTTTTATGACCAAAATAGCCCCCAGTCGACAAAATCCAATCACGTCACAGAACAAAAGTAGAAACATATGCATCTCATGATACACTGACTGTGAAACAAATTTCAACACTGCATGAGAAAACAAAATCATTATTACCTTAAATACACAACCCAACATACATGTATAAGTCATCATACCACCTTTGATTGCAATCAGCCAAGCCAACTCCAAGAAATGTTTGAGGATATTTTCAAAGACAGAATGTATACGCAACATTCACTTTAAAAAAGAAATGATCTACATATGTTTGACATTCTGTAATGTCTTTAATACTAAGTTTGAGAGAAATCAGACGTTGATTGTTTGAGAAATGACTCCAGATGGACTCCTGCACGCAAAGAACACAAATTAATAGTCCCCGTTTTTGGATTTTGCCGAACAGAGACTAATAACATCCATACTGTACATCATATCTGGGTGGCGTAATGGTGATCTGTCGGTTTTTGTACTAAGTTTGAATGAAATAAGGTCAATAAATGTCTGAGAACTGACTCTGGTCTCCGTGTGAACATCGATGACCAACGCTAAAAACCTGAAAGTGGCATACTTTCCCATAGGATTACTATTGGGCAGTTTGAGAAATGAGATGCATGTGCACAGTAGGCATGATATTAAATACTGAAAAGAAAGCTTAACTATCACTGCTTCAAATTTTTACAATTTGATGGTTTTATTGCATCCGTGAAGACATGCACATACCACATGCACACCCAAGCACATGCACACAAATATACATACAAGTATACCATACGCAAACATCCATAACATCAATACCATGAATGCACACTCATGAATTTTTATCATAGATGCACACTCACAAATGATAGCCATGTATTTACACAACAATTTAACACTTAGAAGCTCCACTGATAGCCAGCCAAAATGAATGCAAAACATGCAGGTTCTCTGCTGAGATAGCTCCGCTGTTAGCAATGCACATTTCAATTAAAGAACTGAAGATATCATTAGAAAATGAACAAATCTTAGATGTCTATCAGAGGTAACTACATGTATAACATCAAAGTAATCAAACTTGAGATTTTTAACAAGTCAAAAAAATATCACTTTTTACCAAAAATATACCGGTACATCAAAATTAGAGAACTGAAGATATCATCATGAAATGAACAAATCTGAGATTGGCCCAACTGAGGTACCTATATGTATATTATCATATACCTCGTATTGCCCGGCCTCGTAACGCTATGGGAATCCCGATACGCGAGCCGTGCAATAATTTTCCATATCACGCCCGGGCCCCGTTTACCATATTTAGTAAACGCGTCTATTTCCTGGAACTACTTTCTGCTTATAAACAACGCGCGTAATTTGCGTCTGCGCTTCGATAATGGCTGACGATATTATTCTGTGGATGGAAAATATAGCGAAAACACAAGTTGGACTCATTATTAACCTGACGAAAGCCGGCATTCCACCTTAACCAATCATAAATATAACTGGTCACAAAAACGTGTCAAGTTTACAGCACTACGATACTCACATTCAGCTGGCATCGGTGTCACGGGATACACCCAGCGACACCGATGCCATCTCAACGGAAGATCGTCGGCGCATTTCAGATGTTCTTGGTTACGCCAGAATCTGGAACTGTAAACCAAACTGCTTCTTGACAAGCAATTGTTTCTCGTTCACCGACTAAGGTTTTTAACAACTGTGAAATTAACGTGTCTTTACCCGTCTTTACCTGTGGCTACAACATCAGCTCCAAGAAATCGTCCGTTGTCGGATGGTCAGTAAATGACCAACTTAGCTGGACTGTAGTGTCTATTCTTAAGAAAGAAAGTTTATAATGAGTTCGTATTTATTACCGTTAAAATATTGTTATAAATTTATGTTCATTTGCTGTTTCATTAAAACATAATTTGTGGATATATTTGGTGACATTAGTTTGTCTATAGATCCCTGTCACTGACGTCATGCGGTACCGGTCTATTGTGTGAGAGATGTTGACGCGTTTGCGTCATTTAGAATCCATTGTATAAATCCGCACCAGTAAAAAGGCCCATATCGAAACCGGGATGAAATCGAATAGGTTTTTTTTTGGGCCAGACGAGCGAAAAATAACATAACTAAAGACTTTTTTTTCATATAAGGTATATGATAAAACCTTTATGGACTGGATACGGCTTTTGCTGCCCTCGATCGTACGGCTTACGCGCGACCTCGGGCCGCAAAAGCCGTATCCAGTCCATAAAGAATAATATCAGAGCAATCAGACTTGCAATTTTTAACAAGAAGTTGAAAATATAACTTTTCACCAAAAATGACAAAAATATTCATCAAAATTAGAGAACTGAAGATATTATCATGAAACTCTACTCAAGGTACATATACACCAAGTATCAAAGCAATCAGGCTTGTAGTTTTCAAGAAGAAGTCGAAAAAATAAAAAAATTATGTGGACGATGGACAATCACTCAAATGACAAAGTTGACAGCGAAACTAAAAATTACACCAGCGGGGATGTGTTAACACCATAGATGCACACCCATACATACACACAAAAAAAACATATACATACCTAATACATGCACACTTGTATATTTATACCACACCTACACCACACACAGAGCTATGAAATTACCACCCACTACACAGGGGAAAATCAACATCGTCTACACTCAGTTGATATACAGCCACTTGACTTTAATAATAAAGTGAATACACTTGATAACATTCCAACAAAACATGGTAACTCAATTTGACTGTGTTGTTATGTGACGACTAATTAAACAGTGTATATAAACCATATTGGAGACAATTAAACTACCATATAAATTTGACAAAAGTACAGTGCTCACATGCATGATGGTTCAAATATACCCAAATATACGTGCTGATATTAGTTGCAAAAAACTGCCCATCATTTAGGGAAATTGTCAATAAAACAGCAGCAGTTGAAATAAATAATTAAAGTTGCCTGTCCAATAAACTGTTTAGAAAATAAAAGTACCTGCTGCAATTGATGATGAACCTGTCCCTAGCAAGATACACTATGACGTTATTTGAATTAAAATTAATTCTTGATTGATTTAGATCGTCCAAACTTGATATCTCATTCACCTGCCCACAGGGACAGGCAATTTGTAAATTTACTTGTCCCAGCTAAAATATAACTATCTGGAACAGGTGGTTAGGCTTTAATTTTGACCCCTGCACAGAGATTCTGTAAATCAATTGCCAAAACAATGCCTGTACTGTCTGGTAGCAGAACATATCTTATCAAGCTTTCAGGACAATATATATAACGACTTAATATTTCAGTCATTGATCTTGTCCTACAACATAATATTATAGCACTAGTTGCATGTCTCTATCTGCAACAGTTCTTAAGAAATTACAGTTACGCATATTATTGAGGTCACATGACCATATATGGTCATCTGATACACTAGTCATATCTCATGTGCCAAATTGTGATTGCTTTGGAACACCTATCAATTGGTTAATTTAACAAATGGTTAAAATTAGCTAATTAATACGTAAAGTCATTTATAATTAGGGATTTCAACCAAAAACTAATCCGGTCTGCACATAACCCCAAAGCATCTATGTAAGTTTCATTGAAATCTGATAATTGGTTCTCGAGATATCTGACACACAAACGCACTAACCGCAAAGAATCCCATTGTGAGCTTCGCATACAGGCAAAATGATGCATGAAAATTTTGCCAGGAAAAATTAAATTTCAGCAATTTGCTGGTAACAAAACGTCAAAAATTGTTTTCAATCATTTCAGTCAATGGGACAACATGTTTTCACTTAAATCTACTGTTTTATACCCAAAATATGGACAATAAATGCTCCATGACACAAGTTAACATTATGGCGAAATGTCCTTGAGAAAACTGATGAGTTTGAGGAAACTGATGAACCCCTGTAGTGTACTATATAAGTGCATATTGAGACACTTTTTATCATGGCAACCGACAGCTGCATGGTTGTCTGCTAATAACTGTCAATTATATATATATATATATATATATCACATACCCTAAATTTGGGTGGGCCCATATTCTAAACTGGTATCTCTAAGTAGGCAACAATCCAGACATGCAACTCTGCACCTAACATTTAGGATATAGACTGATCGTCTAACTCAAGTAACTTACTCTATTAACACTAGACACTTAGGAGCTGTTACTTCAGGTCTTTCTGGTGCAAACACAAGGTAGATGAAAGGTATAGGCTTGTGTAAAGAAATCAAGGGTAATTGGACAGTAATATTCTAATTTATTGCCATTATCCAGCAATTCAATGATGACGAGTGAGTTCAAAGAACATATTTACTCAGTAAAACAACTTAATTCAGACACTAATACCACTTTAGTTTGCACACCAACAAACAGAAGCCCTGCTGACTGTTTTGTTTAATCCAGTGACACAGAAACTAAAATGTAACCATCAGTAAGGGAAAAACGAAGTTTAGACATGAGCAATATAATGAAATGATTATTCAGTAAATCTGTGTACTGTCAAAACAGAAAAAAACCATTTACTCGATTTGTATAAATATTCTTAAATTTCACAATTTAAAGTAAAATGAAATGGTCCACTTTGCTGATGGAATAAGAACATTTTTTAAGGGCATATTTGCACACTGTGGTTGTTAATTGACTGGGTGAATTCAACTGCCATTGAAATTTATAAATATTTATAAAAATCAAGGGGAAATACTTACTAATTTATAATAAACTTTTTGTACTATTGTGCTATACTGTAACAACACAACACAACACAAGATCAGAATCAAAAATCGCACCCTTCTGACCAGACTGACCAGAGTTGTACAGATACATAGTGTCAATTCGACTCAGCTGATATTCTTTTCTTTGGTGTCAGTAGATGTTGATGGTGATTAAAGGTCACTGAAGAACACCCAAATCTGGCTTGTTGGATGTGCTTCGTAGGAGCCCATTGATGTTGTATGCCATGGAGTTGGCAACAACATTCAGTGATGAATACCATACATTTAGACACAGTGTCCATCATATAGACCACCAATCTTTTGCCCGAGTCTCCAAGTGCATGTAGTACATACACCACAGACTCAGCGGGAGCCTGCCTCTGGGACAGCGTATCTGAGTTGTCAACAGTTTGGCCACCAGTAGATCAAACAGTAGTGGAAAGTAGCACTTGACGAGCGAAGAAAAGCCTGTCAGTGTTTCATGACCAAGGTCAGTCATTGTAAGGGTGGACAAGGCCAACACACTTTTTTCGGAAATGTTGCCAAGTTATTCTTAATGTCTAGCTATTGGAAAGTTTGAAGCAAAAATGTTGGATAAATGCATTTGAACTCATTTTTCCATTTTGAACTTCAGTTGTTTGTATTTGGCCAATTTTCAATTCAAAATGGCCACCACATTAGGGGAGGTCAAACAAAATGCTAGCCAGAAATCATTGTGACCATGGTAACAAGTTTGGGTACTCCCTTTCATTATATGCTCTATGTAACAGGTGTTCAGTTTATTTGGGTTTGGTTTAGACAGATTTTTATTTCACAAATAAAAATGAAAACTACAAAAGCACCAAACCTTGCTTGTTAAAGTTGTATTGTCGGCAAACCTTTAATTTTGAGTAACTTTGGCAAAAATCAAATCTGAAAGTTACAACGCTCGCAGTTTGTATGGATCCAAAGCTGGTATATTATTAAGTTATTTATTGTCTTCACTTCAATAAATCCTGTCATGCATTATTTTTCGAATTCTAGTTTTTGTGTGAGTTAAACACTATAAATGCATTTAATAGCAGGCCATCATCCTGTAACAACAGGCCAAAATAAAATAAAAAGGCTCTCAGCAGTGCGAAGCGCTGCAGCGAGGCCGGCGTAGGTTGTCGAGGGAGGGGGAGAGATTACAAAGTAGATTTCGGATTTGGGCTTGTAGCCGGAGATATGGCCGATGGCCGGCTCTTGACGAAACCTCTGTCACATTAAATACTGATTTTGTAATATAGTACATTTTAGTTTGTTAAACAGAGAACCATGTGTACGATTCAGTGACACCCAAAGATGCTGAAAACTTAATCATAACTGCTTGGTGATATCAGTGATACGGATATCTCGCGAATACCATAATTTTTGCATTTATTATAGTATACATTAACATGTCAAAACACTTTGATGACAATGAAGCCAAGTATATCTTTAAAGTCCTAATATGGTTCAAAAACAACCAAAATGTTGCTAGTTGTTTCTGACTTTCCAAGTTATAAAATATGAAACATGACAACAAATGACAAACCACGGTATTGACAACAAATTAATATTAGTGAGAAGCATGGAAAGTGATGCAGTTATTACAGGACTTCATTTATAAGTACAACCTATTAGGATCTGTTGAAAGGCGAGTTAGGTGGACCACACACCACAACAGCTACAATTGTGCTCAAATAAGTGTGACTCTATTTGTATTGGGTTATGTTATGAGGTTGTTCTACTGGGACATGCGAGTTAACTCCAAGTAAAAAATACTGCAACATGAGCTAAGAAAATCTCACAAGTGAATAAACTGTGAAAAATTGCATAGTAATTGGAAAGGGAGTGTTTGTGGCTATAATGCAGAGCACTGAAGTATATCCGTGGTACCGATACAGCATGCTAAGTGATAGAATCTCACCATGTCACTATATCCAGAGAGGATTAAAATGATAATCAGTCTGGTATCAGTGTTGATGATAATACCATAGAACAGTTAGCGGTTGAATTAATACATCCAATCATCTTGAGAGCTCACTCTAACTTGCATACCCTTCACGCTAAATGCATTGGGGTTCAACAGATGGAATGCATATAATAGTAAAATGTATACCACTCTTTCAAGCGACAATAAACCTTTCTATCAAGAGGCCCCTGGGCAAGACTGATTGCTTGTCCAACATATAGAACACATACATACAACTGTGAAATTCATGATGCCAAAAGGCACCATACATAATTCACACTTCTTAGCTCAATAGGGTATTTTTAACTGTTAGTCAATTCAGCCTTTTATACAACTGTTTCTGAACACACTTTTGAATGACTGCAATCTTTAGAAATGCCTGCCCAACATAATCCTCAGAATGTTCTACTTCACTCTGACCATGCTGGCCAACATACAGACCAACAACAGATGAAAGCAAACCAAAAAGGAAAGGAAATTGTTATTATCTGAAATGCTGAATCAATACCAGATTGCAAGGGTGGAATGCAAAGGATGTTTAACCCAAAATGACTTTGACCATTGCTGTGATGGTAGAAGGTACCCTCTCTTGTATGTGTTCTCTACTCTCTGCATCCACCTCAACTACTGCTACCATATTTGCTCTATTAGTAGCGTATTACATAAATTACAGACATGTTCAGTACACTTGTATGCACTTCTAGACCATATACCGATGATACACATACTCTCTTGTATTAACTGCAGGAGTTTTAAATACAAGAACATCAAAAGTATACTTGGCTAAATAAAATGTATTGTAATTTTACCAGAGACAAATTCTTTAAAATTCCATGAGTCTGTGAAAATTATGTAGGAGTACAAATTTCTCTGGGGTGGGGGGTGGAGGTGTGAGGGGGGTGCCAGTGACTCTCACACAAACTTTTGCTTCATAAATGCTATCAAATTTTAAGTTTGAAGCCTTACAACAGGAATTATGTACGATTCCTTAAGGTTACACATCCTGGTATTTCAGGGGGTATTGTTGCCCAACAATAGTAATATAGTATTAAATAGTCAAATATTCTCATTGATAGTGAATTTATACCCCCAGAAAGTACCAGGATGTGTGACCTTTTGTGGGTCATGCACATGGCTCATTACTAGCCATATTCAGCATGCATTCCTCAGTGGCTGTCGCCAATTATATCAGTAGATACACTTCACAAAGTTACTAGGACACACCGTCCGTGACCATCAAAGTTTGAGAAAGCCTTGTGATAATATGAAATCAGACAATGACATGTTGTGAAAGCCTAAGAAGCGGGACCAGAGAAAGGGAAACATCTTGCGTAAACAACTCCAGTGTAGCCGCCAAACAAGCAATGACAACAGAATGTAACCTAAGTGGGCTTACTATTTGTTTCTCAAAAATGTGAAATAAATTGTTGACAGAAAAACAAGTGGTATAGAAATGCACTCAAGCACAATAGATTGTGTATCCCTTCAGGGGCCACACTAAATACGAACCAGCATTCCACTGACTTCAGCTGTATATGTATAAATACACTGATTAACCTTATCGTTAAGGTGATTTGGTACAGTGCTAGAGTTTCTGTCTGGAGAAAGGATTAGTCCATGTGAGGGCAGATTGATCATCTGGGACAAGTTGTCAGTATCTATATTCTTATGTCAGGTACATGTACATATGTAGTGCTCAATGTATTACAACATAGTAGAGTTCAGCATGTTAATAAACCGATCCAAACTAGTACTGTAATACTGTATTAGAAAGCGCGGCTTCTATTAAAATGGTACAATGCAACAGAGGGGATGCGGCTTCTATTAGAGCACCTACACATACGAGAAATGATGAATTTTTGGTTCTCAATTATTCAAAAAGAATTGGTGTGACTTCTATTAGGGATGCTGCTTCTAATACAGATTTTACGGTAGACTACATGATTAATAATTAAATAACATATATATGCCGAATAGTTATTAAAGTCAAATTTCTCGGACCAATGAAAATCGTGTCAGCAACATTCCTTAAATTGCGTCTTCGCAAATTCCGTAAAACGCCAAATCACGATTAGCCCTAGCAGCAAAAATTACGCGGTTAACAGTTCCTTTGGTTGCACTGATGGACGAGTCAAAGACCTTACTGGGTACAAACAGTTACTCTTGGAAGACATCCCCGAGTAATACTTGAATAAGCAATAGCACATGGAATGCATTTTCTTTACATACAATCTGCATGTCTTGCAGCAAATTGTGCATTACGAGCATTAAATGCAAAAAATGCATTGTAAGCAGAACATGCATATATATGATATGCACATTTTTACTATTATGTACAGGAAGTGAAAAATGCGACAGGTCGCATTTTATAGAAGTCTAAACGCGTGCTCTGAGCGTGGCCAGCGTTAAATTTAGCATACTGCCACAAGCCCCAACAAATTAATAACACCTGGTCACAACATACCTGTACTGGAGGTCAGGTCACAAAACAGACAAAGGAAACATTCCATTGACAAGGCTGGTAAGAGGCAAGGAAGGCTATCATACTGAAGATTGAACTTTTTGAGGTCAGAAGTCAACTATACTTATGTAGGACACCAACCACTAAAAACATTATATATACTTCCACCGTTTTATGTTCATTACTACTGGCAGGTGTAAACTAGATTGTAATCAAAATGTAAGATTGAATCCAAACAATAGGTGATTTTCCGTACAATTGCGAGATCTCACGAGATGCATGAAAGACGCGCGTCGAACGTCTGCGGCAAAAATCAAACGATTTGATTTTGAACTCGAATTTCCTTATTTCGTAGCTCACACCGACCGGCCGATCTTCGACAGAGGAATATTGCTTCCGAATACCCTTACTTAATCGAAATTGCCTATCATCAAATGTGTACAGCACATTATTAAGCATGGAAATGTCCCCAAAATACTTTCGCGTTTGTTGAATCCCACGCGATGTTTGACGCGACTACGACGCTATGACTTTTGTTTGTCCTGTTTTTACGTTTGATTTCACGCATAACGCGTGATTCTCACAGTGAACGGAAAATGGTCTATTGATTCAAAATGTTATTTTGAAAACAATAGACATTGTTACGAATGACACACCTAGTACTTTAGTAATTTCCAAGAAAATGGAATACAATTGGATTATTATTCTGAAAATTGGAATCACTGCACTTAAATTATTAATATACCATGGCTGTCTTGAATCACAACATCTAATGAGTTATTGAGAAACAGCATGGCAATACTATAATTTGTTTTATCAATCTGTTTGTGATTTGATGAATTGAAGGAAGTCATGACAAACATGCTAACTGCTGCAAAATGCTGACCCTCAAATTTTAAGAACATCAGTTATTTATACTGTATGGCATGGTTGGTGTTTATGACATCATAAAGAGAAAGTAATATCAAATCAATCAGTTAGCCATTTTCAAGATAACAAGCCATGCATGGCACAGTCCCTGTTAGTTATCAAATTTAAAATACATGTATATAGTTTTGTTTATAGCAATATAGTTGGAAAATAAACATGTTAGAGATATGGATCCAGAAGCTATTGCTTTATTATGATTTTTAATATTAAAATGACTGACATTCAGTCATCTTGTATCTGATCATTAAACGAGTACTTGTCCATATTAAGGGATATTTCTTTGGAACATGATGTATAATGAATATATAAAATTTGAAGATAATTAGTCAAAGCATGTTGGAGATATTGCACTAGAACCACATTCATTAAAACCAAGTTTCAACAAAATCCATTTGTAATCACCTGAGATCCAGTTCCAGAATGCCAGAAATGCCTGATTTTGATGATTTTTCAGCATAAAAATGGCTGGCTTTCGGCCATGTTGAATCAGATTTTGAAACAAATTGATGTGCATATGTATAATATTATGTTTGATGTATGTGTGAAGTTTGAATGTAATCAGTCCAGGCATGTCTAAGATATAGGTCTGGATGGACGCACGGACGCACACACGCATACCACACACACACAGATGCATGAATGCACAGGGGACACTCCCATAAGTCCCTGTTTTTGGACTGCATCCGAATAGGACTAATAAGAATATTCACTAAAAGTAAAATTATAGAAACTAAATGAATTCTGAGTAATGACTTGAATAAATCTGTCAGTGGGCCATCCAATTAAAATATCAAAACAATTAGGCTGGTTGTGTTCAAAAAGACATCAGGAATATTTTTTTTTTTTTTACTGAAAATAACAAAATTATTCACTAAAATTAGAGAATGAAAAAAATTGACATTTCAAATTCAATCACTTCTGACATCAATCACTTGACCCTGTATCATATTCAATTGTAAGATTGCAAACTTTTCATTAAATTAGATTACTAATTTGATGCAATGAAAAAAACATTCATGGTAGACGGAAATTCAAATCGATTTGTTACACATGTTACTAGACTTTATTTTTGTAATCAGTTTTCAATATCATCCACTAGCACCACTCAGTAAGCGGCAATCATATTAGTGATCGCATATTGAGACACTGATTGTGCATACATGTGTTGTATAAAGCCACCAGACAACTAATTATTCAATAATATTTTGCACTCCATGAAATAACATAACAGACATTTACTCCATATTTAATCGATCTACAAATATTCTACCTATGGTATTTCCAAACAACAATATCTCAAACTAGTAATTCACACTCTTGTAAAAGAAATAGTTTTTTCGGCATTCACTGCATGGCACTTGCATGGCTTCACACAGCCTTTGGCATCTCGCATCACAGCATAAGGCCAAAAAACAAACAAACTTATGTTGCCCTCAAGTCGGAAAATTGAAAAATTGGGTCGATCGGTCGGATTTTTTTTTTTTTTTTTTAAACTTGTGAAAACTATGGGGATCAATCAAACGCACGATAGATATTAAACACAAAAATCAAAGTGTTTCCTTCAGTCTTTTGTATTTAAATACAGATCAACCCGATGTTCAAAGTCGCCACTTATCCGCCTGTTTACTGCTTAAAATGGTGAGTTTATAATATTTGGGCCTATTAAAAAAAAAACGCGACCCGATATCGGTCGCTGAGGGCAACAAAACAATTTTTTTTTTGGCCTAATAGTACAATGAGCTACTTGATTCAAATTACAATGAAAAACTTTAGGCCGATTAATATTGTAAGCAACACAAATAGCTTTCACTGATTCACTTGTGCAATCCCCAGGATCGACAGCTACCCCTTTAAGTGTTTTCACATGTTGTATCCGTTAAAGGCCATTGTGACAAATTGCAATGTAATCCATGTGCAGTTGTCAACTTAACTCCTAATTAGCAAACCATATTAATAGTTATAAAGTCAAGCTTTGTTAGTGGAATCAAAGACAATAGAAAAGATGTCTTTGATGGAATACAATAATACTGCGCTACAATAGATTTTGATATAAACTAGGATAGTAATCTAAGCTTCTGTTTATAGTGATTCAATAATGATTCAGAATAATCTTTGTTTTTTCTCTACTGGTACATGGCATGATGACTATGAGAATAAACCATTATTTTCAAAAAGAAATAAAGCATTCATCATAGTGATGTTTACTGATTAGAAGTGCCATTGAGGCAAATCAGGTGATAATATTTGTTTACACCACATTTCGGGTAGTTTCTATAGCAATAGAGGTGTTTATGGTTCATACATTATGTAACAGCTATTGTTATACCAACACCATTCTTAAATGGCCCACAAGACAAAAATCCAGGGTTGCATAGCATCCAGGTGCCTAGTCAACAGTGAAATCCAATGTTACATAGCATCCAGGTATAGCAACAGTAAAATCATGGGTTACAATCCAGGTGCCAAAGGCAACAGTGAAATCTCGGGATATAATCCAGATGCCTAGGCAAAAGTGAAATCTCGGGATATAATCCAAATGCCAAGTCAGCAGTGAAATCCAATGTTACACAGCATTCAGTCACAGCAACAGTTAAAACCAGGGTTGCAATCCAGTTGACTAAGCAACAATCAAATTCCCTTTTGCAAGTGCCCAGGCAACAGATGGCTTTATGAACATGTTTATGTGAGTATTAATATTTGTATTAATATTTGTATCTGCATAGTTTCTCGAATAAGAATTGTCAGTACAAGATCAAATGTTACATCACTATTTGGGAATGTTGTAGGACAGGAAGTATAATGTTGGAGTGCATTGGGGGGGGGGGGGTCTTTGGTAGTTTTGCCTTTAATACTTGAAGTCTTCAGCTGAATATTCAGTTTTATTTTATTGTAAGTCCTTTTTATTTGCATGGGACAGTGCATAACATTTTTGAGGTATGATTCAGTTCCTTGTTTTTTTTTCTTTATTCACTACAATAATACCAATGTTTATCACATGACAGCCAGGCCTGAGTGGAGAGGGCACCACTTTTCAGGGACAAAATTTATAAAATGGCCTTAGCAAATAGGAAATGAAAGGATACCAGGGCAAACCAATTGGGTTGATGTCTCTGTGAAATTCAAATCCTGTCACAGGGTAATATGTAGTTTTTGTTAAACGTCCAGAGAGAACCATCAGGCTTGGATGACAATACTGATTTCAGGTCAACAAAACTGTGTATTGATGTACATGCTATGTGATTATAATAATGCTAATGTTTATGTAATATTCTAATAATGTGCACAAGTAATATTTATTGTAACACAATAACCAACAAAGAGCAATCTAAATTTAGCCTCAACAAGAATAGTGTTATTGACTCAAATTGCGCCTTACTTGGATCACCTGACAGTTTATGTGTGTTTCTTGTCATCTCACAAAGCCGGTAGTCTGCTCCTCCCATCGCTAAATGCGATACTGCAATAATGTATACACATTCACTGCAAACTAAAAATGCCGGCGCCTTTAAAATGTAATGAGCTGCGCCTAACCACCGAAACGTCTATATGAATGGAATGCATAAACATTCATTTTTTTGTGTTAAGCTAAACCTGTCGATAACGGAATGTCATGTTGGTGGATATCAACGTACAGTCCCGAAATCGTTCACACATTGAAAACAAGTCCAACCAGAGTGTGTTACTGGCATTCCGATCGTCGACGTGCTATACAAGCACTGAAACATGTCATGAAATACACGCGACAGCCGCGATCTTTAATAATAGGTGACATTCTTGGCGTGTGGGCAGTCACAATTGGCGAGGAAATTCAAGCGCCAATATTTTGCGGCCGACAACAACTTTAGCAAGTTTGTTTATGTTTTTACCTTTTCTTTCGCCAATACCGCCGGTAGTTTCGGTGGGTTTCGTACGATATCTCTGCAGATGTATATCACCAACGCCCCGGCACCTGCACATAACGCACCGGTCCCTACCAGCGAAGCTTTAAGGAATCTCTTTTGCGGATAACTTGACGACAATCTACGCAAATTCGCCCCTGAAGACCGAATAATATTGAAAATTCTACTCCCAGCTGTCGCCATCTTGGAAATAATAATTCATGTTTGCGCATGCGCCATGCTAAACCACGCCCTCTTTGGCTCAAAGAAAGATACAAATAATAAAAAGTATATTTTCTTAAAATTTAGCAAGTGGTTTCGTTTATATTTATTATTGTTCAACTTTTAGAATTTGTATATATCATTATCAAATGCCATATTACGTCAGAAGTGATTGATAATTCTTTAGGATTCGGAAGTTGTAGGAGAGTGAGTAAATTGAAAAGCAGGATTGCTGATAACGCGAACCAATTAAATTCATTCCCATAGAAACTGTCTTTCACTGACGGCTTGTCGTATTTATTATTGCGTTAGCATTAGGAAATGCTGTCTAAGCCACACAGCTATTAGATAATGAAGTAAACGACAATCAATGATGACCGCTAGCGCCAGTTATAACCTTCTTCTTCACGACAGCTTATTCTGTTTTACCCGCATGTATTGTGGAATCTTCTACCACTCCTCTATTTTAGTTTACATTGCACCGTACAGCTCGATTTACGCGTTCTATTATTGCCAGTAACAATACCATACTCAAAATAACAAAACAAGGGATTCCCCGACACTGTAATAATATAATATATTTGAAGAGGCAATTCACTAAATACTTACGTCATCAAAATTGTCCAATGGTGACCCTCGGTAGGTGTTTCGCCTTCGCCTTCGCTTTTTACTTCAACTTAGTACATTTAAGTAGTAAACAAATCCTCACTGGTTAGTTGAGGTATCGAGAAAAGCTGTTAAAGCATTGACAGGTTAGTCTGCTTGCTTAATTGGTACTTTTACGTCTTTTACGTCTTTGCAACAATCTGATTTTCGAGTTCACACATATAATTCTCGTAATTCTCTTGAGTGGTATTTCGCGCTTGTGTGAGTGGCGTGATCGAAAGTGGGTCCTGAGGCGGGTGAAATATTCCTTCAGTCCTTTTTGTGTTAGACGTCAATTCCAGACATTTAACGTCACTGTAGTCTCTTCCGAATTTGTATGTGTAAATTTCAAGTGTTGATTGTAGATATATTGATTTTTTTTGCCCAATATTTGAACCATATTCCGTGTTCCTTGATACATGGCAATCTCCCAGACGTGATGACATTACAACAACCCAGTACGCTATACCAACTTCGCCCATTCTTGGTTTGGACACACTGACTTACCAAATCACAACTCATTAGTGAATGAGACTAGTGGTTTTAACCTCCACGTCGGGCATATGGGTATACTCACCCTAAAGTGCTAGACCCCGACTTTTTTTTCTGTGTTGGTGTTCAACCACCAGTATGATTTGAACTGGCATTTGAACTTGCGTTTCAAGTGACATTTTGCCTAAAAACAAAACCGTTAATTGTTTCAAGTTTCGCGTTCTCAAACTGGTCGCTTTCAAGTATGATATGATGTGATATATAATGAGCCAAGGTCATTAACCTTTTATTTCTTCGCGTTAGATATGTATTGCGAATCGCTAACTGTTAATGAAGGTCAATATTTACGTTTAATGAAATTTGACAAGTACATCAGTAAATGATATCCACCTTTCTCGTTTTAATTTGTAGCTATAACTGATTATGACGTTGAGTGTTGTTTTACTAAATACTCTAATCCTCCCACAACATATACGTTGACAAAGGGTACAGGTGAATTTCAATACAAATACTTTCGGTATTGCTGTACCATGAACTGACAGAATTATATATAGGGTCATGTATCAACAATGCACCGTGCTAGAACACTATCTCTCGGTCGGCACCGCGTGGAATGTTTCGGAGCAGCCAAAGATTGTATCATTGAAGCGGGCGACAGCGGAATGCTTTGCTTTGTACGGCGGTCCGAGTTAAGTTCCACGGTAACAGAGTCGGTGGTTTACCTTGGCTAAACAATGGCGTGTTTATATTTTATACCTCCATTCAAATTTGTCACCCCCACTCAAAATTGCTTAACATTTTTGTTCACGTATGCTTATAAAAGAAAGCCGACAGAAACAGGTAAAATTAAGTACTGTATTCATCACTCCGAACGGGATATTGGAAAACTGACACCAATTAAATTACTATATAATGACATATTTTACGGAGTAAATTAATTAATGATCAATTAAATAGTCGATTAATTAATTAAAGAACAAATAAAAAAAGTATTTAATCTATCGATCAATCCATTCACTAAACTTTGATTAACGCTTCCATTTTATATTATTTCTCGAAGTTACAACACATAATTAATATAAGATACTGAATTAATATTTGAAAAGACGGCAAAGAGAAAATTAGTAACAATTTAATTGTACGGGTGTGATTCTGCCCAGCCCTAGATCGTCTTGTGCCGGCATGTAGGACGTAGTCTTGCTGCACCAAGGCGACATGCTGGGACGCAGCATTCATTGTTCATAGCGAGGGCACCTTAATAAATAGTGCCTACTTTCGTGTCTTGTCACTACACGAATTCTCGTCATTGTTCAACTCTGCACTTTGAATTGGGCGCGTCATTTGGACAGTAAAACTTCTCTGTGTAGCAGCTTCCTGTACTGGGACGCAGAGTGGAGGCTATGGGTGGACTGGCTGGTTGATATTCCTCCGCATACTAGACTCAGCTTATTTACATATGCAGTTTTCTAGCATGTATATAAACAGTCGACACACTGACTTAACGACCTTATACGCTAAGTGGATGGTAGAGCGAGGCTATATGCATTGCACGTATACGGACTTCATGATTTGAAAGGCCAAGCACGGAGCCCACAGAGGCAGGATTATCTACTGTTTTATTTTAATGTGATCAACAATTTACCCGTTTCTTACAGTATGGATATTTCTTCGATGTTAACCGTGGTGGGGTTGGTCGTGCTCATACTAGGCATGTCCATGGCTGTACCCACACCAACTACTACTACCACCACGAACAGTATTCTACGTACTACGGATATACTACCAGTGAACACTACCCATCCCGACGAGAACAGGACGATTGGGCTCTCCCGTGAACTGAGGAGTACAGTCAGTACATCTAGAGAACTTGCGAGTTTAAAGCAGTTATATTGTAGAAGTGGTTCTCATTTACAAATATTAAATGGAAGTATTTCGGGCACAAGAAAAGATCACGACAAATACGGTGAGTTATGCAATTTAATTTTAAATATACATATTGTTAATTACAACCTTGATATATCAATCGCGCTAGTGTGGTTCATTTTCTTAAGATTTCAGCAGAAACGTTGTAATTTTTATGTTAAGCATAATCCATGCGTGTATTGCATATATGCCCTCTTTGCCGTATCCCGTGCATCATCCTTCGCGACTGACGATGTTAAGTGTGTCCAGTACACTCCAAGGCGGGCGCCTGCCTGACAGCCTTCGGCGATGCGTGTGTTGAAGAAAAGTCTAAATTCTTGTCTTTCTTTCGGGTCTATTGCCACTCTTAATGTCGCGTACTCGGTTTTTGTGTGACACTGCTGTCTCGTGTCGGTCTTTATCTATTTATGACACATATATCTTTGACGCATCACTGGTTTGGGGTAGGATTTATTTCGGTAACTTTATTTTGTTTTTCGTTCTCGGAGACGTGTCTAATCACGATTTGTGGGGTGCTTTAAATCTCACCAATGACACAGTCACATGTTGGAGAAACCTAATCGAAGAGTTCCCGCGTTCCAGCATTTCGAATTATGCCAAGTAGGGAAAATGATGTCTCTCGGCGCCGATATTAGAATAATTTGTGTTCATTCATTCCGATTGGTTTGTCCGATTTAAACGAGCTCGCTCCTCGTGCTTGTTTGCACTCTATCAACTTTGACGGCGGTGTTTTGAGCACTCGTCATGTATACTACTCGGTTGTACTACCCACTTCAGTTCATGGGATATACCGCAATTGCAACGTGGTTAATACAAAGATCCCCATCGCCTAGTTGGTGAAATATTTTCCACGGTGGAGTCCCATGAGCATGCCAGGGCTTGCTTTGTTAAAACTATTGTGTTAAAAGTTCCAAGTTGTTTAAACGACAATGTAATGCGATAGAATGTATGTAAATTTCAGACCGCCTTTATGCGGCTCCACAAAGCAAAAACTCTCAAAGCCTAGTAACATCTACAGCAGAGATGTTAGCTCAAGTCCAAACGGTTCTCTCACTGATACAAATTGTCCTTGCCAACCACTGACCACTACGTTGAACTTAATCGGCCATTTTTTAAAGTCAGGGTTTCCTTTGATATTTTGGGGTGGAGGAGAAACGTGCCACAGTCATGACCACACGAGATATACACGTTCCAGACATTCGTTCGATGTCCTTACTTTAAGTTGAATAGTTCAAATTCCATTTATTTAGTTTCCACCAAATCCCACGTGTTTAGGTTACAATTGCTTGACAATGGCATATCAACAGTCAAAAATAAATAACCACAGTTCAATGACTGCGTACCATATCAGTTATCGGATCACAATAAATAAATTAATGCTATTCACGTTATGACAAACAGCTATTAACACCTCGTGCTGGGACACAACATTGTTTTTTTTTTGCATTGTGCAATTGGTCTTTCAAGCTCAGAACAGGTTGTATGATGCACACAGGTGTGTATACGAAATCGGTTTAAGATTCTGTGCAATGTAGGTGTAATAACAAATGGCGTATGCTTGGGCCTCCAAAAAATTCGGTCGTTGTAAGTATAGGAAATTCAGGGTCGTATATCAAAAATGCATGTGTCAGGTGTTTCCATCAACGGCGGCGTCTGTCTAGCAGACCGTCGCATGCACCCCATCCACTAAAACACGCGAACTTTATTTTATTGAAGGAACGGGGGACAAAGATCGTGGCCACCTCTCGTTTTTTAATGCCACGCTTGGCGAACATCAATGGTCCTCGCATGTAAATCAAGAGTGCATGTTGGGAGGGACAAGTGCTCCAGTCTTTGTTGCTTGTCAAGTGATACCCGCCAAAGGTTACATACACCCGATGGTTGTTGTGAGAGAAGTCCAGCATTATACCTAATCCAGCCTATCCATATAGAGCGTATAACGGTTACGATAAATGCAACAGCATCCCGTGCTGTGCGTCTTTCTAGTCACCGAAACGATCGGACATCAACGAGTTCATTGTCACGAAGAAGGAAAAAAAACGCATGCAATAAATGAACTCGACTCTATAACTCCAGGGTCAGCATCATCCATGGTCACGGTGTTAATTCCGTCAACAATTTCAGATCATTGGGAGGGGAGGGGGCGTCTGGTTCATGGTTAACATTACTTAGCGTAATAATGTTTTCTCGTTTTCACAAAGTGCATTCGACGAAGAGAAATTAGTGTGATACGAACATACACGGCGTGCTATACCTTTAAACCACACCTCTATAATCGGTGGCGAACTTGTGATAGTACCGCGACGTGACTTAGTAAACCTATTGAAAAGACAGTATTTAACTGCCATGGCATCCCGTCTGTCAAAGCCGGTTGAAAGGGTAACGACTTTTACTACCTGTTATAAACTTGAATTCAATATACCAAACTTCATAGATCCCGTAAAACAATTTACACATCGAGTCATTAAAATAAGCGAAGGGAACTGGACCGCGGTGGAAAAAAAGTATCTCATTCTCAGCAAACTAAGTGTTTCATTGCTATTGCTGACGTAAAAAAAGCACGTTGGGCGAGCCATAAAAATATTAGCGTAATAAATAAATTACTGATGTTCACCATCTGTGCGTAACCACCCGAAATGCGGGCCCTACTTTGTGAACGCACCGCTACATTTACTGAGCATTAATTTCTATGTGATTTTCTTTTCTTTCTTCACAGCAATTGTAAATGTCCTGTCAATACGAATACCAAGCATCGTGGCAATCAGGGGTGCTTACACCGGCTACTTCCTAGCAATGAATGAAATGGGGCAACTTTATGCATCGGTAAGTGCCACAAAACCTTCCCTTGTTTGTTTGTTTGCACGAAGTCTTTTTTTTTTCTCGGGTTCCCAATTTGGCTTTCCCACGCATTATACGTGCATGCATATACGGGGATTTGTTACAACACTGACACTGGCTGGTCAGCATTTTTCCACGCATATATATTACTGTGAATGTCAAATATAGCGTGGCAATTTTCTGCATTACACCACTGTATGGCGCTATAACACTCTCGATGTTCTCCATCAACATGAAATATCAACTAAAGATTTTAGTTCGATTTCGGCTTATTTTTTAATTTATTCAAAGCAAGAGGAATATTTATCCAGCACACTTTGACATACACAGAGTAACTGTGTTGTGCATACGAGGAAAATATGTCATCGATATCTTTTACGTTTGATTTCGTTATTAAAGGGCGGTAGTCGTCGCGCCACGCATGCGCGAAATATATGGGTCTCATATAAACAAAGATGGCGACTTTGACTGTTGCGCAGATCAACGAGTACAAACTGAGACGTTACCAAGCTTTAATTATGTATTTTATTAGGTGTTTAGAAGGTATCGAGCGGTATTTAGTGCTAGTTGCGACAAATGTCGCACATGCGCAACGCGACGACTATCGCCCTTTAAATTACTAAGAATTGTCGAATAATATATACATTTACCTCAAATAAGTAATTGTTGCGCTATAATCTGTTCATTGGAGACTCGTGTTTCTGTGTGTGGATTGATTGTTCGAAGCTTGACACTGGTGGCGGCCACCTTCGTCCAACTACATGTATTAGGATATTATCTTGGTATACGTGGCCGTGGTACAGGTACTGCTTACATTGTGATTATGGCGTGGAGCAGATGAACCACTGGTTCTGTGCCTGTTTCTAACAGTGTGCGTCCTCCCGGTGAATAACTCAACCTGAAGCACACATTGTCAAGGCGATTACGGTGTTGCTGTCGGTGTCAAGTGGACCGGAGTAATTTCACATTTGTGCTTGTACATACATGAATATACCTTACAAAGGGGTTAATTTTACTTGTGATTGTTTTTCCACAGAAGAATTTAACTGAACACTGCCACTTTAGAGAAGTGATATTGGAAAACATGTACAACACGTACGCATCAGCCAAGCATCCAATGCGCAGTGACCGGGCAAGGAGGAGAAAAGAAAACAAAAGGAGGAAAGATAGTCGGAGAAAGAGGAAAAAGCACAGGAAAGAAAAGAAGAGAGACAGAAAAGACAGAAAGAACTGGTACGTGGCTTTGGACAAGAATGGGGAGCCGAGGATAGGTCCCAAATCTAATTCAAAACAGAAAATGTCGCAATTTCTTGCAAGGCCGGTGGATCTCCAAAAATTGTCACCTAGGTTTATGAAGTCGTACCAGAATTAACTCCCTTGCCTGGAAACAAACGACTGTAGTTATAAAGAGACATACGCAATTTCTTGAACGTTTACTGTGGATATTTTGTACATAATTGTAAGATAACATTCTATTAAGTGAAGTAGACAAAAATACATTTTACTGTTGGTGATGACGTGGACCAATATCTGCTTTGTGTGTGTGCCCAGTGTTGTGTGTATACGACGCGAGTCCCGTATCCATGGAAACAACAACGTGCGTCCACTGCTTCCAATCATCAAAACTGAAACGAATTCAGAAATGGCTGAAATGAAAGACGTCTTTAAGAAAGTATGAAAAACTTGTATATGCTTGTATGTATTTATTTTTCTATTCAAAGAAGAAATATTATTTATTTATTTATTTACAAAGAACAAAATCGTTTTTTTTTCTTCATCAAGGCAACATTATTTTGCCTTCATTAACACCGAATCATGTCTTCAACAAGTGCGTTCGTTTTGGAATGCATACGTGGGGGTTCAGCGACATGTTGGTTTCACTAAAATACATGTATATGTGGGATAACTTAGGCGAGACCATTATTTACAGGTTGGAAAGTCTCCGTGTTAGAACAATACGTAATACTGTTTTTTTTAAATATTTATTTGCTTCTGCGCAGTGAATTTTTTTTCGTTAATGCTATGCAATCAGTGAACCGAAATCCATCCGGATAATAACTTTATTGCTACGCCATACGTGTGGCGCTGTCACAACTTAAAGTTAGTCGCACATTTGTATCATCGTTCATACAACCACGTGTGTGGTCGTTTCGGCAATCATGACGTGTGAACAGACACGAGTCACATGGGTAGATGTAACTCGTCCCACCCAGCATGAACATATTTAACCCCACGTACCTCATTTTGATTTCCCGGAACGCATATCGGTCACGTGCTAGTAATCAACGTATCGACAAGAGTTATTTGATTGTATAAAAATGGTATGAATTCAAGGAATAATTTTGAAAATATTATACATTTTATACAGAGGTCGAGTTAACACTATTGCAAGTAGATCCGTAGCTAGGGTTCAGAACACAAAATCATGGAATTTCAAAAAAATTATACTTGTATGACGTCATAACACACTGCCTGCCAGTTCTGAGATTTACTGAAGAACATACTGCAATATTTTCTTTTTTTAACCAATAAAATGTGCGCTTAAATGTGAGTTACATTGTCCGTGTGTTATTATTCACTGCACCAATCGCATCGACATTGTCTGTGTTACGCTTTCAACTTTCAAATATGACAGCCCATACCCACATTTTCTCATATTTTTAAAATCACAGCCTCGCTTTCGTCACAAACTACCGAGATTATGACAATGAATCTTTTATCGGCAGAACAATCACTAATATTCACCCATGGCCAAGACAATACGAGTATACATCATTTCTTTATTTTTTTACCCACGATTTAACACTTTTCAAATGTACGTTTGGCATTTTTGAAGAATACAAGAGTAAAAGATTTTCATTGTTGAAGTGCATGTTTTGATGTAAAGTTTTCAAAAATGTCAAACTTGTATTTTTATCGAAAAAAAGTGCAAGCCTTCTCAGCTCAAAGTCGGGGTTTAAAATGTGCCTACAATGCAACCATGTGTATTAGTTTGGTTGGCTATAGCTTCTAAAATTGGATAACTTTAGAGGCAAAAAAAAAAACACTGAACCAAGTTTTGAGCCGAGTCCAAAACTCGTGTAGCCATAATTTGTTATACATATTTGGTAAAAAAAATACTGGTAATAGTTTTGACTCAGTGTACGGTCATTTGTTCAATTTGGGAAGTGCCAATTCTTAATCAATCAGTGGAGACAAAAGAATTAAAGTCATTTTAACTGAATCTCTTTTATCAAAATAAAACTTGGCTACAAAATAACGTATTCCGTTCAGTGTCAACTATCGGCAAGTAAGAAATCAGTTGCCGACCAAAATGAAAAGTTTATCATTATAAAACAAACAAACACGTTCCTAATAAAAAACAATTGGCATATTCTTCGCGTCAAGGCAATTATTAGAATATAGACCCTAATCTAAGGCAATGTTGTTAGGGGTATACTATGATGTTTGGCATACATTATGATAGCCCGGATACACTATAATGCTGGGAATACACTATGATGTTGGGGATATATTATGATGGTCGAAATATACTATGATGTTGGGGATATACTATGATATTGAGGATATACTATGATGCTGGGGATACACTACGATGCTGGGGATACACCCTGATGTTGGGGATATACTATGATTTTGGGGATACACTATGATGCTGAGGATATACTATGACGGTCGAAATATACTATGACGCTGGGGATATACTTTGATGGTCGAAATATACTATAATGTTGGGAATACACTATGATGTTGGGGATATATTATGATGGTCGAAATATACTATGATGTTGGGGATATACTATGATATTGAGGATATACTATGATGTTGGGGATACACTACGGTGCTGGGGATACACCTTGATGTTGTGGATATACTATGATTTGGGGGATGCACTATGATGCTGAGAATATACTATGATGTCGGGGATATACAATGATTTTAGGGATACACTATGATGCTGAGGATATACTATGACGGTCGAATTATACTATAATGTTGGGGATATACTATAATGTTGGGAATATACTATGATGTTGGGAATACACTGTAGAAAGGCCGGACTACACAGATATTAACATTGTAGAATCATAATGATTGAAGTAATGAATGTGTACATAAGTTTTTATAATTAAAGATATCAAAGTTCGAAATATTTTTCTTTTAAGTTTTTGAGAACGGGAAAGATTATACAGAAGTGATATTCGTCTTCTATGATTCTGTTGATACCGGTGATATTGGATTGTACAGATACACGTAACCTGGGCAATGCAACCCTGAAATTTGTATTACTGACGCAGCGTAGGTACTGCTAGCAAAGTTTATAAATGAGAGTTGTTTCGAATATTTTATATCACCATCTTTGCAGAGCTGAAAGTCAATATCCCTAGATTTCTGATTAAACATAAAAAATAACCTTTCATTGCCATGTGTGACCCAGTCGTCACCGAAACCATAGAAACATATAAGGCATTTAAGGTAATGCGCCAAACATCTTGAGTTTTGTTCCACAAAGTGACATTGGAATTGATAGCAATGTGCAACGTAACAATCAGAATTCATTTAGGATGCGTACCCAAAATTTAACAAGTCTAACATGAAGTCGATAGTGTCTGTTGCGTATTTACTCACCAAGTTCACCTCCAACTACTGGGTTACAATTATATTTACAGAACTTGTTAAAAACACCTTCAACATCTTTATCAAATCCCCATATTCCCGACCCATACATGATTGGCATTCTGTCTGTGAAAATGTACGTAAAGACACATGGTTCAACACGATGCAACTTTTGTATATCATGTAATGTTGCAAGTTGACAGAGCATGTCTCTATTTCAGTCAGAAATTAGCCACCTGTTGACAAAATTCAGCATGACATGGTTTTAAAGCGGGGGAGTCGTCACCTGCACATGCGTCAGATGGTCATAACATGTCATTGTTTACAAACATTTGCGCTTTTAGCGTGTGTTGTTATCGTCGTTTGGGACTCAATTCCCGCGCATGCGCAGGTGACGGCCCTCCTGCTTTAAACGTGCCTATGGTCACTTGCCTGAATTTGACATTATAACAGCGAACCCGAATTCACGTGCCTGGTCGGTTAAATATACTTGTGCTTCATATTACAACCCTGTACTCGCCAATACAACCCCCTATATAGTTATACTGATATATTGCAGACAAGGCATCACCTTCATAAAGCCAATTTTGCGTTACACGGAATCTGCCACATTTCTTGTAAACCATCACATGTTCCTAAAAATAGTTAACTGTTAATTAAGTCAATAAATGAATAAAATAAATAAATAAATAAAATAGTATTACCGGTATATTCGCGCATGATACATTGATGTTGACGTCATAGTAACACGTACAGGGGGTACTGGAAGTGCGTTGTATATTACGTCACATGTATGCAAATGAAATCTCTAGTCACGTGTACCCGATGTGTCGTGTTGAGACGCGTGCTTGTCTTGTAGACTACTTGGCGATGTTAATGATGGAGTAAAAATCAAGATAAGATAATGGACATAATTACTCTATTGAAGACACCGGCCACTGAAAGGAAAAGATAACGTTATTGTTGTTAATCAATATAAATCGTTGGTGATCTAATACCGATGTCATTGATAAAGCGTTTAGCGCTTGGTCGTAAACAATGCGCGTTGTTTGTAAGGTTATCGATGCGTTCTACAGTACTGCCCACAGTTGTCGTAATGTCTGCCCGTCATACGCGACCTGGCGCCGGACAGCTCAAGTTGTACACTGCTGCCCGGAGTTGTCTTAGGGTCTGCTCATCATAGACGACATGGTGTCTGACAGGCCACTAGTTTTATGGGTGGTCCGTTCGTCACATGCGACCTAGCACTACGGTATGTTCCGTATCTAACTGTGTCTGTGTGTAGATTTATGTAAACCATATATTACAGTACATTATGGAACTAAAAATACCTGAAATAAACGAAAAATGGTCGTATGGATCTGCTCAACAATCCCAATTTGTTGTTAATATCTGATTGTGAACGGATTTTATAATTATTATGTCTTCTCGTGTTTTGTTGTATTGTATTTTATTGTATTGTGCTGCGGCAATACAAAGAGCGTACACCGTCCTTCAAACGTTATTTTTGAGCTAAAAGTTCAATTGACCGGACAAGGACTCGAAAAAACATCGATATTGCAAAATAACAGAGAGACAACCAAAACAAACAAACACGTACCAATGCATAATGAACCTCTTTCGTTGTCAGCCGAATTGCCTTTAAAGGCTCATAAATGAAACGCTGTCTTGTTTACAAATGTATTGTTCCATTAACCACGATTATCGAATTCTGGACGTTGCACGACTTTTTGGCTGAATGATTAATTTTGTCAACGAAAGGACAAATTTATTGATTTTGTCATACCATCAACATTCTTTACTTTAATGAAACTCAGATTCCGTTCATAACAGGATTGTGACCAACTGTAAAATTATGTTGTGTGATTACATCATGGTTATTAAAAAAAAAGATCTTTTTTAGTAACCGTAATTACATTTAAACAGTTTCGTAGTTTATTGATGGTCCAATTAGCACTAAGGTGAGAGATAGTGCAGTTGTATTTGCGTACAGTTGTCATGGAAACTATTTCAATTATAGTTAACAGTTCACACATGAGTGTTATTTGTACTACTATGCGGTCCAACAAAACAACTGTTGAATTCACCCTGATACCAGTTTTTGACATAAAACGACATAATTAAGGTGCGAATGAGGTCAAATAGGTATGCATTTTACAAGCATGGCAACAGGAACTGGATGGATTTTGGTGCCACCCTCCCTACCTCCCACACATAAAATGCATTACTCTATATGTAGAAACCCTGAACAAAAAAATGGTTGCCCCGTTTTCTGTCACTATCAACTCACAAACACCAAAACGTGTACTAGATGTAATCGGCGACCACCTGATTTGTATTTGGCTGCATTTAGAGAACAGACAGTTCCTATTTCTACAAGAGGTTGTACCGCAGTTAATATTATATTGGAATATGTTTGGATATTCAACAGTACATTCTTTTGACGAAATTGACTTCTTCTATGTCACAATGACTATAAATTGAATGTATTTTAGCATTCTATGGCGAATAAACAGGAAATTACGTAATTGTCAACGTAAAGCTAATTCTGATGAAATTCTTAAAAACTTTGGGATAACAAAATTCGGCCTAATTCGTCGTTTTTGTGTGGAAAAATCCCTTGCATACGAACATCTAATTACGCGAAGAACCTAGAACACTTTAAAACTAAAAATTGGCATTCCAGCTCAGCAGCCAATCAGCGACGGCCTAACGCTTAGATGACAATTTCGGTTTCAAATACCCCGGCTTAGTGTTCTATGTTCTTCGCGTAATTAGGTGTTCGTATGCAAGGGATTTTCCCACATAAAAACGACGAATTAGGCCGAATTTTGTTATCGGTTGGCTTAATATAACCACAACGGACCGTATTTTTGTGAAAGATTGGTATTTTTGTCCTGATTTGTAGGAATCTGAAAAACGCGTTTCACAACTTGTCTCTTATTTAGTTTTATGCGTCATTCAAGATGGCGGCCCCCATATAGTAAATATCGTATTTATTTTAATATCACGTGTGCGCCAGCTGACTGTGGGCCAATCAGATCTTGTCACGTAACATACGGCCACTCACTGAGAGGATCATGTCAAGTAATATATGGCCACTCACTGAGGGTATGGCTAATCAGATCATGTCACGTAATATATGGCCACTCACTGAGGGTATGGCCAATCAGATCATGTCACGTAATATATGACCACTCACTGAGGGGATGGCCAATCAGATCATGTCACGTAATATATGGCCACTCACTGAGGGTATGGCCAATCAGATCATGTCACGTAATATATGACCACTCACTGAGGGGATGGCCAATCAGATCATGTCACGTAATATATGGCCACTCACTGAAGGTATGGCCAATCAGATCATGTCACGTAATATATGACCACTCACTGAGGGGATGGCCAATCAGATCATGTTATGTAATATATGGCCATTCACTGAAGGTATGGCCAATCAGATCATGTCACGTAGTATATGACCACTCACTGAGGGTATGGCCAATCAGATCATGTCACGTAATATATGGCCACTCACTGAGGGTATGGCCAATCAGATCATGTCACGTAATATATGACCACTCACTGAGGGGATGGCCAATCAGATCATGTTACGTAATATATGGTAATATGCTGAGGGTATGGCCAATCAGATCAAGCAAAGAAGTCTATGTTTCCTCACTGAGTGGATGACCAACCAGATCAAATCAGGTAATATATGGCCACTCAATAATGGAATGGTTAGCCATATCATGTCTCGTAATCATATTTTCACTAATGAGGGTTATGGCCAACCAGATCATTTCACGAAATATAGGGTAACTCACCGAGGGTATGGCCAGTCAGATAATTTCACGTAATATATAGTCACTCACTCAGAATATGGACAACCAGATGATGTCATGTAACCTATGTACACTTACTGAAGGGATAGCCAACGAGATAAAAAAAAACTCAATCATGCAGCCAACCAATCAAGAATCCAGGCAACAAATTCATTAATCAATCAATTAATTAAACAGTGAACTAAATTTCCAGTAGTCCAATCATCAAGTAAACAACCAGCTGACCAGTCAACTAACAATTTAACCGGTTGGTATAATCCACCTTTTTAAATATTATAACTTATATACTTCGTATTTTATTATAAAATGGAATATAAAATTTCAAATCGACATTTCGCCAAAATACACATATTAAATTTAAGCCTCGAGAGTCATACAGGTGTCGTCATGGTTCTAGGTTAACTAGTTCAAACGAATGCAAACCATCAGTGCAGCCTGTGATGTGGTAACATACAGTAAACTTGTTGTTCAATCGTATGCATTGACTGACAACTCGTCCACGTGGCCGCCTATCGGAACGCAATGTTTTCAGTTGCGCGGAATGTACTGGGATTTAACAGACTAAAGATACAATACTTCATACGCATATTCCTTCCACAAGTTTTTAGAATATAAATAATACAAGTAACCTTTATTCAAACAACAACAACCCACGCGCCGGGTATTATGTCGCGTGCCAACCCCGCCTAAATTAACGGACCATTCTATCTGAACGATTGAAAGGGAAACAAATGATTACTTGGCGTCGCTAAATACTTGTGGATTGGAATTTATAGAGTATGAAAGAACATATTTCCTATTCGTACCGCTATTTCCTGCGGTATACTTTATAATTTGTGTCTGTTAGTCATCCAGGAAGTTGAGCGTGATTTATAATAAACTACATATACAATTAATCCAAATCAAGTAGTAACTTCCGCGGCTAAGCCAAACATCTATTCGCGGGAGTTGTGTCACCAGCATATTGATTTCTTACTAACTGGTGGATCTACACACCTCTCGCGCCAACTGAAGCGTCTCAGGCTGATGGGGGCGCTATTCCATTAAATGTAGACTTCTATTCTATCATCGGCGATGCATCCGCAATTCGGACACTATGAACGGCCGATCTGATTGACCATCCGTCAGTGAATGAACATAGACTACGTAACATGGTCTGAATGATCCATCCCGATAGTGAGTGGTCAGAGACTATGTATTAAACAAGATCCGGTTGGCCACCTCCTCAGTGAGTGACAAAATTTGTCACGGTACATGATCTGCTTGGCCATCCCGGGGGCCACCCTCGCGGTGAGCTTCTTCTCAGTGAGTGAACATAATCTGATTGGCCATCCCCCGAGTGCCTGCAAATCTGATTACGTAACATGATGTGATTGGACGCCCCATAAGTGAGTGAACAGATCACTGTTATAAGACAAAATCTGACCGCGTGAATTGGCCATAAATCAGTCAGTCAGTGAGTCCAACAACCAGCCATTCACGCAAATAATCAATCATCCAGTCTGTCAATTTTATTTAGACAATGCAGAAAATGTTAGCTTCAACGTTTATTGTTTTACATGATCTTGATAAAATAAAAAATATAAAGATCTGACTACCTAATATGGCCATTTCAGACCGCTAAATATAAACAAATACGTAATGCTGTCAACGCTTTACAATGAGAACCAACGGCATTTTCTGCAAAACGCATCGTTCAAATGGTTGGAGGAGAAAACACACTTTTTTGAATAAATTAAATGAATAAATTAAAAAATCTCTAATCAAACAATTAACGGTTGTTTTGATTGAACATGATATTGGAGAAGTCTATCTTCGGCTTCTAGTTATCCATGCCACAGAGAGGATTGTTACAATACATTACAACTATTCACACGAACTAAAGTATACTTTACTGGCCACTCGTACGAGACAATGACGTCCACAATTTTCCGATTTTATAACCAGATTCCGCGCGTGGAATGTCGACTGCAAATACAGCCATAAATACCGTAAATGCCGGTCTTTTACTAGTGCAGTAATTCAACGTCTCGTGCAATAGGAAAATCGTAGAGGTATGGGACTTTCTGGGGATCAACTGCACGTGGAAGAAATTTGACTCTTCTGTATTCAGGCTTGGTCATTGCCGCATTGCTTGGTTGTCCATTTCTATCAATTGCCACGTACCAAGATGAGCGATGACCGTACAGCAAATCCGACGTTCTCTTTTGGGCGCCTTGCTTGTGATGCGGATGACGTGCGGAAGAAAATCTTAGTAACCACTCTTCTCCAAAAGGCTCCTCCTTGAAAAGACAGTCTTTACCAATTGTGCTCTACATATAATGTATAAATAATCATATTAAGTATCTAGTAAAAAAGTTAACTACAATCAAATGACAAAGAATATTAACCGTTAACATTGGACGCTGTGAGCTATCATGCTAGATGGTAGTATAATGCCCCATAGGTAAAAAAGAGAAAGAAAACATGAATTGCTGACTGACCTTTGCGTATAACTGCCCGTATTTATTCATGGCAAGATAAAGGCCGGAATCAACACCTTTCAAAATAATTGTATTTGGCTTCATGAGAAGAGAGTATTTCAATATGGCTGTGAATAAAATAGATATACTTGTAATGTAAATTTCATTGATATCAGATTTGATAAATAACAATAAAGTTTAAATTAAACCCTCACAGTCATTGTGTGGCATTTGAATTTTGTGTAAAAAAACAGTGTATTTTATACGCGCCGTATTTGTCGCATGGGACCCATATCAAATAGGACGCGGCGCGGTGACAATGAGCGAGTTTAAACACATTATTATAAATAGAAGCCACAAAAGTAACACGCAATTGTTATTAGTTCTTCTCCGACAATGAAGAATTTGTGGACATGTTTTGCAAGTTGAATAAAATTACTTTAACATTTTGTTTTAATAAATTTACTAAATTATCTGTATCAGTACGTTTTTTGATTAAAATATATATGGATTGCATTTCAAGTTGTCATACAAATTTTAAGTTGTTGAGATTTCGGGGCAAGTACTCAGGAGTGATGTATGTCACATTTTCATGAATACCGACATCATTTAGGTATTAGTGTGATATGGGGTGGTTCTAATTGTGTTGCAGTTTGGTCGCTCGCGAAGACGTCTTCATCCGGGGAATGACAACGACATCGCTGCCGAATTGCATTATGGGATATACGTATATGAGTCAGTGATAGTCTCGCATCAGGAAGAATGTTGAATCGGTCTCGTCCCTCAGCAGTATAAACTAAAGTAAATTCTTTTTAACATAAACACGCGTTACTGGGTTTGGGAGAATAGCGCTCTATTTGACAGGGATGTAAAAACTGCCGTCAATGCACGTAAAAAATACAGTATTCTTGTCGTGAGTAGCGAATTGTCCGTGTGATGACTTGAATCTTCTCTAATGAAGTCTATAAATGAAACTAGCATCTGTTTGTCCCTCAAATAAACAAATGAAAAAAAAGGTGCACAGAACAAATAACCTGTATTTTCAAGGTCCATGATTTAACCACATCTCATTGAACTTAAATATATTGACCCGGCCATAAGCTCAAGATCGAATCAGGCGGGATAAAACTTAAAATTAACAAAATAATTTGTGACATGTGCTATAAGTATATTGATCTACGTATAGCTCACTTTGATATATCTAAGAAGGTTGTCTAGTCGTTTATAAAAAAATACGAAAAAACATTTCTCTTCGTTGTTAAAAGTGACAAAAATTGATTGATTCATGTATGTTTGTTAGAAATTGTTTTGAAACACGCAGTAAGACAAAAGGAAATTGTTGTCAGCACAGTTTCCTTTGTACAATTCACTTTGATCAATGTTTAACGAATTTTGTGTGATCTTGTTTTCATTTGTGGTCTAGTAGATATTTCAATTTCCGCTGGGGAAGAATACGTTACTGTAACAAATTGTATCATTGTTCGGATGCAATTATACGGCGGGTACGTGATTGTGTACTATTCTATCAGTTTCTTTCGTTTTTATGCATTACAATTTGAACACTTTTTTTCCCTTTGCAATTAGTGTACTGTAAAAACGTTCACGTAATTTACGCCCACCAAAATACTTGACGAAATGACGTGTTTAACTCGCGGTGATCAGTTTAGCGTGTACCGTTGACACTTTGATGTCGGTATCTTGGATGTCGGCGACTAATTTGTACGCAATATTGAAAGAATTCGCTGTAACACATTCCAGCATACATGAACATGACAAGTAGCATTTTCTCACATTTTTTTGGCCCACTCATCCCCGTAGACTCAATTTGGAATTCGTTTTTCAACACACCCAAAAGACTTTAAGTAAAAAAAAAAAGTATAATATCGGGTTCCGAAAAAGAATGGTGAAAATAATGCAATTTTGTCGGTTCACGAATTTGTGGGCCAACACAAACATTCCAGCCGTTCCGATGTCCATGACTATTCGCCGCGTTTACCTGGAATGTAGCTTTCCATTATGAGCGTTTGGTTTAATCATAACGTGCGCTGATACACAAGGTGTCGCCATAGCAACCAGTCAGCGAAGTAAGATTCGAAGTTTGATACACTACGTCTCCCGTGACAGTGTAGCTGATACTTTGTTGTCATAGCTGTGCCTATTGTACACACTAAGCGTGGTGTTGAAAGTACAATTAACAGCGGCTTTTCACGTTCGTAATAATTTACACTAAAAACAAGTATCGTTGGCGATTCACACATAATTATTAACAACATGAGCGTCTTTTCATATTATTGGAATAGAGAACGGCTCCTGGCAGCAAACCGTCGCGACGCAAGTAAGCCGATGACGAGAATTGAAAGATAGGTGATCACAGTTCAGGCTTGTGGATACAACCACAGGGGCGACAGGCACGCCGCACTCACACCTGTTAGCTCTCGTAAATCCATCCGGGGATATTGAACCGAAAGCTGTAACCGAGTTTACGTGTCTGCTATTCTAAAAAAACGATATCCAAAAAAACAAACCCTTGAGCCGAAAATAGATAATTGAAAGAGACGTGTCGTGGCTTGCCTGATATCACTCCAAATCGTACCAGTTGTTATTTTAAATAGGCTCCACGGGTACTGGTATGGTGTAACTATGACAGTATAAATGACGTCCTTGTAACGATTATAACAATTTAAGCCCAGTCACGTGTTTCTAACAGTTCAGTAACGGTACCCAAGCATCGCGGCCACGTGCAATTAAAACGCACAAATGGACACACATAGTTGACTTAATATTTACTTAAAAAAATACGGTCAGGGGAAAATGTTAAGAAAACTCACCATATCTGTCATGATCCCTAGCAGTGCCCCCAATCGTGCCGTTGGGAAAGATTTGGAGATGGTATCCGCTCTGACAATAGTACTGTCTGTAGTGAGTAGCGTCCACCACGGCTACCATCTCTTCCAGAGTAATATCAGTGTTGAAAAGTAACCAGTCACCGTCGTCGTCATTTTTTAAACCGTCTTCTAGCGAAGTGACGACGATGCAGAGCTCAGCAAAAAACGATGTTAACGCTATCAGCTTCATCATGTCCATGTGTGTTTTACTACAGTCGGGAGATTTATACGCATGGACATGTCTGTACATTACAACAACTACAAAGCGCGCCCCCTATTCTATAGAATTGCTTAATGTATTCCTCCCACTACGCTATACAACGCTGTAAAGGTGACAATGTAACAAAGCGAGAGGTCGAGAGCACGTACAGACCAGAGTCCCCATTAGCACTCACTTTAACAAATAAATAACCCAGGTACGTGTACGCTTATACTTAGATTAAGTAGTGGCTTAAACCGAAGTTGACCACAGTGTATGCATACAAAACTACAACGTAAGGGCTACGGAAATACTGAGAGGGCACAGTAAAGTATAGCGTCGCGTCGCGTATTGAGTCACAGTGGTGGAGACGTACTAAAACAACTGAGATTTTCGTACTGAAATCTCAGTTGCGTGTTTGTGTGTGGATGTGTTTGCGCAGAAACTACAGCGTTCTTTGGCATTCCACACTGAACTGTGTACAGTGAACTAGTGTATTCATGTAATCCACAATAATACGCTCAATAATCAAGGCAAAACAAGTGGTCATATGATCAAGTGATAAATTACTTATGTGCCATCGTGTCGCCCCCTGGCGTGCGTCTTGTCATGATTTTTTAGAGGGAGTGCCATAACATGGTTGAGGGCGTGGTGGTAACCATAACTTTTAAATACCATTTACTTTTATTTAGCGGAGAAGTAACCATGCATGCGGCATGCCTTAGTGTGACAGTGGTCGTCGTATAAACATTTTACATGCGTTGTACACGTGGCATGGGGCCCGTTCACAACGCGACGCGGCGACTGCTGGGTTTTAATTGCCTTTATTGTGGCGTATAAGTTTTTGTACCAAATATAATATAATTAAATATTATCGCACTATATTTTATGCTATTTCATTTTTAGCCAAGATCATACCTGAGATGTATAATCTATAACGTTATTCAGTTTTGCATATTTTTTTTGATTGAGCTAGTCAGCTGAAATCGAATTATTAACATTAACATACTGACACATGGTGGCGCTGTTGTGTCTGATAAAAAAAATACATGTGATGTCGAAGTGAGCCTCAGAATTAAGGAACTAACGGAAAAGGCTCGCAAAGTTGTTTGGTTCGTCTTGTTTTCCGCTCCTGGAGATCAAGTAACGAAGGTACGTGGAGGGAAGACACTTGTTTAGGACCATCGCAAGGCTCAGCTGTTTAAAATTAATGAAATATTTGCCATAAAAATACTGTAACAAGGGAATCATGAAATGACATATACATGTGAATGATAATATGTCATCTACATGGGAGCCGTGAAATAACATATTCACAGGAGTCATAAAATGCCATACACAAGATCGTGAAATTGCATATGCACGGGAGTCATGATATGGCATATACAAGGAAGTCTAGAAATGGCATACACAAGAGGATCGTGAAATGGCATACACAAGGGAGTTATAAAATGGCATACACAACAGGATCGTGAAATGGCATACACAAGGGAGTTATAAAATGGCATACACAAGAGAATCGTGAAATGGCATACATAAGAGGATTGTGAAATGACATATAGTACAAGGGAGTCATGAAATGACATACACAACAGGATCGTGAAATGGCATACACAAGGGAGTTATAAAATGGCATACACAAGAGAATCGTGAAATGGCATACATAAGAGGATTGTGAAATGACATATAGTACAAGGGAGTCATGAAATGACATACACAACAGGATCGTGAAATGGCATACACAAGGGAGTTATAAAATGGCATACACAAGAGAATCGTGAAATGACATACACAATAGGATCGTGAAATGGCTTACACAAGGGAGTTATAAAATGGCGTACACAAGAGAATCGTGAAATGACATACACAATAGGATCGTGAAATGGCATACACAAGGGAGTTATAAAATGGCATACACAAGAGAATCGTGAAATGACATACACAATAGGATGGTGAAATGGCATACACAAGGGAGTTATAAAATGGCATACACAAGAGAATCGTGAAATGGCATACATAAGAGGATGGTGAAATGGCATATACACGGGAGTTATAAAATGGCATACACAAGACTGTCGTGAAATGGCATATACACGGGAGTTATAAAATGCCATACACAAGTGAATCGTGAAATGGCATACACAAGAGGATCGTGAAATGGCATATACACGGGAGTTATAAAATGGCATACACAAGACTGTCGTGAAATGGCATATACACGGGAGTCATGAAATGGCATACACAAGAGGGTCGTGAAATGACATATAGTACAAGGGAGTCATGAAATGACATACACAACAGGATCGTGAAATGGCATACACAAGGGAGTTATAAAATGGCATACACAAGAGGATCGTGAAATGGCATACACAAGAGGATCGTGAAATGGCATACACAAGAGGATCGTGAAATGGCATATACACGGGAGTTATAAAATGGCATACACAAGACTGTCGTGAAATGGCATACACAAGAGGATCGTGAAATGGCATACACAAGAGGATCGTGAAATGGCATATGCACGGGAGTTATAAAATGGCATACACAAGAGAATCGTGAAATGGCATACACAAGAGGATCGTGAAATGGCATATACAAGGGAGTCATGAAATGACATACACAACAGGATCGTGAAATGGCATACACAAGGGAGTTATAAAATGGCATACACAAGAGAATCGTGAAATGACATACACAAGAGGATCGTGAAATGGCATATACACGGGAGTTATAAAATGGCATACACAAGACTGTCGTGAAATGGCATATACACGGGAGTCATGAAATGGCATACACAAGAGGATCGTGAAATGGAATATACACGGGAGTCATGAAATGGCATACACAAGACTGTCGTGAAATGGCATATACACGGGAGTCATGAAATGGCATACACAAGAGGGTCGTGAAATGACATATAGTACAAGGGAGTCATGAAATGACATACACAACAGGATCGTGAAATGGCATACACAAGGGAGTTATAAAGTGGCATACACAAGAGGATCGTGAAATGGCATACACAAGAGGAACGTGAAATGGCATATACACGGGAGTTATAAAATGTCATCTACGGGGGAGTCGTGAAATGATATATTCACGGGAGTCATTAAAAGACATATACAAGGAAGTCGTGAAATGGCATATACAAGAGGGCCGTGACATGGCATATACACGAGAGTCATGGAATGGCATATACAAGAGGGCCGTGACATGGCATATACACGAGAGTCATGGAATGGCATATACAAGAGGGCTGTCACGGTGAAATGGCATATACACGAGGGTAATGGAATGGCATATACGCGGGAGACGTTAATGTCGGGAGTGTAAGAATGCACTCATTCATTTTGTTCAGTTGAGATCATTTTAAGAAAATAAACAGAATGCTGTTGTCTGTGTGATACCTGTAATTTTGTATGGTAATGAAGACAGTTGAATATTTATTATGAATAACGTACAAGTACAGGATACTGAACAGGTAAGACTGTCGTATGGATGCATGTTAACTCCATGAATGATGTTTGTGAACTTTTGATTAAAATGTGAATTGTCTATGTAACACACCTTGTCCAATCTCCGAAAACTGGAAAATAGTTTGGTTAGTCTATCTGTACACCTACTTTACATATGATATAATTACCTATAAATAACGTATATAGAAAGCGTTAAGTGTTATTTGGTAGTAGTATTATCCCTCACCAGAATGAGTAATAATATTCCAAACTTCACCTTCACTGGCATATCCGTTTTGGTCAAATGTTTGTTCAAAATAATCAGAACATAATTTTGGTTGCCAGTGCAGATGCATAGATATCACGTACATAGTATAATACCGCCGAAGCTTGTTTTACCTTTCTGATAGTAGCGTTCACGAACAGCTTCTTAGCACGGACTAAGACATACTTGGCCCGTGCTAAGAATATGTGTGTGAACGTTCAGCACGAGCTAAGAAACACTAAGTACGGATCTGGCCCGTTTTTAAGACTAGGCCCAGATCCTTAGCACGGACTAACGGAGTGTGCGTGAACGCTTATTTCGGGCTAAGCGCCCCAAACACTATTGTGTTCAATGTTCATTCGGAAGATTTACTATTATATTCATATCTATTCTTTTCGGTATGCAATTTCCGAAACGACAATCACCGCGATAACATCAAGAGATATTGTTCTCGAGAAAAAAAAACTGATGATGGGACTCTGTGCTACTTCCTGTTATTCTGCAATCAGTACTTTCTGTAGAACTACTATCTTACTAGTTATTGTACTGAGTAATCATACTTAAAATGACTGAAGATTTTTGTATATTCTTAACACGTTTGGGCGTTCCATAGCCCGTGCTAACCACAGTTCTCTCCCGTACGTGAACGCAATTTGTCTATCCGATATGCAAACATATGAGATTAGCTTAAAGGGCGGCAGTCGTGCTGTTCGATATAGGACTCATAGCGACGTATACAACGCGTGTAAAATACATTGTTTATTTACATGAAATTCGAACACGCGCTTCGTGCAGCGAACACTACTAAAGTTATCAACATCAGTCTTTGTAAATTAGTTGTTTACTGATTTAAAAATAACTAAATAGACAAATCACTCTATTAAATGTGAAAGTATTCGACACATTAACTGCATGTGTAAAATAACCCTGATTTTGAAGTTTGTACGTTGTCGTTTACGGTACGGATAAAGAATGACCTTCTTAGTGGGACATGGCCCCGGGAAATGTTCCTGAATGAGCGCCGCCAAACGACAACATGGTTCTAAATGGGGAATCCCCAGATAACATTCAGTAGAATTAATCACGTGATCAACGCGGAAGTGGGCTACAATATTGCACAACAAAGGTAAGATTGTTAATTTAAACTTCATGGTAGAAAAAAGGTGCTGTACTTCAAAACACGGTCAGTTTATGCATATGGCATAAATATACAGGATATATGATTGATAGAACGTTACATTCATAGACAATCACGCTCGGCTTCTAGTATTTGTTTTTATAGCGAGGCCGGGAGTGCGATGCATTCAGGTAACCAGGAACTGTGCTTGTTATCTCGTACTCAACGTAGTGCGTCCATGTATGGGTCATGTGACGTTAAGTCAACTGAAATGATTGGTTCGTACGGAAGCGCCATATTGTTTTTTTTTTTATTTATAGTGATTTAATTATGACGGAAATACCCAAATAACTATTTGAGTATTTGTTAGTCGGCACAGTTGTCTTGGATTGTGATGAGTTCACCCACCACTTTCTGCTTTCGATAAATTGACCATTCAACTGAAAAACAGAATACCCAAACAAACGTAAATAAAAACCAATTAATCACACTTATACAAACATTGTTACAAAAAAGGGCAATTATGGCGTAGTTGCTTTACTTACAATGTTCCCGTCTCTTGTTAAATGCTGGAAGTGACCTTTGGTCAGTGATCTTTAAACTAGAGACATGTACACATGTTTGACCTTTGATCTGCTCAACGTTTGTACCAGAAATTTGCATTTCTTTATGAATTGATTTTCTCTTGAAATAACATAAATGATCCCAAAACACCCAGGTACCCTACATGACAAGTTTGGCCGGGAAAATAGATTAATAAATGTTAATTAATAAATGTTATTCCCTTGTACAATCTACATTCACAGGAGTACACAATGGGAAATGAATCGAGTAGACTTGATAAAAAGGAGAGTTCAACGAGAGGTGGTGAAGTTGCCACGAGTTTTGAAAGAGCATTAACTGAGGCACTGCGCGAGATTATCGAAGACTGCCAAGATTCAACAAGTGTTACCCCAGAACAAATACAACACGGATGGGACCCCGCGGATTGTTCTGCGAACATGGCAGTCTTAGAAGACGGAGTAACAGCACGACGAAGCACACGATCCATGCAAACTGATGCCATTAGAGGAAAAAAAGGATATCGTTCAGGGACTCATACATTTGAGTTTAAATGTATTAGCCGTGAACGAGGTTCACATGCCATGGTTGGCATAGCTACGCCCGACGCTCCACTGAGCTGCGATGGCTACTCCAATTTACTGGGCTCCACAAGCGCATCTTGGGGGTGGAACCTTACAGATAGAAACCTTGTTCACAACGGTAAAGTGATTGGTAAATATCCACCCAAATCAAATTACTCTGTACCAGATACATTTTACGCCATTCTGAATGCCGACAAAGGAATTCTCAGGTGCGTATTGCAATTATTCCCCTTTCTTGGAAGGGATCGCTCAGGCAATGCATGGCTACCAATCCTAAAACGGGTTTTCAGTTTTATCCTTATGTATATGAATAATGGTATTGTAATCTCTGCTGACATGGTTAACGCAATTGCTCCATATGTTCCATATAAGAGCTCAGCAGCGAGATGTCAGTCCAAGAAAGTCGAACGACATGGGACAATGACACATACTTTCATTGGCCCGTTTAAAAAAAACGCAATTCTGAGGCTATTACATGTAATACATTATAAACCAGTATGTCACCTGTTTTAAATATTGAAGTGTTTAAAATATCCTCAACCATGTAAGATCCCACTCAAACAAATCACCAAAACCAAATTTTGAAATATTGCCATACCGATTTGCCCCAAACCATAGACCGTAGAGAAGGTCTATGCCCAAACAGGCAAAACTTGCTATTTTCACCCTCTTTTAACCGAATACGGTAACCCTATATGTTTATTACATTTTTGTCTTCCTGGAGAACTATGAAATAATTACATTACTTTTATCGATTTCACTACATTCACAATTCTTCATCTTATTGTGTGGTTTAACGATTACCAAAGCTTAAAATTCTACAATAAATAAATATTACATTGAAATTAAACTAAATATAAAAAAAAAACTTGAGAAAAAATGAGAAATAAAACAAGAATGATATTTTGTTATTATTTGTTTTTCTAGCTTCAAGGCTAATGACGAAGACCTGGGCGTGGCGTTCAATGACCTGCCACGGCAGAATCTACTGAAACCACTTTGTGTTGCCACCTGTGCATCAAAAGACAGTTGTGACATTCGAATGAAGTACATGGGATGTAGTGGTAAGACATACTTTCGAAACAGTAAGATGACGATAGTGCCGTTATTACAAGTTATAACAATAACTTTCATAGTTACGATTATGGAGGTACAAATGAAATTTACGACACATGTTTCATGTCATTGTATATTGCAGGAAAAATCACCCAGTTCAGCGAGACTGGCGAACAAGTTGTATCGACTGTCGCACCAACTGGCCGTACTTACTACACTCTGCACCCAAATTGTGGAGATAATATACAACTCATGCACAATGGACGCGTCGCAAAACGACAAAAGTTAGTATAAAACAGTGTAATAACGTTCCATATCTCCATACCAGGCATGTAATGAAAATCTAGGTTGAGTGGTCAATAGAGGGAATGGTACTATTTCAAAAGTTGATGGTAGTTATATGTGTGTTTGTAATATAAACTCGCCCGATTCCTCTAACTGTAAGTTCGTGGCATTTCTGGCAACATGTATAAAGGCTATGGATTAATTTTAACTCCAGAAATAGAAATGTTACCAATACATTGTGTCGTAAATTTTATTTTTCCTAAAGGCTACACTCGTTCAAGCTGAAACCCTTTGTGTCAGCAAAATTTGTCCCTCAAAATGCAGGAAATAGCGTTTCAGAGGGTCTAGATTTCCGGTAAGGTCGCGCCGAAGGCGCGAGGGGTAGTGAGCAGACGCACCCTCCATTATAAAAAATTCGTACCACCGCCTCTGTTCAATAAATCCGACTTGGTCACTTAATGCAATTTTTTGTATGGTGAACTCTGTACATTGCAAAACTAGTCCTATTTTTATTGCAAGATCAATGGCTTGTCAATAAATAACAAGAATTGCAAAAGCTAATACAAATTTGCTTTTAATACGACAAGATGCGAAATAGAGAACGAATCAATCAACAAGACCATGCGATAATTTCCTGTTACACTTATTTATACCGACCATTCGTGACCCCCCAACAACTGAACAACAGATAAGTAGTGATTCGAGCTAAATATCGAGCTAATATGTATTGCAGAATACCTGTTTTTTTTGTCAAGAATTCCCTCTGAATGTATCTTCCGAATAATGCCATATAGCATATGTTGAGCAGGTTGCGTTCTAGACTGGCGCAGTCGGGCGATTAATTTGTTTTTGTAGTTTAAATAAAATTTAAAAAAATCGCGAAATGGAGGTGTTAGCGCAAACTTTCGCAGTCACAAGGGATTTTGCGCTAACACCTCCATTTCGCAATTTATTTAATTTTATTTAAACTACAAAAACAAATTAATCGCCCCGACTGAGCCAGTCTAGTTGCCTTCTTACTTTGTGTAAATAAACATTTGATTCTTATAATTGTTCACAGTGCGGGAGTCGATTTTAATGATGGTGTAGTTATGACGGCTCAGCCATTAAAGACGGATGAACTGTTTGAAGTTCGTCTAGATACCAAGGTAGCGCGATGGAGTGGTTGTCTTGAGATTGGATTCACCAGCAACGCGCCTGACAGCTTTCAAATTCCGCCCACTATGACGCAATGCAAAGAAGGAGTAACCCTTATGTGGAGTGGTTCTAACATCATGAAGAATGGCAAGAAAGTGATAGAACTTGACACTGATTTAGACGACTGTAGTGTAAGTTACCATGGTTACATTTTTGAAAACAAACAAAGCATTATCACAACCACCGTCCGTAAAACAAACTGGCCATATTGGTATTACCTCAGTCCTTCTACAGAACCCGATGAAGTGGTATTTGTGGCGACAATAGAGGAGTTGTGGTATTATAGACGGGTCGAGTGATGACACGTTGTTTTCCTTGCAGATTGGCGATACCATTGGTATTGTCCGTAGAGACGACGAATCGTTTCACCTTTATTACAATGGTGAGGTACTTAGGAGAGCTGTTCGATTGAGGAGTACGCCGTCCATTGTATATGGTGTGATTGATTTGTATGGCCAGGCCGAACGTATCACAGTATTAGGTAAGAACACTCACTCAGAGTTATTTTGATTCCAATCATATCCTACATACGTATTGTCTATAGACATACTTCGTCATTGATTTGCATCAGCTTATAACAACATTTATTTCACCAATGTCAGGTACGCAGTTAACTGGATCTCTCTCAGCCTCTCGGGCGCCAGCAAAGACCAAAATTGAGGCTACTGGTAATGATCCCAACTCCGTCATGATGAGAATGAGAGAAACGTTGGATCTGATAAAAATGGGCTCTGATATTGACATACGCACAGTCTCCATTTCTATAGCGCAGCATATTCTTCAGCCTTATCACGACACAGAAAGTGAAAGACTCCGCCAAAGATTTGGTGACCATCTTGCAGATATAGGGGCGGCAGCTGAACTTAAACAGTTACTGGAGCGCTTGAATGCGAAGGGAATGGGCAGTGAACATGTATGGTTAGGTATGAACGTGGTTCGTAGTAGTTGCTGGAACTATTCGGATGCAAGTCTCCGGTTTTGTAAACAGCTTGGTCAATGTGGTATACTGGAAATGATGTTGAAAGATTTAGATCGTTATGGACCTCATAGTTCCACAGATGAGGTAAGAAAACAGAGGACAAAATGACGCGTTCCTTTCAAGTCTGCCGCGATTTTGATGACGCCTGTAATACACAAATTATCAAAATGGTATTTGTGTTTTGTTATTTACCGTCGTGTATCCATAGCAGCGCTTTCTAATTTAACACGGTTTATAAATAGAAAGTAATGACAAGACACCAATCACAGTTCCCGCAGTCGGCCCGGGAACGTGCAGGAAACGGCCACACTGTTATGTCCTCGGCTGTACTTGTTTCAAATACAAATATTACATTGAAATTCATATGTACTTTTAATGGGTCTGTGTCATTTTGTTTAATTAAATTTAAGTCGTTTTAGCTGGGTGTCAAATACACCGTGTGCTTTTAAATAATGTATGAATTGATGAAACTATTGCATACATAATTTCATATCTGGCAGACTGTTGAAATGAAATAGTTTGTATGACAACTTCCGTAGTTCTTAATGGGGCGACCAATACCTTTATTGAACTTATAATGTCGTAATGACGAGCATACATCACAATAGTACAGTTGCATACAGTCCTATGACTGTTAAATAATTATACAAATTTCCAATATATATTTAATATTACAGAAAAAGCGTTTTATTGTTGTATCCGCAATGAGCATCCTTCACAACTCTGCAAAGGCTACTGAAAATAAAGATGTATATTTCAGGCTTCGTGCAGTCCAGAGAATCTCACCATTTCTAAAGTCCAATGACAAAGAGTTGGCCAGCGATGCTTTGTTAACCTTATCATATGTGGTGGAAGACGACAAAGTTAACCTATTAGAAGCAGATTCACAGTCGATAACCATTATTCTGCAACGTCTCCAAAGTGCATTGACAAATCCTACAACCTTAAGATCAGCTGAAGGAGGCTATTCTGCCCGGGAACTTGTCACGGGGCTTGGCAATATTGGTGCTAATGACAAGAACAAAATGACCATCGTAGACAACGGTGCCGTGCCTTTGTTAGTAGACCTAATGAAAGTCGACCGTCACGCCGAACAAGAATGCGCTGCTAATACACTGTGGATTCTCGCCCGACTAGATAGAAATAAAGGACAAATTGCCAAAAATAGAGAAGTGATCCCGACGCTCACAAAACTCACTGCAAGTTCGAACCTTGCAGTCAAACAAGCAGCAGATAGGGCGCTGATGCGAGTGAAACCCGTGTTTGGTCTTACCCAAGGTATGTTCTAAGTCAATAGTAGTATAGGTCTAATGATTTACTAAATCCTTACTAGTTTATTTCACTTACACGTGACACGATGTAGATTCTTATACATATTTTCTATCTTCTTTATACTCAAGTCTATACTGGACCTTCAGCTGACGTCAAATGTGCGTATAGATCACTATGTGAGCGTTTTAAAACTTCTCTACAATTATCTGGTAAGTTATAAAATAATTCTAATTTGTTTTCTGTGGAAACTTTTCCGAAATTTTCAGTTCTCCATTTACTTATTGTGTATGTCACGATTTACTAATGCTATTTCACAGAGTACTTCTTCAATGAAGAATATGATATGTGTTATTGTACATCCTGTCACTGTGCCAGAGGTGATAAACTATATTACGCTCGTGGAAACCCAGCAAAGGACTATGGTGTTCCAATGGGATGGTGTCGATTTGCCTTGAAGTAAGTTTGTATAAGATGAATCTGTCGTGTATGATGTGCTCAATCTACGTAGCATAATATGCGTATCTGTTGTGGAGGCCACTCTGCATTGACTCTGGATTTAAACCCACCTGTTTTACCGTGGTAAATCTTTGCCTGTCATTCGTGTAATATATATATGTTCTTTTTGCGATTCTAAATTGTTTATGTTTTTATACAGAGTTCCAGAGCGAGCTAAGGCTCTTGAAGTTTTCGAAAAATGGCATGTTGCTTTCCATGGAACTACTGTGAGAGCAGTAAAACCAATTCTTGAAGGTGGTGATCTGCTTTTTCCAGGTTTGTTTTGTGTTTTACATTTATTGAACGTTCTATCATATCATTTACAAAGACTACATTCTTTTGACGGGATGACTTCATAGGGACTACATCCACAATTCTGCGCTTGCAAGAGTTCATCTTATTGTTTGGCAAATCATAAGTGTTCCAATTTAATAACCATGGCATATTTTCATTATAAACTGGCATCATGATATTTGTGGATAGAAATTCATTTTCGTCGGTCTTTACACACGCATTTTCCTTGTCTGTATTGACAAAGTGGAGATGGGTCAGAAATAAACTTTGAACTGAGATTCAGTGTTCAGGCAATGGTGACGTATTATGGACTGTGACACGTATCACTTAAGTATCATGCCTTTCTTCTGTGACCTACATTTTACATTTATTTTTACTAACAGGTGATATTATACTAGGGGGAAAAGAGCTTCGCGAAGAAGATGGACACTTTACTGATGATTTTAAGCCAGAGGGATTTGATACAAAACAATTGTTTCTTTCTCCCAGTATTAGATATTCGGGCTGTGATGTATACGCAAAGACCACCGAGTAAGGACACAGTCATTTCACTCTCAGTATTCGTAATTGTTTTAACTGATCCACCGAGTAAGGACAGGGTCATTTCATTCTTCCAGTATTCATAGTTGTATTATCTGATCCATCGAGTAAGAACAAGGTCATTTCACTCCTCCAGTAGTCGTAGTTGTATTATCTGATCCACCGAGTAAGGACAAGGTCATTTCACTTTTTCATTATTCATAGTTGTATTATCTGATCCACCGAGTAAGGACAAGGTCATTTCACTTTTTCATTATTCATAGTTGTATTATCTGATCCACCGAGTAAGGACAAGGTCATTTCACTCTTTCAGTATTCATAGTTGTATTATCTGATGCATTTCTAATCTGTTAAATTAGTGTATATCAAACGTTATTCTATTTACAGTTTCAAAGACACTTTGACTAAAAAACGTTACAAAGCCAGGGTGGTCTTCCAGGTGTGCATCAGACCAGCTTCCTACAAAGTTGGAAGGGAAACTATAGCAGCTGAAGAAGAGATTGATCCAAAGTTTAGCAATCAAGAAATTGAATGGTTTACTAAAGAACGTGGATGCGTCATTCTTTATGGTTTATTGGTTAAAATGGAATGACAGAATGTGATTGCATATAGTTAAACAGAATCCCAGCAACGTTCAGTAATTCACTAACAAAGATTATAACATATTGCATCCATTCATTTACATTCACAATACACTTGTTGGAAGTAAACTTTAAATATATCTATTTCATATTTGAAGGTTACGTATTGAAACGTATTGTAACATGTATAGTTAATATATACTTGTTTTGTTGTTGATTTCACCGAGTTGAAAAACTGTAATTCAAGTATACTAATTTCCATCTACCAGTAATTGGATTCTTATATTCGAACAAATACGTACAATTCAAGTATACTAGTAGTACAACTATGAGTGTGTTAAAGAAAACTAACGATCACTTGTTGAAGTGAGGACACCAGATCTATAAACGTGCGAGAAGGGTACAAAGTAAGAGTTTCTGGAGCTTAATTGCGTGTTGTGTGTTTGTATAGTAACAATCAGACAATGAGAACAAATATGTACTTATATAGGAGTACTAATTCGTTGACTGACAATGCTTTCATGTTTTTGTTAGCATCAATGTTTATGACTGTGAGAAGATTTTTGTCGAGGTAATATTTTTAGTATTGTATACAGGTATGCTCGCGTTTTCAGTGTCATCGTAAACATCAATGTTATAATGTATTAAGTGACTAACACATAACCACGACGTTATATAATATACCAGTGCTGTGTAAACTCAATTCAATTTTTGTGAACAAAATATGATTGGGTGGTGAGTACAAAATAAATGTACATGACAAATTAGTAACTTGTCATGAGTTAGCAGTGTAATCATTAGAATGACAGTCAGAAAACGTCCAATTGGTTTTAAGTTAGTGATTTTTCAAAAGTAATTACAGCTGAACTAATAAATGATTTGAGTAGGTAATTAATTTGATATCCATTGAAATACAGTTTGTGGGCGAAAGATGAGGACAGCTGGGATGGATGAAATAGTCCATTCCAGCTAAGGATGAGATCATCTGTCCCAGTTTATGAGTTGGAAAAAGTGAGGATGAAATACAAACACCCCTGTCAAAACAACAAAATAAAATATCACAGTCCATTATACAGACAGCTTATAGAATGAATTGAACTGTCACATTCTAAGAGTTGGACAGATACAGGACTTGTGAACAGGCATGACATCATTTATTATAGCCCACCAGTTGAACAGATATGGATGAAATAGGATATCACAGTACATGAGTTGAATAGATATGGATGAAATAAGATATACTACAAAAAGGGAATAAATAAAGATGGTAAAATCAAAGTAGAAAAGAAAAGTTACCTTTTGAGTAAAATTCAAAGAGGAAATCAAGATATGAGACAGAATAACTTGATTTTGTGGTTGCATTGATTTCATGTGGATATATCATAGAAAGTTAATTGTTGGAAGGATTGTTGACGGAATGTACGCCATCATTATACGTGAAGGTGAAATTGAATGATTTCGCTTCCCTGTGTCTTCTATTGACGATTTGGCTTGGCCGATTTCTTTCAAACTTGGCAGGTAGGTCTCACCTTCACCCTAGTTATTAAGAAAAATCTGAAAACAATTTTTGGCCCACCGTTGCCATAGCAACTGCCAAAAAACTGATTTTTGGATAGCTTCGCGCCAAATGTATCTCCTCCTACAAACTTAAGATAAAACACTTCAGAGATAGCTCATTCTACTCAGCTTGAGTGTGGGCACAAAATTACTATTTTAATTTTTGATATCTTTTTTCATTACCGAGAAATTTGATCCCTAAGTTGGGGTAACGTTTCACCAGCAACGGCTTTTAACTCCTCTGTGATTTTTACGGCTCGGCTGATTTTGTTCATACTTCAGAGGTAGGTCGTACCGTCACTAATTGGAAAAAAATCCTGGCGCACCACTGCCATTGCAACATCCAAAAACTGATTTTTGAATACTTTCGCCCCAAATGTATTACCTCCTACCAGTTTTGTAATAGCAGTGTTCAAGTGACCATGCTTTTTATTTTGGCTACGTTGCCCACTGGTAGGAGATCACCGGCGCCGACATTGTTACACTGTATCAACGTAATCCCAACGCAACTTTGAATGAACTGTAAATGCTGCCTTCATTCTAGAAAATCCTATCGCAAAACGGTTGGAAATAATAAATGTAACAGCAGAATACGTCCTAGCACAGTCACTCTACTACTAGTAGAGTGACTGTGGTCCTAGTAACAAACTAAGTGAGTTCTAAAGACTGAATGGTGTTTGCGAACTTCGTATACGGGCCCATTTAGTTATAAACGGACGTTAGCTTCACGTTTATGCCATGGAAACAGCCAAAAACATATTGCTTGTTTTTGAGCGGATCTGATCGCCAACCAGCCTACCGGCTTGTTTTACATTTCTGTGACATCAAAATAACGCATGTTATTGCCTGGAATTCGCAATAGCTCAGTTTTCAGAGGATCTACCTGATAGAGTTTTGAACCATACCCTGAGCCAACTTTTTCAATAATTGAAGACAATCAAAACTCTGCCTCTTTGTTAACTCCAACAAATTGCAATTAGAAAACTAAGAAAGAAATAAGATATCAGTCAAGGATGTGGACAGCTATGCAATGAGAATACAAACAATTACAGTCCATGGTGCGAATTGATTTGAGCCAATTACATTTTAACATTTAAGGGAGAAATGGACAGCTAAGAATGAAATTAAGCATGGGGGTTTTCAACCCGCCTATTCACATAGTTCATACCCACCATAGACTCTGGTCAGTCAAAATGACTATTTTGAACTGTAGACATTAATCTGCAATCAGCCAATAACACAGAGAAATCTAGGTAAGGGAAAACCCATGACCTCATAGATTTTCTTCCACGTCACGCAACACGCGACCAATGTAAAGAGGGCAGCGCCATCTTGCCTTATCTTCACTCCCCTTTTTTCTCTGTACGCTACGGAAAGTGGGGTGGACCTGAAGTCTATGGTGGGTATGAACTATGTGAATAGGCAGGTTGAAAAACGCTGTGCCTAAATTCACTACGTTCAATTACTCACCATAGACTCCAGTAGGCAGAGTCAGACACCGAGAGGTGGTGGGTTTCCGAGCAAAACAGAAAAAAAGGAGTACTCAATATAAAGGAGTGTCCCATCCTGGGACAACATTTTTACTTATGACTACCACCTAGCTAAGACCAATGAAAAACGGTGTTTTACCTTGCCAGTGTCGTCCCCATAGTGAAAGCATACTGCTAATAGGGTGATGGGGGTCGGCATTGCCTGAGGACGCTAGACCCAAACCTAATTTCTGGGGGTAAATAACATTCCAAAAAGAAAGAAAAGAGGCCGAAACAGTTCTGCATGAGGACATAGGCCGAAAGCGAGACCTAGGAACATCCAAGCAGTGCTGACAGGTGAAACTTCTCCGCACAAATCTGTAGGCAAGACTACTCTATCGCCTATGCTTCCCTGTGAACGCTCGGGCTGGGCCATTCAAGTCTGACCAGCTATAAGGGGACCCACCCTAAAAAGACTTTCCTCATTGGATTGCGTGTCTCTAATAATTGATAGGCGTTCTCCAGAAGCCTGCCCTCAGTACATGTTTGAAGAGGCACCGGATGCAAAAGCGCTAATGAGTTTGCACACATCTCATGCGCCCGTAATTGGCGTTTCTGTAGACCCTGTGTGGAAGATGCCAGATACCTTATCTTGGTTGCGTAGCAACTAGTCGTCTAGGTACGGGTTGATGTGAACCAACGACCAATGCAGCAGCAGCACCACCTGTTACAACACTCGGGTGAAAACGTATGGAGCCGTGCATAGCTCGAAGGGCAGCACCTTGAATTTGAATATCTGGCCCTAATGGGCGAATCGAAGGAGCCGATGGCTCGCTGGGTGCATTGGTATGTGCAGGTAAGCATCGCGAGGCTAACCAATCAAAACGCTGCACGGAGAGTAAAACTGTGATTTGTGTCTCCATATGGAACCAATCGAGGGATACATACTGATTTAGCTTGCCTTAAGTCCAGAACTGGCCGCCAGCCACCTGTAGCCTTTGGAACTACGAACACATGTGAGTAGAAACTTGTCGCTGGGTCTTCTTTTTCTGTGTATGGCGCCCTTTGTAAGCAAACTGTCTACCTTCTGTTAGATTTCTTCTGCTTTGAAGGGATCTCCTGGGAGCGTTGACAGGAGAGGTGGAGATAGCAGCAGAATTTTGTAACCGTGTGGATCGTTTACTCGCTGCCTCCAAGCCGGAATACATCGGCGCAATCTGAGTGCGATAGAGATATGTGGCCATCACATCACGACCCCCCTTGTCCTGACGGAAGCGATGACTTATCCCTCCTCGGAAGAGTAGGGGCACTTGCCTCCTTGCTGCTTCTGGCCAGTGGGTGCTGACTTTGGTCGCTGTGTTTTCTCAGCTTGGGGTCCTTTCTGCTTGACCTTGGCAGCAGCCAACTTGCTTGCGGATTCCACCTGTACCATCTGGTCGATGGCATCCAGAAGCTCCGAGACTGCACCCTCCATCTTCCCATCAAAGAGGGTGGAAGAGGTTCAGTCTGCATAACTGAGATGGTGGCGCACCCTGTGACTCAAACTGCGAAAACTGCGAAAACAGCATCCCGCTGCACAGAGGTAGCCCCTGCCAAGAGTGCCAGATGACACTGCAGGATATCACACATAGCCGTGTGATGTCCCACCAAAAGCTATGTCTGCTGGTCTAGAAGGCTGGTGCGTTCCGCCTTTCAGACTTCAGAGTCCTGGAGATGCAACATAATGCGTTCCAGTGTGTCGGCCACAAACTCCAAAAGTTAATGGGTCGCAACATTGCTCTCAGGGCGTGGTGGATTGTTTCTGACTGAGCTGCCGAAAAATTCCATGAACGCTGCCATCCCCCCTTGCCCGTCCAACCAAACAGGGTCGGGGAATGGAACTGAGGGATCTGGTCAAACGTGAGGTTTGGCTCTGATACCAGACACCACATCGATCAAGTAGCGCTTGGTCCAGTGGAAAGAGTTAAGCATGAGATTGCCTGTGGGTCCTTAAAGATGGAGTGATCTGTAGCGGAGACAGGGCTCAGGAAAAAACCTGTCATTGGCTCCAACTGACGATCCCTGGCTGGTCAGTGCGCAGGGGGGGGGGGGGGCTTGGGTCCACCGCTGTCGGCCCCCACCCGCCAACCCAGTACCCAGGTACTGGTAGAAGTTAGATAATAGCACAACACGTTTGAATACATTTACATTTGCAATGGCTTATCATTAGAGACTGTTCTGGGTTTTCGTGTCAAAGATAAACTGCAATAATGAGAACTAGGCACTTGTTGTAGAGGTCTATGAAATGCAGAGAATGTAGGCTACATTATGGAAAAAATGTCAGAACCACAGTTTATTATTCAATGAAATAAAAAATAGACATAAAAAACATCAATAGTACTCAAATGGTTGGTAAAATCTAATTTTCAACGAATATATACAGTATACAATTATACAGGGAACAGTAAGATATACATTAGGCCAGGAAAAAAAATTCTCTGTTTCTCATTTCATGGAAATTTAAAAATTTTTTTTTTTTAATACTGAGCTAAAATGGGAAAAATTTGAGACAAGTGCGAGTACAGGCGCATTTTGGAATGCTTTAGAAGGAAAAAAACGTCCGAGGCGCCTAGTTCAAAATGATGTGCGCAGAAACGAGAAACAGAGATATTTTTTTTCTCAGCCTTTGTGGTCAATTATAGAGTATGAAGTAACCATAGTGCATGTAAAAAATGACATTTTCCTTTCTCTCTTTTCACTTCTTTCTTCTATAAACCATAAACACTTCTGTAAACAATGATGTTGAGTTTAAAATAAATCAATACACATATGAAATTACACATTACTGTAAAATACATTATTTTCGCTTGGAATTAATTTTTGCTGATGGAATGATTCAGTGAAAATAAAGTCCAGCGAATATAACCATTTTTCCTATATTTTACATTTAACTTGTCAGCAATCAGTGAAAATAAATTTAATACAAAATACCCAAAAAATCTTTTCAGCGAAAATTAATTCCAGCTAAAATAAAGTATTTTACAGTACATTTAAAAATCAAAGAAAGCTTAGAAAGAACTCCCATCATGTACTGTGGGTATTGAAAGCACATAAATTGAAAGAAATAGGAAATATTTACATTTAAGATTAACCTTTTAAACAAGTTCTGCTCGAATGCACAATGAGAAAGCAAGGTGATCCACAGTTTATTATAAAGAAAATTTTAGGTAAATGAAAACAAAACAAATCTCTATAGTTTGTAGTCAGTTTATCCAAAAGCACCTACATTTTAGCAAAGTCTATTTGATGAAAAGTAGGCAATTATTATTCAACCCTAAAGTTATCAGGTATGTGGCTTACCCCAAAACACCTATGTACCAAGTTACTTTAAGATCTGATAAGCATTGCTTGAGATGTCAGTTGAACAGACAGACATACAGACAGACATGCATAGAGGGTTACTGCAAAGACTCCCATTTCATGCTTTGCAAAAATAATTACATGGTCCTTTAAGGTATGAACTAAAAATACAATTCCTAAATTTAAAATGGTTGAATAACATCACATGATAAGGAAACTCATAATTGTACTAAAAATCTATTCTATTTTAACTTAAATTTCAGCAACTCAAATGCTGCAATCATGATTTGATAAAAATAAAAAAAAAAAGGTCTGCGGTCAAAATAGCTCCACTGTCCTACATTAACACTGTGGTAGCCAAGTCGAGAACAAATTGTTCACAAAAAAAATATCCAAGCAATCCGCCCGGTAGGGTTTATCAGAAATTACAAAAATATTGGCCAAAAAAAAAAAGAATTGGTGATATCGGTAAGAAATGGACAAGGTAATTAAATATAACATATCAAAGAGATCGGGCTGTTACTTCTTAAGAAGAAGTTGAAAATACGAGTAGCTTTTTTTTACCAAAATTAACAAAAATATTTGACAAAAATTGAGAATTAATATTATCATCATGAAAGGAACAAATACAATACAATACAATACAATACAATACAATACAATACAAATCTGACAAAGGTCCACCCCAGGTACCTTCATACCAAGTATTAAAGCAATTGAGCAGGTAGTTTTCAAGAAGTCATCGAAAATAACATTTTTAACCAAAAATTACAAAAATATCTGCCAAAAATAAAGGTTAAAGTTATCGTCATAAAATGAACAAATCTGACAAAAGTCACCCCAAGGTACCAACATACCAAGTAACAAGCAATTGGGCTGGCAGTTTTCAAGAAGTTCAAAATATTATTTTTTACCAAGAATGGCAAAAATATTTGCAAAAAATTATAAAATTAAAGATATCATTTTGAAATGAACAAATCTGACAACGATCCACTCAGGATACCTACATACCAAGCAATTGATCTGGTAGTTTTCAAAAAGAAATCAAAAATGCAATTGTTGATTGACGATGGTGGCAATCATTAAAATGAAAAGCTCCGCTCGGTCATCTATGATGACAGCGGATTTAACTAGCACCAGTATTTGGCTTTATTAGAATAAATAAGTAGGAGCCAACAAGGTGACTTATTACTAAACACTAAAACAAGTACACAGCAGACAAACATGTATTCATAACTGTGGCTCTACATGGACTAATACCAAGTATAAAAATAAAATAATTTTAGGTTATTACAAGGATACCGCAAAGTATGCACAAAGACAGTACAGTGGAATTAGACAAAATCATTATATGGCAGAACAATCAGAGCCATTATATGACATTAGGAATTAGACAGAATCATTATATGGCAGTACAATCAGAGCCATTATATGACATTAGGAATTAGACAGAATCATTATATGGCAGTACAATCAGAGCCATTATATGACATTAGGAATTAGACAGAATCATTATATGGCAGTACAATCAGAGCCATTATATGACATTAGCAATTAGACAGAATCATTACATGGCAGTACAATCAGAGCCATTATATGACATTAGGAATTAGACAGAATCATTACATGGCAGTACAATCAGAGCCATTATATGACATTAGGAATTAGACAGAATCATTATATGGCAGTACAATCAGAGCCATTATATGACATTAGGAATTAGACAGAATCATTATATGGCAGTACAATCAGAGCCATTATATGACATTAGGAATTAGACAGAATCATTACATGGCAGTACAATCAGAGCCATTATATGACATTAGGAATTAGACAGAATCATTATATGGCAGTACAATCAGAGCCATTATATGACATTAGGAATTAGACAGAATCATTATATGGCAGTACAATCAGAGCCATTATATGACATTAGGAATTAGACAGAATCATTATATGGCAGTACAATCAGAGCCATTATATGACATTAGGAATTAGACAGAATCATTATATGGGAGTACAATCAGAGCCATTATATGACATTAGGAATTAGACAGAATCATTATATGGCAATACAATCAAAGCCATTATATGACATTAGGAATTAGACAGAATCATTATATGGCAGTACAATCAGAGCCATTATATGACATTAGGAATTAGACAGAATCATTATATGGCAGTACAATCAGAGCCATTATATGACATTAGGAATTAGACAGAATCATTATATGGCAGTATAATCAGAGCCATTATATGACATTAGGAATTAGACAGAATCATTATATGGCAGTATAATCAGAGCCATTATATGACATTAGGAATTAGACAGAATCATTATATGGCAGTATAATCAGAGCCATTATATGACATTAGGAATTAGACAGAATCATTATATGGCAGTATAATCAGAGCCATTATATGACATTAGGAATTAGACAGAATCATTATGGCAGTATAATCAGAGCCATTATATGACATTAGGAATTAGACAGAATCATTATATGGCAGTATAATCAGAGCCATTATATGACATTAGGAATTAGACAGAATCATTATATGGCAGTACAATCAGAGCCATTATATGACATTAGAAATTAGACAGAATCATTATATGGCAGTACAATCAGAGCCATTATATGACATTAGGAATTAGACAGAATCATTATATGGCAATACAATCAAAGCCATTATATGACATTAGGAATTAGACAGAATCATTATATGGCAGTACAATCAGAGCCATTATATGACATTAGGAATTAGACAGAATCATTATATGGCAGTACAATCAGAGCCATTATATGACATTAGGAATTAGACAGAATCATTATATGGCAGTACAATCAGAGCCATTATATGACATTAGAAATTAGACAGAATCATTACATGGCAGTACAATCAGAGCCATTATATGACATTAGGAATTAGACAGAATCATTATATGGCAGTACAATCAGAGCCATTATATGACATTAGGAATTAGACAGAATCATTATATGGCAATACAATCAAAGCCATTATATGACATTAGGAATTAGACAGAATCATTATATGGCAGTACAATCAGAGCCATTATATGACATTAGGAATTAGACAGAATCATTATATGGCAGTACAATCAGAGCCATTATATGACATTAGGAATTAGACAGAATCATTACATGGCAGTACAATCAGAGCCATTATATGACATTAGGAATTAGACAGAATCATTATATGGCAGTACAATCAGAGCCATTATATGATATTAGGAATTAGACAGAATCATTATATGGCAGTACAATCAGAGCCATTATATGACATTAGGAATTAGACAGAATCATTATATGGCAGTATAATCAGAGCCATTATATGACATTAGGAATTAGACAGAATCATTATATGGCAGTATAATCAGAGCCATTATATGACATTAGGAATTAGACAGAATCAGTATATGGCAGTATAATCAGAGCCATTATATGACATTAGGAATTAGACAGAATCATTATATGGCAGTATAATCAGAGCCATTATATGACATTAGGAATTAGACAGAATCATTATATGGCAGTACAATCAGAGCCATTATATGACATTAGAAATTAGACAGAATCATTATATGGCAGTACAATCAGAGCCATTATATGACATTAGGAATTATACAGAATCATTATATGGCAATACAATCAAAGCCATTATATGACATTAGGAATTAGACAGAATCATTATATGGCAGTACAATCAGAGCCATTATATGACATTAGGAATTAGACAGAATCATTATATGGCAGTACAATCAGAGCCATTATATGACATTAGGAATTAGACAGAATCATTATATGGCAGTACAATCAGAGCCATTATATGACATTAGAAATTAGACAGAATCATTACATGGCAGTACAATCAGAGCCATTATATGACATTAGGAATTAGACAGAATCATTATATGGCAGTACAATCAGAGCCATTATATGACATTAGGAATTAGACAGAATCATTATATGGCAATACAATCAAAGCCATTATATGACATTAGGAATTAGACAGAATCATTATATGGCAGTACAATCAGAGCCATTATATGACATTAGGAATTAGACAGAATCATTATATGGCAGTACAATCAGAGCCATTATATGACATTAGGAATTAGACAGAATCATTACATGGCAGTACAATCAGAGCCATTATATGACATTAGGAATTAGACAGAATCATTATATGGCAGTACAATCAGAGCCATTATATGATATTAGGAATTAGACAGAATCATTATATGGCAGTACAATCAGAGCCATTATATGACATTAGGAATTAGACAGAATCATTATATGTCTGAGAAACAATTGATACTATAAGTAGAAACTCATGTCAACAATCCAATAAAATGTCATCAAATCCTGAAAACAGCTTGGCGAATAAATGCATACCATTATGCCTTGTCATTCTCATTTTTTTCTGACACATACAATGGGAAACAAATTAAGTGATGAAGACAATATACAAAAAGATTTGGTATCCCACAATGCAATTCCAGGGAATGATATCTTCCTCTACTTATTGGCAAACAAACAACATTATAATACTTATAACCATGACAATGTCTCAAGTCTCGAACAAATCTTTCAAGACAAGGCAGGATGTGTATATACCATTTAAAACTTAAACATGCTGGAATGACAATCAAGACAATGGTTGTGCATATCAGTATTATTAAAATTAATACAGTTATTATTGTGCTCTTGCACATGACTGATGATAAGATTCTAATTCAAACCTGAAACAATAGCAGTTTCGAGAATGAACATAGAGGGTGCATGATGTACCTAACTAAACAATTACATTGTGTTTTTCTAATTTAATGTTTTTTATAACATGATTACACACAGTGTGTAAAAGTTCATCATTTCCCATATCTTTCAGTATATGTAGCAGTTTCTCAACTGTATATCCCTTTGGCTGGACGTGCTCGAAAACAGACATAGTTTTATTCTCAAAATTATTCAGCAACTTTTCCTCAATACCCCAAGCCAAACCAAAATGATACCAGAATTTAACACCTTGGTCTTCTGGCTTAGGATTAAGTATTAAACTGATTTCTTCCTTGATTACAAAGCCCACTTTGGTGAGGGGAAGATCTGGAATGAAAGTTACAATAACGTGATATTAGTTTAAATATTGTTGAGTCTGCTTGAATAGTAAGAACATGCTCCCTAGTCAGTAGGAGAATTGGGAGGGGGGATCTAAGAGGTCAAGGTTAAGTTTAATTGCTAGACAAAGTTATTGCAATATACCTATTTTGGTAATCTGAATAACTATTTATTTTATTTTTATATCAGCATATGAGAAATCACATAATCCTACAGCAGATAAAAGTTAGCGAAATTAACCTTTTGATCACTACTCAACTTCCAGTAAATGAATTACTGATTTTTTTTAGAAATGTATTCGTCATTATATGAAGCAGTAAAGTCAAATTTTTCTACCATTTCTGGTTTTGAAGTAAATGCATTTGTCTTGCTAGTCCCGCAAGGAATCAAAAAATAATACCATATAACTTACCATGTCCTTTCATACAAGCCGTTTGAAATAACTGATCAAGTTCTTTGTTCTTCTGTAATAAATATATAACCAAGAAAAGTTAGTATAAAATTTGTCATTCATACAAAAGAATCCTTGTCAAAATATATTCCTTTAAGCTGTTGTGAAACAAGTTTATTGACGATTACAAAATAACTTGCCATGATGTTGTTGCTTCCAGGGATTAGTAAAGTCTTAGGCCTATCAAGAGACTTATATAAACTACATTACTTGGTAAGACAAATAAATTTACTCTTGCCTTAATAGTTCGCCGATTCATTCTTCTTTGGTCAAAGTCTACATCATACTTTTCAGGTCGTGCTGGTTCTGAGAAGGATCGATGATAAAGTGGTCTACCTTGCTTTGTAAAGGTTGGTTTCAACAGAGGATCCTGTTCTCCAGCAGATTCACCATCACTTTCTCTGTAATTAATGCAAAAAAAAACACATTTTCAAGAAGCGAATTTAATAATAATTAATGATATAATATTGATAATGAGACAAATATGGCAGCTATTTTAATACAATGTCTCCTACATCAGCACTAGAGCCATGGGGCATAATATTTGTTTACCTTATGTTCTTGAAGTGTACTTTCTTTCCATTACTAATACCGGTAATGCCTAATCTGGAGTCTGTAATTAATGAAGACAAATATTGAAAAAACCTTGTTACAAAAACAACTACATTGCAACATGAATGAGAGATTTAAAAACCAACTACATAGAGAGTGTTGTATATGGTTTATCAGATTTTGAGACAACAGAAGCATTTCTATACATTAGTCTGATTTACATGACAAGAGAGTTACACAAAATTTGAATGGGGTAAGGCACATTCAGAGAAGATGGTAACACAGTGGAAAGAAGGTTCCAGTGCTGGACAAGGCACGCACAGGGCAGATGCTTCCATTCTTTATAGACAAGGCACCCTATGGCAGATGATTCCATTTTTTATGGACAAGTCACAAAGAGGGCAGATGGTTCCATTCTTTATGGACAAGTCACATAGAGGGCAGATGGTTCCATTCTGTATGAACACGGCACACACAGGGCAGATGGTTCCATTCTGTATGGACAAGTCACACACAGGGCATATGGTTCCATTCTTTATGGACAAGTCACACAGAGGGCAGATGGTTCCATTCTGTATGGACAAGTCACACACAGGGCAGATGGTTCCATTCTGTATGGACAAGTCACACAGAGGGCAGATGGTTCCATTCTTTATGAACAAGTCACACACAGGGCAGATGGTTCCATTCTTTATGAACAAGTCACACAGAGGGCAGATGGTTCCATTCTTTATGGACAAGTCACACAGAGGGCAGATGGTTCCATTCTGTATGGACAAGTCACAAAGAGGGCAGATGATTCCATTCTTTATGGACACGGCACACACAGGGCAGATGGTTCCATTCTTTATGAACAAGTCACACAGAGGGCAGATGCTTCCCTTCTGTATGGGCATGGCACACACAGGGCAGATGGTTCCATTCTTTATAGACAAGGCACACACAGGGCAGATGGTTCCATTCTTTATGGACAAGGCACACAGAGGGCAGATGGTTCCATTCTGTACGGACAAGGCACACAGAGGGCAGATGGTTCCATTCTGTATGGACAAGTCACACACAGGGCAGATGGTTCCATTCTGTATGGACAAGGCACACAGAGGGCAGATGGTTCCATTCTGTATGGACAAGGCACACAGAGGGCAGACGGTTCCATTCTGTATGGACAAGGCACACACAGGGCAGATGGTTCCATTCTGTATGGACAAGTCACAAACAGGGCAGATGGTTCCATTCTTTATGGACAAGTCACACACAGGGCAGATGGTTCCATTCTGTATGGACAAGGCACACAGAGGGCAGATGCTTCCATTCTGTATGGACAAGTCACACGCAGGGCAGATGGTTCCATTCTTTATGGACAAGTCACGCACAGGGCATATGGTTCCATTCTTTATGGACAAGTCACACACAGGGCAGATGGTTCCATTCTTTATGGACAAGTCACACACAGGGCATATGGTTCCATTCTGTATGGACAAGGCACACACAGGGCAGATGGTTCCCTTCTGTATGGACAAGGCACACACAGGGCAGATGGTTCCATTCTGTATGGACAAGTCACACAGAGGGCAGATGGTTCCATTCTGTATGGACAAGTCACACAGAGGGCAGATGGTTCCATTCTGTATGGACAAGGCACACAGAGGGCAGATGGTTCCATTCTGTATGGACAAGGCACACACATGGCAGATGGTTCCATTCTGTATGGACAAGGCACACAGAGGGCAGATGGTTCCATTCTGTATGGACAAGTCACACACAGGGCAGATGGTTCCATTCTGTATGGACAAGGCACACACAGGGCAGATGGTTCCATTCTTTATGGACAAGGCAGACACAGGGCAGATGGTTCCATTCTGTATGGACAAGGCACACATAGGGCAGATGGTTTCATTCTGTATGGAAAAGGCACACACAGGGCAGATGGTTCCATTCTTTATGGACAAGTCACACACAGGGCAGATGGTTCCATTCTGTATGGACAAGGCACACAGAGGGCAGATGGTTCCATTATTTATGGACAAGTCACACAGAGGGCAGATGGTTCCATTCTTTATGAACAAGTCACAAAGAGGGCAGATGGTTCCATTCTTTATGAACAAGTCACACAGAGGGCAGATGGTTCCATTCTTTATGGACAAGTCACACAGAGGGCAGATGGTTCCATTCTGTATGGACAAGGCACACACAGGGCAGATGGTTCCATTCTGTATGGACAAGGCACACATAGGGCAGATGGTTTCATTCTGTATGGACAAGTCACACAGAGGGCATATGGTTCCATTCTGTATGGACAAGGCACACACAGGGCAGATGGTTCCATTCTGTATGGACAAGGCACACAGAGGGCAGATGGTTCCATTCTGTATGGACAAGGCACACAGAGGGCAAATGGTTCCATTCTGTATGGACAAGTCACACAGAGGGCAGATGGTTCCATTCTTTATGAACAAGTCACACACAGGGCAGATGGTTCCATTCTTTATGAACAAGTCACACAGAGGGAAGATGGTTCCATTCTTTATGGACAAGTCACACAGAGGGCAGATGGTTACATTCTTTATGGACAAGTCACACAGAGGGCAGATGGTTCCATTCTTTATGAACAAGTCACACAGAGGGCAGATGGTTCCATTCTTTATGGACAAGTCACACACAGGGCATATGGTTCCATTCTGTATGGACAAGTCACACACAGGGCATATGGTTCCATTCTTTATGAACAAGTCACACAGAGGGCAGATGGTTCCATTCTGTATGGACAAGGCACACATAGGGCAGATGGTTTTATTCTTTATGAACATGGCATACAGAGGGCAGATGCTTCCATTCTGTATGGACAAGTCACACACAGGGCAGATGGTTCCATTCTGTATGGACAAGGCACACAGAGGGCAGATGGTTCCATTCTGTATGGACAAGGCACACAGAGGGCAGACGGTTCCATTCTGTATGGACAAGGCACACACAGGGCAGATGGTTCCATTCTGTATGGACAAGTCACAAACAGGGCAGATGGTTCCATTCTTTATGGACAAGTCACACACAGGGCAGATGGTTCCATTCTGCATGGACAAGGCACACAGAGGGCAGATGCTTCCATTCTGTATGGACAAGTCACACGCAGGGCAGATGGTTCCATTCTTTATGGACAAGTCACGCACAGGGCATATGGTTCCATTCTTTATGGACAAGTCACACACAGGGCAGATGGTTCCATTCTTTATGGACAAGTCACACACAGGGCATATGGTTCCATTCTGTATGGACAAGGCACACACAGGGCAGATGGTTCCCTTCTGTATGGACAAGGCACACACAGGGCAGATGGTTCCATTCTGTATGGACAAGTCACACAGAGGGCAGATGGTTCCATTCTGTATGGACAAGTCACACAGAGGGCAGATGGTTCCATTCTGTATGGACAAGGCACACAGAGGGCAGATGGTTCCATTCTGTATGGACAAGGCACACACATGGCAGATGGTTCCATTCTGTATGGACAAGGCACACAGAGGGCAGATGGTTCCATTCTGTATGGACAAGTCACACACAGGGCAGATGGTTCCATTCTGTATGGACAAGGCACACACAGGGCAGATGGTTCCATTCTTTATGGACAAGGCAGACACAGGGCAGATGGTTCCATTCTGTATGGACAAGGCACACATAGGGCAGATGGTTTCATTCTGTATGGAAAAGGCACACACAGGGCAGATGGTTCCATTCTTTATGGACAAGTCACACACAGGGCAGATGGTTCCATTCTGTATGGACAAGGCACACAGAGGGCAGATGGTTCCATTATTTATGGACAAGTCACACAGAGGGCAGATGGTTCCATTCTTTATGAACAAGTCACAAAGAGGGCAGATGGTTCCATTCTTTATGAACAAGTCACACAGAGGGCAGATGGTTCCATTCTTTATGGACAAGTCACACAGAGGGCAGATGGTTCCATTCTGTATGGACAAGGCACACACAGGGCAGATGGTTCCATTCTGTATGGACAAGGCACACATAGGGCAGATGGTTTCATTCTGTATGGACAAGTCACACAGAGGGCATATGGTTCCATTCTGTATGGACAAGGCACACACAGGGCAGATGGTTCCATTCTGTATGGACAAGGCACACAGAGGGCAGATGGTTCCATTCTGTATGGACAAGGCACACAGAGGGCAAATGGTTCCATTCTGTATGGACAAGTCACACAGAGGGCAGATGGTTCCATTCTTTATGAACAAGTCACACACAGGGCAGATGGTTCCATTCTTTATGAACAAGTCACACAGAGGGCAGATGGTTCCATTCTTTATGGACAAGTCACACAGAGGGCAGATGGTTACATTCTTTATGGACAAGTCACACAGAGGGCAGATGGTTCCATTCTTTATGAACAAGTCACACAGAGGGCAGATGGTTCCATTCTTTATGGACAAGTCACACACAGGGCATATGGTTCCATTCTGTATGGACAAGTCACACACAGGGCATATGGTTCCATTCTTTATGAACAAGTCACACAGAGGGCAGATGGTTCCATTCTGTATGGACAAGGCACACATAGGGCAGATGGTTTTATTCTTTATGAACATGGCATACAGAGGGCAGATGCTTCCATTCTGTATGGACAAGTCACACAGAGGGCAGATGGTTCCATTCTTTATGGACAAGTCACACACAGGGCATATGGTTCCATTCTTTATGGACAGGTCACACACAGGGCAGATGTTCCATTCTGTATGGACAAGGCACACAGAGGGCAGATGGTTCCATTCTGTATGGACAAGTCACACACAGGGCAGATGGTTCCATTCTGTATGGACAAGGCACACAGAAGGCAGATGGTTCCATTCTGTATGGACAAGGCACACAGAGGGCAGATGGTTCCATTCTGTATGGACAAGGCACACAGAGGGCAGATGGTTCCATTCTGTATGGACAAGGCACACAGAGGGCAGATGGTTCCATTCTGTATGGACAAGTCACACACAGAGCAGATGGTTCCATTCTTTATGGACAAGTCACACAGAGGGCAGATGGTTTCATTCTTTATGGACAAGTCACACACAGGGCAGATGGTTCCATTCTTTATGGACAAGGCACACACAGGGCAGATGGTTCCATTCTGTATGGAAAAGGCACACATAGGGCAGATGGTTTCATTCTTTATGGACAAGGCACACAGAGAGCAGATGCTTCCATTCTGTATGGACAAGTCACACAGAGGGCAGATGGTTCCATTCTTTATGAACAAGTCACACAGAGGGCAGATGGTTCCATTCTTTATGAACAAGTCACAAAGAGGGCAGATGGTTCCATTCTGTATGGACAAGGCACACAGAGGGCAGATGCTTCCATTCTGTATGGACAAGTCACACGCAGGGCATATGGTTCCATTCTTTATGGACAAGTCACACGCAGGGCATATGGTTCCATTCTTTAAGGACAAGTCACACACAGGGCATATGGTCCCATTCTGTATGGACAAGTCACACACAGGGCATATGGTTCCATTCTTTATGAACAAGTCACACGCAGGGCATATGGTTCCATTCTTTATGGGCAAGTCACACACAGGGCATATGGTTCCATTCTGTATGGACAAGTCACACACAGGGCATATGGTTCCATTCTGTATGGACAAGTCACACACAGGGCATATGGTTCCATTCTGTATGGACAAGTCACACAGAGGGCAGATGGTTCCATTCTTTATGAACAAGTCACACAGAGGGCAGATGGGTCCATTCTATATGGACACGGCACACAGAGGGCAGATGGGTCCATTCTTTATGAACAAGTCACACAGAGGGCAGATGGTTCCATTCTTTATGGACAAGTCACACAGAGGGCAGATGGTTCCATTCTTTATGGACAAGTCACACAGAGGGCAGATGCTTCCCTTCTGTATGGACACGGCACACAGAGGGCAGATGGTTCCATTCTGTATGGACAAGGCACAAAGAGGGCAGATGGTTCCACTCTGTTTGAACAAGGCACACAGAGGGCAGATGGTTCCATTCTTTATGGACAAGTCACATACAGGGCATATGGTTCCATTCTTTATGGACAAGTCACACAGAGGGCATATGGTTCCATTATGTATGGACAAGTCACACACAGGGCATATGGTTCCAGTTGTGATGGACATGGCACACACAGGGCATATGGTTCCAGTTGTGATGGACATGGCACACATATGGCAGTTTGTTCCATTCTGTATGGACTAGGTACACACAGGGCATGTGGTTCCAGTTGTGATGGACAAGGCACACACAGAGCATATGGTTCCATTCTGTATGGACAAGGCACACACAGGGCAGATGGCTCCATTCTGTATGGACAGGTCACACACAGGGCAGATGTTCCATTCTGTATGGACAAGGCACACAGAGGGCAGATGGTTCCATTCTGTATGGACAAGTCACACACAGGGCAGATGGTTCCATTCTGTATGGACAAGGCACACAGAAGGCAGATGGTTCCATTCTGTATGGACAAGGCACACAGAGGGCAGATGGTTCCATTCTGTATGGACAAGGCACACAGAGGGCAGATGGTTCCATTCTGTATGGACAAGGCACACAGAGGGCAGATGGTTCCATTCTGTATGGACAAGTCACACACAGAGCAGATGGTTCCATTCTTTATGGACAAGTCACACAGAGGGCAGATGGTTTCATTCTTTATGGACAAGTCACACACAGGGCAGATGGTTCCATTCTTTATGGACAAGGCACACACAGGGCAGATGGTTCCATTCTGTATGGAAAAGGCACACATAGGGCAGATGGTTTCATTCTTTATGGACAAGGCACACAGAGAGCAGATGCTTCCATTCTGTATGGACAAGTCACACAGAGGGCAGATGGTTCCATTCTTTATGAACAAGTCACACAGAGGGCAGATGGTTCCATTCTTTATGAACAAGTCACAAAGAGGGCAGATGGTTCCATTCTGTATGGACAAGGCACACAGAGGGCAGATGCTTCCATTCTGTATGGACAAGTCACACGCAGGGCATATGGTTCCATTCTTTATGGACAAGTCACACGCAGGGCATATGGTTCCATTCTTTAAGGACAAGTCACACACAGGGCATATGGTCCCATTCTGTATGGACAAGTCACACACAGGGCATATGGTTCCATTCTTTATGAACAAGTCACACGCAGGGCATATGGTTCCATTCTTTATGGACAAGTCACACACAGGGCATATGGTTCCATTCTGTATGGACAAGTCACACACAGGGCATATGGTTCCATTCTGTATGGACAAGTCACACACAGGGCATATGGTTCCATTCTGTATGGACAAGTCACACAGAGGGCAGATGGTTCCATTCTTTATGAACAAGTCACACAGAGGGCAGATGGGTCCATTCTATATGGACACGGCACACAGAGGGCAGATGGGTCCATTCTTTATGAACAAGTCACACAGAGGGCAGATGGTTCCATTCTTTATGGACAAGTCACACAGAGGGCAGATGGTTCCATTCTTTATGGACAAGTCACACAGAGGGCAGATGCTTCCCTTCTGTATGGACACGGCACACAGAGGGCAGATGGTTCCATTCTGTATGGACAAGGCACAAAGAGGGCAGATGGTTCCACTCTGTTTGAACAAGGCACACAGAGGGCAGATGGTTCCATTCTTTATGGACAAGTCACATACAGGGCATATGGTTCCATTCTTTATGGACAAGTCACACAGAGGGCATATGGTTCCATTATGTATGGACAAGTCACACACAGGGCATATGGTTCCAGTTGTGATGGACATGGCACACACAGGGCATATGGTTCCAGTTGTGATGGACATGGCACACATATGGCAGTTTGTTCCATTCTGTATGGACTAGGTACACACAGGGCATGTGGTTCCAGTTGTGATGGACAAGGCACACACAGAGCATATGGTTCCATTCTGTATGGACAAGGCACACACAGGGCAGATGGCTCCATTCTGTATGGACAAGTCACACACAGGGCATATGGTTCCATTCTGTATGGACAAGTCACACACAGGGCATATGGTTCCATTCTTTATGAACAAGTCACACACAGGGCATATGGTTCCATTCTTTATGAACAAGTCACACAGAGGGCAGATGCTTCCATTCTGTATGGACAAGGCACACACAAGGCATATGGTTCCATTCTGTATGGACAAGGCACACACAGGGCATATGGTTCCATTCTTTATGAACAAGTCACACGCAGGGCATATGGTTCCATTCTTTATGGACAAGTCACACACAGGGCATATGGTTCCATTCTGTATGGACAAGTCACACACAGGGCATATGGTTCCATTCTGTATGGACAAGTCACACACAGGGCATATGGTTCCATTCTGTATGGACAAGTCACACAGAGGGCAGATGGTTCCATTCTTTATGAACAAGTCACACAGAGGGCAGATGGGTCCATTCTATATGGACACGGCACACAGAGGGCAGATGGGTCCATTCTTTATGAACAAGTCACACAGAGGGCAGATGGTTCCATTCTTTATGGACAAGTCACACAGAGGGCAGATGGTTCCATTCTTTATGGACAAGTCACACAGAGGGCAGATGCTTCCCTTCTGTATGGACACGGCACACAGAGGGCAGATGGTTCCATTCTGTATGGACAAGGCACAAAGAGGGCAGATGGTTCCACTCTGTTTGAACAAGGCACACAGAGGGCAGATGGTTCCATTCTTTATGGACAAGTCACATACAGGGCATATGGTTCCATTCTTTATGGACAAGTCACACAGAGGGCATATGGTTCCATTATGTATGGACAAGTCACACACAGGGCATATGGTTCCAGTTGTGATGGACATGGCACACACAGGGCATATGGTTCCAGTTGTGATGGACATGGCACACATATGGCAGTTTGTTCCATTCTGTATGGACTAGGTACACACAGGGCATGTGGTTCCAGTTGTGATGGACAAGGCACACACAGAGCATATGGTTCCATTCTGTATGGACAAGGCACACACAGGGCAGATGGCTCCATTCTGTATGGACAAGTCACACACAGGGCATATGGTTCCATTCTGTATGGACAAGTCACACACAGGGCATATGGTTCCATTCTTTATGAACAAGTCACACACAGGGCATATGGTTCCATTCTTTATGAACAAGTCACACAGAGGGCAGATGCTTCCATTCTGTATGGACAAGGCACACACAAGGCATATGGTTCCATTCTGTATGGACAAGGCACACACAGGGCATATGGTTCCATTCTTTATGAACAAGTCACACGCAGGGCATATGGTTCCATTCTTTATGGACAAGTCACACACAGGGCATATGGTTCCATTCTGTATGGACAAGTCACACACAGGGCATATGGTTCCATTCTGTATGGACAAGACACACACAGGGCATATGGTTCCATTCTGTATGGACAAGTCACACAGAGGGCAGATGGTTCCATTCTTTATGAACAAGTCACACAGAGGGCAGATGGGTCCATTCTATATGGACACGGCACACAGAGGGCAGATGGGTCCATTCTTTATGAACAAGTCACACAGAGGGCAGATGGTTCCATTCTTTATGGACAAGTCACATACAGGGCATATGGTTCCATTCTTTATGGACAAGTCACACAGAGGGCATATGGTTCCATTATGTATGGACAAGTCACACACAGGGCATATGGTTCCAGTTGTGATGGACATGGCACACACAGGGCATATGGTTCCAGTTGTGATGGACATGGCACACATATGGCAGTTTGTTCCATTCTGTATGGACTAGGTACACACAGGGCATGTGGTTCCAGTTGTGATGGACAAGGCACACACAGAGCATATGGTTCCATTCTGTATGGACAAGGCACACACAGGGCAGATGGCTCCATTCTGTATGGACAAGTCACACACAGGGCATATGGTTCCATTCTGTATGGACAAGTCACACACAGGGCATATGGTTCCATTCTTTATGAACAAGTCACACACAGGGCATATGGTTCCATTCTTTATGAACAAGTCACACAGAGGGCAGATGGTTCAATTCTGTATGGACAAGGCACACACAAGGCATATGGTTCCATTCTGTATGGACAAGGCACACACAGGGCATATGGTTCCAGTTGTGATGGACAAGGCACACAGAGGGCAGATGGTTCCATTCTTTATGGACAAGTCACACACAGGGCATATGGTTCCAGTTGTGATGGACAAGGCACACAGAGGGCAGATGGTTCCATTCTTTATGGACAAGTCACACAGAGGGCAGATGGTTCCATTCTTCATGGGCACGGCACACCCAGGGCAGATGGTTCCATTCTTTATAAAAAAGTCACACAGAGGGCATATGGTTCCATTCTTTATGAACAAGTCATACAGAGGGCAGATGGTTCAATTCTGTATGGACAAGGCACACACAAGGCATATGGTTCCATTCTGTATGGATAAGACACACAAAGGGCAGATGGTTCCAGTTGTGATGAACAAGGCACACAGGACATATGGTTACATTCTTTATGGATAAGGCACACACAGGACAGATGGTTCCAGTTGTGATGGACAAAGCACACACAGGTCAGATGGTTCCAATCTTAGTGGAAAGTCACATGCAGAACTTAATGTTCCAGTTTTGGTAGACAGGGCACACACAGGTCAGATGGTTCCAGTCTTGATGGACAAGGCATTCACAGAGAAGATGGTTCCTGTATGAACATCTTCCTATCATAATAACATTATAGTAATTTCGTGCACTACCCAGGCAGCAACCATGTAGGCCAAGTCAAACACTAGCACTTGTGAACCTTAATTGAAGTTCACCCAATGGTGTTTCCAAGTGAATGATTCTCCACCAGTGATCGTAAATTCAGTTGAATCTGTGGCATACTGAACGCGGGTTGGGTCAACCTATTTTATGTTTTCAAACAAGGTAGAACATAAACTTCAATCAATCTCTATGCTACTGATGAATTGGATTCTTAAAAAAAATAGGTTGCCCGCAACCCCATTTGTATTGTTATCATAAAAAGTTGAATAGAAATCAGCCATCTCTGATAACTGGTTTTACCCATAATATGGCAGTATTATATCAGATTAAACAATTTTTAAATTTGGAAGAAATTAGTCAATGTATGTTGCTACTCACCAAAACCATCCAATGGAACGTCTTCATTAGAATCTGCAGAATAAAACACAGTAGAAGTATTCAAAAATTCAATCGCACAAGAAATTCAAAAAATTGTGCTGCATGAAATGTGTTGACATATAAATGACATAGAGCAAGTAACAAGCAGCCTGTTGGCTGAGATAGCTCCGCTGTTAGCAATGCACATTGCAATTAAAGAATTAAAGATATCATCACAAAATGAACAAATCTGAGAGGGGTCTACCTAAGGTACATATATACACCAAGTATCAAAGCAATCAGACTTTTCAAGAAGAAGTCAAAAAAGTAAAAAATTGACATGGACACTGATGCTGACGATGGATGCTACCAACGGACAATAACTCGTATGATAAGCTCCGCTTGACAAAATTTACAGCAGGGCTAAAAATTAGTTTCAATTTTGTGATTTTCCTCATACAATTGAGCAAATTTGACAGCCATTTTGTAATTCAAACTTGCGACCTTGTGGTTGGTAGAGCTCTGCTTTCTCAAGTGCTAAGAGCAGTGGCAGCAATAATCACATTATTCAGATATCTCCAAAATGTGACATGTGATCTTGAGATGACCTTGATCTTTCCTGGAAAGATCTTGACAGAGGGAGTGACCTCTTGACACACAACACACATGCAACCATGATGTGACCTTGAGAAGACCCTGACCTGGGGCTTGAGATGGTCCTGATCCCACTAGGGGTTTAGTAACACCCACCCACCCTCACTGTTCAGTATCACCCATATAGAAGCAGTAAACGTATAAATCTTAAATTATGTATGTTTCACATATGCAAACATCTACTTATACAGTTAGTAACCAATGAAATTTACATGAAAAAATGAATTGTATTTGAGGGTCACCTGTCTAATGTGACTATATGCCATATGTTTGACACTGGGTGGTCAAATGAGCATAAGTATGAAGGCCAAAATAATGGAAGAAGTTTCCATACTTGAGTGCCAGTTATGCTTATCTCTGCAGATACTTTCAATTTAAACAAGACAAACCAGTATATTTCTATTTATTATAACCTTTAAACTGAGAAATTTCCATATTCAAATTTATAGAATAAACATATAACTTTCACAGAAAAACCAACTATCAATAAATTTACTATATACAGGTTTGACTGTAATATTTTGTTTACCTGCTTTACGTTTACATCTTCTACTGTACCACTTGTACACACTGAACATTATCAGCAAGCAAACCAATATGGTCAATGCACCAATAGCAATTGATTTCCAATATTTACTGTCACCTGTACATTAAAACACAAAAATAGGGTGTGTGAATACTGGAATGGTACAACATGTACATATGTATGTGTGAATACTGGAATGGTAGAACATGTACATATGTATGTGTGAATACTGGAATGGTACAACATGCACATATGTATGATGTGTGCATACTGGAATGGTAGAACACGTACATATGTATGATGTGTGCATACTGGAATGGTACAACACGAACATATGTATGATGTGTGCATACTGGAATGGTAGAGCATGTACATATGTATGTTGTGTGCATACTGGAATGGTACAACATGTACATATGTATGATGTGTGCATACTGGAATGGTAGAGCATGTACATATGTATGTTGTGTGCATACTGGAATGGTAGAACATGTACATATGTATGATGTGTGCATACTGGAATGGTACAACACGAACATATGTATGATGTGTGCATACTGGAATGGTAGAACATGTACATATGTATGATGTGTGCATACTGGAATGGTAGAACATGTACATATGTATGATGTGTGCATACTGGAATGGTAGAACATGTACATATGTATGATGTGTGCATACTGGAATGTTACAACATGTACATATGTATGATGTGTGCATACTGGAATGGTAGAACATGTACATGTGTATGATGTGTGCATACTGGAATGGTACAACACAAACATATGTATGATGTGTGCATACTGGAATGGTAGAACATGTACATATGTATGTTGTGTGCATACTGGAATGGTAGAACATGTACATATATATGATGTGTGCATACTGGAATGGTACAACATGTACATATGTATGATGTGTGCATACTGGAATGGTAGAACATGTACATATGCATAATGTGTGCATACTGGAATGGTAGAACATGTACATATGTATTATATGTGAATACTGGAATGGTAGAACATGTACATATGTATGTTGTGTGCATACTGGAATGGTAGAACATGTACATATGTATGATGTGTGCATACTGGAATGGTAGAACATGGACATATGTATGTTGTGTGCATACTGGAATGGTAGAATATGTACATATGTATGATGTGTGCATACTGGAATGGTAGAATATGTACATATGTATGTTGTGTGCATACTGGAATGGTAGAACATGTACATATGTATGATGTGTGCATACTGGAATGGTGCTACATGTACATATGTATGATGTGTGCATACTGGAATGGTGGAACATGTACATATGTATGATGTGTGCATACTGGAATGGTAGAGCATGTACATATGTATGAAGTGTGCATACTGGAATGGTAGAGCATGTACATATGTATGTTGTGTGCATACTGGAATGGTAGAATATGTACATATGTATGATGTGTGCATACTGGAATGGTAGAACATGTACATATGTATGATGTGTGCATACTGGAATGGTACAACATGTACATATGTATGATGTGTGCATACTGGAATGGTAGAGCATGTACATATGTATGTTGTGTGCATACTGGAATGGTAGAACATGTACATATGTATGATGTGTGCATACTGGAATGGTGCTACATGTACATATGTATGATGTGTGCATACTGGAATGGTAGAACATGTACATATGTATGTTGTGTGCATACTGGAATGGTAGAACATGTACATATGTATGATGTGTGCATACTGGAATGGTGCTACATGTACATATGTATGATGTGTGCATACTGGAATGGTGGAACATGTACATATGTATGATGTGTGCATACTGGAATGGTAGAGCATGTACATATGTATGAAGTGTGCATACTGGAATGGTAGAGCATGTACATATGTATGTTGTGTGCATACTGGAATGGTAGAATATGTACATATGTATGATGTGTGCATACTGGAATGGTAGAACATGTACATATGTATGATGTGTGCATACTGGAATGGTACAACATGTACATATGTATGATGTGTGCATACTGGAATGGTAGAACATGTACATATGCATGATGTGTGCATACTGGAATGGTACAACATGTACATATGTATTATGTGTGAATACTGGAATGGTAGAACATGTACATATGTATGTTGTGTGCATACTGGAATGGTAGAACATGTACATATGTATGATGTGTGCATACTGGAATGGTAGAACATGTACATATGTAAGTTGTGTGCATACTGGAATGGTAGAATATGTACATATGTATGATGTGTGCATACTGGAATGGTAGAACATGTACATATGTATGTTGTGTGCATACTGGAATGGTAGAACATGTACATATGTATGATGTGTGCATACTGGAATGGTGCTACATGTACATATGTATTATGTGTGAATACTGGAATGGTAGAACATGCACATATGTATGATGTGTGCATACTGGAATGGTAGAGCATGTACATATGTATGTTGTGTGCATACTGGAATGGTACAACATGTACATATGTATTATGTGTGAATACTGGAATGGTAGAACATGTACATATGTATGTTGTGTGCATACTGGAATGGTAGAACATGTACATATGTATGATGTGTGCATACTGGAATGGTACAACATGTACATATGTATGTGTGCATACTGGAATGGTACAACACGTACATATGTATGATGTGTGCACACTGGAATGGTACAACATGTACATATGTATGATGTGTGCATACTGGAATGGTAGAACATGTACATATGTATGATGTGTGCATACTGGAATGGTAGAGCATGTACATATGTATGATGTGTGCATACTGGAATGGTAGAGCATGTACATATGTATGTTGTGTGCATACTGGAATGTTACAACATGTACATATGTATGATGTGTGCATACTGGAATGGTAGAACATGTACATATGTATGATGTGTGCATACTGGAATGGTACAACACGAACATATGTATGATGTGTGCATACTGGAATGGTAGAACATGTACATATGTATGTTGTGTGCATACTGGAATGGTAGAACATGTACATATGTATGATGTGTGCATACTGGAATGGTACAACATGTACATATGTATGATGTGTGCATACTGGAATGGTAGAACATGTACATATGCATAATGTGTGCATACTGGAATGGTACAACATGTACATATGTATTATATGTGAATACTGGAATGGTAGAACATGTACATATGTATGTTGTGTGCATACTGGAATGGTAGAATATGTACATATGTATGATGTGTGCATACTGGAATGGTAGAACATGTACATATGTATGTTGTGTGCATACTGGAATGGTAGAACATGTACATATGTATGATGTGTGCATACTGGAATGGTGCTACATGTACATATGTATGATGTGTGCATACTGGAATGGTGGAACATGTACATATGTATGATGTGTGCATACTGGAATGGTAGAGCATGTACATATGTATGAAGTGTGCATACTGGAATGGTAGAGCATGTACATATGTATGTTGTGTGCATACTGGAATGGTAGAATATGTACATATGTATGATGTGTGCATACTGGAATGGTAGAACATGTACATATGTATGATGTGTGCATACTGGAATGGTACAACATGTACATATGTATGATGTGTGCATACTGGAATGGTGGAACATGTACATATGTATGATGTGTGCATACTGGAATGGTACAACATGTACATATGTATGATGTGTGGATACTGGAATGGTAGAATATGTACATATGTATGATGTGTGCATACTGGAATGGTACAACATGTACATATGTATGATGTGTGGATACTGGAATGGTAGAATATGTACATATGTATGATGTGTGCATACTGGAATGGTAGAATATGTACATATGTATGATGTGTGCATACTGGAATGGTACAACATGTACATATGTATGATGTGTGCATACTGGAATGGTACAACATGTACATATGTATGATGTGTGGATACTGGAATGGTAGAATATGTACATATGTATGATGTGTGCATACTGGAATGGTGGAACATGTACATATGTATGATGTGTGCATACTGGAATGGTACAACATGTAGATATGTATGACGTGTGCATACTGGAATGTTAGAACATGTACATATGTATGTTGTGTTGTGTGCATACTAGAATGGAACATGTATAGATGAAATAGCGAAAAATTTCTATCTGCAAAAATTAAATGGTCTACAGTATATATACAAACAAACATAATTTGACTTGTCCATACCTGACTTATCCACTGCAGCCATTACTTGTGTTGATGTTATTGGTGTAATAGTTGTTAGCGTAACTGTGGACTTGACACAATCAGGATAGTCATCAGGTAATGTTTTACAGTCTACACATATGACAGAATCTTCACTTAGCGTAACATACCTACAATGCAATAACATCTTGCTATCAAGTAACTTGGTTTATATTTGTTAAATTATTGATTATAATTGGTTCAAGTGATTTCCTTTCTATCAATATCAAACGTATACAACACAATATAATATACAATTTTTTGAAACCATGAATAAATACAAGTCATTGTCAATGACACGTCCCCGTTCCGTTCATATTTGAGTGACATATACATTCAAAGCAGATCATGACCGAAATGCACCTGCATATGTACAACACATTATGCTAAATCTGAACAAAATCCATCCATGCATGACTGAGATCCGGTTCTGGAATTGTGAAAATACGTGATTTTGATGCATTTTCGGCCTTAAAATGGCCATCATTCCGCTATTGTTAAGCAGATCATGAAACAAATGCACATATCTATTTGTGACATGATGTACCATGTGTGTGTGAAGTTTGAACTTGATCAATCCAGACATGTCTTGGATACGGATCCAGAACTGAATTCTTTAACAAAATGGCCGCCAGTCGGCCATTTCGAACTTGATCCCAAAAAAAAAAGACGTGCATCAAGGTCCTATTATGTTTAATGTATGTACCAAATTTGAACAAAATCCATCCATGCATAACTGAGATACGGGTCCGGAATGGTGAAAATGTGCGATTTCAATGCATTTTCGGCCTTCAAGCGGCCGCCATTTGGCTATCGTTAATGAGATCATGAAACAAATGCACATACATATTTGTGACATGATGTACCTTGTGTGTGTGAAGTTTGAACTCGATCAATCCAAGCATGTCTCAGATACGGATCCAGAACTGAATTCTTTAAAACAAAATGGCTGCCAGTCGGCCATTTCGAACCCGATCCAAAAAAAAAATGACGTGCATCAAGGTCCTATTATGTTTAATGTATGTACCAAATTTGAACAAAACCCGTCCATGCATAACTGAGATCCGGGTCCGGAATGGTGAAAATGTGCGATTTTGATGCATTTTCGGCCTTAAAATGGCCGCTATTCGGCTATCGTTAATCGGATCATGAAAAAAATGCATGTGCATATGTCCCATATAATGTGTGATGTATGAGTGAAGTTTGAACTTAATCGGTCCATGCATGTTCGAGATACAGGTGATCACGGACGGACGGACGGACGGACGGACGCACACAGGGCAAAACACAAGTCCCCGTTTTCGGACTGCGTCCGAACGGGGACTAATAAATATGCTAAGCCATTTAGGGGGGGGGGGGTAAATTGTGTGTAAAATGCGATATACTAAAAACCGGTACCACCAGTTCCCTCTTTCCATCACAAATGCACAAAATAGTCATGTTTATATTCTGCACTTTCCGTAAGAAAATTGGGACAAAAATAGCCAAATTTTATGAGTAAACACTGAAAATTTACTCAAATTTGGTCTGATTATTCCAAAAATTGGGTTCATTTCCAGAAATATTGAAGAATATTAGAAAAAAGTGCAGACAAATTTGGGCAAGAAAATCTGGTGGTGAAAAGGTTAAACTATATACATGTCCCACAGCTTGTTGAAGTGAAGTTTAATTAGGGCAGCAGTCGATCATACCTCCCTTAAAGTTGCATATTGTACAAGACAATAGACAGTTTTTCAAGTGATTTCATGTCAGCTTTAAGTTTGCTAAATTAGCAATACTTAGTACCTGAGTAGTAATATTTATATACTTACCCTTTTTCACAACCTCCACACTCAGTGTCATGTGAACCATTACAAGGATGGACAATTTCACGGTGATCACAATGTTGACATCTACGACATGGCTTATTGCTATATTCATCACTGAAGGTAAGACTTGGACATACTTCACAACTATAACGTTCACCTATACCATTACCACATGTCTACAAAAATACAAATCAGTGTTTTTTGGAGTTTATTATTATATACCATTATCAGGCCTGTGATATACATGTAAACTGTCAACTGAATACATAGAAGATATCTCGTGAGTGTACCTATAATATCAAATTTACTAAACAGCTGTAGTAATTTTCATTTGTTCCAAGCCTTTGGTGGGAGAAGTTGATGTTGGAAGAGTTTTAAATGTTGTCTCAAATATATGTGGATATATATATCACTTGCACATTTTAATTGAAATCTGAAACTACTAGTAATATTCAAAGTAATATAATTCTTAATAGTAATACAAGAAATATTGCGTAAAAACAGAAATATCTTGAAATATTAGCTTAATGATAATCTGTTATAATGTCCAAAAGGTCAGTCTGCTGAATTGGACCAATTGCCGAAAATGGTATCTAGATATCAAATTGCCGGAATGGTATCTAGATATAGAAAATTATTATACCCCTTTATTACATGATATATTAGCTAAAAGGTATATATATGCAACAATGTATAGCAATATGAGATATGAGGTATGTTGATTAAATCATTAAAATAGTCCTTATTATGACCATAAAAACGATTCTGTAATTTAGATAAGTATGTGAGCTATACAAATAGAGCAAATGCTGTATATCTACATCTAGACTTCAAAGTGGTCCACCAATTCTTGATTACAAAAAGATGTTAGCACATACGTAAGCTACATGACAATAAGCGAGGTTAGGACAAAAGAATAAAATGTCAAAACACAGTCCCTCTATTCCCGGTCTAGAAACAGTCATTGTATTAGGTGTGAATTGGCCTCCTTCCCTGGCAGACGCGCATTACGGGTATGGGCAAAGCATTGTCACGTGATCAGTACGCAGCCGGCCACTATTTTTGACATCGTCAGTGTTGTGTATTTTTTTACAACTTAGTTGTTTATTCCAGAATTCAAGCTTTTTCACATAATTTTTTAATCAGGATAAGTGTATAAGGTCATATTTTAGCCGGCGAGTAGTTCTCTAATTCATCTATTTTACCAGCAGCGACAACATTTTCGCAACAAATTTTCATACCTTTACCCAGATATTTGTTGTTTTTGATTTTGGGGTGATTGAAATTATCTTAACTATTTTATTTACCATACTTCTCGGCGCGAAACCAATATTTGTCTTCGATTTTGACATTTTATGATCGAAACATATCATTAAAAATTGGTGGGCTGATTTGTTATTTGTCACACCGCATTGTATTAATGTTAAATTGAGCGACTTTTATGGATGCTTTTTAGATCTAAATGCAAATGGCGACGTTTTGAAATGACAATGTACTCAATTCTGTGCTAAACAAATCATTTATATACAAACATTGAAGCATTGTTATATACTTTTGCATAGAATCAGAAATATCACAGGTTTTTCGATCGATCATGTTAACACGAACAACGCCATTTTAACAAGATTTGTTTAGCAATGTCAGCATGTTGGCACACAAATTTTTTTCCCTATTAAAACTAGAAAATGAACATAATTCCCGATATTAATCTTTACATTGTAGGAACTGGATGTTTATGAGTTGGTAAGCTGGTTTTGATGTGCATCACCGTTAAAAAAAAAAAAATTTCATAGTGATAATTTTGTTTACATGTTTGTTTACATTGTGGTTGCCCGAATTTGAAGTCAAAGTGAAGTTATACATGAGGTATCGCTTTGCATGACGGTAAATTTTCAGATTTTAATGAATATTTTGACGGTAGAGTAATCTGTCTGACTTCCTGACTCCCTCGGCTCGGTGTGAATAGTTTGTTTACCTAGGATCACACTATGCACAAGCAAAAAATGACAAAATTGCAGATTCTATTCTTCAAGAATCAGGAATTGGATTATAATTTCTTACCCCAGACGGTCCATACCCAATGCCACAGTCAGTACATTCATTGCATCTACCATCCCAGAATTGTGTAGCACCAGTACAATTGGCTTGCTCCAATGAGGTCAAAGGAACTTCTGCAACCTACAAATGAGGTGTATTAGTATTACCAGGATTAGTTGGTGAGCATGTCAGCATGTATGTACAACAGAGAGGTTCTTAAACTAATATATTATTCATTTATTTACATACATTCCATCAAATTTGATAAAATATCACTTTCAGCTATAACCCAATATAAAATTATTTACAATGAGACAATAAAGTTATTATTATTATCGGTATTCACAAAAGATAAATTAATAATCCAAAACTAATTTCTGATATTCAGTGATGCTGACATCTGAGATTGAATTATTTAAATACTACTGTCGTGCTACTATACTCTGTTATTTTTTTTTTATAAACATTAAATACTGTAAAGTACATGTACTTTATTTTCCTGAGAGTAAAATATTTTTGAGTCAGCACCTTTCATGAAATTTTGTTGTCATAAAACCTTTCAGCAGAGATTAAGTGGTTTGCAGCACATAAGCCTCACAACTTTTTTGTGCTTCATGTTTGTGAACGGCGCCCCCTACCTGTGGGAATGTTATAACTGCATGGAGGTTGACCATTAAAAGTCATACAAATACTTATTAAGTGTATGTGGGTCAATTTTTTAAATGTAAAACATTATCAGGATTCCAATCAATAATGTATACTTCTTTTCCATCCCATTTCTCTATGCACAATTTTGAGATATGAACAAATAATGTCACCATGGGAACCATGACATTTTCCATAACATTTAGGATTCTTGTATTTCAAAAAACTGTCAAATGAATCCATTTTTTTTTAAATTTTTGTACCCGTACCCTTATGTCATGAACCCATACAGTATCAATGTGCTTAAATGACTTACCTTATTGATTTGTATAAATGTGATCAGCGTGAACATTGCATACGCTGAATTCTCCATAATTTAATAATAAATCTGTAAAACAATTGAAATTATCAATTATTATTATACAACTGACACCGTAATGCTATAAGTTACAGTGTGCCATGACTTTGTGGTATTTTACGGGGTATTTTCATCCTATCATATTAAGAAATGCAAATTCTAAATATGGAATGATTACGCGAGTCCTCTAATAATAAAAAGTCATTCATGCGATCAAAAACTTTACACTGTTTTGAAGCAAAGGTTATGAAGTTTAAATCCGTATTTCTATTTTTTGCATTAATTTTTTTTTTCTTTTCGAAAATCACAAATTTCAAGCACGTTTTTTGGTGTTAAAGTTAGAGAATACCGGTGGTTTGCGCGAGGTTTGTGAAAAAACGCTATAGAATTTTGCAAATATGTAAATACGGATATGAAGCCAACATTTCCAAGAGTAAGAAAAGCTAAACGGCGACATCGTAGTGCTATTCACTGAAACGCCATTTAAAATTAGGTCAACGATAATTGCCAGAAACCGAACACCGAAAAATCGGCACTTTTATGATTTCTAACTTCAATCAACATTAACTCCCGTTTTAGCAGCAAAATTTACATAGGCTAACTGTAATGCTTTGAAAGTTGTTTTCGAGAAAAATCATGAACCGACATTTATATCTGTGAAAAACTTTGTTTTTTGGCCGTTTTCTTTCATGCTATGGAGTTTTTTGACGGTCTGTGCTGATAACGAACGGTGAAATCATTCATTAAAGCTTGGATTATGCAAAGTGGGCGGTTCTGTTTGCGAGTAACAAACAATACAGACACAACACTTGGCAGTTGAAGTGTTTGCAAATACAGTGTATTTATTTTTGGGCCGTTGTGTTTGTAAACTTATTAGTTCAAGCATGCCACGAGTTTCGGAGTCTCCTGGAGGCAGCTCGTACATACTGGCGAAAGGGTGTACCCGTTACTGGTTGAGGTAACCCCTAATAGCTTGACAGTTTCACCAGAGCGTGCCGTCCCTTTCCAGTCGCTCGCATTCCAATGGCAGCCTTTCTATTTATTTCGAAAACTGACCCCTTCTTTCGGGATGACGGGAAGCTAGGCTGGCTCAGTTGCGATCGAATACAATCTCCTTGCGTTCAAAGAAATTCAAACTGACTGCCTAGACCGTGACGCCTGCGCTCCACTATTGAGATATTGCCTACTTTGCAAAATTGACAAATCTCTTTTTCTAGGGCGCCATTCAACAGTGACATACCCCAGACTATTCGTCCCGGTGTTATCGCTATCGCCACACGAGACTCCAGCTTGTCTCCTATACAATTTTCCTTCCGCCCACTTAATTTTAATATTCATATGACCTTTGCATTGACATCGATAGCCAATCGCATTCGACCGCGGACGTCACTCTAAATAAACAACTGAATAAATTAATATACCATATTTGGAAGATAGCGGGTAAATTCAACGTTGTTGGTGTGTTCCTTCGGGTTCCGAAGTCGCACGAAACGAGTTCATGTTCCGTTATCTTTCGCAAGTAAAACAGGTCGATATGTATTAAACATGGCATTTGTTTTCTTGTTTTAACCCCCTTATTACGCAAGCTTCCGTCGAAGTGGTGTTTTTTTCGACGATTTGTGGCATGTTGCAAAACGAACGAAACATTGCGGCATTCTTAGCGGTGGATAAGGGATCGACTATGTCGTCACATTTATGTCTCGTTTGAAAGAGAATAAACAACCGCTCAGAAAAATATGTTGCTAATATTTAAGTGCGGTGCCTTGAAATCGCCTGCCCGACGTCCAAATTTCAAAAGGATGTTCGATTTGCAATGACGACCGTTCATATGTACTAGGCGACGTTACTAATTACTACTAGGGTCGGTGTTTGCATTAAGAATTATAGAACAAAAGATCAGCAAAGCGGTGCTTTTGTCGGCGATTTTGTCAAAGGGAATATTGATAAAATGTTGCAAAACAGAATCAAGAGTTGGGTGAAAAATTGCGCCGGCGGCATTCTCAGCGATGGCGACACCCGAGAAACACCGTGTCACGGTGCATTCGTGCATCAGTACACCGAAGAAATACATACATATTGTTGCGGATGACTATTGTAGACTGTGTTCGTGTAGTCTTCGAGTTTGTGGACAGTTAAAGTCGTGTGTGAATTTATTCAAGCCAGGAAAAGCAGGAGGGATAACTTATGGAAATCGTCTTTCCAATTTGATCCAGTGCGACGTTGTGAAAGGAGCGACTCTGTCGTCTCATCTATGTCTAGTTTGTAAGAGAAAGATTGATAGCGCAGAAAAATCCGCCAATAATGTAAAACAGTGGCGTGAAATTGTCAGTCATTCTAATATCTCCCAACCTGTGAACGAAAGGGTTAAGCGCGCTGCCTTGAAATCGCCTGCCAAAACTAAAATGGCGCGTGTCACGTGATTTTGTTTACTAAAGATAGCGTGGGCGTTTGATTGACACTCAACTCATTAGTATTCCACCAATCACAGCTACATCTACTTTCTGGATGTGCGCAGTCAAATTGTATAGGAGACAAGCTGGAGTCTCGTGTGGCGATAGCGATAACACCGGGACGAATGGTCTGGGGTAACAGTGACATGTCAACGAGTTGAATTTCGCCGTCTTCAAACGATCGGCTGTGACATTCACTCTCACTCTCTTCTTCTACGTCGGAAGGTTACAATATTTTCCTGCGAGATACAAACATCTCTCGAACGTTTTGAACAGGAGTATCACCCACTATATTGAAGTCTGATTCATCGGACTCTCAGTGTCACGGTAAAACTGTCTTCGTCCACTTCATGGCTGACACTGGTTTCGACGGGGAAATCCGTTCTGTACGACCCAGCATCGTCTCTTTCAACATCTTTTTGACAGGAGTGATCATTCTGTTGACGTTTTTCTTCTTTCTTCTTTCTTCCTCGCTTTCTTTTTCTTGGAAATTTTCGCTTGCTTACTATCTCGTCCATAATTAGTGAATGACAACTAAACTAAAGAATTACTGATAACCCTCTCCTTCTTTGCATATTTTGCACATTAATGAAGGAAGCTGCTCTGTTTTTTAATTGGTGTGAATAGAATAATTGTAAAATGTGACCCAGTGATTGCATGCCGGCATGTAGCATTTCCTGTGCTATTAAAAATCAAATCCCACAAAACAGAGTTTTACCGTCTCAGTAACCTCGGGTCTTATACTTGTAGATGAATCTCTTCAAAATATAATTGTAACCGGACACACTGTTATCATCTATAAAAACTACCTAGATTTTAGATGATACTTTTATTTTTTACCGAAGTCGTGTGTGGCGCTACTATTTCGTTCCCGTGCATTTTGTTCGCATGAGTACATTAGATAAAACAACCAAGTATTTATTATCAGACAGATTTATTACATGTAATATAATTTACAAATTTAGAAAAACCTAAGCATGCAAGTATGCCTACTTGGTGAAAACTCCTCTGAAAAATGGATTATATAAACCAGGTCCCAGCATATTCTTATCATTGATCAACCTTTACATGTAGTTTGTGGCCTGTTATCAGAATTTTCATGCAATGCATAGCCACCACAGATGGCCATATTTTATTGTTTGCAACCATATTTTGTAAAAGGGAGTCCCCTCCCAATATAACTGCATTAACCCCGTGGTCAGACACCTTTCAATGAAGCCAAGCCAAGAAAAAATATTACAGAAATTTATTGTAAGTTTTTATGCTGTTAACATATAATTACATTGAAGTGGTACATTCATGTAGTTTTTTGTTTATTCAAAATTTGTTGTTTCAAAAGCGATTGTTTTGTCTTTGCTGTACTTTCTGTCTAGAAAGGCAGCAGTGTACATGTCTTACCAGCTGTGTGTGAACTACAAACAGATATCTTATCAGTTGTTTGTAAATAGCAAATAAAGAAAGTGGCCCAACTTAAAACTATTTACCCTCAGTTCAGTTATGTTTGTAAACCATGCATATTAATGAGATGCACTAGTTGGGTGTACACCAGATAAACAAAAACTTGGCCATTTGTTTGCACACAAGAAAAAAATCAGGCAGAGCTCCAGAAGGAGTACCTACACTTTATGCAAATTTTTTTAAAATTATGCTAATTTATTCATGACGTAGCAGTTTCTGTGCTCATGAATATTCATTAATTTGTGGGTCATTACATTTTAAAAGGGGCGATATATTATTTTTGGGGGAAGAGTTAGAAAGGGGGATTAGCAATCCTTAGGGGGTCAATACAAAAGAAGGGACCCATTTGGAGAGCAGCCATGCTCCTCGTGTCTGTTGTTGCACGTGACCTACAGCTGTCAACTATGTTCGTTCTTCGACTGTGTTCGTTCTTCGACGACTTCGGCTGGCTTCCACGTGGGGTAGTATTCTTGTGTTCTGTTTTCCTGACTTGAGTTTTTGAATCCGCTGTTTATGATTTTAACGTCTTTCATGTCTTTTGTAGGAGTGTCCAATCCGTGATTCGAACTTGCGATCTTTGAGTTCCCAGCGCACTGTCTTGTCCACTGTACCACGAGTGTCTTCACACAGGAGTTAGGATTTAAGTCCTATTCATAGGACACTGTCTTCACTAGCATTCAAAAATCTAACTAAACATACTGGATTCGAACCAGCGATCGCTCACATTGCTGACATAGTACAAATCAACTGAGCTATGTGGGTAGTCATGCAAATTAAATAATTTGTTGTCATATTTAGCTTTATTGCCAAATGGTGTTTGCGAAAAAAAGATGGGCAGGCAAGGGAATTGAACCCAGGTCCTCCTGGTCACTATGTAGAGAACTGACCCACAAGACCACAATGGATTGACTGGATGTATTTGCATTTGATAAGACTATATAGTGTGTATATATATAGAAATACAACTATTTCCACTATTAACAAGTGGTTAAATTGTGACAATAAATGTGTGGACAAATATTTGAGATTAATTTTGGTGTAGACAACTCTCGTTTAATTATTTTACACCATTACAAGTTGTTAAATTGAGAGAATAAATGTCTCAACAAATATTTAATACTTAGTTTGATGTAAACAACTCACGTTTGATTAATTCCCACAATTACAGGTTGTTAAATTGAAAGAATAAATGTGCGGACAAATATTTTAGACTTATTTTGGTGTAGACAGCTCTCGTTTAATTATTTTACACCATTACAAGTTGTTAAATTGAGAGAATAAATGTGTGGACAAATATTTTAGACTTATTTTGGTGTAGACAGCTCTCGTTTAATTGTTTTACACCATTACAAGTTGTTAAATTGAGAGAATAAGTGTGCAGACAAATATTTTAGACTTATTTTGGTGTAGACAACTCTCGTTTGATTAATTCCCACAATTAAAAGTTGTTAAATTGAGAGAATAAATGTGCGGACAAATATTTTAGACTTATTTTTGTGTAGACATCTCTCGTTTGATTAATTCCCACAATTACATGTTGTTAAATTGAGAGACTAAATGTGCGGACAAATATTTTAGACTTATTTTGGTGTAGACAGCTCTCGTTTAATTATTTTACACCATTACAAGTTGTTAAATTGAGAGAATAAATGTATGGACAAATATTTTAGACTGATTTTGGTGTAGACAACTCTCATTTAATTATTTTACACCATTACAAGTTGTTAAATTGAGAGAATAAATGTATGGACAAGTATTTGAAACTTATTTTGGTGTAGACAACTCTCATTTGATTAATTCCAACAATTACTAGTTCTTAAATTGACAGAATGAATGTATGGACAAATATTGACCATTATATTTGTGAGTAAATACCTGTTGTTTAATTAATTTCCACCTCTACAAGGTTGAGAGAATAAGTGTGCGGACAAATATTTTAGACTTATTTTGGTGTAGACAGCTCTCGTTTGATTAATTCCCACAATTACAAGTTGTTAAATTGAGAGAATAAATGTGCGGACAAATATTTTAGACTTATTTTGGTGTAGACAACTCTCGTTTAATTATTTTACACCATTACAAGTTGTTAAATTGAGAGAATAAATGTATGGACAAGTATTTGAAACTTATTTTGGTGTAGACAACTCTCATTTGATTAATTCCAACAATTACTAGTTCTTAAATTGACAGAATGAATGTATGGACAAATATTGACCATTATATTTGTGAGTAAATACCTGTTGTTTAATTAATTTCCACCTCTACAAGGTTGAGAGAATAAATGTGTCGACAAATATTTGATACTTATTTAGGTGTAAGAACTCGTGTTTGACCAACTTCCACCATTGCAAGTTGTTAAAATAATGAAATAAATATACTGGTATCATTGGATATTTGATTTAATTGTGAAACTTTCTAACAAAACGTTAACTGCTGGCTTCGAACCCTCAATCAACAATTCCGCAGACACGGTATAAATTCAACAACACCACAGAAGATATTCGTCTGTTGCCTGAATTGTTTTCGTAATATAGGGAACGCCATCGACACTTTAACAAAACTTACCTTGACTTGGGTCTTGTTTATCTCTTGTCACAATCTGGAAACTGTTGAACAAATTGCGCGTCGTCCAGTTTAAGACGTTAGTTATTTTATTATTTATTCAGTTTTGTATGGTGCAGTTTTGTGAGGTTTATTATTTTTTGCGACGTTCTTTGTTTACTTGTTTACGGTTTGAGAGATTTCAGTTTATTTGATTTACGTTTTTACGGTAGCTCTGAGCGGGACTCGAACCCACTGTCTTTTCAAGCTAATTTTGTTTTATTTTGATGGCACGCTTGTGTACCACGCCACGACGTTGGTCGTTAAGTGGTGTTCATTTTTCTAACTACTCTAGTGTTCCGATGAGTTGAACGGAAAAGCCAAAACGATTGCTGGTTTCTGATTGCTTCGGTTCTGGTGAGTGTGTATCTAGTGTGATTCGAACCCATGTCGTTTGTATTGGGCGTTTTTTTATTTCCCATGGTAGCTACGCCGTAATATGCAACCACTTCCCCGTTTTATTGTGATTTTGAGTGTTTAATGATGTCTTCCTCACCCGTCACGCCATGACCCAGTTTCAACCACACGGCCATTTTGCAACACAGTTCGTGACCCTCGGCGTCACCCGACTGACTATATGAGCGTTCTGTTCAACTGTTAAGCTAAGATTTATTACCGTTATTATCATTATATTGTCACGTGATTTGTTTTACCTTATGTGTAATGTCTTAAGTATCTTTATTGTAATTTGTATATACCAATTCGTATATACCGAGGAAACGACCCCGATTGAAGGTCATGTATTTTATGACGTCACCAATTCGTGTGTAGGTACTGCTTCTAGATCTGTGCCAAAAATCAGTTTACTTGTACAAGATATTTTTTTTTCAATAAAATAAAAACACCAATGTATGTAGCATGCCTTAGGGAGCTATTCGTGTGATTTTCAAAAAAAATGTGAAAAGTGCCCAAAAAACTATTCTGTTACCTTAAACCCAGTAAAAACCCACCTTACAAATATATGCTCTGACTCAAATAGTGTTTATCAATAATCTTGGATTTAATATGATAAAATACAAATTAATTACATTATAAGACATTCATCACATAAAAAATTAGAATTTCAGCTTACACAATTCAAACAAATACTCTCAGTCTCTATGATTTGTTGACCGGACAATGTAGTACTTCGACAAACGTCGACACGACGTAGGTGCAAACTATTTTAAGGTATGACGTCATTGTAACTTGGCAAAACGTAAACAGTCGATGTTTAGAGTAATTTTTCAAGAAAAAAAAGGATTTCAACATAAACACAAGATTTGAGCAAGCGATCACCACTTGTTACATTCCCAAGGACACGTCGAAAAGGAAATAGTCGACGAACACAATCACAAACTGCGTATGACAAGAACTTGTGGAGACAGATTCGTGTTGAGACATGTTCAGAAGCCATGCATACACATACACAACATGACTGCACACGTGTTTTTGTTGGGCATTTAAATCTGTTATCGCGTTTCCAGGCAGTGGTTCGACGCAGCGAGGTACATACATGCATTGCCACTGAATAATAATAATCATCGTAAACGTCTGACTGCCTGGGTCGTCTTAACCCGGGCAGAATTGGCCAAGGCCATGCCACCCACTCGCCCATCGAGCCTCTCGCTCACTCCCCTCGTCTCTCTCATATATTCGCCCCATAACTTTGCGTACGAGGTTTCATCCTACACTTTCATCATTCATATTTCGATTATGTTGCGAAATCTAAAATTGGCAATGAGTCAGCAAACAATTTACTTACATTCAAGGCGACCAAGAACTGCAACACCGCACTTTTCAAAACCTGTACTGAATATTCATTCACAAATAATGACGTACTTGGGGGATTTCCCAAGATCACGTGATGTTCACATGACCAAACACTGGGTCTCGTTTATTACGAGATTTCATTCTAATCGAGAGCGCGAAAAAAGCAGCTCCACCATGGCGGAAGATAATGTTGCAGTTCCCTGACTAGCTATGCTGTGTTGCCGGTAAAAAAAATCACGCTGACAAAGTCAGTATTTATTGAACTATTCTGGTTTGTAAATGTGTAGATACAGTATGACCACGTAATCAGACACTGGACACGTTTTGCTTTCTGTCGTTTGAGGCTTATTTCCGAAGAGACTGGTTCTGAAACGTACAACAAAGACTGGTGTTTCTATCGGGAAGAGGGGACTGGAATTATCCAAAAGCATCCTTTCTACACTGCTAACAACCTTACATTAGATTAAAAGCGATGGATAGAAGTCGAAGGTAAAAACTTTAAATTGTTGCATGTGACGTACTTTCGCTTGTCTGGCTATCTGGCTACACAATCATGGCGGGTAAAATGCGCAATTTTTAGAAGACATTTGGGGGCTGTTCTATTTTATGTTTGCACCCCCACTGCGATCACCCACATGAGTTTGCCAAAGTAGAATATCTGCAAAATAACCTCTATTGGAATGACATGTTTCAAAAACTTTGTTTCCAATAAATTTATCACTCCCAGAGGGGGTGGAGATAATTTTGGGAATAGCCTCAATATGTTGACAATTTTGAGCCCAAACAAGAGATAGGGAGTTGTGCTATTATTATGAGTTTCTTTCATGTCATGTCTACTTTCTTTTAATTATAATTAGTAGTTTTTACGGAACGCAAGATTCTAAATGTACAACTTTGCTCATAGAATTTATGTGACAGTCACCGATTTAAAATACTTTATTGGATTTAATGTTATTTTGCCATTTTTGGTTCATTTCTGATTTTTCTGAATTGAAAAAATTGGGTAAAAACATGCGTCCCCGATTCTCATTAGTTATGCATGCATGTCGCAGTCACATGATAATCTTGCATGCATAATGAACCTCATGAATAATTAATCACTCATGAATAATGTATTAGTTCATGAATAATTTATTTATTAGTTTGTGAATAATTATGTAATTAATGATTAATTTCATATTTTCAGCCTGAAACCACAATTTCTATATTTGCAGAAAATGTGGAGGGAAAGACTTCCTTAAGCCCCTATCATCCACCCCCATCTGTAACCTAAACCCTAACCCTAACACTGCAGCCCTCCAGCAATGTTATTGTGTATGTCCCTCCAGGCGACTATACATGTCTTGAAGAGAGGCATATGCCATTTAAATGAGGTAGGGGCAAGGTTAAGATTAAAGTTTTGGGTTAGGGGCCCCAAAGAAGTCTTAACAGCTACTAAAGTTATTTAATCTAATTTGGTTTTGTCACAGTTGTCAACATTGCAAACTACCAGTCACACACAAATTCCCTTGTGCAGACCTAATCCAGTTTTAGGATTATGCACAAGTGGTACCGTAAAATCTGTATTAGAAGCCGCATCCTTGATAGAAGTCGCCCCCATTCTTTTTAAACATTTGAGAACCAAAAGTTCATTGTTTCTCATATGTGTAGATGCTCTAATAGAAGCCGCATCCCTTCTGTTGCATTGTACCATTTTATTAGAAGCAGTGGCTTCTAATACAGATTTTACAGTACTTATTACAACATTGTTAGTTACTTGTACAAGCATTTCTGTAAAGCAGTGTCATTATTGTAGTAAACACCATAAACTCGTTTTCAGTTGCTTGTAGTATATCTGTTGCATGGTGTGATAATACCTACCAAACCAAAGTGATGTCACCATGGCGACAGTATGAATGTTATTTTATAATTCTTGTGTAAAATACATTAGCAACACAAGGCATTGAATGCAATATTTTTCACAATTCTTTTTAATTGAACATAGACTGACTTCTGTGTGATGTGATGTCACTGCTGCATATAAAAAGTTTCCAATTGTCACATTACACTTTTTCTAGTAGTTTATCTAACTCGTTTTAAAAAACATAATGTATCAAATATGTTCAACAATGGGCAGTCAGTGGGCTGATCAAAACTGTTGTTTAAAGACAGGTGGTTTTTATATGAGAGGTACCCTAATTTATTCATTCAATCATTAATGTTAATTTTGGCAGAATTTTTTAAGGGGAGATCATAAGCTAAACATCAATTGTACAATAAGTAAAAACAATGAATGTAGTAAATTAATTTTAACCCATATCCTGCCAGCAAACTACTTTTACATTGACTTGACCAGATAAGAGTTAATACATTGTGTACATTCTACACACAAGTACTTTTTTAGCTCCGCTGTCGACTTTGTCGAGCGGAGCTTATCATATGAGTGATTGTCCGTCGTCGTCGTCGTTCGTGTCAATGTTTTACTTTTTCGACTTCTTCTTGAAAACTACAAGCCTGAATGCTTTGATACTTGGTGTATATGTACCTTGGGTAGACCTCTCTTAGGTTTGTTCATTTCATGTTGATATCTTCAATTCTCTAATGTTGGTGAATATTTTTGTCATTTTTGGTAAAAAGTGATATTTTCGACTTCTTGTTAAAAACCGCAAGTGCAAATGCTTTGATATTACATATATAGGTACTACATGTGGACCTCTCTCAGATTTGTTCATTTTGTAATGATATCTTTAATTCTCTAATTTTGGTGAATATTTTTGTCATTTTTGGTAAAAAGTGATATTTTCGACTTCTTGTTAAAAACCGCATGTCCAATTGCTTTGATACTACATATATAGGTACTACATGTGGACCTCTCTCAGATTTGTTCATTTCGTGATGATATCTTCAATTCTCTATTTTTGGTGAATATTTTTGTCATTTTTGGTAAAAAGTGATATTTTCAACTTCTTGTTAAAAACCGCAAGTCTGATTGCTTTGATATTACATATATAGGTACTACATGTGGACCTCTCTCAGATTTGTTCATTTTGTGATGATATCTTCAATTCTCTAATTTTGGTGAATATTTTTGTCATTTTTGGTAAAAAGTGATATTTTCGACTTCTTGTTAAAAACTGCAAGTCTGATTGCTTTAATATTACATATATAGGTACTACATGTGGACCTCTCTCAGATTTGTTCATTTTGTAATGATATCTTCAATTCTCTAATTTTGGTGAATATTTTTGTAATTTTTGGTAAAAAGTGATATTTTCGACTTCTTGTTAAAAACCAATAGATCAATTGCTTTGATATTACATATATAGATACTACATGTAGACCTTTCGCAGATTTGTTCATTTTGTGATGATATCTTCAGTTCTCTAATTTTGGTGAATATTTTTGTCATTTTTGGTAAAAAGTGATACTTCTTGTTGAAAACTGTAAGTCCGATTGCTTTGATACTATTCATATTGTTCATTTTCTAATGATGTCTTCAGTTCTTTAATTGAAATGTGCATTGTTAACAGCGGAGCTATCTCAGCCGATAGGCTGCTTGTTTAGTTTAGTACAGCTTTACTTTTTTACTACAAATTATGTTATGTGAGTTAGCTGGAGCCAAGTGAATTCTGCTCATGGATTCACTCGTTTCTTTAATTCTCAAGTACAATGCTAACTTGTCATCAATCCTCTGCATTAGCGTCTACCCTGATCTTTCACACACTCACCATGCAGTCAGATTCCTGAGTCTCTTATACATGATTAGTGGTCTAAGCACATTTCCATCACAGGCAGAGTTCAGTCCATCGTTAGTATTGCTGATTGTATACTAACAAAATGGACGGGCGAAGTTGCTGAAAATCTTGGTGTTGAATCAGAATGTCAAACAAACTGGAAATGAACCCTGATGACAGTACACACAGTTTTACAGTTGTTTAATGCAGGCAACAACTTGTCAAAACTGTTCCAATTCTGTTGTGAAATATTTATAGTATAGTTTGAACTCTTAGGGAGGGTCAAAACAGAAAATACCGTTCTTGGAGAATGATTCCGAGAATGACCTCTCAGTAAAAAGACATTTCAAAAGACAGTCCGTGCGCGAACCGACTTAAAATAATGGTGGTTGCAATCCCGCAATGACAACGGAATAAACGAATGCTTTATTATTTTGTTTGGATGTTAACAAGGTATATATAAAACATCTGTCTTTTAATAAAACTAGTTCTTTTTTGTTTTGTTTGAATTTGCTCTTCAATTGTTAGACTATCCAGTGCTAGGGCCAAATGCCACTGGGGATCAATACATTACTATAGTGCTGATCGAAAACAAGCTACCGGTACCGGTAGTTTCAATTCATTTGAAATAACTTTGAATAAAACTGTTTTAATTTGTTAAAATATCAATGATATCTTTCCAGTCGCCAGATTGTTATATTCAGATGATATTCATCGTATTTTATTCGCAACTTCATAACCAAAAGTTGCTTTGAATCAGAACGTAACATTCGGCCACTTTACTGTGATTCGCAAGTAGCTATTGATTTTTTTGGTGCAACTGTCTGGAAATCTGGGTGGTTGCTGGTCGTGTTAGGCAGGTGGTTGCTATGTCCAATTTGTAAATTGCAAAAGGACAAAGGTGGTTGCTATGAGCAAGTGGTCGCTCTTAAACGCAGGTTTGACTGTACTATTCATATACTGTTCATATATTCATATATATTTTATTATCATTTACTAGAATCAAGTCTAAAAGAAAACATCCCATTAACACTCAAAAACACTGTATCTAATCCTATTAGTATAAAATTTCATCATGTGATTTACATTTTCAGAGTAGTTTCCATACATGTAAGCATCAGTAATTCAAGAAATTACTAACCAACTTAGCTGGTTACCATGGTATCACAACATTTGTTACATTTAGGAAATGTGCCTAATTTTACTCTTGCCAGTATTGATTTGTGTTGCAGTGCAATGCACTCTATGGAATTGTAACTTGTATCATAAATTGATCAATGTGATAGCTAAACCAAAATGCATGTACCAGTAGGGCAGTAGAATTTTTTATGACTGATCTTCAACATTTGAAACTGGCCGAATGTGATAGCTGTTCTTCTTTCTACGAGATGTGCTGCCTTATTTGGTGTAAAATCTTGTATTTAATATCATAAGGTCTGCCAGTCAGACTCGATGTCTCATAATTCATAGTTTGCCTAGATATTACCGGTACATCTGAATGCCTTGATGCCCTTTAGTCTAAAGCTTTTTATATAAATTTCACCTTTAGATGCCTGGCACTTTCGGATCACTTGAATTGTGTGTTACTGTTTTCTCTGGTTGTGCAATGTTTTCATCAATACCTATCTGCTCTATTACTATTAGTACTTTGCTTAAATGTTGTTGGCGCGTCTACAAGTACAGATAAATCATATTTTATTGATCCAGTATACCGTACTTGCAAATAATAATACACACCGATTCCAAAGTTTTATTTCAAAATTTCTGTTATCAAATGTTTGCTTCACTTTCCGCAGTTGAATTCTGAATGCCATTGCATGGTCTGTGCAGCGATACAGATAATCCTGCGATTTTTATTTGCTATACTACGTGTACTTCAAGGCGTCAATCTTTTTATTTATTTTAATGCAACAAACACATTCTTATGCTTATTCTTATTGTCTGTATTATTTGCAGGTCCGGCGGGTTGGATAATATAATTAAAAAGCTTCAGGTGAATACTCCAGCTCCTGCTGTTCGTACAAAGGTATTTATTCAATTCAAATTTGTATATCTATGGTTCATACCAAATCTCTAATTTAGGTGTCATTTTTCCAACAGTTCAATATTTCCTGATGCCTAAATTATAGTTTATATATATAGCATATATTTGCATATTCCTTGTGAAAACACTGGTTTCTTAGTAGTGTTTTTGTAATAAACTGCCCCCTATATGGATCCAAGACATTTGTGTGTGTGTGTGTGTGTGTGTTATATTCTCTTTGATCTCCCAAACTGCCTTTCCCCTACTGCTGCAGTGCAGTGCCCTCACAGGCCGTACCGTGATTTAATTTTTTGTCACGTGACATTTTTTTTTTGCTTGACTGTAATTTTTCAGCATTTCATGACACCTATTTTAGAACTAAATTGACTAAACAAGAGTTTATATGATATATATAGTACAGATAAAAATTTACTTGACTTGGCAAGGAAATTCAGTCAAAACGGTCACTATTAATGTCTTGTATGCAATTCATTTTAAACATCCTAATTATTATTTATTTAATTTATCATTGACTCCCATGTGCAAAGCACAAAATGGGAGTCTTTGCAGTTAGTGTGTCTGTATGTGTGTGTGTGTGTGTATGTGTGTATGTGTGTCCGACTGTTCCACTGCTATCTCAAGAACCATACATCGGTTTTTGATGAAACTTGGTGCATAGATGCTTTGGGCCAATGCGCATATTTGATTAGGTTTTGGTAAAAATCCATGCTCGTTAATTACCTAATTTGCATGATAATTAGCTAATTTTTAGCTGTTCTATGACTGTTCCACTGATATCTAAAGAACCACTCAATGGATTTTGATGAAACTTGGTACATAGATGCTCTGAACTAATGCTAGGTTTTGATTAGGTTTTGGTTAAAATCCATGCTCGTTAATTACCTAATTTGCATGATAATTAGCTAATTTTTAGCTGTTCTATGACTGTTCCACTGATATCTAAAGAACCACTCATTGGATTTTGATGAAACTTGGTACATAGATGCTCTGAACATATGCGCAGATTTGATTAGTTTTTGGTAAAAATCTGTGCATATTAATTACCTAATTTGCATGATAATTAGCTATTTTTTAGTGGTTCCATGACTGTTCCACTGATATCTAAACAACCACTCATTGGATTTTGATGAAACTTGGTACATAGATTTTCTGAACTAATGCTAGGTTTTGATTAGTTTTTGGTAATAATCCGTGGATACTAATTACCTAATTTGCATAATGATTAGTCAATTTTCGGTTTTTCCACTGATATCTCAAGTACTATTTATCACATTTCAATGAAACTTGGTACATAGATGTCATATGACACTGCACAGACCTGATAGTTTTTATGGTAATATCAGTACATGTAATTACCTAATGTGCATAATTAATTAATTTTCAGCTTTTGATATAAGTAGTGAGCATTACATTTCAATGAAACTTGGTACTTACATACTCAAGGACTATGCAGAGATTGATTGTTTCAGATAAATATTTGTGCATATTAATCACCTAATTTGCATAATTAGTTAATTTTCAGCTTTTCCACGGGTATCTCAAGTACTAATCATCGCATTTCAATGAAACTTGGTACATAGATCCTTTAGGACTATGCAGAGACCTGATTAGTTTCAGGGTAAATAATTGTGCATATTAATTACCTAATTTGCATAATTATTTTTCGGCTTTTCTACTGATATCTAAAGTACTAATCATCACATTTCAATGAATCTAAAATTATGCAGAGACCCAATTAGTTTTTGGTAAATATTTGTGCATATTAATCACCTAATTTGCATAATTAACCAATTTCCAACTTTCACACTGATATCTCGGGTACTACTGGTAATCATCACATATCAATGAATGTTTATACATGGATGCTGTAGGACAATAGACAGACCTGGATAATTGTGGGTTAAAATCTGTACATATTAATTACCCAATTTGCATAATTAACCAATTTTAAGCTTTCACACTGATATCTAAAGTACTAATTTCCATTTTAATGAAACTTGGTACAAAGATGCTCTAGGACAATGTACAAACCTAATTAGTTTGGGGTAAAACTCTGTTCATATTATTTCCCCAATTAGCATAATAATTCATAATTTGTTGGTTCTAATCACATTTCAATTAAACTTGGTACATAGAGTTTTTGTTACATTGCGCAGACCTCATTAGTTTTACAATCAAATCTGTTCATGTTAATTTTCTGATTTGCATAATTAGTTTTCAGCTAAGTAATTTCAAATTATATTTAATGTGTCTCCAATACTCTCAGCACATGGGAGTTCTTTCTAAGCTTTCTTTGATTTTAATTTGTTTTTAAACTTTTCATGCAAAACATAGCTTGTTCCACCATTTATTTGTAACCACCTTTCCGTGTAATTTGAAACTCAAACCACTTTTGAAATTGCAACATAGGATTTTGCAGTTCAAAATATTTTCCATGTAGAATTATCAACTTTGTAATATGGTAACTTACTGTGTTTAATGTGCAGTGACCATTTCAGAGATACAATGTTGCAAAAATAAAAAGCTGAAGTAATATTTTAAATTTTTAAATGAAGTTGCAGAAGTATATTGACATGAGACATTAATTTCATTAGAAGTTCTGTTACAATGCAATGTAGTATTATTTTTGGTTAGCCTATCACGAGCAGAACATGCTTATGTGTTCTTGTATTCAATGTATAAACTATCAAGATGTTTTTTATTCAACCTGCTCTAAATTGTACAATCTCCAATATGTAGAAAAATGTGCAAAATACTTATTAGATCCCGTTTGGACGCAGGCCGAAAAATGGGGACATGTGTTTTGACCTCTGTGTGTCCGTGTGTGCGTGCGTCCGACCATGTATCTTAGAAATGCTTGGACCAATCACAATCAAACTTCACACATACATCATACATGATATTATACATACGCACATCAATTTGTTTCACGATCTGATTCAAGATGGCCGAATGGCGACCATTTTTGTGCTAAAAATCATCAAAATCAAGCATTTCTCGGCTGTTTACAGATGGATTTTGTTCAAACTTGGTATATACATTCGACATTATAGGACCTTGATGCACATCATTTTGTTTTACAATCTGATTCCAGATGGCCGAATGGCGGCCATTTTTGTGCTAAAAAATCCTGAAAATAAACCATTTCTCGGCTGTTTACAGATGGATTTTGTTCAAACTTGGTACATATATTAGACATTACAGGTTCCTGATGCGCATCATTTATTTTTCAGATCGTATTCAAAATGGCTTCCTGTGGCCATTTTGTTTTAATGAATGGGCTTCTAGACCCATATCTCCGACTTGTTTTGACTGATAATATTTTCAAATTTTAAATGTTCATTATACATCATGTCATAGATAAACAGATATATTGGTTTGACAATCCTATTCAAAATGGCCAAATGGTGGTCATTTTTGTGCTAAAAAAATCATCATATATCAAGCATTTATGAGTGGATTTCGTTCAAACTTGGTACATACATTAGACATTACGGGTTCCTGATGCTCATCATTTTTTTTTTAATGATTGGGCTTCTAGAGCCATATCTCTTAAATGCTTTGACTTGTTAGTCCCCGTTCGGACGCAGTCCGAAAACAGGGACTTGTGTTTTGACCTCCGTGTGTGCGTCTGTGCGTGCGTCCGGACCTGTATCTTAGAAATGCCTAGACCAATCACAATCAAACTTCACACATACATCATACATGATATCATACATATGCACGTCAATTTGTTTCACGATCTGATTCAAGATGGCCGAATGGCGGCCATTTTTGTGCTAAAAATCATCAAAATCAAGCATTTCCCAGCTGTTTACAGATGGATTTTGTTCAAACCTTTTATATACGTTGGACATTATAGGAACTTGATGAACATCATTTTGTTTTACGATCTGATTCAAAATGGCCGAATGGCGGCCATTTTTGTGCTAAAAAATCATAAAAATCAAGCATTTCTCGGCTGTTTACAGATGGATTTTGTTCAAACTTGGTATATACATTAGACATTATGGGACCTTGATGCAAATAATTTTGTTTTTCAGATAACATTCAAAATGGCTGACTGGCGGCCATTTTGTTTTAATGAATGGGCTTCTAGACCCATATTTCCAACTTGTTTTGACTGATTATGTTTAAATTTTAAATATTCATTATACATCATGTCATAGATAGACAGATATATTGGTTTGACGATCCTATTCAAAATGGCCTAATGGTTGCCATTTTTGTGCTAAAAAATCATCAAATATCAAGCATTTATGGATGGATTTCGTTCAAACTTAGTACATTACGGGTTCCTGATGCACGTCATTTTATTTTTCAGATCAGACTCAAAATGGCTGTCCGGTGGCAATTTTGTTTTAATGAATGGGTTTCCAGACCCATATGTCTGACTTGTTTTGACTGATTATGTTCAAATTTTTAATATTCATTATACATCATGTCACAGATATACGGATATATTGGTTTGACGATCCTTTTCAAAGTGGCCTAATGGTTGCTATTTTTGTGCTAAAAAACTTGTTTTATTTTTTAGATTGGATTCTGAATGGCTGACTAGTGGCCATTTTGATTTAATGAATGAGCTTCTAAAGCCATATCTCTGACATGCTTTGACTGACTATGTTCAAATTTTATATATTCATTATACATATATTCATAATGGCTGATTTTGTTTTAATTAATGATGTTCCAGAGCAATATCTCTCAATACTCATTTGACTATCAGATACAAATGTCAATCATTTTAATCATCATATTCCAGCTATATTACTATAAACAAAACTTTATATCTTAAATTTGATAACTAACGGGGACTGTGCCATGCATGGCTTGTTATATTTAAATTTTATATATTTGTTATACATCATTCAAAATGTCTTGATTTTGAATGCTGTTCAAGAGCAATATCTCTCAATATGGACAAGTATTTGTTTGACGATCAGATACAAATGTCAATCTTTTTAATGTTAAAAAATCATATTCCTGACATGGTTATATTCCAGCTATATTTCTATAAACAAAACTATACATCTTAAATTTGATAACTAACGGGGACTGTGCCATGCATGGCTTGTTTTTTGTGAATTTATGTTAATTTCATTTCATTTCAGTTAAATTGCATATTATTGTTTTTTCCATAGGCATCAACACGAACTGGATCATCACGGAGGTAAGAATTTAATATTTGAAAATTATTTTAAAGGGGAACCTTCCAAGCCCAGGGATTGCACCAAAGAATCATGGGACACTATTGTTTGTGTTGTTTACAAAGTTAATCTATCTTTTGTTATCCATTGTAATTTTAATCCAGAAAGTAAATTTGTTGTGAGATTAGGCTTAACTGGAAGTGCCCCTTTAAGTTTAAGAACTGTATATAGTAACCCCTTGCTAAGTCGGGTTTCAGAAAGTCGTGATTTTGGCAAGGATAGTTGTATGGCTCTCCAAAAAAGCGGTTAGCAGTTTCTCGACCTGTGCTGCTTTTATGAAGCCTTATTTAACTTGTAGCGATGTGAATAATCTGTAATTCTGATCTTTACTTGACAACTGAGCAACCTTAATTTAATATGTGAATTTGTTCGTGAAACAAAAATTATTATAACATAGTTGAATTTTAGTTTTTACAGTTGAAGCTTGTTTTTTTTTTTTAGAAAACCAGCAGCTGTAACACGTCATGTGTTGTCCGAGCCTGATGAAAACAGTGAGGATGATTTTGAAAATCCACTACCTTTCAAAGCTGTACCTTTAATTGACTCTTCGGATGAAAAAGTGTCAATTAATGGATATGAAAAAGGAGAAAATGGTCAAGTTGAAGAAGACAAAACAGAAGAAGAGAAAGTTGATATTCATCTCACAGATGAAGGGATTCCAGTTTTACCCGATGGTTAGTTTATCTTGTTGTAATTTTAAAAACACAACCCAGAAGTAATAAAACCAAATACTGTAAAATTACTAATTTTCACTACCGTTAAAGTCCTAATATAAACCGCATACGTAATAGTAACCGCACCCCCAATTCCGGCTTCGGGGTTAAAGAGTTCTTAACAAAAATTGAAAACTTGAAAAGTACCTATTACTAACCGCACTCCCAATTCAACAAGACCGTGACTGACTTCATTGTTTCAACCAGCTGTTCCAAAACGGCATTGTTCCTAGTCCTATTCATTTGTTTCGACAACATGCCTAAAAATATTCACACCTATTTATTGTTCAGCGGTGATAAGATGTCAGACAGGCAATGAAACTGCTTTTGTTCTGGCGGCGACCTCTGTCAATACTCTTTCTGAATACGTCTGTGTTTCGTAAGTTTTAGACAATGAGCATTTATCACCGTAAAAGTGTTAAACTGAGCATTGAAGAATAATTTATCTTTCGAAAACAAATAATTTCTTGATTTAAAAAAAAGATCATGCCGTTTTCCCATGGAAATCAAAGGCAAAAGATTGCACTACATTATCGGTAAATCTCTTCCGTGTTGCGTTCACCATGAGGTCGCTGAACTGTCATTAACATATTTAAATGAGCTATGTAATTTAGACACGTGGGCACCATCCAGCATTTTGATTGGTTAATTAGCGACTAGACCTATCCGATCAATAATACGTCACGTGAGCATTCAAAAGCATGGCGGATGTCGTATCGGCTGTTTACATGTGACTGAAATCATTCGCTTACGGGGAAACTAAGTTGAATTTTACTTGCATTTTATAACAATTCAACGAATTTATTTTTCGTGCGTTATTGTAATCACTACTAAATAATAATCACCAATATCAACACTTCGAAAACAAGTAAGTTATTCACTTGTGACCAGCAGCATGGCCGGATCGAGCTACCGTTATGTGATCATTTGCTACTAAGCAGTGCATTCGTGTTTTTATTTGAAACTTCTGTTAAAATATACTTTTCGTTACCAAGAAAATTAAAAAAATAAATGCATATTACATTAAAAATACTGAGTATTTTTTGTATCATGTAGAATTTTTTTTTGATTGACTGTAATTTTTCAACATTTCGTAACGCCTATTTTAGAACCAAAATAAGGCCTTTCACTCTTCCCCGACGCCTATTCAAGAGATTGTACGGTGTATTGTTTGTTTTGTGCATGTGTTGTGGACAAAAAATGACCACGCCCATTTAGTGATTGCAATATGTACGTAATAGAAACCGCACCCCGAACTTGAGCTTTTGATCCCAATTTTAAAATTGATACATTGTAATATAAACCGCGGTTTATAATAGGACTTTAACGGTAGGTTTAAATTTCGCTGATTTACCATTTCAGGCATAATCAGTGGGTTTTAAATTCACTGTTTTATCATTTAGATAATGTGTTCAATGCTAAATTTTACATACTCACTGAGTTTTAATTTAGCGCATTTTCCAGCCAGCGAAATAAGCGAAATTAAAACCCAGTGAATAATTAACCCCTTTACAGTATACAGCGTGTTAAAACAGCAAGTCGCACACTTTTTACGATCTATGTTCTTGAAATCAGTTAATATGGCCGTCTATTCAAAATAAAATGTGTGTCCGTACATGCTCTAATAGAAACTCACAAACAGAATCAGCAATTCGCCAAAAATTGTAACAAAAAAATTACTTATTTAATTGTTGACATGCTACTGTCTTTTATGTAAATGCATACTAATATATGATACTAACAGTACCACCAGATCCAACTCATCAAGTGGGCATTGAAACTGCTTTAAATTTTGGGCTCGCTTGAGTTAAATAGCCCAAAGTTTGTGCCCTTTGTTCTATGCACCGTACAAGCCCATGCAATTTGTTGCATGAAAAAAAGTTGTTCATGTGATGGCTGCTAAGTAACTGGAAGATCTATTAGAGGTATCAGTGTCAATGTAGTTGCGTTCTAGATTTGCTCAGAACTCATGAATCAAAGTAATTTCAAAACACATTGATTTTGGAAGTGACTAGTTTCTGGGGAAGTACCAAATTATTATAGAGTAAAGTCGATTTTATAAACAAAAGTCTGATGCATTGCAAAGCATATGAATATTTCAAATTTTGAATTGTCTGAGAGTTACCGGTAATAAGTTTTTCATAGACCTCTAATGATGTTTTGAACTTGGCAGAGTTGAATCGAATGGATAAACATTCATCAATAATGCAGCTGGATACACTCTGTTTTGAAATATAATGTATTCATGTAATTGCCTCGATTTAATGTGCTACTAGTAATTTATTGACGTTGTTAACCTGCCGGTTGTGTGCTTCCAAATATTATGTACAGTAACTCTAATCTAATGTCCACAGACTGAGCTCATTTGTGTGTGCTGGAAAGTAAGCCCAACCACACTTCAATAGATTTGTATATCAATAGGCATGCCCAGCAAGTGAGCTCAGTAGTTCCCATTTCAATGGGTGAACCCCGAGGACCAAACAAAGAGTGATAGAACCCTATTAAAGCGGGGAGTTGTCGCCTACGCATGCACCGAGCGGCCATAGCGTGTCGGTGTTTACAAACAAGCGTCTACTCATGACCCTGTGCGTTTTAGCGTGTGTTATCATCGCTTGGGACTCAATTCTTGCGTATGCGTAGGCGACACACCTCCGCTTTAAATATAAAAGCATTCACTATCTATGCCCTGTGTTCTATTCACTGCTCTTTGTTATGTGAATAAAAACAATTTATTCCAAAGATTGCTGTTATAAAAAGAAGATTACAAGATTGTTTATTTGACGATTAAAATGTAGCAATATGAGGTGCTCTTTGCCGTTCACATTGCCATTATACGTCTTGTATGATTTACATATTGTTTACAGCCGTTACGATCTAAAAGAATTGCCATCTTGACAAAAAATGTCCCTGAGGTTTTTGTATATATATATATCGATTAAGTACTGTGCAGTGAGCAAGAATTAACTACTACTTGTGTACATGCATTTTTGACCTATTTCATTTTTGACTCCCATGTGCGAAGCACATACCGGTAATGGGAGTCTTTGCAGTTAGTGTGTCTGTGTGTGTGTATGCGTGTCCGACTGTTCCACTGCTATCTCAAGAACCATACATCGGTTTTTGATGAAACTTGGTGCATAGATGCTCTGAACTAATGCTAGGTTTTGATTAGTTTTTGGTAATAATCCGTGGATACTAATTACCTAATTTGCATAATGATTAGTCAATTTTCGGTTTTTCCACTGATATCTCAAGTACTAATCATCACATTTCAATGAAACTTGGTACATAGTTGTCACATGACACTGCACAGACCTGATAGTCTTTATGGTAATATCAGTACATATTAGTTACTTAATTTGCATAATTAATTAATTTTCAGCATTTGATATAAGTAGTGAGCATTACATTTCAATGAAACTTGGTACTTACACACTCAAGGACTATGCAGAGATTGATTGTTTCCGATAAATATTTGTGCATATTAATCACCTAATTTGCATAATTAGTTAATTTTCAGCTTTTCCAAGGGTATCTCAAGTACTAATCATCGCATTTCAATGAAACTTGGTACATAGATCCTTTAGGACTATGCAAAGACCTGATTAGTTTCAGGGTAAATAATTGTGCATATTAATTACCTAATTTGCATAATTATTTTTCAGCTTTTCTACTGATATCTAAAGTACTAATCATCACATTTCAATGAATCTAGAATTATGCAGAGACCCAATTAGTTTTCGGTAAATATTTGTGCATATTAATCACCTAATTTGCATAATTAACCAATTTCCAACTTTCACACTGATATCTCAGGTACTAAACATCACATATCAATGAATGTTTGTACATGGATGCTGTAGGACAATAGACAGACCTGGATAATTGTGGGCTAAAATCTGTACATATTAATTACCTAATTTGCATAATTAACCAATTTTAAGCTTTCACACTGATATCTAAAGTACTAATTATTCCATTTCAATGAAACTTGGTACAAAGATGCTCTAGGACAATGTACAAACCTAGTTAGTTTGGGGTAAAAATCTGTTCATATTAATTCCCTAATAAGCATAATAATTCATAATTTTTTGGTTCTAATCACATTTCAATTAAACTTGGAAACATAGATTTTCTGTTACATTGCGCAGACCTCATTAATTTTACAATCAAATCTGTTCATATTAATTTTCTGATTTGCAAAATTAGTTTTCAGCTAAGTAATTTCGAATTATATTTAATGTGTCTCCAATACTCTCAGCACATGGGAGTTCTTTCTAAGCTTTGTTTGATTAGCCCTTGTGGTTGCGGATTGTTGTCACAGCAATTGTCTTGATGGCCCGATGAAATTCCCCATCAAACAGGAATTACAGACTTTGAAATATTATTTTGTTTGATTAGGTACTGTTGTTGTACAACCAGAAGCTGTTCCCGATGATGTAAATAAAAGTAATGAATCAAGAAATAAAAGATCCTCATCTGCATCGCGACGTATGTATTTATTTTTTATAGTGTATTTATCATTAGTTAAGAAATTTGTTCATGCACTGGGTCATGTTCGTTGGATGGTTGTTAATAGTGACGATTCTTCTACAACATCTTATAAATCTTCAGTATTCCGCATCTTCCTTCCCCCAAATGATTATTTTCACACAGAGCCCTTAGATTCTCCAAAATGGTTTAAAAAACAATTAATTGCAAAATTTAAAGGGCGGTGGTTGACCCGTTCTCTTTGATATGTGACTTGTAGCAACGTACACAACGCCTGTAAAAATACATTGTTTACATGAAATTCGAATATGCGTTGCACGATAACCACCGCTCTTCAAGCTGATTTGATGATTTTCTGCCTCATTCATACTGGATTGATTGATTGTGTAATTCTCTCATGAATAACTACGACTATCTTCATACTTTTTTTTCCTAGTTAGCCATGGTGTTGTTGATGTTGGTATTGTACACTGTACATCATGTGGTGAACAAGTTAATCCAAGCAGTAAAGCATTTATTAAGAGGCATCCTACGTTGAATGTTCTTTTATGCAGAGTGAGTATTTCCTTGTGGTGATTTTATTGAAGAAATTACAAATGATTGCTACATTCTATCAGTGATATGGCCTTTAATGCAGTGTATTCTGGTTTACACTACTACCCTGACAGGTTGCCTGCAACGCTGATGGTATTTCACTTTGAGTGATCTATTTTTTAATGCCAGTATTTCCAATGTTTTTTGATCATGACAGGTATACATGATCTCAGATTTCATGGTGTGATATCTTCAATTCTTTAATTGGAATGTGCATTGCTGGCTGTCACTGTTATACAGTAAATCAGATTTCTATCAAAATTTGAATAATTTGAATTAATATGTAAATTATATACAAATTAGGTACAACCCTGAGACAATTTTTGGGAGAACACTGCTTTAATGGCCTAAGCTTCATGCCATTTTTTCATAACATTATTGATACAATGCATCAAACTGTATATTAGGGTTTTCATTATCTTAACGTGTATGCTCCTTCATAACAGTATGGAACAGCATGCCCAGTGACATCATGTTGACAACAATGACATTAGTTCAGATAAAAAAATAAAATAAAAACATAGACCTACCCCATCTTAGTTTTGTTTACAATATTACCAGATATGTGCAAATAAAAAAAAATCTTGTCTTCTATTAATGATTTTAAAATGTTGCTATCCATCAAAGATTATGTATTGAATTATTCTTTTTTACATTTATTTCAGAGATGCCATAATTATTACACAAGTGATAATATTACTAAAGATGAAGATGGTACAGATGAGCAGTGTCAGTGGTGTGGTGAAGGTGGTAAACTGGTGTGTTGTGATTTCTGCACTGCTACCTTCTGCCGGGCTTGTATCAAACGGAATTTGGGTAGGAAGGAATTATCAGCCATTGATGATGCCAAGAATTGGACGTGTTATGTTTGTGATTCTAAACCATTGCTGCATCTCACCACACACTGCGATGAATTATTTGAGCAGTTGAAAAATCAAAAAGGATTGAAAAAAAAAAGACGAAGCTCTGTCAGTAGTTTGGAGCGCAAAACTGAATCAGAAAGTGAATCATTGACTGAGGAGATTCAAAGATTAGTTGGTGATACTGAAAGAGTTGACCTTTTTGTACAAAAGAAAGACAAGATGGGAAGCGAAGCATATGAGATGTGGAAACAAAATATGGCGAAATCAATGAAAATTAAAAGTCAAGGCAAAGGTTTAAATCTACTGAATGTCTTGAAAGATATTAAAGAAAGGACAGAAATGCTTGAAAGAGCTCTTACAAAATGTGAAGATAGTCCTGAGAAGCACAAAAAGACTAGACAATCATCACATAAACGTAGAGGTAATGAGCAGAGTAATGATGAACCACAACCATCAACATCATCTGGTAGACGAAGTCGATTAGATGTTGAATGTGAACGTGCATTATTGGCTGAAATACAAGCATCACTACTGGCTGACAGTGATGATGACTCAAGTGGATCATCTGATACAGGAAGTAATTATTCAAGTGATGAAGACACTCGTACTAGGACAAGGGCTAAACTGAAGTTTGGAAAATCTTCTCTTACTCCTAGAAAACTGAAGCACACTCCAAAGAGACATAGCAAGTCTTTGTCTGAAGATGGCACAGATGCTAAGGAAAGGTCAAGAAGACATAGAGCTGACAGTACCACTAAAAGAGACTCCGATACTGAACACAGTATGACGATAACTAGTAGTGACAAAGTAAAGCGCAGTAAAAACACATCAGATTCTTCAGATTTTGATTCTGAACTTGAAGATGAAATTGATAGTTTGTCTAAGAATCTTAAAAAACGCTCAAAACCGAAACAGAAAGTGATATCCAAGGAAACAGTCTCTGACTCAGATTCTGAGAGTACTACAGAGACGCAAAACACAGTTACAGGATTGGATAGTGACAGCAGTAAAGCTTGTCTTAGAGAGAAAAATGATAGCAGCTGTAAAAAGAAAAAAGAAGACGAATCAAGCAGTAGTTCAAGCTCAGATGAGGAGGAGAAAGAGTCTTATGGAGCTGGGTCAGACCAGGAGTTATTAGATACTAATGACTTGGAAAATGAAGATTATGAAAATGAAGACTCGAGAAAGAAACTTTTGAAAGAAAATGATAGTGATGATTCAGATATTGATTCAAGTGACAGTTATACAAGTAGTAGCGAGGAAGAAGTTAAAAAGAAAAAAAAGTCTGTGAAAAAGAAAAGTAATGATGGATCACAAACTAGCACAAAGGAAGGTTCTTCCAGTGGCAGTAATAGTGATGATGATGATGCTGCTGATGTAAAACGAAAATCAAAAAAGAGGAACCGCCTCTTGAGAGTGAAAATATCTGAATCTGACAGTAGTGATGAATTTGCTCACAGAAAGGGAAAACGCAAAAACAGAAGTTCGTCACAATCATCATCAATTTCATCAAATGGCTCAAGCAGTGATTCCTCTATTGATGTATCAAAGTTGAGACGAAAGACCCGTTCAATGAGGAAAAAATCACAATCAGATGACACAGAAGGCAGTAAAAAAACAAGAACATACCAGAAAACAAAGGGCAAGAAGAGAAGGCGTATTAAAGTTGGAAGTAACTCTTCAGATTCTGACTCCAAGGTATGTTGTTATGTATTATTAGGTTTTTACTCTGGCACATCTCTGACATTGCTTGTGTGACAATTGAAGCCATATTACAGTAATTGATTTCAATTTAACAGAGTGACGATACAGATACAGGAAAGAGTCCAAAAGGAAAAGGAAGGAGGAAGATTCGAAAAGTTTTAACTAAAGATAAATTGCAAGATGAGACTAAAAATGCTGCAAAGGAAGAAGCTGAAAGAAGAAAAAGGGTTGCCGAGAGACGCAAACAGGTATGTGCGTCTTTTTATTTTCTTGCCTGTAATGAAATTGAAGGACAGGTGAAGTCGCAGTGATCTCAAAAAACGTCTTTTTCTAATTCTAATTTATTAATTGGGATGAAATCTTGCATACTGTAAAATGTCTTTTTCGCTAGCATGTCATTTTAGCGAATTTGTAATTTCCCTAATTCAGGATATCAATAATGAAAAACAAAGTATATCCTCACAAGGATTGTTGGCACTTTATCTAAAATGAGATTCTGTTGTGTCCTGCGTTTAGTCAATTTCCCTACAGTGGCATGTAGCTATATCAATGTGTTTTACAGTATTCTTGCATTGTCTGTCATGATAATAAAGTTGCAAGGTATGGGGAGATTAAATGTCTAGTTCTGCATCATTAACAGTTGCGGCTTATGATTCGTAACTGGAGTAGCATAACCGCGTTTGCTCTATAAGAAGTGCATCTCCAATAGAATCATGCAAAAATCAAAAATTGCATTCATTGTATGTTGATTCATTGAAGTCTTGCTTTGACCATAGACTCACCTGTCATTTACATAGATGGAACAAATATGGTTAATCCATTCAAGATTTGTGAGTGTAAAAGTGAAACTGTAAATAGATACAATTCAGTCTTGATAATATCAACTCGCAAACCTGCTTAACCACCTACTACATGTAACCTAGCTGTAACACATGTACACATAGCGAGTATAGATATCTCTAAGTACATAATTCAATTTCAGGTTATACAAGTATTGGATGAATCACCACAGAAATGTCCAGTGACTATGTCACTGGTGCTTGAGTCTAAACCTGACAGCGATGAACCATTAGTTCAAGTTAACAAAGACTTGATAAAAAAATTGAAGCCACATCAAGTAGAAGCTGTACAGTTCATGTGGGATTGTTGTATTGAAACCTATGATAAACTGAAAAATGGTCATGAGGGCGGAGGATGCATCTTGGCTCATTGTATGGGTTTAGGCAAAACATTATCAGTAAGTTTTTTATTCACATTCACAAAATTAAAATGAAAATTTACATGGCAATTAAGATTTGTTATATTTGTTGTAAAATCTGTATTAGAAGCCGCATCCCTAATAGAAGCCACACCCATTCTTTTTGAAAAATTGAGAAAGAAAAATTCTTTTTAAACATTTGAGAACCAAAAATTCATTGTTTCTCATATGTGTAGATGCTCTAATAGAAGTCGCATCCCCTCTGTTGCATTGTAGCATTTTAATTGAAGCCGCAGCTTCTAATACAGATTTTACAGTAATTGATTTTACTTTTTAAGTGTAGATCATGAAATATACAATTATCTAGAATTAAATATCAGTTAAATTATTACAAAATCAACTGTACATATGATCATTCAACAATGTTATGTCTGTGGGTTATGCAAACAGCTGCGATCAAAGCATTGACTTAATTTGGGCTATGATGTGTAGTAATATTTCAATAATAATAATAATGCAATTTCTTTATACAGGTATTTACATTTATTCATACAATTTTAAGCACACGTCGATGTAAAATGAACACATGTCTTGTGGTCGCACCTCTAAATACAGTCCTGAATTGGGTTAAAGAATGTGAAATGTGGTTACCACCTAAAGACAGGCTGGATGTAAGTATGCATGATGTTGTAACTTGTTGAGTTCTATGAATCTGGCAAGGGGACTTCTTCAATTTGAGCAAGCAACTTGATTTAATAATGCATCAATCGTACTTTCATTTTGTAATCTTATTCAAGATTGCTTTTGAGCATTTAAGGTAGAGATGCAGTTTATTTGTGAATTTCAATCAAAAATAGTAGTTTTCGTTTTTTATATAGATTTTTATCTAAAGAACATTCTGTGAAAATTTGACCAATGAATTCTTATTGGAAAACTGTTAAAATTGCTGTTTATTTTCTGGTTAAAAATAAAAAACACTCACACGTGGCAATGTTTATGTCCAATTGCCTAATTTGCATGAGTAACCAAATAACAGGACCTTTGATTGACAATATGCAAATCGAGATTGTACGGGTCATAGTTCATTCAATTCACGCGCATGTGCAATTATTCTCAAATTAGTTCTCGCTCGCCAGCAAACCAAACATTATATTTCCTCGGCGTTTTTCCTAATTTTTATCTTTACATTATGCGTAGTGTGAAAAGAAAGAGGGGTAGAAAGAAGATTCAGATGATTTCTATGTCGGAAGGGGCAAAAGCTACACTGAAGGCATCAGCCCGCCGAACGAAAAACAAAATCGATGTGAGCGTTCAAACGTGACTTTCCCTGAAGACGTGAATCCGAGTTTCTGATTGACTGAGAGATTTTATTTTTAAATAATTGTTTTCAAAAAATAAACTGAGCATGTGAAGAATAATTTAACATTGTTTACAGTGATAACAGCTCATTGTCGAAACGAAGCTTACCCATTCACGCTAGTCACAATAAACATCATACTCTTGAATAGGCGTCAATGACTACGGTAAAACTTACTCTATTTTAGGCATCAGGAATGATTGAAATGTTCGAAAATGACGCCAAAATACACCTTAAAAGTCCTATTTTATTTTTTTCTAAATCCCATCCCGAATTTAAGGCAGAATCTGGTCCCTCAAATAAGGGACACGTGAGCTTTGATTCTAACCGGATATATTGCACTGGGTCCGGGAGATACAAACTTTCGTGCATCTTTTGTCCAATGGATACCTGTACTTTGATCATTTGCAAGTTTTGCTAGGTGGTGCGAGACAGCTTTGTTTGCAACCGGACGAACTCCGTTTAATTCAATGAAGCAAACAACTGACAATGCTAAAACAAATTGCAGAGGTACGCTAAAATTAATTGAAAACAAGCAAATAATTTCAATGAAAAATAAATCACAGAGAGAGGTAACTTGATACATTAACAACTCTTTTGACGCGCTGACGGCTTCTCCGCGTCTGATGTTTTGTTTTCCTTGTCATAATACTTACTGATTGATGATTTTGTTTTGATTTTTGAGTTTTTTAGCCTGCAACTCGGCCACGACCTTTGCTTTTTCCGTGAAAAATGGGGAAGTTTACGTCAATTTGACGGACATTCCATTTTTTTTAAACTAACGAACACACTGTTTAGCACTCCTATTTTTTCATTTGCTGTTTTCTATTCAGAAAAATTTGACTGCTCGAAAATGCATTTCCAACACTAATTATTTAAAACCGGTCGAAATTTTAAAACTTTTACGTTAGGAGCTGGAGCTCTCTTCTTGCAGGCGACCGTCGCCGGTAGTACAACAGCATGTTTTGTACGTACATCCATACGCTGATTGTCTGCGACTGTCTTAGAAAATCCCTGAATAAGGCGTTACCAAAATCGGAAAAAATAAAAAATTGCCTCCTTAAAAAACGAACAGAATTCAAATATTTCTTTTAACAAATATGTTGCAGTGGGAAAAATAGAATTGGAAACGATGAACAAAACTTCTGTGCCTCGCGTTTCGATTCTAGGATTATGCGATTATTCATTATTGTGCGTTCACTTCCTGGAGTTGGTTCTCAATACTACATAAAAATCATCGAGAATAAATAATTTAATATCCCACTTTGTACTCTTAACGGTAAACCATAGGCTCTGAAATACTCGTAGATTTGTTATTGAAAATACATCGAAGAGAAGCCATGATGTTTTGATCGTGATAAAAGGTCACCTTCCTAGGACCGCCTCCTGTTTAATAATTAATGAGATGACGTCATATTTACTGGGCATTGACACATGTTTTTACCGACCCCATCAAAACACTGGTATGAATGACGTGTTTCTGATTAATATATTCAAGAGCAGTTGTTCTGGTCCAACGATTTTACATAAAATGTCTATGTCTATACGTTAATTTTCAATTTCAATAGTCTAGAAAGTATGACAAAGTATGACAAAGCAGTAATTCCCGGTTTAACGCGCAATTATGCAAATTAGCCTTTTTCTCATCTTCTATTTTTGGTGAATTCTTGGTTTTTAAATTAAAATAGCTGATAGACGCTTTATCCATTTGCCTCGAAATTTTCACACATTATTGACAAGGTGTTCCCCCTTCAAAATGCGTCCGGACAGTTTATTACGGCGAGTGGAACAAAAATAACAAGTCCGCAATTAACATGGATATATAAATTATGCAAACATAGAAAAGAGTGAACTTTTAGGTCATGCTGTGCGACTTTGAAAGCCGTTATAGAGATGAGTGGACGCATTTGAATTAGTGGTATACCAAGGTATCCAGTGATGTAATTTTATCCACAAACGGACTTGAAGTTTTTAAGCTAATTTTTTTTAAACTACTTTTGTCCAAAAAAGCATATTTTTGACCCAAAATCAAAAACGCATTCTGGATATTTAAAATAAAGACAAGTTTTACAAAGTTTGTATAATAAGCTTTCAGAAAATATATAACATGTTGGATATATAATACCATCTTCATTGTCTAATTACTCAATTAAAAAGCAAGCCAAATAAACTGCATCTCTACCTTAAGTTGTAAAAGTGCACACTTTTTAAAGCGTCAGTCTGATTTAGGCTCAAGGCAAGAAGAGAAAGATAACAGTTGGTTCTAAAATAGGCATCTCTAAATGTTGACATTTTACAGTAAAAAAAATGATTTGTATTAGTTTTAATTATGCTAGTACTGGTAATGAAATTATAGAACAAATTTCAAGTAAAAACAAACATGAATGAATTGCTTAGTCAGAAACTATCGCAGTAAAGTCCGTTTATGATGTTTCACAGATGAGAAACAAATGTTCATGGATACTCAGTCAATATATTAACATACAACTTATCCAAATCCTTGGTTAGTCATGAAATGCCAAGTAAAATGGTTTCATTATAAGTGTGCGTTTTCAAAATCACCCAAAGATTGATGCACAACGATTTGTCCCACATTTTTTTTTAATGCACAAGTTGACCTAAGATGCGTTTATTGACCTGATAGGTCATGTGGGTGGTAATTGTTGATGAAATGGAGTTTAAATTTTTTCAAATGAGATAACAATGTACTGACTTCCTTAATGCAACATTCCTTGCAACACAGCTGTATTGTCAGCCAATTAGCGGACGATATGTACAAAAGATTCATGGTCATAACATACTTCTCACTGTACATATTGGTAATACATACATTGTAATTTTCCACATTACAGTCCAACCTGCATTAACGGTCACCTTTTCAGAACGGTCACCTCCCTTTAACGGCCACTTTGTGGCAGTTTTACATCACCAGATATACATCGCAATAATGGCTAAGAATCCTAGGAAAATGCTTTCACTCAATGATAAGTTGACTGTTATCCGACTTTCTGAAGCGAGTGGTGGCATTGGATCGCGAAAGTTAGCTGAGCAGTTTGGTGTCGGAAGAACACAGATTCAGTCGATTTTAAAACGAAAAGCTGAATATGTACGAGATTTCGAAGATAACGTTCCAGGCGACCAAAAAAGAAAGATAAGAAAAACTGGTAACGAAGAAATCAACAAATTGACATGGGAATGGTTTAAAGATGCAACTGCTCGGAGAATCCCTGTCAGTGGACCACTGTTGCAAGAAAAAGCACTATCGTTTGCCAAAGATTTGGGTGTGGACGATTTTAAAGGTTCGAACGGGTGGCTGGACAGTTTCCGTCATCGCCATGGTATTGGTTTCAAAACAATGACCGGCGAAAGTGGCGATGTCAATAATCAGACAATTGAAGAGTGGAAACTTAAAACTGCCAACTATAACTGCAGGTTACAACAGTAGAGACAATCTACAATTTGGACGAAACGGGCCTATTTTTCAAAGCTTCGTCAATGAACAACACTGTGTTTATTAAAGGCGAGGAGTGTAGAGGTGGTAACAAATCTAAAGAACGTTTGACTGTCATGTTATGTGCCAATCTTGAAGGAGAGAAGGAAAATGCCTTGATCATCGGAAAATCGGTGAAACCACGTTGTTTCAAGAACATTGATCAGAAAAGACTCCCTGTGCATTACTATGCAAACAAAAAAGCATGGATGAATTCAACGATATTCAAGGATTATTTAAAAAAATTCAACAGGAAAATGAAGCAACAAAACAGGGACATCCCTTTATTTATAGACAATGCACCATCCCATCCAACAGTGCCACTGAGCAATCAATATCAAGCTGTGTTTTTTACCACCAAATACCACATCCAAGACACAACCAATGGACCAGGGAATTATCCAGGCTATGAAACTCAAGTTCCGAAAGCGGCAACTACGCCATATTATCAGAAAAATGGACGAAGAGAAATCAAAGTGTGGTTCTGAATTTCTGCGGGAAACCAATGTACTAGATACTATAATGTGGGTAGCCAGTCTTGGAAAGAAGTAGAGGCAACAACAATTCAGAAGTGTTTTAATCGTTGTGGATTCAACCAAACGACTGTAGATGGTGAGTACTATTTTAATCAACACATTTTCCTCTAATATTTATGATAGATTGTTGGTTTTTGAGAGGCGATTTTTACAGTTAAACAAAGCATTATCCCTTTTGTTTATGTGTTAACAAGGATTGTTCTTTTTATTTGTGTTACCATTGTTTTTTGTTTTTGTTTTATGTTGGTGTCTGTTTCACTCTGACCATGTTTTTTATTTCCTATTACAGAAGATAATGACATTGCAGAACCCTTGGAAAGTGATTCAGAACATTTAAACAGTCTGTCTGAAAAGTTGTTTGGCTGCTCCCTTCAAGATATTATTGATATTGATGACCAGCTTGTAACCTGCAATACAGAACCACATGACTGGAATGACACAACAGTGGATATTTTACAACGGCTTGAAGAGAATGAACAAGCAGAAGATGACAGTGATGAGAACACACCACCAGAAACACCAGCAGTGATCAAGAACTTCAGTCAAGCAGCACAGTCTATTAATGACTTGAAGGACTTTATGCTTAGACAGGGGCTATCCGATATGTTGGGTACTATTTCAGATTTAGAGGACATTTTTAGCAAAAAGCACAGCGAGAAAATAACCCAAGCAAAACAGACGTCAGTTTGTGATTTTTTTTAAGCCAATGTGAGTACATGTACAATAACATGATTTGTTATAATGAATTATACATTACAAAAATGTTAATACAATGTAGTATGACAACTGAGTTTTGTAAAACACTGTACATATTTATTTATTCATACTAATAAACAGTTCAAAATAAAATATGGTGTGTTCATTTACATTTTATATGCCATGCGCCAATCCTACCTATTCATTCCCTAATAGCTTTTCTCAAATGCCAAGCCCACTGATTCAGGTTAAGACACGCCCACCCTTTACAGAAAGGCCACCTCTCTATAGTGGTCACTTTGGCTTGGTCAACTGGGTGACCATTATAGACAGGTTGGACTATAGTTTGTTTATTCATTCTCACAGCATCTTTCTTTCGGGTTAATGAACTTTTCAGATAAATGGGTTGGGAAAATATTAAGACATGGTCTACTGATCGCTTATACATGTCTTTTTGAGTGACAACTTACAGGCTTTTTGTTATTGATCAGTGCATACTCAATTTGTAGGTGTACGAGATGGCAAGTGTCAAAGACAACTGGAGAAGAGCTGATAATTTGCAAGCGTGGCATGATGATGGTGGCATACTAATAATGGGTTATGACATGTACAGAGCACTATCCAAAGGATCACGAATACGAAATAAAAAACTGAAGAAAATATTCCATGATACTCTTGTAGATCCTGGTGAGCACTGTTCCCTTTAAATATTTTTAATCTTGAAAATACTGTGAAAATTTTCCCATTTTCCCTTTGAAATGTTTTTTCTGCATACAAAATGCATGGAAAGTTTCTCAAAAGACAAAATTTCACTGAGAAACTACAATTGAATCTGAGAAAATTGAGCGAAAATAAGGCTTAGAGGGAACACTGCTGGGTGAGTGTTCTCGTATGTTTTCTATGTCTTGTACGTAGACTGGTCTAAGTACTGTACTCTTCCAACTTAGCACACAGAGTACTCAGCTCACAAAATTGTGATTTTAAGTGGGTGGGCGTTAAGTTAAGTACCCCACCCAAAAAATTGGTCAAAAGACAATATTCGCTCATGTGCCAGATGAGGAGGGATGGCACGTCCTTTTTCTGTGGAATTAAAATTGTGAAATTAGTTGCTAAACAGAATAGGGTTTAGTCAAGCATGGGCCCCAAGTCAGATGAATTTGGTATGCAAGTTATGACAACCAATAATCTACAAAAGCAATTTAATTCATAGAATGAGTCTTGTTCATCATCAAAAAGAACAAAGATTTGGAACGCATATCTTGTTTATGTATCATTAATCAGTCTATTTTAATCTTTTTTTTTTCTACAGGTCCTGATATTGTTGTTTGTGATGAGGGACACATTTTGAAGAATGATGCCTCCTCCATATCTGAGGCAATGCATAATATAAGAACATTGAGGAGAATATGTTTAACTGGAACTCCATTGCAAAACAATTTAGTTGAATGTGAGTAAACTTACGTTAGGAATCTTTTATTAAAAAGTTTTGACACCATGACATCTAATGTTAACTTTTTCACCACCAGAATTTCTTGCCCAAATTTTTCTGCACTTTTTTCTTGTATTCTACAATATTTCTGGAAATAAACCCTAATTTTGAAGCCAACAAACAATTTGAATCAATTTTCAGTTTTTAGCTGAAAAAAAAAATGTTTATTTTTGGTGCAGACTATGAACAGGACTATTTTGTGAATTTATGATGCAAAGAGGTGGTGAAACTGGTGGTAAAAAAGTTGAACATGCATGGCTGGTATTACCAACAACTGTTTTCTTTGAAAGTATAAAATACATGTTTCATCATTATGACAAACAAGCAAGCTTTTTCTGTCACTCGGAAGCTCTAGAATAAGGATTTTCAGCACATGCTTACTCCTTGCCATTCATGCTGACTCGATCTTGATGCTCGGCACGTAATGAGATTTGTAACATTAACACAACAAATGTGTCTGCCTTCTATATTATCTCGCATAACTATGCATTTTATTTTTTTAGATCATTGTATGGTTAGCTTTGTGAAGCCTAATTTGCTTGGTACCAGAAAAGAATTTTGTAATCGATTTGCCAATCCCATTATCAATGGGCAACATTTAGACTCTACACCTAGAGATGTCAAAATAATGAAAAAGCGTGCACACGTTTTACATGACCTTTTGTCTGGATGTGTTCAGGTAGGCAATAATCCCTCAAAATATTGGTAAATAGTAGGACAAAATGTCAACATATAAGCAGAACAAATATTTTTCAAAACATCTGTCTTTTAAATGGTTTGTATTACACAAACATTTTTATCTACAGTTTTTGTCAAGAGTTTAGATGAAAGCCATAGTTTGCAATCTTACTTTCTTACACAATTTCAGGGTTCTCCCCAGAAAAAATGCATAGCGCTGGGGCTAATTTGCATAATAATTTGCATATCATTTACATATCTTTCCTTCATTGATTAACAGAACTTATTTACAATTATGAATATTAGTGAGCTCAGTCACAGGGCAAATATTTTTTTTAATGGAATCAACACATTATGTTTCACAATTTAGAAGAGTTTGAAACATTCTCGAAATACAAATGCTGCAGACTAAAAACAAACACAAATACATTATTGTTGCAATTTAATTGTTTTGTAAAACGTTGAAGGAAACGCATTCAAAACGTTAAGCCAGATTTATGTTCACGAATCTCATAATTTTATTCACTCCAAAAACATTCTCCTTCAAAAAATCGATCACGTAATTAATTGACGTATTGTTGTAATTTATTATTCGTACCATCAACTTCTAAAACGTTTACAATTACAGTAATGAGCGAACAAATAAAGCTTCAAAACGATCATCAAAGTTACGACGTGACATAACTTACTTGGCCATGTTATACACCAGTTATAGCAATAATTCCTCAACAAATTTTACTTCTTTTTTTTTTTGATATGAAATGTAAGTAAAATCAGACTTATTTTTATCGGGAGCGATTATTTTTGATCACTTGATCGCTTCGGTAAAAAAAAAACAGACCCGCCATGATGTTTGTGAAACATTAGCATGTGTCCTTTGACCCGATGGGTCAAGAATTCCATTAACCAATCAAAATGCCGCATGGTAATGCCGGTAGAACCCGAAGTTTTCCGAATGGTAGTGAGCGTAAAAATTACATTGCGGAAGTAAAGCGATGTCGTAGCACGATGTGTTGGCATCGATTTCAATTGAAAACTGCATGACAGCTTTCGAAAGAGGTGATTTGCAATTTTTAAAAGGTAAATTAGGTCTTGAAAGAATAGTTTTTACATGATTCGCAATGATAACAATTCAAATGTATTTTACCAAATCACGCAATAAACACGTTGTTTTTTTCTTGAGTAGCGTGAACTGATCGTGAACTCCGATTTGACCATGTTATATCGAGGTGGAATTGATTTTGAAATAATTTTAGCTTTAAATTTAAAGACTGTGTCTATCGCAGAAAGTATTTACTTACAAACAAAGAGGTGCTAATTCCACAAATTTGACTAGCCGCTACGTATCGTGCGACTAGGTCTATTGTTTATAAATTATAATCCACGACTGGCAGGATGCGTGTCGGTCGGTACTTAATTATACCAACAATCAGACAATAGTCCTCGTCGGAAGCATTTCCGTGGTGGTCACTAATTTTGAGTGACGGTCGGGGCCGACCGGCGTGGCGAACAAAGCTTTTTCACATCTGATATTGGCATGTCAAATATGAAATCAAGCGCCGAGGTGGGAACACGTAGCGCCGAGGTCCCAAGTGAAGCGCCGAGATTCACAGGTATAGCGCCGCGGACCTCGGCGCTAAAAAGCCCTGGGGAGAACCCTGAATTTCTGACATGTTTTAACAATGCCTTCTTCACACACCTGAAAACACATATTGAAGCCACTTTTCAAAAGATACAACGTTGGCGCTGATATAACCTTATTTGTTACATATCTTTATTAGTCCCTGTTCGGACGCAGTCGAAAACAGGGACTTATGTTTTGACCTCCGTGTGTCCGTGCATGTATCTTAGAAATGCCTGGACCAATCACAATCAAACTTCACACATACATCATACATGATATTATACATATGCACATCAATTTGTTTCGTGATCTAATTCAAGACGGCCGAATGGCGGCCATTTTTGTGCTAAAAATCATCAAAATCAAGCATTTTTCAGCTGTTTACAGATGGATTTTGTTCAAACACTGTATATACATTTGACATTATAGGACCTTGATGCACATCATTTTGTTTCACGATCTGATTCAAGATGGCCGAATGGCGGCCATTTATGTACTAAAACATCCTAAAAATCAAGCATTTCTTAGCTGTTTACAGATGGATTTTGTTCAAACTTGGTATATACATTAGACATTATGGGACCTTGATGCAAATAATTTTGTTTTTCAGATAAGATTCAAAATGGCCAAGTGGCGGCCATTTTGTTTTAATGAATGTGGCTCTCATGCCATATCTCTGACTTGCTTTCACTGTTTAAATACTTAGATAGACAGATATATTGGTTTGACTATCCTATTCAAAATGGCCAAATGGTTGCCATTTTTGTGCTAAAAAATTATCAAATATCAAGCATTTCTGGATGGATTTCGTTCAAACTTGGTACATATATTAGACATTACGGGTTCCTGATGCACATCATTTATTTTTCAGATCGGATTCAAAATGGCTGTCTGGCGGCCATTTTGTTTTAATGAATGGGCTTCTAGACCCATATTTCCAACTTGTTTTGACTGATTATGTTCAAATTTTGAATATTCATTATACATCATGTCGTAGATAAACAGATATATTGGTTTGACGATCCTATTCAAAATGGCCGAATGATTGTCATTTTTGTGCAAAAAAAATCATCATATATCAAGCATTTCTGGCATTTATGGATGGATTTCGTTCAAACTTAGTACATACATTAGACGGGTTCCTGATGCACGTAATTTTATTTTTCAGATCAAAATGGCTGACTGACGGCCATTTTGCTTTAATGATTGGGGTTCTAGAGCCATATCTCTTAAATGCTTTGACTGATTATATTCAAATTTTATATATGTGTATGCATCATGTTATATATATACACGTATTCAAAATGGCTGATTTTGAATGCTGTTCCAGAGCAATATCTCTCAATATGGACAAGTACTTGTTTGACGATCAGATACAAATGTCAATCAGTTTAATGTTAAAAAATCATATTCCTGACATGGTTATATTCCAGCTATATTACTATAAACAAAACTATATATCTTAAATTTGATAACTAACGGGGACTGTGCCATGCATGGCTTGTTATATATTGAAACGTGTGGAGATCTCAGCAAATGTCAATAATGCTTGTTTTTTGCAGAGAAAAGACTATTCAGCCCTCACTAAATTCTTGCCACCAAAACATGAATATGTTGTGAGTATTCGTCTGTGTGAAAAGCAGATCCAGCTATACAAGCATTATTTGGAAACTAAAGCTTCCAATCCAAGTGAAGTTGGTGGTTATAAAGGATCTGGTTCTGGTTTGTTTGCTGATTATCAGGTGTTGTTGAGAGTATGGACTCATCCGCATATACTGAGACTTGGGACAATACGTGATCAAAATAGGGTCAGTCAAACTTTATTCATATTTGTGATGAAGACAAATGCACTCTTTTGGCTGCTATGTGTGCAAAGCACAAACTAGGAGTAATGATTCCTATAATCACAGACCTAAAATACAAACTGGGAGTGTATCATCAACAGCGACTTGTTTACTTACTGATTAAGTGTGGTGCTCATGTATTGCTTTTGAAAATATAAGTATATATTTAATCCTGTGTACAAAGCACAAAATGTGGGAGTCTTTGCAGTTGGTCTGTCTGTGTGTGTCTGCCTGCCTGCCTGCCTGCCTGTCTGTCTGTCTGTCTGTCTGTCTGTCTGTCTGTCTGTCTGTCTGTCTGTCTGTCTGTTTCGGGTAAAATCCATGTCTACTTATTTAGGGAACTGATCATTACCACCAAGCCGGTTTCCTGTGAGTCTCCTGCGGCATGCGTTTCTTTACCGTACCGGCCGCTGCTTTACCGTACCGGCCGCTGCTTTACCGTACCCGAAGGTCATTAGCCGTACCGGCAAGGCCGTTACCGTACTGGCAGGAGGCAATTCACACTTCTGACAAGTTAATTTATGCATTGATTTTCCGGTTTACCGGTAAAATGCCGACCTGTTTAAATTTCAGTTTTATGCACAGGATCGCCTGAGAAAGCAAAACTGTAGAATTGATTTGAGTAGAATTTGTTTAGTTTGTAGTTATAGTCTGTTTATAAATCATTTTGTTTATGTTTGCTATGCAGTAGCTTTCGAGGTCAAATACACCACCAGGTCAATTTGTTGCGTCTTTTTATTTGTCAGAGATTAAACTTTATCATTATTATTGCATAATATTTACATTCAAGTTGCGCGTGATAATGCTACACATGATTTTTTTGAGACCATGGAGCTCCCAGTACGTCCATGTGAACTGTTGGATATGACTACAGACGGAACTGCGTCTTTATTTTATATGATATTTTTATTTTTTTTAAATGGGGATCAGTGCTCCCAAATCAACTGAGCCGACAAAGTGGGTTACAAAAATAACAGTTCCATGAAAGTGGCTATATTTGTGTATGATGAATCCTGAGTCGGTAGTTTTGGCATGTAACCTAATGGTTTTGGTTATTGTTAAAAATGCACAGTGCAGACGTAATTTTGTTTTCATTTTTTCACTTTATCTGGCGCCAGTGCATGTGTGCTTGGATGTTTTTTTATTCAGTGATTGGGCTAAATATTTGACGACGTTGCCAACGTATTCAACATACGAAAATAGCATGTGTGTGCGTTTGCGTGAATGATAGATGCAGACGAGATTTCTCGTCGCAACGCGTTTTATTAGTTTATTTCCAACGCGAGTGGTCGGCGCCTTTGATTGCGTTTAGTTTGTTCTTTCATTCGCAAAATCTATCGCTGGCACCGTTTATTTTGTTATGTCTCACAACTGAATGTCCAAGCTGACTTTGTATTGGCTGTAATTATATTTTTTTTGTAAAACAAAAAAAGTCCCGACCTTTCCAGTCTAAATCGTATTCTGCCCCAAACCAAACAGCCCTTTTCAGGGCCAATCACATGTTCCAAAAAGAGATATACCGGCACACTTGCACACTCTGTTTTGTTATAATAAAGTTACATTGGGGATTGTTGGAGGAGGTGTGTAAATATCGGGTAAATATGTTTGGTCAATTCCATAAGCAAACTCACAAAATGAGGTCGAAAAGCAATAGAAAAATGTTGACCTAGAGCAAGGTCAAATTCCGTTTTACGCACTTGAATTTTATCTGGACTACGTGCACGCGTTGCGCGTGTTATTGTCAACAATGTATCAAAACAGATTTTCGAACGCCCAAGCCCGAATTTAAATACATGTGAGCTCGGCCAAGCGAGTCACGCTGACACATTATGCAAGTATCATCGAATTCATGCGACAGGTTGAGACGTTTTATTCAACGTCGTGGGTAAGCTACGATGTAGGACTGTCGTTTTATAGCGTTACAGGCGATCATGAATATGTGAATAACACACATATATTGAAAAAAAACCATGAAATTTCAGAAAGACATTTTTATTTAATTTATTTATTTGTATTTCGACGGTTGTCCGACTTTCTTTCCACTGTGTGAGCTACTGACAAATATAAACAAATAATTAACCCATCGAGTCCTCTAGTCGACTGGGACGTAACACTCTGTTGTACAAGTCATGTCCTTTTCAAATTATTCACTTTCAATGGGTGGGTAAAAAAAAATTCTTATTGTTTGCAAAATGCCCAATTAATTCATACATGACTCACGGTTACCGGCAAGGCGCCGATCAGTTACCGGGGCTTTGTTTACCATGCATTCATTAATCGAAGGTGATAAATAGTCGGTATTGGTCCTATCAGTACGGTAATTGTCCGGCCGGTACGGTAACGCAACGGTCGGTACGGTAAAGCAACGACCGGTACGGTAAACCGAGTCAAACTCACAGGAAACCGGATGGGTGGTAATGATCAGTTCCCTTACCCAATTTGCATAATGATTAGTACATTTTTGGCTTTTCCACTGATGTCTTGATAGATGTAATAGGACAATGCACAGATCTGATAGATGGAATATGAATTACTTAATTTGCATAATTAATCAATTTTCAGCTTTTCATATTTTAAGTACTAGTCATTACTTTTCAATGAAACTTTGTACATAGATGATCTAGAACTATGCAGAGCCCTGATTAGGCATGGGTAAAAATATTTGCATATTAATCAGCTAATTTGCATAATTTGATAATAATACTAATTAATACAAGTACAACTTATCACGTTTCAATAAAACTTGCTGCATAGTTCTTCGACATTGCACCACAGATCTGTTTGGTTTTGAGTAAAAATCTGTGCATATTAATTACTTAATTCGCCAATTTCCAACTTTCACACTGATATCACAAGTACTAATTATTCAATTTCAATGAAACTTTGTATATAGATGCTCTAGAAAAATGCACAGACCTGCTCAATTTTGGGTTAAAATCAAATCATATTAATTACCCAATTTGTATAATAATTCATTGATTCTAATCACATTTCTTTGACAGTTCTTTTCTTAATTCAGTAAATCTTGGTACATATATACTAACACACTGATGATCAAATTAGTTTTGGGTTTGTATACATCTATAATAATTACCTAATTTGCATAATAATTTACTCTTTAGCTTCCCACTAATTTAGTTGAGATTACTTTATAATCACTATACATCACTTTATAATGAAACTTTGTACATGTGTGCTCTGAAACCTATGAGAACCTAACTCTATGCATAATAATATAATAATAATGCATATTAGTTGCCAAGCTTCTCGTTTGAAAAGCATTAATTTAATTTAATTAATTTTAATGTGTCTCCAATACTCTCGACACACTGGAGTTCTTTCTAAGTTTTCTTCGATCTTTATTAGAAACGCGTCTTTAAAAAAAATTTGTAAACAAAAAATTCCATTAATCATTCAAATACTCTGGTATATTCATGCTCTGTAATTCACAAAAGTGCTTGCACTACTAATAGAACAAATAATGTCGCTTTTTGGGTGGAGGGGTGGAGGGGTCTGGTACTAGTTTGCAGTTTAATGATTTATATTTGTTTGAAATATCAATCTGCATTCAAAATGAGCTAATTTGCATAATTGGTTTTACATGGAATTATTACCAGCGATAACAATGATTCGTAATGACACTAATCATTTTGATTCTTTTGTTATAGAGACGATATGATGACAGTGATTCAATGGATGATTTTATAAATGATACGGATGATGATGAAGATTCCGCTTCAACTAAATCTAGTAGTGATAGTGATGATGTTATTGACATCACTGAAGATAAACTTCCCGCAAAAAGGTAATTTCCTGTTTAGAGCAGGCATTCACAGCAAACTTTGCTCAGAAAAGATGCATTTCCTACTTATTTGTCAAATACTTTCAGAATTTGATGCAAAATTTATCGATTTTTGGTGAGATGCAAATGACTTGAATTTCTTAAATTTAAAGTGTCGTAGTGAGTTGTTTAAACGATCAAGCCAAATGTGGAAAAAATTTGGAGATTATTGATTATACATTATTGTATATGTGGTATTGATTGACCAATGAGAATGCATCATTTCAGTAAGTATGATATATTCTAAAAATATATTGCAGTGATAACAGGTAGAGTTAATTATTTTCAATACACTCTATTCACAGGAAACGTAGACGCGTTAACGACTCCGATAGCAGTTTAGAGGTGGTTAATACTTGGAAAAGTAGTACCAGAGGTGGAGAGGGGAAAGGAAGAGATGCAGGTATGATCAGAGCATTAACCTTTTTGCCATCAGGCTTTTTCGCCAAAATTTGTTTGCTCATTTTTTCTTAAATTCTTCAATATTTCTGGAAATGAACTTTAATTTTGGAGCCAACAGACAAAATTTGAGTGAATTTTCAGTTTTTACTAAAAAAAATTGGCTAATTTTGTCCCAATTTTCTGAAGGAAAGTGCAGACTATAATGGAACGATTTAGTGAATTTGTGATGAAAAGTAGGAACTCGTGGTAAAGGTTGACCAGATTCCTCTACAAAACTGAAAGTTGTAAATGTCTGTCAGATTTGGCGTCATTTCATAACTTAATTTTTACATCTGTCTTTAGAAATTTCAAGCTAAAATGAAGAATATTTGCATATTTTTTAACTTTCACTATTATGGGTTCATGTCATCGAAGAACAAAAAATACGAGAAAAAGTTGGGACTGTTTTTTGAGATACAAGAGTCTAAAATGTCATGGGGAAAGGTCATTTTTACATTGGTTTCTATGATGAAATTATTTTTCATACCTCAAAATGAAGAAGTTGTAATTGATATTGATTCAAATTCAAATATTATTAAAACGTTTCAAATTTTTTTATTTGATTTGGTCAGTTTCTATTATGTACAATGAATTTCTTTCCCACAATGGATTGTATATATGTGTAAGTAACCTGTACAGTGTTGAAAAATGATTTCAAATCAAACTGCCCTAAGGACACGAGTGAAATCTACACTGCAATATCTCTCAAGAAATACATGTAAATTTCTTTTCTGAAATTAATGAATTTACAGTGTTTGATTTATGGGTCATTGTCACATGTATGAACACCTTTTTTTTCTACAATTGATATTTTCAGATCTTACCAAAAAGGTATTGATTACACATACAAGTTGAGTTCAGCTCAGCTCGGCTCTGAATTCAGAAATACCATTTTTTTTGCTGTAACCTTGCCAGTGTTATGTGTGACACAGGCGTATTCTTTTAGTTCTCTTTCTCATGGTCTGATTTATGTTCTCTAATTATTAAAGCAATTTAGTGTGCGTTTTAAACAAACCATGTATTTTGTTTGCATTGACCCTCCCCAAATATGACATTGATTGACTGGCTACTGGAGATTTAATTTGACCAATGTATATGTAACACTTGCTTGCCATTTTGAATATTACTGCATATATTACATGCAGATGCCTGTTAATATTTTGAATAGATTCAAGATCACAGACTCCTATATTAATTGATACAAGATGGTATAGTGAGATAGTGACACCTGAAGATGCATACAACATTGAACTTGGTGGAAAGTTGGTTCTTTTAATGGATGTACTTCAACTATCTGAAGATATTGGTGATAAGGTGTAAGTTGTAAACAAAAATTCATTACTTTCTTTTCAATTATTTTTTTTTGCTGCATTCTTTTGAGTTTATTTTGCCAGTTTGTCTTGTGATGTACAATAACAGGTTTTTTTCTAAACAGGGACGCAGCGCCCTGATACTCTCGAATGCTGATTGAACTTTCAAGTCGTAAATATATTTCTTGAGTCGTGCACTTCCGTGCTGCCGTACAACATGGAATCTTTCTCAAATATATTTTTCTCTGTGAAAACTTCCCAGCAACACAAGCTGACAATGTGTCTGGACACCAAAGACACTAAAATTACTCCAAAAATATTTCAATCGCGCAGAAACCTTCTGATATGGCGTTTCCAGGTCTATCGTCTGTGTGTGCTCTCTCTTGTTCATTTTTTCTAAAAAAAAACCACAATTAAATGCCAGATGTGTAGCATAATTATATCTGTCCAGCATCACTCAGCTGTGAGAGGAAAATACACACTGCTCGATTATCAGGTTCTCAGATTTCATAGTAGAGAAAATGGCATCCAGTCAGTTCTACATAAAGTGTTCAGTCCCATGTGCTGTCCTATCTTAGGTCTACATAAAACAAAATCACAGCATTTCTTGTAGCATCCAGTAATTAATAGACAATTTTCTGTTCACTTCGAGATCCTGCGTTATGCGTGAAATCAAACGTACAAACAGGACAAACAAAGGTCATAGCATCGTAGAGGTGGCAAACATCGCGTGGGATTCGATAAACACTAAAGTATTTGGGGGGTATTTCCATGCTTAATAATGTGCTGTACACATTTGATGATGGTCAATTTAGATGAAGTAGGGGTATCTAAATGCAATATTGTCCTGTCAAAGATCGACCTTTCGACTTTGAGCTATGAACAAAAGAAATTCTAATTCAAAATCAAATTGTTCGATTTTTACGACAGACGTTTGGCGTGCATCTTTCACACAACTCGTCAGATCTCGCAGTTGAACGGAAAATTGGCTATTGTTGTGGTGAACTTTAATACCCTCCATAGAGGTCAGTGGAATACAAGTCCAGTACTGTATTTAACAGGCTTCCCACTGTAAATTACAGTAAGTCTGCTTAAAATACTGAGAATAAATTACGAATAAAACAGAATCGTGTATTGACCATTTGCTTGAATCTCGGTATTCTAGTTTTGTCAACTAATGAAGATGTTCTATTGCTAATAGGTTAGTGTTCAGTCAGAGTTTACTGTCACTTGATATTATTGAGGACTTTTTAGAATATATTGAGACTAAAGCTGAAGAGGCTAATACTGGTGATGGTGAAGTTGAACCAGACCCAATCTTAAAGGTAAGTTTTGATTATGTTTGTAGTTGCCATTGTCCTTTGATTTTTCCTGCATTGATTGATTTTACCTATTCATCACTAACATCTGTTTTATATGCTTCTACCACAGTTTGCTACACAGGGTGCATGGGTCAAAGGCATTGATTACTTCCGAATGGATGGATCAACTTCGGCGCAAAATAGGAAAGCATTCCAGGATCTTTTCAATGATCCTGAAAACTTAAGGTAAACAGATCTTGCATTTAAGATATCATATTTTCTTTTTTTTATAAGTGAGTTTACTGTCAAGCAAGCCACATTTTAACCATCCATCATAACTTTATGTGGGGATTACATCGTCACTACGTGACTCCTGTCGATCTCAAGCAACAGAACAAAGTTCTCAAGTCAAATGTTACTTACTTGTCAACTGCCAGGTTCCAATCCATCGGGTTCCTAATGGTACACGATGAATGCAATTTTCACCATACACAATGTATGTGTGCTTCTATTCATGATGCGCTTCTAATTGAGCAAACTTGTGATATTAAATATTCATAACACAGAAACCGCCTCACCACATCTATGTTCCTATCAGTACACTTGGAAAAAAATCACAATGCAAAGTGTATTACAGTTCCTAATCTAATTATTATAATTTTTTTTTCACAGGGCCAGGTTATTTTTGATTTCCACTAAAGCTGGTTCTTTAGGTATAAATTTAGTAAGTGCTAATAGAGTGATAATATTTGATGCTTCATGGAATCCCACTCATGATGTGCAGTCTATATTCAGAGTTTACAGATTTGGGCAAACCAAAGCGTGTTTTATTTATAGATTTCTAGCACAGGTAAGGATCAAGACTAAAATATTCACTTTGTACATGTAATATTGTGCTTGATTGATAAATTATTGCAATAACTGATCCAAGGGTTTTTGCCCAATTTGAAGAATTTTTCTAATCTTATATCTTACTAAGGCAAGTGATTCAGTGAGTGCTTGCACTTATCGTTTATACTATAATGTATTACAATTTAACACACATTGCCTGTTGATGTAGTTTTTCTTCATTCATTTTGGCTATCCATCAGCAAGCTACTGTAAAATACTTTATTTTCACTGGAATTTATTTTCGCTGAAAAGACTTTTTAGGTGTGTTATATGGAATTTATTTTCACTGATTTTTGGCGAGTTGAATGTAAAAATATAGGAAAACAGGTAATATAGCGAAAATAGCGAAAATTAATTCCAAGCGAAAATAAAGTATTCCACAGTATAGCATGTGTTGAATAATTGTTGAGTCAAGTTTCTTTAGAAATCTCTGACTAGTGGCGGTCAATCAAAGTACCGACATTGGCAGCATGTTGTTTGTATCCTAGAGAGAACACTATTATGTAAGCAGTTGAAGTATGTAATGTGTAATAACATTTTTGGTTTGTTTTTGAAGGGTACAATGGAAGAGAAGATATATGAAAGACAGGTATGCTTTCATCTCAATTTTTAAATTCACAAATAAATTGTGTTTATAATTGTAATAAGACACCTTAATGTTTCAATTGTGTATTGTACTTCAATGACACTAATGCCCATATCTATGTATTGCTGAATGTCGAGGGTATTGTTCAACCAAATTTTATAATTCAACTTCACAAGGAGCATATGCAAGCCTGGCTTCCCTATATGGGTGCAACAAATTTCATATCGGGCTCCTATTTTACTCGCAGGTTAATTGAAGCAGTACTGTAAAATCTGTATTAGAAACTGCGGCTTCTATTAAAATGGTACAATCCAATAGAGGGGGTGCGGCTTCTATTGGAGCATCTACACATATGAGAAATGATGATTTTTTGGTTCCCAATTGTTTAAAAAGAATGGGTGCGACTTCTATTAGGGATGCGGCTTCTAATACAGATTTTACGGTAGTAGTGTTGAAGGATACAAGACCATGGTGTATAGCCTAAACTTAAACTCACAACCCTGTGTCTACCACTCAACAGAAATAACCAATAACACTTTCCTTTATTTAATGCAGGTTACAAAACAGTCATTATCTCGTCGTGTCGTGGATCAGTTCCAAATTGAACGCCATTTTACCTCATCTGATTTGGCAGAGCTTTACAACTTCAATCCAGATGTGTATGATCCTGATAAAAACCAACCCACGCCTATGTTGCCAAAGGTCAGTCAAATAAAATATATATAAGTATAATATTCCTTTGCACAGCAATTTTGGGCTTGTATTATATTCTTGCTTCTATTGTTGTACCATGAAAACCCTCAAATAAGAGCCACTTTGTAACACTTTCATTTCTGGGTGGTGCTTATTTGAGGTAACATTTTGACAACTTTGTAGCCAGTGGCTCTTAAACCAGGGTGATCAAACTTTGTCATTGTGAAATGGGGAAGGGATAGGCAAACACACACACAACCAAAACAGACAAATAATTATTATTATTAATGATGTATCATTGCAATTAATTTATTCTGTAAAAATACTGTTATGGGAATAACAAATGTCAAATACATAAGAACGGCTGCTCGCCGACTGTGCTGCTTAGCGTACACGACGATTCGACGTTTCACCGACAATGTGTAGCGATGCCTGAAGTCATGTTTCACTGACAATGCGTAGCGATGCCTGAAGTCGGATTTGGTAGCATTCTCAGAGTCTGGCCCACACTTGTAATTCCGTTGTACAATTGTTTACCATGTCTGGTACGGCAAACTCCAATTTTTTTTCTTGAAAACTGGGAATAACTTGCGTGGCTGTGGCTGGCGTGGTGGTTGATTTGGTGACGATATAAAATAGTTTCAATAGAATTTATTTGACCAGCAGCGACAGGAGCATGGAACGAATGAAAAAAATTATGCCCAATCATTTGTATTTATGGCAAAAACACGTTTTTCTACAGATTTTTACAGCTTGGGTACTTGGGCATTGTTTTAATTGCGCTAGACGTCTGAAAGTACAGCTTTGGTTTATACATTTCCTGTTTCATAATCAAGCCAGCTTATAATGATATGTTAATGATATTCACGTACTTCACTGTCCAGGCAAACGGGGTCAAACTATAGCCCCACCCCTATATAACCAAATACAAAACGATACCGAGAAAGTAACAATTACATGTATTAAAAATAATTTCCTGTGACCAATCGGTGAGACTAAATCATTTACGAAAGCCCAGGCCTGTTACAAGGCATTTTCTAATTGGTACAAGTCCACATTATTTTCAATTCTCACAAATAGCTAATTTAAATATTTGGGTCAGGCGGGTCACGTCGACTTCACTTTGCTGTAAGACAAGTTGATCGCGCAAAGTTTGTGGAACTAATCCATTCGACTTCAATTTTGATTATTTTCGGCAAGAGAGTCCTCTCCAAACTAATGCCAGTTATTTTGTCACTTCCCTGAACATTTTGTCTCGAATCACCCCAAAACGAACGTCTCAAATGAAATGCCAAAAATAACCCAAAATCACGATCAGCGAGAGTGGGCTGCGTAATCATTACATTCTCACAGTCAGAGCTAAGTCACGATCCCTCAAACGTTGCCAGGACCGGATTAACACCTCTGTTTCCCCCCACGCTAACCAAATTTCTCCCACGCTAAGGAAAAAATCTTTTGTTTTCTATTGACTTCCTGTTCCGGTCCGTCTGTGAGAAAGTATTTTCGATACCTCCGATTTTCCGATAAAGGCGTTCTAAAATCGTGACGTTTTTTACTTGGTTATAAAGACAACATTGGCAATGGATATCTCAACGTGTCCTTCGGTGTTTCGGCAAAAAATATAGTTAATACTAAATAGGTCGATTGTGTGTCAGAAATTTAAAATAGACAAGTTGACAGTCACATTCACGCTCTCAGTGTATTTCTTTCGTCTGTCATTCTTCCGTTCTCAATTATACTGGACATCAGGCAAGCTATGGGGATAATCTTTATTTGTCTCACACCTTCTGTGGGGCAATAAACAATGCAGGGTGGAAGTGAGGCACGACAAGCTTGTGTCTGCCTGATTGTAAACAACCGGTTTCTTATTGACAAAACCACTCAACTCTTGGTGGCTCTTAATGGAGGGTCAAATGTAACAAATTTTCACTGAGTGGCTCTTAATTTTTACGGTGATCATATACATGGATGGACTTGACTGGTCTGATTTCTTTTGAACTTTTGATGATAGCCATGGCAATTGTCTCCAGTGTGGTTGATCATTATTACCTTTCTATCTTGCCATCAAATTATTACACATTGTTTGAAATTTACTTTGATGTAATGCACATTCCCCATACTGTTACGAGAATAACCAACAATCATATCTATACTCTTTTGAATGTATTAAATTAGACCACTCACATTGACACATTCATGATTATTTGTCATATTCTAACATTTTCACTTGTTGACGGCTATAGCGTGAAGAAAATAGAATTGCATCTCTGACTGATGCAAATTATTGCTCTGTTTTTCGATTGAAAAAAACAAACACCCATGACACAAATTTACAAAAAAGTCCCATCCCATATTACCAAATATAGTATATTTTATTTGATATAAAATCACGAAGTGAAAACATGAATTATGTCAACAGAACATAGCACAAGCACAATGTAAAATAGACCTAACATTCCCACACATTGCACATTATATCAACAAAGCAAAAATACAATACCTTCAATTCCAAAAACAAACCTCTTTGAAAATTGTAAAAGGACCCTGACCCCTTATGATAATTCACATACCCCTTGATTGTCTGGCATGTCCATTGGCAAGTTTCTACTATTTCAGTGAAAACAAAGGCGACAAGTCAAGTGGTTATACGATGGAATTGATACATTGCACCATCAATAAATTAAAGTTTTCTATGTACATGTGAGGCGAAAAAAGCTTATAGAAAATGAAATGCCTCGCAATATTTAAATTTTGATCCCCAGGATAAAAATATACAAATATACTACAAGACTGGAGGGAAGAGAGGGCGCATGCTTATAAAATTACTATGTAACTATTATTGGTGCTTGTCAAGTTGTCGTTTTGCTCTGCTCTGCTCAGGTTTTTAGTATTTCAAACCTTGAATTATTTTGCAAAAATGGTCATTTAAAAATGTTGTCATCCACAATAATGTACATTAAACATATTGCTAACATATAATGTTTGTTATAGTAGCATATTTCTATTTTATTCACAAATCTGACAATTTTTGCGATTTTTTTTTTCTTTCTTTTTTTTCTTTTTCATTTTTTCAAGTTGCGAAGTGGCCAAGAAAAACAAGCATTAGCCACTATAGCTAAAACTATTCCATTCTTAGCAAAAAATACCCAGCATACTATTGCTGTTAACAGGATATTGTTTTGTAATACAGGATTTCATTCTTGCTGAACTGTTGAGTAAAAGAAAGGAATGGATTGTTAAATTTCATGAGCATGATTCTCTGTTGGAAAATATTGAATCTGAGGAACTGGATGAAGAAGAGCGTAAAACTGCTTGGGCTGAGTATGAAGCTGAGAAAGAGGGTCGTTCTCTATATCAACATGTTCCAGAGGTACCGGTAGCTCCAGATGCAAGACAACATTTCCTTCAACAGTTGTATATTCAACAACAACGGTTACATCAACAACAACAGTCGTCTCCAACACAGCAGTATTATAGCCAACAAGTTCAACACCTTCAAGTAAGTTAAAAATTGTTTTGACAAATCTGGAACTAAAAACGTAAACTTAAGTAAATATTCAATACGAATTAATGCAGAATTAAATTGGTACAATAATACCTTGTGAAAATCAAAGAAATTCCTTCATAATCGAGGGGCAAGGTGGCCTTAGAATTTTCAAACATTACTTGCAGTCTCCCAGTATTTCTGTTCTTCTTCTGTATGTTGAGCTGTTTCAGCTTAGACGACCTATTCAAATTCTTCTATAGGTGTTAGGAAGCATCTGGGAGAAGCGCTGTACTGGAAATGCAACTATTAGGCTACTGTTTAATTCTAAAATATGTGATTGTTGCTGCAAATCAAACAATAAAATCTAGTTTCATGCCAACGCGCGTACCAAATGTAAATTTATGTTGCCTAAATTTATTGAATCTATATGTTAATATCTGATAGCTGAAAAAGCCCAGCCATGTTAGTATAGTTGTATACTTCCCTGACCCTTTCTGTAATGCCTGCAAGCAAATAAACCTACAATGTTTGCATATGAAAGCCTTGCTGGTGTGTTAATGTTCCAATATCACTGTTACAGCGTTTACTGACAAACGGATCACAGTTGTTACACAGTGGAGAAAAGATTCTACAACAGACAGTTCCTCAGCCTGGTTATGTACAACAATACCGAGTAAGTATGAAGAGCGAGTCAAGATTAGCACTTGTCTTGTAAAATGCTGCCTGTTAGTAGCTAAAGGTAGAGATGCTGATTCATGGGCACTTGGGAGTGAAATTTTTTTTTTTTTGCTTTTTATTATCCAAACAGTCTAGGCTATTAAAATTGTTACTATTAAAATTTTGTAGAATTTTGAATAGTGGAACATACTCAAGATGATTTTAAAATATATATAACAAGTACAAACATTCTCTCTTTTGAATGCTTAGCAAGATTTAGCAAGGCTGTACATAAGTAATAAAAAAGAAACATGGTAAAAAAAGAAATGACGGAATCTCCATATTATGCACTATATTTAACTTTTAACAAAACGATAATAGGTTTAAATTTGGAACTGTTACAGCCATTTTAATTATGAGTATTAGCAAACTTCTTACTGAGTGAATGGTTATGCAAATTAGCAATTATCTCAGCTGCTTTTCAGTGCACATCCCAGAACTTTAAAAAAAATAGCTCTTAGACGCTTCAACCTTTTGTTTTGAAATTTTCACAAATGATTGACAATGTGTTTATCTTCAAAACGCAGTCGGGGCATTGTTTTTGCTTGAACAGTGTTACAACAATCATACAGACAACTAGCCTGGGTGTTAATTTATGCATAAACTTGAAGTAGTGAAATTTCAAACTGCAGTGTCCATGAAAAAAAAAATACTTACAAAATTTTAAAATTCATACAATAAGCTTTCCGAAAATATATAGTTTTGTGGACAAGGGAGGTCATCTTGTTTTCCTAATTAACTAATTAAAATACCTGTCAGGTAAACTGCATCTCTACCTTAAATAAATTGCAGCATTAGAAACCTTGTCTTTTGAAAATTGCCTAGGAACTTAAACTGGCTATCATGAACACAGTAATGTGAGTGACTAGAGGTTTACGCGGTTTATATTTTGGTGAAATAAGGAACTGGAAAAAAGAAAAAACAAGCAGCCTGTTGGCTGAGATAGCTCCGCTGTTAGCAATGCACATTTCAATTATAGAACTGAAGATATCATTAGAAAATGAACAATATGTATAGTATCAAAGCAATCGAACAAGAATTAGAAAATATCCATCAAAATTAGATAATTGAAGATATCATCACGACAGCGGAGCTAAAAAAAAGGTCTAGTATTATGTATATGGCCAAACTGATATTTGAGCGACACATTATTACAATGAATGCAACTTATGATTGATGTGTGCTTGTAGTAAACTAGAATCAAGCATCTTTTTTTTTATCATAAACAAAATAATTTTATATTATGTGGTGATAGAATTATATGTATTGTTTGTTGTCAGGCAACATCTCACATGAGATTGGTACAACATTTGTCGGGGCTTCCGCAGCAAGGTGGTGCTGCTGCTTCATCTTCAGCTCGAAACATGCTGCAACAAGTAATTAATCATCAAAGTCGTCTGGCAACAGTACGGGATACTTTAACCTCGCAGAGACAGTCAAATCCTGGATACACCATACTTGTACCACAGCAGCAGCCGCCGCCGCCGCCGCAACCAAGACAACCTCCACAACAAACTGAAGATATTATCATTGAATAACATCCATATAATGTTATGCTTGTTGCAGTCAGTTATTTTACCTATTAAGTATATATTAGGTCTACTAAATGGTAACTGAACCTAATCTCTTCCCACCCAAAATAATTTTAATTTTTTTATTTGCATATGTACAGCAGAGGTACATTACTTGGGGTTTGCAACACGCATAGTACTGTATGGTGACATCATGTCAAGATCCCATTCAAGTCTCATCTCGTAGATAGCGAGACTGATGCTACGACCTTCAAACATGAAATAGGCGGTTTGTAATAATCAATAAAACATGTATTACCACATTCATAGTGAAAAAAATTAATACATCGAAAATGTACAGAAAATAAAGTTATCGTAATCCGTCATATCGTGAGCAGCTATTTTGGTCCACCTGGACGTTCCAGTATCCTAGTTACCTCGGGCATGCGCATTCGCATTTTTCTGAGTTGGAATGCTTATGCGAGAGCGAGATTGAAACGGGATCTTGGTATCATGTCACCGTAGTTGTAAACCCCAAGTAATGTACCTCTGGTTACAGTCATTATATTGTTGAAATAGTTGTTTGACTCTAAGGTGGTATATTTATCTTAGCATGCTGTTCTTATCAACAGTTTTTACTTCCATATAATTCTATATGTGGGTTATGTTTCTCACTTACATTTTATTCTATGGTATCTAAGGTATCCATACTGTAGAACTGTCATTGCTGTTGACTTAAAACTCTTAGCGTTGAACTTAACAGCATAGTCTTATTTCTTATTGAATATTTTGTTATATTTATGTAAACCAAACTACCATAAAAGGATTAGAAAAAAAATCAACCTAACCAGCAATATTCCTCGTGGTTTTCTAACAAAATCTGCATTAGAAGCTGCATTCCTAATAGAGGTCACACCCATTCTTTTTGAACAATTGACAACTGAAAACTAATCATTTCTCATGTGTGTAGATTGTATCCCCTCTGTTGCAATATACTGTAAAAGGGTTAATTATTAACTGGGTTTTAATTTCGCTTACTTGAAAATGCACTAAATTAAAACCCAGTGAATATGTAAAATTTAGCACAGAACACATTATCTAAATGATAAAACCGTGAATTTAAATATGCTTAAAATGCAAAATCAGCGAAATTTAGTCATTTTACTGTACCATTTTTAATAGAAGTCATGGCTTTTAATACAGATTTTACAATAGCACTATTGATACCATTACAAAATGTTATATTTTAATTATCAATATTGATATTTCCAAACTGAGCTACATTGTAACACTGGTGATTGGGTTGCTTTTTCATTCACAGTAAAAATTAGATGGGTTTTACATTCACATTCAAATTGAATACGGGATTATGATTATTCCTGCAAGTTAAAATCAGACAATGAATATTTCTTCAGTGCTCCACTGATCTTTCAATGGTCTGTTAAAACTTTCTAACATCCATAGATATGACAGCAGGATGTGTGGAGGAAGTTTTTTCTTTTGCTGGATTGGTTTCAGAAGGAGTAGCCAGACCATGGAAACAAGGGTTTCAGTTTTTTTTCTATTGGTTCAGAGTGTTAAACAGGGTAAAATTTTAGAAAGGCTCCTGTTTTGTTTTACAGATAATTGTATACGTTCCTTACAGCAGTTAACATGAGAAATTTTCAAGTCCATTTTCTTCAACTACCATTGCTCCTTATTAAAACAAAAATTGTTTAACAATATGTAAAGAAAATAGTATGTGATCATGAAATGCGATGGAATTTGTATATACACATGTTTTAGGACAAGTGCTTGTTGCTTTGTTAAAGCAAACTTTTCTTTACTATGGAACATCCAGGTTACTGTACAACAATATGTTCCTGATGGATGTTCAAAAAATAATTAAATTACTGTAGAACACATTATTTTCGCTTGGTATTAATTTTCGATGAAAGAATGATTCAGTGAAAATGAAATCAAGTGAATATACCTTTTTCCCTATATTTTACATTCAACTCGTCAAAAATCAGTGAAAAATAAATTTCATTCAGCGAACATTAATTCCAGCTAAAATAAAGTATTTTACAGTAGCTACCAGTACCTGTGTTTTGTCTAGATGACTAATAGATGTCCGTCCGATGTTGAGTGGGCATGACACATTGTCAATTTATCTAGTGCTATCTTGTGTGATACGATTTTTAATATATTGCATTCTGGTGTGACCTGGTTGTCATGTCGTAATTATTCATGATACAATTGTCAAATCCTCTATATTGTATTCTGGTGTGACAAAGTTGTCAATTTATGTTGCACTCTATCAATTTGTGAAGTGATACGTTTTGTTGGTAGTTTATTGAAAAGTTATTTGAATATTGTATACTTTTGTACTTCCTTGGTGCAATTACCTAATCTTTGTTAAATATGAAATAAAGGCATTTTACCATTGCTGCAGGTGAAAATGTAAACTATCAGTCTTGAGTCTCTTGCCATGGTTTACGGATATTGTCTATATCCGGGGTAGGGCAGGTGTAACATTGAGGGCCAGAATATAAATGGTTATTGTCCCGGAACTATGACTCGCGTGTGTGAAGCACAGTGAGTCTTTGCAGTTCCACTGATAATGCATGCATATAATTCGTCAATTTTCAGCTTTACCACTATCAGGTATGAAACATCGATTTGCATTAGTTAGTTTTTATACCATTTCAATGATTCTTGGTACATAGATGTTCTATGACAATGCACAGACCAGATTAGTTTTGGCTTGAAATCTGTGCATAATGAATCTTGGTACATGTGTACTCTAACACAACGTGATGATCAAATTAGTTTTAGGTTTCTATATGCATAATAATTTACTTAGAATACCTGCACCCTGAAACAATATACAGACCTAAATCTATGTATAATTCATTATTAGCCCATTTCTGATATCGAAAAAAAAAATTTAATTCATCGCAGAGGTGCTCTGGAATTAATCAAATGTATTTTCTGTGTGTATTATAAATTTCGATAATGTTATGCATCTCAAATAGACAAAAATTAGTTGTCAAGCTTCTAGTTTGTAAAGCAAATCTTTAATTTTAATATGTCTCAAATACACAAAGGAGTTTTTTCTGAAATTCGTTCGATTTTCAAAGCAGTTTGGCAACTGATGCTGTCTTTCGCATATTCTGCCCATTGACCAATCATGCAGGATTCTTGAGATAATTGAACAGAATGTGTCCATGCACCACTGAAATTTGGTGTTGAAAACTACCTGCTCAATTGCTTCCCCTCGTGCAAGGTATACAATGAAATAGTTTGTACATGTATGCCTATCCAATCATTAGATGCGAATTGTAGAGCTGATGAAGCTTCAGTGGAAGTCTTAATCTCAAATGAAATGCCATTTTTTGGGGGTAAATGGCCCACAATTAGCTTACATTGTACTTGCTTTACATATTGGAAGTCCAGCACAACCAAATTTAAATAAACTTGTGCAAACAAACTTCAAGTAGTAATATTGTTTTATTGAATAAACAAGGAATTTTATAATGTACTGTGGAATACTTTATTTTCACTGGAATTTATTTTCGCTGAAAAGGCTTTTTGGGCGTTTTGCTTGGAATTTATTTTCACTGATGTTTGACGAGATTAATGTAAAATATAGGAAAAAATGTATATTCACCGGATTTTATTATCACGGAATCATCCCTTCAGCGAAAATAAATTCCAAGCGAAAATAAAGTATTCTACAGTAATACAAACTTAAGCCGAGCTCAGGAATTCACTGTATTTGTATTGATTATGAGATGTACAGGCACTCAACCAAGCTAATTAACATTTCAAAATCAATTTTGCGTCATGGAGAACATTTTTTTATTTGGAATTCAATTCATGTTAATATCCCAGCAGTTTGTTTACAGCAGTTCTACGAATTATTCTGCCAGTAACATAGCTTGAAATTTGGCAAAACACTGGCATTTGTCAAATCTAGACATCTTTTCATTTTTACACACGTGCACTTTAGATCTTTCTATTATAATAAACACTTTTACTGTGAACGAAAAAGCAACCCAAACAAGATAGCAATATTTAACAGCTGATATCAATACTGCCACTTGGCAAAATGGTGATTATATTGCAATACTGCTTGTTGAGTTGATTTCACTCGCAGTAATTTTTATCTAATTGCATACAATCTAGATTTACAATAAAAGAATACAAGGTTATTACGAAGATACCTGAAAGTATGCACGAAGACAGTACAGCGGCAATATCGACCGATGCGCAGCGTACTGTTTGAGTGCATACTTTCAGGTGTCTTCGTAATAACCTTATTATTATACATCTTTTCCTTCCAAAGATATCATGGGAATGCCGAAATCTGAAAAGTCTAGAACAGAATCAGCGAACTTCTCCAGTCAAACCATGGTGGCAGCCATGTTTGTTTTTATTGGAGGACGCATAATCATTTCATATTTGGAATTCGCATTTCCTAATATGGTAAGATGAAAATAGCCCATAAAATACTGCAAAATTACGGCACGCTGTAACTTATTATTTCTTTATTTCAGGTACACAGCCCATACTTATGGCGTTACGGTGACAGATGTATAATAATAGTATAGATTACGTCACTAAATCTTGATCACCCCATGAAACTGAATCCCACACAGCATGCCTTCAGTTAAACGATGCTGCCAAGTCTAGAACAGATCAAAGACAGTGTTTCACAAATTTGCAAGCCACCTTGCTAACCGACTGAATACAGCTGTAAATCGCACGTATTATTTTATTTTGTTCTGCAGGGATTAAAATTGAGCTTCTCCAATTAGCTTGAATATAAAACCAGTACACAGCAAGCATGAAATACCAGTATGTGGTGATCATGAAACGCCACACGAGAGGTTTGCAGAACCCCAAAAAACAGTTGATTTCTGGGCAAGGTTTGACAGCTAGCTAGCTGGCAGGTTCGTCTTGTTTCCCCCCTGAAAGTATTTCTGGCAAAAAATCAGTTTCCAAATTTGTCTGATTTGAACAACGTATACATTACCGATATGCTACATCTACTTGTGTTATTATTACCCTGGCTTACATGAGACAACAAAGACAACACATATGAAAAATGCATCATATGATGCAAAAATGAAGGAATGCAACTTTTATGATGTGGGATGAAGGATTCCATTAAAATTGCCCCCCACCTGTATCGTTTTAAAAGGTTTGATTGCAGAGGAAGGTTATTAAATATACAATTCCATTCAAGACACCAGAACACAAACGCTTGCACAAATATGCAAGAGCACAAGAATATGCCAAACTGAGAAAACTACAATTCCAATTTCTTTTCAAGACTAATTTGCATTTAGCAACTGTTTCTTTTATGATTTTTCCTGAAATGAGCATCAATCAGCACATGTCACAACCATTGCATACCCTTCTTATCCACTCTTAATCATACAATGTAGAGTAAATCACTTAAATTTTCCTCAAGATTTCGCTTGTCAATGAATTTTGCACAATCGTTAAATTGTAAACATTTACCGATTACTCACGAATATTCAAATGATTCCTATAACTGAATGTTATTTGGTTTCTCATTACCACTCACCTTTATTGCAATAGACTTAAATTTAACCTTTTGAAAACCGAAACATTGTAGCGCAGTTTTCTGAAATGTGCACCCAATAGATTTTTTTTTATCAGCAACAGGTCTTGATCATAACAGTTGTGTACGAAAAAAAGTCTGTAAATTGTGCAGGTTATTATGAAACTGGCGATAATCAATGTAAGCATTCAAAAGGTTAATGAAACGAGTTGAGTTATTAACACTGAAGAGCAGTGCGTTTCGGTAATAGAGACGAGTAACAAAATATAGACATTCTTATCTTTATTGTAAATGTAAAAATATGTCTAAAATCACATCAGTAGATACAGTAATCTATTTTATTAACAATTCATTGTGGTAAACCCACTCAAGACACACTATTCAACTCAAATATATTAATGTTCTTTTATTGACATCCGCATGGCAATTTCCAAATCGCGCTAATCAAGTATTACTTGTAGTTCATAAAGCAGCCACAGATAAACTGCAAACATTAATTACTCGCCAAGCTTTATTTCACCATTTTCACCGGAATTCGCAAAATAAAATCCACGTTAACACGTAAAATTACAATAAAACTCATTGATGCATGAAAATGTGAATTTAAAACCTAGTGAATTTGATCAAATACTGAAATAGTGAAATTAAATGCTGGTGAAAATTAATGCTTTTCTCGGACTTGTTTCAAGTTGCCAAAGATTACGATTGTAGTTCATCAAGTTTGCTGTCATTCTTCTTTTCCACAATTAATTGTTAATTTATAGGAATTTCCAACATAACAAATTACTATACTAAACTATCATTGTCAGTGCAACATCTGCAGCAATGCATTTAAAGATCTAAAAAATAGATCAACACTGAATAGTAAGCAAAAATAAGCACAATTCATTTATGAATGAAATACAATGACATATTCAAATGTTTTATTTGAATGAAATAATTTCATCGTAAACATGATGAATAATCATACAACCTAATTATTTAAATTGTTTCTTAACAATATCAAAAATAAATTACTTTTATCAATTTCACTGCTCTTTTCCAGTTTATAACAAAACAAAGCACCAACAGTGTTTTCTATTGAATGCATAGCAATCATGATTAGACAAGTCATTTAACATATGTACATAATATGTTCCATTATTTGCTGGACAAAGACTTAAGTTTCACACTCAACACATAATAGTCATGTGGCACAGCACAATCAAAATTCTTGAAAAAAAACAAAAACAGGTATAATGTTCTTTGGTTATAAAGACAAAGAGTTGAAAAAAGACTTAACATGTTGTTATATATCGTAAACATCAAAATATTAAATACAAATACATACTGTAAATCAGAAAAAATCCTTTTGACTGACATGTAAACTAAACGTGATATATTGCAACACGACAGCACAGATGATAGTTACAATGGACTATTTAAGAAGAATAATGAACATGTGCAGTCTGTGAAACCATTTGAGGAGCTATGTACTGAGCCTGAGTAGTATAAGTATTAGGAAAAGGTGGGGTAGTGCCATACACATTATGCACTGCTTTTTGTGGGTTATTGGCAGAATAAATATAAGCGTTGTTATTAGCTTGCTGTGCAGTGGCTTGCCATTGATGAGGTGCAAACTGATAATTACTAGCCATGCTTACTTGGTGATTATCATATACTGACTGTGAAGAAGTGAAGTGCTCTGTGCTGTTGGCAGCTCCCTGATTACCAGCATTGTAGTAGGAACCTGTGGGTGCACTGGACTGGTTAGTATTTCCATCTGCATAATATTGCATGCTGGGGCCTGTATGGGATGGCGAGGATGTCAAAGGGTTAGCAGAGATGTTTCTTGGAGAGGAGCTAGCAATATTAATAGGTGCAGAGCGTCGGGCGAGGGGAGATGAGTTACGTGCAGGTCTATGAGGAACATGCTGCGATTGGTTGGTAAAATCATGCATATTAGCAGAATATTGCTGTGAGGTAGCAAAGGAAGCATTATCTAATTGGTGCCTAGTCTGGGTGGATGGAGATGATCTAAGATGTCTAAACCTTGGTGGTGAATTCTTAAAACTACCACCACCACCACCACCAGAATATCTCCTTTGCTTGTATCTATCATTTTGTGAATAGCCACAACTTGGAGAGGCATACGTCTGATCATGAACTGGGCTGTTTTGCCCAGTACTTAAATCAAATTGGAAGGAATTGGCACGTTCTCTTGGACAGGGCGAGAAATTTGGATCAAAACCATCAGCAGTTGGGAAAGAGTTTATCTGTATTGACTGACCGTCATTTAATTGTTCTTGATCTTCAGTATCATCTAATGATGAAGCAACATCTGAGCCATAATGTCTGTCTTCTACATTCCCTAAATTACAAGGTACATCCATGTTTGTCGACTGTTGAGGTGCTCCCAAGACAGCTGGTTGAGAAGCATGTGGAACCACACCCATGTTAAAAGCCATCACGTTTTGTTGAGCTTGTTGCATTTGTATAATCTGCATATATCGATGGTAATACTGAAAAGTACATAATCACCTTTTAATTAGCTGTAACTCATAGTAAAAGTTATTATGTTTATTAAAGAGCATACATTTTATGATCTTACAGTTGTCTTGTATTCCATTATATTTTTATGGTGCCCCCCCTCCTCCTCCTCCCATCAGCATTTCCAGCCTCGTAGCTCAAAGCTCAAGCTTTTCCTGATCAATTGGAACAACATGACCAACTCAATGACATATTTTGCAAGTATACACCTTAGCAAATACATATAAATGAAAGTAAAAATAGGAATATGCTGAAAAACACTGCATTAGATAATAGTATTTTGTACATGATAGTATGAAATAAAAAGATAATCAATATTAACAGAATTTGGAAATTTTTTTGTTATTGAAAAAAATCTTCATGAAGACTCCATGAAACAGTAGTGGAGAGCAAGATATTTACTTACACCTAACTTCTGACCAGGTAGTTAATTATTGAGGGACTATGCAACATCTCAAGGGCACTTTGCTAAATGTTCCAATGACCGTTGTAGACGCAATAAAGTTACCTACGTGACAGTTCAAAACAAACTGACCAGGGTTTCAGATGGGCCAACTATTACAACGTGTAAGCGACTAAGCGTCCTGTCAAACATTCATCAAACAATCATGTTTTACTTATGTTTTGATATTGAACAATTTATAATTTCATGCATACATATGCTGGTTCATTTAATAAATTCTATTTTGAATGTTTGGCGAAAATAATAAACCTAGCTGATACAAATATTTAAGAACGCCTCTAACATATAATGAAATTATCCTCGTGTCAAGGCGTTTAGACGAAGACACTGAGATAGAGATTATTAGCCTCTTGCGAATGATCAATGATGGAGGAAGTTAAACTAACGAGGGCAACGGTTCAAGGGATTGTGCAGCATTTCTGTTGCATCGGTTGGATACGTCCCGAGAGGAGTAGCGGCCTTCATCAACTGAAATCGTTTATCTTATTTTGTCTGACATCTTAAGGATATTCGAAACTGGTATATAGTGACGGTGTGAAGGTGAAACTAAGTAGAAGATTCCAGGGAAAGATTGACTGGCCGATGAGTGTTCTGGAAACTGGCAATGGGACCAGCCATTATGCGAGAAATTGAGTGGGACACTCGCGCTAATATTATTAATATAAATCCATTGACAACATCTTGACAAACTAGCAATCGAAAGAATTTAGATTTATCATTTCTTATTAATATTTATTTTCAGTTTAATGTTCGTATTACATTTCTCTCAAGTGTAACACAGCAATGTTTTTTTGTATCTACAAAGCAATGGAATAGTCCAACTACTCCTTGTTCCTCATGGCCAAACGCCCGCTGTTTTGATTAACTGTCACGTATGCAACTTTATGCGTCTACAACGGACATTTGAGTGTCTAGGAAAGTGCCTGGGGATGTTGCAAAGTCCCTCGGTAATTTGCCTACCGGGTGTGTATGTAAATATCTTGCGCCCGCTGTAAGACCTATTTACATTCAAAATGGCCAACTGTCAACAGGTCACAAAAATGCACATGAATAGTATATTAAATTGATATTGAAATTTGTCAGGTCTGGATTATGAACTTGCCAGTTACTAAAAATTTGGTCGACAGTATGAGTTCGAAGTTTATATATTGTGATATGATTTTACGTAACTTAGCAAGGTGATATAAATCTTACCTCCACTCCCATGTTGAAGAAAAATCTTAAAGTATTGGTATCTGTGAAGAGAACAGAATCAGATGCAATAAGAAATATTTGATAAAGCTTTTGAGCGTGATATGTACAGTGCCATCTTGAGAGGAATAAAACAATGGTGATGTCCTCAGTAACTCACCAGACATGGGGTGATTCTGAGAGCCATATGTATCACAAAAAGGATTAATACCATGGTGATTTGAATACTGTAAAAGTGTTAATTATTCACTGGGTTTAAATTTTTCTTATTTCGCTGATTGAAAAATGTGCTAAATCAAGACCCAGTGAATATGTCAAATTGGGCATAGAACATTATCTAAATTATAAAACCGTGAATTTAACCCACTGAATATGCCTGAAATGCTAATTCAGTGAAGATAGACTAATACGGTACCATAGTTATTTGAATAGGTAATGGTGATGTCTCCAGTAACTCACCTGACATGGGGAGATCTGAGCCATATGCATCACGAGATGGACTAATACCATAATTAACAGGACCAGTTAAATTTTCCACAATGGGCAAGATGACAGGATACATAGGAACACCTGATGGTATAGACTGTTGTTGTACATAGTTGTTAGCCGCCATTATCACAGGAGCTGGAGATACATTACCCATACTATTATTACCAGCTGGACTACTGGAATATTGCTGTAGTTGTATTGGTTGTGGAGATGCACATACAGGCTGAGGTATCATAAACTGACTTGGAGGAGTCATCATCTATATAAAATACAATAATTGTATTAAAGCTGCAGGGAGCATCAAAAAAATCCAAGCAAGGGCCATATTGCATACTGATGTTCAAACAATTCTGATGGGCATGATCATTGTTGCCAAGGACGACAATTTTCGCCACAAAATGCTGAAACGATACAAATACCAGGTCTGCAAAGCAGGTGCAAAAAGGCATTTTCTGTCTGCATTAAATCCAAAATTGAATCACATCACGAGCTTGTCATATTAATGCATTTGGCACATACTACAAACTAAATGTCCATATTGTGGAAATGAACAAAAGGAAACAATAGAGATCTTTCAACATGGCTCCACCAACAAAACACTTAACTATAATCAAGTTTACTTGCCTGTTTCATTTGACCATCATCAATACACACACCTTAAAGAAAAATGAAAATCATTAGTATAGCAATAAATGAGAGTGAAATTTGAAAGCCTTTCAATACAATGGCTTACCAGTCCAATTTGAAATACCCATTCAATATCACTTTAGAAGATAGTGTCCTGTTATATCACAAAATTGTGTATTTTTTTATAAGTCAAGTCACACAAGCAATATCGAAAACGTTTTTGCCATCTCAATACCCACAATCTATTGCAATAGAACAGTTTTGCAGAACATGACGCTATTTTCAAAATGTTCGACTGCAGTGCCTTACCGATTGAAATACCTTAATTTAATTTGAATGCAACATGCAACGTTTAATTAATTTTTGGTTAGCTATTCTACATAGATCCTGGCCATTTTTGTGATATTAAAAGCAGTATTAGTGATATATTCTACATAGATATCCAGTCACGCGATATTAAAAGCAGTTATTGGTGATTTATTCTACATAGATATCCAGCCATGCGATATTAAAAGCAGTATTGGTGATGTATTCTACACAGATATCCAGCCATGTGATATTAAAAGCAGTATTGATGATCTATTCTACACAGATATCCAGCCATGTGATATTAAAAGCAGTATTGGTGATCTATTCTACACAGATATCCAGCCATGTGATATTAAAAGCAGTATTGGTGATCTATTCTACATAGATATCCAGCCATGTGATATTAAAAGCAGTATTGGTGATCTATTCTACATAGATATCCAGCCATGTGATATTAAAAGCAGTATTGTGATCTATTCTACACAGATATCCAGCCATGTGATATTAAAAGCAGTATTGGTGATCTATTCTACACAGATATCCAGCCATGTGATATTAAAAGCAGTATTGGTGATGTATTCTACATAGATATCCAGCCATGTGATATTAAAAACAGTATTGGTGATCTATTCTACATAGATATCCAGCCATGTGATATTAAAAGCAGTATTGGTGATCTATTCTACATAGATATCCAGCCATGTGATATTAAAAGCAGTATTGGTGATGTATTCTACATAGATATCCAGCCATGTGATATTAAAAGCAGTATTGGTGATGTATTCTACATAGATATCCAGCCATGTGATATTAAAAGCAGTATTGGTGATCTATTCTACACAGATATCCAGCCATGTGATATTAAAAGCAGTATTGGTGATCTATTCTACATAGATATCCAGCCATGTGATATTAAAAGCAGTATTGGTGATCTATTCTACATAGATATCCAGCCATGTGATATTAAAAGCAGTATTGGTGATGTATTCTACATAGATATCCAGCCATGTGATATTAAAAGCAGTATTGGTGATCTATTCTACACAGATATCCAGCCATGTGATATTAAAAGCAGTATTGGTGATCTATTCTACATAGATATCCAGCCATGTGATATTAAAAGCAGTATTGGTGATCTATTCTACATAGATATCCAGCCATGTGATATTAAAAGCAGTATTGGTGATCTATTCTACACAGATATCCAGCCATGTGATATTAAAAGCAGTATTGATGATCTATTCTACACAGATATCCAGCCATGTGATATTAAAAGCAGTATTGGTGATCTATTCTACACAGATATCCAGCCATGTGATATTAAAAGCAGTATTGGTGATCTATTCTACATAGATATCCAGCCATGTGATATTAAAAGCAGTATTGGTGATCTATTCTACATAGATATCCAGCCATGTGATATTAAAAGCAGTATTGGTGATCTATTCTACACAGATATCCAGCCATGTGATATTAAAAGCAGTATTGGTGATCTATTCTACATAGATATCCAGCCATGTGATATTAAAAGCAGTATTGGTGATCTATTCTACACAGATATCCAGCCATGTGATATTAAAAGCAGTATTGGTGATCTATTCTACATAGATATCCAGCCATGTGATATTAAAAGCAGTATTGGTGATGTATTCTACATAGATATCCAGCCATGTGATATTAAAAGCAGTATTGGTGATGTATTCTACATAGATATCCAGCCATGTGATATTAAAAGCAGTATTGGTGATCTATTCTACATAGATATCCAGCCATGTGATATTAAAAGCAGTATTGGTGATCTATTCTACACAGATATCCAGCCATGTGATATTAAAAGCAGTATTGGTGATCTATTCTACACAGATATCCAGCCATGTGATATTAAAAGCAGTATTGGTGATCTATTCTACATAGATATCCAGCCATGTGATATTAAAAGCAGTATTGGTGATCTATTCTACATAGATATCCAGCCATGTGATATTAAAAGCAGTATTGGTGATCTATTCTACATAGATATCCAGCCATGTGATATTAAAAGCAGTATTGATGATCTATTCTACATAGATATCCAGCCATGTGATATTAAAAGCAGTATTGGTGATGTATTCTACATAGATATCCAGCCATGTGATATTAAAAGCAGTATTGGTGATGTATTCTACATAGATATCCAGCCATGTGATATTAAAAGCAGTATTGGTGATGTATTCTACATAGATATCCAGCCATGTGATATTAAAAGCAGTATTGGTGATCTATTCTACATAGATATCCAGCCATGTGATATTAAAAGCAGTATTGGTGATCTATTCTACATAGATATCCAGCCATGTGATATTAAAAGCAGTATTGGTGATGTATTCTACATAGATATCCAGCCATGTGATATTAAAAACAGGATTGGTGATTTATTCTCCCCATAGATGCCATGCCTTGTAGATATCATGCCAATACTAACCTTCCAGATCAGACAAATTGATCTTATTTATTTGTTTGACTAATTCATTATCATCATCATCATCAAGCTCCTCATTATCATTATCATCATCATTATCTGTTGACAATGTGAAAACATTAGCCAATGGCAAGTTGTTGTTCATCCGTATTTGTGATTAATCATTTTAATGTACTGGTGGGTACTCAGTGTAATGACACATTCCACAGATGTCTCACCAGTATCAGCAATGTTAAACTCATTTCTCTAGATAAGGCTGGCTTGAAGATAGCCTACCTTGGCATATATTCAACATTTTGCCGAGTTATCTATCTAACAAGCAGCCTCTTGGCTGAGATGGCCCCGCTGTTAGCAGCGAAAATAAAGAACTGAACATATCACCAGAAAATGAACAAATCTGAGAGAGCTTTACCTGAGGACCCTGTATGTACCGTATAGTGATTAAAGCAAACAGACTTTTAAGCAGTTTTTGACAGGAAGTCGAAAATATCACTTTTTAGGAAAAATGCCAAAATATTTATCAAAATTAAAGAATTGAAGATATCATGAAATGAACAAATCTGAGAGAGGTCTGCCCAAGGTACATATACATCGAGTATCAAAGCAATGAGGCTTGTAGTTTTCAAGAAGTTGAAAAAGTAACAGGCCATGCATGGCACAGTCCCAGTTATTGAATTTAAGGTTTATAGTTTTGTTTATAGTAATATAGCTGGAATATAACGATGTCAGGAATATGATTATGATGATTGTTTAACATTAAAATGATTGACATTTGTATCTGATCATCAAACGAGTACTTCCATATTGTCCATATTGAGAGATATTGCTCTGAACAGCATTAATTAAAACAAAATCAGCCATTTTGAATACATGTATATATTTATAACATGATAACTTGCATCAAGGTGCCATAATGTCTAATGTATATACCAAGTTTAAACAAAAACCATCAGTAACAGCCAAGAAATGCTTGATTTTGATGATTTTTCAGCACAAAAATGACCGCCATTCGGCCATATTGAATCACATCTTGAAATAAATTGATGTGCATATGTATAATATCATGTACGTGTTTTGTTTGATTGTGATTGGTCCAGGCATGTCTAAGATACTCGCGGAAGCACAGAGGTCAAACCACAAGTCTCCGTTTTCGGACTTCATCCGAACGGGAACTAACAAGCAGCCTGACGACAGATAGCTCCGCTGTTTGCAATGCACATTTCAAATAAAGAAAAGAAGGGTCCTACTATTTAACGCCCGGACACGCGAGGGAGTGTCCGGGCACGCGCGGAGGCGAACAGGGGGGAATACCTAACGCGCGGGGCAGCGGCAGCAATCCTTCTACTGTATAATATTCGTTTATGCTCAAAATTTGAACCGGAGTGGCGAATTCGAGCAGCTATCCACACTTTTTATGATCGACGCCCGGGCATTCCGGCGAGTCGAGTCCGCCATGTTGTTTACTAATTTTGGTTAGCGTTTAACAATAGGACAATACCATTCGATCCATGGGGGTGACAGTCCTACGAATGTGCCGACATTGTCGAAGGACAAGGACAGGAACAGTTTGTGCAAGTGTGGCGAGACTCCCGTAATTATGCGGAAATTATTTACCTCATGTGAAAAAAAGCATGTTTCTCATTGTTGTGCTATATTGTATCGTATCATGGATCTAGGTAGTCCTGCGTACAGTCTATGGAGGTATGCCGGGCTGTGGTGGGGTCGTCTATCAACCAAACGCGCTCCCGTACACACAGCACTGTATTCAGGGCTAGCATACAAGAGCTTCGTGGTTGTGTTATAATGTTACAATGTGAAAACAGACAACCACTCAGCCATAATACGTATCGAGACCAAACATAATTTGTCGATAATCGAGTGTTGCAAGAAAAAGTGAGATTGTCGCAAAATGTAGCAAATCGTTTTCAAAACAGTGCCGCTAAGAAAGTCTCGCTTTGTTTGCGCCCACTGTAAAACATGTATAGTAAACAAACCGCCCTTTTAGAAAATATTTTTATTAAAAATAAGTACAAGTCAACTAAAACGAAAATTAAAACATGTATAGTAAATAGACAGACACCCCCCCTTGTGGAAAATATTGTTATTCAAAATCATTCAAAGTACAAGTCAACTAAAACGAAAATTAAAACATGTATAGTAAATAGACAGACACCCCACCCTTGTGGAAAATATTTTTATTCAAAATTATTCGAAATTGACAATGCTATGATAAACGTGTTTTTCGTTGTCGCTATAATGCAGTATCAGAACTCCAAGTTAAAACATTAACGAGGAAGTACAATTGCGCATGCCTCCCATTAGTTCCAAAGAACGGTATTATCACGTCGGTATGTTCAATGGTCCACACTGAATACAATGGCATAACACTAATAGTTTTGAAAAAAAATACAATAACACGTCGGCAAGTTCAATCGTTCACACCTAAGACAATGGCATAATTCTGTAATAGTTCTGAAAAAAAAAAAACATTAACATGTCGGCAAGTTCAATCGTCCACACCGAAGACAATGTCATAACTCTGTAATAGTTCTGAAAAGAAGGTGTTATCATGTCGGCAAGTTAAATTGTTCTAACTAAAAGCAACGTCATACACTGATTTAAAAAAAAAAAAAAAAAAAAAACGCCGATAGCATACGGGTTTGGAAAAGATCGATCACGGGGCGTGTATACAGAAAACTACCGGTATGTAGCTCGCCAACTGGGCTTGGGATCTCTCCATCGCGTCAAGTGGTCATTCATTCGCAAACGTAGAGGTCATAGCCGTCGCATCGCGATTTTATAGTAGCTCACATACCGGACTCACACCCTGCTCGGGGATCATGTGGTCCGTGTTACGAGCCCGGCCGTTACAAATTGGTCTGGGATCAGCTTGTAAATAATCTACTGTAACTATACACTGCACAAACAAACTACAAAAGATTCCATAAAATAGAAATACAAAGTGGCGTTTATCACGCCATTAATTTATTCAAACCCTTTTGTTACCTGTTATAGCTCCAAACAGAAACAACAAATGCTTTGTCTCTCGACGCAACTCGCCCTGGTTATGTAAATGTTTTCCCTTTCCATCAGGCTCCAAGCCGGAACAAATGACAACCTTTTTTTTCTGAATTACACAAGTTCATCATATTTGGTATGTCATGTTTATTTGAAAAAAACGTGCCTTGCTTGGGTTGAACCACGGTTACTAAAAAATAGTGACCGTGGTTGAACTGAATTAGGGACAGTGTATGTTCCCCTCTCTGTTGTAGTTGTACAATAGAGTGTCAATCACAACTGAATATGTGTCGCGGCGTCAACACTTTGAAATATGTGGACGAAACGTAACATATTCCGTACGCTATACTGTGCACGAGATTGACCAAACTGTGTTTTCGACAAGAGGTATAAACCAGGTTTACCGTAAACTGCGTGTACAATAAGAAATTTACCGCATGCTGTAAGAGTGGGGACAGGGGGTGGGTGACTGGTACAGGAAATAAAAAAGGCATCTTAAGTTTTTACAGGAAGTTACCATTTACAATAAAAAAATCGATTTTTACACTTAAAGATATATTTGATATTTTGTGTTTAAGAATCTATATTGAAAGCTTAATGTGGAAAATGCTTTATACACTTACAAAATATACGATCTTTGTACAAATCATGGATGAATAAAACGGTTGATTACATTTTAAGTCTTGTCCATGGCTACGAATATACGTTTTTTATTTATTTGTTTGAATTACATTACAAAGTATAAAAACATTGGACGAAAATATCCCCTCTGTACCGTACACGAGATTTACCGAACTCTGTACCGTTCACGATATTTACCGTATACAAACTTGCACTGCAACAGGAAACACAAAGACGTTACGATATTCTTAGGATACTGACTTCATTGCAAGTGTACGTAGCATTGTAACATAACAATGAGAAAACAACATGAGGTGAATAATTTCTGCGTAACAGACGTCTTACATGGTCATTTTAAATGAATCTTACTAAAAAATACTACGGGAGTCTCGCCACACTTCCACAAACTTGTCCTGTCCTTGTCCTTCGACAATGTCGGCACATTCGTAGGACTGTCACCCCCATGGATCGAATGGTATTGTCCTATTGTTAAACGCTAACCAAAATTAGTAAACAACATGGCGGACTCGACTCGCCGGAATGCCCGGGCGTCGATCATAAAAAGTGTGGTTAGCTGCTCGAATTCGCCACTCCGGTTCAAATTTTGAGCATAAACGAATATTATACAGTACAAGGATTGCTGCCGCTGCCCCGCGCGTTAGGTATTCCCCCCTGTTCGCCTCCGCGCGTGCCCGGACACTCCCTCGCGTGTCCGGGCGTTAAATAGTAGGACCGGAAAAGAAGTATCAAAGTCGAAAATATCACTTTTTACCAAAAATTACAAAAATATTCACTAAAATTAGAGAATTAAAGATATCATCACGAAATGAACAAATCTGAGAGATGTTCAAATGTAGTACCCTATACATGTAATATCAAAGCAACTGGACTTGCAGTTTTCCACAAGAAGTTGAAAATAGGCAAAATCCAGCTGATAGTCAGCTAGGAAGTAAAGTTTCAATTGGACTGTACTATAAGTTACTGGATAGTATAATGAGGCTTACATAATTTCACAAGCTTAATTAAACTCTTTAACAAAGTCTAATGTGATTCTGTTAGGAGACACTGAATTTGGCCTTAGTAAAATACATAGATCTGATCCGGGGCCTACGCAGAGCACCTATAAAACAACCAACCGATTTGCTGTATTAAATGGTAATGGACAAAAAACAGAATGCTGGGAAGTCAAATTTTCAAACAGAGTACTTTGATACACACTTGCTAAACAGGATTAGCCCTGGATCCAGTGTGGTCAGGGTGGGCGTTATTTACATTTGGTCACCAGCTGCCAACACAAATTGTGATAAATTCAAAGTATAATTGAGATTTTTACAGACAATCAGTTTGTTTGTAGTTTGTGTTGACTTCAGCTGATGCAAAACAGCATCAATTTTGCTGCTCATCCATCTCATTTCACTATAGAAGAATCCATGGCAGTGTTTAAGTAAGTAGCCAATAACCAAATGTAAATGTCTACTCTTCCGACAATGCCATTGGATCCAGGCCTAGAACAGGACCAGCCAAAGTAATAGTGGTGAAGTAATGGCCAAATTAATTTCTTGGTTGGTGTTTGAACACATGTTTGAATGTGGCAATAGCACAAGACCAGAAAACATGAATAATAGACTTGGTGGTCGAGTAAATTCTGCTTTGGTCCCAGAAAGTGAATGAACTCCAGGTTTGCAAACACATTGTATCATCTCACACGACAGTGCTAATAAAGTTTTTCACCAGAGAAGGCTGTATTCTCATTGGTTTCCACACAACATGGTTCAAGAATCTGCACCGAGATTCCTATTTTATTGTTGTGAACGATTATTATTATTGTAACGATTAATGCCTTGCTACAGGATCTCTACTCACCATTAACAAAGACAGGTTCATCCTGGCCCATTGATGTTGGAATGTTGATTGGTGGAGTAGCACTTCTTTCCTTTCCTAATTTGCCCCAAAAAGAAGCAGGTCCAACATGAACTCCAGCAGTATTTTGTGCCGTCTATCAAGAAGAATATATATATATAGTATTTACATACAACTGGACAACCTTTCAAGTTGAGTTGCTTTAATTTTTCAAATCCTGAAATATGCACTGTATTGTGATTTTTTCACTGTCACAATAACTTTCATAAAATTTTGTCCTCGTAAATTTCACTTAAAATTATAAAATAGAAAAACATTTCTAGCCATGATTAGCATACACATATCTGAGAGATAATTTGAACTTACTGGCAATGCAGGAAATGCATGTGAATCTCTTTCTTGTATTTCATATAATGCCATAGACTCCTCTAATGCTTTTTTCTCTTCTCTCTCTTCAGGGGTGTGTCCAAAGAAGTTTTTAGGTGATCCTCTTCCAGCATATCTACCACCTCCTCTACCTCTTCCACTAGCATTTGGAGGCGGTGGCCTGTAAGCATAATTATTCATTTGTTACCCAGCATTTAGTCCTATCCTACCCTAACATCTTTCTAGTCACAAATGATTTCAAAAAATATCTGTGACTTACAGATGTGTACATAAATACGTCTAGTCTGTTTTAGGGATCAAACTGTATCTCATTTCTGCATGGGGCAATGTCAGTTACTTCCATCAGGAAGGTTAACTTCACAAATTCAAAATAATGCAAGTCATATAGTCAACATAAGAAAACACATCTTTTGTACAGTTAGCTGTAGTTTCAATTCAAGGCAATTTCAAAATCTAAATATTGCAATTTTGATTTGCACCCATTAAAAGTTAAACCAGAGTGTTCATGGCAGTATAGGAGAAAAAGAAATTCGTCGGGGATCATTAACACATTAAAGTTAGCTATGCTCCTATGTGATCATTGTTTTATAGAGGTCAAGATCAGCCAGAAGATGTTTAGCATCAAAATTAGAGCAATTTGATCAAAATTGTGCTTACACAGGGTGAAAAGATATAATTAGCTACTTAATATGCATAAACAGGGCTTTAAAACTAATGTTATCCAAAGGTACCTATGTAATAAATTTAATAAAAATCCACTCAGAAGTTTGAAATTTTGCTTACACATTCAGAAACACCAAACTCAGACACACAGAAGGTACAAAATATTATGCACACCTAAATCTTTGAGAAAAAATATTTCACATAATGTAAAACAATTTTTAGCAAATTCATATGCCAACAAATTAGCACAAAACTAAAGGAACAAAAAATTTTTTCCAGCCACCAATCGTCCTAGGGTTTCTTATGGGTCAACGCTTACATTTCTCATGCATCAGGTTCAATGATTGGCAGTCACCAAGCTAATTTCACACAACGACACACACCTACCTATCTGTATAAGACCATTGAGGTCTTTGAGACATTTGATGACATTCCTGCTGAAATGGTTTATTAGTCCTTACAAATGACTGACATGGTTCCATGGAGTTTTCTTGGTTCACCCTGTTCATAAAACGTGGTGGCTGCCTGAAATATAAAGCATTTTTGATAGATGAATATATCTTGTCAAACTGTATGGCATTTTAAGATTAGATTGGATTGGATTGGTATTTTGTTAATAAACTGCAAATGTCTTAGATGCAGCTAGACAGATGAAAATGAAACATCGTCTTCATTGCCATTGGTCATCCAAGAAATGCTGCAAGAAGTGCCACGCCCATAAAAAAATGGAAAGCCTCCTTTTGCAAAAACCAAAGCAGGATTATAATATTAATTGAATAAAGGAACAAGATCACTATTTGACTTCCAAAATATTTAGTGAATGGGACAGCCACCTATGGACTTATGGGTGATTAATAATGGCCTGGTGGTTGATGCTTAGAAACAGTCTGGGAATGAAAAACTAGAGTGATTGTTACATACTTACTTTGGGGGAGAGTTAAATTTCTGTGGTTGTTTTTGTCTTTCTGGTTGTTGTAAACACATCATTGGTTGCTGCTCAAACGGCTGTTGGTATTGAGGCATAATTTGACCAGGAGGTCCTTGATACATATTACTGCTATATTGAGCTTTTCCTCCTCTCTTGATTTTCCTTTTATTTTTTGGATCTAAATGTAAAGATATACAAGTCAAACATGTATCAAGACCACCAAAGAGACTTCTTTAAAATGGTCATATGGTTTTTAAATGGAAAAAGAAGTATTCTTGTATGAATCGCTTACTCGTACATTTGATGCAATACTTGTCTAGAAAATAATGAGATGATACTGTTGCAATAAAAACACATTTGCATTTATCAAAATCTTATAAGTTTGACTTGAAGAAATTACTGTAAAAATATTGCTAAAAGAGTGACCAGGTAAGGCAGTTGGGTCCTTTATACATAGGTTTCCCATATGTTATGCCTTGGGACTGCCTAAAAGCAGTCACCTGAAACGGGTTGTCTTTTTACAGAGGTGGTCCATTTTTTTCAAAAATGTCAAAATTTGTAAAGAACTGGAAATTAAAGGAAATACATGAAAAATATACGAAATAAACTGCCAATATTATGGAGTTCAAGGAGTAATAATGAAACATGGCAATAGGTAATGACATACAATTGCTTACCATTATAATCCGGTACATATCCATTGATTGGTTTATGGTAATATCCGCTTAAGTTCTTGTAGCCTTTATTACCAGTGCCCATCCACTGTCGATTTGGTGCACACATTAGTGGTTTTAAATTCTTCATTGGTAAGGTATGCCTGTAAAACAGTGAAAGTGGTTTTGTTAAACATCAATTTCCCTGTATCCTAGAATTGCACTAAAATAGCTGATAATAGCTGATAATTATGTCATGGCATGGTTACTGTGAACCAACGCAATTCAGAATCTAGGTTATTAGGCCCAAAAATAAAATACAAGACTAAGTATATTTTTGGTTTTTGATAAAAATAAAATATTATACAACTCTTAATAACCACTAAAGATGGGTTTCTTGAAAATGTTTTTGCAGAATCAAACACCATCAATCAGTGTTCTCGCAGAAAAATTGTAAACAGTATTGGCCAATTTGCTTAACAATGTTAATGTATTGTATTCATTGTTATCCAAAATTTAACAGTTGGACGCCTTACTCTATAATGCCCTGGGAAGAACCCTGTCAATAGATCAATGCTTATTATATTTCATATGCTACAAAATAACATTTTGGGGAATGTTTTCATTCAATGTAGATCACACACTGTTCGACTGCCAGACACATGTATGGTATATTACTGTAAAATCTGTATTAGAAACCGCGGCTTCTATTAAAATGGTACAATGCAATAGAGGGGATGAGGCTTCTATTAGAGCATCTACACATATGAGAAATGACAAATTTTTGGTTCTCAATTATTCAAAAAGAATGGGTGCGACTTCTATTAGGGATGCGGCTTCTAATACAGATTTTACGGTAGTATATGAAAACCTTACCTCTCTCCAAGATCTTCAATGAAGACTGTTACAGGACCATCCTGCGAGTGAACTTCTTGTATGTGAGCATTAAAATATCTACTAGTTCCATCATCGAAGTGAACCTATAAAACAAATAACCAAGTGAAAGTTTAAATAGTGGTTTGCAAAAGAAGCCTATGTGTACATTTGTGAACACACTGACTACCAACATTTGCTAAAATAAATTTGCTTCCTCATTCTGAAGATTTTTTAAATCATGACTCGATCGTGATCACAATTTCAAAATCCATATCCAATTGCATCTGGCATACATTAGCATAGTTCATCATTGCAAATCTTTATTCAACTCAAAACAGTGATGATTAACTTTCTTTGACATGGTGAAAAATATTTGGGAATGTATGCTGCATTTTTTGCTAGAAAATTCTGAAGATGTCATTTCCAATTTGCAGATATAAAATAAAACTATAGCATGCACTGCGAAACAGGTCACAAATTACACACTTGCAAACACTGACTGGAGATTCCTAAATATTACCCAGGAACATAATGCACAATAATTACATACACATTACCCAGGAACATAATGCACAATAATTGCATACACATTACACCCAAGAACATAATGCACAATAATTGCATACACATTACCCAGGAACATAATGCACACTAATTGCATACACATTACACCCAGGAACATAATGTACACTAATTGCATACACATTACACCCAGGAACATAATGCACAATAATTGCATACACAGTACACCCAGGAACATAATGCACAATAATTGCATACACAGTACCCAGTTACATAATGCACAATAATTGCATACACAGTACCCAGTTACATAATGCACAATAATTGCATACACATTACACCCAGGAACATAATGCACAATAATTGCATACACATTACCCAGGAACATAATGCACACTAATTGCATACACATTACCCAGGAACCTAATGCACAATAATTGCATACACATTACCCAGGAACCTAATGCACACTAATTGCATACACATTACACCCAAGAACATAATGCACAATAATTGCATACACATTACCCAGGAACATAATGCACACTAATTGCATACACATTACACCCAGGAACATAATGCACACTAATTGCATACACATTACACCCAGGAACATAATGCACACTAATTGCATACACATTACACCCAGGAACATAATGCACAATAATTGCATACACAGTACCCAGTAACATAATGCACAATAATTGCATACACATTACACCCAGGAACATAATGCACAATAATTGCATACACATTACCCAGGAACCTAATGCACACTAATTGCATACACATTACCCAGGAACCTAATGCACACTAATTGCATACACATTACCCAGGAACCTAATGCACAATAATTGCATACACATTACACCCAGGAACATAATGCACAATAATTGCATACACATTACACCCAGGAACATAATGCACAATAATTGCATACACATTACACCCAGGAACATAATGCACAATAATTGCATACACATTACACCCAGGAACATAATGCACAATAATTGCATACACATTACACCCAGGAACATAATGCACAATAATTGCATACACATTACACCCAGGAACATAATGCACAATAATTACATACACATTACACCCAGGAACATAATGCACAATAATTGCATACACATTACACCCAGGAACATAATGCACACTAATTGCATACACATTACCCAGGAACATAATGCACACTAATTGCATACACATTACACCCAGGAACATAATGCACAATAATTGCATACACAGTACCCAGTAACATAATGCACAATAATTGCATACACATTACACCCAGGAACATAATGCACACTAATTGCATACACATTACCCAGGAACATAATGCACACTAATTGCATACACATTACACCCAGGAACATAATGCACAATAATTGCATACACAGTACCCAGTAACATAATGCACAATAATTGCATACACATTACACCCAGGAACATAATGCACAATAATTGCATACACATTACACCCAGGAACATAATGCACAATAATTGCATACACATTACACCCAGGAACATAATGCACACTAATTGCATACACATTACCCAGGAACCTAATGCACACTAATTGCATACACATTACCCAGGAACCTAATGCACAATAATTGCATACACATTACACCCAGGAACATAATGCACACTAATTGCATACACATTACACCCAGGAACATAATGCACAATAATTGCATACACATTACACCCAGGAACCTAATGCACACTAATTGCATACACATTACACCCAGGAACCTAATGCACACTAATTGCATACACATTACACCCAGGAACATAATGCACAATAATTGCATACACATTACACCCAGGAACATAATGCACAATAATTGCATACACATTACACCCAGGAACATAATGCACACTAATTGCATACACATTACACCCAGGAACATAATGCACACTAATTGCATACACATTACACCCAGGAACATAATGCACACTAATTGCATACACATTACACCCAGGAACATAATGCACACTAATTGCATACACATTACACCCAGGAACATAATGCACAATAATTGCATACACATTACACCCAGGAACATAATGCACAATAATTGCATACACATTACACCCAGGAACATAATGCACAATAATTGCATACACATTACACCCAGGAACATAATGCACAATAATTGCATACACATTACACCCAGGAACATAATGCACAATAATTGCATACACATTACCCAGGAACATAATGCACAATAATTGCATACACATTACCCAGTAACATAAAGCACAATAATTGCATACACATTACCCAGGAACATAATGCACAATAATTGCATACACTCGAAGCAATAGTGGGAAATTACAGGAAATTAGAGGGACTCAATCATGCATTCTGCTGAATGAAACACTACCTCATGCTTAGAGTAATATTGAAATACAAACAAAACAGATATAATGGCCAAATGGTAATACTGACCAGAACTTTGTCTCCAGGAGCAAACTGCAAAGTACTAGCAATGTGATAGTCAAGCTTCTGTTGCTCTACAAAAATAATGAAATATTAGTAATGCCATTCATAAAATGTATTAAAATTGTGTGAAATTATGTAAAATATCTTTCAGCTAAAAAAATTATAATATTTCGCAGAATGTAAAAATTAAAAAAAAAAACATGTTCGAAAGTGTTAGGATAGTCTTTGGTGTCTCACTTTTTTATATTACATTTGTTTGTGAACATTGGACGCAACGACATACCCCAGACCATTCGTCCCGGTGTTATCGCTATCGCCACACGAGACTCCAGCTTGTCTCCTATACAATTTTCCTTCCGCCCACTTAATTTTAATATTCATATGACCTTTGCACTGACATCGATAGCCAATCGCATTCGACCGCGGACGTCACTCTAAATAAACAACTGAATAAATTAATATACCATATTTGGAAGATAGCGGGTAAATTCAACGTTGTTGGTGTGTTCCTTCGGGTTCCGAAGTCGCACGAAACGAGTTCATGTTCCGTTATCTTTCGCAAGTAAAACAGGTCGATATGTATTAAACATGGCATTTGTTTTCTTGTTTTAACCCCCTTATTACGCAAGCTTCCGTCGAAGTGGTGTTTTTTTCGACGATTTGTGGCATGTTGCAAAACGAACGAAACATTGCGGCATTCTTAGCGGTGGATAAGGGATCGACTATGACGTCACATTTATGTCTCGTTTGAAAGAGAATAAACAACCGCTCAGAAAAATATGTTGCTAATATTTAAGTGCGGTGCCTTGAAATCGCCTGCCCGACGTCCAAATTTCAAAAGGATGTTCGATTTGCAATGACGACCGTTCATATGTACTAGGCGACGTTACTAATTACTACTAGGGTCGGTGTTTGCATTAAGAATTATAGAACAAAAGATCAGCAAAGCGGTGCTTTTGTCGGCGATTTTGTCAAAGGGAATATTGATAAAATGTTGCAAAACAGAATCGCGAGTTGGGTGAAAAATTGCGCCGGCGGCATTCCCAGCGATGGACACCCGAGAAACACCGTGTCACGGTGCATTCGTGCTTCAGTACACCGAAGAAATACATACATATTGTTGCGGACGACTATTGTAGACTGTGTTCGTGTAGTCTTCGAGTTTGTGGACAGTTAAAGTCGTGTGTGAATTTATTCAAGCCAGGAAAAGCAGGAGGGATAACTTATGGAAATCGTCTTTCCAATTTGATCCAGTGCGACGTTGTGAAAGGAGCGACTCTGTCGTCTCATCTATGTCTAGTTTGTAAGAGAAAGATTGATAGCACAGAAAAATCCGCCAATAATGTAAAACAGTGGCGTGAAATTGTCAGTCATTCTAATATCTCCCAACCTGTAAACGAAAGGGTTAAGCGTGCTGCCTTGAAATCGCCTGCCTAAACTAAAATGGCGCGTGTCACGTGACTTTGTTTACTAAAGATAGCGTGGGCGTTTGATTGACACTCAACTCATTAGTATTCCACCAATCACAGCTACATCTACTTTCTGGATGTGCGCAGTCAAATTGTATAGGAGACAAGCTGGAGTCTCGTGTGGCGATAGCGATAACACCGGGACGAATGGTCTGGGGTAGCAACGACAATGATGAATATTAAATTCCTTTCATGCAAGCAATGGATGCAGATACAAATATAAAATCTTGAAAAACATTCAGTAGAAATTTTAGGCGTCCTCACTAAATTGTTACTAGACGCACAAGAATATCAAAATATTTCATAGTGCACTACAACTTTGGGACGAGTTGAGGGATTAAATACCTCTCCTGGCATCCATCCATATATCCAATTCTACATTCCTGTAAATCTCAGGATCTAATGCTTTGGCAACTTTGTAAGGAAATGCTGGTTTTCTTTGTTGAACTTCTGTTGACAGTCTTCTTTCATCAGTCTCCTTCTCAGATAAGGCAAAAAATATACCATTATTATTAGATACATAACACAAAATGAAGGGTAATGGGAAATTGAAATGAAATTCTACTAAATCAATCAATCATCATTTATTTAATTAGTAGTGTATGTGTGTATGTACTTACATAAATGTCTATGGTCAAAATTCCTAATAATCAAACTTAAAATAAAAGTAATTTTTGGTTTATGCGAGATGTGCTCATAAAACAAACTCAGAATATATATTTAGAGTAAGAACAATAATTCATAGATAACTATTTTTCAAGAAATATGAAAGGCAAAAACAATGATCTGCCATAATTTTACATGTATTGAATGGAATCATAGTAGGTCTAAAAAACAAGTCCAGATGAACAGAGTCCAACATTTTTCCTATTTCGATAAGTATTCGGAGGTTGACGTCTTATAATGGCGAGGGTAACAATGTACTATATGGTTTTTATAAAAATACTTACACAAACCTTGTCTCCATCTTTACTTTTTTCTGATTCCGTGGAGGTTTCCAATTCACTTGTACCACTATTTGAAAAAAATATTCATATAATTATGATTCCAAATGTTTTGCTCATATCTTATCACATGAATAATATACTAATTCAGCGCTCTATCAATACATTAAGATGAAATAGCACCACTAGCCTTAGCATGGAAACACTTTTCCGAATTGATGAATATTTTGAGTAGGATCAATTTTTGAAACTGTAAACCAAACTTAGTTTACAACCACATTAATGATGAAGACAAGTACTTATGTTGTTCACTTGTGTTACTCAAAGATTGACAGCATTTTAACAAATCTAAACTGCCTTTCACCAGACTGAGCTAAATTTGACATTCTGATCATACATTACAAACCGCGCTTTTGAAAAACAAACTTTTTGAATTCAATAGGGTCCAAAATAGTATGCCCATAAAAAAAGTGTTACAGTAAACCATGTTCAATCAGATAATTGTAGGTAATTTGTAGTGCCAAGCCTGCTTGCCTGCCTGCTCCCAAATAAAATGCATTACCATGCATAGTAATCTTAGAAAAAATAACTCTCCCACTCCTTCACCAGTCTCCCAAGCTTACCATGCATCAATACAAAACATTGCCTGTTGACATCATTTTGCCTATTCATTTCAGCTTTCTTTGGAGGCTTTTCGTAAGCGATAAGTAATATGGATGAGAGAGCATTCGCTACTTACCCATCATGTCTACCAATATTTTCAACACCATCAATACTACAATCACTTTGTTTTCTTTTAGATTTGGATCTTAATAAATCAATAGCTTCTTGAACTTCCTTTTTCATTGTGAATACATCATTGTATAATAGACCATACACTATAGCTACAATATATAAATTAACACAAGTTCGACACATTACTAGCTAAAACATAACTAAATGCATTGTAAAAAATATTGTTCATACCAAGTTTTATTTTTTGCACATGTTACTGGGACAAAATGGTGTGCATTCATATTTTGATGCCTCGTTTTTACAAAAAAAAAACAGGTAATCAATGAGCACCATCAGAGTCTGAATTGGCAAACTCAGTTTTTAACACAAAAACAAAACAACCATTTGCCACAAATAAAAAACTGCCAATGTTGTCATATTTCAACAAATTGAAGACAAGGAAAAACTAAAACAGCCAGTCAGCCAAAAATCTTTTCACAAGTCCTACTGAATTTCTCCTAAAAAGTGTATCACCAATAATTGTACTTGTTATAAAATAAGATTTATTTTAACCACAGAAGCAACAGTTACTAAAAGAGCACATGTGGTATACATGATAGACTCGCAGTGCTTGGTACGAGTTGAATTCTTCATTGGAAACTGATCTTGTGCAGAAGGTTTTACTTACATTGGCAGATGCCTGCACATTCTTGAAATGATTTGGAGTAAATGCTATCATAGTGATTACCACCAGAGAAACACAGTAAAATCTGAAAATGAAGTTTTAAAGGATTTAATGCGACAGTTCATGAATAAAATCCTAATTCTCAGTTTCTGTTCGATTCAGCTGGAGAAATCACATGACTATACCAGCTTCAGGAGTTCAAAAATTTTGTTTTGTAGTGTATGTTACTTCCCACAAGACAATGCAAGATTCAGAGCCTGAGTGATTACACTTAACTGCTGGCAGTACAAGTGAATTCCATTGCTGGTTCAATTGTGCACAGTAACTGCAGTACCAGAAAACAGTTAATATTTGTTAGGCCATGGGGTAATTTGTTCCAAAAATTATTTGTAAAACATACAAGCTACCACAGGTTTTTCTAGAAAAAAAATGCAATTCAGCGGAGCCACCAAGTGGGGGGAGATGGGGTTCTCCCTACCAGGGTGTGAAGTTTTTAATAATTCTAAGTTAAAATGGAGCATTCTATGGCTTCCTTGGGGCCAAAATCTGGTCACATGTGATCTCTGGTCAATCAGAATTTTATGGTGGCCAGAGGATCTGCTCCACAGGGTAAGGGGTGCATGGCCATGGCATGAGTGATCTGAGCTACTAGTATATGCAAGATTCCTTTGCATAAAGTTAGTTATTACAGCAACTATTGGACAAAATAAGAAATCTTAACCCACATAACCATATTTCTAAAATAATATAAATATAAATTGAAGTTTCCTACCTTTTTTTCGAAACCATTGTCTGTGATAAGTGATGGAGATTTCCCAATTTGTTGATATATCAAAAAGTCTCGTCTGTAATGAATTTATAGTTTTAAAAATATTTGTCAAAGAAACCGGAGAACTGGTGTGCTGAGAGTATAGAAGCTATATTTAAAATTAATTCAAAAATACACACGAAATGCACGAATCACAGAGAACCACCCAAGGTACCTTTCCTCGAAAGTTTCACAGCTATTCAGTTTGTGGTTTTTAAGAAGAAGTCTTAAATGTCAAGTTGGCGACGGTGACAATCAGTGATACTATAAGCTCCGCTCGACTTCGTCGACAGTGGAGTTAAAAAAAGCGGAAAGGCTGAACATTGAATTTTCTTAAAACAAATTTGGTAATTTGAGAACTAACAAGGTTGTTACAGTGTACAAAGATTCATTAAAATAAGATTAATACTAAAGATGTTGGGAAAAGCTGAACAATTACAAATTACGTAAATTAGGTATTTAATATGCAGAGATTTTTACATAATATCTTGTCTGCACAATGGCAAAGACCATCTATGTACTAAATTTTATTGAAATGTGATGATCAGTACTTGAGACATCAGAAAAAGCTGATAATTTACTAATTGTGCAAATAAGGTTATTAATATACAGAATTTAACCTAAAACCAATCAGGTCTATGGATTGTCTTCACTAGCATCTCAGATTTACTTTCGACTTGAACTGTCAAAGCCTTTCTTACCTGTACATTAATGACATGGCACTGATTTCTATCTGTCCAGCCCATTCCTAAATATATAAATACAGATTTAGTGCATGTTTTTTCTAAATCAAGAACCATTGTATGTGAAAGTAAATAAATCATTGATATACATGTAATATATCAATACAAAAGGTATAAACTAGGTAGTTAAAGTTACTTGCAGTCTGATTTTGTGTAGATATCTGCAATCTGATTTAAAAAAAAATTGTCAATTACTGTCTGTTTTATAGACACAAGATATATAACCTGATGTGCTTGTCTGATAAAATGTCTGTGAGAAGTGTGAACTTGATTGGTCCAGGCAAGTTGAACATATGAATCCGGAACTGCATTTTTCAAAAACAAAATGCTTGCCAGTCAGCCTGATTCTGATTGGTCTAGGCATGTCCAAGATACAGGTTTTCGGACTGCATTCGATGGGAACTAATTAGCATGCAAATGCAACCCACCATATGTTTTGCCTGAACCAAAATTAGTCAAGTGTGTCAGAAAAATGGGTAGAACGACAATTTGCAACAAAACTATTATTGATAGGGTCATACTATACAGGTATAAGAAAATATGAATGACATCTTGCACATACGACAGTACTTTCCCATGTCAAGGACTCCTGTAACAATATAAGTGATAATACAACTTCAACATGCATTTCATAATTTACCTTTGGATTCCTGAGAGCATAGAGGTGATGATCAAATGGTCCTTCTACAAACTAAAAAGAATTGCATGCAAGGGTTATTTCCCAATGTTACCCAATGGTGAGGAGCTGAGCAGACATTTAAAAAAAAAAAAAAATCCATCCTTCAACACTTCGCACTAGTGACACACAAATTACACCATCTATTTACAAAATGTACACTACATACACTATAGGGTGAAAAACGCTGTTTCATAGTTTTTGTGATACTCTGTCTTGAGTTGTTGTATCACAATTATGAACAATGAAATGAAATAGCCTGCAAGTTTGCCGGAGAACCATGAGGTGTGTAAACAAGCAGCCTCTCAGCTGAGATAGGTCCACTCTTAGCAATGCACATTTCAATTAGAGAATTGAAGATATCACAAAATGAACAAATCAGAGAGGTCCACCTGAGGTGCCAAAATGTATAATATCAAAGCACTCTGACTATATCACTTTTTACCAAAAATCACAGAAATACTTATCAAAATTAATTGATTATATCATTATGAAATAAACAAATCTAAGTGAGGTCTACCCGAGGTACATATACACCAAGTATCAAAGCAATTGGGCTTGTAGTTTTCAAGAAGAAGTCGAAAAAGTAAAACATTGACACGGACGACAGACGCCGAGGACAATCACTCATAAGCTCCGCTCGACAAAGTTGACAGCGGAGCTAAAAAAAGTAGCAGACTTGCCTAACTGTATCTCCTAAGCAAATATTAACATGACAAGGCATGAAATGTCACAAGTGGTGTTCTCACTGGACGAAATAAGCAGTTGTCACAATGCCTTCTTTTTGAGAAGGTTGTTAAAATGTGTGTGTGAACACAGAATATGCCGTTGTGGTGTTGTCGTTTTTGACATCGTAATATTTGCACAACAAAAAAACTGTCAACACTGCCGTTTTTTAGACCCATTTATATTTCGACCATGTGTCAATGTATCTGGCCAAGATTTATAAACAGTAACTGCAAAGTGTTTTCACTGATCTTCAACTTTGTGACCCCGTATTTCAGTGATTGCTCTTTATTAATAATGGAATGCAATTTTTACAGTTTAAAGATATAATATACAACAACATTTCTAAACACTTTTTCAAGATTTTGTTTTCATACAAAATCAAACAAAAACCAGACACTGGTCCATTTCTGTCACTGATTCAGATCAAGGTCATGATGTCACTTAAAACCCTAGCATTATCATCTGACCTAATTATTTATTCTGAGCATGCTCAGTTGCTCTGTCAGTGCAGTAGGGTGAGGTAATTTTTGATGAAAATTTTGAAAAAGGCCCACATAGGATTTTCAGATCTGGAAAAAAAAAAAATAAGTGCAGTAAAGTAAAGTATGTGATCATATTGTATCTCAGCTTTCTGAAAACACATTGCCATAGTTACATGCTTAGTAACTGATGAAGAATGCTATATAACCACAATTAAACTCGCTATTTCCATCTGTTCCAACTTTAAAATACCCATAAAATAATTTTGGGTTTGTAGAATCCCACATAATGTTATGATATCACTATAACACTGACCTTTATATGTTCGGTTTTTACATTCAATTTCACGAATCTCACAGCGAACCGAAAATTGTCAATTATAATTTATAAGTAACACATTCATTAAAGGGTTGTACATGTATATCTCCTGGTTTTCTCATTTTAATTCTGAGCCTAATTTTATACTTCTCCAAACATGGGGTGCACATGGCCAGATAATACAACTTCAGTTGTATTATCACATACATTTTATTTGTATCATTTGACTTGCCAAGTCGTAACAAGTGCCATATACCAAATGCAACAATTACATTTTCTGTAAGATATCTGGGCCAGAAGTTATTGATTTGGTTGTTTTCATCATCTTAGTGTGTCACCAAGTTCAAATATGAGCTTCTTAATTAATAAAAATTTGATGTGAAGCATTCCACAAGATAGTTTGCAACAAACTTTTTTTACCTTTTACATTTTTGGTCTCTTCCTTTAAAGTTTATGTAACAAACTAACATTTGTTGCCACTGGGTCCAAGCGAACATTACTATTTGTATGTTTTATATACGTGTTTTAGCAGTTAGTGTAACCATTTTAATTCCTCTGAGGAATTTTAAGTGTTTCAATAAACTATAAACTAATGGTGCTGAGCATGTTTCGAAGCAGGTTTTGAGACCGCTTTGAATGACTAGGTTTTAGGTTGTCAAAATTAAATTACTAAAATTGGTCCATAACTCAATACTGCAGATTTTAACTACATTTAGTACATTTAGTCATACAACTTGAACCGACAACAGAATACCTACTTTGAATCAAATATTGCCTATTATGAACTATTTTTTACTGACCACAAAGGCACTGTAGGCCAGAGTTCATAATCAACAATTCAATTAAACAGCACAAATATTTAAAAAAAAAAAAAAATAACTAACTGGTTCAAATTTCTCTCTGTTTCGCTCCATGTAGTTAATACATGCTTCCCGAACTTCATTATGCAAAGCTTGGCAGTAAAAGACCTGCAAAACAAAACTTCAATAAAATAAAAAAATCCCGAAAAATAAGAATAAATTGATCATGCTGTGTCGTCCAATTTTGAAATTTTTATTGACAAATATAAAACATTGTATAAAAAAAAGTGTCAATTAAAAATAACTTTTCAACAGGTGCAACATTGCGGGAAGAAGATCGCACTTCACGTGGACATCAGCGTGGACCCTCCTCCAACGAATGTTTTTTTTTCCCCCGCACATAAATGTTCATATTGTTCATTGTGTTTACTTGCCTGTTCCGAAACCGCTCTAAACAAACAAGAACCATCCTTGGCTGTTGGCTTTCGCACTAGACCCAACGAGCTTAGGAAATCATCCATTGGGTCTCCGGTTCCACTTTTTCTTCCCCTTGACATTTTGTTTAGTTGGGCTACAAACTATTCCGCACAATTGCTGACGACACTCAAACTGCACGACGACATTAAAAAGGATTCTGAAGCAAAAAGTTGCCAGACCGTGACATAATAATAAAAGCTAAAAATATTATCGAACTCGATTCGAAAGAACAATGTAAAACATCTCCATCTTCGTCGCAGCTGAACGACGAAACTGCAACTTACTTAAAACATGTGGTTGTGTTTATGATTACATCACGTGTTGTTGTCAGGTCTGAAAAGAGTATTGTATTAGATGCTCTGTGATTGGCTGAAGAAAATACAGCTTCTGAATGCTCGCCGAATAATTACCGCGTAAAAAAGTTTTTGTTTATTCTAAGCATCTAATAGGTTAATCGATGATTCAAATCGTATGTGAATGTGGAATATTCATAACACCTGCAAAGACTGAGTTGTCTTTGGATACAGCAAAGTTTGTAAAGTGGTTAACTAATTTCAGCCAATCGATGTTGCTCATATAACCACTACAAATCTGGGCAAATCTATTTTTCTAAGGGGAGATTATAGTTTAAATACACGGACATCAGCAATGGAAATACATAATTTTAAAACTCAATAGTTTATCTAGCAATACAAATCTTACGTTATTACGTGTTTATAGCGCTCTATAATGGTGTAGTGCCACTATGCATCTGAAGACAAATGAAAACTATCTTATTTACAAAAATAACGCACCCCTGTTCCTGGTTCTGTCAAATAGCGAGAGCGAGACTAAAACGAGATCGCGATGAATCAAAATGGCGACGCTCAGGTGAAATAAAGTTGACATTGGTGAGTTCCTGCATATATATTTCTGTGACATAATTGTCTGTATTTTAAAGGTCTAATGAGTAGTGGAGTATCAACGACCTTCATTCGCATGAAAATAACTCATTTGAATTGATTAATTGATCCTGATTGACGATATAAGAAATGCTTTAATCCATAATACGGAAGTTGAGTTTTAATACGTTTAGTGACAATGATCAATACTGAGTGAATAGATGGTCTTGGTCCCACAGTAATATGTAACAGACAGTGTCTGGCGAGTGAGAGCAGCCGAGCTGTTTATTCGTCGATTGATTGTTTATTTATTTATTTACTCAGCCCATAGACCGGAAGTGCATCATTTTCAAACTCTTAGGGTACTAGTATATATTTATATTTATATATATATATATATATACACTCTTTTTATTACTCAGTCATAAAGTATACAGTTCATCTATGTTAAAAAATACATTGCAAATTTACGATAAAGGTCAAAATAGTGATACGATTAATAAATATAGATACTTACATAAAAAGTATATGTATATAGTTTTGATCAATATATTTAAAATACGTCATGCATTGTTAACTATCGGTAGCTAAGCATGTGCGCAAGACTAAAAATATATACTAGAATATACAATTTACAATTGTATATACAAAAAACGGTGACATACACGCTCTGTATGTGGCCTCTTAATAAGTGTTAAAGTATTGTCCGAATAGAAGATAATGTCCGTGGTCAATATAAGACCCAGTATTAATTCAACCGTTGGTAAAGTTGGTCCCTATGTAATATATATACATGTTATATATCGCCCTGGTCTCACAGAGGTGACATCAGACATTAGGTAGTCGGCTGCCTGCTCAACCAACGGCGTAGATCCTGCTATAATAAAACTTGGTGGACACATATGACCATCTTCCCCAGCCAAGGTTCATTTATTCGACATGACTTCACCACTACACCTTGGCAGAATACAGTCGAAGTTGGCCAGATTCTAACTCGGTCAGAACAGAAAAAATAGTCAAACTCTGCCAGTTATAATTGCCAAAGTATGAACACAGAGAGCCCAGGAACTATGATCAACTGTATGCAGTCTCTATTAGGGGGTATCGGCTGGTATCTAGTGTAGGGAATAGACAAGGGATGAAGGCTCCAGTAAGCTCATATTTTTAAACTGGAAAAAACAGACGAACAGAATGAAAAATAAAATCTATAAAAAATACCAGGTTGAAGAATATTAGTTGCTCTTTCAAATTTCGCCAAAGCCCTCCCTATATTTTACTTATATCTGAATAAATCAAGAAAACTACCCAAATTGACTCAATTTCTGAATAATTAACAGTTGGCCCGAACGCATGGCACAGTTGGAGGCGTGGTCTGTTCAGAATTTGTTAACAACCAATCATAATACTGGTTACGAACTACATCAAGGTTACAACTCTGTTAACCTAGCTCAACTTGTTTGTAACCAGTTTTGTGATTGGTTCAATAAATGTTTGTTTTGTAGATTTTGCCAAAGCATTCGACACGGTATGGAGAATACGGCTATTCTATAAGCTATTAAAATACTGTAAAATACTTTATTTTTGCTTGGAATTAATTTTTGCTATTTTTGCTGAAGGAATGTTTCAGTGAAAATATAATCCAGCGAATATAACATATTTACCAGTAAAACATTAATGGCAAGATTTACCAAATAATTAAAAACACTTATTCTTATTCAAACACAAAAGCTTGCATTAATATAAATGATTATATAACCAAAGAATTGGTAAAGTAGTAAAACAGGGATGTATAATTAGCCCAACTCTTTTCAACATTTTTATTATTGATTTAAAGCATGGTTTGGATAATGCCAATACTGAGTCATCTGACCACTACTGAATAATAACACTGTTAACTCTATTTTATATGCAGATGATTTAGCCTTCACTTCCACTACCCAGGCTGGTCTACAGACATCATTAAATAAACTAAATGAATATTGCAATAAGTGGAAAGTGATTGTAAACCTTTCAAAAACTTGAGTTCTTATCTTTGATTCATCAGCATTGAGAAAAAAATACCAATTCAGTTTTGGAAATGATAACATTCAAACAACAAACAACAGTTAGACATATCTAGGAAGCACAATAAAATTAAATGGGACAAAACATCAATTGAAAAAAATCAATATTGAATTTGCAAACAAATCTTACAAGTAAATAAAAAATCCTGTAACTTAGCATCAAGAGCAGAGGTGGGTCATTATCCATTACTGCTCAGTGCAAAAGTTCAAGCTATAAATTACTGCTTGCATATAAAGGAACTCCCAGATGATAATCTAACAGGCATACCTAGAACAAACACAACGCAACACAATACTATACAATACAAATGGCTAAATGCAATATATGTACATACATTATTGAAAGACAATTTACTAAACTTCGAAAAAAGCTATAAAAAAAAATCAAATTTTGAAATTATAATGCCAGTTTCTGTGAATGAAAATAGCAAACTGAGAACATATGCTAAATTTATTTTTACATATATTCTGTTATTATTTTAAAACTCTTTTGCTGTACTCATACTATGTAAATCCTTTTACATGGAGGCAATAAAGTTATTATTAGTAGTAGTAATATATTCAGATCCAGACAATCCTACATTTTGTTTATGACCAGTTCTCACATGTTATACCAATCTAAAACCCTGTTGCTTTGTTTTGATTAACTTTCACGTAGATGGGTATATAACTTTATTGTGTCTACAACGGTCACTGGAGTGTTGCCTACCAGATGCAGGTGTTAGGCCAATGTAAATATCTTGCGCCTGATGTAAGAGAATTGGTTCTGGCAGTTACTTGTTTGTTTTGGCTCATTTGTTTGATCCCAAACAGTGAGCATCAATTGGCTGCTCTTCCAAATCGTTTTGATTTAGCAGGCGGTGATTGACTTGGCAGCCGAGTAATATTCTGACACCCCCATAAATTCAGAGCTACTGAGCTCGCTTATTTTGCGGCTACTCTCGCTGTACTATTTATTATAAGAATGGCCGATATTCATGTTTGGTTGTCTTTTAAGGCACAATCCCTCAAAATCTGGTGAAGGAATGCTATTAGGTTTTAATTCCCAAATCAGCAGGATAATGCATGTTTCAGTTGGCAAAGACATTTTTATCATCGCTGTGTCTGTTCGACTTCAAATTATTATTACTATTTAGAAATTTCAAAACACTTAGTTTATACGTCTGAATTCGTAATTATTTTGTCTAAAAGAAAGTATTTGTTGGTATATCACTTATTTTTCTCACAAATATGTGTACTGATTTAAATAGGTAACATTCATGTTCATTTCAACTGTACATATCACGATTGGTGAGAAGACGCATGTTTTTAGCAGTCTCGTTTTGATGTAAAAAACAAACGCCCCTGAGTTTGAATGATGCTTGTGTGAAAACAATGTTTATTTCATGGTTCCTTTTTTCCAAAATTTGTTTAAGAATTATTAAAAGTATTGTTGTATACCTCCTTTGCAATTGTTGGTGGTCAAGTCACTGTATTTTTGTGAGCGTTTTTTATAGATACTACGGTATATCAAATATTATTTTTTTATTTTGAAGATATTCTAGTTGCCTAAAATGATGTAATTGCAGCGTTATAGCAACTTTCACAGTATTTTGGTTTGGTTGTGCCATTCAAAGTGTTTTTTTTTTTCATTGAAAATTAAATTCAAGCAAACCCTAATAACTCACAGTACTGATACTGGATAAGATGCTGGTCTTGTTCTAAAAAAAAGTATTACAGTAGTGGTAGTCAATGTTCTCATCATCAAAATCAACATCTTTGTTATATTTCTACGTGCATGTCTCAGGATCATCCACGAGTAAACGTTCTTGGAAACTAAAACAATGTTAATTGGTAAGCCACAGCAGTTATTAAAAAGCAAGACTGATTTGACTGAACTTACTGGTAGCATTGGAGGTACCAAACTATAATAGTGCATGGAATCTTGACAACTAGTTGAGAATTGATACTCATGTTGCCCCCCCTGTCTATACATGTATGTTCTTATTTTACCAACTACGTAGGATTTCATAGATCAGGAATTGTTTTTTGATTGAAAGGAAATTTGGAAATCCATGCCCATATTCAATCGTGATTGGATTATTGTCATAGCTTTTTTGTTTGGGATGTCATATTTCAAAATCTATTAGCTGGATCTATTATAGAGAGTAAAAAGCATGCACGCATTATTTCATAGAGCTACTCTGGCTACTGATAAAGTACATTGTTGTTTTTAACTTTCTTCTAATTGTGTTCAAGGCACTCAGATCAGATCACCACGTACATGTATTAATAATATTTTAATGCTTCAGTATGCCACAAACCCAATTTTGGGTTTATATACGCTTCTATTGAAGATGTGTTTCTACAATACGTTACCAGGGTTTTTCATCTATCTGCGAAATAAGTTGTGTTCTGTATAAATTAATTTACATTCCTTGTTCAGAATCTTCTTGATTTGACCCACATCTCAGAGTCTATCACATTAACCATATTTGTTCTGTTAGTATTGCATGTGATTACATAAATTACTGAGGTGGTCAAAACAAGTAATATTTTACTTCTTTAAATCTCACAATTACTGTAACTTGTTTTCTTTGTTTTCAGCATATCGTATTCCTTGTTAGATGGTAATCTACTATTGTTGCCATGGTAAGTTTCAGTTCTGTCCTACTTAAGTAACAAGTAACAATGACAAATATCAGTGGTGTTTGGCATTTAATTCATACAAGAACCAAATGCATGAATAGACAAGTTTCGAGTTTCATCGTTATCTCAAAAAATTTGGTCGTTCCAATTTCGTTTGTGTAAACATTAGATTGCTCATCAGAACGCACGGAATGAGGGAAACCAGTGAAATCAACCCCCATTCTCACACGGAAACTGACTGACTGACTATTATAGGAAAATGGGATAGAATTGTTTTTATTGTGAAAAAGAATGATTTTGCTTTCATTGTATCACATACAGTGTATGTTTCTTATTATGATTGATTGTAGGCTGAAAATTATTTAGAGGAAGCAATAGAGAAAGCAAAGGTAATTTATTTAAGGGTACAAGTGAATGTCATATTGGTAGTAATGTACTGCTCTGGTAATATTCATGGAATAAGCTCTTCTTGTATATTAGTGTGTCGTCTTGCTGTTGAAATAATGGTTATCAATAATCACATAATAAAGACATGCTATGTCCATTTAGTGGAAATCAAACCCCACTTTTCACCTCGCCTTGGCTTGAACTTCATTACTATTCAAATTTATAACATTCTTGTTTGTCAATTTTCATGACCTGTAACTTTCAATTGCATGATTAACATGAAAAAAATTGTGTCTGTCTCCACTAACATAATAACACAGACCATGTCGTAATTCCAAATTACAGTGCATTGTGGGATCATAGTTGTGTTAGGCTGCATGAGCTGGCATGCTTTGTGATTAGCAGAGTTTGATACGATCAAATTATCACACAATTTGCAACGATTTGGGATTACATTCCATGTAGGGTCTATGCAGGGCACTGCAGGTTAAAGAAATGTGTAAATGTACAATTTATGTGGTCCTATGTACAGTATTGTATCAACTGTTTTCAAAGTTATAATATTGTCTTATTATAGTACATTATTCAACTAGCCAGGGAAAGACCAGCTAAAAGGAAGAGTTCACCTTCAACCAAATGGTAAGAGTTTTACATTTTTATTATGTTATTTTATATTATGTGGGTAGTACTTTGAACCTATGGTTTGTTATTCAGTAGATTTATTATAACTTAGTACCAAAATATAGTTTTCCCAAATATATTTATCCTTACAACAAACTAGTTCCCTTTACCATTCCATCCCCTATCATTTGTCAGTATTCACTATGGAACCAATTTGTATAGAGATATATCTTTTGATTTGTAGGAAAACCCTTCGACAGAAGTTATATGACCTTTACGTGGAAGAATGTGGGAAACAAGATCATGAGGTAGTTTGATTTCATTGTTTTATTTGAGGCACTGAATTGCAATCGAATTGCACGCAAATCAAAAATTGCTTTTACTGTATACTGTGTATTGGATCATTTAATTGGCCATGCACCTCTGTACTGTTGGTAATTTCATGTATTACTAATAGAGCAAATAACATATTTATTTTTCTCATACATGTATCCCTGTGAGTACTCCACTACGTCTTCACTGAATTCAGATTTAGAATACCTGTCTGTTTGGATTACACAATTACGCTGTATATTGGTAGAAGGCGTCAAATTTAATAGCATAATTATCTGTATGGATGGTAATACCATTGATGTAAACATTTAGGGGGTTACTCACACTGGGAGAGCAGTGAATGTGGTAATAAATAAATAAAAAATCAATCATATAATTAATTAATAAAATACTATAGTTCCTGACATTGTATTTACGTTACTTGTACATTTATGTCTTGAGTAGTAGGGTGGCTATAATACCGTTTTGTCTCTATTAAAAATGCATCTCAAATAAAAACACAATCACATAAACACAAAATTGTATTCAGTGTATGCTAAATCATTAAAATAAGACTTAGGACATAAACGTACATCTTTCATTTACATGTACACTACTAATAAAGCAGTATGCAAATTGATTATAATGAAATAATTCAACTCTAATTTCAGAGACTTATACGGAATGTACATCTACTAGATAAGTTAGTAGCGAGAGAAAAATTGACATGTCTTGTTGTTAATTTGTATCCTGACAATGAAGGGTATTCATTAATGCTAAAGGGTAAGAATGGTTCTGGTAAGTACACCAATTTATTCGTTCTCTTTGTGTTTTCGCTGCTTGATTATCTCAGTTATTTCGTTTTTTATTCTGCCCAAGCTACGCTTATTCATTAACGATTACATATTCATTATTGCAATAACAATTAAGGAGTTATTTTTCTAAATTCTTGATAAATTACACATTTTCACATTCAATTTAGCAAAACACAGACTTTCGACTTATTCCATTCAACTGTAAATCAAAGTTATTTTGACAACAACCACAATGCACCTGAACTATGCACTATACACCTTTTTTGTTTTTTGCTGATTTCAGATTCAGAAACAATTCGACTTCCATATGAGGTAAGGAGTCATCATTTATTAATAATCCTCTTGTCTCACATATTGACTAAACCCCCCCCCCCCCCAATTGATACATCCTGACCAATGGGTCACATGACCAAAGTGATATCATGTGCCTTTGCATACCAATTGACAGTCAGTTTTTAGCTGTCAACTTCATAAGGGGAGCTACATGTACTGGTAATAATATTACAGATTGGATTGACTTTCTTTAATTCTCTAATTGAAATGTTCATTGCTTATATCAAAGCTATCTCAGCCAAGAGGCTGCTTGTTTTTTATTCAATTCTCAAACTAACTGTGAAACTGATGCACACATAATGCTTTTCTTGTCACTTTGTTATTTGATTCACTAACTGATGTTTTTCCTTTTTTTATCGATAGGAATCTGAATTGTTGGATTACTTGGATTCTGAACAGGTAAGTGAACAGTTGTGTTGCTGTAATTTATTCTGACATCTAAATGAGTCTGTATGAGGGATGTGAATGAACAAAAGGTTTGATTGTTTAAAAAAATATGAGAGCTCTATTCCATTGTGCATTTAGTTGACAGGTGTAGTAACTGAACATTTAGCCCACCAACCTATAAAAAAGTTGTTAATCAAAAAATATGAACGTATAAATCACAAACTAGACACCGTAAGAGGTACTGATATAAAGCCAGCCACATAGCAATCTGTCCTCCTATATTGGCCATTTTATTGTGAATAAACAATATGATATATTAACCTGGGCATGGAACATTAGTTAGTGGTCACCTTGCTTCAAGGTGGTTGTTGGTTTGATCTTCCAGGTGACTGTTTACAGTATATTTTGCCTGTACCACCACAATACACGGCATTAGTTTAGGAGGATGTGCTAAGAGCAGTCATTGGGCTCTTTGACTGTTGGTCTATAAAGTAAATAAATAATTACACATTGATTGCTACCTGCATTTACTGCGAAAATATTTGCTGCTTAACACTGTTTTACTCAAATTAGAAGTACCCGGTAGCAGTCATGAATGATCATATGTTGTGTTCCACCTTTAGTGTTTTTACATGCTTTGGTCTCACAATACAGTGAATATATCATTGACTTATACAAAAATCTATTTACTTTTGTATTAAATAAACTAAATTTAAATAATTGTATTTGTGGCACATGTATAAAATATTTTGATTTGTTTTTGTTTTCACATTAACACATTGATTGTTTTACAGCCAATCTGCCTGAAAGTATAAATGAGACAAATTAAGATTTCCTATACCGGTATATTGTAGAGCTTTGTAAAAATTGTTTTGGTTGACTTTGTATTAAGCAGATTAGTTTTTATCTGTATTTCTATTTCTTTAAAAGCTTCCTCCGATATTGGTTGATTTACTGGAAAGATCACAGGCCAGCATATTTTATGATGGATGTGTGATAGCAGAAGTTAGAGATTACAGACAGTCATCCAATGGAATGTTTTATGACAGTCATCATGTTTTACTGAGACCTACATCACAGGTATAATGTATTTATTGTTCAAAGTATCCAGTGACAGTTATCTTGTTTTACTGGATCCTACTGCATAGGTATCTCAATTATGGATACTCCAGTGATCATCGCCATGTTTTTACTGTGGCCAACAGCTTAAGGTAGAAGCCTACTCATAAAATAAAATACCCAGAATTTATTCATTTTGCAACAAACTGTACTACAAGGCAATATAGGGATATTGACTTAAAAAAGTTGGGGGTCACCAGCCTTATTTTTGAGATAATGATGGTTTTATTTTAGTGGAAAGTCACCATTTTGACACTATTATAACACTTTTACCACAGGTTCCTGTGGCAGAGATATTATGCAATATCTCAAAAACTAGCCTGACATAGGCTGAAAAAATTATATATTGTTAATGATGGTGTACTTTTTGTTGTTCTGAATTATTTTGAAAATCTGGGTTTTAAAAAGTGTCAAAAATGCAATTTTTCTTTAACATTGTGTTCTATGGAATTGTTTTAAAAATAGCAATTTTCAAGAAATAGTAAGACACGTTTCTCAAAAAACTTAACTGTAACACAAAATAATGCTATTTCATTGTACCATGAGACATTAGCTTCATGATTGTACATAATAAGCTAATGAACATTGTCATGCGACTTAAGACCAATTTTGTCAAAAATTGTTAGTAGGCTTCTACTTTAAGTACAATGTATTTATTGGTCAAAGTATCCAGTGACAGTCACTATGTTTTACTAAGAATCACTGCACATGCATGTCAATTATAGATAAACCAGTAACATTTTGTAATGGATATTATTTACAGACATTGCTATGTGATGTTAATGCCATAACAAGTGATGATAGCAAACACTGGACACAGGTAAATTTAAACTTAGTAGAAATAATTGTACCTTGTATCAAGGTTGTCATTTCCCCCTCCTGTCTCAGCCGTATAATTGGCTTCTGTTACATCGTATTAAATCATTTTCTTTGCCAGTGTACTCCAGTTCAAAAATTTTGCATTGTGTTACAGGAAGATAAATTATTATTGGAGAGTAAGTTGCTAATAGCAACCCAAGATCCGCTGTGTTTAGATCCATCCACTAGTGTGTTTTGTGTGGCAAACCATATTCATTATCAGAAAAAAAAATTCAACACAAAACCCTTGAAACGGTAAGTACACTACAACCTACAGATTTCAAATTTTCTATTCCTCATTATAGTACATGGTTGCCTTTATTGGAATGTTGTCAGTGAAAAAAAGTGATTGATAGAATCAGCTGACTGGCTGACTATTTTTTTAGACTATGAAGAGTACAATAAGACCATGTCCTTTCTGTCATACATGTATCTGACATTTGGGTAAAGGGACTTCTTAGTTTTTGATATCCATTTGTTCAGTCTTATGATGTTGTATTTGCTCCATAGCATCATAGACCTTAAACAGAGTATCTATGACTATATATAGCAGTGTATTTTGCATTATATAAAATCCCCAATCTAGAAAACTACTTATTAATTTTTGCTTCTAGGAATTTATGGCATTTCTGAAGTTGAAATTCATGAAAGTTACTGACACTCAATGTTGTATGACCTCAGAAACTTTTTACTGCTGACAATTTTTATGATTTTCACCAACTCTTGTCTAATATTGTAACAGATGCGTAAAGAGGTACACACAAACAAGCAAAAACAGAACTTCCACAATGAAGACCTATCCAGCTCCCACAAATCTATTTCTCCATGATTTTCTTGCGAAGAGGAGAAGTAAACGGCCGACTCCAGTCATAGATTTAAAAGTTGCAAAACCAGTGAGTAAATGTTTTGTTTACTTGACTTGCTAATTATTCAGCAGTGTTGAAGTGTTGTTTTTTTTATTCCTATACTGTAACACAACTGTTGACTTTGTCCATGTGTGTATGCCCAACATCAAGGAGATGGATGATGCTGAAGTTGGTTTCAGATTCAGATTTGTATTCATTTGTAAATGATACTAGTGCTATATTCAATCTTTTGAGCGCAATTACTACTCCAGTCCAGATTTTGGAGCAACATGTTGTCTGAATCTGAATCCGTATCCGTGGCCAACTTCAACATCATAGGTTACTGTGCTTAGCTATGAGACTCACTGCATTTGAGTGAGGCCGAGAGGTCAACGACCCTGGCAATGTACTCCCTTCCATACACCCTGTACCTGTCCACCAGATCCCTGCTGCTTCAAGACATTCAAAATGCAAAAAAAAATGGATATAATCTTTCAGAAAATTTTGTATCTTTATTACAAGCAACAAATAAAACATGTTTTTCCATATACAACTCTACATACAAAGAAAGTATCATGTCCTTCAGCAGCAATTTGTAAGCATTTGTCTACATAATGTTTTTCATCGTTTGGCGATGTATCCTGAGATGTAGCTGCATGTCTACCTCCCATGCACACACACACATGCAGGAAATGAACTAACAAAGTCTGCTTTCAATTCTTTCAATGCTGTCGTAATCAGGATTCCAATGAGGATGAGAATGATATGGTAATTAAACTCATCGTTCCTAGCTATCTACTACTATGCAATGTATTGTCACCTCAACTTATTAACATTTTGTTGATGTACAAATCTGTATATATCCCATAATTCTTTGAAAGACACGAGACGTGATTGTCCAAAAAATATAACAAAAATACATTACCTTATGATTGTGAAAGAGACAAGTTTCTTGGTTGCTATGGTTACTTAGCATGCTAATACAACATATAGAGGCATGGGGTGTGATTTTGTAACCAGTCATTCATTAATCTCAAAGTTGTCTTCTAATGTTAGTACGGATTTTATAAATTATTGTCTTGCTTTGTCCCATTGTGTGTGTATGAATGAAAAAATAAGTCTTTGATATTTCAGTTAGTAAACTTTCAAAACAAGACATAGATGCCTAGAATAAAAATCAACACATTCAGTACAAAACTGAAGCTGTTATAGTAATATATATATCCTGAGAACATACTGCCTACTTTCCAGGCAAGCGGGATTCATGGTTAGGAATGTGACATCTAAAAGTAAAAAGGAATGTACACGTGACCGTGTAGTTTGGTGTTCCCGTTCTCAGTGTACGTAAACATCACAGCATCCTTGTCATAATGAGTAGCTTATTTACTGCAGGATAACTATAACCCTACCTTCTTTCTAGGCCTGTTGATCTGCATACTAATAAATGGAAAAAATAAATGTTGAGCCCTCCTCCTCAGTCACATGCACGGTAGCTAGGCAACCAGAAAAACTAAAACTTGTCTATTACATAATACTATGTGACATTATGGCTACTGTCTGAAATGTCGACCACGATCTCGTTGAATTCAGTGATCAGTTGTCATTGCTTGGCAACCAAACCTGCCAGTACTTAACTTTCAGAAAACATATAACATCATATTGTAATGTTCTGTATTCACCCTTTACTAGCTCTTTTTTTCACAGCATGTATACTTCATCATATGAAATATGATCTGTGCATGCCAGCAGCATGCATCTTTTATTATCTGCAGAGTAAATGTAATTTTTAACTCGCATGTTTTTGCTTGGTAAATGTCAATTTATATTAATGTCTATCGTGGAGAGAGACAGAACTGGAATGAAGTTAACAAACCTTAAACTGCATGAGAGGCAGGTCAAAGTTCACACGGATGAGAAAGCACTATTCTCAAAAACCTCAGCAATGGACGCGGCTAACACACTTGACATGTTTCTGTGGTGGGAAGTTTGATGTTTAAAGTTAAAATTTATTTTGATTTACCAAATTAGTTTTTGAATTATCAACCAAAGTTGTATGTATGACTTTTCTGCAATTTTCAATTAAAAATTGTCGCCAGAATAGGGATCAAGATGAGAGGAAATCACGTTTATTGAATCTATGAAGCAAGTTCTGGTCCCCTTATTTGATGGAACTGTCAGCTTAGCAATATATCTCGAATTTGTAGCGCTTTAAAGTTATCCGCGTTTTCGCAAATTTGCAGTGTTGATAATACCGTACTGATGGTTTGTTGTGAGTTTAATAACAGTTTTCATTGTTTGGTTTTCAGTGTGTGGATATGTGGAAACAAAGAGCAGTTAATTTGAATCCACCACAAAGCATAGATGTAAGTTTCCAAACACTGAGTACTGTAAACCGTTTTTATTTCGTGAGTCAATTTTTTGATGATTTAGCCAGTCAGTGAAAATTCCCAAATTTTGTAACAACCGACGGTGGTCGCTGCATCGTAAAATGTTTGATATTGGTCCCATTGTATGTTTTAACAAAATGTGAACGTTTGTGTATGACCACCACCCAAAATGTTTTCTCCATGAATGCGAATAAATTGTCAAATCACGAATATTCATACCAGTGAATATTAAACGGTTTACAGATTTTTACTCTACTATTAATCCACATTTCATTTAAAGCATCTTTTATTTTTGTTTTGTTTTCCTTCTTGACATGTTTCACGCATGGAAATCGCACATTATTAACTGTCATACTAAAACAGACAGTAGCCATCGTGGCGTTACATGTTACATTTCGGCTCATCGATGCCGAATTGTTCTTTGTCTTCTGTGTCATCTGATATTATAGTTCTCTTGAAGGAGAAAACATTTTTTGTGTAACTTTGCAGTTTGATTATGGATATGTATGTCAGTACGTAAAATTGAATTAAGTTCAATGGCCTTCTGGGCAAACAAATTCACTATCAAAAACATTCTAAATAATTTTCCTTATCAGCAAATGGCATGTTTAGCAAACAGGAAAATGTGTCAGCAGGAAAATCTCAAAGTAGGGGGGTGTGAGAAGTAATGACGAGCACAGTATGCATACTTTAGAATGCAAACATTAAACAATTTGTTTTGCCGTATTATTAGTCCCCGTTCGGACAAGGTCCGAAAATGGGGACTTATAATTCGGTCTCCGTCAGTCCGTGCGTCCGTCCGGAGTCATATCTCAGAATCCCTTGGACCGACTCTGTTCATTCTTTGCATGTGCTTAGTACTTTGTGTGGGACATATGCACATGCAGTGTTTTAGCGATTCGATTCAAAATGGCCGACTGGCAGCCATCTTGTTTTTTGAAAATGTTTTATTTTGGACATGCTTTGCTCGTTTTCATTCAAACTTGGTACATAGATTATACATGTTAGGATACATGTCCATGACGATTTATTTCACAATTGGATCAAAGATGGCCGACTGGCAGTCATCTTGTTTTTTGAAAATGTTGTATTTTGGACATACTTTGTCAGTTTTCACTCAAATTTAGTACATAGATCATACATGTTAGGATACATGTCCCCGACCGTTCGTGAGTTCCTGAATCTGTCCGTCCGTCCTTCCGTGCGTCAGTCTCTCCAGAGTCATAATTCAGAATCCTGTGGACCAATTCCGTTCATTCTTTGCATGTGCCTAGTACCTTATGTGGGACATATGTACATGCAGTGGTTTAGCGATTCAATTCAAAATGGCCGACTGGCAGCCATCTTTGTTGTTTGAAAATGTTGTATTTTGGACATGCTTTGTCAGTTGTCATTCAAACTTGGTACATAGATTATACATGTTAGGATACATGTCCATGACAATTTATTTCGCAATTGGATCAAAGATGGTCAACTGGCAGGCATCTTGTGGTTTTTTTTTATGCGGTATCTTGGACGTGCTCTGTCAGTTTTCATTCAAATTGGCACATACATGTTATATGGCACATGTTAGGATGCATGTTTTTTGTCCATGACAGTATGTTTCAAAATCAGGTCAAGGATGGCCGATTGACAGCCATCTGACTTTTTGGCCGTACTACTATATTTTCACAATTTATGTACCATTTTCATTCGTATTTGGCACATACATCATACATATTTGGCACATACATCATACATATCAGTGTGTATCATAATCAGATCAAAGGTGGCCGAATAACGGCTGTTTTTATTTTTGGCCATATTACTACTACACGGAACACGTGTTTTGATGTAAATAAACAATCTGTTGTATACGCCACTTGGAACTCAAGTTTCAAGGACACGCTCGCGACAATCCCTCCACTTTAATATGACGAGCACAAAGAGAACTTTCAAATATTTAACGGGAACTGTGTCATTTTCAATGACTTGTTTAAATCTGTAATGTTAAACTCACGAACAATTTTATCCCATTGTTCTGAAGGAGAGTGCAGACTATAAACGGTACTATTTTATGAATTTGTGATAAAAAGAGGGAAATGGTAGTGAAAATGTGAGGAGTGCAAGAGGTTTCTATTCAATAGACAAATCTACATGTATCTGTAATGTAACTTACCTTCAAGGTCTAATTTAAGAGGTCGTCTTAAATTGAATTTCATATTTTGCAAGTAATTTCACATTACCCCATCTACAATTTCAATATTTTATGCTATAAAAATTAATCAGGGGATGGAACCTCACAAATTTACATAGTGGAAATACAACTTTAAACTGTGTTATTTGAAATATTCATTCCAATATATTCTCGTATATTTATGCCTAGGTTGAGCAGCTTGCAAGGTCACTTGAGAAACCAAGATTAACAAACGACAACACACCAGTAAGTAAATATGTTGTAATTTCTAGTTAGTATTCAATTAAATATAAGTACCAACCAACCTATTTGACATTCAATGTGTGCATATGTATCTGTAAGGAAGATTGTATAAAATTTGCTGATGTATATGTATATTATTAAGTCATGGTATTTTATTGCAAATGACGACATAGTAGAGTACTATAACCATTGCGTATATGGTCTGGAGATACATGTAAAAACACCATGTTATCAATACTGACTCTGTGTATTACTGCACAAGGCATCAACCATAGTGGATGCAGACACAATAGTCATGTAGCACCCTTTGCGTGCATACATAATGAGCTTTCCTACAGTCAGCATATGCACAACTAATAACATATGGCATCTTTGGCATGCCTGCATGAAAAGTGGTCGAGTCAGCACATGCAACTTTTGGCACATGTCAAGCGTTCCAGTTGGTACATGCAAATAATAGTCATTAGTCCTCAGTTATAGCATAGACCTTAGAATATGTTCTTCAAGGTCTATGGTTATAGTTCTAGCTGTTAGTGATCAGAGTGCAAGTGGTACCTGCTGTATCTGTTGTATTCACCATCGGCTGCTGCTGTTGCATGACACATTACTTGTATGTATTCCACAGATTACAGTTGAAGAAGTGGTTCTTGAGAGAGAAAGGGACAATAATAAGATTTATCATGCTCGAGTTACGATACTGCAGAGACAAACAGATATGTTTTATCTTGGAGAATTGTATATTGATAGAGACTATCACCCAGGTGACCCAAGAAGACCTGGCACTATATGCAAGTAAGGAGACATAATTCATGTTTCAGCATATGCAAGTATTTATAACTGTCTGAGTAACTGTTATTGACATATAATTAAACAAAGTTTGCTATTTTATTTTCTATTTGTAGATTTCCACTGGGAACTAAAGCGAATGTCCAAAGGTAATTTTTTTTTTTTTTTCATATATTTTGTAAACATATCACTGTTGTTTAGAATTGTCTTAGATGTATATTGTATGCTATATGATCCACTGCAGATGCAAGGTATTTATCCTTACATTGTACAATCCTATCTGGCAATAGTGAAGAATCCTTTCAAAAATCCTTTCATATCTTTATAGCAATCAGATCCAGATCTCTCTCAAAATCTGATCGATTGATCCTTATCACAAGGACAGTCTAAAATGTCATGGAAATTCATAGTTATCCTGCTGACAACCAAAACCAGCACTGACAAAACATAAATCTCCTTGGTGAAGATTAAACCCAAGATGCCATCTTGATACAGCAATTCAGTAAATTTAATTAATTAAAAGTTAATACTCACAGTTTTGGGTAGAACACAACAAAAGGTGAATAAAAGTGAATAAACGTCTCTTTCAACTTTCACAAGCAGTCAATAATTGTTTAAGAATGTGTTTCTATCATTATTAGGTATCTGCAGCAATTCAAAGATCTATTTACAGAAGAAGGTAGACGATCAGTTAAAATATCGCACATTATTCCGGGACAAGCATCATTGTTATCTCCTACTATTTCAATAAATCAACCAATTAATCTTGCACTACTACAACAACAGCAGCAGCAACAACAACAACAACAACAACAGCAGCAGCAGCAGCAACAGCAACAACAACAACAACAACAGCAGCAGCAGCAGCAGCAGGTTGGTGCAGTTCAACAGATTGCAGTAGCCGGTGCTCCCAATATGTATGTGAATACAAGCAGTGGTATGGTAACAACTCTGCAGGTTAGTGACTATGAATTCATTTATTTATTTGATTGATTGTTTTGTTTTGTTTTGTTTTATTTATTTATTTATTTATTTATTTATTTATTTATTTATTTATTTATTTATTTATTCATTCATTCATTCATTCATTCATTCATTCATTCATTCATTCATTCATTCATTCATTCATTCATTCATTCATTCATTCATTCATTCATTCATTCATTCATTATACCAACAGGTCTCCCCAATTACAGGCACTCATGAAATACAATTACAAAAATAAGGCCACACTGATTTAATTTTATGGATGACATCCCCTGGAGACCTCAAAACTAATGTGAGAGGGCGAAAAAAAAAAAATCCTGCCAAAAAAAAATGCTACTAAAACCACAGGACTACATTGACCTTTTATATTGAGACTCAAAAATTACCAAGTACTACTAATTTCCGTAATAATATATCAGTATCACTTTATTTATTTATTTTCATTGAAATAATGACCAAAATGAATACGTTTATTTTTTGTGTTAATTTTCTTTTCAATAACGTGTATCTATCATGTCAGTACGTTTTTTTTGAGTGTTATTTACAAAGTGTGTGTGGAGAAAAAAGACGTTGTTTGGCGGCCATTTTGAATATATAATAAAGTCATTTGCAACATCTTGAATTAGCGAATCAGTTCTCTTGCTATGCTCACAAAAAAGACATGTTACACAGTAGCTTTGAAACTTTTTTTCACCACGAAAGCGGACTTCGGCCGAGGAGCTTCCGCTGCTTTCATTGCAGTTTTGTCGATTTCAATGCGAACAAAGCAACCAAACTGACTTTTAGGCCACCATACACCTCCACTCCTCTCCCATTTCTGTCATCGTTGACGAAGAAACCCGGGACAGCCACCCTGGACAATATGTCCTTAAAGTCGTCTGGGCGAAACTCGCTTGCTGCTACCAATCTCTCATATAGCTGTGTAAACGTCACATCCCCCTGGCCGACATCAATTGCGTACGACAATCCTTCTGTTTTTCCTCTGAACTTTTATGCTCAGGTATTTTGGTGGCGTGGTCGCCATGTTGGAATTCCCGGCAACGCAATACGCATGTGCAGAAGATCATTTACGACAAGTCGGTGCTTTGTGACAATATGAGTCAGCAAGTTCCGGACAGAAAACCAATCTGTGGAGACTCGTCGTCAGAGTTTTTTTTTTTTTTTTGAGAACAGGCGAAAACTAATGCCCGCGCGGATGTCATCCATAAAATTAACTCAGTGTGGCCTAATAAAAAATTAAAAAGAAAGACCCAAAGCTCAACATATGGCATAATGTTCATGATCTACAGTACCTGTCCGTGGACCGCACTTTGCTATCTACTTACATGGCCACCATATGTATAATGTGGATTTTGCAATTTTTAGCCGAAGGCTTATAGATTGGGTTCCGTCCGTCTGTCTGTCCGTTCGTTCGTCCGTCCGTTTGTCTGTCTTTTACCGCTTATAAGTTTGATATGCTCTGTCCAATGTTTTCCCAAGTTGGTGCATATGTAATTCTCAATGCCATACATATGCACGCCGAGTATTTTTTTGATTCGCCAAAGTTTCATTGTGTTTTTCTGTGATTTTCAACATTTTACTAGTAAAAATTTCGAAATTTGCCGGAAAAATCCGAGTTTTAACGACATCTTGCAAGAGAACTGGCATTACCGTATTGCGCATGCGCCAGTCTAACCGCTGAGGAAATCAGCGTCGTTTTCATCTGAGGATATTGTATTCCGGGACTGTATCGTTCTTTGCACAAGGCTTATATAGATTAAATTCTCAAAGGTAAGAAACTGTGCTTATGGTATTTATTATGAACTTTGATTTATCCTTTTTTTGTCCTGACTTTAGTGAGAAACTAGCGATCGCACAGTGTCACACTTTGCCAGAAAAACAGTCCTGCTATTAGTTCAAAAACTGATTATGAAACGTGTGAATCGAAAGTTTATCTCGTCATTTAGGAGGCTTGGGAATAACGTTTGGTATATAAAATACTGGAATAATAAAAACGTAAAAGTTTAGAACACGCTGATCGTGATTCTGTTATGCACGATTGCTATTTCCGGTGTTCATTGGCCACTGCTAGCAGATTAAAACTTGGTTTCGTGACGACATATTAGACTAGAATTATCGAGAAAACACAAGCCAAGTTCGACCAACCGTGACTGCTTGAAAGCAATGATGAATTTGAAAAGTACTGTAATTCAATATCAATGAATCTATCATCACTTTTAAATTATCTTTGAAGTAAATATGATACCCGAGTGCGTTACTACACGTGACCGGGACATGCTCCATGTCGTGTTGAAGTTTATTGGTAAGTCGAACATCTGTCAACAGAGACACATTTTCCCAATCAGCTATTTATTTCGGTACTGAAGTCAGGGTGGCAATTTCAATGTTTAGCTACCATAATTTATCTCCATTATGAGCAGGAAAATAAATTACGGACCTCGATTGAGATGGATTTAACGGCAGCCATGTTTTTAATTGGTGACATTGTGCATTTAGGGATATGATGTTGATTAATGATGTTGACTTAATAGTCATAATTTTTTTTTTCAAAACTTTTATATATTATTTTAATACAACTACAATATGTTAATTAGTATGCAAATTAATATGCAAATTAGCAGCCAATCTGAGACAACTTTCTAGAATGAACACCGCAATCCAGTTCAAAGGAAATTTGACATACACTTAGGTTACATGATCACTACCTCTGCTGATTTGTTTTTTATGCACTTCTATCTGCTTTTATATTAAATGTATTATTTTTTTGTATTTTTCTCAATAGTATTTTTTATTTCTTTTGTTAGCTTGGCATCCATTTGGTTCAGCTCGAGTGAAATTTTTGGCATATCCCTGGTCAGATTTTAATGACATTGAAAACACAAGTACTCTGGCTTTTTGCACATTCTTAATATTTTATTTTTGCAGAATCCTGTGAATATTAATTTGACAACTTTGTAGAGTGGAAACAGACTGGTGAATTAGTTCATCCTAGACTTTGGTAGAACGTGTTTAAAATAGTACAGTGTGAAATGCAATTTCTTTCTGGCTGGTATAAATTTATTAAGTAATATTTTTTCGTACTAAAAAGACTCAAATATCTTTTTTAATTAAATCTAACAGCCAATAGGAGCACATATGCTACAACCTCTGCTTACTTTGGAACTAAATGTTCTTTTTTCTTTTTTTCAGGTGCAGAGCAAGAATTTGTTTCTCAGAAACCAGAGCCACTGGAACTGCATGTATTACAAAAACATACCGGTACTATTCGCTGCATGTCTGACAATTATATAAAGTTTCTCAGGTCCTCTTTTTAGCTCCGCTGTCGACTTTGTCGAGCGGAGCTTATCATATGAGTGATTGTACATCGGTGTCCGTCGTTCGTGTCAATGTTTTACTTTATTGACTTCTTCTTGAAAACTACAAGCCTGAATGCTATGATTCTTGGTGTGTATGTACCTGGGGTAGACCTCTCTTAGATTTGTTCATTTCATGATGATATCTTCAATTCTCTAATTTTGGTGAATATTTTTGTAATTTTTGGTAAAAAGTGATATTTTTGACTTCTTGTTAAAAACCAAAAGTCCAATTGCTTTGATATTACATATATAGATACTACATGTGAACCTTTCTCAGATTTGTTCATTTCGTGATGATATCTTAAATTCTCTTATTTTGGTGAATATTTTGGTCATTTTTGGTAAAAAGTGATATTTTTGACTTCTTGTTGAAAACAGCAAGTCTGATTGCTATACATACTATACATATTGTTCATTTTCTAATGATATCTTCTGTTCTTTAATTGAAATGTGCATTGCTTACAGCGGAGCTATCTCAGCCGACTGGCTGCTTGTTTTTACTTTGAGAAGTTTTGTCAACCAAAGCATAAATACGTGTTTCTCTGTACATAAAATTTCACACGATTTGTTAATATTAATGTATGATAATAAAAACTTGATAATATTTTTCTGAATTTTTGCACTATTGTCATATGAGAAGTAATCTTGTCCTTATTAGAGATATTGAAACTAATCCAGAGCCACAAGCTAGTTTATCCAAACAGACACAACACTGACTCTACATATTTGCAGATCTGATTTGTATACTGTTTGTGTACTGGTTTGGTGCTATCTGGTTTCCTTGCTGAGAATAATGCTGACCTGGATGGAGAGTGCTATAAACTTGAAATGCCATAGAAATCACGTTTGCCAATTTATGTCCATGCAACTTTAGAATGACAACTAGCGAAGGCAGTGTCATTTATGACTTGTGCTTTGTATTTTGACAGTCTAATGGAAATGCTGCTGCCTTCAATCAGATTGCTGTTGGTGGAAGTAAGAAAACCACGCCCATTAGAGTCCAACTCAACAACCATGGTAGTCTTAGTTCTAATATATTAAGTCCTACTGGTCAAACTACAGCACAAACAGGTAAAATTGTTTATTTCATATGTTTTTCAATGAAAGCTTAGCTCTGTTTTATTTCACAGTATCTCCAATACAGCATTCTGTATCTGCCTCACTAGAAGACCTTTGGATATGAGCTTCTATGAAATTAATTATATGCCATATGTTCATTGTATAGGTCAGCTCGATATGAACATATTTGTTTGCAGTTTGCAATATCCACACATGGTTCCGCATCTGCCCTGCTATGACATTTTTGACTCCTGTGTGCGAAGCACAAAAAGGGAGTCTTTGCAGTTAGTGTGTCTGTATGTGTATGTGTGTGTGTGTGTGTGTGTGTGTGTGTGTGTGTGTGTGTGTGTGTGTGTGTGTGTGTGTGTCCGCCTGTTCCACTGATATCTCAAGAACCATACATCAGTTTTTGATGAAACTTGGTGCATAGATGCTCTGGGCCAATGCGCAGATTTGATTAGGTTTTGGTAAAAATCCATGCATATTAATTACCTAATTTGCATGATAATTAGCTGATTTTTAGCTGTTCCATGACTGTTCCACTGATATCTAAAGAACCACTCATTGGATTTTGATGAAACTTGGCACACAGATGCTCCAAACTAATGCGCAGATTTGATTAGTTTTGGGCAAAAATCTGTCCAATATTAATTACCTAATTTGCATAATGATTAATCAATATTCGGCTTTTCCACTGATATCTCAAGTACGGTAGTAATCATCACATTTCAATAAAACTTGGTACATAGATGTCATAGGACACTGCACAAACCTCATAGTTTTTAGGGTAATATCAGTAGATATTAATTATCTAATTAGCATAATTAATTAATTTTCAGCTTTTGATATTTCAAGTAGTAATTGTCACATTTCAATGAAACTTGGTGCATAGATGTCATAGGACACTGCACAGACCTGATAGTTTTTAGGGTAATATGAGTACATATTAATTACCTAATTTGCATAATTAATTAATTTTCAGCTTTTGATATTTAAAGTAGTAATCATCACATTTCAATGAAATTTGGTACATAGATGTCATAGGACACTGCACAGACCTGATAGTTTTTAGGGTAATATCAGTATATATTAATTAGCTAATTTGCAGCTTTTGATAGAACCTCATACACAGAACCTCATACACCTGCTCAGAAAGTCTGTGCCATTGTCTAGATAGCCATTTTTCGACCTGTCCATTGTGCTATTGCTGATTGTCATGAAAACACACAATGATTGTGGGTTTTTTTTCTTTACCACAATATGGTTGTAAAAAAAATGTTTGAAAAACATTCAGTTTTCAAGTCTACATGTTTATAAATTGTGATGTGTTGATTAGAAACACACAAAACATCAAAGAAACCAGAGCGCTTTCAAATTAAACTTCTTGTTTATTCTGCCATTTTCAGTTACACCAATGGCACTACTTTTTTACATATCAATACACTCGGGTGATCAGATGACATATAACACCGTTGCAAAAGTATGTATTCTGCATACAATAAAGTAACCCCAAAAACGTCACATAAACCAAAATGTAAATTACCAGAATTGAGATAGCTCTACTAACTCTTGTTTTATATTTGGATTTGAAGGTTTTTATCAACCAGATAATGCATACATATGGAAAATGTAAACAAATGCATTTCTCTTATAAGGTGGTTAGTTTTCTTGCTAATCACCTTGTCTGCATCATCCAGATTCTCAATGGGCAATGTTGTAATAGTTTCGTTATGTTTTTAGGTATAACATTAACTACACCAACACAGCTTCAGCAACAGCAGTTATTGGCACAGCAAGCTGTGCTGCAACAACAATTACAGCTGGCTCATTCACAGCAACTGCAGCAACAAGTACAGCAACAGCAATTACAACTACAGCCACAGCAGTTGCAGCCCGGTGTAATACCAGCATCAACTGGTAGTAGAATACCTGGTAGACAGACTATTCAATTCAGTAGGTAAGTTGTTGTCATTAACTTAGTTTTGTGTGAAACAGATAGCTTGCCTGTCTGTGTATGTTCGTATTTAAATTTTTGTATGTATGTCTTTTCCACTGATATCTAAAAACAACTAATCAGATTTCCATGAAACTTGGTACATGGGTGCTCTCAGATTATCGGCAGACCCAATAACTTACAATCTACCCATGGATATAACCCAAATTAGAGCAGTAAGATAGAAAGTAGTATTTATAGACACTGTATTCACATTTTAAACAGGGGACTTATGCATTGAGCTCTATGTGTACATCTGTGTGTCCGTGCGTGTGTGCATCCGGACCTATATCTTAGACATGCCTGGATCGATTCAATTCAAACTTCACACATCAATTTGTTTCACGATCTGATTCAAGATGGTCGAATGACAGCCATTTTTGTACTGGAAAATTACGCATTTCTCTGCTGTTTTTTTTTAAATGTTTTTGTGCCAGGTAACAGTTACGGACATTGAGTGTCGCTGTTGTCTCTCCTGACTTTTTTTCTTTTTTGTAAGTGAAAATTGCAAGTGCTAGTGCATTTTGCCACAGAAGTCATTTCCTGTTAGGGACTACATGACAGGGCTGTGTGCCCATCTCCCTATCAAATGGATATTTTTTTTTTAACCAAGGTTCCTTCAAAGTCACATTCGTTAGTGAATGAATCTCGGCCAGTGGAATTGGCTTTCCCATTGAGTCTGTGGCACAGGGGTCGATCCTTTTGATGTACAGCCTAAGGTAGGATTTGAACTTGGGTCTACCTATCATGAGTCTGATGCGACAACCACTATGCTACCAGTTTACAAATGGATTTTGTTCAAACTTGGTACATACATTGGACATTATGGGTCCCTGATGCACGTCATTTTGTTTTTCAGATCAAATTCAAAATGGCTGACTGGTGGCCATTTTGTTTTAATGAAAGCAATTCTAGAGTCATATCTCTGACATGCTTTGACTGATGTTCAAGTTTTATATATTCATTATACATCATGTCATAGATATACAGATGTGTTGGTTTGACGATCGGATTCAAAATGGACAACCGGTGGCCATTATGTTCTAATTATTACTGTTCCAGAGCAATATCTCTCAATATAGACAAGTACCGTAAAATCTGTATTAGAAGCCGCATCCCTAATAGAAGTCGCATCCATTCTATTTGAATAATTGAGAACCAAAAATTCATCATTTCTCATATGTGTAGATGCTCTAATAGAAGCCGCATCCCCTCTGTTGCATTGTACCATTTTAATAGAAGCCGCGGCTTCTAATACAGATTTTACAGTACTCGTACTATATTACTACATGTATAAACAAAACAAATAACTTAGGTTCATAACTAACTGGGACTGTGCCAGATGATACACAATAAAGCAAAACTGATATAATAGACTCTAGTTAGTGTCGTCTGTAATATAAAAATCGACTTTGACTTCTTGGTATGTTGCCATGATTATATGATTAAAATATGCACTTTGATTTGTTTTGTTGACATTTGACCGAATGGCAGTCATTTTTGTCCCAGTAAATACTATTTCAACATGTGTCATGTGTGCTGCTGTCATGTCACATTATCTTCTATCACATCATGCTTGCTGATATATCTTGTGTGATATGGTCTTTTCCTAATATGCATGTGTCATTTCAAGTCGTGTATAAGATATATTAATGTAATGTATTATATTTTCTAGATCCAGTAGTGCCCCTGCTGCTACATTATCATCAGCTTCTATTCCTGCAAATACATTTACTGCTGTTACAGTAGCAGGTAGGTAGTCTGCATTGTCCTGAGTACAGTATTTCAAATAAAGGTGAAGGTATACAGGTATATAGCAATTAAATACAGCAATGTGACATTAAGGTCATGTAACTTCCTGGATTTAACATATCACCAACTGATGTTGTTTTCTCGCATTTGGCTTTGAGCTGGTGATGTTTACTCTATTTTGTTGAATTGATTTAGCTTGGAATCAAGCCATTCCGAGTTCATCCAAAAATGGCTCAATGAATCTATGTGTAACTATGCCCAGAGTGATGTTATCTGTGTGATTACCCAAACAACAGTGATTATCCAGGTTGCATCATTATTCGGGCATTAACCTTGAAATAGAAAAAGCATCAGATCTAAGAGCATATTGAAAACTCTATTCCTTACTCTCTTATTGAAATTGCAAATATAAAAGTATTTGAAGCTTCTAGTTGTGTGAAATTATCAATGCTGTAATGCTGAGTTTGAAGTTTGTGGCTTGTTCACACTAAATCAAGTATCATCAGTTATATCTTTCATGAGTCAGTTGATGTTTTTGTGTGTTTGTATTGTTTTGTTTGTTTTTTTGAACGAGGATAAAAATACCCAAGATGATCTGTGAGCTGCCTAATATCGTTTTTGTCTTGGGGAGGTTCTGAATTTTGTAAAAAAATATACTATATACTTTTTGCAAAGAACCTGTGTGGGGTAATATGTTTACTGCATTTTTAATGGCCACCACAGTGGACAAGTTATTTCCTGTTTGAAGTTTAAGTCCGAATTATGACTCAACTTGGATAAGTGATGTGTTATCTGGGTAATCATTCATGATTGGGTATAGGAATACAATTTTACATTTGAACTAATTTTCAAGTGAAGTTATACTTGTTTTGATGCATGAGAACCTTGATGGTGCATGGTTAGTCTTCCTCTCTGTTTTTGTCAGTTATTGTGAAATTTATTTACAGTGCTTGTGACATGTGACCCCACAACCTAATTTTCAATTATGAATGTGATCCCCTCAATTTGCCTTCATGGAAAATTTTTTTGTTTTTTTACTTTCTATCACACCATTAGTATTTTATATTTTGTGCAGGGATGTGTCTCAAAATTAGATTTGAACATTTTGTCCAAAATACTACATGGGACATTTCTAAATATATTGGCATATTTTGAGTGTGAAACAGTAAATTTAACAGGAACTACTCTTTGTCCTTTGGCCTTTGTCTGAAATGATTGAACAAAATTAGCCAATTTTGAAAAAATACCGGCAAATTGCTGATGTTCAATCAGCTTCTGAATCATTGTTGTGCAAGTTACCCTTTTCCAATAAACTCTCCTGATGCCTTGTTTACATTTTTATTTTAATATGAATTATATCATGTTTGCATGTTTAAATTACTGGTTGTATAATTTGCTTGTTTGTAATTTATTTTCTAGTTATTGCTTTCCCCCTTAGTGATGTATGTTGCCCTTTTTTGCCAACCTAACAGGCCAGCTACCCTTGTACCCAATTACAACTTTGAAGTCACCTCCCCCACCTCTGGTGAAGTCTGTTACTACTACCAATGCCACTTCACTCACTCGGAGAACATCCTCCTTGACAGATGGGCAGTCTCCAATCAGTATGCAAGTTAGTATTGGAGGACCGACTACAGTTGTAACAAGTGTGGCACAACAAGGTGAGAGCTCTCGCTTATTGACCTGAGTGATGATTAACAAGGTGAGAAATTATCCATATTGACCTGAGTGCTGATAAACAAGGTGAGAAACCATCCCATATTGACCTGAGTCATGATTAACAAGGTGCGAAACAATCCCATATTGACTTGAATAATGATGAACACTGTGAGAAATCATCCCATATTGACCTGAGTGATGATTAACAAGGTGAGAACACCATCCAATATTGACCTGAGTGATGATTAACAAGGTGAGAACACCATCCCATATTGACCTGAGTGATGATTAACAAGGTGAGAACACCATCCCATATTGACCTGAGTAATGATTAACAAAGTGAGAACACCATCCAATATTGACCTGAGTGATGATTAACAAGGTGAGAACACCATCCAATATTGAGCTGAGTGATGATTAACAAGGTGAGAACACCATCCCATATTGAGCTGAGTGATGATTAACAAGGTGAGAACACCATCCCATATTGACCTGAGTGATTAATAACAAGGTGAGAACACCATCCCATATTGACCTGAGTAATGAATAACAAGGTGAGAACACCATCCAATATTGACCTGAGTGATGATTAACAAGGTGAGAACACCATCCCATATTGACCTGAGTGATGATTAACAAGGTGAGAACACCATCCCATATTGACCTGAGTAATGATTAACAAGGTGAGAACACCATCCCATATTGACCTGAGTGATGATTAACAAGGTGAGAACACCATCCCATATTGACCTGAGTAATGATTAACAAGGTGAGAACACCATCCCATATTGACCTGAGTGATGATTAACAAAGTGAGAACACCATCCAATATTGACCTGAGTGATGATTAACAAGGTGAGAACACCATCCCATATTGACCTGAGTGATGATTAACAAGGTGAGAACACCATCCCATATTGACCTGAGTAATGATTAACAAAGTGAGAACACCATCCAGCATTGACCTGAGTGATGATTAACAAGGTGAGAACACCATCCCATATTGACCTGAGTAATGATTAACAAGGTGAGAACACCATCCCATATTGACCTGAGTGATGATTAACAAAGTGAGAACACCATCCAATATTGACCTGAGTGATGATAAACAAGGTGAGAACACCATCCCATATTGACCTGAGTGATGATTAACAAGGTGAGAACACCATCCCATATTGACCTGAGTAATGATTAACAAAGTGAGAACACCATCCAATATTGACCTGAGTAATGATTAACAAGGTGAGAACACCATCCAGCATTGACCTGAGTGATGATTAACAAGGTGAGAACACCATCCAGCATTGACCTGAGTAATGATTAACAAGGTGAGAACACCATCCAATATTGACCTGAGTAATGATTAACAAGGTGAGAACACCATCCAGCATTGACCTGAGTGATGATTAACAAGGTGAGAACACCATCCAGCATTGACCTGAGTAATGATTAACAAGGTGAGAACACCATCCCATATTGACCTGAGTAATGATTAACAAGGTGAGAACACCATCCCATATTGACCTGAGTAATGATTAACAAAGTGAGAACACCATCCAATATTGACCTGAGTAATGATTAACAAGGTGAGAACACCATCCAGCATTGACCTGAGTGATGATTAACAAGGTGAGAACACCATCCCATATTGACCTGAGTAATGATTAACAAGGTGAGAACACCATCCCATATTGACCTGAGTGATGATTAACAAAGTGAGAACACCATCCAATATTGACCTGAGTGATGATAAACAAGGTGAGAACACCATCCCATATTGACCTGAGTGATGATTAACAAGGTGAGAACACCATCCCATATTGACCTGAGTAATGATTAACAAAGTGAGAACACCATCCAATATTGACCTGAGTAATGATTAACAAGGTGAGAACACCATCCAGCATTGACCTGAGTGATGATTAACAAGGTGAGAACACCATCCAGCATTGACCTGAGTAATGATTAACAAGGTGAGAACACCATCCAATATTGACCTGAGTAATGATTAACAAGGTGAGAACACCATCCAGCATTGACCTGAGTGATGATTAACAAGGTGAGAACACCATCCAGCATTGACCTGAGTAATGATTAACAAGGTGAGGACACCATCCCATATTGACCTGAGTAATGATTAACAAGGTGAGGACACCATCCCATATTGACCTGAGTAATGATTAACAAGGTGAGGACACCATCCAATATTGACCTGAGTGCTTCTTAACACTACAAAATCTCTTCTAGTACCCCATATTTTTATGATAGTAAATAATGTTTCTTTTTGTAGGAATGACTGGACAGTCTGGTAGTATGGGTCCTCCTCCAACACCTCCTACTGTGTCAACCCCAGCACCGCTAACACCAACTTCAGCGTCTACACCAACAAGAGTTTCTACACCAAACCGTGAACCTAATAGGACCACAACACCAACCAGTAGTCTATCCCAGCAGGGGAGCCTAACACAGAACATCACTATGACCATGCCGTCTGGTATTACAGTTCCCATAACAGTCAGTTTGGCTGCAGGTATGGTCCCGTCTGCATCAGGAATATTCACAACACAATCTGGAGGGATGACCGCACTGACCGGAGTAACCACCCCAACAAACATAATGACTTTACCTCAGTGTGTGACAACCACAGCATCTGGTGTGATAAGTACACCTACTGGTGTGATGACAGCTCCAATCAACATAATAAGTGGTGGTCAGGCAGTTGTTGGCAGCACTGGTACCCCTATTAATATAACTGGTGGAACTACAGCTAGTCTTAGTCCAGCCAACCTAGCACATTTTATGACAAGTTTAAAGAATAGTCAAGGCATACGAACAGGGGCTACATCTGCACCACTCTCCTTATTACAGGTAACAATGATTTCTGCATGTCCCTCAAAAAGTAATAACTCTTCAAGATTTGTTATTCAGATAGTGCAGAAACCCAATATGTTCATTTCATTATATTGTATAAGTCACCAATACCTGTTCCCCGCCAAAAAGTTGGCCACTATTTTTCCTGTCAAATTTGCTGATACTATTGATACTTGGATACTATTTGAGATATACTATTATACTTTTGGGGAACTTTTATATAATTCATGTACATGTATTATTATTTTATCAGGGACCCTTAAGATTAATACAGTACATGTACTATTAGTTGAGGAATTGTAGGTTAATTAATTTGTTATATAAATACAATGATCTCATTGTAATTTGGGTTTGGAAATGATACCATCTATTACATTACTGTCATTTTAGCCTGTATGTGTTTGGGGGCTCAAATACATTTTATTTTGGAGCAATGTGGCCTCATTAGTAACATACCCTTGATGCAAATGGCCCAGAGATCTCTTTAGTGAGACACCCACAAAACTTACTTTCGCCCCTTGAATAATGTATGTTTATTCACTCATAACCACGTCTATTTTTCACAGCAACTGCCAAGTAATTTTTTGCCCAGAATACCTGGAATGACACAAATTGCATCGCCAATAACTTCAGCCATTGGACAAAAACAAGCAGCTCAACAGGTAAAATGATCTGTCCTCTATGTGCATATAATATATTGTATCTGATCATGTCTGTCTGTAATATCACATGTCCCATCCAAGTCTGTCTGTATAATATCACATGTCCAATCCAAGTCTGTCTGTAATATCACATGTCCCATCCAAGTCTGTCTGTTATATCACATGTCCCATCCAAGTCTGTCTGTCTGTAATATCACATGTCCCATCCAAGTCTGTCTGTCTGTCTGTCTGTCTGTAATATCACATGTCCCATCCAAATCTGTCTGTAATATCACATGTCCCATCCAAGTCTGTCTGTAATATCACATGTCCCATCCAAGTCTGTCTGTTATATCACATGTCCCATCCAAGTCTGTCTGTCTGTAATATCACATGTCCCATCCAAGTCTGTCTGTCTGTCTGTAATATCACATGTCCCATCCAAGTCTGTCTGTAATATCACATGTCCCATCCAATTCTGTCTGTAATATCACATGTCCCATCCAAGTCTGTCTGTTATATCACATGTCCCATCCAAGTCTGTCTGTCTGTAATATCACATGTCCCATCCAAGTCTGTCTGTCTGTCTGTAATATCACATGTCCCATCCAAGTCTGTCTGTTATATCACATGTCCCATCCAAGTCTGTCTGTCTGTAATATCACATGTCCCATCCAAGTCTGTCTGTCTGTCTGTATAATATCACATGTCCCATCCAAATCTGTCTGTAATATCACATGACCAATCCAAGTCTGTCTGTTATATCACATGTCCCATCCAAGTCTGTCTGTTATATCACATGACCAATCCAAGTCTGTCTGTCTGTAATATCGCATGTCCCATCCAAGTCTGTCTGTCTGTAATATCACATGTCCCATCCAAGTCTGTCTGTCTGTAAGATCACATGTCCCATCCAAGTCTGTCTGTCTGTAAGATCACATGACCAATCCAAGTCTGTCTGTCTGTAAGATCACATGTCCCATCCAAGTCTGTCTGTCTGTAAGATCACATGTTCCATCCAAGTCTGTCTGTCTGTCTGTCTGTCTGTCTGTCTGTCTGTCTGTCTGTAATATTGCATGTCCCATCCAAGTCTGTCTGTCTGTAATATCACATGTCCCATCCAAGTCTGTCTGTCTGTAATATCACATGTCCCATCCAAGTCTGTCTGTCTGTTTGTAATATCACATGTCCCATCCAAGTCTGTCTGTCTGTAAGGTCACATGTCCCATCCAAGTCTGTCTGTAATATCACATGACCAATCCAAGTCTGTCTGTCTGTAATATCACATGTCCCATCCAAGTCTGTCTGTAATATCACATGTCCCATCCAAGTCTGTCTGTAATATCACATGACCAATCCAAGTCTGTCTGTAAGATCACATGACCAATCCAAGTCTGTCTGTCTGTAAGATCACATGTCCCATCCAAGTCTGTCTGTCTGTAAGATCACATGTCCCATCCAAGTCTGTCTGTAATATCACATGTCCCATCCAAGTCTGTCTGTAATATCACATGACCAATCCAAGTCTGTCTGTAAGATCACATGACCAATCCAAGTCTGTCTGTCTGTAATATCACATGTCCCATCCAAGTCTGTCTGTCTGTATAATATCACATGTCCCATCCAAGTCTGTCTGTGTAATATCACATGACCCATCCAAGTCTGTCTGTGTAATATTGCATATCTCATCCACGTCTGACTTTACATCACATTTATGATATCTCATGTTGGTAAGTGTTGTATATCTTTGTTTATGTGTTTATTTCTAGGTACAAGGACAACAGCAACAACCCATAATTTATAGTCCAACTCTACAACAAAGAAATGCTATAAATGCTGCATTACAACAACAGCAGATGCAATTTACACAGCAAGCACAGCAGTCAGCAGGAACACTACAGCAGCAGCAGCAGAAAGTACAACAGTTGAAACAAGCACACTTACAACAACAACATCAAACTGTCGAAGTGACTCATCAAGGTGATTTACTGCACCAGAGTCAACCATCACCACAACAAAGTCAAGTTACTGTTCAACAGCAACAACAACAACAATCACAACCACAGCAGCAACAACAACAACAACAACAGCAGCAACAACAACAGCATCCAACAATGAAGATCAAACTATCCCCAGCTTTGTCACCACAGAGTGTTGCAGCACCAGTTGCAACTACTACAGGCGTTACAGCATTATCGCAGCTTACATCCACTGTTAATAGAACAGCACAGGTAAATCTTAAATCACTTGTAACTTAACCTTCTTGTTCAATCATTAAGAAGACATATCAAGTATTATGACTGTGTTTGCCCATACCCATAGAGTGCTCACTAGTTGTTAAATAGTCAAAACAAACATATTGACATGTTGAATGCTGCCCAATTTTTGTTTTTAACATGAGGTTAATAAAACTTTAATGGTGTAACTGTTTTCCAGGGGCTACAACCAGGACGACTGCACTTACAGGCAGTAACACCACAACAACAACAGTTGGCTGCCATGGCATATCAGCAACAGTTGCAGTTGCACCAGCATCTACAAATACGGCAACAACCAACTCAGCTGCAACAAGTGACACTTGCTCAACCAACTCTCCAACAGGGTCAGTTGCCAAAAGCCAAGGCAAGGAAACGAACAACGCCCACTCCCCCAAAAACTTAACCCCCACCTTCCCTAATAGCGAATAATCAATTATGCCATGTGATTGTCTTTTTGAACTCAATATGAACCTACAATACGTCTTTTCTATATTAATAGCGTTTCTGTGACATAAATAAGGATAAACAGACGCCATTCAGAGCGTTGCTTTCATGTGGTCATCCATAAATAGTAGATACATTACTTGAGGGATTTGCTACATAACAAATGGAAAATTACTGCAGCCAATCACAGTTGTCTATTTGAAAGACATTGCATACATTATGTCACTAGAGGGCGTGATTTATCGAAGGAGTGAAAGGCAATAACAAACTTCAATTTGACTGTATCAGTTAGTTAGATGCTCGCAACTTTGCATGACATGATGGTGTCGTTCTGTTGAACGCTCACGATTTAGATCATTTCTTTATCATACAAGGTGTGGGTATCTATTTCTTTTCTCCAAATGATTCACGATCGAGAAAATACAAAGTTATTTTGTTATACGTGTGATTTCAACACATTATTTTAAATAATAATCATTGTGCAGTTTGCAAAACAAATCCCCTGGCTGGACCTGTTACATCGCAGTTGCATGACATTCTGAACATGGTCTGTTCTGAACTACGTTGTTTTCAGTGGATTTCTGTCTATGACCATATCTGTAATGCACTGTTTTTGTACAGAACACCAAACTAACAATGTCCGCTCATGTTTACTAAATGATCCGTTAATGAATGATTTACATGATTCTGATCAGTCCATTTTCCTACCAGGTACAACTGACTTACAAGTTACCATGGATACACATGTTTTGTCAAATTTCAGCGGCAAAAAATTAATTTTTTGATATTACTCATACTATTGACAATGCAGATGCTATAATATTTACAACTCACTGTGCTGAACACTTATGTGAAATACAAAATGCCTGTCAAATAAACAGCACCATCAAGTCTAGATAAAATCAATGTGTTTTACATAGTTGTAACCTGCTGTAAGAATGACAAGCAAGTAAAACCTACATATCCCAGTTTTAGCAGAAGCAATTTTCACTATGTTGTTGCAACAATCTATTTATAACAGTAAATTAATTCATGATCATGAAATTTGCACAACAATGACATATGAATCAGAATGTGTTTTTAATGAATGATGGCACAGGGAGTGTTTGACTCCCACAGATCAAGCGAAGTACAACTGATGTCGGCTGATCTCACTGATAGTCTTGTGTCTTACAAGTGTTTGGGACATGATGAAAGACATGTTATCCCCGACTCTCCACAATATTGCTCCATCTAATGTGACTTCTGAAAATGTAATGGAATTATCACAGCTGTATATATGTGTGTTTTCAATTGTTTCTCTGCCATCTCAAACTTTTGAATGTCAAAGACATTAAATCTAGATGGTAATTGTATAATTTTTCATGAATTATTCCTTAATATTTTAACATAATAGGTTGAATTTTGATGTGGAATATTCTTTAACTGTGGTATTTCTTAGTCTACAATGTATTTTATTTTTGTAATACTATAGTGTTTTTTTTTTTATATTCATTGTGTAACCATTTGTCCTTCATATATAGAAACTATGGTCCTGTGGAAGTTCACATTGCACGGTAATGGCTTACCAGGTATTATTGTATGTCAAGATTCTACTATATGTTACACTACATAGTAATACCAGCGAACTCAATGCTCTGTAGTATTTTAGTATCAAAACTTTCAATAACTTGAAATTAAATTATTTTATCAAAATTTGTCGTGTGTGTGAATCACTTTGTCATCACTCCTCAGATCATTGTATTTATCAATACAGCACAGACTCCACATCCTATATATATAGTACTGTGAGCACAGATTGTAAATCCCATATAGCATAGCACTGAGCAGAGACTCCATATCCCATATATAATATTAGTGTTTGGTCTCACAGGTAAATTCCCGGTGGCATTCCCGGAGTAAATGAGATAAGAAAGCAATGACAAATTAAGTTCACACTAATACAGCTGGCTGTCTTAAAACTAAGGCTTTCTCAGGAACTGTAAACAAAACACAATAAAGTCACGATAAATAACAAGTTAATGATGCAAATGCAAACCAGAAAAAGATAAAAACAAAGTGTAGTATATTAGTTCTAATTAATATAAAATGGCAGTGGGGAAAATACAATCACAACCACTCCCCAAAACAAAATATATATACAAGTATAGAAACAATAATCAGGTCGAGATAAGAAAATATACCAATATCAAATGAAAATCAGATTGGTAAATGAATAGATAGTGACAGCGATTTCAATTTGTCTATCCATTTAGATACCATCAACTTGTGTAGGTGATCATCGCCCTTGTTAATTTGAAAGATACCAGTAATCGTGATGTCGTTAAAGTTGTGTCCTTGAGACTATGAAGCTGGTTACAACTCTTCTCACATTGCTCACAGTGACAAGAATTTTCATGGTTATAAACAGTCAAAACCAGTTTTATTATGCATTTTTTAAACAAAATATCACTGTCGGCCAAGGACGCCATTACTCTTCCACTTCATGTAAGTCGATCATGATGATTAGCGAGAGGCTTCTTTGTGATGGAATTTTTATAACGCATAATATTGACGAAGGTTCAAAGTATGCCATTTACGAACTGACTGAAAATAGAGGTTAGTAAGACACATCCTACCAGTAGTTTTAAGACATCCTACCAGTAGTTTTAAGACATCCTACCAGTAGTTTTAAGACATCCTACCAGTAGTTTTAAGACATCCTACCAGTAGTTTTAAGACATCCTACCAGTAGTTTTAAGACATCCTACCAGTAGTTTTAAGACATCCTACCAGTAGTTTTAAGACATCCTACCAGTAGTTTTAAGACATCCTACCAGTAGTTTTAAGACATCCTACCAGTAGTTTTAAGACATCCTACCAGTAGTTTTAAGACATCCTACCAGTAGTTTTAAGACATCCTACCAGTAGTTTTAAGACATCCTACCAATAGTTTTAAGACATCCTACCAGTAGTTTTAAGACATCCTACCAGTAGTTTTAAGACATCCTACCAGTAGTTTTAAGACATCCTACCAGTAGTTTTAAGACATCCTACCAGTAGTTTTAAGACATCCTACCAGTAGTTTTAAGACATCCTACCAGTAGTTTTAGTGCTGATTAAATTTGTAACCAGATAAAATACATACCAATCACATCAACATATTGTAGGGCTTAAAGAAAGTAATATAATGCCTAAAGAAAGTGATGCATAAACCTCACAAACCCACCAGACAACTAGAACAGGAGGTTCATAACCTTCGCAAGAAAGTGAACCAATATATGACTTTGTAACCGCCAGTACAATCCACCTGATACTTCAGTCAGTTTCTTTCAATGTTTGAACTTTGCGAGATAAAATATAATACAAACTTTCTCAGTCGATAGATTTTGTATGTACCAAAATGTACATAATTGTAGCTGTCTGCTTCCTGGTTTTAAACTACTTCTATATCAATAACGGAGCCAATAGACAGTGAACAATCTCATATATTGTCATATTGAATGAAAAGCCTGATACTCTTAAAACTGTGCAACATTTAGCGAATAGCTTGTAGAGTCAGAATAAACATCAAATACTTGATGAGCTGCTGTAGGCAGGGAAAACTTGATTGGTGATTTTTATACGATAAACAGCTATCAACCTATTATCATGAAGTGTTACCTAGATGCACACACATAGTTCGAGTATAGGAAATGTTGACATCTCATTGACAATTTCCTACAATCTTGAAACCAGCCAACTAATATCAAAGAAAGCTCACTAAGTACAAATTATATCCATGCATTGTAGTTGAACATGTTTTTCATGTGTAATGGTTAGTTTCGACTGGAAACTACATAATACAAATATTCACAGTCCAATCAAGATGCGTTAGTATTAGTCACAAACATCAGCAACTGGCACGTTCTTCGGGAGAACCCCATCATGATGCTACTGGCTTGTGTCAGATTAGCATACTAATTTTGGCTGGCATATTGTTCTAATAATACCCTTGTTCCGCTTTAAGGATGGGAGGATACCTTCAAGTAAATGATGTTACTTAGATACTCTGGAATAGATTCTACATTTCATTAAAACATAGACATTTCACAGGGATAAAGCTCGTTCATTTCAATAACTACACAAAACTCAGTGGTTTCAGCCCAATGTTGCCTACTAGCAGAATGTGGCAGAAGCCTCTGCTCACCCAATGCAAACTCTGACTTTTTATTCAACTCTCAGAAAAAAACTTATAAAGTGTTACATTCTTGGAGATTTAACATAAACACTACCCTCTAAAATCATACTTGCCAATCAGATGGCAATTCTCTGTAAACAAAAGTATAAATTTAATTCACTTCTCTCCAACCCTAGACATTTTAATCATGGTGAGCAATATATCCCATGTCCAATATCATGCATACTCAGGTGTATTTACCAGTCTATCCTCGGGGGCGGACATCCGGGCATTTTCTACCGCCTGGCAACCCTCGTGGTGAAAACAAAGACCAAAAACTCGCAGAAAATGGTACTTTGCGATGGTTGTTGGGAGTCCCCTGAACAGTGTAATAAAATGAGTCCTACGTGTGTAACATATATGAATTTTACTTAATGTAAACTGTGGATTGAAACCCTAGGTTAAAACTGCATACATCATTTGTTCATCCTAAGTACTGGTGCACATTTCACAAATGTCTTTGTTAAAAATACATTTACTAGCAAAGGGAAGAATGTACAAAAAATAAACCAGAAGTCTGTCAGCTGATAGACATGTAGCCACAGTCCCGTGGAGGGACTGTGATATAGCTTGGTGTTGAAGACGCATATTAAATGAGAAAGGAATATCAAATCCATTTTTAGAATAGTAAAATATTCACTAGGAAATTGATGTTATGAAATATCAAAACAATTAAGCCTGTGGTTTTTCCAAAAAAAACATCAAACACAGTTTTAAGTGAACATTTTTCTTTTACCAAATATGGATAGTTTCACTCCGTCAACATCAGAGTTAAAAGAAGGACAAGGACAAAAGACAACCTAATGGACAACCAGTGATGTTCGAAATCGCCAAAACGATGGAAATTGATGAATTTTAACATCCAGAAAAGAATGCATGTGTAGAATCTGAATCAGAATCAGTAACAGAGATAAGTTGTTGGAACTTCTTTCATTAACACAAAGTATGAACGTATTTCATTACATTGCCCAGAAGTAATAAAGCAAAAAATTTAAACATCAGAGCTTATCAACCATGTGACTGTATAATCTGAAATCTTCCATTTCGTCAGGTGTTCCCTGCTCAACAATAAATGCTGCATGAATTAACAATTGTTTCTGTTCTTCGTCACTTGGGCACTCGTCTTCTTTAAGTGTAACAGTTAACTGTTTGTTTTCATTCATTGTTTCCCATCTATAAGTATAATTCTCACTTCTATGAATAATTAATGAGTGTCTTTGCCTAGATAATTGACTATATAAACACTCGCACTGATGACAGTAAAAATGAATTTCTGAATTAGGCATCACGGTAACACTTTTATTATTTGCATCTATGTAAGTAAAATTTTCAAGTTTACTTTCTTGTTCAACGAGTTGTCTTCTCTTTTTTGTACGACCATACAAACTTAATATACTGGCGATTTCCTCTTCATATGGATTATTATCAGTAGTATGTGTTTGCATATGATTGAGATGACTCGGCAAGGTAAATCTAGTCGTATGTTTCTTATAATTATTATTTTCCTTGATATGTGTTTGAATATGCCGTTTATGTGAGTATAAGTGGGAAAAACTCTTCCCACATTGTTCACAGTGATAAGGCTTCTCCTTGGTATGTGTTCGTATATGATATTTGAGATGACTTGACGAGGCAAAACTCTTCCAACAGAGCATACAATGATATGGCTTCTCTTTGGTATGTGTTCTCATATGCTGTTTGAGATTACTTGACTGTGCAAAACTCTTCTCACAATGCTCACAATGATACGGTTTCTCATTAGTATGCGTTTGTATATGTCGTTTGAGAATAAATAAATGGCTAAAGCTCTTCTCACATTGCTGACAGTGATAAGACTTTTCATTGGTATGTGTTTGCAGATGATATTTAAAAGTTGTTAACAGGCTGAAACTCCTCTCACATTGCTCACAATGATAAGGCTTCTCATTCGTATGTGTTCGTTTATGATGTTCGAGATACGTTGGCCGAGTAAAACTCTTCTCACACTGCTCACAATGATAAGGCTTCTCTTTGTTATGTGTTCGTATATGTCGTTTGAGACCACTTGAATGGGTAAAATTTTTCTCACACAGGCCACACTGATAAGGTTTATCATTGGTATGTGATCGTATATGATATTTGAGAGAACTTAACTGGGTGAAACTCTTTTTACATTGCTCACAATGATAAGGCTTCGCATTGGTATGGGATCGTATATGTCGTCTGAGAGACGTTATGTGGCTATAGCTTTTCTCACATTTGTCACAACGATGTATTTCCATATTCCTGAATTTTCACCTTTTACAATTTTCACATCAAATCAAAATATTCATCATTTTCAATACATGACTCAGAAATGCCAGATGTCCACTTCCTAATAATTCTTGCACTTTTCAAAGTAGCTAGTATTTTGAGAATTCTGCAATTGTGAAAAAAAAAATATACATTTGTAAAAAAGCAAGAAGAATGAAACTAACACCTGGTAGAATGGTTTCACCTTTCTATAAAAGTTTACTTGTGAGGTCAAACATTCATTCATACCTTGTATGACGTCTGGACATAACTATTCCATAACTTTTGTTTGAACTTATTGAATGAATATGGAAATTTGATTAACTAAATTATTGATTTAAAAAATTTTCAGAATTTAACTGAATTATCTGAGATGTTGCATTGAATTTGAACAATGATTGAGCCACTGATTTTATTTTAAGGAGGTATGAGTCAAATTGAGGATTTATCTCCCTGTGTTTTCATTTTAATGTCATCAGACAATTTTTTGAAAGGCAAAAGTCTGAAATGTCATGAAAAAAAGGGTTAAAATTGGCATTTTTATACTGGTTTCTATGGTGATATTATTTACTGATATCTCAAATATTTGCTTAGTGACATGAAAAAGTCATAAATTAATATTGATAAAAATTTAATATTATATTCTCAACACATATCAAAATAATTGACATATAATTTATTGAATTTCAAGGGTAATAATATTTTTGCATTATAAACAATAGATGGTATTACCACAATGCATTGCATATATCAGGTTTGGAAAATGTCATGGCAAATCTGTTTTATTACAAGCCAAAATCAAAGAAAGCTTAGAAAGAGTATTGGAGAGACGTTAAAATTAATTCAAAATTCAAGATTTGCTTTTCAAACGAGAAGCTTGGCAACTAGTATATGTCTGCTATTTGAGGTGCACAACATGAATCAATGTGATTCACATTATCAAAATTTATGATGCATACAGAAAATAAATTTGATTTTTCATCCAATGTTTTTAGTTTAATTAATTCTAGAGCACCTCTGTGACGATTTAAATTTTATTAGATATCAGAAATAGGCTAATAATAGATAATCAATATGCATGTTTATCAACATGAAACTAATCATGTCTGTGGATTACTACAATCACATATTTCAGTGAAATATTGTTCAGTATGTGAAATATTAATGCTATACATGATGTAATCTTTGTAACAGCAAAAACTAACACATAATAAATCCATTTAAATTTGTGTTGAAGTTCGCAATATCCCGCATAATTTCGGGTTTCAACTAGCTTGAATAGAACGTCTCCGAACGCAAAAAAAAAATCACACGTAGAATGCACTCGACACAAGGAACTATCGGTGTAAACTGACTGCTGAGTGCACAACTTTTAGCCCAGCTCATTTCTAAATTGTCTTTAAGTTTCATTTATCATTATTTAGTAAAGAAATAATTGTAATGATTTATTATATCAGTATTCGTGCTGACCAACCAATGACTTCAGAACGATCAAAGTTTCGAAAAACTCCCGGCACTCTTTGTGCAATACGCGTCAGATTAGTGTTGAAAGAACGCTGACCTGCAGCGTCAATGTCGAACTGAACAGTTTGTTACGCATTACTTATTATCACTGCACAAAGCAGCTTTAAATACCACTCATTTGCGTATTCTGATATGTTCAAATTACAAGTCCCTGTCGGGTAACAAAGTTATGTTCAAGTCATCTGGTTACTTTAATCAGTTTAATAAATGTTTTACGCCCTAAATCTGAAAGAAACAGTTGGTTAATTCCATTAAAACATGCATGATTCACGCTAGGAAACTGCTGTCCTTTCAAAGTTATCAAAACATTAGATTATACCATAAATGACTAACTTTATAAACTTACTAGAACCTTTGTGTTCTATGGCTGTTAGACGCGGAAAATTTAATGTTCAAGCCAGAAATAGTATTGAAATATTCACCAGAATACAAGATGAACAGAAATGTTAGGAAATGAATTTCAGTGAAATTAGTTTTTAATGTTTCTTTCCCAACTATATACATTAAAGTTTTTTCTTCCCAGTTTTAGCGTATCATGTGTGCCATTTCACTACAATAACATTACCTTACAAAACATAGTGCGTGATAAAAAAGTTTGTATTTACTGATGCCTGATATTAATAAATAGTTCGGATGTCACATTCTTTTTTTCCCACAGTACGTTTTCAGATGTGACAACTACAGAAAAATGGTCATGCCTTGTGTGGTGATTGACCACAAAATTGAAGGCTGCCTGTGGCAGAGGTACTATTGCATAAAGCACAAAGACCTATAAGAAGATGATTGCGTCAATGTATGACGATTACTAGTTACCTATGTCCTACTTGCCATTCGCAAGGGACGCCGGGAACCAGCCAATAAAACGCACGCTAAAACCCAAAGGCTCATGGGTAGATGCTTGTTTGTAAACAATGACATGCTATGGTCATCTGAAGCGTGCGCAGTTGACTCTCCCGCCTTAATATTTAATAGTGACGTAATTTGAAACAAACGACATTAAAATATGCGACAACAGATGGATCTAACACTTTTATGATAGTATATAGGTCAGTATTTGTGTCCAGGGCAGGGGGGGAGTTGCATGACACAATTGGTTGAAATAATCATCTCATTTGCATAAATTAATATTCATGAGCCATAAAAAACTCGTCTTTTCAGTAAAATTGTGCCAAAATGCTTTCCGACAGCATACATGTACATGTTAGTTCTAAATTGACTGATACTATCGTTACGAGCTGAAAAAATAATCGGAAAAATAATGTATAATAAGACTAGTTACGAACCACATCGAGGTCACGACTCGGTTCAACTGGTTCGTAACCAGTCTTGTGATTGGTTGTTGACAAATGCTGAACAGGCCACGCCTCCAACGGTGTCGTGCGTTCGGACTAACCATTAGGAATTCCTAAATGGAGTCAATTTGTGCAGTTTTCTTGATTTATTCTGCAGATATCGGTAAAATATAGGTAAGGCTTTGGCGAAATTTGAAGGAGCAACTAATATTCTTCAACCTGGTATTTTTTTTAGATTTTATTTTTCATTCTTTTCGTCTGTTTTTTCGAGTTTAAAAAATGTGAGCTGGCTGGAGCCTTCATCCCTTGTCTATTTCTTACACTAGATACCAGCCGATACCCCCCCCCCCCCCCCCGCTAATAGATACTGCGTATTACAGTTGATTATAGTTCCTGGGCTCCCTGTGGTAAGCACAGGTTTTTTCATTACCATTATCTTAGCAAGTTACGAAATTCATGAAGAATGCAGAGGCACGTTTATATTTCACTCTAGTACTATTTTAGAACCATTTTATAGCGAACTATGTTTTGCAAGGTAATGTTATCGTAGTGAACAGCGCACGTGATACACTAACACTTGGAGGAAAGAAACATTCTGTTAACGAATATAGTTGGGAAATAAACATTAAAGACTAATTTCACTGAAAGGGGTTTCCTAACATTTCCGTTCATCTTGTATTCTGGTGAATATTTCAATACTATTTCTGGCTTGAACGGGTTCGATTTTCGGCGTCTAACAGTCATAGAACACAAAGGTTCTAGTAAGCTTGTAAAGTTATTTATTTATTGTACATTATAATGTTTTGGCATTTAGGAAATGATTGCACTTTTCTAAAGCAAGTCTTGTATATTTTATTCTAATTACTAAACATTTCATTCGGATTCAGGGCGTAAAACGTCTTATTAAAGTGATTAAAGTAACCAAGTGACTTTCGCATAACTTTGTTAACCGCCAAGGTCTTGTAGTTCGAACATATTCGATATGCAAATGAGTTCTATGCAAATCTGCTTTGTGCAGTGATGATAAGTAACGCGTATCGAACTGTGCGGAGTTCGGGGCGACTGACGTCGAAACGTTCCATTCAGATCGGATGGCGCCCTATCGTGCCAATCCCCCCCCCCCCCCCCTGGTCCAGGGGCTGTACAAATCTACATCGACTGGCAAGTATTTTCAAACTCGACAAGCCGTGACGAGTGTCACTGCGTCGGTCAACACGACAGGTCGAGATTCGAAAAAGAATCAGAACTGATTTAAATCTACATATACAATATGACCACCCACTGTTGGTAGTATACTTACGACTCCAAATCTGAGATATGTATACCAATGCAGAGAGAAATCAAGCAACCCTTATCAAACAACTACGAACACAAAATGGAAGCTGATACAGCATCGCCCTCTACAGACAAATGTGATGGTAACTTCGTTTTCTGAATTGAGTTTGTGTGCCCGTAGACTCGATTTGCACGCTCTGGTACTAATATACTGCCCTTGACGGTAATTGCTAATATTATATACAGGGACGACCAAGCGGCCCAAATCGCCGAGTGTCCTTCGGGAGCCAAGGCCAGGTTACAGTAGCGTAGTGACAAAAAAACACGAACCGAATCTAGTTTGCTCATGATTTGATGTTCATTGGCTTACCTGTTTTAGCAAATAGAAAAAATCATCACTAATTTACAGAAATTCATTTATTTAATAAAAAGTAGTGACAAAAAAATACACGTTAATTCTTTCATTTTGAGAAATGAGCATTCTCTTGATTTGTAATACTGACTTTTCTTTTACAATTACATTCATTTTAAATTATATACATATTGTCATTAAACGATAGATTGTTATTTCTAAAGATGCAATAAATATATTAATATTAGTAGTAATATAAGTGGATATACTGTTACAGTATTAATCTAATAAACTGATACTGTTCTAGTGTTTATTACGTACCCCACCACAAACACACATTATTCGTTATATGGTAAAAGAGACAAAGGGAGCATATTCGCGTATACATTGATAAAACCCAGAACACTCAAGGGGGTGAAAAGTGTGATATGTAACATCGATTATTCTATATCATTATGCGATGGCCACAATTGGTCACGGATTTAAAAACAGTTCTTCCGTCTCGTAACTTTGTTATTTGATACCGGTGTTCACAAACTTTCAGAATAAGCGATTCGAATTTCGACCACATTCTTCAATATTGCGAAAATCTCCTTCAATTATTATTATTATTATTATTATTATTATTATTATTATGGTTTTATTTCAGACATAGTCCATGTATAAAGAAAAAGATACAAACAAATATGTAATAAAATAAAATAACAAACCATACAGATTTGAAAACTATAGTAAACTGAGTAGACTACCTTTGTCCAATGCTGCACTAAAGTAGATTTCCATCTCACATCGCTATTGAGCAAGGCACACACGAGCGTATTGTTTGATGTTTATAGTCGATCCACAAAGCATAAATTAGCTTTCTATATAAACCGGTAAATGTATTTGTACGGTTTTCAACGAACATAGTGCTTGCGCTACAGTCACGGGCGTACCCCAACAGTTTACGAACAGCGTTATTATAACTGACCCGATTGGCATTAACAGTTGATTTTCTATACATACACCATAACTGGCAGCAATACAAGCTAGAACAGAATGTTTAAAATAGCAAAATTTTTATTTCGTGGCTACAGTTCTTAAATTTACGTAGCATAATGTTTGCCCGCACACAGAATAAACGTTTCTGACAATCAATGTCCGCATCGTCTTTCAGGTCACGAGTTATTTTATGTCCTAGATAATTAAACTGGTCAACAAAGTCAACATTATTATTATATAAACACAATGGTGGGCAAATGCCCATGCAATTACGATCATAGAAATGCATAGATTTAGACTTGGTTGAGTTGTAGGTAATGTCATGGTCTTCAGCGTATAACTCACAAATATGTAACATTTTGCGCAAACCTTTAATAGAGGGCGCAATTACACACATATCACCTGCGTAGCTCAAATTGTTTATAACTCTATGGCCAATAAGACAGCCACACGGCATGCTATTGAGTGTTACACTGAGATTATCCATACAAATACTAAACAGCGCTGGAGACATTACTCCTCCCTGTCGAACTCCATTGGAAACATTAACAAATTGTGAGATGGTACTTTCCCATCTAACACAGTACAACTGGTTGCAATACCAATTTACAAGAACACGAATGATATACGCTGGAACATAACGTTCAATACACTTGTTAAATAACGTTCCATGGTTTACTCTGTCGAAAGCCTTGGACGCGTCAAGAAAACACACAAATACACTGCTACCAAGGCTATTATACTGGCGAATGGTTTCTTTTAAGAGCAGAATACAGAGGTCTGTGGAATGTTTCTTTTTAAAACCAAACTGGTTGTCTGTAGTTTCAAAAAAAAACTTGTCACACCTCTTGAGTAATATATGTTCAAAAATTGTTGACAACACAGATGTTATTGCAATAGCACGATAATTGTCTGTGCTGGTAATATCTCCAGTTTTATTTTTCAAGAGCGGCACTATAACAACTTTCATCATAGACCGAGGGAGTGTGCCGTGCACAAAGAATGGCGACATACACATTGACAAATGCGGAGTAACCACAGTCCCTCCACAATGAGGGACTGTGTACTAACACTGGGAGCCGCACTTACTTCAAGTGTTCCGCACCATCCAAACCACTAGATTTTTCGAGCGACAATTTTTTAATAATCCCATCAATTTCCACTGAGGACACATGAGCATTTTCGTGAATTTCAGTGATATGATTTAGCACTTTAGTCTTATACGTGTCATTCGTGACGAGTTCAGAGACGATTCAAAACATTCCCAACAAAAGATGGAATGAAAGTGGCGTATGATTTCATGACTTCTTTCCAGAACGAGCGTTCGTCTTTATTTAAAAGGTGAGTGGCTAGTTTGTCTGCAGTCATACGAGAATGTGCAGATTTGCAGTTGCGCAGTGCGAGCTTGAATTCGGCCCTCGCCGATCTCATAGTGTCATGAACAGCGCCCTCCATTGGTTTGCCAGCAAGACGCCTAATTAGGACCTCGAACTAAAAAAGTGAAACAAAATATGCTGTCCAACTGTAAGGCCATCGCTGATTGGTTATAAAGTTGGACGATGATTTCAAGATGGCGTCACGCACGACTTTGTTATAATTTAGATTTCTTCCATATTCTCATGTTCTTGGCTGTGCTCATAATAATTTAGTACTTCACAGTTACTTTTACAATGCACTCGCAACCATTTTTTTTCTGTGACATTGTTAGCTCTGTGGCACAAGGGTTCAAATAACATTCCAATTGACAAAATGTGATCCTGAAGTGGCAACACTTTGGCTAGTACCATTATACACAAAGATTTTGTAGATTTCATAATTCAAACTGAAACCGAGGTTTCACTCTACTCCCCCTAAACCCCAACATTCTTTCCCCATCCTTGTAATAGACCATTTTCCGTACACTGCGAGAATCACGCGTTATGCGTGAAATCGAACGTAAAAACAGGACAAACAAAGGTCATAGCGTCGTAGTGGCGTCAAACATCGCGTGGGATTCGACAAACGCGAAAGTATTTTGGGGACATTTCCATGCTTAATAATGTGCTGTCCACATTTGATGATAGGCAATTTCGATTAAGTAAGGGTATTCGGAAGCAATATTCCTCTGTCGAAGATCGGCCGGTCGGTGTGAGCTACGAAATAAGGAAATTTGAGTTCAAAATCAAATCGTTCGATTTTTGCGGCAGACGTTCGACGCGCGTCTTTCATGCATCTCGTGAGATCTCACAATTGTACGGGAAATCACCCATTGTGCATGCTTGTCCATATAACTATACTGCCCTCAAGAGGGGCTCAATATACAATTTAAATGGGAGAGGGGCAGCGTTAGTATTAGAGTTATGGGTTGGGGGGGGGGTCCAGAGTACGTAAAATAGTGACAATGACATTAATTTACTTCTTTTGGGAATTTTTTAGTCTGAAATGAACAAGATATTAACATTTAGTTCCATACACGAATGCTCAAGAAAATAGATCAGAATTAACTATGCTTTGACTTTCAAATTTTCTGATACAATGTGACTACTTTACCTATTAAAATTTGTCCTTGACAAATGAAGGCTTGAACAACATCGCTCTCTACAGATAAATATGTTAGTAACTTTGTTCAAGTTCAAATTTTGAACTGCAGAACATGTTATTGCAACACATACTGGAGAGATTTTTTGCTGGTTTACATCTTTTGGAAATCTGTTTACATATGTGTCGCCACCAAATGGGGTCTATTTTTTAAACCAAAATGTCTCAAATGGAGTCCTATTTTGAGCAAACGTGTCTTTATTTTTATTTGGCCCAAAATTATTGAAAAAAAATATATATACAAGTGTGCAAATCAAACTTTTAGCATAAAAAGTCACAAAAACACTCTAAATAACAGAATTATAACTAGAAAATAATTACTTGGAGACAAATCTAGTGATTTTTGTATTTTTATTGGAACATTGCAGATACTCACTGGGACAGTGTCTAAAACCAGGCACTGATTGTATATTTATCCTCAACACCATTCCAAGCACAGTTGTTCTTCATAATGAAATCTAAACTACTGTATGCCTCTTTGAGGCTACTTATGTCATTACAAAATATTTATAAAGAAATACACTCAGCACAACAAACCCATTTCTTTCATCTTTATAAATTTCAATGGCAGTTAAATACGTCAAGCCTATCAACGAGCACAGAGCCCAACGTCATTTAAAAATGTTTCAATTTTATTTAATTGGCCAATGGAACCCTCTAGTTTCAATTTAAATAGTAAAATTTATAAATATTTGTAAAGATGAAGGGAAGGGAATAAGCTATTGTTGCGCAGAGAGTATATGTACAACCAAAATTGAATTTCAGAAATATTTGCTTGATAGAAGTCTTATTCCGCACATCTAATCAATTGCACTACACACCCCCTTTCTCATATGCATGATTACTCCAAAATGTTGCCACTAACTGCATTATAAAACTCTCTTCGCTAAACACAATTTACATTACAATTGAGTACTAGTAGGTCTTGAACACCATGTAATACATACAAAAGAACAATGGCGTAAGTAAAATTAAATAATTATTTAAAAATAAGACATAGAAATAAAATTATTTACAGTAAACATTGCACAGATGACAATCATTAACTGAAATCTAAACATGCACCAGCAAGAAATAAGCTGTAGTTTTGGAATATCACCCCCACCCCACCAGCAACCCCACGAACATCCCACCACCCCCACCCCACCAGCAACCCCACGAACAAAAACACCAGCAACCCCACGAACATCCCACCACCCCCACCCCAATTCCGTCAACCACTATTCCATCACAGGCTTCTGTATGGAGCCTTAAACTGATCTTCAACTACAACTACAGATTGATTTCATTTGTAAAAGTTTTTTCAAAGATTTACAATATACTTATCAAAATTCACAGGCACGTGGAATCATTACCTTGATTTACAGCAGTTTTGAATATACACAAGAGTGCACCTGAGAATATTTGTAGATTTATCTCAAACTTCACGATCTTAAGTCATTAGAGAAAATACATGATTATTGCACTTGTGTGTTATGATATGAACTTGAGATCGTCTGTTACTAATACTGCCACCTTCAACAGCTGAATCTACCCTATACCAGAAATAACAATAGTATGCCTTGATTACAAAATTATACAAATTGCATATCTTGTATTTTAAAAATTAATAAATCTTAGTGTCAGACATCAGCATTAGTGACAGTTTCTATCACCCCATTTGTCTGGTAGTGTTAAACTTCAGGCACGCTAACAGTTTCTATTACCCCATTACTATGCTCGGAACTAATGTGTCTGCAAAAAACAAAACAATGTCGTAAATTAAATAATGTTTATAAAACTTTACAGCATATTAAAACAGTAAAATGACAATTTGAAAAATTCTTTTGAGAATTAATTATTCTTGGTGTCACACCCAGAATTGAAGTAGAGCCAAGGTTGTGAAGGGCATGAAATAAGTATGAACAGTATGAGTAAATTGCACAGTTAGCACCTTTGGTTAGTGCTGGTAATAATCAGTTAAAGGGAACCTCAATCCAAACAACATAATGACCCCTAAAGAAAAAGCTCCACAAATGTGGGAGAATGCAATTTACACTTCTTTTATAACAGTTTTCATTCTCTAGATATTCAACTTTTCATCGTTAATAAGTAGTCAGCCATCTTGATTCTCAAGCAAAGGATTATGGGTAAAGTATGACATCATAGAATCTGTTGTCAGAAATTGAGAAAATTATTTCATCTATAACATGAGAAATACTGATGCGAATTAGTTCAAATTTTCGTTGTACATATTACTCATGTATATAAATATAGTAATGGAAATGGGAATTTTACAAATACACATAAAGTGAAGATATTGTTGAAAACGTTAAAAAAATAAAAATCAATATTTTAGTTGTGAAATATAGAATGTCACTTTTTTGTCCCCTTTTTGCACTCAACATGTGATATATCACCTATATAACCTACTCACGTTGGTAAATTGTATACAATATAAGGAAATTTTAGCATTTGGTAGAAAAACATAAAAATAAATATTTTCAGTTCTGTTTCCATGACAACTATTTTATAAGCATGGATGGCACCAGTACATGTATGCTACCAATTTCTAAACTTTCAGCCAATTTGAAGTTCAACTTTTGAAGTTATAGATGAAATCATTTTCTCAATTTCTGACAACAGATTCTATGATGTCATACTTTACCCATAATCCTTTGCTTGAAAATCAAGATGGCTGACTACGTAATACTGATGAAAAGTGGAATATCTAGAGAATGAAAAGTGATACAACAAAACTGTAAATTGCATTCTCCTACATTTGTGGAGCTTTTTCTTTAGGGGTCATTATGTTGTTTGGATTGAGGTTCCCTTTAAAGTGAGACGACAAGTATTTTGTTGTTTGAGCAAATGTAAATTGGGTACAATTATAAATGTAAAGTGAGTTAACAATAATTGGATAACGTTAGGCATACTTGATTAGTGCAGGTAATAATAGGGTACTGCGAGTCACAGTAGGTTAGGTTATGTGAGCATACTAGTAGTTGGCAAGGTGAGCCTGATTGGTAAGTGCAGCATGTCATTTGTGGTTAGAACAGGCAATACTTGTAATTGTGTACTATGACTTGGTCAGTGCATGCAATAATCATGTACTATTAGCAATATTTGATCAGTGCTGGTAATAATTGTGTACTGCAAGTGATATTTGGTTAGTGCTGGTTATAGTTCAGTCATATATGGTTAGTATTGATTTATAGTACTGCAATTCATATTAAGCTATTGTTGATAATAGCACTGCAAGCTATAATTGGATAGTGCGATTAATAATCGAGTGATATTTGGTTAGTGCTAGTAATAATCAAGTGATATTTGGTTAGTGCTAGTAATAACTATGTATTGACGGTTTATGTAATTTAATGCATTTAAATTTAATAATAGGGTTAGTGCAGGTAATATGCATCATAGCATACATGCCATGCCATGCTTTATAAACATGCAACAATGGCTACTGGGGTAATTCATTACCAGTATAGCATACATTAATAGTGCACCGTACTGTGGATTATTACAGTGAAAACTACAGAGATTTTGTCATTAAGATTGCCCAGGATGTTGTAAAATTTGTTTGTTTCAAAATATTGACGATTGCCAGCAGACTTTTTTTTTTTTTACGTAACTGGAAATCAAATCTACGCACTATGTGTTTATGTACGACCAGGATACAATTTATTTACTGACAGACTTTGACTACAGTCGAGACATATATACGTGTAGAAGTAATGTAAAAAGTCTGTCGGTAATCAACAATATTTTGAAAAAAGGTATGCAATCAGTTGTTCTGATCTAACATTAAGTGCAATCTCTCTGTCAAAATCTTGGTGGGTTTTACTGTAAGGCACTGACAGCTTAGTCAGGTATTAGCTCAGTAGTCACTGTATTTCAAGTAATGAATGTCATGTAGGATGCAACGTATATGTCAAACATTGCAAGGAATATTTGCATGGGCCATGAACTGTGTTTTTTGACAATACAGAAATCTATATGATATTTACATGTACATATCCAGATGTCTAGGTGCTGTTCACATGTGCATAGCCTGAAGTTCTTAATATTTAACAAGTGTGTATTATTTACTTTATAAAACGATTCAAATTTCATGTAAAAATGTTTTTTTTTTTTAGACTTGTACATCGCATGGATGACAACATCATGATTATAGCATTTTAATAACATTTGAAAGGAAAGTCTAGTTTTATCACATTTTATAAAATGAGCCTGCATAATTATATCCATATTTTGAAAAAAAAAATTAATCAAGGCCAGCAGGCAATGGGAAATTATGTCCATTTGGTTCAAAAATATTCTGGCATTCAAATTGTCCACAAAGGTAAGCATCTTACATTGATTAAGAATACAAAGTAATTGTAAAAAATAAAGACAGTTCATGACCCCTGGCACCCACATAACAGGGAGACAACAAGAGGTAGAGCAAATCACTATACCTTCCCCAAACCTGAGACAAATCACCAACCGAAGCAAGCAGGATAACGTTATAATATATCGCTAATGCTGAAGGAGAGAACAAATCAACAGGTTAAGTTTATTATGACAAGATGACAGGTTTGAATCCACATTTTCATCTCACAGGAATAAAGATCAATACATACATTAATACCAAGCAGGTTTTATTTGAGTCAAAATCATGCCTTAATTAGTAGAAAATAATTTAGGTTGTGGTTGTTATAATAAATACCTTATGGGATTTTAGAATAAATACCCGATTTTAAAATAAATACCCGATTTTTGAATAAATACCCGATTTTTGAATAAATACCCGATTTTTGAATAAATATCCGATTTTTGAATAAATACCTGATTTTAGAATAAATACCTGATGTGATGTTGTGGTACTGTATTCAACTGATGTACATTACTTTATTTTGACTGTGAAATGCAAACAGTAAAGGGAATTCAAATACCGACACTCAAAACAACTGTAAACAGCTTTCATTTCAAATTCCCACAAAGAAAATCGCACCATTCTGTAGACGTGCAGATTTCACTGAGGTCTTTAAAACCATGTCAGTCACTTTTGGGTTTGTAATATAGATATGCTTTTAATAGAGCAAAAATGGTATAGATATTTCTAAAGTGTGTGGCAAAATCATTAATAATATAAACTGACCAACCAAATTTATCTTTACATTCAGTATTTGTAAATTGTTTGAAATCTGTTAAAATATTCATTCTATGGAGCTTTCCCATAATGTGGATGTTATATATACCATTCGTTATTTATACAATACTGACTAAACTAAATAATCAGACAAATTATCATACCCTTTACATTATATGCTAACTATGTCAAATTCACTGTGTTATAACCCAGAGCGAAATGCCAATGTAAAATGAGATACTTTGTGTGTACATTTATCTTGTGTACATTCTCATGTTGTAGCAAGTGCCTGTAACACCCTTGACAACGACGATACTACACATATATATATTTTGTAAATTTTAATTTGTGAGAACTACTTCTGATTTTGTCATTATGATTTATTGAAATCACTGTAAAAGTCAGGAAAACCAAATTTTGTACATGTAGTAGTGAACATTTCACTGGGATATTTAAGACAGTAAGTCACAGTGACTATTATGAAATTTCGTCCTCCACAAAAGCCTTCAAATTATCAAAGAGTGTCGTTTGAGAGTAAAAAAAATAATCAATTCACAGCTATATATACATTACACCGGAAGCTTCAATATAAAATGATTTTAGATTAAGCATAATAATTGATGGCATGTAATAATCTACATATATATATGCCTCTTTTGGTATGCACACAGTAGTTGGAAACTGTGTTGTTACAGGGAAGTATCTGGATATCTTGATAAAGGTGTGATATATATTGCCATCTAATACAATATAAATAATCAATAATACATATTATTATACATCTATCACCGTAACGCCATAAGTTACAGTCTGCCGTAATTTTGCGTTATTTTACGGGGTATTTTAATCCTACCATATAAGGAATGATTACGCGCGTAAACGTCCTCGAATAATAAAAACCGACATGGCAGCCCCAAAGGTTTGACCGGACTACACACAAAGAAGTTTGCTGATTCTGTTCTAAACTTTTTTGGATTTCGGCATTCCCATGATGTATCCTTGAAGGAAAAGATGTAGATTATTACGTGAATACCTCAAAGTATGCAGTAAGACAGCACACCGCGCATTGACCTCCGCTGCGCATTGGTCTATACTCCAGCTGTACCGTTTTCGTGCATACTTTGAGGTATTCTCGTAATAACCTCATATTACAGGACACCCATACGAGTCTTTTGATACTCGACATTCTAATTTACATTTCACCAGAGATACTATAAGCAACTAAATCTGTGAAGAGTAAATATGCACATATCGTGGTATTTGAACCTACTTTGAATTCTGTGCATTTGTCATCCATTGTCTGATTAAAGGTACTAAAAATCCACCAAGGAGTATCTGTGTAGGATGATATATCAATAGTGGTATAGAGATGTGTGATAAATGATCAAAACCGTGATAAATAATCTTCAACATTGGAATACCTATAGGCAGGAATCACCAGGTTAATATGGTTAGTATCAATAATAATTCACATGACATATGAAAGAATACTAAAATGACATTTGTCACAAACAATTATAACAAACAATATGAAAGAAAATTCTTAAATCTCATTAATTTTTTACATTGTACAACACAAACAGCATATCCTTTTGCCAGCGAGTCAATATTATTAGTCAACATCAGGCAGTAAATGCTGACAGTCAATACGAGGCAGTCACCCACATGCTGGTCAACAAACACCAGTCAGCCAATGCCATTAGCCAGCCAACTTCAGTAATCAATTACATACATTGCCCGAGAGCCCCTCCAAGCATGAGCAACAATCTCAACAGATGTTGTGTTGATATGCACAGGTAGACGGAACTGACTCTAATTAATCACATCCAACACTAGTGCATCAAAAAACGCATGCAAAACACAACAGCAATGCCTAGGTCATGCAATGTTTCATGAAAAAGAGCAGTGGTAAGATTTTGCATGACTCTGAAAGCTCGTATACAATAGTGACTAAAAGGGTAAAAAAATAGACACATAGAGGTTCTTGTGAAGCTCTCGTGAAAAAATTACAATCAGGAACTGAAACTCAATTTAATGCTTTCTATTAGATGACCAGGAAATTTAGAGTTTATATTGTCAATTGTCCAGACAACCACTTTTTTTTGTCATTAGGTAACCTTGGAAATACAAATGTAAATACAGAAGTTACACTCCTGTGTAGACCAGTGTAGTACTGATGGTAACTGCATTTCAAACAGATTTCTTCGTGCAGTTGAAAAACCAGATCCTGGTCACCAACAATTTAGATCTGGCTTTGACGTTTGCCAGAGTTGAATTATTTTGTTTTTATTGTACATTACTTTGTTTTTATCCGCTTGACTTCGTCGGCAGCGGAGCTAAAAATGCTGTTAGCCTATTAAGATATACAACTAAATGCCTTGCACTGCAGTAGAAACAGCTATAATTGCACCCTAGTTAGTCATTCCAACAACTTACCTAATGTGAGAGATTTGTGTGTTGCACAAAACATAATACACACTGTATCGGCTGGACTATATCCTAATCTTTCAATTCGAGATAGTAAAAATGTCAATAAAATTAAACCTAGTTGCAGAATGAGAACTGTAAATGACAAAAAGAAAATGCACAATAATTTAGAATTAGAATGGGTATATTTAGTTATTACAGGGTTTTGATTAGAATCAGGTACAGGTGTCTCTTGTTGACAGGATTTGTCAGCCAATTAGAGCATGCATTACTTAAATTCGTATGCTGCTCTAGAAAGTGTTTTGTAACACAAGTTTAGATTGGCTTCTGATCCCAGGAGACTTGAACATGATTTGTATAGACTTTTGCATTGTCACATCATACGTTTACATTTTTGACAACCAACATGCAAATGTCACTCACAATCTGCTGTGACAACGTATATACGAATGTGTTTTATCATTATTTTATCCCTGGGTGTCAATGGCCAATTCTGGCCAACCAATCACTGTGCACACGCAAGGGCGCAAAATGTAACAAAATGCAACAGACTATAAGTATAGTTGAAATACAAACAGACAAATTAATTGCGACGAGTTACATAAAAATTAAATAAGATTGTAATTGCAGGAAACAGTAAAATATAAATGAAAATGTCACACATGGGATGATCCATTGTATGTATGTGCCTCTTTACAGCATTATGCAAGACCCAAAATACCAGAATGTGTGACCAGGGATTGCGTTAACCCCATATTTGGCTTCCCGGACTCCAATTATTAAAGAGGGACCCAGTTTTTCAGGCAAGCTGGGGTCCAATCTCTAATAAAGTTAAAGGGTAAAATTTCAGTTTCATAAAATTTTGTAAGTGGGACATGTCTTGCTGAGACAATAGCGCAAACCCTGGTGTGACCTTTAGGGGTCATGCATAATGTAGATGGGGGGGGGGGAGGGGGTTACTTACCAACACAAACTACACAAAGTAGATGAAACCGATCTAAATCTAAACTTGTACTTGAAAACGTTTCACAGAAAGTGGTATAGATTATTAGTAACAGCATACCACTACCAACTTGACCAAATGGTGGCTTGGTCCGTTCTAACCAGTCTTTTATAAAACGTCTGACAAACTAGAAAAAATACAAGTTGAGAAAATGAATTGATATTTTGTATCTAGTACATTGTAGTAAACTACTGGTATGTATAATAATGTATGGTACTAGTGTACATTAACCACTATCTATTGTAGACTTTATGTAGTGTTGTCTATGGTACTAGTCTGCACGTACATGTGCTACCATCTATTGTAGACTTTATGTAGTGTTGTCTATGGTACTAGTCTGCACGTACATGTGCTACCATCTATTGTAGACTTTATGTAGTGTTGTCTATGGTACTAGTCTGCACGTACATGTACTACCATCTATTGTAGACTTTATGTAGTGTTGTCTATGGTACTAGTCTGCACGTACATGTGCTACCATCTATTGTAGACTTTATGTAGTGTTGTCTATGGTACCGGTCTGCACGTACATGTACTACCATCTATTGTAGACTTTATGTAGTGTTGTCTATGGTACTAGTCTGCACGTACATGTACTACCATCTATTGTAGACTTTATGTAGTGTTGTCTATGGTACTAGTCTGCACGTACATGTACTACCATCTATTGTAGACTTTATGTAGTGTTGTCTATGGTACTAGTCTGCACGTACATGTACTACCATCTATTGTAGACTTTATGTAGTGTTGTCTATGGTACTAGTCTGCACGTACATGTGCTACCATCTATTGTAGACTTTATGTAGTGTTGTCTATGGTACTAGTCTGCACGTACATGTACTACCATCTATTGTAGACTTTATGTAGTGTTGTCTATGGTACTAGTCTGCACGTACATGTGCTACCATCTATTGTAGACTTTATGTAGTGTTGTCTATGGTACCGGTCTGCACGTACATGTACTACCATCTATTGTAGACTTTATGTAGTGTTGTCTATGGTACTAGTCTGCACGTACATGTACTACCATCTATTGTAGACTTTATGTAGTGTTGTCTATGGTACTAGTCTGCACGTACATGTACTACCATCTATTGTAGACTTTATGTAGTGTTGTCTATGGTACTAGTCTGCACGTACATGTACTACCATCTATTGTAGACTTTATGTAGTGTTGTCTATGGTACTGGTCTGCACGTACATGTACTACCATCTATTGTAGACTTTATGTGGTATTGTCTATGGTACTAGTCTGCACATACATGTACTACCATCTATTGTAGACTTTATGTAGTGTTGTCTATGGTACTAGTCTGCACGTACATGTACTACCATCTATTGTAGACTTTATGTAGTGTTGTCTATGGTACTGGTCTGCACGTACATGTACTACCATCTATTGTAGACTTTATGTAGTGTTGTCTATGGTACTAGTCTGCACGTACATGTACTACCATCTATTGTAGACTTTATGTAGTGTTGTCTATGGTACTGGTCTGCACGTACATGTACTACCATCTATTGTAGACTTTATGTAGTGTTGTCTATGGTACTAGTCTGCACATACATGTACTACCATCTATTGTAGACTTTATGTAGTGTTGTCTATGGTACTGGTCTGCACGTACATGTACTACCATCTATTGTAGACTTTATGTAGTGTTGTCTATGGTACTAGTCTGCACGTACATGTACTACCATCTATTGTAGACTTGCGTAGTGTTGTAATGTTGTAATGCATGTACCACCATCTACCTCAAAAACTCAACATAAAAAAACTCACATTCCAAATTCATTAAAAAAAAATTGCATCCTTCTAATTCTATCGTTTTTATGCAAAACATAGGACGAAAATCATTAATATAACGCAAATTAAAAAAAAACAAGCCATGCATGGCACAGTCCCCGTTAGTTATCAAATTTAAGATATATAGTTTTGTTTATAGTAATATAGCGGGAATATAACCATGTCAGGAATATGATTTTTTTTAACATTAAAATGATTGACATTTGTATCTGATCTTCAAACATATACTTGTCCATATTGCGAGAAATTGCTCTGGAACAGCATTCAAAATCAGCCATTCTGAATACATGTATATATATAACATGATGTATAACGAATATATAAAATTTAATTATAATAAGTCAAAGCATTCAAGAGATATGGCTCTAGAAGCCCAATCATTAAAACAAAATGGCCACCAGGCAGCCATTTTGAATCCAATCTGAAAAATAAAATGACGAGCATCAGGAACCCGTAATGTCTAATGTATTTACCTATTTGAAAGAAATCCACCCACAAATGCTTGATATTTGATGATTTTTTAGCACAAAATGACCACCATTCGGCCATTTTGAATAGGATAGTCAAACCAATATATCTGTTTATGACATGATGTATAACGAATATTTCAAATTTGAAAATATTATCAGTCAAAACAAGTCAGAGATATGGGTCTAGAAGCCCATTCATTAAAACAAAATGGCCACCAGACAGCCACTTTGAATCCGATCTGAAAAATAAATGATGTGCATCAGGAACCTGTAATGTCTAAGATATGTACCAAGTTTGAACGAAATCCATCCATAAATGCCAGAAATGCTTGATATTTGATGATTGTTTAGCACAAAAATGGCCACCATTTGGCCATTTTGAATAGGATCATCAAACCAATATATCTGTCTATCTATGACATGATGTATAATGAATATTTAAAATTTGATCATAATCAGTGAAAGCAAGTCAGAGATATGGCACGTGAACCACATTCATAAATACAAAATGGCCGCCAGTCGGCCATTTCAAATCTTATCTGAAAAACAAAATTATTTGCATCAAGGTCCCATAATGTCTAATGTATATACCAAGTTTGAACAAAATCCATCTATAAACAGCCTAGAAATGGTTGATTTTTAGGATTTTTGACACAAAAATGGCTGCCATTCGACCATCTTGAATCAGATCGTAAAACAAAATGATGTGCATCAAGGGCCAAAAATGTTGAATGGATATACCAAGTTTGAACAAAATCCATCTGTAACTAGCCGGGAAATGCTTGATTTTGATGATTTTTAGCACAAAAATGGACGCCATTCGGCCATCTTGAATCAGATCGTGAAACAAATTGACGTGCATATGTATAATATCATGTATGATGTATGTGTGAAGTTTGATTGTGATTGGTCCAGGCATTTCTAAGATACAGGTCCGGACGCACGCACAGACACACGGAGGTCAAAACATAAGTCCCCGTTTTCGGACTGCGTCCGAACGGGGACTAAAAAAAGGTTGCAAAACTTGATATATGTTTTACAATTAATAAATTATGTTGGGAATTCATTACATGTAACACTGTCTACAGTACTATTCTGCATATCTGCACCACAACCTGTAGTAATCTGTATGTAACAAGTCATTGTCAATGACACGTCCCCAGTTCCGTTCATATTTGAGTGACATATACATTCAAAGCAGATCATGACCGAAATGCACCTGCATATGTACAACACATTGTACTAAATCTGAACAAAATCAATCCATGCATGACTGAAATCTGGTTCCGGAATTGTGAAAATACATGATTTTAATGCATTTTCGGTCTTAAAATGGCCATCATTCAGCTATTGTTAATGAGATCATGAAACAAATGCACATATCTATTTGTGACATGATGTACCATGTGTGTGTGAAGTTTGAACTTGATCAATCCAGACATGTCTTGGATACGGATCCAGAACTGAATTATTTAAGAAAATGGCCGCCAGTCGGCCATTTCGAACTTGATCCGGAAAAAAAAATGACGTGCATCAAGGTCCTATTATGTTTAATGTAAGTACCAAATTTGAACGAAATCCGTCCATGCATAACTGAGATCCGGGTTCGGAATGGTGAAAATGTGCGATTTCAATGCATTTTTGGCCTTAAAGCGGCCGGCATTTGGCCATCGTTAATGAGATCATGAAACAAATGCACATACATATTTGTGACATGACGTACCTTGTGTGTGTGAAGTTTGAACTTGATCAATCCAGACATGTCTCTGATACGGATCCAGAACTGAATTCTTTAAAACAAAATGGCCGCCAGTCGGCCATTTCGAACTTGATCCGAAAAAAAAAATGACGTGCATCAAGGTCCTATTATGTTTAATGTATGTACCAAATTTGAATGAAATCCGTCCATGCATAACTGAGATCTGGGTCCGGAATGGTGAAAATGTGCGATTTCAATGCATTTTCGGCCTTAAAGCGGCCGCCATTTGGCTATCGTTAATGGGATCATGAAACAAATGCACATACATATTTGTGACATGATGTACCTTGTGTGTGTGAAGTTTGAACTTGATCAATCCAGACATGTCTCGGATACGGATCCAGAACTGAATTCTTTAAAACAAAATGGCCGCCAGTCGGCCATTTCGAACTTGATCCAAAAAAAAAAATGACGTGCATCAAGGTCCTATTATGTTTAATGTATGTACCAAATTTGAACGAAATCCGTCCATGCATAACTGAGATCTGGGTCCGTAATGGTGAAAATGTGCGATTTTGATGCATTTTGGGCCTTAAAATGGTCGCTATTCGGCTATCATTAATCGGATCATGAAAAAAATGCATGTGCATATGTCCCATATAATGTGTGATGTATGAGTGAAGTTTGAACATAATCGGTCCATGCATGTTCGAGATACAGGTGATCACAGATGCACGGACGCACGCATGCACGCACGGACGCACGCACGCACACAGGGCGAAACATAAGTCCCCGTTTTCGAACTACGTCCGAACGGTGACTAATAATGTCAATGGAGTTAGTCATACCTGTCCAATAAATAATGGAGCAACTACTGTGATAGAGAGCTGTAAAAATATTGATGAAACTGGAACTGCTGAAGAAACTCCCAGCTGTGTAAAAAAACATAAACATGTATATGCATGTGTGTATATATGCACACATTCCACTGTGAAATACTTAATTTTAGCTGGAATTAATTTTTGCTGAAAAGACTTTTTGTGTGTTTTGTATGGAATGTATTTTCACTGATTTTTAAGGAGTTGAATGTAAAATAGAGGAAAAAAAGGTATATTCGCTGGATTTTATTTTCACTGAATCATTCCTTCAGGGAAAATTAATTCCAAGCATAAATTATGTATTTTACAGTATCTTAAAACATAGTTGAACTCTGGTGACGTTGCCTGTTTGTTTCAATATGCATAGTCATAATTAATTTTGAATTAAAGCAAGTTTTAGGATTGAAACAGCAGTGGGAAAGCAGTCTACCGAATGTCCTCGATTGATGAAAATATCTTACAAATTCATGTCTAATTTGTTTAATTATTTTAAGGGACATAATTTCCAGGTTTATTCAAAGTAATTCAGATATTTTAGTATAAAAACAAATGCCTCATCTCAGAAAAAATGCCGCATTCAGACGTGAATAGATTCGTAAAACATGCAAGACACTAGAAAATCTTAGCTGGTTTTTGTCTAAGTATTTTGTACAGGTGTCTGTCAAAAATTGATGATTTACTGAGACAAATATAAATTGCAAATAGTTAGTTGGTGTCCAGTGGAGATAGAAGTCAACAGTACTGTTGCCTCCTGAGAATCTACATCTTCAAACACTGCAATCTTTGTTTTTGAAGTGAGTTTTTAAATGAGTATAATAAAAGCTCTATAATTTTGTTCGAATAGCTGATACAAATTCCTGTGAATTTTGATTTTTAAAATTTATATACTTCAACAAAAAAATGTACAGAATACATATTTTTGAGTACAATTTTCCTTTTAAAATGTGGATGCAAGGTTTTGTTTTTTATGTATTTCTTAACTTTGGACTAAACTAAGATTTTCTATTGGCTTCAGATCTTGATCAAAAGTTTGGAGCAGGAGTGCTTATATCGATTATCTGATATCTTGTTTCTGCAACAAATCTCTCCATGAGTTAGCATTAAAACCCAGTCTACATGTATGTAAATGAGTCTCTATGTGGTAGTTGAGCACGGTAACTGAGCTTCTCAGTTTTCATGAAGATACGAGTTGAGCGTACGCTCACTTTCAAAAGTAAGCGTGAAGCCAAACAATGGAATGCTCGAGTGCGCTCACTTTTAAAAGTAAGCGTGGGAACAAACCATGGAATGCTGATAATGTAATGAGAGCTACGCTCAGTTGACACAAGTTCACATATTAACATGAGAGGATGTTTGTTAAAACAAAGCAATCATGTTAAATAAATATTGTAAGAAGGACGCATTAAAAAATAGTCTTCCTCTATTCATTGTTAGAAGCGTATCAGCGAGTTGAGCTAGACTGGCAAAGTTGTGACTTCTTTTTTGTTTTACAAAAAGAAATAATTAATTGTTTTAAGTCCTTTTAGCATGGTCACAAAAACTGACGTGACCACGAAAGAAATCCTTTTTGCGGTCACGCTAGTTTTCGCCATCACACAAAAAAAGCTAAATTGACAATTAATTATCTTTTTTTGGAAAACAAAAAAGAAGTCTCGACTTTGCCAGTCCAGAGTTGAGCGTACGATCACTTTCAAAATTGGGCATGGAGCCAAACAATGAAATGCTTGAGATAGTTTACTTGTAAATTGAAGTATTGCGGCCTAATTAACACCTCGACCGAGGTGTGACCAACTTGTTGTTTATGTGTAATCGGCGGTGTTTTATGTTATAGATGGATGAATGGAGATGACTGTTTCTGTCACTTGTAGACAACTAACCAGTAGAGTCCCAACAAGTATGGATGGAATGAGAAGCATTATACAAATGTATATATATTAATAAATCTGTTTCCATGTCCATTAGATAAATACGGCCAAATAAATATCGAGTTTTCATTAAAAATATCAGAGTTCAAGTGACTGTGCGTAGCTCGGATGTTTTGCCACACGCCAAAGTATCGGCTTATTTGTTGTTATCACAGTGGGTGATGGCTGTGTTTTAAATTCAGACAAAGATCATCACGGTTATAAACAAAATGCCAGTGCCTGATGATTATATTTTAGTGAGTGATTAGTGGAGCTGGAAATGGTTCTCCTGAACACAGTAAGGTGAGTGATTAGTGGAGCTAGAAATGGTTCTCCTGAACACAGTAAGGTGAGTGATTAGTGGAGCTAGAAATGGTTCTCCTGAACACATTAAGGTGACTGATTAGTGGAGCTAGCAATGGTTCTCCTGAACACAGTAAGGTGAGTGGTTAGTGGAGCTAGAAATGGTTCTCCTGAACACATCAAGGCAAGTAATTAGTGGAGCTAGAAATGGTTCTCCTGAACACAGTAAGGCGAGTGATTAGTAAAGCTAGAAATGGTTCTCCTGAACACATTAAGGCACACCCTGGAAAATGTTACATACAACTATGGCAATTGTGGAACCAAGATTTGTCACTAATTGCGTATCTTAAGCAGTGAGATCTGATTGGGCACGCCTCGAAACAATGCGCTCAATCAGCTTGGACGTACCAAATTATAAAACAAAATTCCACTTCCTGGTTTTGTCGATATGAAGACATCCTTCCCACACAAAACTGCGTTGATTGCCTGTACCTGATGAGGCTTGAGGGCACCAACACCGAAAACTTTCGCAATTTTATCATCACAAATATTACGATTCATGGGCGCCGTCATTTTGTTTAAAATGAAACACCAAAGAGGGATTTGTAACACACTAACTGATTGGACAATGATTAGCCGCAACTGAAAACTTAGACCTTGGCTAGCAAAGATGCACCACATATCAAATATAACTTGACAAAACAGGGAGACAAAAATCCATGTAAAGTTAATTGCCAGTAGCCTTCAGGTATGTTTTCTTGACATCTTCATCTTTTTATAGTTCAAACGATACCCATCAAACATGTTACATGATACCTTGCTTATAGGCATCTTGATGCACAGATCAGTAAGACACCGCATATTCATAAAAATTTCACTACCGCCTTAAAGATGGATGGATTCTAATAAATTATATAACTGCTAAGCATTGTCTAAAGGTCAGTATAATTTCATATTCTTTATATATTTCCAAACTAGCATGCACATATGTCTAACCCAAAAGGTCGTGGATGGATCTTCACCAGTTTGCAATATACTGTTACAACACTGCCCACAAGTTATTATATAAATAGGTGCACATACATGTATATTTAATAGTCACACTCGCAAATAACACAGTTATTCAGGTGTGAATGATTGGTTCTAGCATAGACCCTCTATGGTTCTAGCCAACCAGTTACTGCGTATACACGCAAATTTAGCCTTTTCACCATCAGACTACCATCTGCACTTTTTTGCTTATAATTTTCAACATTTCTGGAATTGAACCCTAATTTTGGAGCCAACAGACAAAATTTGAGTCAGTTTTTACTCAAAGAATTCGACTATTTTTGTCCCAACCTTCTGAAGGAAAGACTATAAACGAGACTATTTTGTGATGAAAAGAAGGATCTGTGGTGAAAAGGTTAGAACATATACAAGGGTGCATGATAATAACAATCATAGAGAACTCAAAATATTCACTAGTTTCTCATCCAGGGTTCACAGTAATTTGTTGGGATTCTTCCACTATAGTGTATGCGCAATTTACAAGCATTATTTTTTTGGATAATGATTTTAAGGAATCTCCAATCTAACAGTATTTGCAAATATATATGCAATTTGTGGCTTATTTCACCAGTAAATGTCTTTACTCTCTGATCTAAAAAAATACACCATGTTAAATTCCCCCAGCAATGCTATACGTAATTTGAATACATCTATTTGTTCCTTCTCGAAATACAGGTTTTTCAACAGGGCTGAGAATGTGAACACTGACGTGGAATGAAGATATTACATCATTTTTACGGACGGAAACAAGAACAGACTTTGATAAACTAGGCTAATGTATGACAGGAGCATTTAGTATAAGTGATTTAAATGAAAATTGAACCATAATGAAAATGGGTGCTGGAAGACCAAAAGATGAAACAGTGATACAAATGAATCATGATTTAAAGAATCAATCTTTTATGCAGAATAAGAAAGAAATTTACCCTTAATTTAAAAATAGTTCCCCCACAAATCAGAGTGATGAGGCAATTTCTTCCCCTCTTTTTTTCAAATCTGTTAGAAACACTAATCCTTAATTATAGACCTTCAAATGATCCACCATTGAAATTATTTATAACAAAGTCCTACAAATGGGTCAGAATGCGAACTCAGTGAGTACTTACCAGTAGTAAGAGTAAAAGGGGAGTTACAATAATACCCTATGAGGGAAAAAAAAACAAACAACTTAGTCACAGTACAACAGTCAACACTCCAGATTAATTCAATAATTATTCGTAGATTTTTCAAAATCTTACGATCATAGACAGCATCTAGTCTAACCCTAAAGCAGAATTCAACACAACTTTAAATAATTTACTTACTAAGAAGCTTCCAAAGGCTGAATTGAATATAGCTGCACCCTGAAAAGGAAGGAGGATAATATATTATAAACAAGGCATTGTCAATGACATAGTCCCTGTTAACAATTTCAAAAATGACAGGCAGTGCTCAATCCTTACTTGGCCCTGACAAAATTATAAGCAAGCATGTCAGAAAAAAACAAAAACAAAATTTAGTCATATGTGAGACTCTAATACTAAGTTTGAATGAGATCAGCCTGACAGTCCCAGACAAATGATACTTTGACATTAAAAATATACATAAAAGGCATATTACGAACATATGAGATTCAAACTCATGACCACTGCTAAGCTTTTCAACACAGTAAGCAGTCAAACGCATACTCACAACAGAAACCAGCCAAAGAAATTACCCGGTAGTGAGTAATGAACCTAAAGTGACTAAATGGACATGAGCATGCCAAATCTCTGACATCACCAACAGGATATACAACGCACACACGCGAGTTACAGTTGTATGTTGTACTCAAAATAAATGTTAAGATACTACCTTGAATTAAATTTTTGCCTGCTAGAAAAGTTCACTATAATTTAAGTGTTTGTAATAAAAATATACCGTATTACCCCGGGCACGCGCCCCTCCCTGGGCAAGCGCCAACCCCCCTGTTTTCACAAAAGTTACATGTTGGGGACATCCTCGGTTAAACGCCCAGGGTGATTTTTAGCCAAGAACGGGGTCAACAATAAAGTTTTATTTGTCAAAAACGAACACGTTTGGTTTATTTAAATAGTGTGTTTGTTACGGTAGTTCTCTTTTTGAAGTGTGTGGTGGCCCTGAAAAGGGCCGTTTTGTTTGTGTTTTTACGTAAAAACTCATTGGAACTTGACGTAAGATGAACCACGCAGCATGTGGCGCACACGTTCTGCTTTCTCTTCATTCACGATGAATCCAATATTGCAATAATCCATACCTTGGTGAGTGGTTTGAAGCACTTAGCTTTGGTTTCAAAACGTAGCACTTCGCTGACTGAATTCATAATGGAAGAGCATCACCAGGCGATGGACGCGGGGCTTTTTGGCAACGACCGCAAACGTATCCGTGTCCAGCCATTGGTTGGCCATGTAGAGGTCAAAATACGCGTTCTATTTTTACGTGTTAAGTTTGGCTCTTCCGTTTCACCCCCTCCGGAATGTTCTACTTTCGCAGCCTAATCGCATGTTTTTTCAAAAAACGTCGAAAAAACACAAGAATTAGTAGAAATGTTCCTCTTTTGGGCAGATTATTGATAGAGAATAATTTCTTTATTGCAAAAATGCTGAAAAACCGTGAGTTTTTGCTTTAGTTATTTTTTTATTGTTTCATAACCCTGTCTGCTATTCTTCAGTAATTACGATGTGATGTATCAATACGTGCCTGAACAAAATTATGCTAATGAGGTCATCGCCATCTGGGATTACAAGCGGTAGTTTTTCCCAGCAGTTTCGACTTGCACTGATCACGGTTACTAAAAAAGTAACCGTGCATTGATTACAATACTTACCATACTTTGTAGCCAATTTCAGTGAGTAATACAACTTCATTCGCTGACGTAAAACAAGTTTTATTCTTGAAATTCGACCCTGTGTCTTAGTGTTCCCACAGTTCTTGACCGAGTGCTCACGTTTATTGAAACCTCGCATAAATCAAGAAATAAGTACGTGTACAAAGTGTACGAAAGCATTCCTTTATTTGACCTTATCATACGATCACAAACACAACTTTTTAAAATCTTTTTTGGGGTGGTCCTCGGGTAAGCGCCCACCCCCAATTTTTCCCGATTTTGTATGTTCAGGCCCCTGGGCGCGTGCCCGGGGTAATACGGTATTTATGGAAGTCACTGTGACCCTTCGTTTTCAGGCCTACTGTGAAATCACAACTACAATATTTTCCTTGACTTTGTCTCTCTTAAAGTGATATGCAACCAGTTTGGGAATTATCCGCATTTGGAGCATTAAGGTAGCGGGACTATTATTTGCATACTTGTTTTCATCTTTTAATTGGGATCAAATGACTACAAATAGACCCAGGAAAGTATATATTTTTGGAATCGCCAGACTTCAAGCTTTTCAAAGGTGTGTTTGTCATGCCCATATCTGCATTCTACGGTGCGTTACTTAATCAAAAGTGAAAAATTACTTTTTTGGTAAAAAAAATAATTACGCATTTATGCTGGTGGTAAGAAGTTTTGTTTTCACTTTTCCTAGTTGTTCAATAGTCTGGTAAATTGAATGTGTCTGGTCAGTTTTATTCAAGTAACGCGTTTTGAAAAGTAGTGTCCTGAATTTTAATTTCTGTTTTAGTCGCATCATGGAACTATAAACCCCAGGAAGAACAACCACTTTGTTTCCTTTGAACTATGATAGTTGCCGCGATGTCGAATGTTTATTTTGACTGTTTATTTCGTCGCATTAAAAGTAAGCCGATTTACGCAAATGAACGTTTATCTCCGACTATCGGTCATTTTCAGAGTCAATCGGGCGACTTCGAGAGATCACGTGATCGAGTTGTTTCGGTTATAGCATAAAAAAACAATGGCGCCAAGACAAAAACACTGATAAATGAGCGACATTCAACGGGGAAAAAAACACATTGCCACTTCTGGCGATCGAAGGGAAACACGGAATAAGTCGGGATATCTCGACAACAAACAGCATACCAAACCCCATGTTTCGCAAACTTTCGCAACCTTATTTTTTTGAGGGTTGAAAAAAACAAGAAGTAATCTAAAAACGACATTGAAAATTATGAAAACTCGCTAAAACTCCGACCCGTTGCATGATTTCCGATACACTGAAGGTCACCCTGCAGACCGACTTGTTTGCGCATGCGTAGTGAACGAAATATTTTACTGCGCAGATATGAATTTTTTTTTCAAGTTTTCCGTTTCCAGCAAAGCGGTTGATACGGGCGTATCGGCGGCAACTAACATGGAGTATGACTAATGTTGTGGAAACAAAAGCGAAAGCACTGTAAGATAAACTAAGACAAAGGTTTTTTTAATCCTCTTAGTTTCGTTGTTCTTCCTGGGGTTTATAGTTCCATGGTCGCATTGATCCCAACTCAAACCACAACACATTGGTAAATAATCCATGAAATAGTTTGTCTGGACACATTCAAGTTCCTCTCATTGTCACCTTAAAGCTGTGACAATTTGGTGTTAATCCGACGACAATAAGTATACGTTATTTTTTGTTAAAGACCTTGTATTTTGAAAAACATAAACTCCTAGAAAACGTCGATGAAGTCACAGCAAAGATTTTCAAGCTTGTTTATCTGCACAAGCGATTTATTTTCCTATCAAGGTCTGTTTTAACATGTGTAGGGGCATCCAAATGTGTAAGGCTATTGGAAACCAAAAAAGAATAAAGGAATGGGATAGCTATAGTTCGATAAAACGGCAGATGAAAACACTAAAATCAATGATTTTTTTCAGTGGATGTGTGACCTTGTGTCTGACACATTCATATGCAAATGACTAATCCGTGAAATAAACAGGGGTGGAGACAAACCACTCAGACACTCATTGTGTGTCAGATAGCTACTGATAACACATCCTAACATTGCTTTGTCTTGAGTTAATTTTTGAAACTTATAGGCACACAAATTAAACCTGTGTTGTTGATTTTAGAAAACACTACTGAAGCTGCCTTGCTTCCCTTCAGAAAATCTACATTTTAACCAACTTACATGACATTCTAGGTTACGTTGACTTTGTCAGATGAAAGTTTATAGTGCATTTCATCAATTAATAAATAAATGTGAAAATCATAATTTTCAACACAAATAATAGTCTCGCTACCTTAAGTTAATAAACATGCAAGAAATATTAAACATCACAGAATGTTAGCAACTACATGTAGGTTTGAACAATAAATATTCAGCTATGTATTCTTCAACAAATATAATAATTGACTGACCTCATTACCACCAACAGCTTTTGTAAGGATGACAGCTGAAGACACTGGAGGAGGCATACAACTAACAACCAACAATCTGTAACACAACAGTATATATCGGTAATGAGTTTATTACAAGATTTATGTGGGAAAACAAGGGCTTATAAGACAAGGGTATGCAACTACTGTGATACTGTAAAACATGTCTTTTTCGTCAGCATGTCTTTTTAGCAAATTTAGCGAGAGAACTGATTCGCTAATTCAAGATGTCACTAATGACATAAACATACAAATTCAAAATGGCCAAGGCTTGGGGATTTGTATACAGTAATTCGGAACAAAAAAATCTGGGGCACGTCGTAATTTCACTTGACTTGTTTGGCACGCGACAGACAAGTATTGTGAAAACAGAAAATCAACAATGACAAGAGATTCGCTAAACCGACATTTTGCTATTACATCATTTTACCCCAATTCGCTAAAATTGCATGTCGCTTTTTCAACATGTTTTCAATTATGTGGTGAAGATCTTACAAGAATTGAGGTCATGTGAATTGAGAGATTAATAAATTACATACGTAATTGTGTTCAGAAATGCCATTTCTAACTCTCAGGCATTTTTCAAAAAGAAAAGCCCGATAATAGATTGATAACATCGTATTACAGAAACTGATAATCAAATAATGAATTCCTACCCTTTTAAAAGCCATGGATCGATTGGTGTTAGCGTTAACATCTGTACAAGAAGCCATACCACACATGGCACAAACATCAAGGTAAAGCACTGGATAAAAACATGTAATTTGACTTGCATCAAGGCACTCATTAGTTCCTGTCAATAAACAAACAAAACATTCAAGCATATGTTAACAAGCAGCCCCTCAGCTAAGATAGCTCCACTTCAAATAAAGAATTGAAAATATCATCACAAAATAAACAATATCTGAGAAATGTCTCCCTTTATGTATAATATCGAAGCAATCGGACTTGTGGTTTTTAACAAGAAGTCTAAAATATCACTTTTTACCAAAAATTACAAAAATATTCATATAAATCAGCGATTTGAAGATACCATCATAAAATGAATAAAATCTGAGAGGTCCACCTGAGATACCATACCTATATGTATAATATCAAAGCAATCGGACTTGTGGTTTTTAACAAGAAGTTGAAAATATCATTTTTTACCAAAAATGACAGAAATATTCATCAAAATTAGAGAATTGAAGGTATGAAATGAACAAATCTAAGAGAGGTCTACCCAAGGTACACATACACCAAGTATCAAAGCAATCAGATTTGTAGTTTTTAAGAAGTAGAAAAAGTAAAAAGTTGACGATGGTCGACACAGGACAATCACTCATATGATAAGCCCCACTTGACAAAGTCGACAGCAGAGCTAATTAAAATTAATGTATACTGCGTCATGCCAATATGACCTATTTGGACCATAGACATACATATCAGTGTATGTAAGCACATTGATATTAAATACAGTTTTTGTGCAACAATACCTTTATTTTAACAGGTGACAAAATCATGCCTGGATGGTGTTTTAACAAAAGTATGACAGTATTTTAAAATGAGTCTTTATATTCATATGTTAGTGGTGAGAGTGAATGATGAATACAAGAATAAATTCAATAAAAAGCATTTATTATTAAAAAACACAAGCCATATGTTGTCTTGTTTAGATTGGTCTTCACCTGTGCTTTGAATACGCCTAGCTAAAATGGTCTGTGAAATCTCTGTGTATTGTAAAATCTAATACGCGGCCATCATCGCACAGTTTGAAGTCTTCAAATGACTTGAAAACTCTGATTTTTTTTCTGTTGTAGTCCGACCTGTGACACATCAGGTAGTTGCTAAAATCACAAGAGTATCCCAAGAGTTTTAGCGAGTTCTCAAAATCACATCCAAAATCTTAACATCCTTTGTTGATGTCTTCTTTCGAGTCTTGATTTAGAATGTTTGGATCTTCTTCAAGGTTTAAATCACATACGGCCTTATTTCGATAATTTGATGTTGAGACAACAAATTTACGTAACAGGCGCTTGAGCCGTGGCACTATGAGTTTGTCAACGTTATCCATCATATAAATGTAAAAAAAACACAACAAACAGATCGCAAACGTTTCACACAAACATATAAATCTATTACTTTGTAGCTTATTTTATAGACTGAAACGATTTAAATTTTCACAATTATGTGATAATTTTTTACCGATACATTCGCACATTTAAAGTTGTTGTTTTCAAACATTTATAAATATTTCATGCCTTCATGAAATTTACAGTGTAAGTGAGGGATTTTAAGACTGTAAATGAGACAAAATGAGCATTTTGGGTAATCCCCCTCAAATGCTTGTAGCATATGCTCAGATTCATACATGTATAGCAATAAATGGACAGAATCTGTTGTAACAAATAAAAATCAACTGCTGTCAATTTAAGTAGAGTCTTTGTTAAATATTTCATTGTAGATAATCCTCTAGCAAAGGATGGCAACTGATGGGATATTTATTTTTTGCCTTTTACTCATACAAAACCAAAAAAATGCTAGACATTAGTTGCCCACAGCACCAGACTTTATCATTAAATTTATGAACAATCTATATAATTTACATAAAACAGAATGAAATAACTTAAAAAGGAAAACATAATTTTTAAGCTGTTTTCACAACAATGCATTCCTCAGTATTACCTGGTAGTTTTGATGTCTCATTTCCATGTTTATCTGACTAAACCAGTTTTAAATATTATACTGTAAAATACTTTATTTTTGCTTGGAATTAATTTTCGATATTTTCGCTGAAGGTATGATTCAGTGAAAATAAAATCCAGCGAATATTCCTTTCTTCCTATATTTTACATTCAACTTTTCAAAAATCACTGAAAATAAATTCTATACAGAATACCCAAAAGTCTTTTCAGCGAAAATTAATTCCAGCTAAAATAAAGTGTTTTACAGTAGATCATAATTAAGAGCTGAACTACAGACCCTCTATCAACGGTCTGGCAACGACTATTGTTTTATTTGTGAAACCTATCCTCCAGGACGAACAGCATATGGTACTCCACCAAGCATAGTTATACAATTAGTGTACCGGTAGTGTCAGTTTCATGCCTGCCATTATTTACCTTGTCTTGTTTTCCAGCATGTTTTTACCAATATAAACATTCTAGAAATAGTTTCAACATTTATAAGGTAGTGTAATTCTCATGTAGAAATACTTTTTCTTAATCTTACTAAGAGTTTATTGATCTTAGCAATAATTATTGTTAATTTCTTTTAGAACGTAGACAGCAGCACACATTGTATTGATTGAGACGATCGGTATATTATCTCTCAATTATTTCCATCATGCATGGGTTCAATTTATAAATTCTGTTTGTTAACATACAGTCTAACAATAAGCTGGTAGGCAGATTTGTTATTTTTTGCATTTTACTTTTAAAATAGCCATTTTTTTTTTCAAAAAGCTTTTATCCATTGAAACCAACATGGCTACACTCATGCATCTCATACCATTTTGTTATGGAATATGAAATCCATGTTGACGCCGCATAATTTTAACAATGTTAGGACATATATAAAGATGTTCATAAAGTGTCCAACTTTAGCTACATTGAAGTACATAACTATCCTCAAATAGAAAGATCATTTAAGGTTTTAAGGCCACCAAAATATGTGCGGGTCACCAGTGTAAACAGCGTAAATTTCGGTAAACTTAAAAATGCAAGTTTGTTTTAACGTCCTATTGGTTGGCTAGTTTATTTTATTTTTATAATAGAATTTGTCATTTTAAAATCCTAACATTGCTTACCAGCTCGATTATACATTCTATCATTTTAAGTATTGAAGTCTTATACATCTTCCATATCTCTGCGATCTGACGACTACACTAACTGTGCAAGTGCAAATCTGCATAATAGTGCGCAGGCTAGTATATTTCCAACCCTTAAGAATATTAAACAACTTTGTATCGATGATCACTGCTTATCATAGTTGTGAATAATCTGTTTAGCCATTTAACATTGGTTTCTATGGGGAAAAGATCTCATCATATCTGAAAATATCGTTAGGTGAAAAAATAGTATGTTGTTATAAGATCATGATGGTCACCGTAATTTTGATTGGCACGAATTGTCAAGAAATTATAGGGCATACTGGTACTATATATTTTCCACCAAATAATCCATTTACATACGGTAGAAAGAAATAATTCATCCATGCTGAAATCCTCCAACTTTGGGGCATAGATGTGTACAGGGCTGCAAGGAATCTAGATCTTTGTTCTTTGATTTGATAGTTATTACAATATAAAATGTAATATTTCTCATCCCCTACCGCATTGCATTAATGGAGATTACCTGTTTTCCTTTAAAATATCTGTATGTATACCAAACTCAATGAGAAGTGAATGTGTGGACGTTCTAAAATTTAGTATAAGCTATATGATTTTTATTTTTAATTTTATCTAAATTTTCAAATTTTAAATTTTCTTTAGAACACAGGTTAAAGGGGCACCTTCCAGTTAAGCCTAATCTCACAACAAATTTATTTTCTGGATTAAAATAACAATAGATAACAAAAGATAGATTAACATTGTAAACAACATAAACAATAGTGTCCCATGATTCTTTGGTGCAATCCATGGGATTGAGCGGTTCCCCTTTAAGGTAGCGAGACTATTATTTGTGTTGGAAATTACGATTTTCACATTTATTTATTAATTGATGAAATGCACTATAAACTTTCATATGGATAAAGTCAACATAACATAGAATGTCATGTAAGTTGGTTAAAATGTATATTTTCTGAAGGGAAGCAAGGCAGCCTCAGTAGTGTTTTCCAAAATCAACAACACAGGTTTAATCTGTGTGTCTATAAGTTTCAAAGATAAACTCAAGACAAAGCAATGTTAGGATGTGTTATCAGTAGCTATCTGACACACAATGAGAGTTTCCAAACATTCAAGTGGTTTGTCTCCGCCCCTGTTTGTTTCACAGATTAGTCATTTGCATATGAATGTGTCAGACACAAGGTCACACAGCCACTGAAAAAAATCATTGATTTTGGTGTTTTCATATGCCGAATTTATCCAATTATAGCTATCCCATTCCTTTATTTTTTTGGTTTCTAATAGCCTTACACATTTGGATGCCCCTACACATGGTAAAACAGACCTTGATGGGAAAACAAATTGATTGTGTCGATAAACAAGCTTGAAAATCTTTGCTGTTACTTCATGGACGTTTTCTAGGATACAAGGTCTTTAACAAAAAATAACGTATACTTATTGTCGTCGGATTAACACCAAATTTCCACAGCTTTAAGGTGACAATAAGAGAAACTTGAATGTGTCCAGACAAACTATTTCATCGATTATTTACCAACGAGTTGTGGTTTGAGTTGGGGGCAATGCGACTAAAACATTCAATTAACCAGACTATTGAACAACTAGGAAAAGTGAAAAAAATACTTCTTATCGCCAGCATAAATGCATAATTATTTTTTTTACAGAAAAAGTAATTTTTCACCTTTGATTGAGTAACGCGCCGTAGAATGCAGATATGGGCATGCAAAATACACTTGTGAAAAGCTTGAAGTCTGGCGATTCTAAAAATATACACTTTCCCGGGTCTATTTGTAGTCATTTAGTCACAATTAGAAGATGAAAACAAGTATGCAAATAATAGTCCCGCTACCTTAAGCTTCCAATTGCTCACCAAATCGATTTTTCACTTCATACGATACAAACATTTTAGCTTATCTTTAAAAATATGACAAATATTCTGATAAAGGTCTGAATTAGTCAGATCACTAGTAATTTTTAGATAAAGTTAAGCCACGAGTCATGCACAAAAGTTTTGGACTTCGCTTTATTACTCATAACCAAGAGATGAACAAATTTATTTATCTTTGTGCTTTCTAGTTATATTTCCAGCATATTAGTGATTTTTTTTTTTGTCTTAGAATTATTTTAGCTGTGCTGTGCTGTGCTGTTTTGTTTTGTTTTGTTTTGCTGTTATTCACGTCTTTGGACATAAGCTTCGTTTTATGTATGTTCCAAATAAAATATCTTTATCCAGTATATTGATTTGTGTAGTACGTACAACAGGATATATTAGTACAGAACCTATTGATTGATTGATTGATTGATTGAGATGCTTACCAGACATCAGTAATTTGCTGGGTTTTTTTTCAAAATGTTCTAAATTTGTTCAATCATTTCAGACGAGGGTCAAAGTGTTGTCTGTTAAAATTAGTTAAATTTACTGTTTTACACCCAAAATATGGAAAATATAATTGGAAATGTCCCAAGAAATTAGTTGCCATTTTGGACAAAGTGTTCAGAGCTAATTGGGAGACAACTGAATGCCAGGTATTGCTTTAGAGCATCATGGTGCTACAGAGTCAGAAGCAAAGTAAACACATACAAGGCTACACAATCAACACAGTGGTGCAAAATCAACACAGTGATGACTATAAACATGGATTGATCATGTTCAGTTCAGCAATGGGATCGACATGCATACCATATAGAGAAAACATGCATATACCATAAAGACAACATGATCTCAGAGTATAATTTAAGTATGTAGTGCACTCAAAATCATGATTGTGGTGGAATTTTGCTGTTCAGAACCATAACAGAATTCAACCCTACAAAATGAAGCATTTTTACCTGCTACTACGATCTACACCTATTAAAAATTTGAATTTCCGTAGTCGGGATATGTACCGGTATACTTGATAAATCGATGCCGGCGATTCAAACTCAGAGTGCCTTGTTTTAGGACAAGTCACAGGTTCAAATTGAAGCTCTAGCACAATTTTAATACAGTATATTTTATATTACAGAATATATCAAATACTATAACAGTAGTTTAAAAATTGCACTATGACATTTACGCCGACAAGCAAATCGTAACTCACCTCTGTTTTTAAGGACAACCCACTGTTAAAGAATATAAATGACACTGCCAGATACTTGACAGTGATTTCAGGTTTTAATGGACCTACAACGAAACAAACACAAATTATATAGTAGTACAACATGCATAGACGACTGACAGATACTACAGCGGGATTTATGCCACGTTTGCACGTTTAGATGACAGGGGTACATGTACCGGTGAACACATTCAATGGGAATCGAAAGATATACGAAAAACAACTCACCGCCCTTTATTCCCAGTGGGGGATTTAGTCGAGCCAATACAATGACTACGACAATACCGATGAGAAACCAGTTTTTCTTGAGTCGGTCCAGCCAAATCATTTTTGTAGTTTGCTGAAATCGTGTAATGAACCAGATTATTTTGTATACGGTCGCAGCCGGCGCCAAGCTGCTCCTCTCGGTGTGCTATCCCTGCGATTTCCGGTAAAAAGTCCTGTAATGATTTTATTGTAATTCAGTAACTGTTAAGAGGCTTTCGACGATATTATTAGTTACAGTAATACGTAATAGTTTTCAATAGCTAAATCGAATAACTCACGGGTGAAATTTAAAAGTACAAAGTGCGTAATGACATGAGAAAAGTTTGTTATGTTGTTCGGCTGGGCATGCGCAGACATGACATTCAACATGGCAGCAAGGTCGGGATCTAAGCCGGGTGCTACTATCTCTTTAACTTTGCCAATATCTTGCCAGATTTGTCTGGGAAAGGTGAGTTTATTACATCGTGCCAGATCAATCTTTACATCGATTGTGCGACAAAACAGTAATATGACATTCCCGCTTTGAAAGTATTCAATTTTGTATTAACTTGCCGGTGCATCGCTCGGGTCAGAGTTGCCCGGGGTTATTGTTCGCCAAGTAAATTTCTGTCGCTGCATCTGTGGGTTCGGGACACCTTGTTTTAAAAGGGAGAGGGTTTTGGGGAAGGGTATGGTTTCGTATCTTCTGATATCTTTAGAGGTAGGGAGCGGTGTGACTGGGAGCTTCCCCAGGAGGAACACATTCATACACTAGTACTAGGTATAATGCCGTTTTATACAATGTTTATTTCAAAATCCGCGTATTGTACACACAAAGAAAGATGAATGGACTCTTTGTGGGGTAAATGTTAAAAATGTGAAAATAATGTATTTTCTTGAAAGACAAAATTATTCGTCAAAATGAACTGTCGTATATCAAACAGTTGTAGAGTGAATGGTAGAAGTTGATGGGCTTGATATTAAACACATGTTTTCAGCCCAGAATGTACATGTATGTGCTTGTAGATATCTTTCAGATACTTCTAAATTAATGTGCTGCGCTGGTCAATGAACGTGATCATGGTCAACTATAAATTTTATTGGCTGAATAGAAATTCTTAGATAATTATTCAGATCAAAATTATTCTTGATCACGGATCATCCTGGTGTTGTAGCAACATTTAGCATTGGTGATGACAATTTAGATCACTGCTGATGTACGCATACATACAGTAATAATAAGTTTATTACTCAACAATTACCATCTGTGGGGGATGTATGGTAAAAAAAATACTTAGATTAACAAATTTTTTATTTTTTTTCTCCGGTGGGGGGGTATTATGAGTTAATCAAATTTATTATTATTATTATTATTATTATTACATAATCCAAATAAGCAAATCAAATAGAACTACGATCATAAATACAGCTAATTAATTAAAATTAGCTAGTGACATAATTCCTGTCAATGCTTTGAACTCATGGTTTCGGCTTATTTTGGCTAGTTGATATAATTGAGATTATTTAATGTTGCACCTACCATCTGTCTTGTGCAATAACAAGATCTCCCTGCTTTTACAAAACTAACAATTGTGTCATTTATTCTCTCATGTCTAGCGCTAATTTTTTTTCTATGCTTACCATTGCCACATGTAGCGTTTGAACACCAATGCCGTGCATTCGCCTTGTTAGCGAGCAAATTTGCTAATGAATTAGCTAGTGAATGTTGCTTTCAGACAAGCATTCAGTACTTTTACTGTGATGTTGGCGAGGTTTTTGCCAGGTTGTGTATGAACACTATAGATTCCTACGTTGATAACTTGTAATTTTATACCAGACAGTGACTTTGTATTTTACTATATTATATCATGCATAGAATAAAATTGTAATAATTTGAAATAAAGAAAAGGAATATGTTTTACACCTGTAGATCAACTGTTGTCTTTTTATTGTACAAGAAAACTACTAATATGACATACTGTTTGTTATAAAAAAAATTCAAATTGCTGTTGTAGTTTACTTTACAAAATAATGATATCTTCTACGATGTGGCTGACTCTGTTGAAAGGAAGAGATAATGTAGCAATGTTTTTAAAAGCAGGCACCGGACACTCATCAAAAAGCAATATTAATTAGTAATGTATTGTCACTTTTAATGCATGTAAGAATTTTCAATTTACTTCATTTACTGATGCATTTGGTTATGTTGAGCCCAGGACATGCATGTTTATTGTCATACAGTGTATGTCCTAGTGGATGCAGAACCAAAAACAGTACCATGACCACTGACAAAGGTTTTACTGCTTTCCTCAATGCACGAACGTCCTTTCTGCAATAAAGTTGAAAAGTGAGATATCAGTCTGTGTTTGAGAATAAGGCAAAAATCTGTGCTGCTACTACATACATGTATATTATTAGTCAGTCATGTTCATTATTTATTATTGTTGCTTTATAGGTAAAACAACCTGTGATTTGTCCCAATCAGCATGTTTTCTGTACCTTGTGTATGGATCTATGGCTGCGTAAAAATGATCAGTGTCCTACATGTCGAACATCGATTACATCTGATAACCCTTGTAAACCAATTATTGGTAAGTCAATTTGTATCTCTTCATAACCAAATATAACTAGGTTCATTTATTTGTTTAGCTCCATTGTCCATCAAGGATGTAAAACTGTTTACATACATACATACATACATACATATTTATATACACGTACATAGAGAAATATATAAGTACTGAGAAATAATTGTGAACTCATAGTTGCTGTTGACCAAATAAACTTACTGCATGCTAAATACTAAATCAAATCAAAGTAAACACATACTGCATGCGTGACTCGAACCGTCGCTCATATACGCCACCTAATCGCCTAGGCTTCACATCACTACACATCTTTCCCTTGGCCACCGGGCATCCCACCAAAAAAGGATGCTTAATAACCGAGCTTATTACGTGCAGAGAGCATGAAACCCTTCCATACGATCTGCGCCATACAGCAGTCAAGCAGGCAAATTGCCAAGTGAATAAAGATATAAGTTTTACTAATTAAACAATGGTGTACATTATGTAATTCAATGTTGCTTATGTCCAGAAAATTGTTTTTTGGCAATTGCTGTCTCCAGAAGGTGCCATCTTTTGAAATCCTGTTTTGTCAAGTGAATCTCGGGGATTATGGTACAAGATAACAACTTACTAGTGCACTGGATGAAATGTTAAATGCATCTTGAGAGGCTGAGCCTCTCTCTGATAATCTGACACTGATGATTCCCCATAATAGTGTTCATCATGCAACATAATTTTCTACAGTTTCCATTGCTGACTGATTCCAACGAAATGACAACTATTCAACCCTTAGTTTTCTCATCACCTTGTATATGGTCACTTTGCCCATGCAATTGTGTTTGAAACAATATTTTGTTAAGATTTGGTCATCTTCATGTGGTTATATTTAAACAAAAAATGTTCAAAATCACAGCTGCTTTATTTATTTGTTTTTAGCCCCTGCCAAACATCTGTCTGTTTATTCCCTGTCATTTCTCAGACATTCATTGAGCTATTTTAACATGCACATCAATTTCCTTATTCTGCTCAAAATGACTGACTAGTGGCCATTTTTACATGAATTGTTTTCTCAGACAACATAAATTGACTGATTTTGCTGAAACTTGATACAGTGACATGTAATGGCTTACTGATGATTAGTGACTGAACGGTGTCCATTTTTCTCTGACATCATGGTTAATTATATTTTCTCCAGTGTCAGCGTTTCTCTAGAACGTGATGCACAATTTGTGCAATTCATTCAGGTTTTCGCCATTAAAAAAAATAATGAATGTGTCATAATGTTACATAAACACGCACACAAATATTTGCAAGCATGTTTGTTGATATCAATGACTACACCCTTTCATGTACATGTATCCTTGATCTGGGAAAAAAACAATACTCTTATTGTTAACACCAGAGGGAGGGACAACTGTGTGAGTAAACGCAACATATTAGAATTTTCTATTCTGATCGCACGCAGGCAGTTTACGCGACTCTTTTTATTGATCGATGTGAAACGAGAATTTGATGTGTCAGAAGCAAATGCCATGATCAAAAATTAAGAGGCTATTTTGATTGCTATGGAAATAGTGTAGTGGTTGAAGAAGGAGACAGCAGCCATCAATAAATATGCATCTCTTCTTGATTTGTTGACAGTAGCTTGATGTGAACTGCCATCAAATTTGATGTACCTGTATCTCAATTTGATGTCCTTAGCATGAGGTATCTCCCCTTTGTTCCCAGTGATAAATTATGCCAGTATGCATATGGCAATACCAGATTGGATATCTTAATATCACATTATGATGTGCAGCAACTAGATAAGGAACATTTGCAACCTACTTATTAATTTAGAAGAAACTAAACATGAACGGTCAATAGTTAAGCCAATGGTATTACAACAAGCATACCCCAAAGACAATTTAACAATACTGTGGAAATGTAATGCCACAAATCACAAAGATACTTTACCAAACCCAATCACACTTGCAAATCTGAGTGTTGTTTTGCTAGTAAGCACAGCTATACAAGAACAAGGCTGTTCCGCTCAGAATATTGTGAAGTCATCATTGAGTAATAGGTTGAAGGAAGGTGCTTTGAATCAATTGCTAACAATTCTTATTGAGGGGTCACCACTTACTTAGTTCAATGGTATGAAAATATTAAAGTATTGCGGTATGAACATTTGTCATACGGAAATTGTTGTGGTGAGGAATTAATTATGAGTAATATGAACATTGTTTCAGCAGAAGTAGTCATTGACAAATCTTGTTCTTTCAACCTAAGAGTTAAAGTGAATTTAATTGAACATTTGTGAACTAATGTCAATAATGAAAGGATAGCTACCAAGTTCAGCTCTAATCGCTGCATCGCTGGTCTTATTATTAATACCTAAAATCTGTTTGCAAAGTTTAATGTGGAGTTGTTTAAAGTGTGTTTTGTCATTAAACAGATTTTGGATAAAATTGTCATCAGTTATTTCATTATTTTTTGTTTTAGCAAGTTTGAAAGTAAAATCCCTCGTACCTCAGATCCAAAATGTGTATGATTGTACTGTGATATAACTGAATAGCATTTTTTGGCCAAACTATATAATTGTGTAGGCTAAGTGTTTGTTTTAATGCACCTATTGCACGCATTGTTTCTTGACTAGATTGTTAATAGCAATTGTAAAATTACCACGACTTTGGAAAGTAATACCTAAGTAGGTATAAGTAGAAACAACTTTTATCTGTTGGTCTCTCAGATAAAAATTAGCCATCTATCTTTCTTCTCCTGTTATTAAAAATAATAATTTTAAATTTTTTAATATTAACTCAGTCTCCATTTGATACAGTAGCTTTTAAACAAATTAAGACTATCTTGTAGTCCTGTAGTTGTGTTTGAAAAAATGACAATGTCATCTGCAAAAAGTAGGCAATTAATATTGATGCCATTAAGACTAACATGCTCAGATTTTTTAAGACTGTCAGATAGGTCATTGATGTAGATGTTAAATAATAATGGGCTTAAGTTGCACCCTTGTTTAACACCACTAGATGATACAAATGGTTGGTGCAACCCTGACCAGTCTTAATGGCATACTTAGTATTTGAATACATTGGTTGAATCAAAGTAATACATTTCCCTGTCACTTCTGCTTTTCCTAATTTAAATACAAAATATATGTTAAATTCAGTTTAGTTTGATTGTGATTGGATGTTCTCAATCGCTTTGGTATGAAATTTTAAATCTGTCGGTCTGAACTGTGTTCTTTGTCATAAAGTCACGAATGCCATTAACTGATCAGAATGCTGCGGAGATGATAGGTTCACTCAAAATGGAAGGCTTTGATTACTTCAATCTTCAAACCTGCCTGTAGAGGGCAATATGCTACCAAATGCTTATTTTACTACATGTTTCCAAACCTGTCTGCAGAGGGCAGTAAACTGTCTTGAGTCGTGCTCATTTTTGCCACTTACAAAAGATGTCATTAATAATTCACGGCATAAATTTGATTTTATCATAAATACTAGATGATTAAACAAATATCATTTGAATATTAAGAGAGAAAAAAACACGTCAACATGAAAGGAACTAGAATGTTTGGTTCATGTGACTTCTCTTGTTGCTTCATGTTCCATTACATACTGTAAAAATATGTTGAAAAAGCGCCATGCAATTTTAGCGAATTGTGTTAAAATGACGTAATAGCGAAATGTTGATTTAGCGAATCTCTCTTGTTGTTGATTTCTTTGTTTGGCGGCCATTTTGAATTGATAATAAAGTCATCTTGAATTAGCGAATCAGTTCTCTCCCTAATTCACGAAAAAGACATGCTTGCGAAAAAGACATGTTTTACAGTAAGTGTCCAGATACATACAAAGAGTCCACATATCGATATATCACACTTTACAACAGCAGTAGTTCAGCTACTACTGTTCATATACTTCGGCTTAAACTTTTTTTCGTTTGAAAATCAATAATAAAGATATTGTTTACTTGCATCAAATCACTAAGAAAATCATTCTGTCAACTCCAAGACGTTTTGTAACCCCTTTTTAAAAATACAATGTATCAAATTCATTCAGAACCTACAAGTTTATGTTCCACTGCTTATAATATCTTGCTGAGTCGTGTTTTTGTAATTCTAAAGCCATGAATGCCAAAAGGGAAATCTTTGATTACTACAATCCCTATCAATCAATCTGCCTGTAGAGGGCAGTATGCTATCATTTACTAATTAATGTTTTTGTTTGTGATGTAACATGGTTTGCATGTGTAATGCTGAAATCCTATTTAAATCATAAAAAAAAACATCACCATGAGTATTTTAATTTAAGTGTCACTCTTTAGGTATCAGGTGAGAGTGAAATGCCTTCATTTACACATGTAGTTCTAAAATATGTATTTAAACAGTAAAAATTTGGCAGAAAAAAAGAAAAATGTTGTATTCCCATGTGATGACAAAACATATTTTGTGGTTTTATTGTAATATTGTTTCCGATTTTGTTGGCGATGAAAAGTTTAGAACCAGTTTCAAATAAAATAAAACACAAATAACTTACTCAAATAACTTATTATTACTCAGTCATGATTATCAATCCTTAGATTTGTTATGAAATGCAAGTAGAATTTTTTCTAGTTTAATCATTAGCGAATGTTTTCGGACACTTTCGGATATTTACCTCATACCAACTACCTCGGCAAGTTGTGTTAAAATCTCACAGGAAGTGCAACTAATCATAACTTGTGTTACAGCCACTTCCTAGTAAGGCACTCTAATTGGCTTACAAGGAGATCTCCTAGGAAGAGCAACCAATTAGAAATTGTGTTACAGGCCATGTTCTGTGTTTATCATGGCACTCAAACAGTGGGAACAACAACATCACAGTATAGTCACTTCTTGCTGTGATGGTAACTCTCTCAGATTTGTTTGTTTTATGCCATTATCTGCAATATTCAACGTTTTTCTGAAGACCACCAGACTGGTGTTCATGGCTCTGTTAGATTTGTTCATTTTACGATGATCTTGAATATTTTTTGAATGTTTTAGGTAAATTACCGGTGTTGTCATTCATCCAATGGCTTTGATATTACATGTATAGATACTACATGTGGACCGCTCAGATTTGTTCATTTTGTGATGATATCTTTAATTCTCTAATTTTGGTGAATATTTTTTTAATTTTTGGTGAAAAGTGATATTTTCGACTTCTTGTTAAAAACCACAGGTCCAATAGTTTTGATTTTACATATATGGGTACTACATTTGGACTTCTCTCAGATTTGTTCACTTCGTGATGTTATCTTTAATTCCCTTATTTAAATCAATATGCTTGTCTTTTTTGGTAAAAAGTGATATTTTCAACTTCTTGTTAAAAACCAAAAGTCCAATTGCTTTGATATTATATATATATATAGGTACTACTCTCTCTCAGATTTGTTCATTTTGTGATGATATCTTCAATTCTCTAATTTTAATGAATATTTTTGGTGAAAAGTGATGTTTTTGAATTCTTGTTGAAAGTTTGATTGCTTTGATACTATACATATATTTTCATATTCTAATGCTATCTTTAGTTCTGTAAATTGAAATGTGCATTGCTAACAGCGGAGCTACCTCAGCAGACGGGCTGCTGTTTGTTTAAATATAACCACATAATGATGACCAAATCTTACCAAAATATTGTCTTAGACACAATTGTATGAACAAAATCACCATACACAAGGCTAAAGTCACATGAAATGTGTGTAAAAACTAAGAGGCGTTGTCACAACATTGCTGATTTCACCAACTACATGTATAATGACAACATTGCTGATTGCACCAACTACATGTATAATGACATCTAGTGCATCACCAAGTAATAAATGACATTGTGACAACATTGCTGATTGCACCAACTACATGTATAATGACATCCAGTGTATCACCAAGTAATAAATGACATTGTGACAACATTGCTGGTTTCACCAACTACATGTATAATGACATCCAGTGTATCACCAAGTAATAAATGACATTGTGACAACATTGCTGATTTAACCAACTACATGTATAATGACATCTAGTGTATCACCAAGTAATAAATGACATTGTGACAACATTGCTGATTTCACCAACTACATGTATAATGACATCTAGTGTATCACCAAGTAATAAATGACATTGTGACAACATTGCTGATTGCACCAACTACATGTATAATGACATCCAGTGTATCACCAAGTAATAAATGACATTGTGACAACATTGCTGATTGCACCAACTACATGTATAATGACATCTAGTGTATCACCAAGTAATAAATGACATTGTGACAACATTGCTGATTGCACCAACTACATGTATAATGACATCTAGTGTATCACCAAGTAATAAATGACATTGTGACAACATTGCTGATTTCACCAACTACATGTATAATGACATCTAGTGTATCACCAAGTAATAAATGACATTGTGACAACATTGCTGATTGCACCAACTACATGTATAATGACATCTAGTGTATCACCAAGTAATAAATGACATTGTGACAACATTGCTGATTGCACCAACTACATGTATAATGACATCTAGTGTATCACCAAGTAATAAATGACATTGTGACAACATTGCTGATTGCACCAACTACATGTATAATGACATCTAGTGTATCACCAAGTAATAAATGACATTGTGACAACATTGCTGATTTCACCAACTACATGTATAATGACATCTAGTGTATCACCAAGTAATAAATGACATTGTGACAACATTGCTGATTGCACCAACTACATGTATAATGACATCTAGTGTATCACCAAGTAATAAATGACATTGTGACAACATTGCTGATTGCACCAACTACATGTATAATGACATCTAGTGTATCACCAAGTAATAAATGACATTGTGACAACATTGCTGATTTCACCAACTACATGTATAATGACATCTAGTGTATCACCAAGTAATAAATGACATTGTGACAACATTGCTGATTGCACCAACTACATGTATAATGACATCCAGTGTGACCAAGTAATAAATGACATTGTGACAACATTGCTGATTGCACCAACTACATGTATAATGACATCTAGTGTATCACCAAGTAATAAATGACATTGTGACAACATTGCTGATTGCACCAACTACATGTATAATGACATCCAGTGTGACCAAGTAATAAATGACATTGTGACAACATTGCTGATTGCACCAACTACATGTATAATGACATCTAGTGTATCACCAAGTAATAAATGACATGACAACATTGCTGATTTCACCAACTACATGTATAATGACATCTAGTGTATCACCAAGTAATAAATGACATTATGACAACATTGCTGATTGCACCAACTACATGTATAATGACATCTAGTGTATCACCAAGTAATAAATGACATTGTGACAACATTGCTGATTGCACCAACTATATTTCTCTAATGGTCACAAGTGCATTACCAAGTTATAATAATCCTCTTTTAACCCGTTAACATGATAGCCCAAAGGATGATTTCAATTGTGTGTGTATGCTAACATCTGTGCTTATTATGCTACACCAAGTATCACCATCTGCCTTCTAATAATAAAATGTATCTTTTATATAGGTGGTCTGAACCATGGAGAAAACCAATCAAGTCCTTTGTCAACACCTAATTTAAGAAAGGCTAGATTTGATATCCTGTATCAAGAATATGAGGTAAGCAACCATTTTGTTAAACTGTGCATTCTTGTAAATGTAAATACTGTTGTTATAAGCTTGGGATCTACTTCAGGAGTCCACATGTACTGTGAAATATTTTCGTTTAGAATTAATTTTCACTATTTTCAGTGGAGGAATGATTCAGTGAAAATAATATGCAGCTAATATACTCTTTTTCTTATATTTTACATTCAAATCCCATACAAAACACCCAACAAATCTTTTCAGCAAAAAATAATTCCAGCTAAAATAAAGTATTTTACAGTATTTTGATTCTTATCTAAAAATGTCCTTTTCTGAAACAAGCTGGATGTGCTATTTTTTGCTTGACCAAATAGTGTGAATTGCAAAAAAGTAGACTTGACAATGGCTGATCTTTAAATGTCTTTATATTTTCATTGGATTCGTATGCAAATTACTTAAACATAATGTGGTTATCATGAATAATGATGAGTTCCTGGTTGGCTGATGCTATATCAATTAAAGAGTATAAAGAAAAGATGCTCTCTCATTTCCTCCCCTCTCAGTTTATTTCAACCATAATTTTCAGAAATTCACAAACAAAGATCTGAAATCACTTTGTGCTCCTCCCCCTCCTCTACATACACACATACGTCCTCCGCGTCGTTGTAACGACACACATTGGATTAACTTTTAATATAGTTCAATTAACTTTTAATATAATTGCGATATGAACTCTATTAAAACGAGTTCCTATATAGGGGTATGTTTTAATTGGAGTTTAATTAAACTCAATTTCAATGCAATACAACGTAGAATTGCGTTTTAATTAAATAAAAGTCAAATATTCTGTGACTGAACGTAGAAATGTTTGCAAAGCTTAGGTTTAGTAACAGGAGAAGGTATCATGGTACATTTATATTAATATTAATACATTTTATAAATTGAACCATACCTTCCCCCTTTACTAAATCTAAGCTTTGCAAACTTGACTTAAATTTGATTAAATATTAATACAAATTATGAAAATACAATGTAGGTCCTGTCGTTACAAGTCGATGGATCGTCACAACGTTGATACCACACACGCACGCACACACACACACCACTTCTTTCAATTCATTGTACTGTAGTGTAATGTTGTTCCTCATCTGTACACGATTTATGTTTGCTATGTTTTATTACGATTGATTGTTTGTCTCCCAAGTATAATAAGCAGATACACTGTTTTGATAAACTCGGTGAAAAGGCATGACCTTTAGCTTCCTAACTTGAGTATTATAAACATCAAGGATTTAGCACAATTTATTTTGACTCCCGTGTGCGAAGCACACAATGTGAGTCTTTGCAGTTACTCTGTATGTGTGTGTGTATGTGAGTGTCTGTCCGCTCCTCTGATATCTCAAGAACCGTATGTTGGTTTTTGATAAAACTTGATGTATAGATGCTCTGGGCTAATGTGTAGACTTGATTAGGTTTTGGTTGAAATCCATGCATATTAATTGCCTGATTTGCATGATAATTAGCTAATTTTTAGCTGTTCCTTGACTGTTCCACTGATATCTAAAGAACCACTCATTGGATTTTGATGAAACTTGGTACATATATGCTCCGGACTAATGCACAGATGTGATTAGTTTTGGCTAAAAATCAATGCATATAATTAACCTAATTAGCATAATGATTAGTTAATTTTCGGCTTTTCCACTGATATCTCAGGCACTAATCATCACATTTCAGTGAAACTTAAATACATGTAGATACATAGGACGATGCACAGACTGATATGTGAAATATTAATTTTCAGCTTTTGATAGTACTATTACTTCATTACTTTTCAATGAAACTTGTTACATAGATGCTCTAGAGCAATCCAAAGACCTGATTAATTTTAAGTAAAAATGTGTACATATTAATCAATTAATTTGCATAATTAGTTAATTTTTGGCTTTTACACTGATATCACATGTACTAATTATTCCATTTCGATGAATCTTGGTATATTGATGCTCCAGAACAATGCATAGACCCACTCAGTTTTAAATTAAAATCATATTAATTGCCTAATATTTGCATAATAAATCATAATTTTGGGTTCTAATTACATTTCAATGAAACTTCATGCATAGATGGTCTGTGACAGTACTTATCTTAATTCAATGAAGCTTGGTACATATGTACTTTAACACAGTGTGATGATCAAATTAGTTTTAAGTTTATATACATCTATAATAATTACCTAATTTGCATAATAATTTACTTTTCTGCTTTCCACTAATTTAGTTAGGATTAATCATCACATTATATTGAAACTGTGTACATGTGCGCTCTAAAACAATATACAGACCTAAATCTATGCATAATAATTGCTTTATTTGTATAAATAACTCATTAGATTCATTGAGGTAATCCACAGACATGATTATTTTAATGTTGATAAACATGCATATTGATTATCTATTATTAGCCCATTTCTGATAACTAACAAAATCAGATTTAAATTGAATTCATCGCAGAGGTGTTCTGGAATAAATTAGACTCAAAACCATGAATAAAAAATCAAATGTATTTTTTTCATGTTATGCATCTCAAATAGCAGACATATACTAGTTGCCAAGCTCCTCGTTTGAAAAGCAAATCTTAAATTTTAATTAATTTTAAATTGTCTCCAATACTCTCAGCACACAGGAGTTCTTTCTAAGCTTTCTTTGATTTTTCCTTTATTTTTGACTCCAGTGTGCGAAGCACAAAAAGGGAGTCTTTGCAGTTAGTGTGTCTGTATGTGTGTATGTGTGTCCGTCTGTTCCACTGATATCTCAAGAACCATACATCAGTTTTTGATGAAACTTGGTGCATAGATGCTCTGGACCAATGCGCAGATTTGATTAGGTTTTTGTAAAAATCCATGCATATTAATTACCTAATTTGCATGATAATTAGCTGATTTTTGGCTGTATCATGACTGTTCCACTGATATCTAAAGAACCACTCATTGGATTTTGATGAAACTTGGCACACAGATGCTCCAAACTAATGCGCAGATTTGATTAGTTTTGGGTAAAAATCTGCAATATTAATTACCTAATTTGCATAATGATTAATCAATTTTCGGCTTTTCCACTGATATCTCAAGTACTAATCATCACATTTCAATAAAACTTGGTACATAGATGTCATAGGACACTGCACAAACCTGAAAGTTTTTAGGGTAATATCAGTAGATATTAATTACCTAATTAGCATAATTAATTAATTTTCAGCTTTTGATATTTCAAGTAGTGATTGTCACATTTCAATGAAACTTGGTACATAGATGTCATAGGACACTGCACAGACCTGATAGTTTTTAGGGTAATACGAGTACATATTAATTACCTAATTAGCATAATTAATTATATTTCAGCTTTTGTCATTTCAAGTAGTAATCATCACATTTCAATGAAATTTGGTACATAGATGTCATAGGACACTGCACAGACCTGATAGTTTTTTAGATATTAATTACCTAATTAGCATAATTAATTAATTTTCAGCTTTTGATATTTCAAGTAGTAATCATCACATTTCAATGAAACTTGGTACATAGATGTCATAGGACACTGCACAGACCTGATAGTTTTTAAGGTAATATGAGTACATATTAATTACCTAATTTGCATAATTAATTAATTTTCAGCTTTTGATATTTCAAGTAATCATCACATTTCAATGACACTTGGTACATAGATGTCATAGGACACTGCACAGACCTGATAGTTTTTAAGGTAATATGAGTACATATTAATTACCTAATTTGCATAATTAATTAATTTTCAGCTTCTGATATTTCAAGTAGTAATCATCACATTTCAATGAAATTTGGTACATAGACATCATAGGACACTGCACAGACCTGATAGTTTTAGGCTACTATCAGTATATATTAATTAGCTAATTTGCATAATTAATTAATTTTCAACTTTTGATATTTCAAGTAGTAATCATCACATTTCAATGACACTTGGTACATAGATGTCATAGGACACTGCACAAACCTGATAGTTTTTAGGGTAATATGAGTACATATTAATTATCTAATTTGCGTAATTAATTAATTTTCAGCTTTTGATATATCAAGTAGTAATCATCATATTTCAATGAGACTTGCTACATAGATCTTCTAAGATTATGCAGAGACCTAATTAGTTTTAATTGGATATTAATTACCTAATTTGCGTAATGTTCCACTGATATATAAAGAACCACAAATTGGATTTTAATGAAACTTTTAAAGAGAACTATGCAGAAACCCAATTAGTTTTTGGTAAATATTTATGCTTATTAATCTCCTAATTAACATAATTAATTAACACTGATATCTCAATTACTGATCATCACATTTGAATAAAATTTGGTACATAAATGCTCTAGGACAATAGACAGGCCTGATTAATTTTGGGTTAAAATTTGTTCATATTAATTCTCTAATTAGCATAATAATTCATAATTTTTTTGTTCTGTTCTGTTCATATTAGTTACCTGATGTACATAATTAGTTTTCAGCTTTTCTATCAATATCTCATGTACAAGTAATTTTGAATTAATTTTTAATGTGTCTTCAATACTCTCAGCACACGGGAGTTCTTTCTAAGCTTTCTTTGATTGTACATGGATCCTATCTGAAATTTTTACTGAACATTATAGTTATCATTTCTGATGTGACTTTGTCCTTATTTTACTTGTATCTCTGTAACATGTTTACAAATGAAATTTAGTGTGGATTAAGGAGAAAAGTCATTGTAATAGTCTGTCAATAATTTAGTGTTTCAGACATTGGAAATCATATACTGTGAAGTTACTGAGATTAAACCTAATCCGGGTTTTAATCTGCAACTAACTTTTGATTGAAATCATCCAATTTCAGTCATGTCGAGAAGTGGTTGTTGTTTAACCTTCCAATTCTGCATGATCAGCAGCTTAAACCCATGAAAATTTGCAGACCACCTAAACTCAGTGTCCTGTATGCTTACAATGTCGCTGATTTTATGACTATCCAATATGATGGGTTAACCGTTTGAGCGTCATTGACTACTTTTGGCACCATCTACAAATTGATTTTGTATAGTTTGCTCCTACTCACATGAAATTTTGATAAAAAATGACAAAACTTTTGAGCAAAAACTAAAAGCAGTATCTTACTGTCCATACATTGTGTATGGTTTAAAAAAATTATTTTACAGAAAATATTTGTACTGAATTTTAGGTTGGAATTTTGGCACTCGAGGGTTAATAATGGATGTCCCTTGACTTACATGTACTTCTGTTTAGCGACTGGATATGTGATTATTGCAGGAATTTGCTATGGTAGACTAAACGTTTCAGTCAGGGAGCGAGAGTGCTTGATCCAAGTGTGAGAAGAGAAAGGAAACATTGAATGTAACGAGAAACTTTAAGAAAAAGGAATGTTAGGACGCCATACTCTACCCCCCCCCCCCCTCCCAAATGAAAACTATTATTTATCACTAGTTTTGTGATGTTGACAAAGAATTTTTATTCTCAAAAAGCTAAGCCGTGATTACTTGCTACTAGCCTAATATAGACAAATCCAGCAACAGCCGATGCAGAAATTGTAGTTGCTGCCTTGTAGAGACTTTTCCAATGCCTATGCCCTAGTTGGCTTTACGTAGGAATGACTTATGGAAGTTTCATACTAATTCAACTGTTATCAGTTTTTTTTCTAAAACAAAGACAAAAAAAACAATTCTTAATATCAATGAACATTTCTGTACCAGAATTTTTGACTCCCGTGTGCGAAGCACAAAAGGGAGTCTTTGCAGTTACCCTGTCTGTATGTCTGTATGTATGTATGTATGTCACTTTTTTTGTTCCACCGTTATCTCAAGAACCACTAATCAAATTTTGGTGAAACTTGGTACATAGATGCTCTGGGATAATGCGCAGAGTTGATTAGGTTTTGGTAAAAATCTATGAATATTAATTACCTAATTTGCATGATACTTAGCTGATTTTTAGCTGTTCCAAGATTGTTCCACTGATATCTAAAGAACCACTCATTGGATTTTGATGAAATGTGGCACATGAATGCTCTGAACTAGTGCGCAGATTTGATTAGTTTTGGGTAAAAATCTATGAATATTAATTACCTAATTTGCATGATAATTTACTGATTTTAAGCTGTTCTCATACTGTTCCACTGATTTTTGAAGAACCACTCATTGAATTTCAATGAAACTTGGCACATGGATGCTCTGAACTAATGCGTAGATTTGATTATTAATTACCTAATTTACATAATGATTAATCAATTTTCGGCTTTTCCACTGATATCTCAAGTACTAATCATAACATTTCAATAAAACTTGGTACATAGGTGTCATATGACACTGCACAGACCTGATAGTTTTTAGGGTAATATCAGTACATATTAATTACCTAATTTGCATAATTAATTAATTTTCAGCTTTTGATATTTCGAGTAGTAATGATCATGTTTCAATGAAACTTGGTACATAGTTACTTGAGGACTGTACAGAGACCTAATTAGTTTTTGGGTAAATATTTGTGCATATTAATCATCTTATTAGCATAATTAGTTAATTTTCAGCTTTTCACCTGATATCTCAAGTACTAATCATCACATTTCAATGAGACTTGTGACATAGATATTCTAGGACTATGCAGAGACCTGATTAATTTTGGGATAAATAATTGTGCCTATTAATTACCTAATTTGCATAATTAGTTAATTTTTTGCTGTTCTATGGCTGTTGCACTGATGTCTAAAAACCACTCATTGGATTTCAATGAAACTTTTAAAGAACCTAAGACTATGCACCATATTAGTTTTTGGTAAATATTTATGCTTCTTAATCACCTAATTAACATAATTAATTAATACTGACATCTCAAGTATTGATCATCACATTAGAATACAACTTGGTCCATAAATGCTCTAGGACAATAGACAGCTTGATTAATTTTGGGTTAAAATCTGTTCATATTAATTCTCTAATTAGCATAATAACTAATATTTTTTTGGTTCTAATCACATTTCAATGAAACTTGGTACATTGTGCAGACCTTATTAGTTTTACACTTAAATCTGTTCATATTAGTTGCCTTATTTGCATAATTAGTTTTCAGCTATTCCATCAATATCTCAAGTGTAAGTAATTTTGAATTAATTTTTAATGTGTCTCCAAAACTCTCAGCACACGGGAGTTCTTTCTAAGCTTTCTTTGATTTTTTTTTGGGAGTGTTGTTTTTTGCAACACCGATTTTCTCAGATTTACCAGGATCTGCTCAAGATTTTCTTGAGTTTTGCAGCATGACGTGCATGGTATTGCTAAGTTTATGGGGTCAAAAAATCTTAGCAGTCTTGGCAGGAAAAGGGTTAACTTAAACATTAGATTTAACAGTTTTTGTGTCAAAAATGGCTGTCAATGAGCCATATTTTACCTAATCCCAATAGGTGACTGTGCACTCATGGGGAAGTGACTGTATACGCAATTCATGCAAGAGTAACCCTGACACAATGAAAAAAACAAAATGGCTCCAGCTGGCCATATTGAATTATATCACAAATACATTATAATGTGCACCTGCAACCCACATGTACTCATCGTATAAAGTTTGATTGTAATTAGCCTAGTGGTTCCCAAGGAACTGTTGCAGACACATACAAAGATTAGAATATAGCAAATTGTACAAGAAATGGCTGTCAGTCACGTGGCATATCATCCTATTAAATAGGGTGAAAATGTTAACACAATAATTTGTTCAAAAGTGCTATTTAATTATAGATTTCAATATATGCAATAGCCTTGTGTTTTTACCAGGTACAAATCATGATATTAAAGAAAATTGTGTCACAAAATGCCAAAAATTAGCATTTTTAGAACAAATTTCTTAGAAATCAATATACATATGAAGGCATTATTTCATGGAAAATAAATAGCATTTCCAAGAATTTTCTAATAATTTGTTACAATCAGAATATCCCATTGTTTATACTATTTTTTTTTTTCACTATGTCGCCTATGGATATTTTCAGATGTGATGAGATCTTTTTCCCATAGAAACCATTGTTAAATGGCTCAAACATTGCTGTGCTGTTTTCATGTGTTTTTTAGCATTTATTTTTACAAGAAAAGTAGTTCCATTACCATATGCTTTTATGCAAGTTTTGGGAACAACATAAAATAAAACCATAAAAATCATGGAACTCTGAGCAGCTATTAAATAAAAGTAGCACTCTTCTAAAATGGTCACAGGTTATTGTGTGAATATATGAATTAATGTTTTTATTTGTTAAAAATTCTTTTTATGAAGCCCTGAATTATATAGGCTTGGATAGTACATGTAGCTGAGGATGTTGACCCTAACCTTGTTGTAAAAAATCTCATCTTTATTGGAATTTTTGGTGACCCACCATCCTGATACCATTCAGTGTGCTGCAGTTTCTCTTGCAATGTGATCCAAAATGATGATGACTGTAAATACTAAATTTGACGATGATACCTACGTCGAGGTCAATATGGCTGATTGTAAACACTCAATTTTATGTGTATGCTGCAGTTTCTCTCTTAACATGATCCAATATGACTCAGTGATCCAATATGGCTGACTGTAAACACTCAATTTAGTATGTTTGCTGCAGTTTCTCTCTCAATGTGATCCAATATGGCTGACTGTAAACACTCAATTTAATGTTTGCTGCAGTTTCTTTCTCAATGTGATCCAATATGGCTGACTGTAAACACTCAATTTAATATGTTTGCTGCAGTTTCTCTCTCAATGTGATCCAATATGGCTGACTGTAAACACTCAATTTAATGTTTGCTGCAGTTTCTTTCAATGTGATCCAATGTGGCTGACTGTAAACACTCAATTTAATACGTTTGCTGTAGTGTCTCTCTCAATGTGACCCAATATGGCTGTCTGTAAACATGCAATTTAATGTGTTTGCTGCAGTTTCTCTTGCAATGTGATCTAAGGTGGCAGCCTGACATATATTCTAATGATCTCGAACGCACATTGACCTAGTTTATTCAAGCTTCTTATTTTTGCTTATTCCTGCTCATTACTCAAAATGCTGTCGCTTAAGTTTTTCAAAAAAAGACCGAAGAAAGAGGTTTTGTTTTTAGCTCCGCTGTTGACTTTGTCGAGCGGAGCTTATCATATGAGTGATTGTTCGTGTTAACGTTTTACTCTTTCGACTTCTTCTTGAAAACTACAAGCCTGAATGCTTTGATACTTGGTGTGTATGTACGTTGGGTAGACCTCTCTTAGATTTGTTCATTTCATGATGGTATCTTCAATTCTCTAATTTTGGTGAATATTTTTTGTCATTTTTGGTAAAAAGTAATATTTTTGAATTCTTGTTGAAAAAAACAAGTCCAATTGCTTTGATACTATACATATTGTTCATTTTCTAATGATATCTTCTGTTTTTTAATTGCAATGTGCTATGCTAACAGCGGAGCTATCTCAGCCGACAGGCTGCTTGTTTGTCATTGTGATCATAAAACCTACATCTCACACATTTTTGTTTGCTGTTTTGCTCGCTGGTGGTATTGAATAATTTTAAAACAAAACTATTGAAACAGAATCATGTTTCAGTTTTCCCTGTGACGAGAAGCAAAACCTTTTCAGATGAATGTCTTTGTATTTGCAGGATGAAATAGAACAACTACAGCGCGAAATAGACACACTTCACAAAGAAAACAAGATTTTACAGAAACAAGTTGATTTGATCGGATGTGACAACAAATCATCGCCTGGTAAATGCAAACATAGTGGTAAGAAGGTTGAGAATCTGATGAGTTTGACCAGTAAATTACAAGAAGCTACAGCTACTTACGAAGCAGTCAAGGTGGAAATGAATCAATTAAAACAGGTAATGTAACACATGTAATAATTTACACAGAAACCAAAATTGCAAATGTCATGGAAAATATCACATGGAAATGAAAAGTCATATTACTATTGGTACAATTCCTATTATTGTCATACATTTAATGAGTTTGCAGTAGGATACTAGGTTTCCATTATATATATATATATATATATATATATATATATATATATATATATATATTGGATTTCTCTCCCATAATGCATTGCTCTTGTGATAACTTGGTAGTGCTAAATTTTAATTCTGCTTAAAAAAAGACATTGTACATATTTGGCATTCGTATACAGTAACTATTATGGTAGCTGGCTACCATTACATGATCAGATAAAAAAAAACGTGAAATTGGGGATTTCGGGCCATTTGGCTTTCCAGGGTAAAAAGTTTTCACCATATCTCCAAATTTTGTTTGCTCACATACATGTATGGTGAAAAAATGATATGTAGTTATAAAGATGCGTTCTTATGGTTGTCAAGTTTTGTTCTGATAATTACAATTCATTTTCTATGAAATAATGGCTTCCCATGGAAATTGTTTTAAAAATGTTCATTTTTGCAGTTTTTCTCCAAACAAATATTTTGTCCTTGGGGGGGGGGTGTCAGGGCTGAAAAGTCATGTGATAAAATCAATTATTATGTGACCTTTTGAAACAAAAAGTTTTCAAGCATATTCTCATCTGCCACCCACCTCAAATCTCATATTTTACATTTCACTGTGAATTGTGGCAAAATGAACAGTCAGTTTTTGTATACTGTCTGACAGTCACATTTACCAACTGCCTTGAATTTTTCCACATCATTGGATGAATATTTGTAGAAATTTGAACTTTACTCTTTCAGCTTAAATATTAATAAAATGTGTTTAGTTGAGACTACATGGACAATCACAGCTATGAATAAATTATTAAATTGACAATTTTGTAAAAAAAAAATTCAGAGATTGATACGACATGACAATTAATCAAGATGCATTTAACCTATGATTAACTGTAAAGGGTTGCTGATGAATGTATAATGGTTTTACTATACTAGTATGCTTAACATAAGTAATATTTAATTAAGTATAACACCCTGGTTCAGGGTCACTTATTTTCTCGTATCTTATAACTCATATTTCACAATGGAGATGGCATTTGACTAACACATGTTATATTTTTGCTTAGCTCTAATTGTAAAATAAAATTTTTTACTGTTTTTCAATGTCTGAGTTAATGTAGTGTTTTTTTTGTTTTTTTTTTGCATTTTGCATTTTTCTGCACAAACCAGACAATAGTTTCAGAATTCTTGTCTATTGTCATCAATAGTTTAGGAAAACCATGTCCAGCTTTCCTTCTGTGTGGGTAGGATAAGTTCGCTTGCAGTTTGTGTTAAAAGTGGAATTTTAGAATAAATCACCACTAATCAGTGTTGGAAATAAACCTAAATAAGCTAGAGGTTGGAAAGACCAATAAAGGCCCCAAGCCGCGGGTACTACCAAAGCAGAGCTGATTCTAATTTCTTTTCATGCAAATCAATTTAACAACAGCATTCTTACAACAATAAAAATGTACAAATGTAACACCTTTTTTTTTTTTGCTTGAAGTATCTATAGAACTGATGAGTTATGATAACTAATGTGTCCCATGATTCTGAGGAACAATCCCCAGGATTAACAGCTTTGTTTTTAATTTGGGTTACAGTCAGTTTATATGGATCTTTTTTATTGTTGCAGACAAATGCTAAACTGGAGATGGAAAATCAACATTTGAATATGGAAAATAATAAACTAAGACAAGAAAACTCTAGCAGATCCCCACACAAGTAAGTTAACAGGCTTGTCATAGAGTAGTGATTATTTGTTACATAGTCTACAAAACTAAATTTACAGATTTGTTTAACCTGTAAGTCAGGTACATGGTAATTTTAGGGGTTAGCATGGACAGACTAGATTCCTTGTGCCACCCTCTCTTACATGTACCTCTCCACATAAAATACATTACTTTCTATGTAACATCCTAAAAATATAAGAAATGTCACGTCCCCTCTACTAGTCTGTGTTTCCACCCTACAACATAAACTTTTCATTTGCCAGTTGTATATAGTGACTTTTATACTCAGAAACATTGCCAATGCCTAATTAGGGTTGTAATCCTCACAGATAGATTACGTTACTCTGCTGTGTCCAACTACACATTGTGTGAACATTTTCGTTGTTCTTATATATCTGGACACCGTACATGGACTCAAAGTCAAAACCATAATATACGTTAGTACAGTAAAAGACATTTTTTCTATATCACTCATTGTTTTAGAAATTATTGAATTTTTCCTTTGTTTTATGCCTCAAGCACACATTCTCTTCAGGACAAAAATTTCAACAATTTTTGAACCATGACTGATATAGTGAATTTGATTTACGTATACCGTAATGATAAATATGTAATGTAAATTGACTAATTTTCACTGGGTTTAAATTTCGCTGATTTACCATTTCAGGCATATTCAGTGGGTTTTAAATTCACAGTTTTATTATTTAGATAATGTGTTCGATGCTAAATTTTACATATTTACTGGGTTTTAATTTAGTGCATTTTCCAGTCAGCGAAATAAGCAAAATTAAAACCCAGTGAATAATTAACCCTTTTAAAGTATACTGTTTTTGACTCCTGTGTGCGAAGCACATAATGGGAGTCTTTGCAGTTAGTGTGTCTGTGTTTGTGTGTATGTGTGTCCGACTGTTCCACTGCTATCTCAAGAACCATACATCGGTTTTTGATGAAACTTGGTGCATAGATGCTCTGGGCCAATGCGCAGATTTGATTAGGTTTTGGTAAAAATCCATGCTCGTTAATTACCTAATTTGCATGATAATTAGCTAATTTTTAGCTGTTCTATGACTATTCCACTGATATCTGAAGAACCACTTATTGGATTTTGATGAAACTTGGTACATAGATGCTCTGAACATATGCGCAGATTTGATTAGTTTTTGGTAAAAATCTGTGCATATTAATTACCTAATTTGCATGATAATTAGCTGATTTTTAGCTGTTCCATGATTGTTCCACTGATATCTAAACAATCACTCATTGGATTTTGATGAAACTTGGTACATAGATGCTCTGAACATATGCGCAGATTTGATTAGTTTTTGGTAAAAATTCCGTGCATATTAATTACCTAATTTGCATGATAATTAGCTGATATTCAGCTGTTCCATGATTGTTCCACTGATATCTAAACAACCTCTCATTGGATTTTGATGAAACTTTGTACATACATGCTCTGAACTAATGCTTGGTTTTGATTAGTTTTTGGTAATAATCCGTGGATACTAATTTCCTAATTTGCATAATGATTAGTCAATTTTCGGTTTTTCCACTGATATCTCAAGTACTAATCATCACATTTCAATGAAACTTGGTACATAGATGTCATATGACACTGCACAGACCTGATAGTTTTTATGGTAATATCAGTACATATTAATTACCTAATTTGCATAATTAATTAATTTTCAGCATTTGATATAGTGAGCATTACATTTCAATGAAACTTGGTACTTACATACTCAAGGACTATGCAGAGATTGATTGTTTCCGATAAATATTTGTGCATATTAATCAGCCTAATTTGCATAATTAATTTTCAGCTTTTCAACGGGTATCTCAAGTACTAATCATCGCATTTCAATGAAACTTAGTACATAGATCCTTTAGGACTATGCAGAGACCTGATTAGTTTTAGGGTAAATAATTGTGCATATTAATTACCTAATTTGCATATTAATTAATTTTCAGCTTTTCTACTGATATCTAAAGTACTAATCATCACATTTCAATGAATCTAGAATTATGCAGACCCAATTAGTTTCCGGTAAATATTTGTGCATATTAATCACCTAATTTGCATAATTAACCAACTTTCACACTGATATCTCAGGTACTAAACATCACATATCAATGAATGTACATGGATGCTGTAGGACAATAGACAGACCTGGATAATTGTGGGTTAAAATCTGTACATATTAATTACCTAATTTGCATAATTAGCAATTTTAAGCTTTCACACTGATATCTAAAGCATTAATTATTCCATTTCAATGAAACTTAGTACAAAGATGCTCTAGGACAATGTACAAACATAATTAGTTTGGAGTAAAAATCTGTTTATATTAATTCCCTAATAAGCATAATAATTCATAATTTTTTGGTTCTAATCACATTTCAATTAAACTTGGAAACATAGATTTTCTGTTACATTGCGCAGACCTCATTAGTTTTACACTCAAATCTGTTCATATTTATTTTCTGATTTGCTTAATTAGTTTTCAGCTAAGTAATTTCGAATTATATTTAATGTGTCTCCAATACTCCCAGCACATGGGAGTTCTTTCTAAGCTTTCTTTGATTGTCATTTGTTGTTTAATAGTTTGCTATTATTCTCTGCATAGGAATTGTGAAATCTGTTTTTTGCATGTTTTGTTTTTCTATCGTAATGTAATTTCGTTTATTTGATCTTTGGTGCTTATGTATGTATGTTTTCATATGTCAGTGTCACACAGTTATACATACTTCTTGTTTAAAATGCTCGTCTAAGACAAAAACGATAAATAAGTATTACACATGCATTGTTCTACATCATTATTATTGATCCTATGCAGCATGTCATCTGACCAATCGTATTGTGTTATATCTTCAGATATGGGAGATACACGGTGGCAGCGCAGCAGTCCAAGTTAAACCAATATGAACAGGAAATGAGTCAACTTAAACGAGCCTTACAAAGAAGTGATGATTATATTGAGGAATTGGAAGAGAAATTGAAAAAGTTTGAATGTAACCACCCAGATAGTGTAAAGGGAGAACCTCAAAAAGAAAAACCTTCTTTTGGTTCAAGTAAATTAGATCGAAATAATAGATCATTTAATGACGTAAGCAAGATTAGCTTGATGGAAGAAAGTTCTTTAAATCTCGAAGCTCCGACTCCCATGACTCCAGCTTCATGTTTCAGTAGATTGTCCATCCTAAAGTCTAGTGAGAACAATCTAGTATCAACGCCCAAAGACAATATTACTTCTCTCTCACTGGACAACAGTAGAAGTTCATCTCGTAGAAAGTTAAATTTTGATGATTCTGAACAGCCATCAACGCATCGATCTGTTCCAAATGGCGCATCAATGACTGAGGACAGTTTTAATTTTGAACAACCTGGTAATATTAGCAGTGTTTCACAGCTGGATATTGCGAATACTACTGACTTCGAAGAGTGTGCCAGGCTAATGACTGAAGCTGAAAGTCGGGTTGCACAGAGACGTTCTCAGAGCAGTGATCAGTCGGGCATTGATTTACCCATGATGAGTTCATACCCAGACACCCAAACCAAACTGGCAAGTAACATCACGCTTAGTTTAAGTCAGTTACAAGACACAGTATCATGGCAAGTAAGGCCAAATTCAACACCATCATTACATGTTGACCATCTTGAACATCCAGCCCCTGATGCAAGACCCAGCTCTGCTCCGTCCAGTAAAATTACAGCACCCAGTCTGTTTGGATTGAGATACCACTGTGATTCTTATTTACCACCAGTTGGTAACAATGTTTGGAAGTCATCATCAGGAATATATCCTATCACATCAACAACATACCAGCAAGGAATGTATTCCAGTACTGCATCAACATTCCAACAAGGTTTTTATCAGAGTACCTCATCCACATCCCCAAAAGAAATTTATCCAAGTACTTCCTCCATGTCCCAACTTTATTCCGGTACCTCGTCCACTTCTCAACAAGGAATATATCCAAATACTTCATCTACATCTCAACAAAGAAAGTATCCAAGTACCTCATCCTCATCCCATCATGAAATTTATCCCAACATGTCAACACAGCAAAATCAGTACTTTAATAATAATAATAATCCTTTTAAAAATTTATCATCAATATCATCAAGTCAGGGAATCAGAAACGAACATGTGTTTGATGCCCATCAGAAATATAGTGCTGTATCAAATTCTATGTTGCTGAACCAACACAGACAAAAACTAGCACATTCGTCTACTAACTGTGTTTCACAGCCACTCAGAGCAATACATGATGATGTCCATTCTGCCCAGGCAGTATACGACTATACAGGTGATAGTCGTAAGAGAAAACCAGACTTAACAGCAATGTCAAATCAAGTGTCTGCTCCACCTGGACTAGGGAGTCCAGCAAAGACATTCAGATTGTTTTAGTTCGAACCGATACATAGCTACTGGAGTCTGAAGACGGGGAATTGTATATATAAAAACGTCGTTACTGGATTATTGTAAAATCTGATTCATCACTATGGCAGATACATAACAAAATCATTGAGCTGATAGATAATAAATAAACTCAACTAAAAGTGCATGCAATTACCATCACCAATGATGATGGTCTCTCTTCTAGTTTCACTATGTTTTTTTTTTTTTCAAAATACAAGTTACATTGTATTACCAGGTATTATATTTGAGTTGTAGCTTCAATATAGATTTATTCATGCTAAAAATAGGAACATTGTATTAGTTGTCATGAATTCACCAGCCATACATAACTGACAGTCAATTCTTTGTTCTTATCTGTTGATTTAATTTAATTATCAATGATGTTATTAATATTATTTAATTGTTTAATATTATTTATGAAATAATGTATTGTCTTATAGTACACTCGAGCCAGAATCAAATATTTTTGTCAAATAAGAAAGAGACTGTCTTTTTTTTGTATAAATAGTTATTTATTATTTTCTATGCAGCAAATGATATATGTAATGCATGTATTAACATTGTGATGAATACACTATAATTTGGTGAATTCAATATTGTATTTCATATGAAAATTACCTCAATAATATGCCTTGAATAAGATTTTATATTTCTATAAGATTTCAAAATATGAATTTGGTTAGAACTGTATTAACATGGTCCAAAACAGGGATTTGTACTTTGAGTTACATCCATCCACGTGTACGTCCAACATTATTTCTCAAACATGAATTGGAGTAAAGTTAGTACGAAGCAGAGATGTAATGGTATACCTATTAATGTCAATTTGTTTGGATTCGCTGGCCCGATTACACTCAAACTTGGTATCAATATCACCCATGGCGGTTTACTGATGCATGTTATTTTGTTTTTCAATTTGATTCAAAATGGCATCATTACCATCTTGCCGTCATGCATATACATGCTTATGTACTTTTTGCATTACCACATTGACCTCGTCATTAGTACCGTAGTTTGTGCCTACTGTAGATGGTTTTCGTAAATAGGCTGTGCTATCCTGAAATATTGGTCTTTGCATCATTTGAGTTGTTTCATAGGAGGGAGAGGTACCCAAGGTACAAGGTAAGGTTTAAGTAGTTGTCCTATCCTGAATGGCCTTTGCTGCACAAATAATCAATGGTATTTGGCCTTTTGGTCATGTGATATTATAATCAGCTCCTACTCATTTCTAACTACACAATTATGTTTCTCGGTTTCATTTCAATAAATTATTTGTTCCATCAAACAAAGTTGAGTGTGGTTATTACATTTGTAACTTTTACTGTTCTTTTCATCAGCAGATTTGCTTGCCCAAATTTTTCTGAACTTTTTTAATATATTCTTGAATATTTCTGGAAATAAACTCTAATTTTGGAGCTAACAAACAAAATTTGAGTTAATTTTCGGTTTTCATTTGGGCTATTTTTGTTCCAATATTCTGATGGAAAGTGCAGACTATAAACTGGAATATTTTGTGATGAAAAGAGGGAGCTGGTGGTGAAAAGGTTAATGTGCAATATCTTTTTCCCTACAATCTCGTATCTGCTAAAAAACCATTTGAAGGTTGAAGCAGTTCGAGTCAAATTGAAATTCTGCACCACTGAGCATGTTATTGCGGATAAACACAATGCACTGTGGGAGAGAAGTTCCATTTTATATAACAAAAAACTACTGTAAATCTGTGAAAATTCAACTGTTCAGAATATTTTTACTACGGAAACTGAGTAAATTTGTTAAAATGTTTCAACAATAGGAACGAGTGGAAAAATACAAATTTTGACAGTTTTGGAAAAACAGTTTGATGATCTATATTTTATTAGTCTCCCTTTGCATGCACATCATTTTTGTGCAACATAATCTTTATCCAGTTTGTACATCTTTGTTCTAGCTTGTATACATTGTACATACAACAGAAATTATGGGACCTTGATGCACGTCATTTCGTTTTTCGATCAATTATATTTAATTATATTTTATACATCATGCAACATATACACACATGTATTCGCTTAATGATCTGATTCAAGATGGCCGAATTTTTAAAATGCATCAAACTGAAGCATTTCTGCAAATTCCAAAACTGCATCTCTGTCAATATTAAATTCCCCAATCTTTGGCCAAACTGTTCATGAACCTGTTCATGACCCCTTGATCTGCCCAGGACACAACATTTCTGCATGTGCAGCCTGGTGCTGCCCTGAAGTATTCTGGAAAAAACAATTATTTCTACTGATTGCTACTACCACGAATGACAAAATTAAGTCAAACACAAATAACATTTGGAAAAATAACAAGAAATGGCCATGTATGGGTTGGTGTCCTCATATTCTTAGCACTGAAATGACCATGTATGGGTTGCTGTCCTCATTTTCGTAGCACTGAAATGACCATGTATGGGTTGGTGTCCTCATTTTCTTAGCACTGAAATGGCCATGTATGGGTTGGTGTCATTTTCTTAGCACTGAAATGACCATGTATGCGTTGGTGTCCTCATTTTTACCTTGCCCGTACCATCAAAGATGGAAGGGAAAGGTATATTAAGGGAAAGATTTTGTCCGGCGTTGTCGTTGTCGTCGTCGTTAATAATTGTTATTGTGTGCATGATAACTTTACTAATTCTATTCCAAACTTCATCAAACTTGGTCACCTTGTTCATCAGTATAAAGTCTTCCCTGAGTTTGAACAACAGATGTCCTGTATGAAAATATCATGCAAAAATTGAGAAAAACTGATAAAATATTTCGACTGTTTCTACTTGACTGATCACTGGTGATACACATCAAAGGTCACTGATCTCAGTGGAAATATGCATTGTTGTATGTGTTCAATGAAGCAAATGATTTATCTTGTAATAATATCCTTGATAATGTATCTCAGAATTCCTTACTGGGTTTCAAAACCAACTCATGGAGAGATTGCACAGTCTGATACACATTTGCAAACCTACCAATAAATCTTTACAGAAAACAAGATGTCAGAAAATCAATATAAGCACTGCTATGAACTGGGTGCCAAACTTTGATCAAGATCTGAAGCTAATAGAAAATCTGTTTAGTTCAAAGTTATCAAATCAAAAACAATACATAAAAAATACATAAAAAGCAAAACATTTCATCCACATTTTAAAAAGAAAATTGTTCTAAAATACATGTATTCTGTATTTGACAAACAGTTCATTCGACAAATGAAAACTCACAGGAATATGTTTCAGCTATTAGAACAGAATGATAGAGTTTTTATAATACTAGTTTAAAAACTCACTTCAAACAAAGATTGCGGTGTTTGAAGATGTAGGTTCTCAGGAGGCAACAGTACTGTTGACTTCTCCCTCCACTGGACACCAACTAACTATTTAAAGCAGAGCTTGCAACATAATAGCTATTCATAAAGGGTGTTTTTTTTTTTACTTTTCATATAATACAGTAGTCACACAATGAGGCAGTTCATATTTGTCTCAGTGAATCATTAATTTTTGACAGACACCTGTACAAAATACTTGGACAAAAGCCAGCTAAGATTTTCTGTTATCTTGCATGTTTTATGAATCTATTCACGTCTAAATGCAGCACTTTTTTTTGCAATGAGGCATTTGTTTTTATACTAAAATATCTGAATTACTTTGAATAAAGCTGGAAATTATGTCCCTTAAAATAATTAAACAAATAAGGCACCAATGTTTTTGTAAGATATTTACATCTTTAAAGGACATTCGGTAGACTGATTCCCCACTGTTAGTTCAACCCCAAAACTTTTTTGTATTCAAAATTAATTATGACAATGTATATTTATATTGAAACAAACTATGTTAAAGGGAATTATATTATATAACAAAGGGCAAGGTCACCAGAGTTCAACTATGTTCTTAGCACTGAAATGGCCATGTATGTGTTTGTGTCCTCATTTTCTTAGCACTGAAAAGGACATGTATGGGTTGGTGACCTCATTTTCGTAGCACTGAAAAGGCCATGTATGGGTTGGTGTCCTCATTTTCGTAGCACTGAAATGGCCATGTATGAGTTGGTGTCCTCATTTTCGTAGCACTGAAAAGGGCATGTATGGGCTGGTGTCCCATTTTCATAACACTGAAATTGCCATTTATGGGTTGGTGTCCTCATTTTCGTAGCACTGAAAAGGGCATGTATGGGTTGGTGTCCTCATTTTCGTAGCACTGAAATTGCCATGTGTGGGTTGGTGTCCTCATTTTCGTAGCACTGAAAAGGACATGTATGGGTTGGTGTCCCCATTTTCGTAGCACAGAAATGGCCATGTATGGGGTTGGTGTCGTCATTTTTTAGCACTGAAAAGGCCATGTATGGGTTGGTGTCCCTATTTTCGTAGCACTGAAATTGCCATGTATGGGTTGGTGTCCCCATTTTCGTAGCACTGAAATGGCCATGTGTGGGTTGGTGTCCTCATTTTCGTAGCACTGAAAAGGACATGTATGGGTTGATGTCCTCATTTTCGTAGCTCTGAAATGACCATGTATGGGTTGGTGTCCTCATTTTCTTAGCACTGAAAAGGCCATGTATGGGCTGGTGTCCCATTTTCGTAACACTGAAATTGCCATGTGTGGGTTGGTGTCCTCATTTTCGTAGCACTGAAAAGGACATGTATGGGTTGGTGACCTCATTTTCGTAGCACTGAAAAGGCCATGTATGGGTTGGTGTCCTCATTTTCGTAGCACTGAAGTGGCCATGTATGATTTGGTGTCCTCATTTTCGTAGCACTGAAAAGGGCATGTATGGGCTGGTGTCCCATTTTCGTAACACTGAAATTGCCATTTATGGGTTGGTGTCCACATTTTCTTAGCACTGAAAAGGGCATGTATGGGTTGGTGTCCACATTTTCGTAGCACTGAAATGGCCATGTATGGGTTGGTGTCCCCATTTTCGTAACACTGAAATGGCCATGTATGGGCTGGTGTCCCGTTTTCGTAACACTGAAATGGCCATGTATGGGGTTGGTGTCGTCATTTTTTTAGCACTGAAATGGCCATGTATGGATTGGTGTCTTCATTTTTGTAGCACTGAAAAGGCCATGTATGGGTTGGTGTCCCCATTTTCGTAGCACTGAAATGGGCATGTGTGGGTTGGTGTCCCCATTTTCGTAGCACTGAAATGGCCATGTATGGGCTGGTGTCCACATTTTCGTAGCACTGAAAAGGACATGTATGGGTTGGTGTCCTCATTTTCGTAGCACTGAAAAGACCATGTATGGGTTGGTGTCCTCATTTTCGTAGCACTGAAATGGCCATGTATGGGTTGGTGTCCTCATTTTCGTAGCACTGAAATGGCCATGTATGGGCTGGTGTCCACATTTTCGTAGCACTGAAAAGGACATGTATGGGTTGGTGTCCTCATTTTCGTAGCACTGAAAAGACCATGTATGGGTTGGTGTCCTCATTTTCGTAGCACTGAAAAGACCATGTATGGGGTTGGTGTCGTCATTTTTTTAGCACTGAAAAGGCCATGTATGTGTTGGTGTCCTCATTTTCGTAACACTGAAATGGCCATGTATGGGTTGGTGTCCACATTTTCGTAGCACTGAAGTGGCCATGTATGGGTTGGTGTCCTCATTTTCGTAGCACTGAAAAGGCCATGTATGGGTTGGTGTCCTCATTTTCGTAGCACTGAAATGGCCATGTATGGGTTGGTGTCCACATTTTCGTAGCACTGAAGTGGCCATGTACGAGTTGGTGTCCTCATTTTCGTAGCACTGAAGTGGCCATGTATGGGTTGGTGTCCCTATTTCCGTAGCACTGAAATTGCCATGTATGGGTTGGTGTTCCCATTTTCGTAGCACTGAAATGGCCATGTGTGGGTTGGTGTCCTCATTTTCGTAGCACTGAAAAGGACATGTATGGGTTGATGTCCTCATTTTCGTAGCACTGAAATGACCATGTATGGGTTGGTGTCCTCATTTTCTTAGCACTGAAAAGGCCATGTATGGGCTGGTGTCTCATTTTCGTAACACTGAAATTGCCATGTGTGGGTTGGTGTCCTCATTTTCGTAGCACTGAAAAGGACATGTATGGGTTGGTGACCTCATTTTCGTAGCACTGAAAAGGCCATGTATGGGTTGGTGTCCTCATTTTCGTAGCACTGAAGTGGCCATGTATGAGTTGGTGTCCTCATTTTCGTAGCACTGAAAAAGCCATGTATGGGCTGGTGTCCCATTTTCGTAACACTGAAATTGCCATTTATGGGTTGGTGTCCACATTTTCTTAGCACTGAAAAGGGCATGTATGGGTTGGTGTCCCCATTTTCGTAGCACTGAAATGGCCATGTATGGGTTGGTGGCCCCATTTTCGTAACACTGAAATGGCCATGTATGGTCTGGTGTCCCGTTTTCGTAACACTGAAATGGCCATGTATGGGGTTGGTGTCGTCATTTTTTAGCACTGAAATGGCCATGTATGGATTGGTGTCTTCATTTTCGTAGCACTGAAAAGGCCATGTATGGGTTGGTGTCCCCATTTTCGTAGCACTGAAATGGGCATGTGTGGGTTGGTGTCCCCATTTTCGTAGCACTGAAATGGCCATGTATGGGCTGGTGTCCACATTTTCGTAGCACTGAAAAGGACATGTATGGGTTGGTGTCCTCATTTTCGTAGCACTGAAAAGACCATGTATGGGTTGGTGTCCTCATTTTCGTAGCACTGAAGTGGCCATGTATGTGTTGATGTCCTCATTTTCGTAGCACTGAAGTGGCCATGTATGAGTTGGTGTCCTCATTTTCGTAGCACTGAAATTGCCATTTATGGGTTAGTGTTCACATTTTCTTAGCACTGAAATGGCCATGTATGGGTTGGTGTCCCCATTTTCGTAGCACTGAAATGGCCATGTATGGGGTTGGTGTCGTCATTTTCGTAGCACTGAAACGGCCATGTATGGGTTGGTGTCCTCATTTTCGTAGCACTAAAATGGACATGTATGGGTTGGTGTCCCTATTTCCGTAGCACTGAAATTGCCATGTGTGGGTTGGTGTCTTCATTTTCGTAGCACTGAAAAGGACATGTATGGGTTGGTGTCCTCATTTTCGTAGCACTGAAATGACCATGTATGGGTTGGTGTCCTCATTTTCGTAGCACTGAAGTGGCCATGTATGGGTTGGTGTCCTCATTTTCGTAGCACTGAAAAGACCATGTATGGGTTGGTGTCCTCATTTTCGTAGCACTGAAGTGGCCATGTATGAGTTGGTGTCCTCATTTTCGTAGCACTGAAAAGGGCATGTATGGGTTGGTGTCCTCATTTTCGTAGTACTGAAATGACCATGTATGTGTTGATGTCCTCATTTTCGTAGCACTAAAGTGGCCATGTATGAGTTGGTGTCCTCATTTTCGTAGCACTGAAAAGGGCATGTATGGGTTGGTGTCCTCATTTTCGTAGCACTGAAGTGGCCATGTATGAGTTGGTGTCCTCATTTTCGTAGCACTGAAATGGACATGTATGTGTTGATGTCCTCATTTTCGTAGCACTGAAATGGCCATGTATGGATTGGTGTCTTCATTTTCGTAGCACTGAAATGGACATGTATGGGTTGGTGTCCTCATTTTCGTAGCACTGAAGTGGCCATGTATGGGCTGGTGTCCCATTTTCGTAGCACTGAAATGGCCATGTATGGGTTGGTGTCCCTATTTCCGTAGCACTGAAATTGCCATGTATGGGTTGGTGTCCCCATTTTCGTAGCACTGAAAAGGACATGTATGGGTTGGTGTCCTCATTTTCGTAGCACTGAAATTGCCATGTGTGGGTTGGTGACCTCATTTTCGTAGCACTGAAAAGGCCATGTATGGGTTGGTGTCGTCATTTTCGTAGCACTGAAATGGCCATGTATGGGTTGGTGTCCCTATTTCCGTAGCACTGAAATTGCCATGTGTGGGTTGGTGTCGTCATTTTTTTAGCACTGAAAAGGCCATGTATGGGTTGGTGTCCCTATTTCCGTAGCACTGAAATTGCCATGTATGGGTTGGTGTCCCCATTTTCGTAGCACTGAAATGGCCATGTGTGGGTTGGTGTCCTCATTTTCGGAGCACTGAAAAGGACATGTATGGGTTGATGTCCTCATTTTCGTAGCACTGAAGTGGCCATGTATGGGTTGGTGTCCTCATTTTCGTAGCACTGAAAAGGCCATGTATGGGTTGGTGTCCCCATTTTCGTAGCACTGAAATGGCCATGTGTGGGTTGGTGTCCTCATTTTCGTAGCACTGAAAAGGACATGTATGGGTTGATGTCCTCATTTTCGTAGCACTGAAATGACCATGTATGGGTTGGTGTCCTCATTTTCTTAGCACTGAAAAGGCCATGTATGGGCTGGTGTCCCATTTTCGTAACACTGAAATGGCCATGTATGGGTTGGTGTCCCCATTTTCGTAGCACTGAAATGGCCATGTATGGGGTTGGTGTCGTCATTTTTTTAGCACTGAAATGGCCATGTATATATTGGTGTCTTCATTTTCGTAGCACTGAAAAGGCCATGTATGGGTTGGTGTCCCCATTTTCGTAGCACTGAAATGGCCATGTATGGGTTGGTGTCCCCATTTTCGTAGCACTGAAATGGCCATGTATGGGCTGGTGTCCACATTTTCGTAGCACTGAAAAGGACATGTATGGGTTGGTGTCCTCATTTTCGTAGCACTGAAAAGGCCATGTATGGGTTGGTGTCCTCATTTTCGTAGCACTGAAGTGGCCATGTATGAGTTGGTGTCCTCATTTTCGTAGCACTGAAAAGGGCATGTATGGGCTGGTGTCCCATTTTCGTAACACTGAAATTTCCATTTATGGGTTAGTGTCCACATTTTCTTAGCACTGAAATGGCCATGTATGGGTTGGTGTCCCCATTTTCGTAGCACTGAAATGGCCATGTATGGGGTTGGTGTCGTCATTTTCGTAGCACTGAAACGGCCATGTATGGGTTGGTGTCCTCATTTTCGTAGCACTAAAAAGGACATGTATGGGTTGGTGTCCCTATTTCCGTAGCACTGAAATTGCCATGTGTGGGTTGGTGTCTTCATTTTCGTAGCACTGAAAAGGACATGTATGGGTTGGTGTCCTCATTTTCGTAGCACTGAAATGACCATGAATGGGTTGATGTCCTCATTTTCGTAGCACTGAAGTGGCCATGTATGGGTTGGTGTCCTCATTTTCGTAGCACTGAAAAGGCCATGTATGGGTTGGTGTCCTCATTTTCGTAGCACTGAAGTGGCCATGTATGAGTTGGTGTCCTCATTTTCGTAGCACTGAAAAGGGCATGTATGGGTTGGTGTCCTCATTTTCGTAGTACTGAAATGACCATGTATGTGTTGATGTCCTCATTTTCGTAGCACTGAAGTGGCCATGTATGAGTTGGTGTCCTCATTTTCGTAGCACTGAAAAGGGCATGTATGGGTTGGTGTCCTCATTTTCGTAGTACTGAAAAGGCCATGTATGGGTTGGTGTCCCCATTTTCGTAGCACTGAAAAGGGCATGTATGGGTTGGTGTCCTCATTTTCGTAGTACTGAAAAGGCCATGTATGGGTTGGTGTCCCCATTTTCGTAGCACTGAAAAGGCCATGTATGGGTTGGTGTCCTCATTTTCGTAGCACTGAAAAGGGCATGTATGGGTTGATGTCCTCATTTTCGTAGTACTGAAAAGGCCATGTATGGGTTGGTGTCCCCATTTTCGTAGCACTGAAATGACCATGTATGGGTTGATGTCCTCATTTTCGCAGCACTGAAAAGGCCATTTATGGGTCGGTGTCTTCATCCCTTTCACACCGTAGTGGCCATGTATGGGTTGGTGTTCCCATTTTCGTAGTACTGAAAAGGCCATGTATGGGTTGGTGTCCCCATTTTCGTAGCACTGAAATGGCCATGTATGGGTTGATGTCCTCATTTTCTTAGCGCTGAAAAGGCCATTTATGGGTCGGTATCTTCATCCCTTTCACACCGAAGTGGCCATGTATGAGTTGGTGTCCTCATTTTCGTAGCACTGGAAAGGGCATGTATGGGTTGGTGTCCCCATTTTTGTAGCACTGAAATGGCCATGTATGGGGTTGGTGTCGTAATTTTTTTAGCACTGAAATGGCCATGTATGGATTGGTGTCTTCATTTTCGTAGCACTGAAAAGGCCATGTATGGATTGGTGTCCCCATTTTCGTAGCACTGAAATGGCCATGTATGGGTTGGTGTCCTCATTTTCGTAGCACTGAAGTGGCCATGTATGTGTTGATGTCCTCATTTTCGTAGCACTGAAGTGGCCATGTATGAGTTGGTGTCCTCATTTTCGTAGCACTGAAATTGCCATTTATGAGTTAGTGTCCACATTTTCTTAGCACTGAAATGGCCATGTATGGGTTGGTGTCCCCATTTTCGTAGCACTGAAATGGCCATGTATGGGGTTGGTGTCGTCATTTTCGTAGCACTGAAACGGCCATGTATGGGTTGGTGTCCTCATTTTCGTAGCACTAAAAAGGACATGTATGGGTTGGTGTCCCTATTTCCGTAGCACTGAAATTGCCATGTGTGGGTTGGTGTCTTCATTTTCGTAGCACTGAAAAGGACATGTATGGGTTGGTGTCCTCATTTTCGTAGCACTGAAATGACCATGTATGGGTTGGTGTCCTCATTTTCGTTGCACTGAAGTGGCCATGTATGGGTTGGTGTCCTCATTTTCGTAGCACTGAAAAGGCCATGTATGGGTTGGTGTCCTCATTTTCGTAGCACTGAAATTGCCATGTGTGGGTTGGTGACCTCATTTTCGTAGCACTGAAAAGGCCATGTATGGGTTGGTGTCGTCATTTTCGTAGCACTGAAATGGCCATGTATGGGGTTGGTGTCGTCATTTTTTTAGCACTGAAAAGGCCATGTATGGGTTGGTGTCCCTATTTCCGTAGCACTGAAATTACCATCATTTTCGTAGTACTGAAATGACCATGTATGTGTTGATGTCCTCATTTTCGTAGTACTGAAGTGGCCATGTATGAGTTGGTGTGCTCATTTTCGTAGCACTGAAAAGGGCATGTATGAGTTGGTGTCCTCATTTTCGTAGCACTGAAAAGGGCATGTATGGGTTGGTGTCCTCATTTTCGTAGTACTGAAATGACCATGTATGTGTTGATGTCCTCATTTTCGTAGCACTGAAGTGGCCATGTATGAATTGGTGTGCTCATTTTCGTAGCACTGAAAAGGCCATGTATGGGTTGGTGTCCCCATTTTCGTAGCACTGAAATGGCCATGTGTGGGTTGGTGTCTTCATTTTCGTAGCACTGAAAAGGACATGTATGGGTTGGTGTCCTCATTTTCGTAGCACTGAAATGACCATGTATGGGTTGGTGTCCTCATTTTCGTAGCACTGAAGTGGCCATGTATGGGTTGGTGTCCTCATTTTCGTAGCACTGAAAAGGCCATGTATGGGTTGGTGTCCTCATTTTCGTAGCACTGAAATGGCCATGTATGGATTGGTGTCTTCATTTTCGTAGCACTGAAAAGGCCATGTATGGGTTGGTGTCGTCATTTTCGTAGCACTGAAATGGCCATGTATGGGGTTGGTGTCGTCATTTTTTTAGCACTGAAAAGGCCATGTATGGGTTGGTGTCCCTATTTCCGTAGCACTGAAATTGCCATCATTTTCGTAGTACTGAAATGACCATGTATGTGTTGATGTCCTCATTTTCGTAGCACTGAAGTGGCCATGTATGAGTTGGTGTGCTCATTTTCGTAGCACTGAAAAGGGCATGTATGAGTTGGTGTCCTCATTTTCGTAGCACTGAAAAGGGCATGTATGAGTTGGTGTCCTCATTTTCGTAGCACTGAAAAGGGCATGTATGGGTTAGTGTCCTCATTTTCGTTGTACTGAAATGACCATGTATGTGTTGATGTCCTCATTTTCGTAGCACTGAAGTAGCCATGTATGAGTTGGTGTGCTCATTTTCGTAGCACTGAAAAGGGCATGTATGGGTTGGTGTCCTCATTTTCGTAGCACTGAAAAGGCCATGTATGGGTTGATGTCCTCATTTTCGTAGCACTGAAATGACCATGTATGGGTTGGTGTCCTCATTTTCTTAGCACTGAAAAGGCCATGTATGGGCTGGTGTCCCATTTTCGTAACACTGAAATGGCCATGTATGGGTTGGTGTCCCCATTTTCGTAGCACTGAAATGGCCATGTATGGGGTTGGTGTCGTCATTTTTTTAGCACTGAAATGGCCATGTATATATTGGTGTCTTCATTTTCGTAGCACTGAAAAGGCCATGTATGGGTTGGTGTCCCCATTTTCGTAGCACTGAAATGGCCATGTATGGGTTGGTGTCCCCATTTTCGTAGCACTGAAATGGCCATGTATGGGCTGGTGTCCACATTTTCGTAGCACTGAAAAGGACATGTATGGGTTGGTGTCCTCATTTTCGTAGCACTGAAAAGGCCATGTATGGGTTGGTGTCCTCATTTTCGTAGCACTGAAGTGGCCATGTATGAGTTGGTGTCCTCATTTTCGTAGCACTGAAAAGGGCATGTATGGGCTGGTGTCCCATTTTCGTAACACTGAAATTGCCATTTATGGGTTAGTGTCCACATTTTCTTAGCACTGAAATGGCCATGTATGGGTTGGTGTCCCCATTTTCGTAGCACTGAAATGGCCATGTATGGGGTTGGTGTCGTCATTTTCGTAGCACTGAAACGGCCATGTATGGGTTGGTGTCCTCATTTTCGTAGCACTAAAAAGGACATGTATGGGTTGGTGTCCCTATTTCCGTAGCACTGAAATTGTCATGTGTGGGTTGGTGTCTTCATTTTCGTAGCACTGAAAAGGACATGTATGGGTTGGTGTCCTCATTTTCGTAGCACTGAAATGACCATGAATGGGTTGCAATTGATGTCCTCATTTTCGTAGCACTGAAGTGGCCATGTATGGGTTGGTGTCCTCATTTTCGTAGCACTGAAAAGGCCATGTATGGGTTGGTGTCCTCATTTTCGTAGCACTGAAGTGGCCATGTATGAGTTGGTGTCCTCATTTTCGTAGCACTGAAAAGGGCATGTATGGGTTGGTGTCCTCATTTTCGTAGTACTGAAATGACCATGTATGTGTTGATGTCCTCATTTTCGTAGCACTGAAGTGGCCATGTATGAGTTGGTGTCCTCATTTTCGTAGCACTGAAAAGGGCATGTATGGGTTGGTGTCCTCATTTTCGTAGTACTGAAAAGGCCATGTATGGGTTGGTGTCCCCATTTTCGTAGCACTGAAAAGGGCATGTATGGGTTGGTGTCCTCATTTTCGTAGTACTGAAAAGGCCATGTATGGGTTGGTGTCCCCATTTTCGTAGCACTGAAAAGGCCATGTATGGGTTGGTGTCCTCATTTTCGTAGCACTGAAAAGGGCATGTATGGGTTGATGTCCTCATTTTCGTAGTACTGAAAAGGCCATGTATGGGTTGGTGTCCCCATTTTCGTAGCACTGAAATGACCATGTATGGGTTGATGTCCTCATTTTCGCAGCACTGAAAAGGCCATTTATGGGTCGGTGTCTTCATCCCTTTCACACCGTAGTGGCCATGTATGGGTTGGTGTTCCCATTTTCGTAGTACTGAAAAGGCCATGTATGGGTTGGTGTCCCCATTTTCGTAGCACTGAAATGGCCATGTATGGGTTGATGTCCTCATTTTCTTAGCGCTGAAAAGGCCATTTATGGGTCGGTATCTTCATCCCTTTCACACCGAAGTGGCCATGTATGAGTTGGTGTCCTCATTTTCGTAGCACTGGAAAGGGCATGTATGGGTTGGTGTCCTCATTTTCGTAGTACTGAAATGACCATGTATGGGTTGATGTCCTCATTTTCGCAGCGCCAAGTAAAAGCACGTATTCGTCTTCTATAGTGATATTCTAGTTTATTGGAGGGTTTTCTGCGTCGTATAGGAATATTTCACTGTGTATTTAAGCAGTATCGCATCATTTCCATAAATTCATATTTGTTTGAACTACTCGTATAATAATTTTCGACTTGCTTTTGAATAACCACACAAGATGTTTCATAGCTTGCGATTATGACTTGTATTTCTGATAAAAATATTTACACAATCTCTAATGGTTGAGCAAGTAGCTACACATGTCAGTGCAAGTGCACACGCATGTGAATCCGAAGATTGACAATATAAATCCCATTGTTTTCTCAACAATCATCATTCTCAATATTAACCTTCGTTCTTTAGTGTTACTGACTGCTGCAGTATGCAAATTACAGTAACAAGGACAATCGTACTTTCTTTTCATGCACACGACAGCAGAACAGCTCAATGAAACAATTATGCGAAGCTAGTAGCAGTGAACTATAAGCTTGTGATACAGAGTTGTCCGTGTAAAATTGTCATTATGACTCCAGGATGACCAATGGCATTCTTGGCCTAATATCCACAACATTTTACATTTTTTAATTATTCTTATCCATGGATCAGATTTTGGTTGAGGCCAATATAATAAACGATGAATATAACACTCAGATGAGAGGTACTTAAATTTAGAGAAATGTTATCGCCAAGTGTGATACGTACATTGTACACAGCAATTCTAAAGGGCGCCGCGTCAATCAACTCATTTGACCCACATACGTTGTATGGAACCAATAAGCTCGCGACGACCACCGCCGTTTAACCAATGTCCATATTTCCATACGTATATACATACATGCATACATACACTATTAAAACACAATCAAGGTGAGCATCCTCGATTTGACTGAGAATATGCTACACTGATTATAAGGTTTAACAACAACTTACAGCATGTGCGTTATGTATTTTAGTATTTGGGCGACGTTTTTCAGAAGCACTGGAGAATTTATTTTCCTTGGGCGATGAAGATAATACGTATGGATGGATGGAGTAAGAACCTCTGTGCTTTTAAGAAGATTAAGAATACACAATAAGAATAGAGCAAATACAATTAAACACAGGTCTTGAATATCCATTCCCTATTTGACAAGATTAGAGATGATACACCGTTTTTAGGTCTCTCATCTCAGTTATAGCCATTATGTTTATGGATCAACAGATACACCGCCAAGCCGGAAATCCCACCAGCTTGCTTGCTGTAGGCTTGTATGATGGGATTAAAGTAGGTGATTATTGTCATCGATTACTTTATATTTACGCTAGGGTATATGGTGCGTTCAAATTGAAAGCTTCGTAAACATATAGAAAGTACACACACCTTTAAATACGTAAGCGCATATAGCCATTTGAACATTTTACATTTGAACATATGTCATGAATGGCTCCATTGCAACGAGTTTACAGAATGCACTACTGCTGGAACTTTTATCGTTTTATCTCCATGATCTTTTTTACGATTTTCACCGTTAATCACTAACCCGACACATTGCCTTCCCAGTCACTTTGTTGCATTAATGTTGCTGTTACTAATTTGCATTCTTATATTCTTATATTCTTATCCCCCAGAGAATTTTCCCCGTACTTATTTGGCTGTCATGTCCAATAAAGTTTATTCATACTTACAATTACACTATTTACTTATGTGAATCACATTTTTAAGTTGAAATTACAAAATTTACGTCAATCTCCCTTTTCTGGATCTACTGCACTTTGTAGCATAATTTGAAATAAACTGTTTTTCCCAGTTCCATCTGTCAAACCTGACGATCAAGTCATTTAATTCTCGTTAGAGCAATATATTCCGCTTGCCTGTTTCAATAACACTGACTTCTTGTTTGTTCGATATATATTAGCACTAGTACGTTCTCATAATTCATAAAATCATGTTGAAATACAAAATTCCAGTGATTACCCGTCAAAACCAATGTGATTTGAGGCGGATTATGTTAGAAGCAGTCGTCTTCACCATCCTGGTCAGCATAACGTTTCAAGGTCGGTTTCCGGGTCCCATCCGTCCCAGTGTTACAAATGCATCTACACGAACCATTTCTTCGATCCGAGAACGGGATCTTGGTCATGCATTGACAGATTGTGTTCAAACTTGGTACACACATAGAACATCACGGATTCTACTCTCAAAAATGCTTTTCAGGATATATATATATATGTCTGACATGCTTGGACTGTTAAATCTTCACGCGTATATATGTATCATCCATTGACAGCGTTTTGCTTACTATTTCATTTCACGTTATTTTTTGGATCACCAATAAGTTCATTTGCAGATTTCTGGACAATATTTCAACTACCCCATGAATATCAGATACACAATTTGACATGTATGACCATGATAATATTTTACACACACTGATGACGGGAACAACACAGACAACACGTGTTTCTCTAGAAGTTAATGCAATACAAGTATACCATTTCTATAAATCGCGCCCTCTAGTGTCGGAGCGCATCTGTGACGTCAAAATGACGTATATTTATGTAGGAAATGTCATTCAAACTGACCACTGATTATGGTTGTGTTATCGTTCGTCGTCTTGAATAGAGTAAAATCGCTCAAAAACATAATTTTCATTGGTGAACGACTACATATCAAAACAATTTCAAGGCTTCCAACGGCATTCCTGTCACCAATTTACACCATAAACGACTTTCCCGGAAGTCGAAGATATGGCGTTTCGCTTGCGCGCATACCAGTGGCGGGACCCCCCCCCCAACCCCCGTTGAAAAATGTATTCAATTTGTTTTTGTATAATATAAAAAAATCATTAACTTTGTCTGGCGATTTGAAAGTGTGGACCTCCCACCCCATAAAAAAATCCTGTATCCGCCCCTGCATCGGTTTTGGGGCATAACCATTCTCCATCCCAGAGTTCTTAGCGCTGACAGGCTAGAAAAGCGCCATCTTGCGTGGAGAGTGGGCGTAACGTAAACTTGCATGCGTGATATTATGCTTCTGGGTGTACCAATCGACGTCACAAAAATAAAATTCCCTTGTGTCGAATATCAGAAAACTTGCACGTTTATATTTTCCGCCATGACAAAGCAGGTGTATTTCTGGACCCGAGTCACGCTCCCGGGGTCTCGCTACTCCCGGGAAAGTTGTCTATAGAAGCGCGTTTTATGGGAAAAGTATATTGTGCTTCGTTATACATAAAAAAAACAATCAACAGTTTATCAATTAGTTCTGAAAATGGCGCCATTTAGTAAAACAGTTTGTGAAGCAGTAATAAGCATCTTATCTGCGCATGACTGCATCCAGATGCTATGAATGATGAAGAAATTGTAAATATTGAAGCTTTTTAGATTATCAAAGTATTGGGTTATTTATTCTGAATTATCTATTCTCCGGCCATTAACAAATAATGGGGGATGCACCGTCAATAATACTCCCTACCTTACCGTCAGATGGCGTTGAATATCAATCGATATTTCTTATTTACACAACTCTTATATGTGTGAGTTACCATGTTTCACTTTTAAATTTAGTTCTGACTCTTTACATCGAGATGTCATTATATAAAGCATCATCACATTCAGCCACGTGCCTGAAGGAAGCATTGGCCGCATTAGTGCCATAAGTGGAACTTCTTTGGGAGAATCTTATGATAATAATGAAGGTTGTATCAGTGCAACAGTTCCCCCGGTTCAGATGCTACGGATGGTCTGTAATTTCTGTGGAATAGTTATGAAAGCTGATAATGCCCAGGAAGGTGTTTCAGTGCAACAGTTCCCCCGGTTCAGATGCTACGAATGGTCTGTAATTTCAGTGGGATAGTTATGAAAGCTGATAATGCCCAGGAAGGTGTTTCAGTGCAACAGTCCCCCCTGTTTAGGTGCTACGGATGGTCTGTAATTTCTGTGGGATAGTTATGAAAGCTGATAACGCCCAGGAAGGTGTTTCAGTGCAACAGTCCCCCCTGTTTAGGTGCTACGGATGGTCTGTAATTTCTGTGGGATAGTTATGAAATCCGATAATGCCCGGGAAGGTGTTTCAGTGCAACAGTCCCCCCTGTTTAGGTGCTGCGGATGGTCTGTAATTTCTGTGGAATAGTTATGAAATCTGATAATGCCCGGGAAGGTGTTTCAGTGCAACAGTCCCCCCCTGTTTAGGTGCTGCGGATGGTCTGTAATTTCTGTGGAATAGTTATGAAAGCTGATAATGCCCGGGAAGGTGTTTCAGTGCAACAGTCCCCCCTGTTTAGGTGCTGCGGATGGTCTGTAATTTCTGTGGAATAGTTATGAAAGCTGATAATGCCCAGGAAGGTGTTTCAGTGCAACAGTCCCCCCTGTTTAGGTGCTACGGATGGTCTGTAATTTCTGTGGGATAGTTATGAAAGCTGATAATGCCCAGGAAGGTGTTTCAGTGCAACAGTCCCCCCTGTTTAGGTGCTACGGATGGTCTGTGATTACTGTGGGATAGTTATGAAAGCTGATAATGCCCAGGAAGGTGTTTCAGTGCAACAGTCCCCCCTGTTTAGGTGCTACGGATGGTCTGTGATTACTGTGGGATAGTTATAAAATCTGATAATGCCCAGGAAGGTGTTTCAGTGCAACAGTTCCCCCCTGTTTAGGTGCTACGGATGGTCTGTAATTTCTGTGGGATAGTTATGAAAGCTGATAATGCCCAGGAAGGTGTTTCAGTGCAACAGTCCCCCCTGTTTAGGTGCTACGGATGGTCTGTAATTTCTGTGGGATAGTTATGAAAGCTGATAATGCCCAGGAAGGTGTTTCAGTGCAACAGTCCCCCCTGTTTAGGTGCTACGGATGGTCTGTAATTTCTGTGGGATAGTTATGAAATCCGATAATGCCCGGGAAGGTGTTTCAGTGCAACAGTCCCCCCTGTTTAGGTGCTGCGGATGGTCTGTAATTTCTGTGGAATAGTTATGAAATCTGATAATGCCCGGGAAGGTGTTTCAGTGCAACAGTCCCCCCTGTTTAGGTGCTGCGGATGGTCTGTAATTTCTGTGGAATAGTTATGAAAGCTGATAATGCCCGGGAAGGTGTTTCAGTGCAACAGTCCCCCCTGTTTAGGTGCTGCGGATGGTCTGTAATTTCTGTGGAATAGTTATGAAAGCTGATAATGCCCAGGAAGGTGTTTCAGTGCAACAGTCCCCCCTGTTTAGGTGCTACGGATGGTCTGTAATTTCTGTGGGATAGTTATGAAAGCTGATAATGCCCAGGAAGGTGTTTCAGTGCAACAGTCCCCCCTGTTTAGGTGCTACGGATGGTCTGTGATTACTGTGGGATAGTTATAAAATCTGATAATGCCCAGGAAGGTGTTTCAGTGCAACAGTTCCCCCTGTTTAGGTGCTACGGATGGTCTGTAATTTCTGTGGGATAGTTATGAAAGCTGATAATGCCCAGGAAGGTGTTTCAGTGCAACAGTCCCCCCTGTTTAGGTGCTACGGATGGTCTGTAATTTCTGTGGGATAGTTATGAAATCCGATAATGCCCGGGAAGGTGTTTCAGTGCAACAGTCCCCCCTGTTTAGGTGCTACGGATGGTCTGTAATTTCTGTGGGATAGTTATAAATTCCGATAATGCCCGGGAAGGTGTTTCAGTGCAACAGTCACCCCTGTTTAGGTGGTACGGATGGTCTGTAATTTCAGTGGGATAGTTATGAAAGCTGATAATGCCCAGGAAGGTGTTTCAGTGCAACAGTCCCCCCTGTTTAGGTGCTACGGATGGTCTGTAATTTCTGTGGGATAGTTATGAAATCTGATAATGCCCGGGAAGGTGTTTCAGTGCAACAGTCCCCCCTGTTTAGGTGCTGCGGATGGTCTGTAATTTCTGTGGAATAGTTATGAAAGCTGATAATGCCCAGGAAGGTGTTTCAGTGCAACAGTTCCCCCTGTTTAGGTGCTACGGATGGTCTGTAATTTCTGTGGGATAATTGTGAAAGCCGATAATGACCAGGAAGGTGTTTCAGTGCAACAGTTCCCCCTGTTTACGTGCTACGGATGGTCTGTAATTTCTGTGGGATAGTTATGAAAGCTGATAATGACCAGGAAGGTGTTTCAGTGCAACAGTCCCCCTGTTTAGGTGCTACGGATGGTATGTGATTACTGTGGGATAGTTATGAAAGCTGATAATGCCCAGGAAGGTGTTTCAGTGCAACAGTCCCCCCTGTTTAGGTGCTACGGATGGTCTGTGATTACTGTGGGATAGTTATAAAATCTGATAATGCCCAGGAAGGTGTTTCAGTGCAACAGTTCCCCCCTGTTTAGGTGCTACGGATGGTCTGTAATTTCTGTGGGATAGTTATGAAAGCTGATAATGCCCAGGAAGGTGTTTCAGTGCAACAGTCCCCCCTGTTTAGGTGCTACGGATGGTCTGTAATTTCTGTGGGATAGTTATGAAAGCTGATAATGCCCAGGAAGGTGTTTCAGTGCAACAGTCCCCCCTGTTTAGGTGCTACGGATGGTCTGTAATTTCTGTGGGATAGTTATGAAATCCGATAATGCCCGGGAAGGTGTTTCAGTGCAACAGTCCCCCCTGTTTAGGTGCTGCGGATGGTCTGTAATTTCTGTGGAATAGTTATGAAATCTGATAATGCCCGGGAAGGTGTTTCAGTGCAACAGTCCCCCCTGTTTAGGTGCTGCGGATGGTCTGTAATTTCTGTGGAATAGTTATGAAAGCTGATAATGCCCGGGAAGGTGTTTCAGTGCAACAGTCCCCCCTGTTTAGGTGCTGCGGATGGTCTGTAATTTCTGTGGAATAGTTATGAAAGCTGATAATGCCCAGGAAGGTGTTTCAGTGCAACAGTCCCCCCTGTTTAGGTGCTACGGATGGTCTGTAATTTCTGTGGGATAGTTATGAAAGCTGATAATGCCCAGGAAGGTGTTTCAGTGCAACAGTCCCCCCTGTTTAGGTGCTACGGATGGTCTGTGATTACTGTGGGATAGTTATAAAATCTGATAATGCCCAGGAAGGTGTTTCAGTGCAACAGTTCCCCCTGTTTAGGTGCTACGGATGGTCTGTAATTTCTGTGGGATAGTTATGAAAGCTGATAATGCCCAGGAAGGTGTTTCAGTGCAACAGTCCCCCCTGTTTAGGTGCTACGGATGGTCTGTAATTTCTGTGGGATAGTTATGAAATCCGATAATGCCCGGGAAGGTGTTTCAGTGCAACAGTCCCCCCTGTTTAGGTGCTACGGATGGTCTGTAATTTCTGTGGGATAGTTATGAAATCCGATAATGCCCGGGAAGGTGTTTCAGTGCAACAGTCACCCCTGTTTAGGTGGTACGGATGGTCTGTAATTTCAGTGGGATAGTTATGAAAGCTGATAATGCCCAGGAAGGTGTTTCAGTGCAACAGTCCCCCCTGTTTAGGTGCTACGGATGGTCTGTAATTTCTGTGGGATAGTTATGAAATCTGATAATGCCCGGGAAGGTGTTTCAGTGCAACAGTCCCCCCTGTTTAGGTGCTGCGGATGGTCTGTAATTTCTGTGGAATAGTTATGAAAGCTGATAATGCCCAGGAAGGTGTTTCAGTGCAACAGTTCCCCCTGTTTAGGTGCTACGGATGGTCTGTAATTTCTGTGGGATAATTGTGAAAGCCGATAATGACCAGGAAGGTGTTTCAGTGCAACAGTTCCCCCTGTTTACGTGCTACGGATGGTCTGTAATTTCTGTGGGATAGTTATGAAAGCTGATAATGACCAGGAAGGTGTTTCAGTGCAACAGTCCCCCTGTTTAGGTGCTACGGATGGTATGTGATTACTGTGGGATAGTTATGAAAGCTGATAATGCCCAGGAAGGTGTTTCAGTGCAACAGTCCCCCTGTTTAGGTGCTACGGATGGTCTGTAATTACTTTGGGATAGTTATGAAAGCTGATAATGACCAGGAGGTGTTTCAGTGCAACAGTCCCCCCTGTTTAGGTGCTACGGATGGTCTGTAATTTCTGTGGGATAGTTATGAAAGCTGATAATGCCCAGGAAGGTGTTTCAGTGCAACAGTTCCCCCTGTTTAGGTGCTACGGATGGTCTGTAATTTCTGTGGGATAGTTATGAAAGCTGATAATGCCCAGGAAGGTGTTTCAGTGCAACAGTCCCCCTTGTTTAGGTGCTACGGATGGTCTGTAATTTCTGTGGGATAGTTATGAAATCTGATAATGCCCAGGAAGGTGTTTCAGTGCAACAGTCCCCCCTGTTTAGGTGCTGCGGATGGTCTGTAATTTCTGTGGAATAGTTATGAAAGCTGATAATGCACAGGAAGGTGTTTCAGTGCAAGAGTCCCCCCTGTTTAGGTGCTACGGATGGTCTGTAATTTCTGTGGGATAGTTATGAAATCTGATAATGCCCAGGAAGGTGTTTCAGTGCAACAGTCCCCCCTGTTTAGGTGCTGCGGATGGTATGTGATTACTGTGGGATAGTTATGAAAGCTGATAATGCCCAGGAAGGTGTTTCAGTGAAACAGTCCCCCTTGTTTAGGTGCTACGGATGGTCTGTAATTTCTGTGGGATAGTTATGAAATCTGATAATGCCCAGGAAGGTGTTTCAGTGCAACAGTTCCCCCTGTTTAGGTGCTACGGATGGTCTGTAATTTCTGTGGGATAATTGTGAAAGCCGATAATGACCAGGAAGGTGTTTCAGTGCAACAGTTCCCCCTGTTTAGGTGCTACGGATGGTCTGTAATTTCTGTGGGATAGTTATGAAAGCTGATAATGACCAGGAAGGTGTTTCAGTGCAACAGTCCCCCTGTTTAGGTGCTACGGATGGTATGTGATTACTGTGGGATAGTTATGAAAGCTGATAATGCCCAGGAAGGTGTTTCAGTGCAACAGTCCCCCTGTTTAGGTGCTACGGATGGTCTGTAATTACTTTGGGATAGTTATGAAAGCCGATAATGACCAGGAAGGTGTTTCAGTGCAACAGTTCCCCCTGTTTACGTGCTACGGATGGTCTGTAATTTCTGTGGGATAGTTATGAAAGCTGATAATGACCAGGAAGGTGTTTCAGTGCAACAGTCACCCCTGTTTAGGTGGTACGGATGGTCTGTAATTTCAGTGGGATAGTTATGAAAGCTGATAATGCCCAGGAAGGTGTTTCAGTGCAACAGTCCCCCCTGTTTAGGTGCTACGGATGGTCTGTAATTTCTGTGGGATAGTTATGAAATCTGATAATGCCCGGGAAGGTGTTTCAGTGCAACAGTCCCCCCTGTTTAGGTGCTGCGGATGGTCTGTAATTTCTGTGGAATAGTTATGAAAGCTGATAATGCCCAGGAAGGTGTTTCAGTGCAACAGTTCCCCCTGTTTAGGTGCTACGGATGGTCTGTAATTTCTGTGGGATAATTGTGAAAGCCGATAATGACCAGGAAGGTGTTTCAGTGCAACAGTTCCCCCTGTTTACGTGCTACGGATGGTCTGTAATTTCTGTGGGATAGTTATGAAAGCTGATAATGACCAGGAAGGTGTTTCAGTGCAACAGTCCCCCTGTTTAGGTGCTACGGATGGTATGTGATTACTGTGGGATAGTTATGAAAGCTGATAATGCCCAGGAAGGTGTTTCAGTGCAACAGTCCCCCTGTTTAGGTGCTACGGATGGTCTGTAATTACTTTGGGATAGTTATGAAAGCTGATAATGACCAGGAGGTGTTTCAGTGCAACAGTCCCCCCTGTTTAGGTGCTACGGATGGTCTGTAATTTCTGTGGGATAGTTATGAAAGCTGATAATGCCCAGGAAGGTGTTTCAGTGCAACAGTTCCCCCTGTTTAGGTGCTACGGATGGTCTGTAATTTCTGTGGGATAGTTATGAAAGCTGATAATGCCCAGGAAGGTGTTTCAGTGCAACAGTCCCCCTTGTTTAGGTGCTACGGATGGTCTGTAATTTCTGTGGGATAGTTATGAAATCTGATAATGCCCAGGAAGGTGTTTCAGTGCAACAGTCCCCCCTGTTTAGGTGCTGCGGATGGTCTGTAATTTCTGTGGAATAGTTATGAAAGCTGATAATGCACAGGAAGGTGTTTCAGTGCAAGAGTCCCCCCTGTTTAGGTGCTACGGATGGTCTGTAATTTCTGTGGGATAGTTATGAAATCTGATAATGCCCAGGAAGGTGTTTCAGTGCAACAGTTCCCCCTGTTTAGGTGCTACGGATGGTCTGTAATTTCTGTGGGATAATTGTGAAAGCCGATAATGACCAGGAAGGTGTTTCAGTGCAACAGTTCCCCGTGTTTAGGTGCTACGGATGGTCTGTAATTTCTGTGGGATAGTTATGAAAGCTGATAATGACCAGGAAGGTGTTTCAGTGCAACAGTCCCCCTGTTTAGGTGCTACGGATGGTATGTGATTACTGTGGGATAGTTATGAAAGCTGATAATGCCCAGGAAGGTGTTTCAGTGCAACAGTCCCGCTGTTTAGGTGCTACGGATGGTCTGTAATTACTTTGGGATAGTTATGAAAGCCGATAATGACCAGGAAGGTGTTTCAGTGCAACAGTTCCCCCTGTTTACGTGCTACGGATGGTCTGTAATTTCTGTGGGATAGTTATGAAAGCTGATAATGACCAGGAAGGTGTTTCAGTGCAACAGTCCCCCTGTTTAGGTGCTACGGATGGTATGTGATTACTGTGGGATAGTTATGAAAGCTGATAATGCCCAGGAAGGTGTTTCAGTGCAACAGTCCCCCTGTTTAGGTGCTACGGATGGTCTGTAATTACTTTGGGATAGTTATGAAAGCTGATAATGACCAGGAGGTGTTTCAGTGCAACAGTCCCCCCTGTTTAGGTGCTACGGATGGTCTGTAATTTCTGTGGGATAGTTATGAAAGCTGATAATGCCCAGGAAGGTGTTTCAGTGCAACAGTTCCCCCTGTTTAGGTGCTACGGATGGTCTGTAATTTCTGTGGGATAGTTATGAAAGCTGATAATGCCCAGGAAGGTGTTTCAGTGCAACAGTCCCCCTTGTTTAGGTGCTACGGATGGTCTGTAATTTCTGTGGGATAGTTATGAAATCTGATAATGCCCAGGAAGGTGTTTCAGTGCAACAGTCCCCCCTGTTTAGGTGCTGCGGATGGTCTGTAATTTCTGTGGAATAGTTATGAAAGCTGATAATGCACAGGAAGGTGTTTCAGTGCAAGAGTCCCCCCTGTTTAGGTGCTACGGATGGTCTGTAATTTCTGTGGGATAGTTATGAAATCTGATAATGCCCAGGAAGGTGTTTCAGTGCAACAGTCCCCCCTGTTTAGGTGCTGCGGATGGTATGTGATTTCTGTGGGATAGTTATGAAATCTGATAATGCCCAGGAAGGTGTTTTAGTGCAACAGTTCCCCCTGTTTAGGTGCTACGGATGGTCTGTAATTTCTGTGGGATAATTGTGAAAGCCGATAATGACCAGGAAGGTGTTTCAGTGCAACAGTTCCCCCTGTTTAGGTGCTACGGATGGTCTGTAATTTCTGTGGGATAGTTATGAAAGCTGATAATGACCAGGAAGGTGTTTCAGTGCAACAGTCCCCCTGTTTAGGTGCTACGGATGGTATGTGATTACTGTGGGATAGTTATGAAAGCTGATAATGCCCAGGAAGGTGTTTCAGTGCAACAGTCCCCCTGTTTAGGTGCTACGGATGGTCTGTAATTACTTTGGGATAGTTATGAAAGCTGATAATGACCACGAGGTGTTTCAGTGCAACAGTCCCCCCTGTTTAGGTGCTACGGATGGTCTGTAATTTCTGTGGGATAGTTATGAAAGCTGATAATGCCCAGGAAGGTGTTTCAGTGCAACAGTTCCCCCTGTTTAGGTGCTACGGATGGTCTGTAATTTCTGTGGGATAGTTATGAAAGCTGATAATGCCCAGAAAGGTGTTTCAGTGCAACAGTCCCCCTTGTTTAGGTGCTACGGATGGTCTGTAATTTCTGTGGGATAGTTATGAAATCTGATAATGCCCAGGAAGGTGTTTCAGTGCAACAGTCCCCCCTGTTTAGGTGCTGCGGATGGTCTGTAATTTCTGTGGAATAGTTATGAAAGCTGATAATGCACAGGAATGTGTTTCATTGCAAGAGTCCCCCTGTTTAGGTGCTACGGATGGTCTGTAATTTCTGTGGGATAGTTATGAAATCTGATAATGCCCGGGAAGGTGTTTCAGTGCAACAGTCCCCCCTGTTTAGGTGCTGCGGATGGTCTGTAATTTCTGTGGAATAGTTATGAAAGCTGATAATGCCCAGGAAGGTGTTTCAGTGCAACAGTCCCCCCTGTTTAGGTGCTGCGGATGGTCTGTAATTTCTGTGGAATAGTTATGAAAGCTGATAATGCCCAGGAAGGTGTTTCAGTGCAACAGTCCCCCCTGTTTAGGTGCTACGGATGGTCTGTAATTTCTGTGGGATAATTGTGAAAGCCGATAATGACCAGGAAGGTGTTTCAGTGCAACAGTTCCCCCTGTTTAGGTGCTACGGATGGTCTGTAATTTCTGTGGGATAGTTATGAAAGCTGATAATGACCAGGAAGGTGTTTCAGTGCAACAGTCCCCCTGTTTAGGTGCTACGGATGGTATGTGATTACTGTGGGATAGTTATGAAAGCTGATAATGACCAGGAAGGTGTTTCAGTGCAACAGTCCCCCTGTTTAGGTGCTACGGATGGTCTGTAATTACTTTGGGATAGTTATGAAAGCTGATAATGACCAGGAGGTGTTTCAGTGCAACAGTCCCCCCTGTTTAGGTGCTACGGATGGTCTGTAATTTCTGTGGGATAGTTATAAAAGCTGATAATGACCAGGAAGGTGTTTCAGTGCAACATTCCCCCCTATTTAGGTGCTACGGATGGTCTATAACTACTGTGGGATAGTTATGAAAGCTGATAATGCCCAGGAAAGTGTTTCAGTGCAACAGTCCCCCCTGTTTAGGTGCTACGGATGGTCTGTAATTTCTGTGGGATAGTTATGAAATCTGATAATGCCCAGGAAGGTGTTTCAGTGCAACAGTTCCCCCTGTTTAGGTGCTACGGATGGTCTGTAATTTATGTGGGATAGTTATGAAAGCTGATAATGCACAGGAAGGTGTTTCAGTGCAACAGTTCCCCCTGTTTAGGTGATACGGATGGTCTGTAATTTCTGTGGGATAATTGTGAAAGCTGATAATGACCAGGAAGGTGTTTCAGTGCATCAGTCCCCCCCCCCCCCTGTTTAGGCGCGACGGATGGTCTGTGATTACTTTGGGATAGTTATGAAAGCTGATAATGCCCAGGAAGGTGTTTCAGTGCAACAGTCCCCCCCCCCTGTTTAGGTGCTACGGATGGTCTGTGATTACTGTGGGATAGTTATGAAAGCTGATAATGACCAGGAAGGTGTTTCAGTGCAACAGTTTCCCCTGTTTAGGTGGTACGGATGGTCTGTAATTTCTGTGGGATAGTTATGAAAGCTGATAATGCCCAGGAAGGTGTTTCAGTGCAACAGTTCTCCCTGTTTAGGTGCTACGGATGGTCTGTAATTTCTGTGGGATAGTTATGAAAGCTGATAATGCCCGGGAAGGTGTTTCAGTGCAACAGTCCCCCCTGTTTAGGTGCTACGGGTGGTCTGTAATTTCTGTGGGATAGTTATGAAAGCTGATAATGCCCAGGAAGGTGTTTCAGTGCAACAGTTCCCCCTGTTTAGGTGCTACGGATGGTCTGTAATTTATGTGGGATAGTTATGAAAGCTGATAATGCACAGGAAGGAGTTTCAGTGCAACAGTTCCCCCTGTTTAGGTGATACGGATGGTCTGTAATTTCTGTGGGATAATTGTGAAAGCTGATAATGCCCAGGAAGGTGTTCCAGTGCAACAGTCCCCCCTGTTTAGGTGCTACGGATGGTATGTGATTACTGTGGGATAGTTATGAAAGCTGATAATGACCAGGAAGATGTTTCAGTGCAACAGTCCCCCCTATTTAGGTGGTACGGATGGTCTGTAATTTCTGTGGGATAGTTATGAAAGCTGATAATGCCCAGGAAGGTGTTTCAGTGCAACAGTGTCCCCCCCTGTTTAGGTGCTACGGATGGTCTGTGATTACTGTGGGATAGTTATGAAAGCTGATAATGACCAGGAAGGTGTTTCAGTGCAACAGTTTCCCCTGTTTAGGTGGTACGGATGGTCTGTAATTTCTGTGGGATAGTTATGAAAGCTGATAATGACCAGGAAGGTGTTTCAGTGCAACAGTTCCCCTGTTTAGGTGGTACGGATGGTCTGTGATTACTGTGGGATAGTTATGAAAGCTGATAATGACCAGGAAGGTGTTTCAGTGCAACAGTCACCCCTGTTTAGGTGCTACGGATGGTCTGTAATTTCTGTGGGATAATTGTGAAAGCTGATAATGCCTGGGAAGGTGTTTCAGTGCAACAGTCCCCCCTGTTTAGGTGCTGCGGATGGTCTGTAATTTCTGTGGGATAGTTATGAAAGCTGATAATGCCCAGGAAGGTGTTTCAGTGCAACAGTTCCCCCTGTTTAGGTGCTACGGATGGTCTGTATTTTCTGTGGGATAGTTATGAAAGCTGATAATGACCAGGAAGGTGTTTCAGTGCAACAGTTCCCCCTGTTTAGGTGCTACGGATGGTCTGTAATTATGTGGGATAGTTATGAAAGCTGATAATGCACAGGAAGGTGTTTCAGTGCAACAGTACCCCCTGTTTAGGTGATACGGATGGTCTGTAATTTCTGTGGGATAATTGTGAAAGCTGATAATGCCCAGGAAGGTGTTCCAGTGCAACAGTCCCCCCCCCCCCTGTTTAGGCGCTACGGATGGTCTGTGATTACTGTGGGATAGTTATGAAAGCTGATAATGCCCAAGAAGGTGTTTCAGTGCAACAGTCCCCCCCCCCCTGTTTAGGTGCTACGGATGGTCTGTGATTACTGTGGGATAGTTATGAAAGCTTATAATGACCAGGAAGGTGTTTCAGTGCAACAGTTCCCCCTGTTTAGGTGCTATGGATCGTATGTGATTACTGTGGGATAGTTATGAAAGCTGATAATGACCAGGAAGGTGTTTCAGTGCAACAGTCCCCCCCCTGTTTAGGCGCGACGGATGGTCTTTGATTACTGTGGGATAGTTATGAAAGCTGATAATGCCCAGGAAGGTGTTTCAGTGCAACAGTCCCCCCCTGTTCAGGTGCTACGGATGGTCTGTGATTACTGTGGGATAGTTATGAAAGCTGATAATGCCCAGGAAGGTGTTTCAGTGCAACAGTCCCCCCCTGTTTAGGTGCTACGGATGGTCTGTAATTTCTGTGGGATAGTTATGAAAGCTGATAATGCCCAGGAAGGTGTTTCAGTGCAACAGCCCCCCCCCCCGTTTAGGTGCTACGGATGGTCTGTGATTACTGTGGGATAGTTATGAAAGCTGATAATGACCAGGAAGGTGTTTCAGTGCAACAGTTTCCCCTGTTTAGGAGGTACGGATGGTCTGTAATTTCTGTGGGATAGTTATGAAAGCTGATAATGCCCAGGAAGTTGTTTCAGTGCAACAGTTCTCCCTGTTTAGGTGCTACGGATGGTCTGTAATTTCTGTGGGATAGTTATGAAAGCTGATAATGACCAGGAAGGTGTTTCAGTGCAACAGTCCCCCCTGTTTAGGTGCTACGGGTGGTCTGTAATTTCTGTGGGATAGTTATGAAAGCTGATAATGCCCAGGAAGGTGTTTCAGTGCAACAGTTCCCCCTGTTTAGGTGCTACGGATGGTCTGTAATTTATGTGGGATAGTTATGAAAGCTGATAATGCACAGGAAGGTGTTTCAGTGCAACAGTTCCCCCTGTTTAGGTGATACGGATGGTCTGTAATTTCTGTGGGATAATTATGAAAGCTGATAATGCCCAGGAAGGTGTTTCAGTGCAACAGTTCCCCTGTTTAGGTGGTACGGATGGTCTGTGATTACTGTGGGATAGTTAAAAAATCTGATAATGCCCAGGAAGGTGTTTCAGTGCAACAGTCCCCTCTGTTTAGGTGCTACGGATGGTCTGTGATTACTGTGGGATAGTTATGAAAGCTGATAATGCCCAGGAAGGTGTTTCAGTGCAACAGTCCCCCTGTTTAGGTGCTACGGATTGTCTGTAACTACTTTGGGATAGTTATGAAAGCTGATAATGACCAGGAGGTGTTTCAGTGCAACAGTCCCCCCCCTGTTTAGGTGCTACGGATAGTCTGTAATTTCTGTGGGATAGTTATAATATAATATCTGCACTATGTACATTATCCCATACCTGCACTGTGTGCATTATCCCATACCTGCATTGTGTGCATTATTATTAACCGGGCTTTGCATTATCCAATACCTAAACTGTGTGCATTATCCCATACCTAAACTGTGTGCATTATCCCATATCTGCACTGTGTGCATTATCATATACCTGCATTGCGTGCATTATCCCTTACCTGCACGTTGTGTATTATATTATATCTGCATTGTGTGCACTATCCCATACCTGTACTTTGTGTATTATCCTATAACTGCACTGTGTGCATTATCCCATACCTGCACTTTGTGTATTATATTATACCTGCACTGTGTGCATTATTCCTTACCTGCACTGTGTGCATTATCCCATACCTGCACTGTGTGCATTATCCCATACCTGCACTTTGTGCATTATCCCTTACCTGCACTTTGTGTATTATATCATACCTGCACTGTGTGCATTATCCCTTACCTGCTCTTTGTGTATTATATTATATCTGCATTGTGTGTATTATCCCTTACCTACACACTATGCATTATACCATATCTGCATTGTGTGCCTTATCTCATGACTGCACTGTGTGCATTATCCCATACCTGCACTGTGTGCATTATCCCTTACCTGCACTTTGTGTATTACATTATATCTGCATTGTGTGCATTATCCCATACCTGCACTTTGTGTATTATATCATATCTGCATTGTGTGCATTATATCATTCCTGCACTATGCGCATTATCCTTTACATGCACTTTGTGTATTATATCATACCTGCACTGTGTGCATTATCCCATATCTGCATTGTGTGCCTTATCCCATACCTGTACTGTGTGCATTATCCCATACCTGCACTGTGTGCATTATCCCTTACCTGCACTTTGGGTATTATATTATATCTGCATTGTGTGCATTATCCCTTACCTGCACTGTGTGCATTATCCCATACCTGCACTGTGTGCATTATCCCTTACCTGCACTTTGTGTATTATATTATATCTGCATTGTGTGCACTATCCCTTACTGCACTTTTTGTATTATCCCATACCTGCACTGTGTGCACTATCCCATACCTGCACTTTTTGTATTATCATATACCTGCACTATGTGAATTACCCCATACTTGCACTGTGTGCATTATCCCTTACCTGCACTGTGTGCATTAGCCCATACCTGCATTGTGTGCATTATCCCATACCTGCACAATGTGCATTATCCTATTCCTGCACCGTGTGCATTATCCTATTCCTGCACCGTGTGCATTATCATATACCTGTACTGTGTGCATTATCCCATACCTGCACTGTGTGCATTATCCCATACCTACACTGTGTGCATTATCCCATACCTGCACTGTGTGCATTATCCCTTACCTGCACTTTGTGTATTATATCATACCTGCACTGTGTGCATTATCCCTTACCTGCACTTTGTGTATTATCCCATGCCTGCACTGTGTGCATTATCCCATATCTGCATTGTGAGTCTTATCCCATACCTGCACTGTGTGCATTATCCCATACCTGCACTGTGTGTATTATCCCTTACCTGCACTTTGTGTATTATATCATACCTGCACTGTGTGCATTATCCCTTACCTGCACTTTGTGTATTATCCCTTACCTGCACTGTGTGCATTATCCCATACCTGCACTGTGTGTATTATCCCTTACCTGCACTGTGTGCATTATCCCATACCTGCACTGTGTGCATTATCCCTTACCTGCACTTTGTGCATTATCCCATATCTGCATTGTGTGCATTATCCCATACCTGCACTGTGTGCATTATCCCATACCTGCACTGTGTGCATTATCCCATACCTGCACTGTGTGTATTATCCCTTACCTGCACTTTGTGTATTATATCATATCTGCACTTTGTGTATTATATCATACCTGCACTGTGTGCATTATCCCTTACCTGCACTTTGTGTATTATCCCACGCCTGCACTGTGTGCATTATCCCATATCTGCACTGTGTGCATTATCCCTTACCTACACTCTATGCATTATACCATATCTGCATTGTGTGCCTTATCCCATGCCTGCATTGTGTGCATTATCCCATACCTACACTGTGTGCATTATCCCTTACCTGCACTTTGTGTATTATATTATATCTGCATTGTGTGCATTATCCCTTACCTGCACTTTGTGTATTATATCATATCTGCATTGTGTGCATTATATCATTCCTGCACTATGCGCATTATCCCTTACCTGCACTTTGTGTATTATATCATAACTGCACTGTGTGCATTATCCCATACCTGCACTGTGTGCATTATCCCATATTTGCATTGTGTGCCTTATCCCATACCTGCACTGTGTGCATTATCCCATACCTGCACTGTGTGCATTATCCCTTACCTGCACTTTGTGTATTATATTATATCTGCATTATGTGCATTATCCCTTACCTGCACTGTGTGCATTATCCCATAACTGCACTGTGTGCATTATCCCTTACCTGCACTTTGTGTATTATATTATATCTGCATTGTGTGCATTATCCCTTACCTGCACTTTGTGTATTATATCATATCTGCATTGTGTGCATTATATCATTCCTGCACTATGCGCATTATCCCTTACCTGCACTTTGTGTATTATATCATAACTGCACTGTGTGCATTATCCCATACCTGCACTGTGTGCATTATCCCATATTTGCATTGTGTGCCTTATCCCATACCTGCACTGTGTGCATTATCCCATACCTGCACTGTGTGCATTATCCCTTACCTGCACTTTGTGTATTATATTATATCTGCATTATGTGCATTATCCCTTACCTGCACTGTGTGCATTATCCCATAACTGCACTGTGTGCATTATCCCTTACCTGCACTTTGTGTATTATATTATATCTGCACTGTGTGCATTATCCCTTACCTGCACTTTGTGTATTATATTATATCTGCATTGTGTGCACTATCCCATACCTGCACTTTGTGCATTATCCTATACCTGCACTGACACTGTGTGCATTATCCCATACCTGTACTGTGTGCATTATCCCTTACCTGCACTTTGTGTATTATATCATACCTGCACTGTGTGCATTATCCCTTACCTGCACTTTGTGTATTATCCCATGCCTGCACTGTGTGCATTATCCCATATCTGCATTGTGAGCCTTATCCCATACCTGCACTGTGTGCATTATCCCATACCTGCACTTTGTGTATTATATCATACCTGCACTGTGTGCATTATCCCTTACCTGCACTTTGTGTATTATTCCATGCCTGCACTGTGTGCATTATCCCATATCTGCATTGTGAGCCTTATCCCATACCTGCACTGTGTGCATTATCCCATACCTGCACTGTGTGTATTATCCCTTACCTGCACTTTGTGTATTATATCATACCTGCACTGTGTGCATTATCCCTTACCTGCACTTTGTGTATTATCCCATACCTACACTGTGTGCATTATCCCATACCTGCACTGTGTGCATTATCCCTTACCTGCACTTTGTGTATTATATCATACCTGCACTGTGTGCATTATCCCTTACCTGCACTTTGTGTATTATCCCATGCCTGCACTGTGTGCATTATCCCATATCTGCATTGTGAGTCTTATCCCATACCTGCACTGTGTGCATTATCCCATACCTGCACTGTGTGTATTATCCCTTACCTGCACTTTGTGTATTATATCATACCTGCACTGTGTGCATTATCCCTTACCTGCACTTTGTGTATTATCCCTTACCTGCACTGTGTGCATTATCCCATACCTGCACTGTGTGTATTATCCCTTACCTGCACTGTGTGCATTATCCCATACCTGCACTGTGTGCATTATCCCTTACCTGCACTTTGTGTATTTTATTATATCTGCATTGTGTGCATTATCCCATACCTGCTCTTTGTGTATTATACAATATCTGCATTGTGTGCATTATCCCATACCTGCACTTTGTGTATTATATCATTCCTGCACTATGCGCATTATCCCTTACCTGCACTTTGTGTATTATATCATATCTGCACTGTGTGCATTATCCCTTACCTGCACTTTGTGTATTATATTATATCTGCATTGTGTGCATTATCCCTTACCTGCACTGTGTGCATTATCCCATACCTGCACTGTGTGCATTATCCCTTACCTGCACTTTGTGTATTATATTATATCTGCATTGTGTGCATTATCCCTTACCTGCACTGTGTGCATTATCCCATACCTGCACTATGTGCATTATCCCTTACCTGCACTTTGTGTATTATATTATATCTGCATTATGTGCATTATCCCTTACCTGCACTGTGTGCATTATCCTATACCTGCACTGTGTGCATTATCCCTTACCTGCACTTTGTGTATTATATTATATCTGCATTGTGTGCACTATCCCATACCTGCACTTTGTGCATTATCCTATACCTGCACTGTGTGCATTATCCCATACCTACACTTTGTGCATTATCCCATACCTGCACTGTGTGCATTATCCCTTACCTGCACTTTGTGTATTATATCATACCTGCACTGTGTGCATTATCCCTTACCTGCACTTTGTGTATTATCCCATGCCTGCACTGTGTGCATTATCCCATATCTGCATTGTGAGCCTTATCCCATACCTGCACTGTGTGCATTATCCCATACCTGCACTTTGTGTATTATATTATACCTGCACTGTGTGCATTATCCCATACCTGCACTTTGTGTATTATCCCATGCCTGCACTGTGTGCATTATCCCATATCTGCATTGTGAGCCTTATCCCATACCTGCACTGTGTGCATTATCCCATACCTGCACTGTGTGTATTATCCCTTACCTGCACTGTGTGCATTATCACATACCTGCACTGTGTGCATTATCCCTTACCTGCACTTTGTGTATTCTATTATATCTGCATTGTGTGCATTATCCCATACCTGCTCTTTGTGTATTATACAATATCTGCATTGTGTGCATTATCCCATACCTGCACTTTGTGTATTATATCATTCCTGCACTATTCGCATTATCCCTTACCTGCACTTTGTGAATTATATCATATCTGCACTGTGTGCATTATCCCTTACCTGCACTTTGTGTATTATATTATATCTGTATTGTGTGCATTATCCCTTACCTGCACTGTGTGCATTATCCCATACCTGCAGTGTGTGCATTATCCCTTACCTGCACTTTGTGTATTATATTATATCTGCATTGTGTGCATTATCCCTTACCTGCACTGTGTGCATTATCCCATACCTGCACTGTGTGCATTATCCCTTACCTGCACTTTGTGTATTATATTATATCTGCATTGTGTGCATTATCCCTTACCTGCACTTTGTGTATTATATTATATCTGCATTGTGTGCATTATCCCATACCTGCACTGTGTGCACTATCCCATACCTGCACTTTTTGTATTATCCTATACCTGCACTATGTGAATCCCCATACCTGCACTGTGTGCATTATCCCTTACCTGCACTGTGTGCATTAGCCCATACCTGCATTGTGTGCATTATCCCATAACTGCACAATGTGCATTATCCTATTCCTGCACCGTGTGCATTATCATATACCTGTACTGTGTGCATTATCCCATACCTGCACTGTGTGCATTATCCCATACCTGCACTGTGTGCATTATCCCATACCTGCACTGTGTGCATTATCCCTTACCTGCACTTTGTGTATTATATCATACCTGCACTGTGTGCATTATCCCTTACCTGCACTTTGTGTATTATCCCATGCCTGCACTGTGTGCATTATCCCATATCTGCACTGTGTGCATTATCCCTTACCTGCACTTTGTGCATTATCCCATATCTGCATTGTGTGCATTATCCCATACCTGCACTGTGTGCATTATCCCATACCTGCACTGTGTGCATTATCCCATACCTGCACTGTGTGTATTATCCCTTACCTGCACTTTGTGTATTATATCATATCTGCACTTTGTGTATTATATCATACCTGCACTGTGTGCATTATCCCTTACCTGCACTTTGTGTATTATCCCACGCCTGCACTGTGTGCATTATCCCATATCTGCACTGTGTGCATTATCCCTTACCTACACTCTATGCATTATACCATATCTGCATTGTGTGCCTTATCCCATGCCTGCATTGTGTGCATTATCCCATACCTGCACTGTGTGCATTATCCCTTACCTGCACTTTGTGTATTATATTATATCTGCATTGTGTGCATTATCCCTTACCTGCACTTTGTGTATTATATCATATCTGCATTGTGTGCATTATATCATTCCTGCACTATGCGCATTATCCCTTACCTGCACTTTGTGTATTATATCATAACTGCACTGTGTGCATTATCCCATACCTGCACTGTGTGCATTATCCCATATTTGCATTGTGTGCCTTATCCCATACCTGCACTGTGTGCATTATCCCATACCTGCACTGTGTGCATTATCCCTTACCTGCACTTTGTGTATTATATCATACCTGCACTGTGTGCATTATCCCTTACCTGCACTTTGTGTATTATCCCATACCTACACTGTGTGCATTATCCCATACCTGCACTGTGTGCATTATCCCTTACCTGCACTTTGTGTATTATATCATACCTGCACTGTGTGCATTATCCCTTACCTGCACTTTGTGTATTATCCCATGCCTGCACTGTGTGCATTATCCCATATCTGCATTGTGAGTCTTATCCCATACCTGCACTGTGTGTATTATCCCTTACCTGCACTTTGTGTATTATATCATACCTGCACTGTGTGCATTATCCCATACCTGCACTTTGTGTATTATCCCTTACCTGCACTGTGTGCATTATCCCATACCTGCACTGTGTGTATTTTCCCTTACCTGCATTGTGTGCATTATCCCATACCTGCTCTTTGTGTATTATACAATATCTGCATTGTGTGCATTATCCCATACCTGCACTTTGTGTATTATATCATTCCTGCACTATGCGCATATCCCTTACCTGCACTTTGTGTATTATTATCATATCTGCACTGTGTGCATTATCCCTTACCTGCACTTTGTGTATTATATTATATCTGCATTGTGTGCATTATCCCTTACCTGCACTGTGTGCATTATCCCATACCTGCACTGTGTGCATTATCCCTTACCTGCACTTTGTGTATTATATTATATCTGCATTGTGTGCATTATCCCTTACCTGCACTGTGTTCATTATCCCATACCTGCACTGTGTGCATTATCCCTTACCTGCACTTTGTGTATTATATTATATCTGCATTATGTGCATTATCCCTTACCTGCACTGTGTGCATTATCCTATACCTGCACTGTGTGCATTATCCCTTACCTGCACTTTGTGTATTATATTATATCTGCATTGTGTGCACTATCCCATACCTGCACTTTGTGCATTATCCTATACCTGCACTGTGTGCATTATCCCATACCTACACTGTGTGCATTATCCCATACCTGCACTGTGTGCATTATCCCTTACCTGCACTTTGTGTATTATATCATACCTGCACTGTGTGCATTATCCCTTACCTGCACTTTGTGTATTATCCCATGCCTGCACTGTGTGCATTATCCCATATCTGCATTGTGAGCCTTATCCCATACCTGCACTGTGTGCATTATCCCATACCTGCACTTTGTGTATTATATCATACCTGCACTGTGTGCATTATCCCTTACCTGCACTTTGTGTATTATCCCATGCCTGCACTGTGTGCATTATCCCATATCTGCATTGTGAGCCTTATCCCATACCTGCACTGTGTGCATTATCCCATACCTGCACTGTGTGTATTATCCCTTACCTGCACTTTGTGTATTATATCATACCTGCACTGTGTGCATTATCCCTTACCTGCACTTTGTGTATTATCCCATACCTACACTGTGTGCATTATCCCATACCTGCACTGTGTGCATTATCCCTTACCTGCACTTTGTGTATTATATCATACCTGCACTGTGTGCATTATCCCTTACCTGCACTTTGTGTATTATCCCATGCCTGCACTGTGTGCATTATCCCATATCTGCATTGTGAGTCTTATCCCATACCTGCACTGTGTGTATTATCCCTTACCTGCACTTTGTGTATTATATCATACCTGCACTGTGTGCATTATCCCATACCTGCACTGTGTGTATTTTCCCTTACCTGCACTGTGTGCATTATCCCATACCTGCACTGTGTGCATTATCCCTTACCTGCACTTTGTGTATTCTATTATATCTGCATTGTGTGCATTATCCCATACCTGCTCTTTGTGTATTATACAATATCTGCATTGTGTGCATTATCCCATACCTGCACTTTGTGTATTATATCATTCCTGCACTATGCGCATATCCCTTACTTGCACTTTGTGTATTATTATCATATCTGCACTGTGTGCATTATCCCTTACCTGCACTTTGTGTATTATATTATATCTGCATTGTGTGCATTATCCCTTACCTGCACTGTGTGCATTATCCCATACCTGCACTGTGTGCATTATCCCTTACCTGCACTTTGTGTATTATATTATATCTGCATTGTGTGCATTATCCCTTACCTGCACTGTGTTCATTATCCCATACCTGCACTGTGTGCATTATCCCTTACCTGCACTTTGTGTATTATATTATATCTGCATTATGTGCATTATCCCTTACCTGCACTGTGTGCATTATCCTATACCTGCACTGTGTGCATTATCCCTTACCTGCACTTTGTGTATTATATTATATCTGCATTGTGTGCACTATCCCATACCTGCACTTTGTGCATTATCCTATACCTGCACTGTGTGCATTATCCCATACCTACACTGTGTGCATTATCCCATACCTGCACTGTGTGCATTATCCCTTACCTGCACTTTGTGTATTATATCATACCTGCACTGTGTGCATTATCCCTTACCTGCACTTTGTGTATTATCCCATGCCTGCACTGTGTGCATTATCCCATATCTGCATTGTGAGCCTTATCCCATACCTGCACTGTGTGCATTATCCCATACCTGCACTGTGTGTATTATCCCTTACCTGCACTTTGTGTATTATATCATACCTGCACTGTGTGCATTATCCCTTACCTGCACTTTGTGTATTATCCCATACCTACACTGTGTGCATTATCCCATACCTGCACTGTGTGCATTATCCCTTACCTGCACTTTGTGTATTATAATAATAATAATAATAATAATAATAATAATAATAATCTTTATTGAAACCGTATCCCGGAGTGGGATCTTAGTTGAAAATACAATAAAGTAATACAAAAAAGATAAAAAATAACACAAGAAATTCAAAGACAATAGAAAATAAAAAATAAAATTAAATTATTTGGCGGTTGGTTGAGGCAACTGGCATTTTAAGATTTTTTCTTGTCGTAATTTGAAACAAGTGTGGATGAATTTTCCTAGTTCAATGATTGTTTTGTCATTTTTAATTTTTAGTATATTTGTAAGTTTTTCGTCATCCGTCCCCAAGTTGCTTATATTGTATTTAATATTCTTGATCATGATTTCTCGTTCCTTCTTGTATAAATCACAATTGAGAAGAAAATGTTTTTCGTTTTATATCACACAGTGATATCATACCTGCACTGTGTGCATTATCCCTTCCCTGCACTTTGTGTATTATCCCATGCCTGCACTGTGTGCATTATCCCATATCTGCACTGTGTGCATTATCCCTTACCTGCACTTTGTGCATTATCCCATATCTGCATTGTGTGCATTATCCCATACCTGCACTGTGTGCATTATCCCATACCTGCACTGTGTGCATTATCCCATACCTGCACTGTGTGTATTATCCCTTACCTGCACTTTGTGTATTATATCATATCTGCACTTTGTGTATTATATCATACCTGCACTGTGTGCATTATCCCTTACCTGCACTTTGTGTATTATCCCACGCCTGCACTGTGTGCATTATCCCATATCTGCACTGTGTGCATTATCCCTTACCTACACTCTATGCATTACACCATATCTGCATTGTGGTTCTTATCCCATACCTGCACTGTGTGCATTATCCCATACCTACACTGTGTGTATTATCCCTTACCTGCACTTTGTGTATTATATCATACCTGCACTGTGTGCATTATCCCTTACCTGCACTTTGTGTACTATCCCTTACCTGCACTGTGTGCATTATCCCATACCTGCACTGTGTGTATTATCCCTTACCTGCACTGTGTGCATTATCCCATACCTGCACTGTGTGCATTATCCCTTACCTGCACTTTGTGTATTCTATTATATCTGCATTGTGTGCATTATCCCATACCTGCTCTTTGTGTATTATACAATATCTGCATTGTGTGTATTATCCCATACCTGCACTTTGTGTATTATATCATTCCTGCACTATGCGCATTATCCCTTACCTGCACTTTGTGTATTATCCCATACCTGCACTGTGTGCATTATCCCTTACCTGCACTTTGTGTATTATATTATATCTGCATTGTGTGCATTATCCCTTACCTGCACTGTGTGCATTATCCCATACCTGCACTGTGTGCATTATCCCTTACCTGCACTTTGTGTATTATATCATACCTGCACTGTGTGCACTATCCAATACCTGCACTTTTTGTATTATCCTATACCTGCACTATGTGAATTACCCCATACCTGCACTGTGTGCATTATCCCTTACCTGCACTGTGGGCATTAGCGCATACCTGCATTGTGTGCATTATCCCATACCTGCACAATGTGCATTATCCTATTCCTGCACCATGTGCATTATCATATACCTGTACTGTGTGCATTATCCCATACCTGCACTGTGTGCATTATCCCATACCTGCAATGTGTGCATTATCCCATACCTGCACTGTGTGCATTATCCCTTACCTGCACTTTGTGTATTATATCATACCTGCACTGTGTGCATTATCCCTTACCTGCACTTTGTGTATTATCCCATGCCTGCACTGTGTGCATTATCCCATATCTGCACTGTGTGCATTATCCCTTACCTGCACTTTGTGCATTATCCCATATCTGCATTGTGTGCATTATCCCATACCTGCACTGTGTGCATTATCCCATACCTGCACTGTGTGCATTATCCCATACCTGCACTGTGTGTATTATCCCTTACCTGCACTTTGTGTATTATATCATATCTGCACTTTGTGTATTATATCATACCTGCACTGTGTGCATTATCCCTTACCTGCACTGTGTGCATTATCCCTTACCTGCACTTTGTGCATTATCCCATACCGGCACTGTGTGAATTATCCCTTACCTGCACTATGCGCATTATCCCTTACCTGCACTTTGTGTATTATATCATACCTGCACTGTGTGCATTATCCCTTACCTGCACTTTGTGTATTATCCCATGCCTGCACTGTATGCATTATCCCATATCTGCACTGTGTGCATTATCCCTTACCTGCACTGTGTGCATTATCCCATACCTGCACTGTGTGCATTATCCCTTACCTGCACTGTGTGCATTATCCCATACCTGCATTGTGTGCATTATCCCATATCTGCACTGTGTGCATTATCCCTTACCTGCACTTTGTGCATTATCCCATACCAGCACTGTGTGAATTATCCCTTACCTGCACTGTGTGCATTATCCCTTACCTGCACTGTGTGCATTATCCCATACCTGCACTGTGTGCATTATCCCATATCTGCATTGTGTGCATTATCCCATACCTGCACTTTGTGTATTATATCATTCCTGCACTATGCGCATTATCCCTTACCTGCACTTTGTGTATTATATCATATCTGCACTGTGTGCCTTATCCCATACCTGCACTGTGTGCATTGTACCATACCTGCACTGTGTGCATTATCCCTTACCTGCACTTTGTGTATTATATTATACCTGCACTGTGTGCATTATCCCTTACCTGCACTTTGTGTATTATATTATATCTGCACTGTGTGCATTATCCCATACCTGCACTGTGTGCATTATCCCTTACCTGCACTTTGTGTATTATCCCATGCCTGCACTGTGTGCATTATCCCATATCTGCACTGTGTGCATTATCCCTTACCTGCACTTTGTGCATTATCCCATATCTGCATTGTGTGCATTATCCCATACCTGCACTGTGTGCATTATCCCATACCTGCACTGTGTGCATTATCCCATACCTGCACTGTGTGTATTATCCCTTACCTGCACTTTGTGTATTATATCATATCTGCACTTTGTGTATTATATCATACCTGCACTGTGTGCATTATCCCTTACCTGCACTGTGTGCATTATCCCTTACCTGCACTTTGTGCATTATCCCATACCGGCACTGTGTGAATTATCCCTTACCTGCACTGTGTGCATTATCCCTTACCTGCACTGTGTGCATTATCCCATACCTGCATTGTGTGCATTATCCCATATCTGCATTGTGTGCATTATCCCTTACCTCCACTTTGTGTATTATATCATATCTGCACTTTGTGTATTATATCATACCTGCACTGTGTGCATTATCCCTTACCTGCACTTTGTGTATTATCCCATGCCTGCACTGTGTGCATTATCCCATATCTGCACTGTGTGCATTATCCCTTACCTACACTCTATGCATTATACCATATCTGCATTGTGTGCCTTATCCCATGCCTGCATTGTGTGCATTATCCCATACCTGCACTGTGTGCATTATCCCATACCTGCACTGTGTGCATTATCCCATACCTGCACTGTGTGTATTATCCCTTACCTGCACTTTGTGTATTATATCATATCTGCACTTTGTGTATTATATCATACCTGCACTGTGTGCATTATCCCATACCTGCACTGTGTGTATTATCCCTTACCTGCACTTTGTGTATTATCCCATGCCTGCACTGTGTGCATTTTCCCATATCTGCACTGTGTGCATTATCCCTTACCTGCACTTTGTGTATTATATCATATCTGCACTTTGTGCATTATCCCATACCTGTACTGTGTGCATTATCCCATACCTGCACTGTGTGCATTTTCCCATATCTGCACTGTGTGCATTATCCCTTACCTGCACTTTGTGTATTATATCATATCTGCACTTTGTGCATTATCCCATACCTGTACTGTGTGCATTATCCCATACCTGCACTTTGTGTATTATCCCTTACCTGCACTTTGTGCATTATCCCTTACCTGCACTTTGTGTATTATCCCTTACCTGCACTGTGTGAATTATCCCATATCTGCATTGTGTGTATTATCCCATACCTGTACTGTGTGCATTATCCCATACCTGCACTGTGTGCATTATCCCATACCTGCACTGTGTGCATTATCCCATATCTGCATTGTGTGCATTATCCCATACCTGCACTTTGTGTATTATATCATTCCTGCACTATGCGCATTATCCCTTACCTGCACTTTGTGTATTATATCATACCTGCACTGTGTGCATTATCCCTTACCTGCACTTTGTGTATTATCCCATGCCTGCACTGTATGCATTATCCCATATCTGCACTGTGTGCATTATCCCTTACCTGCACTGTGTGCATTATCCCATACCTGCACTGTGTGCATTATCCCTTACCTGCACTGTGTGCATTATCCCATACCTGCATTGTGTGCATTATCCCATATCTGCACTGTGTGCATTATCCCTTACCTGCACTTTGTGCATTATCCCATACCAGCACTGTGTGAATTATCCCTTACCTGCACTGTGTGCATTATCCCTTACCTGCACTGTGTGCATTATCCCATACCTGCACTGTGTGCATTATCCCATATCTGCATTGTGTGCATTATCCCATACCTGCACTTTGTGTATTATATCATTCCTGCACTATGCGCATTATCCCTTACCTGCACTTTGTGTATTATATCATATCTGCACTGTGTGCCTTATCCCATACCTGCACTGTGTGCATTGTACCATACCTGCACTGTGTGCATTATCCCTTACCTGCACTTTGTGTATTATATTATACCTGCACTGTGTGCATTATCCCTTACCTGCACTTTGTGTATTATATTATATCTGCACTGTGTGCATTATCCCATACCTGCACTGTGTGCATTATCCCTTACCTGCACTTTGTGTATTATCCCATGCCTGCACTGTGTGCATTATCCCATATCTGCACTGTGTGCATTATCCCTTACCTGCACTTTGTGCATTATCCCATATCTGCATTGTGTGCATTATCCCATACCTGCACTGTGTGCATTATCCCATACCTGCACTGTGTGCATTATCCCATACCTGCACTGTGTGTATTATCCCTTACCTGCACTTTGTGTATTATATCATATCTGCACTTTGTGTATTATATCATACCTGCACTGTGTGCATTATCCCTTACCTGCACTGTGTGCATTATCCCTTACCTGCACTTTGTGCATTATCCCATACCGGCACTGTGTGAATTATCCCTTACCTGCACTGTGTGCATTATCCCTTACCTGCACTGTGTGCATTATCCCATACCTGCATTGTGTGCATTATCCCATATCTGCATTGTGTGCATTATCCCTTACCTCCACTTTGTGTATTATATCATATCTGCACTTTGTGTATTATATCATACCTGCACTGTGTGCATTATCCCTTACCTGCACTTTGTGTATTATCCCATGCCTGCACTGTGTGCATTATCCCATATCTGCACTGTGTGCATTATCCCTTACCTACACTCTATGCATTATACCATATCTGCATTGTGTGCCTTATCCCATGCCTGCATTGTGTGCATTATCCCATACCTGCACTGTGTGCATTATCCCATACCTGCACTGTGTGCATTATCCCATACCTTCACTGTGTGTATTATCCCTTACCTGCACTTTGTGTATTATATCATATCTGCACTTTGTGTATTATATCATAACTGCACTGTGTGCATTATCCCATACCTGCACTGTGTGTATTATCCCTTACCTGCACTTTGTGTATTATCCCATGCCTGCACTGTGTGCATTTTCCCATATCTGCACTGTGTGCATTATCCCTTACCTGCACTTTGTGTATTATATCATATCTGCACTTTGTGCATTATCCCATACCTGTACTGTGTGCATTATCCCATACCTGCACTGTGTGCATTTTCCCATATCTGCACTGTGTGCATTATCCCTTACCTGCACTTTGTGTATTATATCATATCTGCACTTTGTGCATTATCCCATACCTGTACTGTGTGCATTATCCCATACCTGCACTTTGTGTATTATCCCTTACCTGCACTTTGTGCATTATCCCTTACCTGCACTTTGTGTATTATCCCTTACCTGCACTGTGTGAATTATCCCATATCTGCATTGTGTGTATTATCCCATACCTGTACTGTGTGCATTATCCCATACCTGCACTGTGTGCATTATCCCATACCTGCACTGTGTGCATTATCCCATATCTGCATTGTGTGTATTATCCCATACCTGTACTGTGTGCATTATCCCATACCTGCACTGTGTGCATTATCCCATACCTGCACTGTGTGCATTATCCCATATCTGCATTGTGTGCATTATCCCATACCTGCACTTTGTGTATTATATCATTCCTGCACTATGCGCATTATCCCTTACCTGCACTTTGTGTATTATATCATACCTGCACTGTGTGCATTATCCCTTACCTGCACTTTGTGTATTATATCATACCTGCACTGTATGCATTATCCCATATCTGCACTGTGTGCATTATCCCTTACCTGCACTGTGTGCATTATCCCATATCTGCACTGTGTGCATTATCCCTTACCTGTACTGTGTGCATTATCCCTTACCTGCACTTTGTGTATTATCCCTTACCTGCACTGTGTGAATTATCCCATATCTGCATTGTGTGTATTATCCCATACCTGTACTGTGTGCATTATCCCATACCTGCACTGTGTGCATTATCCCATACCTGCACTGTGTGCATTATCCCATATCTGCATTGTGTGCATTATCCCATACCTGCACTTTGTGTATTATATCATTCCTGCACTATGCGCATTATCCCTTACCTGCACTTTGTGTATTATATCATACCTGCACTGTGTGCATTATCCCTTACCTGCACTTTGTGTATTATCCCATGCCTGCACTGTATGCATTATCCCATATCTGCACTGTGTGCATTATCCCTTACCTGCACTGTGTGCATTATCCCATACCTGCACTGTGTGCATTATCCCTTACCTGCACTGTGTGCATTATCCCATACCTGCATTGTGTGCATTATCCCATATCTGCACTGTGTGCATTATCCCTTACCTGCACTTTGTGCATTATCCCATACCAGCACTGTGTGAATTATCCCTTACCTGCACTGTGTGCATTATCCCTTACCTGCACTGTGTGCATTATCCCATACCTGCACTGTGTGCATTATCCCATATCTGCATTGTGTGCATTATCCCATACCTGCACTTTGTGTATTATATCATTCCTGCACTATGCGCATTATCCCTTACCTGCACTTTGTGTATTATATCATATCTGCACTGTGTGCCTTATCCCATACCTGCACTGTGTGCATTGTACCATACCTGCACTGTGTGCATTATCCCTTACCTGCACTTTGTGTATTATATTATACCTGCACTGTGTGCATTATCCCTTACCTGCACTTTGTGTATTATATTATATCTGCACTGTGTGCATTATCCCATACCTGCACTGTGTGCATTATCCCTTACCTGCACTTTGTGTATTATATTATATCTGCATTGTGTGCACTATCCCTAACCTGCACTTTTTGTATTATCCCATACCTGCACTGTGTGCACTATCCCATACCTGCACTTTTTTGTATTATCCTATACCTGCACTATGTGAATTACCCCATACCTGCACTGTGTGCATTATCCCTTACCTGCACTGTGTGCATTAGCCCATACCAGCATTGTGTGCATTATCCCATACCTGCACAATGTGCATTATCCTATTCCTGCACCGTGTGCATTATCATATACCAGTACTGTGTGCATTATCCCATACCTGCACTGTGTGCATTATCCCATACCTGCACTGTGTGCATTATCCCATACCTGCACTGTGTGCATTATCCCTTACCTGCACTTTGTGTATTATATCATACCTGCACTGTGTGCATTATCCCTTACCTGCACTTTGTGTATTATCCCATGCCTGCACTGTGTGCATTATCCCATATCTGCACTGTGTGCATTATCCCTTACCTGCACTTTGTGCATTATCCCATATCTGCATTGTGTGCATTATCCCTTACCTGCACTGTGTGCATTATCCCATACCTGCACTGTGTGCATTATCCCATACCTGCACTGTGTGTATTATCCCTTACCTGCACTTTGTGTATTATATCATATCTGCACTTTGTGTATTATATCATACCTGCACTGTGTGCATTATCCCTTACCTGCACTTTGTGTATTATCCCATGCCTGCACTGTGTGCATTATCCCATATCTGCACTGTGTGCATTATCCCTTACCTGCACTTTGTGCATTATCCCATACCAGCACTGTGTGAATTATCCCTTACCTGCACTGTGTGCATTATCCCTTACCTGCACTGTGTGCATTATCCCATACCTGCATTGTGTGCATTATCCCATATCTGCATTGTGTGCATTATCCCTTACCTGCACTTTGTGTATTATATCATATCTGCACTTTGTGTATTATATCATACCTGCACTGTGTGCATTATCCCTTACCTGCACTTTGTGTATTATCCCATGCCTGCACTGTGTGCATTATCCCATATCTGCACTGTGTGCATTATGCCTTACCTACACTCTATGCATTATACCATATCTGCATTGTGTGCCTTATCCCATATCTGCATTGTGTGCATTATCCCATACCTGCACTGTGTGCGTTATCCCTTACCTGCACTTTGTGTATTATATTATATCTGCATTGTGTGCATTATCCCATACCTGCACTTTGTGTATTATATCATATCTGCATTGTGTGCATTATATCATTCCTGCACTATGCGCATTATCCCTTACCTGCACTTTGTGTATTATATCATAACTGCACTGAGTGCATTATCCCATACCTGCACTGTGTGCATTATCCCATATTTACATTGTGTGCCTTATCCCATACCTGCACTGTGTGCATTATCCCATACCTGCACTGTGTGCATTATCCCTTACCTGCACTTTGTGTATTATATTATATCTGCATTATGTGCATTATCCCTTACCTGCACTGTGTGCATTATCCTATACCTGCACTGTGTGCATTATCCCTTACCTGCACTTTGTGTATTATATTATTTCTGCATTGTGTGCACTATCCCATACCTGCACTTTGTGCATTATCCTATACCTGCACTGTGTGCATTATCCCATATCTGCATTGTGAGCCTTATCCCATACCTGCACCGTGTGCATTATCCCATACCTGCACCTTGTGTATTATATCATACCTGCACTGTGTGCATTATCCCTTACCTGCACTTTGTGTATTATCCCATGCCTGCACTGTGTGCATTATCCCATATCTGCATTGTGAGCCTTATCCCATACCTGCACTGTGTGCATTATCCCATACCTGCACTGTGTGTATTATCCCTTACCTGCACTTTGTGTATTATATCATACCTGCACTGTGTGCATTATCCCTTACCTGCACTTTGTGTATTATCCCATACCTACACTGTGTGCATTATCCCATACCTGCACTGTGTGCATTATCCCTTACCTGCACTTTGTGTATTATATCATACCTGCACTGTGTGCATTATCCCTTACCTGCACTTTGTGTATTATCCCATGCCTGCACTGTGTGCATTATCCCATATCTGCATTGTGAGTCTTATCCCATACCTGCACTGTGTGCATTATCCCATACCTGCACTGTGTGTATTATCCCTTACCTGCACTTTGTGTATTATATCATACCTGCACTGTGTGCATTATCCCTTACCTGCACTTTGTGTATTATCCCTTACCTGCACTGTGTGCATTATCCCATACCTGCACTGTGTGTATTATCCCTTACCTGCACTGTGTGCATTATCCCATACCTGCACTGTGTGCATTATCCCTTACCTGCACTTTGTGTATTCTATTATATCTGCATTGTGTGCATTATCCCATACCTGCTCTTTGTGTATTATACAATATCTGCATTGTGTGCATTATCCCATACCTGCACTTTGTGTATTATATCATTCCTGCACTATGCGCATTATCCCTTACCTGCACTTTGTGTATTATATCATATCTGCACTGTGTGCATTATCCCTTACCTGCACTTTGTGTATTATCCCATGCCTGCACTGTGTGCATTATCCCATATCTGCACTGTGTGCATTATCCCTTACCTGCACTTTGTGCATTATCCCATACCAGCACTGTGTGCATTATCCCATACCTGCACTGTGTGCATTATCCCTTACCTGCACTTTGTGTATTATATTATATCTGCATTGTGTGCATTATCCCTTACCTGCACTGTGTGCATTATCCCATACCTGCACTGTGTGCATTATCCCTTACCTGCACTTTGTGTATTATATTATATCTGCATTGTGTGCATTATCCCTTACCTGCACTGTGTGCATTATCCCATACCTGCACTGTGTGCATTATCCCTTACCTGCACTTTGTGTATTATATTATATCTGCATTGTGTGCACTATCCCTTACCTGCACTTTTTGTATTATCCCATACCTGCACTGTGTGCACTATCCCATACCTGCACTTTTTGTATTATCCTATACCTGCACTATGTGAATTACCCCATACCTGCACTGTGTGCATTATCCCTTACCTGCACTGTGTGCATTAGCCCATACCTGCATTGTGTGCATTATCCCATACCTGCACAATGTGCATTATCCTATTCCTGCACCGTGTGCATTATCATATACCTGTACTGTGTGCATTATCCCATACCTGCACTGTGTGCATTATCCCATACCTGCACTGTGTGCATTATCCCATACCTGCACTGTGTGCATTATCCCTTACCTGCACTTTGTGTATTATATCATACCTGCACTGTGTGCATTATCCATTACCTGCACTTTGTGTATTATCCCATGCCTGCACTGTGTGCATTATCCCATATCTGCACTGTGTGCATTATCCCTTACCTGCACTTTGTGCATTATCCCATATCTGCATTGTGTGCATTATCCCATACCTGCACTGTGTGCATTATCCCATACCTGCACTGTGTGCATTATCCCATACCTGCACTGTGTGTATTATCCCTTACCTGCACTTTGTGTATTATATCATATCTGCACTTTGTGTATTATATCATACCTGCACTGTGTGCATTATCCCTTACCTGCACTTTGTGTATTATCCCATGCCTGCACTGTGTGCATTATCCCATATCTGCACTGTGTGCATTATCCCTTACCTGCACTTTGTGCATTATCCCATACCAGCACTGTGTGAATTATCCCTTACCTGCACTGTGTGCATTATCCCTTACCTGCACTGTGTGCATTATCCCATACCTGCACTGTGTGCATTATCCAATACCTGCATTGTGTGCATTATCCCATATCTGCATTGTGTGCATTATCCCTTACCTGCACTTTGTGTATTATATCATATCTGCACTTTGTGTATTATATCATACCTGCACTGTGTGCATTATCCCTTACCTGCACTTTGTGTATTATCCCATGCCTGCACTGTGTGCATTTTCCCATATCTGCACTGTGTGCATTATCCCTTACCTGCACTTTGTGCATTATCCCATACCAGCACTGTGTGAATTATCCCTTACCTGCACTGTGTGCATTATCCCTTACCTGCACTGTATGCATTATCCCTTACCTGCACTGTGTGCATTATCCCATACCTGCATTGTGTGCATTATCCCATACCTGCACTGTGTGTATTATCCCTTACCTGCACTTTGTGTATTATATCATATCTGCACTTTGTGTATTATATCATACCTGCACTGTGTGTATTATCCCATACCTGCATTGTGTGCATTATCCCTTACCTGCATTGTGTGCATTATCCCATACCTGCACTGTGTGCATTATCCCATACCTGCACTGTGTGCATTATCCCATACCTGCACTGTGTGTATTATCCCTTACCTGCACTTTGTGTATTATCCCATGCCTGCACTGTGTGCATTTTCCCATATCTGCACTGTGTGCATTATCCCTTACCTGCACTGTGTGCATTATCCCATACCTGCATTGTGTGCATTATCCCATATCTGCACTGTGTGCATTATCCCTTACCTGCACTTTGTGCATTATCCCATACCAGCACTGTGTGAATTATCCCTTACCTGCACTGTGTGCATTATCCCTTACCTGCACTGTGTGCATTATCCCATACCTGCACTGTGTGCATTATCCCATATCTGCATTGTGTGCATTATCCCATACCTGCACTTTGTGTATTATATCATTCCTGCACTATGCGCATTATCCCTTACCTGCACTTTGTGTATTATATCATATCTGCACTGTGTGCCTTATCCCATACCTGCACTGTGTGCATTGTACCATACCTGCACTGTGTGCATTATCCCTTACCTGCACTTTGTGTATTATATTATACCTGCACTGTGTGCATTATCCCTTACCTTCACTGTGTGCATTATCCCATACCTACATTGTGTGCATTATCCCATACCTGCACTGTGTGCATTATCCCATACCAGCACTGTGTGAATTACCCCGTATCTGAACTGTGTGCATTATCGTATTTCCGTATTAATGTGAATTATCCAGTAGCTGTGCTGTGGATTGTTCCATAGCCGTAATATGTGAATTATCCAATAAACTGTGCTTTTAGCCCATGTCTGCATACAGAACGGCAATGAAATAATGCAATATGGATACTTTATATAAAATATAGAGGGCTATGGGATAATGTACACTTAATTCTTAGTGTGAACACCGTGGGACAGTAAAATGTCTGATACAGTACGCCTCGAAGGAAACGCGACACGCGCTACAGCTTCTATTTGTATTGGTCACATGACAAAAATATTGGTAAGCACGACCATCATAAAGTACGGGAGAATATCAGGAATAAGTACCGTGTACGATGATGCAGACAGCATATATATTGGAGCGATACACACATCACGATTTAATATGTAGCGGTGTCAACGATTAGCATTCTCGGCACACGTTCATAGATTTACGCCTCACACGGATGTATATGAATGACAAGTAGCGAAATCTGTGATATCTTCATTTTACATCTTGTAACTTTTAATCAAAAATTCTTCCAGTTAATATCAAAGTCGTAAATTGAACGAGATAGATCAGCTAATATAGTAGGAGTCAAACAACTGACAAATTATTCATCACATCATGTATTATTCACAAATTTGTTTTGTTGATTATTTTTATCGCGCGATAAAGGTCGTAAACTTTGGTGCTTACGTCTTGTACCGATATCTAAGCATATTCCCCCGTGCCTTATCGCTCTCTCGGCTCACTGTGTTACAACCCGCCATAAATGGTCACAACTCTGCATGGGCTGAGATAACGCCGACATATATCATAGCCGTATGCTTAACGTTCTTTCTCCCAATCAGTTTAAACGTATCTCAATGTTGTTTGAATGGGCACACTCCTATAAGATGGTTTCAATTAGTGATAAGTGTACACAGATTTAATTGTCGTCTCGGTGACTTCCATTCACATGCCAAGGGTTTTCACAATAAATTAGCTCTTCCGTCGAAACATTCTTTTTTTCAAAATTGTTTTATTTGTATACATCTCGAGAGAATGTCGGCAAAATGTCGCTACGCCCGTCAAGATATAAACTGCGAGGAATACTGCGTAGTGTTATACTGCGCATGTCCACAGTAATATGTAGGGTATAATATTGTATTACAACTACGCATATCCACAGTAATATGTAGTGAATAATACTGTATTACAACTACGCATATCCACAGTAATATGTAGTGATTAATACTGTATTACAACTACGCATATCCACAGTAATATGTAGTGAATGATACTGTATTACAACTGCGCACATCCACAGTAATATGTAGTGATTAATACTGTATTACAACTACGCATATCCACAGTAATATGTAGTGAATGATACTGTATTACAACTGCGCATATCCACAGTAATATGTAGTGATTAATACTGTTTTACAACTACGCATATCCACAGTAATATGTAGTGAATAACACTGTATTACAACTACGCATATCCACAGTAACATGTAGTGATTTAATACTGTATTACAACTACGCATATCCACAGTTATATGTAGTGATTAATACTGTATTACAACTACGCATATCCACAGTAATGTGTAGTGAATAATGTTGTATTACAACTACGAATATCCACAGTAATATGTAGTGAATAATACTGTATTACAACTACGCATATCCACAGTAATATGTAGTGAATAATACTGTATTACAACTACGGATATCCACAGTAATATGTAGTGATTTAATACTGTATTACTACTACGCATATCCACAGTTATATGTAGTGATTATTACTGTATTACAACTACGCATATCCACAGTAATATGTAGTGAATAATACTGTATTACAACTACGCATATCCACAGTAATATGTAGTAAATAATACTGTATTACAACTACGCATATCCACAGTAATATGTAGTGATTGATACTGTATTACAACTACGCATATCCACAGTAATATGTAGTGATTAATACTGTATTACAACTACGCATATCCACAGTAATATGTAGTGAATAATGTTGTATTACAACTACGAATATCTACAGTAATATGTAGTGAATAATACTGTATTACAACTACGCATATCCACAGTAATATGTAGTGATTTAATACTGTATTACAACTACGCATATCCAGTTATATGTAGTGATTATTACTGTATTACAACTACGCATATCCACAGTAATATGTAGTGATTATTACTGTATTACAACTGCGCATATCCACAGTAATATGTAGTGAATAATACTGTATTACAACTACGCATATCCACAGTAATATGTAGTGATTAATACCGTATTACAACTACGCATATCCACAGTAATATGTAGTGATTGATACTGTATTACAACTACGCATATCCACAGTAATATGTAGAGAATAATGTTGTATTACAACTACGAATATCCACAGTAATATGTAGTGAATAATACTGTATTACAACTACGCATATCCACAGTAATATGTAGTGATTTAATACTGTATTACAACTACGCATATCCACAGTTATATGTAGTGATTATTACTGTATTACAACTACGCATATCCACAGTAATATGTAGTGATTATTACTGTATTACAACTGCGCATATCCACAGTAATATGTAGTGAATAATACTGTATTACAACTACGCATATCCACAGTAATATGTAGTGATTAATACCGTATTACAACTACGCATATCCACAGTAATATGTAGTGATTAATACTGTATTACAACTACGCATATCCACAGTAATATGTAGTGATTAATACTGTATTACAACTACGCATATCCACAGTAATATGTAGTGAATAATGTTGTATTACAACTACGAATATCTACAGTAATATGTAGTGAATAATGTTGTATTACAACTACGAATATCTACAGTAATATGTAGTGAATAATACTGTATTACAACTACGCATATCCACAGTAATATGTAGTGATTTAATACTGTATTACAACTACGCATATCCACAGTTATATGTAGTGATTATTACTGTATTACAACTACGCATATCCACAGTAATATGTAGTGATTATTACTGTATTACAACTGCGCAAATCCATAGTAATATGTAGTGATTAATACTGTATTACAACTACGCATATTCACAGTAATATGTAGTGATTAATACTGTATTACAACTACGCATATCCACAGTTATATGTAGTGATTTAATACTGTATTACAACTACGCATATCCACAGACATATGTAGTGATTATTACTGTATTACAACTACGCATATCCACAGTAATGTGTAGTGAATAATGTTGTATTACAACTACGAATATCCACAGTAATATGTAGTGATTAATACTGTATTACAACTACGCATATCCACAGTAATATGTAGTGAATGATACTGTATTACAACTACGCATATCCACAGTAATATGTAGCGATTATTACTGTATTTTCTATAATCATACAACCCAGACGTATTAGTCAGGCTATTTTAATACTGGTTATGGTCCTCAAAATTCCGTTGTCAAAAGTGAAAGATAGTTGGAGATCGGAGAAGAGGTGAAAGTATTTTCAGGTTGTATTATTAAGTAAAAACTTAAAGCGGGGAGTTGTCATCTGCGCATGCGTCAGATGGCAATAGCGTGTCATTGTTTACAAACAAGCATATACCCATGAGCCTTTGCGTTTTTAGCGTGTGTTGTTACCGTCGCTTGGGACACAAAACTAAATGAAGGAGTACTACTGACAACAAAGTATAATGATTGTAAGAGATCCTAGCTCAATCAAACTTTCCCAGATAAAGCAACATCCCTAGAAAGTACCAGATAAAGGGTAGTACAACTTAGACAACTAACTGAAAAACTTAATATTGTGTTACAACAACAGCTTCTATTAACATCACACAATAGTTGTACAATACTGTAATACAACTGCGTCCCAGTAAAATATCGTAATGAAACTTGTTTTCATTAATAATATAATGTAATGGTATAATACTGCATAACATCTGTTTTTATTATCATTACAATATTTCAATGTTTTGTTACAACCCACTATTACTTCTTCGTCCAGTAACATTACAATTTGGTGATGTAATACTGTATTACAACTGCTTCCAGTATCATTACAGTGTAATGGTTTAATGTTCCGCTGATTCTATTAACATTACAGAATAGTGGTACATCACCATTCCATCTGCGTCCAGTAACATTACAATTTGGTGATGTAATACTGTATTACAACTGCTTCCAGTACCATTACAATGTATTGGTTTAATGTTCCGCTGATTCTATTAACATTACAGAATAGTGGTACATCACCATTCCAACTGCGTCTAGTAACATTACAATTTGGTGATGTAATACTGTATTACAGCTGCTTCCAGTATCATTACAATGTAATGGTTTAATCTTCCGCTGATTCTATTAACATTACAGAATAGTAGTACATCACCATTCCAACTGCGTCGTCCAGTAACATTTCAATTTGGTGATGTAATACTGTATTACAACTGCTTCCAGTAACATTACAATGTATTGGTTTAATGTTCCGCTGATTCAATCAACATTACAGAATAGTGGCACATCACCAATCCAACTGCGCTCAGTAACATTACAATTTGGTAACATAATAATGCATTACAACTGCTTCCAGTATCATTACAATGTAATGGTTTAATGTTCGCTGATTCTATTAACATTACAGAATAGTGGTACATCACCATTCCAACTGCGTCTAGTAACATTACAATTTGGTGATGTAATACTGCATTACAACTGCTTCCAGTATCATTACAATGTAATGGTTTAATGTTCGCTGATTCTATTAACATTACAAAATAGTGGTACATCACCATTCCAACTGCGTCTAGTAACATTATAATTTGGTGATGTAATACTGCATTACAACTGCTTCCAGTATCATTACAATGTAATGGTTTAATGTTCCGCTGATTCTATTAACATTGCAGAATAGTGGCACATCACCAATCCAACTGCGCCCAGTAACATTACAATTTAGTAACATAATAATATATTACAATTGCTTCCAGTATCATTACAATGTAATGGTTTAATGTTCGCTGATTCTATTAACATTACAGAATAGTGGTACATCACCATTCCAACTGCGTCTAGTAACATTACAATTTGATGATGTAATACTGTATTACAACTGCTTCCAGTATCATTACAATGTAATGGTTTAATGTTCCGCTGATTCTATTAGCATTACAGAATAGTGGTACATCACCATTCCATCTGCGTCCAGTAACATTGCAATTTGGTGATGTAATACTGTATTACAACTGCTTCCAGTATCATTACAATGTATTGGTTACATTGTATTGGTTACATTACAATTTAGTAACATAATAATGTATTACAACTACAATGTAATGTTTAATGTTCGCTGATTCTATTAACATTACAGAATAGTGGTACATCACCATTCCAACTGCGTCTAGTAACATTACAATTTTGTGATGTAATACTGTATTACAACTGCTTCCAGTATCATTACAATGTAATGGTTTAATGTTCCGCTGATTCTATTAACATTACAGAATAGTGATACATCACCAATCTAACTGCGCTCAGTAACATTAAAATTTGGTGATGTAATACTGTATTACAACTGCTTCCATTATCATTACAATGTAATGGTTTAATGTTCCGCTGAGTCTATTAACAATTTTAATGGTATAAATGTTATAAACCAGTATTACTTCTGGATTCAGTAACATTACAGTGTAGTGGTATAATACTGTATTACAATTGATTCAATTAACATTAGAAATATAGTCGTACAATACTGTATCGGAACTTTTCCTGTTCACATTACGACGTAAGGCTATAATCGCTTACAATAATTGCTTATAATAACAATGCGATGATTTAATACTATGTTGTAACTGCCTGTGTTAACATTCCAATGCCGTGGTATATTACTGCATTACTCCCATTCACATTGCATTGTAGTAATACAGTATTACAACTTATTCTGTTAACATTACAATGTAGAGGTATAATACATCTGCCCCCAATAACACTTTGTGTTTTTTATTTTTAAAGAGACATTATATTGGCTCATCGTCCTTGCGCATTATATAATGAGCAAATGCATTCGCGTAGCTAGATATTTTTGCTGTCACTACCTATCCACCGTCAACCTGTCTCTGTCTGTCTGGCTGCCATCTTTCACACGTTTTCACGCTCTCTCATAATGAGTTTGCCGACTTCCATTTCCGGTTTGACAGATACCCAATTAGATTGCGGGTGACTGGACTTACTTGTTATCACAACGTAATGGGAATGAGATTTATTTTGTGTTTGATTTTTTCATTTCCATGTTCTATTCATGGTAGCAGTTGTCGATTTCCCTAGTGACGTATCGTCTAATTTATCCGTGTTCATTTCGTTCGCAGTTTAACTCGTGAATACAATATCACCGACAATACAAATGTTTCTTGTTCGGGGTAATCATTGTAGTGGCTTAATGTGGTTTTCTGTAAACTGTTTTAATAACGAATAGTATTTAGTAAACGAACTTCCTTTACTGTTGACAATGCAGAGTAGATTAATGTATGGAAGGGACGTCACCATCACACCCGTAGTATCATTCCAAGGCATGTACGACAATATTAGAATATTTTTGTTTTTAATTTTTTTCAATTAGAAATCTAAAATGCCTCTTTTGTAGCATTTTGCACTTAACACGAAATGATGTCTACGAATAACATGCAATTTTGATGAGCTGAGACTCCCTCTTGATTTAATAGTAGACCAGTTGATAAAACGACGCTTATTTGCCATTAAGCACAATAACAGCACCATTCACAATGCTTTTCAATCTACACTTTACTTCAAACAACCACCTAGTTGTTTTGTTATAGTCATTTATTTGGCGACTATTAACGGTTAATAAAATGATGTTTGGTGACCAGTTTAATTACTGTACATGCCAGGATACGGACCGGTTGTAGGAATCGTTATCCCCATACGATACGCAGAACGATCCCCGTGGGTTGTGCCTTTAGTGCAATAGAACTCAATTTTATTCCATACCAATTCGCTAAGTTCTTCTAATGATTTCTCCCATCGCTGCCAGCTATAGCTTTTTGAGGAAGAGCGAGTTAATGTTAGCGTCAATTCCCACGTGTACTCTAAAGCTAGGTTGACGATGATTAAAATACCATTGGCAGACATCATCACCGAGAATCTAACTACCAACTCATTTATTTGATGACATCGCGTGGAGAGCATTATTATACGCATTCGAGGTCAAAGGTGAATCTCAAAGACGCGGTATTTGAAGCGTGGATCGTCCCGGACAGATAAGCAGGCTTTATGTTTTATGATGACTTTGTTTGTTTCTCGACAGACGATAAAATCGTCTGTAATCCTTTTCCATCCCGTTATTTCGATGCAGGTTGCAGCGATTATAATGACAATCCTAACCCAAGGCGCGTTTTACATATTGTGCGATTTTATGCTGTCTTCATACTCACTGGTTGATATCGGCTTTAAATCACCACGCCCATAAACTACTGTAATCGGGGAATCTGTGGCCGGTCTGGTGGCTGCATGAACCCATCCATCCATCCATCTGTACTGGTGGGTAATTGAAACTGACGTGCATGCCGGAGGACTTTTTACCAATCATTCCAAATTATCCTCTTTTAATATTTGATAAGGTCGTACTATTAACAAATACACCAAAGCATATACCCGTTTTTGCGATAACTTTATCGCCGTTATCCCCGCGTTTTGAAGATCAACTCGCCTATATCTTTCCATTGGATGGCTGTTTTCACACAGAAAAAAAGATTATATTATTGAACTTTTAGCTGTGGGCGTTCTTCGTAAAGCTCGCGTTCTGACTTCAACCCAGATGTCGGCGTCTTTGAAAACGGGTCAGGTGTCCGTCTTTCTGCGATAATACACATTTCCATGTAGGCATATATTCACTTTCTTTAAAAGTTGTGAAATTTGATTGTCGGCTTCGTAGGTTATCTCCTGCGAGAGCCACAACTATGCCCTCCCTTCTCACGATATATTCATAAATATAAACTTCGTACAGGTCGTGGTACTGTCGATTCCAACTTTACTAATCAAAATGCAAATTAATTAAATTTCACATTAAAACCATATCACACCTGTAATACCGGCGATTACATTCATTAAGTTTGCCCTAATCAATTTCTAAATTGCTCTGGCCTTTTTGGAAAATTTGAAAAACAAATAATTAATAAAATATTAAACGAGAAACCAATATTTGGATAACCTACTGATTCAAATAATTGTCCGTGCTTATACGACGGTTCATCTTATTTCTCTGCATACATTGACCTTCAGAAGAATTTCCTCGTCGCATCGTAATCAAAAATTTGGTACATCGTAAAAAGTATTATGGGAAACTCGTTAATGTGCACAGTGTTCACCGGGTGTTAGAGTTCCAAAAAATACTCGACTATGTGGCGCAGTTAGTAGAACGACAACCGTTAAGTTTGCCCTTGGGCTGTGACGTCACGCTACAGTGGACAACATTTCTAATGAGTTTTTTTTTTAATCTGAATTTAAGTAATTTTGTTTCTCTTAATGTTTTGGTTAACGAGTTTAATTAGTTAATGACTGGTGTGAATTCATTTTCTTGTCAGAGAATATAAATCACTCCAAACAATATCAACAACGAGATACCTAAGCGGACACGTGCAGCTTGGCTCGATCACGTGACACAATCCAAGTCAACCCGATGCCAGATTTCAAGTTAGAGACGTAATTATTTTTAACGACATTTGAGACATTGAGACATCAAAATGTCTACCCAAAACTCGCATAAAACACACAGACCTTTAACGTTACAATTTCACTTGATTATATGTGATATATCTGGCGTTTCTCGCAGGAATTTGGTTATTTATCTTAGCTGACATTCTATTTTATATTGTCCTCATCCGCTTAGATGGATCGGCGCTGGGGGAGTGACCATCCATTCGAGAGAAAACAAAAGATAAAAAGGGGTTTGAAAATCACCTTTATATTGTGAGGGGGCGAATTTGGGAGGCAGTAAACTGTAACTGACTATTGTTTCGTCAAGCTGGCTACGTGCCATCTAAGTCGGGCAATTTATCGTTCTTTTGTGTTGATAAAAGAGACGGTGATCTTTTTACCATGGATGGGAAGTAAAACTGAACTCGACTCGTTTTTGTTTTGTATGATCACGTGCCGAGGTAGTTGGAGGGGTCTAGATGACCACGTGAGCTAATGTCTGCACACTGTTTTCTATAGACGTTATTATTCAGGTGTTGACAACGTCCATTGATGTGTACTGCGTTTTGCATGTTGGATGTTATCGTACAGTGTTCCACTTGATAACACTAGCTAGCACTGCAGTCTATTTGCAATTCTAATTAACTTAGCTCTATATTTCTTATCTTCTAAGATACCGGCCGCAAATAGATTATCAGTAATCATATTAGTCCGATTCAACCAATCAAACATTTTGTCAAGGCGTCTTTCTTGGTGCGTTTGTTTATTTGAACAATAACACGTATTCTAATTGCGTTAATTAATCAATATAGTGTTATCCAAACTAGCAGTGTCCAATATTGTTTAATTGCATACGTAAATTAAAATGTTGATGGATATTGTCCGTTAACACAAGTACACAGCATCAGACGTATTCTCGCTGTTACTGGTCAGTCAATCTCACGTGATAATTATCTACCAATGAGAACGAAGATGTCAGTTCAGTGGTCAGCCGCAGTATAATGTCGATATTGGATGTTTTAGAACGTACCTATGGTGCATCTCCGATGTGAAATGGATCAGTTTCATGTTAATGAATCACATACAGACATATTTTGCTTGGCGCATGGCGGATGGCGTGGCGCGGGAGGGGGGGGGGCTAATATACAATTTATTTTGTCATTGTATAGTGACAATAGTACTTTGGCGAATGTAGATGTTAGTGTTGGTGACGATCAAAAGACAGACACACACTTCAGATTCACTTCATCGCACATCAATGTACGCGGGAATACAATGAATGTCAATGTAGTCATTAAAGTACCTACAAACTCAATATCCGCAAGAGCTAGCATAAACGCCTAAACCTGTCATCCATCAAGTCAGCGACGCCTAGTCCAGTGTCATCCAACTCTCGCGAGACATGACAAAATGGCGACCACAGAGCCAGCGCGAATCGCCATGAAATTGCTTTTTGGTAATCATAAAATCCGGGCGAAACTTACAAGCCGTTTTTCTGTGACCCACCGGTCCGCATGAGCGAACTACAAAATTAGATTTTTTGCTTAACTGCGTTTGAGGTAAATTTTCTATCCTTCTTCGGAAATCCCAGTCCAGAACTTGTCTTCAATAGTAATCGGTTCTCAGATGATGTGGGATTCCCATTTCAAGACTTATGGGCTACAATACATAAATTCAAATTAGTTCGACAAATTGTGATGAAGAAAAACGACGAAATGGCCGCCAAGAGACTACGTACTATAAACCTTCTAACATGTATACGTTGTCAGCCATCTGCCTGCATTAACGGACAACTGACCACTGAATCATCTCACTTCTAGTAGGTGGTTTTATATTTATAGCCCAGGAAAGCATCGATCAAAATTTCATCAGTCCTAACTAGATTAACGATCATATACATCGTATTGTCATCGTGATAACATAATCAATTACCCATAGCAATCTTATCGACTGCTCGGTTGTCATTGTTTTCAGTCGTTGCTGTAGTTGCTTCTGTTGTTGTTGTTGTTGTTGTTGCTGCTGTTGACAACCAGTTCAGTGTGTACCAACTATCAGAAAACAGGTGATCTTGTATCGACATTTATTGAAGAATAGAATAGAATAGAATAGAATAGAATAGAATAGAATAGAATAGAATAGAATAGAATAGAATAGAATAGAATAGAATAGAATAGAATAGAATAAGAAAGAATAATTAGCACGGTGTAACGAAATAAAATAAAGACCGTTACAAAAACACGTACATACATACTTGGTGAAGTGTAACTATATAAAATAAAGACCGTTACGAAAACACGTACATACATACTTGGTGAGGTGTAACTATACAAAATAAAGACCGTTACGAAAACACGTACATACATACTTGGTGAAGTGTAACTATGTAAAATAAAGACCGTTACGAAAACACGTACATACATACTTGGTGAAGTGTAACTATGTAAAATAAAGACCGTTACGAAAACACGTACATACATACTTGGTGAAGTGTAACTATGTAAAATAAAGACCGTTACAAAAACACGTACATACATACTTGGTGAAGTGTAACTATATAAAATAAAGACCGTTACGAAAACACGTACACACATACTTGGTGAAGTGTAACTATGTAAAATAAAGACCGTTACAAAAACACGTACATACATACTTGGTGAAGTGTAACTATATAAAATAAAGACCGTTACGAAAACACGTACATACATACTTGGTGAAGTGTAACGAAATAAAATAAAGACCGTTACGAAAACACGTACATACATACTTGGTGAAGTGTAACTATATAAAATAAAGACCGTTACGAAAACACGTACATACATACTTGGTGAGGTGTAACTATACAAAATAAAGACCGTTACGAAAACACGTACATACTTACTTGGTGAGGTGTAACTATACAAAATAAAGACCGTTACGAAAACACGTACATACATACTTGGTAAAGTGTGACTATACAAAATAAAGACCGTTACGAAAACACGTACATACATACTTGGTGAAGTGTAACGAAATAAAATAAAGACCGTTACTAAAACACGTACATACATACTTAGTGAAGTGTAACTATATAAAATAAAGACCGTTACGAAAACACGTACATACATACTTGGTAAAGTGTAACTATACAAAATAAAGACCGTTACGAAAACACGTACATACATACTTAGTAATGTGTAACTACGTAAAATAAAGACCGTTACGAAAACACGTACATACATACATACTTAGTGAAGTGTAACTATGTAAAATAAAGACCGTTACGAAAACACGCGTAACTATAAAATAAAGACCGTTACTAAAACACGTACATACATACTTGGTGAAGTGTAACTATATCAAATAAAGACCGTTACGAAAACACGTACATACATACTTAGTGAAGTGTAACTATGTAAAATAAAGACCGTTACGAAAACACGTACATACATACTTAGTAATGTGTAACTACGTAAAATAAAGACCGTTACGAAAACACGTACATACATACATACTTAGTGAAGTGTAACTATGTAAAATAAAGACCGTTACGAAAACACGTACATACATACTTAGTGAAGTGTAACTATGTAAAATAAAGACCGTTACGAAAACACGTACATACATACTTAGTAAAGTGTAACTATGTAAAATAAAGACCGTTACGAAAACACGCGTAACTATAAAATAAAGACCGTTACGAAAACACGTACATACATACTTAGTGAAGTGTAACTATGTAAAATAAAGACCGTTACGAAAACACGCATAACTATAAAATAAAGACCGTTACGAAAACACGTACATGCATACTTAGTGAAGTGTAACTATGTAAAATAAAGACCGTTACAAAAACACGTACATACATACTTGGTGAAGTGTAACTATATAAAATAAAGACCGTTACGAAAACACGTACATACATACTTAGTGAAGTGTAACCATGTAAAATAAAGACCGTTACGAAAACACGTACATACATACATACTTAGTGAAGTGTAACTATGTAAAATAAAGACCGTTACGAAAACACGCATAACTATAAAATAAAGACCGTTACGAAAACACGTACATACATACTTAGTGAAGTGTAACTATGTAAAATAAAGACCGTTACGAAAACACGTACATACATATTTAGTGAAGTGTAACTATGTAAAATAAAGACCGTTACGTAAACACGTACATACATAACTTAGTGAAGTGTAACTATGTAAAATAAAGACCGTTACGAAAACACGCATAACTATAAAATAAAGACCGTTACGAAAACACGCATAACCATAAAATAACGACCGTTACGAAAACACGCATAACTATAAAATAAAGACCGTTACGAAAACACGTACATACATACTTAGTGAAGTGTAACTATGTAAAATAACGACCGTTACGAAAACACGCATAACTATAAAATAACGACCGTTACGAAAACACGCAAAACTATAAAATAACGACCGTTATAAACACGTACATATATACTTGACAAAGTAAATTATGAAATTGTGAGAATTGTATCTCCCTTACCTCGAGTACATGTAATGATCATGTAGACCAACTTAATGTATATATCAGTCATTATTATCCGTGAGTGTCTCTGAAATTGGTGTATTAGGTCCATTAAATATCCCCTCTAAGGACACAATCCCTTGGGTATAATGCAGCTACTCAAACATGACAACATTTCATCCATTTCAATGTTAAAAGAGTAAGCGCCTTGACGAGTTTAGTAAGAAATATGTCAACAAGATTACAAACATTATATTATATTATATTATATTATATTATATTATATTATATTATATTATATTATATTATATTATATTATATTATATTATATTATATTATATTATATTATATTATATTATATTATATTATATTATATTATATTATATTATATTATATTATATTATATTATATTATATTATATAGCAATAAACTTAAACAGATTACTAAATAATAAACGCCATTAACATTTCATGTATAAAATTTCTTTGTACCTACCCAGAGTGGAGTCTCTTCTCGAATGTGCTTTGTTCACGTGTCCCCGCATAGGCATGATCATTCCCCTTTTCGCTGCTTTCCTAAATTTGGTGAACTCGACAAAACGGGATTATCCTTTGGTCAGGCACATTAAGAGGAGACTTTCCCGGTGGAGGCAGGCGTCCTCTTCTGGGGATTGTTGAAATGTTATAAACTGTAAAACAAATGATTCAAGTGTTCATAGTAGTTTATTTACAATCGAATACAATAAAACTCTTGCCAGCGTTGATGGGTTTACACACATTGTGATAACGTTTAATTTTTTCCGCAAATTTGACGAAAACTGTGATATTTGGTAAAATGAGCGAGTTAAGGCACGTGTCGTGTAAAAAGGTGAATTTATACTCCTAGGTAAATATGATGAGTTAAAGCAGAGGAGTGCGTAAAGTAAATATACCGAGCACTTTACTGTCATCCCATCTGTGTGGAATTAAATGTCAAGATGGCATCTTCGTTTATGCAATATGATACCACTATATCGAATTACCAGTCTGCACAAGTCTTAACTTTGTTGTTGTACGTATGTTAGATAGATCATGTGACGGTCATGTCATAAGTGACGTCATCGATGTACAATAGGGTATACCATAGGATGTACTTGATACCATGTTGACCGCAGATAAAGACAGCGTGATGTTTTCCGAGGTATACCAACATGCAGAACCTAATAATCATTTTGATTTCAGGATGAAATGAACGGTGTAAGATGTGTATCAGCATATGCTAAATACAGGAATAACACTTTATTCAACAAAAGGACAGCTGAGACCATGGTGCATACAGGAATAACATTGTATGTCACGTGTATAAGCGTTGGGACAGATTGGTCCATACACCAATTACACCGCATACCACGTGTATCAGAATACGGACAGATTCAATGGTCCATACACGAATTACACTGCATACCACATGTATCAGAATATGGACAGATTGGTCCATACACGAATCACACTGCATACCACGTGTATCAGAATACGGACAGATTGGTTCATACACGAATTACACTGCATTCCACGTGTATCAGAATACGGACAGATTGGTCCATACACCAATTACACCGCATACCACGTGTATCAGAATACGGACAGATTCAATGGTCCATACACGAATTACACTGCATACCACATGTATCAGAATATGGACAGATTGGTCCATACACCAATCACACCGCATACCACGTGTATCAGAATACGGACAGATTGGTCCATACACCAATCACGCTGCATACCACGTGTATCAGAATACGGACAGATTGATCCATACACGAATCACACTGCATACCACGTGTATCAGAATACGGACAGATTGGTCCATACACGAATCACACTGCATACCACGTGTATCAGAATACGGACAGATTGGTCCATACACGAATCACACTGCAAACCACGTGTATCAGAATATGGACTGATTGGCCCATACACGAATCACACTGCATACCACGTGTACCAGAATACGGACAGATTGGTCCATACACGAATACGCTGCATACCACGTGTATCAGAATACGGACAGATTGGTCCATACACGAATCACACTGCATACCACGTGTATCAGAATATGGACAGATTGGTCCATACACGAATCACACTGCATACCACGTGTATCAGAATACGGACAGATTGGTCCATACACGAATTACATTGCATTCCACTTCCGATTGATTAAGCAAGTCAAATGATAGTAAAACTTTAGCTACTGCATGGCAGACGTCGCTGATAAACATATTATTTGTACTCCATTACACCCATAGTAACATTAATTTGCACCAAATGAATGCAATTACGAACCTTATTCTGCCCATGTGTCTATTCTATGCCAGGCGCAGATACGGAGATCGACGTCTGCCACCGTAGTTATTGAATGAGTCGAAACACATTGACGCAAAAAAAAAAAAAAAAAAAAAAGAAAAAAAAAACGAAAAGGGGGAGGTGGTAGATTAAGAAAATATCTGCAAAGAACAAATATGGACAACCAACAGGAAAATGACAGGAACAAATATATTCACAAAAAAAAACATAAAATAAAAATAAAACGAATTGCAGCAACATCACCCTGGACAAAATGTCGATGAAAAGTGAAAAATAAATAATGGTCACAGTTTTGTCAACCACTCCGACTCATAGTTTATAACTCCTAACATTAATTTAATAAAATGAACTGAATAAGGCTTTACCAGGAGTCGGTTGTGTCAGATGGCAAACATATTCTCAGTGTTCTCCATTTTACTGTCTGAATTTTATATATCGTATTCTATATGCAACCATAAGTGGTGATATACGATGGAGATCTCATTGAAATCACGACGAGTTATCTCGCGTGTTTTGCGAGTGTGTGCACTTCGTTTATCCGCGGCAGAAACACGCATCAATTGTACTTAATATTCTGCGCATCGTGGTACGCGCGCCTTCGATGATAAACGGTTATACTATGGAATGCTTCGGTTGTGGAAACATGCGACATCTGATAAGTAATCGCGCCAGCAGTTAAGAAGTTCTGCATAACTGTTCCGCAAGACTATAGCAGAAGACACTATCTGATATCGTAAAGAACCTTTGCTTTACCAATCTTAATGACACTTAAAATAAATCTTTATCTTTGAGTTAAATAACAAATGACCGCTAAATAACTATATCTACTTATCTACGCTAATACATTTGCATGATGTCTAAGTAATAAGTTTAACAAGTTTATCTCACCAGTTTGGCATGTGTACCTGGTCTGACTAATATACATTTGTATGATGTGTCTAAGTAATAAGCCTTTTTAGGAGAATTTGACATGTATATCTCGTTAGTTTGACACTCAGACCTCAAGTTGCTCATTTTTACATGCGTGCCCGAATCAATCTGACATGTATACACTCACCGTGTCAGATTTCTTCCGTTTACCAACGGTCAAATAACCTGGGACTTAATTTGCAGATAATTTATAAAGCTAATCTTTATATTTAATTTGGAGATATTAGCTGCATTAGATTTGCAGGAAACATGATTTAACAAATTAACATTGAAGAGTTTAGTTCTCGGATAGAGGATCAAGTTTTTGGACGATGAGCGCATTCATTCAGGTAGTGTTTACTACGTTTGTTTCTAGTTACATTCAGTCACCCTGTTGTATTATATTTATTATATTTTTTGGATAATCTAGAAGAAAAAAAGAAACGGACATTTGTGTATTAAAATGTTGCGTAGTAAAGTAATACCTCAGTACTGTGTGTCGGAGTAGCGGCCATGAATGTTGTACTGATTTGCCAAGCACTGATGTATGATGTCTATTAAAACAATTGCAAACAAAAATTTCAAATTTACTTTTAGACTCGTAATTTCTAATAACTTCGATATGATGGTTCGGCGAATTGAACGGTTTCATTGGCAAAGTAAAAGTACGAACAATGTGACCGCCCGAATTACCTGGTCAGTTTTACACAGGTAAGTGATTACTTTGACATGAATACTTGGCCAGTTTGTCATAGGTACGTAGTTAGTTTTACTCGCGTACCTGGTCAGCCTGACGTATATACCTGGTCAGTTTGACATGAGTGCGTAGTCAGTTTAACAAGTTTATCTCGCCTGTTTGGCATGTGTACCTGGCCAGTCTGGCTTGTATACCAGTTCAGACTGACATGTGTACATGGCCAGTTTGACATGCGTGTCTAGTCAGTTTGACAATTTTAACTCACTCGTTTTGGCATGTGTACCCGGTCAGTCTGGCTTGTATACCAGTTCAGACTGACATGTGTACATGGCCAGTTTGACATGCGTGTCTAGTCAGTTTGACAATTTTAACTCACTCGTTTTGGCATGTGTACCTGGTCAGTCTGACTTATATACCTGTTCAGACTGACATGTGTACATGGCCAGTTTGACATGCATTTAATTGTCGGTTTTAAATGCGTCCCTAGTAAGTCTGTGTTTGACATGTGTAACAGAAAAGGTTAATATCCGCTGCAACATCGACGAAGAACACAACGATTTTAACACATTAAAGTATACTCTTTTTCTCTAGACCTGATTCCCGCATCGATAGACGCCATAGATATTAATACAAAACACAGTGTTTGGCAAGCGTCGTTGTACCTATAAGGAAGAGATATGTGATAATTCTTTGTCTGGGTTACATTTCATGGTTAATATATTATTAAAAGGCCTTGATTGTAATGTTAATAACACTTACAGATGATAGATTTTTAGTGTCAAAAGAAGTCTATTAATTTATCTTACTAACCAGCCTATTTAATTGTAAAGTTGCCATTTTGTTTGTATTGTATTAATATTGTATGCAAATAGATGGGGTTGCTATGTGGTATCGCGAAGTACACTCACTTAGTCGTACTGTCCCGTGGTGGTGTGCATCTACCTAAGTTGTAACAATAACTATTGCATCGTACAATGGTGGCAGGCGAGCGTGTTGTGCCGCTTTTCTCACCTACTAGTATACCCACGTGTGACGTAATTTGCGCTGTATTTCGCATATATTAAGGATATGAAAAAATCTGGGATTCACCAAAACCAATCCTCCTATACATGTACCTCCATGCCGTGTATAAGCAATGTAAATCACAGGCACTCTTTTTACCCGATAAGTGGTGTTCTAATTAACTTTACCCTATCCATGTAGCGATACAAGACTTCGCGGCATGAGTCCCTATATAGGACGCCAACAACATGTTTTTTTATGAAATAAATCCATTCGTGAAAAACTCTGTTTTAATTGGATAACAAGCCCTGTTTCTCCCACGCCTCTCGACAACACCGTGGTTAGATACGGAAAGAAATGGAATTCAGTCTCCTACTGTGTATTTAAGATTTCTATTCAAAACTACGAAATTCTTTTCCACACATCATCAATCACTCGCCGTCTACGCTGCGCTGTAAATACTGTGTGAAGTGTGGCGATGGTGTCAAATACACTCCAGTCGTTATACCCGACCATAAAGTACGTACAGCCTATGTTGAAATAAACTGAGACTGTTACCTCATACGAACGTTAGTGCTCGCTAACCAACCTCACAGCAATGAGAAGTAATAAAATCCACTTCGCCGCACAGTCCATGAATCATTTTTTTTATCAGACACAGTCCCGCTTTTCACATGTGAGTTTTGTCATTTGTTTGGTGCGTGCGTCATATCACGGCAACAGAGCAAGAGTCCTCAAGTGTGAGCTGTGACAACCAATAGCTTACCGTTATAAAAACATGCCAACATTCTATTTAATGTATTCTATTTCAAAGAGTTGACAGTTTTATCATCAAGTCTAGTAACGCCGTCATCTGTTCTCACAGACTTCTTTAATCTAAATTTGGCAGAAAATTTGTTGTGAGTGCTTAAGATGGGAATGACGTTTGGACCACTGAACATTTATTATATGAGACAAATAAAGTGCTACATTGGGTATTATTATGGAAAGGGAGGCGGGGAGTAAAATTATGATTAAAAAAGTTGAGTTCATAAGGCATTTTAAAATGTTATCCTGATTTCCATGTTTTAGGATTTTTGGGTTATTGAAAGTGGTTTTACAGACGCTTTCATAAATAAGTGTTATGTTTAATTTTAGTCTAATTAACTTATTTTTTGTATTTACGTTTCGCTCACCGAAAACGTTGACAAGGCAACTATATGCACGAATATACATCGTTAGAATGATTAGTATTTTAAAGTTATTCGTATTTTAATAATAATTTTCCGCAAATTGTGCTATATTGAAAAACGTGATTATGTTTATCGCCATGGTAAGTAGTCATCCTTTTATTCATACGATTGATACCTCACAACATGATGTATATTTCGTATCAATGTATTATTACTATTATGATAACTTGCATCAGTGTAAACAAGTGCGGAGTTTAAAATTATAAACTATCAACACACTTTTGACTGTAGCAAATTTTTAAAGGATATTTGCACTCCCACACAAAAACATTGAATACTAACAATATCCAGCATTCGTTGAAATATCAAAACTTTGTATAAGCGTAAACCTTATTTAAGTTTTGAGTGATTTAAATAGAGACTCCGATATACATTATCATTAGAAACATTTGTCAAAATATTAGATATTCTCGAAATCATTTTCTTTTCTAAAAAAATATTGGAAAAAAAGTAAAAAATGTTCGAATTTCCGAATATATACATTGGCAGATGCAAAAATGCAATACTAGTATAGCCGGGAATGGTTGTAGTGTAAAAAAAACCACACACAACAAATACAACTCGAATAAAACAAATTGCTTTTTAAAATAAATTTATTTTTATATAGAATTGCAGAATTATTAATTGTTTTCTTACGTATTCATTAAACGTTCGTACATGTTGTCTGGTACAGTCAATCACGGAACTGAAAAAAAGTCAGTGCACAGAGTATGTGAATAGAAGCATATGTGAAACAATATCTAGAATTTGCATATCAATGACTGAGTCACGTGGTCCTACTTATAGGTTACATGTTCTAAACCATGCACTTTATAGTTCAACACGACGAATTGTCCAATTTGGTTCTATATCATAATACTACGAATGTTATACGTTTACAAATCAACACTATTAATGTGATTGGTCAATGTTGCAGCACGGCCGATATCTTTAGATTCAACTACCTCGCCCTGTTGGTTCGATTTTAAACTAAATTTATGCTTGGTAGTAACATCCTCAACTGTTTTTGTTGTTGTGATTTTACTGTTAATACTGGCATTTTCGTTTGTTCGCCTGACTGAAGTGAGACAATATAAAACAGTTTACAAAAATAGTCGGTTCTTGTTATTATTATTATTATTATTATTATTATTATTATTATTATTATTATTATTATTATTATTATTATTATTATTATTATTATTATTATTATTATTATTATAATATTGGATTGAAATCAAATCATATAACCGTGAGACAGGCAGAATGGTAGCAAGTACAGTCACTTTGTATTGTAGTTTTGGGATTAATTGATGCGCGTTAAACACAAGTGTAGTATTTCCCATGCACCGTTCTAACTGCACCGAAGGCCTACACGGGGACGTCTCTCGATTTCAGTCGGTCTGTCATTCGAACGGTGACTCGCACCAAACAATGATGTTGCCATGTAATACGATACTTTGTACTGGCACTTGTACGCTCTTACAGATACACAGACATTATGAAAATCAATTATCAGTATTGAAAGTGCCGCCCTCCCACAATGAGATATGCTACTATAGTATATCTATTCCAGTGATCCTAGAACAGAAAGGGAAAGAGGTACGGACATTGGCGAACACAACAAAGTAGACCTTTTACCAATGTTAATGAAATAAAATGCATAGCTATGGGAATTACATCAATGATTCCTCATTGTTATACACGCATATACAATTTGCCTTACTTTTGAAATATTGATGCCAACAAGATGGTGTTCATATTGTTGCCAGCCTTTGGGGACTGTTATTACTGATAATTTCCATCACTAAGGACTTATTAACCCCAGTAAATAAGGTATGACGAGGAACAATATGCTCGTTTCCGAGACGACGCCAAAGAACCGTGGCGAAAAAAAGTGTCGCCGCTCGTAACTAGTGCCACGGAAAAGAAAAATGACAAGTAACCAACAAATAAACAGTTATAGCACGGGGGTCATCAGCTATGTAGAATATCTGTACTGCATGTCAATGAATTTCATGTATATCATGGTGTTTTCCCCTGTATACACAATAGTGCAATGAAGCAATGAATTATTGGTGTTCACACTACGATAGCCTGCTGTACATCATGTATTCTCTACGTCAACTACGTGGGGAATACAGGCATATTCACACATTAGATACAGTTTCCTAACTTGCATAAGTAATGCACAGAATGAGTGGTTCCTTGAGGTTTTACACGATGCAAATAAGACAATAAGTTTTGAAGACACGGTTCACAGTACAATGTATTATCATCAAATGTAATATAACCTCTCATGTGATTTGAAAACTTCAATTTTGTTTAAAGTTGCGCTCATTTTTCAAGTATTTCGATCCGCCTTTCTCGATAAACTGACTGTCATTAATAATTTGGCTAAAGCGATCACAAGAATTGAATGGCCCCTCAAATACACGCAAAGGATATGATATCCGTGAGTCGAACAGACAATATAAAAATAATTTCTAATAGCCCCTTTGTTCTTACTTTTTCTTCTCCCACTGTCAATATATTTATGAATTCTTTTATTGGGTGAGCAATTAATCTGCATTTCCTATCCATTCTTTATGAAGGAATCGACTATTTACGTCGTTGTGGCTTTTGATGTTTCATTTCTAAAAATACCTGAATAATTTTATAACAACTAAGTAAAAGCGATACCGCTTATCCCCTCAATTACTTCCATTTGAGACCTATTTATTATTTAATTAGCTCTTGTATGTTTTAATAAGGCCTTCCCGTCACAACATAATCAACCAGTGGAGAAATTCTGCTGTATTCACGCAAATACTGTCCGCGTGACACGAAGAAGTTTCTCATATTAACAACACTACCGTTGCACTTCCGTACACACACCGTTGTTTTTCGACGTACGTGTGAAAACACAATTTTACACTTGTGATCACGTTAGTGTTAAGTTTGCTATTTCCAACTGTCACGACTGCTAATTGAATTCATGGGTATTATTTCTATCCAGCGGCAGCATGGCCAACGTTTTATCTGTCTCGTTTAAAACTTTAACGAATTTTTAGGCTAGTTTTCGGAGTAGCGGCAGGAGAAATCCCACAACCAGGGGCCAGAGAAGCGAGGCTCTTCCAAAGTAATTAGTTTTTCTGTCTTTCGCTGAAAAACTCTTGGGAGTTGGATGACGGGAAGAGTGTAAAAAAGCGAGACCGCACAAAATTGTAAAGTATACTTGTAGCCCCGGGCAGCTTGCACCACTACGCTGTAACAATATCAGAAAGATGTTGGAGGGAATCGTCAAAGCGGCTCCTTTTCCACGCTTCCCATACCTGACTAGCCTCTCATCCTGCGGGAATACGCAACATCAAGGGATATATAACGTTTTCCATGTGCCTACTGTAACCACTAGAGAGATACATATAATCAACACGGTACAACTTTAGTAAAGTGAACGTTTGCGATTCATCGTATTTCACACTTGGTCCAGACTAACCCGCGGCGATTCCACCATTGTAAAAGCTAACTGAACATTTTAACGCTAGGTTAACCATAGCTAAATACCCCGGGAAACAGACATAACAAGAACTAATATATTGAATCTAATGGTGACCAAAGATTCGGACAAACGTATGTAATATATTGGATTTAGAGTGACACCCACCTGTCGACGAAACATAATCCCGTCCATTAAAAATACGAAACATATCATGTAACCTATTGTACATATTTAGTTATATTGGGCTCAATAAATACACGTTCACTGAAAATTGTACATTTTATAGCAATCCAATGGAACTATATCATCTCTGATAATAATAAAAAGTGACCACATTTTCCTAATACAGTTTCCAAGATCCTTTTCAAAACAAATGGATTTCCATACAACCCATGTTGCAAACTTTACCTAATCTCCGATAAAGACGAATACAAAAAATATACAATTTTCGTTATGTGGTAACACAGTCTTGACCCGTAGCGTTATTGACCATCACTAAACGCGCACACACATAGACGGGAATTATAAAACAGTCACAGAACATTAATATTGTGTGTTATTTAATTTTAAATTATTAAAATTAATTAATAATAATTTTATTTTGTTGATTTACGCCAGATGCCTTTGAAAGCCATCAGACACGGCTCGCGTAGCCGCATTGCGTCGACCAATCTGGTTTACATTATCTTATTAATATATCAACCCCCGCCCCTAGTTGAAGTCATTAGCGTTCATCGCAAAATTGACATACACAAGTACAACTTCACCACGGCGTTCATTGTTTAGCCCTCCTCTCGTATCAAAACGGCGTTCAATTCAGCCTGTTTTAGTTTGTCTATATTTTCTGTCAGTGTGCATCACTTCGCACCCCACCAAGAACCCCACCCCCATATTATCTCCATAACCAAATGAAAGTGACCAATACTCGTACAATTAAATTTACGGCATAATTAAAAAAAATACTATTTATAAAGATGATTAAGTTTAAAAAATAAAAGGAAAGAAATTGATAAAATCTTGGAGAGGCGCAGTTGCCAGCAGGGGTGAGATAGACACATGTAATATGAGCACTCTACGCACGGAAATATGAAATGATAATCCTTATCGTTCAATCTGATCAAAAGAAGCCCCGTATGCAAACTACCGTTATGCTGCCATGAATTGGGACATTTGTCAAATTGTATTTTGCAAACTAGTCCGGAAATTCTCCTCCCCATAGGGTCGTCATTATTATGTTCCGACATTCCAAGAAAATTATCACGGTGTAGGATCTATTGCCATCTACTGGGGAGTGGCTATGCTTTACCATGTAGTTGACTTTATTTATAACGTACTACACGTAATATTGCATATCTTTGAATTTATTTTCCAGTTATTTTGTACTACTACTATAATTATCTGAAACCATTATAGAAAATAATACATATCAAGCTCATTGTATCTAAAAAACAACAACATTGTAATACAATAATTGCATGTATATACTTCGTAATCTGCGTCTAGTATAATTTCCTGCTAACAGCATTGAATTTAATGTCATTCTATATGAAATAATTTGTGCGTAAAACCACTATATTTAAAGTAATTCGTATAGTATACTGCAATAATTTACAATCAATATGTTACCTATCACGTGTTAGTTAGTTTTTAATCTGCAATTTCTGTCAAGTTTTTACATCCTATTGTGTTATTCTAAGTAATCATAAATGTTATATTATGTATATTTCGTAAGTAACTGGAAAACACTGTCACAAATACACACAAACAAATATTTATTTATGCAAACAAAATAAAATAATTAATTTACTGTACATGAAACGTATTTTCTAAACCTATTTTAGATACATACTTATCGCAACTCATCGAAACAAACTCGTTTTAACGTCATAATATTTACACGTCGCTGTAAAAAGCGGTCAGATGGATTTGTAAGAGAACAGGGTTATTCTTTTTTACCAATAAATATATTAGACATACTAATATAAAGTGAAAATGTTTGTGTTTTTACTTAAGTCGTTCATCTCTAATCATCCACCAGATTCAACTATTAAGCAATGCGCATATACTCTAAGCAACTGTCATGCGGTGCAAGCCGGTTTAATTTACAATGAGCACTCCATTTTGGATGTTATTGTACAGGTTTCCTCAGTACAGTCTCATGTCCGTGTTGAACTATGGTCATCTACTAGTATAATTAAGATATCAGTTCTGTGGAAAATAATGACTTGGTCTGTCACCGCGAGTAATCACAGAAATGACCTCGTTAAATTTATTTCGCCAAATCTTCTACAAACACTGTTTTTCTAATTCAGTAATATGTTTCCAGTGATTATTTGGCAATGGTGATCGGTTATACGAGTGTCTAGTGTGGTGTCACGTGACACACATCTTGCCCTGGGCACTCACTCCATTTTAATTGCAATTTTTCATTTTTTTTATACAATAAAAGTGAAAGACTGACGATGTCTAGTCGGCTTTCAATGCTTTTCTATATTAGAATCATGGATGTCGATGTGCCTGGTTTTTACAGGCAACCAGAGAGTTGATAACAATAACGCGTTCGATGTCTCATGAGATGTTTATTTCATTAAAGAGTCTCTGTTCCATTTCAGCATGGCTATCACGAGTACAACAAGGACGTAGCAGTCACATTGTCCCCTCCACTCTTCCCGCAAATTAAAACTTTTTTGTCTATTCCCATGTGACTTTGAGATTCCTCCTTCTTGTCAGATTACACCTGACAAACTATAATTTAGCGATTAGAAGCCAATGCGATGACCTTACATTCATACTATTAATTTATTTTATTTGATCCGTTTTAATCACGCCTAATTCGTTTTTTCAGATCGCAGTGACGTCATGCTAATAATCTACATATTTCATTGATACATTCTATTTTAAAACGACAACTGTCCCTACTCAACCATTTCTATTCTTTTTTTCCTTTGTTTAGAAAGACTTTTTGATCATCAATCAAAGTAGTTGATCCCAACTAATCAATTTGATAGAACACTCCTTTAGATTCTGGGTTGAAATTAAATAGCCATTATGAGGATGAGACGTCGCCATCGAACACTACACCAATTTAATAATGAAATGCTATTTTTTTCTTTTAAACGCATAATCATTCACCTGTTATTTTCCAATTACCCAGATCTTTTTTTAAGCCGCTCACAAGTTTTTTTCATTTTTTGTTTGGGACTGTTTATCACTCCCAAAATTGGAACGCCGCACTCCTCATATATAGTAATAATATTATGCACCCGTTTTGTTATCTCAAGAACTGGCTTATCTACGAAGAGACGTCGACGCGATGTTGTTAAGTACCGCTACGCTGCATTTTATGAACAACTATATTGATTATACTGGCATCAGCAGTGGCAGCAGAGTTTAACACAACTGCCGATGTATATCTACTTGCGTTATCCAACAAGAATTATTTATAAAGTTGAATTGAATTCATTAACAACACTGTCAGCGATGGTCGGGAATACAAATATATAGACATGCGCTGGGGACAGAAGTCACATTTACAAATATATATATCGCCGTGCACTGAAGGGGGAGTCACATTTATAAATATATGGGCGCACACATGGGAAAGTAACATCTAAATTTACTAGACACGCATCACCAGACAGGACTTATTTTAAAACTGTTGTGTAAATTTCACTCGATCTTCCATTCTTTTGCGAAGACAGCTCAATACCCTCACTATGTACAATAGACATCGATACACCACTGGTCCCGCCTTTTAGTTTACGGATTAGCCTGCTAGATTAGACGTTATTAATCAGTTTCAATGTATATAAATAATTTAAAATAGGATCATCTTTGATTTCATATTTACTCTTGTTTGATATAAAATGTCAACACCCAAAACAATCCGCTTACGTCCAGCTACTGTTAAATCCGATTATTATTAGTTTCCGGTATTTTGATTCCATTGGTTACCAACTGAAGTCAACCTTGTTTTCTTTATTTCAAAGGCAACCTTAACCCGTACTTAATATCGTAAGTTTAGAAAACTTTCACAGTGTGTTGGAAACATTTGAAATATTTTCGCTTTTGTGGCTTGTGCTGCACTCGGCACACTTCAACGATATCAGCCAGCAACAACTAGCCACTCGCTGAGTTATACTTGCACTGAATCCGACAATTAGTTAAATTGAGTGGTGACATATCCAGATCTGATTGAGTGATGGTTTAGACCAGATTCTGATATGAATAATATAACTGTTGGTTCAGTACATACGATCTAGTGTGTCGTTCCACGGAAGCTTATAAATGGATATTTATTTATAACAGTCTCTCATTAATATTATTTCAGGTGTCTGACACTCGGTCTTTGTGTGCCACTTGCGAAGTACAATAAGATAACGTGTTGATATTTGGCCTCTCCGCATCCTCAACACTCGCCGCATTACTTCGAATTTCCTTTATACAAGTATCGGGCCATAGTTTAAAAAAGAACAACAATACAAGTAGAACTCAATTAAACTAACGAGTACCTATCAGTTATTGAATAGCGCTAGCTGCATACAGACACTTCTCATGGTATAAAAAATTAACAACCTCGCATGAAAAATTCACTGCCTCGTAGACACGGCTAAACGCTCCTCAGACCTATTCTACTTTCACGGTAAAACTTTCAATTGTACGATGGTGTTTACTTAGCACAGAGTCTATTACATTTTATGTCAATTCCCTTGCCATGTCACGAATATGGAATTATATCATGAAAAAAAAAGTAGCAAACCGTGAGGCCTCCCATGATGCACTATGTCGGAAATGAATGAGGATGCGGAACAATCAAGTACATGATAACACAGATTATCTTTAAAGGAAGAGTAAAGAGAAATTGCTAAAGTTGACAATCAGCGTCAACACTTCCTGTCCGTGTCAACATCATTTGTCGTCAAACTCGGTACAAATCGAATGTACAATATAACTGGATTAATTCTTAAGGATGGACTGTTGATGTCTATTAATTTGGCCCCAGGCTCTAATGACGATGATACACCGTTAATGGTTCATTAATATGATTTATCCGTACACACTAGGTCTAGGCACGCAATGTACGCTAGATAGAATGACTGACGCATATCCCATGTCCCCTCGATACCTATAAGCTGTTTCTAACTTTTTCCTTCACTTCTGTTTACAAAAAAAAAAAAATATGCATGCATCGCATGATTCAGCATTTGATAATTTTCCGCCAAAAAATAAGATGTTTACACTCACTGGAGTTGCCAATATATTTTGGTGCAAATATTAAATACCAATTCGGTCTTTCATGTTAAACCAATAATACAGGGTTGCTATGGCGACCAACTCCCATCTTCGAATACGGTGATGTGATTCGGTTATTGTACATCAACTTTTCCACAGTAGCTATTTTTAATAGTTACATAGGACTACAATTACCAAATATTATCTACTATATAACTTTTCCACAGTGTATTTCACGCATATAGAAATTGCAGCCCCAAAAAAATAAAACTGTCGTTTTAATGTATTTTATAATGAATCTGCTTACTGTACAAATGCATTGGAATAGACGTTTATTTTCAAAATGATATGTGTCCAATTGCAATTCATTTCCACATTTCATCCTTATTTCGACGTGGCCAATCACCATGGTGACACACAATAACACTCTCGTAATGTCATATTAAATTCCAAGCGAAATGATCTAACAGAAATTCCCGCATTTTTCATTAATTGTTTTTATTGTAGGACCACCTTTTAATTCCATTAATTTGTAATTGGTCGGCACGTTTGTCGAGCATGCAATTCACCCCGTCCCTGCAACGCTAGCATTGTGTGTCGTGTGAAGTCACTGTGAAGAAGCGCTATTGTAATTAGGCTTGACGTCCATGTAAATGTGCCCACCTCATCAGCGAAGCTCATCAAGCAGTAATTCTGTATTTCTGGCCACTCTATGTTTAAGACATGGAAAAGAGACATCGCTTATTTAGCCATGCGGAAAATGCGATGTCATCTCCCCGCTGTAGCTCGGTCCAGTCTTCATGATCCAGTGCATCGAAAATAGGCGCTTTGCCTAATTGAATGTGACAAAAATTTCAGTTTAGTGAACCTCAGAAAATATGCTCTTCTCGGACGAATTTTAACAGTATTAACATTAGTGTCGCGTGTTGTATTGTGTTTGTGAAAAGCCCAAGCTTGATGCTATTAAGTTAATGCGTTTGCTCCGCTGAGTGTTATCGAATCGCAGCTAAACATTGCACGGAAGTGATCACCATTACTCTTCTGAAAACATAGTTTACCCACAAATCCACCTATACTCACTAATCTGATCCCAATAAGACCTCGATAAGTTTAATCCCGTTTCCTTAATTACAACAATCTAAATCTGGAAATATTTAGTTTCTACACACACATGTGACAAACAGTAGTTGTACGCACACCTACTTGCATTAAAAATGCATTGAACTGTCGTTGCGTCAGTTGGCGGGGTGCTAAGTTGTCTCAGTTGATTTCAAAACGTCGCAAATCAATATTCTATCTACTCCTATTGAAAAAATATTGTAAACTTAACATGTATATATAGTAATTATATAATTATATGATATGATCTGTGAATAAATAAACAATAAAACAAACCGATAAATAAATAAATATAACTTCAATATTATATTATATTTAACACATAGTAATACGTATGTTGTTTATATAGCGCGATCGTTTATATCATTTAGCGAATACGGCTACCATCAATTCATATACAAGGCATATTTTATTGCCGATCCCTTCTGATTCGTTCTACTTATAATGTCAGCGATTATTTTAAGTATAGAAAAGGAACAGAATACGGTACGTGGAGCGGGTAAAAAATAAGGGGATAAAGGAGGGATATTGTCAAGTGTATTATATGTAATAGAATCACTTTGTGACCCTCTGGCCTATTTCAATCCCATTCAGCGCAGAAGAATAAAAGCCGAGTTCTGTGCGTCGTCCCACTCATCGCTGAATCTATTACCCTTTACCAAAAAAAAAGAGAAAAGTGAATAGTTTATCAAAACTTCAATATTTTATTCTTTCCCAACATTGTAAAAGTCATGTTCTCGTATATATGTGACATTGTTGTCATGGGAATGATTGCTGTTTTGTTTAGTCACTGCTACTAATAAGTTCGTGTTCGCTTTGTTCAATCAATTGTGTAAGCTAAAATACGTATGAACGGCGTATGGCATTCTGTGGTCCCCACACGTGTCCATTCAATATGGCAATTCAGACCGCCATCAAAGTCGTCACAAACCAAACTCCACTCGTCTCAGTTGATCCAATTCATCGCGTGTTTTTTTTTCTTATTCTTCGTCAAAAGTCAATACTTCTGGTAAAAAAAACTAATCGTATATTTAAATAATGAAGTCGAAGAATTATTTAGTGTAAAACACGATTTATTGATATTATTGAAATTCATAGGGAAACCTACCATCACATAGTAGTCCGTGTTTCTTGCATTACTTTTATATTAATATATAATATTACGATGCCACTTGATAAGATTCGGCAATTTTTTTTTAATTTTTAATTTTATTTATTTCTAGCAACGATTATTTGTTTTTTGTTTTACAATTTTACATTTTGCGTATAACTTATAGTACTCCTCACACTTACTTCATTGTTGCCGTCACGCCGTCCCAGTTGTGCTACCAAAATATGACTGTAAATGGCCGCGTCATTTTGTCGGGCGCGGGTGGCCGCTAATTGCTCCCACTGAATGTATCGTTTATTCTAAGCGAACAGTCCCCGGTGTTTCCGTTCATTTGTAACGGTCCACTATCTGCGTCCAGTGAGCTTTCGTAAAATTACTGCCACAACACTGAATCAGCGCATGCGCGACATGACGTCAGACTATGAATATATGAGAACAGGTGCAGGTGTATTGATGGCAATACAAAGCATTATATTTTGTATAGCTGGGTTTCTTTCCGTACACACCAGTTAACTGTTCCATTTTCGATTCGTTCCCCTTATTGCGTACACACTGTTGTCACGAGCTGTGTGGAGCAACTCACTACGTCGTCAAAGATGATGATGCAGAAAGACCACGTCAGTATGCACCCGCCGATACCCGCCGCGCCCAAGTACTCGCCCTTACATAGACACGATCACAGTTCCGAAATGATGCGAAGACACTGCATGGCAACTACTACGGTATGTATTTATGCATTGCAATAGAAACAAATGTACTCTTTTTCTACTTACAAGTAAATGTATTGTTTTCATAGACGAATACCCATTTCATTTAGTGGTCCGTCACTCCAGTTTAAGTCCACGCTGAGTTCGCGTTATTTATGTATACACTGTTTCATATTTGATGACCCAAGTTGGAATTTTATTCCGGCTGTGTGTAAAATGTTGGCTTATCAGAATTCCCCCTTGACTGACTTGCATTTATTTGCAATTTCACAGAGCAATATATTCGGCGGATTGGATGACAGTTTACTGGCACGGGCAGAGGCACTGGCTGCAGTGGATGCGGTCTCCGTAGCAAAAGGAGCACCTGGTTTGAATTTCAAGAACGACACTGGCTACCATCATCACATGAACGGTTCAAACCACCATCCGCATCTTTCCGCTCCTACCTCAAGATCTATACACCCAGGCCTAGATCATGGAGAACTTCTTGGGGATCCAATGTCCATGGCGATATCCATGTCAAATCCAATGCCGTTTACAAGTATCGGAGATTCGATCACGACGATGGCGCAGCATCATCAGAGTCATGTCAGCATGTCCGGACACCACCACCACGTCATGGCAGCCCCACACTCTATGATGACACACGGCATGACGGACTTAGACACGGATCCAAGAGAATTGGAAGCGTTTGCTGAACACTTCAAACAGCGTCGCATCAAACTGGGTGTCACACAGTGTGATGTCGGGTCGGCACTGGGCAATCTAAAACTCCCCGGCGTTGGGTCGTTAAGCCAGAGTACAATCTGTCGTTTTGAGTCACTGACACTAAGCCACAATAACATGATCGCTCTGAAGCCAATACTCAGTGCCTGGCTTGAGGAAGCCGAGAAAGCTGCCAAAAGCAAAGACAAAAATCCAGATATTTTCAGCAACGGCGAAAAGAAACGCAAACGGACGAGCATTGCGGCGCCGGAGAAACGATCATTGGAAGCGTATTTCGCGGTTCAGCCACGACCATCCAGTGAAAAGATTGCAGCCATTGCCGAGAAGCTTGATCTAAAGAAAAATGTAGTGCGCGTGTGGTTCTGTAACCAAAGGCAAAAGCAAAAGAGGATGAAATTCTCGGCACAAGGCAGGTGATCACAATTCCGAACTTTTAAAAAACGAACTCACATGATATGGGACGAGAAGCTCCATCTCTTTAGCGTCTATCGGTATTGTAAGATTTCCGTTACATACACCCATTTAATTTTATTTATTTACGTTTTGTCATACTTTTTTAATCTTATATTGTCATAATCTGTTAATTTGAACACAAGGTACCGTACTTAGAATCGCAGCCAGAAATTATTTTTTATTTGATGTATTTGAACTCTTTGAGCTGGCAACGGTGCGACAAAATAGTTAATGGTTCGAGCACTCGTTTTAACTTTCCTTATCGTCTTTTAACTTGATGGGAAGATGGGCGATTTGGAGATAAACTAAGACAATAGATAGTATGAATATTTTTGGGCTGTTTGTTTGTAGTGACTCTTGGCTCGTAACACAACAATCATTATGATACCGTGTCGTTTTGACATCAATTCTATGTTATCGGTGATTGTAATGTTAAGGGGGATTCCTATTGTCACAGTATCAGAGAAATATCCAGGTTCTCAGTATAAATTCGAAATCATCAACATTAGAACAAATTCTTTTTGTATATTATCATATATTTTTTAACATTGTTAACAAAAATTTCGCTTCTGAATTTGAAAACTGTTTTAAACACAGAAAACACACCCGTCGTTAGACATTTTAATTGGACAGAGGAGATAGATTCGATGCGTCGCGCATGCAAAACAAAAGCTCTTCTTTTCCGAGGGGACTTTTTCACGGCTTTTCGCATCGAAGCGAAGCCAATTATTTTAATGTTTGGATGTACTTAGAGAGGGAGGGTAATTTATCTTTTGATATGTATGTGATGATTTTGATAGTAAAATTACATATCACTATATTACCATGAAATTACAATATTTCATTTCTATAATAATAGTACAAGAAACAAGAACGTGTGAATATCAGAATATTTTTTTCTGTATTGCTCCGCCTTCTATGTTCTGTGTTCGTGCCATTTTCTTTCTGATGGCTTACACTTTAAATACTAGCACCACAAAGACAATAAATATAAATAATATTGTGTCACGAGAATTAGAAATGAACAAATTGAGTAGTTCTGACATCAACACATTTAGCGAGGTAATGGGTTACATTAAAGCTATTGGCACTGCCATTAAGATGTTTTCCCTGCTCCCCTTTCACCTTCACACTGGCGTTCAATACACAGTATGTGCAAGTTTATGAAGCGTGTATCAAAATACTGTTTGTAGTAACGATGGCACCTAACTAATTAATGTCTCTCTATTTTAATAAATGAAATTTGAGTGTAATACTTGCAGTGAGCAAACTAGTCTTGCGTTCTTTCTGCGTTGGTACATAGATGCTACGCTTATAGTTATTTCCTGGCTATGTCATGTTGTTTGCGACGGCTTTTTCTTTCAATGGATTACAATTTACATCACTTACTTTCAATAAATTCGCACAGAATTTGTTAAGCCGTTCTTCCGTTTTCCATCATGTCCGTTTTCCTGTTGGTTTTGTGATGCCTCGTAAGCAGGAGCCCTCCTGGGACGTCGGCTCCCAAACAAAGAGCTTATCCTGCTATTTTGGCCTGATGTTATTATTTCTCGTGGAAATAATGAATTTATCATTGATGGGTGTGTTCAACCTGATGTCCACTGTAACCTGGTCTCTAATATTTAGCACCAACACATTACGAAAACATGAGAGTAAGTTTATTATTTAAAACGAAAAAAAAAAATCAAAATGTAGCGTCAATTAAACGAAGACTATCAAATCTCGTACATAGAGATACAACGGTAGTGTTAATACCAATAAGAAGATGCGAGCGGACACCAACAATTAACCTATGTGGTACAGACGCGGGTCACGATCCGTTTCCATACAGGTATGTGTATTGAGCAGCCCTGGGGACAGACGACTCCTCCGTGGTGGGCTCACAAACACGGATATCAACTCTAAAACATCACCATGTAGTCTGCCGCTGAAAAGATTGCTGAAAGTGCTTTTAAGGGTTTATTTAGTCAATTATACTCGACGAGCTAGATCCTTATCACGCTCAATGCATTGGTGTAACCCCGCTAGCTGACATACAACAAGCTACATTTAGCCCGTTTCTAAAGGAGCGTGTCCTTTTCCAAAAAGCACCAAGCATACCTATTGGTGCCTTTGTGTAGCGTATGACAACAGAGAGCGTGGCGACATTCACCGCATATTGCCGCTCCTGAGCAGTGCTATATCGATGTGCTCCATGAAAAGTAATGTCAGAACACGGTTATCTTTCATTCAGTGCCACACTCAACTCCCCACCAATCGACCCGTCCTTCACTCGTATACATATTATTTGCAAACGCTTCGATTCAAGTTAAATTAGTGAGATGTTTTGTATATTTTTGGAGCTTAAATTGACTTGATGTTTGCACGGATACTATTCAACTTTTAAGCACTGTATTCTCCTTTACGAGGGACACTGGGGAGCGGCGTTTGTAATAAGGCCAGGTACTGTCTTTATGGTTTTCCCTTTATCACACATCCCTGTTTCATCACTGGTTGCCGTCCCTATCCTCCGTCTCAACACGTTTCATCCGTCTCATCCCGTTCTACCCAGTACGTGATATTTAACCATTGAAACCAGGAAAAGTAGCGGTAAGCAGCGGTGCTAACACGAGATGGGATGTAGTCACCTCGACCATAATATATATTACCGATGTTTTGCTTTAGTCGAAGAATAACACCTGCTTCCGTTCAAAAGTTGTGTTTCCATAAACACTGATAATATTATTCATTAAATTTCCTATGCGTTGGATTAGTCGTAATAGCGGCACTAATTCCACTCCAAGTGCTAACAAAGCCGACATGAACCTGCTGGTTGTATTAAACAATAACGGTATGACCCACCCATCACATTTCAAAACGTCTAATATACTCATAATTTACACAAATGTTATCTTACGGCTTATTGATACGATGTGACCAGAGAAGCCAAAGAGCAGCTAGTGTCCGTGCACCAGATGAATAAGGTGGTAAATAAACACGTAGCACACGGCTTCTTTCATTAAATGACGGGGTAATCCATTCAACGTATTGTGATGACAACATCATTAACAGATAATTAGTTAAACACTGAAAACAAACACACGTCTAGTCATCAGTAATTTTCTACGTATAAATAATTAAGAATAATTAGGCAACTGCTATTTGTGGTCTGAAAACAGCAATAAGTGAGAATGAAAACAAACTATATTGGAAGGTGGTTTATTGACACTGGTAGTTCTCCGTATACATGCTAACTGTTTAGTGTTGACATATCGGCCAGTATTATATGATTGCGAACATAGATAAGACATAGCGAAAGTGATAAGGTCAAGACTAGTCATTTCATCGCGTAGTGACTTGTAGCGGGTTTCCCTGTATGACTAGATTTCAATGCAGTCTCCACGGTGCTGCTCTCGCCTCTTTAGTAAGTCGAGTCACGTCTCATTTTAGACTGATTACCAAAGCGGGGCATCCAAGCAGTCATCGGTAGGAATCCTATGGGGTTCTAACACACACAGTGATGTCAGTAAAAACCCAAGGCTCCTCTTTCAAGCATTTTCAACAATGACAAAATCTACACTATTTGTGATTGATGACAATAAAAATAATTTTAAAATTAATTCACAACGAAATAAAATTGCGAACAAGTATACATTATTATTCGAACTCGTCTCCTATTTGAATTTTAATTATCTTAATATAACAGCATTATATACTTGACAATTAAATTTATTTAAAAAAAATGGCATTGTCGAAGTCGTGCCTTGTAAATAATTGCAAGACAATGAGTTATGTGTTCATACATAGCTCACCAATCGTGTATTACTATCGCTACATTACAACCAGGACGGTGAAAACTAGAGTGGAGCTAAGCCATGGGAATACGGATGTGTTGATCTCTGCCGACGAACCCATTAAAATGTGTACTCATATGCATATTAAGTGTACTTGTCTCCAATGTATGCAGGCTTTGTTTATGAGTAACATGTATGTCTTAATACAGTACAGTCGAATAACTATGTTGCTGTTACGTAAACATAGCCCATGGACATTGCTGTCAATTGGTGGCCAATTGTCCGCTTTAACAGTAGTCAAAACACATCACATTTTAACGCGGCATAAAATCAATTCAAGTCTAGTAAGTTTCAACAGGTTCAATTTCTAATTTCACTCGATAAATATCGTCGATTACTCGTCTGACACCATTGTATGTGGTTTGTTTCATCGATTATGTTACCACCTTAAAACTGACATATCTCACATCGCCTCTTCCGACTCAGTACGATTGATTTTTATTTAATATTATTTTTTTAAATATTTTTTATGCGAGCGCGGGTGTGGTAGCAATTTACTCTACGTGTGGATTTTAGTAGAAACAAACATGGTTAAAAGAATATGACAGCATGTTCGTATCATGGGAATGACTGCCGGCCTCTGCGCTCACACCGGAAAGACTCACTGTATATTTGACGACGCACTAAACCGGATCTATTTGTAGTTTGAAATAATAGCGATATACGTTTCACTGTAAATATAGTGTTTCGTCATGTTAAATATTACGGAGGACGTTAACAAGTTGTTTATATTGATCTGTATTCGACATGCCCTTCACTATTAACAAGGGGTACTTGTCACATTTTAGCGATTAACTCAAAGCAAATATAAAATATATTTAACACAGTAAATGGCAATAATTAGCTATGTCGCTGCTTATGTCAGATTAGTGAAAAAAATACATCAACTAGGAATCTCACCAGCTACACACTAACAGAGGCCCATAAAGACAAATTATAGTTTGGAGGGGCTGTTTTCATATTTAGTCAATTTCAATCATGGAGCGATTTTAATTGCTGACTTTAAAATCGGAAGGAAAACGACAGGTGACCTGGTTGAAAAATTGCAAAATGGCGTAGGGTATTTTGCGAGCTCTCTCAACCAATCGAGAAAGTCATTTTAGCCTAGTAGCACTTCAGATGGCTTTTCCGGACAGACATTTTGTGACAATGCTTCATTTTTTTAACGACACAAAAGCACATTAAATAAAGCGGAGTGAACACTGGAACAGGATAGTTCCAAAAACTCTCATTAATTTTTCGATCAGTTATCGTTCCTGAATAAATTTGCAACCGAAATGCATCACAACTCTAAATAAATTCAATTGATAAATTAATATAATAACTTAGGACGTGATACTGGAATTTGACGTCACTATAAATAGTCCATGGACATTTAAAATTGATGTAATTTATAAAATAGAAATCTTGAGGCAATACTACTGGCAATATTCATACAATCAACTGTGGAGTGAGACAATCGAGTCATTGCCAAGATATGCACAAGAAATTATGCTTCAGTTCAACTATTTTTACTTTTATGTGCATACTATAAAACAACTTTCCAGAATTTAGTGTTACCCGATGAAAAACAGCACTTTAAATAATTTAATTTTAAATTTCCCAGTCAAATTAATAACTGAAGACAAATTTAAAGGCAATTCGACTTGTTGTGTGATACAGTCTATTGATGTGAATTATTAAAATTCTATTTAGTGGAGCGGCTGCCTGCTAGCATTCAGGCTTGTCAGTCGGCAGTATGTAGCATCAAAAGACGAGTATGCCAGTGTAACCGTCTTACTGTCCTCTAATCAACGCTGTTAGTAGAGCAGGAACAATTCTTTAATTATCCCCATAGCTGTCGGTTGTGCCATAGTATACGGCTTGTCTTAATTGCAACTTTCCAGTTTCCGCTGATTGATGTAACGAACTAACGTACATGACTGCGTATAGCCCATGAACACGGTGCTACAACGCGTCATCAGCCGGTGGCTGGAATTCGTAAACAGAACAACTATAGTATGAAGTTAAACGAGGAAAATAATTGTTATCTACTGAGGGCTCTGTGTGCAGAAAACGTTTTATATACGAGTAGAATAAACGCGACTGCATTTGAATGATAACATCGTTACAGTCACATCGAGTGCACATGCCACTACAACGTCGGGATATCTGACAATTCACGTTATATATATGTACTACTAAATCTAGATAAGACTGCAACAGTGGCCATTTATATTATACATCAATGACAATACAATACAAATACAAATGTAAAATAATGATAATGCAATACTGCGACAATGAAAACACACTGTGCCAATGACAACACTCACTGCAACAATGACAACACACTGCAATAATGACAACACACTCACTACAACAATGACAACACACTGTGCTAATGAAATACACTCACTGCAACAATGACAACACACTGTGCAAATGTAAACACACTCACTGCAACAATGACAACACACTGTGCCAATGTAAACACACTCACTGCACCAATGACAACACACTCACTGCAACAATGACAACACACTGTGCTAATGAAAACACACTCACTGCAGCAATGACAACACACTGTGCCAATGTAAACACACTCACTGCAACAATGACAACACACTCACTGCAACAATGACAACACACTGTGCTAATGAAAACACACTCACTGCAACAATGACAACACACTGTGCCAATGTAAACACACTCACTGCACCAATGACAACACACTCACTGCAACAATGACAACACACTGTGCTAATGAAAACACACTCACTGCAACAATGACAACACACTCACTGCAACAATGACAACACACTGTGCCAATGTAAACACACTCACTGCAACAATGACAACACATAGTGCCATTGTAAACACACTCACTGCACCAATGACAACACACTCACTGCAACAATGACAACACACTGTGCTAATGAAAACACACTCACTGCAACAATGACAACACACTGTGCCAATGTAAACACACTCACTGCACCAATGACAACACACTGTGCTAATGAAAACACACTCACTGCAACAATGACAACACACTGTGCTAATGAAAACACACTCACTGCAACAAGGACAACACACTGTGCCAATGTAAACACACTCACTGCAACAATGACAACACACTGTGCTAATGAAAACACACTCACTGCAACAATGACAACACACTGTGCTAATGAAATCACACTCACTGCAACAATGACAACACACTCACTGCAACAATGACAGCAGATCCACTGCAACAATGACAACACACTGCACCAATGACAACACACTCACTGCAACAATGACAACACATCCACTGCACCAATGAAAACACATCCACTGCATCAATGACAACACACTGCACCAATGACAACACACTCACTGCACCAATGACAAAACACTGTGCTAATGAAAACACACTCACTGCAACAATGACAACACACTCACTGCAACAATGACAACACACTGCACCAATGACAACACACTCACTGCAACAATGACAGCACATCCACTGCACCAATGAAAACACATCCACTGCACCAATGACAACACACTCACTGATGACAACACACTGTGTCAATGTAAACACAATCACTGCAACAATGACAACACACTGCAACAATGACAGCACACTGCACCAACGACAACACACTCACTGCAACAATGACAACACACTGCACCAATGACAACACACTCACTGCAACAATTACAACACACTGCACCATTGACAACACACTGCACCAATGACAACACACTCACTGCAACAATGACAACACACTGTGTCAATGTAAACACACTCACTGCAACAATGACAACAAACTGCACCATTGACAACACTCACTGCATCAATGACAGCACATCCACTGCACCAATGAAAACACGCACACTGCACCAATGACATCACACTGCACCAATGACAACACACTCACTGCAACAATGACAACACACTGTGCTAATGAAAACACACTCACTGCATCAATGACAGCACATCCACTGCACCAACGAAAACACACAGACTGTAACAATGGCAACGCAATACTGCAATCACTGACAACACGCGTACGTACATACATACAACAGTGTAATTTACATGTTGAGAAGTAGCAGAATATGAATTGAAGATAATTTCCAGTTCACTGTAGTACGCTTTGATCATGTCAAAACAAGATTTCTACAATGACAATACAATACTGCAACAATAGCAATGTACATTGTAACAATAACAACGGATGACGAAACATGATACTGCAACAGTCACAACACAACACAACAATATCACAATACTGCAACATTGACACAATAATACTACTATAACTGCACACTGTAACAATGACAACACACGCACGGTAACAATGACAATATTTGTGCTAAAATAACATATGTGCGAACTATAACGATGAAGACACTCACACTGCAACAATGACAACATAAGACTGCAACAACAGCAACACACGTGTCAAGTATGATAACACATATACTGCAATGTCACGAACACTCACACACTGCAATACGGACAACACAATGCTCCAACACATTGATAAGGTATGACTCGTTCGATCGTATATTTTACAGTTATATTGGCGCTTAAACAATGTGAAACACAGATAAACGATAAGCGTTAACGCAGACCACACTACGTGTACGCTACTCCGTAAAATGTTTGATATTTATTGGGTTAATAATTTTTAGGAGGATTTTCTTTTTTTTAAAGTAAAAAAAAATGTGAATTTTCTCTGCAGTTTGACCACGGATAGGTTTTGTTCATCAATTGAAATCACTTTCAGCCGATCTATTTTAGCGAGGTATATCTGACTACTGTGCGTCTAAGACTCTAGGTGATGATTTGCAGACTGGGTTGCCTTTCCTTCTGGCGAAATTTTTCGTAATATCATCGAGTCGAATTAAGAACAAAACTCGTTGATTTGGTCTTCCATTTTGCTAGTGGTAGCTTTAGGGGAGATTCCTTGTTCCAGTATGAATAGGTCTCCAAATTAAAGGAGAGAGGGGCTACGAACATGATAGGGAAAGGTCCGTAGCGACTTTCAATTCCGTCTGGTATAAAAGGCACTGGAATAAAATCTGAGGCGAATTTGATAAATTGCCCACTGTGGGAATACTGTCTTAATACGTGTAGTTTGTGATAGCGTCGGGAACGAAGTCGACAGCCTGTCTGGCCCCCAGGAAAAGAAATATATTAAGTCATCAAGTGGAAGGTAAAATTAAACTCAAAAAGCAAATCTTGCATCAATTTACCAAAATTGTTCAAATTGTTCAATAAGACGATAAACTGACTAGTAACATGTATGTGGCTCGTTAGGCGTGTACTATGATTGTGGTTTTTGTAACGACTGAATATACGGACCGTTAAAATCGATGAGTCCTTGCACGGACGTCAGTGCTCACACAAATCATTGTAATCCACGGCATCGTAAACATCAATACATACATATACTTCTACAATCGTAGAATTGGAAAACAAGCGGGAATCAAAACGAACCCTCATGCTAGAAATTATGTTACAAATCCAAGTGTGTCAAAAATTCTGGTAATTAATGTTGTTATTAAAACGGGTTTGGGAGACAGGAAGAGAAATTGTGTACACGCCTAATAAAACGTAGTTTACTCTTAGCTGTTGTCGTCTGTCAACCCGTTGTCACGTCTAAATTAGCTGGCATCCATGACAACGAATAGAGAAATAATACTCCGCCTATCGACAGATGTGAGCAGTAGAGTCCGAAGTCACAGTGATCGTGTTTGTAGAATCCCCCCGTCTCTCTCACAAATCCCACCAGTGTACCAGTGCGCTTTCCTCGATCGGTCGATCGGCGTCATAAACCAGCGTCAAGGCTCTCACAGTAGTACAACCCATCACGAGCTGTCGAGATCACCGTTACACTAGCAATCATCGTCCGCCACGCACAAATATATGTTGTCTTCGCGATGAGGCCTTATGAGCTTAGGGAAACGACATTTGTAGAATAAACAACATTATATTGCAGAAATAGGAGGAAGCAACGATATCTTTTCCACGCATTTCAATCGAAGGAATTAACAGACTGGATGTATTTCTAGCGCAATTGTAAAAAATAATAATAATAAAATAATCAAATGAATAAACAAATGAATAAATAAATAAATAAATTCGAATAAATGCATGAATCAATGAATGAATCAATGAACGAATAAATGAATAAATAAATGAGTGAGCGGGTGAGCGAGTGAGTGCCCGAGTAAGTAAATGTGAACGAATAAATAAATAAATAAATAAATAAATAAATAAATAAATACGAATAAATGTACGAATCAATGAATGAATCAATGAACGAATAATTGAATAAATAAAAAGTCATGGATGATACATTAAATGGTGGCCTGGCCATACCGGATGTATATGTAATGCTCGGTATATCAGTTGGCTAGAAATATTCGGACATGGTACCATAACCCATCCATGGAAAGTATTTGTATGCATATTTCGTTGATACAATTGTAAGCTACTACAAACATGCAATGAGTTTAGTAATGCACTTGAGACAGAGATGTCACTGAAACTTACTGAACACAAAACCTTACTTCGATATTGATCACTATATTGGGATATTCAACAATTGTGGATATTATTTGATAGAACAGTGGCATGCATGAAGAAACAGGTTCATCAACTCATTGCCTAATGTCACGAAGTCACGGCTTATGGAGCTTGCCTATCATAACGTCTACACTGAAGAGTAATTATACAAAATATCTACACCCAATATCAGATATGTGTACTCTGTGTTGAAATCAAAAGTCTTCTGCAAGTATTTGGATCCTTATCGTATCTATACCTTTGGAACTAAATTGCATTTTAATATGGCGGACAGTGGCGGCGGCAGCAGCAGAGGACCCCCCCGAAAAATGTTGGGTTATCAATTAGCAAAATTAGTAGGCTTTGGTTTATATATTCCATACCTAGGTTATCAATTGTAAAATTAGTTTGCTTTAGGTTACATAATCCATATTTAGGGTAACAATTGTAAAATTAGTTTGCTTTAGTTTACATCATCCATATTTAGGGTAACAATTGTAAAATTAGTTTGCTTTAGTTTACATAATCCATATTTAGGATATCAATGGTAAAATTAGTTTGCTTTAGTTCACATAATCTATATTTAGGGTAACAATTGTAAAATTCGTTTGCTTTAGTTTACATAATCCATATTTAGGGTAACAATTGTAAAATTCGTTTGCTTTAGTTTACATAATCCATATTTAGGGTAACAATTGTAAAATTCGTTTGCTTTAGTTTACATAATCCATATTTAGGGTAACAATTGTAAAATTAGTTTGCTTTAGTTTACATAATCCATATTTAGGATAACAATTGTAAAATTCGTTTGCTTTAGTTTACATAATCCATATTTAGGGTAACAATTGTAAAATTAGTTTGCTTTAGTTTACATAATCCATATTTGGGGTAACAATTGTAAAATTCGTTTGCTTTAGTTTACATAATCCATATTTAGGGAAACAATTGTAAAATTAGTTTGCTTTAGTTTACATAATCCATATTTAGGGTAACAATTGTAAAATTAGTTTGCTTTAGTTTACATAATCCATATTTAGGGTAACAATTGTAAAATTAGTTTGCTTTAGTTTACATAATCCATATTTAGGGTAACAATTGTAAAATTAGTTTGCTTTAGTTTACATAATCCATATTTAGGATAACAATTGTAAAATTCGTTTGCTTTAGTTTACATAATCCATATTTAGGGTAACAATTGTAAAATTCGTTTGCTTTAGTTTACATAAACCATATTTAGGGTAACAATTGTAAAATTCGTTTGCTTTAGTTTACATAATCCATATTTAGGGAAACAATTGTAAAATTAGTTTGCTTTAGTTTACATAATCCATATTTAGGGTAACAATTGTAAAATTAGTTTGCTTTAGTTTACATAATCCATATTTAGGGTAACAATTGTAAAATTAGTTTGCTTTAGTTTACATAATCCATATTTAGGGTAACAATTGTAACATTAGTTTGCTTTAGTTTACATAAACCATATTTAGGGTAACAATTGTAAAATTAGTTTGCTTTAGTTTACATAATCCATATTTGGGGTAACAATTGTAAAATTAGTTTGCATTAGTTTACATAATCCATATTTAGGGTAACAATTGTAAAATTAGTTTGCTTTAGTTTACATAATCCATATTTGGGGTAACAATTGTAAAATTAGTTTGCTTTAGTTTACATAATCCATATTTAGGATATCAATGGTAACATTAGTTTGCTTTAGTTTACATAATCGATATTTAGGGTAACAATTGTAAAATTAGTTTGCTTTCATTTACATAATCCATATTTAGGGTAACAATTGTAAAATTCGTTTGCTTTAGTTTACATAATCCATATTTAGGATATGAATGGTAACATTAGTTTGCTTTAGTTTACATAATCGATATTTAGGGTAACAATTGTAAAATTAGTTTGCTTTCATTTACATAATCTATATTTAGGGTAACAATTGTAAAATTAGTTTGCTTTAGTTTACATAATCCATATTTAGGGTAACAATTGTAAAATTAGTTTGCTTTAGTTTACATAATCTATATTTAGGGTAACAATTGTAAAATTAGTTTGCTTTAGTTTACATAATCCATATTTAGGGTAACAATTGTAAAATTAGTTTGCTTTAGTTTACATAATCCATATTTAGGATATCAATGGTAACATTAGTTTGCTTTAGTTTACATAATCGATATTTAGGGTAACAATTGTAAAATTAGTTTGCTTTCATTTACATAATCTATATTTAGGGTAACAATTGTAAAATTCGTTTGCTTTAGTTTACATAATCCATATTTAGGGTAACAATTGTAAAATTCGTTTGCTTTAGTTTACATAATCCATATTTAGGGTAACAATTGTAAAATTAGTTTGCTTTAGTTTACATAATCCATATTTAGGGTAACAATTGTAAAATTCGTTTGCTTTAGTTTACATAATCCATATTTAGGATAACAATTGTAAAATTAGTTTGCTTTAGTTTACATAATCCATATTTAGGGTAACAATTGTAAAATTCGTTTGCTTTAGTTTACATAATCCATATTTAGGGTAACAATTGTAAAATTAGTTTGCTTTAGTTTACATAATCCATATTTAGGATAACAATTGTAAAATTCGTTTGCTTTAGTTTACATAATCCATATTTAGGGTAACAATTGTAAAATTAGTTTGCTTTAGTTTACATAATCCATATTTAGGGTAACAATTGTAAAATTAGTTTGCTTTAGTTTACATAATCCATATTTAGGATAACAATTGTAAAATTCGTTTGCTTTAGTTTACATAATCCATATTTAGGGTAACAATTGTAAAATTAGTTTGCTTTAGTTTACATAATCGATATTTAGGGTAACAATTGTAAAATTAGTTTGCTTTCATTTACATAATCTATATTTAGGGTAACAATTGTAAAATTAGTTTGCTTTAGTTTACATAATCCATATTTAGGGTAACAATTGTAAAATTCGTTTGCTTTAGTTTACATATTCCATATTTAGGATATCAATGGTAACATTAGTTTGCTTTAGTTTACATAATCGATATTTAGGGTAACATTTGTAGAATTAGTTTGCTTTCATTTACATAATCTATATTTAGGGTAACAATTGTAAAATTAGTTTGCTTTTGTTTACATAATCCATATTTAGGGTAACAATTGTAAAATTAGTTTGCTTTAGTTTACATAATCTATATTTAGGGTAACAATTGTAAAATTAATTTGCTTTAGTTTACATAATCCATATTTAGGGTAACAATTGTAAAATTAGTTTGCTTTAGTTTACATAATCCATATTTAGGATATCAATGGTAACATTAGTTTGCTTTAGTTTACATAATCGATATTTAGGGTAACAATTGTAAAATTAGTTTGCTTTCATTTACATAATCTATATTTAGGGTAACAATTGTAAAATTCGTTTGCTTTAGTTTACATAATCCATATTTAGGGTAACAATTGTAAAATTCGTTTGCTTTAGTTTACATAATCCATATTTAGGGTAACAATTGTAAAATTAGTTTGCTTTAGTTTACATAATCCATATTTAGGGTAACAATTGTAAAATTCGTTTGCTTTAGTTTACATATTCCATATTTAGGATATCAATGGTAACATTAGTTTGCTTTAGTTTACATAATCGATATTTAGGGTAACATTTGTAGAATTAGTTTGCTTTCATTTACATAATCTATATTTAGGGTAACAATTGTAAAATTAGTTTGCTTTTGTTTACATAATCCATATTTAGGGTAACAATTGTAAAATTAGTTTGCTTTAGTTTACATAATCTATATTTAGGGTAACAATTGTAAAATTAATTTGCTTTAGTTTACATAATCCATATTTAGGGTAACAATTGTAAAATTAGTTTGCTTTAGTTTACATAATCCATATTTAGGATATCAATGGTAACATTAGTTTGCTTTAGTTTACATAATCGATATTTAGGGTAACAATTGTAAAATTCGTTTGCTTTAGTTTACATAATCCATATTTAGGGTAACAATTGTAAAATTCGTTTGCTTTAGTTTACATAATCCATATTTAGGGTAACAATTGTAAAATTAGTTTGCTTTAGTTTACATAATCCATATTTAGGGTAACAATTGTAAAATTCGTTTGCTTTAGTTTACATAATCCATATTTAGGATAACAATTGTAAAATTAGTTTGCTTTAGTTTACATAATCCATATTTAGGGTAACAATTGTAAAATTCGTTTGCTTTAGTTTACATAATCCATATTTAGGGTAACAATTGTAAAATTAGTTTGCTTTAGTTTACATAATCCATATTTAGGATAACAATTGTAAAATTCGTTTGCTTTAGTTTACATAATCCATATTTAGGGTAACAATTGTAAAATTCGTTTGCTTTAGTTTACATAATCCATATTTAGGGTAACAATTGTAAAATTCGTTTGCTTTAGTTTACATAATCCATATTTAGGGAAACAATTGTAAAATTAGTTTGCTTTAGTTTACATAATCCATATTTAGGGTAACAATTGTAAAATTAGTTTGCTTTAGTTTACATAATCCATATTTAGGGTAACAATTGTAAAATTAGTTTGCTTTACTTTACATAATCCATATTTAGGGTAACAATTGTAAAATTAGTTTGCTTTAGTTTACATAATCCATATTTAGGATAACAATTGTAAAATGCGTTTGCTTTAGTTTACATAATCCATATTTAGGGTAACAATTGTAAAATTCGTTTGCTTTAGTTTACATAATCCATATTTAGGGTAACAATTGTAAAATTCGTTTGCTTTAGTTTACATAATCGATATTTAGGGTAACAATTGTAAAATTAGTTTGCTTTCATTTACATAATCTATATTTAGGGTAACAATTGTAAAATTCGTTTGCTTTAGTTTACATAATCCATATTTAGGGTAACAATTGTAAAATTCGTTTGCTTTAGTTTACATAATCCATATTTAGGGTAACAATTGTAAAATTAGTTTGCTTTAGTTTACATAATCCATATTTAGGGTAACAATTGTAAAATTCGTTTGCTTTAGTTTACATAATCTATATTTAGGGTAACAATTGTAAAATTAATTTGCTTTAGTTTACATAATCCATATTTAGGGTAACAATTGTAAAATTAGTTTGCTTTAGTTTACATAATCCATATTTAGGATATCAATGGTAACATTAGTTTGCTTTAGTTTACATAATCGATATTTAGGGTAACAATTGTAAAATTAGTTTGCTTTCATTTACATAATCTATATTTAGGGTAACAATTGTAAAATTCGTTTGCTTTAGTTTACATAATCCATATTTAGGGTAACAATTGTAAAATTCGTTTGCTTTAGTTTACATAATCCATATTTAGGGTAACAATTGTAAAATTAGTTTGCTTTAGTTTACATAATCCATATTTAGGGTAACAATTGTAAAATTCGTTTGCTTTAGTTTACATATTCCATATTTAGGATATCAATGGTAACATTAGTTTGCTTTAGTTTACATAATCGATATTTAGGGTAACATTTGTAGAATTAGTTTGCTTTCATTTACATAATCTATATTTAGGGTAACAATTGTAAAATTAGTTTGCTTTTGTTTACATAATCCATATTTAGGGTAACAATTGTAAAATTAGTTTGCTTTAGTTTACATAATCTATATTTAGGGTAACAATTGTAAAATTAATTTGCTTTAGTTTACATAATCCATATTTAGGGTAACAATTGTAAAATTAGTTTGCTTTAGTTTACATAATCCATATTTAGGATATCAATGGTAACATTAGTTTGCTTTAGTTTACATAATCGATATTTAGGGTAACAATTGTAAAATTAGTTTGCTTTCATTTACATAATCTATATTTAGGGTAACAATTGTAAAATTCGTTTGCTTTAGTTTACATAATCCATATTTAGGGTAACAATTGTAAAATTCGTTTGCTTTAGTTTACATAATCCATATTTAGGGTAACAATTGTAAAATTAGTTTGCTTTAGTTTACATAATCCATATTTAGGGTAACAATTGTAAAATTCGTTTGCTTTAGTTTACATAATCCATATTTAGGATAACAATTGTAAAATTAGTTTGCTTTAGTTTACATAATCCATATTTAGGGTAACAATTGTAAAATTCGTTTGCTTTAGTTTACATAATCCATATTTAGGGTAACAATTGTAAAATTAGTTTGCTTTAGTTTACATAATCCATATTTAGGATTACAATTGTAAAATTCGTTTGCTTTAGTTTACATAATCCATATTTAGGGTAACAATTGTAAAATTCGTTTGCTTTAGTTTACATAATCCATATATAGGGTAACAATTGTAAAATTCGTTTGCTTTAGTTTACATAATCCATATTTAGGGAAACAATTGTAAAATTAGTTTGCTTTAGTTTACATAATCCATATTTAGGGTAACAATTGTAAAATTAGTTTGCTTTAGTTTACATAATCCATATTTAGGGTAACAATTGTAAAATTAGTTTGCTTTACTTTACATAATCCATATTTAGGGTAACAATTGTAAAATTAGTTTGCTTTAGTTTACATAATCCATATTTAGGATAACAATTGTAAAATGCGTTTGCTTTAGTTTACATAATCCATATTTAGGGTAACAATTGTAAAATTCGTTTGCTTTAGTTTACATAATCCATATTTAGGGTAACAATTGTAAAATTCGTTTGCTTTAGTTTACATAATCGATATTTAGGGTAACAATTGTAAAATTAGTTTGCTTTCATTTACATAATCTATATTTAGGGTAACAATTGTAAAATTCGTTTGCTTTAGTTTACATAATCCATATTTAGGGTAACAATTGTAAAATTCGTTTGCTTTAGTTTACATAATCCATATTTAGGGTAACAATTGTAAAATTAGTTTGCTTTAGTTTACATAATCCATATTTAGGGTAACAATTGTAAAATTCGTTTGCTTTAGTTTACATAATCCATATTTAGGATAACAATTGTAAAATTAGTTTGCTTTAGTTTACATAATCCATATTTAGGGTAACAATTGTAAAATTCGTTTGCTTTAGTTTACATAATCCATATTTAGGGTAACAATTGTAAAATTCGTTTGCTTTAGTTTACATAATCCATATTTAGGATAACAATTGTAAAATTAGTTTGCTTTAGTTTACATAATCCATATTTAGGGTAACAATTGTAAAATTCGTTTGCTTTAGTTTACATAATCCATATTTAGGGTAACAATTGTAAAATTAGTTTGCTTTAGTTTACATAATCCATATTTAGGATAACAATTGTAAAATTCGTTTGCTTTAGTTTACATAATCCATATTTAGGGTAACAATTGTAAAATTCGTTTGCTTTAGTTTACATAATCCATATTTAGGGTAACAATTGTAAAATTCGTTTGCTTTAGTTTACATAATCCATATTTAGGGAAACAATTGTAAAATTAGTTTGCTTTAGTTTACATAATCCATATTTAGGGTAACAATTGTAAAATTAGTTTGCTTTAGTTTACATAATCCATATTTAGGGTAACAATTGTAAAATTAGTTTGCTTTACTTTACATAATCCATATTTAGGGTAACAATTGTAAAATTAGTTTGCTTTAGTTTACATAATCCATATTTAGGATAACAATTGTAAAATGCGTTTGCTTTAGTTTACATAATCCATATTTAGGGTAACAATTGTAAAATTCGTTTGCTTTAGTTTACATAATCCATATTTAGGGTAACAATTGTAAAATTCGTTTGCTTTAGTTTACATAATCGATATTTAGGGTAACAATTGTAAAATTAGTTTGCTTTCATTTACATAATCTATATTTAGGGTAACAATTGTAAAATTCGTTTGCTTTAGTTTACATAATCCATATTTAGGGTAACAATTGTAAAATTCGTTTGCTTTAGTTTACATAATCCATATTTAGGGTAACAATTGTAAAATTAGTTTGCTTTAGTTTACATAATCCATATTTAGGGTAACAATTGTAAAATTCGTTTGCTTTAGTTTACATAATCCATATTTAGGATAACAATTGTAAAATTAGTTTGCTTTAGTTTACATAATCCATATTTAGGGTAACAATTGTAAAATTCGTTTGCTTTAGTTTACATAATCCATATTTAGGGTAACAATTGTAAAATTAGTTTGCTTTAGTTTACATAATCCATATTTAGGATAACAATTGTAAAATTCGTTTGCTTTAGTTTACATAATCCATATTTAGGGTAACAATTGTAAAATTCGTTTGCTTTAGTTTACATAATCCATATTTAGGGTAACAATTGTAAAATTCGTTTGCTTTAGTTTACATAATCCATATTTAGGGAAACAATTGTAAAATTAGTTTGCTTTAGTTTACATAATCCATATTTAGGGTAACAATTGTAAAATTAGTTTGCTTTAGTTTACATAATCCATATTTAGGGTAACAATTGTAAAATTAGTTTGCTTTACTTTACATAATCCATATTTAGGGTAACAATTGTAAAATTAGTTTGCTTTAGTTTACATAATCCATATTTAGGATAACAATTGTAAAATGCGTTTGCTTTAGTTTACATAATCCATATTTAGGGTAACAATTGTAAAATTCGTTTGCTTTAGTTTACATAATCCATATTTAGGGTAACAATTGTAAAATTCGTTTGCTTTAGTTTACATAATCCATATTTAGGGAAACAATTGTAAAATTAGTTTGCTTTAGTTTACATAATCCCTATTTAGGGTAACAATTGTAAAATTCGTTTGCTTTAGTTTACATAATCCATATTTAGGGTAACAATTGTAAAATTAGTTTGCTTTAGTTTACATAATCCATATTTAGGATAACAATTGTAAAATTCGTTTGCTTTAGTTTACATAATCCATATTTAGGGTAACAATTGTAAAATTCGTTTGCTTTAGTTTACATAATCCATATTTAGGGTAACAATTGTAAAATTCGTTTGCTTTAGTTTACATAATCCATATTTAGGGAAACAATTGTAAAATTAGTTTGCTTTAGTTTACATAATCCATATTTAGGGTAACAATTGTAAAATTAGTTTGCTTTAGTTTACATAATCCATATTTAGGGTAACAATTGTAAAATTAGTTTGCTTTACTTTACATAATCCATATTTAGGGTAACAATTGTAAAATTAGTTTGCTTTAGTTTACATAATCCATATTTAGGATAACAATTGTAAAATGCGTTTGCTTTAGTTTACATAATCCATATTTAGGGTAACAATTGTAAAATTCGTTTGCTTTAGTTTACATAATCCATATTTAGGGTAACAATTGTAAAATTCGTTTGCTTTAGTTTACATAATCCATATTTAGGGAAACAATTGTAAAATTAGTTTGCTTTAGTTTACATAATCCCTATTTAGGGTAACAATTGTAAAATTAGTTTGCTTTAGTTTACATAATCCATATTTAGGGTAACAATTGTAAAATTAGTTTGCTTTAGTTTACATAATCCATATTTAGGGTAACAATTGTAAAATTAGTTTGCTTTAGTTTACATAATCCATATTTAGGGTAACAATTGTAACATTAGTTTGCTTTAGTTTACATAAACCATATTTAGGGTAACAATTGTAAAATTAGTTTGCTTTAGTTTACATAATTCATATTTAGGGTAACAATTGTAAGATTAGTTTGCTTTAGTTTACATAATCCATATTTAGGGTAACAATTGTAAAATTAGTTTGCTTTAGTTTACATAATCCATATTTGGGGTAACAATTGTAAAATTAGTTTGCTTTAGTTTACATAATCCATATTTAGGGTAACAATTGTAAAATTAGTTTGCTTTAGTTTACATAATCCATATTTGGGGTAACAATTGTAAAATTAGTTTGCTTTAGTTTACATAATCCATATTTAGGATATCAATGGTAACATTAGTTTGCTTTAGTTTACATAATCGATATTTAGGGTAACAATTGTAAAATTAGTTTGCTTTAGTTTACATAATCCATATTTAGGGTAACAATTGTAAAATTAGTTTGCTTTAGTTTACATAATCCATATTTAGAGTAACAATTGTAAAATTAGTTTGCTTTAGTTTACATAATCCATATTTAGGGTAACAATTGTAAAATTCGTTTGCATTAGTTTACATAATCCATATTTGGGGTAACAATTGTAAAATTAGTTTGCTTTAGTTTACATAATCCATATTTAGAGTAACAATTGTAAAATTAGTTTGCTTTAGTTTACATAATCCATATTTAGGGTAACAATTGTAAAATTAGTTTGCTTTAGTTTACATAATCCATATTTAGGGTAACAATTGTAAAATTAGTTTGCTTTAGTTTACATAATCCATATTTAGGGTAACAATTGTAAAATTAGTTTGCTTTAGTTTACATAATACATATTTAGAGTAACAATTGTAAAATTAGTTTGCTTTAGTTTACATAATCCATATTTAGGATATCAATGGTAAAATTAGTTTGCTTTAGTTTACATAATCCATATTTAGGGTAACAATTGTAAATCTAGTTTGCTTTAGTTTACATAGTCCATATTTAGAGTAACAATTGTAAAATTAGTTTGCTTTAGTTTACATAATCCATATTTAGGGTAACAATTGTAAAATTAGTTTGCTTTATTATCCATATTTAGTTTATTAATTGCAAGATTTATTTTCTTTAGGCTTTGGTAGGGCCTGTGGGAATAACAATGGCGTGGTGTGGGGTGACTGAACGACGACAGTGTTGTTTCAACGTTGTTATGGAGCATAACACCCTTCAATCACAATAGTCCAATGCAATACCTTAACAACACGAACACTGCTATCTTTCATGGCCTCATGGTTGAGTCATGGTGGCCCAGGCTGTATACGACACAAACTATACACTATTCACACATACTCATCTGCACATTGTCGACAAAATTACCCAGGAACAGTGCTTATTCTCTGATGTATCAATGATTTGATCATCTTTCTCTACAACAACACTTTCACTCTGACAAACTTCTCATTGGAAGACTCAGTCAGTGTTGCAGATACCCTGTCCCCATCAACATACTTTTGTCAGTCATGAAACGTGAACTATAACGAAATAATATCCAGTAAGCAGGACGAGAATAGGTGATTTTCCGTACAATTGCGAGATCTCGCGAGATGCATGAAAGACACGCGTCGAACGTCTGCCGCAAAAATCGAACGATTTGATTTTGAACTCGAATTTCCTTATTTCGTAGCTCACACCGACCGGTCGATTTTCGACAGAGGAATATTGCTTCCGAATACCCTTGCCTATCATCAAATGTGGACAGCACATTATTAAGCATGGAAATGTTCCCAAAATACTTTCGCGTTTGTCGAATCCCACGCGATGTTTGACGCCACTACGACGCTATGACCTTTGTTTGTCCTGTTTTTACGTTCGATTTCACGCATAACGCGTGATTCTCGCAGTTTACTGAAAATGGTCTATTCGAGGAGGTCGGGTCATCCTACCAACGAAAGGGGCGAGGTGCTGCGTGTGTCTCTAGTCACTAATTTCCTGCTGTGTTAAAATGAAATAAATAAAAAATAATATATTATAAGCTTGGGAACCTTCATAGACATCGTGGAAGTAGCTACAATTACCCTGTTCTAAAACATATGTTTGATGGTAATAAAAACATTGAGTTGACCTCAGAAGTGATAATCAGTTACTGTTAGGTTAGTACAGTATAATTCAAGCTACTCTTCCTCTCATCCTGGTCACTCGACAACTCACCAGGGAACCTTGTATCCAACAAAGGATTTCCCCAGTCACCATATATGAACATGTACTTAGTTGATTTGTTGATACCCTGAATTGCATGCTAGACCAGCTACCTAACTGTGGGTTGTTATGATTCAGATAATACTAAAGTAGGATATTACTTCTATAGCAAGAAGAGAAGCGACTTAGCCCCCTACTCTACTTCCAATAATTACCAGATACAAGGTTTGTATTTATTGTTATACTATATGGTGTAACTGTATACTGGCAATGTCATCATGATTGGAGATACACATTTTCTCTCTTGACTCAAAAAATATGATTGTGAATTTTGTGTTGGTAGATACTTAATTTTGTGGAGTAACTACTAGTAGTATGATAGGGAAATACCCTACCCGCTTACATCGTGATGAGATACCTACCTCTGCCAAGAGCTGCATGCTATCATGAAAATAAAATAAATGTATCTATAAGGTTTAAATTATTGCCAGCCAGCTGGCTATGATGGTTTCTTACAGAGCCTCATTCATTAAAGGTGCTTGGTCTTGATTTGGCCAACCAGTCACATTGCAACAACATAACACTCGCCTTTCTCTTGGCATGGGTGAACGGTGAATGATACATGGTGAAAATCTTAGGCGATGGTATGCCAATCACCTATATACACATTGTTTGTTTTGTCCAAGATTCAACTTTTGTATTGACATCTGGTTAGTGTCAGAATATGTTCACTACAGGTAATTTCGAGCTGACTTTTTTGTATCAGTTAGTGTTGTTGAGCGATTAGCGAGTTCGCCTATAAATGTGCGAACCTATTCTTTCTGCATGAGTTCAAATTATGCGTTGCATGTTTATGTTCATTTACCTGTAATGATTCACATTCACTTTTCTTGGATGAAGAATATATGTGCAGTGAGGCCCGAGTACATACTGAACTGTATTTTAGCTTAATCAGGAACACATTTCAATGTGTTTTCACAATACCTAGCTTACTGATGATCCCTTGTTGACAAGTTCTAGTTGTATTACACTGGCAGAGCCAGTGGGGAGTGGTTACTTTACAACTCTTCCAAGGGTTGACTACATCAAGTTATACCATAGGTTTCTTAAGTTATAAGGTTGAGGACTGTTATGTTCTATATTGAATCTGGTGCTAAGTTGGGTCACTTAATCCCTGTACCAAACATCATTTCCCTCTGTGGGGTTAAACAGTTGGTATTTTATCAAGGCTGGTACTAGGATCATCTCATCTATATTACACAGGTTTGTCATGATTTTAGGACCTACACTCTCTATCTCCAACTCTCTTGGATGGATGGTGCCAGGAACAGTAAAAAATAAATAAAAAAGCATATTCATTCTTGTCTGCTAGACCACAAGCTATTTGGTGCCAACCACATCTTGCGGCACACTACAGTGATACCCAGTCGTCACCCGAAAGCCTGGGTTTATAGAAAAGTCATGGTCTAGTTAACCATCCCCAACATTCAAATTCCTCCATTTTGACTCATGCAATTGGTAAAATATTAAATGAGGTTTCTCCGATTTCCACTCTTAATTGGAGGGAAACGGTGCACCTGCTCACCCACAGTTCAGTGGGTAGTTGTCAAAGGGGATCTTAGTAGGTACAACATACAGATTATTAAAGGCTAGTCACTGCTATACGTAACGTAACTTCCCGAATCCTTGTTATGACCAGGCATGTTTTGTCATCTTTCACCGGATCTCATAGGTTTTGGCCTGTGGCCTTGATAGTTTCTTTTCAGTGTATTTTGCCTCATTGTCTGGGTAACAACATTGGCGTAGTACGGGATGTCGTCAGATCTTTATACTTTATAAATGGATTGTGTTGTCACTTTAACCCTCAGTTTTTATTCCCGGGTCAAAAGCAAAAACAAAAGTCCTAGATATATTTAGCTTTTATTTTGTTACGTTTATTGTGTTGATCCCATGCTCAAATGTCTTGGTGAGTTCTAGTTTTTCACTCGTCTGTACAGGACAGATGGAGAACAATTTACCTAAAGTTTACATATTCCATATTTAGTGCATCAATTGTAAAATGCCTTTGTATTACATAATCCATATTTACTGAAATATAAATATATATAAATGGTAAAAAAAGACTTTGTTTCAGTTACATATCAATACATTTTTACATAATTGCTCATGCGATCGTTTTACTCGTGTTTTCTCACATTTATGTTTCTATATCAGTAATGAGAACTATTTGCCAAACGATTAGAATGGACAGTGGTTATCATTGTAATTGTAGATATTCACCATAAATGAAAACTGCTATATAGATTATTAATTATTTTGTGTTTTCTTGATTGCTATATAAATGAACCGCTATACTAAAACCGAGGGTATTGTGGCCATGGATTTCAAAGTCAATTTCATCGCATTATTATAATCTTTAATATCACAACTACAAACGGTACTTTCCTCTCAGGCAAAATCAATCAATCAAGTGTTCCTGTTCTCCCTTTTAGCGTTGACTTCCGTTTCATACTATGTGGTTGCATATTATTTGATGAACAGCAAAAATGCATAAAGTACTACCTCGTACTGTCAATGTATTGATACTTTTGCATAATATAAAGTACTTTTGAGCGTATTCCGTTCAGCCAGTCAACATTTAAACATAAATGTACTAATAAGTTGCTTAGTAAACACTATGCTACTTAAAATATGCTATTATAAAGGATCCATTGTAAAATACATACACCCCAGTGACCACAGTATCTACTACTCTGTCTAGTGGCCTAATTTGATACATCTGAGGGGGCGCACTATTCAATAGCACGGAAGACAGGGTAGAATGCAACGTACAGACAGACTATCTGGTATCACTGGGAAAATATTTGGCATGGGAGATGACATAACGCGGGACTCAAGATAGATAAGAAAAACAATTTCATAGTACGAGGATTATAAAGTAGCCAGGGAGATGATAATTTGATATTACACGGATGAAAACTATATAGCAGGTAGGGAGGTATAATTTTGATGATACAGGAAATGTCAAAAGGTGAGGGAGATAAAAACGTGATATTACAGGGAAGGACATAATATGGTAAGGGATTGGGGTAACAAAGAGAACATAGCAAAGTGGTATGGCAGATTACATTATAGATGAGAAGGGGGGAGGATATAACACATTCACAATGAAGAAGATTGGAAGACGGTGAAACAGATGAAAATGTATCAACAAGGAAGAGTACTTGAACATAAGGCAGATAAGGGAGATGACAAACTGATAATACGGGGAGGATTACTAAATGAAAATAGGATCGACAACTGTATAATACAGGAAGAACTACGAGATGAACAGGGAGATGACACCGGGAGGACTACTAGTTGAAATGGGACATAATACGAAAGATGCCTAGATGGTTACATTTACATACCATACGGAAGACTACGAGATAGTAATGCCAATATTATATCACGGGAGAACAACACGATGTTTGGAAATACAGGAGGAACTACCAAATGGTAAGGAAGATGTCAGTTTTAAAACATGGGAGGAATACTAAATGACAAGAAACACGAGGTAAGGAAAAAGTCAATTTGATATTACAGGGAGGAGTACAAGCTCAGAAGGCATACAGGAAACAAACATATGATAAGGGACATAGCAATGTTGCTGGGATAGAGTAATTAAAGGCATTAAACCAGCATATGTCAGTGGTGACGTATTTGATACGTGGTTTGGACCAGTACGTAACAAGATAGAATATATGAAGGCATTAAACCAGCATATGGCAGTGGTGACGTATTTGATTTGTGGTTTGGACCAGTATGTAACAAGGATATAGTATATGAAGGCATTAAACCAGCATATGTCAGTGGTGACGTATTTGATATGTGGTTTGGACCAGTACGTAACAAGATAGAGTATATGAAGGCATTAAACCAGCATATGTCAGTGGTGGCGTATTTGATACGTGGTTTGGACCAGTGCGTAACAAGATAGAGTATATGAAGGCATTAAACCAGCATATGGCAGTGGTGACGTATTTGATTTGTGGTTTGGACTAGTATGTAACAAGGATATAGTATATGAAAGCATTAAACCAGCATATGGCAGTGGTGACGTATTTGATTTGTGGTTTGGACCAGTATGTAACATGGATACAGTATATGAAGGCATTAAACCAGCATATGGCAGTGGTGACGTATTTGATTTGTGGTTTGGACCAGTATGTAACAAGGATATAGTATATGAAAGCATTAATCCAGCATATGGCAGTGGTGACGTATTTGATACGTGGTTTGGACCAATATGTGGCAAGGATATAGTATATGAAGGCATTAAACCATCATATGGCAGTGGTGACGTATTTGATACGTGGTTTGGACCAGTATGTAACAAAGTTATAGTATATGAAGGCATTGAACCAGCATATGTTAATGGTGGCGTATTTGATATGTGGCTTGGACCAGTATGTGACAAGGATATAGTATATGAAGGCATTAAACTAGCATATGTTAATGGTGGTGTATTTGATACGTGGTTTGGACCAGTATGTAACAAGAATATAGTATATGAAGGCATTAAACCAGCATATGGCAGTGGTGACGTATTTGATACGTGGTTTGGACCAGTATGTGGCAATGATAGAGTATATGAAAGCATTAAACCAGCATATGGCAGTGGTGACGTATTTGATACGTGGATTGGACCAGTATGTGACAAGGATATAGTATATGAAGGCATTAAACCAGTATATGGCAGTGGTGATGTATGCGATATGTGGTTTGGACCACTATGTAGCAAGGATATAGTATATGAAGGCATTAAACCAACATATGGCAGTGGTGACGTATTTGATACGTGGTTTGGACCAGTATGTAACAAGAATATAGTATATGGTGGCATTAAACCAGCATATGTTAATGGTGGTGTATTTGATACGTGGTTTGGACCAGTATGTAACAAGAATATAGTATATGAAGGCATTAAACCAGCATATGGCAGTGGTGACGTATTTGATACGTGGTTTGGAACAGTATGAAACAAGTATATAGTATATGAAGGCATTAAACCAGCAAATGACAGTGGTGATGTATTTGATACGTGGTTTGGACCAGTATGTGGCAAGGATAGATTATATGAAAGCATTAATCCAGCATATGGCAGTGGTGATGTTTTTAATACATAGTTTGGACCAGTATGTGACAAGAATATAGTATATGAAGGCATTAAACCAGCATATGTCAGTGGTGACGTATTTGATACGTGGTTTGGACCAGTATGTAACAAGAATATAGTATATGGAGGCATCAAACCAGCATATGGCAGTGGTGACGTATTTGATATGTGGTTTAAAACAGTATGTAGCAAGGATAGAGTGTATGAAGGCATTAAACCAGCATATGGCTGCGGTGATGTATTTGATTTGTGGTTTGAACCAGTATGTAACAAGGATATAGTATATGAAAGCATTAAACCAACATATGGCAGTGGTGACGTATTTGATACATGGTTTGGACCAGTATGTGACAGGGATAGAGTGTATGAAGGCATTAAACCAGCATATGTCAGTGGTGACGTATTTGATACGTGGTTTGGACCAGTATGTAACAAGAATATAGTATATGGAGGCATCAAACCAGCATATGGCAGTGGTGACGTATTTGATATGTGGTTTGGACCAGTATGTGACAAGGATATAGTATATGAAGGCATTAAACCAACATATGGCAGTGGTGACGTATTTGATACGTGGTTTGGACCAGTATGTAACAAGGATATAGTATATGGTGGCATTAAACCAGCATATGTTAATGGTGGTGTATTTGATACATGGTTTGGACCAGTATGTAACAAGAATATGGTATATGAAGGCATTAAACCAGCATATGGCAGTGGTGACGTATTTGATACGTGGTTTGGACCAGTATGAAACAAGTATATAGTATATGAAGGCATTAAACCAGCATATGACAGTGGTGATGTATTTGATACGTGGTTTGGACCAGAATGTGGCAAAGATAGATTATATGAAAGCATTAATCCAGCATATGGCAGTGGTGATGTTTTTTATACATAGTTTGGACCAGTATGTGACAAGAATATAGTATATGAAGGCATTAAACCAGCATATGTCAGTGGTGACGTATTTGATACGTGGTTTGGACCAGTATGTAACAAGAATATAGTATATGGAGGCATCAAACCAGCATATGGCAGTGGTGACGTATTTGATACGTGGTTTAAAACAGTATGTAGCAAGGATAGAGTGTATGAAGGCATTAAACCAGCATATGGCTGCGGTGATGTATTTGATTTCTGGTTTGAACCAGTATGTAACAAGGATATAGTATATGAAAGCATTAAACCAACATATGGCAGTGGTGACGTATTTGATACATGGTTTGGACCAGTATGTGACAGGGATAGAGTGTATGAAGGCATTAAACCAGCATATGTCAGTGGTGACGTATTTGATACGTGGTTTGGACCAGTATGTAACAAGAATATAGTATATGGAGGCATCAAACCAGCATATGGCAGTGGTGACGTATTTGATATGTGGTTTAAAACAGTATGTGGCAAGGATAGAGTGTATGAAGGCTTTAAACCAGCATATAGCTGCGGTGATGTATTTGATTTGTGGTTTGAACCAGTATGTAACAAGGATATAGTATATGAAAGCATTAAACCAGCATATGGCAGTGGTGACGTATTTAATACGTAGTTTAGTATGACAGCATGGGTTGGACCAGTATGTGGCAGGGTGGAGTGTCTGATATATTGGGTTGAATCAGTATGGTACAGAGCAGAGTATATGACAGCATGGGTTGGAACAGTATGTGGCAGGGTGGAGTATCTGATAGCATGGGTTGAACCAGTATGTGACAGGGCGGAGTATCTGATAGCACTGGTTGAACCAGTATATGGCAGGGTGGAGTGTCTGATATATTGGGTTGAATCAGTATGGTACAGAGCAGAGTATATGACAGCATGGGTTGGACCAGTATGTGGCAGGGTGGAGTATCTGATAGCATGGGTTGAACCAGTATGTGTCACAGTAGGGTATATGATAGCATGGGTTGAACCAGTATGTGCGAGGAGAATTTGATAATAAGGGTTGAACCAGTATGTGGCAGTGCGGAGTATCTGATAGCACTGGTTGAACCAGTATGTGGCAGTGGGGAGAATATGATAGTGCTGGTTGAACCAGTATGATACTGAGCAGAGTATCTGACAGTATGGGTTGGACCAGTATGTGGCAGTGTGGAGTATATGATAGCATGGGTTGAACCATTATGTGACAGGGTGGAGTATCTGATAGTATTGGTTGGACCAGTATGTTGTAGGGTGGAGCATCTGATATCATGGGTTGAACCAGTATGTGACAGGGTGGAGTATCTGATAGCATTGGTTGGACCAGTATGTGGTAGGGTGGAGCATCTTATATAATGGGTTGGACCAGTATGCGGCAGTGTGGAGTGTCTGATAGCATGGGTTGAACCAGTATGTGGCAGTGTGGAGTATCTAATAGCATGGGTTGAACCAATATATAGGTGAGTATCTGATAGCACTGGTTGAACCAGTATGTGGCAGTGTGGAGTATATGATAGGATGGGTTGAACCAATATGTGGCAGTGTGGAGTATTTGATAGTACTGTTTGAACCAGTAGGTGGCAGTGTGGACTATCTGATAGAATGGGTTGAATCAATATGTGGGCTGGTATCTGATATAATGCGTTTAAACATTATGTGGCAGGGTGGAGTATCTCGAAGAATGGGTTGAACCAGTATGTGGCCCGGTGGATTATCTAATAGCATTGGTTGAACCAGTATGTGGCACGGTGGGGTATCTGATAGAATGGGTTGAACCTATATGTGGGTGGGTATATGATAGAATGGGTTGAACCAATATGTGGGTGGGTATATGATAGAATGGGTTGAACCAATATGTGGGTGAGTATATGCGAGAATGGGTTGAACCAATATGTGGGTGGGTATCTGATAGAATGGGTTGAAGCAATATGTGGCAGTGTGGAGTATATGATATCATGAGTTGAACCAGTGTGTGGCACGGTGGGATATCTGATAGCATAGGTTGAACCAGTATGTGGCAGTGTGGATTATCTGATAGCATAGGTTGAACCAATATGTGGCAGTGTGGAGTATCTGATAGCACTGGTTGAACCAATATGTGGCAGTGTGGAGTATATGATAGAATGGGTTGAACCAGTATGTTTCTGAGTATCTGATTTCGAAAACTCAAATTATGATCATGATTGTCACAGGATCATCCATATTATGATCATGATTGTCAATAGAATTATCCAAATCATGATCATAATTTGCACCAGAATCATCCATATCATGATCAAGATTTACACCATCCATAATATGACCATGATTGTTATCACTCATATCATGATTGTCACAATATTATTATGATCATGATTCCCTCAGTAATCATCCATATCATAGTTAAATTTTTCAATAGGATTATCTATATTATTGTCACTCAAAAGAGGGTATTGCTCCTATATACCAATAGTACACAATGTGATCGCACCAGCGAGTGTATTGATTATATACTATCAATAGGACACAATGTGATTGCACCAGTGAGTGTATTGCTTATATACTATCAATAGTACATAATGTGATTGCTCCAATGAGGGTATTGCTTATATACTATCAATAGTACATAATGTGATCGATCCAATGGGGTATTGCTTATATACTATCAATAGTACATAATGTGATCGATCAAATGGGGGTATTGCTTATATACTATCAATAGTACATAATGTGATCGACCCAATGAGGGTATTGCTTTTATACTATCAACAGGACATAATGTGATTGCTCCAATGAGGGTATTGCTTATATACTATCAATAGTACATAATGTGATCGATCCAATGAGGGTATTGCTTATATACTATCAACAGTACATAATGTGATCGATTCGATGAGGGTATTGCTTATATACTATCAACAGTACATAATGTGATCGATCCAATGAGGGTATTGCTTATATACTATCAATAGTACATAATGTGATCGTTCCAATGAGGATATTGCTTATATACTATCAACAGTACATAATGTGATCGACCCAATGAGGGTATTGCTTGTATACTATCAACAGTAAATAATGTGATCGATCCAATGAGGGTATTGCTTATATACTATCAATAGTACATAATGTGATCGACCCAATGAGGGTATTGCTTATATACTATCAATAGTATATAATGTGATCGATCCAATGAGGGTATTGCTTATATACTATCAATAGTACATAATGTGATTGCTCCAATGAGGGTATTGCTTGTATACTATCAACAGTATATAATGTGATCGATCCACTGAGGGCAATGCTTATATAGTATCAATAGTACATAATGTGATAGATCCAATGAGGATATTGCTTATGTACTATCAACAGTACATAATGTGATAGATCCAATGAGGATATTGCTTATATACTATCAATAGTACATAAAGTGATCGCCCAATGAGGTTATTGCTTATATACTATCAATAGTACATAATGGTATCGACCCAATGAGGGTATTGTTTATATACTATCAATAGTACATAATGTGATCAATCCAATGAGGATATTGCTTATATACTATCAACAGTACATAATGTGGTCGATCCAATGAGGGTATTGCTTATATACTATCAATAGTACATAATGTGATCGACCCAATGAGGGTAAAGCTTATATACTATCAACAGAACATAATGTGATCGACCCAATGAGGATATTGCTTATATACTATCAACAGAACATAATGTGATCGACCCAATGAGGATATTGCTTATATACTATCAACAGTACATAATGTGATCGATCCAATGAGGGTATTGCTTATATACTATCAACAGTACATAATGTGATCGATCCAATGAGGGTATTGCTTATATACTATCAACAGTACATAATGTGATCGACCCAATGAGGGTATTGCTTATATACTATCAACAGTACATAATGTGATCGATCCAATGATGATATTGCTTATATACTATCAACAGTACATAATGTGATCGATCCAATGAGGGTATTGCTTATATACTATCAACAGTACATAATGTGATCGATCCAATGAGGGTATTGCTTATATACTATCAATAGTACATAATGTGATTGCTCCAATGAGGGTATTGCTTGTATACTATCAACAGTACATAATGTGATCGATCCAATGAGGGTGATGCTTATATACTATCTATAGTACATAATGTGATCGATCCAATGAGGGTATTGCTTATATACTATCAATAGTACATAATGTGATCGATCAAATGGGGGTATTGCTTATATACTATCAATAGTATATAATGTGATCGATCCAATGAGGGTATTGCTTATATACTATCAATAGTACATAATGTGATAGATCCAATGAGGATATTGCTTATATACTATCAATAGTATATAAAGTGATCGCCCAATGAGGTTATTGCTTATATACTATCAATAGTACATAATGGTATCGACCCAATGAGGGTATTGTTTATATACTATCAATAGTACATAATGTGATCAATCCAATGACGATATTGCTTATATACTATCAACAGTACATAATGTGGTCGATCCAATGAGGGTATTGCTTATATACTATCAATAGTACATAATGTGATCGACCCAATGAGGGTAAAGCTTATATACTATCAACAGAACATAATGTGATCGACCCAATGAGGATATTGCTTATATACTATCAACAGAACATAATGTGATCGACCCAATGAGGATATTGCTTATATACTATCAACAGTACATAATGTGATCGATCCAATGAGGGTATTGCTTATATACTATCAACAGTACATAATGTGATCGATCCAATGAGGGTATTGCTTATATACTATCAACAGTACATAATGTGATCGACCCAATGAGGGTATTGCTTATATACTATCAACAGTACATAATGTGATCGATCCAATGATGATATTGCTTATATACTATCAACAGTACATAATGTGATCGATCCAATGAGGGTATTGCTTATATACTATCAACAGTACATAATGTGATCGATCCAATGAGGGTATTGCTTATATACTATCAATAGTACATAATGTGATTGCTCCAATGAGGGTATTGCTTGTATACTATCAACAGTACATAATGTGATCGATCCAATGAGAGTGATGCTTATATACTATCTATAGTACATAATGTGATCGATCCAATGAGGGTATTGCTTATATACTATCACCAGTACATAATGTGATCGATCCAATGAGGGTATTGCTTATATACTATCATCAGTACATAATGTGATCGATCCAATGAGGGTATTGCTTATATACTATCAACAGTACATAATGTGATCGACCCAAAGAGGGTATTGCTTATATACTATCAACAGTACATAATGTGATTGCTCCAATGAGGGTAATGCTTATATAGTATCAATAGTACATAATGTGATCGACCCAATGGGGGTATTGCTTATATACTATCAACAGTACATAATGTGATAGACCCAATGAGGGTATTGCTTATATACTATCAACAGTACATAATGTGATCGATCCAATGAGGGTATTGCTTATATACTATCAATAGTACATAATGTGATTACTCCAATTAGTCTATTGCTTATATACTATCAATAGTACATAATGTGATCGATCCAATGAGGGTATTGCTTACATACTTTCAATAGTACATAATGTGATTGCTCCAATGAGGGTATTGCTTGTATACTATCAACAGTATATAATGTGATCGATCCACTGAGGGTAATGCTTATATAGTATCAATAGTACATAATGTGATAGATCCAATGAGGATATTGCTTATATACTATCAACAGTACATAATGTGATAGATCCAATGAGGGTATTGCTTATATACTATCAACAGGACATAATGTGATCGATCCAATGAGGGTATTGCTTATATACTATCAATAGTACATAATGTGATCGAACCAATGAGTGTATTGCTTATATACTATCAACAGTACATAATGTGATCGATCCAATGAGGGTATTGCTTATATACTATCATCAGTACATAATGTGATCGATCCAATGAGGGTATTGCTTATATACTATCAACAGTACATAATGTGATCGATCAAATGGGGGTATTGCTTATATACTATCAATAGTACATAATGTGATCGACCCAATGAGGGTATTGCTTATATACTATCATCAGTACATAATGTGATCGATCCAATGAGGGTATTGCTTATATACTATCAACAGTACATAATGTGATCGATCAAATGGGGGTATTGCTTATATACTATCAATAGTACATAATGTGATCGACCCAATGAGGGTATTGCTTTTATACTATCCACAGGACATAATGTGATTGCTCCAATGAGGGTATTGCTTATATACTATCAATAGTACATAATGTGATCGATCCAATGAGGGTATTGCTTATATACTATCAACAGTACATAATGTGATCGATTCAATGAGGGTATTGCTTATATACTATCAACAGTACATAATGTGATCGATCCAATGAGGGTATTGTTTATATACTATCAATAGTACATAATATGATCGTTCCAATGAGGATATTGCTTATATACTATCAACAGTACATAATGTGATCGACCCAATGAGGGTATTGCTTTTATACCATCAATAGTACATAATGTGTTCGACCCAATGAGGGAATTGCTGACATACTATCAATAGCAAATAATGTGATCGACCCAATGAGGGTATTGCTTATATACTATCAACAGTACATAATGTGATCGATCCAATGAGGGTATTGCTTATATACTATCAACAGTACATAATGTGATCGACCCAATGAGGGTATTGCTTGTATACTATCAACAGTAAATAATGTGATCGATCCAATGAGGGTATTGCTTATATACTATCAATAGTACATAATGTGATCGACCCAATGAGGGTATTGCTTATATACTATCAATAGTATATAATGTGATCGATCCAATGAGGGTATTGCTTATATACTAACAATAGTACATAATGTGATTGCTCCAATGAGGGTATTGCTTGTATACTATCAACAGTATATAATGTGATCAATCCACTGAGGGCAATGCTTATATAGTATCAATAGTACATAATGTGATAGATCCAATGAGGATATTGCTTATATACTATCAACAGTACATAATGTGATAGATCCAATGAGGATATTGCTTATATACTATCAATAGTACATAAAGTGATCGCCCAATGAGGTTATTGCTTATATACTATCAATAGTACATAATGTTATCGACCCAATGAGGGTATTGTTTATATACTATCAATAGTACATAATGTGATCTATCCAATGAGGGTATTGCTTATATACTATCAACAGTACATAATGTGATCGACCCAATGAGGGTATTGCTTATATACTATCAATAGTACATAATGTGATTGCTCCAATGAGGGTATTGCTTGTATACTATCAACAGTACATAATGTGATCGATCCAATGAGGGTGATGCTTATATACTATGTATAGTACATAATGTGATCGATCCAATGAGGGTATTGCTTATATACTATCACCAGTACATAATGTGATCGATCCAATGAGGGTATTGCTTATATACTATCATCAGTACATAATGTGATCGATCCAATGAGGGTATTGCTTATATACTATCAACAGTACATAATGTGATCGACCCAATGAGGGTATTGCTTATATACTATCAACAGTACATAATGTGATTGCTCCAATGAGGGTAATGCTTATATAGTATCAATAGTACATAATGTGATCGATCCAATGAGGGTATTGCTTATATACTATCAACAGTACATAATGTGATAGACCCAATGAGGGTATTGCTTATATACTATCAACAGTACATAATGTGATCGATCCAATGAGGGTATTGCTTATATACTATCAATAGTACATAATGCGATTGCTCCAATTAGTATATTGCTTATATACTATCAATAGTACATAATGTGATCGATCCAATGAGGGTATTGCTTACATACTATCAATAGTACATAATGTGATTGCTCCAATGAGGGTATTGCTTGTATACTATCAACAGTATATAATGTGATCGATCCACTGAGGGTAATGCTTATATAGTATCAATAGTACATAATGTGATAGATCCAATGAGGATATTGCTTATATGCTATCAACAGTACATAATGTGATAGATCCAATGAGGGTATTGCTTATATACTATCAACAGGACATAATGTGATCGATCCAATGAGGGTATTGCTTATATACTATCAATAGTACATAATGTGATCGAACCAATGAGTGTATTGCTTATATACTATCAACAGTACATAATGTGATCGATCCAATGAGGGTATTGCTTTTATACCATCAATAGTACATAATGTGTTCGACCCAATGAGGGAATTGCTTATATACTATCAATAGCAAATAATGTGATCGACCCAATGAGGGTATTGCTTATATACTATCAACAGTACATAATGTGATCGATTCAATGAGGGTATTGCTTGTATACTATCAACAGTACATAATGTGATCGATCCGATGAGTGTATTGCTTATATACTATCAATAGTACATTATGTGATCGACCCAATGAGGTAATGCTTACATACTATCAAATGTACATAATGTGATCGATCCAATGAGGGTAATGCTTATATACTATCAACAGTACATAATGTGATAGATCCAATGAGGGTATTGCTTATATACTATCAACAGTACATAATGTGATCGATCCAATGAGGGTATTGCTTATATACTATCAACAGTACATAATGTGATAGATCCAATGAGGGTATTGCTTATATACTATCAACAGTACATAATGTGATCGATCCAATGAGGGTATTGCTTATATACTATCAATAGTACATAATGTGATTGCTCCAATGAGGGTATTGCTTGTATACTAACAACAGTATATAATGTGATCGATCCACTGAGGGCAATGCTTATATAGTATCAATAGTACATAATGTGATAGATCCAATGAGGATATTGCTTATATACTATCAACAGTACATAATGTGATAGATCCAATGAGGATATTGCTTATATACTATCAATAGTACATAAAGTGATCGCCCAATGAGGTTATTGCTTATATACTATCAATAGTACATAATGTTATCGACCCAATGAGGGTATTGCTTATATACTATCAATAGTACAAAATGTGATCGATCCAATGAGGATATTGCTTATATACTATCAACAGTACATAATGTGGTCGATCCAATGAGGGTATTGCTTATATACTATCAATAGTACATAATGTGATCGACCCAATGAGGGTAAAGCTTATATACTATCAACAGAACATAATGTGATCGACCCAATGAGGATATTGCTTATATACTATCAACAGTACATAATGTGATCGATCCAATGAGGTTATTGCTTATATACTATCAATAGTACATAATGTGATTGCTCCAATGAGGGTATTGCTTATATACTATCAATAGTACATAATGTGATCGATCCAATGGGGTATTGCTTATATACTATCAATAGTACATAATGTGATCGATCGAATGGGGGTATTGCTTATATACTATCAATAGTACATAATGTGATCGACCCAATGAGGGTATTGCTTTTATACTATCAACAGGACATAATGTGATTGCTCCAATGAGGGTATTGCTTATATACTATCAATAGTACATAATGTGATCGATCCAATGAGGGTATTGCTTATATACTATCAACAGTACATATTGTGATCGATTCGATGAGGGTATTGCTTATATACTATCAACAGTACATAATGTGATCGATCCAATGAGGGTATTGCTTATATACTATCAATAGTACATAATGTGATCGTTCCAATGAGGATATTGCTTATATACTATCAACAGTACATAATGTGATCGACCCAATGAGGGTATTGCTTGTATACTATCAACAGTAAATAATGTGATCGATCCAATGAGGGTATTGCTTATATACTATCAATAGTACATAATGTGATCGACCCAATGAGGGTATTGCTTATATACTATCAATAGTATATAATGTGATCGATCCAATGAGGGTATTGCTTATATACTATCAATAGTACATAATGTGATTGCTCCAATGAGGGTATTGCTTGTATACTATCAACAGTATATAATGTGATCGATCCACTGAGGGCAATGCTTATATAGTATCAATAGTACATAATGTGATAGATCCAATGAGGATATTGCTTATGTACTATCAACAGTACATAATGTGATAGATCCAATGAGGATATTGCTTATATACTATCAATAGTACATAAAGTGATCGCCCAATGAGGTTATTGCTTATATACTATCAATAGTACATAATGGTATCGACCCAATGAGGGTATTGTTTATATACTATCAATAGTACATAATGTGATCAATCCAATGAGGATATTGCTTATATACTATCAACAGTACATAATATGGTCGATCCAATGAGGGTATTGCTTATATACTATCAATAGTACATAATGTGATCGACCCAATGAGGGTAAAGCTTATATACTATCAACAGAACATAATGTGATCGACCCAATGAGAATATTGCTTATATACTATCAACAGAACATAATGTGATCGACCCAATGAGGATATTGCTTATATACTATCAACAGTACATAATGTGATCGATCCAATGAGGGTATTGCTTATATACTATCAACAGTACATAATGTGATCGATCCAATGAGGGTATTGCTTATATACTATCAACAGTACATAATGTGATCGACCCAATGAGGGTATTGCTTATATACTATCAACAGTACATAATGTGATCGATCCAATGATGATATTGCTTATATACTATCAACAGTACATAATGTGATCGATCCAATGAGGGTATTGCTTATATACTATCAACAGTACATAATGTGATCGATCCAATGAGGGTATTGCTTATATACTATCAATAGTACATAATGTGATTGCTCCAATGAGGGTATTGCTTGTATACTATCAACAGTACATAATGTGATCGATCCAATGAGGGTGATGCTTATATACTATCTATAGTACATAATGTGATCGATCCAATGAGGGTATTGCTTATATACTATCACCAGTACATAATGTGATCGATCCAATGAGGGCATTGCTTATATACTATCATCAGTACATAATGTGATCGATCCAATGAGGGTATTGCTTATATACTATCAACAGTACATAATGTGATCGACCCAAAGAGGGTATTGCTTATATACTATCAACAGTACATAATGTGATTGCTCCAATGCGGGTAATGCTTATATAGTATCAATAGTACATAATGTGATCGACCCAATGGGGGTATTGCTTATATACTATCAACAGTACATAATGTGATAGACCCAATGAGGGTATTGCTTATATACTATCAACAGTACATAATGTGATCGATCCAATGAGGGTATTGCTTATATACTATCAATAGTACATAATGTGATTGCTCCAATTAGTCTATTGCTTATATACTATCAATAGTACATAATGTGATCGATCCAATGAGGGTATTGCTTACATACTATCAATAGTACATAGTGTGATTGCTCCAATGAGGGTATTGCTTGTATACTATCAACAGTATATAATGTGATCGATCCACTGAGGGTAATGCTTATATAGTATCAATAGTACATAATGTGATAGATCCAATGAGGATATTGCTTATATACTATCAACAGTACATAATGTGATAGATCCAATGAGGGTATTGCTTATATACTATCAACAGGACATAATGTGATCGATCCAATGAGGGTATTGCTTATATACTATCAATAGTACATAATGTGATCGAACCAATGAGTGTATTGCTTATATACTATCAACAGTACATAATGTGATCGATCCAATGAGGGTATTGCTTATATACTATCATCAGTACATAATGTGATCGATCCAATGAGGGTATTGCTTATATACTATCAACAGTACATAATGTGATCGATCAAATGGGGGTATTGCTTATATACTATCAATAGTGCATAATGTGATCGACCCAATGAGGGTGTTGCTTTTATACTATCAACAGGACATAATGTGATTGCTCCAATGAGGGTATTGCTTATATACTATCAATAGTACATAATGTGATCGATCCAATGAGGGTATTGCTTATATACTATCAACAGTACATAATGTGATCGATTCAATGAGGGTATTGCTTATATACTATCAACAGTACATAATGTGATCGATCCAATGAGGGTATTGTTTATATACTATCAATAGTACATAATATGATCGTTCCAATGAGGATATTGCTTATATACTATCAACAGTACATAATGTGATCGACCCAATGAGGGTATTGCTTTTATACCATCAATAGTACATAATGTGTTCGACCCAATGAGGGAATTGCTGACATACTATCAATAGCAAATAATGTGATCGACCCAATGAGGGTATTGCTTATATACTATCAACAGTACATAATGTGATCGATCCAATGAGGGTATTGCTTATATACTATCAACAGTACATAATGTGATCGACCCAATGAGGGTATTGCTTGTATACTATCAACAGTAAATAATGTGATCGATCCAATGAGGGTATTGCTTATATACTATCAATAGTACATAATGTGATCGACCCAATGAGGGTATTGCTTATATACTATCAATAGTATATAATGTGATCGATCCAATGAGGGTATTGCTTATATACTAACAATAGTACATAATGTGATTGCTCCAATGAGGGTATTGCTTGTATACTATCAACAGTATATAATGTGATCAATCCACTGAGGGCAATGCTTATATAGTATCAATAGTACATAATGTGATAGATTCAATGAGGATATTGCTTATATACTATCAACAGTACATAATGTGATAGATCCAATGAGGATATTGCTTATATACTATCAATAGTACATAAAGTGATCGCCCAATGAGGTTATTGCTTATATACTATCAATAGTACATAATGTTATCGACCCAATGAGGGTATTGTTTATATACTATCAATAGTACATAATGTGATCTATCCAATGAGGGTATTGCTTATATACTATCAACAGTACATAATGTGATCGACCCAATGAGGGTATTGCTTATATACTATCAATAGTACATAATGTGATTGCTCCAATGAGGGTATTGCTTGTATACTATCAACAGTACATAATGTGATCGATCCAATGAGGGTGATGCTTATATACTATGTATAGTACATAATGTGATCGATCCAATGAGGGTATTGCTTATATACTATCACCAGTACATAATGTGATCGATCCAATGAGGGTATTGCTTATATACTATCATCAGTACATAATGTGATCGATCCAATGAGGGTATTGCTTATATACTATCAACAGTACATAATGTGATCGACCCAATGAGGGTATTGCTTATATACTATCAACAGTACATAATGTGATTGCTCCAATGAGGGTAATGCTTATATAGTATCAATAGTACATAATGTGATCGATCCAATGAGGGTATTGCTTATATACTATCAACAGTACATAATGTGATAGACCCAATGAGGGTATTGCTTATATACTATCAACAGTACATAATGTGATCGATCCAATGAGGGTATTGCTTATATACTATCAATAGTACATAATGTGATTGCTCCAATTAGTCTATTGCTTATATACTATCAATAGTACATAATGTGATCGATCCAATGAGGGTATTGCTTACATACTATCAATAGTACATAATGTGATTGCTCCAATGAGGGTATTGCTTGTATACTATCAACAGTATATAATGTGATCGATCCACTGAGGGTAATGCTTATATAGTATCAATAGTACATAATGTGATAGATCCAATGAGGATATTGCTTATATGCTATCAACAGTACATAATGTGATAGATCCAATGAGGGTATTGCTTATATACTATCAACAGGACATAATGTGATCGATCCAATGAGGGTATTGCTTATATACTATCAATAGTACATAATGTGATCGAACCAATGAGTGTATTGCTTATATACTATCAACAGTACATAATGTGATCGACCCAATGAGCGTATTGCTTGTATACTATCAACAGTACATAATGTGATCGATCCGATGAGTGTATTGCTTATATACTATCAATAGTACATTATGTGATCGACCCAATGAGGTAATGCTTACATACTATCAAATGTACATAATGTGATCGATCCAATGAGGGTAATGCTTATATACTATCAACAGTACATAATGTGATAGATCCAATGAGGGTATTGCTTATATACTATCAACAGTACATAATGTGATCGATCCAATGAGGGTATTGCTTATATACTATCAATAGTACATAATGTGATTGCTCCAATGAGGGTATTGCTTGTATACTAACAACAGTATATAATGTGATCGATCCACTGAGGGCAATGCTTATATAGTATCAATAGTACATAATGTGATAGATCCAATGAGGATATTGCTTATATACTATCAACAGTACATAATGTGATAGATCCAATGAGGATATTGCTTATATACTATCAATAGTACATAAAGTGATCGCCCAATGAGGTTATTGCTTATATACTATCAATAGTACATAATGTTATCGACCCAATGAGGGTATTGCTTATATACTATCAATAGTACAAAATGTGATCGATCCAATGAGGATATTGCTGATATACTATCAACAGTACATAATGTGGTCGATCCAATGAGGGTATTGCTTATATACTATCAATAGTACATAATGTGATCGACCCAATGAGGGTAAAGCTTATATACTATCAACAGAACATAATGTGATCGACCCAATGAGGATATTGCTTATATACTATCAACAGTACATAATGTGATCGATCCAATGAGGTTATTGCTTATATACTATCAATAGTACATAATGTGATCGATCCAATGAGGGTATTGCTTATATGCTATCAACAGTACATAATGTGATCGACCCAATGAGGGTATTGCTTATATACTATCAACAGTACATAATGTGATTGCTCCAATGAGGGTAATGCTTATATAGTATCAATAGTACATAATGTGATAGATCCAATGAGGGTATTGCTTATATACTATCAACAGGACATAATGTGATAGATCCAATGAGGGTATTGCTTATATACTATCAACAGGACATAATGTGATCGATCCAATGAGGGTATTGCTTATATACTATCAACAGTACATAATGTGATAGACCCAATGAGGGTATTGCTTATATACTATCAACAGTACATAATGTGATCGATCCAATGAGGGTATTGCTTATATACTATCAATAGTACATAATGTGATTGCTCCAATTAGTCTATTGCTTATATACTATCAATAGTACATAATGTGATCGATCCAATGAGGATATTGCTTATATACTATCAACAGTACATAATGTGGTCGATCCAATGAGGGTATTGCTTATATACTATCAATAGTACATAATGTGATCGACCCAATGAGGGTAAAGCTTATATACTATCAACAGAACATAATGTGATCGACCCAATGAGGATATTGCTTATATACTATCAACAGAACATAATGTGATCGATCCAATGAGGATATTGCTTATATACTATCAACAGTACATAATGTGATCGATCCAATGAGGGTATTGCTTATATACTATCAACAGTACATAATGTGATCGATCCAATGAGGGTATTGCTTATATACTATCAACAGTACATAATGTGATGGATCCAATGAGGGTATTGCTTATATACTATCAACAGTACATAATGTGATCGACCCAATGAGGGTATTGCTTATATACTATCAACAGTACATAATGTGATCGATCCAATGATGATATTGCTTATATACTATACAACAGTACATAATGTGATCGATCCAATGAGGGTATTGCTTATATACTATCAATAGTACATAATGTGATCGACCCAATAAGGGTATTGCTTATATACTATCACCAGTACATAATGTGATCGATCCAATGAGGGTATTGCTTATATACTATCATCAGTACATAATGTGATCGATCCAATGAAGGTATTGCTTATATACTATCAACAGTACATAATGTGATTGCTCCAATGAGGGAAATTGCTTATATATTATCAATAGTACAAAATGTGATCGATCCAATGAGGGTATTGCTTATATACTATCAACAGTACATAATGTGATCGACCCAATGAGGGTATTGCTTATATACTATCAACAGTACATAATGTGATTGCTCCAATGAGGGTAATGCTTATATAGTATCAATAGTACATAATGTGATCGATCCAATGAGGGTATTGCTTATATACTATCAACAGTACATAATGTGATAGACCCAATGAGGGTATTGCTTATATACTATCAACAGTACATAATGTGATCGATCCAATGAGGGTATTGCTTATATACTATCAATAGTACATAATGTGATTGCTCCAATTAGTCTATTGCTTATATACTATCAATAGTACATAATGTGATCGATCCAATGAGGGTATTGCTTATATACTATCAATAGTACATAATGTGATTGCTCCAATGAGGGTATTGCTTGTATACTATCAACAGTATATAATGTGATCGATCCACTGAGGGTAATGCTTATATAGTATCAATAGTACATAATGTGATAGATCCAATGAGGATATTGCTTATCTACTATCAACAGTACATAATGTGATAGATCCAATGAGGTTATTGCTTATATACTATCAACAGGACATAATGTGATCGATCCAATGAGGGTATTGCTTATATACTATCAATAGTACATAATGTGATCGAACCAATGAGTGTATTGCTTATATACTATCAACAGTACATAATGTGATCGATCCAATGAGGGTATTGCTTTTATACCATCAATAGTACATAATGTGTTCGACCCAATGAGGGAATTGCTTATATACTATCAATAGCAAATAATGTGATCGACCCAATGAGGGTATTGCTTATATACTGTCAACAGTACATAATGTGATCGATCCAATGAGGGTATTGCTTATATACTATCAATAGTACATAATGTGATCGATCCAATCAGGATATTGCTTATATACTATAAACAGTACATAATGTGATAGATGCAATGAGGATATTGCTTATATACAATCAACAGTACATAATGTGATCGATCCCATGAGGGTATTGCTTATATACTATCAATAGTACATAATGTGATCGACCCAATGAGGGTATTGCTTATATACTATTAACAGTACATAATGTGATCGATCTAATGTGGGCATTGTTTATATTGCTTATATACTATCAATAGTACATAATGTGATCGACCAAATGAGGGTATTGCTTGTATACTATCAACAGTACATAATGTGATCGATCCAATGAGTGTATTGCTTATATACTATCAACAGTACATAATGTGATCGATCCAATGAGGGTATTGCTTATATACTATCAACAGTACATAATGTGATCGATCCAATGAGGGTATTGCTTATATGCTATCAATAGTACATAATGTGATTGCTCCAATTAGTCTATTGCTTATATACTATCAATAGTACATAATGTGATCGATTAATGAGGGTATTGCTTATATACTATCAACAGTACATAATGTGATCGATCCATTGAGGGTATTGCTTGTATACTATCAATAGTGCATATTGTGATCGATCCAATGAGGGTATTGCTTATATACTATCAACAGTACATAATGTGATCGTTCCAATGAGGGTATTGCATATATACTATCAACAGTATATAATGTGATCGACCCAATGAGGGTATTGCTTATATACTATCAATACTACATAATGTGATCGACCCAATGAGGGTATTGCTTGTATACTATCAACAGTACATAATGTGATCGATCCAATGAGTGTATTGCTTATAAACTATCAACAGTACATAATGTGATCGATCCAATGAGGGTATTGCTTATATACTATCAATAGTACATAAAGTGATCGACCCAATGTGGTTATTGCTTATATACTATCAATAGTACATAATGTGATCGACCCAATGAGGATATTGCTTATATACTATCAATAGTACATAATGTGATCGATCCAATGAGGGTATTGCTTATATACTATCAATAGTACATAATGTGATTGCTCCAATGAGGGTATTGCTTGTATACTATCAACAGTATATAATGTGATCGATCCACTGAGGGTAATGCTTATATAGTATCAATAGTACATAATGTGATAGATCCAATGAGGATATTGCTTATCTACTATCAACAGTACATAATGTGATAGATCCAATGAGGTTATTGCTTATATACTATCAACAGTACATAATGTGATCGATCCAATGAGGGTATTGCTTTTATACCATCAATAGTACATAATGTGTTCGACCCAATGAGGGAATTGCTTATATACTATCAATAGCAAATAATGTGATCGACCCAATGAGGGTATTGCTTATATACTGTCAACAGTACATAATGTGATCGATCCAATGAGGGTATTGCTTATATACTATCAATAGTACATAATGTGATCGATCCAATCAGGATATTGCTTATATACTATAAACAGTACATAATGTGATAGATGCAATGAGGATATTGCTTATATACAATCAACAGTACATAATGTGATCGATCCCATGAGGGTATTGCTTATATACTATCAATAGTACATAATGTGATCGACCCAATGAGGGTATTGCTTATATACTATTAACAGTACATAATGTGATCGATCTAATGAGGGTATTGTTTATATTGCTTATATACTATCAATAGTACATAATGTGATCGACCAAATGAGGGTATTGCTTGTATACTATCAACAGTACATAATGTGATCGATCCAATGAGTGTATTGCTTATATACTATCAACAGTACATAATGTGATCGATCCAATGAGGGTATTGCTTATATACTATCAACAGTACATAATGTGATCGATCCAATGAGGGTATTGCTTATATGCTATCAATAGTACATAATGTGATTGCTCCAATTAGTCTATTGCTTATATACTATCAATAGTACATAATGTGATCGATTAATGAGGGTATTGCTTATATACTATCAACAGTACATAATGTGATCGATCCATTGAGGGTATTGCTTGTATACTATCAATAGTGCATATTGTGATCGATCCAATGAGGGTATTGCTTATATACTATCAACAGTACATAATGTGATCGTTCCAATGAGGGTATTGCATATATACTATCAACAGTATATAATGTGATCGACCCAATGAGGGTATTGCTTATATACTATCAATACTACATAATGTGATCGACCCAATGAGGGTATTGCTTGTATACTATCAACAGTACATAATGTGATCGATCCAATGAGTGTATTGCTTATAAACTATCAACAGTACATAATGTGATCGATCCAATGAGGGTATTGCTTATATACTATCAATAGTACATAAAGTGATCGACCCAATGTGGTTATTGCTTATATACTATCAATAGTACATAATGTGATCGACCCAATGAGGATATTGCTTATATACTATCAACAGGACATAATGTGATCGACCCAATGACGATATTGCTTATATACTATCAACAGTACATAATGTCATCGATCCAATGAGGGTATTGCTTATATACTATCAACAGTACATAATGTGATCGATCCAATGAGAGTATTGCTTATATACTATCAACAGTACATAATGTGATCGATCCAATGAGGGTATTGCTTATATAATATCAACAGTACATAATGTGATCGATCCAATGAGGGTATTGCTTATATACTATCAACAGTATATAATGTGATCGATCCACTGAGGGTAATGCTTATATAGTATCAATAGTACATAATGTGATAGATCCAATGAGGATATTGCTTATATACTATCAACAGTACATAATGTGATAGATCCAATGAGGATATTGCTTATATACTATCAATAGTACATAAAGTGATCGCCCAATGAGGTTATTGCTTATATACTATCAATAGTACATAACGTTATCGACCCAATGAGGGTATTGTTTATATACTATCAATAGTACATAATGTGATCGATCCAATGAGGATATTGCTTATATACTATCAACAGTACATAATGTGATCGATCCAATGAGGGTATTGCTTATATACTATCAATAGTACATAATGTGATCGACCCAATGAGGGTAAAGCTTATATACTATCAACAGAACATAATGTGATCGACCCAATGAGGGTATTGCTTGTATATTATCAACAGTACATAATGTGATCGCCCCAATGAGGGTATTGCTTGTATACTATCAACAGTACATAATGTGATCGATCCGATGAGTGTATTGCTTATATACTATCAACAGTACATTATGTGATCGACCCAATGAGGTAATGCTTATATACTATCAACAGTACATAATGTGATCGATCCAATGAGGGTAATGCTTATATACTATCAACAGTACATAATGTGATCGACCCAATGAGGTAATGCTTATATACTATCAACAGTACATAATGTGATCGATCCAATGAGGGTAATGCTTATATACTATCAACAGTACATAATGTGATCGATCCAATGAGGATATTGCTTATATACTGTCAACAGTATATAATGTGAGCGACCCAATGAGGGTATTGCTTATATACTATCAACAGGATATAATGTGATTGCTCCAATGAGGGTATTGCTTATATAGTATCAATAGTACATAATGTGATTGCTCCAATGAGGGTATTGCTTATACACTATCAACAGTACATAATGTGATCGACCCAATGAGGGTATTGCTTGTATACTATCAACAGTACATAATGTGATCGACCCAATGAGGGTATTGCTTGTATACTATCAACAGTACATAATGTGATCGATCCGATGAGTGTATTGCTTATATACTATCAATAGTACATTATGTGATCGACCCAATGAGGTAATGATTATATACTATCAACAGTACATAATGTGATCGATCCAATGAGGGTAATGCTTATATAGTATCAATAGTACATAATGTGATCGATCCAATGAGGGTATTGCTTATATACTATCAACAGTACATAATGCGATAGACCCAATGAGGGTATTGCTTATATACTATCAACAGTACATAATGTGATCGATCCAATGAGGGTATTGCTTATATACTATCAATAGTACATAATGTGATTGCTCCAATTAGTCTATTGCTTATATACTATCAATAGTACATAATGTGATCGATCCAATGAGGGTATTGCTTACATACTATCAATAGTACATAATGTGATTGCTCCAATGAGGGTATTGCTTGTATACTATCAACAGTATATAATGTGATCGATCCACTGAGGGCAATGCTTATATACTATCAATAGTACATAATGTGATAGATCCAATGAGGATATTGCTTATATACTATCAACAGTACATAATGTGTGAGATCCAATGAGGATATTGCTTATATACTATCAATAGTACATAAAGTGATCGCCCAATGAGGTTATTGCTTACTAGTATATACTATCAATAGTACATAATGTTATCGACCCAATGAGGGTATTGCTTATATACTATCAATAGTACATAATGTGATCAATCCAATGAGGATATTGCTTATATACTATCAACAGTACATAATGTGGTCGATCCAATGAGGGTATTGCTTATATTGCTTATATACTATCAATAGTACATAATGTGATCGACCCAATGTGGGTATTGCTTGTATACTATCAACAGTACATAATGTGATCGACCCAATGAGGGTATTGCTTGTATACTATCAACAGTACATAATGTGATCGATCCGATGAGTGTATTGCTTATATACTATCAACAGTACATTATGTGATCGACCCAATGAGGATATTGTTTATATACTATCAACAGTACATAATGTGATCGATCCAATGAGGGTATTGCTTATATACTATCAATAGTACATAATGTGATCGACCCAATGAGGGTATTGCTTGTATACTATCAACAGTACATAATGTGATCGATCCAATGAGGGTATTGCTTATATACTATCAACAGTACATTATGTGATCGACCCAATGAGGTAATGCTTATATACTATCAACAGTACATAATGTGATCGATCCAATGAGGGTAATGCTTATATACTATCAACAGTACATAATGTGATCGACCCAATGAGGTAATGCTTATATACTATCAACAGTACATAATGTGATAGATCCAATGAGGGTAATGCTTATATACTGTCAACAGTACATAATGTGATCGATCCAATGAGGATATTGCTTATATACTGTCAACAGTACATAATGTGATCGATCCAATGAGGGTATTGCTTATATACTATCAACAGTACATAATGTGATCGATCCAATGAGGGTATTGCTTATATACTATCAACAGTACATAATGTGATTGCCCCAATGAGGGTAATGCTTATATAGTATCAATAGTACATAATGTGATCGATCCAATGAGGGTATTGCTTATATACTATCAACAGTACATAATGTGATAGACCCAATGAGGGTATTGCTTATATACTATCAACAGGACATAATGTGATCGACCCAATGACGATATTGCTTATATACTATCAACAGTACATAATGTCATCGATCCAATGAGGGTATTGCTTATATACTATCAACAGTACATAATGTGATCGATCCAATGAGAGTATTGCTTATATACTATCAACAGTACATAATGTGATCGATCCAATGAGGGTATTGCTTATATAATATCAACAGTACATAATGTGATCGATCCAATGAGGGTATTGCTTATATACTATCAACAGTATATAATGTGATCGATCCACTGAGGGTAATGCTTATATAGTATTAATAGTACATAATGTGATAGATCCAATGAGGATATTGCTTATATACTATCAACAGTACATAATGTGATAGATCCAATGAGGATATTGCTTATATACTATCAATAGTACATAAAGTGATCGCCCAATGAGGTTATTGCTTATATACTATCAATAGTACATAACGTTATCGACCCAATGAGGGTATTGTTTATATACTATCAATAGTACATAATGTGATCGATCCAATGAGGATATTGCTTATATACTATCAACAGTACATAATGTGATCGATCCAATGAGGGTATTGCTTATATACTATCAATAGTACATAATGTGATCGACCCAATGAGGGTAAAGCTTATATACTATCAACAGAACATAATGTGATCGACCCAATGAGGGTATTGCTTGTATATTATCAACAGTACATAATGTGATCGCCCCAATGAGGGTATTGCTTGTATACTATCAACAGTACATAATGTGATCGATCCGATGAGTGTATTGCTTATATACTATCAACAGTACATTATGTGATCGACCCAATGAGGTAATGCTTATATACTATCAACAGTACATAATGTGATCGATCCAATGAGGGTAATGCTTATATACTATCAACAGTACATAATGTGATCGACCCAATGAGGTAATGCTTATATACTATCAACAGTACATAATGTGATCGATCCAATGAGGGTAATGCTTATATACTATCAACAGTACATAATGTGATCGATCCAATGAGGATATTGCTTATATACTGTCAACAGTATATAATGTGAGCGACCCAATGAGGGTATTGCTTATATACTATCAACAGGATATAATGTGATTGCTCCAATGAGGGTATTGCTTATATAGTATCAATAGTACATAATGTGATTGCTCCAATGAGGGTATTGCTTATACACTATCAACAGTACATAATGTGATCGACCCAATGAGGGTATTGCTTGTATACTATCAACAGTACATAATGTGATCGACCCAATGAGGGTATTGCTTGTATACTATCAACAGTACATAATGTGATCGATCCGATGAGTGTATTGCTTATATACTATCAATAGTACATTATGTGATCGACCCAATGAGGTAATGATTATATACTATCAACAGTACATAATGTGATCGATCCAATGAGGGTAATGCTTATATAGTATCAATAGTACATAATGTGATCGATCCAATGAGGGTATTGCTTATATACTATCAACAGTACATAATGCGATAGACCCAATGAGGGTATTGCTTATATACTATCAACAGTACATAATGTGATCGATCCAATGAGGGTATTGCTTATATACTATCAATAGTACATAATGTGATTGCTCCAATTAGTCTATTGCTTATATACTATCAATAGTACATAATGTGATCGATCCAATGAGGGTATTGCTTACATACTATCAATAGTACATAATGTGATTGCTCCAATGAGGGTATTGCTTGTATACTATCAACAGTATATAATGTGATCGATCCACTGAGGGCAATGCTTATATACTATCAATAGTACATAATGTGATAGATCCAATGAGGATATTGCTTATATACTATCAACAGTACATAATGTGTGAGATCCAATGAGGATATTGCTTATATACTATCAATAGTACATAAAGTGATCGCCCAATGAGGTTATTGCTTACTAGTATATACTATCAATAGTACATAATGTTATCAACCCAATGAGGGTATTGCTTATATACTATCAATAGTACATAATGTGATCAATCCAATGAGGATATTGCTTATATACTATCAACAGTACATAATGTGGTCGATCCAATGAGGGTATTGCTTATATTGCTTATATACTATCAATAGTACATAATGTGATCGACCCAATGTGGGTATTGCTTGTATACTATCAACAGTACATAATGTGATCGACCCAATGAGGGTATTGCTTGTATACTATCAACAGTACATAATGTGATCGATCCGATGAGTGTATTGCTTATATACTATCAACAGTACATTATGTGATCGACCCAATGAGGATATTGTTTATATACTATCAACAGTACATAATGTGATCGATCCAATGAGGGTATTGCTTATATACTATCAATAGTACATAATGTGATCGACCCAATGAGGGTATTGCTTGTATACTATCAACAGTACATAATGTGATCGATCCAATGAGGGTATTGCTTATATACTATCAACAGTACATTATGTGATCGACCCAATGAGGTAATGCTTATATACTATCAACAGTACATAATGTGATCGATCCAATGAGGGTAATGCTTATATACTATCAACAGTACATAATGTGATCGACCCAATGAGGTAATGCTTATATACTATCAACAGTACATAATGTGATAGATCCAATGAGGGTAATGCTTATATACTGTCAACAGTACATAATGTGATCGATCCAATGAGGATATTGCTTATATACTGTCAACAGTACATAATGTGATCGATCCAATGAGGGTATTGCTTATATACTATCAACAGTACATAATGTGATCGATCCAATGAGGGTATTGCTTATATACTATCAACAGTACATAATGTGATTGCCCCAATGAGGGTAATGCTTATATAGTATCAATAGTACATAATGTGATCGATCCAATGAGGGTATTGCTTATATACTATCAACAGTACATAATGTGATAGACCCAATGAGGGTATTGCTTATATACTATCAACAGTACATAATGTGATCAATCCAGTGAGGCTATTGCTTATATACTATCAATAGTACATAATGTGATTGCTCCAATTAGTCTATTGCTTATATACTATCAATAGTACATAATGTGATCGATCCAATGAGTGTATTGCTTACATACTATCAATAGTACATAATGTGATTGCTCCAATGAGGGTATTGCTTGTATACTATCAACAGTATATAATGTGATCGATCCACTGAGGGTAATGCTTATATAGTATCAATAGTACATAATGTGATAGATCCAATGAGGATATTGCTTATATACTATCAACAGTACATAATGTGATAGATCCAATGAGGGTATTGCTTATATACTATCAACAGGACATAATGTGATCGATCCAATGAGGGTATTGCTTATATACTATCAATAGTACATAATGTGATCGAACCAATGAGTGTATTGCTTATATACTATCAACAGTACATAATGTGATCGATCCAATGAGGGTATTGCTTTTATACCATCAATAGTACATAATGCGATCGACCCAATGGGGTTATTGCTTATATACTATCAATAGTACATAATGTGACCGACCCAATGACGATATTGCTTATATACTATCAACAGGACATAATGTGATCGACCCAATGACGATATTGGTTATATACTATCAACAGTACATAATGTCATCGATCCAATGAGGGTATTGCTTATAAACTATCAACAGTACATAATGTGATCGATCCAATGAGGGTATTGCTTATATACTATCAACAGTACATAATGTGATCGATCCAATGAGGGTATTGCTTATATACTATCAATAGTACATAATGTGATCGATCCAATGAGGGTATTGCTTATATACTATCAACAGTATATAATGTGATCGATCCACTGAGGGTAATGCTTATATAGTATCAATAGTACATAATGTGATAGATCCAATGAGGATATTGCTTATATACTATCAACAGTACATAATGTGATAGATCCAATGTCGATATTGCTTATATACTATCAATAGTACATAAAGTGATCGCCCAATGAGGTTATTGCTTATATACTATCAATAGTACATAACGTTATCGACCCAATGAGGGTATTGCTTATATACTCTCAATAGTACATAATGTGATCGATCCAATGAGGATATTGCTTATATACTATCAACAGTACATAATGTGATCGATCCAATGAGGGTATTGCTTATATACTATCAATAGTACATAATGTGATCGACCCAATGAGGGTAAAGCTTATATACTATCAACAGTACATTATGTGATCGACCCAATGAGGTAATGATTATATACTATCAACAGTACATAATGTGATCGATCCAATGAGGGTAATGCTTATATACTATCAACAGTACATAATGTGATCGATCCAATGAGGGTATTGCTTATATACTATCAACAGTACATAATGTGATCGATCCAATGAGGGTATTGCTTATATACTATCAATAGTACATAATGTGATTGCTCCAATGAGGGTATTGCTTGTATACTATCAACAGTATATAATGTGATCGATCCACTGAGGGCATTGCTTATATACTATCAATAGTACATAATGTGATAGATCCAATGAGGATATTGCTTATATACTATCAACAGTACATAATGTGATAGATCCAATGAGGATATTGCTTATATACTATCAATAGTACATAAAGTGATCGCCCAATGAGGTTATTGCTTATATACTATCAATAGTACATAATGTTATCGACCCAATGAGGGTATTGCTTATATACTATCAATAGTACATAATGTGATCAATCCAATGAGGATATTGCTTATATACTATCAACAGTAGATAATGTGGTCGATCCAATGAGGGTATTGCTTATATACTATCAATAGTACATATTGTGATCGACCCAATGAGGGTAAAGCTTATATACTATCAACAGAACATAATGTGATCGACCCAATGAGGATATTGCTTATATACTATCAAGAGAACATAATGTGATCGACCCAATGAGGATATTGCTTATATACTATCAACAGTACATAATGTGATCGATCCAATGAGGGTATTGCTTATATACTATCAACAGTACATAATGTGATCGATCCAATGAGGGTATTGCTTATATACTATCAACAGTACATAATGTGATCGACCCAATGAGGGTATTGCTTATATACTATCAACAGTACATAATGTGATCGATCCAATGATGATATTGCTTATATACTATCAACAGTGCATAATGTGATCGATCCAATGAGGGTATTACTTATATACTATCAACAGTACATAATGTGATCGATCCAATGAGGGCATTGCTTATATACTATCAATAGTACATAATGTGATCGACCCAATAAGGGTATTGCTTATATACTATCACCAGTACATAATGTGATCGATCCAATGAGAGTATTGCTTATATACTATCATCAGTACATAATGTGATCGATCCAATGAGGGTATTGCTTATATACTATCAACAGTACATAATGTGATCGACCCAATGAGGGTATTGCTTATATACTATCAACAGTACATAATGTGATTGCTCCAATGAGGGTAATGCTTATATAGTATCAATAGTACATAATGTGATCGATCCAATGAGGGTATTGCTTATATACTATCAACAGTACATAATGTGATAGACCCAATGAGGGTATTGCTTATATACTGTCAACAGTACATAATGTGATCAATCCAATGAGGGTATTGCTTATATACTATCAATAGTACATAATGTGATTGCTCCAATTAGTCTATTGCTTATATACTATCAATAGTACATAATGTGATCGATCCAATGAGGGTATTGCTTACATACTATCAATAGTACATAATGTGATCGATCCAATGAGGGTATTGCTTACATACTATCAATAGTACATAATGTGATTGCTCCAATGAGGGTATTGCTTGTATACTATCAACAGTACATAATGTGATCGAGCCAATGAAGGTATTGCTTATAAACTATCAACAGTACATAATGTGATCGATGCAATGAGGATATTGCTTATATACTATCAATAGTACATAATGTGATCGACCCAATGACGGTATTGCTTATATACTATCAATAGTACATAATGTGATCGATCCAATGAGGGTATTGCTTATATACTATCAACAGTACATAATGTGATCGATCCAATGAGGGTATTGCTTATATACTATCAACAGTACATAATGTGATAGACCCAATGAGGGTATTGCTTATATACTATCAACAGTACATAATGTGATCGATCCAATGAGGGTATTGCTTATATACTATCAATAGTACATAATGTGATTGCTCCAATTAGTCTATTGCTTATATACTATCAATAGTACATAATGTGATCGATCCAATGAGGGTATTGCTTATATACTATCAATAGTACATAATGTGATTGCTCCAATGAGGGTATTGCTTGTATACTATCAACAGTATATAATGTGATCGATCCACTGAGGGTAATGCTTATATAGTATCAATAGTACATAATGTGATAGATCCAATGAGGATATTGCTTATATACTATCAACAGTACATAATGTGATAGATCCAATGAGGGTATTGCTTATATTCTATCAACATGACATAATGTGATCAATCCAATGAGGGTATTGCTTATATACTATCAATAGTACATAATGTGATCGAACCAATGAGTGTACTGCTTATATACTATCAACAGTACATAGTGTGATCGATCCAATGAGGGTATTGCTTTTATACCATCAATAGTACATAATGTGTTCGACCCAAAGAGGGTATTGCTTATATACTATCAATAGCACATAATGTGATCGACCCAATGAGGGTATTGCTTATATACTATCAACAGTACATAATGTGATCGATCCAATGAGAGTATTGCTTATATACTATCAATAGTACATAATGTGATCGATCCAATGAGGATATTGTTTATATACTATCAACAGTACATAATGTGATAGATCCAATGAGGATATTGCTTATATACAATCAACAGTACATAATGTGATCGACCCAATGAGGTAATGCTTATATACTATCAACAGTACATAATGTGATAGATCCAATGAGGGTAATGCTTATATACTGTCAACAGTACATAATGTGATCGATCCAATGAGGATATTGCTTATATACTGTCAACAGTACATAATGTGATCGATCCAATGAGGGTATTGCTTATATACTATCAACAGTACATAATGTGATCGATCCAATGAGGGTATTGCTTATATACTATCAACAGTACATAATGTGATTGCCCCAATGAGGGTAATGCTTATATAGTATCAATAGTACATAATGTGATCGATCCAATGAGGGTATTGCTTATATACTATCAACAGTACATAATGTGATAGACCCAATGAGGGTATTGCTTATATACTATCAACAGTACATAATGTGATCAATCCAGTGAAGCTATTGCTTATATACTATCAATAGTACATAATGTGATTGCTCCAATTAGTCTATTGCTTATATACTATCAATAGTACATAATGTGATCGATCCAATGAGTGTATTGCTTACATACTATCAATAGTACATAATGTGATTGCTCCAATGAGGGTATTGCTTGTATACTATCAACAGTATATAATGTGATCGATCCACTGAGGGTAATGCTTATATAGTATCAATAGTACATAATGTGATAGATCCAATGAGGATATTGCTTATATACTATCAACAGTACATAATGTGATAGATCCAATGAGGGTATTGCTTATATACTATCAACAGGACATAATGTGATCGATCCAATGAGGGTATTGCTTATATACTATCAATAGTACATAATGTGATCGAACCAATGAGTGTATTGCTTATATACTATCAACAGTACATAATGTGATCGATCCAATGAGGGTATTGCTTTTATACCATCAATAGTACATAATGCGATCGACCCAATGGGGTTATTGCTTATATACTATCAATAGTACATAATGTGACCGACCCAATGACGATATTGCTTATATACTATCAACAGGACATAATGTGATCGACCCAATGACGATATTGGTTATATACTATCAACAGTACATAATGTCATCGATCCAATGAGGGTATTGCTTATAAACTATCAACAGTACATAATGTGATCGATCCAATGAGGGTATTGCTTATATACTATCAACAGTACATAATGTGATCGATCCAATGAGGGTATTGCTTATATACTATCAATAGTACATAATGTGATCGATCCAATGAGGGTATTGCTTATATACTATCAACAGTATATAATGTGATCGATCCACTGAGGGTAATGCTTATATAGTATCAATAGTACATAATGTGATAGATCCAATGAGGATATTGCTTATATACTATCAACAGTACATAATGTGATAGATCCAATGTCGATATTGCTTATATACTATCAATAGTACATAAAGTGATCGCCCAATGAGGTTATTGCTTATATACTATCAATAGTACATAACGTTATCGACCCAATGAGGGTATTGCTTATATACTCTCAATAGTACATAATGTGATCGATCCAATGAGGATATTGCTTATATACTATCAACAGTACATAATGTGATCGATCCAATGAGGGTATTGCTTATATACTATCAATAGTACATAATGTGATCGACCCAATGAGGGTAAAGCTTATATACTATCAACAGTACATTATGTGATCGACCCAATGAGGTAATGATTATATACTATCAACAGTACATAATGTGATCGATCCAATGAGGGTAATGCTTATATACTATCAACAGTACATAATGTGATCGATCCAATGAGGGTATTGCTTATATACTATCAACAGTACATAATGTGATCGATCCAATGAGGGTATTGCTTATATACTATCAATAGTACATAATGTGATTGCTCCAATGAGGGTATTGCTTGTATACTATCAACAGTATATAATGTGATCGATCCACTGAGGGCATTGCTTATATACTATCAATAGTACATAATGTGATAGATCCAATGAGGATATTGCTTATATACTATCAACAGTACATAATGTGATAGATCCAATGAGGATATTGCTTATATACTATCAATAGTACATAAAGTGATCGCCCAATGAGGTTATTGCTTATATACTATCAATAGTACATAATGTTATCGACCCCAATGAGGGTATTGCTTATATACTATCAATAGTACATAATGTGATCAATCCAATGAGGATATTGCTTATATACTATCAACAGTAGATAATGTGGTCGATCCAATGAGGGTATTGCTTATATACTATCAATAGTACATATTGTGATCGACCCAATGAGGGTAAAGCTTATATACTATCAACAGAACATAATGTGATCGACCCAATGAGGATATTGCTTATATACTATCAAGAGAACATAATGTGATCGACCCAATGAGGATATTGCTTATATACTATCAACAGTACATAATGTGATCGATCCAATGAGGGTATTGCTTATATACTATCAACAGTACATAATGTGATCGATCCAATGAGGGTATTGCTTATATACTATCAACAGTACATAATGTGATCGACCCAATGAGGGTATTGCTTATATACTATCAACAGTACATAATGTGATCGATCCAATGATGATATTGCTTATATACTATCAACAGTGCATAATGTGATCGATCCAATGAGGGTATTACTTATATACTATCAACAGTACATAATGTGATCGATCCAATGAGGGCATTGCTTATATACTATCAATAGTACATAATGTGATCGACCCAATAAGGGTATTGCTTATATACTATCACCAGTACATAATGTGATCGATCCAATGAGAGTATTGCTTATATACTATCATCAGTACATAATGTGATCGATCCAATGAGGGTATTGCTTATATACTATCAACAGTACATAATGTGATCGACCCAATGAGGGTATTGCTTATATACTATCAACAGTACATAATGTGATTGCTCCAATGAGGGTAATGCTTATATAGTATCAATAGTACATAATGTGATCGATCCAATGAGGGTATTGCTTATATACTATCAACAGTACATAATGTGATAGACCCAATGAGGGTATTGCTTATATACTGTCAACAGTACATAATGTGATCAATCCAATGAGGGTATTGCTTATATACTATCAATAGTACATAATGTGATTGCTCCAATTAGTCTATTGCTTATATACTATCAATAGTACATAATGTGATCGATCCAATGAGGGTATTGCTTACATACTATCAATAGTACATAATGTGATCGATCCAATGAGGGTATTGCTTACATACTATCAATAGTACATAATGTGATTGCTCCAATGAGGGTATTGCTTGTATACTATCAACAGTACATAATGTGATCGAGCCAATGAAGGTATTGCTTATAAACTATCAACAGTACATAATGTGATCGATGCAATGAGGATATTGCTTATATACTATCAATAGTACATAATGTGATCGACCCAATGACGGTATTGCTTATATACTATCAATAGTACATAATGTGATCGATCCAATGAGGGTATTGCTTATATACTATCAACAGTACATAATGTGATCGATCCAATGAGGGTATTGCTTATATACTATCAACAGTACATAATGTGATAGACCCAATGAGGGTATTGCTTATATACTATCAACAGTACATAATGTGATCGATCCAATGAGGGTATTGCTTATATACTATCAATAGTACATAATGTGATTGCTCCAATTAGTCTATTGCTTATATACTATCAATAGTACATAATGTGATCGATCCAATGAGGGTATTGCTTATATACTATCAATAGTACATAATGTGATTGCTCCAATGAGGGTATTGCTTGTATACTATCAACAGTATATAATGTGATCGATCCACTGAGGGTAATGCTTATATAGTATCAATAGTACATAATGTGATAGATCCAATGAGGATATTGCTTATATACTATCAACAGTACATAATGTGATAGATCCAATGAGGGTATTGCTTATATTCTATCAACATGACATAATGTGATCAATCCAATGAGGGTATTGCTTATATACTATCAATAGTACATAATGTGATCGAACCAATGAGTGTACTGCTTATATACTATCAACAGTACATAGTGTGATCGATCCAATGAGGGTATTGCTTTTATACCATCAATAGTACATAATGTGTTCGACCCAAAGAGGGTATTGCTTATATACTATCAATAGCACATAATGTGATCGACCCAATGAGGGTATTGCTTATATACTATCAACAGTACATAATGTGATCGATCCAATGAGAGTATTGCTTATATACTATCAATAGTACATAATGTGATCGATCCAATGAGGATATTGTTTATATACTATCAACAGTACATAATGTGATAGATCCAATGAGGATATTGCTTATATACAATCAACAGTACATAATGTGATCGATCCCATGAGGGTTTTGCTTATATACTATCAATAGTACATAATGTGATCGACCCAATGAGGGTATTGCTTATATACTATCAACAGTACATAATGTGATCGATCCAATGAGGGTATTGCTTATATTGCTTATATACTATCAATAGTTCATAATGTGATCGACCCAATGAGGGTATTGCTTATATACTATCAACAGTACATAATGTGATCGATCCAATGAGGGTATTGCTTATATACTATCTACAGTACATAATGTGATCGATCCAATGAGGGTATTGCTTATATACTATCAATAGTACATAATGTGATTGCTCCAATTGGTCTATTGCTTATATACTATCAATAGTACATAATGTGATCGATCCAATGAGGGTATTGCTTATATACTATCAACAGTACATAATGTGATCGACCCAATGAGGATATTGCTTATATACTATCAACAGTATATAATGTGATCGATCCAATGAGGATATTGCTTATATACTAACAATTGTACATAATGTGATCGATCTAATGAAGTTATTGCTTATATACTATCAACAGTACATAAAGTTATCGATTCAATGAGGATATTGCTTATATACTATCAATAGTACATAATGTGATCGACCCAATGAGGGTATTGCTTATATACTATCAACAGTACATAATGTGATCGATCCAATGAGGGTATAGCTTATATACTATCAACAGTACATAATGTGATCGATCCAATGAGTGTATTGCTTATAAACTATCAACAGTACATAATGTGATCGATCCAATGAGGGTATTGCTTATATACTATCAATAGTACATAAAGTGATCGACCCATTGAGGTTATTGCTTATATACTATCAATAGCACATAATGTGATCGACCCAATGAGGTTATTGCTTATATACTATCAACAGGACATAATGTGATCGACCCAATGACAATATTGCTTATATACTATCAACAGTACATAATGTGATCGATCCAATGAGGGTATTGCTTATATACTATCAACAGTACATAATGTGATAGACCCAATGACGGTATTGCTTATATACTATCAACAGTACATAATGTGATCGGTCCAATGAAGGGTATTGCTTATATACTATCAATAGTACATAATATTATTGCTCCAATTAGTCTATTGCGTATATACTATCAATAGTACATAATGTGATCGATCCAATGAGGATATTGCTTATATAGTATCAATAGTACATAATGTGATAGATCCAATGAGAATATTGCTTATATACTATCAACAGTACATAATGTGATAGATCCAATGAGGGTATTGCTTATATACTATCAACAGGACATAATGTGATCAATCCAATGAGGGTATTGCTTATATACTATCAATAGTACATAATGTGATCGAACCAATGAGTGTATTGCTTATATACTATCAACAGTACATAATGTGATCGATTCAATGAGGTTATTGCTTTTATACCATCAATAGTACATAATGTGTTCGACCCAATGAGGGTATTGCTTATATACTATCAATAGCACATAATGTGATCGACCCAATGAGGGTATTGCTTATATACTATCAACAGTACATAATGTGATCGATCCAATGAGAGTATTGCTTATATAATATCAATAGTACATAATGTGATCGATCCAATGAGTGTATTGCTTATATACTATCAACAGTACATAATGTGATCGAGCCAATGAGGGTATTGCTTATATACTATCAATAGAACATAATGTGATTGCTCCAACTAGTCTATTGCTTATATACTATCAATAGTACATAATGTGATCGATCCAATGAGGGTATTGATTATATACTATCAATAGTACATAATGTGATTGCTCCAACTAGTCTATTGCTTATATACTATCAATAGTACATAATGTGATCGATCCAATGAGGGTATTGCTTATATACTATCAACAGGACATAATGTGATTGCTCCAATGAGTGTGATTCTTATATACTATCAACAGGACATAATGTGATCGACCCAATGACGGTATTGCTTATATACTATCAATAGTACATAATGTGATCGAACCAATGAGGGTATTGCTTAATTACTATCAACAGGACATAATGTGATCGACCCAATGAGGGCATTGCTTATATACTATCAATAGTACATAATGTGATCGATCCAATGAGGGTATTGCTTATATACTATCAATAGTACATAATGTGATCGACCCAATGAGCGTATTGCTTATATACTAACAATAGTACATAATGTGATTGCTCCAATGAGGGTATTGCTTATATACTATCAATATGACATAATGTAATTGCTCCAATGAGGGTAATGCTTGTATACTATCAACAGTACATAATGTGATCGACCCAATGAGTGTATTGCTTATATTCTATCAATAGTACATAATGTGATCGACCCAATGAGGGTATTGCTTATATACTATCAATAGTACATAATGTGATCGACCCAATGAGGGTATTGCTTATATACTATCAACAGTACAAAATGTGATCGACCCAATAAGGGTAATGCTTATATAGTATCAATAATATATAATGTGATCGATCCAATGAGGGTATTGCTTATATTGTATCAATAGTACATAATGTGATAGATCCAATGAGGATATTGCTTATATACTATCAACAGGACATAATGTGATCGATCCAATGAGGGTATTGCTTATATACTATCAATAGTACATAATGTGATCGAACCAATGAGTGTATTGCTTATATACTATCAACAGTACATAATGTGATCGATCCAATGAGGGTATTGCTTTTATACCATCAATAGTACATAATGTGTTCGACCCAATGAGGGTATTGCTTATATACTATCAATAGTACATAATGTGATCGACCCAATGAGGATATTGCTTATATACTATCAACAGTACATAATGTGATCGATCCGATGAGTGTATTGCTTATATACTATCAATAGTACATAATGTGATCGACCCAATGAGGGTATTGCTTATATACTATCAATAGTACACAATGTGATCGACCCAATGAGGGTATTGCTTATATACTATCAACAGTACATAATGTGATCGATCCAATGAGGGTATAGCTTATATATACTATCAACAGTACATAATGTGATCGATCCAATGAGGGTATTGCTTATATACTATCAACAGCACATAATGTGATAGACCCAATGAGGGTATTGCTTATATACTATCAACAGTACATAATGTGATCAATCCAATGAGGGTATTGCTTATATACTATCAATAGTACATAATGTGATCGAACCAATGAGTGTATTGCTTATATACTATCAACAGTACATAGTGTGATCGATCCAATGAGGGTATTGCTTTTATACCATCAATAGTACATAATGTGTTCGACCCAATGAGGGTATTGCTTATATACTATCAATAGCACATAATGTGATCGACCCAATGAGGGTATTGCTTATATACTATCAACAGTACATAATGTGATCGATCCAATGAGAGTATTGCTTATATACTATCAATAGTACATAATGTGATCGATCCAATGAGGATATTGCTTATATACTATCAACAGTACATAATGTGATAGATCCAATGAGGATATTGCTTATATACAATCAACAGTACATAATGTGATCGATCCCATGAGGGTATTGCTTATATACTATCAATAGTACATAATGTGATCGACACAATGAGGGTATTGCTTATATACTATCAACAGTACATAATGTGATCGATCCAATGAGGGTATTGCTTATATTGCTTATATACTATCAATAGTTCATAATGTGATCGACCCAATGAGGGTATTGCTTATATACTATCAACAGTACATAATGTGATCGATCCAATGAGGGTATTGCTTATATACTATCTACAGTACATAATGTGATCGATCCAATGAGGGTATTGCTTATATACTATCAATAGTACATAATGTGATTGCTCCAATTGGTCTATTGCTTATATACTATCAATAGTACATAATGTGATCGATCCAATGAGGGTATTGCTTATATACTATCAACAGTACATAATGTGATCGACCCAATGAGGATATTGCTTATATACTATCAACAGTATATAATGTGATCGATCCAATGAGGATATTGCTTATATACTATCAATAGTACATAATGTGATCGATCTAATGAAGTTATTGCTTATATACTATCAACAGTACATAAAGTTATCGATTCAATGAGGATATTGCTTATATACTATCAATAGTACATAATGTGATCGACCCAATGAGGGTATTGCTTATATACTATCAACAGTACATAATGTGATCGATCCAATGAGGGTATAGCTTATATACTATCAACAGTACATAATGTGATCGATCCAATGAGTGTATTGCTTATAAACTATCAACAGTACATAATGTGATCGATCCAATGAGGGTATTGCTTATATACTATCAATAGTACATAAAGTGATCGACCCATTGAGGTTATTGCTTATATACTATCAATAGTACATAATGTGATCGACCCAATGAGGTTATTGCTTATATACTATCAACAGTACATAATGTGATAGACCCAATGACGGTATTGCTTATATACTATCAACAGTACATAATGTGATCGGTCCAATGAAGGGTATTGCTTATATACTATCAATAGTACATAATATTATTGCTCCAATTAGTCTATTGCGTATATACTATCAATAGTACATAATGTGATCGATCCAATGAGGATATTGCTTATATAGTATCAATAGTACATAATGTGATAGATCCAATGAGGATATTGCTTATATACTATCAACAGTACATAATGTGATAGATCCAATGAGGGTATTGCTTATATACTATCAACAGGATATAATGTGATCAATCCAATGAGGGTATTGCTTATATACTATCAATAGTACATAATGTGATCGAACCAATGAGTGTATTGCTTATATACTATCAACAGTACGTAATGTGATCGATCCAATGAGGGTATTGCTTATATACTATCAATAGTACATAATGTGATCGACCCAATGAGCGTATTGCTTATATACTAACAATAGTACATAATGTGATTGCTCCAATGAGGGTATTGCTTATATACTATCAATATGACATAATGTAATTGCTCCAATGAGAGTAATGCTTGTATACTATCAACAGTACATAATGTGATCGACCCAATGAGTGTATTGCTTATATTCTATCAATAGTACATAATGTGATCGACCCAATGAGGGTATTGCTTATATACTATCAATAGTACATAATGTGATCGACCCAATGAGGGTATTGCTTATATACTATCAACAGTACAAAATGTGATCGACCCAATGAGGGTATTGCTTATATACTATCAATAGTACATAATGTGATCGATCCAATGAGGATATTGCTTATATACTATCAACAGCACATAATGTGATAGATCCAATGAGGATATTGCTTATATACTATCAACAGTACATAATGTGATCGACCCAATGAGGGTATTGCTTATATACTATCAATAGTACATAATGTGATCGACCCAATGAGGGTATTGCTTATATACTATCTACAGTACATATTGTGATCGAGCCAATGAAGGTATTGCTTATATACTATCAACAGTACATAATGTGATCGATGCAATAAGGATATTGCTTATATACTATCAATAGTACATAATGTGATCGACCCAATGAGGGTATTGCTTATATACTATCAACAGTACATAATGTGATCGATCCAATGAGGGTATTGCTTATATACTATCAATAGTACATAATGTGATTGCTTCAACTTGTCTATTGCTTATATACTATCAATAGTACATAATATGATCGATCCAATGATGGTATTGCTTATATACTATCAATAGTACATAATGTGATTGCTCCAATTTGTCTATTGCATATATACTATCAATAGTACATAATGTGATCGACCCAATGAGGATATTGCTTATATAGTATCAACAGTACATAATGTGATCGATCCAATGAGGGCATTGCTTATATACTATCAATAGTACATAATGTGATCGATCCAATGAGGGTATTGCTTATATACTATCAACAGTACATAATGTGATCGACCCAATGAGGGTATTGCTTATATACTATCAATAGTACATAATGTGATCGACCCAATGAGGGTATTGCTTATATACTATCAATAGTACATAATGTGATCGATCCAATGAGGGTAATGCTTATATACTATCAATAGTACATAATGTGAATGCTCCAATGAGGGTATTGCTTATATACTATTAACAGTACATAATGTGATCGACCCAATGAGGGTATTGCTTATATACTATCAACTGGACATAATGTGATCGATCTAATGAGGGTATTGCTTATATACTTTCAATAGGTCATAATGTGATTGCTCCAATGAGGGTATTGCATATATACTATCAACAGGACATAATGTGATCGATCCAATGAGGGTATTGCTTATATACTATCAACAGGACATAATGTGATCGACCCAATGAGGGTATTGCTTATATACTATCAATAGTACATTATCGTGATCGACCCAATGAGGGTATTGCTTATATACTATCATTAATACATAATGTGATCGATCCAATGAGGTTATTGCTTATATACTATCAACAGTACATAATGTGATCGATCCAATGAGGGTATTGCTTATATACTATCAATAGTACATAATTTGATCGACCCAATGAGGGTATTGCTTATATACTATCAACAGTACATAATGTGATCGACCCAATAAGGGTAATGCTTATATAGTATCAATAGTATATAATGTGATCGATCCAATGAGGGTATTGCTTATATAGTATCAATAGTATATAATGTGATAGATCCAATGAGGGTATTGCTTATATACTATCAAAAGTACATAATGTGATCGATCCAATGAGGGTATTGCATATATACTATCAACAGTACATAATGTGATCGATCCAATGAGGGTAATGCTTTGATACTGTCAATAGTACATAATGTGATCGATCCAATGAGGGTATTGCTTTGATACTGTCAATAGTACATAATGTGATCGATCCAATGAGGATATTGCTTATATACTATCAACAGTACATAATGTGATCGATCCAATGAGGGTAATGCTTTGATACTGTCAATAGTACATAATGTGATCGATCCAATGAGGATATTGCTTATATGCTATCAATAGTACATAATGTGATTGCTCCAATGAGGGTATTGCTTGTATACTATCAACAGTACATAATGTGATCGATCCAATGAGGGTATTGCTTATATACTATCAAGAGTACATAATGTGATTGCTCCAATGAGGATATTGCTTGTATACTATCAACAGTTCATAATGTGATCGATCCAATGAGGGTATTGCTTATATACTATCAATAGTACATAGTGTGATTGCTCCAATGAGGGTATTGCTTGTATACTATCAACTGTACATAATGTGATCGATCCAATGAGGGTATTGCTTATACACTATCAACAGTAGATACTGTGATTGCTCCAATGAGGGTATTGCTTATATACTATCAATAGTACATAATGTGATCGATCCAATGAGGGTATTGCTTATATACTATCAATAGTACATAATGTGATCGATCCAACGAGGGTATTGCTTATATACTATCAATAGTACATAATGTGTTCGACCCAATGAGGGTATTGCTTATATACTATCAATAGCACATTATGTGATCGACCCAATGAGGGTATTGCTTATATACAAACAACAGTACATAATGTGATCGATCCAATGAGGGTATTGCTTATATACTATCAATAGTACATAATGTGATCGATCCAATGAGGATATTGCTTATATACTATCAACAGTACATAATGTGATAGATCCAATGAGGATATTGCTTATATACTATCAACAGTACATAATGTGATAGATCCCATGAGGATATTGCTTATATACTATCAACAGTACATAATGTGATCGACCCAATGAGGGTATTGCTTATATACTATCAACAGTACATAATGTGATCGATCCAATGAGGGTATTGCTTATATACTATCAACAGTACATAATGTGATCGATCCAATGATGGTATTGCTTATATACTATCAATAGTACATAATGTGATTGCTTCAACTAGTCTATTGCTTATATACTATCAATAGTACATAATGTGATCGATCCAATGAGGGTATTGCTTATATACTATCAATAGTACATAATGTGATTGCTCCAATTAGTCTATTGCATATATACTATCAATAGTACATAATGTGATCGATCCAATGAGGGTATTGCTTATATACTATCAATAGTACATAATGTGATCGATCCAATGAGGGTATTGCTTATATACTATCAACAGTACATAATGTGATCGACCCAATGAGGGCATTGATTATATACTATCAATAGTACATAATGTGATCGACCCAATGAGGGTATTGCTTATATACTATCAATAGTACATAATGTGATCGATCCAATGAGGGTTTTGCTTATATACTATCAATAGTACATAATGTGATTGCTCCAATTAGTCTATTGCATATATACTATCAATAGTACATAATGTGATCGATCCAAAGAGGGTATTGCTTATATACTATCAATAGTACATAATGTGATCGATCCAATGAGGGTATTGCTTATATACTATCAACAGTACATAATGTGATCGACCCAATGAGGGTATTGCTTATATACTATCAATAGTACATAATGTGATCGACCCAATGAGGGTATTGCTTATATACTATCAACAGTACATAATGTGATCGACCCAATGAGGGTATTGCTTATATACTATCAAAAGTACATAATGTGATCGATCCAATGAGGGTATTGCTTATATACTATCAACAGTATATAATGTGATCGATCCAATGAGGGTATTGCTTATATACTATCAATAGTACATAATGTGATCGATCCAATGAGGGTAATGCTTTGATACTGTCAATAGTACATAATGTGATCGATCCAATGAGGGTATTGCTTTGATACTGTCAATAGTACATAATGTGATCGATCCAATGAGGGTATAGCTTATATACTATCAACAGTACATAATGTGATCGATCCAATGAGTGTATTGCTTATAAACTATCAACAGTACATAATGTGATCGATCCAATGAGGGTATTGCTTATATACTATCAATAGTACATAAAGTGATCGACCCATTGAGGTTATTGCTTATATACTATCAATAGTACATAATGTGATCGACCCAATGAGGTTATTGCTTATATACTATCAACAGTACATAATGTGATAGACCCAATGACGGTATTGCTTATATACTATCAACAGTACATAATGTGATCGGTCCAATGAAGGGTATTGCTTATATACTATCAATAGTACATAATATTATTGCTCCAATTAGTCTATTGCGTATATACTATCAATAGTACATAATGTGATCGATCCAATGAGGATATTGCTTATATAGTATCAATAGTACATAATGTGATAGATCCAATGAGGATATTGCTTATATACTATCAACAGTACATAATGTGATAGATCCAATGAGGGTATTGCTTATATACTATCAACAGGACATAATGTGATCAATCCAATGAGGGTATTGCTTATATACTATCAATAGTACATAATGTGATCGAACCAATGAGTGTATTGCTTATATACTATCAACAGTACGTAATGTGATCGATCCAATGAGGGTATTGCTTATATACTATCAATAGTACATAATGTGATCGACCCAATGAGCGTATTGCTTATATACTAACAATAGTACATAATGTGATTGCTCCAATGAGGGTATTGCTTATATACTATCAATATGACATAATGTAATTGCTCCAATGAGAGTAATGCTTGTATACTATCAACAGTACATAATGTGATCGACCCAATGAGTGTATTGCTTATATTCTATCAATAGTACATAATGTGATCGACCCAATGAGGGTATTGCTTATATACTATCAATAGTACATAATGTGATCGACCCAATGAGGGTATTGCTTATATACTATCAACAGTACAAAATGTGATCGACCCAATGAGGGTATTGCTTATATACTATCAATAGTACATAATATGATCGATCCAATGAGGATATTGCTTATATACTATCAACAGCACATAATGTGATAGATCCAATGAGGATATTGCTTATATACTATCAACAGTACATAATGTGATCGACCCAATGAGGGTATTGCTTATATACTATCAATAGTACATAATGTGATCGACCCAATGAGGGTATTGCTTATATACTATCTACAGTACATATTGTGATCGAGCCAATGAAGGTATTGCTTATATACTATCAACAGTACATAATGTGATCGATGCAATAAGGATATTGCTTATATACTATCAATAGTACATAATGTGATCGACCCAATGAGGGTATTGCTTATATACTATCAACAGTACATAATGTGATCGATCCAATGAGGGTATTGCTTATATACTATCAATAGTACATAATGTGATTGCTTCAACTTGTCTATTGCTTATATACTATCAATAGTACATAATATGATCGATCCAATGATGGTATTGCTTATATACTATCAATAGTACATAATGTGATTGCTCCAATTTGTCTATTGCATATATACTATCAATAGTACATAATGTGATCGACCCAATGAGGATATTGCTTATATAGTATCAACAGTACATAATGTGATCGATCCAATGAGGGCATTGCTTATATACTATCAATAGTACATAATGTGATCGATCCAATGAGGGTATTGCTTATATACTATCAACAGTACATAATGTGATCGACCCAATGAGGGTATTGCTTATATACTATCAATAGTACATAATGTGATCGACCCAATGAGGGTATTGCTTATATACTATCAATAGTACATAATGTGATCGATCCAATGAGGGTAATGCTTATATACTATCAATAGTACATAATGTGAATGCTCCAATGAGGGTATTGCTTATATACTATTAACAGTACATAATGTGATCGACCCAATGAGGGTATTGCTTATATACTATCAACTGGACATAATGTGATCGATCTAATGAGGGTATTGCTTATATACTTTCAATAGGTCATAATGTGATTGCTCCAATGAGGGTATTGCATATATACTATCAACAGGACATAATGTGATCGATCCAATGAGGGTATTGCTTATATACTATCAACAGGACATAATGTGATCGACCCAATGAGGGTATTGCTTATATACTATCAATAGTACATTATCGTGATCGACCCAATGAGGGTATTGCTTATATACTATCATTAATACATAATGTGATCGATCCAATGAGGTTATTGCTTATATACTATCAACAGTACATAATGTGATCGATCCAATGAGGGTATTGCTTATATACTATCAATAGTACATAATTTGATCGACCCAATGAGGGTATTGCTTATATACTATCAACAGTACATAATGTGATCGACCCAATAAGGGTAATGCTTATATAGTATCAATAGTATATAATGTGATCGATCCAATGAGGGTATTGCTTATATAGTATCAATAGTATATAATGTGATAGATCCAATGAGGGTATTGCTTATATACTATCAAAAGTACATAATGTGATCGATCCAATGAGGGTATTGCATATATACTATCAACAGTACATAATGTGATCGATCCAATGAGGGTAATGCTTTGATACTGTCAATAGTACATAATGTGATCGATCCAATGAGGGTATTGCTTTGATACTGTCAATAGTACATAATGTGATCGATCCAATGAGGATATTGCTTATATACTATCAACAGTACATAATGTGATCGATCCAATGAGGGTAATGCTTTGATACTGTCAATAGTACATAATGTGATCGATCCAATGAGGATATTGCTTATATGCTATCAATAGTACATAATGTGATTGCTCCAATGAGGGTATTGCTTGTATACTATCAACAGTACATAATGTGATCGATCCAATGAGGGTATTGCTTATATACTATCAAGAGTACATAATGTGATTGCTCCAATGAGGATATTGCTTGTATACTATCAACAGTTCATAATGTGATCGATCCAATGAGGGTATTGCTTATATACTATCAATAGTACATAATGTGATTGCTCCAATGAGGGTATTGCTTGTATACTATCAACAGTACATAATGTGATCGATCCAATGAGGGTATTGCTTATACACTATCAACAGTAGATACTGTGATTGCTCCAATGAGGGTATTGCTTATATACTATCAATAGTACATAATGTGATCGATCCAATGAGGGTATTGCTTATATACTATCAATAGTACATAATGTGATCGATCCAACGAGGGTATTGCTTATATACTATCAATAGTACATAATGTGTTCGACCCAATGAGGGTATTGCTTATATACTATCAATAGCACATTATGTGATCGACCCAATGAGGGTATTGCTTATATACAAACAACAGTACATAATGTGATCGATCCAATGAGGGTATTGCTTATATACTATCAATAGTACATAATGTGATCGATCCAATGAGGATATTGCTTATATACTATCAACAGTACATAATGTGATAGATCCAATGAGGATATTGCTTATATACTATCAACAGTACATAATGTGATAGATCCAATGAGGATATTGCTTATATACTATCAACAGTACATAATGTGATCGACCCAATGAGGGTATTGCTTATATACTATCAACAGTACATAATGTGATCGATCCAATGAGGGTATTGCTTATATACTATCAACAGTACATAATGTGATCGATCCAATGATGGTATTGCTTATATACTATCAATAGTACATAATGTGATTGCTTCAACTAGTCTATTGCTTATATACTATCAATAGTACATAATGTGATCGATCCAATGAGGGTATTGCTTATATACTATCAATAGTACATAATGTGATTGCTCCAATTAGTCTATTGCATATATACTATCAATAGTACATAATGTGATCGATCCAATGAGGGTATTGCTTATATACTATCAATAGTACATAATGTGATCGATCCAATGAGGGTATTGCTTATATACTATCAACAGTACATAATGTGATCGACCCAATGAGGGCATTGATTATATACTATCAATAGTACATAATGTGATCGACCCAATGAGGGTATTGCTTATATACTATCAATAGTACATAATGTGATCGATCCAATGAGGGTTTTGCTTATATACTATCAATAGTACATAATGTGATTGCTCCAATTAGTCTATTGCATATATACTATCAATAGTACATAATGTGATCGATCCAAAGAGGGTATTGCTTATATACTATCAATAGTACATAATGTGATCGATCCAATGAGGGTATTGCTTATATACTATCAACAGTACATAATGTGATCGACCCAATGAGGGTATTGCTTATATACTATCAATAGTACATAATGTGATCGACCCAATGAGGGTATTGCTTATATACTATCAACAGTACATAATGTGATCGACCCAATGAGGGTATTGCTTATATACTATCAAAAGTACATAATGTGATCGATCCAATGAGGGTATTGCTTATATACTATCAACAGTATATAATGTGATCGATCCAATGAGGGTATTGCTTATATACTATCAATAGTACATAATGTGATCGATCCAATGAGGGTAATGCTTTGATACTGTCAATAGTACATAATGTGATCGATCCAATGAGGGTATTGCTTTGATACTGTCAATAGTACATAATGTGATCGACCCAATGAGGATATTGCTTATATACTATCAACAGTACATAATGTGATCGACCCAATGAGGGTATTGCTTATATACAATCAACAGTACATAATGTGATCGATCCAATGAGGGTATTGCTTATATACTATCAATAGTACATAATGTGATCGATCCAATGAGGATATTGCTTATATACTATCAACAGTACATAATGTGATAGATCCAATGAGGATATTGCTTATATACTATCAACAGTACATAATGTGATAGATCCAATGAGGATATTACTTATATACTATCAACAGTACATAATGTGATCGACCCAATGAGGGTATTGCTTATATACTATCAACAGTACATAATGTGATCGATCCAATGAGGGTATTGCTTATATACTATCAACAGTACATAATGTGATCGATCCAATGATGGTATTGCTTATATACTATCAATAGTACATAATGTGATTGCTTCAACTAGTCTATTGCTTATATACTATCAATAGTACATAATGTGATCGATCCAATGAGGGTATTGCTTATATACTATCAATAGTACATAATGTGATTGCTCCAATTAGTCTATTGCATATATACTATCAATAGTACATAATGTGATCGATCCAATGAGGGTATTGCTTATATACTATCAATAGTACATAATGTGATCGATCCAATGAGGGTATTGCTTATATACTATCAACAGTACATAATGTGATCGACCCAATGAGGGCATTGATTATATACTATCAATAGTACATAATGTGATCGACCCAATGAGGGTATTGCTTATATACTATCAATAGTACATAATGTGATCGATCCAATGAGGGTTTTGCTTATATACTATCAATAGTACATAATGTGATTGCTCCAATTAGTCTATTGCATATATACTATCAATAGTACATAATGTGATCGATCCAAAGAGGGTATTGCTTATATACTATCAATAGTACATAATGTGATCGATCCAATGAGGGTATTGCTTATATACTATCAACAGTACATAATGTGATCGACCCAATGAGGGTATTGCTTATATACTATCAATAGTACATAATGTGATCGACCCAATGAGGGTATTGCTTATATACTATCAACAGTACATAATGTGATCGACCCAATGAGGGTATTGCTTATATACTATCAAAAGTACATAATGTGATCGATCCAATGAGGGTATTGCTTATATACTATCAACAGTATATAATGTGATCGATCCAATGAGGGTATTGCTTATATACTATCAATAGTACATAATGTGATCGATCCAATGAGGGTAATGCTTTGATACTGTCAATAGTACATAATGTGATCGATCCAATGAGGGTATTGCTTTGATACTGTCAATAGTACATAATGTGATCGACCCAATGAGGATATTGCTTATATACTATCAACAGTACATAATGTGATCGATCCAACGAGGGTAATGCTTTGATACTGTCAATAGTACATAATGTGATCGATCCAATGAAGATATTGCTTATATACTATCAATAGTACATAATGTGATCGACCCAATGAGGGTGTTGCTTATATACTATCTACAGTACATATTGTGATCGAGCCAATGAAGGTATTGCTTATAAACTATCAACAGTACATAATGTGATCGATGCAATGAGGATATTGCTTATATACTATCAATAGTACATAATGTGATCGACCCAATGAGGGTATTGCTTATATACTATCAACAGTACATAATGTGATCGATCCAATGAGGGTATTGCTTATATACTATCAACAGTACATAATGTGATCGATCCAATGATGGTATTGCTTATATACTATCAACAGTACATAATGTGATCGATCCAATGAGGGTAATGCTTTGATACTGTCAATAGTACATAATGAGATCGATCCAATGAGGATATTGCTTATATACTATCAATAGTACATAATGTGATTGCTCCAATGAGGGTATTGCTTGTATACTATCAACAGTACATAATGTGATCGATCCAATGAGGGTATTGCTTATATACAATCAAGAGTACATAATGTGATTGCTCCAATGAGGGTATTGCTTCTATACTATCAACAGTACATTATGTGATCGATCCAATGAGGGTATTGCTTATACACTATCAATAGTACATAATGTGATTGCTCCAATGAGGGTATTGCTTGTATACTATCAACAGTACATAATGTGATCGATCCAATGAGGGTATTGCTTATATACTATCAACAGTAGATACTGTGATTGCTCCAATGAGGGTATTGCTTATATACTATCTATAGTACATAATGTGATCGATCCAATGAGGGTATTGCTTATATACTATCAATAGTACATAATGTGATCTATCCAATGAGGGTATTGCTTATATACTATCAATAGTACATAATGTGTTCGACCCAATGAGGGTATTGCTTATATACTATCAATAGCACATTATGTGATCGACCCAATGAGGGTATTGCTTATATACTATCAACAGTACATAATGTGATCGATCCAATGAGGGTATTGCTTATATACTATCAATAGTACATAATGTGATCGATCCAATGAGGATATTGCTTATATAATATCAACAGTACATAATGTGATAGATCCAATGAGGATATTGCTTATATACTATCAACAGTACATAATGTGATCGATCCAATGAGGGTATTGCTTATATACTATCAATAGTACATAATGTGATCGACCCAATGAGGGTATTGCTTATATACTATCTACAGTACATATTGTGATCGAGCCAATGAAGGTATTGCTTATATACTATCAACAGAACATAATGTGATCGATGCAATGAGGATATTGCTTATATACTATCAATAGTACATAATGTGATCGACCCAATGAGGGTATTGCTTATATACTATCAACAGTACATAATGTGATCGATCCAATGAGGATAGTGCTTATATACTATCAACAGTACATAATGTGATCGATCCAATGAGGGTATTGCTTATATACTATCAATAGTACAAAATGTGATTGCGTCAACTAGTCTATTGCTCATATACTATCAATAGTACATAATGTGATCGATCCAATGAGGGTATTGCTTATATACTATCAATAGTACATAATGTGATTGCTCCAATTAGTCTATTGCATATATACTATTAATAGTACATAATGTGATGGATCCAATGAGGGTATTGCTTATATACTATCAACAGTACATAATGTGATCGACCCAATGAGGGTATTGCTTATATACTATCAATAGTACATAATGTGATCGACCCAATGAGGGTAATGCTTATATACTATCAATAGTACATAATGTGATCGATCCAATGAGGGTAATGCTTATATACTATCAATAGTACATAATGTGAATGCTCCAATGAGGGTATTGCTTATATACTATCAACAGTACATAATGTGATCGACCCAATGAGGGTATTGCTTATATACTATCAACAGGACATAATGTGATCGATCCAATGAGGGTATTGCTTATATACTATCAATAGGTCATAATGTGATTGCTCCAATGAGGGTATTGCTTATATACTATCAACAGGACATAATGTGTTCGATCCAATGAGGGTATTGCTTATATACTATCAACAGGACATAATGTGTTCGATCCAATGAGGTTATTGCTTATATACTATCAACAGGACATAATGTGATCGACCCAATGATTGTATTGCTTATATACTATCAATAGTACATTATCTTGATCGACCCAATGAGGGTATTGCTTATATACTATCAATAATACATAATGTGATCGATCCACTGAGGGTATTGCTTATATACTATCAACAGTACATAATGTGATTGCTCCAATGAGTGTGATGCTTATATACTATCAACAGGACATAATGTGATCGACCCAATGACGGTATTGCTTATATACTATCAATAGTACATAATGTGATCGACCCAATGAGGGTATTGCTTATATACTATCAATACGACATAAAGTGATCGACCCAATGAGGGTATTGCTTATATACTATCAATAGTAAATAATGTGATCGATCCTATGAGGGTATTGCTTATATACTATCAACACGACATAACGTGATCGACCCAATGAGGGTATTGCTTATATACTATCAATAGTAAATAATGTGATCGATCCAATGAGGGTATTGCTTATATACTATCAATAGTACATAATGTGATCGACCCAATGAGGGCATTGCTTATATACTAACAATAGGACATAATGTAATTGCTCCAATGAGGGTATTGCTTGTATACTATCAACAGTTCATAATGTGATCGATCCAATGAGGGTATTGCTTATATACTATCAATAGTACATAATGTGATTGCTCCAATGAGGGTATTGCTTGTATACTATCAACAGTACATAATGTGATCTGTCCAATGAGGGTACTGCTTATATACTATCAACAGTACATACTGTGATTGCTCCAATGAGGGTGTTGCTTATATACTATCAATAGTACATAATGTGATCGACCCAATGAGGGTATTGCTTGTATACTATCAATAGTACATAATGTGATCGACCCAATGAGGGTATTGCTTGTATACTATCAACAGTACATAATGTGATCGACCCAATGAGGGTATTGCTTGTATACTATCAACAGTACATAATGTGATCGATCCGATGAGTGTATTGCTTATATACTATCAATAGTACATAATGTGATCGACCCAATGAGGGTATTGCTTATATACTATCAATAGTACATAATGTGATCGACCCAATGAGGTTATTGCTTATATACTATCAACAGTACATAATGTGATCGATCCAATGAGGGTATTGCTTATATACTATCAACAGTACATAATGTGATCGATCCAATGAGGGTATTGCTTATATAGTATCAATAGTATATAATGTGATCGATCCAATGAGGGTATTGCTTTGATACTGTCAATAGTACATAATGTGATCATTCCAATGAGGATATTGCTTATATACTATCAACAGTACATAATGTGATCGATCCAATGAGGGTAATGCTTTGATACTATCAATAGTACATAATGTGATTGCTCCAATGAGGGTATTGCTTGTATACTATCAACAGTACATAATGTGATCGATCCAATGAGGGTATTGCTTATATACTATCAAGAGTACATAATGTGATTGCTCCAATGAGGGTATTGCTTATATACTATCAATAGGAGATAATGTAATTGCTCCAATGAGGGTATTGCTTGTATACTATCAACAGTACATAATGTGATCGATCCAATGAGGGTATTGCTTATATACTATCAATAGTACATAATGTGATCGATCCAATGAGGATATTGCTTATATACTATCAACAGTACATAATGTGATAGATCCAATGAGGATATTGCTTATATACTATCAACAGTACATAATGTGATCGATCCAATGAGGGTATTGCTTATATACTATCAATAGTACATAATGTGATCGACCCAATGAGGGTATTGCTTATATACTATCTACAGTACATATTGTGATCGAGCCAATGAAGGTATTGCTTATATACTATCAACAGAACATAATGTGATCGATGCAATGAGGATATTGCTTATATACTATCAATAGTACATAATGTGATCGACCCAATGAGGGTATTGCTTATATACTATCAACAGTACATAATGTGATCGATCCAATGAGGATAGTGCTTATATACTATCAACAGTACATAATGTGATCGATCCAATGAGGGTATTGCTTATATACTATCAATAGTACATAATGTGATTGCGTCAACTAGTCTATTGCTTATATACTATCAATAGTACATAATGTGATCGATCCAATGAGGGTATTGCTTATATACTATCAATAGTACATAATGTGATTGCTCCAATTAGTCTATTGCATATATACTATTAATAGTACATAATGTGATGGATCCAATGAGGGTATTGCTTATATACTATCAACAGTACATAATGTGATCGACCCAATGAGGGTATTGCTTATATACTATCAATAGTACATAATGTGATCGACCCAATGAGGGTAATGCTTATATACTATCAATAGTACATAATGTGATCGATCCAATGAGGGTAATGCTTATATACTATCAATAGTACATAATGTGAATGCTCCAATGAGGGTATTGCTTATATACTATCAACAGTACATAATGTGATCGACCCAATGAGGGTATTGCTTATACTATCAACAGGACATAATGTGATCGATCCAATGAGGGTATTGCTTATATACTATCAATAGGTCATAATGTGATTGCTCCAATGAGGGTATTGCTTATATACTATCAACAGGACATAATGTGTTCGATCCAATGAGGGTATTGCTTATATACTATCAACAGGACATAATGTGTTCGATCCAATGAGGTTATTGCTTATATACTATCAACAGGACATAATGTGATCGACCCAATGATTGTATTGCTTATATACTATCAATAGTACATTATCTTGATCGACCCAATGAGGGTATTGCTTATATACTATCAATAATACATAATGTGATCGATCCACTGAGGGTATTGCTTATATACTATCAACAGTACATAATGTGATTGCTCCAATGAGTGTGATGCTTATATACTATCAACAGGACATAATGTGATCGACCCAATGACGGTATTGCTTATATACTATCAATAGTACATAATGTGATCGACCCAATGAGGGTATTGCTTATATACTATCAATACGACATAAAGTGATCGACCCAATGAGGGTATTGCTTATATACTATCAATAGTAAATAATGTGATCGATCCTATGAGGGTATTGCTTATATACTATCAACACGACATAACGTGATCGACCCAATGAGGGTATTGCTTATATACTATCAATAGTAAATAATGTGATCGATCCAATGAGGGTATTGCTTATATACTATCAATAGTACATAATGTGATCGACCCAATGAGGGCATTGCTTATATACTAACAATAGGACATAATGTAATTGCTCCAATGAGGGTATTGCTTGTATACTATCAACAGTTCATAATGTGATCGATCCAATGAGGGTATTGCTTATATACTATCAATAGTACATAATGTGATTGCTCCAATGAGGGTATTGCTTGTATACTATCAACAGTACATAATGTGATCTGTCCAATGAGGGTACTGCTTATATACTATCAACAGTACATACTGTGATTGCTCCAATGAGGGTGTTGCTTATATACTATCAATAGTACATAATGTGATCGACCCAATGAGGGTATTGCTTGTATACTATCAATAGTACATAATGTGATCGACCCAATGAGGGTATTGCTTGTATACTATCAACAGTACATAATGTGATCGACCCAATGAGGGTATTGCTTGTATACTATCAACAGTACATAATGTGATCGATCCGATGAGTGTATTGCTTATATACTATCAATAGTACATAATGTGATCGACCCAATGAGGGTATTGCTTATATACTATCAATAGTACATAATGTGATCGACCCAATGAGGTTATTGCTTATATACTATCAACAGTACATAATGTGATCGATCCAATGAGGGTATTGCTTATATACTATCAACAGTACATAATGTGATCGATCCAATGAGGGTATTGCTTATATAGTATCAATAGTATATAATGTGATCGATCCAATGAGGGTATTGCTTTGATAGTGTCAATAGTACATAATGTGATCATTCCAATGAGGATATTGCTTATATACTATCAACAGTACATAATGTGATCGATCCAATGAGGGTAATGCTTTGATACTATCAATAGTACATAATGTGATTGCTCCAATGAGGGTATTGCTTGTATACTATCAACAGTACATAATGTGATCGATCCAATGAGGGTATTGCTTATATACTATCAAGAGTACATAATGTGATTGCTCCAATGAGGGTATTGCTTATATACTATCAATAGGAGATAATGTAATTGCTCCAATGAGGGTATTGCTTGTATACTATCAACAGTACATAATGTGATCGATCCAATGAGGGTATTGCTTATATACTATCAATAGTACATAATGTGATTGCTCCAATGAGGGTATTGCTTGTATACTATCAACAGTACATAATATGATCGATCCAATGAGGGTATTGCTTATATACTATCAACAGAACATACTGTGATTGCTCCAATGAGGGTATTGCTTATATACTATCAATAGTACATAATGTGATCGACCCAATGAGGGTATTGCTTGTATACTATCAACAGTATATAATGTGATCGACCCAATGAGGGTATGGCTTATATACTATCAATAGTACATAATGTGATCGATCCAATGAGGGTATTGCTTATATACTATCATTAGTACATAATGTGATCGATCCAATGAGGGTAATGCTTTGATACTGTCAATAGTACATAATGTGATCGATCCAATGAGGGTATTGTTTTGATACTGTCAATAGTACATAATGTGATCGATCCAATGAGGATATTGCTTATAAAGTATCAACAGTACATAATGTGATCGATCCAATGAGGGTAATGCTTTGATACTGTCAATAGTACATAATGTGATCGATCCAATGAGGATATTGCTTATATACTATCAATAGTACATAATGTGATTGCTCCAATGAGGGTATTGCTTGTATACTATCAACAGTACATAATGTGATCGATCCAATGAGGGTATTGCTTATATACTATCAACAGTACATAATGTGATCGATCCAATGAGGGTACTGCTTATATACTATCAATAGTACATAATGTGATCGATCCAATGAGGGTAATGCTTTGATACTGTCAATAGTACATAATGTGATCGATCCAATGAGGGTATTGCTTTGATACTGTCAATAGTATATAATGTGATCGATCCAATGAGGATATTGCTTATATACTATCAACAGTACATAATGTGATCGATCCAATGAGGGTATTGCTTATATACTATCAATAGTAAATAATGTGATCGATCCAATGAGGGTATTGCTTATATACTATCAATAGTACATAATGTGATCGACCCAATGAGGGCATTGCTTATATACTAACAATAGGACATAATGTAATTGCTCCAATGAGGGTATTGCTTGTATACTATCAACAGTTCATAATGTGATCGATCCAATGAGGGTATTGCTTATATACTATCAATAGTACATAATGTGATTGCTCCAATGAGGGTATTGCTTGTATACTATCAACAGTACATAATGTGATCTGTCCAATGAGGGTATTGCTTATATACTATCAACAGTACATAATGTGATTGCTCCAATGAGGGTATTGCTTATATACTATCAATAGTACATAATGTGATCGACCCAATGAGGGTATTGCTTGTATACTATCAATAGTACATAATGTGATCGATCCAATGAGGGTATTGCTTGTATACTATCAACAGTACATAATGTGATCGACCCAATGAGGGTATTGCTTGTATACTATCAACAGTACATAATGTGATCGATCCGATGAGTGTATTGCTTATATACTATCAATAGTACATAATGTGATCGACCCAATGAGGGTATTGCTTATATACTATCAATAGTACATAATGTGATCGACCCAATGAGGTTATTGCTTATATACTATCAACAGTACATAATGTGATCGATCCAATGAGGGTATTGCTTATATACTATCAACAGTACATAATGTGATCGATCCAATGAGGGTATTGCTTATATAGTATCAATAGTATATAATGTGATCGATCCAATGAGGGTATTGCTTTGATACTGTCAATAGTACATAATGTGATCATTCCAATGAGGATATTGCTTATATACTATCAACAGTACATAATGTGATCGATCCAATGAGGGTAATGCTTTGATACTATCAATAGTACATAATGTGATTGCTCCAATGAGGGTATTGCTTGTATACTATCAACAGTACATAATGTGATCGATCCAATGAGGGTATTGCTTATATACTATCAAGAGTACATGATGTGATTGCTCCAATGAGGGTATTGCTTATATACTATCAATAGTACATAATGTGATCGACCCAATGAGGGTATTGCTTATATACTATCAATAGTACATAATGTGATCGACCCAATGAGGTTATTGCTTATATACTATCAACAGTACATAATGTGATCGATCCAATGAGGGTATTGCTTATATACTATCAACAGTACATAATGTGATCGATCCAATGAGGGTATTGCTTATATAGTATCAATAGTATATAATGTGATCGATCCAATGAGGGTATTGCTTTGATACTGTCAATAGTACATAATGTGATCATTCCAATGAGGATATTGCTTATATACTATCAACAGTACATAATGTGATCGATCCAATGAGGGTAATGCTTTGATACTATCAATAGTACATAATGTGATTGCTCCAATGAGGGTATTGCTTGTATACTATCAACAGTACATAATGTGATCGATCCAATGAGGGTATTGCTTATATACTATCAAGAGTACATAATGTGATTGCTCCAATGAGGGTATTGCTTATATACTATCAATAGGAGATAATGTAATTGCTCCAATGAGGGTATTGCTTGTATACTATCAACAGTACATAATGTGATCGATCCAATGAGGGTATTGCTTATATACTATCAATAGTACATAATGTGATTGCTCCAATGAGGGTATTGCTTGTATACTATCAACAGTACATAATATGATCGATCCAATGAGGGTATTGCTTATATACTATCAACAGAACATACTGTGATTGCTCCAATGAGGGTATTGCTTATATACTATCAATAGTACATAATGTGATCGACCCAATGAGGGTATTGCTTGTATACTATCAACAGTATATAATGTGATCGACCCAATGAGGGTATTGCTTATATACTATCAATAGTACATAATGTGATCGATCCAATGAGGGTATTGCTTATATACTATCATTAGTACATAATGTGATCGATCCAATGAGGGTAATGCTTTGATACTGTCAATAGTACATAATGTGATCGATCCAATGAGGGTATTGTTTTGATACTGTCAATAGTACATAATGTGATCGATCCAATGAGGATATTGCTTATAAAGTATCAACAGTACATAATGTGATCGATCCAATGAGGGTAATGCTTTGATACTGTCAATAGTACATAATGTGATCGATCCAATGAGGATATTGCTTATATACTATCAATAGTACATAATGTGATTGCTCCAATGAGGGTATTGCTTGTATACTATCAACAGTACATAATGTGATCGATCCAATGAGGGTATTGCTTATATACTATCAACAGTACATAATGTGATCGATCCAATGAGGGTACTGCTTATATACTATCAATAGTACATAATGTGATCGATCCAATGAGGGTAATGCTTTGATACTGTCAATAGTACATAATGTGATCGATCCAATGAGGGTATTGCTTTGATACTGTCAATAGTATATAATGTGATCGATCCAATGAGGATATTGCTTATATACTATCAACAGTACATAATGTGATCGATCCAATGAGGGTATTGCTTATATACTATCAATAGTAAATAATGTGATCGATCCAATGAGGGTATTGCTTATATACTATCAATAGTACATAATGTGATCGACCCAATGAGGGCATTGCTTATATACTAACAATAGGACATAATGTAATTGCTCCAATGAGGGTATTGCTTGTATACTATCAACAGTTCATAATGTGATCGATCCAATGAGGGTATTGCTTATATACTATCAATAGTACATAATGTGATTGCTCCAATGAGGGTATTGCTTGTATACTATCAACAGTACATAATGTGATCTGTCCAATGAGGGTATTGCTTATATACTATCAACAGTACATAATGTGATTGCTCCAATGAGGGTATTGCTTATATACTATCAATAGTACATAATGTGATCGACCCAATGAGGGTATTGCTTGTATACTATCAATAGTACATAATGTGATCGATCCAATGAGGGTATTGCTTGTATACTATCAACAGTACATAATGTGATCGACCCAATGAGGGTATTGCTTGTATACTATCAACAGTACATAATGTGATCGATCCGATGAGTGTATTGCTTATATACTATCAATAGTACATAATGTGATCGACCCAATGAGGGTATTGCTTATATACTATCAATAGTACATAATGTGATCGACCCAATGAGGTTATTGCTTATATACTATCAACAGTACATAATGTGATCGATCCAATGAGGGTATTGCTTATATACTATCAACAGTACATAATGTGATCGATCCAATGAGGGTATTGCTTATATAGTATCAATAGTATATAATGTGATCGATCCAATGAGGGTATTGCTTTGATACTGTCAATAGTACATAATGTGATCATTCCAATGAGGATATTGCTTATATACTATCAACAGTACATAATGTGATCGATCCAATGAGGGTAATGCTTTGATACTATCAATAGTACATAATGTGATTGCTCCAATGAGGGTATTGCTTGTATACTATCAACAGTACATAATGTGATCGATCCAATGAGGGTATTGCTTATATACTATCAAGAGTACATGATGTGATTGCTCCAATGAGGGTATTGCATATATACTATCAATAGGAGATAATGTAATTGCTCCAATGAGGGTATTGCTTGTATACTATCAACAGTACATAATGTGATCGATCCAATGAGGGTATTGCTTATATACTATCAATAGTACATAATGTGATTGCTCCAATGAGGGTATTGCTTGTATACTATCAACAGTACATAATATGATCGATCCAATGAGGGTATTGCTTATATACTATCAACAGAACATACTGTGATTGCTCCAATGAGGGTATTGCTTTGATACTGTCAATAGTACATAATGTGATCGATCCAATGAGGATATTGCTTATATACTATCAATAGTACATAATGTGATTGCTCCAATGAGGGTATTGCTTGTATACTATCAACAGTACATAATGTGATCGATCCAATGAGGGTATTGCTTATATACTATCAACAGTACATAATGTGATCGATCCAATGAGGGTACTGCTTATATACTATCAATAGTACATAATGTGATCGATCCAATGAGGGTAATGCTTTGATACTGTCAATAGTACATAATGTGATCGATCCAATGAGGGTATTGCTTTGATACTGTCAATAGTACATAATGTGATCGATCCAATGAGGATATTGCTTATATACTATCAACAGTACATAATGTGATCGATCCAATGAGGGTATTGCTTATATACTATCAACAGTACATAATGTGATCGATCCAATGAGGGTATTGCTTATATACTATCAATAGTACATAATGTGATCGATCCAATGAGGGTAATGCTTTGATACTGTCAATAGTACATAATGTGATCGATCCAATGAGGGTATTGCTTTGATACTGTCAATAGTACATAATGTGATCGATCCAATGAGGATATTGCTTATATACTATCAACAGTACATAATGTGATCGATCCAAAAGGGTAATGCTTTGATACTGCCAATAGTACATAATGTGATCGATCCAATGAGAATATTGCTTATATACTATCAATAGTACATAATGTGATTGCTCCAATGAGGGTATTGCTTGTATACTATCAACAGTACATAATGTGATCGATCCAATGAGGGTATTGCTTATTTACTATCAAGAGTACATAATGTGATTGCTCCAATGAGGGTATTGCTTGTATACTATTAACAGTACATAATGTGATCGATCCAATGAGGGTATTGCTTTGATACTGTCAATAGTACATAATGTGATCGATCCAATGAGGATATTGCTTATAAACTATCAATAGTACATAATGTGATTGCTCCAATGAGGGTATTGCTTGTATACTATCAACAGTACATAATGTGATCGATCCAATGAGGGTATTGCTTATTTACTATCAAGAGTACATAATGTGATTGCTCCAATGAGGGTATTGCTTGTATACTATTAACAGTACATAATGTGATCGATCCAATGAGGGTATTGCTTATATACTATCAATAGTACATAATGTGATTGCTCCAATGAGGGTATTGCTTGTATACTATCAACAGTACATAATGTGATCGATCCAATGAGGGTAATGCTTTGATACTATCAATAGTACATAATGTGATTGCTCCAATGAGGGTATTGCTTGTATACTATCAACAGTACATAATGTGATCGATCCAATGAGGGTATTGCTTATATACTATCAAGAGTACATAATGTGATTGCTCCAATGAGGGTATTGCTTATATACTATCAATAGGAGATAATGTAATTGCTCCAATGAGGGTATTGCTTGTATACTATCAACAGTACATAATGTGATCGATCCAATGAGGGTATTGCTTATATACTATCAATAGTACATAATGTGATTGCTCCAATGAGGGTATTGCTTGTATACTATCAACAGTACATAATATGATCGATCCAATGAGGGTATTGCTTATATACTATCAACAGAACATACTGTGATTGCTCCAATGAGGGTATTGCTTATATACTATCAATAGTACATAATGTGATCGACCCAATGAGGGTATTGCTTGTATACTATCAACAGTATATAATGTGATCGACCCAATGAGGGTATTGCTTATATACTATCAATAGTACATAATGTGATCGATCCAATGAGGGTATTGCTTATATACTATCATTAGTACATAATGTGATCGATCCAATGAGGGTAATGCTTTGATACTGTCAATAGTACATAATGTGATCGATCCAATGAGGGTATTGTTTTGATACTGTCAATAGTACATAATGTGATCGATCCAATGAGGATATTGCTTATAAAGTATCAACAGTACATAATGTGATCGATCCAATGAGGGTAATGCTTTGATACTGTCAATAGTACATAATGTGATCGATCCAATGAGGATATTGCTTATATACTATCAATAGTACATAATGTGATTGCTCCAATGAGGGTATTGCTTGTATACTATCAACAGTACATAATGTGATCGATCCAATGAGGGTATTGCTTATATACTATCAACAGTACATAATGTGATCGATCCAATGAGGGTACTGCTTGTATACTATCAATAGTACATAATGTGATCGATCCAATGAGGGTAATGCTTTGATACTGTCAATAGTACATAATGTGATCGATCCAATGAGGGTATTGCTTTGATACTGTCAATAGTACATAATGTGATCGATCCAATGAGGATATTGCTTATATACTATCAACAGTACATAATGTGATCGATCCAATGAGGGTATTGCTTATATACTATCAACAGTACATAATGTGATCGATCCAATGAGGGTATTGCTTATATACTATCAATAGTACATAATGTGATCGATCCAATGAGGGTAATGCTTTGATACTGTCAATAGTACATAATGTGATCGATCCAATGAGGGTATTGCTTTGATACTGTCAATAGTACATAATGTGATCGATCCAATGAGGATATTGCTTATATACTATCAACAGTACATAATGTGATCGATCCAAAAGGGTAATGCTTTGATACTGCCAATAGTACATAATGTGATCGATCCAATGAGAATATTGCTTATATACTATCAATAGTACATAATGTGATTGCTCCAATGAGGTTATTGCTTGTATACTATCAACAGTACATAATGTGATCGATCCAATGAGGGTATTGCTTATTTACTATCAAGAGTACATAATGTGATTGCTCCAATGAGGGTATTGCTTGTATACTATTAACAGTACATAATGTGATCGATCCAATGAGGGTATTGCTTTGATACTGTCAATAGTACATAATGTGATCGATCGAATGAGGATATTGCTTATAAACTATCAATAGTACATAATGTGATTGCTCCAATGAGGGTATTGCTTGTATACTATCAACAGTACATAATGTGATCGATCCAATGAGGGTATTGCTTATTTACTATCAAGAGTACATAATGTGATTGCTCCAATGAGGGTATTGCTTGTATACTATTAACAGTACATAATGTGATCGATCCAATGAGGGTATTGCTTATATACTATCAATAGTACATAATGTGATTGCTCCAATGAGGGTATTGCTTGTATACTATCAACAGTACATAATGTGATCGATCCAATGAGGGTATTGCTTATATACTATCAACAGTACATACTGTGATTGCTCCAATGAGGGTATTGCTTGTATCCTATCAATAGTATATAATCTGATCGATCCAATGAGGGTATTGCTTATATACTATCAACAGTACATAATGTGATCGATCCAATGAGGATATTGCTTATATTGCTTATATACTATCAATAGTTCATAATGTGATCGACCCAATGAGAGTATTGCTTATATACTATCAACAGCACATAATGTGATAGATCCAATGAGGGTATTGCTTATATACTATCAGCAGGACATAATGTGATCGATCCAATGAGGGTATTGCTTATATACTATCAATAGTACATAATGTGATCGACCCAATGAGGGTATTGCTTATATACTATCAATAGTACATAATGTGATCGACCCAATGAGGTTATTGCTTATATACTATCAACAGTACATAATGTGATCGATCCAATGAGGGTATTGCTTATATACTACCAACAGTACATAATGTGATCGATCCAATGAGGGTATTGCTTATATAGTATCAATAGTATATAATGTGATCGATCCAATGAGGGTATTGCTTTGATACTGTCAATAGTACATAATGTGATCATTCCAATGAGGATATTGCTTATATACTATCAACAGTACATAATGTGATCGATCCAATGAGAGTAATGCTTTGATACTGTCAATAGTACATAATGTGATCGATCCAATGAGGATATTGCTTATATACTATCAATAGTACATAATGTGATTGCTCCAATGAGGGTATTGCTTGTATACTATCAACAGTACATAATGTGATCGATCCAATGAGGGTATTGCTTATATACTATCAAGAGTACATAATGTGATTGCTCCAATGAGGGTATTGCTTATATACTATCAATAGGAGATAATGTAATTGCTCCAATGAGGGTATTGCTTGTATACTATCAACAGTACATAATGTGATCGATCCAATGAGGGTATTGCTTATATACTATCAATAGTACATAATGTGATTGCTCCAATGAGGGTATTGCTTGTATACTATCAACAGTACATAATATGATCGATCCAATGAGGGTATTGCTTATATACTATCAACAGAACATACTGTGATTGCTCCAATGAGGGTATTGCTTATATACTATCAATAGTACATAATGTGATCGACCCAATGAGGGTATTGCTTGAATACTATCAACAGTATATAATGTGATCGACCCAATGAGGGTATTGCTTATATACTATCAATAGTACATAATGTGATCGATCCAATGAGGGTATTGCTTATATACTATCAATAGTACATAATGTGATCGATCCAATGAGGGTAATGCTTTGATACTGTCAATAGTACATAATGTGATCGATCCAATGAGGGTATTGTTTTGATACTGTCAATAGTACATAATGTGATCGATCCAATGAGGATATTGCTTATATAGTATCAACAGTACATTATGTGATCGATCCAATGAGGGTAATGCTTTGATACTGTCAATAGTACATAATGTGATCGATCCAATGAGGATATTGCTTATATACTATCAATAGTACATAATGTGATTGCTCCAATGAGGGTATTGCTTGTATACTATCAACAGTACATAATGTGATCGATCCAATGAGGGTATTGCTTATATACTATCAAGAGTACATAATGTGATTGCTCCAATGAGGGTATTGCTTGTATACTATCAACAGTACATAATGTGATCGATCCAATGAGGGTATTGCTTATATATTATCAATAGTATATAATGTGATCGATCCAATGAGGGTATTGCTTATATACTATCAAAAGTACATAATGTGATCGATCCAATGAGGGTATTGCTTATATACTATCAACAGTATATAATGTGATCGACCCAATGAGGGTATTGCTTATATACTATCAAAAGTACATAATGTGATCGATCCAATGAGGGTATATACTATCAACAGTACATAATGTGATCGATCCAATGAGGGTATTGCTTATATACTATCAATAGTACATAATGTGATCGATCCAATGAGGGTAATGCTTTGATACTGTCAATAGTACATAATGTGATCGATCCAATGAGGGTATTGCTTTGATACTGTCAATAGTACATAATGTGATCGATCAAATGAGGATATTGCTTATATACTATCAACAGTACATAATGTGATCGATCCAATGAGGGTATTGCTTATATACTATCAACAGTACATAATGTGATCGATCCAATGAGGGTATTGCTTATATACTATCAATAGTACATAATGTGATCGATCCAATGAGGGTAATGCTTTGATACTGTCAATAGTACATAATGTGATCGATCCAATGAGGGTATTGCTTTGATACTGTCAATAGTACATAATGTGATCGATCCAATGAGGATATTGCTTATATACTATCAACAGTACATAATGTGATCGATCCAAAAGGGTAATGCTTTGATACTGTCAATAGTACATAATGTGATCGATCCAATGAGGATATTGCTTATATACTATCAATAGTACATAATGTGATTGCTCCAATGATGGTATTGCTTGTATACTATCAACAGTACATAATGTGATCGATCCAATGAAGGTATTGCTTATTTACTATCAAGAGTACATAATGTGATTGCTCCAATGAGGGTATTGCTTGTATACTATTAACAGTACATAATGTGATCGATCCAATGAGGGTATTGCTTATATACTATCAATAGTACATAATGTGATTGCTCCAATGAGGGTATTGCTTGTATACTATCAACAGTACATAATGTGATCGATCCAATGAGGGTATTGCTTATATACTATCAACAGTACATACTGTGATTGCTCCAATGAGGGTATTGCTTATATCCTATCAATAGTATATAATGTGATCGATCCAATGAGGGTATTGCTTATATACTATCAACAGTACATAATGTGATCGATCCAATGAGGATATTGCTTATATTGCTTATATACTATCAATAGTTCATAATGTGATCGACCCAATGAGAGTATTGCTTATATACTATCAACAGTACATAATGTGATAGATCCAATGAGGGTATTGCTTATATACTATCAGCAGGACATAATGTGATCGATCCAATGAGGATATTGCTTATATACTATCAATAGTACATAATGTGATCGATCTAATGAGTGTATTGCTTATATACTATCAACAGTACACAATGTGATCGATCCAATGAGGGTATTGCTTATATACTATCAATAGTACATAATGTGTTCGACCCAATGAGGGTATTGCTTATATACTATCAATAGCACATTATGTGATCGACCCAATGAGGGTATTGCTTATATACTATCAACAGTACATAATGTGATCGATCCAATGAGGGTATTGCTTATATACTATCAATAGTACATAATGTGATCGATCCAATGAGGATATTGCTTATATACTATCAACAGTACATAATGTGATAGATCCAATGAGGATATTGCTTATATACTATCAACAGTACATAATGTGATCGATCCAATGAGGTTATTGCTTATATACTATCAATAGTACATAATGTGATCGACCCAATGAAGGTATTGCTTATATACTATCTACAGCATATATTGTGATCGAGCCAATGAAGTTATTGCTTATATACTATCAACAGTACATAATGTGATCGATGCAATGAGGATATTGCTTATATACTATCAATAGTACATAATGTGATCGACCCAATGAGGGTATTGTTTATATACTATCAACAGTACATAATGTGATCGATCCAATGAGGGTATTGCTTATATACTATCAACAGTACATAATGTGATCGATCCAATGAGGGTATTGCTTATATACTATCAATAGTACATAATGTGATTGCTTCAACTAGTCTATTGCTTATATAATATCAATAGTACATAATGTGATCGATCCAATGAGGGTATTGCTTATATACTATCAATAGTACATAATGTGATTACTCCAATTAGTCTATTGCATATATACTATCAATAGTACATAATGTGATCGACCCAATGAGGATATTGCTTATATACTATCAACAGTACATAATGTGATCGACCCAATGAGGGTATTGCTTATATACTATCAACAGTACATAATGTGATTGCTCCAATGAGTGTGACGCTTATATACTATCAACAGGACATAATGTGATCGACCCAATGACGGTATTGCTTATATACTATCAATAGTACATAATGTGATCAATCCAATGAGGGTATTGCTTATATACTATCAATAGTACATAATGTGATCGACCCAATGAGGGTATTGCTTATATACTAACAATAGTACATAATGTGATTGGTCCAATGAGGGTGTTGCTTATATACTATCAATAGGACATAATATAATTGCTCCAATGAGGGTATTGCTTGTATACTATCAACAGTACATAATGTGATCGATCCAATGAGGGTATTGCATATATACTATCAATAGTACATAATGTGATTGCTCCAATGAGGGTATTGCTTGTATACTATCAACAGTACATAATGTGATCGATCCAATGAGGGTATTGCTTATATACTATCAACAGTACATACTGTGATTGCTCCAATGAGGGTATTGCTTATATACTATCAATAGTACATAATGTGATCGACCCAATGAGGGTATTGCTTGTATGCTATCAACAGTACATAATGTGATCGACCCAATGAGGGTATTGCTTGTATACTATCAACAGTACATAATGTGATCGATCCGATGAGTGTATTGCTTATATACTATCAATAGTACATAATGTGATCGACCCAATGAGGGTATTGCTTCTATACTATCAATAGTACATAATGTGATCGACCCAATGAGGGTATTGCTTATATACTATCAACAGTACATAATGTGATCGACCCAATAAGGGTAATGCTTATATAGTATCAATAGTATATAATGTGATCGATCCAATGAGGGTATTGCTTATATACTATCAATAGTACATAATGTGATTGCTCCAATTAGTCTATTGCATATATACTATCAATAGTACATAATGTGATCGACCCAATGAGGATATTGCTTATATACTATCAACAGTACATAATGTGATCGACCCAATGAGGGTATTGCTTATATACTATCAACAGTACATAATGTGATTGCTCCAATGAGTGTGACGCTTATATACTATCAACAGGACATAATGTGATCGACCCAATGACGGTATTGCTTATATACTATCAATAGTACATAATGTGATCGATCCAATGAGGGTATTGCTTATATACTATCAATAGTACATAATGTGATCGACCCAATGAGGGTATTGCTTATATACTAACAATAGTACATAATGTGATTGGTCCAATGAGGGTATTGCTTATATACTATCAATAGGACATAATGTAATTGCTCCAATGAGGGTATTGCTTGTATACTATCAACAGTACATAATGTGATCGATCCAATGAGGGTATTGCATATATACTATCAATAGTACATAATGTGATTGCTCCAATGAGGGTATTGCTTGTATACTATCAACAGTACATAATGTGATCGATCCAATGAGGGTATTGCTTATATACTATCAACAGTACATACTGTGATTGCTCCAATGAGTATATTGCTTATATACTATCAATAGTACATAATGTGATCGACCCAATGAGGGTATTGCTTGTATGCTATCAACAGTACATAATGTGATCGACCCAATGAGGGTATTGCTTGTATACTATCAACAGTACATAATGTGATCGATCCGATGAGTGTATTGCTTATATACTATCAATAGTACATAATGTGATCGACCCAATGAGGGTATTGCTTCTATACTATCAATAGTACATAATGTGATCGACCCAATCAGGGTATTGCTTATATACTATCAACAGTACATAATGTGATCGACCCAATAAGGGTAATGCTTATATAGTATCAATAGTATATAATGTGATCGATCCAATGAGGGTATTGCTTATATACTATCAACAGTACATAATGTGATCGATCCAATGAGGGTATTGCTTATATAGTATCAATAGTATATAATGTGATTGATCCAATGAGGTTAATGCTTTGATACTGTCAATAGTACATAATGTGATCGATCCAATGAGGGTATTGCTTTGATACTGTCAATAGTACATAATGTGATCGATCCAATGAGGGTATTGCCTATATACTATCAACAGTACATAATGTGATCGATCCAATGAGGGTATTGCTTATATACTATCAATAGTACGTAATGTGATTGATCCAATGAGGTTAGTGCTTTGATACTGTCAATAGTACATAATGTGATCGATCCAATGAGGGTATTGCTTTGATATTGTCAATAGTACATAATGTGATCGATCCAATGAGGGTAATGCTTTGATACTGTCAATAGTACATAATGTGATCGATCCAATGAGGGTATTGCTTTGATACTGTCAATAGTACATAATGTGATCGATCCAATGAGGATATTGCTTATATACTATCAACAGTACATAATGTGATCGATCCAAAAGGGTAATGCTTTGATACTGTCAATAGTACATAATGTGATCGATCCAATGAGGATATTGCTTATATACTATCAATAGTACATAATATGATTGCTCCAATGAGGGTATTGCTTGTATACTATCAACAGTACATAATGTGATCGATCCAATGAGGGTATTGCTTATTTACTATCAAGAGTACATAATGTGATTGCTCCAATGAGGGTATTGCTTGTATACTATCAACAGTACATAATGTGATAGATCCAATGAGGGTATTGCTTACATACTATCAGCAGGACATAATGTGATCGATCCAATGAGGGTATTGCTTATATACTATCAATAGTACATAATGTGATCGATCCAATGAGGTTATTGCTTATATACTATCTACAGTACATATTGTGATCGAGCCAATGAAGTTATTGCTTATATACTATCAACAGTACATAATGTGATCGATGCAATGAGGATATTGCTTATATACTATCAATAGTACATAATGTGATCGACCCAATGAGGGTATTGCTTATATACTATCAACAGTTCATAATGTGATCGATCCAATGAGGGTATTGCTTATATACTATCAACAGTACATAATGTGATCGATCCAATGAGGGTATTGCTTATATACTATCAATAGTACATAATGTGATTGCTTCAACTAGTCTATTGCTTATATCCTATCAATAGTACATAATGTGATCGATCCAATGAGGGTATTGCTTATATACTATCAATAGTACATAATGTGATTGCTCCAATTAGTCTATTGCATATATACTATCAATAGTACATAATATGATTGCTCCAATGAGGGTATTGCTTGTATACTATCAACAGTACATAATGTGATCGATCCAATGAGGGTATTGCTTATTTACTATCAAGAGTACATAATGTGATTGCTCCAATGAGGGTATTGCTTGTATACTATTAACAGTACATAATGTGATCGATCCAATGAGGGTATTGCTTATATACTATCAATAGTACATAATGTGATTGCTCCAATGAGGGTATTGCTTGTATACTATCAACAGTACATAATGTGATCGATCCAATGAGGGTATTGCTTATATACTATCAACAGTACATACTGTGATTGCTCCAATGAGGGTATTGCTTATATCCTATCAATAGTATATAATGTGATCGATCCAATGAGGGTATTGCTTATATACTATCAACAGTACATAATGTGATCGATCCAATGAGGATATTGCTTATATTGCTTATATACTATCAATAGTTCATAATGTGATCGACCCAATGAGAGTATTGCTTATATACTATCAACAGTACATAATGTGATAGATCCAATGAGGGTATTGCTTACATACTATCAGCAGGACATAATGTGATCGATCCAATGAGGGTATTGCTTATATACTATCAATAGTACATAATGTGATCGATCCAATGAGTGTATTGCTTATATACTATCAACAGTACATAATGTGATCGATCCAATGAGGGTATTGCTTATATACTATCAATAGTACCTAATGTGTTCGACCCAATGAGGGTATTGCTTATATACTATCAATAGCACATTATGTGATCGACCCAATGAGGGTATTGCTTATATACTATCAACAGTACATAATGTGATCGATCCAATGAGGGTATTGCTTATATACTATCAATAGTACATAATGTGATCGATCCAATGAGGATATTGCTTATATACTATCAACAGTACATAATGTGATAGATCCAATGAGGATATTGCTTATATACTATCAACAGTACATAATGTGATCGATCCAATGAGGTTATTGCTTATATACTATCAATAGTACATAATGTGATCGACCCAATGAGGGTATTGCTTATATACTATCTACAGTACATATTGTGATCGAGCCAATGAAGTTATTGCTTATATACTATCAACAGTACATAATGTGATCGATGCAATGAGGATATTGCTTATATACTATCAATAGTACATAATGTGATCGACCCAATGAGGGTATTGCTTATATACTATCAACAGTACATAATGTGATCGATCCAATGAGGGTATTGCTTATATACTATCAACAGTACATAATGTGATCGATCCAATGAGGGTATTGCTTATATACTATCAATAGTACATAATGTGATTGCTTCAACTAGTCTATTGCTTATACACTATCAATAGTACATAATGTGATCGATCCAATGAGGGTATTGCTTATATACTATCAATAGTACATAATGTGATTGCTCCAATTAGTCTATTGCATATATACTATCAATAGTACATAATGTGATCGACCCAATGAGGATATTGCTTATATACTATCAACAGTACATAATGTGATCGACCCAATGAGGGTATTGCTTATATACTATCAACAGTACATAATGTGATTGCTCCAATGAGTGTGACGCTTATATACTATCAACAGGACATATTGTGATCGACCCAATGACGGTATTGCTTATATACTATCAATAGTACATAATGTGATCGATCCAATGAGGGTATTGCTTATATACTATCAATAGTACATAATGTGATCGACCCAATGAGGGTATTGCTTATATACTAACAATAGTACATAATGTGATTGGTCCAATGAGGGTATTGCTTATATACTATCAATAGGACATAATGTAATTGCTCCAATGAGGGTATTGCTTGTACACTATCAACAGTACATAATGTGATCGATCCAATGAGGGTATTGCATATATACTATCAATAGTACATAATGTGATTGCTCCAATGAGGGTATTGCTTGTTTACTATCAACAGTACATAATGTGATCGATCCAATGAGGGTATTGCTTATACTATCAACAGTACATAATGTGATTGCTCCAATGAGGGTATTGCTTATATACTATCAATAGTACATAATGTGATCGACCCAATGAGGGTATTGCTTGTATGCTATCAACAGTACATAATGTGATCGACCCAATGAGGGTATTGCTTGTATACTATCAACAGTACATAATGTGATCGATCCGATGAGTGTATTGCTTATATACTATCAATAGTACATAATGTGATCGACCCAATGAGGGCATTGCTTCTATGCTATCAATAGTACATAATGTGATCGACCCAATGAGGGTATTGCTTATATACTATCAACAGTACATAATGTGATCGACCCAATAAGGGTAATGCTTATATAGTATCACTAGTATATAATGTGATCGATCCAATGAGGGTATTGCTTATATACTATCTACAGTACATATTGTGATCGAGCCAATGAAGTTATTGCTTATATACTATCAACAGTACATAATGTGATCGATGCAATGAGGATATTGCTTATATACTATCAATTGTACATAATGTGATCGACCCAATGAGGGTATTGCTTATATACTATCAACAGTACATAATGTGATCGATCCAATGAGGGTATTGCTTATATACTATCAACAGTACATAATGTGATCGATCCAATGAGGGTATTGCTTATATACTATCAATAGTACATAATGTGATTGCTTCAACTAGTCTATTGCTTATATACTATCAATAGTACATAATGTGATCGATCCAATGAGGGTATTGCTTATATACTATCAATAGTACATAATGTGATTGCTCCAATTAGTCTATTGCATATATACTATCAATAGTACATAATGTGATCGACCCAATGAGGATATTGCTTATATACTATCAACAGTACATAATGTGATCGACCCAATGAGGGTATTGCTTATATACTATCAACAGTACATAATGTGATTGCTCCAATGAGTGTGACGCTTATATACTATCAACAGGACATAATGTGATCGACCCAATGACGGTATTGCTTATATACTATCAATAGTACATAATGTGATCGATCCAATGAGGGTATTGCTTATATACTATCAATAGTACATAATGTGATCGACCCAATGAGGGTATTGCTTATATACTAACAATAGTACATAATGTGATTGGTCCAATGAGGGTATTGCTTATATACTATCAATAGGACATAATGTAATTGCTCCAATGAGGGTATTGCTTGTATACTATCAACAGTACATAATGTGATCGATCCAATGAGGGTATTGCATATATACTATCAATAGTACATAATGTGATTGCTCCAATGAGGGTATTGCTTGTATACTATCAACAGTACATAATGTGATCGATCCAATGAGGGTATTGCTTATATACTATCAACAGTACATACTGTGATTGCTCCAATGAGGGTATTGCTTATATACTATCAATAGTACATAATGTGATCGACCCAATGAGGGTATTGCTTGTATGCTATCAACAGTACATAATGTGATCGACCCAATGAGGGTATTGCTTGTATACTATCAACAGTACATAATGTGATCGATCCGATGAGTGTATTGCTTATATACTATCAATAGTACATAATGTGATCGACCCAATGAGGGTATTGCTTCTATACTATCAATAGTACATAATGTGATCGACCCAATGAGGGTATTGCTTCTATACTATCAATAGTACATAATGTGATCGACCAAATAAGGGTAATGCTTATATACTATCAACAGTACATAATGTGATCGACCAAATAAGGGTAATGCTTATATAGTATCAATAGTATATAATGTGATCGATCCAATGAGGGTATTGCTTATATACTATCAAAAGTACATAATGTGATCGATCCAATGAGGGTATTGCTTATATACTATCAACAGTACATAATGTGGTTGCTCCTATTACTCCAATACAATTACACTACTGTGTTGTGTATCAGTAACTATGTCTGGATAACCCGGTAACAATTACACTACTGTGTTATGTATCAGTAACTATGACTGGATAACACGGTAGCAATTACACTACTGTGTTGTGTATCAGTAACTATGACTGGATAACACGGTAGCAATTACACTACTGTGTTGTGTACTAGTAACTTTGACTGGATAACCCGGTAACAATTACACTACTGCCTTGTGTATCAGTAACTACGTCAAGTTAACCCGGTAGCAATTACACTACTGTGTTGTGTATCAGTAACTATGACTGGATAACCCGGTAACAATTACACTACTGTGTTGTGTACCAGTAACTATGACTGGATAACCCGATAGCAATCACACTACTGTGTTGTGTATCAGTAACTATGACTGGATAACACGGTAGCAATTACACTACTGTGTTGTGTATCAGTAACTATGACTAGATAACACGGTAGCAATTACACTACTGTGTTGTGTACTAGTAACTTTGACTGGATAACCCGGTAGCAATTACACTACTGTGTTGTGTGTCGGTAACTATGACTGGTTAACCCGGGAGCAATTACACTACCGTGGTGTGTATCAGTAACTATGACTGGATAAACCGGTAACAATTACACTACTGTGTTGTGTTGTGTTGTGTATCGGTAACTTTGACTGGATAACCGAGTAGCAATTACACTACTGTGGTGTGTATCAGTAACTATGACTGGATACCCGGTAGCAATTATCCTACTGTGTTCTGTATTAGTAACTATGACTGGATAACCTTATAGCAATTACATTACTGTTTTGTGCATCAGTAACTAAGACTAGATAACCCGGTAGCAATTACACTACTGTGTTGTGTATCAGTAACTATGACTGGATAACCCGGTAACAATTACACTACTGTGTTGTGTATCGGTAACTTTGACTAGATAAACCAGTAGCAATTACACTACTGTGTTGTATATCAGTAACTATGACTGGATAACCCGGTAGCAATTACACTACTGTGTTGTGTATCGGTAACTATGACTGGTTAACCCGGGAGCAATTACACTACTGTGGTGTGTATCAGTAACTATGACTGGATAACCCGGTAACAATTACACTACTGTGTTGTGTTGTGTATCGGTAACTTTGACTGGATAACCCAGTAGCAATTACATTACTGTGTTGTATATCAGTAACTATGACTGGATAACACGGTAGCAATTATACTATTGTGTTGTATATCAGTAACTATGACTGGATAACCCGGTAGCAATTACACTACTGTGGTGTGTATCAGTAACTATGACTGGATAACCCGGTAGCAATTACACTACTGTGGTGTGTATCGGTAACTATGACTAGATAACCCGGTAGCAATTACACTGCTGTGTTGTATATCAGTAACTATGACTGGATAACCCGGTAGTAATTACACTACTGTGTTGTGTATCAGTAACTATGACTGGATAACCCGGTAGCAATTACACTGCTGTGTTGTATATCAGTAACTATGACTGGATAACCCGGTAGCAATTACACTACTGTGTTGTATATCAGTAACTATGACTGGATAACCCGGTAGTAATTACACTACTGTGTTGTGTATCAGTAACTATGACTAGATAACCCGGTAGCAATTACACTGCTGTGTTGTATATCTGTAACTATGACTGGATAACCCGGTAGCAATTACACTACTGTGTTGTATATCAGTAACTATGACTGGATAACCCGGTAGTAATTACACTACTGTGTTGTGTATCAGTAACTATGACTGCATAACCTTATAGCAATTACACTACTGCTTTGTGTATCAGTAACTATGACTGGATAACCCGGTAGCAATTACACTACTGTGGTGTGTATCAGTAACTATGACTGGATAACCCGGTAGCAATTACACTACTGTGTTTTGTATCAGTAACTATGACTGCATAACCTTATAGCAATTACACTACTGTGTTGTGTATCAGTAACTATGACTGCATAACCTTATAGCAACTACACTACTGCTTTGTGTATCAGTAACTATGACTGGATAACCCGGTAGCAATTACACTACTGTTTTGTGTATCAGTAACTATGACTAGATATCCCGGTAGCAATTACACTACTGTGGTGTGTATCAGTATCTATGACTGGATAACCCGGTAACAATTACACTACTGTGTTGTGTATCAGTAACTGTGACTTGGTAACCCGGTAGCAATTACACTACTGTGTTGTGTATCAGTAACTATGACTAGATAACACGGTAGCAATTACACTACTGTGGTGTGTATCAGTAACTATGACTGGATAACTACGGTAGCAATTACACTACTGTGGTGTGTATCGGCAACTATGACTGGATAACCCGGTAACAATTACACTACTGTGTTGTGTATCAGTAACTGTGACTGGATAACCCGGTAGCAATTACACTACTGTGTTGTGTATCAGTAACTATGACTAGATAACACGGTAGCAATTACACTACTGTGGTGTGTATCAGTAACTATGACTAGATAACACGGTAGCAATTACACTACTGTGTTGTGTTGTGTATCGGTAACTATGACTGGATAACCCGATAGCAATCACACTACTGTGGTGTGTATCAGTAACTATGACTGGATAACCCGGTACCAATTACACTACTGTGGTGTGTATCAGTAACTACGACTGGATAACACGGTAGCAATTACACTACTGTGGTGTGTATCAGTAACTATGACTGGATAACCCGGTATCAATTACACTACTGTGGTGTGTATCAGTAACTATGACTGGATAACCCGGTAGCAATTACACTACTGTGGTGTGTATCAGTAACTATGACTGGATAACCCGGTAGCAATTACACTACTGTGGTGTGTATCAGTAACTATGACTGGATAACCCGGTAGCAATTACACTACTCTGTTGTGTATCAGTAATAACCAGGTAGCAATTACACTACTGTGTTGTGTATCAGTAATAACCAGTTAGCAATTACACTACTGTGTTGTGTTTCAGTAATAACCAGGTAGCAATTACACTACTGTGTTGTGTATCAGTAATAACCAGGTAGCAATTACACTACTGTGTTGTGTATCAGTAATAACCAGGTAGCAATTACACTACTGTGTTGTGTATCAGTAACTCTGACTGGATAACACGGTAGCAATTACTCTACTGTGTTGTGTACTAGTAACTTTGACTGGATAACCCGGTAACAATTACACTACTGTGTTGTGTATCAGTAACTATGACAAGTCAACCCGGTAGCAATTACACTACTGTGTTATGTATCAGTAACTATGACTGGATAACTCAGAAGCAATTACACTACTGTGTTGTGTATCAGTAACTATGACTGGATAACCCGGTAACAATTACACTACTGTGTTGTGTACCAGTAACTATGACTGGATAACCCGATAGCAATCACACTACTGTGTTGTGTATCAGTAACTATGACTGGATAACACGGTAGCAATTACACTACTGTGGTGTGTATCAGTAACTATGACTGGATAACCCGGTATCAATTACACTACTGTGGTGTGTATCAGTAACTATGACTGGATAACCCGGTAGCAATTACACTACTGTGGTGTGTATCAGTAACTATGACTGGATAACCCGGTAGCAATTACACTACTGTGGTGTGTATCAATAACTATGACTGGATACCCGGTAGCAATTATCCTACTGTGTTCTGTATCAGTAACTATGACTGGATAACCTCATAGCAATTACATTACTGTTTTGTGTATCAGTAACTATGACTAGATAACCCGGTAGCAATTACAATACTGTGTTGTGTATCAGTAACTATGACTGGATAACCCGGTAACAATTACAATACTGTGTTGAGTATCGGTAACTTTGACTGGATAACCCAGTAGCAATTACACTACTGTGTTGTATATCAGTAACTATGACTGGATAACCCGGTAGCAATTACACTACTGTGTTGTGTATCGGTAACTATGACTGGTTAACCCGGGAGCAATTACACTACTGTGGTGTGTATCAGTAACTATGACTGGATAACCAGGTAACAATTACACTACTGTGTTGTGTTGTGTATCGGTAACTTTGACTGGATAACCCAGTAGCAATTACAATACTGTGTTGTATATCAGTAACTATGACTGGATAACACGGTAGCAATTATACTACTGTGTTGTATATCAGTAACTATGACTGGATAACCCGGTAGCAATTACACTACTGTGGTGTGTATCAGTAACTATGACTGGATAACCTTATAGTAATTACACTACTGTTTTGTGTATCATTAACTATAACTAGATAACCCGGTAGCAATTACACTACTGTGGTGTGTATCAGTAACTATGACTGGATAACTACGGTAGCAATTACACTACTGTGGTGTGTATCGGTAACTATGACTGGATAACCCGGTAACAATTACACTACTGTGTTGTGTATCAGTAACTATGACTGGATAATCCGGTAGCAATTACACTACTGTGTTGTGTATCAGTAACTATGACTGGATAACCCGATAGCAATTACACTACTGTGTTGTGTATCAGTAACTATGACTGGATAACACGGTAGCAATCACACTACTGTGTTGTGTATCAGTAACTATGACTGGATAACCCGATAGCAATTATACTACTGTGTTGTATATCGGTTAATAATATGTATTAGTGAATTCATTGTGACAGTTGATAACAGGTGAAAATTTACTCATGTGGGAGCACAGAATTTCACTACCTATGAAAGCGGTAAAAGACTGTTGAATAGTGTTCACTATAACAAGTAATCAGCGAAAATTATGTTTTTTTTTCAACTTGTTTTGTTTGATCGTTTTTAAAGGCAGTCAATTTAGAAATGAAAACAAAGTCACTTTGAATTATTGATGAAAGAGACAAAATCATTAACATGATTTAGTGTTTTTGCATGAAAGCAATGGAACATCAATTAATTTGCTATGTATGAGAAACATAAATGTTTGATATCGACTTGGCATGGAGAAAACAATTAAGGTTGTATCGTCTAAAACACGACTATTTATCGTCCTTTCGGTAAACTCATTAAAGCGTCGGGAATACGCGTTCAATATTAAACTTTGAAAAACGTATGTGCGATAACATGCCACGAGAATGCCAATTATAATAATTGTAAAATTATAGAGTCGTTAGTTGCCAAGGGTTATTATTAATTTAATCATTCCACCCAGCACTGCAATATATACTAATCAATCGTTATATAAATCAGTTATATCCATATGCAATGTATGTTCACTGTCGTTTTTGTACTTCATTTCACTCATATGAAAGTCATAAAAAGGTTCTTGGCGACAATACGATATAATCCATTGAACGTCGTCATTTTGGAACAACATTTTTCATATTTTTCTCAATTTTTCTATCATTTTTCAATAATTTTGAACGAAATGGACATACTTGCTTCTTGGTTACACGTCTTCATCAACAATTTTGGGAAAATATTGAAAAAAAACACTTTGTTATGACTTTTTTACGCAAGGTGACAAAAGTCGTCTTTGGCGTACTAAGGAGTAACTTCATTTCATTTGCGTTGTACTTAATAACAGCGTTTGAACACTTAGTTCTTATTTCCATGCTGTGAAAATAACTAATCCGGACAGAGACTCATTTTACAATTGTCGGGATGCTTTCAGGGGGTTTTCACCTGTCCCTTGAGATGCGGTAGTAGAGAGATTTGGGCGGCGAGCGTGATAGTGTGTATGTCGACCCTGGCTTACTTGTGTGTGCTCAAGTCAGCACAACGCAGCAGCATGTAAAGTGCAAAATATAGATAACTCAGATTATGGCGTTGTTAAATTAGTCAAAGGAAGAAATATCACTAGGTCGGACATCGCGAGTATTACGAATACCCTACTTTATATAGCGCGTGTGAAACGCTACCATAAAATGAAGCTAAATTAAAACGATTCCCGTTCTGTACTGTTCTGTAATAGCTGCCATCTGGTAACGTAAACGTCAATGAAGATGCATTTGGATGGCATTAAGTGTCTTTTGATCTGACGCTCCAACTGGAAAATCATCCATTAATTTATTTATGGCGATGCATAATTTATGCCCACATTACGTCCCTGTAGTACACCTACGTAGCATACACATACAATAAAAAGCGGTATTCCACCTAGCGGGCTAAACTCAAATATAGCGGTGATATGAAGACGAGTCTTATCAATGCACACTACAATGATGAATGGAACGACCATGTTTGTAACCGATATCCTTTTAATTAAATTCATGTCGCAGATGAAGACGATTGGTCGTTGCAACTGTATATATTCACTAAATTATTGCCATGTATTTAACATATTACCCCCGTACGCAGGGATCACAGCTGAACGATCGCCGAGTAGCATATATTGTAAATAATAAACGTTTATAGCGATACAATGACATGTGTGCATTTGAAGTATCAGTTTAGTTTGAACTATTTTGTTAATATTATAAATTAATGGATAATCACGCCAATAAATTAAAAATTAATCTAATAAAACAAAGCATCGTCGGTCTTGGCGATAGTGGCGTACAATAGCCTACAATCTAAGCACCATGCAATGAATGTTTATTTTATTGGTCCCTGTATTATATGTGCTTAGATAACGTTTAACCATTTACAAAAGAACGCATTTGCTTTGAAGAGAGAGAGAGAGAGAGAGAGAGAGAGAGAGAGAGAGAGAGAGAGAGAGAGAGAGAGAGAGAGAGAGAGAGAGAGAGAGAGAGAAGACTGATATGGATTACCAATCCGAAATAATATACGGATGTAAACAAATATGACTGAGACGGTGTGACTCAGTATCGTGCCACAGGAAGAGTAGCGATGTGGGTAGTCAGCTGCACCTGCTCCCAACAGCCAGCATGCTCAAAACACGCGATTCCTGCTACTACTGATTGAATCTGAAACCTATGTGCGCAGCGAATAAAAATATACAAATCACTGAGAAGTCAAGTGTAACATTGGCGAATGATGTCGAGCGATGTGGCCTTATTTTAAGCACAACAATATCGCTTAATTCGCCAAATATTGAGAGTATCTGATATACTCCTTTGGGGGCTCGAATGCGTGTAGTTAGAGGCAGTACGTGTTCAGTTACCCACTCCGATACTTAATCCGCTTCTATTGAATGTTATGCCGTCTTTCAATGACAGAGCGACTCAAGTTGGTGTACTATCAAAATAGTGCAATAACGGCTTATACATTGTTTGTATTGATACATACACGAAACATATGTGCACAAATTTATTTATTTATTTATTTATTTATTTATTTATTTATTTATTTATTTATTTATTTATTTATTTATTTATTTATTTATTTATTTATTTATTTATTTATTTATTTATTTATTTATTTATTTATTTATTTATTTATTTATTTATTTATTTATCACAGAGAACACATATATCTCACTTAAACACATAAACAACACCCGACAACACGTAACAGATATCGTATTCACCCAACACATTGATAGGGTCACTATATGAACGATAATAAAATGAAAACCTTCGACAAATGAAGTAGATGGTTCGAATATCTTTCTGACATTTGGACGTTGTCTGTCCTGCTAGTATATCACATTGTTGAAATACACTAGAAGCGCGTTCGTACTTACTTAATATCACATTTTTGACAAATTGCGTGTGTTGAAGTGACGTCATCATACTAGATCTATCGATATTACCTCGCCACATCTTATGTGTCGGTATGGTTTATGCTTGGTGCTAGTGCCGTCTTCTAACCATTCATAGTGTCATTATATGGGGATGCTTATATTGGCTTTAGCTTCGAATCACAGGGGATTTGTCTTGTTTGTTTTATTAGCAACGCTGCTCGTTGTTTTTGATTTAGTTAAATAACATTCCCCTGTCACCTTAGCTTAAAATGAGTTAAATGGAGTCAACATGACAATGCACTCTCTTCAACTCCTCTAAGGAACGTTATCGATGCTTCAGTGAGGTTAACATCAGATGCTATCATGAATGCCATTCAATACAATGAGTGTTAGAACACGGATGTTTAAAGCTGTCGACAATGTTTAATGGCCACATATGAGAACATAACGCCTCTCCCATCAGTACCATCGCCAGAGCAGGAAATGTCGCTAGCATGAGAACATAGCGTTCCTTCCATCAGTCCCATTGTCTGAGTAGGAAATATCGATAACATGAAAATATAACGCCTCTCCCATCAGTTCCATTGTCATACTAGAATACTAGTATGTAGCTTTCATGAAAACGTAACGTTCCTTCCATCAGACCCATTGTCAAAGTGGGAAATGTCCTTAACACAAAAGCATAACGCCCCTTCAATCAATCCCATTGTTGGAGTAGGAAATGAAGCAGACATAAAAACAGAACGTCTTTTTCGCCAGTTCCATTGTCAAACTGTGAAATGTTCCTAACACAACTTCACAACCCCTCTTCCATCAGTCCCATTACAAGAATAGGAAATATTGCTAACACGAAAACATAACGCCCTTTCATCAGTCACTGTTAGAGTAGGAAATGTCGCTTTCATTAAAACGAACATGGGACAGTTTAAATGAACGGTAGTTTTGTAATAAGCAATTGTAATATTACATCAAACAAAGTGAGATATTTAAGTTAGTGCATTGTATCGCACATATTAATAATGTTGTATGATGAGGACATCCATATAACAGTCTCTCGGTTCCTGTAACACATTGCCTCCCTTCTCCCACTTAGTATTACCTCTCACTAGTTGTTCATTTCGTTCATTTAACTCTTGATGAATTGCGATTGGTCAAACCTCGCTGCAGAATGAAAGTCGTTAGACAAATTTGTCTTGTGAGAACACAAGCCATTAAGTGGCAGGACATCATGCTTTCACCAATCAATACGTGTTTTATATGGTTAAACGAATTGCCTGTATGCATTATTGCTGTCTTACCGGTAACTTGATTTACGTTAACGAGTGAGTGTGAACTCTATGTCATCAATCGACCTATTATCGGCCAGAGTTGGACTATTTATTTAAAGTAAATTATTGTGTGTTTTTTGTTTCTTTTTGTTAATCCAGATAACTAAGAATTGAAATTTAAATATAATGATGAACTTACAGTCAATGCCAACATTTGAAGAACACTAAAAACATCGGAGTTAGAACACGACACCAAAGACCGGTATGGGAACTAGAACACAGCATTGAACACACGGCCACCATCGGAATTATAACACGGAACTGAACACACGACTAACATCCGAACTAGAACACGAAACTGAACACACAGCCATCATCGGAACTAGAACACAGCATTGAACACACGACCACCATCGAAATTATAACATGGAACTGAACACACGACTAACATCGGAACTAGAACACGGAACTGAACACAAGACATCATCGGAATTAGAACACATAACTGAACACACAGACATCATCGGAACTAGAACACGGTACCGAATTAGAAGGGAACACAAGAACATCATCGGAACTAGAACACAGCATTGAACACACGACCACCATCGGAATTATAACATGGAACTGAACACATGACTGACATCAGAACTAGAACACGGCATTGAACATACGATCACCATCGGAATTAAAACATGGAACTGAACATACGACTAACATCGGAACTAGAACACTGCAATTCCCAATATAAATCTACTGGTAGTATTCTAGAATGAACGTTAATAATTCTACCATTTTTGTTTTTCTTTATCCCATGTATGCATTTTTTCTAGTGCGTTTTGTCTACAAACAAAAAAGACGCCACTGAATAATAGTATGTTTTTTACGATTATATTACGATTGTCTGTAACATTTTTATGTTTGGGGGAAAATTATTAAATTTATATGTACTATTGTTTTCATTTTCTTTCACTTGACAAAACAAGTTTCATTCAAATCAGCTGTGATTGGCTAAAATAATGCCGCCTGGCATCGCCGTGTATTCCGCGAGCGTGCATATAGCCAATGGAGACCAAATTACACAGTGACATACACACACATCTTCTATAATTGCTCAAATCAGTCATAGTCAAATAACAATACGTACTTATAAATTTAAAAACGTGCATGTCAATCCCAAGTTTATAGAAAAAATAATAAAGGACCCGTATATTTCGCTACTACAGACGGCTCATAGTCTGATAGTTTGTGATCGCACAGATCAATTCCGTAGTCGCAACCATGTTGCAGCTCGATAGAGTTAGCATGGTTGACAGTGTTGAATTGCAAATGCAAAAACACTTAATGTGCACTATGTTTTTTATATATTCTGGTGGATGGCACTAATTTAAAATAGAGGATGTCAGTAAAAGAATATATATTCATAGAAAAAATTATAGCTACACCGTTCTGAAAAAAAATTGTGCTGTTAATAACTAAGTGAAGGTAATACACATATTCTTCAGTTTTCTTACCTTCTTTCGGAGATTCTAAAGGCGAGCCCCTCAGACAAAACTAACTTTAAAAAGAAAACTTCCTACAACTTTGACATGTCCTCGTGGGAACAAGTTTGTGCACTAACAAACCGAAAGAAATCAGGTATACCATAAAAAATATATACTCGTCACAAACAATCACTCGCTAAATGAACTCATCAGAATCCACCTATTCAACTACAAAATAGTAAAATTCTGTCCGCTGCAAACTAGAGATTCAAAATAAAATTTCAACAAAATACAGCCATACAAAGACAATGTAGCTGGTTCACGCAAGTGCATGCAAATTATTATTCAACAAGCAGAGCCATGTTTGACATATGTTTGGTACACCCGGCAAAAGATGTATGAGGGTGAAGTAGTAGCCACATTTGAAACAGTTACTGAGACGAACAATAATTTCGACATTTCTTCTAATTATTTTGAATTCACGGTAATTTGCTAGTATCACGTGATCTACATGATTACAACAATTATTACTTTGTCAGAAAAGCTGTTTAATTATGGCATAGATCATCAATATTAGGCTTTGGTTGATAAACTATTCATTTTTTAGAGTAACTTTTCGAAACAAATTAATGTTATTATTAAATTAGTATCATTATTAAATCTTTATCGTAGAATATAAAGTGAATAATCTCATATACCTCGTACTAAAAAAATAACGAAAAACATATAAAAAGAAATTACATTTAAATTGAATACACTAAAGTAGCTGCGGCGTATAGATAAGTTGACGTTACAGAGCATAAAACTCGGAACATAAATGCGCGTCAGATGTTAAAAGCACTACAACGATTCTATTATCACTTTTAGTAAGACAAGTATAAAGTGAAAAAAAGGATGTTACGTCTAAGGGCGTCAAATTGTAGAAATGTTACAGTATACGAACATACCACTAGCACAGTGCCGGCCCAGAAATACTAGTAAACTAACCGCATTATTATACGCAACACGGAGATCATTAATACCTTTATGAATATGTTGAAACATACTTGTTTGCGCGAAAGGTTCGGAACAATGTAATGTTAACGTCACAACTGCAACTAAAATAATCGAAGCAGAATATTGGCTCTGTCGTAGAATGAACGAATCTGTCTTTTTATGATTCCATCATCCATACATGCACGTAAAATTACTAACTTATAAATAAAATGTGGAATTTTAATCTTTTAGTGCCAAGGTCAATGTTTGTCTTTCACAAATCTGCGTAATTGTTTTCTGTCTGATTACACTATTTTGGTCAAATATAAACGTTGGAATTATACAAATTACATAAAAATATGTAAAATATTAGGCGGAAATAATTGTAGCATTCAAATGAGTAATCATCAGAATTTCTCTCTAATTCAAAAACGATTCATGACAACCCTGAGAGTTGATTCCCGAATTACCGACAGACGCGATGTAATTCTATTTGCGCATGCGTAACCTACCAGGCAACGGTCAAGGGTAGGACAGAAATATAAAAAAGTGAAAAAAAAAAAAAAATATGCAACCCCGGAAGAAGTCAGTGGCATATTTAAAACAGATAGCAGAGTGAGAATGGGAAGATATAGCTAGAAGCACAATATAATATAGCTGAGAAAAGTGGATCGTCAGTTGAAAAAGATGATTTTTTCATAGAAAGAGGAGTGAAAAAGAGATGGTACGTGTGTGTTTCGCCGAGTAAATATGACCGTGACATTGTTTTTTAACTCCCAAAATTTGCCCTAAAAGTATCACACTATAGCCAGTGATAATTTGCACGTTCGTTTTTCTTGCTTTTCAGAGGCTGATACGAGTTAGTTGAAAGAAGATAGCCCTTTTATTTTATGTGATGTTTCACGCAGCGAGTTGGAAACACGGACGAGCGGTGTACTGCGGCTGTGCGTTTATAGGTCCTACCCTCCGGCTTGTTTACGTTAGGTCACGCAATATGCGCAAGCGCACAAACGATAAACGCTTGAACGCAATCAATTCGGGAATTTTAACAAATATTGTAGTCACCTTGAATGTTTAACCTATTCTTGCGCATTATTTTATCATGTATTTGTGAAAATAAAGATAAATAACTAAAACACCATAAATGTCATAAATCAGATGATCCTGTTTCATGATATCCAATTTAATATTATTGCGGCTCCACCTCAATCATATTGATTGAATTTTATGAAGAAATTCGGAATAAATAAAAATCAAACTTTGCCAGAGGGCGATACAGTTTAATTCCGAATATCAAAGCTTAGAATATGGAAGCGTTCCAAGGTCTGTGATATCTAATGACAGAGCATGAATGGTTCAATCTGGTGCTAAATTTATTGGCAATAATACAATATTTCGCAATCATTCACAAAAATAATTTACTTGTTGAAATTGGCCGTGATACTGAAATAAACGAATCGTTTTTGTTAATAATTATTTTATGTTTCAATGTACAAATACCCGATATTATAAATAGCAATAGAAAAGCTCGATAGGTTTTTCAATTGTTTTCTCTCACATCAGTCTTATTGTTTCCATATGTACTGTCCGTGGAATGTTCAAGAGGTTCAACCCTCATAATATCGTGCCCCGGTTCCCTATGTCATCCATGCGTGACAACACAGGTAAATTATCATCCTACGGATGACCATGACATTTTGTAACTACGCGCTGAATTTGAGTCAAAACTTTGAATTTCTGAAGGGATTGTTGTGTGTAAAAGAGCGGAAGAAGTTATGGGTTCCCCGGTGACGCTACGTCACGTCAGACTTCATGCATTTTTTAATATACACCGCCCTTTACACCCAGTCGGTGGTCTCGTAAATTATCAAATAAATGTGTATTTGATAATAAAGTGAAATATTTGGAATAAAAATGTTATGTCTATCTCCACAGACCCAGCATTTCGTCGGATCGTATCGTAGCGTGTGTGGGGACACGCAAATGCGACTCAAATGACACGAGCGGTGATTGCGATAACATCATATGATTAACCGCCATTGTGCAGATTAATATGGTCGTACGCCATTCTTATGTCTAAATATTTACTCGACTTGCGTTGGTTTCTCGAATTGTGTTATCAATGATGCAAACTATTGACCGGTATTTGACTGGGATAACGAACCACACGACGTTTTGATGTGTTGGTGCGTCTTAAGATAACAATTGGATATGTGTTGGTGCGTTTTAAGATAACAATTGGATATGTGTTGGTGCGTCTTAAGATAACAATTGGATATGTGTTGGTGCGTCTTAAGATAACAATTGGATATGTGTTGGTGCGTTTTAAGATAACAATTGGATATGGTGTTGGTGCGTCTTAAGATAACAATTTAATGTGCTGGTGTGTCTTAAGATAACAATTGGATATGTGTTGGTGTGTCTTAAGATAACAATTGGATATTTGTTGGTGCGTCTTAAAATAACAATTGGATATTGGTTGGTGCGTCTTAAGATGACAATTGGATATGTGTTGGTGCGTCTTAAGATAACAATTGGATATGTGTTGGTGTGTTATAAGATAACAATTGGATATGTGTTGGTGCGTCTTAAGATAACAATTTGATATGTGTTGGTGTGTCTTAAGATAACAATTAGATATGTGTTGGTGCGTCTTAAGATAACAATTGGATATGTGTTGGTGCATCTTAAGATAACAATTTGATATGTGTTGGTGCATCTTAAGATAACAATTGGATATGTGTTGGTGCGTCTTAAGATAACAATTGGATATGTGTTGGTGCGTCTTAAGATAACAATTTGATATGTGTTGGTGTGTCTTAAGATAACAATTAGATATGTGTTGGTGCGTCTTAAGATAACAATTGGATATGTGTTGGTGCGTCTTAAGATAACAACTAGATATGTGTTGGTGCGTCTTAAGATAACAATTGGATATGTGTTGGTGTGTCTTAAGATAACAATTGGATATGTGTTGGTGTGTCTTAAGATAACAATTCGATATGTGTTGGTGCGTCTTAAGATAACAATTGGATATGTGTTGGTGCGTCTTAAGATAACAATTAGATATGTGTTGGTGTGTCTTAAGATAACAATTGGATATGTGTTGGTGCGTCTTAAGATAACAATTGGATATGTGTTGGTGCGTCTTAAGATAACAATTAGATATGTGTTGGTGCGTCTTTAGATAACAATTGGATATGTGTTGGTGTGTTTTAAGATAACAATTGGATATGTGTTGGTGCGTCTTAAGATAACAATTAGATATGTGTTGGTGCGTCTTTAGATAACAATTGGATATGTGTTGGTGTGTCTTAAGATAACAATTGGATATGTGTTGGTGTGTCTTAAGATAACAATTGGATATGTGTTGGTGCGTCTTAAGATAACAATTGGATATGTGTTGGTGCGTCTTAAGATAACAATTAGATATGTGTTGGTGCGTCTTTAGATAACAATTGGATATGTGTTGGTGCGTCTTAAGATAACAATTGGATATGTGTTGGTGCGTCTTAAGATAACAATTAGATATGTGTTGGTGCGTCTTTAGATAACAATTGGATATGTGTTGGTGTGTTTTAAGATAACAATTGGATATGTGTTGGTGCGTCTTAAGATAACAATTGGATATGTGTTGGTGCGTCTTAAGATAACAATTGGATATGTGTTGGTGCATCTTAAGATAACAATTGGATATGTGTTGGTGCGACTTATAATATCAATTGGATATGTGTTGGTGCGTCTTAAGATAACAATTGGATATGTGTTGGTACGTCTTAAGATAACAATTGGATATGTGTTGGTGCGTCTTAAGATAACAATTCGATATGTGTTGGTGCGTCTTAAGATAACAATTGGATATGTGTTGGTGCATCTTAAGATAACAATTGGATATGTGTTGGTGCGTCTTAAGATAACAATTGGATATGTGTTGGTGCGTCTTAAGATAACAATTGGATACGTGTTGGTGCAGCTTAAGATAACAATTGGATATGTGTTGGTGCGTCTTCAGATAACAATTGGATATGGTGTTGGTTCATCTTAAGATAACAATTGGATATGTGTTGGTGCATCTTAAGATAACAATTGGATATGTGTTGGTGCGTCTTAAGATAACAATTAGATATGTGTTGGTGCATCTTAAGATAACAACTGGACATTTGTTGGTGCGTCTTAAGATAACAATTGGATATGTGTTGGTGCGTCTTAAGATAACAATTGGATATGTGTTGGTGCGTCTTAAGATAACAATTGGATATGTGTTGGTGTGTCTTAAGATAACAATTGGATATGTGTTGGTGCGTCTTAAGATAACAATTGGATATGTGTTTGTGCGTCTTAAGATAACAATTGGATATGTGTTGGTGCGTCTTAAGATAACAATTTGATATGTGTTGGTGCGTCTTAAGATAACAATTGAATATGGCGTTGGTGCGTCTTAAGATAAAAATTGGATATGTGTTGGTGCGTCTTAAGATAACAATTGGATATGTGTTGGTGCGTCTTAAGATAACAATTGGATATGTGTTGGTGCGTCTTAAGATAACAATTGGATATGTGTTGGTGCGTCTTAAGATAACAATTGGATATGTGTTGGTGCGTCTTAAGATAACAATTGGATATGTGTTGGTGTGTCTTAAGATAACAATTGGATATGTGTTGGTGCGTCTTAAGATAACAATTGGATATGTGTTTGTGCGTCTTAAGATAACAATTGGATATGTGTTGGTGCGTCTTAAGATAACAATTTGATATGTGTTGGTGCGTCTTAAGATAACAATTGGATATGGCGTTGGTGCGTCTTAAGATAAAAATTGGATATGTGTTGGTGCGTCTTAAGATAACAATTGGATATGTGTTGGTGCGTCTTAAGATAACAATTGGATATGTGTTGGTGCGTTTTAAGATAACAATTGGATATGTGTTGGTGCGTCTTAAGATAACAATTGGATATGTGTTGGTGCGTCTTAAGATAACAATTGGATATGTGTTGGTGCGTCTTAAGATAACAATTGGATATGTGTTGGTGCGTCTTAAGATAACAATTTGATATGTGTTGGTGCGTCTTAAGATAACAATTGGATATGGCGTTGGTGCGTCTTAAGATAACAATTGGATATGTGTTGGTGCGTCTTAAGATAACAATTGGATATGTGTTGGTGTGTCTTAAGATAACAATTGGATATGTGTTGGTGCGTCTTAGGATAACACTTGGATATGTGTTGGTGCGTCTTAAGATAACAATTGGATATGTGTTGGTGTGTCTTAAGATAACAATTGGATATGTGTTGGTGCATCTTAAGATAAAAATTGGATATGTGTTGGTGCGTCTTAAGATAACAATTAGATATGTGTTGGTGCATCTTAAGATAACAATTGGATATGTGTTGGTGCGTCTTAAGATAACAATTGGATATGGCGTTGGTGCGTCTTAAGATAACAATTTGATATGTGTTGGTGCGTCTTAAGATAACAATTGGATATGTATTGGTGCGTCTTAAGATAACAATTGGATATGTGTTGGTGCGTCTTAAGATAACAATTGGATATGTGTTGGTGCGTCTTAAGATAACAATTGGATATGTGTTGGTGCGTCTTCAGATAACAATTGTATATGGCGTTGGTGCGTCTAAAAGTAAACTGATATGATAATTGAAGCAAATCTTTTACTACAGTAGGGCCAGACGTTAGATACAAAAAACACCTTTGGCTGCGTATAAAGCCCTTGTCTCGTGATTATATTGTTGGGCAGAATTCGTTTTTCATTTCAACATCTGTCTTTCATATAGAACTTTTGAAAATATCAGCTAAAACACACGACCATCTCATTTAATATATCTTTTACAATTATTTTTAGAAGGCATAGACACTATTAATTCACGTATTTTTTGGCAAATGGATAACATTAATCATGCATGTAAACTGGGTCCCCAGCCTCCTGAACTGTCTCTCCATAGCGAATTAGCAACGAGTAGATAAAAACACACAGCCGTAGAACGTTTTACTATTACGCTTGTCTGAATGTGTAAGACTACTACCATTGTTGACAAATCACGCCCTACAGCTTTCTCAGCATGGTGCATCCAACATGAACGGAAACACCACGACAGCTTGGTACTTGGTAACAATCAAGGTCACTGGCCACGAGGTTCAAACACTCAAAAACAGTAAAAAAAATTAAATATAAAGAATGAACGTATTATTAATGGAAATAATATCAGTGAATACAATATATTATATTCGCAAGTATAGAGTTACTTTCAATAGAGCGGATATGTGATACCAATACTACTAGATGGTTGCGATGACTTCACGTAGAATAGCAGACAGGGAAAGTTTCTTCCTATTCTAACCTATCATTAGCCTATTGTGTATGGTTTGCTGTAAAGTGTTAATGTTGTGCTATTTTAAAAAAGATGACAGTTTGTCTTGTCGCTATGCTGTTATCAAAAGATAGCCTTAAGATATTTATTCCACTCCCCCCGTACAATGCTTGCCGCTGATATGAACACATCGGCTGGCATTCAAGCGAAAATCACATCAAACCACTTAATGGATCTCCTGCCATATGCCTTCAATTTTCTCGGTAAAGACGTTCGATTCGGCGGCGGCTTCACGTCGTCCGTGACATCGTTCCAGTGGATGGAGACACCCATCAACGGGCACTACAGCAGGAACATATCGGCTTAGACGCGGACAAAGATGTAGCCACTATTCTGCCGTATTAACTGTATGTGTTAATATAGACCGTATTTTTTCATAAGTGTCGTCGGTCTATATAATGGTAGAATTTCCACGCCATATGCACCAATTTCTCTTCAATTAACCGCCGTGTATGATGATCCGCTTTCGACTTTTTGTCACCCGGCGTACAAAAAGACGTGGACAAAGCAGACAAAAGAGGAGCCGTGACAACAAATGCTCCATTAACATAAGGTTCACGGTACTCAACGTGAGGAAACCATTGGAGCCAACATAATAATTTACAATTGGTAATAGTATAGAGAAACAAAAGACTTGTGTACGCCGATATCACATGGACACGTCCAGGGATCACACTGCATTGTCGTTAGCAGGTCTGAAGTAAAAAATCTAAATATTGAATCGTTGAGTTGATACTAAATTTATTTATGAACAATTTATCTATATTTGAAGAATATACTAGTTGGTTTCTGTTGTTGTTGTTGTTGTTGTTGTCTGTTGCGTGGCAACTTATTAAAATTGAGACTGAGAAAATAAATGAAACGTCTGATCATAATTTGCGAGTACCATATTTATGATATATTTATGTTTTTATGATATGTTTACTTTTATTGACTTTTGACCAGGTATCTTCGTATTTACACAGATCGGATTATATTTGTGTATTTGATATTTCTTTTTATATTTTCATTCACTCCTCTTGCCATTCAGTAATCAAATTTAAGTTCATTCAGGGGTTTAAACGGCCATCAATAGAAAGGACGAGACCGCAGGCTAAAGAACAATGAAACGGTCTTCTTAGTCCACCTGCGCCAGCTATGCACTGATGAAAATGACGACCAATCAAAATATAATTTCGCTGTTTGATGACGTCAGTGTGTCACGTGGTACAGCTCTTATTGGGCAAGAACCGCGATGAAAACAAAGCCGTGCATTTTTAAAACTCACACAGGGATGGAAACAATAAATGAAACAAAAGTTTCTCATTTTATGTATAAACAAAAAACTCACAAAACATTAAAACATTGATATGTGAATGGCCAACCGCTGACATTTGGGTAAGTTTTTTTGCACAGCATACCAGACGCGACGATTTGATATTAATGTTGGTATGATGAATGACAGTGGGCAGACAAGTCCAATCATATTAAAATAAACTTACAGACTGATAACAACAAACAGTGGATTTGTTTTGTATATATAAATCACTGACTCCAATTACTGACCCACAGACAAGGTCCAAGCTCACTGGAGAATTGTCCGGAAAGCAAAACAGATAAGAGCCTGTTTGTTCCCAGTACGTCTAGGCATATCTATAATTTATATAATTGCTTCCTAGTACAATATAAGTTGATATGTGGCTGCAGAATCAGGATAACACACGTATTCATAAATAACTGTTAATACAAACCTGTATTGGAATGTCATGTACCTGGCGATAATCGTAAAATTTGGATTAATTATTATTTCGTATCATCTGGACATTCTTTACATAGTTACACTGACGATTGCGCACATCCTACGTGACGATATAGCATCGCACATGCCGGGGATCGAAATTACAATTCACTGCTTTATATCTATATACAAATAAAATGCGATATTTTTGCTAAACTCATCACAATCAAAATATGACATTGTTAAGATAATTTCATTTAAAAAAACAAAACAAGCAGACCTAGTGGTCCGAAGATTCAAAAATACCCAAAAATTGAGATTAACATTGGTTTTAAAAAACAGCACAACAGGCAATAGTTGCCGATATTGAATGTCACTGTTGTCTCTTCTGTTTTGTTGTATGTTTCGATTGCAAGCTTGTGAGCTGAGGTTGCATGTAGTTCATTTCGCCACAGAAACTACTAGTATTCAGACAATATTTAGTCACTGAGACTATGTGACAAGGCTGTGTCCATTTCCAGTGTCAATATGGCGTCCGTTAGTTTATAAAACTCGGATATTTTCGACCCTGGGTTGATTTGAACTCTGAAAACCATAAGTCCGATAACCACGTTGCTGCGGGGATAGAATATATAGATGACGTCACGAAGTGAACCAGTCAGCGAGAAACTCACTAGACCAAACTTGAACAACACTTTCACCAAAAAACAAAACAATTTTAGACCATAATTAATAGTTAAGAAACATAAGCGGAAATTGTTAAAGCATTTTATGAATTGTCGGTTTTGACCGCGAATTCACAAACGTAATCACCGAAAATAAAAGATCCTTTACATCAGTCTGAAATGAACAAATCTGGGTGATAACGACCCAATCAACCGAGCTTACTGTCGAAAAACGATAAAATAAATACACAAAATTAAATAATCACCATGATATGAACGGCGAGAGAAGCATCACCCAAGGCACGTGCATGGCACAATTGAGCGCAGTATGGGCTGCGGGGTGGAATGAAAAGACGGAAGTATCAGTTTTCACTTGTAAATATGAAAAATATTCTCTAAAAGAAAATGTGAGAAAATATAATAATGTAATGGACATATCTGCATTGCTTTCTGGGTTAGTAGTATTTCGATCGTGGTTCAATTCACTTGTGATCTCACTATCATTTGTTATGAATAATATAAGGTTATTACGAAGATACCTCAAAGTATGCACGAAGACAGTACAGCGGCAGTATCGACCAACGCGCAGCGAAGGTCGATGCGACAGCGTACTGTCTGAGTGCATACTTTGAGGTATCTTCGTAATAACCTTATTATTATACATCTTTTCCTTCCAAGGATATATCATGGGAATGCCGAAATCCAAAAAGTTTAGAACAGAATCAGGGAACTTCTTTGTATGGAGTCCGGTCAAATCCTGGTGGCAGCCATGTTTGTTTTTATTATTAGAGGACGCTTACGCGCGTAATCATTCCATATTTGGAATTCGAATTTCCTAATATGGTAGTATGAAAATACCCCCGTAAAATACCGCAAAATTACGGCACGCTGTAACTTATGGCGTTACGGTGACAGATGTATAATAATTTGAGTTACCCTCCAAATATTATCTATTAAACGAGTGTAGTAATTTTATAACTTCTGAGTTTTTTTTTGTTTTGTTTTTTTTTGATAACATAGGGTCAAGAATTTGATAACATGTTTATCCTTTATATTCTCAGCTTCTGAAAGCTAACAACTAACGCAGTAATCGTGATTTGTGAGCGCGTATTTGAGACTTCCTAGAGCGTACTATTATTTGCATAAAGATCGACATTCATTAACGCCTATTACCCCGGGCATATTACATCCAGTTTAGGAATATTCGATTGAGATAAAACCTACTTATAATTAACAGTTTCAAATAGTTTATTATGTACAATCATTGAGTTTTAGTTCTATGTTAACATGAAACATCGTTAAGAAAATGTGTATTTTTCAAACATTCCTATTTCCATCGAACAGCTCCATTTTTGCCCCCTTTAATACCCAGAGTTTTTAAAAAATATAATTCAGTATATCACAAAGATTATTTACTTTTTTTAACTACATGTCACCGACCTACACCATAAGAATCATGATAGTTGAAGTGTGCTGTAACTGGCAAAATGGCCGCCATTCTCTAAAATATAATCCTTATTTTGTTGAAAAATAGACTACATGTAGTAACCCAACCCGTTTTTGGAGCGAACGTCTTTATATTGAACAGAAATTTAACGTAACTCAGTGTAGTTTCAGCAAATGTCATATTGAAACGCGTTGATTGGTCAATAAAGTGGTGTTGGCGAAAGTCTGCTTTATTTTATTAGCCAATCAACGCATGCGTTATTCGGATTTGAATTACGTAAAAATATGAGGATTCCGAACACATCATAGATATTAATACTATGTTACAGTTAATATCCAGTACCCCTTTCATTCTATTGACATTGATGGCGAAAAAAGACGACACCTGCATATTTACGGCGCGCTGATAACATATACATTTTATCTGGTACTAGTATCTAAAAAATATTCGAATTAATATAAATCCCAATAATCACCCAATATATATGATGCAGAGCCGCTAATATTTTGAGATAATGTCGATGTTCGAGGTGTACTCTGTTTAATATATCCACTTACTCAGAGCACAGAGATAATGAACATTTTACACGGCTTTGATTTCTGCCGTCTAGTCCTATTCTACCTTGACTTTGGTGCATTGTACTATAGACCTTAGACCTGTTTTCAGACTACGTCACGTTTCTCCCGATCAGGATAATATATACCCCATCAATGTAGAGCCACAACTCGGACTTACTTCAATTGTTGGAACCATCGATATGTCACACTTATAATGAAAACTCCACTTGCTGTAGATGACTGCTTATTCTACAACCCATTCTACAACGCCCCATTTTCACGCTAAAATGTTGGTGCAGCATTTTTCATATGTTTTTTTTAATTTTTTTATTGAATATAATTTTCAAAATCTTCCAAATCTTGATCTACAGTTTTGAAAAAAAAGGATAAATTTTCTATGATATGTTTTGCGGTAGATGAAAAAATTGACTTCTAATCGTTCGAAGGTCTAAGATGGAATGGTTAGGTTAACATTGCATACACGAGAAGGACAAACTGAATGTTATTATGAAATGGAGATGGGAGAGTAAAATTATGATTAGAAAAGTTGGGGCAACCAAGAATTTTAATGAAGTCATTGAATTTATAATTTTGAGTCTTAGTTATTTTACTGACACGCGTTAAAGCATAGACAGTATAGTAGTAAGGGAGCTAAACAACGTTTTCACACATTCCATATAATGCCGACTAATTATAATTTTAACCGGTTGAACCATAAACCCTCTTACCGGATTTACCGGTTATAGTGATCTCCTGGATTATGTTAAGCTCATTTCATTATCTACGCAACACTTAGCACTAAGTACCCAATTGCTTCGCCGGCGTATTTACAGTATTGACCAGATAAACGGTGTTTGGTAATGTTTGATTTCTGAAACGTTGTTACATTTATACAATAAATAATTAATGTAAGCTATGGATATTTGTGCTTAATTGAAAATTCTCCAAAACAAACTAATATACATTTCAAAATAAACCAAGAGACGGGAATTTAAGCTATGAACAAAATAATTTTCTCTGCTTTATTTTTTGATTCATATGCATTAAATACGTGGATTTATGTCACATGTTGTCTACTCATTCCTGGGAGGGGTAATTATAGTTTATAAAACAATACTTTAGACATATTATGCAATTTAAAAAAAAAATGGATACAGATTTTTGAATTTTGAAAAATGACACAAAGATTACTAGTAAACTAATAGGAAAATATATAACATATGGGTGTTCAACATTCAACACGAACAAAACGATTAAGATCAGAGGCGTAAACACGTGGGTCTCATCTTAAAGAGGAAGTGCCATTGTTTTTTTCACTATTCGAAGGTTGAATTTCAATGTCAAGTGTTACTAGCACCAAATAGTCCTACTAAGAGCAATTCACAATTTGTCCGTACTCATTGAACAAAGGTACACTATTCCATGGTCTCTGTTTTGATTATGACATTTTGAAGGTCAAGTGTACGTTGACACACATCTCATAATTGACAGACAGTTTGTTGTTTGACTTTTAAACACGGAATCACCGACGGAAAATCACTAAAACCGTGAGCAAATCAAAATGTCACAGACCACACATCCTGTGTGACATTTGCAGGTCTATATATCTATAATTATTAATAAGTGTTGGAAACTATGTTGCGTAATAATTTATTTCAGCTGAATAACTTAAAATTACAACAAAAACGAAAGGAAGCTATCGGTCTTATAATCAGACTAAATATTTGAATTCCAAAATAGCAATATGAAGAACCATACACACACAAAACTTAAAATGTACACATTTTGCCAAATATAAATGATAATAATTTTGTTAGAATAGAATAGAATGATGATATAATATTGTTTCCGGGAATTCAGATGTATTTTTATTGTATGTTAGTTTGGTCTAATCTATAATCAAATTTTGGCAAAAAAAAAAAAAAAACGTGAATATCCATCCTGCGTTCACCAACTTGTATAAAGCACATGTAGTGATAACCCTTGACGCTAATTTACACATGGTCGTGAGTGAAGAACGTCAAAACCCTCAATTTACTGGTTTAATTATCTCCCGGGTAATCCTTTGTCACTAGAACCCAGCATATAATACAGTCAAATGTCAAAGACAATCTTCTTTTGTAGGGTTTTTGTTTTCAGTGCATGAATGCCCTCGTTCGCACGTGCCAACAATAGGGGCTCCACATGGTGATAATTTATTGATAAAATAAAGAAGCATGTTTACAATACACGTTTTACGGAACTCGCCACGCGTTCACGTGGTCGTGTCTATGACAACACAGTGCATGCAGGCCGAATGAACGAACAGTTTCTTCTGAAAAGTCTAATAACAAACTACTCTTCAAAACAGTACTCAGTTGTCATCTGTAAAATATCTATACTCACGCTAATAGACAGAACAGGCAATGGACCTTGCAACGTATCCGTACCCCGACAAAAGGGTGTATGCTTTGTACTGAATGACGTCAGTCGTCGGAAGTTGTGACACAACACATTATCACAGCATTTGTTTTATGAGATTAGATGTCCCAACAAGTATTCAGGTAGACAAAATGAAGGGAGATACAATTAAACCGACAATTTGAAATAAAATACAAAATTTAAATTAATATCTATGACTACGTTTTTCTACGTAGACATGTATATATAGTTCAGTTACTTTGATACATGTAATATTATCAAAATCGTCTAATACAAGTAGTCTTACCATAACCATGTAATACAAGTAATCTTACGATAACCACATAATACAAGTAATCTTAACACAAATATCTAATACAAGTAATCTTAGCACAACCATCTAATACAAGTAATCTTAGCACAGATATCTAATGCATGCAACCGCATCACAACTATGTAATATATGTAATACATGTACAGTCACCATGCCAGTTTTCAAACATGTATTGACATTGCAATTTTGTTGCTATGGTAATGGTAAAATGACCCGGAATCTGGTAGGGTTATTAGGTGTTGATATGACACATCCTGTCTCTGATTTGCAAATAATAGTTGTATTACATTTTTAAAAAAAACGTAATTCAACAACTTCGCCACTTTAAGGCTTAGTTATCACATGGTTATCGAAGAGACGGTCCAGGTTTTGGACGTTTAGTGTATTTTCCCCGAAAGTTTACAAAGCTTCTTAGTAGTTGGATTTGATCACATTTACCGTTGTATTGTCTTTAATATGATCTCATATTACTTACAGAGTGGAACGTTTACATATTACACTGATCTACTTTTGTCAAGAGTTTTGTACGAATACTGGAACACCAGAGATGATATTTTTTTGTTAAAAATTGTCAAGTTGTTATTTACACCAAAAACTAATTGAACGATACGCCATATATCAAGTTATCCATTTTCCCATTAAATGGAAATAGGACCAAATATTATTTTCGCAAGATAAGGACGAACGAATGACTGTTCTTATCTCTGTTGTGTGCAAACGACAAATTCTCGTAAACAATGACAACAAATGGTGAGTATCAGGAAAAGTTACACGTATAAAGACGATGATAATCAGACCTCTAGGTTCTGTGATTATGGTTATCGCGTTTCAATAAGGCAGTCTAGTGGTTGCTTTTCAAATTTGCATATATTTTTAAAACATAGCTCCGGTTTCGTCAAAAACTGTCGAGAAAATGACAGTGACAGCAAAATCACCAAAAATGACGTTTATGACAGCGAATCCTAAAAATCACCTAAGTGAAAGCAATATTGCATTTCTGTCAATGAGTCAAACGCGGCTTTAAAATATTTCATTCAAATAACAATGAGTTATTCGGTAAAAAACAACCCATGTTCTATGGATTTTATAGTTGTTGTACATGTTCGTGCGTTTAAACATTTTCCTGTATGCTATCGATAAAGAGCTATTGCTCGAAACATCTAGCTATTTTTAATAGTCACTTGGGACAACGATTATCAAATATTATCTACTATATATCATATTTATCAGTCCAAGCAGCGTTTATTTATTTACTATTTTACCATTTTTTGAACCATCTTTATAAAAACAAATAACCATTCAGCACTGGACGACGCTTTGAACAGACATGAGTTTCTCATGAGCAAGGAGAATTTGTTATTCTTGGTTTATGAAAATTAAAAAAAAAATTTCAACTGTTTGTATTACGACACTCGTACACAAAATAAATCTACAGCGACAATGACAGATAATGAATGTACTATTTTCAATCCGATCAAAACAACATCCGTATTGCGTACTGATGAACATCACTAAGGACAATATAATCAATTTCTGTGTAAGCTATCCCAAAAATCATTTTTTTTTTGCAATGGGCTTGATTTTGCTCATAGTTTTAACCACAGTCCCTCAACCCTTAACAAGATGCAGTTTTACCGATGCCAAAATGTCTACTTTATTTGGGTACATAACAATATCAGAATGATGCGTAAGTATAGCTAAAATGTCTACAGTGCATGTTTTTTTTTATTTTCAAGGGTTGGACAATAAAATAAAATTTTAAATCGCATGACGAATGTTGATACAATTATGCTGTTAAAATATATCGAGCTTCATGATAACGTCTGATAAATAAAAGTTATAATACTGTGATAAAAAAAAAGTGAAATACGGCAAAATAACAATTGAAATAGACATAATCAATGGTTGTCAAGGAGTATTATCATATTAAACCTTGCTTGCTTTGAGTGAAAAATATGCAAATTAAGAAGGCATTCAGAGTGCTTGACACATCACGGATAACCTAAAAATATTATAAAATTGTCGTTAAGGATCTAAACTCGAATTAGAGAAAAGCGGAGACAAAAATAACAAAATCAACCATTGAATTCCGATTATGGCCGGACCACTTGGTCACTCGGTGGTGCAGTGTCCTGGCAAAGCCAATCGGCATACGTACGTATCTTCGATTCCGTGACTATATTAAACATAAATGTATCTTCCGACGTGACCTACTGCGGTCGCTAGAGCTTTCTCGGAGTTTGTGTGTTTGACAATTGCACCATCTATTTCTGTTAGAGTAACACATTCATTCTAATTTCGTGTCAACAAACAATTTACTGTACACGAGTTATGTACGTAGCACGGGACTCTTAATGAAAACGACGCATGGCGACGACCTTGGACTTCAAAGCCAAAAGTGATGGAGGTGCATATCGACCAGCGTGATTTATTAATATGTTTTCGAATATATGGTTACATCGGATATGAAAATAATACAAAGTAGATAATATGGGTGTGCGGGGTTGTAGTGCGCGCGATGTTCTGTCCGATTAGGTCAGCAGACGGCAAGGCTCGTTGGAATTTAGTTCACGGTGCGCAATGTCGCCGCCTCGTGCTGGCACACAAAATGATAAAATGACCAACCAAAGGCAAAGTTTTCAGGATTTGGGTTGTTTTTCAAGTAACATATTAACGTGTAATACAGTGGTGCGATTTATAAATATTTGAAAGACGCTTTCAGAGATTACTAAACGACTGGCTACGAACGAGGCTATATGTGTTGAGAAATATGTAACCCTTGATCAATGTTTCTGAAACTCGCATTTAGTAACAGCGTTATCACATAGTATATCATCTTTAATTCGACATATTTCATGTGGTCTTCCACGTGTTTCTCGTAGGTAAATCTTTGCGATACTAGTGCTGAGATATTACATGACCAAGCAATGACATATGTGACATGGCCGGGTCCATGCCGATCCATGCATAATATTGAATACATTAACTTGAAACGCTGACAGAAACCCATGAATTGCGTGTTGGGAAAATGCATAATTTTTACATTGAATTTTTTTAAAATTGTTATTTAGTTTGTGTCGGGAACACAATGATTCACACCGGTGTAACTTCAATGGTACATTTTCAAATTATAGCGCTGATGGCGCTAGCATTCGAAAACACTTTCCTACGATTATAAACCGAGCAAAGAATTGTCGTTTTTCTTCGTCATTTCACCGATCGCGAATAATAAAGGTAAAATTCCACGATTCGTGGCAGGTAAATATTGCATTTAATGTGTCACGAGATGGTATCATTTCACAACCACATGAAATAATTTGATTGATTCACGATTCTCAAAAAATATAATCTGCCAATCACGGTCGTCCCTCCTCTCTCATTCACCGATTTACGCAGTGAAGCACATCGTCGATAGAGGACGCGATTTATAAGAAAGGTGTGTGTCAAACCTCTATTTTACGCTGTGGTTACCATAATTCCGGTAAAAAAGTAAAGTCACCTCACTATTTTATAATATGTCAAATCTCTATGAAAATGGGGAATTCTGTAGTTGCTATGCTAAAAATGTCTCATTATTATATCTCAAAATTGTGTTCGGTCACCTAAAAAAACATCCTTTGAATTATTATGATGAGTACTCATTCTGTAAAGAATTATTAGAAAACTCTTATGATTAATATTTATTTTTATGGCATAGTGATTTAACATGGATTCCCATTAAAGTTTCACTTTTCCATTGTTTCAGACAGTACTATTTACATTGTGCTTTATTTAACCCCGTTGATACAACAAAGTATGATACCATTTTGCTCCTGTTTCATACTGATCCAGAATATGTATATATGTGTTCGATATTTCAGTTTGTTGTATGTAACAGTACATTGGTCTAAAGACGAACAGTTTTTTTACGTAAATTGCCCGTTTTATTTATCTCGAGGTTGGATCAAAATAATAGAAATGAGGGGCCGCTATGATCTTATTGTTTGGCAACTAAAACAGATCATTAAAATAAAAATTAATGATAAATAAAATAATAATAAAATTATAGACTTCTAGTTATAACTATGGTAGAATAAGCTTTCATGACTCAAATATAATTGATAGTACGGTGATATTGATAACTAAACTTGCTTAAGAGCGTGAGCATTGAGTGTTGGGCGATGACGTACAGGGACGCCAGTAATCTACCGAACTTCAATGAGTCTGAGCCTCGATATTTTTGTGTTCAGTTCTACTTTTAATAGCATACACACATTGGCTATGCGTTATGTGTTCACTGCCTTTAATTAACAAATGATAATTTCTCATATCAATTACAATAATTGAGTATTATAAACAAAAGACAAAAAAAAATACATGTGTAACTTAAATTTAACGATATTAACTTCCGGCGTTCGGGTGCAGGTGGGTATTAAAATAAAAACACCATTATGCTATGTTATTAAACAAATTATGGTAGTTAACATCGACGTTAATTTAAAACAATGGCTGTATTAACCAAATGAGAGTGATATTGTTTAAACAAAGATGTTGCTAATATAGTTGGGGTGTATCATATCGAACTGTGGGAAAATTGCAAAGTTTCTCTCAATGACATTTAAAGGGTGGTGGTCGTCGCGCAGCGCGTGTTCGAATTTCATTTTACACGCGTTGTGTACGTCGCTGTGAGTCTCATATCGAACACGACGCAGCGTAACGGCCACCGCCCTTTAACCTTGTGCTATGAACTCTTGGGAATGTGTAGTTGTTTAGTGCAGATACAGCACGCGCCAAGAACGAATTGTGAACGAATCTGAAACTTATTAACGTAATCAACCAAATACAAAGTTTCAGTGTCTTGCGCATTCTGCGATAACGCCACCAACGGCAAATGCAGTCGATGCATAGAAAATAGACGGGATGCGAGAGGGCGCTCTCCTTGACAAGTAAAAATACCAAATGTATATGTTGCGTTAGACTTGCTTCATACAAAAAAGTCAAGTCTTGTTGTTGTTTTCAAACATAAAAAAAAGATAAAAATGCCCATAGTACAAGACGAAATAGTGTTGCCGAAAATGAACAGAGATAGCGAAAAACCACGTCTATCGCAATTTAATTCGATGACAGCTAATTTCCTGTAAGCAATGAATAGTTGTTATATAACTACATGTATTTATAAATTTCAAATGAAGGTTGAAAACAACTTGATCAATACTGCATCGGTAATTCGGTCAATAGGTTTGAAGGACATCCGCAAAGACCCATTGGGAATAAAATCAAAGCTCACTCGGGTCTTCCAGAGTGAATGTTTTATGAATATTTTATTAATTATCAAAAAATCATTCATGCGTTCATAAAATTCTTTATTTAAAATATTAAAAAACAAAATAAAGAAAAGACGGTATGCAAGCCCAGTGTTGCATGTAATTATTTGAATGAACGTACAAATCTAGAGTCAGATACAGTCGATGCATCGTGTTCGATACAGATCCCTCGCGACGTATGCCAACGCGTTAAAGCGGGGGAATCGTCACCTGCGCATGAGTCAGATGGCTATTGCGTGGCATTGTTCACAAACAAGCGTCTACCCGCGAGCCTTTGCGTTTTTAGCACTCGTTGTTATCGTTGCTTGGGAACCGAGAAACTGATTAAAACATCGCCTCCACTTGAAACTTAGACGATTCGTTTAGCTGAAGTTGTTTTAGCTCCCTAGGCACAGTTTCGCCGTAATACTCTTTCAGATACAGATCATACAGTAATATACCAAACAAGTTTGAATGTGGAGGTGCTGTAACTGATAATAAGTCTAATATTGCTACGGGATTTAATAATTATTTTGTAAATGTTGAGTCTGATTTGGCTAGTAAAATTCCTTCTATAAATGTAGATTTTAGTAAATATATGAGTATGCCTGTATAAAACACTGTGTTTATACAGTTAACACGGCGTAACACGTGAAGAAATTATAAGGGAGACTTCAACATTTAAAAGCAAACATTCTAGGGGATATGATGGATTAAATATCATATTGTGAAATCTGTAATATATTCAATTGCAACACCTTTTGCACACATATGTTAGATATTTCCAAACTGTATGAAAATTGCTAAAGTGGTGCCCATTTTTAAACCTGGTGAAAAAACATCCCTTTCAAATTATAGACCAGTATCACTACTGCCTCAGTTTTCCAAAATTTTGGAAAAACTTTTTAATAATAGGCTATTAAATTTTATTGAACATAATGATGTATTGTTTAAAGGTCAGTTTGGATTCAGGAGAAATATCGTGATCTACTTTAGCTTTATTGAATTTGACAGAAGAAATTACAAATGCAATGGTTGCTTCTAAATACATGTATACGGTTGGGGTCTTTATAGACCTGAAAATGGCATTTGATACAATAGATCATAAATTACTTGTTAAGAAACTGAAATGGTATGGGATAAGGGGCATTGCGTCAGATTGGATTTGTAATTACTTAAGTAATAGAAAGCAGTTGGTATCAATAGAGGGCGCTGATTCTTCTTTAGAAAATATATGTTGTGGCGTGCCCCAGGGTTCAATCGTGGGTCCTTCACTTTTTATCCTATATGTAAATGATATTTGTAATGTTTCTAAGTGTTAATTTTATTTTATACACAGATGATACCAATATCTTCTGTTCAGGTAAAAACTTGAGACAATTATGTGCAACCGTATATCAAGAGCTTGAACATGTGCAGACATGGTTTGTAGTAAATAAGTTGTCTTTAAATTTGTTATAAACAAATTACATCATATTGTATCTTGCAGAGAGGTAAGAGATGATGTGTCTTTAAAAATCAATAACAAAGAAATTCAGCGTGTTTATTCAACCAAATTCATTGGGCTGATAATTGATTGTAAACTGTTTACTTTATTTACTTTATATCAATCATTAATAATCCCATATATCACATATTGGTGTGAAGTGTGGAGTAACACGTACAGATCTTCATTGAAAAGCTTATAATCCCATATATCACATATTGCTGTGAAGTGTGGGGCAGCACGTGCAAATCTTCATTGAAAAGCTTATATTTGTTACAAAAAAAAAGCTATACGAGTGGCGGCAAAAGCAGAGTATAGTAATCAAACAAAACCTATTTTTTATAAGTCATATAATATGACATTATTGAAATAAGAACAGTGTATTAGTTCTTTATAAAGACTAGGGTAAAAGCTTCGTGTTTATCTTGTGCTAGAGTAAACATTTGGAACAGTATTGATAATAATCGGAAAAATTGTAAATCGTTTCACACATTTAAACAAATGTACAAAATGCATTTGTTAGAACAATATCATGAAATGTAATTTTTCTTTTATGATAATGTTAAATTAAGCATGTTATTTCATGTTATTTGTAATTAATATTTTCAATCGCCTATTAACGCAATAAGCAGTGCTTCGTGATGTCTCTTTTTTCTTGTAACCATATTTATTTATTTATTTATATTTTTTTTATATTTTGTGCATAATGTATTAACTGCAGATGGATACAAGGAAATACAATTATTGTCATTGTCATATAGAAATTACATCTGGACGCCTTTTTTGTCCTACTCCATCCGTGTATTGGAAGATTATAAAGAAATGTCAGCTAGACAACTAAGGAAGTCATGTTGGCACATTTAAGGGAAAATAAGACTTTTCAGACGAAAAACCGCACAAAAAAAAAAAAAAAAAAAAATGCACGTTGTCTTTCAATCAATCCCCATGATACCAAATGATTGATTCCTATTCAAACAGCAAGTCCTACATTTCTGTGTAAAATTGCATAATTTGTGACTGAACGTTTAACACTATTGTCTTACAGTTGTCTTGAAACTACACAGTCCGATACTTGCTCTGAAGTTTGTATAAATACAAATTTACATAAGGGTTGGACCATTAGAAACTCTTTATTTATTTATTTATTTATTTATTTATTTATTTATTTATTTATTTATTTATTTATTTATTTATTTATTTATTTATAGCTTTTTTGTCAGTTTTAAAATGAAATGATAACAATGTTCATATTTGTTTTACTGCATATATATATATATATATATATATATATATATATATATATATATATATATATATATATATATATATATATATATATATATATATATATATACATATATATATACATATATATATACATATATATATATAATTCTTTGTGCAGATTTTGTTTTCTTCACCCCAAGTTGCTTATGGTAACCTTCTTATTGCCATTTCCCGGCATCCTCTGCAAAACAAAATGGCTGCGTCCATTAACAAAATGTGCCTTACACGACATGTCGCCCGACTATCCATTTGTAGGCGCAACTTCTCTAAAACATGTGTTTTGTGCAAAAAGAAGATAAAGGAGAAGTATACAGAAAGGTACGTCTCAGCAAAACCCGAGTGAACGTGAGCAACCCACTACATACTGCGTGAGTGCTCGGATGCTGGTTTAAATAGATGTATGTAAACAACAATTGAAGCACGATAATGTTGAAGGCAGATCCTCATTCCGGATCACACGAATTATCGAAACTGTACGCAATGCTTATGATATAGATTCTGAACGATACGAATCATGCATATTTTGCACAAATATATTCAGTTGCTGTGTTAAATTAGAAACTGACACCGGAAACACCACCAGCATCAGGGGTCATTCCATTTTGTTTTCACACCCCCTACGGATGGATATTAAGGTTATGACACCCTATGGATTCAAATCCCCCATTCAGGTGTCGGATTTTTGTTATCTAACACACCCCCTGGAAACTTTACTGATTTGACGTATACGGATGGGTATGTGAAAAAATTAAATATATAAAATATATGACACCTCTCGGAATTAAACCATCCATACTTTTTGTAGAAATATGACCACTCGGATTTAAACCATTCGTAGGGGGGGGGGGGTGGACAAAAACTGGAATGACCCCAGGTCGCAGAAATAGTACAAGTTACCTCTCTGTTATTTCGTGGTCCCTTCGAGAAGTACCCACGAAATAAATAAAAGGGAAAAAGTTTCTTTTGTATTCCACCACTATTTCTAACTTTCGCTCCAAGGCCCTTACCCCCAATTCACTTGTGTATGCCTCTCTAAATAACTATAGGTGTACTTAGGAGGGGCATATACTCTATAATGTTAACTCTGTCGTTACGGTATTAATAAAGCATTATTCTATTCTATTCTATACAATCAAATTGGAACAGGCTACATAAATAGTGTATGGGTTTATATCAAGTCTAGAAACATAATATTGGTTAAAGTTTTGATGACAACACTGACGTTAATTTTGATTTATTTAAACAAATTTGGGTATACTGCATACAGTGCTTTCAGAAATACCATTTCTGATATTTACAGTTTATAAACGTGAAATATTTATAAATTTGCAAACTGTCGTTGACAAATCACAATGATTGCTGAAACAGTGGATGAATACACCAGCTGAGTTGTACAGTGTACAATACTGGTAGCTGATTGGCTAATTGCTGCACATCCTGAAACACCAGCTGAGTTGTACAGTGTACAATACTGGTAGCTGATTGGCTAATTGCTGCACATCCTGAAACACCACCTGAGTTGTACAGTGTACAATACTGGTAGCTGATTGGCTAATTGCTGCACATCCTGAAACACTGAAATATTATAGCCATTCCAGTTGTCTCAATTTGACCGAAATGTTTGATAAATTTGTTATAATCTACTAATCTAATAAAATATGGAAACAGCTTTTCTAAAAAGTAGACAGTGTTGATCTAATTTGAGCCAATCACTATTAAATATGAATTACTGTTAGTGATTGGTGTTTACATTTATTATAAATATGTTAATTAACTAAGGTAAAGCTTCCCGTCATATACTGTATGCGGAGTGTGTCTTCACTAATCAGTGAATTTTAAAGTTGGCCAAAATAACTGATATATAATTTGTTCAGAATAATTAAAATTCTATTTTAATGCCTCGTGCATTTATTTAGCACAAGTTGTGCTTTTGTCCATTATGGTTCGTGAGTGGTTATTTTTTAAATCATAACTTCCTCATATTCACCTATATGACGTGATTTAAAGTGACAGCTCTGAAAAGCTCCAATATGTAAAGGCAGTGGTGGACGTTGGTGGTGTGACATTTGTGTTGATAAACATTGATTTTCCCACAATCCAATGCACAATTTTAATGAAAATCACAAGTATGATTTTTGACCTAGGCTCGATGTGCACTGATTACTGCTGGTGACTCGTTCAAGACCTTCCCATTACCTAGTTAAAGCATGGTACCATCTCTGTTTGTACTTGTTTTTTCTTTGTTTATATGAGACCCATATCTTGCTCATACTTGGCGTCAAAACCACTCTCTCTTAAAAAAGTATGTCTAGCCATGGGTGAGTGGATGTAAGAGGAAACAATATTCCTGTGTTGCAGCAGAAGACAATATCCTTTTTTATAAAAAATGAATATTTTTTGCCATTTACCTCTGTGTTTATGTTTACTTGTTTTACAGTATAAGTAAATCCTGGGAATCAATGGTTGGACTAGAGATTCATGCGCAGATATCTTCCAAATCTAAAATGTTTTCAGGATCAGCTGTTAAGTTTTCATCGCCACCCAATTCATTGGTCTCTTTCTTGGATGCTTCACTGCCTGGTACACTACCTGTAAGTTATCCATTGCGCTGTTTATATCTGGCTCATTGCTAAAAATTCATTCTCAATTTAGTTCTGTTTATATCTGGTACACAACTGTTTTTATCTGGTACACTACTGTTTTTATCTGGTACACTACTGTTTATATCTGGTACACTACTATTTATATCTGGTACACTACTATTTATATCTGGTACACTATTATTTATATCTGGTACACTACTGTTTGTATCTGGTACACTACTGTTTATATCTGGTACACTACTATTTATATCTGGTACACTACTTTTTATATCTGGTACACTATTATTTATATCTGGTACACTACTATTTATATCTGGTACACTACTGTTTGTGTCTGGTACACTACTATTTATATCTAGTACACTACTTTTTATATCTGGTACACTACTGTTTGTATCTGGTACACTTCTATTTATATATGGTACACTTCTATTTATATCTGGTACTCTACTGTTTATATCTGGTACACTATCTTGTGAGTCATTTTAATTCAAACCTGGTTATAGATTCCCATCATTTTGTTTTATGGTTTTGATTATATAAAAAATGTTGTTCAATTACATTCATACTTGTCACCCTGGGATGCATAAACACATATAATCAGGTTCCAAGTGGCCAACTGATGTACCAAAATAGAGCATTTCTGTCATTCTGCAATTTGATCTTGTGTGTGCCTTGAAAGCATGTGATCCATTGTTTGTAAAAAAAATCAGCATATTCAGATTAGCTTCATAGTATATGATACCATATTCATCAGCCAATCAACATCATGGTTTTAGCAGCCCAGACATTATTTATGAGCGAGAAATCAGCTGAAAAGGAACGGGGCATAGTACGAGTCACACACGCTGTATGTGTTTACTTTGATCACTATGTTACCTTGCTTGCTGTGTATTTGATGTTACCGGGGGGTATTAAGTTGTAAAAATGATTTAGATAGATTGGTGAATTACTAGAAGATTTACATCCTTATCTGCTTTATCTATCTGCTCCAACAAATCATGTGTACATCTTGTAAACATACCGTACTTCCTCGAACATAAGCCCCCTTCCTAAGTATAAGCACACCCCTCTGTTTTTAGACATTCAACGAGTTGAGGGCATCCCAGGCCCAGGGTGTTTTACCGAGCTTCGATGACATTTATTAAAATATGCATGTAAAAAGTGTATTTCATTGCATAATATAATAATCGCGGTACCTGCTTTTACAAGAAATTTCGCATTAATTTCAGAGTGCAAGACAGGCAAACGTACGGAACATGGTTCGCACTTTTGTATTCTGTTATTTGCTCACGATGAACCCCGATGTTGCAATACTGAAGTAATCCATATTTCTTTTGAGTAGTAGTTTTTGAAATGCCAAAAATGTGATCCTCAAGTCGTGAAACCTGGTCGTTGAGCATCCCTTTACTTTTTCGAAAAATCGTGTCCATTGAGACTATCGTGAATGGGGTGTGATCAACGGAGCAAACTATTCTTCAACTTGACTTGTTGGCGACCGTGAAAGGTTTAAATACTTCCTCACCCTCAGTTTACCTATCGAAAATTGCGAATCAACCGTTCTTAGGGAAAACATCACCATTTTGTGTCGAAATCAGTGTTAACAGATAGCATTTTAACATCGTGGCAATTCACTTCCGCATTGTGTTGAAAAATTACTCCATCAATAATCTGAAAACTTCGTATGTACAACACAGCATTTCGATTGGTTAATGAAAGACGTGACCTGTTAGGTCAAAGGAAGTTGTACAGGTCTAATCATGATGAAAAACACCTTGGCGTAAATTGCTTTGTATTGAGAGTTTGCGTACGAGCGAAAATAGTACAGTACAGGTCTAATCATGATGAAAAACACCTTGGCGTAAATTGCTTTGTATCGGGAGTTTGCGTACGAGCGAAAATAAAGATAATGATAAAGATATTGCTTTCGACTGTTTTTTTCTCACCCCCTACCCATTTTTGCACTGTAAATTCAGACGGTATGTAAAACATATTCTAATAAAATTTGTGTATTTTTATAACCATGTTTGTTTCTTCATTGAAAAAAGTGTTTTGGAAATCAATGACGACTTGTTGCGCATTTTTCCCACAGAAAGATGTAATATTGCTTCGAGACCGTCACTGTAAACGAAAAATGTAATTTGGATAATTTTTCGGGGGTGGGAAGATGGTTACAATTTTAAACCCCCTAAAAAAATTTCTTTTCTGAGGTGGTCCTTGAGAATAACCCTAATTTTCCCGATTTTACATGTTCAGGCCCCTGGGCTTATGATTGGAGAAGTATGGTATATACCATAAGGCATGCACATTCATCTTACAGTGAAAATGTACAACAACTGTTATGTCATAAATTTTCATACTGGTTTATTGAAATACATATTCAATATTTGCGAGTTAGTGGAAATCAGTTTTCGTTGCAGTGAAATTGTCATTAGGGTTTAAAAAACGCAGGGTCCCAGTTATTTTCACATAACTTTGTTCTACCTAAGTCCAATAAATAGAAATTGAACTTTTTACATTGTGTATTGATTACATTACAGGTATTGAACAAATACTGCGTTGAAGCCGGAGTATTAACATCATTAGCATTAGATTGTCAAATCAACAGAATATCATACTTTGATAGGAAACACTATTTTTATGCTGATCTCCCAGTAAGTATTTATTACCTGCAATTATATGACAATCATTTGTGCTAGTACTTTGGTCATTGGTCGTTTTCAGCATTAGTCAACTTTGGTCATTGGTGGTTGTTAGCATTAATTAACTTTGGTCATTGATGGTTTTCAGCATTAGTCAACTTTGGTCATTGGTGGTTTTCAGCATTAATTAACTTTGGTCATTGGTGTTTTCAGCATTAGTCAACTTTGGTCATTGGTGTTTTCAGCATTAATTAACTTTGGTCATTGATGGTTTACAGTATTAGTCAACTTTGGTCATTGATGGTTTTCAGCATTAGTCAACTTTGGTCATTGATGGTTTACAGTATTAGTCAACTTTGGTCATTGGTGGTTTTCAGCATTAATTAACTCTTGTCATTGGTGTTTTCAGCATTAGTCAACTTTGGTCATTGGTGTTTTCAGCATTAATTAACTTTGGTCATTGATGGTTTACAGTATTAGTCAACTTTGGTCATTGATGGTTTTCAGCATTAGTCAACTTTGGTCATTGATGGTTTACAGTATTAGTCAACTTTGGTCATTGGTGGTTTTCAGCATTAATTAACTTTTGTCATTGGTGGTTGTTAGCATTAATTAACTTTGGTCATTGGTGGTTTTCAGCTTTAGTCAACTTTGGTTATTGGTGGTTTTCAGCATTAATCAACTTTGAACATTGGTGGTTTACAGTATTAATCAACATGGTTTTCAGCGTTAATCAACTTTGGTCATTGGTGGTTTTCAGCATTAACCAACTTTGGTCATTGGTGGTTTTCAGTATTAATCAACATGGTTTTCAGCGTTAATCAACTTTGGTCATTGGTGGTTTTCAGTATTAATCAACTTTGGTCATTGGTGGTTTTCAGTATTAATCAACTTTGGTCATTGGTGGTTTTCAGTACCGGGGGGTATTAATCAAATTTGGTCAGTCAATTGTTTGCATATACATTCATTTTCAGGCAGGTTATCAGATAACTCAACAGAGGGTTCCCTTAGCAACAAATGGAAAGATAGAATTTTCCTTATTTGATCAAAACAGCAGCAAGAATGAGCCACAAAAGATGTGTGTGAGATTAAAACAAATCCAGTTAGAACACGACAGTGGAAAGAGTTTACATGATGACGTCAATCACGAAACTTTGGTTGATCTAAATCGTTCTGGTAAGCATTACTAGTATATTTACCTCATAGTCATACATGAAGTAGCACTTTTCAGTTATACATGTATGTTTATTTCAGAAGTGAACCTGGCTGAAACTTGGTATGATGACAAAACGTTATTTTTAGAACGTCAATTCCAGCTTACTGGTGACCATTTTGTGTTTTCACTGTCCTACCAATTTCTCAGTCTCAATGTTACTGTCTCAGTCTTTTACTTTTAAGTTTTATCTCAATGACTTCTCATCATTTTAAAATGATAAGGCACTTGAATAAAACATTGTTTTCCATTAGGCATTGGATTAATGGAGCTCGTAAGTGAGCCTGATTTACAGAATGGGAGCCAGGCTGCTGCTATGGTTCGGGAACTACAGTTAATATTACAGTATATAGGTACATGCGATGGCAAGATGGAAGGTATGTTATGGTGAGGAACTATTTGTTTTACTCAAAGCCATATTGTCATGGTCTGTGTTTGTGCATACCTCCTTAGCGCAAAAGTTAGAGGTCAAGATCGTTAGCTTATACTAAGATAACATGCACAGACACTAAGCGCTAAGTAACATAATGTTTGAGTTTAATCTGACATGCTTTCAAGACGTGACCGACCCATAGCATCGACTAACGAAGTGTGCAGCAAACAGTTAATTTTGGTATATCATTTCCGACATGACAAGCACTGTCAGCGCATCCAGAGATATTGAACAAAATGGACTGAACATAATTGAGAGTGTACTCTTCTATACAACTACAAGTCTTTCTACAACTTGCACTTTCTAAATTTGCATTGTTATTGTTTTATGTTCATAGATAATCATCCCGGGTTACTGTACTGTGGAATGATTTGTTAAAAAGACTGGAAATTTGTATATCATTTCTAAGATTGGTAGTCCCTTAGTGTCTCCCATACATAAACACAACTGAGTCGGGGTGATCTGCAAACATTGAATTATTTTTAATCCCAGTTGTACTGGAATGTAGTCTGAATGCTACTGATTACTAAAACTCATCTCAGTGGATTCAAAATCATTTGCAATGACTTGTAATTGTGTAATATTCAGTAAACTCTTTTCCAATACATAGAGGGCTCTCTTCGTGTGGATGCTAACGTTTCTGTCAACAGACCAGGAGAGCCTCCAGGAACTCGTACAGAGGTGAAAAACATCAACAGTGCAAGATTTGTTAAGATTGCTATTGGTAAGTATCATATAATGAATACTGCTTGATTTAATCAATGTAATATGTCTTAAATATTCCGTTAACGTCGCTCAATTCAATTTCATAAAAGTCTTTGGAATTTGTTTACTGTGGAATACTTTATTTTCGCTGGAATTAATTTTCACTGAAAAGGCTTTTTGGGCGTTTTGCTTGGAATTTATTTTCACTGATTTTTCATGAGTTTAATGTGAAATATAGGAAAAAAAGTATATTCGCTGGATTTTATTTTCACGGAATCATCCCTTCAGCGAAAATAGCGAAAATAAATTCCAAGCGAAAATAAAGTATTCTACAGTACATTTTGTGCTTGTTGCTGTACAAGGTAGTATGTGGAAAAAAACAATTTGAATCACAGACCAATTTTTTTTAGATAAAATGTGATAATACCTGATGTAGATTATGGAGTTAATACATGGGACTCTATGGGTAACAAATTATACATGATTCGTTCAATTACAACATTTTTTTTTATAAAACTTGAGATTGAGAAATAATGTTTCTAGCACGACCAGGTATATTTCAGAAAAATGAAAAAAAAAGAGGAGTATTAATCTATTTGTAAAGATACATCAGTTTCAGTATTCGCCATATGTTAATACATACGCATGTAGAAACTTCTGCCATCCACTGTGAAACCATCCACATTTGGGAAATTGTATTGATATAATATCACTTAAAAGAAATCGTGTCCTGGACTAGCTACGAATTATTGGTTAAATCTTGGTTTGTCAGTTGGCAATAATGTGGCATTATACAGGGTGCTGAACATTACTGCGGTTTTCAGAATTATTCAACAATTATTAGGTTTGGCTATCATATTACAGACAGAAATCAACTGCTAACATTGCATGTCATAAAATGGATTCAGTCAAACTGTTTAAAAGAACATTTGAAACAAACTTCAAAATAACTTGTTCAAGTATTCTAATGAACCTGTATTGTTTTCAAAAACTGTACTATGTTTTGCCAGGTTGCAATCCAACTAACTAATTGACAGTCCAAATAACCCTTATACCTGCTGTAATTCTTATTGGTTTATTGTTACAGATAATGAAATACAGAGACATATACAAATTCTTGAAAATGGTGGCAAAGTTAATCATGAAACAAGGGCTTTTGACTTTAAATTAGGGTGAGAAATTGTATTTACTATGTACAATAATTTACTACTCTCAAAGAATCATATAATCGTGTTAATGATATGGCAAATGTCTCAATGAATCACATTATAATGTTTAGGATATGGCAAATGTCTCAATGAGACACATATTCTTGTTTAGGATATAGCAAATGTCTCAATGAATCAAATAATCTCATTTAGGATATGGCCAATGTCTCAATGAATCAAATAATCTCATTTAGGATATGGCAATGTCTCAATGAATCAAATAATCTCATTTAGGATATGGCCAATGTCTCAACGAATCAAATAATCTCATTTAGGATATGGCAATGTCTCAATGAATAAAATAATCTCATTAAGATATGGCAAATGTCTCAATGAATCAAATAATCTCATTTAGGATATGGCAATGTCTCAATGAATAAAATAATCTCATTAAGATATGGCAAATGTCTCAATGAATGAAATAATCTCATTTACGATATGGCAAATGTCTTAATGAATCAAATAATCTCATTTAGGATATGGCCAATGTCTCAATCAATCATATAATCTCATTTAGGATATGGGAAATGTCTCAATCAATCACATAATCTCATTTAGGATATGGCAAATGTCTCAATGAATCAAATAATCTCATTTAGGATATGGCAATGTCTCAATGAATCAAATAATCTCATTAAGATATGGCAAATGTCTCAATGAATCAAATAATCTCATTTAGGATATGGCCAATGTCTCAATGAATCAAATAATCTCATTTAGCATATGGCGAATGTCTCAATGAATCAAATAATCTCATCTAGGATATGGCAATGTCTCAATGAATCAAATAATCTCATTTTGGATATGGCAATGTCTCAATGAATCAAATAATCTCATTTAGGATATGGCCAAGGTCACAATGAATCAAATAATCTCATTTAGGATATGGCCAATGTCGCAATGAATCACATAACCAGATGTCCATGTAATCACTTTCAATTAATCTTTCATTTCACGGCAAATGTCACTGATATATTATTTATAAAAACAACAAATTCTTTTTTCCCCCGTTGCTGCAGTCAAAGTGTTTCAATGAGAGACAAGGAAGGCTTTTCAGATTATAGATTCATGCCAGAACCTAATCTCCCACCATTGGTTATATATGATAAGAAGACGATAATGAATGCCAGCAAAGATGATATTGCTGTTAATATTGATGACTTACGTAAAAAATTACCAGAATTACCTGAACAACAAAGACAGAGACTCACAAGGCATTATGGTATACCGCTCTTACATAGTATGGTTTTAATGGTAAGACGATTACTTAATCCTGTAGTCCTTAAACAGTTTATTCTTCTCACAACCCATATATATTCAGACAAAGTCTAGAACTGGACACTGATACATATGCAGATTACCTCAGAGCTTCTATTCCTGGATTCATTTGGATTTGTATCTCAGACATACCTGGACACTGATACATATGTATATTACCTCAGAGCTTCTATTCCTGGATTCATTTGGATTTGTGTCTCAGACATACCTGGACACTGATACATATGTATATTACCTCAGAGCTTCTATTCCTGGATTCATTTGGATTTGTGTTTCAGACATACCTTGACTCATGATCATACTGAAACATGTTGTCAACCTTTTTCTATGTTCAAGATGGCTGGCTCTCATTTTAGTTGTAAAATTGCACTAATCTTGGGCACTAAATTGTATTGAAATATAATTTTCCTGGACTCTACTAATTTGCACACCCGATTAAATTTAAAAAAAATAAATATTCGTTGTGTTAAAAATAATTTAAATTTGTATTCTTTTATTTCGTGCTCTAAATTTGTATGCAAAACATAGCAAGAAATTCATTTAAAAAAAAAATGTGTTGTATAACATAACATGATTCCTTGATGTATACAACACCTTACAGCTCAGGTGATCCCTATATACCGGAGATTTCAACATATCCTACAACTGTTTCTACAAAACATGAACTTTAATCTGTTTTATTCACAATATAAAAGTAACTACAATGTACTGGCATGTGACAAGGAAAAAGTGCTTCAAATCAATGCATAAAAATCAGAACATTTCCTTAGTTAACAGAAAGCATCGCTGTGACAGCTTCAATGATCTTGACACCTTGATGTTGAAATTTCATAACTATTATATATTAATGCCATGAGTGACTTAATGCATGAATTCACATCTTTGATTGCATACCAAATCAATGAAGCTTTTAGTTGCATAATTTTAAATTCCTCATTGTGTCTAAAATTATTCAAACAATGAACTTATATGGTTTTCGAGGAAAACAAGAATATCCATTTTTTGACTCCCATGTGCGAAGCACAAAATGGGAGTCTTTGCAGTTAGTGTGTCTGTATGTGTGTATGTGTGTATGTGTGTATGTGTGTATGTGTGTGTGTATGTGTGTATGTGTGTCCGACTGTTCCACTGCTATCTCAAGAACCATACATCGGTTTTTGATGAAACTTGGTGCATAGATGCTCTGGGCCAATGCGCAGATTTGATTAGGTTTTGGTAAAAATCCATGCTCGTTAATTACCTAATTTGCATGATAATTAGCTAATTTTTAGCTGTTCTATGACTGTTCCACTGATATCTAAAGAACCACTCATTGGATTTTGATGAAACTTGGTACATAGATGCTCTGAACATATGCGCAGATTTGATTAATTTTTGGTAAAAATCCGTGCATATTAATTACCTAATTTACATGATAATTAGCTATTTTTTAGTGGTTCCATGACTGTTCCACTGATATCTAAACAACCACTCATTGGATTTTGATGAAACTTGGTACATAGATGCTCTGAACTAATGCTAGGTTTTGATTAGTTTTTGGTAATAATCCGTGGATACTAATTACCTAATTTGCATAATGATTAGTCAATTTTCGGTTTTTCCACTGATATCTCAAGTACTAATCATCACATTTCAAATGAAACTTGGTACATAGATGTCATACGACACTGCACAGACCTGATAGTTTTTATGGTAATATCAGTACATATTAATTACCTAATTTGCATAATTAATTAATTTTCAGCATTTGATATAAGTAGTTAGCATTACATTTCAATGAAACTTGGTACTTACATACTCAAGGACTATGCAGAGATTGATTGTTTTCGATAAATATTTGTGCATATTAATCACCTAATTTGCATAATTAGTTAATTTTCAGCTTTTCCATGGGTATCTCAAGTACTAATCATCGCATTTCAATGAAACTTGGTACATAGATCCTTTAGGACTATGCAGAGACCTGATTAGTTTTAGGGTAAATAATTGTGCATATTAATTACCTAATTTGCATAATTAATTTTCAGCTTTTCTACTGATATCTAAAGTACTAATCATTTACATTTCAATGAATCTAGAATTATGCAGACCCAATTAGTTTCCGGTAAATATTTGTGCATATTAATCACCTAATTTGCATAATTAACCAACTTTCACACTGATATCTCAGGTACTATACATCACATATCAATGAATGTACATGGATGCTGTAGGACAATAGACAGACCTGAATAATTGTGGGTTACAATCTGTAAATATTAATTACCTAATTTGCATAATTAACCAATTTTAAGCTTTCACACTGATATCTAAAGTACCGTAAAAACTCCAAAATTTCGACCGGTTTTAAATAATTGGCGTTAGAAATGTGACATGTTTTTAGAGTCGTGGCCGAGTTGTAACTCAAAATCTAAACAAAGTCATCAATCAGTGAGTATTATGACAAGCAAAACAAAACATCAAGACGCGCAGAAGAGGTCAGCACAAAACTAATAGGTCAAAAGACAAAGCTGTCTCGCACTACCTAGGAAAACTTGCGAATGTTCGAAGTACAGGTACCCATTGGACAAAAGATACATGGAAGTTTAGCAAACTATCTCCCCGACCCAGTGCAATGTATCCGGTTAGAATCAAAGCTCACGTGTCCCTTATTTGAGGGACCAAATTCTGCCGTAAATTCGCCCTTGGATTAAAAAATAAAATGGGATTTAAGAAAATAAAATGGGACTTTTAAGGTGTATTTTGGCGTCATTTTTCGGACATTTCAATCAATCCTGCCGGCTAAAATAGAGTCTAAGTTTTACCGTAGTCATTGACGTCTGTCTATTCAAGAGTACACGTGTATGATTTTTATCGTGACTAGCGTGAGCGGGTAAGCTTCCTTTCGAGAATGAGCTGTTATCACTGTGAACAATGTTAAATTATTCTTCAGATGACCAGTTTATTTTTTAAAAACAACTAATTTTTTTATTTAAAAAAAAATCATGCCGTTTTCGCATCAAAATCCAAGCCAAAATATCGTACTACAACATCAATCTCTTCGCATTGCGTTCAATAACATTAACATATTTAAATAAGCTATGGTAATTTGAACACGTTGGCATCATCCAGCTTTTTGATTGGTTAATTAGCGATTTGACCTATTTGACCTAAGAGAACATGGCAGATATCCTACAGCATCAAACGTTTATACGAGACCGGAATCATTCGCTTACGATGAAACTTAGTTGACTTTTATTTGTATTTCATAACCATTCAACAAATTTATTTTGTGTACATTATTATAATCACTACTGAGTACAGTAATAATCAACAATTCAGAAACGCAGCATGCCGAGATTTTTGTGTTCGTTTTTATTTGAAACTTCGTTTATTTAGAATATATTTTCGTTACCAATACCAGAAACCCGGATTCATGCCTTCGAGGAAGGTCCCGTTTGAACGCTCACATCGGTTTTTTTTTTCGTTTGGGGGAAAACTAAAACTGGTCGCAATTTTCGAATAAGAATGAGTCGGCAATTTTTAGTGGAGTCGAAAATTTGGAGGTAAATAAAACACCGAAACCCGGCAAATAAATAGCCAACCGAATTTTTAGAGGGGTCGAAATTTTGGAGTTTTCACGGTACTAATTATTCCATTTCAATGAAACTTAGTACAAAGATGCTCTAGGACAATGTACAAACCTAATTAGTTTGGGGTGAAAATCTGTTCATATTAATTCCCTAATAAACATAATAATTCATAATTTTTTGGTTCTAATCACATTTCAATTAAACTTGGAGACATAGATTTTCTGTTACATTGCGCAGACCTCATTAGTTTTACACTCAAATCTGGTCATATTAATTTTCTGATTTGCATAATTAGTTTTCAGCTAAGTAATTTCGAATTATATTTAATGTGTCTCCAATACTCTCAGCACATGGGAGTTCTTTCTAAGCTTTCTTTGATTTGAATGTCTATCTTGGAGGTAACTTGGATGTCACAGGGTTATTTTTTTTGACAGAATTGCATATTGAATACCGGTACCATGTGTCACAACATAGATGTGTTTGGTACGTCCATGTTCGTGATGATTGGTTCTTTAAATTTGCATTCCCGCTTATGAAACATCACTCCTAGAACAAGGAAAAAACATTAAATGTGTTAAAATGACGCAGGTTTAGCTAAACAAAATGTTAGATGTCCACACTTTCCACTCATTTCATTTTGAGAGTACTGGAGGGTCTTATCCCTAAGACAAACATACCAACAATGTAACTGACCTTCAGGGACAAACAAAGCCCCCTAACTCAGTGAGTCTATGCAAATGTAGCTTAATTTGAGGCATACTTATATTTTTATTCCGCACTTAATTTCTCATTATACCCAACAACATTTGATGGTGTATATGTTGATCACAGAATAGTACCACATAGATTTTGCAAACTGGGAATGCAATTTCATTAATGATTTCAGTATCATCTGCACTTGCATTTAATCAGCGAAGCACCAAAATCAACTACTTCTGTCCTTACAGAACTGGATCTTACGTGTACATATCAGGATTTCATTCAAACTCATAAGAACACTCCATGAGCCAAAGTGATGCCTGAATAATGCTGTATTTTAACTATTCCGAGGAGGGAATTGCTCATTTCTAAAATCCAGTGATCAACATGTCGAAAGTTTATAACTAAAAGTGTGAAATATCTACTCGTATATGATATAATACTTTATTAAAGTCTATATCTCACAGATATCATTGTGCGTATATTGATATTTATTTATTGAATATATTGTACATGTATGTTGTAGCAAGAAGATGGACTAGTGGAATATTTTGAGTCAATTGTTCAAGAAAAAAGTCGAAATGCCAAGACTGTAGCTGATTGGATTATAACTGTTTTCTTGAAAGAACTAAATGCACATGGCATGACATTAAAAGACAGGTATAGTAATCATTTTCACAATACAAATATATTCTCTATTTGTAATGCCAATTCTAATACATTTTATACATGTTCTAAATAATTATTCATGCTTAATTAGGCGGTCAAAATAATTGATCTATGATTCAGACATGCTTTAAAAGTTACTAAGAATGCTACTATGATAATCTGTACATTGTCTGAAAGCTTTCTGATATCTCAAGAACTACTTATCATATTTAAATTAAACTTGATGGGAATATGTAGGGACTCTAGGATAGATCACAGACTGCAAACTACAGATATGCATTCACATTCTTTAGTATTTCGGTTAGAATTACTGTGAAAAGATTTCTATCACATTGTGCATCTCTAAGAGCAAAGGTATATTAACCGACAATCTACTTGTTTAAAGAGGCTCAATTTAAATTATTAATTTTAAATGTTCTTTATTAGTCCCCGTTCGGACGAAGTCCGAAAACGGGGACTTATAATTCGGTCTCCGTCCATCCGTGCGTTCGTCCGGAGTCATATCTCAGAATCCCTTGGTCTGATTCCGTTCATTCTTTGCATGTGCCTAGTACTTTATGTTGGACATATGCACATGCAGTGGTTTAACGATTCGGTTCAAAATGGCCGACTGGCAGCCATCTTGTTTTTTGAAAATGTCGTATTTTGTACATGCTTCGTCAGTTTTCATTCAAATTTAGTACATAGATCATACATGTTAGGATACATGTCCCCGACCGTCCATGAGTTCCTGAGTCTGTCCGTCCGTCCATGCATCAGTCTGTCCAGAATCATATTTTAGAATCCTGTGGGCCGATTCCGTTCATTCTTTGCATGTGCCTAGTATCTTATGTGGGACATATGCACATGCAGTGGTTTAGCGATTCGATTCAAAATGGCCGACTGGCAGCCATCTTGTTTTTTTGAAAATGTTGTATTTTGGACATGCTTTGTCAGTTGTCATTTAAACTTAGATTATACATGTTAGGATAGATTATACATGTTAGGATACATGTCCATGACGATTTATTTCGCAATTGGATCAAAGATGGTCGACTGGCAGGCATCTTGTTTTTGTTTTTTATGCGGTATCTTGGATGTGCTCTGTCAGTTTTCATTCAAATTTGGCACATACAGGTACTTTATACATGTTAGGATGCATGTTCATGACAATTTGTTTCAAAATCTGGTCAAGGATGGCCGATTGACAGCCATCTGACTTTTTGGCCTTACTACTATTATATTTCCACAATTTATGTACCATTTTTACCTTGCCCGTACCATCAAAGATGGAAGGGAAAGGTATATTAAGGGAAAAATTGTGTCCGGCGTTGTCGTCGTCGTTGTTGTTGTCGTCGTCGTCGTTAATAATTGTTATTGTGTGCATGATAACTTTACTAATTCTATTCCAAACTTCATCAAACTTGGTCACCTTGTTCATCAGTATAAAGTCTTCCCTGAGTTTGAACAACAGATGTCCTGTATGAAAATATCATGCAAAAATTGAGAAAAACTGATAAAATATTTTGACTGTTTCTACTTGACTGATCACTGGTGATACACATCAAAGGTCACTGATCTCAGTGGAAATATGCTTTGTTGTATGTGTTCAATAAAGCAAATGATTTATCTTGTAATAATATCCTTGGTAATGTATCTCAGAATCCCTTACTGTGTTTCAAAACCAACTCATGGAGAGATTAGATTGCACAGTCTGATACACATTTGCAAACCTACCAATAAATCTTACAGAAAACAAGATGTCAGAAAATCAATATAAGCAACTCCTATGAACTGGGTGCCAAACTTTGATCAAGATCTGAAGCTAATAGAAAATCTGTTTAGTTCAAAGTTATCAAATCAAAAACAATACATAAAAAATACCTAAAAAGCAAAACATTTCATCCACATTTTAAAAAGAAAATTGTTCTAAAATATATGTATTCTGTATTTGAAAAACAGTTCATTCGACAAATGAAAACTCACAGGAATATGTTTCAGCTATTAGAACAGAATGATAGAGTTTTTATAATACTAGTTTAAAAACTCACTTCAAACAAAGATTGCAGTGTTTGAAGATGTAGGTTCTCAGGAGGCAACAGTACTGTTGACTTCTCCCTCCACTGGACACCAACTAACTATTTAAAGCAGAGCTTGCAACATAATAGCTATTCATAAAGGGTGTTTTTTTTTTTACTTTTCATATAATACAGTAGTCACACAATGAGGCAGTTCATATTTGTCTCAGTGAATCATTAATTTTTGACAGACACCTGTACAAAATACTTGGACAAAAGCCAGCTAAGATTTTCTGTTATCTTGCATGTTTTATGAATCTATTCACGTCTAAATGCAGCACTTTTTTTTTTGCAATGAGGCATTTGTTTTTATACTAAAATATCTGAATTACTTTGAATAAAGCTGGAAATTATGTCCCTTAAAATAATTAAACAAATAAGGCACAAATGTTTTTGTAAGATATTTACATCTTTAAAGGACATTCGGTAGACTGATTCCCCACTGTTAGTTCAACCCCAAAACTTTTTTGTATTCAAAATTAATTATGACAATGTATATTTATATTGAAACAAACTATGTTGAAGGGAATTATATTATATAACAAAGGGCAAGGTCACCAGAGTTCAACTATGTTCATTCCTATTTGGCACACATATCATACATATCAGTGTGTTTCATAATCAGATCAAAGATGGCCGAATAACGGCTGTTTTTATTTTTGGCCATATTAATTCTACATGGAACACGTGTTTTGATGTAAATAAACAATCTGTTGTGTACACCACTTGGAACTCAAGTTTCAAGGACACGCTCGCGACAACCCCTCCGCTTTAATATGACGAGTATACAGAGAACTTTCAAAAATTTAACAGGGACTGTGATAGATTTATTGATTTCATTCAATGTTTTCCAGTCCAGTATCATCACAGCTTATTGGTCGGCAGATAGATTTAATGATTTCATTCAATGTTTTCCAGTCCAGTATCATCACAGCTCATTGATCAGCTGATAGATTTAATGATTTCATTCAATGTTTTCCAGTCCAGTATCATCACAGCTTATTGGTCAGCTGATAGATTTAATGATTTCATTCAATGTTTTCTAGTCCAGTATCATCACAGCTTATTGGTCAGCTGATAGATTTAATGATTTCATTCAGTGTTTTCCAGTCCAGTATTATCACAGCTTATTGGTCAGCTGATAGATTTAATGATTTCATTCAATGTTTTCCAGTCCAGTATCATCACAGCTTATTGGTCAGCTGATAGATTTAATAATTTCATTCAATCTTTTCCAGTCCAGTATCATCGCAGCTTATTGGTCAGCTGATAGATTTAATGATTTAATTCAATGTTTTCCAGTCCAGAATCATCACATCTTATTGGTCAGCTGATAGATTTAATGATTTCATTCAGTGTTTTCCAGTCTAGTATCATCACAGCTTATTGGTCAGCTGATAGATTTAATGATTTCATTCAATGTTTTCCAGTCCAGTATCATCACATCTTATTGGTCAGTTGATAGATTTAATGATTTCATTCAATGTTTTCTAGTCTGTATCATCACAGCTTATTGGTCAGCTGATAGATTTATTGATTTCATTCAGTGTTTTCCAGTCCTGTATCATCACAGGTTATTGGTCAGCTGATAGATTTATTGATTTCATTCAATGTTTACCAGTCCAGTATCATCACATCTTATTGATCAGCTGATAGATTTAATGATTTCATTCAATGTTTTCTAGTCCAGAATCATCACATCTTATTGGTCAGCTGATAGATTTAATGATTTCATTCAGTGTTTTCCAGTCTAGTATCATCACAGCTTATTGGTCAGCTGATAGATTTAATGATTTCATTCAATGTTTTCCAGTCCAGTATCATCACAGCTTATTGGTTGGCGGATAGATTTAATGATTTCATTCAATGTTTTCCAGTCCAGTATCATCACAGCTTATTGGTCAGCTGATAGATTTAATGATTTCATTCAGTGTTTTCCAGTCTAGTATTATCACAGCTTATTGGTCAGCTGATAGATTTGATGATTTCATTCAATGTTTTCCAGTCCAGTGTCATCACAGCTTATTGGTCAGCTGATAGATTTAATGATTTCATTCAATGTTTTCCAGTCCAGTATCATCACAGCTTATTGGTCAGCTGATAGATTTAATGATTTCATTCATTGTTTTCCAGTCCAGTATCATCACAGCTTATTGGTCAGCTGATAGATTTGTTGATTTCATTCAATGTTTTCCAGTCCAGTGTCATCACAGCTTATTGGTCAGCTGATAGATTTAATGATTTCATTCAATGTTTTCCAGTCCAGTATCATCACAACTTATTGGTCAGCTGATAGATTTAATGATTTCATTCAATGTTTTCCAGTCCAGTATCATCACAACTTATTGGTCAGCTGATAGATTTATTGATTTCATTCAGTGTTTTCCAGTCCAGTATCATCACAGCATATTGGTCAGCTGATAGATTTAATGATTTCATTCAATGTTTTCCAGTCCAGTATCATCATAGCTTATTGGTCAGCTGATAGATTTATTGATTTCATTCAATGTTTTTCAGTCCAGTATCATCACAGCTTATTGGTCAGCTGATAGATTTAATGATTTCATTCAATGTTTTCCAGTCCAGTATCATCGCATCTTATTGGTCAGCTAATAGATTTAATGACTGATGGTGTTGTATCTGTAAACACAGCAAAGAAAATAATGCCAATCCTGTTTACAGATGAAACAAGATCACTTACACAGGTGAGTTCTTTTGAAAAGGTTGGTTTCCATAGTGTTGGTATTGATAATAATGGCACATCGAATTATGATTTTTATTAAAAATAATATGTTTGACAACCAGTCGTGGATTTCAAAACAATGTTGTTTACAGTGACCCAACTAAAATGGTTACCATAGCAACGAAGGTTGCTATAACAGTGGCCCAGAATTGATGGTTTCCATTTTCCACCAATGACTTGCTACAACAGTTAAAGAGTGGTGGCTATAGATATCTTTACATAAGGTTAATCAGGTTAATTACAAGGGTCTTAACATCATATTTTTAGTCCCCGTTCGGATGCAGTTTGAGAACAGGAATTATAACCTGTGTGTGTCTGTGCGTGCATGCATCCAGACCTGTATCTTAGACATGCCTGGACCAATTACATTTTTACTTCACACAAACATCATACATAATTTTATACATATGCACATCAATTTGTTTCACAATCTAATTTAAGATGGCCAAATGGTGGCCATTTTTGTGCTAAAAGTCATCAAAATCAAGCATTTATGGATGGATTTCATACAAACTTGGCCGACCGGTGGCCATTTTATCTTAATTAATGCAGTTCCAGAGCAGTATTTCTCAATATGGACAAGTACTTGATCAGATGCAAGATGTTAATCATTTTAATGTTAAAAAATTATCGTAATCAAGCATCAACTTCTAGATCCATACATGTTCCAACTATATTACTATAAAAAAAACTGTATACCATAAATTTGATAACTAATGAGGACTGTGCCATGCATGGCTTGTTACTTTTATTACTTTCTCCTGACAGATTATTGAAAGTAAAAACTGGGCACAAATAAGAGATGAAAAACACCTACAAACACTGTGTGATAGTGTTATAGCTAACAATATGACAGTGGTAAGTATTGTCATTACAGTAATTGCATGTACCATCCAAGTATCAACCATGTCTGATCAAATGCACATACCTGTGTACCTTAACCAAAGTCACATACATGAGTGAATAATTCTCAGCCAGTACTATAGCTTAGATTCCATCGAGGCCAGAGGTAACCACTAGTTGTTGAACCCAAGGTAGAATTGAACTCAGGTCTACTCATCATTGGTACAACAATCACTATACTACAGGTGGCTTCATTACTTTAAGTGTGTTGTCTATAAAGTGTTAAATTCACTACATTCAATTACCCACCATAGACTCCGGTCAGTCAAAATGATTATTTTGAACTGTAGGCATTAATTAGCGATTTTGCCGGTGACGGAGAAATAGAATCTAGGTCAGGGGAAGCCCCATGACCTCAAGATTCTCTTTCCCTTACGTCACGAACCGCGTGACCGAAGCCATATGGCAGCACCATTAACGGCTGCACAATCACTCTTTTTTCATCTCCGCCTCGTCGGGAATGATTCTGAGCGGCTCTGCCTGGCTCTTTTGCTTTTTCCTGTTTCCTGTTTCCTTTTTCCTGTTTTCCTTTTTCCGGTTTCTAGCTTGGGTTGTTGCCGCTGGGCGGCATTCGACATTCTACCTGGTAGGATAAGTTTTTCTTGTCTTCTTTACCCTTGTGTCGTTTTCCCCTTTGTGTGTAATATTTTTTCACAACAAAGAAATTAAAACCCAGCGCCACTACGCAACCACTTGTTTACCAGCATAGAACCTGCATCCGATATGCCTTTTCGCCGTGGCTGCGGTCTTTGCCTTGAAGGTGTGCGTTTTTTACTGGAGTTCTGAGGCCTGAGATTTTCTTTCAGAGCCATCAAAATCACTGAGACTGACCACGTCGCTCGTTTTTTCACAACAAGGTCGCGCGTCCAGTAAACAAATCAGTTAAAGTGAGTTGTGTGTCTGGCATGAGTGGAAAGTCCTCACGCTCGGCTACCGGTGCTTCGTGTACCGGGACGTCGAGTAGGAGGCCCGATGGTGGAGGTATCAATATTTTTTCTCTGCCTCCCCCCCGCTGATTGGAGGGTGTCCTCACAGTCTGTTTTTTCAGGCGGTGGTTTACCCAATTTTACTGGCTGCAGCGAGGCTGTGCCCCTGGAAGCTTTCCTCCTATGGGACCCGTTGCGGGGCCCTTTGTGGACCCTTCCTCGCACGGCGCCGGATTTGCCTCTGAGTTGAGGGCTTTGGTCGAAGGACTGTAGGGGCAATTGCGTCCCTGGCAGGCCGGGTAGATCAGACGCAGTCGGAGCAAGCTGTCTCCACTGCGGCCCCTCGGTGGGCAAGCAGGAAGAAACACAAAAGCATGTTTGCATTCAAACACGTCTCTTCCAGGGAACCCCCGTTCCCAGCCGCAGCTCTCCCACTAATTTGAGTGAGGCCAAGGCTCAGGCTAATTGCACCGGGCCTCCTCTGGAACCTTGGGCACTGAATGCCAACGGGGTGCTGGCAGCCAAGCCTCCGATCTCGGGGCAGGGCTTACAGGGCAGGGCACACTACTTTCAGCCAGCCAGGGTTCATCGCGCGGTAACGGTACAACAGTAACGAATTTATCCTTGTGTCCAGTCTCCGCTGTGGGTTTTGACTCCCTTCTTACCGACCCACGGGTGTCCCCAGAGGGAACCGACCCTGTCATGAGACGCACAGTGGAACACGCTCCCTCTCGCATATCTAAAGTGAAAGGAGACACAGTTCGCTCGCGTCGGATACAGCTGGTATTCTGGGCAGTCCCTCGGAGTCTTCCATCCGTAATGACTCGGTGAGCCATGCTTTTGGGGTGATGCGGAGTATCATCGATCCTAGTTATACGATGTAAATACCCCCACCCTTGATCCTAAGGCGACCACCTAAGGTTGCTTCAACGCTTATGGGATCACGGGCGTCGGGATCCAAAGCAACCCCGTTGGCACGTCTCTCCCTGTCCGTCCGAGTGCGGAGTGGGATGCATGACACGCAAACGGTGTTGATGGGTGGACGTTGGTCAGCTGCGGAGGACGAAACGCTTAAGGCCCCCGGGTGGGGAAAACCTTAGGCAACACTTCCCGCTGGACCAAACGCTACCCGGTCGGTCCAGGGGTGAGGAACAGTCTGGCAGACGGCCTTTCAGGGCGGCTCCGTCTCCAGAACACTGAGTGGCTGATACAAGCCTCCAGGCTGTTTCGGCTGTGGGACGATCCAAGGTTAGACCAGTTTGCCGCACCCAGGAATGCCAAGCTCCGGACGTACGTAACACTCCTGCCGACTCCAGGAGCCGGGCCCAGGGTCGCTTTGCTTAACCCCGTAGACCCACTTAGTTGTGTACGCCTTTCCTCCCTTCCCGCTAGTTCACCGGGCACCGGAAAAAACTTCGACAGGTGCACACCTGCATATTATCATTGGTCGCACCCAATTGGCCAAACAAGGCCTAGTTTCCACTTCTGTCGGAAATGCTAATCGAAACACCAGCAGTGCTTCCGGACTTACCAGACCTGCCGCCCCAACTAGACGGCGCACTACCAACAAGCCCAGCGGGTATCACTTACATGCATAGAGGCTCTCATTAGACACATACGAAAACTTTATCTGAGCGGGCTGCCAACGTCCTGGCCAGGGCGAACAGGGATCCCACCAATGCAGCCTACATTCCTAGGCTGCAAGCATACACTTATTGGTGTAGCGGAAGGGGGATTGATCCATACCATCCCTCTACTGGCCAGGTAGCAGGCTCCTTTGTCCACCTGTTTGACGAAGTGGGTTTGTCCTACGCAGCTATCGTTGGCTACAGGTCGGCCTTGTCCCCCACCATTGAGACGTACGGGAACAAGACTAGCCGATTGTCCTATTAATATTATTAGAAGACTATTTACTGCTTTCCAGACGCCGAGACACATACAAGGGAACCGCCCAACTGAGACTTGTTGGCTGTGTTGTCCGCTCTAAGCAGACTGCCCTTTGAGCCTCTCTGATCAGCACCACTCAAATCTTTGACGTCTTCCTACTGGCCTTCACCTCAAGTAGGCATCGGCCAGAGCTGGGGACATTGTCCTTCTCGGATGATGTTGTGCTAAAGACACAAATTGTGTTTCTCGCCTAGAACCAAATCCCAGGACACAATCCTCACCCGATTGCCATCCCCCGGCTGTCAAATTTTGTCTGTCCGGAGGGTCAGGAGGAATATCTTCTCTGCCTGGTTTGAGCACGGAGTTGCTACCAAACCGTACTAAGGATTCAGGATGGGGTGCCAGGCACATGTCTTTGTGTTACGGCCCAGGCAGGCAGGATAGGCCGGCCTCCCCAATTTCCATAACCAGGTGGTTTACTGTGACTGTATTAGAGGTCTATAATATGTTAACTTCCTTGACACAGGGCTTGCAGAGACACCAAGTACGTGTTCATGAGGTTTGTGCGATTGCCAACTCACTAGTGCTAGCGTCAGGTGCCTCCCCTCGAGCATACACGGAGGGCAGGCTTCTGGAGAACGAAGAACGTCTTTATCAACTACCACCTAACAGACACCAAATCCATTGAGGAAGGTCTCTTTAGGTTGGGTCCCGTTTTAGCCGGATCAGTCTTGTTTTTCTGACCCAGCCCAAACGACCACAAGGGTCCCTGCACATAGGCAATAAGTCAGTCTCGGCATTTTATGCGATCAGATTTCTCTACCATCAGCACTCCCTGGAAGTTCCCAGGGCCCGCTTTTCAGCCTATGCCCTCATGCAGAACTGTTTTGGTCTTTACTTCGACAGCTTACTACCCCCAGAATTGGGTTGGGGTCTAGCTTTCTCAGGCACACTGAACCTTGTCACCAGAGCAGCATTTTGGCTTCTTGCTCCGGGGACAGCACAGGCAAGGTAAGACACCACCCTTTTTGGGGTCTTAACTAAGGTGTTGAATTTATTGTAGTTTGTTTCATCCCGGACTGGGAAAAGACTTTCATCATTTTCTGTTTGCTTGGAAAACCGGCCACCTATCGGCGTCTGACTCTGCCTACAGTTCAAAATAGTCATTTTGACTGACCTGAGTCTATGGTGGGTAATTGAACGTAGTGAATTTAGGTAGAGGGTTCTCCGAACCCACCTATTCACATAGTTCATACCCACCATAGACTCTGGGTCCCCCCCAACCACCCCACTCTTTCCATAGCGTTGGTCTAAGTTCTCGAGGCGGAGAGAAAGGAATCAGAGTGATTGTACAGACGTTAATGGTGCTGTCATATGGCCTCTGTCACGTGGTTCGTGACGTAGAGGAAAGAAAATCTTGGGGTCATGGGGCTTCCCCTGACCTAGATTCTATCTTTCCGTCACCGGCAGAATCGCTGATTAATGCCTACAGTTCAAAATAGTCATTTTGAGTGACCGGAGTCTATGGTGGGTATGAACTATGTGAATAGGCGGGTTCGGAGAACCCTCTGCCTAAATCTGTGGAACATACATACAGGTCTCCAATAAAAAGTACATTATATTAAATTCATTTAAATTACATAACATTAATTTCAATTAAAATTGAAGTTTAATTCAACTTAATTATATAGAAATGTAATTAATACACTTTAAGTAAACTACTATATATCCAGCTGTAATACAACTTCAGTTAATTTTAACATGTCTTGGCATTAGGATTAGGGTAAAGGAATAAGTAGGTACACTGTATATCGACCAATGCCAAGACACAGATTTTTTACATTGTCTATTAAAATAATTTCCATTTTTCAGTGATGCAATCCCATTTTCGGTTGAAGGTTAATTCTTGGCTTCCCGACTTTTGATCTGACATCCAGAACTAATTGTGCATTGTATTTTACAGGTAAAAGCTTATATTGATGGCAATAATAAAGTATTCAACAGATTAATGGGATTAATACAGCATCAAACTCAAGGAAGAGCCGACCCCGGCCTTGTGAGAAAAATACTACAGACAAAACTCGAAGAGATGAAACTCAAATGATACAAAGTTTCATTATAAGATTTTTAATAACGTTTCATAGATTTACTCAGAAATAACCTTATTGAGGTTAAATACAGGTCATTCATACTGGGAGCTAGGCAATATTTCATATTGTGGAAGTGCAACGTACCAAGTACACTCGTGGTGAGATGAAGGGTGGCATAAGAACCAGACAGATAATAATGAGAATGAACTGAGATTTGCATATTTTATGTATGCTTCTATAATTGAGATGTTTCTATAAAGCAAATATACCTCAAATTCGAATACCCAGAATTTCCTCATTTTGAAATACATTGTACTGTAAAATCTGTATTAGAAGCCGCGGCTTCTATTAAAATGATACAATGCAACAGAGGGGATGCGGCTTCTATTAGAGCATCTACACATATGAGAAATGATGAATTTTTGGTTCTCAATTACTGTAGAATACTTTATTTTCACTTGGAATTTATTTTCGCTATTTTCGCTGAAGGGATGATTCCGTGAAAATAAAATCTAGCGAATATACTTTTTTTCCTATATTTCACATTAAACTCATCAAAAATCAGTGAAAATAAATTCCAAGCAAAATGCCCAAAAAGCCCTTTCAGCGAAAATTAATTCCAGCGAAAATAAAGTATTCCACAGTATTCAAATAGAATGGATGCGACTTCTATTAGGGATGCGGCTTCTAATACAGATTTTACAGTACTCTTGGACAATACAAGGAAATTGACTATAAAAAAGTTGGGAAAATGATGGTTGTATTTTAGTGGATAGTAACCATTTTGTCAATATTATAACATTATTGGCTGGTGACATAGGCTGAATTGTTTCAAAAATCTATGTTTTAAAAAATGTAAAAAATGCAATTACCCCTTAACATTGTGTTCTATGGGATTGTTCTAAAAATTTTGATTTTTGAATAATATTAAAACAAGTTTCCCAAAATATGTGACTGCAACACACAAAAGAATGCTATTTCATGGTGCTATGCGACAATACAAATGTAGCTCCATGAGTTTACATAATAAACCATTAAACATTGCAATTTTATTATCTAATATCAGCTTGTATGTTACTGATCGGATTTATAAACTAGAAAAGAATTTTATTTTTTAATCTGTAAACTTTTCATGTTTATTGGTTACCGGTAATAGGTGATTTTTTGTTTACTGTGAGATCTCATGTATGGCGTGAAAAGCATGGACTAAGCGTTTTCCACAAAAATCTATTTGATTTTGAACTTTAATTTTTTTTTATAACTCTTAAAATTATGCTGATCTTTGAGAGGGGAATATTGCGTTGAGAATCCTTCATCAAAATCGACCATCATCAAATGTGTATGGCACATTATTAAGAAATGTTTGTTGAATCCCATGCGATGTTTGTTGTCACGACAACGCTATGACCTTTGTTTTTCCTCTTTATATGTTAAATTTCTTTCAACAAAGGATATTGCAGTGAATGAAAAATGGTCCATTTTGCCTTTCTGCGTGATTTGTTTTTGTTTCTATAATTTGGTAGTAAAGATCTTACCAAATATGTCCGTATTTTACTTTTATTTTGATGTTATTAAAAATGTTTATTATTTCAACAATAATTACATCCCACTCATACTATTGAGTGACATAACATTACCTGCCGTGGTTAGCTTCTAAAGCCTGATTATTGGTTATGAGCTTGAGCCGAAAGAACAACTAATGTTTTATCAAGTACTCATGAGCCACCTGGTGCCCTACCTGTCAGTAGAGAGCACTGGCTTCCAGTACTACAGCTATAACAAATGTACAGCCAGATAGAGATAGGTAAACCTTATTGTGTTGGAATTGACAAACAACATGTAATTGCATTTCTTAGCCCCTGCGATTTCAAAGTTGAAAATGAATGGTCAGATCCAGATGGCTGCCATTTTGCTCAGATAATAAAATGAATAAATGTGCTATATTACCGGTATGTGTGACAAAAAATGACCCTAATCAGTCGGGGCATGTCGGTGATATAGCTCAGATCGAGGGATTTTCATGAATGTTTATAGCACATTAGGCCATCTCATCTGATATGTATCCTAAAATGGAATTTTAATGTTATCATTCTAGGAATATCTGGTGGAGACTGACACTTGCTTGGAGGTCAAATAATAATTCCTAGTTTTTGAACTTCTTTCAGCTTGAAGCACCACAGTCTTTTATAAATATCTTTTTATTCTGAACTTTACAGAATAATTCAAATCTGTAACAGTCACAAATCATAAGAGTATACATTCTATTCATATTGGGACGGGAGACGTTTTAGTTGGATCCTTCACTGTAACACCAAAATGATTATCCAACAGATTGTGTTTTAAATAAATTTGGGAAGAATCTTATTCCTTCTACTGATTCATCACGACAAGCTCTTCCCTTCTCTTCTGCAGCCAAAAGTCTGAAAAAAAGTAGAAAAACAATTAATTTAGAAGAAATTGGAAGTCAAGAGAAGATCAAGTCCCCAATATTCCTAACAGGAAGCACTACAAAATGTCTGTATTTTGTTGAGTGAGTGGTTCCATCAAAGAAATGAACATGTCATTGTCATAGTCCTTGATCAGTTTTAGTGACTAAGAACTATAATCAAAGCGAGGGAGTCGTCACCTGCGTATGCGTCAGATGTCCATAGCTTGTCATTGTTTAAAACAAGCATTTACCCATGTGCCTTCGCGTTTTTAATATGCATTGTTACCGTCCCTTGAGAGTCTATTCTCGCACAGGTGACAATCCCTTCGCTTTAAATGTTGGGAGAGTAAATACAACTGTCAAGTATGTCAGAGAAATGGTAATAAGTTTGAATAAAATCAGCCAAGACGTATACAAGACCATTATTTCTTAATAAAATCAACATGGCCGTCAGACAAACCACAAAATAAACTGATGTGTATAAAGTAGTCAAAGTTTAAACAAGAAAATCATCAGAGATAGCAGATCTCTAGGCATCTATTTTACAAGCACTGGTTGAAAGCCTGTATTTCCAATAGTATTTATGCATTTTTAATGGAGTCACATGACCATATATGGTCATTAAATATGTTGATCTGATTTAATATGCAATGTTTTCAATGAAGCACTGGTTGAACATCTATAACTCCAATAGCGTTAAATTTATGCATTTTTAATAAGGTCATCCAAATTCAATAATAACTTAAGCAGAATTACAACCCATTATGTCATGGTTTTGTACCACATTTAAAGGGTGGTGGTTGTTGCGCTGCGTCATGTGCAATATAGGACTCATAGCGACGTATACAAAGCTTGTAAAATACATTGTTTTATTTACATGAAATTAGAACACGCACTGGGCGACGACCCCCCCACCCTTTAACCCTTATCTTGTCTTCCAAAACCAAAACCCGAACTATTAAAATACTGACATGACAATATTATCTGATACATTACCTTCCTTTTGCTAATAAAACTGATATGCCAATAATATGTGATAATTCATCAGCTGAAAGACATCCCTTACTTGATAACTAAAAAAACAAAAACAGAAACATTGATTTCAAAGTTAGTTGTGACGTTTTTGGAACTACTTTATTGTATGCGTCAGAATACATACTTCTGTAATGGTGTTATATGTCACCTGATCACCTGAGTGGATTGATATTTAGAGAGTGGTGCCGTTGGGGTAACTGAAAATGGCGGAATAAACAAGTTAAATTTGAAAGCTTTCTGGTTTCTTTGATGTTCTGTGTGTTCCTGAGTCAACACATCTCAGTTGTGCTATTCTAGTGGCATGGTATTGGGGACTATGATAAAAACAAGCAACCTCTGGGCTGAGATAGCTTCGCTGTTAGCAATGCACATTTCAATTAAAAAACTGAAGATATCATTAGAAAATGAACAAATATGAGAGAGGTCTATTTGTAGTACCGACAAGAATTCAAAAATATCACTTTTTTCCAAAAATGACAAATATTCATCAAAATCAGAGAATTGAAGATATCATCACGAAATGAACAAATCTAAGTGAGGTCTACCCAAGGTACATATACACTAAGTATCAAAGCAATAAAAATTGTAGTTTTCAAGAAGAAAGTTGACATGGACGACGGACAATCACTTATATGATAAGCTGCACTCGACAAAGTTGAAAGCGAAGCCAATAAAACTGCTGTGTCTCTAACATGGTACGCAGACTATGTTCTATGGATGACTGTTACGTGATTGGCTGATAATTATAGCATGATATATTAATTAGAAAAATCTAAGCAGTAAATTCAGACTAATTTAAAGGCGCCTACTGCATAGTTTGGTTATCAGCCTTAAGTGCTTCCAAAATAACATGGATCTAAAAAGGAAATGTCCATTAATAATTGATTATGTAACAGCGACCAGACACTACTCACCAGCTCTACAGTCTGGTTTATTGCTTGTTCTTCTGCATGGGACACCAGTTCTAAAACTTTGACTCCACTTGCAAATATTCTGAGCCTATAAGGAAAAGGGAACAGCAATACTTTAAACTATGAAAGCTAGAATTCAGTGATGAGTGACTCTTCATGTCTTGAGAATGAACTAAAGGAGTGGTTTTATTAGGGGAGGGAGGGAGGTATGTTTGTGATGGTCAAATGACAATGTTGCAATTATTTTAGTAATGGGAATGTTGTTTTAATGTTGCCATACGAGTGCATAGACAGAATTGGTGGTGTCATGTGACCTAATTAATATGCATAAATGTGATTATTGGCAAACTATCATATATGTATTTAGAGATATGCAACCAGATGTATTAAGGGTTGGGTTGAGTTGGGTATTATATCCATAGCAACCACCAAGTAAAATGTTTTTGATGAACATAAAAATAGTTGACACTGGATTGAGGATAACATAGTACATAGCAACCATGATCTCACCTGTACACAACCATAACAAAATCCAATACATAAGTTCCACAAGTTCATTACCAATAGAGCTCATACTCAGAATATACATTCATTTTGTAAACGACTTTGTAGTAGTGGGTCATCACGGCAGTATAGAAGACATGTATTGAGTATACCTATCAACCATGATCCCACAAATTTATATGTTCTATAACAATAGCTTATACATGGCGAAATTTCCATTCATTTTGTTGACAACATTATGAATATCCTTAGTACCACCATCACACCAATCAGTTCAACAGCATATATTTCTATTTATTGCAACTTATTCAGAAACTTACATGTACACTCTAATCAAATTTGCATTGTTCACTTAGCAAGCCGATAATTTGTTGTCAATGTTGCCATATACCACACAATACATGATGAGCATCTTACCTTAATGGCAATCCCAGAATTTCAAATTGTTTACAGGCTTCGACAAGGTCATCCGGTGACAATAACTAAGAGACAACGTATGATATATAGAAAATATATTATGTATCAACTCCAGGTAAAAAACAAATAGTATGCATAAAGCATGCACACTTCTATTACCACCTCTGTCATCAAAACTATGGCAGACCTCTCGGTTTGGAGTCTAGAAGTTCACAGGGATCAGCAAGGGCTATTTTCGTAAGCTGTAATCAATTGTTTTTATTTTCGTAATAATGTAATTTCCTCACTTGCAATGTTTACTTATATACCCACACTTTAAATACCTCAAAAGTAAATAAATTGTATCATTATAAAAACGTAATACATGTGACACTATTAAAGTGAGGAAGCTCATTATAGATGCATTACATCATGCATTTTGTCTATGATGTATAACATTCTTACCTCCATACCCCTTGCTCTATTAACTCTACAGTACACATCTGTTAATGCCATTATACCACCATTATCCTGTAAATAACAGTAAAAATCAAGTGGGAATATATTCAAAATTTCGCTCCCCAGGAACACACTGTATCTGAGTTTTATCCAAGTTTTACAACCCATCCCGACCAGTCACAATCCCGGTCATTGAAGCCAATATGATCTGAGCCATGGACAGTACCATTAATTTTGAACCCAACCTGTCCTGCCAACACTCTGGTCTCACTGCCTTCATTTCCAACCTATCTTAATTTACATGATCAACACTTAGACACCTGGTGCTTTTGTACACCAACCCATATCACTACAATGTCAAAATCCTGGTCCTATGAGCATTGTTCTTCAACAACCCAGTGACACTGACATGACACTACCCTGAACCCAAGAGCCCTAATGTTGTTCAAACTAACCCAAACAAAACACACCGAGTTCCTTTGTTGATACTGGTAACCTGTTACAATCATGCACCAAAAATACAGTATAGCCTGAAGTGTACCTTCCAAGTATTTGCTGTAGTTACTTATTCAGGCAAATTTTACAAACTGCAAATTACATTGATTTTCAAAGCAAGCTAAGCTAACATTAAATCTAAATGTTAACTAGATGTTAACACTCCTACTGAATTGTATCTTGTGTGAAATATTTAACTATGAAATAAAGTTTACTGATTCTAGACTCCACTTATTTGTTTGGACACCTGTGTTGCCATTGGAAACAATCACCTAACAATTCAGGTTATAATGTGCTATACATGGTCAGTGTCAGTGTACTACTGTAAAGTAATTTATTTGCACTTGGAATTTATCTTAAGGATGAATCAGTGAAAATAAAATTCAGTGAAAATACCTTTTTTCCATATTTTACATTCAACTCATCAAAAATCAGTGAAAATAAACTTTATACAAAACAGCAAAAATGTCTTTACAGCAAAAATTAATTTTAGCTAAAATAAAGTATTATACAGTATACATTTGTAGAATACATGATGTGATCACCTCTAATATTTATATCATGAATAATATAGGATGTGACTTACTTTGATGGGAGTTTCTAAAATAGTGGCCAACTGCTTAGCTAATTCTTTATGATACTTAGTCCCAGATCCATGTGTTTCCCGCGTCACAGGATTAGTTATACCAAGACTTAACAGGTAAGCTTTGAATTTAACAGTCTGAAAAACAACAATAAAACACAAATTAAAAAAAAGGTAGTTTTAAATTTGCCCTTCACTTGACACAGGACTGACCTTGAAAATTTGCTGCAGCAATCTACCATGTATGATGATCATTTAAAGTTTGATTAAAATCAGCCTGTGCATTTCAGAGAAGTAGTTGTACAATCACTTTATACTCACTCATACAGATGTGGGTAAATTCCCAAACATCGCCCAAAACAGGATAGAATCAAAAGTTTATTTACATAACCACCTTTTTACTCACACATACAGACTATAGGATTGTTTTGAACTCATGTGGTGCCAGTAATGAGAAAAAACATATCCCTAGATAATGTACAACACAAATCATCTAGTTGAACAGTTCTACTCATTTACTCACTTTTACTAAGTACTAAACTCAACCATCACAAGAAGTAAACAACAAATTTATAATACCTCATCCTCTGTAATGTCTCCCTTCTTCTCTTTAATTTTTGTTGCTATATTTTTGGACAAATCAACCATTTGTTTTGCCTAAAAAGACAAAAAAAGTCCAATGTAGATCCACTGACAGATCATTACATGCAGTTATTTTTTTTTTGCACATCACCAAAAAGTGGAGAATATTTTGCAAGATAGCATTTAAAGCGGGAGTGTCGTCACCTGCGCACACGCAGGAATTGAGTCGCAAGTGACGATAACAACACACGCAAAAAAACAATGACATGCTGTGGTCATCTGACGCATGCGCAGGTGACGACTCCCCCGCTTTAAGCTATTACATTACTCACCTGATGCATTAATTTATTCAAATCTTGAAAAGCCTGGATAAAGAACAGAAGTAAAAACAGACTGGTGATATATGCAAATTAGAATAATGTTAATATATATCACTAGGGACAACAAAATTCATTTTGAGGCAATAAGTTGCCATATTTGGTTTTCCCATGACATACATGTAAGTAGTTGTCAATTGCAATTCCTGCTGATAAACGTTATGAAAATTTACCATTGAGATGTTCTGGTCAGTTTCTTTCCTTTTCTCCTCCAGCTTTCTTTCAATTCCTACAATCCCTGCATGAACTTTTTTCATCTGAAATCAAAACAAAGTACATGCTTAGTTTGACACTGAAAAAGAATATCACTACCTTACTTCAAGTACAACTGGAAGTTACACTCCAACTTTGTATTACTTGCAGAAAATCTGCCACTTGATTTCTTTCTTACATGTAGATCCTTAGATGTTTACTGGGGTCAGTGGGAGGTCTCAAAGTGGCAAGGCAACTTTAAATTATGATGTAATTATGTGATTTCTTCTCTTACATGAGAGTAATAAGTGTAGACAAAACAAGTTCTTCTCAATGACATAGTCCCTGTTGGGTGAACTGAAATTTGAGGTAAAAACACAAGGATGTCGAGGGAATTTCATGAAACAAAAAAATAAATTGGCATAAATTTGAAATTTAAAATGGCTGCCAAATAGTTAAATTTCATCAAAACCCCCAAATAACTGAAGAGAATATGCAAACCATTATGTCTTTCCCTTATGTCATATTTAATTCCAATCAGAAAAAATGTATCTGAAAAATACTACTTATTTATATTCTTACTTTCAATGGTTGACTTGATTGATGCTCCCATAGTCGTCTTGACAACTGTTCTGATAAACATCTGTAAAACTAAATAACAGGACTCAACATACAATGAATAACAAGGCGAGGCACAACTATACTTGTGTCCTAACCTAGAGTACGCACAACTGCTACATTGAAACAAAGTGAGACTTCCGCTTCCATACGCACAACTACCATGATTGATTTACATACATCACATTGACATATATTCACTACAAGAATTGTTTTATGATTTGATGATTGATTTGGAAAATTCAATAATTTTTTCAAAACTAAAGCAGTCTACAGTAATAATAATTACCGTAAAATCTGTATTAGAAGCCGCATCTCTAATAGAAGTCGCACCCATTCTTTTTGAACAATTGAGAACCAAAAATTCATCATTTCTCATATGTGTAGATGCTCTAATAGAAGCCGCATCCCCTCTGTTGCATTGTACCATTTCAATAGAAGTCGCGGCTTCTAATACAGATTTTACAGTAATTTGTATTCCGCCACCAATATTAAAGATATACCATAGACTCTAATCCACAATTATGTTTTGTACGGAATATGGAAATGTACTGATTACTTACCTCTGTCTGCCCTCCTTCTTTAAATGAAATTCTAATATACGGATACTGACTATGTACAACTGGGCCTGCAGGTTTACTGGCTTCAGCAGGATGCAAGAATAAAACAATTTTGGGACTGTACAATGGAAAAAACATAGTTATATTATTAGATACATAAATTAGATGCGCACATAAGCCAAAAATTCTATTAATTATTCTGCATGCGACCATAGATAAACCTCTGGTATCGGTATTTACTTAAGTGCATGCGCTACTAGTACTACAGCCAATAAAGTATTGCAATAGGCTGTAATTACATTTAAAGAATAAACCTTCGTCTTGCATGGTATTTATTCCAAGAGATTACGCAAGCAAATTATCATATACCAGCACACTGAACTTGCGTGAATCAACAAATATTTGAACTTGCCTTTTAGTGAAGCTTGATTTTTGTTCTTCAGTGAAAACAATACTTCTCAAATTCAGACAAAGTGAGCAATTCTGTGGAGGATAGACTTCAAGGCTTAAATGCATTTGTACAAAGTGTTCATGCCAGCAGCAAGGCAGTCAAGATGAATAAATTAATTGTAATTCATTTCACTTTCTCGGTTTTCATCAGTTATATTCATACAATACACTCATATTAAGCATGTAACTACAATGCACACTTTCACAACACACTGCCTTAGAAGAAGAATTGCCAGAATCACTGACCTTAAAAAGTACAAAACATGTTGGTGCAAAATTAATAAGCTATAGGGTGTTATTATGAACAATCAACCAAACACTGAAACCAAAACAAACCCTACATCGAAGTCTCATACATTGTTCTCACAACTGTGCTGCAAACTTAAGAGGGTGGGGGGTTCGTTGTGCGTGTAAAATTGAATCGTGTAACTTACACAAATTGTATTTATAACATGGGACCCATTGTTTCAACCACAGCCCTAACTCACACAGCGCAATCACATCTACAACTTGATTATATATACATAACACATGCACTAACTGAAGTATACATTTGTTACCAATATCTACTTACTGGTCTTACTGCATCTTGCCAAAGAATTCTGTATGAGGTTAGTTGTATGTTACCTCGTTCAAATTGAGTCTGTATAACAACAGCAAAAATAATTAGACGCATAATAACAACGACAGATTTTTACAAAACATCCAGATTGGGCAATTTAATGGTCAGATAGGGAAATAGTTTAAAACATGCATTCAACTCTCTTTAATATCAAATTAACACCACAACAGCATAGTTACCAGTAGTATATTCTTCTTTATAGCACAATTCACATTATTTAATATTACTGAGAAGTTGATAATCCTTAGCTAAGTTCTGAACAAAAGTGCTACCCTGTGATACTTTTAGAATAATAATAACTTTATTGTATTTTTAAAAATACACAATTTTCTATCAGTACAGTTGTATATGGCAATAAAAAAAAAACAATGAAATAAAAAATAAAATTATTTGTGGATAAGATTACATATCATGTTTTTTTTATTTCTAACTAAGAAGACATTGTGTATAAATTCTCCTACAGATTTGATAATATTTTTATCTGTGCTTTGCAATAAATAAATGAACTTTTTCAAAGTGATATTTATTTGGAACATTTCATGAAAAAGTGTAGTTCGTCTTCTATTTCTTGAAGTGAGTATTGAACACAAATTCTATTTTCTAATGGTTTTTTTTGAATGAGTTTCCTTGTTACAATAGCTAGGTTATGGTTACTTGTTCTGAAATTCTTCATTTTTGATTCAGAAGAGTTAAATATTCTTCAAAATTGTATTTGGTTTCCAATGTAGCATATGTCCTCAGTTTAGTTTTTTCTTTCACTATTTTTTGGCTGCATCGATTAATATATTTTTGTTTGATAGTGTTGTTAATTATTTTCTTAATGTGCTGTTGTGTAACTTAATTTTGTGATTTTGTTGATATACCTGAGTCAGTTAATATGTCATTCATACAAGATTCCCATTGTAATTTGGACAGAGACTGTTCTAGAAATGCTTGTTTTGTATTCTTATTTAGTGCTAGATCTTTAACACGAATCCATTATTTCATCATGGTGCAAATAAGTTAACATCATTACAACCTACCAACCCCCCAAGGGTTGTAAATGGGTCATCCCAACCTAGCAAACTAGTAAATATTTTCTAAAATGGTATACGCGGACTGTTGGACATTTAATTCATCGACGTACCTTTTCTTCGCCATCATAAATCTTCACGTCTGATTGCTGGGTTATTATGGACTCTGTTGGCATCAACCTTCCGTCGGACCACTCAAATCTGTCCATTTCCAACACAAAACAGTACACAACGAAGGGATCTGGATTATATACCCACTTTATAGATCTCACTTCCGTATATACGCATGTCACCTCTAGAGGGCGTCCCTAATACACATTCTCAAGTAGGAGCCCCCAAGTCACAACTAAAATGCCCCTTGTAAAAGTACAAACTTGGAAAGCAAGTACATGTATATTTATTTAACCTCAGATTTTATACATATAACTACATATACAACATTGAATTTTCTACTTTTACAAACATAGCGGGTTTTTTTTCTAATGATAATTAGTTATCGAACTACAGGTACATTAAAACCAAGAGCAAAGAAAAACTGCAGATATACCGGTAATAATAGTTAAAAATCAGTCTAAATTACTCAATGTGTACCAGTACATATTCCTAAAACTTTGGACTGGGTCACCCCTTGATATACTGGTATTTACGCAGCTACTAATAAATATAAAAAAAAGATTTAAAAAAAAAACAGCCTGTGTGATGTCCCCGCAATACACATTTACTTTACGACATTTCTAATACTAGTACATCGGTAGATTTATAGGGTCTCCTGTGCTTTTTTGAGTAACTTAGGGTGCCTGCCTTCAGAGATTAAACTTTATGCGCCGTGGCCGTGCGCACAAATGTACTGAGAGGGCGGAGCACAAAGCATAATGATTGAAGTTTGATCGATGAATGAAATTTTGCTTCTGTCTTCCTTTCAAACAATTTGGTAAGTAGAATTTCGTTTTATTTAAATAGTACGATAAGTTAGTTGTATTGCATGTATGAAGTAAATTATCCTTGTGAGGCGTTTATCTGGAATTGTCTGCTTCGTTGATGACTTGATGTTGTTTTTGAGTCACGGGCCCCGACAGACCTCACACCACGCAACACAATAAACATGGGTGATGAGGATCATCTGACGGTATTATCATAGTGTATGAGATGGGCGAACTTGGCATAAAATCTGCCAGCAAGAAAATGCGTTGGTGAAGATAAATTAGATTGGAAGTACAGTACGTAGTAGTCTCGCCATAGAAATGTTGTTTTCTTCAAAATTTTCTCTGATAAAATATACCTTTTATTTAACAGTAAAACTGGCTTAATTTTGTAAAAAAAAAAATGGAGGACAATAGCGACGGTGAATGTTTCCGGTCCGTAAGCCATGCTGAGAAAACGTTTAAAAAGATGGAAGACTATTTACACAACAAGCAATTGACTGATGTGATACTAGTTGCAGGTGATATGAAAATCCCTGCACACCGTCTTGTTCTTAGCGCAGTCTCTGATTACTTTGCTGCTATGTTTACTAACGATGTCAGGGAAGCAAGGGAAGAAGAAATTGAACTTCATGGAGTTGACCCCGAAGCTTTGAGATCTCTCATCAAATATTCTTATACCGGTAAGTACAGATGTATCAACAATACATTACTATGTGTTCTCATTGGAAAAGTTACATTACTGTGATTGAAAGAAAACAATTTAGGCACCTATTTTCTTGATTATGCCTTCTGATCTAAATCTCAGGGAAAACATGATGTGTTACATTGACTGTAGTGGTTTAAATATAGTGGTTTTTGAGTAGTCAGTATTGTCTGCAATGAATATTACTCCACTTCCCTAATTTTATTACCTGGTTTCCCCATCTACATACATCTAGATTTGTAAATATTAGTAATCACATTTAACATCCTACATTTTGACTATGCATTAATCTTGATTCAAAAAAATCTTCACACACAAATGGGAAAAAATCATTGCTAGATTTTATAAGCTAAGAAATCCCTGCTTATGTAATTTAATCAAACATGTTTTCTGAGTCAGCAGTTTGGCTGTTATGTCGGTCTCAGACTGTGGCTCTCTGATGCAACTCTAGTTTGATGATTGTGTTATGAGGGTGTGTACATCATGTACCAGAAAAAAAGGGGACATCTTGTGCGACATACGAGTATGTGAAATATTGTTCCAGTTTAGGGTTAGACAATATAATAATAATAATTTTATTACAACATAACAACCCTCAGAAGGAATGAAAATAGTTATAAGTAAAATGGAAATATGTGATAATCGAATTTAAGCAAACATATACCAGATATGTTGGTGCATTGAGATATTTTCTCAAAATATCTGGGGAAGACACCTAGGTAGAACCATCCTGATTATTCATAGTTACTGGCATTATAAAATATTACCGTTAAATGCTATTAAATTCATGTCAGTTATTATGATGTTGTCATTCTTTTCAGGTCAACTTGATTTAAAAGAAGAAACTGTAGAAAGTTTATTATCTACGGCTTGTATATTACAATTATCGGAGGTAGTTGAAGCTTGCTGTGGTTTTCTTATGAAACAGTTACATCCCTCAAATTGTCTTGGAATACGTTCGTTTGCAGATACCCAAGGATGTAGCAATTTGTTAAAAGTTGCTAATAATTATACAACGGTAAGTGTTTTACAGCAAGAGCTGAAATTAATAGGTGGTGGTCGATGCGCCACACAAACGTGAAATATGGGTCTTGTATAAACAAAGATGTTTACTTTGACTGTTTGCAGATGAAGTACCAACTGAGACGTTACCCAGCTTTAACTAAGTAATTGGAAGATATCGAAGGAGCCATTGACGGTTGCTGGATTTTATTTTCACTGAATCATTTTCTCAATGAAAATTAATTCCAAGTGAAAATAAAGTATTTTACAGTAACTTCTTTTTTCCTGTCAGTGTTCTTTGCAACATTGTACGGGTAATATTCCTAGGAACATTACCAGTGGTGATTATGTATAACTTCCCTTCAACCATTGGAAATTAACAATACTTATTTGCATATCAAAAGTCCAAACTATTTTATAAAGGTGTTTCAATTGTATGCTTGAGATCAAATAATAATTGACTGTTTTCTGGAATAGAACATTCGTAGCTATATATATAGGTTTTAATAATTTACCATTTTCATATTTTGCTCAATTCTACCACTCAAAATCTGACTTTTGAATTGAAATCCGTAAATCCCATTTGAAAATGATCCTTCAAGGAGTGTTGGCTTGCTGGTATTGAAAGTGCTGAAGTCAAGACAAACACTACTGGTAATGTTCTTAGGAACTTTGCAATATTGTAAGGGAGATTAATAGTGAGATAGCACCCAGGATAAAAATAATGAGTTTCTGATAAACCCAACCTTGTCTTGTTTTTTCATACTGACCCTGTATCCTTTTTATGGCCAAACTGGAAAATAGGCACTTCTAGGTACACCTTTCAACTTTACTTTAAATTCTTTGAACCAAAATGTCAACCTGTACATGCAAGATGTGTTGTATTATGAAAAATCCTCGGGGGCGGACATCCGGGCATTTTCTACCGCCTGGCAACCCTCGCGGTGAAAACAAAGACCAAAAACTCGCAGAAAACGATACTTTGCGATGGTTGTCCCCTGAACAGTGTAACAAGATTAGCCCTACGTGTGTAACATATATGAATTTGGTTGTTCAGGATTACTTCAAAGTTGAGTTTGTGTTGTTTTCTCGAGTTTTCACCGGCTCCACCGGCGTTCCACAGCAGCGCGCACAGAGCCCATAGAAATATGTGGTACAGTGGTGCGCGTCTTAGCAACGTAGAACGTCCGTGACGTAGCTCCGCCTCCGAGGGTACTCTCATATAGGCCAAGCAGCACTGCAGAATAATTAATTGAGAATAATTATTTAATTTTCATAAAATAAAAAAGTTATTCCTATCAACCTATTGTACTTTTATTTTCAATGTCACTATTAAATTTACTTGGCCCCACTATAAAATCTGTCCGCAGCTGATATTGACAATATTGAAATCGGAATTTCTCTAACTACTACTATAAATTTTCCATGATGTGTTAGGAACCTTTTTTTGTGCATGTAATTCTGCTATTTTTGTTTTATTTATTACAGGAACATTTTGTTGAAGTGACACAAAATCAAGAATTCCATATATTATCCGTAGAAGAAGTATGTGAATTATTTTCCAGTGATGACTTGAATATATCGAGTGAAGAGATGATGTATTATGCTATGCTTACATGGGTTAATCATGATTTAAGTAGCAGAAAAAAAGATTTAGCTAAATTAATGCAGCATGTTAGATTACCATTACTTACACCACAGGTAAATAACAATAGAACATTTCTAGCACCTTGCGAGCTCTCGTGTGATTCGGCAAATTAGCGTGTCAAAGGTCATATTTTACATTTGGTACATCTGTTAAGTTACCGGGTAAGTAATATTCACAAAAAAGGGTGTTAAAATCCAACATTATTTTTGTTTTTTTCGTTAGAAATATATTTATATAATTCAAACAAAGTGATTCTGAACAAAACATCTTAGATTAGTGATATTATATCGTTCGGATATTCTTCCATTGTTACTCAATTTCTCACCTCAGGAACTTGTTCAGGATCATGAAGTCAGAATTATACACAAGTATAAACAAAAATGATGGTAAATAACCAAAGTTCGCTATGAAAGAGCTGACAGAAATAACCTAGAAAGGGTTGATTCCTTGTCATACCATTCAGAACGTTATAAACTCACTCCGTGCGAGATCACGCCAGGAGCTGAAAATCCCCCATTGAATAGGTGTGGCAGTGTGTTCTGAGGATGTGGTGTGTATAATGTTTTGAAGACTGAATGTAAACGTGTGTGTGTGCCCAAGTGTCAGTGTAATTAACATAGTGGTGACATAGAAATGAAAATTCACTAACAAAGTGACAACACTAATATGAAGCACCATCAATTCTCCTTTCTAGTCAACTCCCATCCTCCTCGTGACAGGCAACCGTCCATTCTGCTTACCAAAATATTAGCATTACTAACATATGTGGGCGAATGTTAGCTTTGCGTCAATGCAAAGCTAATTTGCATTGACACCTTGCTGATGTGTCGTGCATTAGCATATTCATTGTTAATTGATTCAAATAGCTTTTTAGACTTCAATACGGAAACTAGAAAAGTTGAGTTGTGCTCTGCCTAGGGAATAATTTAATTTATGACTTTATCATTTTGAGTTGAAAAATATAAATTTTTGCTATTAAAAAATTAATTAATTAATATGAATTATATTTATTATGGAAGTTAGTTGGGTGTTTTTTTTAGCAGTCAGAACTGTGTTTATGGCCCCAGTACATACCAATGGGGTACACTAGTTTTGATAGTTCAGTATAGGAGTATTTTTAAAATCCATTCATGTGTTGTCCTGCATGTAAGATCATTGATTGCTTCCAAATGCTTATTTCACCCGTTACTTTTTCCCCAATTATTATCATCTTTTATTCGTTCACATTGGGCGTCCAATCGAAATGGGGAATCTTGTTTCTATCTATCTGCCGTCAAACGTCATTTCTCTGACATGCCCAGACCATGAATTACAAGTTGATACAAAAAATATGCATGTTGATTGCCCGTAGTTTTTTGTTTTGACCAATTGGTGGTAATTTTAGCTCTCCATCTCTCATGTTGGTGATATTTTTATCTGTTCTTAAACTTGATTTTGTACTTTGACTTGATTTGTTCAAAGTACGTACAATATCAAGACATTTTGATGACTTTTGGCTGACTTGGCAGCCATTGCTTTCATCTGCAATTGCAGTTGTTTTCTTGTACATATATCCTCCCTTTTCTTATTGATATCTGGTGTTTAGTTCATATGGGATAACTTTGAAAAAGTACCAACAGGGGCTATGTCATTGTCAATGATATTTTTGTGAGTCGGTTGACTTTTTATAAGGGGTTCTGTGTCATGCTTATGATGGGTCTCTCTCAAAATTGATAGAAAGTGCCTGGTCATTGAACTATTTTTCCCATTTTTTTCAGTTTTTATCCGATCATGTTGATACAAATGTGCTGTTCAAAGGTGATGACCAGTGTCAACGTCTGATAGTAGAAGCTCTTAAATATCATTTACTGCCTGAACGAAGAGCCTCATTACAGTGTCAACGAACTAAACCACGGAAATCTACAGTGGGCTCACTTTATGCCGTAGGTGGCATGGATAATACTAAAGGTGAGTACGCTTATATATAATCCCATGACATTTTTTTTTTTCTTAGCTTGATGTCAGCAGACATCAGCAATGACAGCCTGCATCAATCTGAGCCATAGGCGAGAATTGATGCTACTTCTTAGGCGGTATACCGGTAATCATGAATGTCTGTTGACGTCACCCTAAGAGAAAATATCATGGGATTGTATATTTAGCATATGTTTAATTTCATCGAAAACAAAATCGTTTAATGGTGGGTATAGACAGTGGAACTATTGCTGCTCATTCATGACGTTTGCTTCAAATTTGTATTTTTGAAAAAAATGGCTTGTAATTGGGAGGACATGATTTTGTAGCTTGATCATAGTAATCGATAATATGATACTGTAAAAGGGTTAATTATTCACCTGGTTTTAATTTCGCTGACTGGAAAATGCGCTAAATTAAAACCCAGTGAACATGTAAAATTCAGCATAGAAAACATTATCTAAATGATGAAACCGTGAGTTTAAAACCCACTGGATATGCCTGAAATGCTAAATCAGTGAAATTTAAACCTAGTGAAAATTAGTCATTTTACAGTATTATATTTATTCACCGATTTTTGAACAAGTCTAATAGTACCTAAACTAGTCTGTTGGAACTTATTTGATGCAGAAAAAATAGATTAAATAAATTACTGGAAAAAGTGAATGTGTTGCAATGGAAGCTTGCGAAATCAAACGTGATGCACCAAGAGAGGTCACATGGAACATCGTTCTATTTCTTTTTATGTTTACTACCATTGCCTGTCTCTTATTCTCTAGTGCATTTGCTTGAACCGATTATTTTTCTATGTATTGCCAGGTGCTACAAGTATAGAGAAATATGATTTGAGGACAAATAGCTGGACACAAGTTGCCAATATGTGTGGAAGAAGACTTCAGTTTGGTGTAGCTGTATTAGATGATAAGCTTTATGTTGTTGGTGGACGGGATGGTTTGAAGACTCTCAACACAGTAGAGTGTTATAATCCAAAAACTAAAAGCTGGACAATGATGCCAGCAATGTCAACACATAGACATGGCCTTGGTAAGATATTGTCCATGTTTGGAATATATATTGCATCAGATTTATTATCAGATATCAAATATTCTGTCAGCCTAAACCTGCATCATTGTGATGTTAGATTGGGTAACAAAAAATGATGCAATGTTTCTGCAGTTATGGAATTTTTAAGTAAGAACAAAAGAATAATTTATTCATGTTTAATCATATTGATATTAATTTATTTATTAATGTCTCTGTGTAGAGTGACACACATGTGTATATAGCAGGGTTACAACATTCTATGCTATGCACTAATCAGGTTTGAGAATTAAAATGAGCTGAGTCTGCATAACCCTGAATTAAAATCCCATTTCAAAAAAACAACGGTTTACACTTTACAATTCGAACACGTTCTGATTCCCAGTTTGCTGATCGATTTATAACAATAGACAGGATGTCTGCATCTTTAGTATGTTTTCCCGTACGTCTGTTTTGAGTAAAATAAATCAAAAGGTCTATTTTAGAGCGAAACACACATACACTTCACTAGTATGAAAAAAACAAAAAAATTTTCACACACAGAACTACTGGTAACTAAAAATATATAACATGTAGGTTGTCAAATTCTATCTTCACTGTGAATTACAGGTTTGAATATAAGCGTCCATGAACCTGGGTCTCATCCTTAACTTCAACTCTATTTTGGGTTAAATTCAACAAAATAGAAATAACACCTTATAAAACGTAAATGTATCTAATTACATACAGACCTCAACTTTATTTATAACTGTTTGCTTAATTTAGGATTAAGAAAAGTGGCAGGGTCAAGATAAGTGGCTGATTCTAAGCTGGATAGATGTAGCATGTTTGACTGGGCTTTGCTTACTATCTTGCATAGAATCAATGACTCATCCAGTATTGCACTGTGAGGCAGTCATTATATGTTATAATATTAATTGTATTGCATTCTTCATATTTGTTTTTACTTGGCAAAATGGAGTATTGTGTTCTGAAACCAGTATACATGTATGATAAAAACTTCCCCTTTAGTTTTGTGCACAGCGATACACATGCCAGCTGACTGTGGTTATACCCAAGATAGCATCATACACAACCATAGGAGTTGTGTACCTGTATCTTGCATATAAACCAACAAAAAAATAAGCAGAAACATTACAGATATAAACACATAGGCAGGTTCACTGAGAAAACCCAAAAAAGGGGGGAAAAAAAAACTTGCATTCCCAGTGTTTCAAATAAAACAGATAAACCAACTTGCTATAATTCTTCTGTATGTCTATATTGTGTACTGTGTATATTATTATTTGTGTATTTTGTTGTTTGAATTTATATTTCAGGTGTTGGTGTTTTGGAAGGGCCTATGTATGCAGTAGGGGGTCATGACGGATGGAGTTACTTAGCAACGGTGGAAAGATGGGATCCTCAGAGCAGACAGTGGAGTTTTGTATCACCGATGTCTATGCCAAGGAGTACTGTTGGAGTGACTGTTATGAATGGAAAGTAAGTCAATAGCTGCAGACTAAAATGAAAATGGTGCAGTGTAGCATGTATCAAGATGCTCGGAATCAGCAGGTTGCATCAAATAACATGAGTCATCTGTTGAAGTAAAACACAAGGTTTTACTTCAACTAGCTGTGTATACGATTGTACACTGCAAGTGATTCAGATCACGCGCATATATTAATTTACTGCATATTTTTGTTACAGGCTATATGCTGTGGGTGGCAGAGATGGTAGTTCATGTCTGCGTTCTGTCGAAAGTTATGATCCACATACTAATAAATGGAGCACATGTGCACCTATGTCTAAAAGAAGAGGTGGAGTAGGTGTAACTGTTTGTAATGGTTGTTTGTATGCGATAGGTGGACATGATGCTCCAGCAAGTCAACAAACATCAAGGCAGTTTGACTGTGTAGAGAGGTACGTAGTCTCTTGTGCAGATATACACCTATTGGAATATGCTTGGATTAATTACAGTCAATTCAGTTTGACATTAACATCATGTAGTGTGATTACTGATGTGGATAATGTTTGTGTTTATAGTTTGATTCAGGTACCCTTCGCATAGGCCCTTTTTGCTACTCGCAAATGATACATTTTACCACTCGCATATACCGTTTTTACCACTAGCATATGGCATATTTTGCTACTTGCGACTTGCAACTTGGTACTCGCATATGGTACTTTTTCTAGGTCGCACATACCTCTTTGATTCAAAAAATGGCGTACTGGCAGCCATGTGTACCTTGTCTGTATCATCCTGCATGAAAGGCAAGGTATATGAAGGGAAAATGTTTGTTCTTCTTGTTGTTTTGTTGTCATTGACTCTGTCATAAAACTTGTTCTTGTATTTATAATAACAAGAACAGTTAATTTTTATCCAATTTCTTTCAAACTTGGTTAATAAATTAACCAGATTGACCAATTTTGATTATGGTACATGTTCTAAGTATATTTTTCAATATTCATAAAATTTAAACCAAATTGTCTTCTTTCTGTGGTTACTATGACACTTTTTATCTGATTATCTTTAAATTTGGGAATCTTATCAATTGACATAAAATGTCAACAAGTTCAATTTTGGTGTAACTAGCAAGTGCAATATGACTGAAATAAAAGTTTTTGGACAGAATGAAGACATTTATACTGTTTAATAATGGGAACCTGATGCAAAATATTAGATATGTTGCTGTACTACTATTTTTGTATACAATTCAAGTTGTATTACTTGTTGAGGAATGTACTATTATTTGAGGAACATGAATTAATTTTTTTATGTAATTTTGATAACTATTTGAAGTCAGTATTTCCATGCAACATGCTTAGATAATATATTATTGCACCATTTCAGAACTTTTATACTCACCATTGCTATACAAAGATTAGATAATATATTGTATTATATAAAGTTTGTTATCCATTCATTTCATACATTTGTTATTTAAACTAGGTTCTCAGTGGACAAAGTTGTAATAGTTTCGCTATGTATTTTCTGACACTTTGAGCATTGGTCGTTGCATTGAATCGCTCTCATTAAGAGTCTTATAGCGATGAATATAACGCATGTAAAACACAATATTTGTTTACACGAAATTTGAACATGCTCTATGCGACGCCAACCACCATTGAAATTTAATACAATGGCAGGGCAAGTGATAGTCATTTACATATGTATGTCAATTTGTTTTTGGATTCAATGAAGTGGTCATGCTTTTCTCTTTTGTGTTCACAATTGCAAAAAAGATAATTTATTACGTTTATTGTGTAGGTATGATCCAAGATCTGATACGTGGACCACGGTTGCTGCAATGAATATTTGTAGAGATGCCGTAGGTGTGGCAGTCCTTGGTGATAAATTATATGCAATTGGTGGATATGATGGATCAACTTACCTTAATGCTGTGGAATGCTACGATTCACAAACCAATGAATGGACTATGGTGAGTATACCAGTATGTCATTTTTCGATCACATACGGTCTGTTGCCTTTCTGTAATATATGAATTTTCTTTTACTAAATTTCAAATTCCTCAACTATATTTTTAAGATATTTTCCAAGGTAACTTTTTCAAAGTCAAAGATGCATCAAGGAATGAGCATAACTACATTGTAGCTACATCACAAAAATGGTCTGTACATAAGTGATGCATTATATTTGCTTAGAGTGTGCATGCAATGTGTGTGTATACACAACATGTGAATGCTTGATTGTTGTGGTACAAAAGTAAGTTACGGAAAGTAAGTTACGAAACATGTAACTGTGTAATTACTATATATATTATATTGCAAGTGAATTGGTGGTGATACACGAGTCGAAGTTGAGTTTCTTGTTTTCAGTTATGAATTAACCTTGACTTTTTACCTTGCCCGTACCATCAAAGATGGAAGGGAAAGGTATATTAAGGGGAAAATTTTGTCTGTCGTCGTTGTCGTCGTCGTTGTTAATAATTGTTATTGTGTGCATAATAACTTTACTAATTCTATTCCAAACTTGATCACCTTATTCATCAGTATAAATTCTTCCCTGAGTATGTTAACAGATGTCCTGTATGAAAATATCATGCAAAAATTGAGAAAATCTGATAAAATATTTTGACTGTTTCTACTTGACTGATGACAGTGGAAATATGCATTGTTGTATGTGTTCGATGAAGCAAATGATTTATCTTGTAATAATATCCTTGGTAATGTATCTCAGAAGCCCATACTGGGTTTCAAAACCAACTCATGGAGAGAATGCACAGTCTGATACACATTTGCAAACCTACAAATAAAATCTTTACAGAAAACAAGATGTCAGAAAATCAATATAAACACTCCTATGAACTGGGTGCCAAACTTTGATCAAGATCTGAAGCTAATAGAAAATCTGTTTAGTTCAAAGCTATCAAATCAAAAACAATACATAAAAAATACATAAAAAGCAAAACATTTCATCCACATTTTAAAAAGAAAATTGTTCTAAAATATATGTATTCTGTTTTTGACAAACAGTTCATTCGACAAATGAAAACTCACAGGAATATGTTTCAGCTATTAGAACAGAATGATAGAGTTTTTATAATACTAGTTTAAAAATGCACTTCAAAGATTGCAGTGTTTGAAGATGTAGATTCTCAGGAGGCAACAGTACTGTTGACTTCTCCCTTCACTGGACACCAACTAACTATTTAAGTTGATTTGCTTACAAAGCAGAGCTTGCAACATGATAGCTTTTCATATAATACAGTAGTCACACAATGAGGCAGTTCATATTCGTCTCAGTGAATCATTAATTTTTTACAGACACCTGTACAAAATACTTGGACAAAAGCCAGCTAAGATTTTCTGTTATCTTGCATGTTTTATGAATCTATTCACGTCTAAATGCAGCACTTTTTTTTGCGATGAGGCATTTGTTTTTATACTAAAATATCTGAATTACATTGAATAAAGCTGGAAATTATGTCCCTTAAAATAATTAAACAAATAAGGCACCAATGTTTTTGTAAAATATTTACATCTTTTAAGGACATTCGGTAGACTGATTCCCCACTGTTTCAACCCCAAAACTTGTTTGTATTCAAAATTAATTATGACAATGCATATTTATATTGAAACAAACTATGATAGAGGGAATTATATTATATAACAAAGGGCAAGGTCACCAGAGTTCAACTATGTTTTACACATGTTTTCTTACATGATGATTACCGATGTGAAATGTCAAAGAAAACTTGCCTGATGTATTACATGTTTATCACAAAAATTGTTATGATGACCATATATGTATTATATTACATAATCCTCACGTGTAGAGGGATTATTTTCAAGGTCAACTAATTTCAGGTATCAAAGTATTTAATAACTGTATTGTTATTTTCAATGACTTGTTTCAATTATATTACAGATGGCACCGTTATGTACAGGGCGAGCTGGAGCATGTGTTGTACAAGTACCAGACCTTACATCACATCATCACCAAGTCCACATTTAGCAACTTTTAAAGAGACATGACTTCGCCTTCACCTTCACCTTCACCTTCGCCTTCACCTAATCCTGTATCAGCAAACTGAATGTTGAATGTAGAGCTGACGATGCTTATCATTGATGTTATAAGTGAAATATGTGACAATTGTCATGATACAGGTGTCACATGTTCCTCCCATCACAGTCACATGTTCCTCCTATCACAGCCACATGTGTCACCAATTACAATCACATGTCTCACCAATTACAGTCACATGTCCCTCCCATCATAGTCACATGTCCCTCCCATCATAGTCACATGTCCCTCCCATCATAGTCACATGTCCCTCCCATCATAGTCACATGTCCCTCCCATCATAGTCGCATGTCCCTCCCATCATAGTCGCATGTCCCTCCCATCATAGTCGCATGTCCCTCCCATCATAGTCACATGTCCCTCCCATCATAGTCACATGTCCCTCCCATCACAGTCGCATGTCCCTCCCATCACAGTCACATGTCTCACCCATTACAGTCACATGTCTCACCAATTACAGTTACATGTGTCATCCATCATAGTCACATGTCCCTCCCATCATAGTCACATGTTCCTCCCATCATAGTCACATGTGTCATCCATCATAGTCACATGTCCCTCCCATCATAGTCACATGTCTCACCCATTACAGTCACATGTGTCACCCATTATAGTCACATGTCCCTCCCATCATAGTCGCATGTCCCTCCCATCATAGTCACATGTCCCTCCCATCATAGTCACATGTCCCTCCCATCATAGTCACATGTCCCTCCCATCATAGTCACATGTCCCTCCCATCATAGTCACATGTCCCTCCCATCATAGTCACATGTCTCACCCATTACAGTCACATGTCTCACCCATTATAGTCACATGTCTCACCCATTATAGTCACATGTGTCATCCATCATAGTCACATGTGTCATCCATCATAGTCACATGTGTCATCCATCATAGTCACATGCGTCATCCATCATAGTCACATGCGTCATCCATCATAGTCACATGTCTCTCCCATCATAGTCACATGTCTCTCCCATCATAGTCACATGTCCCTCCCATCATAGTCACATGTCCCTCCCATCATAGTCACATGTCCCTCCCATCATAGTCACATGTCCCTCCCATCATAGTCACATGTCCCTCCCATCATAGTCACATGTCCCTCCCATCATAGTCACATGTCTCTCCCATCATAGTCACATGTCCCTCTCATCATAGTCACATGTCCCTCTCATCATAGTCACATGTCTCACTCATTACAGTCACATGTGTCATCCATCATAGTCACATGTCCCTCCCATCAGTCGCATGTCCCTCCCATCAGTCACATGTCCCACCAATTACAGTTACATGTCTCACCCATCAGTCACATGTCCCTCCCATCATAGTCACATGTCCCTCCCATCACAGTCACATGTGTCATCCATTACAGTCACATGTGTCATCCATTACAGTCACATGTCCCTCCCATTACAGTCACATGTCTCACCCATCAGTCACATGTCCCTCCCATCATAGTCACATGTCCCTCCCATCACAGTCACATGTGTCATCCATTACAGTCACATGTCCCTCCCATTACAGTCACATGTCTCACTCATTACAGTCACATGTCCTTTTCATCACAGTCACATGTGTCATCCATTACAGTCACATGTCCCTCCCATTACAGTCACATGTCTCACTCATTATAGTCACATGTCCCTCCCATCACAGTCACATGTGTCATCCATTACAGTCACATGTCCCTCCCATTACAGTCACATGTCTCACTCATTACAGTCGCATGTCCCTCCCATCACAGTCACATGTGTCATCCATTACAGTCACATGTCCCTCCCATTACAGTCACATGTCTCGCTCATTACAGTCACATGTCTTCCATCATAGTCACATGTCCCTCCCATCACAGTCACATGTCCCTCCCATTACAGTCACATGTCTCACCAGAGTCATTTATAAATCATATGTTCCACTCATAGCATACATACTTTTTTTTATTTCTTACATAAATATATAATTATTTTTGTCATTCATACCTACATTTATTTTGCATATAATTTATTTATCCATAAGTTAAACTTTTCTTATATTAAACTTTAAAAATATATTCTGTAATATTTTTGTTCTTATTATATTTGTTTTTACCTCAAGCTTATTTACTTTTGAAGTATAGGCACTGTTAACATCTATGATGTTATCTTATCTATGATGTATGTGATCAACTTGATATAGGATTGTTTTAACAATCCATACAACAACACTTTATTCAGAAAAGATAATTGTATAGTCTGTTTAAAAAATGTGTAGGGTTATTTTTATTGACCTTCATGTTCTGCCAGCCGATCTCGGACCAATTTCATTCCAAGTTAGATACATGTGAATGTATGCCTGTGCTCACATTTCAGTTAATTCTATATGGCTGTCTGGTGGACATTTTAGTGTTGATTGCACTAAATTCAACATGTGTTGTACAATAATAATAATAATAATAATAATGTGCTATTTATTCATTTACAAGACCATACTGAAGCCAATAACAAATTAGAGAGTAATTTGAAATAGAAATTATAGTAACTGTTTATATTCAGAAAAATATACCTTTCATGTGTAATGAATAATAACTTAATTAAAATGCTTTTTGCTGTTCATACCTAAGTTAACGATTTACAAATTTGTATCACTCAAAGCTTTCAAAATTGTCAACATGTATCTATTTTCGTTTTGGAAAATGCTGTTCAGGAGCCATATTTAGGATGCTTTTTCACAATAAGAAACGTGTACATGTACATATTTTGGACAAGTATTGATCCAGAATTGAATTGCATAGTATAGTATTGGATTGTTAGAGCAAAAGACAGGTCATACCATTTCAAATCAGATTAGTTAACCTTTTCACCACCAGACTTTCTTGTCCAAATATTTCTGCACTTTTTTCTTGTATTCTGTAATATATCTGGAAATGAACCCCAATTTTGGAGCCAACAGACAAAATTTGAGTCAATTTTCAGTTTTCGCTCAAAAAATTTGTCAATTTTTGTCCCAATCTTCTGAAGGACAATGCAGACTATAAACAGGAGTATTTTGTGAATTTGTGATGAAAAGAGGGAACTGCTGGTGAAAAGGTTAAGAGAGTTGAAATCCTTGAATTATCTGATTGATGGTTGAGTTGTTTCTTAATACTGTGAATCATGGCCTGTTTGTTTTGTTTGAATTGATTGTTATTCTATGTATTACATTATCTCAAACATATTTATTCTGCAAAGTAGACAGTATCAATGATATCTCTATGGGATGGTGCAATTTATATGGCATGTAACAATTCAGTGACAAAAAGTATTATTTTATTAACAATTTCACTAACATTCTAACTGTTACTGTTATTTATGTTTTTAGTTTGTATTTTTGTACGTTATTATTATTCTCTTTTGTTTAAAGTATAGTGTTGTGAGTTGCTACTCATATTATAGCCAGCAATAAGCTACAATAAATATAATATGCCATACATATGAAGCCGTTCAGAGTTATTAATTTGGAACAAAGCAATTGTGGGCGTATATGTGTGAACATGTTTAAGTGTTGTCGCTTGTGATGACTATCCAGTTTCCAAAGTATACAGTCTTCCGTTATTCATTATATACATCTTGTATGATTTTAAAATTTGAACTTTAACCTCATTAATTGAAAATGATGTACCTATAATTTGATTGAATCTTTCCTTCCTCTGCCTCATATGAAATACAAAATATGGCTATGAACAATTCTAGAAAGTTTCAAGACTGTACCCATGAACATTTTACCATTATGCTTGCACTTTGACTAAAAGAGAAAAATGCTCTAAAAGGGGGTGTTGTGGACAAGGAGAGGTGGTTGCACGAAGATTAGACAAATTAGAGGTAATTAGGTGAGAACATCCAGATGGAGAGGAAGACGTATGAGGAGAAAAATGTTGAAAGAGATGTGGATAGATGAATCGGTAATGTGAGTATTATCGCCAGGATCACTGTAAAAACAGCCAGGCTGTCATAAAAAGAAAAAAGCATACTCGTTCTACCATTCTTCCATCCTTTGTTAAATCAAAGACACTAGACACTCTAGTGTCTTTGGTTAAATGGGCTTTAGGTTTTTGTAGACAGCTGACAATAGGAGACAAGGTTTTCCACCCAACACCTTTACTGTGGGATTAGTACGAGTCTAAACAATGGAAGATCACGGTAACATCCAATTGACACTATGTACTAGTACTGGCCAGTGAGTGTTACAGATTGCGTGGATGAGAAAAAAAAACAGAAAGCAAATGTGGTAAAAGAGGATTATGCACTGTGTTTCAAAGTAAAAACAATGCGTTCATTAAATTTATTGTTACAGTACTTGTGGTTTAGTATTTATATATATAAAAACGTATGTAGTACAAGTTCAAGAGGGGTAATAGATATCCATGGAAGCGTTGCCAAACACAGACTAGGTCGGCTCGTGGGTACTTTCCGTGGAACGTTTTTCACGAGATATCCGTGAATGTGAATGAACAGCAATGAAAAATCTGTCGAAAATATCCGAAGTAAGCGCAGAAAAACAAAATAATTTCCTGAATAAGGGAGATCATGATCATGATAGTTTCAAACTCGTAACGAATATTAGAATATTCAAATATACCTATGGCAGAGACCGATTAAGCGCCCCCAGCCGATGTTCGGAGAATGTCTAAGCAGTAGAAGCGACTGACTGTTCATCTCTCGTGGTGATCTTACATTAACTCTGACCTATGTAACATATACCCTATTTGCACTAACAATATTTGTTTAAAATTCTAGTATGTTCCGTTGTTTCCCAGGTAATAATAATATCGGATTAAGTGCTGGCACATATCATGTAGTGACGTCATCCCAACCACGGCCTCCACCACCATAAGTCATTATCGTACTTGTGTGTGTGTGTCCACGACCGAGAGTGACAACACCCAGTGTTAATATGCGGATATTCGGAACACTCCCGGTATTAGTCACTATAATGGTTTTCTGTTTAACAACTCTAAGCAGAGCAAAGTTGGAACCCATGAAGAAAGCGTCAGATTTGATGAAAATGGTGAGATATTACGAACTTATCATTTGGCGAGCATACTTTCTGATACAGGTCTAGGTTTTCCCGACCGCTTCCACGAGTCGCATTGTGTTGTATAAAGATGTTTAGTTTAGTTTTGCATTTACGGTAATTTAAAAAAAGAGTAAAAATTGTTATTTGTTTTTTTTTCAAGTTGTATTTTTAGAAAAATCAGGAGCAGGGCCTATCTCTGTCACGAGTAAGGTGGTAGTTAGATTCATCATGTCGACAGCTCGTGTAATTAATTTATAATTTGTCGTGATTCGATACAACTTGTTGACATCTGAAGGCATTATACCATAAACAAGAAAACAAGAGGTGATTTGTTTTAGAGAATACATTCCGTTTTAAACGTTCACGCATGTTCCGATGTTTGAACGAAGTACTACTACTGTCACTAGCTTCGTCAAAAAATGAAATGTGTTTGGAGTGAAATATTACTACTCAGTATGAGCGCAGTTAAGTGTATTTGTTTTTAAGTTTTGCCGAAAAACAAATAACAAAGGTAACTTGGTGGATTGCATTATGTACGTCACGGTACATGAAGTTCAAATCATTAATGTATGTTGTGGTTCTGATGCGAGTCAGTGATGATAATTGTCGTCCAATGCCAATTTGAACGGGGTCAACAAATTAATGACGTTGACCGACTATTTCCCAACATAACGCAAAAACTAATAGGAAAATAAATGACGACATTAGTTTTAACGATAATCAACGTTCAAGTGTAAGAACTAACCTGACCTCGAACACACACTTGCTAATCAAAACTAAAATGCTCATCAATTGTTTATTGATGGTCATACAACATTTTCATCTGTGCCGTAAATAGTAAAATAATAAACCTTACTTTACTTTATTCAACCCCGTTCCTTCTTGTTCATATAGATTTTTGTTAAAACGTCAGTGAATAAACATTGTTGTGTTTAAGTAGTGAGAAAGGTAGCTACCAGCACATTGCACATGTTTTCACGTAAAAATCGATCGTTTTTTTTACTATGCTGTATCAAGATATTATGCGACTATGTGAATACATTACATTGATAAATATGTTACATCATTAAACTTATCATCTATTATTATATAGCCATATCGAAAAAAAAACACTCTCTTGGTGGTCGATATACTCATTGCAGGTAGAAAATAAATGCTCTCTCACCTGAGCGATTCCAGGCCATCATATCATTCAGCGCTACCCAGGCGATCATTATATTATGGGCTCGACTCCGCCCAGCTCATTGGTTCTATTCTCGCCACACAGTAATAGACAACGTGTCGCTCTTTACTTTACGCAAATTTCCAGCGACTGTCTATTTTGCCACCGTTTTAGAGAGTGTATTCACATGAACAGTTATACAATACCGTTGATATCTTCCATCCAATGTAAAAAATATATATATATACTGCTTGAACCGAAAATATGATATATAGTAGATAATGTTTTGCAATAGTTGTCGTAAGTAACTATTCAAAATAATTAAACGCTATAAAGAGCCAAACGTTTAGCTAATTTGAATAGGCGCTTAGGACAACGATTAGCAAATATTTTCTAATATTTATATAGCCAGAGGTACATTACTTGGGGTTTGCAACGCGCATAGTACTGTATGGTGACATCATGTCAAGATCCCATTCAAGTCTCATCTCGTAGATAGCGAGACTGGTGCTACGACCTTCTGACATGAGATAGGCGGTTTGTAATAAAATAATAAAACATGTATTACCACATTCATAGTGAAAAAATGTAATACATCAAATATGTAAAGAAAATATAGTTATCGTAATCCGTCATATCGTGAGCAGCTATTTTGATCCACCTGGACATTCCAGTATCCTAGTTACCTCGGGCATGCGCATTCGAATTTTTCTGAGTTGGAACGCTTATGCGAGAGCGAGATTGAAACGGGATCTTGGTATCATGACACCGTAGTTGCAAACCCCAAGTAATGTACCTCTGATATAGCGCATATATAAGTGAATCCTTACTGTAATATGGGAGTGAATTTAAAGGGCTTTGTTTGATACAGTTTTATAAATACGAGTTTTCACATAAGGGTTATTGTAAGGATTGTCGTACTCTACAATCTTTACTCTAGCTCTAACGACGACTGTAGCGCCTTTAATGTCAATTTTATATAGAGTTCGCCATTTTATTGAACGCAATCCCAGTCATGAGTGTATCAATTTTTATATCAATAATGAATTAAAAACTGATCAGGGATTCAAATATTCTGTTACTATAGCAATTTATCTTATACATCACCTCAAAGCTTAGAGGTACTAGTAGGCGAATATTAACACTTTCATGCGAATGTCCTGTGAATTGCACGGGACGTACATAACGCGTTCTCCCTGTTTTTGTCTGATTGTCCTCTAGTTATTACAAAATAACTCTACGGACTGTTTTGACAGGCTATAATTTGAAAACTGGAGCATGCAGATAACAAAAATCGAAACAGGTTTCTTGTACATTGCCACGAATGACTACTCACAAAAAACAACACTATCGTCTGGAATAAATATGGAGCAAAGGACCTCGCAAAAACTAAAAGTATCTTTACATGAACATGGCGTATGTACTAAGTTATTCGCTTATATTTAAGCTGTTATACATAATTAGTAACTTTTGAAGAATATCTGAATCACGGATCAATTTCGTTTACCCCTGTTGCTACCTCGAGTAATGGCATCACTTATCATGATAAATTTGTTCATATATCAAAATTATACAGTAATTCAAACCTGAGCTCTCTATATCTTAGTTGAGTTTTTACTCACCATGCAAGAATGTTTCGAATTCTGGTGCGACTGCTTGCTGCACACGAATACATGGGAAGTACGTAATATTTTAAATTTGCCCGGGTGCCATGGCAACATTCGAAATGTAGCAGCTAAAACCGTGCACGACCTCAACCAATTTAGAATAACTAATTTTTAATTGGAAATTTGAAATTTATAATAAGGTTATTCTAAGACCATAAACAAATAACTGAAATGTTCGATAATGTTTGGCTCTTAGCAATAAGCATCTCCGACATCTTACGTACGCCACAACTGTTGCATTATTATTATTATTTTCAAATGAAAGATAAAAATACAGGATACAGTACAAAATAAAACCCAAGTTCGCGGCCATTTATATTCAAATTTATCTTTCACAATGAAGCTATTTTTTCTTTAGCTCTAGTTTTGTGTGAAATTTTTGTTATTTTTCCACTCAGAACAAACATGATGAAATTAAACAATGATTGCAAACTTCCTGTCTATTGTTATCAATAGTTCAATGAACAGCTGTGTTACGATTTTGTCCTGTGTGTCTTATATTTTCATTCAGCATTAATAAATAAATTACCACTTAACGTATGTCATGTCACGATTTTCCCACCCACAGCACATTTTGTCAGATTGAAATAATATTACACGGAACGTAGTTATTTAAATCGGAATTAAATAATATCACACATTACGTAAACTTTGGATCAGATTTTATTTGGCGAAATATGGGAAATATGTTCATTCAGTGATTTCATCAAAAAATTACAATATGAATTACAATATGGGGAAACAATAATTCAGAACAGGGGCGAGTCCTAGCGATTTTTCCCCGCAAATCGAGCATAGTCAAATATTCCTCTTAACACAAGACTCAACTAAAGCCATATGATTAATATCAGAATACGACTTTACTATATGTGCGTGTTTACTTACATGTTTTAGAATTCGCCCTTGAGACAACACGTGGATATGCTAAAATATAGATTTGTGGTCCATCAGAAGCTTGATACAAAGCAATTGAGATCATCCAAGAGATATGTATCAGAACAAACAAGTAAGTAAATGGCATAGGACCTTACCGAAATCGGACATCATGACGGCATACAAATACAATACTATATCACTATGACAACCAAATAACGAATCTGATATATCTATATATTACAGGAACTTTAAATTTCTTATTTGAATCGAATTTACTCCAAACCCTACATGTAGCTCTTTTAAAGATGTTATATGGCTTATTGTTTTCTTTGTATGATGTTTACATTGTACAATACTATAATTATAGATTTGTGTACAGCAGTATCGCCTGAATCGATTATTTCCATGTCTCGTTCAACAAAATCTGTGTTTTAGTTTCGTATATGCCCGGTTCTTTGTCGATGTCTACGTCCGGAGTCATTTTGCTGAGTTTGGTACAAAGAAAATACAGTATCATTCAAAAGCCCATCATTTTGCTGTTGAATTTGTCTGGTGGTTAAAAAGCACATAGGAAATACACAATATTTTGGATACATACGCCAATTTGAATTGCACTTCGATGGCTTTTTATATAACTGACTGACCGACATTTGTGCCTTAATACAAATGTTCGACATGTCATTACGTTTTTCAGCCATGCCTGAGCGAATTTCATTAAAACGTGACATAGACATTACACAGAATTGGTCACTGATGTAAGTTGTTTTGTTTCACGATTTCATTCAAAATCACCGACTGCTGGCCATACTATTTTACTTTTCGAGTATCCATTTTCGGGCACTCCTTGACCAATTTTGTATAAATGCAACAAAAATGATTGCTACACATTATGTTGTCCATGAAAAAGTAGACTGAATCCCTGCCACAAAACACATATCAACGTATCACACCAGGCAACTTACCGTACCACGATAGTAGCCAACACACTTTAACGCTTTGCTGTTGTATTTTAACTGCATGTCACATCAGTCTACCCACATACGATTAGTAAACTGTTGCCTCACAAATGTTCATTGTATAAAATAGGACAATGCCAGTGGAACGAATATAAATGCAGTGACGGTAGTGTCTGCATTCCAAATACCTTCGTATGTGACTTTTGGCACGATTGCAGAGACATGTCAGACGAGCAGGACTGTAAAGGTATTTAGATTATAACATCGTAGTTTGTTACTCTTAAGTTTCGCCATGCAAATTAGATATGACTTTTATGGAACTGTTGGTCAATAGCAAATTCATTAGGAATGGTTGCTAGAACTAGTTCATCTAAATGAAGATATTGTAAAATTATTAATCATATTTATTAATTTATATGAATTCATTGATTTCAGGGTGCTCCAGTAACGAATATGTATGTCGTAATGGGAATTGTATTCCTGATATTTGGAGGTGTGATGATGTATATGATTGTACTGACAAATCGGATGAAGAAATGTGTCATGTACAAACTACTTCACAACTATATTCGACTGAAACAACATTTGCTACCTCTTCGTCATCGTCATCAACGACACAGTCGTATCACACAAGTGAACGTTACGAATCCAACCTATACACTACCTCATATACTACCCAAAAATATACACCAACAACTGAACTTCACATGACTACAAAATCTACTAAAACACTTCCACAAACAACTGAAATTCATACTGTCACATCTACACAAGTCCACAGTACCACAACGACACAGCCAATACCAGAAACAACCGGAGTAGACACTACGACAACAAACACACAATCACACACGACCGACATCCCCACTACCACAGAAACTACACAACCACAAACGACTGAAGCCCTCACATCTACAAAAACTACAAAATCACAAACAACCAAAATACACAGTACCACAACTATACAACCACAAACAACCGAAGTACATACTACCACAACTACACAGCCAGAAACAACCGAACTACACACCACCGCAAAAACTACACAACAAACAGCCGAAGTCCACACTACCACAACAACACAACCACAAACAACACAAGTACATACTACTACAGAAACTACACAACCACAAACGACCGAAGTTCACACTACGACATCACAACCACAAACAACCGAACTACACACCACCTCAGAAACTACACAACAAACAGCTGAAGTCCAGACTACCACAAAATCACAACCACAAACAACACAAGTACATACTACTACAGAGACTACACAACCACAAGCGACCGAAGTTCACACTACCACAACATCACAACCACAAAGAACTGACGTCCACACTACCAAAACATCACAACCACAAACAACCGAAGTACATACCACAACTACACAACCACAAACAACCGAAATACACACTACTACAAAAACGACCCAGCCACAAACAACCGAAGCAAACAGTATCTCAACTACAGAACCGCAGAAAAACGTTACTGAAATTACAGAGATGCCATCTCAAACAACGACCACTTCAGGTTAGAACCAGTCAGTCAATTCCCCATTCCTCTAAGTCAGGCCCTCTAGTGACAGAACGTATCTGTGACGTCATAATAAAGTATACGCCTGAAGGAAATGTCCTTCACATTAACAGCTGTTCTCGCTTGGGTGGATGGTCGTCATTTTGAATATAGGAACATCTCAAGCATAATGTTCAGTAATAGACGACACAGACCAATTTAAACTGTCTCCGGTCTATTACCACCATTGAAGCGCTTCGCCACAAGAGAACGCGACTTTCAATTACTAACGACGTGCTCGTGCAATATTTTCATCATATCATCTACATATCATTACGTACTGTCCAACTTAGTTGGGGCCCAAGGTTGGGTTAGCGAGCACCTTTAGTCGACTTGCAGAGCATGATGGAACTCCTCACAAGACCCAGACAAAGGATAACGTACAATGAACGTACTGTAGTATTTCATTTTGGTTAGTTGAAAATGTTCTATGAAATTTATAAAACAAACATTGGCTTTACCAATTTACTTACTGTATTTTTAACATATATTGCAGGTTTTCAATGTCAAGAAAATGAATTTAAATGTGTTGATAGTGATAATGAATGTCTTCCACTAGCATTGAAATGTAATGGATGGCAAGACTGTGATGATGGATTCGATGAACAGAATTGTGGTTAGTACGATTATCAACTTGAAGTTTAGCAACACAACGTAACGATATATGAAACACATACAAGTTGTGCGCGTGGTATTCTGTCAGAGTACGTCAAAATCTTTAGGCTCGTTCAAGGCTTGTTCCTAGCGCGAAGCCACTGGCTCGTACATACAGACAATGCGCGTAACGCCTTTAATGAAATCTATTGTCTATTTAGTTTTACTAATGAATAAATTAATCAGAATTGTAAGTATTTTAAAAGTATTCTTATTACAGAGATACCGTGCACCGATGATGAATATAAATGTACAGGTTCAGGTGGTTGTATACCTGGTAACTGGCAGTGTGATGGCATGCCAGACTGTTCTGATGGTTCTGATGAACTAGAATGTAAGTATAGTCACGATTACGCATTCATCGTATCTAAATATATCCACAATCTTATATCCACATATTTATAATTATCATTCTAGTATATTTTTTACACACCGTCTCCGGTGGGACAGATCTAAAACTGGGTAGAGGGGTGCCACTGAGCCGGCTTCAAAAGTGTGTGAATTTTTATACCAATGTTTTGATAACATCCATACCCATATTTATACCAAATACTTGTCAAATGTGAAATCACAGTTCTTCGGTTTTTGAATACCTTGTACAGCCCAAATATTGCAGATATTTATACCCATTATTTATACCTATTTGTACGGGACATACCTACAATCATATTTTTTATATATAGTATCAAAGGTACATTACTTGGGGTTTGCAACTACGGTGACATGATATCAAGATCCCGTTTCAATCTCGCGCTCGCATAAGCGTTCCAACTCAAAAAAATGCGAATGGGCATGACCGATCAAAATAGCTGCTCACGATATGACGGATTACGATAACTATATTTTCTGTACATTTTCGATGTATTACATTTTTTCACCATGAATATGGTAATACATGTTTTATTGTTTTATTACAAACCGCTTGTATCATGTCAGAAGGTCATAGCATCAGTCTCGCTATCTACGAGATGAGACTTGAATGGGATCTTGGCATGATGTCGCCATACAGTACTATGCGCGTTGCAAACCCCTAGTAATGTACCTCTAATAGTATACACATATACATCCATGGTTATAACATTTTCATATGATAACATAACATTTTGTAACATAATCATAAAATGTATATATATATATATATATATATATATATATATATATATATATATATATATATATATATATATATATATATATATATATATATATATATATATATATATATATATATATATATATATATATATATATATATATATATATATATATATATATGCAAACAATTATATATAACATATTTCAATTCAGTTATATAATATATTTATACATGATCATTATACATATTGCGCCATACAAGAAAACGTACTGGTTATATTATAGGTGGTGGCGATGGTGGATGGGCTGAGTGGAGTAACTGGGGTGAATGTAATGTGAACTGTGGTACTGGCGAGCAAACACGTTCTCGGTACTGTGAAGGTGAAGAAAGCCAGTGTGTTGGAGAGGTTATCGAGTACAGACTCTGTCATAGGACCCCCTGTTACATGGAAGGAAGTAAGTATTGCTCTTTCAAAAATAACCAATGCTTATTTTACCATTGGTCAATGTTTACTAATTTGAAAACAGAATTAAAGACAAACGTATTCGCCTTTTAGAAGCAGTACTATTGGGCATTCATAAATCCATAAGTCCAATCACACCTTCTCGCTTTGAATTGAATGCAACTAATTTAACATGTGTACAAATTATTTAATAAATGAATGTATAGCTGTGTACAATATTACGTAATAGTACGCATTTATAGGCGATGACATGACGTCTCTGTATCACCTAGGTGACGGTTGTGGCACGAGGAGTGTGGTTACTCAAGCTCGTATTGTGGGTGGCGAAAATGCATCTCCTGGGGCATGGCCGTGGCAGGCACAACTGTATTACATACCATGGGATTTCGTTGCTTGTGGAGGTACACTGATTGGAGCAAGACACGTCATCTCAGCAGCACATTGCTTTCAAGGTGACATGTAAGTATCCAATCTGCATAAAGCATAAACCTGTAAGTGTTTATTTTACATAAATTAATGACATGTAAATGATGATATCCATAAATCAAGTTGTGACCAATCTACATTAGGCGACGACATATAAGTGTCTAATCAACATAATGAAGCGACATGTAAGTAAATAATGTGCATAAAACGACGACCTGTGAGTGACCGGTTTTCACAGAGCAATTACATTTAAGTGGCCGTTCTGCATAAATTTTCGACATATACGCGACTACCCTGGATAAATCAATGACATGTAAGGAACCAATGTGCATTAATATACCCCATAAAAAGTAAAGCAGTTACAGGCAGGTGGTTTATAAAGAACACTGTCCACATTTAAGTTCTGCAATGCTCATTGTAGTTATATAGTATATTGTTTGGTATATTTGTAAGAATGGGAACAATGGGTTATTAAAATAAGAAGGTATTTCCGAAGTTAACTTCTTATTTAGAAATATGTTACTGTATTATTATATTTCGTGTTCAAAATCGTTGATTGTACGCAGTCACGTGATGGAGAATAACACTCTTTATTGACTAAGAGTCATAATAAAAAGTTAAAGCCGTCACAAGCAGTTTGTTCATAAAGGAAACTGTCAGACATTGACATTGTTTCTGTAGGAGATTGTTCGTTTCTATTTGTGAGACAGTATGAAAAAGGTATTTCCGTAGTTAAATTTGCAAAAGACAGATATTCATTCGTCAACGGCATTGCTCGAACTGACCAGCTTTGAAATGTGTATATGCTGAAATTTCTGCAATAATAATAATACTAACCAATCTGTATTCTCTGTGTGTTACCATGAATGTAATAACAAGAAAAACGATGTTTTACTGACAGGTCGAATAGTGCTCACTGGAAAGTAAGACTCGGACGACATACACTGAGTGGTGACACATCATTTGACTCAGAGGCTATAGAGGTTGATGTAGCAGAAGTAATTGTTCATCCACAATATAGTAACCAGGTGGAACTTAACAATGATATAGCCATATTAGTACTAGCAGAGGATGTCATTCCGAGTAATAAGATCAACTATGCATGTATGGATATCGAACACGAGACTCACTTTGATCAACATTCTTACTGTTTCATATCTGGCTGGGGATACACTCTAAGTAAGTCTTCTGTTCCTTTATCCTTCTTAAGTCTCAATATGCCGCAGATATGTCTATTAATCAGAGTAAAACAGCTGTACACTTCATTTTAGATTTAGAGAATACCTCGAAATCAAAATTGATATTCCGTTGCATCTCACATTTTGTGTGCACTAGCTTTCAGTGGGAAACAATCTGAAATACTACAAGAAGCAATGGTTCCACTGATATCTCAAGAATTATGCAACGCGCCAAGTTCCTATGATGGGTTATTAACTGAAAACATGATGTGCGCTGGATATCTTGGAGGTGGTGTAGATGCATGTCAGGTATGTGGTTGTAATATACAACATAATTCGTGCTAGTGTGTCATTGATATGGTACACAATATAATGTGCTGGTTATATCAGAGGTATGTGTGGTAGATGGTTTTCAGACACAACAGCATGTAGTGGTTTTTTCAGATCTAGCATTAATGCTATTTAGATATAATATGAGGTTGCTTATAAGGCAACCCAAGTAGGTAGTTCTCAAACACAAAATGATCTATATTTACTATTAAGTAAAACCAGCGAATTGCCACAATGAAAACATATTTTCAATATAGCTGTTCACTGTTATTATTCATACCAATTCATTTTTGCAGGGTGACTCTGGCGGACCTTTGGTTTGTATTGATAAAGGAGACGATGGCCTCGGATACTGGTATTTAACTGGAATCACCAGTTTTGGTAATGGTTGTGCTAATGCAGGTTTTCCTGGTGTATATACAAAAATAAGTCAATATATAGAGTGGTTAGGTGACCATGGTGCACTATAAATGCTCGATAAAATGAGATACGTAGTAATCTACATGACACACTCAGGTTTTTTTTGGGGGGGATTGAGATATCTTTGTCGCACAAACAAATCCCATTAAAATTGAAAATAAAACATATCACAACAATGAAAGTTTTGTTTTTAGATTTAACTTGTAATTTGTATATTTTCTCCTGTACATGTATATCAATCGATCTTATTCGACTTAACAGTATTGCAGCTGTGGCACAGGTGAAAATTATATTGGGAAAGAGTTATTTTCAAATAAAAGAAATGCTATATACATCATACGGCGACATACCAAATGCGCATCATCTTCCTGGGAACATTACAATTTTAGTACTTTCTAGCAAATTTGACTATTATACGGCGTTAGTGCCCGGATCTGCCACTGCTTTATGATAATTTTAATTTGTAATGTGTTTGTCTACGTGTGTGGCCTAGTCCTTGGGATTCTTATCATTGTATATTATCAGAACCGTCTCGGTAATTTCACTTCGTCTGATGGTTACGTTTCATCTATTATTATGTCAAACCACAAATCACAGTTAGCACCAACCCAAAATTGTCGTTCTGTCTTCATTAGTAGTAATAAATATAAATAACTATTTACTATAACTCAAATTTACTATCGTTATTCAACTACAAACTTCTCACAATCACAAATCCGAGTCTTCAGGCTGAACTAATTAATTACGCATATTTTACCCATGATTTACACTTATATTGACCATTCCATTCGAAAAACTCTGTATGTTTTGTGTATATATACCCCAATATATACAATCAATCAGTATCTCCTTGGATAAATTAAAGTTTCTAAACCATTTCTGGCAAATCATTGTATCTGAGCCGCTTTCAATTGATCGAAAAATATAATCTCATATGATTCTTGCTGTGTTATCATAATAACCTCACCTCATATATTTAACTATACGCCAATGTTTCAATTGTAGTTGCTAAACACTGCAATCAATCTCAACTTTCACATCATGATAAACGTACACCTTTGTTATTTCATGCTGGCAAGGGTATACACGCGTCGTCAAATATATCTCTAATCCAACTACCATCCAACTACTTATACTTTCTTTCAAGGTTTTAAACCCTGACATTTTTACGTTGGCCTAATGTGTTTTTCTCTTACGCCTACGAAAGTAGACCAGCGTTAAGGTACACAAAAAATGATGTGAACACGGTAATAATCTCAATTTCTGTATTTGTGAAAATCTTACACCAACTTCTTGAAAGTACCGAATTACACAAATGTTCACATCATTCACTATTCATAGCAGCAAATTATGAGATTAGGTCGTGAACAGGCATTATCTAATCATCTAGCCAGTTGTCTGGCCTATCATCCTAGCACTCGTGCGGGTGTTAACACATTGAGTACATGCAAGCTGCATTCCCCAAGAAGTTTGCGTTTGTAATGTATTCACACAAGTCCAACCAGTGAGGCAGAAACAGCTTTTATTCATTCACACGATGTTTCATACAGGCCACCATTACAAGAATGTCGTCATACCAGAGAATAACTTACATCACGTGTTAGGGGTCATCTCCAATGACCTACAAGTAAGGGGCGTCTCACAAATATATATAACATGAGTAAAAGTATACATTACAGCGTTTCACTAGATTATGGCAATATTTACTCAAACAAATATTACAAAGTATCAAGTATTGAAATTCAGTTTGGCCTGAAAAGGCATGATATTGTCTCAGCTGCAAGCACGGGGGTACCTGGGATCGATGATTCTCCATTTTAAACATTTGGGGTCTTCATTCTCAGGGGTAACACATTCACCCTACAAGTAGAGTTGTTAGCTGCCACCCAACCCGACATTATATTATCATTTACAGCCTGGTACATTCTAGAAACCACTGGTGTAAACTCCAGTCTAATCTCACTCGTGTCCTTATAAAAGTGGTACCACTCACAGAATCATAGATCCTATATATTGTCATCAAATTATCCATCACAAGAACAGATCTGTTCTTGTCTTTCAATAGACATTACAAAAGACTTGTTAGCAAACCAAATGCAAGGTTCTGTTACATATCAGACCTACTATACAGGGATCAACAGGCTGGAAACTTTAACAAATGATGATCAGGGTCTTAAAGCTCACACTCATCCTCTCAAATCGTATGTGAAATTACACTAGATAGTTTTAATTATTGTTTTGCTTTGCAGAATCGTACATTTCGCAAAGATGTCAGTGTTTCACGTTTTTAAATAAATGAATTCGAAAGTTCATAGATGTATTGATGGATAATTCATCTTGTATGATTTAAGGATTGAATGCAACTATTTGTATCTCTTAGTAAATTGGTGGGTTATTCATGCTACAATATAACGCTAAATACATGTACAAGGACAGAATTCATTGATGTATTAATGTAATTCATGTGACAAGATTCAGTGTGAAAGGTCTTGGCTCCGAGTTGGGTAATTCATGCTACAAAATATAGGAACCCAATGTGAAAAGGTATTACCCCTGGTTTCAATGATGTATTGATGGGTAATTCATGCTACAAAATATAGGAATCCAATGTGAAAAGGTATTAGCTCTGGGTTTATTGATGTATTGATGGGTAATTCATGCTACAAAATATAGGAACCCAATGTGAAAAGGTATTAGCCCTGGTTTCATTGATGTATTGATGGGTAATTCATGCTACAAAATATAGGAATCCAATGTCAAAAGGTATTAGCTCTGGGTTTATTGATGTATTGATGGGTAATTCATGCTACAAAATATAGGAACCCAATGTGAAAAGGTATTAGCTCTGGGTTTATTGATGTATTGATGGGTAATTCATGCTACAAAATATAGGAACCCAATGTGAAAAGGTATTAGCTCTGGGTTTATTGATGTATCGATGGGTAATTCATGCTACAAAATATAGGAATCCAATGTGAAAAGGTATTAGCCCTGGTTTCTTTGATGTATTGATGGGTAATTCATGCTACAAAATATAGGAACCCAATGTGAAAAGGTATTAGCTCTGGGTTTATTGATCTATTGATGGGTAATTCATCCTACAAAATATAGGAATCCAATGTGAAAAGGTATTAGCTCTGGGTTTATTGATGTATCGATGGGTAATTCATGCTACAAAATATAGGAATCCAATGTGAAAAGGTATTAGCTCTGGGTTTATTGATGTATCGATGGGTAATTCATGCTACAAAATATAGAAATCCAATGTGAAAAGGTATTAGCCCTGGTTTCATTGATATATTGATGGGTAATTCATGCTACAAAATATAGGAATCCAATGTGAAAAGGTATTAGCTCTGGGTTTATTGATGTATCGATGGGTAATTCATGCTACAAAATATAGGAATCCAATGTGAAAAGGTATTAGCTCTGGGTTTATTGATGTATCGATGGGTAATTCATGCTACAAAATATAGGAATCCAATGTGAAAAGGTATTAGCCCTGGTTTCATTGATGTATTGATGGGTAAATCATGCTACAAAATATAGGAATCCAATGTGAAAAGGTATTAGCTCTGGGTTTATTGATGTATCGATGGGTAATTCATGCTACAAAATATAGGAATCCAATGTGAAAAGGTATTAGCTCTGGGTTTATTGATGTATCGATGAGTAATTCATGCTACAAAATATAGGAATCCAATGTGAAAAGGTATTAGCCCTGGGTTTATTGATGTATCGATGGGTAATTCATGCTACAACGTATAGGTATCCAATTGCGAAAAGGTATTAGCCCTGGGTTCATTGATGTATTGATGGGTAATTCATGCTACAAAATATAGGTATCCAATTGCGATAAGGTATTAGCCCTGGGTTCATTGATGTATTGATGGGTAAATCATGCTACAAAATATAGGAATCCAATGTGAAAAGGTATTAGCCCTGGGTTCATTGATGTATTGATGGGTAAATTCGTGCTACAAAATATAGGTATACAATTGCGAAAAGGTATTAGCCCTTGGTTCATTGATGTATTGATGGGTAAATCATGCTACAAAATATAGGAATCCAATGTGAAAAGGTATTAGCCCTGGGTTCATTGATGTATTGATGGGTAATTCATGCTACAAAATATAGGTATCCAATTGCGAAAAGGTATTAGCCCTGGGTTCTTTGATGTATTGATGGGTAATTCATGCTACAAAATATAGGTATCCAATGTGAAAAGGTATTAGCCCTGGGTTTCTTGATGTATCGATGGGTAATTCATGCTACAAAATATAGGAATCCAATGTGAAAAGGTATTAGCCCTGGTTTCATTGATGTATTGATGGGTAATTCATGCTAAAAAATATAGGTATCCAATTGCGAAAAAGTATTAGCCCTGGGTTCATTGATGTATTGATGGGTAATTCATGCTACAAAGTATAGGAATCCAATGTGAAAAGGTATTAGCCCTGGGTTTATTGATGTATTGTTGGGTAATTCACGCTACAATATATAGGAATCCAATGTGAAATCGTATGAGCTCTGGGTTTATTGATGTATTGATGGGTAATTCATGCTACAAAATATAGGTATCCAATTGCGAAAAGGTATTAGCCCTGGGTTCATTGATGTATTGATGGGTAATTCATGCTACAAAATATAGGTATCCAATTGCGAAAAGGTATTAGCCCTGGGTTCATTGATGTATTGATGGGTAAATCATGCTACAAAATATACGAATCCAATGTGAAAAGGTATTAGCCCTGGGTTCATTGATGTATTGATGGGTAAATTCATGCTACAAAATATAGGTATCCAATTGCGAAAAGGTATTAGCCCTGGGTTCATTGATGTATTGATGGGTAAATCATGCTACAAAATATAGGAATCCAATGTGAAAAGGTATTAGCCCTGGTTTCTTTGATGTATTGATGGGTAATTCATGCTACAAAATATAGGAACCCAATGTGAAAAGGTATTAGCTCTGGGTTTATTGATCTATTGATGGGTAATTCATCCTACAAAATATAGGAATCCAATGTGAAAAGGTATTAGCTCTGGGTTTATTGATGTATCGATGGGTAATTCATGCTACAAAATATAGGAATCCAATGTGAAAAGGTATTAGCTCTGGGTTTATTGATGTATCGATGGGTAATTCATGCTACAAAATATAAGAATCCAATGTGAAAAGGTATTAGCCCTGGTTTCATTGATGTATTGATGGGTAATTCATGCTACAATATATAGGAATCCAATGTGAAAAGGTATTAGCTCTGGGTTTATTGATGTATCGATGGGTAATTCATGCTACAAAATATAGGAATCCAATGTGAAAAGGTATTAGCCCTGGGTTTATTGATGTATCGATGGGTAATTCATGCTACAAAGTATAGGTATCCAATTGCGAAAAGGTATTAGCCCTGGGTTCATTGATGTATTGATGGGTAATTCATGCTACAAAATATAGGTATCCAATTGCGAAAAGGTATTAGCCCTGGGTTCATTGATGTATTGATGGGTAATTCATGCTACAAAATATAGGTATCCAATTGCAAAAAGGTATTAGCCCTGGGTTCATTGATGTATTGATGGGTAAATCATGCTACAAAATATAGGAATCCAATGTGAAAAGGTATTAGCCCTGGGTTCATTGATGTATTGATGGGTAAATTCATGCTACAAAATATAGGTATACAATTGCGAAAAGGTATTAGCCCTGGGTTCATTGATGTATTGATGGGTAAATCATGCTACAAAATATAGGAATCCAATGTGAAAAGGTATTAGCCCTGGGTTCATTGATGTATTGATGGGTAATTCATGCTACAAAATATAGGTATCCAATTGCGAAAAGGTATTAGCCCTGGGTTCATTGATGTATTGATGGGTAATTCATGCTACAAAATATAGGTATCCAATGTGAAAAGGTATTAGCCCTGGGTTTATTTATGTATTGTTGGGTAATTCACGCTACAATATATAGGAATCCAATGTGAAAAGGTATGAGCTCTGGGTTTATTGATGTATTGATGGGTAATTCATGCTACAAAATATAGGAATCCAATGTGAAAAGGTATTAGCTCTGGGTTTATTGATGTATCGATGGGTAATTCATGCTACAAAATATAGGAATCCAATGTGAAAAGGTATTAGCCCTGGGTTCATTGATGTATTGATGGGTAATTCATGCTACAAAATATAGGTATCCAATTGCGAAAAGGTATTAGCCCTGGGTTCATTGATGTATTGATGGGTAAATCATGCTACAAAATATAGGAATCCAATGTGAAAAGGTATTAGCCCTGGGTTCATTGATGTATTGATGGGTAATTCATGCTACAAAGTATAGGTATCCAATTGCGAAAAGGTATTAGCCCTGAGTTCATTGATGTATTGATGGGTAATTCATGCTACAAAATATAGGTATCCAATTGCGAAAAGGTATTAGCCCTGGGTTCATTGATGTATTGATGGGTAAATCATGCTACAAAATATAGGAATCCAATGTGAAAAGGTATTAGCCCTGGGTTTATTGATGTATTGATGGGTAATTCATGCTACAAAATATAGGTATCCAATTGCGAAAAGGTATTAGCCCTGGGTTCATTGATGTATTGATGGGTAAATCATGCTACAAAATATAGGAATCCAATGTGAAAAGGTATTAGCCCTGAGTTCATTGATGTATTGATGGGTAAATTCATGCTACAAAATATAGGTATCCAATTGCGAAAAGGTATTAGCCCTGGGTTCATTGATGTATTGGTGGGTAAATCATGCTACAAAATATAGGAATCCAATGTGAAAAGGTATTAGCCCTGGGTTCATTGATGTATTGATGGGTAATTCATGCTACAAAATATAGATATCCAATTGCGAAAAGGTATTAGCCCTGGGTTCATTGATGTATTGATGGGTAATTCATGCTACAAAATATAGGAATCCAATGTGAAAAGTATTAGCCCTGGGTTCATTGATGTATTGTTGGGTAATTCACGCTACAATATATAGGAACCCAATGTGAAAAGGTATTAGCTCTAGGTTTATTGATGGGTAATTCATGCTACAAAATATAGGAATCCAATGTGAAAAGGTATTAGCTCTGGGTTTATTGATGTAATGATGGGAAATTCATGCTACGAAATATAGGTATCCAATTGCGAAAAGGTATTAGCCCTGGGTTCATTGATGTATTGATGGGTAATTCATGCTACAAAATATAGGAATCCAATGTGTTAAGGTATTAGCCCTGGGTTCATTGATGTATTGATGGGTAATTCATGCTACAAAATATAGGTATCAAATTGCGAAAAGGTATTAGCCCTGGGTTCATTGATGTATTGATGGGTAAATCATGCTACAAAATATAGGAATCCAATGTGAAAAGGTATTAGCCCTGGGTTCATTGATGTATTGATGGGTAATTCATGCTACAAAATATAGGTATCCAATTGCGAAAAGGTATTAGCCCTGGGTTCATTGATGTATTGGTGGGTAAATCATGCTACAAAATATAGGAATCCAATGTGAAAAGGTATTAGCCCTGGGTTCATTGATGTATTGATGGGTAATTCATGCTACAAAATATAGATATCCAATTGCGAAAAGGTATTAGCCCTGGGTTCATTGATGTATCGATGGGTAATTCATGCTACAAAATATAGGAATCCAATGTGAAAAGGTATTAGCCCTGGTTTCATTGATGTATTGATGGGTAAATCATGCTACAAAATATAGGAATCCAATGTGAAAAGGTATTAGCTCTGGGTTTATTGATGTATCGATGGGTAATTCATGCTACAAAATATAGGAATCCAATGTGAAAAGGTATTAGCTCTGGGTTTATTGATGTATCGATGAGTAATTCATGCTACAAAATATAGGAATCCAATGTGAAAAGGTATTAGCCCTGGGTTTATTGATGTATCGATGGGTAATTCATGCTACAACGTATAGGTATCCAATTGCGAAAAGGTATTAGCCCTGGGTTCATTGATGTATTGATGGGTAATTCATGCTACAAAATATAGGTATCCAATTGCGATAAGGTATTAGCCCTGGGTTCATTGATGTATTGATGGGTAAATCATGCTACAAAATATAGGAATCCAATGTGAAAAGGTATTAGCCCTGGGTTCATTGATGTATTGATGGGTAAATTCGTGCTACAAAATATAGGTATACAATTGCGAAAAGGTATTAGCCCTTGGTTCATTGATGTATTGATGGGTAAATCATGCTACAAAATATAGGAATCCAATGTGAAAAGGTATTAGCCCTGGGTTCATTGATGTATTGATGGGTAATTCATGCTACAAAATATAGGTATCCAATTGCGAAAAGGTATTAGCCCTGGGTTCTTTGATGTATTGATGGGTAATTCATGCTACAAAATATAGGTATCCAATGTGAAAAGGTATTAGCCCTGGGTTTCTTGATGTATCGATGGGTAATTCATGCTACAAAATATAGGAATCCAATGTGAAAAGGTATTAGCCCTGGTTTCATTGATGTATTGATGGGTAATTCATGCTAAAAAATATAGGTATCCAATTGCGAAAAAGTATTAGCCCTGGGTTCATTGATGTATTGATGGGTAATTCATGCTACAAAGTATAGGAATCCAATGTGAAAAGGTATTAGCCCTGGGTTTATTGATGTATTGTTGGGTAATTCACGCTACAATATATAGGAATCCAATGTGAAATCGTATGAGCTCTGGGTTTATTGATGTATTGATGGGTAATTCATGCTACAAAATATAGGTATCCAATTGCGAAAAGGTATTAGCCCTGGGTTCATTGATGTATTGATGGGTAATTCATGCTACAAAATATAGGTATCCAATTGCGAAAAGGTATTAGCCCTGGGTTCATTGATGTATTGATGGGTAAATCATGCTACAAAATATACGAATCCAATGTGAAAAGGTATTAGCCCTGGGTTCATTGATGTATTGATGGGTAAATTCATGCTACAAAATATAGGTATCCAATTGCGAAAAGGTATTAGCCCTGGGTTCATTGATGTATTGATGGGTAAATCATGCTACAAAATATAGGAATCCAATGTGAAAAGGTATTAGCCCTGGTTTCTTTGATGTATTGATGGGTAATTCATGCTACAAAATATAGGAACCCAATGTGAAAAGGTATTAGCTCTGGGTTTATTGATCTATTGATGGGTAATTCATCCTACAAAATATAGGAATCCAATGTGAAAAGGTATTAGCTCTGGGTTTATTGATGTATCGATGGGTAATTCATGCTACAAAATATAGGAATCCAATGTGAAAAGGTATTAGCTCTGGGTTTATTGATGTATCGATGGGTAATTCATGCTACAAAATATAAGAATCCAATGTGAAAAGGTATTAGCCCTGGTTTCATTGATGTATTGATGGGTAATTCATGCTACAATATATAGGAATCCAATGTGAAAAGGTATTAGCTCTGGGTTTATTGATGTATCGATGGGTAATTCATGCTACAAAATATAGGAATCCAATGTGAAAAGGTATTAGCCCTGGGTTTATTGATGTATCGATGGGTAATTCATGCTACAAAGTATAGGTATCCAATTGCGAAAAGGTATTAGCCCTGGGTTCATTGATGTATTGATGGGTAATTCATGCTACAAAATATAGGTATCCAATTGCGAAAAGGTATTAGCCCTGGGTTCATTGATGTATTGATGGGTAATTCATGCTACAAAATATAGGTATCCAATTGCAAAAAGGTATTAGCCCTGGGTTCATTGATGTATTGATGGGTAAATCATGCTACAAAATATAGGAATCCAATGTGAAAAGGTATTAGCCCTGGGTTCATTGATGTATTGATGGGTAAATTCATGCTACAAAATATAGGTATACAATTGCGAAAAGGTATTAGCCCTGGGTTCATTGATGTATTGATGGGTAAATCATGCTACAAAATATAGGAATCCAATGTGAAAAGGTATTAGCCCTGGGTTCATTGATGTATTGATGGGTAATTCATGCTACAAAATATAGGTATCCAATTGCGAAAAGGTATTAGCCCTGGGTTCATTGATGTATTGATGGGTAATTCATGCTACAAAATATAGGTATCCAATGTGAAAAGGTATTAGCCCTGGGTTTATTTATGTATTGTTGGGTAATTCACGCTACAATATATAGGAATCCAATGTGAAAAGGTATGAGCTCTGGGTTTATTGATGTATTGATGGGTAATTCATGCTACAAAATATAGGAATCCAATGTGAAAAGGTATTAGCTCTGGGTTTATTGATGTATCGATGGGTAATTCATGCTACAAAATATAGGAATCCAATGTGAAAAGGTATTAGCCCTGGGTTCATTGATGTATTGATGGGTAATTCATGCTACAAAATATAGGTATCCAATTGCGAAAAGGTATTAGCCCTGGGTTCATTGATGTATTGATGGGTAAATCATGCTACAAAATATAGGAATCCAATGTGAAAAGGTATTAGCCCTGGGTTCATTGATGTATTGATGGGTAATTCATGCTACAAAGTATAGGTATCCAATTGCGAAAAGGTATTAGCCCTGAGTTCATTGATGTATTGATGGGTAATTCATGCTACAAAATATAGGTATCCAATTGCGAAAAGGTATTAGCCCTGGGTTCATTGATGTATTGATGGGTAAATCATGCTACAAAATATAGGAATCCAATGTGAAAAGGTATTAGCCCTGGGTTTATTGATGTATTGATGGGTAATTCATGCTACAAAATATAGGTATCCAATTGCGAAAAGGTATTAGCCCTGGGTTCATTGATGTATTGATGGGTAAATCATGCTACAAAATATAGGAATCCAATGTGAAAAGGTATTAGCCCTGAGTTCATTGATGTATTGATGGGTAAATTCATGCTACAAAATATAGGTATCCAATTGCGAAAAGGTATTAGCCCTGGGTTCATTGATGTATTGGTGGGTAAATCATGCTACAAAATATAGGAATCCAATGTGAAAAGGTATTAGCCCTGGGTTCATTGATGTATTGATGGGTAATTCATGCTACAAAATATAGATATCCAATTGCGAAAAGGTATTAGCCCTGGGTTCATTGATGTATTGATGGGTAATTCATGCTACAAAATATAGGAATCCAATGTGAAAAGTATTAGCCCTGGGTTCATTGATGTATTGTTGGGTAATTCACGCTACAATATATAGGAACCCAATGTGAAAAGGTATTAGCTCTAGGTTTATTGATGGGTAATTCATGCTACAAAATATAGGAATCCAATGTGAAAAGGTATTAGCTCTGGGTTTATTGATGTAATGATGGGAAATTCATGCTACGAAATATAGGTATCCAATTGCGAAAAGGTATTAGCCCTGGGTTCATTGATGTATTGATGGGTAATTCATGCTACAAAATATAGGAATCCAATGTGTTAAGGTATTAGCCCTGGGTTCATTGATGTATTGATGGGTAATTCATGCTACAAAATATAGGTATCAAATTGCGAAAAGGTATTAGCCCTGGGTTCATTGATGTATTGATGGGTAAATCATGCTACAAAATATAGGAATCCAATGTGAAAAGGTATTAGCCCTGGGTTCATTGATGTATTGATGGGTAATTCATGCTACAAAATATAGGTATCCAATTGCGAAAAGGTATTAGCCCTGGGTTCATTGATGTATTGGTGGGTAAATCATGCTACAAAATATAGGAATCCAATGTGAAAAGGTATTAGCCCTGGGTTCATTGATGTATTGATGGGTAATTCATGCTACAAAATATAGATATCCAATTGCGAAAAGGTATTAGCCCTGGGTTCATTGATGTATTGATGGGTAATTCATGCTACAAAATATAGGAATCCAATGTGAAAAGTATTAGCCCTGGGTTCATTGATGTATTGTTGGGTAATTCACGCTACAATATATAGGAACCCAATGTGAAAAGGTATTAGCTCTGGGTTTATTGATGGGTAATTCATGCTACAAAATATAGGAATCCAATGTGAAAAGGTATTAGCTCTGGGTTTATTGATGTAATGATGGGAAATTCATCCTACGAAATATAGGAATCCAATGTGAAAAGGTATTAGCCCTGGGTTCATTGATGTATTGATGGGTAATTCATGCTACGAAATATAGGAATCCAATGTGAAAAGGTATTAGCCCTGGGTTTATTGATGTATTGTTGGGTAATTCACGCTACAATATATAGGAATCCAATGTGAAAAGGTATCAGCTCTGGGTTTATTGATGTATTGATGGGAAATTCATGCTACGAAATATAGGAATCCAATGTGAAAAGGTATTAGCCCTGGGTTCTTTGATGTATTGATGGGTAATTCATCCTACAAAGTATAGGAATTCAATGTGAAAAGGTATTAGCCCTGAATTTATTGATGTATTGTTGGGTAATTCACGCTACAATATATAGGAATCCAATGTGAAAAGGTATGAGCTCTGGGTTTATTGATGTATTGATGGGTAATTCATGCTACGAAATATAGGAATCCAATGTGAAAAGGTATTAGCCCTGGGTTCATTGATGTATTGATGGGTAATTCATGCTACGAAATATAGGAATCCAATGTGAAAAGGTATTAGCCCTGGGTTCATTGATGTATTATGGGTAATTCATGCTACAAAATATAGGAATCCAATGTGTTAAGGTATTAGCCCTGGGTTCATTGATGTATTGATGGGTAATTCATGCTACAAAATATAGGTATCCAATTGCGAAAAGGTATTAGCCCTGGGTTCATTGATGTATTGATGGGTAAATCATGCTACAAAATATAGGAATCCAATGTGAAAAGGTATTAGCCCTGGTTTCATTGATGTATTGATGGGTAATTCATGCTACAAAATATAGGTATCCAATTGCGAAAAGGTATTAGCCCTGAGTTCATTGATGTATTGATGGGTAATTCATGCTACAAAATATAGTTATCCAATTGCGAAAAGGTATTAGCCCTGGGTTCATTGATGTATTGATGGGTAAATCATGCAACAAAATATAGGAATCCAATGTGAAAAGGTATTAGCCCTGGGTTCATTGATGTATTGATGGGTAATTCATGCTACAAAATATAGGTATCCAATGTGAAAAGGTATTAGCCCTGGGTTCATTGATGTATTATGGGTAATTCATGCTACAAAATATAGGTATCCAATTGCGAAAAGGTATTAGCCCTGGGTTCATTGATGTATTGATGGGTAATTCATGCTACAAAATATAGGAATCCAATGTGAAAATGTATTAGCCCTGGGTTCATTGATGTATTGATGGGTAATTCATGCTACAAAATATAGGAATCCAATGTGAAAATGTATTAGCCCTGGGTTCATTGATGTATTGATGGGTAATTCATGCTACAAAATATAGGAATCCAATGTGAAAATGTATTAGCCCTGGGTTCATTGATGTATTGATGGGTAATTCATGCTACAAAATATAGGAATCCAATGTGAAAAGGTATTAGCTCTGGGTTTATTGATGTATCGATGGGTAATTCATGCTACAAAATATAGGAATCCAATGTGAAAAGGTATTAGCCCTGGGTTCATTGATGTATTGGTGGGTAATTCATGCTACAAAATATAGGTATCCAATTGCGAAAAGGTATTAGCCCTGGGTTCATTGATGTATTGATGGGTAAATCATGCTACAAAATATAGGAATCCAATGTGAAAAGGTATTAGCCCTGGGTTCATTGATGTATTGATGGGTAATTCATGCTACAAAGTATAGGTATCCAATTGCGAAAAGGTATTAGCCCTGAGTTCATTGATGTATTGATGGGTAATTCATGCTACAAAATATAGGTATCCAATTGCGAAAAGGTATTAGCCCTGGGTTCATTGATGTATTGATGGGTAAATCATGCTACAAAATATAGGAATCCAATGTGAAAGGTATTAGCCCTGGGTTTATTGATGTATTGATGGGTAATTCATGCTACAAAATATAGGTATCCAATTGCGAAAAGGTATTAGCCCTGGGTTCATTGATGTATTGATGGGTAAATCATGCTACAAAATATAGGAATCCAATGTGAAAAGGTATTAGCCCTGAGTTCATTGATGTATTGATGGGTAAATTCATGCTACAAAATATAGGTATCCAATTGCGAAAAGATATTAGCCCTGGGTTCATTGATGTATTGGTGGGTAAATCATGCTACAAAATATAGGAATCCAATGTGAAAAGGTATTAGCCCTGGGTTCATTGATGTATTGATGGGTAATTCATGCTACAAAATATAGATATCCAATTGCGAAAAGGTATTAGCCCTGGGTTCATTGATGTATTGATGGGTAATTCATGCTACAAAATATAGGAATCCAATGTGAAAAGTATTAGCCCTGGGTTCATTGATGTAATATTGGGTAATTCACGCTACAATATATAGGAACCCAATGTGAAAAGGTATTAGCTCTAGGTTTATTGATGGGTAATTCATGCTACAAAATATAGGAATCCAATGTGAAAAGGTATTAGCTCTGGGTTTATTGATGTAATGATGGGAAATTCATGCTACGAAATATAGGTATCCAATTGCGAAAAGGTATTAGCCCTGGGTTCATTGATGTATTGATGGGTAATTCATGCTACAAAATATAGGAATCCAATGTGTTAAGGTATTAGCCCTGGGTTCATTGATGTATTGATGGGTAATTCATGCTACAAAATATAGGTATCCAATTGCGAAAAGGTATTAGCCCTGGGTTCATTGATGTATTGATGGGTAAATCATGCTACAAAATATAGGAATCCAATGTGAAAAGGTATTAGCCCTGGGTTCATTGATGTATTGATGGGTAATTCATGCTACAAAATATAGGTATCCAATTGCGAAAAGGTATTAGCCCTGGGTTCATTGATGTATTGGTGGGTAAATCATGCTACAAAATATAGGAATCCAATGTGAAAAGGTATTAGCCCTGGGTTCATTGATGTATTGATGGGTAATTCATGCTACAAAATATAGATATCCAATTGCGAAAAGGTATTAGCCCTGGGTTCATTGATGTATTGATGGGTAATTCATGCTACAAAATATAGGAATCCAATGTGAAAAGTATTAGCCCTGGGTTCATTGATGTATTGTTGGGTAATTCACGCTACAATATATAGGAACCCAATGTGAAAAGGTATTAGCTCTAGGTTTATTGATGGGTAATTCATGCTACAAAATATAGGAATCCAATGTGAAAAGGTATTAGCTCTGGGTTTATTGATGTAATGATGGGAAATTCATGCTACGAAATATAGGAATCCAATGTGAAAAGGTATTAGCCCTGGGTTCATTGATGTATTGATGGGTAATTCATGCTACAAAATATAGGAATCCAATGTGAAAAGGTATTAGCCCTGGGTTTATTGATGTATTGTTGGGTAATTCACGCTACAATATATAGGAATCCAATGTGAAAAGGTATCAGCTCTGGGTTTATTGATGTATTGATGGGAAATTCATGCTACGAAATATAGGAATCCAATGTGAAAAGGTATTAGCCCTGGGTTCTTTGATGTATTGATGGGTAATTCATCCTACAAAGTATAGGAATTCAATGTGAAAAGGTATTAGCCCTGAATTTATTGATGTATTGTTGGGTAATTCACGCTACAATATATAGGAATCCAATGTGAAAAGGTATGAGCTCTGGGTTTATTGATGTATTGATGGGTAATTCATGCTACGAAATATAGGAATCCAATGTGAAAAGGTATTAGCCCTGGGTTCATTGATGTATTGATGGGTAATTCATGCTACGAAATATAGGAATCCAATGTGAAAAGGTGTTAGCCCTGGGTTCATTGATGTATTATGGGTAATTCATGCTACAAAATATAGGAATCCAATGTGTTAAGGTATTAGCCCTGGGTTCATTGATGTATTGATGGGTAATTCATGCTACAAAATATAGGTATCCAATTGCGAAAAGGTATTAGCCCTGGGTTCATTGATGTATTGATGGGTAAATCATGCTACAAAATATAGGAATCCAATGTGAAAAGGTATTAGCCCTGGTTTCATTGATGTATTGATGGGTAATTCATGCTACAAAATATAGTTATCCAATTGCGAAAAGGTATTAGCCCTGGGTTCATTGATGTATTGATGGGTAAATCATGCTACAAAATATAGGAATCCAATGTGAAAAGGTATTAGCCCTGGGTTCATTGATGTATTGATGGGTAATTCATGCTACAAAATATAGGTATCCAATGTGAAAAGGTATTAGCCCTGGGTTCATTGATGTATTATGGGTAATTCATGCTACAAAATATAGGTATCCAATTGCGAAAAGGTATTAGCCCTGGGTTCATTGATGTATTGATGGGTAATTCATGCTACAAAATATAGGAATCCAATGTGAAAATGTATTAGCCCTGGGTTCATTGATGTATTGATGGGTAATTCATGCTACAAAATATAGGAATCCAATGTGAAAATGTATTAGCCCTGGGTTCATTGATGTATTGATGGGTAATTCATGCTACAAAATATAGGAATCCAATGTGAAAATGTATTAGCCCTGGGTTCATTGATGTATTGATGGGTAATTCATGCTACAAAATATAGGAATCCAATGTGAAAAGGTATTAGCTCTGGGTTTATTGATGTATCGATGGGTAATTCATGCTACAAAATATAGGAATCCAATGTGAAAAGGTATTAGCCCTGGGTTCATTGATGTATTGATGGGTAATTCATGCTACAAAATATAGGTATCCAATTGCGAAAAGGTATTAGCCCTGGGTTCATTGATGTATTGATGGGTAAATCATGCTACAAAATATAGGAATCCAATGTGAAAAGGTATTAGCCCTGGGTTCATTGATGTATTGATGGGTAATTCATGCTACAAAGTATAGGTATCCAATTGCGAAAAGGTATTAGCCCTGAGTTCATTGATGTATTGATGGGTAATTCATGCTACAAAATATAGGTATCCAATTGCGAAAAGGTATTAGCCCTGGGTTCATTGATGTATTGATGGGTAAATCATGCTACAAAATATAGGAATCCAATGTGAAAAGGTATTAGCCCTGGGTTTATTGATGTATTGATGGGTAATTCATGCTACAAAATATAGGTATCCAATTGCGAAAAGGTATTAGCCCTGGGTTCATTGATGTATTGATGGGTAAATCATGCTACAAAATATAGGAATCCAATGTGAAAAGGTATTAGCCCTGAGTTCATTGATGTATTGATGGGTAAATTCATGCTACAAAATATAGGTATCCAATTGCGAAAAGGTATTAGCCCTGGGTTCATTGATGTATTGGTGGGTAAATCATGCTACAAAATATAGGAATCCAATGTGAAAAGGTATTAGCCCTGGGTTCATTGATGTATTGATGGGTAATTCATGCTACAAAATATAGATATCCAATTGCGAAAAGGTATTAGCCCTGGGTTCATTGATGTATTGATGGGTAATTCATGCTACAAAATATAGGAATCCAATGTGAAAAGTATTAGCCCTGGGTTCATTGATGTATTGTTGGGTAATTCACGCTACAATATATAGGAACCCAATGTGAAAAGGTATTAGCTCTAGGTTTATTGATGGGTAATTCATGCTACAAAATATAGGAATCCAATGTGAAAAGGTATTAGCTCTGGGTTTATTGATGTAATGATGGGAAATTCATGCTACGAAATATAGGTATCCAATTGCGAAAAGGTATTAGCCCTGGGTTCATTGATGTATTGATGGGTAATTCATGCTACAAAATATAGGAATCCAATGTGTTAAGGTATTAGCCCTGGGTTCATTGATGTATTGATGGGTAATTCATGCTACAAAATATAGGTATCCAATTGCGAAAAGGTATTAGCCCTGGGATCATTGATGTATTGATGGGTAAATCATGCTACAAAATATAGGAATCCAATGTGAAAAGGTATTAGCCCTGGGTTCATTGATGTATTGATGGGTAATTCATGCTACAAAATATAGATATCCAATTGCGAAAAGGTATTAGCCCTGGGTTCATTGATGTATTGATGGGTAATTCATGCTACAAAATATAGGAATCCAATGTGAAAAGTATTAGCCCTGGGTTCATTGATGTATTGTTGGGTAATTCACGCTACAATATATAGGAACCCAATGTGAAAAGGTATTAGCTCTAGGTTTATTGATGGGTAATTCATGCTACAAAATATAGGAATCCAATGTGAAAAGGTATTAGCTCTGGGTTTATTGATGTAATGATGGGAAATTCATGCTACGAAATATAGGAATCCAATGTGAAAAGGTATTAGCCCTGGGTTCATTGATGTATTGATGGGTAATTCATGCTACAAAATATAGGAATCCAATGTGAAAAGGTATTAGCCCTGGGTTTATTGATGTATTGTTGGGTAATTCACGCTACAATATATAGGAATCCAATGTGAAAAGGTATCAGCTCTGGGTTTATTGATGTATTGATGGGAAATTCATGCTACGAAATATAGGAATCCAATGTGAAAAGGTATTAGCCCTGGGTTCTTTGATGTATTGATGGGTAATTCATCCTACAAAGTATAGGAATCCAGTGTGAAAAGGTATTAGCCCTGAGTTTATTGATGTATTGTTGGGTAATTCACGCTACAATATATAGGAATCCAATGTGAAAAGGTATGAGCTCTGGGTTTATTGATGTATTGATGGGTAATTCATGCTACGAAATATAGGAATCCAATGTGAAAAGGTATTAGCCCTGGGTTCATTGATGTATTGATGGGTAATTCATGCTACGAAATATAGGAATCCAATGTGAAAAGGTATTAGCCCTGGGTTCATTGATGTATTATGGGTAATTCATGCTACAAAATATAGGAATCCAATGTGTTAAGGTATTAGCCCTGGGTTCATTGATGTATTGATGGGTAATTCATGCTACAAAATATAGGTATCCAATTGCGAAAAGGTATTAGCCCTGGGTTCATTGATGTATTGATGGGTAATTCATGCTACAAAATATAGGAATCCAATGTGAAAAGGTATTAGCCCTGGTTTCATTGATGTATTGATGGGTAATTCATGCTACAAAATATAGGTATCCAATTGTGAAAAGGTATTAGCCCTGAGTTCATTGATGTATTGATGGGTAATTCATGCTACAAAATATAGTTATCCAATTGCGAAAAGGTATTAGCCCTGGGTTCATTGATGTATTGATGGGTAAATCATGCTACAAAATATAGGAATCCAATGTGAAAAGGTATTAGCCCTGGGTTCATTGATGTATTGATGGGTAATTCATGCTACAAAATATAGGTATCCAATGTGAAAAGGTATTAGCCCTGGGTTCATTGATGTATTATGGGTAATTCATGCTACAAAATATAGGAATCCAATGTGTTAAGGTATTAGCCCTGGGTTCATTGATGTATTGATGGGTAATTCATGCTACAAAATATAGGTATCCAATTGCGAAAAGGTATTAGCCCTGGGTTCATTGATGTATTGATGGGTAAATCATGCTACAAAATATAGGAATCCAATGTGAAAAGGTATTAGCCCTGGGTTCATTGATGTATTGATGGGTAATTCATGCTACAAAATATAGATATCCAATTGCGAAAAGGTATTAGCCCTGGGTTCATTGATGTATTGATGGGTAATTCATGCTACAAAATATAGGAATCCAATGTGAAAAGTATTAGCCCTGGGTTCATTGATGTATTGTTGGGTAATTCACGCTACAATATATAGGAACCCAATGTGAAAAGGTATTAGCTCTAGGTTTATTGATGGGTAATTCATGCTACAAAATATAGGAATCCAATGTGAAAAGGTATTAGCTCTGGGTTTATTGATGTAATGATGGGAAATTCATGCTACGAAATATAGGAATCCAATGTGAAAAGGTATTAGCCCTGGGTTCATTGATGTATTGATGGGTAATTCATGCTACAAAATATAGGAATCCAATGTGAAAAGGTATTAGCCCTGGGTTTATTGATGTATTGTTGGGTAATTCACGCTACAATATATAGGAATCCAATGTGAAAAGGTATCAGCTCTGGGTTTATTGATGTATTGATGGGAAATTCATGCTACGAAATATAGGAATCCAATGTGAAAAGGTATTAGCCCTGGGTTCTTTGATGTATTGATGGGTAATTCATCCTACAAAGTATAGGAATCCAATGTGAAAAGGTATTAGCCCTGAGTTTATTGATGTATTGTTGGGTAATTCACGCTACAATATATAGGAATCCAATGTGAAAAGGTATGAGCTCTGGGTTTATTGATGTATTGATGGGTAATTCATGCTACGAAATATAGGAATCTAATGTGAAAAGGTATTAGCCCTGGGTTCATTGATGTATTGATGGGTAATTCATGCTACGAAATATAGGAATCCAATGTGAAAAGGTATTAGCCCTGGGTTCATTGATGTATTATGGGTAATTCATGCTACAAAATATAGGAATCCAATGTGTTAAGGTATTAGCCCTGGGTTCATTGATGTATTGATGGGTAATTCATGCTACAAAATATAGGTATCCAATTGCGAAAAGGTATTAGCCCTGGGTTCATTGATGTATTGATGGGTAATTCATGCTACAAAATATAGGAATCCAATGTGAAAAGGTATTAGCCCTGGTTTCATTGATGTATTGATGGGTAATTCATGCTACAAAATATAGGTATCCAATTGCGAAAAGGTATTAGCCCTGAGTTCATTGATGTATTGATGGGTAATTCATGCTACAAAATATAGTTATCCAATTGCGAAAAGGTATTAGCCCTGGGTTCATTGATGTATTGATGGGTAAATCATGCTACAAAATATAGGAATCCAATGTGAAAAGGTATTAGCCCTGGGTTCATTGATGTATTGATGGGTAATTCATGCTACAAAATATAGGTATCCAATGTGAAAAGGTATTAGCCCTGGGTTCATTGATGTATTATGGGTAATTCATGCTACAAAATATAGGTATCCAATTGCGAAAAGGTATTAGCCCTGGGTTCATTGATGTATTGATGGGTAATTCATGCTACAAAATATAGGAATCCAATGTGAAAATGTATTAGCCCTGGGTTCATTGATGTATTGATGGGTAATTCATGCTACAAAATATAGGAATCCAATGTGAAAATGTATTAGCCCAGGGTTCATTGATGTATTGATGGGTAATTCATGCTACAAAATATAGGAATCCAATGTGAAAATGTATTAGCCCTGGGTTCATTGATGTATTGATGGGTAATTCATGCTACAAAATATAGGAATCCAATGTGAAAAGGTATTAGCTCTGGGTTTATTGATGTATTGATGGGTAATTCATGCTACGAAATATAGGAATCCAATGTGAAAAGGTATTAGCCCTGGGTTCATTGATGTATTGATGGGTAAATCATGCTACAAAATATAGGAATCCAATGTGAAAAGGTATTAGCCCTGGGTTCATTGATGTATTGATGGGTAATTCATGCTACAAAATATAGGTATCCAATGTGAAAAGGTATTAGCCCTGGGTTCATTGATGTATTATGGGTAATTCATGCTACAAAATATAGGTATCCAATTGCGAAAAGGTATTAGCCCTGGGTTCATTGATGTATTGATGGGTAATTCATGCTACAAAATATAGGAATCCAATGTGAAAATGTATTAGCCCTGGGTTCATTGATGTATTGATGGGTAATTCATGCTACAAAATATAGGAATCCAATGTGAAAATGTATTAGCCCTGGGTTCATTGATGTATTGATGGGTAATTCATGCTACAAAATATAGGAATCCAATGTGAAAATGTATTAGCCCTGGGTTCATTGATGTATTGATGGGTAATGCATGCTACAAAATATAGGAATCCAATGTGAAAAGGTATTAGCTCTGGGTTTATTGATGTATCGATGGGTAATTCATGCTACAAAATATAGGAATCCAATGTGAAAAGGTATTAGCCCTGGGTTCATTGATGTATTGATGGGTAATTCATGCTACAAAATATAGGTATCCAATTGCGAAAAGGTATTAGCCCTGGGTTCATTGATGTATTGATGGGTAAATCATGCTACAAAATATAGGAATCCAATGTGAAAAGGTATTAGCCCTGGGTTCATTGATGTATTGATGGGTAATTCATGCTACAAAGTATAGGTATCCAATTGCGAAAAGGTATTAGCCCTGAGTTCATTGATGTATTGATGGGTAATTCATGCTACAAAATATAGGTATCCAATTGCGAAAAGGTATTAGCCCTGGGTTCATTGATGTATTGATGGGTAAATCATGCTACAAAATATAGGAATCCAATGTGAAAAGGTATTAGCCCTGGGTTTATTGATGTATTGATGGGTAATTCATGCTACAAAATATAGGTATCCAATTGCGAAAAGGTATTAGCCCTGGGTTCATTGATGTATTGATGGGTAAATCATGCTACAAAATATAGGAATCCAATGTGAAAAGGTATTAGCCCTGAGTTCATTGATGTATTGATGGGTAAATTCATGCTACAAAATATAGGTATCCAATTGCGAAAAGGTATTAGCCCTGGGTTCATTGATGTATTGGTGGGTAAATCATGCTACAAAATATAGGAATCCAATGTGAAAAGGTATTAGCCCTGGGTTCATTGATGTATTGATGGGTAATTCATGCTACAAAATATAGATATCCAATTGCGAAAAGGTATTAGCCCTGGGTTCATTGATGTATTGATGGGTAATTCATGCTACAAAATATAGGAATCCAATGTGAAAAGTATTAGCCCTGGGTTCATTGATGTATTGTTGGGTAATTCACGCTACAATATATAGGAACCCAATGTGAAAAGGTATTAGCTCTAGGTTTATTGATGGGTAATTCATGCTACAAAATATAGGAATCCAATGTGAAAAGGTATTAGCTCTGGGTTTATTGATGTAATGATGGGAAATTCATGCTACGAAATATAGGTATCCAATTGCGAAAAGGTATTAGCCCTGGGTTCATTGATGTATTGATGGGTAATTCATGCTACAAAATATAGGAATCCAATGTGTTAAGGTATTAGCCCTGGGTTCATTGATGTATTGATGGGTAATTCATGCTACAAAATATAGGTATCCAATTGCGAAAAGGTATTAGCCCTGGGTTCATTGATGTATTGATGGGTAAATCATGCTACAAAATATAGGAATCCAATGTGAAAAGGTATTAGCCCTGGGTTCATTGATGTATTGATGGGTAATTCATGCTACAAAATATAGATATCCAATTGCGAAAAGGTATTAGCCCTGGGTTCATTGATGTATTGATGGGTAATTCATGCTACAAAATATAGGAATCCAATGTGAAAAGTATTAGCCCTGGGTTCATTGATGTATTGTTGGGTAATTCACGCTACAATATATAGGAACCCAATGTGAAAAGGTATTAGCTCTAGGTTTATTGATGGGTAATTCATGCTACAAAATATAGGAATCCAATGTGAAAAGGTATTAGCTCTGGGTTTATTGATGTAATGATGGGAAATTCATGCTACGAAATATAGGAATCCAATGTGAAAAGGTATTAGCCCTGGGTTCATTGATGTATTGATGGGTAATTCATGCTACAAAATATAGGAATCCAATGTGAAAAGGTATTAGCCCTGGGTTTATTGATGTATTGTTGGGTAATTCACGCTACAATATATAGGAATCCAATGTGAAAAGGTATCAGCTCTGGGTTTATTGATGTATTGATGGGAAATTCATGCTACGAAATATAGGAATCCAATGTGAAAAGGTATTAGCCCTGGGTTCTTTGATGTATTGATGGGTAATTCATCCTACAAAGTATAGGAATCCAGTGTGAAAAGGTATTAGCCCTGAGTTTATTGATGTATTGTTGGGTAATTCACGCTACAATATATAGGAATCCAATGTGAAAAGGTATGAGCTCTGGGTTTATTGATGTATTGATGGGTAATTCATGCTACGAAATATAGGAATCCAATGTGAAAAGGTATTAGCCCTGGGTTCATTGATGTATTGATGGGTAATTCATGCTACGAAATATAGGAATCCAATGTGAAAAGGTATTAGCCCTGGGTTCATTGATGTATTATGGGTAATTCATGCTACAAAATATAGGAATCCAATGTGTTAAGGTATTAGCCCTGGGTTCATTGATGTATTGATGGGTAATTCATGCTACAAAATATAGGTATCCAATTGCGAAAAGGTATTAGCCCTGGGTTCATTGATGTATTGATGGGTAATTCATGCTACAAAATATAGGAATCCAATGTGAAAAGGTATTAGCCCTGGTTTCATTGATGTATTGATGGGTAATTCATGCTACAAAATATAGGTATCCAATTGCGAAAAGGTATTAGCCCTGAGTTCATTGATGTATTGATGGGTAATTCATGCTACAAAATATAGTTATCCAATTGCGAAAAGGTATTAGCCCTGGGTTCATTGATGTATTGATGGGTAAATCATGCTACAAAATATAGGAATCCAATGTGAAAAGGTATTAGCCCTGGGTTCATTGATGTATTGATGGGTAATTCATGCTACAAAATATAGGTATCCAATGTGAAAAGGTATTAGCCCTGGGTTCATTGATGTATTATGGGTAATTCATGCTACAAAATATAGGAATCCAATGTGTTAAGGTATTAGCCCTGGGTTCATTGATGTATTGATGGGTAATTCATGCTACAAAATATAGGTATCCAATTGCGAAAAGGTATTAGCCCTGGGTTCATTGATGTATTGATGGGTAAATCATGCTACAAAATATAGGAATCCAATGTGAAAAGGTATTAGCCCTGGGTTCATTGATGTATTGATGGGTAATTCATGCTACAAAATATAGATATCCAATTGCGAAAAGGTATTAGCCCTGGGTTCATTGATGTATTGATGGGTAATTCATGCTACAAAATATAGGAATCCAATGTGAAAAGTATTAGCCCTGGGTTCATTGATGTATTGTTGGGTAATTCACGCTACAATATATAGGAACCCAATGTGAAAAGGTATTAGCTCTAGGTTTATTGATGGGTAATTCATGCTACAAAATATAGGAATCCAATGTGAAAAGGTATTAGCTCTGGGTTTATTGATGTAATGATGGGAAATTCATGCTACGAAATATAGGAATCCAATGTGAAAAGGTATTAGCCCTGGGTTCATTGATGTATTGATGGGTAATTCATGCTACAAAATATAGGAATCCAATGTGAAAAGGTATTAGCCCTGGGTTTATTGATGTATTGTTGGGTAATTCACGCTACAATATATAGGAATCCAATGTGAAAAGGTATCAGCTCTGGGTTTATTGATGTATTGATGGGAAATTCATGCTACGAAATATAGGAATCCAATGTGAAAAGGTATTAGCCCTGGGTTCTTTGATGTATTGATGGGTAATTCATCCTACAAAGTATAGGAATCCAATGTGAAAAGGTATTAGCCCTGAGTTTATTGATGTATTGTTGGGTAATTCACGCTACAATATATAGGAATCCAATGTGAAAAGGTATGAGCTCTGGGTTTATTGATGTATTGATGGGTAATTCATGCTACGAAATATAGGAATCCAATGTGAAAAGGTATTAGCCCTGGGTTCATTGATGTATTGATGGGTAATTCATGCTACGAAATATAGGAATCCAATGTGAAAAGGTATTAGCCCTGGGTTCATTGATGTATTATGGGTAATTCATGCTACAAAATATAGGAATCCAATGTGTTAAGGTATTAGCCCTGGGTTCATTGATGTATTGATGGGTAATTCATGCTACAAAATATAGGTATCCAATTGCGAAAAGGTATTAGCCCTGGGTTCATTGATGTATTGATGGGTAATTCATGCTACAAAATATAGGAATCCAATGTGAAAAGGTATTAGCCCTGGTTTCATTGATGTATTGATGGGTAATTCATGCTACAAAATATAGGTATCCAATTGCGAAAAGGTATTAGCCCTGAGTTCATTGATGTATTGATGGGTAATTCATGCTACAAAATATAGTTATCCAATTGCGAAAAGGTATTAGCCCTGGGTTCATTGATGTATTGATGGGTAAATCATGCTACAAAATATAGGAATCCAATGTGAAAAGGTATTAGCCCTGGGTTCATTGATGTATTGATGGGTAATTCATGCTACAAAATATAGGTATCCAATGTGAAAAGGTATTAGCCCTGGGTTCATTGATGTATTATGGGTAATTCATGCTACAAAATATAGGTATCCAATTGCGAAAAGGTATTAGCCCTGGGTTCATTGATGTATTGATGGGTAATTCATGCTACAAAATATAGGAATCCAATGTGAAAATGTATTAGCCCTGGGTTCATTGATGTATTGATGGGTAATTCATGCTACAAAATATAGGAATCCAATGTGAAAATGTATTAGCCCAGGGTTCATTGATGTATTGATGGGTAATTCATGCTACAAAATATAGGAATCCAATGTGAAAATGTATTAGCCCTGGGTTCATTGATGTATTGATGGGTAATTCATGCTACAAAATATAGGAATCCAATGTGAAAAGGTATTAGCTCTGGGTTTATTGATGTATTGATGGGTAATTCATGCTACGAAATATAGGAATCCAATGTGAAAAGGTATTAGCCCTGGGTTCATTGATGTATTGATGGGTAAATCATGCTACAAAATATAGGAATCCAATGTGAAAAGGTATTAGCCCTGGGTTCATTGATGTATTGATGGGTAATTCATGCTACAAAATATAGGTATCCAATGTGAAAAGGTATTAGCCCTGGGTTCATTGATGTATTATGGGTAATTCATGCTACAAATTATAGGTATCCAATTGCGAAAAGGTATTAGCCCTGGGTTCATTGATGTATTGATGGGTAATTCATGCTACAAAATATAGGAATCCAATGTGAAAATGTATTAGCCCTGGGTTCATTGATGTATTGATGGGTAATTCATGCTACAAAATATAGGAATCCAATGTGAAAATGTATTAGCCCTGGGTTCATTGATGTATTGATGGGTAATTCATGCTACAAAATATAGGAATCCAATGTGAAAATGTATTAGCCCTGGGTTCATTGATGTATTGATGGGTAATTCATGCTACAAAATATAGGAATCCAATGTGAAAAGGTATTAGCTCTGGGTTTATTGATGTATCGATGGGTAATTCATGCTACAAAATATAGGAATCCAATGTGAAAAGGTATTAGCCCTGGGTTCATTGATGTATTGATGGGTAATTCATGCTACAAAATATAGGTATCCAATTGCGAAAAGGTATTAGCCCTGGGTTCATTGATGTATTGATGGGTAAATCATGCTACAAAATATAGGAATCCAATGTGAAAAGGTATTAGCCCTGGGTTCATTGATGTATTGATGGGTAATTCATGCTACAAAGTATAGGTATCCAATTGCGAAAAGGTATTATTAGCCCTGAGTTCATTGATGTATTGATGGGTAATTCATGCTACAAAATATAGGTATCCAATTGCGAAAAGGTATTAGCCCTGGGTTCATTGATGTATTGATGGGTAAATCATGCTACAAAATATAGGAATCCAATGTGAAAAGGTATTAGCCCTGAGTTCATTGATGTATTGATGGGTAATTCATGCTACAAAATATAGGTATCCAATTGCGAAAAGGTATTAGCCCTGGGTTCATTGATGTATTGATGGGTAAATCATGCTACAAAATATAGGAATCCAATGTGAAAAGGTATTAGCCCTGAGTTCATTGATGTATTGATGGGTAAATTCATGCTACAAAATATAGGTATCCAATTGCGAAAAGGTATTAGCCCTGGGTTCATTGATGTATTGGTGGGTAAATCATGCTACAAAATATAGGAATCCAATGTGAAAAGGTATTAGCCCTGGGTTCATTGATGTATTGATGGGTAATTCATGCTACAAAATATAGATATCCAATTGCGAAAAGGTATTAGCCCTGGGTTCATTGATGTATTGATGGGTAATTCATGCTACAAAATATAGGAATCCAATGTGAAAAGTATTAGCCTTGGGTTCATTGATGTATTGTTGGGTAATTCACGCTACAATATATAGGAACCCAATGTGAAAAGGTATTAGCTCTAGGTTTATTGATGGGTAATTCATGCTACAAAATATAGGAATCCAATGTGAAAAGGTATTAGCTCTGGGTTTATTGATGTAATGATGGGAAATTCATGCTACGAAATATAGGTATCCAATTGCGAAAAGGTATTAGCCCTGGGTTCATTGATGTATTGATGGGTAATTCATGCTACAAAATATAGGAATCCAATGTGTTAAGGTATTAGCCCTGGGTTCATTGATGTATTGATGGGTAATTCATGCTACAAAATATAGGTATCCAATTGCGAAAAGGTATTAGCCCTGGGTTCATTGATGTATTGATGGGTAAATCATGCTACAAAATATAGGAATCCAATGTGAAAAGGTATTAGCCCTGGGTTCATTGATGTATTGATGGGTAATTCATGCTACAAAATATAGGTATCCAATTGCGAAAAGGTATTAGCCCTGGGTTCATTGATGTATTGGTGGGTAAATCATGCTACAAAATATAGGAATCCAATGTGAAAAGGTATTAGCCCTGGGTTCATTGATGTATTGATGGGTAATTCATGCTACAAAATATAGATATCCAATTGCGAAAAGGTATTAGCCCTGGGTTCATTGATGTATTGATGGGTAATTCATGCTACAAAATATAGGAATCCAATGTGAAAAGTATTAGCCCTGGGTTCATTGATGTATTGTTGGGTAATTCACGCTACAATATATAGGAACCCAATGTGAAAAGGTATTAGCTCTAGGTTTATTGATTTAATGATGGGAAATTCATGCTACGAAATATAGGAATCCAATGTGAAAAGGTATTAGCCCTGGGTTCATTGATGTATTGATGGGTAATTCATGCTACAAAATATAGGAATCCAATGTGAAAAGGTATTAGCCCTGGGTTTATTGATGTATTGTTGGGTAATTCACGCTACAATATATAGGAATCCAATGTGAAAAGGTATCAGCTCTGGGTTTATTGATGTATTGATGGGAAATTCATGCTACGAAATATAGGAATCCAATGTGAAAAGGTATTAGCCCTGGGTTCTTTGATGTATTGATGGGTAATTCATCCTACAAAGTATAGGAATCCAATGTGAAAAGGTATTAGCCCTGAGTTTATTGATGTATTGTTGGGTAATTCACGCTACAATATATAGGAATCCAATGTGAAAAGGTATGAGCTCTGGGTTTATTGATTTATTGATGGGTAATTCATGCTACGAAATATAGGAATCCAATGTGAAAAGGTATTAGCCCTGGGTTCATTGATGTATTTGATGGGTAATTCATGCTACGAAATATAGGAATCCAATGTGAAAAGGTATTAGCCCTGGGTTCATTGATGTATTATGGGTAATTCATGCTACAAAATATAGGAATCCAATGTGTTAAGGTATTAGCCCTGGGTTCATTGATGTATTGATGGGTAATTCATGCTACAAAATATAGGTATCCAATTGCGAAAAGGTATTAGCCCTGGGTTCATTGATGTATTGATGGGTAAATCATGCTACAAAATATAGGAATCCAATGTGAAAAGGTATTAGCCCTGGTTTCATTGATGTATTGATGGGTAATTCATGCTACAAAATATAGGTATCCAATTGCGAAAAGGTATTAGCCCTGAGTTCATTGATGTATTGATGGGTAATTCATGCTACAAAATATAGTTATCCAATTGCGAAAAGGTATTAGCCCTGGGTTCATTGATGTATTGATGGGTAAATCATGCTACAAAATATAGGAATCCAATGTGAAAAGGTATTAGCCCTGGGTTCATTGATGTATTGATGGGTAATTCATGCTACAAAATATAGGTATCCAATGTGAAAAGGTATTAGCCCTGGGTTCATTGATGTATTATGGGTAATTCATGCTACAAAATATAGGTATCCAATTGCGAAAAGGTATTAGCCCTGGGTTCATTGATGTATTGATGGGTAATTCATGCTACAAAATATAGGAATCCAATGTGAAAATGTATTAGCCCTGGGTTCATTGATGTATTGATGGGTAATTCATGCTACAAAATATAGGAATCCAATGTGAAAATGTATTAGCCCTGGGTTCATTGATGTATTGATGGGTAATTCATGCTACAAAATATAGGAATCCAATGTGAAAATGTATTAGCCCTGGGTTCATTGATGTATTGATGGGTAATTCATGCTACAAAATATAGGAATCCAATGTGAAAAGGTATTAGCTCTGGGTTTATTGATGTATTGATGGGTAATTCATGCTACGAAATATAGGAATCCAATGTGAAAAGGTATTAGCCCTGGGTTCATTGATGTATTGATGGGTAATTCATGCTACAAAATATAGGAATCCAATGTGAAAATGTATTAGCCCTGGGTTCATTGATGTATTGATGGGTAAATTCATGCTACAAAATATAGGTATCCAATTGCGAAAAGGTATTAGCCCTGGGTTCATTGATGTATTGATGGGTAAATCATGCTACGAAATATAGGAATCCAATGTGAAAATGTATTAGCCCTGGGTTCATTGATGTATTGATGGGTAATTCATGCTACGAAATATAGGAATCCAATGTGAAAAGGTATTAGCCCTGGGTTCATTGATGTATTGATGGGTAAATCATGCTACGAAATATAGGAATCCAATGTGAAAATGTATTAGCCCTGGGTTCATTGATGTAATGATGGGAAATTCATGCTACGAAATATAGGAATCCAATGTGAAAAGGTATTAGCCCTGGGTTCATTGATGTATTGATGGGTAATTCATGCTACAAAATATAGGAATCCAATGTGAAAAGGTATTAGCCCTGGGTTTATTGATGTATTGTTGGGTAATTCACGCTACAATATATAGGAATCCAATGTGAAAAGGTATCAGCTCTGGGTTTATTGATGTATTGATGGGAAATTCATGCTACGAAATATAGGAATCCAATGTGAAAAGGTATTAGCCCTGGGTTCTTTGATGTATTGATGGGTAATTCATCCTACAAAGTATAGGAATCCAATGTGAAAAGGTATTAGCCCTGAGTTTATTGATGTATTGTTGGGTAATTCACGCTACAATATATAGGAATCCAATGTGAAAAGGTATGAGCTCTGGGTTTATTGATGTATTGATGGGTAATTCATGCTACGAAATATAGGAATCCAATGTGAAAAGGTATTAGCCCTGGGTTCATTGATGTATTTGATGGGTAATTCATGCTACGAAATATAGGAATCCAATGTGAAAAGGTATTAGCCCTGGGTTCATTGATGTATTATGGGTAATTCATGCTACAAAATATAGGAATCCAATGTGTTAAGGTATTAGCCCTGGGTTCATTGATGTATTGATGGGTAATTCATGCTACAAAATATAGGTATCCAATTGCGAAAAGGTATTAGCCCTGGGTTCATTGATGTATTGATGGGTAAATCATGCTACAAAATATAGGAATCCAATGTGAAAAGGTATTAGCCCTGGTTTCATTGATGTATTGATGGGTAATTCATGCTACAAAATATAGGTATCCAATTGCGAAAAGGTATTAGCCCTGAGTTCATTGATGTATTGATGGGTAATTCATGCTACAAAATATAGTTATCCAATTGCGAAAAGGTATTAGCCCTGGGTTCATTGATGTATTGATGGGTGAATCATGCTACAAAATATAGGAATCCAATGTGAAAAGGTATTAGCCCTGGGTTCATTGATGTATTGATGGGTAATTCATGCTACAAAATATAGGTATCCAATGTGAAAAGGTATTAGCCCTGGGTTCATTGATGTATTATGGGTAATTCATGCTACAAAATATAGGTATCCAATTGCGAAAAGGTATTAGCCCTGGGTTCATTGATGTATTGATGGGTAATTCATGCTACAAAATATAGGAATCCAATGTGAAAATGTATTAGCCCTGGGTTCATTGATGTATTGATGGGTAATTCATGCTACAAAATATAGGAATCCAATGTGAAAATGTATTAGCCCTGGGTTCATTGATGTATTGATGGGTAATTCATGCTACAAAATATAGGAATCCAATGTGAAAATGTATTAGCCCTGGGTTCATTGATGTATTGATGGGTAATTCATGCTACAAAATATAGGAATCCAATGTGAAAAGGTATTAGCTCTGGGTTTATTGATGTATTGATGGGTAATTCATGCTACGAAATATAGGAATCCAATGTGAAAAGGTATTAGCCCTGGGTTCATTGATGTATTGATGGGTAATTCATGCTACAAAATATAGGAATCCAATGTGAAAATGTATTAGCCCTGGGTTCATTGATGTATTGATGGGTAAATTCATGCTACAAAATATAGGTATCCAATTGCGAAAAGGTATTAGCCCTGGGTTCATTGATGTATTGATGGGTAAATCATGCTACGAAATATAGGAATCCAATGTGAAAATGTATTAGCCCTGGGTTCATTGATGTATTGATGGGTAATTCATGCTACGAAATATAGGAATCCAATGTGAAAAGGTATTAGCTCTGGGTTCATTGATGTATTGATGGGTAATTCATGCTACCAAATATAGGAATCTAATGTGAAAAGGTACCACCTCCAATTTCATTGATATATTGATGGGTCTTCTACATGAGATACAAGTCAAGCTTCCACTTCATGCAGTAAATGTACAGGTAATTAAGAATACATGAACAAATAGTAGTAACAAGTTCTTTAACTTGAATTCAATTCAAAACAAAATAAAATATACAGTTAACAGAAATACTAATGAATATTTGTAAAGAAATTAATTTTGTTTTTTAGAAGACTTGCATGGATTGACATCACTTCAAATTTTTCACTGTCAATATAAAACCAATTTTCTTGATCCTAAAAAGAGATTGAAATTAGTATTAGAATCAAAGATTGAAGTCATGATAACAAGGTAATAACATTTTGAAAAACTTTGAACAACAAATACTGACCAAGGTGGGAACAAGTCGTCATAATTAAATAAAGATTTAATTAATATTCACGTTCCAGAAATAATAATACATATACTGTATTAATCTTAATTGATTTATTTTGTCCATTTTTTTTTATTTATACTCAATGAAAACAACACATCTTTTTACTACACTTATCTAATTATTGACAGATCTTAGAGAGCATATTACTAACATCTGGTTCTCATTATCAGTAGTATAAATGTCTTCGTTCTGTTTAATTTCAGCCAAATTTTTCCCCATATCCTTAAAATTGCATTTCCTAGTTACAACACCAACATCAAACTTGGTTGACATTTCAAAGTGATGAATATTGTTTCAGTTATTTTAACCAGAAGAAAACGATGGAGTTAACAACAATGAGGACAGACAACAATACTGGCAAGGTAAAAATGTGGTTGTCTTGTGTAAACAAAAAACAAATATCAAATTGGTTTGACTTCAGCCAAATAGTAATCAGTGCACTTATGTACCAGATTTCATTGAAATCTAACGAGTGATCTATCAAAAATTCTAGCAGTGGTGAAAAGTCTTTGAAATGTTTATCAAGTGACAGCAATCAGCTACTCTGTAGTGGAGCAGTCTTGGGATACATACACACCAGATATATTCCATTGTGACACCACCAAGTCGGCATTCCATTGCCAGCAAGCTCAGCGCATGTGACTGGCGCCCTGTGCTTGTTGAGGTACGCTACACTGTTAAAGAGATGCTTTCAACTCCTTTCAGTTGACGTGTGTCTGGTATCGGTACTGCCTCACTGATGGCGTCTGCTACTTACCATCATCATAATATTGACAAGGCTATAATAATTTAATTTATGTAAATATGACTCACCTTGTCAATTATTGGCGTTAGTTTGAACTCTCCTACACTCATTTTAGTCCTTTCTATTCTTTCTTCTGTATCTTTATTATTTTTATCTTTCATTCGAGCCCAGCTTTAAGAAAATGTAAAACACATATTGATGGTAATGAACATAAATGCAATTCTAAGCAAAATACTAAAATACAAACAGGCGTCTACCCATGAGCCTTTGCGTTCTTAGTGTGTGTTGTTATCATCGCTTGGGACTCAATTCCAGTGCGTGCGCAGGTGACAACCCTCTCGCTTTAACATTGGTTGAATGTATTAATAGATACTGTTGGCATCTAGCAACCACGACCACACCCATAGCAACCAGCTCAAAACCTGATATTTTCTTAAACTTGTTTAACATATATAGCTCAAACTTGATATGTTCATCCATATTTTTAATACTGTATCATCGTTTCCTTGGCAACCAGACACATCAATAGCAACCACACAAAAAATAACATTTCCAGGAAGCTACAATGCTCAACCAATTGACCAATGAAAAAATAAGTTTAGACTCCTTTAAAATTACAACTCACAGGGGCTGTGTAATAGAATTACTTGTTGAAAGAACCATCTTTGCTGTGGATTTATAGATACATAATTGTAAATGGCTGTTTTATTTGAGAGACTAGTCTTCCTGTACAGGGGTCTTTTGTATACTTAAAGGGGCACTTCCAGTTAAGCCTAATCTCACAACAAATTTACTTTCTGGATTAAAATTACATTGGATAACAAAAGATAGATTAACTTTGTAAATAACATAAACAATAGTGTCCCATGATTCTTTGGTGCAATCCCTGGGCTTGGAAGGTTCCCCTTTAATATATCAAATGAATTAGTTAACATACCCTTCTTTAATGAAATCAGACCTACTCATCTCTTCAATTCCTAAATCCACTTTAATCTCTGATATACCCTGATCGTATAAGAACAAAAAAAAAGAGATAAAAAAAATCACCATATTAGTCCAGTCAGTTGCAAAAGTGCTTACACAAATAATAAAGGTGTGTTTAGGGTCAACGTTAGTCATATTCTTATGATCCAGTATACAGTAAACGCAACTTTTAGGTATGTATGAAAATAGAGCAAATACGGTATGTGAGAAATCATTGTCTCTGTTTTTCACATAATAATGTTACAGTAAAATACTTTATTTCACTTGGAACTAATTTTCGCTATAGGAATGAATCAGTGAAAATAAAATCCAGCGAATTTTTTCCCTATATTTTACATTCAACTCGCCAAAAATCAGTGAAAATAATTTCCATACGAAACACCAAAAAAGTATTTTCAGCGAAAATTAATTCCAGTTAAATTTACAGTACCATAAAACGTAGGTAAAGTCATGACTGAATATCTGACATTATAGTATACAGGGTGGTACAGCGGACTCTGGTATGTACAAATTATGATCCTATATGCATGTTCCAGTGTCAGTCTCTTGAAGGACTTTTCACAGAAGTCCCCCCCCCCCCCCACGATTTTATATACCGGTAAGGTAATGGCTGTTGTACCTTTGTGCAGGAAACACATTTCATTACAGTTGCTTAATTATTGACAGGCCAAAGTTATACAAAATGGTGACCATATTGTCTATAAGCAACAAATAGTTACGTTTCCTATAAATTATTATTATTTGAATTGACAACCCTTTTATACCTGTAACAATGGATCAGTGTTTGTTGTTGAAGCAGTAAATTCTACACTTGATATTTTCATCTCATTCCATATTCCACATTCTTCATTGTTGATTTGGGAGTAGTCAATAACTTCTGAAGACATTGTAGGGGAAAATGTGGAAAAAACAAACAAAAAAAAACAATTAGATATATGACTGCAAGCAGTGATTAGCTAATCAGTCAATTGTTGATGTAAAAATTATTGGTGTGTATTTATGAATTTATTATTTCTGTTTTAATAATGATGATATGCAGACTGTAGTATCATATGGTATTCAAATTCCCCCCCCCCCCCCCGAGTATGGCTGACAAATATTTGATTGAATTCTGAAATAGGTGCGTGCATTCATTCATGCACAGGTTCATCATGAATTTATTAACGTGGGATGTGTGCCAGATAATCACAAAGGTGTCCACACAAAAAATATTCAGCAGGTCATGATCACAAAGTTTTTACCTTCAGTCTTTCTCCACCATCCAAATAACCATGACCAGATGGATGGCTTCTTTGGAATAGCAGTGACACATTTATTACATCCAGTACATGGCACTGTACTACTGAAATCACTTCTTATGAATTGTGGCCAGCCCTGTAATGAAAAAGATCCTTTCAAGATATTCAGCAAAATATGGAGATATACCTTTGAGCGCAGAGTATACTTTCGCCACCATGCAAAAAATAATATGTTATGTTTTTTATAGATTTTTATAAAAAAATTTGAGACCTGTAGCGAATTATTATATCTATTTAGTTCAAAATTATTAAAAATATTATGGGTAAAATGTTGCACTAAACTTTTGGTTGGTGCTCAAAGGGTTACCAGGTTATGATACATTTTTCATTGATTGAATACTGTAGAATACTTTATTTTCACTTGGAATTAATTTTCGCTATTTTCACTGAAAGAATGATTCAGTGAAAATAAAATCAAGCGAATATAACTTTTTCCTATATTTTACATTTAACTCGACAAAAATCAGTAAAAATAAATTTCATACGAAACACCAAAATGTCCATTCATCAAAAATTAATTCCAGCTAAAATAAAGTATAAATACAATATTTGGAAAGTTTGTCGTGCAATTATGATGAGTTCAACACAATGAACGCACCACGAATATAGTGTATAATAAAAGACTGATAAAGTGTGAACTTTATTAGCAAGCAATATGACTTAGTACAATATTATTGACAAGAATGTGAAAAATGATGAATTTTATAGTTCTACGTCATTCTTGTGATCACAATCAGCACTAAATAAAGCTGCAAATGATGGCTGAGCTACAATCAAATCACTGTTTTTGGATATTGTGGGTGTTTTTCCTACATATTTATGACCATCAGCCTGCATTTCTGAGAAATCAATGAACAACCAACACACCCACTCACTCACAGTAACTGGTAAGTCCTTAGTACAAAATGTACATGCTATTTTGCAAATGTTCTAATAAAAAGATTGTCTATGGTTTTAATAGTAATTAATTCCCATTACTAACTTGCATTGTCTTTATTATATATGAAATTCTCTGTTTCAAAGGTCCAAAATACCAGTACCTGTGAAGAAAAATATATTTACATATTTTTCAATCTATAAAAATGATTTCTGTAATAAGTAAGTTTCTCACAGATTTATAGTTTTAACCAAGTGGTCTTTCTAATCTATCTGGTCCATCATACAATTGAAATCAAGTATAAAACAAAATATTCATATTAGTATTAATCAATAGTATGTAACCTGTCAATCTGTTTTTTTTGGAGAAAAAACGGTAAAATAATATGCAAAACACATTTCTTCCATAAAACCTCACTGAAAATATTGTCAATTTTTAACGCTTCGACATCAAAAAGTACCTTGTCAGACACTAGATATCTTTTTTTTCACCACATTACACCAAGTGAGAATGTATATGATATAATAAACTTCTGTTTCAAATATCAAAAGTTGTGCCAAAAATAAATAATCAAAGAAAGCTTAGAAAGAACTCCCATGTGCTGAAGGAATAGAAATCATGATGTAATATTCGAGAATATTTGAAAATGATAAACAAATTATGAATAATCTATTAAATAAGGAGCCACCAGTAGTCATCTACACACATGGACATCATATACCTACAATAAGCCTACTTAAAAATATGCATAAAAAGTCTACACAAAATTGAAACATTAAAAAGAAAACTGAAATAATTCATAAAACACTGGGAAAATGAAATGCAACGAAAATAGTAAACAAATAAATGCCCAAAATAAACTTATAGGGCATTTAAAAATATTTTAGAAATTTAGTTAACATGGAAAACGTAAAGTAGCAAGAACAACTATGTAAATTTCTGACAAACAATCACAATCTAAATATCTAAAATTCAAACCACTATCTTAATATCAATATGTGTGTCAATAAATATTATATTTACTTATTTTCAGTTACGTATATTAATAAGGAAGGCATCACAATCTTTAGAGTCCCTTTGATTGGCTCGTATATCCCGAAAATCGACATGGTAAAATTACAACCATCGTACAGCTCAGTACCATAACAAATAATAATTTATGGCAGACTTCTCGGTACATAAAATTCAAAGCAATCCCCAACGCGTCTCATTTGTTACTGCGTATAAATTGACACTATCTGGGGCACGTCGCACGCGATGAGTACCAACCAAAGATACACACAGGACATTTTAAGTGGCTCGAAACAAAACCTATTTGCTAATTTTCGTTTCGAAAACATCTACGACGGCTTAAAACCAGGCAGGAGACGCCGGTCAGCGTGGCATTGCCCCAGTAGTTTCCACTGTGCATCCAGTAGTTAATGCCGACATCACGGTCTATACATTCCACATGAAGCATGGTATTCAGCTTAACCATATTTTCTTTTTTGCTCCATGGCTTAACTTAATAGGAACAGTAACTCGAGCAATAAATGTGCTTTCCGATTTGAGGGATATCGTGTCGTGTAATATTCAATGAAAAAAATAGTGAAACAAAAGGCCCAAGCTGGGGGCCCACATAAGGTGTTGCAATAGTGTAAATATAACAAAGCCAGACACTGATCGTTTCCTTTGCTAGGTAAAATCAATGTACAGAATACTCGGATGAAACAACTAAAGTAAACTAGGATATATTAGAGCCAATGAATTCGTAATTTCCGACGAAAAGGGCCGGGAAAAAATACCCCTCATAACAAATCACCATCGTAACAAATCACCGTGTTGAGGGGGCGGTGAACAAATGAGACATCGATTGTCAAATTGTTTTGGTAATCATCGCATGTCGATTCATTTCATTTGTACAGGGTATAAGGTAAACCAGCCTACTTATTTCCCACACGAAGAACGTTCTCAGGAATAATCCGACATGCTGATCAGCACACCAACAATCGGCACCAAAATTGATCACAGCTGTCATGGTAAATTCAGTATGTTTTACGAGTTTTTTCTCTCCAAATCCCAACATATATTTACACATGTAGGCGAATTTTGTCAGCTCTGTGTAAATAGATATTTTTACTGGGAATGTGCCCCATTTTACGTACGAGAAGCCCTTGCACAACGCAGTAGTCATCAACACACATTAACATCCCATACCTACTAATCGACTTGATAGCTTCGTAATTTGGGGAGGGTGGGGGTGAAAATGCACCATGCAAGTTTCCAAATGTGTAAAGGAAAATAAAGGAAAGAAGTACAATACAATGTTGGTAAGCGATACAAAGGAAATATCTCCTTACGGCAGCGACTCGATACAACTACATTGATGCTGGAGGTCACCATATTTGTTCTCGCGTTCAATAATGCGGTGCAATCTGATTAAAATCTGATGTAGTGTACGAGCTTTAATTATTTTGGCTATAAACTTATTTTAATTTTATTATACTTTAATTAATAATTCAAAAGTATAGGGAGCAAAATTTTCATAAAATTCAATAAAAATTCTGTAGACTTTTCATACAATGTTAAAAAAATTCAATTTCAGTTTAAATTTTTAAAAAGTCAACATTCTGAAAACGAAACTCACCCCAATTTTAATTAATAACCAAAAGCTTTTGGCAGTCACACTGTGATTAGTTCACTTTTTTATCAACCAAAATGTGAATTTTTTTATTTCATCTAAGGGTGCAAACAACTTGTTTGGACCAACCAGTCACTAACTGTATTCGTAGAAGATGTAAACCCAGTACAGTCATAGTAGAGAAGTACTGTATACACTCACTTGGTACTTTTTTCTTGTGAATCTTTATACAGTCCCCATTGAACTCCAGTCATGGCATAGACTGTCTTGCCTTCCTCCCCCTGGAATTACAAAATCAGGTATATTAGGTGGAGCAACAAGGTATTCTGGCCAAGAAAAGGAAGAGGAATCAGGGAGATTGATAGTGAGATGGGATTACATGTACATTAGATGATTCATTTTACAGTGGTACAAAATGTATTCACAAAATACAATAAATGCATTCACATCAAGTGAGAGGTCAAAGCCAGTGGTCGTCTTGTCATTTTGTATTCAATATATGGCTGTAGTGTGACATATACATGCGTAGGATGCTTTGTTTGTGTACAGGAGATTCGCACTCAGAACAACGCTCCTCGTCCTGAAATAGTGAACAAAACTGAAATAAAATGCTGTGTTACATATTAGTAGTTGTGTAATAAAAGAATTGCGACATTAATAATGTCAACTTGAATTCCTGATATAGTACTGTAAAATCTGTATTAGAAACCGCGGCTTCTATTAAAATGGTACAATGCAATAGAGGGGATGAGGCTTCTATTAGAGCATCTACACGTATGAGAAATGACGAATTTTTGGTTCTCAATTATTCAAAAAGAATGGGTGCGACTTCTATTAGGGATGCGGCTTCTAATACAGATTTTACGGTATGTATGTTTACAGTATAGGCAGGCTAGGATTTGGTTCCAGAACAGCAGTAATGAATATAAAATAGCCACTTGTCGGCCATTTGATTTGGATCCACAAAATCGCATAATTTCCATCAAGATCCCATGTATTCTTTTTCATCATTCATGTACCATCAAATCAAAAATTCAAAAAGTACAATACACATTATTGTAAATCTAAAATGCCATCAATCATTAACATGACAGTGAATGGAAATGGAACACAAAACGATAAAATATACAATTATTACCTCTATTTTCATGACATTCATTGGTTTTGACCATCCTTGAATAATGGAAAGTGCAGCTCCTCCCATCCACCTATAGTCACACCATGCACATATTATTATTATAAACATTTAAAAGTCTTGCACATTGTCTACTGTAGACACATAGTTACTGTATAATACATACAATTATCATATACATGTACATCAGTAAATACAGGACTATGTACTGTAAAATACTTTATTTTTGCAAAGACTATAGTCTTTGATTTTTGCTATTTGCACTGAGGGAAAATAAAATCCAGCGAATATACCTTTTTCGCATATTTTACATTCAACTTGCCTAAAATCAGTGAAAATATATACAAATACAAAACACTCAAAGAGTCGTAAAATTAATTCCAGCTAAAATAAAGTATTTTACAGTACTTGAGTTATGAGTGCTGAATTCATATTAATTGGATCACAATGTACTGTGGAATACTTTATTTTCGCTGGAATTAATTTTTGCTGAAAAGGCTTTTTGGGCCTTTTGTATGGAACTTATTTTCACTGATTTTTGATGAATTTAATGTGAAATATAGGAAAAAAAGTATATTCGCTGGATTTTATTTTCACGGAATCATCCATTCAGCGAAAATAGCGAAAATAAATTCCAAGCGAAAATAAAGTATTCTACAGTACTCAGGTTGTATGTGCCAAATTTATACACATTATACATTTGGTCATGAGGTACTGGTGATACTGAAGATGAATTCAAATAATTTACATAAATTATGTTATGAACAAAACACTGGAAAAATAGACGTCTCCAGTTTGGGAAAACGTTTGCAATGGGAAATCATTTTTATTTGTGGATAGTTGAATCTTTACTCACCTAACATCAGATTCAGCATTGACATATAAAGTTTTTGCTAGGGTATTAGTTTTACCAATTGGTATAATACCAAGAGGCCATTTACACTCTTCATCTCTCCTCATAAGACCAGTAACTACTTCTGATAGTGTGCCGTCACCGCCAGCCACGATAATTGCATCTACGTCATTCACAGTTTGCATTTTATCTTTAGCTTCTCCTTCATAAGTCGTCTAAAAAAGAATAAACCCTGTATCATGTGACTTCATACTAGTAAGATGCTAGTACAGTACGGTCTGAACGTAACTCAGCACTTAGCTACAATGTACTAGTAAGATGCTAGTACAGTACGGTCTGAACGTAACTCAGCACTTAGCTACAATGTACCTATAAGCTAAGCTTTTAGTCAAATCCCCAGCATCCCTAAATGGTGCAGAATAATCTGTTTAAATATCTCTTACAGTAATTGTCCGAGTATAAGCCCCCCCCCCCTCTCCAAATTTACAAGTCATTTATCTGATTATAACCGTGCACATGATTTGTTTATGAATAAATTAGCATAAATTATCGCTCGGGAGAAGTTTTGACTTTTATCCGTTTATAAGCCCCCCCCCCCCCCCCATCCCCAATTTTTCGTCAATTTGCCACTTGTCCGGAGAGGTTTATACTCTGAAAACTATGGTATGTTAGTAACAGTGATAAATGCTCTAAAGAATAAGTAGTAAATATAAATGACATTGATACTCACTTTAAAAAAATGTATGAAAAGGAAAACCAGCTTATGTTACACACAGCTGTACTGCATAGTTACGCGTTTCACTTTTTAAGCTGCTATATAAGAGGTAGTATCACAGTACAGCAAACAAAAAGATGTTGATGTGAAATAAACATAAAATTTACCTCAAATATCTCGGTGCTAATTCCAGCTAAATGCAATATAGGTGCAGCATTCGCCTGGAATAATTTCCGAGCCTTTCTGGAATAAGACAATCAACAACTATATCAACAAATTTTGTAATCAACAACATTTCCCACTTTTTCCATAGAGGGCACAGAAGATATTTATCGAGGGTTTCCTAAACAATAGAAAAGCAATTCCTGATTCGTGAATGGATAGTGTTCGCATGTTTATTGTTTGTGCGCTTGCACATAATTTGCATGACGTCATCAAACTGGAAGGTAGGACAGATTTTAAATGTTCCGAAAGCACAGACTACATGTCCATGTTTCCAACTCGTGACATAAAAAATTAACGCAAACAAGCCATGCATGGCACAGTCCCCGTTAGTTATCAAATTTAAGATATATAGTTTTGTTTATAGTAATATAGCTGGAATATAACCATGCTAGGAATATGATTTTTTAACATTAAAATGATTGACATTTGTATCTGATCGTCAAACAAGTACTTGTCCATATTGAGAAATATTGCTCTGGAACAGCATTCAAAATCAGCCATTTTGAATACATGTATATATATATATATATAACATGATGTATAACGAATATATAAAATTTTAATATAATCAGTCAAAGCATTTAAGAGATACAATGTATGGCTCTAGAAGCCCAATCATTAAAACAAAATGGCCACCAGTCAGCCATTTTGAATCCAATCTGAAAAATAAAATGACGTGCATCAGGAACCAGTAATGTCTAATGTATGTTATAAGTTTGAACAAAATCCATCCATAAATGCAAGAAATGCTCGATATTTGAGGATTTTTTTAGCACAGAAATAGCCACCTTTTGGCCACTTTGAAAAGGATCGTCAAACCAATATATTCGTATATCTATGACATGATGTATAATGAATATTAAAAATTTTAACATAATCAGTCAAAACAAGTCAGACATATGGGTCTGGAAACCCATTCATTAAAACAAAATGGCCGCCAGACAGCCATTTTGAATCTGATCTAAAAAATAAAATGACGTGCATCAGGAACCTGTAATGTCTAATGTATGTACCAAGTTTGAACGAAATCCATCCATAAATGCCAGAAATGCTTGATATTTGATGATTTTTTAGCACAAAAATGACCACCATTCGGCCATTTTGAATAGGATCGTCAAACCAATATAACTGTCCATCTATGACATGATGTATAATGAATATTTAAAATTTGAACATAATCAGTGAAAGCAAGTCAGACATGTGGCACAAGAACCACATTCATTAAAACAAAATGGCCACCAGTCAGCCATTTTGAATCTAATCTGAAAAACAAAATTATTTGCATCAAGGTCCCATAATGTCTAATGTACCGGTATATACCAAGTTTGAACAAAATCCATCTGTAAACAGCCGAGAAATGCTTGATTTTTATGATTTTTTAGCATAAAAATGGTCGCCATTCAGCCATCTTGAATCAGATCGTAAAACAAAATGATGTGCATCAAGATCCTATAATGTCCAACGTATATACAAGGTTTGAACAAAATCCTTCTGTAAACAGCAGAAAAATGCTTGATTTTGATGATTTTAGCACAAAAATGGCCGCCATTCGGCCATCTTGAATCAGATTGTGAAACAAATTGACGTGCTTATGTATAATATCATGTATGATGTATGATGTATGTGTGAAGTTTGATTATGATTGGTCCAGGCATTTCTAAAATACAGGTCCGGACGCACGCACACACGCACAGACGCACGTACAGACACACGGAGGTCAAAACATAAGTCCCCGTTTTCGGGCTACACAGCCCTTTCATGTATTCCCAAACATGAATACGACTTCTGTAGCAAAAATGCATTATGTGTCAGTACTAACACTTGCAATTTGCACATAAAAAAAATTCAACTGTCACCTGGCACAAAAACATTTAAACATAGTTGAACTCTGGTGACCTTGCCCTTTGTTATATAATATAATTCCCTTTATCATAGTTTAGCTGGCTTTTGTCAAGTATTTTGTATAGGTGTCTGTCAAAAATTAATGATTCACTGAGACAAATATGAACTGCCTCATTGTGTGACTACTGTATTATATGAAAAGTAAAAAAAAAACACCCTTTATGAATAGCTATCATGTTGCAAGCTCTGCTTTGTATGCAAATCAACTTAAATAGTTAGTTGGTGTCCAGTGGAGGGAGAAGTCAACAGTACCGTTTCCCCGTTGCTTCCTGAGAATCTACATCTTCAAACACTGCAATCTTTGAAGTGCATTTTTAAACCAGTATTATAAAAACTCTATCATTCTGTTCTAATAGCTGAAACATATTCCTGTGAGTTTTCATTTGTCGAATGAACTGTTTGTCAAATACAGAATACATATATTTTTAGAACAATTTTCTTTTTAAAAAATGTGGATGAAATGTTTTGCTTTTTATGTATTTTTTATGTATTGTTTTTGATTTGATAACTTTGAACTAAACAGATTTTCTATTAGCTTCAGATCTTGATCAAAGTTTGGCACCCAGTTCATAGGAGTGCTTATATTGATTTTCTGACATCTTGTTTTCTGTAAAGATTTTATTGGTAGGTTTGCAAATGTGTATCAGACTGTGCAATCTCTCCATGAGTTGGTTTTGAAACCCAGTATGAGATTCTGGGATACATTACCAAGGATATTATTACAAGATAAATCATTTGCTTCATACAACACATACAACAATGCATATTTCCACTGAGATCAGTGACCTTTGATGTGTATCACCAGTGATCAGTCAAGTAGAAACAGTCACAATATTTTATCAGATTTTCTCAGATTTTTATCAGATTTTTGCATGATATTTTCATACAGGACATCTGTTGTTCAAACTCAGGGAAGACTTTATACTGATGAATAAGATGACCAAGTTTGATGAAGTTTGGAATAGAATTAGTAAAGTTATTATGCACACAATAACAATTATTAACGATGGTGACGACGACAACAACAACGACAACGACGGACAAAATTTTTCTCTTAATATACCTTTCCCTTCCATCTTTGATGGTACGGGCAAGGTAAAAAAAAATAAATAAAATCTTTCAACTAACTCATATCATCAGCTTTTGAAAATTTGCCCACTGTTCTGCCTAAGCAAGAAAAACAAACATGCAAATTATCTTTGGCTATAGCGTAATACTTTTGGAGGTATTCTGGGAGTAAAAAACTGTGTCATGGTCATATTTACTCAGCGAAACACACATATCACCTCTTTCTTCTCATTTTCTCTGAAAAAAAACACATCTTTTTCAACTGACAAACCAATGAAACAATCAATCAAACTGGTTTGAATATGTTTTTTCTTTCGGGATTGCATGTCTATTGATCTTTTTTGACTTTTTATATTTCTGTCCTACCCTGCCCGGTAGGTTACGCATGCGCAAATAGAATTACATCGCGTCTGTGGGTAAATCAGGAATCGGGAATTCTTTGCTTAAAATACTGCTTGACTGAAAGTTTTGATACAAATCTCATAATCTCATTTAAAGTGCCTGTGCAATGCCCACCGTCACGTTTCCCATTTTAGATCTGTGTCCCACTGAAAAGGGTAGTTATTGATTTTTTTGCTGTTCTCGTGTTGTAGCCACGCCCACCTATCGTGAAACGGTCGACTGTTTCCGGATTTCCGACTCTCACCGAAAGTGCGCCACCAAATGACAAAATGTGAGAGGAAGTTATACGCCTGAGCCGTAATAACACTGGTTGTTCAGTATACTTTTAAACGATATACATTTTTCGGTCGGCATTTTTTCTTTTTTTCTGTCTATTTTCTTTTTTTTGAGAGAGAGTTTTTAGATGTTGTGTTGTGGGCAGTTGCAGTGAAACGTATAGCCATAGTGTATGTATTCACATGTTTCTAATCGATCCGAAGGTGCGACATCACTTAACCTTTGATTCATTCAACTGTCCTCGTCCATAAAAAACGACTACCGGTAGGTTTAAAGAGAAACGCCGACAACGTAAACCTGGGCGCAACACTTTTGAAAGAAATAGATTCCGGACCAGCCCATGATCACCGAGGCGGATTTCATAAGAGAGAGAGACGTCCGGCAAGTGTTTCAAATCAGTTGACTTTTTTTGCGATCCTGATTATCGTTTTATAGAGACCATTTATTCCCTGTTTAGTAAAAGGTAGCAATAATTTTGACAGTGACACGAAAACGAAGCGTCGGACAAACAGGAAATTACACAGCCCTTACACAGTGCTAACTGTTTTCATTTTCGAAGAGTAAAAGTTTCTGAATTGTTTGGTGATTGATGTTGAATGTCGAATTCACACCTCTGTTCTTTTTTACCTCCATGCTTGCAGCTTGATCTGCGTAATAATTTATGAAATAAGAATCCGGGCTTGGTCAATGTGTTTCCACCAAATGAAGTTTTAATACGACGTTATAATTATGACAATCATGCCATGGATCAAGCTAACTCGAATCCACTCTGAATTTATCTGTATGTGTGTCGATCTCGATTATTTTTGTTATCCAATTAAACGCCGCTTTTAACGCACTTGCCCTCGCCGTGACCCAACGCGTTCACCTATTTCAACAAAATGTCAACGCGGCTGTCATTTATTTAGTAACTGTGATTTGTCGTTTTTTTAATTATTTTATAGTGATCACTATAGTCTAATGTTTAGTATGTCAAAATATGTTCTATTTAATTTTAATTTAGAAAGTTTTACTCAGACGATCGATGAAATAAAACAGTGTAGTGACGTGCCTAGTAACCTGCTAAATAACGAGATAATTCCGACGTCAAATTCTATTTTGTCCAGCAACAGTGTACAAACGTGCGCCAGTGTCGGTGACAATCAAGGTGACCAGCTACACCAGAACGGGCATATTTCGCATCTAACTCAACCCCATGCAACAAAACTTGATACTGTGTGTTCATTATGGTCCATTCTTCCTTGACGAATAAGTACATAAGTGACAATATCGTCAAAGACGAGAAAACTGCACAAGAAATTTGCCTTCTTTACACGTATCGGCAATGCAAGCTGCCATGCGACTTCCCCTTCTGACGTCACAAGGGGAATTTCTGTATGCAAATGAGAAGCTAATGAGGAGCCTCGTTTTAAAATACACAAAAATAAAGTTGCCGTAGACTGAGTTTAAAACACATTTTTTCACTTAAAAAAATAATTCATGCTTAGAAACATAAAAATTAATAATATTTATGTATCAATTAATAATTTTAGGCGTGAAAATAGCAGCCATTTCACAGGCACTTTAAGAGATAAGGTACAAGAGGATCTTGTTACATTTTGTACATACATGTACACCTCCGGAACAGATATAGAAGAGATTGTTGATTGTCTTCTGGCATTACTTACAGTATGCTAAAGTTAAATGTCATAATTTTTATATTTACATATGTGGCATTTAGTTTTATATAGATTAAGTACGGTACCATATTACATAATTTGCATATTATTCTCACTGTATATGTTACACCTATTTTTACACTACTCTCAGCAAATGTCAAATCTGATACTTCTGTGAACAAGAGTAGCTAGGAGGGATAAGACTACTATACAGAGATTCAATTGTGATTGTGTCATATTTGTTCGGAAAAGGGAGAATGATACATTAAATCAATATCTCACCCCTTCTTAGCTGCTGGATTGAGTATCACCAGTACTTTCCGTGGCTTTTCAGTTACTGTCATTGTCTCAGCTCCATATTTCTATGTTAAGTAATAAGCATATATCAGGCAATTACAGGAAAACTTAGTTTTTTGGGTGGTTAAATTTTTTTGTAATTATCATACATTATTCGAGCTGTATATAACATTGTTACAAAAGCATGAAAATCAGTAAGTCAAATTCACTGACATGACGGGGGATTCTGTACATGCAAACAAGTAGTTTGGTCTCTTCTCAATAAATTACAAACTACTATTAAGTTGACTCTGAATACGGAGCAATGTCCACTGATGGTGTCCGACATAATTAGCATATTACATCAGAGCCTCAATTGCCAATGAGGTCTTTGGATCATCTGCATGGGTGAATATTTGTATAGTGTGATGACTTACATGATATAATTATTAATTAAGGTAGCAGGATAGTTTTTTTGCATGAAAAATGTAAACACCTATAATCGGAATAAATTTTACAAGAAACCATACAATCTATATATGTTTGGAAAGCTCTTGACTTGTATTTTCCTATTATTAATATTTTGTGAACATTGTGTTTGTTTTAGCGTCACGTGATTCTGAAAATCAGCGGGGCTGATAATTTAACTAAGGTGAATACAATTTTAATTGTCATCTCTACAGTCATTCATGCGATCAAAAACTTTACACTGTTTTGAAGTAAAGGATATGAAGTTTAAATCCGTATTTCTATTTTTTGCATTAAGTTTTTTTTTTCTTTCCGAAAATCACAAATTTCCAGCACGTTTTTTGGTGTTAAAGTTAGAGTATACCGTTGGTTTGCGCGAGGTTTGTGAAAAAACGCAATAGAATTTTGCAAATATGCAAATACGGATATGAAGCCAACATATCAAAGAATAAGAAAAGCTAAACGGCGACATCGTAGCGCTATTCACTGAAACGCCATTTAAAATTAGGTCAACGGTAATTGCCAAAAAACGAACACCGAGAAATCGGCACTTTTATGATTTCAAACTTCAATCAACGTTAACTCCCGTTTCAGCAGCAAAATTTACATGGGCTAATTGTAAATAAAATGCTTTGAAAGTTGTTTTCGAGAAAAATCATGAACCGACATTTATATCTGTGAAAAACTTTGTTTTTTGGCCGTTTTCTTTCATGCTGTGGAGTTTTGTGATGGTCTGTGCTGATAACGAACGGTGACGTCATTCATTAGAGCTTGGATTATGCAAAGTGGGCGGTTCTGTTTGCGAGTAACAAACAATACAGAGACTACACTTGGCAGTTGAAGTATTTGCAAAAACAGTGTATTTATTTTTGGGCCGTTGTGTTTGTAAACTTATTAGTTCAAGCATGCCACGAGTTTCGGAGTCTCCTGGAGGCAGCTCGTACATACTGGCGAAAGGGCGGACCCGTTACTGGTTGAGGTAACCCCTAATAGCTTGACAGTTTTACCAGAGCGCACATCCCTTTCCAATCGCTCGCATTCCAATGGCAGCCTTTTTATTTATTTAGAAAACTGCTCCCTTCTTTTGAGATGACGGGAAGCTAGGCTGGCTCAGTTTCGATCGAATACAACTGCCTAGACCGTGACGCCTGCGCTCCACTATTGAGATATTGCCTACTTTGCAAAATTGACAAATCTCTTTTTCTAGGGCGCCATTCAACAGTGACATGTCAACGAGTCGAATCTCGCCGTCTTCAAACGATCGGCCATGACATTCACTCTCACTTTCTTCTTCTACGTCGGAAGTTAACAATATTTTCCTGCGAGATACAGACATCTCTCGAACGTTTTGAACAGGAGTATCACCCACTATATCGAAGTCTGATTCATCGGACTCCCAGTGTCACGGTAAAACTTTCTTCGCCCACTTCATGGCTGACACTGGTTTCGACGGGGAAATCCGTTCTGTACGAATCCAGCATCGTCTCTTTCACAATCTTTTTTGACAGGAGTGATCATTCTTTTGATGTTTTTCTTCTTTCTTCCTCGCTTTCTTTTTCTTGGAAATTTTCGCGTGCTTACTATCTCGTCCATAATTAGTGAATGACAACTAAACTAAAGAATTACTGATAATAATTGTAAAACTATTTCGTTGCCGTGCATTTTGTTCGCATGAGTACATTAGATAAAACAACCAAGTATTTATCAGACAGATTTATTACATGTAACATAATTTACGAATTTAGAAAAACCTAAGCATGCAAGTATGCCTACTTGGTGAAAACTCCTCTGAAAAATGGATTATATAAATCAGGTCCAAGCATATTCTTATCATTGATCAACCCTTACATGTAGTTTGTGGCCTGAATTAACATGCAATGCATAGCCACCACAGATGGCCGTATTTTATTGTTTGCAACCATATTTTGCATTACTTCTGGACTAAGAAAGTAACCCCGTGGTCAGACACTTTTCAATGACAAAGCCAAGAAAAAAATATTACAGAAATTTTTTTGTAAGTTTTTATTCTGTTAACATATAATTACATTGAAGTGGTACATTCATGTACTTTTTTGATTATTCAAAATTTGTTGTTTCTAAAGCGATTGTTTTGTCTTTGCTGTACTTCCTGTCTAGAAAGGCAGCAGTGCACACATCTTATCAGCTGTGTGTAAACTACAAACAGATATCTTATCAGTTGTTTGTAAATAGCAAATAAAGAAAGTGGCCCAACTTAAAACTATTTACCCTCAGTTCAGTTATGTTTGTAAACCATGCATATTAATGAGATGCACTAGTTGGGTGTACACTGGATAAACAAAAACTTGGCCATTTGTTTGCACACTAGAAAAAAATCAGTTTACTTGTACAAGATATTTTTTTTCAATAAAATAAATACACCCATGTATGTAGCATGCCTTCGGGAGCTATTCGTGTGATTTTCAAAAAAAAATGTGAAAAGTGCCCAAAAAACTATTCTGCTACCTTAAGTGACTTACCATAGCCTCTTCACATAATTCTCTTCTTATCAAATTTGATCTGAAAAAAAAATTACAGTAGAGTACTAGTCATTATAATAATATATTATTTTTATTTCATAGTAGTATCATTAAATGTACATTAGTTGAGGGAACACACTATATACAGAAAAGTCTTTTTTCTTAACCCTTTCACCACCAGAGTTTCTCGCCAAAATTTATCAGCACTTTTTTCTTAAAGGGGAACCGATACTATAAATAAGGGGCAAGATGGCCACTGTATTAGTATGCTAATCCGAACCAAGTCGCTCAAATCGTGGCGGGAGCTCCATGAAATGTGCCATTTACGATGTTTTGGGGATCAAGCTGTGATTCCAGATACATATCTTGGGGGGCATGAATATGTACGCTAGCAATTACACTCATCTGGTTGGGCTTTTGATGTATAAATGTTGTTGTTTTTGGTCAAAACGTATCGCAACATGTAACAATCATGAGTTTAAAATGGCGACTATTGTATGCAAAATGCCTGTCAATAACAGTTTGAGTAAATGAAAATGTAAATCCCCTAGATGTTTATTTAATCTACAAAGCTTGTTGGATTACAAACAGCATTATCGTTACATAGTTTGTCTATGGTCTAACACCATCGGTATCAGTGTGACACGACGATGTAAGACATTTTAGTTGTTTTAACTTGCCAGGAAACAATAGGCCCTGTGTTTCGTAAGCCAGCATAAAATTCATAGACATCAGTACTGGCCAGTATTAACTTATGTGCACAATCGATAAAAGCGTTCTATCAAAACAAGTTTGCAAACGACTCAACAAAAAGTGTCCATTTGTTTTGACTAGCATAACTAGTAGTCATAGTCGCGCCATATATTGAAACAACGTCGATTTTGTAATAATTACAACGCGGCTGTAGAATGGGCGTTAAAATTGAGTCTACAGTACAATTGCTTCGACAGAACGCTCTTCTCTTTCTCACCGCTCATTTGATTTTGACTGTAAAGTCACCTCAATCTTACATGAGATACAAGCCGTACCACCCTTGCAAATACAGGCTAGGCTTCACGGAAGACAAGGCTGTACATTTTGATTTTCCAGACCAGTGTCATCAGAAGGTTAAAAAATAAGCCTGTGATGTCGCTTATGATTTTGTTATTTTATCACGCGGAATTTCCGTGTAATAACTTCTATACTAACTATTCTATACTTCTATAATATACAGTAAACTTTTTCGCTGCCACCAATTTGTGGATATTATATGTAAATTTGATGCCTCTAGTAAATTCACGTTTTGTTTACCAATTTGCAACGGAATTATGAAAACAGAAGTCCTTGACCGGAGGTATTTTCTCACTTGTTATATTAGCAGTCAGCAGGAGTAGTATGTATACGGAATGTGCATAGGAAAGTTCGTTCTCAGTTTTACTTTATACAAGATCAGTACCGTCAATAGACTGACACAACGAAAAGAAACAAGTTGGCGAATTTTCTTCAAGACCGTTTAGCAACAATCTGGTTTTGTGTTCAATATCAGTGGACTGCTGCCTTTACTTGTGGGCCATCGTCAACTTGAATGAGTTTCGTTCATTAGATATGGTTTAAATCAATAATTCGGCACAGAAAATTATTTAATGTTAGACATTAGTGGCATTCACGTTAGAGATCTCAGTACGTGCCAAGAAACGGTCGGAACCGAGCCGGCACATGCCAAAAACAAAACGATCTCGGTCTCGATAGCTGTTTGGGACCGAATCTCAGAACGTGCCGAGATTTTCTGCCTGAACGCTCAGCACAGGCCCAAATCACGCCCTCAGTGGTAAATTTAAGAGAACATATGCTGATTTATACTAGTAGATTTATACTAGTATGACATGACAATGAAAAGAAATGCAGATATATATGGTTGGATGCTGTAGTAATGAATGAAACGAATGCAAACCGTTGTCAGCCACGTATATTTATGTGCTGCTGCAACCGGTATTTTCTTGCAATGCTACATTGACATGAAAAAATAATCTTCTTTGCCGTTCATGTGCACGATGACTTGTAATAAATACCATAACAAATGGATATAATTTCAGTATAGCAATTTTTATTATTATCATCATATGCATATCCTTTTCCATGTTTGGGTCAAAAATAACAGATCGATGAATGAGTGCGTGATTTCGGCTAACGTGAACGCAACTGCTGTAATCCCTTTGCAAACACAAAAGATTAAAAATTTCAGCACGTGCCGAGATTCCTATAACGTGAACGCAGCGCAATTCTCACATCAAACATTTGCATATTCTACAACATTAAGTACGAGTCCTATGTGCTCTCCGCCGCTCTCACAGGCGTCAGTTGCTACTATTGTTAATTCACGTTTGTTCAATTTATGCGCAGATGCAGTTGTACATATGATAAAGAGGTCATTTGCGCTAATAGCAGGAATAACATGTGGTATTGCTTGAAGCAATAAAAATAACCTAAATATCCAGGGTTCAAGCGTATACCTGAAATGAAATAAATTTGTAATTCCAGGGCTTTTTTTATCAGTTTCCCATGACTATTTTATCACAAGTTTGATAATTTTCCAAGGATTTATTACGATGTGGTTAGTGTTATTTATGATTATTTTCCAAAATTTCCAATAATTCCACTTCACAATATTCGTCAGCATAACAGTGACAATATTATATTTTCTACAAGGCAGCAACATCAAATCATTGTAAAATGCGCGTTTTAACTTTTAAATTTTATTTAAAAATGCGTGCCTTTTTGTTTGTTTTGCTACCCTTATTTTATTCTTGTTATGTAACTTTAGTGACCTCTTGCTGATCTATCCGAGACAGTTTGTGTCTGATGAATAATTCTGAGTTATTTTCCCGGGTCATGTTTCGTTGACTCTCAGCCAATCAAATCAGTGTGTTGTGAAAACAAACGATCCATGGCACATACGAAGTCAAAATTGTTAGGAATAACACACTAAATGATTTCAGTCAGGAAAGTGCATTTGCAAACGCCGGGGACATCATATTATTGAATCACTGATCCACGTGTAGTCGCGTAGACACCGCCGATATAACTGCACCAGGACAGAACCTTCGGTGTCCAGTTTAAAACTTCTAGCTAAAGTTTTACTTACTGGTATTTATCGTGAAAGTAATAACTTCCATATGTTGCCGCAATAGCGAAGAATGTTGACTTCTTCCAGTGCGTTCGGACAACTCGAAACGGTTTTAGCAAAGCGGACATCGCGGACGATGCTTAAAGTTGGAATCGATTTCGGATTCGTGCCAGATTCGAATAAGTATTTATTAGCAGTAGTGTTACATTTCTAGATAGGAGATTAGAACAGAATTTAAAATGAAATAACCATTGCTTCATACATTCATTCTTTAGTCGAGAAACAAGTGTATGAATTAATGTGATACAAAATAGGCCAAAATAATATATCAGATCACAGAGGTGCTTGTTGTTTTAATTTTGCACGCTTCTGGGACGATTTCTGCGCTTCTTGTAAAGAAGAAAGATTATTCCATTTCTACCGTAAGCGGGCGCATGGGGCAGGGTTCACTACATTGCCGTTCATCAGATCACAGGGAGTTGGACAAACTTATGTATTTTAATAAATTATTAAATAATAAAATGTTATATAACTTTTCTTCTCCCCCCCCCCCTTATTAATACCACTCTTTCCTTTATCACAACTTTGTTACGCGCTAATGTTCTATGCAAATTTTAACGCGCGATGTAGACACACCCTATTGTAGTAAAATATCCCAAGGGTTGAAACGCGCCAGGACTGTGGCATGAGCACAACCGTAAAGCCGGTGGGCATTTAATTTATTCATGAGATACATTAATAAACAAGAAATGCTGCGCGCGAAATTTAAATCCGGCGAGTATAATCTCCGACGCGACGCAACTTCAATGAATCAGTGACTCTTCTGTAAAATGGTTTTTACTTCAAATACCTTGCATGAACAAGACTGAATTCCTTAATAATACATATAATTTTTTACGGTAGTCACATAAGATTATCGAGCATAACCTTTAACCTTTAAAAGCCCGATATGCTTCATGGGAAAATTCTTTACTTCTGATCATGTGACACAACAATTGGATAGGATAGGATATTTTATTTGGCACATACACAATACAGAGCTAGTGTAAAGTCCAAAAATAACACAAACAAAATAAGCTAAAACAATTCTAAAACACGAAAAACAAATTTTACTACAAATAAAAAGATCAGAACTTGAAAGAATCAAAACAAAAATATCCTCTCTAGCTAATAGTTGTAGACTTGGTGCATAAACATAGATTGCTGTAATTAATGAATTTCTTAATTCCCTAATTTTGTCATGATTACATCTGAAAAGGTAATGTTTTTCATCACCAACTTCATTACAGTTACACAGATGACAGAGTCTTTCTTCTCTTTAATGCCTCTATGTCGACCTTTTTCTACTGGTAGCTGATTGGCTTAAATCCTGAATTTGGTTAGAGCATTTCTAAATTTCCTGTTTTTGGTGTTTTCTAAATATTGTTCAAATTTAATACAAGATTTAAAAGTGCTATAAGTGCAAAGTTTGTTATTATCTGTTTTGGTGATTTCCTTCTTCCATTTACTAAAGTAAATGATTTCAATTTTTTCTTTGAACATCTCACCAAAGTCTTTCTGATTAAGGTCATCAACTGTAAGCTGTGTAACTTGTAATAGTTGTTTGACATAGATGTACCATGAATCACAACTACTAGACTTGCTAAAATTAAAAGCGGCTTCTAAAATAGAGTTGCTTGTTTTCTTACAATGCAATCTTTGAAAATAACTCATTACTGTAGTACAGGCATTGATAATAATTGGATATCGACCCAAATCCCCTGCAAGCATTATTTGAAGCTTTTCTGTTAACTCCCAAGACTTGTTTGCAAAAATTAATATGCAATTTCTCAATGAGCATTTTATCGCTAAATAATTTGGAAAGAAACTTGTCATTGGTAATTACAAGTCTGTTATTTCCTGTGCCGTGAAATAAATTAAACATAAAACGACCCCAGATATCGGAACTGTAAAGCATAATTGGTTTTAGTAATGAGTCAAATAATTTGCCTGCTAACCGCACAGAGTAACAGTCATTGTTATCCCATAATATTCTGTAAATCTTAAAAAGTGCTTTGCGTGCTTTGTCATATAACCGAGCAATACCCACATCAAATTTCCCATTACACATTCAAGTTGAATACCATTAAAATAAAATTGAAAAGTTTTACCCAATTTTTTACCCAAGCTATTGAAGATCATGACATTTGATTTTTTAATGTTAACCTTAAGGTTCCATTTTTGACAATAATTTGCAATGCCATTAATACCACTCTATAACCCTTCATGACTAGTTGATAGAAGTAACAGGTCATCGGCATAAAGGATACAATTAAATTTTAGACCATTCAGGTCAACAGGGTCAAAATTATTAACTTTGTCACAAATATCATTTACAAAGATGTTAAATAAACTCGGGCTGAGGTTGCAGCCTTGTTTAACTCCCCGATGTGAAACGAAATATGGCGTTACACCACAATTTAATTAACACAATATTTAGTGCTACTATAAATTGACTTGATGATCTTGTAACATTTTCCACCCACCCCTAATTTTAGGAGTTTATATAATAGACCATCACGCCATACCGAATCAAAGGCTTTGGAAAAATCAAAGAAGCATGAAAATAAGTAATTACCAGATTTGTTAATCTTACTATTAACATATTTGGTAATTAGTGTTCTAAGAATGTAAATATTATCTGTAGTTCTATGGTTTTTCTTAAACCCGAACTGATTATCTGTGACTTGGTTAGTCTGGTGCAAGTGATTAGTAAGCCTACTATTAAGTATCATGGTATAGAGTTTTGAGAGACAATTCGAAACTGCAATACCACGGTAATTATTAGTGTCAGTTGGGTTACCTGATTTAAAGATGTGAATTAAATAGCTACAGTTCCACAATGCTGGGAATTTACCTGACTTTAAAATTAGATAAAATAATTTACATATTAAATGGATTACATGAGGAGCACTTTTCTTAATCATTTCATTTAAAATTAAGTCATTGCCTGACGATTTACCTGATTTAAGCAAGTTAATATGCTTCATAACTTCATTGTTAGTAAAATCAAAGTCAAGGTTAGTGTTCTGCCAGTTAGTATTTTCCATATCACTGATACTAGTTCTGATATTTAAATTGTGGCTGTTATTTTCTAAGTTAATTTCTTTGTTCAGAGATTTAAAATGTTTAAGCCATGACTCACCACTAATGTGATCATCTTTACTGGGACTATTGTCAAAGTTACTTAATTCCTCAAGCAAATTCCAGAATTGCTTAGGGTCAGAATGCTGAAGTGACATTATTTTATTACAAAGCTTGGCCCTATATTCTTTCTTCTTAGCTTTTACTAACTTTTTATATTTCTTATTAATGTTATATCTTTCCTGTCTGATAGTATTATCATTGGGGAATTTACCTAGTAAATGAGAGCATCTAATTAACTGTTTTCACGTCTCACTAACATCACACTCAAACCACTCGTTATGCTTAGGTTTACTGCTTTTCTTTTTAATCCTGGGATGAAAGGATTTTAGAGACGTGTTAGCTGCATCAGTTAGGATACTATTAAAATGGCAAACAGCTACATCAATATCTTTAAAGTTAGTACTCTGGAAGTTACTAATTTTTACATCCATTGATTTATTTGAAAAAGCCTTAATGAAACTCTGGCTACCTTTACTGTCCCAAATGAATTTCCCGGATAGTGGGGATAAATTTGCATAATTGTCAGTGTAGTCCCGTTGAAACTGAACAGAGAGAGAAAGAGAAATGGGACAATGATCTGACAGATGATTAAGTGCCATGACTTTAAAATATTGCACCTTATGAAATAACCCTGAACTGATAATACTATAGTCAACTAAACTACTCCCCCCGAATTGATGGCTTGTAAATAATTAAGCAATTGCTGTTGCAACATAGGTTAACAATTGCTTTACCATAATTGTTAGTATGTTTGTCCATGTTGTTTCGTTTGTACTGTTTACCAACAGTGACAGTCCGGTAATGGAAGATAATCGTTACTGTCATTAATGATAAAGTCTGGTAACTGGCCCGTCCTCGCATTGATATCACCCATAATTATTACATCACCTAGTTTATCATATTTTGCCACATCTTTCTCTAAAAGATCCAAAATATCTAAACCAGAAATTGAGGAGGAGTTGTAGATACTTGACCCTTCTGGGGGAAATATAGCAAAAGCAGACATACAGGTCATCCTTTAATCCAAAATAGAATTTGTCCAATATATGAGTCATTCTTTGCGATAGAGGTCAAAGATCGCAACATCCGGTTTCCGGCTTTGCGGTTGTGCTCCTGCCATGTCGCTCGATCGCAATGAGGTTGAATTTGACAAATATTCAAGTGCAAATGCAATTGTGTCACTTTCTAATGCCATCCATGTCATTACAGATGCCATATATGTAAAGAAAACAAACTTTGAAAAGTTCGAATGCGTGATTTTATGCCACAGTCCTGGTGCGTTTCAACCCTTGGGTTATTTTACTATAATAGGGTGTGCCTACATCGCGCGTTAAAATTTGCATATAACATTAGCGCGTAACAAAGTTGTGATAAAGGAAAGAGTGGTATAAACAAAGATTAGTGATTACTTGAAATCGATACCAGGAGGAGGGGGGGGGGTAAAAAAAAGTTATATAACATTTTATTATTTAATAATTTATTAATTATAAAAATACATATGTTTATCCAACTCCCTGTGATCAGACCATGGGGGTACTTCCATGATCAGACCATACAGGGCGGGCTTCAATGCCGAGGTTGCTTACAAAAATGTAAATGTAATAAATAATGTTAAGAAATTATCACGTTTGTTTTAAAAGTGTCACATGTTCATAAATATTGATTCAGACATCATTCATCGACATTTAGGATTTTTTACCAACTACAAAACATGTAAAAATTTGCCGTTTTTGCACTATTTCCAGAGGAATTCGTGTTTCACTATAAGTAGTATTCGTCCGAATTTCCGAATGATTTGGGACACTTATAAGGATCCATCTTATAACCACATTGTCTTACTATACAGGTATCCACAAAACAATCTGCCGCCACCCAATTTGAACTGTATGTAGACACACATAATCGTGTCACCAACTAATTGCTCCCAATCCTTTCGTGAATACAACTGAAAAGTTGGGAAATCGTTATTTTCAGTAAGTGATACAAAAATATAATTTAAAATGGCCATGTGAAAGTACTGACGTAACTTATCAATATTCACGACCTGCAGATTACTAATATGTTTATAATCAGTTGGTCATTGCTATGTGTACAAATATGACAGTTGAAAGGTGAAAGGTGAAAGTTGATTAGTATTAAAGCGCAGAAAACTAATGAATAAATTGTTTAAAATGGGTCTTCGGCATAATTCTTTAATTGAAATGTACAAAAAACGCATTAATTTTAATTGAACATTATGCACGTAAAGGGCGGTGGTCGTCGTGCTGCGTTCTGTTCGGTGTGGGACTCATAGCGACGTATACAACGCGTGTAAAATACGTTGTTTGTTTACATGAAATTCGAACACGCGCTACGCGACGACCACCGCCCTTTAACAATGCCATGTGGCTGCATAACAGTTAAAAAGTTAAATCACGAAGATAGTAAATTGTCTTGAATCACATTTAATTCAATCTTTACGTAAAGGGATCATAAACATGGTAATAAATTTACCACATACATAGAAAATACAACACTCTGAAAGCGAATATTTTTCTGCTGTTGTTGCGCTTATTTCGGATTACCCATTTCAAATATTCAACTTCAAACTAAACCGACTACACAGACAGTTTTAAAAGATTCAGGAATGCTATTCAAGAATATAAAGCTGACAAAATTTGCTTGGAATGTGGCCTTCAACGAATTTTGTTCTGTGTCTATATTGAAATACATGACCTCTTCTAAAATAATGTCTTTAATATTGTTTTTATTATTTTTTTTATTATTATTTACGTTAACCACATATATAATTACATAGATTTATCCCAACAAAAGAGTAAAATTTCTACAAAATAATATGGCAACGGGATAATTATAAGAATACGAAAATAAAGATAAAAGAAAAGAAAAGAAAAGAAAAAGGGGTATGTCAGCGTCACAGCATATTAAATGATTCCCACTTTTCAGTGTGCTTCGCTAATTTGCCTCCCCCTATCGCTATCACTTTTTCTAAATTATAAACTTGCCTAATGAGATATAGACATCCATGGAAAGAAGGTTTTTCGTTTCTCATTTTGGAAAAGTAGATATGGCGTTTAGCTAGAAGAATAATATGATTTGTTATTTTTGAAAAAACCTTGTTCCCAAGAATAATATCTTGGTTGGACATATTACTAAGGGCAGGCAGATGATCGAAATGCACCGAAATAGTTTGCCAGAAAGTCTTCACAACTATACACTCACAGAATAGATGAATCAATGTTTCATCATACGTTTCACAGAAACTGCATTTTGCTGATGTAACCAGGCTAGAGTTGATGAAATATAAATCTTTGTTTGTATAGAGAATATTATGATTTAGTTTAAATTGAAAATGTCTTGTTCTATTATCAATTGTAGTGGTGAATGGCAAATTATACACATCTGAAAAATTAATACTAGTATGGTCAATATTCAATATTTCTGACAGTTTTCTTTCACTCGTAGGACTGGTGGCAACTTTGTTGATTAACTCTAAGCGTATTTTCCTGCTGTCAATTTCGTTAATTTTGGTAAAATTATTGTTGATATGTAGTCCAAAATCGTAAATTCTAAAATTTCCTTTAATATTAGGAATAGCGCTTACTACCCTATTCCACAACATAAGTCCCAAATGTGATAACCCACGTGTTTGCCATTCGTCCCAAAGAATGAAATCGCCATTCTGTCTGAAAAGATATGATACATAATTTATACCAAATTTGTGCAGTATTCTATAGAAAATAGACTTTCCTCCAACCGTAATTACAGTATTATTCCACAAGTACATATCAATACCTAAATCAGTTTGGTTATTTAATTCTGACCATGCGCTAAATGAATCTATGTAAAATGGTGGCAAATTAACATCAAGTAATTCAATGGTGAAGTTACATTTAAAAACAATACTCCCACCTACATTTTCAATTCTCTTTGTTAAAAGATCCTTCCAGACGTGGCTGACATTTTTATCTAGATAACGTATGATCCAGTTTATCTTTTGTGTTTTATAAATTATACCAATATCTGGTGCTCCAAGACCCCCATTGTCAATGCCCGATATCATAGTTTTACGGGAAACCTTGTATTTACCGCCCCAGAGAAAACTAAACAACATTGCATTAATTTTTCTCAGTTCTTCGAGCGGAACCGTTATCAAATTTAAAATGTACTGTAATTTAGAAATACCAATTGCTTTCATAATCTGAACTTTGCCAATAAGAGTAAGGTTGCGTTGTTGCCAAATATTAAATATTTTGAGGAGATCAGATTTAGGTTTTAAGAGATTAAACGCCAACGCTTCATGTTTATTGTATGAAAAATCAATGCCAACTAATTTAATTGGAGACGTAGGCCACTTAACATTGTACAATTTATGTCTACGCTTCCGCCACCTACACAACCATAGGGCTTCAGTTTTCTGAATATTTAGCTTAAGGGCAGAAGCCATATAAAACTTGTTAAATAAATGCAACAGATGATTTCCAGAATTTTCTGTTGATAAGAAACAGGTGAGATCGTCGGCATACGCGGACGACCTAACTTCTTTGTCACCTATTTTGACACCACAGATATAAGGACTTACATTAATTTTGATGCCAGTTTGGCATCCACATTCATAAGGGATATCGGCCGCCAATTTTTCAAACAGAGATGGTTTTTACCCGGTTTATTAATTAATGTGATAACACTTTGCTTTTGTGAATCAGATAACTCGCCCTGTGCATAACCCTCATTTAACGAACCCATGACCAAATTTCCAATAATGTGCCAGAAACATCTATAAAAAGTAACCGTTAGACCGTCGTTTCCAGGTGATTTGTCACACGACATCTTTTTTAGAACCCCGAAAGCTTCATCTAATGTGATATCACCGTCTAGGACAGTGTTTTGTTCTTCCGACAGTTTTGGTATATTTTGATCAAGAAATTCATCTTGGCACAAATTATCAGTAACACGAGACAAATACAGGTCACTATAAAACGACTTAATTTCTGATAATATATGTTCAGGATGCTCTAAAATCTCGCCTTTCGCCCCTTCAAGTCTAACAATATGGGATCGTCTACTGTATTTTGTGTTTCTTTCACCCAATTCATACCACTTTGCTTTGGAGCGAATAATTGCGCCATCTGTTATATGATTATAATACAATTCTAATTCATGTTTACATCTATCCAATTGTTCATATTTAGTCTCAGTTGGCTCACTGGCACACAAAACCTTGTAATAATTTAATTCTTTTTCCAAATTAGCAAGTATTGCTATTTTTTCTTTTGCCTTTTGTTTACTGTATGTTCGTACTTCCAGTACGATGGGCCCCTGGACATACCCACCCACTTGAAGACAATAGCAACTGCATCATGGTCAGAGCCAATGGATGGAACAATTGAAATAGATTCTACCTGATTTTGTGCCGAATCCGAAAGTAGAAAATAATCAAGTCTACTACAGACATTATAATTTGGCCCCTTCTCCAAGTAAACGCTTTGGTATTAGGGTGTCGGACCCTCCAAATATCTACCAGATCGAACACATTAATAAATTTCCTAACACAATTTAGTGACGCACGACGTGCATAATGGCGACTTCCGAGTCTATCGCCCCCTATGAGTTTAATTGCATGTGCATCAGTACATTGTTGTTCTAATAAAAGCGTTACATCTTCAAGAAAACCTAGGTGATCAGTTTCAATATTTGGGACATTAATATTTAAGAGCGAAAACTGAGTATCATTGAATTTAATTCGAGATAAAATATATCGACCGTTATTATCTGAAACTGTAGTTTGAATATCAATTGTATTATTACGAATTATGGTCATTACTCCCCGACTATTATTGGTGCCATGCGAATAGAAAATACGTCTTGAAATCTCTTTGGACCAGAGCTTTTCAATATTCGGTGTGGAATGGGTTTCCTGTAAAAAGAAAATATCAGCGCGTGTATTATTTAACCACATGATTAAACGTGATCTTGCCTTAAAGTTGCGGAGACCCCGGCAATTTAAAGTGGTCACCTTAATTTGAAAATCCATTCTGATTTAACAATAATTTCTTTTGTTGACATTGTAAACATTATATGATAAAATTGAGAAACAAGAAGTACCAAAAAAAGAAAGAAAATAACCAACAAATAATTAACATAAGAAAAACGAGTGATGTATAAGACGACATCCGTGAACTTCACGTTTTAACAAACAATTAATGCAGGAACCATATTAGACATTATTGTTGACTAATGCCGAATTCTTACAAATTGTATTTTCATATTCTTAAATATTGGCATTATCGCTTGCCTTACTACAAATAAAACATGTAATTGAAAATCATATGGACGGGAAAAGGGGCGAACAACTAATAAAACAGTACCTATTCAAGTTTCAGATTTGTTTCAGGTGTTTATCAATGTCCTGGATTGTCACGGAACGCAGACTGTCATCTTCTGCTTGGTACAGAGCAGTGGCCGGTACTTTCCATGCAATAAAACATCTCTTTTCTGGATACCGTTCCCGAAACATTTTAACAAAACGTTGACGTAGAGTTTTCCTTTCTTGTGCAACTCGACTGGAGACGTCGTCCGACACATAAATTAAGGTACCACCAAATGGATTGATTCGAAGCGCTTTCGGTGCATTAAATAGTATACGGTTAGCAGTGCTGGAGTCAACGAAACAGACTTTAATTGGGCGGTGGACGATACCCATCTTTAGCTGGACCGGAAGGTGTTCTGTACGCCCTTTGTATTGCCACATTCTTCAAATTTTTGAACTTCATATGCACAGCAAGTAAATGTCGAATAAGAGATTCACATCCCCCAAATTTCAACTCTACGTTTTCCGGTATGGAAGTGAAGTTTAAATTTTTTCTATGAACACGATATTCGAGGTTGTCGTTAGCGTTTTTGCAATCTGGTGATTTTCTCACGTAATACTTTGCTTTCGGTCAACAGGTGTTCAACATTATCTTTTGTCTTCGCCATTGAATCCTTCACCGTCGCCACTTGGCCGGTAACTGAGACATAATTTCCCTCCAACAGAGAACACCTTTCGTTTATTTTTTCCACATGAATTTCGACATCTTCTATACGCTTACCTATGTTGGAAGTCTGATTACACAGGTAGAACAACATCTTGACTATAAACTGTTCACGGTCTTCACTTACAGGTTGCATAACTTTGTCAACATCCCTGCTTTGAATCAGTTTGTCAATTCTACCAGAGCGTTCTTTACCTCTCGTTTCCATCAGGAATTTGTCTATCGTATTACCGTTTTCACTATGCTGAGTCCCGGCTTTATTAGCTGGCATATTATATCAACGGTATAGTTGAATAAAATCTAAGTCGACCGTTTTGCTGGCCCTGAAATCTTTACGTTCACGGAGCGTACGATAAAACACTACTCACTCATTCCTGTCTTTAATATATAATGTGGCAGCAAAACAAATAATTTTTTCAGTACAGGGTTTGACTATTTTGTGCACGCATGTTAGCATATACTAGTTTCAATCGTACTAGTATTAATCTCGTTTTAGAATAATTCATCAATGACACGTGTAGCTGCGGTTCATATCCCTCTTTGTTGGCAGTCGTCTTTTAAATTGGTGTATACTGTTGAGTATACGATTAAAACAGATCAGATAAGTAAAAGAAAGTTTAAAATCAGTTGTTTGTCACACTAGTGAGCGACAAAACCGCATGCAACACACCGAATCCGCTTTTGTGGGCTCCATTCGAATCGTGTAATGAACCCGAATCGGGAGCTAATACTAACTTCAGCATTGTAATTACAGTAATGCCTCTTCCGGTTGTTTTTAGTCATAACATAATGTAAATACGGTAGTAGAGCGTTACCAGCTGACGTTTCGGCCACGTTGATTGTTTGTATGTCTGCTTCAATCTAACACTCATTTTAGTCACAACGGAGGAATATCAAAGCAATTCGCCATGCACGACGGCGGTGGTGGGACTGACAATCTCGTCAAAATATTTGCCAACATATTCATTTCATTTATTGGAGCTGGTGTATTAGGTCTTCCATATGCATTTCGGGAGGTGAGTACTCCATAAACTTTACAAATTATGTGCCTCGACGTACATGTAGTTATACAACTGTCAAGTACACTACCAATCGTGAGTTCAGTATTGTTGGCGGCCAGCCTTTTATTCCGGGGGAGGGGGTTACTAACCGGCCGCCATAGTGACCAGTAATGGCAGCTTCAGCCCCAACCATTTGCGAAACGGCCAATATACTAGTACTAAATTGTCACTTTGAGGAAATTTTGCGGAAAATGTATTCCACCGTGGAGGCCAGATCTCTCTTTCTCTCTCTTTTTCAGTTATTTTTGTAAAGTAATTAGCACTTTTCTCCATACCAGTATAAAGATTGTTTCAAAGCTTAAAATAGGCTTTTATTGATTTTCAAGGATTTCTTTCTATTGCCGCTGCTAAATGCAGTCATAGCTCTTCTATCACAATGGTAGAGTGTGGACTAAAAAAACCGTGCCCCATCCTCACCTTAAAAAAGTGTTTACTGTAAAATACTTTTTTTTTAGCTGGAATTAATTTTCGCTGAAAAGACTTTTTGGGTGTTTTGTATGGAATTTATTTTCACTGATGTTTGTCCAGTTGAATGTAAAATATAGGAAAAAGGGTATATTCGCTGGATTTTATTTTCACTGAATTATTCCTTCAGCGAAAATTAATTTCAAGCAAAAATAAAGTATTTTACAGTATTACATTACACTACAATATGTTTTGGGGTGGTGTACAAGGCTATGCATGTCGATCAGCACTGATCGAGGTAGCTATATATATTGCACTAAGGTCTGTAACATAGTCTCCATGAAAATTATTAATATGAATTCATTATTACATACCATACATAGCTATCTATAAAATGTATCAAATGTTTTTGTCAAGTAACCAGTTTTATGCAGTAGAATTGGTTTGTAAGCTTTTTGACTTAATTGTTCAACCTGTGTTTTTATATGGTGCAGATATTTGGGGTTAATTCCTATATGTTCCTATATTATACAGTTCTGGGGAAAAATAAGTCGCTGATTAACACTGATATCTTTAAAGCACATGTTTTAGTCTGACAACTCTGAGGCTTAGAATCTACATGTAAAGTTTTGTAAAAGAACTCTTGGTGTGCATTGTAAAGCTTCAAATATAGCATTCAGAAGTGGATTAGATCATTATCCACAGTAACTATCACAAATATTATAAAAGACTTGATAGTGAAATATCCAATATGCTAATAATAATTTCTATGATCCGTTGTTTACATTTATTGAGCACTTATTACAGATTACATTACTAATTATAAAATAACTACTGGTAACATAGACTTTAGCTGACACTGAAACCCTGTGTCATTTTTTCCTTGATCACTGGAAACAAGTTCTTAGTAAATCAGGGCGAAATGAGATGCTTACAATAGTTTTAATGATGCTTACACATTTGTGAGTTATTTGATCTAAAAACAGAAAACATAGTGGCGCTGACCAAATTTAGGACTTCATCCCATTGTCTACCTGTAGAATTAGGAAGACACATGGGAATTAAAAATATAATAGAAGTGACAGAATTTGCCATTTTTGTAATTGCCATTCAGTGGGAGATATTAATATACATTACTTAACAAAATGTGAGCATCACACTGTCAAAGAAAATATCATGAAGTTGCTTGCTGCTTTGTTTATTTATTTAAAGTGTTATTTACTTGTGTGCTTTCTAGAAATGACAGTTATATTCCCAGTAAATTAGAGAACTTTGTTTTTCTTGTCTTAGAATTATTTTAGCTGTCTTTTTTTATTATGTATGTCTTTGAACTGTGCATAAGCTTTGTTTTGTGTATGTACCAAATAAAATATCCTATCCTAACCTATCCTGTATTACATACTCTAAAAGGGTTAATTATTCACTGGGTTTTAATTTTGCTTATTTCGCTGACTGGAAAATGCGCTAAATTAAAACACATTGAATGTGTAAAATTTAGCATAGCACACATTATCTAAATGATTAAACCGTGAATTTAAAACCCACTGAATATCCTTGAAATGGTAAATCAGCGAAATTTAAACTTTAAGCTAAAATAATTTCCCAATAACTTAAATGATCTACATATTCACACAGTATGGTTACTGTCAACAAAATAGATCTGCTTGCTTGCTTATGATGGACTAGCCATGGCTTTGTGTCATTTTGGGTCTGGATATGTTCTTTGCTACATCTGTCAGTATACATGAGAACGTCGATGTGCAGTCCAGTCTGTACACTGACACCGTCCTGTATACATGTACTGACAAGCAAATCCTAGGACCTGTCAAACCCCAAATGATGTGAAAAAATGGCTAATCACAGACGCAAGTTTGCTGGATACCTGTAAATGATGAAAAACAAATTCTAAAAATAGTATAGGTTCGTTAGTAAATGCATATTTGTGTCTTATGCAACAGTTGGTACATGATTATGCAACAGTTACGTTGTTTGTGTGTATTTGATATGACATGCTGTGATGCAACATGTGCTGATTCACTGGTGTGTCATTGAACAACGTACATTGAAATAGTGACATTGAAAAACATTTTAATATATTTATATAATATGTAATTTGGTAAACAAAATATAAAAATAAGGGGAATCAGAGTCACATCCATTTTGTCACCTATATAGACATATACAATTTAAATTTTTTTCATAAAGACCTGACTATGGGGGGATTCCATTCGAGATCATTAAAAATATCATAATGCACAGTGCTAACAGTAATAGACTTGTAATGTAGTATATTCTTCAGTGATCTGTGTGTCACAGCTGTTTTTGTTATTATCGGTAAGCTTTTAGATCTAGAATGTGATTATCAATACACAAATTACAATACGAGTTGTTGGACCTGACACGCTCAAATACATGCCACGCATACATTGCTGAAAAAGAGCTACAATACTACCTAATAAAAGTATTATAGTCAGTTTTATATATTCTTTACTTAAGACATGTTGGCTAAATTTGTCAAAAATAAGGTTAACATAGTCTTCCGCATTAATATTAATGCTGTCAATTTTACTAATATTGTGGTCTCTGGTCTGACATATTCTGAGAAACCAGAATCAAATCAAGGTCAGAAAATTTAGATAGTATTAGATACTGTAAAATACTTTATTTTAATGGGATTAATTTTCGCTGAAAAAGCTTTTTGGGTGTTTTGTATGGAATTTATTTTCACCGATTTTTGACGAGTTGAATGTGAGACAAAGGAAAAAAGTATATTCGCTGGATTTTATTTTCACTGAAGCATCCATTCAGCAAAAATAGTGAAAATAAATTCCAAGCGAAAATAAAGTATTCTACAGTAAAACTGAAATACCGGTAATCAGACTATGTGTCACAATTATAAAAGGCAATGAAATGAAAAAGTTTTTAACTGATAAACAATTAAAATTCATGACAGAAAACATGACAACTGACAATTGTTGATGTTAGGAAACATAATAATAATAAAAAAAATCTGAAGGAATAAAAGGTTGTGTAAATCCTGTGAAGCAAATGACTGTCATTTTGTCATTAAGTGTGAATCCTCAGTACCTCGAACACAGTGCTTCTGTTTGATTCGGCACAACTGACCATGATGGACAATTAAAAAAAAAAATTCAATTTATATAATGGAAAAAAAGATGAATGAAATTTTAAAGATTTTATGGCATTCAGAAACACAAAATTTCACTGACACTAGGCACGTAGGCATGTCGTAGGCACACATTAAAATTTTCAGTAGTACAAATTCTTCAATTGTCACTGACTTGCAAAATTCATATTTGTCTCATGAATTTACATCTAAGATGTAATCTCAACAAACTTTACTCTCATTTAACATTGATATGTGAAAATATTGTCTTAATGAATCGTTAAACTTGATATCTTTTTCAAATGTTAGTGGGCCAAATGAAATAATATGTATGAATAACTTATTAAATCTATATAAAATTAATCATCCATCCTAAACTTTTTTGGGACAAACATGAAAAAATGGCCTAAATGGCAAAGAATTGACTGTGAAACTGTGAACATCAGTAAACAAGGATTGTGTATTTAACAAGCTAGTGCAATGTAGATGATGTCTAAATGGGGAAAAACAATTTTAAATCTGTTTTTGAAACTGTTCTATAGATCTATTTAGGAAGTGCATGTTATTTAAATAAATAACTGATAAATAAATTATAAATGATCAATTAAATAAATATTTAAATAAATAAACAAACAAACGAATGAGCGAGCGAATGTATAAATAAATACATGATCAATTAAATAAATAATCAAACAAATAAACAAACAAACAAATTAAATAAATAAATCTTGATAAATTTGCCCTTTTCATTCAGGAGATTATAAGATTATTTCTGAATATTATATTTACCTCAAATCAAGATATTGACCATCTTACATGTGCTACATTCCCAGTTACATGTAGGTGTTCAATCTCCAAAAGTGTGTGTGTGTTTTTTTTATTAAATCCTACATACATGCATTCATCATATCAATTTCAACATTAGAGATTTACTGTAAAATATACATCAAAGATTACAAGTATGGCAGCCATAACCAATGTATTATATGTAACATGATTTTCAATTGTAAATCAGATACATCTACTTAGCACGCACTTCTGTCTAAAAAACACTAAGGCTATTCACTATTATACATGTATACTGGTAATAATAGCAGACAGACTGCACACCACAATCATCCACCTAGTACAATCACTGATAGTATTTAAACACACAACAGCTGTGCTACACAATAACCTTCTTAGCTATATTAGATCAGAATAAAAACGTATCAGATTTAAATACAATCTTTGTTTGAGGGTCATTAGTTCATTTACTAATTTTTTTTAATGTTGTTTTCACTAATCAGTAATATTCTAGATTGTTTTTTTGTCTGACTATTGTCCCCAGATGTCAATAACTGAATAAATATCAACAAATTATTTCAAAAAAAATTTAATAAACCAAAAAACATTAAAAAAAATGAACTATAAATGCCCCCAAACTGAAATCCTATATTAATCAGTTTGAATTTAAATATAGATTTGATTAAAAATTAAATGAGTATTTCATCTGTTCGGGCATAGACCTTAGAAAACAGGTCTATGGTTCAGGGTATTTCCTTTATAAATTATTACAACTTTGGATACTTTTAGTAATTTATTGTTTTGTGATGCAAAGCAGACAATGTCTGTGTGTATAAATACAAGTACCGGTACTGGTATGTAGTTGTGTGTGTATATAAATCCGTTCTACCCATACAAAAAAAAACCTGAATGAAACATTGTACAATGATGCCAGGAGACAATGCCCAAATGTAGTAGTTTTAGATTGGAATATGTGCATAATAATTACCTAATATGCATAATAATTCCTAATTTCCGAGTTACTATTTTTCTCACGAAATTCGATAGAGGGCGTTCTCAAAGTACCCATATGACAGTTCGTTCGACGTTCGTGGTGGGGTTGAAATTTGAGCGGCGTCAGCTGTAAGCAATATACTAGTAGTTACTGTTGCCGAAGTTTTATTTTTTACAAACATTTTGCAAGAATTGGTCAAAACCGTTAACTGGTATTGTAATGCCCCAGGCTATTCTTGGGGTTTGATTAAAAAGAAAAAACAGCGAAATATCCTGAGATGAAAGGCGTAACTTTTCATACATTTCTTTCGTCCAAGAAATCAACACTTCAACGCCAGTGGATTCGAATGCGTCGTCGGGAACCTGAGTGGACACCAAACTATATTCTCGGGTTTGTTCACGGCATTTTCCATCCTGCACCAGTATTTTTTTAGTTCAATAACTGGAGACAGTCGTCTTTCAACCGCAGTTATACATTGAAAAACGAAGACTCCGTCAGCTTCCCGAGACGAGCGCAGACGAAAACATTGAGCCGGATTTGATGGAAAATTCACTTGTTGCCGATTCCCACATCGAACTTCTTGTTCAGAATCCTTATGATGGCATTTGTTGCGAAGTTGAAGTTAAAATAACTACGGAAGGAAAAAACGTGTGTCCATTTATGATAACTGCATCTGCTGATCGCCTGGTGAATAAAATATTAAATCAAACTTACACTACACAGTTACAAACACCAGAAACTATTTTAGAGTTTGATTTAATAATAAACCATGGCTTGTAAGGATTTTCCTTCATGGATTATTGCCGAATACACTCTGCCATAATGAAAATATATTCTGTATTCTGCACATGATGAAGCTTTACAGAAATTATGAAGTAAATAACCATTATCAAGTCGATATTCTTTCAGTCTGGCTGTTGACCAGTCACTTCGATGCAACAAATATGCGAACATATAAGCTATTTCAAACAAAGGCAAAGTATGAAGGTTTTTATGCCAAGTTTTTACGTTACACGGATCTACCAGAGTTATTGTCGACTCACTGTGTTTTACAGTACGACGACGATTGTTTGACTCTTGGCGAACATTTAACTCGTTTGCTAACACAACAAGTTCAAAAAGTTTAGCTTTACGAACATTGTTGCAAGTTATACCACGATCCTGAAGAAATTTGCAGAGTTCTGGAACTTTTTTGCTTTTCCAATCTATTGATTTACGCATGTACGAATACAGAACTTCAATAAAAACAACCACACTCAAGCTCGTCATCCGGGTATTTTGGATGCGCCCTCTAGCGGAATTCCGTAGAAAACTAACAACTCGAAAATTAGGAATTAAGTAGCCAATTTTCAGCATCATTGCATTTCAATGACAATGTGCAGCCCTAATTAGTTCTGGGTTGAAATTCATGCTAATTAATTTGCATAATAATTTTACATAAATTAGTCAATTTACTGTATCTCAAAGATTACTTATTAATCAGATTTTACATTAAACTTTGGTGTGCTGGAATAAACCACATTTTTATATTATTTTATATCAGTTTTCTGTTGGTATTATAAACTTCAATACTGCAGAACAGATTACATTCATTTTCTGCATTTCAACTATATCAGCTGACATTTTTAATTAATTTTCAAAGTCTATCCCTCTCCCCGCAATGCTCTATATAAAAAGCATTGTGGTTATAATCCCCCAGGCGCTCCTATATTTTTTAGCTTGTGGTTAGAACCTTATTGGTTTGTCCTGGTAGGTTTGCCTTGGTTTTTTCCAAATTATTGTTACAGGAGCTGAAACAATGTGAAGTATACATGGTTTTGTTCATAAACATCTGGGTTTTGTAACTAAGTTGAAATTATGATGAAAAACAAATTCTTTTAGAAGAAAAGAGACAAAGTCTTTCCCAACACTAAAATAGACAACTGTAACTCAGGATTATTCAGATTCCAGCATTAAGTGGAGTCCGTGTTTCTTACATAAATATATAAATGGCAACACAACTTTTTTATGGAATGTACAAAATATAGAAAACGCAGACAAAAATTGCTTTTAAGCGATAACTCCCAAAAAGTAAAAAAAAAACAACAACAAAAGAGCGAAAATTTATTTATCTAATGAGTACAACTGGAGACAGACAGAGTTAGACAGATTAGAGAATATTTAATATATAACATTTTTTTCTATTAGGAGGGAGTGAATTGATATTTTATTGATGTACATTGATAGAAATATTATTTCTGAAGATTCAATAAAACATTATTTTTATTATAGGCTGGTGTAATAGAAGGTGTACTTATCATGGCCTGTGTAGGAGTATTAAGGTAATATTTTTTATTTATTTTTATTTTTAGAATTCATTTTAAATCCTTGTGTGTCAGGCCTTATGCATGACCCGTCTAAATTTTTTGTTTGTTTGTTATTCTTTGTTCTCATAATAATTGTAATTGTTTTTGTGTTTTGTGAACGATATAAGATAAACAAAAAATGCATAACATGGGGGTAATGTGCACCATTATTGCAGAATGACTGTGATCATAGAAATGTTATATTTTCACATTCATGCTGTGATAGGCTTCCATAGCTCTTCATGACATACGATGTAAAGTGATAGGCATTCTTCACCATATTTAGGGGATGTATATTGCTCAATAAATTTATAATTGTGTTCTCATGACCCTGTACCATTGTGTTTGGTTGCGTTCACAGATGACTTCAGGTCACATGACATAGGTCAAAAGATCAAACTACACTTTTTCTATTATACTTTAAATGTTTCAAAATTCAACAAAAATACCAAACCACTCTCCCAACATCCAATTTTCTTCCAACATGCTTTTTTTTTGTTTTCAAGTGATACAGTTACTGTAGAATACTTTATTTTCGCTTGGAATTTATTTTCGCTATTTTCGCTGAAGGGATGATTCCGAGAGAAAAAAATCCTATATTTCACATTCAACCTGTCAGTGAAAATAAATTCCAAGCAAAACGCTCAAAAAGCCTTTTCAGCGAAAATTAATTCCAGCAAAAATAAAGTATTCCACACTACCACGGTATATGCAATAGTTTCATCCATTCATATAACATGCAAGGGTATTAAGATATACATAATATTTCTTTAAGATATTTTTCTTTGCTTACTTATTGTTTTATTTGTTATTGATGTTTGTTACTTGTTGTTGTATGTTTATTGACCATAGATAATGTAATTCAATGCATTATTTCGTGCCAAATAAAATATTCTATACTATACTACAAATAGCTATACGTCCAACCTTCATCTGGTTCAACAACTTAATTCACCAATTACTTGATGATGTTGCCAATTCATGTACATTACTGTAAAATCATTAATTATTCGCTGTCTTGTAATTTCACTATTTAAGCTGATGATGAGTGAATTCTGTGAAATTAAATCCATGTGAACCCATTATTTCATTGGAAAACTCTAAAATTTTAAACACAATGAAAAGTGTGTTCAAAATATCAAAATGGTGAAATTAATTAATACCATTATACTGCTATCCCCATGTACTTTAATTCTAAATACGGGTTAAGCTTTTACAGTAATCTAGTTGTTACAGAGCTAATTTAGGTTTGTTTTACATAGTCAACAATAGCTTTTTCAATACTAACAATGGTAACTTTGTGATTGATACTGACATTGTCTTCTCTTGTTTTGTTTTGTAGTGTCAAATCAATGTTGTTAATCATAGACAGTAAATACAGAATACTTGGTCAGTCACCGCATGGGGAGGCACATCAACAGGAACAGGAAGAATTAATGATGAACTCAGTGGAAATGAATGGTATAATATCTGAAGAAGAAGAAAAAACTCAGACAGATCAAACCAAGGTTTGGATATTGCGTTATGTTTTCATGTAACATCACTGTTTCAGATTACCACGTAATCAAACCTGCTGAAAAATTGAAAAATAGTTAATAGCACCTATTATTATACATCTGTCATAGTAACGCCATAAGTGCATTATTGCACTGGGTATTTTCATCCTACCATATTAGGAAATGCAAATTCATAATACGGCATTTACATGATGTATCCCTAGGAGGAAAAGATATATAATAATAAGATTATTACAAGGATACTGCAAAGTATGCGCTCAGACAGTACGCGGTCGCATCAACCTCCGTCGCATGTTGGTCGATACTCCCGCCATACTGTCTTCGTGCATACTTTGCAGTATCTCATAGTAACTTCCTATTATTCTATTGTACTAGGAGATAAAAACAAACAAATATATACAGTATATACCGGTAGTATGTATATTTCAAGACAAACTTAATTTAAAACTAGCTATTCAAATTTGAAACATCTTGGCAAACCTAAGAATACATGATGACCAATTTAAAATAAATTTAAACAGACATGTGTACTTTTTTTTCAATTTTTCAATCATAGTTTTATTTTTAGTTGAGCTCCAAAACAGTTTTGTGTCAGGACTGTCTGAGTGCCTGCATCTATACTTAACATAACTGAACAATGGATTGAAACGTAGTACATGTAGATACATTCCTTGGATTGCAGTACTGCACTGTGTATGTTGTTTTCCAGTCAGTGCACTGCATGTAGGAAATGAAACCTGCACAATGATTTTTTTTATGTGCATGTAGGAATATTTAGAAACTTCAAATTAATTAAACTAAATATGAATAGATTCTGATTAAAAAAAAACACTCAAACCATAAAGTTGAAATATATGTATCCATGATTGCGTAATCATCTGTTGGAGAGTCAGTTGGTATGTTTGAACCTTATCTTACTGGATATACTTGTTTATAATGTTACTTTGTTTCTTCACAGACATCAGTTCATGAAATAGATTATGGTGAAGTAGGTGAGTGAATTGATACATGTTTGTATATAGACTAAGCACCCTCTACCGTACATATAAACAAATGAGTTGAGTTGGAAAACTTTTTATAGCTAGCTGGTAGTGCATTGTACATAAAAATTTGAACAAATTTTGATGTTTATTTAACATTTTTTGTTCATTCAGCATTACTTCCAAATTACAGATGTTTTGTTCAATGAGAAAAAACAGCAATTATTTTATTTAATTGAATTATGGTGTGTACAACAATGTAATTACCTTATGCTGGGTTGGTAATAATACTTCATAACTAAACAGTGGGAAATTTGGTCACATGACTGTTATGTTTTATATTTATAGGTTATCATGCTATGGGCAACACTGGTCAACTTATGGTCGATGCAAGTATTATTATAACACAAACAGGTACTGGACAACTTTAAAAAAATTAAATCTCTCGAAACAGGTGACCCCATCTGCATCTCATTTACATGTAGGCTTTAAATATATTAACCCAAATTACTTTTACTGTATAATATATCTACATATTGTAAAATTTATATTCCCAGAATTATTATTCAATAATAATGTTGAAAACAAATCATTTAAAATTTAAAAATTTTTTTGTGTGCAAATTGGAGTAAATACCGTAATAAGCAAGCAGCATCACCACATAACATTGGCTTAATAATTAATTCTTTTATAAACAACATTAGCATCCAATTCATATTATGTTATATTTCATTATTGTTTTCACATTCAGCACTCCACTATTTCACTCTGTCAAACTGTGTGGAAATACATATATATTCTCACAATATTTTCTCAATGATAAAATGATTCTATATTGTTTTCACATTCAGCACTCCACTATTTCACTCTGTCAAACTGTGTGGAAATACATATATATTCTCACAATATTTTCTCAATGATAAAATGATTCTATATTGTTTTCACATTCAGCACTCTACTATTTCACTCTGTCAAACTGTGTGGAAATACATATATATTCTCACAATATTTTCTCATTGATAAAATAATTCTATATTGTTTTCACATTCAGCACTCTACTATTTCACTCTGTCAAACTGTGTGGAAATACATATATATTCTCACAATATTTTCTCATTGATAAAATAATTCTATATTGTTTTCACATTCAGCACTCTACTATTTCACTCTGTCAAACTGTGTGGAAATACATATATATTCTCACAATATTTTCTCATTGATAAAATGATTCTATATTGTTTTCACATTCAGCACTCTACTATTTCACTCTGTCAAACTGTGTGGAAATACATATATATTCTCACAATATTTTCTCATTGATAAAATGATTCTATATTGTTTTCACATTCAGCACTCTACTATTTCACTCTGTCAAACTGTTTGGTAATACATATATATTCACACAATATTTTCTCATTGATAAAATAATTCTATATTGTTTTCACATTCAGCACTCTACTATTTCACTCTGTCAAACTGTGTGGAAATACATATATATTCTCACAATATTTTCTCATTGATAAAATAATTCTATATTGTTTTCACATTCAGCACTCTACTATTTCACTCTGTCAAACTGTGTGGAAATACATATATATTCTCACAATATTTTCTCATTGATAAAATAATTCTATATTGTTTTCACATTCAGCACTCTACTATTTCACTCTGTCAAACTGTGTGGAAATACATATATATTCTCACAATATTTTCTCATTGATAAAATAATTCTGTATTGTTTTCACATTCAGCAATCTACTATTTCACTCTGTCAAACTGTGTGGAAATACATATATATTCTCACAATATTTTCTCATTGATAAAATGATTCTATATTGTTTTCACATTCAGCACTCTACTATTTCACTCTGTCAAACTGTGTGGAAATACATATAAATTCTCACAATATTTTCTCAATGATAAAATGATTCTATATTGTTTTCACATTCAGCACTCTACTATTTCACTCTGTCAAACTGTGTGGAAATACATATATATTCTCACAATATTTTCTCATTGATAAAATAATTCTATACTTTTTATCTCTGATAGGTTTTTGCTGTGCCTACCTCATTTTTATAATAGAAAACTTATCATCGTTTGTACATGAAATGCATATGTATCAATGGTTATTTATAATTCTTCCACCATTGGCTTTTCTTACACTCATCAGAAAGCTACATAAATTAGCCATATTTAGGTGAGTAGTTGTACATGGAATCTGTACAATATTGGTCATGTGACTTACACATGGGGTTGGTATAATAATGGTCATGTGACTTATACATGGGGTCGGTATAATAATGGTCATGTGACTTATACATGGGGTCGATATAATAATGGTCATGTGACTTATACATGGGGTCGGTATAATAATGGTCATGTGACTTATACATGGGGTCGATATAATAATGGTCATGTGACTTATACATGGGGTCAGTATAATAATGGTCATGTGACTTATACATGGGGTCGGTATAATAATGGTCATGTGACTTATACATGGTGTCGGTATAATAATGGTCATGTGACTTATACATGGTGTCGGTATAATAATGGTCATGTGACTTATACATGGCGTCGGTATAATAATGGTCATGTGACTTATACATGGTGTCGGTATAATAATGGTCATGTGACTTATACATGGGGTCGGTATAATATTGGTCATGTGACTTATACATGGGGTCGGTATAATAATGGTCATGTGACTTATACACGGGGTCGGTATAATAATGGTCATATTTGTATAGCAATGGTCAATCTATTGTGATGTATGATATCAATAATGTTGAATGGTGATTATTTGTAAATAATATCAGCATGAAATCTTCTTTAGTACATTTTTGTTTGTAAATAAACTATATTTGTTTTATAACAGTTTATTTGCTGACTTTGCCAATGTGACTGCTTATGCTGTTGTATTTTGGTTTGACTTTGAACATGCAAGTAAAATAACGTAAGTAATCCTTTCTTTGTTTTTGTCACAGGTGGTCTTGAAATAAATTTGTTTCACTCAAGTGACATTTTGCATAAATACATTGTAGTTGCAACATACAAAATGTACTTCTTTCCAGATTTGTTTTGTCTTTGGAAGAAATGCTTGCATATTCAGTATGTAATTTAATCAAAAAATCAGATAAATTTTAACTGTCAGTCTTGGCAGACCGATCTCTGAAGAAAAAAACCAGTTTCAGTGAAGCATTGTGGGGTGTATGGTTGGTACCAGGAAACAGATGTGTGTGCATACATGCGTTTGTGCGTGCATCCATGTGTGCATGTGTTCGGACCTATATCTTAGACATTCCTGGGCCGATTACATTCAAACTTCACACATACATTTTATATAATATTCTACATATGCACGTCAATATATTTCATGATCCGTTTCAATATGGCTGAATGGCGGCCTTTTTTTGTACAGAAATCAAGCATTTCTGGCTTTCAGAACTGGATCTCGGCTGTTTACAGATGGATTTTGTTCAAACAGTGTACATACACTGGACATTATGGGACCTTGATGCACATCATATTGTTTCTTCAGATCGGAATCATAATGTTTTAATGAATACATGGCCATATCCCTGACATGCTTTAAATGATTATGTTCAAATTTTATATATTCATTATATATTATGTCATAGATATACAGATGTATTTAAAATGGCCAACCAGTGCCGATTTTTTTTTTTGTTAATGCTGTTCCAGAGCAGTTTCTCTTAATATGGACAAGTACTTGTTTAATGATCAGATACAAGATGACTGAATGTCATTTTAATCTTAAAAAATCATTGTAGTTAAGCATCAGTTTCTGAATCCATATCTCTGACATGTTTGTGTTCCAACCACTGTAAAACATGTCTTTTTCGCGAGCATGTCTTTTTCGCAAATTTAGCGAGAGAACTGATTCGCTAAGGGACGATGTCAAAAGATCAATGTCGGATAAAAAACTTATTTCCTTTAGTTTGGGGGTGGGGGGGTTTTGACCTCAAAAAGTTTCCATCCTACAAAAACGATTTTATTTTTTAATGAAGTCAAAAAAATTTGTAGTTCGTTTTTTTTCTATCCAATCATGGACAGAAATAACCGAAAAAAAAAAAAACCCAGAAAAATGGTTTGGTTCTAGTGTAAATTTGTGCATCAAATGAGGTGCATTTGTAAAATCTTTTTACACCCACCCGACAACCAACTGCTATGCAATACTACTGTCTGATTATCAATTTGTATTTAATGGTGAATGTAGTCTGACGCCATGACCAATATTTATCAATTAAGTTTCAGTGGGGGGTAAGGGGGTTTGGAAAAAAACTAAAGGAATTAAGTTTTTTATCCGACATCGATCTTTTGACGTCGTCCCTAATTCAAAATGGCCGCCAAACAACGACTTTTTTCTCCACACACACTTTGTAAACAACACAAAACAAACGTACAGACATGATGATAGACTTTATTGAAAAGTAAATTAACACAAAAAAAATAAACGTATTCTTTGTGGTCATTATTTCAATGAAAATAAATAAATGAAGTGATACTGATATATTATTACGGGAAATTAGTAGTATTTAGTAATTTTTGAGTCCCAATATAAAAGTTCAATGTTCTGGATGTAAAGCAGCAACGATACCCGCTTTTTCAAATTCCTGTTAAATCGTTTTTTTTATCATCTCGAACAGAATCAAATTACACTTGACAGTTTTTCTTTGCTTTTATGGAGGTGATAACTGCGCATTTGTTTTGGCGCGCGACAAACAAGTATTGTGAAAACAGGAAATCAACAATGACAAGAGAAATTCGCTAAATCAACATTTCGCTATTACTTCATTTTACCACAATTCGCTAAAATTGCATGTCGCTTTTACAATATTACTATAAACAAAACTATATATCTTAAATTTGATAACTACAGGGATTGTGCCTAGCCTGACGAGTTGGCGTAGGTGGCGCCCTGGACTGCTGCGATCCCCACCAACTTCACCTACGCAAACTTGTCAGGCTAGGATTGTGCCATGCATGGCTTGTTATCAAATATCACACACTGCATATCCTCTTATCTCATACATCTTTATCTATACATGTTTATTAATGCTGCTACCTTTATATGTATCATTCATGGCCTTCTTTTCACAGAATACATCCTAAGGCAATGTCTTTTAAAGGGTTTCCATTCTTTCTTGGAATATCCATCTATTGTTATGAGGTAACTATATATATATATATATGTTTTTTTGCAAAATTATTTCCGTTTGTCACTAGCGGGTGTGATTTCTGAGAAAGATGTCTATTGATCTGAGTAATAAATGAATGAACGAACGAACGAATGAATGAATGAACGAATGAATGAAATAAGTCACATGCTATGAAATAATTATATTTTACAACACCAATTGCAGAGGCATTTTCCCTAAAGCTACAAAATTAAAGTGAGCTGATTGTCTATCGTCATCTGTCTATCTGCTAGGTGTGACCCATCATTGATCTCTTAGCTTTCATATTTGCCATAGATGAACTAGTATAGTTTTCTGTCAAATTTGTTTATTTGTTTACGGTAGCTATATATACATTTTTTCTTTTTAACCTGGTGGGTGCATGGCACACCTGCTGGTTTAATTACCTATTGAATGTTACATTCATTCGTCAAACCACTCCAGCTTGCTGTTTAAAAATATCGTCTGAACTGATTTACATATTGTTGTTATTAAAATAGTTTTATGAATGTGTGTACATGCATGCAAATGCTGCTGGTAGGGAATTTTGCTCAGTGTTTGTATATATGTGTAGGTAAAATCGTATGTGATGGCGAGGGAGCTGAGTGTCTGTATGTATGTATGTACTGTGTAGTATCTCTGGTATTTCTATGCCGATTTTTTTCAAAACTTGATATGGTTAGTGTACTTGTAGGTATGGTGCTGACAGCACATAATGTGTCTGCTAATTTGTGTATTTGCATATATTAATTGTTATGGATGTAGTCATCTTTGGCATTTCTATGTTGATCTTCTCCAAACTTGGTATATTTAGTGTAATTACGGGTTCAGTGTTGACAACATATAGTACGTGTATGTGTTGCATATGTTAATGAATGAATTCATATCTATGGCACTTCTATTTTGATATTCTTCAAACTTTGTATGGTAAGTTCAACTATTGGTTCATTGGTGACAACAGAATGTGTGTGCTAATTTGCATATGTGAATATATTTGCATATCAATACTTATGGATGAAGTCAGACTATAAATTATGCTATAAATTACAACAGCTTGTATATGTGTTACATTGTACTAGTTAAACCTGTCACATAATGGAAACACTTTATATCAAGTTTTAGAAAGATATACTTTGAGTAAAAGTAATTTTCAGACAATTATATCAATTCCAACAAAATTGTGGGATTCTGTTTTGTTTATATGGTTAACTTACATACTGGTTTATGGTGCGCATCGGGTTTATGTTTTTGTGGTTAATACACAGGTATTACTTGTGTGGCGTAACTGATCCCCAAAACTTTGTGTGAATTCTATGAGTTATTCTGTCTGCCAAGATGGCATCCAATATGAATCTTCTCCATGGTAACACTGCTTTCTGCATGTAAAGACTATGTGTAGCTAATTTACATACATTATAATATCAGTTTTATGAGTATTTTTAATTTAAATCCATTTATTACAGTAAATTTCATGAAGGCATGTATGTTTTTATATATAAAATATTTTGATGAATGTGCACAGGTGCATGGCAATAAATTGACCAATGATTGAGGAGAAACTGCAAAGATTCATGGGTAATGGGCATTATCACATTGCTTCTGTGGCCAATGAAATCATATTTTTTGAATTTGAATGAAGCGTTAGGGTCATCTCAGTGTTAATTTGTTATGAATATTTTATAAATTTTCTTAAAAATTTGTCATGCCTACATAAAATTCACTGTTATCTAACCACTTGTGTATATACTAGTATCCAAATCTACACTATTTAAAAAGAAAATATCAGGTAATATTATAATAATATATACATCTTTGGTTTACTCATAACCTTGTGTATTTTGTATGATTTCAATTGTCAGGGTGCTGGAATGATATTGTCATTAGAATCATCTGTTATCAAAGAAAAAAGACACAGATTTAGAAGGTAAAGTATATACCAGTAACACATTGTACGTATGTAGAATAGATGAGTTTTGACTTACTGCCATTAGTCAGTTTCTGCTCATGAATGGAGGGTTGATTTCAAGCTTGCATAGTTTGTTTGCTGGTTTACCTGGATCCCAGCATTCAATTGAGCTAGTGAACGTTTATGCATTGAAATCAATGAGAAGCAATTGGCACATTTTTACACCCGAACACGTTTTTTCTATGGTAATGGCCGAACTCAGAACTTGTCAATTGCAACTTTTTCACATTTGATGCATTTCTTTCAACAAAGATGAAGAATGAAATTTTGATATGCAACAAACACTAGTTGTAAACATAAACTCCTTTGACCAATCAGGAGGATCGTTCTCTTGATGTTGGATTATGGTTGCAAGTATTGAAAATATAAAATTAAAACGCTTCATTATTCATGAAATATTGTTACTCATTTTTATCTGAAACAAACGAATTTCAGAATGCATCGGTTTTGTGTGACTTCAATCACCAACTGTCTGAAACAGGGACTTATTTTTTGTGTTCAATGTGTCCATCTCTTTACACCTGGACAGATTTTGTTCAAAGTGGTTTCAAAGACAAGAAATGATTTGCATATGCATGTCAATTTTTTTTTAGCTTCACTGAAATCAACAAACTGGTGAATATTCTGTCGTAAAAAACCTCAAAATTACAACATGTTATAAAATGTTTTTCAGACATGCCCGGACCAATTACAGTCAGAACATGATATTAAAGGGTGGTGCTCATCGCGCATCGTTCTGTTCGATATGGGACTCACAGTGACATGCACAACACATGTAAAATGCATTGTTTGTTCACATGCGATTCAAACACGCGCTGCACGATACCACCAACCCTTAACATCACCCATGGTGCGGGGATTACTGATACATGTCTGTTTGTTTCATGACTGGATGACTTTTTTTCGTTTGTCCAAACCCATTTCTCTGTCACACTTGACAGATCATGTATTAACTTTGTACAAAGGCAAGAAATAATGGTTTTGTATTTATGCCACTTGTTTTGATGTAATGTCCTTGACATATCATTCCATGTTTTATGTCCTCAAATGTCATCCAAATAATACTTCAATAGAGGAACTACATTTACATGTTAGGTCATTGACCTTATTCTCTGTATACTTGTTTTTTTACAGTGTCTTTATATTTACAATGTTTGTAGTTACATCTTTATATATTTTCTTTGGAGTATGTGGTTATTTGGTGAGTTTAATTTCTTTATTCACATGACTTTTATTTGCTTGCAAATGTGATTCATGGTTTAGACCTACTAAAAAAATGTTAGTGTCTTGCCCCAGAGAAATGATGTAATTTTTTTTTTATTTTGTACTAGGATTATTCAATACTGCAACAAGATATACATGTATGTTCAACATTTTGACCCAAAAAAAAGTATTTTTGATGTACAAAAGGGCTACTAGTCATTTCAAACAAAACAGCTACTTTTTTATATAAGATAGAATTGGATCCACAAGTGGTCCTCTGAAACAGAAAGCAAACATTTCTCCTTTCTAACACATGTGGCACACTTTACCAACCGTGTATTGCAAACAAAAAATGTATTAGGTGTATGTTACAAACTGATATGTGCAATGATAAACAAAACCTCTTTTTTGGACTCAGAATAGAAACATTCAGGATATTTTGCTATCTAATAAAGCTTGCATTGGCTGTTACCACTTGTACAAACAGTTGTTCAAGATGGCGGCTATCAGCAAAGTTAGGAGGACTGCTGATGTCTGTGTTTATTTCAAACTGTAAACATCACATATATTGAGTGCATTATTATAATTGTAAATTTTTGATAATGATAATGATGACCTTGTGTGCAAAGAATCTCAGTTCATACTCTTGTATGTCTTGTAATACGTAGATATATATGTTTTTAATTTCCAGTCATTTGGAGCCGAAACTGAAAACATTATAACATTGAATTTACCAGCTGGTGAGTCCATTCTAGTGATTTATGTTACACTATTTATATAGAATAATAATATTTTAGTAGATGAGCAAAATGGTTTCAGAAAGGATAGAAATTGCGAAGATCATATTTATATTTTGACATCTATTATCAGAAATAGAATATCCCATGATTTATCAACTTTTGCCGCTTTCATTGATTTACGAAAAGCGTTCGACAGTGTCGATAGAGACGCATTGCTATACAAATTACTTATTAACGAAATTAACGGTAAAATGTACAAGTCTATACGAGCTATGTATAGCGACACAAATTCTTCTGTAAAACTAAATGATTTTAAAACAGACTGGTTTAACACTGAGCAAGGCGTGCGTCAGGGTGATAATCTCTCTCCTACATTACCGGTATTCTCCATCTTTATTAACGATTTGGCAGTTGAAATTAACCTGAAACAAAAAGGAATAACTCTTGATAATAACGTTAATGTTAGTATTTTGTTATACGCTGATGATATCGTGTTGTTAGCTGATAATGAAATTGATATGCAAATGATGTTAAGTCATTTAAATAGTTGGTGTGAAAAATGGAAAATTAGGGTTAATAATGCGAAATCGAAAATATTACATTTTAGAACAGCCAGTGAAGCTAGAAGTGTATTCCAATTTTGTATTGGTGATGACGTGTTAGATTATACTGATAAGTATAGATATTTGGGAATTGTTTTGGATGAATTCGTTGATTATTCTGTAACTGCTGGTATCGCAGCAGACTCGGCAAGTAGAGCGTTAGGAGCGTTATTCGTTAAATTTAAAACTCTCAAGAATCTTGGGTTCTCCACATTTACAAAGTTGTATGATGCCAGTGTCGCGCCTATACTTGACTATTGTTCCGGAGTTTGGGGTTTTAGTAAATTTGAAAAGTGTGAAATGATTCAAAATAGGGCTTTAAGATTTTTTCTTGCACCCATAGGTTTTCCCCACTCCCGGCGGTTAAATGTGACACTGGGTGGGTCTCATGCAGAGATCGGAGATGGGCCCATATGGTTAGACTGTGGAATCGTCTTACTGAACTTGATGACAATAGACTAGTTAAACGAGTATTTCTGTGGGATCACTCCCTAAATTATAATAATTGGTCATCAGAGATTTACCAAATTATGGAGCTCGTCGACTTAAATTATGAACACCTAATTGACGTAAATATACATGCATTAAGAGAAAATATTGCGAGGAGATCAGAGTCATCTTGGTCAGAAGATGTTAGTCACAAACCAAAGTTACGTGTCTATGCAACTTTTAAATTTGAATATAAACCAGAAAAGTACGTGCTAATAAATTTAAGTCGGGGTCAAAGGTCACTATTAGCTCAACTGCGCATGGGCATTTTGCCTCTCCGTATTGAGACTGGGCGATTTAGACACGAGCCTGTAAGTGAACGAATCTGTAAATTTTGTGATGCAAACGTTGAGGACGAAATGCATTTTTTGTTTGACTGTCAGCAATACACTGAATTGAGGCATGAGTATCTAGATTCAATTCTTAATGAAATAACTGGCATATCACGGGAACAAATACTGGTTTGTTTATTTTCAGGGCCAATAAGAAAACTTGCTCTTTTTATAGAAAAGGCCTTTTACAAAAGAAGAAATTTGTTGTACGTCTGAATTTTTATGAACTACACGATTGTATTGTTGATATATTATTTCAAGCTCTCTTTCATAACCTTTATTTGTGAATGTAATCGTTATTATTTAAGGTGACTTATAAGTCCACTGGGCTGGGCAGTTCTCTGAGCTGCAGGTCACTATAATAAATAAATTACTTACTTACTTACTTACTATATGCTGCACATCAAAGTGTTGTCACATGACCTCATTAATATGCGAGAACTTGATTCTAAGGAAAAATGCAGGTTTAAAGTGTGCTTGTTTTGTTGTTACGTTAGTACTGCTGCCAGCACGATTAAAGTTTGTGCATCGACTGCACATGCTTACAAATGTGTAAAAATGGTAAATTTACACTCATCTCCTCTATAGCCCTCAAGAAAAATAAAATATTTATATATAAACCATATACTGGTATAAGGGATATTCATTACAATCGTATTAGCTGCATCTGTGATGACATATCCACTATAATATGGATTTTTTATGAGAATAAATTGTGAACAGACATATACTGATGTTACCATCATTTTATTCATTGCTGCATGTACCACTGTTTTATTTAGCATTAGAAAGGGAGTATAAAGTGTGACATGCCAAATTAAGTTCATTTTCCAATCACAGCTGCTAGTATAAAATTCAAATTAAATGCAATTATGAATATCATAAACTGGAAAAAATACTTTTGAAAAACATTGAACCCATTCTCTGCATTTTTGAAAATGTATATGAATTTTATTGTGCAAACCTAAATGAGAGGTTTTGAGTGGTTGATGGAATAAAAATGTACTCATTAATTGGGTGGTTAGGTTTACCTGTCATTGAAATTTCTAAATATTTATCAAAATGAAAGGATTTGGTTATTTGTGTTGACAGTACCTTTATATCAGACTGATGTATAGTTATTGTTATAGTTATATAGAGAAAGTCCCAGCAGAAGGATGGGCATTACATTTGTCAAAATTAGCTCTTAAATTGTCATAAACGTATGCTCTGCTCAGATATGTGACACCACTGTTTTTTTGTTTTTTTTAAATTATTTTTGTGCCAGGCAAAAGTTCTGGACATTGAGTGTCACTGTTGTCTCTCCTGACTCTTTTTTTTTTGTATGTGCAAATTGCAAGTGCTAGTACTGACATAGTGTATTTTGCCACAGAAGTCATATTCATGTTTGGGACTACATGACAGGGCTGTGCGGTCATCTCCCTATCAAATGGCAATTTAATGCGCTATCCTAGCGTCAACCAGGCTTGGTCAAACACAAGCACCTGCAGACCTTAACCAAGATTCCCCCAAAGTCGCATTCGTTAGTGAATGAATCTCGACCAGTGAAATTGGCCTTCCCATTGAGTCTGTGGCACACTCTCCCAGGGTAGGGGTCGACCCTTTGATATTCAGCCTAAGGTAGGATTTGAACTTGCGTCTACCAATCATGAGTCTGATCGGTTCATTTTTTGAGCTTGTGTGTTTTTGACTCCCATGTGCGAAGAACACAATGGGAGTCTTTGTAGTTAGTGTGTCTGTACATATGTGTGTGTGTCTGTCTGTTCCACTGATATCTCAGGAATTATATGTTGGTTTTTGATAGAACTTCATGCATGGATGCTAATGTTGAGATTTGATTAGGTTTTGGTTGAAAAACAATGCATATTAATTACTTAATTTGCATGATAATTAGTTAATAATTTTAGCTGTTCCATGACTGTTCTACTGATATCCAAAGAACCACTCATTGCATTTTGATGAAACCTGGTACATAGATGTTCAGGGACAATGTGCAGACCTGATTACTTTGGGGTAAAAATCCATGTGTATTAATTACCTAATTTGCATAATGATTAGTCTATTTTTGACTTTTCCACTGATGTCTCAAGTAATAATCATGCCATAGATGCTATAGGACAATGCACAAACCTTATAAGTTTTGGGTTAATATGTCTCCAATACTCTCAGCACACAGGAGTTCTTTCTAAGTATTCTTTGATTATATGATATTCATGGTTTAACTTGTATATTATGTATTCATTCCAGGGCTGTTTCCAATATTGGTGAAAACATGTTTATGTTTTTCTTTGTATTTTACCTATCCTGTTATGATGTTTCCTGTTGTTAAGTTACTTGAAAAAAGATTATTACCTGACAATAAAGATAAAAGTTATTTACAAGGGGTAAGTATTATGCTCAGTACAGTGTTTACACTTATCACTGACATGCGTTTACACTTATCATGACATGCGTTTAGACTCATCACTGACATATGTTTACACTCGTCACTGACATGTGTTTACACTCGTCACTGACATGTGTTTACACTTATCATGACATGCGTTTAGACTCATCACTGACATATGTTTAGACTCGTCACTGACATGCGTTTACACTTATCATGACATGCGTTTAGACTCATCACTGACATATGTTTACACTTATCATGACATGCGTTTAGACTCATCACTGACATATGTTTACACTTATCATGACATGCGTTTAGACTCATCACTGACATATGTTTACACTCATCACTGACATGTGTTTACACTTATCATGACATGCGTTTAGACTCATCACTGACATATGTTTACACTTATCATGACATGCGTTTACACTTATCATGACATGCGTTTAGACTCATCACTGACATATGTTTACACTTATCATGACATGCGTTTAGACTCATCACTGACATATGTTTACACTTATCATGACATGCGTTTAGACTCATCACTGACATATGTTTACACTTATCATGACATGCGTTTAGACTCATCACTGACATATGTTTACACTCGTCACTGACATGTGTTTACACTCGTCACTGACATGCATTTACACTTATCATGACATGCGTTTAGACTCATCACTGACATATGTTTACACTTATCATGACATGCGTTTAGACTCATCACTGACATATGTTTACACTTATCATGACATGCGTTTAGACTCATCACTGACATATGTTTACACTCATCACTGACATATGTTTACACTCGTCACTGACATGCGTTTACACTTATCATGACATGCGTTTAGACTCATCACTGACATATGTTTACACTTATCATGACATGTGTTTAGACTCATCACTGACATACGTTTACACTCATCACTGACATATGTTTACACTCGTCACTGACATGCGTTTACACTCGTCACTGACATGCGTTTACACTTATCATGACATGCGTTTAGACTCATCACTGACATGTGTTTACACTTATCATGACATGCGTTTAGACTCATCACTGACATATGTTTACACTCGTCACTGACATGTTTAGACTCATCACTGACATGTGTTTACACTTATCATGACATGCGTTTAGACTCATCACTGACATATGTTTACACTCGTCACTGACATGTGTTTACACTTATCATGACATGCATTTAGACTCATCACTGACATTTGTTTACACTCGTCACTGATATGTGTTTACACTCATCACTGACATGTGTTTACACTCATCATTAACACCTGTTTACACTCATCACTGACATGCGTTTACACTCGTCACTGACATGTGTTTACACTTATCATGACATGCGTTTAGACTCATCACTGACATGTGTTTACACTCGTCACTGACATGTGTTTACACTTATCATGACATGCGTTTAGACTCATCACTGACATGTGTTTACACTCGTCACTGACATGTGTTTACACTCGTCACTGACATGTTTTTACACTCGTCACTGACATGTGTTTACACTCATCATTGACACCTGTTTACACTCATTACTGACATGCGTTTACACTCGTCACTGACATGTGTTTACACTTATCGTGACATGCGTTTAGACTCATCACTGACATGTGTTTACACTCGTCACTGACATGTGTTTACACTCATCACTGACATGTGTTTACACTCGTCACTGACATGTGTTTACACTCGTCATTGACACCTGTTTACACTCGTCATTGACACCTGTTTACACTCATCACTGACATGCGTTTACACTCGTCACTGACATGTGTTTAGACTCATCACTGACATGCGTTTACACTCGTCACTGACATGTGTTTAGACTCATCACTGACATGTGTTTACACTCGTCACTGACATGTGTTTACACTCGTCACTGACATGTGTTTACACTCATCACTGACATGTGTTTACACTCGTCACTGACATGTGTTTACACTCATCATTGACACGTATTTACACTCATCACTGACATGTGTTTACACTTATCATGACATGCGTTTAGACTCATCACTGACATGCGTTTACACTCATCACTGACATGTGTTTACATTTATCACTGACATGCATTTACACTGGTCACTGACATGTGTTTACATTCATCACTGACATGCATTTACACTGGTCACTGACATGTGTGTTCTTATCTATTCATTATGTCTATTCACAGAATATATTACGGTTTATTATGGTAACTGTAACTGGCCTTGTTGTATTGGCAATACCAAATTTTTCTACCTTAATGGCATTAGTAGGAGCTAGTTGTTGTACTTTATTAGCATTTATATTACCGGCAATATTTCATCTGAGGATATTCAAAGGGTGAGTCTACTGTTTTGTATTTTAGCATATTAACTTGTTATATCCCACTGTGATGTGTTGACTCAGGAACTCATGAAACATCAAAGAAACCAGAGAGCTTTCAAGTTTGACTTAACCGCCATTTTCAGTTACACCAACGGCACTACTTTTTACATATCATTACACTTGGGTGATCAGGTGACATATAACACCATTACAAAAGTATGTATTCTGACCATGCAATAAAGTACCGGTAGTCCCGAACATGTCACACCCACACATAGTGAAATATATATAAGTTTGAAAATGATCAGAAAACAATTGTAACAAGAAAGAAAATAGATGTGGGGACAGATATTTTCCCCTGTTAACAACATCACTAGCCAATTATTACCAATATTTAGATAGTAGTTAGATATTGTTTAAGAAATATGATTATAATCACCTCAATTTTAGCCCACACCAGAAATTTTAAATGGTACCTCTCTTGGTTACCTAGAAATGCAAGGATTTTAGAAAGCATGCATGGCTATGCATGGTTCTTCCTTTTTTCCATGCTAGACAGCTCAGAGTGTAAAATTCTATTTTGGACTTTCATTAGTGCACTTTGATGTTGAGTGGTTGTAGTCATGTCGCAAGCCTACGTGCTATTTAGCAACAAATATTGTGAACTACAAAGTAAGATACTTATAAAGCGTATTTCTATCAACAAGTTGATAGCAGTTCCCACAAATCCTGTATTACGGGTATATGTTGTGTTAAACCGAGTATCATACAGTTTGGCACAATTCCATACAGGTCTGTCATCCTGTACATGTGCCTAGCCAAAATGTTCCATCTTGTGAATTCAGTATAGACCATGTGCTTCCTCTGCACTCTATTAGTCTTGGGATAGAACCTGGCATACACATCTCAACATAGACCCTACCAATCATAATGCACTGCTTGTTTGTTTGTAACAACCCCTGGTATGAATTCTAGTCAGTCAGTAATATAGTATAGTTATCACACTCCATTCCACTGTCACCCCCTGGACAGAGTCAGCACTAATAGCTGTTTCCAAGGGGACTGATGAAGGCAAAGCTAGTTCAGATGGAGGTGAGCCTCCTTGCTATTCAAGGGTGCTTCCACTAGTTGCATGTCAACCAATTCTGAGTTTTTCTGTTTGGTCTCTGCTCAGCTCACGGGTGTTAAGTCAGATATGTATGGCAGTGGTCAATTGACTCCATGCAAGAAGGAAGCTTTTTTTGTTTACCCATATATAGATGACTGTTTTTTTTATCATTCATCTAAAGAAACTCTGTCTGAGGAACTATAATAGTGTACTGTAATTGGCAGTAATTACTAAACAACAGTACTATGTAAAGCAGTTCTTCTAAATATTGTATCTTTGATATGGGTAAGCCTAATATGGAATATTGTGAATGATATTGCCAATTCAGAAAGTCCATATTTCTTGTTGTACATATACCATCTCTAGTTGGGGCATTGATTTTGTTCAATAGAATTTGTGCATATTTCTTATATTTCTTACTAATATTTTAAAAATCACTTAACAAATCTTGGAGAAAGCTGGTTCATATTACTTTGGGATAATCTATATAAGACATTAGATAATTGGTGAGAATCTTTGCATAATAATTAACCTATTTACATAATAATTAACCTATTTCTAGACATATTCAATCAAATTTTAATCAAACTTTATATACACATCTCACATGCCACACTGCTTTGTTTTTCTATTTTTTGTGTGAATACATTAATTATTATCTTTGCTTGACCTCTGGATATACTACTTTTATTTTCAGATCCCTAAACAAGAAACAACTTTTTCTTGACTATTTTCTTATAACAGTTGGTGTTGTTGGGTGAGTAACTTGGGTGTTTGAACTTTCATTTTGCACCTAATTATAGATATTATCTGTCCTGAGACAAAGAGATTATATAGTATTGCAAAGAGATTATGTTGTATTGTCTATTTTGGATTATGTATACCACATTATTATATTATACCGCATTGTGTGATCTTCACTTTATTTACTCTGCTTTTTTTCTGTAGGACTGTTATTGGTACATGGGATGCACTTAAAAGATTATTTCCATCTCTAGCTGGCACATCAACTGTTGTCATGGATACACTAATTTCTACTTCTCCTTCATTAAATACCTCAGTTAGTTGATAGCTCTGAGAATATGCTTCCTAATATATGAAGCTTTTAACACATTTTATATTAATTGTAATTATACTATTATTAGTTTATATTAAGGATGCTATAGACTGCATTGTATTGTATATGTATATACTTTGTTTATGGCAACAAATATTTCTTTTTACCTACTAAGTTATATATTTATTTATTTGAAACTCTTGTTCAAATATTGTGAAAATCCAAATCGAATTGACTTACATATCAAAATAATAACTATGTATAAACAGAGAAGTTATTTTTAATATATGAAATAACCAATGCAGAGAAATATTAGTGCAGAGATGATTGGATGGAATTTAGCTTAATTAGTATAAATAATACAAGAGACAAATCTGAGGATTTATTATGAAGATAGTTGTTTGTGGTAATGGTACCATATATCAAGGTAATGCAATGAGCCATGTCAGGGATCATGTCAGGTACATTTTTAATAGTATGCATAGCACGAGGATACCTCCTAATTTGCATATCAATGGTTAAATAGCTGATCAATTTTTTTATGACCCTTTTATGACCTTTTATATAATATTTATTTGTATTTTTGTTTGAATATATTGATTTTTTTGTTTTTTCTTGCCGTTAATCTAACTAGTTCGAGGCGACTGGGACACGATTTTCTAAGAACTGATTAACGGCAAGAAAAACCAAAAAATCAACATATTCAAACTAAAATACTAATAAATATTATATAAAGGGACATAAAAAAAATTGGAGCCTCATACCTTCATCAGATTTCAATCAGATTGATAGTTGATATAATGTTTAAGTAAATTGTTATGAAATCTTCTGTGACAAATTTGATTTTCAGCACAATCAATATTTCAATACCAATCTTCTGGTTCTTTATTTAGGTCAACAAAAGATTGTTAACTGTGATCACAATTTTGTACGTGTTCCACTTTACAATGAAAAAAAGTATACAATCCATCTTGATTAACATGTGTCAAACGAATGTCTACAGCATCCTTAATGAAACTGTGAGAAATGTGAAGTGAACCACATGCTTTTTAGTCTGTCAAAGTGTGTAGATTCATCCTGCATCAACTTCCATAGACATGTACAGTCTTACAAATATGTATATCTATTTAAGTATCATAACTAATTGAGCATTAACACAATATTTTATATTTTACGAAAAGGAAAACATTGCGTACAGCATCCCAGTTATTCATGCGTAAAATAAAATGTTGTGTATGTTGCACAACTGTTATTAAACACGACATCATGTGATGGTGGCTGAAGCATGGAACCATATTGTCAATGTCTATAAAAATATGTATTAATATATCATTTCATTAACTCGTGCATCAAACTTTTATGCAACTCGCAGCTTTTGTGATTTCTGTCAGCACCTGCATCTTGGATATTCCAGGGCTCATGCATTGTGTGATCTGTTTCAAAATATCTATATGGCCAGGTGGATGGTCATGTGATGGGCCACAATACCATGATATCATGTCATCAAGATGTGGCAGTCAGACCATGTGATGTGCCAGATCAGGTGGTTTAAGTATCAAAGTGGAGCCAATACAAATTAGCCGAGTTTATGTGAGTCATAGTGAACTATGGATGTTGATGTGTCATATGCATATATTATGTTTATTATTATTTCTCGATTTCATATTGCATAGTGATTTTCTCTATTTTCCATTTTTAATTTTTTTAAGAAATGTGTTAAATACTGGTGAAAATATTTATTTAAACTCTTAGTTATTATTTTAAAGCATAACAGAATTTTCAACTTCTATTATTACTCTCATTGCCAAATCTCTCATGCTGGCTCAAGAGAAAGCGGTCACATGTCATGAAAGAAAACAATATTTTGGATTGGTTATTTCAAATTTTTTACTCAAAAATAAGTTGTGCATCTTAATCTGATGATTAAGTCTAATATGAAAATGTTTTGACATTAAAACTTTTTTAATTATCAAATGAGTGGTTCCACAGCTGAAGCAAAGATGATAAATTACATTTATTCTAAACAAATTAGAAGAAGAATTCAGTGTTGGTATGAACATAATTTGCAAGAAATATATTTTATTGTGTTTTATTCAGTATAAAAAAATCAAATAAATATCTTGGACGATTAATTTCTATTTGGTTCACCTGGGCTGGATATTGACCCCTGGAAATGCTTCGACCCTACCCCCCCCTTGTTATTAAATGTTGTAAGTGCGATGTGTTGCCTCAATCCTTTTGATGAACTCTGATTGTACAAAATTCCACAAGACTGTTCTTCTACTTCGAGTAAGATGCTGACCCTTAGAGTGTACATCTCACTGACCGAGGATTTCGGGGTTTTAAACGACACTTCGAGCAATAGAATGATGTTTTTTTGCAGATTCAAGTATTCAAGACAGTGCAGTGACAATTCCTACAAGACATGAATGTATTCCTCTGTAATAATAATGATGAAAATCGTTTTTGGCATTGTGCAATCTCTTCTGAACAGATTTTGTTCAGAGCATAATGTAATAATCAGTCGATAGAAGAAAATGTCGATTTGGCACACCTGTCAGTGCAGACATTGGTTCTCTCCCAGTGAATGACATTAAATATTATTAATTAGTCCCCGTTCGGACGAAGTCCGAAAACGGGGACTTATAATTCGGTCTCCGTCCGTCCGTGTGGTCGTGCGTCCGTCCGTGTGGTCGTGCGTCCGTCTGTGTGTCCGTGCGTCCGTCCGTCCGGAGTCATATCTCAGAATCCCTTGGACCGATTCCGTTCATTCTTTGCATGTGCCTAGTACTTTATGTGGAACATATGCACATGCAATGGTTTAGCGATTCGATTCAAAATGGCCGACTGGCAGCCATCTTGTTTTTTGAAAATGTTGTATTTTGGACATGCTTTGTAAGTTTTCATTCAAAATTGGTACATAGATTATACATGTTAGGATACATGTCCATGATGATTTATTTCACAATTGGATCAAAGATGGTCAACTGGCAGCCATCTTGTTTTTTTGAAAATGTCGTATTTTGGACATGCTTTGTCAGTTTTCATTCAAATTTAGTACATAGATCATACATGTTAAGATACATGTCCCCGACCGTCCGTGAGTTCCTGAGTCCGTCCGTCCGTGTGTCTGTCTGTCCGTGCGTCAGTCTATCCAACGTCATATTTCAGAATCCTGTGGAACGATTCCGTTCATTCTTTGCATGTGTCTAATACCCTATGTGGGACATATGCACATGCAGTGGTTTAGCTATTCGATTCAAAATGGCCGACTGGCAGCCATCTTGTTTTTTGAATATGTTGTATTTTGGACATGCTTTGTCAGTTGTCATTCAAACTTGGTACATAGATTATACATGTTAGGATACATGTCCATGACGATTTATTTCGCAATTGGATCAAAGATGGTCGACTGGCAGGCATCTTGTTTTTTATGCGGTATCTTGGACGTAGATGTTAGGATGCATGTCCATGACAATTTGTTTCAAAATCTGGTCAAGGATGGCCAATTGACAGCCATCTGACTTTTTGGCCTTACTACTATATTTGCACAATTTATGTACCATTTTCATTCGTATTTGGCACATACATCATACATATCAGTGTGTTTCATAATCAGATCAAAGATGGCTGAATAACGGCTGTTTTTATTTTGGCCATATTACTATGGCACGAAACACGTGTTTTGATGCAAATAAACAATCTGTTGTATACGCCACTTGGAACTCAAGTTTCAAGGACCCGCTCGCGAGAACCCCTCCGCTTTAATATGACAAGCACAAAGAGAACTTAACGGGGACTGTGTCATTTTCAATGACTTGTTGTATACAGGTATGGGAGAAACCGGCTTTTAGTAAAATGTCACCGTCCTAGTGATCAAATTCCTCAGAAACCTAGAACTGAAACAAATTAACAAGAATTCCCCAACGCACACTCGTTAGAAACTTTTACTATTTTGAGATTATATTCATAAACTTTCCCTGTATTTGTAATATCTCCAATTGTATTCGTGAAGCATCATTTCTATTTATATTAAGAATCTCATATTATCACCATTTGTATTGATAAAATATTTATTTGTATTCGTAAAAACAAATGCTTTTAAGATTTGTGAGCATGGAGGGCGCCACTCTTGCATATAATCAAGATGACAGAAGATCATGCGACATTGACTGTGGATCAGTCACATGAGACCTTAAAATCCAGAATGATTGATCAATGCTATGTGAGTGTATAAATGGAGATAGCCGAGTTATCGCGAAACAAGCTAGAAAAGCAATTCGGTAAGTTGGTGACTTTCCGCTACCGGTGGGGTCACTCACAAAAACATTGCGACCAGAAGTGTACGCATCGACGACCTCTCATTGGTATTCTTGAAGCGATGTATAGACTAGTGTTTCTAGGGCACCTTTGACGCTGTCTGGCAATGCCATCATTACGAAATCTTAAAAAAATATTGCGCGGCTACTAATAAATCATCGAAAAGAATGTTTATTAAACCCCAATTTCTACCTTAACGTTTGATGGTGGAATGTAATTTAGCTAGTCAATAAAGAGGGGAGGCAAGGGGGGTAGCTGGTACGGTTTTACGAGAAATAAAAAGGGCGTTTTACAATTTACAAGGAAAAAAAGACGTTTTTACTGTTTACAGTGTTAAAAAAAGGAACATTGAATGGTCCGAAGAGCTCTCCGGTTCAAATTCTCCACCATTGCTGAGCCGTGTGTAGAGATGCACGCGCATATTACCCTCGTAATGCTCTTCATTCGGTTAGAGGGCCTTTTACGTCTTGACATTCAATTTTGTAGTGAATTGTGTCATCTAGTCGTTTTACAGTTTCTATAATGTAATTTCCCTGGATTATTCTTTACGATTTTTTTTATTTGGATGTAAATCCTTGTACGCACCGAGAAAAATGACACATTTTTATCGTGTACGAAAAAAATATTTGATCGATTACGTTGTACGTCTAGCCTGTGATTACAGAATTACGGAATTTATTTTTTCAATTTACGTAGTACGAACAAAAAATATTGCAATTACGTTGAACGAAAATAACCCTTGCCCCCCCCCCTTCAATAAACGCATCACGCACCGAACCTCACACCGGCGACAATCATCACTGGTGTCGCAAGAGGGCGTAAACAAGGGTCACAAGTATCTTGGATGTTTCGCGGTCAACCCGACCTTTGCCATTTATACACCCAAATAATATTATATTTTATGGAGAAAAGCACCAAAAAACAAACAAAAGTCTGTATTTAAGTCTGGAGTTATAGAGAGTTATGCTATCTTACGCACGATAAATATACGATAACTTTATTGAGATTTAGTCGAAAGCCATGTGCAATAGAATGGAGAATCGTGTGGTAATGGCGAGCGATAACGCACTGTCCAGTAGTCGAGTATTTACAACACCAAAGTGCTAAGTTAGTATGCTCGTACGTCAAGTATTTCTAAAAATCTTGACCGTTTTTTTAGTCGACGTAATCCTTTTGCAAGCCCACAGCAACTTTCAGGTCACACGACAGTATGGGGGGGGAAATTATTTTACAGGGCGGGATTATCACACATATGTCAAGTGCTGAGCGTTATTCACTCCGCATGGACTTTCAGTATGATAGCATAACACACATTGACGCTGAATACACATCGATGTGAAATGTTTATAAAAATTACTCGAGTCATCGTTTTATGCATGGCGAGCGGGACAGTGTACAAACGGTCCACGTTGAAATTAGATCTTTTGTGGGAAGGTTCTATTTCGCACAATATCCCAGACTGTGATATTATATTGCCCCAGTGCTACATTGGAAACTAAATTTTCACGAAACATCGAAATGAGAAACCCAAAATTACTAAAAATATTTACCCGTTATTAAGTGTTTGTCATAATTTAGAGGGAAGCGTGGAGCGAGTCAAAACATTATATTGTGCAATATTCAACTGTAAAATAAAGACTGCAAAAGCCCCACTTTTTAGTTAGCATGTTATTTTAGCTAATTCAGAAAGTATATACCCATAATAAGATTATGTTACATTGTGTTTGAGTTTAATTCGCTAAAACTAAATTGGATCTTGTTTTGTTTTGGTTAGATGACCGACCATCATTGCTGAAATTATATGAATGTGCAGTACTCGATCACGTTAGTACTAGTATATGAGTTAGAATAAGTCACTGGATGACACTGCGACAAGTGACATATAATTGAGACTGATTTTTGTACTTCCTTCACTCAGAACACAAATACATATGACAACATGCATTCACCAAATAATAACTACCAGTATATTTTAGCACTATTTATTCTCAAATATCAACCATGTACATTGTTACTCAACGGATATAAAAATTACAGAAGTTACTACCACTGCTACTGCTACTAATAATAATCAAACAGCAGCGATGTGTGATATGTATAGCACGCGGAAACGCACAAAAATGGTCTCGCGTTTGTCAAATCAACGCCACTACGACTGTTGTTTGAATGGTCTTGTTTTAACGCATAACGCGGGATCTCGTAGTGCAATTAAGTGACTTGATGTTCAAAGATTAGTGAGCCAGCTTTGGTTTTAAGTCGATGCTGAATGGAATGCACCTCTTGAAGACGCTAAGATCCGGTACTCTGCTTTTCTCGTCCTCTGTGAAGGGAGTGACTCTGTCTGACACTTTCTCCATGAAGAATCCTTCATACAAATGTTGTCCGGGCTTTAGATTCAACTGTAAGAGAGTACACAGTGTGAGTTATTACAGGATATCGTGGTTTAGTATATAGAGACGGGTAATACATTTATTTAATCATCGAAAATTTATCGAGCCTCAATCTCGGCACAAATCACCAATACTGTACAGTTAAGCCGAAGCGTATTTTCAGGACAGAATTTGAAATGTCAAAAATACTGTAAAGGGGATAATTATTCACTGGGTTTTAATTTTGCTTATTTCGCTGACTGGAAAAATGCGCTAAATTAAAACACAGTGAATATGTAAAATTTAGCATAGAACACATTATCTAAATGACGAAACCGTGAATTTAAAACCCACTGAATATGCCTGAAATGCTAAATCAGTGAAATTTAAACCCAGTGAAAATTAGTCATTTTACAGTAAGCTGCTTTCTGATTGGTCAATCTGTTAAAGTGTTAGGGTAGGGCAGCCAATCAGGCACTAACTTGTAAGTAGCTTCGAATTGACTGCAATATCGCGAAAGTGAATCAAAATGTTTGAAAAATTACGCGAAAAATATCTTTACCGAAAATGTATTTTTGTTACGCTATTTCATAACATCATTATCGTATAGTCCCGTATCAGTAAATCTGAAAGGGCGGTGGTCGTCGCGTCGCGTATGTGCGACTTTTAACCTTTTTTTTTCTACAATTCAGTACGAGTTTTAACATGGACGCGATGTGCACCAATTGCCGTTTGTGATTATTTTAATACAGCACGTTCACCAACGTAATTACCTAATTCAGCTTAGAAACGTTCAATTTTGAACTCGTCTGCGCAATAATCTAAGTCTTTTTTTTATATGTATTATTATTATTATTATTATTATATGATATTAAAACAGTACAAATACAAAATAACATAACAACGTAAAAATTAAAATGAAAAAACAAAACAATTTAGAGTAACTCCATTGAATCAAACAGTGGGTCCCATGTACTTTTGAATCCATGTAGAGAATCTTTCTTAGAATAATCTAAGTCTTTGTTCATACGAGACCCGTATCCCGCACATGCGAGGCGCGACGACCACCGATTTTAACAAGATTATTTTAGTAACATTTTTATAGCGTTTCATAATATGAGTAAACGTAATTGAGTAACGTGTACAAAATATATCGATTCTTTTGTTTATGTTGTCTTTTAGGTTGCTTATTGTCAGTTGACATTCTGTAACTTGTTTGAGTTAGCGCAGGATGGGACCGCCATAAAAACCTTTGAATGAAGCAAATGAAAAAGCGTTCTGGCTGTCGCTATAGTTACCTGTTTGTTGATGAAATTTCTCAGCCTATTATTTCCCACATCTGGGTTTTGGTTCAGAGTCAAAGGAATGTCGAATCTCAGCATTAACGACTCGGGTAATTTCAGTTCATCCTTAAGATCACCGTCCTTGTAGTAGGTAATAACGGGATGTAGGAATGCCTGACAATCAGTAGCGTTCAGTTCGGGAAAGTGAGCAAACTCCATCGCGTGTTTGCCATCTTCTCCGAAGCTAGTGAGAAAAAGTATAGATTATTATAGATTATAGATAAATTATTTGACATTGTACCTGATAATATAGTAAACGCCGCAATGATAAAATGCTTAGGATCGCACGGTGTTACCTCTACATCATCAAAACAGCTATCAGAATTCTCAGCTTTAACAAAAATAGCATCTTATCAACGAAGAAGCAGTAAACAACAATTTGACAAAACAGTACGAAAGAATGTTACATTCGGTTTATACGCAAATCATTTGATATCGTCTGTCGAGGAATCACATCGTTTCGTGTTTAATATTCAGTGAAATAGTAAGAAGATCAAAATCAATTATAGCCTGACAAGTTGGCGTAGGTGGCGCCCTAGACTGCTGAGAACCCCAGCAGTCCAGGACGCCACCTACGCCAACTTGTCAGGCTACATCCATTACTACATTGATATCTTCTCTCTATTGATCGCTGCACTGATATATTCATGTAAAGGCAGTGTAAGCACGTTTTCATTCTATGTAACCAAGTAAAACATATAGGATATAAAGAAATAATTTCACTATAAAAAAACAGCGCAAAATGCATACTTTGTGCATTATCACGTCATGTCATAAAGTCTATTTACACTGTGTGCATTTTACTTACTCTTGAAATCCGTACGCCAGTACAATAACGAATACGTGCTTGTATTTAGCGAATCTTCCTTTAATGGCAGTTTCAAGTACATATGGTTTTGGGAAATCTTGGTAGAGTTCAGCTTTAATTTCTCCTTTCATGTTAGGGTCGATTTCGGGAATGGCTATCACGTGACACAACTCGTTATTCATTTGATATATACCATCACTGACACTTACGCGTTCTGAAACAAAATAATAAAAACTCGTTATTTAATATACTTTTACTCTTGTATTTAATTTCTTTAAAACGATTAAAGTTGTGTGAATTAAACATAAAACATTGTGATATAATTACCTAGGATCTTGTCAGAGAGTGTGTTAATTTCAAGCGGGTAAAGTTCGCGTGGATATGGGACTTCTTCGTAACGTTCTTCAAGGAACTTGTGCAGAGTACGTACGTTGTATCGGAACCCGTGAATAAACCCGGAAGCAGCTTTCCTGTCGCGGCATTGCATCACTGTGCCCATGAAATACATATTGTCGATGTTGGATTCCCACGTATTGGAGATAACTGGGAACTTGTCATCCTGTTTGGTTACTATGTGAGAATACAAATAAGAGGGAAAACACTGTAAAGAGTTTGTTTGTTTTTAGCATTGTCAGTTGGTTGTATTTTTTTCGTGCATTGAATCATTTGTTGCGAGTTAGTACGCAGTTCTACGTTTAATGATATTGAACATTTCTGACTATCATACTCTTAAACGTATGGTAGTAAGTAGTTGCATTGTTATAACCATCTTCCTATCTTACGTCAAAACGAGTTTTGCTGCATTGAAAATACGGAGACGGAGAACAAAATACTAGTACGGGTCATGTTTGTTAAAATCTACAACACAAATTTCACCACTATTAAGCGTTGTCTGTGTGAATAATAATGTATAAGTATTTTTTATGTTTCGATAATAGGATATAGCTCTTTACCTGGTTTGCAATTGTCGTCAAACATCGTTAAATCTACATAATTGAAGCCAGTGCAGCAGATGACGTGATCATATGGAGGTAGTTTTACTTTGACGTGGCCCTGACTTTCCCGCCAATGTGGAACAATGTCGTCAATAGTGCAAACGTAACCTTCATCTGTTTTCTCCACTTCTATTAAGTTCACAGCCTGGTAAACGTGCAGAGATTTCAACTGGTACATGTCAAGTACAGTATCGTTAACTGCTCTAAGATCACCTGTGAAAAGAAGTCATATATGGAATGTTTAATTAATATACATACCAATCTGATTAAAATCTGATGTAGTGTACGGGCTTTAATTATTTTGGCTATAAACTTATTTTAATTTTATTTTTTATCACTTTTGTTATTAATGCACTTTTATTTTATTTTATTTTATTATTTTACTTTGATTTTGATTTTGTGATTTTTTTAATTCCGCCCTACCTACATGTAGGTAGGGCAGAATTAAAAAAAAATCACAAAATCAAAATCAAAGTAAAATAATAAAATAAAAGGGCATTAATAACAAAAGTAATAAAAAATAAAATTATAGCCACAATAATTAAAGCCCGTACACTACATCAGATTTTAATCAGATTGTATACATACTAAATGATGCAAGAGTACATTTCATATATGGAACCTAGAATTAGTATATTACACCGAATATAGAATGTTGTATAAATATGCATTAACTATCGAGTGTTGAATTTAAATGTCTCCGAATATGGAGAGCTGAATTTGAAAAGTGCCTCGAGTAAAATGTCGTGTGAAATAATGTTAGAATTAGAATTATCGCCAACTTGTTACTTACCTACAAAGTGAGTGTCCCAAGCATGCTTTACTTTCCGATCTCCAAATATATGTATTATACTAGCTGCTCCAGCGAGGTGGTTAGCAACTTCGAAAGCACTGTTGCCATTACCGAGAATCAATACTTTCTTCCCATTGTATTTCTCGGTGTCAAGACTGTGGTTACAGTACGTCTCCATAAGCTCGTGACCTTTGATTTTCTTGGGAACTTTCTCGTCACGTGCACCAGTAGCCATTAACAGAACTTTGCATCGGTACTCGCCTTTGGACGTTTGCAGAGAGAAATTTTCGCTGGATTTGGGTTGACTTTCCAGTTTCTTTATCTTCTGCACTCGGGTATTGTAATGAATGTTGAGGTTAAACTTCTTCGCGAAATCATTCATGTAGCGAACCAGATCATCAGCATTTGGGAACAGCTCTTTAGAGTATTTGGTAAAGAGGAGTTCGGGATCATCGCTTAGCAACGAGTTCCAGTCATGTCGCATGTTGTATTCCGGTTCTGGGAATGGGTTGAATCTTTTATTGATCGATATCAAAGTACGATGACGTGGGTGTTCTGCGAAGGACGAACCTGGTAAATCATTCATTTCCAGGATTGCGTAACTACGCTTTTTCTTCTCCAGGAAGTAACCCATCTGACATCCACCTGGACCTGCACCAACAATGATGTAGTCGTACTGACCTGAGAAAAAAAAATGAAAAAAAAGGCGAAATTTAGTCTACTGTATATGAGTGTGTTTATCATTGCAAGTTGTGAGCTGAACCCTGTAATCACACGAAGCCGAAAATATATAATATTGAAAGATTAGGCAAGTAATTGCATTGTACAACACTGCAGTTGATTCACATTTACAAAGAGGGTCTCTTCATTGCTATGATACAACATTAGTCAGTCAACATGTGATGATAAAAAGAGCTTGTTCGATTACGTTTGGTTTGATGTTATTTTTATTTCGTTCATCGCTGTGATTTGTTTTAATTCTGATTACTTTATACATGTATTAATTAAAGAATATCGATTTAATTGCAAGAGACTTGATTTGTTCGCTTTACTGCCACATTTACGGTATAGGCTACAATCTTTGTGAAAGTGTTGCTAGTACCGTGTACACGTCTTGTTTTATGTCCCTTTGCATTGGTTTAACTACTGTGAACACGTTACGCAGAGTAAAGGGATTTTAAAATGACGTAAATAGTACGTTATAACACCGTCCATCACGGTGTTGAGGGACGGCGGTTATAGTTACGTCGGAGTAAAATATGAGAACACGTTACAACGGCATAAAGGGCGCAACTTTCATGGTATAGATATTTTTTTGATAAATCTTAGGACATATGTGCACGTGTGTTCGTTTAGCGAGCAGATGTAAGCTGTCTCGTTGCAGTTGTAGTGCTAAAGAGTCGACAATATTAAGCAATTATTTCATTCCGAAAACGAATTTAGTTTCTTGACCGGATTTCAGGCGTGCATGGATGGCTTGGATTGGATTAAAACTTGTTACATTGTCGTGGTATGGTTCTGATCAAAATTGGCAGACGAATGGCCATTTTTATTTTCAAAAAGCTATTGAGCCAAATTAAACCACATATCGTTGACTAAAAAGAAACTGAAACGTATTTTTCTCTTTCTCCAAATTAAAAAAAAAATGGGAAAAATGTCACGTAGAAGACGTTGAGATCCAGCTACTATTAGACTATTAGGTATAGGAAGAATATTCCCGATATGAAATGCAACCACTGTATTTTACTGTAGGACGGCCATAAACTGAACAGACGGAAAAAAAATATCTGGAAAATTACACTTACCGGGCATCTTCTTATTCTCGGAAGCCATGACTGTGTGAAGCTATAAATGCTTTGGTAGATCAGAGAGACTGTGGATAGACCAAAGAATACTGTTATCTTACCACTGAGATGAACTCTTTTATAGGCGTACAGGTTTCCCGTCAATCACGATCAAATACGTTTAGCCTCGGCTGATCACGTTCAATCACCTGCCCCGAAAGTGTGAACTCGCGTGATCTAAAACCAACAGGAAATCACGCGAACATGTGTGACCACGTGGTGTTGAAAGGAATAAAAATAAACACAAAATATTCCTACAAAGATTAAAATTTGCATAAAAACGAGAGTTGTAAATCTATAACGTAAACACCAAATCAACTGCTGGTAACTGCATGGAGTTCCATGCTTGGTTATTCAAGAGCACCGTGGGAGGGAGACCGAACAAGACAGATACATTTGATACTGTGGTCTGTCAAGATGTAAAAATAAATAATGTTGTCACGTAACTAACGTGTAACTGGTCGCAGTGTAATATTTCTTTTCCTAAAGGGTCAATTTGAAATCATAGGGGATAGCTGTACATTTCTTTTCTTCATTTTTTTCCTGTAACAACTGACATGCATTTTTCTCTTGCGGTGTCTAGCTTGCTTTTTTTTGTAAATCTTCCAATGATTTAATTAAATGCCTCATGATGCGCCGTGGACGGAAAACAAACATGCTTATAAACAGGTAGTATATGTTAGTTTATTTACCGTCACTGTTACGTAATAGTGATTGACAAGAGTTTATTCACGTACGCGCATATAATAAATATAAACAAGGTAGGTAAGCTTCGTCCATTTCTTACACATACTTGACAAGTGCCTGTGAATAGGACAAGATGGTAGCCGAATTTAGCATGGGGGGGGGGGCAAGGGTTATTTTCGTTCAACGTAATTGCAATATTTTTTTGTTCGTACTACGTAAATTGAAAAAATAAATTCCGTAATTCTGTAATCACAGGCTAGACGTACAACGTAATCGATCAAATATTTTTTTCGTACACTGTAAAAATGTGTCATTTTTCTCGTACGTACAAAAATTCACATCCAAATAAAAAAATCGTAAAGAATAATCCAGGGAAATTACATTTTAGAAACTGTAAAACGACTAGATGACACAATTCACTACAAAATTGAATGTCAAGACGTAAAAGACCCTCTAGCCGAATGAAGAGCATTACGAGGGTAATATGCGCATGCGTCTCTTCACACGGCGCAGCAATGGAGAATTTGAGTCCGAGAGCTCTTCCATTTGTTAACACTGTAAACTGTAAAAACGTCTTTTTTTCTTCGTAAATTGTGAAAAGCCCTTTTTATTTCCCGTAAAACCGTACCAGCTACCCCCCTTGTCTCCCCTCTAGCATGCCTATCCGGTCCAAGCTAGTAACGTCGTGGCGGGGTATTCCGGGAACCAGAGCCTGTCGGGAACTATGTTTTGGGGCTGTGAAAGTGGAACACGCAACGAGTCAAACATATATTTACTTGGAACCGTTCACCATCTAGTAGTTCCAAAATGGCAGTCTCTCTGCGGTCTTGTGTAAATCTCAGACTAGTAATACTATATTACTAGTCTCAGTGTAAATCAACTGGTGCGTGAAAACCAGATTGGTAGCATCATGGAACTATAATCATGGTTTATAGTTCCATGGTAGCATGAAAAGAAAGGGATTCGAATACACGTCTTAAAGTCATTGCTGATATACATACAGTACACCAAGAAAGAATAGAACGCCAATATTGCTAACAAAGTGTTGCCACAGGAAGCAATGGTTACATTGTGAGCAATATATACAAGTACAAGTAAACAGTGACTCGGACTACAATATTATTGGTCCATTCTTTCTCGTGGTCACAGTAAGTCTTAGTTCAAGAAAAACCCACAATTCAAATTTAGAATTCCCCCCATCCCTGTGTAAACGAACATCCCAACGAACATACATACACCACAATCTCCTATTTCAACCTTTTTTCCGTTAGTGCTAGACTTAGCAGGTAAACATATGCACCCAAAAAGTACATGCCCTACTTTTAATTATGTTATGTGACGAAACAGACAGTATTTACGCAATAATGGATCAACGCCAACCTGAAATGTTTTAATTTCAGCACCATGTTTGTTCTAACATAGAGCAGCTGGGCACATGCAATTATTACAAGCAGCTCTGGTCTGCATTCAAGGTTATGCAATATCTTTGTTTATCTGGTGTTGTATTTAAATAAGCATCTGTGTATTCATTTCAAAGGATGTTTGCACCAGTTGTTGACGGCGGGAACATAAGCATGAGTTTACATAGTAGATGAAGACAGAGTTTTGAAATTGAAATTACCCATGAGCACTTAGTTTAATCTCTGAGAGTTGGCGGCTTAGGTGTTTTTCGTCTTTAGAATATTACTCTTTTCTCACTTTAGTTGGTCCAGTCGCTTCTTATTTATTATCCATCGGTGTATGCTTTTACAGATTATGTTTCTAGATTTATGTATGACTCACAATTTAGTGATTGTATCTCCCGGAGAGGACAAAAATGGCCATTCACAACAACAACAACAACAACCCCCCCCCAAAAAAAAGCAGCAAAAAACAAAATTTAGCATAACAGTAAAATAGGGCTATATTCATGAATTTTCACAGGGGAAAATGCAGAAAAATTTGAAATGTCTACTGTGAAAAACAAGCTGCTTGGGTAAAATCTATAGTAGACCATGGGTGGACCATGAACGTACTACGTTTTTTTTTACTGTTTTCATGCTGCCGATACAAAGGTTGAATAAACATTATTATTATTATTATTACGTCATATGGTGGAATAAGCCCTGGTTTGTTTGGCTGTCAATTTCACACCTATTACATTAAGACCAAACATAAACAAACTCGATGTCTAACACCTTGCCAAATAACAAACGGAAATGTATTGTACCGTGTATTTATTCATTTTGTTGCCTTATTTGTGCATGCGGGAGTTGGATTACGTTTTTGAAAAAAAAACTATACCGAAAACAAGTGACAGCCTTGCAGTTTTTCTTGTTTTTTTTGTGGTGAAACAGTCATTTCTACGAATTTGCTTTCTACATGTGTGTATGTTGTAAAAGTGTCTCACTTCACACGCAGGCCCAAAACATATGTTTTTTGGGACGTGAACGTTACTGGTACACCAGACTACAATATGCTATTTCGGTGCACGGTGAAAAAAAGTCACAGGAAAAAAAACAGTAAAAAAAGCCACACACAAGTATTTTACAGTAATAGTAGTATTTCATCGCTACAAAAACATTCGTCCCGTGCATTTGTCTGAGATAAAAAGTTCATATACCCACAATGCAAGTAATGAATCACAACATGGAACTATAGTTCCATGATCACAACAAAATGGTGTAAAGTTTATCGAAAACGGGATAAAAGTAATGTATAACTTGGCGTAGCATATGATGACTGGTGCGCATCCAAAATATTGGAACACTCTAGTAAGTCAAATGCATAGAAACACTGAGAAAATCACGGGTAATAACGTCACATGTAGTGACGCAGCGAGAACAGTGTTTATCAGCATTAATTATCGCCGACTGTAGATTTTTAAAGAATTACACATTAATTTGAATTTACTAGCTTACTTTGTGAGATGTATTTTATGTGGCTTCCTTACTTCCACTTTTTACCGTGCCTTTATTCAGTATTTCCTATGTCTTTTTTTTCTGTGAATTTTTCTTGAGAATTTTGCCCCATACATTCGCTATTTCTACACAAAGTCCCTGTGTTCTACCTCAGACAATCAATTTATTGATTGTTATCAGTGTTTTCACGCATGCGCTAAAAAACCGGGTTGGAGGCCAGCTTTATAGTGAAGCTGGCGTAGTTATCGGCCGCCATGTTTCTCTAAAATACTTCAAATGAACAGAACTCTAGCGCGAGGCACATGTGATACTGGGAGGATTAATTTAATTGCCTTCCAAATACCATACTAGCTCCATGCAAATACCAACCAATGCGTTGCTTTGCAATGCTTATGTTGGTCGTCTAATTGACACGCCTCATATGAGACTTGTGAAAGTAATTGTAATTTTCATATTTAACCACCAGTGGTGACTCAGTATGTGACCACACTGTAATTCACAGACCATGAATGTGATCGACGAGCATTTTCAAACCGTTTGTGGAGGGACTGTAGTAACCGTGGTTCGGGGGGGGGGGGTCTGCACTTGTATAATTTCACAAAAATAAGTACTTAGTACGTGTTTAGGGGCGTTTTTGAAAGCTATACAACAGCATGGGTACCAGTTCTGACTTGGAGTACCCCCTCCCACCGGGCGCATGCCCCCACGTTGCAAAGAAGCTCGTCTGTGTTTTCTTTCCTGTAATTCATTAAACCACAGTCCCTTTGTGGAGGGAGTGTGATTAAACAGTGCCCTGAGTGGTGTTTATTTCACGTCTTATGCAAAGTAGGCATTTTGAAAACGATGTGGGCTGGACGCCGGAAAATTCGAAACTTTGAAACTCATTTTCCCGGCAAAAGTAAATGGTCTAGCTGTCAAATTCACTACTATTTTTATTTATGGCTTCCCTGAACATTCATGGCGCCACTCACGTTTAAAAAATAGAAAATGTAATGCAATGAATCACTGTTTCTCGTGTTTTTGTAGAGCTTTTAGACACCGTTGTTGCTGTGGGCGAGGGCACGGTTATCGTTTTTAGTAACCGTGGTGAGGGCGACTTCATTTGAATTGAGACTCCGCCCGCGCCTGTTTATATACCATGTCGGTCTTTAACATCATCCGGGTAGTGGGGGTTGGGGGTTGGCACGAGAGGGCGCCGTCCAAACTGGATGGAACTTTTGAAGTCAGTCGTCTGTAGGCCATCGTGGAAGCAACAACGACTACTTCACAAAATAATCCTCAGCGACACATTATGCAGAATTAGTTACCCTAATTGAATTATTGGATGCTACATTCAATATTGAGAAATACCTGACATCCCATAAACCACGTTTTGATTTGTTCATTTAACGTTGAGGCTTTTTTTATTCAAGTGAACACAGCGGTAAAACGTAATCGGAGCCTGGTACATATCCAACGCGTCCAACCATTGCATATATTGGAAAATGCTCAAATTAGAAATCAAATACTAATATACTAGTAGCCAATATTGCTGCCCTCTCGAACATCGTAAAATACCACTATCGCGTTCACTAATTTTACATTCTGTAAAATTGCATAATCACGAATCGTAAAACATTATGAACATACCCTTTGCGCCCCAAATGTGCGCCATCCATTGCCTGTGTGTGTGTGTGGGGGGGGGGGTCTACTCTCCTGGATTTTGGGAGATAGTGCTCCGCAGAAAACTGTACCCCAAGATATCGACAATGAGGGTGCTTCTGGCTAAAACAAACAATGAGGGCGCTTTTTGCTAAAACAAATTGCGATTTTTGCGAAAACAAATACATAAATTTTGCTTCAATGACCGAGAAATTGGGGTAAAATAATCGGTTCGACCATGAGAACGGGGATTAAAACAGCATATAATTCAACTATGTGCTTACCCTGGGATTCTTTGTGTTTAGTAGCAAAATTGTTACCTGATCACTGCGAAGAAAATGCAACACATTTACGAGAAAGCACATGGTTCATAATGTAACACGATTTTACAGAATGCAAAATTATAATTAGTAGACAAGGTATTTTGTATCGTCCCTTGTTATATATACAGTGCAGACTGATCAACCGGAGACAAGTATTGATTTTCGGGGTTTCGGGGCGTGGATACTTAAATTTAAATGGCATGTGCTTGCTTTACATTACCAAGCAAGCTGTTTTAAATATTTAATTTCCATTATTGTGAGCAAGACTAAGGTCCTGTAGCGGGACATAGTCGTCCATATATTGTCACGAATAGATCGTCAGGCCCCTGTGGGGAAAAAAAACGCTCTAACGTAAAATGAACAAATTAAAAATTGAATTATGGGATGTCAGTTTTTCATTGCTCTGAAATTAATTGATGCAAATGAATCTAAGTGTGTTATGCATTCCAAAGCATCACATAACGCAGTGAACATTTGAAAGTGTTATATTGCGTAAACAGAAACGTTCAAGATTATCACCGTTACTCAAAACCAATAATCAACAACACTACCAAAAACTATCTGAGAAGCACACAAACCAGGATTACTAGAATAGAAGGTTTCTATTGAGATTTTGTGATAATAACTCAATTCTGAAATCTAAATTATCACGACTAAGCGAGGAGGGAAAACGTTATGTTTGGATGGATTTATGTATACTAAGAAGAGAGAATCGACCTTACTCAGCTCATTAATTTTTATAAACAAACCTATACCACCAACACTTATTTTTATGAAATCAACAGGTGTAAATTTTACAATGAAGGAAAATCATTATGTCCATCACGTATATTAACAATATAAGTGATAAAATGTAGCTTTCTTATATGTTACCATGGTTACCACCTCTGTTTGCCTGATCTGATTTCACTAATGTCGGCAACATTACTTGTAACGCTAATTACAAGTACTGAAGATCGTGTTTTTTTACAGAGGAGAGCCACGGGCTGAAACGTCCGTTCCGGTCGAAACTCTTGGCCAAAACGTCCTTCCACCGATATATGACAGGTGCCACATGTACTCAATCTTTTCGAAACACCTGACTTCAAGTCCGGTTTCAAGTACACCACGGGATCTTTTTCTTACCCATTTGACAGGACACTCGGGAGGGAGGGGTAACGGCCTGAAACGCCTGGTTATATTGGATAATTACCAAAGAATAATATTATCTCTGAGTGGTATCAACAAGGGAGAGATAATATTATCCCTGCGTGAATCGACAAGAGAGGGAGATAATATTTTTTTTAAATAATTTTTGGTCTAATTCTGCTGTTTTGATTATTTTAGCATATTCTGCTAGTAAAATAAAATATTCATGGTCATAATAATTCCATGTTGCTAGAAACATTGTTACTACCATTTGACCTACTACATATTACCTACTACCATTTTACCTACTACATATTACCTACTACCATTTACCTACTACATAATACCTACTACCATTTTACCTACTACATACTACCTACTACAATTTGCCCTACTACATACTACATACTACCTACTACCATTTCACCTACTACATACTACCTACTACCATTTCACCTACTACATACTACCTACTACCATTTTACCTACTACATATTACCTACTACATATTACCTACTACCATTTCACCTACTACATATTACCTACTACCATTTTACCTACTACATATTACCTACTACATTTGTACCATTTCACCTACTACCATTTCACCTACTACATACTACCTACTACCATTTCACCTACTACCATTTCACCTACTACCATTTCACCTACTACATACTACCTACTACCATTTGACCTACTACATAATACCTACTACCATTTTACCTACTACATATTACCTACTACCATTTTACCTACTACATAATACCTACTACCATTTTACCTACTACATACTACCTACTACAATTTGCCCTACTACATACTACATACTACCTACTACCATTTCACCTACTACATACTACCTACTACCATTTTACCTACTACATATTACCTACTACCATTTCACCTACTACATATTACCTACTACCATTTTACCTACTACATATTACCTACTGCCATTTGACCTACTACATACTACCTACTACATAATACCTACTACCATTTTACCTACTACATACTACCTACTACAATTTGCCCTACTACATATTACCTACTGCCATTTGACCTACTACATACTACCTACTACGTATTACCTACTACCATTTTACCTACTACCTACTACCTACTACCATTTCACATACTACATACTACCATTTTACCTACTACATACTACCTACTACCATTTCACATACTACCTACTACCATTTCACCTACTACATACTACCTACTACCATTTCACCTACTACCATTTCACCTACTACATACTACCTACTGCCATTTGACCTACTACATACTACCTACTACGTATTACCTACTACCATTTTACCTACTACCTACTACCTACTACCATTTCACATACTACATACTACCTACTACCATTTTACCTACTACATACTACCTACTACCATTTCACCTACTACATACTACCTACTACCATTTGCTATATATTACGTCATTAAGTTTTCCAGTACTATAGACTCTAATAGAAGATCTAAAATTTACCACGTGTACTGCGTCACCGTGTGCACTGCGTGTACTGCGTCACCACGTGCACTGCGTACACTGCGTCATCACGTGCACTGCGTGTACAACGTCATCAAGTTGCGTCACCGCGTGTACTATGTCACCACGTGCACTGCGTCATCACGTGCACTGCGTCACCACGTTCACTGCGTCATCACGTACACTGCGTTAGCACGTGCACTGCGTCACCACGTGCACTGCGTCACCACGTGCACTGCGTCACCACGTGCACTGCTGGCACACTGGTTGCAACGATAACATACTATAAAACCAGATTTTGACATATTAATTGGTTGGAAAGTCAATGTCTATAAAATTACAATTATCTGTAAATTTAATTTAATTATCGTAAATAGTTTATGAACAAAATCGTAAACATCAATTTATGCTCTAATTTCTAAAAACACACACACCCACACACACGAAAGTCTTTACGTGATCTGTGTTTTACCTTACACATATTAGTTATGTAAATCAGTTTGTGCGAGGCTCTTCACAAAGTTTGCAAACTAGCTATTTGTGTTGACTTATTAAGTAAGAACAGAAAATCATAGAACATGAAGTGCATTTCAAATCAATTGTCAGCGAATTTGCATAAGGGGGACAAGCAATAATAAAACTGTAAAATGAAACCTAAAAGAAACCAATTAAAATGGTTAACCTCTGCGATTACCCATAGTTGCACGCCAGGTCAATGACCTCAGCATTTTTATTGAAGTCTTGCGTGAGTAGCTTTTTAGGGCAAACACGTATCCACGCATACGGTTATAACATTTGTTACAGAAAATAAGAGAATTTGGAAATTATGCGTCATAAAACAATGGGACGAAACTCCCGGGTGATTGACCAGAATCAACCAAATTCATCAGACTTATCACACGGCGCGATTGGTTAAGCGGCGGCGCTCACCACTTCGGAAATGAAAGCTCGTGTCAAAGTTCACCAAAAGTTGTGTCACCTGATTCATATTATGGACAATTCTGCATTCCGTTTCCTGTTTATTTGAGGCTACCGTTGCTACGTAGCTACAGTCATTTCTCACGTTAGTGCCTTTAATATTTTATATTCAAGTGTCATATTCGCCTAACAGTTTGTTACTTTCTATGACCTATGACAAGATTTGACAATTACGTGCACCAAGGACTGACTATATGTCACAGTTTGGGAGGATTCCATTCGGTCGTAGTGTGTGCGCAATATAACGCAGTGAGTTTTAATATACGCCCTACGATATGAACATTGATTTCTAAAACTTTATGATTTACATAACAATGAGACTCCCTTACTATTAGCACACATTACTTATGTAATTGTCTTAGGGAAGATGTCAGCTGTGGGTATTGTATTATGGATATGTGAGAAAACATTTTCAATGTAGTTTACACTTGAATCAAAGTTATCTCCAATCCACCAAACCCACTCACAACACGCGGGTTTAAGACGCGGGTGAGTGTTTTAAAACAGTGTTGTGCATAATTTGCCCAATTCCTCATCGCCAGGGGCAAGTACATAATCCAAATCGTGCAACAAAACCAGAAAATAGAAAGAGTTGAGACCCCCACTCCTAACCTGAACCATGACACTATATATATATATATATATATATGTGTGTGTTCAGTGTTAGGAATCGAGTTATGTATGTGGGCCCCAAGAAACTATCGCCAAGCATGGCTGCACTTGAAACATGAGAATAGCAAGTTTGGATCTAATGCATTAATTATTCACTTTTTTTTTAATTTCGCTAATTTCGTTAAGTTGCTACATTGAATCAACTTGTATATTCACAATAAATGTTTTCCTATCAAGTTAATGTACTTACACCAAGTGAAAAAATCAGAATGGTGAATCTTAATGAAAGTAAAAATATTAAACGATTTCACGGTAGTTCTATATATAATTTATATAATTAACAAGACACTTCGCGGTGAGCATCTTTTGCGGTCAGTAATATTTACGAACATTTTTGTTGGCGATCCGCTCCACTAGGATTGCCCTTAAAATCAATTTTGTGTGTCTGTGTGTGTGATTTCCAGTGTTTTCACGTATTAATTCTTCTGTGATTTTTTGGGCTTGGCCTATTTCCCTCAAACTTGGCAGGCAGTTCACACGTTGCAATAGTAACAGCCAAAAAACTGTTTGTTTTTTTGGATAGCTTCGTGCCAAATGTATCTCCTCCTACAAGTTTAGGATAAAACTCCTCAGACATAGCTCCTTATACTCAGCTTGAGTGTGGGCACGAAGTTACTATTTAAATTTTTGATATCTTTCTTCATTACTGAGAAATTTGACTCTTCTGTGATTTTTTGGGCTGGGCCGATTTGGTTCAAACTTGGCAGGCTAGTCACACCTTCACTCTAGTTAGGTTGTAAAATCTGAAAACAAATTCTGGCCCACTGTTTCCATGGCAACAGCCAAACAACTGATATTTGTGAATACCTTCGCATTAAATGTGTCTCACCCTACAATATTAATACTGGTTTTATGTCTATTTTCATTACCGAGAAACTTAGTTAGGGTAACTTTTCACCAGCGGCTTTTAACTGCTCTGTGTTTTTTTGGCTTGGCTGATTTTGTTCATACTTGACAGGCTGGTCGTAGCGTCACTAATTGAAAAAAAAATTCTCGCTCACCGCTGCCATGGCAACAGCCAAAAACTAACTTTTAAATACTTTCGCCCCAAATTTATTACCTTCTACCAGTCTTGTAATGGCAGTATTCATATAATCATGTTTTGTTTTGGCTACATTGCACACTGGTAAGAGATCACCGGCGCACTGTATCGTAATCCCAACGCAATTTTGAACTATGAATGAACTGTAGATGCTGCCTTCAATCTAGAAAATACTATCGCAAAACGGTTGGAAATAATAAATTTAAGAGCAGAATACGTCCTAGCAATAAAATAAAGTGACTTTTAAAGACTGGACGTTTTTTTTTTTGCGAACTTCGTATACGGGCCCGGTTTTAGTTATAAACCGACGTTAGCACGGCAACAGCCGAAAACATGAGCTTGCTTGGTTTTGAGCGGAGCGGATCGCTAACCAGCCTACCGGCTTGTTTTATAAACTGGCTTGGCAATTCCCACCACCAATCAGACCATGTCACAGCATTTCGGCTACTTTTCCAACAAATCCAAAATCACTCGATAATTTTGTTTACTTTACATTTGTACTATGATTACATTTTAGATTACGATAATTGTAATGCATACATGTACACTCACAAAAATACCCCCAAAATAAAAGAAATTATGATATAGCCTTGACAAAAAGGCATTATTTTACCTTGACATAATATTGCATTTTTTTTCTACCTGTGTAACTTCATGTGGAAATCCTGATGTGATTTAAAGTTCAGTTCACAACTAACGGTTTTGCAATATTAGAGGCTGTGAACTTGTCCATGGAGGCTGCAAATTAATAAATATTGTATTCACTGACATTTATTTTGTATTTGCAATGAGTTCCACAGTATCTTTTTCTTACTGGTGTGGCTACAGTGACTGTGTAGTGTTTTTGTTTTGTTGATTGTTGTCAGTTGTTTGTTTTGTGTTCTTGGAATTTTGTACAAAAATCAACAACGGTTAAATAGGTATGTTATTTCCATTTTGCAGTATATCGTAGACAGTACTTGTATACTTTGTTATCCAGCATATATATCAGATTGTTCGGAAGCATGGGATTGTAAATGTAAATTTCGTTCCTTAATCTTGTAAGATGACGCTGTCTCCGGGGCCTTCAGAGTCCCATGTTGACTATATCCCGGCCCGTTTACTTACTTGTTGTCAGTGTCTGTGAGTGGTATATACAAAATACGACCAAGTAAACGTCAGAATATTAATACAGTCAAACTGACTTGTGTGCATTAGATATTATTTAATACCAGTAGACCCGGATTAAAAATAGTACTTTTATTTTAGGTTCATGTATTTGTTTATCTGATACTTGAATGTGTTTTTATTGGCTTTCACATTGAAGTAATATGTATTTTTGTAATTTAGTTTCTGTTTATCTTTATGTTTCAAACTAGGTGTATTCCTATGTGAAAGTCATATCAGGTCAGTACTCGGGCATTCATATTTTGAGTATGGCGGGTGAGTGTCAGAGGGTGTTAAATGAAGGATGTAGCGGACAGGGTGCCTAAACATAGCATCCATGACTGAGCAAGTGGTTACAAGTCATGTTCTTCATGCTTCTGTTCTGAATGTAGCCTCATGAACCCCATTTTATCTGACAAGATCTACTTTTATCAGGTGTCTATTGAGAGAATTATGACTACACATACAAAATTTAACAGAAGTAAGAGTCACTCGAAAGGGAAACGAATGCTTTTTGCAGAGACTATTGATATGCAAACTATGCAGTCAGGGTAGTAGACAAAAAAGAGGGGTTAAAGCCAGACAAAACTAAAGACAACAGCCACTTAAGGAGGAAGTAGCCATGCTTGAACAGGTGAGGGAACTTACGATCGAGGTCTTTGAAGAGTAGCTATCACCTACAGTTCCACGTTTTGATGTCACTGTAAATAAATTCACACCTGCCACTCGCCTTTGTGTGTATTTATTATTGGATCACCATGTTTCTGCTGTGCATGTGGAACCAGTTATCTAATCAATGCTTGATTGATTGAAGGTAGTTGGCAAAGGACCAATCGTGTTCAACAGTCGACTGGAACATTGAGAGGGGTATCTTGAGCCAATCCCAGAATGTCGAGGATTTCAGTGGCTGTACTCATACCACTCTCCACTGATGAAGCTAGCAAACATGGTAAACAATATCGTGCCAATGCAGCAAGAGACAATGAAGGCCCTTATTGTGTTCTAGGTGTACAAAACCTAGCCACAAACCATAGTAGTATACAACTTGTTGTTATCCCGAATTACCATCTATTAGACACAAACTGCTATGAATCAGCTGAACAATTTCTCTTGCGTGCTGTATACGTGGCTGAGACATCATACCCGATTGGTTTGTACAGTGTGTAAAGCTTTCACCAAGAGATGGAATGCGAGGAATGAATGTCATGATTCATCTTTCACATTTTAAAACCGATTCTGCAAGACAGCCATCTCGAAAATCTACCTCTGTCACCCTATCATGGCAACTGTTTCAACATTATATTTAGCAATGAGCAGATAGTCTACATTCTGAGTAAGATGGATCTTACTTGTAGGCGACTTTTGAAAACAAGGCACTTATCTTATCCCATATTTGCCACCACACTATGGTGGCAGATAATCGAATCTGTGGCTATCCACATCTTTATATCTATGACCACTTGATTTCTCCATCTGTGTTATTATGCAAATCTTGTTTCCTGCACTAACCAAACTTATTGAGCATGAATTCAAGTTGTCCTTCATGGATCCAATTAGTGTTGAAGAATTGACTGCCAATGTCAAATGACTGGTACAGTCGGCTTGCCCGTACGAGGGAGTAGTTCTCTTGGTGGGAAAGAAGGTGAAGTACCGAATCATGGGTGACATAAATTCAGTGTTCTTTAAAATTGGAATACCATAACCGCACCTTGGCCCAGTTATTCGCTTATATGTTGTATGGTAAATACACAATTGATGGTTTTCAAAGCTGGTGTATAAATATAAAAACCCACCGTCCTATATAGAGAACACTGGAGTTGTGTAATTGGATCCTTTCACTGTAGTATGCAAATTTATAATTTTACCAATTGATAGTACATGTCCATCGTATCTCTCAATGCCACGACTATTATGTTTGTAATCATTAATGTGCTACTAAGTTATTTAATCTTATTAGTATTGTTTCCATAACACAATTGACTCCAAGTTATGCATAATATATTTCAGTTGTATTTAAACTTTCCAAGTATATGATACAACAATGATTACAAATTATTATGTTTTTGGCTACATCACTACGATATATTAAAAGTCTATGTCCTGCCCTGACTTATCAACACTATACATTGTGATAACACCGGATGTTCTCATTCCTGCTATCACGAACATGCCAGTAAAGTAATTGAACTTCATGGTCAAGTTCTTCCCAAGTAAGTGTAAACTTACAAAGACACACTCCGTAGTTCATTTATCATTACATATCTACGATTTATTGTGTATATATTGGTCAGAACATGGTACCTCACAGTTTGGCAAAATGTGATTGCAACTTCAATGATCCGTGTGAATATTCTGCTTGCAACGTTGATACTGATAAGAATACTAATCTAAATTTTCCATTTCAGGTACCAGGGTATCCATAGTGATACAATATCACCTATGAAGATGTCACAGAAGAAGGTTTCCCTATTGTTTACACTTATAAGATGTTAGATAATAATGAAACAGAAGATCTTCAAATTATTATTTAATTACCAGACCACGGTTCAGGTAGGAAGTGTTTCTCATTACGTATGCCGAGCACACGCAAGCAAAACGGTCCTTCAGGGCCACACCATCCTCCTAAACTTAAACTACCGCTAATAAGAAACATTCTAGATACATACAAGTGCTGAAATCCTTTGAATGGCAATGACAACGTTTGTAAGTTTTCGCCTATTTAATTATTTGTAGTAATGGGTACTAAATATACACAGATGAATAGAAATATGTGAAATTTTGCACAAAGTATTGTCCAAAGCCAAAGTTAAAGGGATGGGAGCTGCATTTTCAGTGAATCTATTTGAATATTGAAATGCCAATTACCATGGTAATACAAAATGAATAAACACCTGCTCATACTCCATTTGTTTATATGTTTAGGATAATAGCCTGTAAATTACTAGAAAAGTTACAAAAATGCAGACTCTGTGCCTTTAATATTATTTGTGGGATCTAGATGTGAAAGTAATAGCAATGCGTCCGGAAGGGGACCAACGAAAAAAGGATAGGTGTACAAGTCAAAAAGTATTGTATGTGTGTCACCGCTATGGTGATTGGAATAGCTGTCAATAGTGTCAGTAACAATTCAAAAAACTCTAGTGGACAGTTTAGTGGATTTAAATGAAAATGTGGTGATTCTACAGAATGTTTTCGTCTTAATTCAGCATTTAGACCTTTTAATTTACTGGATATTTGCTGGTGTATAATGCCGACAGTCAGACTCCAGGAATTACATACGCCAACTACAGTATCGTAATCTCAAAGTGAAGTGTAAACATGGTATAGGTGACGTGAAACATGTTAAAGATTTATGCAAATCTAGTATTTGTTCAGTTATAAAGGCTTTCTACATCCCATAAAAACACCAGGCGCCATGACAGAAGACTGTGGTCATACACGTAGCTTTGCTTTAAAGACGCGATCTGCAAGTTTGCATATTATCCAAGGGCATATAGTACAGCCACTATTCAGGTACAGATATTGTGTGTGGTGAGTGGTACATTTATTCGAACTAGTGTGGACACGGCAGATGGTTATAATATACAATTAACTACAAAGCTAACACTTTTCGTGTATTTGAATTGCCAGTATCATTATGGTTGGGTGAGTGTGTGGAGTGTGTAGACGTAACAAGTCAAAGTGTTTGAAATTAACCTCAGTTGACAGGAAAATACGTAACGAAAATAACCAAGATGTATTTAGTGTGACCACTAATGCCGTCACGTGGTACATCATAGATTTTGGCAACGTTTGCATTTATTTACTGTATTTATTTAATTTCCACAGAACTAGACGCGGAGAATGCTAGCATATATGTATATTCCTCTAGCACTGGCGTCAATGACAGTGTTGATAAACGCAGGTATGATATATTATCCAGACTTTACACACACTAGGTTCAATTGCACAATGTACAGTAATAACACCATATATAATCTGGGTTTAAGTATACTGTTTATTGTATGCTCTAACGCAGATACTAGACTTTGATACCATTAACCAATACTTAAATGGCCGTTTCTAACGACCTTGTGTTCTGTGCAATAAATGTTTACGTCGCTCACGGTTTCAAACTTACCTTCCTATATAATATTAAAATTTTTCTTTCGTGAGTAGTATACAAGGAAACATTAAAAAGAACAGTAAAACAATTGTATATCAACAAATCGCAGCATAATATGATAAGTCGGTGTTTTTCCTTTTTAACTATTATGCCAGCGTAATATTAGCACCAATTACATAAACAACAATGATAAATTATTCAGAACATCATGATAAAAAAAAACTGAATTGATAAGGAGCTGGACCGAATTATAATCCAAACACTAAAAGCTGCATATACCATCCGTGACTCGCATATATTTTTCATATTGGGATTATGTTGATGCAATGTATGTTTTTCTTCACATAGATGGGGGGCCTGATCGAATGTCAGAAGACTTTGAACCTTTCTGCTACTATGAACCAACTGACAATATTACAAATTACAAGGTTGGTACTGTCAAGACCGTCTTTCATGTGGCAATAGAGCAATAGCAATAAATCGGTTTCCGTGCCAAGAGGTGGGGGTGGGTGGTTGGTTGAATGGGTGTTATTTCTAGCTCGCGCAATTTGTTTGTTGGTTTCCCTGGTTCGCGGCGCACTGGTGAGTTATCGAACGATTATGGGGCGAAATCTCCCTCCCCCTACTTAGACGAAATTGGAACGTTTTTAAACCAGAGAGCGCAAGTTGCCAAGGTAACGGCGGAAATCAAAACTATAGCAAACGTTTGGGGTGTATACAAAACGAAGAACAAAGAACATGTCTTTTCACATTAGGAAAATATATTCTATAACTTGCCAACTACGTTAACTACCAATATTTTGTCTAATTTTGTTTTGTCTGTGTGATTTTGTCTAAACCTCTTACTGTCAGATATTGCCTTTTAAAAAATAATGTTCTATGGGTATTTGACACACTTTATGTGTGAAAATAGTTTGAAACTCTTACGTTTCATAACAGCATAAGACCACATGATACAAGCCAAGAATTTCTGATGATAAGTTGTAATGGTAGCCAACAACCTTAACACTGATAGCACTAAACTGGCTCCGACTCAGCAGGGCGTGGTTTCCCCTGCTGCCCAGTCTCCTGGTCGACCACGATCAGTTGTTGTTGTCTGGTCTAATGACATCGACAAAACTCGCTGTGCTCGCTAACAAACCCACAATACACTAACATCAGTGTATCAGCCAAGCAATGTGTCAGCAAATAAACTATTCCCGATTCCCGAATTACCGTCAGACGCGATGTAATAACATTTGCGCATGCTTAACCTAGTATCTAGTAACAGGCGAGGTAGGACAAAAATACCAAAGTCAAAAGAACACCCGGGAAATGTCGGCGGCATATTTGAAACAGTTTTTTTTTAAAGATAGTGGAGTGAGTGTGTCTGGGTACAAACGAGAACAACAAGTAGAACTATTCAAGACAGCTGAGAAACGTGGATTTCCAGTTGAAAAAGATTATTTTTCAGAGAAAATGAACTGAAATAGAGATGGTACGTGTGTATTCGCAGAGTATATATGACCGTGACATAGTTTTTTAACTCCCAAAATACCCGCAAAAATTATTAAAATATTACGATATAGCCAAAGATAATTCACATGCTCATTATCCTAGCTTAGGCAGAATAGTGTGCAAATTTTCAGAGGCTGGTGCGAGTTAGTTGAAAGATGATGGCAGTCTTATTTCAGGGGAATTTTTACGTTGCGAGTTGGAAACATTGGTGTTCGATCAATCTGATTAAAATCTGATGTAGTGTACGGGCTTTAATTATTTTGGCTATAAAGTTATTTTAATTTTAATTTTTATTACTTTTGTTATTAATGCCTTTTTATTTTATTTTATTTTATTATTTTACTTTGATTTTGATTTTGTGATTTTTTTAATTCCGCCCTACCTACATCTGAGCCGATGCCTATGTAACGAGATTTCAACGAGACCCACTATCGACGATTTTAGTCAACGAATCACATACCTCCTTCTATAGCGCACATGATGACGTCACCGGGCGGAGTCGGGTGGCAAACACACTCAAATAAAATGGCGGATTATACCGACGTTAGCGACCGAGAATAACACGGCTTTTCGGTAAGTTTATCATAATGCAACAAAAGTCATTTTTATGTTAATATTGTGGCTCGAATGGTTCGACTTTAAATCGTTATTTTGCATAGTTATTCTGGGAGTGACGATTTTGTTTCCGCCGTTTCGACCGAACACCAGTGTCTTTTTCCAGTCGCCTGCCCTGGAGACGGGTGATGTTTTGTTGAAGATCGGGCCAACATCGTCTACGGTATTGAAACCGTAGCCGTAAATATTCATCAAATTGTATCATCATTTTGTACATTATACAATAACTCTTTATTAAAGTAATTGAGCTGATTTGGAATAAAATATTTTTTATTGGAACACATCGCAATTGATCAGGAAATATTTTTTTGCTCCAATTTTCTGCGTCGATGCCGTGGGCCGGTGACCGTCATACAATTTAAAATCAGTTTGCATTGTTTACTATAGCTGTTTACAGTGTTCTAATCATTACGATTTACTTATTTTTTTGCTTCCATTCTAGATAATTATGCTCAGTGATGTAAAATTGAAGCGATGACTGAATGAACGAACCTTGGCTGGTGAAGATGTATCTGGAAGTGTACACATTTGTTGGAAGTGAAAAAAATATTAAATGTAATGACAAAAATTGTAAAATGCTGTGGAATTTCTTTTGCAAATAAAAATATACTAGCAATTTTCTATTAATGGTTTATTCAAGTGGGCAAAATATAATGTACAGAAAGATTGCCCGTAGTATCGCTACACTGAAAAGTAAGCAACCGACAGCCTGTATAAAAGGGGGGCTGTGATTGGTTGTTACTTATGCGAGATTTGAACGGGACTTACATAGGCGTCGGATCAGATGTAGGTAGGGCAGAATTAAAAAAAAAATCACAAAATCAAAATCAAAGTAAAATAATAAAATAAAAGGGCATTAATAACAAAAGTAATAAAAAATAAAATTATAGCCACAATAATTAAAGCCCGTACACTACATCAGATTTTAATCAGATTGGTGTTCGATGTACTGCGAAATCTAACCCCAGGTCACGCAAGGGCTATCAATTCGGGAACCGGGAATTTTACAAGTCTATTATTCCAAAGTCATTGGTTCAAATACCGAGATTGGTGACTGACAAGGCGCCGCCATTCTTTCTATTACACTATCCCATTGCCTATTTTATCTTCATAATTACCTAGGTGGATCTCTTTGGATCAGTGGACACACACTCTTCCATAATTTATAAATTAATGGATCTAGCACTAGATCTGAATCTCAATACTATATTGAAGTTTTTTTTTCAGAAACAAGCAACCGAGGAATCAGTTGCTAGGCAGCCACCACCCTGGTTACTGTCAACTGGGCTAGATGTATTAAACAAATGCGTCCAAGTCTATAAAACATATACTGTACACTTTCCAGTCGTGACTGACACGCAAATTTATACTAGCTACTAATACATATTCATATTTAGGCGTGACCTTACTGTTTCCCCCTTAACAATTTTGAAATCTAAACACTCTGAAACACTATTTCCTCCATTTTGAGAGGCCAATTTTGCTGACAAAATAGGGTTTCAGCTTGATTGAGAGCGCCCCTCAACATCTTTCGAGCGCCTCCCCTCCGGTGCCGTCGCCACTGTGCGTGGAAAAATGCGTTGCATAGGGTTCTCATAACCGTGAACACTCCCATTATATGGGATTTCCCCCTCTTTTTCTATAGCGATGCGCCCTTTTTGACCCCCATTATCACCAAATATGAAGGTAAGACCCCGAACAGTGCCTCTACTGAGTGAGTAACATTGCCCCAGAGACGGCGGAACGAAATGTCGCAAGGGAGCGAGATCTGCTCACCAACCTTGCGCCGAAGGCGCGACCTTACTAGGGGGTCCGGGGACATGCACCCCTTAACAATTTTGAAATCTAGACCTTCTGAAACGCTATTTCCTGCATTTTGAGGGGCAAATTTTGCTGATACAAAAGGTGTCAGCTTGATTTTGGAGGGCCCCCAACTTTTTTCTGAGGGGCGATCAGGTTTCTAACTATAATTTAACTCTCGAACTCCATAAATATCCGGTTACACACAATTGAAAGTGCGTTCAACTAAGTTTTGCCGACAATACAACTTTAGTCATCGCACATTTATATTTTATATTTTAGGATTTCATATCTATTGATTACACTCGTCCGCTTTGTTCTGATGCCCTCATGTTTGCAGTCGTACCTGGCAATAAATGTGAGTAATCATGTATCATCATGTATTTTCTTACAGTAAATATAAACTGTAAAAAAAATATGAAATACATATTTGGGTTCTTGCGAGTTTCTGTCAAAATAATACTAGTATATATAACGATGCATAAACCCCAGTAATCCAAATAGGAATGATTTGGTATTTCCAAGATGGCGGATGAGCTACTAGACGAAGTGTATCGCGAGAAGGTTCTACTAATTGCAGGAAGGGGTATTAAAAATAATATCGTGCCGTATTTACAGTGAATACCGGCAATCGCCAATAGAAATACATGTACTAAGAAATTGCCCGGTGACGTTCCTGCTGAGACTTGTCACTCAAACAACTACTACTTCCTGTTTATTGGTGACCCGTTTCGCTCATGATTGGTTGATTGGTGTATGACGTAGTTTGAGTAACAAGTCTCAGCAGAAACGTCACCGGGCAATTTCCACGTAATGCCGCATGAGGGCGTTTACATGCTATAACGACATTCTAATAATCAATCGAACTATAGACCCTCAAGGGTCTATGATCGAACTGAGTTTTGACTCGACAATTCATTTTATTGATTGTTCGGTTTCACTTTCCGTTTTGGCTCCAAGTTACGTCATTACACCGTTAAGAACTTTGGGAAATATTGAAACGAGGGTGCTCACCCCAAGTTAAAAGTGAAATGAGCCTTGAAGGTAGGGATCCACATAATACCCCGATCGTCAATCTATGGCAGGGCTTCAGAAATTTGCCTGAAGTATGTATCAGAATAGGGATATTCACTACTCAGTGTTCATGTAAAAACGGCGTATTAGTTTGTTTCATACATTACAGGCAATGTGACACTATATGTACCGATTCCCGACAACGGTCTACCAGCAAGCCTTTTGAAACATTCTACTCTTACATGTACTGACGTCACCCATAGATCCTACCATGCTAACATTGAGTCGTCAGTGTTCGTTCCAGTCGAAAACTGGCCAGTATCCCCCGTGATACGGTACAATGAGTGGGGACTGTTGACTATCTCATTGGCTAGAGCGGTGCTGCAAGGTATTCCAAGCGGGGTGACGGAATTTGCCTGTTTTTACAGTTTCCCAGTCGCGTCCGGTGTTACGTTTAGGGGCACGTTGATATACCACAGTGACTTAAAAGGTAAGTATTTTGTTGTTGAAAAGTTAATAGTTCCCATTCAGAGGACAGACAACGACTTGTTATTCAAATTTATACACCGGTAGTATATCGTCGCTGTAAAATATGCAAGTCGTACGCCGATATTTGATATAAGATGTTTATTATGTCAGGCTGTGTAATTAATTAATAATGATAATTGTTTTTATTTATTCACGGCCAAATAACTCGAAACTTGGTAGGTAAGATTTTTATATGAACTACCGTTTAATTTCATTTTAAACTAAAAGTCTGAAAAAAATAAATAATTACCGATTGGACAACGGTCCAGTTATCGGAATACGAAAAGTGCACGTGTTTACAACACTGTGTAGTAGTTGAACTCATTCACATTGTCAACGTCTTAAAGGTTATAATTACATACATTAAGTTTATTCACATTTTAATCGACAAAGTCCAATTTTGATGATTAGCTCTAATTTGTGGTGATGAAAATTATTTTCATTTCGAAATATCCGTAAATATAATCTCGGCAGAAATCATGAAAATATGTAATTACTTTGTTAGTGTAAAAAGGTTGTTCAATGAGAAAGGATATTTAAAAATATTATAATAGATAATTACGTGATTATTATAGTTATGACATTTATTATTTGTTTGATCTATTTGTTCGCCCTATTTATTGATTTAACTTGTCGCTTACTACGACAAGTTATTTTCGAAAACTGTATTGGTGTGCGTATACTAAAAACGTAAGTCGACATAACTTGATGGACGAAACGTTTTGATGAATATATAAGAATCATTGATAGACATTTTCTGCTATTAAATATGTATTTATCCAAAGATGAAAACATGCATTTCCAATACTTAGTTCTTATGATGTATTAAACGAAATCGAAATGACTAATGAAGAGAAAGGTGAACTTTTATTGCGAACGAGTAGGACGTTATAGCGGTCAAGCGACGCTTCATGTAGCGGCCATCATATCCATCCTAGTCGTGAAACGAATGAGCAATACCGGGGACTATATATCATTTTCGTAATCACATTCCTTAAGCATAAACAAGTTTCTAGTAAGAATTGTTTCATTTATGTTGACTATATAGAGGCATTTTTGACTTTGGAGGAAATTTATTAATTAAAAAGCCGGTGTCGTCCACCTCGCATTTAAAGCCGAGTCGAATACCGCTTCTGCGAATCACCTTGCGCTCGATAGCTAAGGAATAAATTAATTTGAAAAATATTAATTAATATTTAACACAAGTCAGTTTATTTTAACTTAATGCATTTATTTACTAGGTAATATATAATACATCAAATTATCACACAGTTCTGTACGCTATTACCCCATTAGTGACTGCGGGTCGTAAAACATGTACTTGTCGGATTAATTGTACACACCAACATGTAAACTTTTATGTGCGATTTCAAGCAGTTATTATTTATAGGAAATTCTGGGCATACAAAATGATATATCCCTGAAAATACATTTATTTTTGTTGTTGCGTACTCCAAATTTTGAACATATTGCATTTTGCAATGCATATCACCATATATAGTATGGCGGCATTTTTGATATACCGAGTCTACGTATTGACATAGCTATATGACTATTCTCGATTTACTATATCATAACTTAAAATTAAGTAATTTGTTCATCGCTAGCAGATGGGTATATCTATCGACGTTGTTTAAAACGCTTGTTAATACATTGATTCGTTCGCAAAATAATTTAAAAGAATGCAGGTACTAGTAGTACCATTTTCATTTGGCATAGAACGTTAAATTGCAAAAGCGAGATAGGATATTACACTAACTATGAATTAACATTACTGAGATGTTCTGAAAATAACCATTTTGTTTAAAAAATGCAAATTAGTGTTTGAGTATGGCTATGTGTGTAGATAAACATATACTGGTAATTATTATGAATGACCTTTGTTATCAGGCCAATTTGTACTCAGTATCATGGAAGTTCAGTGTCTATATATCCATACTATGTAAAGACAAACCAGGCAATCTGATTGGTCTGTGCAAGCAGATTGGTTCTTTTCACATCATAGCTGACTATCACAAAATAAGCCAATATTTCAAGATATTTGTGGTTTTACACAATATTTTTCTTGCATTATTGTTATGAATTATATCAATTCGAATATAAATTACAGATGTCGGATAAAACACGTTTGTGATATAAATCGGCGTATATGTGAGACTCCATTTCAAATTCTCCCAACTTCAACTTCTCCGCGCTCATAAAATTGTGTTAACCATGTTTAGTGGCGATTCATCGCGGATTGTGTAATGACCATGGTTTGAATTGACTTCAGAATTAGTAATTATGGTACCAATGCGTCCACAAAACCGTAAATACCTTTATGACTCCAAAAATAAAGGTAATCGGTGTTCCTGAACGGTCTGCGATTATGCAAATGAACCAGAACGCTCTTAGTTTTTAGTCTTTAGAAGATGCGAAATGGATATACATAGAATATCAAATATACAATATCAGATCATATATATTACAATTATAATATTCATAGTTATATATTTCTTGTTTACATAGCCTGTCCACGTGGTACTTATGGCATTGAATGTAATAGCACATGTAATTGTCAGAATGGTGCTTCCTGTCACAGTTTTAATGGTGCGTGCTGGTGTGCTCCTGGTTGGAGAGGGGAAACTTGTGAGCAAAGTAAGTTACGCATCCACTTGTCATCTCTGGACGGTGCTTGGTGTGCGCATCGCATTTTAGACATAACCAGATTCTCCTTTTGCGCCAGTTATGTGCTTATTAATACATTCGTTTTTTTAACTAGTTTGGTATATTTTAGTTCACATTTTTCGCCATATTTGAATACTTTGGGGCTTTATGAAATAGATTTGCAGAAAATAACAGGCAGTTCGAGTCGAATTACAATTTTAAATTGAGAGAACTTCCGATTGTATATTAAAGAACGCTATTACACTGGAAAATGCACTTAAATAAATATTACCTTTTTCAAAAACATTAGGAATCAAACCAATACTAATAAATGATTTTTCACACTATATCATCAAGCAGCACTTTGATATGGAAACATATGGACAAATTCTGGCTGCAGTGTTGTTTCTCAAAAAAAAAAATAGTCAAGTGCCCCCATATTTTCGATATCCTGATAGCATTAACCTCTAGTAATGAAACATGACAAAATATCATATTCAATTCGGCGCAAACATCCTTTCATGGAAGGACAATACTAGTGTAATAAATCAATTATTTGTAATCAAATTTGGCGCGCTTAAGGTAGAAGCCTACTCATAATTTTTGACAAAATTGGTCATAAATCACTTGACAATGTTTATTGGTTTAATATGTACAATCATGAAGCTAATGTCCCATGGTGCAAAGAAATTGCATTATTTTGTGTTACAGTTACAATTTTTGAGAAACCTGTCCTAATATTTCTTGAAAATTGCCATTTTTAGAACAATTCCACAGAACACAATGTTAAAGAAAAATTGCATTTTTTGACACTTTTTAAAACCCAGATTTTTTTAATAATTCAGAACAACAAAATGTACTCCTTTATTAACAATATATGATTTTTTTCAGCCTATGTCACCAGGCTAGATTCTGAGATATTGCATAATATTTCTGTCATAGGAACCTATGGTAAAAGCACTATAATAGTGTCAAAATGGCGACTTCCCACTATAAAATACAACCATCAATTTCTCGAAAATAAGACTAGTGACCCCCAACTTTTTTTAAGTCAATATCCTTGTATTGCCTTGGAGTACAGTTTATTGCAAAATGAATAAATTCTGGGTAGGCTTCTACCTTAAAGGACCATGCAGTGGAGACTTAATATGTTGATAATTGATATAGAAAGTCGTAAAATGTACAATTCCCTGTTTTCATTCCACAACGTTTTCGAGCGAAATTGTGTGCAATACATCTATTCTAAAAACATTCTTATTTTATATATCCATAAATGCATAGTTTACCCGGAAGTTGTGGTGCGCCCGTCACATGATGAAATATACATAAGTAATGAAGTAAACCTGACATGTGGTGTATATCATATGAATGTGTCTACTGTACAGTGGTATTATAACAACAATAAGATAGAAGCCTACAGGTAGATACTTTCCTTTCTCGTATATACATATCTTGAATATAGATAATCAGATTTAGGCGTTTATGTTTATTTTGCGTGGAAAATAGATCATAATATTTTTCATTTTACAACATTAATTATTCAAGTTTATTTTTAGAATGATATTAAGTTTAATTAAGCTGCACTAGTAATTGGTTGATACGTTTATATTTAAGAATCCAACGAGAACCTGCCAGGTTGAGGCATTCTGACGAAATGCCAGTACAATGGATATTCTACCAAGATCGTATATATCCAATAATTTTAATACAATAGGCTATACTAGGGAGACATCATATGTCTCAATTGCACGTGCCCGTGAATACACAGATAACTGGTTTATACCCCCCCAACTTTATTGCAGAATTCGATAATGGGGTTGGGAGATGAGGTGTGCAACCTAGCCATGCTACTTAGTTTGAGGTATTGAAACAACGGATAATGTCCAACTTATACCCAAAATAAACCTAGTCTATTGTCATACTAAATACACCTACCAACAATATAGATAACTATTTCCTGTTCTTATTTTGTTCACACGAGAAAACCCCCATGAACAAGAGGCAATACCTACGATCCAGTTATAATGTACAATAGTTAGAAGACCAGCTTTCCCAGATAAAGCTAATATCCCCAGGGCCGAAACCTTATGATAAATACCGGAGAAAAGGGTTGATTACAGCAAAAGCCTACCAGGCCAATGATTTCAGGGATGGTTAAAGTTAGACCAGAAGCTGATCCCTGGACGATTTCTAGCGTAGTAAGGGTCCCATAATGTGTGGAAGACTGAACTTGCTTCACCTTTACCGACTGAACAAGCTTATATTGGGTATTAGTTTCTTCCAAGGAAAATAATGAAAGAGCCTCCCTAGCCTTACACAATGTGTAGCCTTACTGATGTTTTAGAAGGGTCTTAGAAGGGTTTTATTTCTTATAAGGGTCTTAGAAGGGTCTTATTTCTTATAAGGGTCTTAGTAAGGTCTTATTTCGTATAAGGGTCTTAGAAGGGTCTTATTTCTTATAAGGGTCTTAGAAGGGTCTTATTTCTTATAAGGGTCTTAGTAAGGTCTTATTTCTTATAAGGGTCTTAGAAGGGTCTTATTTCTTATAAGGGTCTTAGAAGAGTCTTATTTCTTATAAGGGTCTTAGAAGGGTCTTATTTCTTATAAGGGTCTTATTTCTTATAAGGGTTTTAGTAAGGTCTTATTTCTTATAAGGGTCTTAGAAGGGTCTTATTTCTTATAAGGGTCATAGAAGGGTCTTATTTCTTATAATGGTCTTAGAAGGGTCTTATTTCTTATAAGGGTCTTAGAAGGGTCTTATTTCTTATAAGGGTCTTAGAATGGTTTTATTTCTTATAAGGGTCTTAGAAGGGTCTTATTTCTTATAAGGGTCTTAGTAAGGTCTTATTTCTTATAAGGGTCTTAGAAGGGTCTTATTTCTTATAAGGGTCTTACAAAGGTTTTATTTCTTATAAGGGTCTTAGAAGGGTCTTATTTCTTATAAGGGTCTTAGTAAGGTCTTATTTCTTATAAGGGTCTTAGAAGGGTCTTATTTCTTATAAGGGTCTTAGAAGGGTCTTATTTCTTATAAGGGTCTTAGAAAGGTTTTATTTCTAATAAGGGTCTTAGAAGGGTCTTATTTCTTATAAGGGTCTTAGAAGGGTCTTATTTCTTATAAGGGTCTTAGAAGGGTCTTATTTCTTATAAGGGTCTTAGAAGGGTCTTACTTCTTAGAAGGGTCTTATTTCTTATAAGGGTCTTAGAAGGGTCTTATTTCTTATAAGGGTCTTAGAAGGGTTTTATTTCTTATAAGGGTCTTAGAAGGGTCTTATTTCTTATAAGGGTCTTAGTAAGGTCTTATTTCTTATAAGGGTCTTAGAAGGGTCTTATTTCTTATAAGGGTCTTAGAAGGGTCTTATTTCTTATAAGGGTCTTAGAAAGGTTTTATTTCTAATAAGGGTCTTAGAAGGGTCTTATTTCTTATAAGGGTCTTAGAAGGGTCTTATTTCTTATAAGGGTCTTAGAAGGGTCTTATTTCTTATAAGGGTCTTAGAAGGGTCTTACTTCTTAGAAGGGTCTTATTTCTTATAAGGGTCTTAGAAGGGTCTTATTTCTTATAAGGGTCTTAGAAGGGTCTTATTTTTTATAAGGGTCTTAGAAGGGTCTTATTTATTATAAGGGTCTTAGAAGGGTCTTATTCCTTATAAGGGTCTTAGAAGGGTCTTATTTCTTATAAGGGTCTTAGTAAGGTCTTATTTCTTATAAGGGTCTTAGAAGGGTCTTATTTCTTATAAGGGTCTTAGTAAGGTCTTATTTCTTATAAGGGTCTTAGAAGGGTCTTATTTCTTATAAGGGTCTTAGTAAGGTCTTATTTCTTATAAGGGTCTTAGTAAGGTCTTATTTCTTATAAGGGTCTTAGAAGGGTCTTATTTCTTATAAGGGTCTTAGAAGGGTCTTATTTCTTATAAGGGTCTTAGAAGGGTCTTATTTCTTATAAGGGTCTTAGAAGGGTCTTATTTCTTATAGGGGTCTTAGAAGGGTCTTATTTCTTATAAGGGTCTTAGAAAGGTCTTATTTCTCATAAGGGTCTTAGAAGGGTCTTATTTCTTATAAGGGTCTTAGTAAGGTCTTATTTCTTATAAGGGTCTTATTTCTTATAAGGGTCTTAGAAGGGTCTTATTTCTTTTAAGGGTCTTATTTCTTATAAGGGTCTTAGAAGGGTCTTATTTCTTATAAGGGTCTTAGAAGGGTCTTATTTCTTATAAGGGTCTTAGAAGGGTCTTATTTCTTATAAGGGTCTTAGAAGGGTCTTATATCTTATAAGGGTCTTACAAAGGTTTTATTTCTTATAAGGGTCTTAGAAGGGTCTTATTTCTTATAAGGGTCTTAGTAAGGTCTTATTTCTTATAAGGGTCTTAGAAGGGTCTTATTTCTTATAAGGGTCTTAGAAGGGTCTTATTCCTTATAAGGGTCTTAGAAGGGTCTTATTTCTTATAAGGGTCTTAGTAAGGTCTTATTTCTTATAAGGGTCTTAGAAGGGTCTTATTTCTTATAAGGGTCTTAGTAAGGTCTTATTTCTTATAAGGGTCTTAGAAGGGTCTTATTTCTTATAAGGGTCTTAGTAAGGTCTTATTTCTTATAAGGGTCTTAGTAAGGTCTTATTTCTTATAAGGGTCTTAGTAAGGTCTTATTTCTTATAAGGGTCTTAGAAGGGTCTTATTTCTTATAAGGGTCTTAGAAGGGTCTTATTTCTTATAAGGGTCTTAGAAGGGTCTTATTTCTTATAAGGGTCTTAGAAGGGTCTTATTTCTTATAAGGGTCTTAGAAGGGTCTTATTTCTTATAAGGGTCTTAGAAAGGTTTTATTTCTTATAAGGGTCTTAGAAGGGTCTTATTTCTTATAAGGGTCTTAGTAAGGTCTTATTTCTTATAAGGGTCTTAGAAGGGTCTTATTTCTTATAAGGGTCTTAGAAGGGTCTTATTTCTTATAAGGGTCTTAGAAGGGTCTTATTTCTTATAAGGGTCTTAGAAGGGTCTTATTTCTTATAGGGGTCTTAGAAGGGTCTTATTTCTTATAAGGGTCTTAGAAAGGTCTTATTTCTCATAAGGGTCTTAGAAGGGTCTTATTTCTTATAAGGGTCTTAGTAAGGTCTTATTTCTTATAAGGGTCTTATTTCTTATAAGGGTCTTAGAAGGGTCTTATTTCTTTTAAGGGTCTTATTTCTTATAAGGGTCTTAGAAGGGTCTTATTTCTTATAAGGGTCTTAGAAGGGTCTTATTTCTTATAAGGGTCTTAGAAGGGTCTTATTTCTTATAAGGGTCTTAGAAGGGTCTTATTTCTTATAAGGGTCTTACAAAGGTTTTATTTCTTATAAGGGTCTTAGAAGGGTCTTATTTCTTATAAGGGTCTTAGTAAGGTCTTATTTCTTATAAGGGTCTTAGAAGGGTCTTATTTCTTATAAGGGTCTTAGAAGGGTCTTATTTCTTATAAGGGTCTTAGTAAGGTCTTATTTCTTATAAGGGTCTTAGAAGGGTCTTATTTCTTATAAGGGTCTTAGAAGGGTCTTATTTCTTTTAAGGGTCTTATTTCTTATAAGGGTCTTAGAAGGGTCTTATTTCTTATAAGGGTCTTAGAAGGGTCTTATTTCTTATAAGGGTCTTAGAAGGGTCTTATTTCTTATAAGGGTCTTAGAAGGGTCTTATTCCTTATAAGGGTCTTAGAAGGGTCTTATTTCTTATAAGGGTCTTAGTAAGGTCTTATTTCTTATAAGGGTCTTAGAAGGGTCTTATTTCTTATAAGGGTCTTAGTAAGGTCTTATTTCTTATAAGGGTCTTAGAAGGGTCTTATTTCTTATAAGGGTCTTAGTAAGGTCTTATTTCTTATAAGGGTCTTAGTAAGGTCTTATTTCTTATAAGGGTCTTAGTAAGGTCTTATTTCTTATAAGGGTCTTAGAAGGGTCTTATTTCTTATAAGGGTCTTAGAAGGGTCTTATTTCTTATAAGGGTCTTAGAAGGGTCTTATTTCTTATAAGGGTCTTAGAAGGGTCTTATTTCTTATAAGGGTCTTAGAAGGGTCTTATTTCTTATAAGGGTCTTAGAAAGGTTTTATTTCTTATAAGGGTCTTAGAAGGGTCTTATTTCTTATAAGGGTCTTAGTAAGGTCTTATTTCTTATAAGGGTCTTAGAAGGGTCTTATTTCTTATAAGGGTCTTAGAAGGGTCTTATTTCTTTTAAGGGTCTTATTTCTTATAAGGGTCTTAGAAGGGTCTTATTTCTTATAAGGGTCTTAGAAGGGTCTTATTTCTTATAAGGGTCTTAGAAGGGTCTTATTTCTTATAAGGGTCTTAGTAAGGTCTTATTTCTTATAAGGGTCTTAGAAGGGTCTTATTTCTTATAAGGGTCTTAGAAGGGTCTTATTTCTTAGAAGGGTCTTAGAAGGGTCTTATTTCTTAGAAGGGTCTTATTTCTTATAAGGGTCTTAGAAGGGTCTTATTTCTTATAAGGGTCTTAGAAGGGTCTTACTTCTTAGAAGGGTCTTATTTCTTATAAGGGTCTTAGAAGGGTCTTATTTCTTATAAGGGTCTTAGAAGGGTCTTATTTCTTATAAGGGTCTTAGAAGGGTCTTACTTCTTAGAAGGGTCTTATTTCTTATAAGGGTCTTAGAAGGGTCTTATTTCTTATAAGGGTCTTAGAAGGGTCTTATTTCTTATAAGGGTCTTAGAAGGGTCTTATTTATTATAAGGGTCTTAGAAGGGTCTTATTCCTTATAAGGGTCTTAGAAGGGTCTTATTTCTTATAAGGGTCTTAGTAAGGTCTTATTTCTTATAAGGGTCTTAGTAAGGTCTTATTTCTTATAAGGGTCTTAGTAAGGTCTTATTTCTTATAAGGGTCTTAGAAGGGTCTTATTTCTTATAAGGGTCTTATTTCTTATAAGGGTCTTAGAAGGGTCTTATTTCTTATAAGGGTCTTAGAAGGGTCTTATTTCTTATAAGGGTCTTAGAAGGGTCTTATTTCTTATAAGGGTCTTAGTAAGGTCTTATTTCTTATAAGGGTCTTATTTCTTATAAGGGTCTTAGAAGGGTCTTATTTCTTTTAAGGGTATTATTTCTTATAAGGGTCTTAGAAGGGTCTTATTTCTTATAAGGGTCTTAGAAGGGTCTTATTTCTTAGAAGGGTCTTATTTCTTATAAGGGTCTTAGAAGGGTCTTATTTCTTATAAGGGTCTTAGAAGGGTCTTATTTCTTATAAGGGTCTTAGAAGGGTCTTACTTCTTAGAAGGGTCTTATTTCTTATAAGGGTCTTAGAAGGGTCTTATTTCTTATAAGGGTCTTAGAAGGGTCTTATTTCTTATAAGGGTCTTAGAAGGGTCTTACTTCTTAGAAGGGTCTTATTTCTTATAAGGGTCTTAGAAGGGTCTTATTTCTTATAAGGGTCTTAGAAGGGTCTTATTTCTAATAAGGGTCTTAGAAGGGTCTTATTTATTATAAGGGTCTTAGAAGGGTCTTATTCCTTATAAGGGTCTTAGAAGGGTCTTATTTCTTATAAGGGTCTTAGTAAGGTCTTATTTCTTATAAGGGTCTTAGAAGGGTCTTATTTCTTATAAGGGTCTTAGTAAGGTCTTATTTCTTATAAGGGTCTTAGTAAGGTCTTATTTCTTATAAGGGTCTTAGTAAGGTCTTATTTCTTATAAGGGTCTTAGAAGGGTCTTATTTCTTATAAGGGTCTTATTTCTTATAAGGGTCTTAGAAGGGTCTTATTTCTTATAAGGGTCTTAGAAGGGTCTTATTTCTTATAAGGGTCTTAGAAGGGTCTTATTTCTTATAAGGGTCTTAGTAAGGTCTTATTTCTTATAAGGGTCTTATTTCTTATAAGGGTCTTAGAAGGGTCTTATTTCTTATAAGGGTCTTAGAAGGGTCTTATTTCTTATAAGGGTCTTAGTAAGGTCTTATTTCTTATAAGGGTCTTAGAAGGGTCTTATTTCTTATAAGGGTCTTAGTAAGGTCTTATTTCTTATAAGGGTCTTAGTAAGGTCTTATTTCTTATAAGGGTCTTAGTAAGGTCTTATTTCTTATAAGGGTCTTAGAAGGGTCTTATTTCTTATAAGGGTCTTATTTCTTATAAGGGTCTTAGAAGGGTCTTATTTCTTATAAGGGTCTTAGAAGGGTCTTATTTCTTATAAGGGTCTTAGAAGGGTCTTATTTCTTATAAGGGTCTTAGTAAGGTCTTATTTCTTATAAGGGTCTTATTTCTTATAAGGGTCTTAGAAGGGTCTTATTTCTTTTAAGGGTCTTATTTCTTATAAGGGTCTTAGAAGGGTCTTATTTCTTATAAGGGTCTTAGAAGGGTCTTATTTCTTAGAAGGGTCTTATTTCTTATAAGGGTCTTAGAAGGGTCTTATTTCTTATAAGGGTCTTAGAAGGGTCTTATTTCTTATAAGGGTCTTAGAAGGGTCTTACTTCTTAGAAGGGTCTTATTTCTTATAAGGGTCTTAGAAGGGTCTTATTTCTTATAAGGGTCTTAGAAGGGTCTTATTTCTTATAAGGGTCTTAGAAGGGTCTTACTTCTTAGAAGGGTCTTATTTCTTATAAGGGTCTTAGAAGGGTCTTATTTCTTATAAGGGTCTTAGAAGGGTCTTATTTCTAATAAGGGTCTTAGAAGGGTCTTATTTATTATAAGGGTCTTAGAAGGGTCTTATTCCTTATAAGGGTCTTAGAAGGGTCTTATTTCTTATAAGGGTCTTAGTAAGGTCTTATTTCTTATAAGGGTCTTAGAAGGGTCTTATTTCTTATAAGGGTCTTAGTAAGGTCTTATTTCTTATAAGGGTCTTAGTAAGGTCTTATTTCTTATAAGGGTCTTAGTAAGGTCTTATTTCTTATAAGGGTCTTAGAAGGGTCTTATTTCTTATAAGGGTCTTATTTCTTATAAGGGTCTTAGAAGGGTCTTATTTCTTATAAGGGTCTTAGAAGGGTCTTATTTCTTATAAGGGTCTTAGAAGGGTCTTATTTCTTATAAGGGTCTTAGTAAGGTCTTATTTCTTATAAGGGTATTATTTCTTATAAGGGTCTTAGAAGGGTCTTATTTCTTATAAGGGTCTTAGAAGGGTCTTATTTCTTATAAGGGTCTTAGAAGGGTCTTATTCCTTATAAGGGTCTTAGTAAGGTCTTATTTCTTATAAGGGTCTTAGAAGGGTCTTATTTCTTATAAGGGTCTTAGAAGGGTCTTATTTCTTATAAGGGTCTTAGAAGGGTCTTATTTCTTAGAAGGGTCTTATTTCTTATAAGGGTCTTAGAAGGGTCTTATTTCTTATAAGGGTCTTAGAAGGGTCTTATTTCTTATAAGGGTCTTAGAAGGGTCTTACTTCTTAGAAGGGTCTTATTTCTTATAAGGGTCTTAGAAGGGTCTTATTTCTTATAAGGGTCTTAGAAGGGTCTTATTTCTTATAACGGTCTTAGAAGGGTCTTACTTCTTAGAAGGGTCTTATTTCTTATAAGGGTCTTAGAAGGGTCTTATTTCTTATAAGGGTCTTAGAAGGGTCTTATTTCTTATAAGGGTCTTAGAAGGGTCTTATTTATTATAAGGGTCTTAGAAGGGTCTTATTCCTTATAAGGGTCTTAGAAGGGTCTTATTTCTTATAAGGGTCTTAGTAAGGTCTTATTTCTTATAAGGGTCTTAGAAGGGTCTTATTTCTTATAAGGGTCTTAGTAAGGTCTTATTTCTTATAAGGGTCTTAGAAGGGTCTTATTTCTTATAAGGGTCTTAGTAAGGTCTTATTTCTTATAAGGGTCTTAGTAAGGTCTTATTTCTTATAAGGGTCTTAGTAAGGTCTTATTTCTTATAAGGGTCTTAGAAGGGTCTTATTTCTTATAAGGGTCTTATTTCTTATAAGGGTCTTAGAAGGGTCTTATTTCTTATAAGGGTCTTAGAAGGGTCTTATTTCTTATAAGGGTCTTAGAAGGGTCTTATTTCTTATAAGGGTCTTAGAAGGGTCTTATTCCTTATAAGGGTCTTAGTAAGGTCTTATTTCTTATAAGGGTCTTAGAAGGGTCTTATTTCTTATAAGGGTCTTAGAAGGGTCTTATTTCTTATAAGGGTCTTAGAAGGGTCTTATTTCTTAGAAGGGTCTTATTTCTTATAAGGGTCTTAGAAGGGTCTTATTTCTTATAAGGGTCTTAGAAGGGTCTTATTTCTTATAAGGGTCTTAGAAGGGTCTTACTTCTTAGAAGGGTCTTATTTCTTATAAGGGTCTTAGAAGGGTCTTATTTCTTATAAGGGTCTTAGAAGGGTCTTATTTCTTATAACGGTCTTAGAAGGGTCTTACTTCTTAGAAGGGTCTTATTTCTTATAAGGGTCTTAGAAGGGTCTTATTTCTTATAAGGGTCTTAGAAGGGTCTTATTTCTTATAAGGGTCTTAGAAGGGTCTTATTTATTATAAGGGTCTTAGAAGGGTCTTATTCCTTATAAGGGTCTTAGAAGGGTCTTATTTCTTATAAGGGTCTTAGTAAGGTCTTATTTCTTATAAGGGTCTTAGAAGGGTCTTATTTCTTATAAGGGTCTTAGTAAGGTCTTATTTCTTATAAGGGTCTTAGAAGGGTCTTATTTCTTATAAGGGTCTTAGTAAGGTCTTATTTCTTATAAGGGTCTTAGTAAGGTCTTATTTCTTATAAGGGTCTTAGTAAGGTCTTATTTCTTATAAGGGTCTTAGAAGGGTCTTATTTCTTATAAGGGTCTTATTTCTTATAAGGGTCTTAGAAGGGTCTTATTTCTTATAAGGGTCTTAGAAGGGTCTTATTTCTTATAAGGGTCTTAGAAGGGTCTTATTTCTTATAAGGGTCTTAGTAAGGTCTTATTTCTTATAAGGGTCTTATTTCTTATAAGGGTCTTAGAAGGGTCTTATTTCTTTTAAGGGTCTTATTTCTTATAAGGGTCTTAGAAGGGTCTTATTTCTTATAAGGGTCTTAGAAGGGTCTTATTTCTTATAAGGGTCTTAGAAGGGTCTTATTTCTTATAAGGGTCTTAGTAAGGTCTTATTTCTTATAAGGGTCTTAGAAGGGTCTTATTTCTTATAAGGGTCTTAGAAGGGTCTTATTTCTTATAAGGGTCTTAGTAAGGTCTTATTTCTTATAAGGGTCTTAGAAGGGTCTTATTTCTTATAAGGGTCTTAGAAGGGTCTTATTTCTTATAAGGGTCTTAGTAAGGTCTTATTTCTTATAAGGGTCTTAGAAGGGTCTTATTTCTTATAAGGGTCTTAGAAGGGTCTTATTTCTTATAAGAGTCTTAGAAGGGTCTTATTTCTTATAAGGGTCTTAGAAGGGTCTTATTTCTTATAAGGGTCTTAGAAGGGTCTTATTTCTTATAAGGGTCTTAGAAGGGTCTTATTTCTTATAAGGGTCTTAGAAGGGTCTTACTTCTTATAAGGGTCTTAGAAGGGTCTTATTTCTTATAAGGGTCTTAGTAAGGTCTTATTTCTTATATGGGTCTTAGAAGGGTCTTATTTCTTATAAGGGTCTTAGTAAGGTCTTATTTCTTATAAGAGTCTTAGAAGGGTCTTATTTCTTATAAGGGTCTTAGAAGGGTCTTATTTCTCATAAGGGTCTTATAAGGGTCTTAGAAGGGTCTTATTCCTTATAAGGGTCTTAGAAGGGTATTATTTCTTATAAGGGTCTTAGAAGGGTCTTATTTCTTATAAGGGTCTTAGAAGGGTCTTATTTCTTATAAGGGCCTTAGAAGGGTCTTATTTCTTATAAGGGTCTTAGAAGGGTCTTATTTCTTATAAGGGTCTTAGAAGGGTCTTATTTCTTATAAGGGTCTTAGAAAGGTCTTATTTCTTAGAAGGGTCTTAGCAAGGTCTTATTTCTTATAAGGTTCTTAGAAGGGTCTCATTTCTTATAAGGGTCTTAGAAGGGTCTCATTTCTTATAAGGGTCTTAGTAAGGTCTTATTTCTTATAAGGGTCTTATAAGGGTCTCATTTCTAATAAGGGTCTTAGAAGGGTCTTATTTCTTATAAGGGTCTTAGTAAGGTCTTATTTCTTATAAGGGTCTTAGAAGGGTCTTATTTCTTATAAGGGTCTTAGAAGGGTCTTATTTCTTATAAGGGTCTTAGAAGGGTCTTATTTCTTATAAGGGTCTTAGTAAGGTCTTATTTCTTATAAGGGTCTTAGAAGGGTCTTATTTCTTATAAGGGTCTTAGAAGGGTCTTATTTCTTATAAGGGTCTTAGTAAGGTCTTATTTCTTATAAGGGTCTTAGAAGGGTCTTATTTCTTATAAGGGTCTTAGAAGGGTCTTATTTCTTTTAAGGGTCTTATTTCTTATAAGGGTCTTAGAAGGGTCTTATTTCTTATAAGGGTCTTAGAAGGGTCTTATTTCTTATAAGGGTCTTAGAAGGGTCTTATTCCTTATAAGGGTCTTAGAAGGGTCTTATTTCTTATAAGGGTCTTAGTAAGGTCTTATTTCTTATAAGGGTCTTAGAAGGGTCTTATTTCTTATAAGGGTCTTAGTAAGGTCTTATTTCTTATAAGGGTCTTAGAAGGGTCTTATTTCTTATAAGGGTCTTAGTAAGGTCTTATTTCTTATAAGGGTCTTAGTAAGGTCTTATTTCTTATAAGGGTCTTAGTAAGGTCTTATTTCTTATAAGGGTCTTAGAAGGGTCTTATTTCTTATAAGGGTCTTAGAAGGGTCTTATTTCTTATAAGGGTCTTAGAAGGGTCTTATTTCTTATAAGGGTCTTAGAAGGGTCTTATTTCTTATAAGGGTCTTAGAAGGGTCTTATTTCTTATAAGGGTCTTAGAAAGGTTTTATTTCTTATAAGGGTCTTAGAAGGGTCTTATTTCTTATAAGGGTCTTAGTAAGGTCTTATTTCTTATAAGGGTCTTAGAAGGGTCTTATTTCTTATAAGGGTCTTAGAAGGGTCTTATTTCTTTTAAGGGTCTTATTTCTTATAAGGGTCTTAGAAGGGTCTTATTTCTTATAAGGGTCTTAGAAGGGTCTTATTTCTTATAAGGGTCTTAGAAGGGTCTTATTTCTTATAAGGGTCTTAGTAAGGTCTTATTTCTTATAAGGGTCTTAGAAGGGTCTTATTTCTTATAAGGGTCTTAGAAGGGTCTTATTTCTTAGAAGGGTCTTAGAAGGGTCTTATTTCTTAGAAGGGTCTTATTTCTTATAAGGGTCTTAGAAGGGTCTTATTTCTTATAAGGGTCTTAGAAGGGTCTTACTTCTTAGAAGGGTCTTATTTCTTATAAGGGTCTTAGAAGGGTCTTATTTCTTATAAGGGTCTTAGAAGGGTCTTATTTCTTATAAGGGTCTTAGAAGGGTCTTACTTCTTAGAAGGGTCTTATTTCTTATAAGGGTCTTAGAAGGGTCTTATTTCTTATAAGGGTCTTAGAAGGGTCTTATTTCTTATAAGGGTCTTAGAAGGGTCTTATTTATTATAAGGGTCTTAGAAGGGTCTTATTCCTTATAAGGGTCTTAGAAGGGTCTTATTTCTTATAAGGGTCTTAGTAAGGTCTTATTTCTTATAAGGGTCTTAGTAAGGTCTTATTTCTTATAAGGGTCTTAGTAAGGTCTTATTTCTTATAAGGGTCTTAGAAGGGTCTTATTTCTTATAAGGGTCTTATTTCTTATAAGGGTCTTAGAAGGGTCTTATTTCTTATAAGGGTCTTAGAAGGGTCTTATTTCTTATAAGGGTCTTAGAAGGGTCTTATTTCTTATAAGGGTCTTAGTAAGGTCTTATTTCTTATAAGGGTCTTATTTCTTATAAGGGTCTTAGAAGGGTCTTATTTCTTTTAAGGGTCTTATTTCTTATAAGGGTCTTAGAAGGGTCTTATTTCTTATAAGGGTCTTAGAAGGGTCTTATTTCTTAGAAGGGTCTTATTTCTTATAAGGGTCTTAGAAGGGTCTTATTTCTTATAAGGGTCTTAGAAGGGTCTTATTTCTTATTAGGGTCTTAGAAGGGTCTTCCTTCTTAGAAGGGTCTTATTTCTTATAAGGGTCTTAGAAGGGTCTTATTTCTTATAAGGGTCTTAGAAGGGTCTTATTTCTTATAAGGGTCTTAGAAGGGTCTTACTTCTTAGAAGGGTCTTATTTCTTATAAGGGTCTTAGAAGGGTCTTATTTCTTATAAGGGTCTTAGAAGGGTCTTATTTCTAATAAGGGTCTTAGAAGGGTCTTATTTATTATAAGGGTCTTAGAAGGGTCTTATTCCTTATAAGGGTCTTAGAAGGGTCTTATTTCTTATAAGGGTCTTAGTAAGGTCTTATTTCTTATAAGGGTCTTAGAAGGGTCTTATTTCTTATAAGGGTCTTAGTAAGGTCTTATTTCTTATAAGGGTCTTAGTAAGGTCTTATTTCTTATAAGGGTCTTAGTAAGGTCTTATTTCTTATAAGGGTCTTAGAAGGGTCTTATTTCTTATAAGGGTCTTATTTCTTATAAGGGTCTTAGAAGGGTCTTATTTCTTATAAGGGTCTTAGAAGGGTCTTATTTCTTATAAGGGTCTTAGAAGGGTCTTATTTCTTATAAGGGTCTTAGTAAGGTCTTATTTCTTATAAGGGTCTTATTTCTTATAAGGGTCTTAGAAGGGTCTTATTTCTTATAAGGGTCTTAGAAGGGTCTTATTTCTTATAAGGGTCTTAGTAAGGTCTTATTTCTTATAAGGGTCTTAGAAGGGTCTTATTTCTTATAAGGGTCTTAGTAAGGTCTTATTTCTTATAAGGGTCTTAGTAAGGTCTTATTTCTTATAAGGGTCTTAGTAAGGTCTTATTTCTTATAAGGGTCTTAGAAGGGTCTTATTTCTTATAAGGGTCTTATTTCTTATAAGGGTCTTAGAAGGGTCTTATTTCTTATAAGGGTCTTAGAAGGGTCTTATTTCTTATAAGGGTCTTAGAAGGGTCTTATTTCTTATAAGGGTCTTAGTAAGGTCTTATTTCTTATAAGGGTCTTATTTCTTATAAGGGTCTTAGAAGGGTCTTATTTCTTATAAGGGTCTTAGAAGGGTCTTATTTCTTATAAGGGTCTTAGAAGGGTCTTATTTCTTATAAGGGTCTTAGAAGGGTCTTATTTCTTATAAGGGTCTTAGAAGGGTCTTATTTCTTATAAGGGTCTTAGAAGGGTCTTACTTCTTAGAAGGGTCTTATTTCTTATAAGGGTCTTAGAAGGGTCTTATTTCTTATAAGGGTCTTAGAAGGGTCTTATTTCTTATAAGGGTCTTAGAAGGGTCTTACTTCTTAGAAGGGTCTTATTTCTTATAAGGGTCTTAGAAGGGTCTTATTTCTTATAAGGGTCTTAGAAGGGTCTTATTTCTAATAAGGGTCTTAGAAGGGTCTTATTTATTATAAGGGTCTTAGAAGGGTCTTATTCCTTATAAGGGTCTTAGAAGGGTCTTATTTCTTATAAGGGTCTTAGTAAGGTCTTATTTCTTATAAGGGTCTTAGAAGGGTCTTATTTCTTATAAGGGTCTTAGTAAGGTCTTATTTCTTATAAGGGTCTTAGTAAGGTCTTATTTCTTATAAGGGTCTTAGTAAGGTCTTATTTCTTATAAGGGTCTTAGAAGGGTCTTATTTCTTATAAGGGTCTTATTTCTTATAAGGGTCTTAGAAGGGTCTTATTTCTTATAAGGGTCTTAGAAGGGTCTTATTTCTTATAAGGGTCTTAGAAGGGTCTTATTTCTTATAAGGGTCTTAGTAAGGTCTTATTTCTTATAAGGGTATTATTTCTTATAAGGGTCTTAGAAGGGTCTTATTTCTTATAAGGGTCTTAGAAGGGTCTTATTTCTTATAAGGGTCTTAGAAGGGTCTTATTCCTTATAAGGGTCTTAGTAAGGTCTTATTTCTTATAAGCGTCTTAGAAGGGTCTTATTTCTTATAAGGGTCTTAGAAGGGTCTTATTTCTTATAAGGGTCTTAGAAGGGTCTTATTTCTTAGAAGGGTCTTATTTCTTATAAGGGTCTTAGAAGGGTCTTATTTCTTATAAGGGTCTTAGAAGGGTCTTATTTCTTATAAGGGTCTTAGAAGGGTCTTACTTCTTAGAAGGGTCTTATTTCTTATAAGGGTCTTAGAAGGGTCTTATTTCTTATAAGGGTCTTAGAAGGGTCTTATTTCTTATAACGGTCTTAGAAGGGTCTTACTTCTTAGAAGGGTCTTATTTCTTATAAGGGTCTTAGAAGGGTCTTATTTCTTATAAGGGTCTTAGAAGGGTCTTATTTCTTATAAGGGTCTTAGAAGGGTCTTATTTCTTATAAGGGTCTTAGAAGGGTCTTATTCCTTATAAGGGTCTTAGAAGGGTCTTATTTCTTATAAGGGTCTTAGTAAGGTCTTATTTCTTATAAGGGTCTTAGAAGGGTCTTATTTCTTATAAGGGTCTTAGTAAGGTCTTATTTCTTATAAGGGTCTTAGAAGGGTCTTATTTCTTATAAGGGTCTTAGTAAGGTCTTATTTCTTATAAGGGTCTTAGTAAGGTCTTATTTCTTATAAGGGTCTTAGTAAGGTCTTATTTCTTATAAGGGTCTTAGAAGGGTCTTATTTCTTATAAGGGTCTTATTTCTTATAAGGGTCTTAGAAGGGTCTTATTTCTTATAAGGGTCTTAGAAGGGTCTTATTTCTTATAAGGGTCTTAGAAGGGTCTTATTTCTTATAAGGGTCTTAGAAGGGTCTTATTCCTTATAAGGGTCTTAGTAAGGTCTTATTTCTTATAAGGGTCTTAGAAGGGTCTTATTTCTTATAAGGGTCTTAGAAGGGTCTTATTTCTTATAAGGGTCTTAGAAGGGTCTTATTTCTTAGAAGGGTCTTATTTCTTATAAGGGTCTTAGAAGGGTCTTATTTCTTATAAGGGTCTTAGAAGGGTCTTATTTCTTATAAGGGTCTTAGAAGGGTCTTACTTCTTAGAAGGGTCTTATTTCTTATAAGGGTCTTAGAAGGGTCTTATTTCTTATAAGGGTCTTAGAAGGGTCTTATTTCTTATAACGGTCTTAGAAGGGTCTTACTTCTTAGAAGGGTCTTATTTCTTATAAGGGTCTTAGAAGGGTCTTATTTCTTATAAGGGTCTTAGAAGGGTCTTATTTCTTATAAGGGTCTTAGAAGGGTCTTATTTATTATAAGGGTCTTAGAAGGGTCTTATTCCTTATAAGGGTCTTAGAAGGGTCTTATTTCTTATAAGGGTCTTAGTAAGGTCTTATTTCTTATAAGGGTCTTAGAAGGGTCTTATTTCTTATAAGGGTCTTAGTAAGGTCTTATTTCTTATAAGGGTCTTAGAAGGGTCTTATTTCTTATAAGGGTCTTAGTAAGGTCTTATTTCTTATAAGGGTCTTAGTAAGGTCTTATTTCTTATAAGGGTCTTAGTAAGGTCTTATTTCTTATAAGGGTCTTAGAAGGGTCTTATTTCTTATAAGGGTCTTATTTCTTATAAGGGTCTTAGAAGGGTCTTATTTCTTATAAGGGTCTTAGAAGGGTCTTATTTCTTATAAGGGTCTTAGAAGGGTCTTATTTCTTATAAGGGTCTTAGTAAGGTCTTATTTCTTATAAGGGTCTTATTTCTTATAAGGGTCTTAGAAGGGTCTTATTTCTTTTAAGGGTCTTATTTCTTATAAGGGTCTTAGAAGGGTCTTATTTCTTATAAGGGTCTTAGAAGGGTCTTATTTCTTATAAGGGTCTTAGAAGGGTCTTATTTCTTATAAGGGTCTTAGTAAGGTCTTATTTCTTATAAGGGTCTTAGAAGGGTCTTATTTCTTATAAGGGTCTTAGAAGGGTCTTATTTCTTATAAGGGTCTTAGTAAGGTCTTATTTCTTATAAGGGTCTTAGAAGGGTCTTATTTCTTATAAGGGTCTTAGAAGGGTCTTATTTCTTATAAGGGTCTTAGTAAGGTCTTATTTCTTATAAGGGTCTTAGAAGGGTCTTATTTCTTATAAGGGTCTTAGAAGGGTCTTATTTCTTATAAGAGTCTTAGAAGGGTCTTATTTCTTATAAGGGTCTTAGAAGGGTCTTATTTCTTATAAGGGTCTTAGAAGGGTCTTATTTCTTATAAGGGTCTTAGAAGGGTCTTATTTCTTATAAGGGTCTTAGAAGGGTCTTACTTCTTATAAGGGTCTTAGAAGGGTCTTATTTCTTATAAGGGTCTTAGTAAGGTCTTATTTCTTATATGGGTCTTAGAAGGGTCTTATTTCTTATAAGGGTCTTAGTAAGGTCTTATTTCTTATAAGAGTCTTAGAAGGGTCTTATTTCTTATAAGGGTCTTAGAAGGGTCTTATTTCTCATAAGGGTCTTATAAGGGTCTTAGAAGGGTCTTATTCCTTATAAGGGTCTTAGAAGGGTATTATTTCTTATAAGGGTCTTAGAAGGGTCTTATTTCTTATAAGGGTCTTAGAAGGGTCTTATTTCTTATAAGGGCCTTAGAAGGGTCTTATTTCTTATAAGGGTCTTAGAAGGGTCTTATTTCTTATAAGGGTCTTAGAAGGGTCTTATTTCTTATAAGGGTCTTAGAAAGGTCTTATTTCTTAGAAGGGTCTTAGCAAGGTCTTATTTCTTATAAGGTTCTTAGAAGGGTCTCATTTCTTATAAGGGTCTTAGAAGGGTCTCATTTCTTATAAGGGTCTTAGTAAGGTCTTATTTCTTATAAGGGTCTTATAAGGGTCTCATTTCTAATAAGGGTCTTAGAAGGGTCTTATTTCTTATAAGGGTCTT